>NW_028289621.1:0-2400000 GCF_059628265.1 Tinamus guttatus
GAGAGAGAGAAAGAGAGAGAGAGAAAGAGAGAGAGAGAAAGAGAGAGAAAGAGAGAGAAAGAGAGAGAAAGAGAGAGAGAGACAAAGAGGCGTTTCTGCTCCAACCTGACACGTGCACCAAGAAGCAGCTCCCGAGGAGACAGGTCAGCAGGCGAACCGCAGCGAACACCCAGCACGGCTCGAGGCGCACGGAGGGGACGGCGAAGCAAGAGCTGCTCCCGCTTTGCAGCTGGAAAACAAATCCAAAATTGGAGCGGTGAGGACCATCCCAGGGGCTCTGGGGGAGGAGAAGCCCCAGCAGAGCAGGACCGAGGTGCTGTTCACCGGAGAGGGACCCCGCAACGCGCAGGGTGCAACGGAGCTGCTTAACAAACCCGCGCGTCCTGCAGCGCTCCCGGAGCGCTGGGAACGCGGCTCGGCTCCCCAGCGCTCCCAAGGGAAGCGCGGGGCCGGCGGCGACGGCAGCGGGACTGGGGAGCAGAACAAGAGTCACTTCAGCCTCGGCAGCCCAGGAAGGGCAGCCGGGAGCACAGACCCCGGAGCAGCCCCGGGACGCGGCGCTCCCGGCACGCCGGGCGCAGGAACGTCCATCCCGCGGGATCGCCCGTCCCGCCGGCGCCGCCGGGTTCCTGCCCCTCCGGAAGGCACTGGCGCCCCCGAGGTCCTGCGGTTCTGGCCACGCCGGCCCGGACGCGGGATTTGCCCCTTCGGAACCGGGCACAACCCAGGCCTGGCCCTCCCGGCGTTCCTGAGCTCTCCTGGCAGCCTCCATGGACGCTGCCCAGCAGGGCCCAGGGCCACAGCCAGCCCTTCCCTGCGGAAACTCCCTGCCCGTTCTCGGGAATCGCTCCCGGCTCCCGCACCCCGTTCCGCCATGGGCCAAGGGGACGTGTCCCGGCGCCTCCGCGTCCCGGCCAGCCCGGCCTCCTGCCGCCTGCACGCGGACCCGGATGGGCCCAGGGCTGCCACAGCGTTCCCAGCGCCGCCGCAGCATTCCCAGCACTGCCACAGCATTCCCAGCACCGCCGCAGCATTCCCAGCACTGCCACAGCATTCCCAGCGCTGCCGCAGCATTCCCAGCGCCGCCGCAGCATTTCCAGCACTGTTGCGGTGTTCCCAGCACCGCTGCAGCGTTCCCAGCACCGCCGCAGCATTCCCAGCACTGTTGCGGTGTTCCCAGCACCGCCGCAGCATTCCCAGCACCGCCGCAGCGTTCCCAGCACTGTTGCGGTGTTCCCAGCACTGCCGCAGCATTCCCAGCGCCGCCGCGGCGTTCCCAGCACCACGCGCCCGCATTCCTGTTTTACACACACGCCTGCAGCAGGATTTGCCGAATCCGGCACATTCTGAACCGCCTTTTTGCAGCGCTCGTCATGGCGCCACCATCCCCATTCCCACTAATGACCATTTTGGACGGCAGCTCCCGCTGTCTGCCCGCTTCTTGCTGGCAGAGAGGAGCCCTGAATCCCGGGACACCAGGGGAATTCCAAACACACTGTTTGCACTGGCTGAGAAAAGGCCCTGGAGCAACTGGGGCCAGGGAAGAAGAGAAACCAACTTCCAAAACGAGGTGACACCCCCAGCGGCGCTGCCAGGCCCTGCCGAGCCCCATCACGGCTCTTCCCGCTGGATTCAGCCTGGGAAGCGGCATTCCCGCCCTGCTGCCGGCGTTCCCGCACGTTGTTCTGGGGGGGACACCCGCAGGACCCATCGCACACGGTTGTACACCCATCCGTTCGGGTGACGCGTTATCCCCCGGGCAGGTCCCTCCATCCCGCGCAGGGACCCGCTCACGGCGGCGCCACGAGACTTCGCTCGGCAGCGAGTCCTGAGGACGGCTCGTCGCTCTTCCAAAATAGCTGCAGCTGCCTCGGAACTGCCTTGTTTTCCAACCCTGCAAGCAGCGCGGATCCAGGCTGCTCTCAGATCAGTCACTTAAACAACATAATCAAAGTTAAATGTGCCAGCTGTACATGAAGGATTTTTATGTGCTGCATGGCCTGGAAAACTGCTTGAAGAACCGGAGTTATTTTTCCATGGCTGGGATGTCACTGCTGAGCAGCTGCATTATCATCTTCTGCAATCAGCAAAATGTTTTTGTCACTATTTAGTCTTGGGGAGGAGGGCTCTCCTATTTCTGTCCTACTTACAAAAGCATTCTTGAATCTTAAGACACCCATTCCCAGGAGATCAAGCAGCTACTAAGGCAATGACCAGAAATCACCAACTTTCCACGGCCAAAACGCCCTGTATCGACAAGATCCCAACTCCGCAAGTAGGGAATGAAACGACCTGCACTCCGCAAACAACAGCCCCCATCCAGGGATCCAGCAGCTCCGGTTCCAAGGGGCAGCTCCCGTGCTCACACATCCCAGGCCTCTCCAAACTGCATGGAAGTCCCTCCCTTCGGAAAACTGGGAGCAGCCAGTGCCCTCCTGCCCCAAGAGCCACCCCTGCCGAAGCAGGAGGCTCCCGGCGCAGGACGGAGGCTCCAGCTTCTCCAGGACGAACCGCTTCCATAGAGCCTACGCGTGGGATAGCGACCATCGACGCACGGCAAGACGCACGGCCTGGGAGAAAACGGCAAAAACGCGGCTGGACTGACAGGGGAGGTTTGGGAACGCTCCCGCGGCGCCGGGAGGACGCGGCCGCCTGTTCCGGGGCACCGGGAGGACGCGGCCGCCTGTTCCGAGGCACCGGGAGGACGTGGCCGCCTGTTCCGAGGCACCGGGAGGACGCGGCCGCCTGTTCCGAGGCACCGGGAGGACGCGGCCGCCTGTTCCGGGGCGCTCCATGGCACCGCTGCTCGAGGGACATTTTTTAAGACTGCTCCTATTCGGAGTGGCCGCAGCTGCCACGGCCGCCAGCACCCACCGACGCCGACGTCCGGCTGCTTCCACGGCTGTTGGCGCTGGCCCAGAAGCTGAAAAATTCCCATCACGGATGCGGAAACTTCCTGAGCGCTCAAAAAAGACATGGATCTCCTGCAGAAAACCTGCCCGGGGGTTTCCGTCCCGCTGTTCCTCCCAGAGGAAGCTGCTCCTTCGGACTCCCCTGTAACTCGTGTGATGGCCCGAGCTCAAACGCGGCCCCCCCGCGCTCTGCCCGGCCCAAGCCCGGAGCGATTCCCTTTCCACGGAATCCGCAGCCTCATTCCTGGCACTCGCTGCCCCCTCGGCGGAGGGGGCACAGGCAGCTCTGCCGCATGTGGAAACACCCTCCGGAGCCGCCCACAAGGCTGTGCAACAGCCCAACTCCTTCCCTGGGGCTTTCTTATTCTTCCCCCGAACCTTCATCTATCAGGACAACAGACCTGCGCTCCTGCCCGTGCCGAGCGCTGGCTACGCGGCTCCTCCGCGCCGCACGGAGGGAGCTCCGGAGCCAACGCGGCCGAGCGAGCGCCCTTCCCAGCGCCCCATCCAGAGCCGCTCCCGGCGGGATGGCGACACCCGGGGCTGGAGCCGCTCCCCAGGCGCAAACACCGCGCGAGGCCCCAACAGCGACCGCGAACAACAGCCCTTGGGAACAACGAGGCTACAGCCGAACCGGGACTGCGGGGTGACACGGCCCGGCCCTCGGGTCGGCCCTTCCTCTCCGAAACGGCTCCCTAAACCCCGCGCTGCCCCGGCGATCCCGGAGCACAGCCGGGCAGTTCCTGCCGCCTCCCGGCTTGGGGGCTCCTCTGCAGCCTCGTCCTCTTCACGCGGACACCCAGTTCCTGCAGACGTTTCAGTCAGAAGCTTCTTTCAAGCCCAGGGACGGAACAAACCTCCCGCAGCCGCCTGCAAGGCCTCGTCTCTGCCACGTTCCGGGGGTGTCCTTGGCCTCGTGTTCGGCTTCACTGCATCGCAGGGTCTCCAAGAGTTCCGGATCCGTTTGCCCAAGGTGCGATGCTGCCGCGTCGGCTGCTAAGAAACATGCAGCTTCGCTTCAAAAATTGTTTCTGTAACAAACGTATTTTCACTCACATTTTCCATCAGAAGTTTCTTAGTAGGCAAGAAATTAAATGAAAATAAATTAGATTCCCCTACACTGCTGCCATTTCAGCCAGCCAGTTTAGAGGCAGAACCAGCAGAAAATTGCTGGGGGGGAAAGCAGCTTTTTTCCACATGCTCTTTCCTATGAAGAGAGGGGCAACAACGTTCAGCCACCGCAAAGCCAAGCGTAGGACAGCAACAGCCTCCAGGGACTTCACCTTGGAAGATGACAACCAGGTTCAGGTGGTTAGACCAAGCAAGAACCCGTTCCTGTCAACCAGCGCACAACCAAGGGACGGGGACACCCAGCAGCCTTCGCGGCCACCCGCACACCTACCAGCCCAGCCGGAAACAGCCAAACTCCACGGAACTGACAGGAGAGAAGGGGAGACACCCGCGCTCTGAACACCCACGGCCAGGAGAGGGTCGGCAGTGCCAAAGGCAGGACACCCGCGGGCACCTCAGCTCCGGGGCATGCGGAGCCTTTCGCAGCCGAGCAGCAGCACTCGTTAATCCGGATTGCTAATCCGGAGGCCAGGGCCCTCCTCACCCCCTCGGAACAGCATTCCAGCCTCCACAAACACCCGTGCGTTCTCCCGATCCCGTTCGGGAGCGACCCGGCCGCACAGACTCCTTGTCAAACCAACAGGTCTGGTCCCCACGGCGCAGCTGCTGCTCCAGGCTCAGTTCTCGCCCAGCAACGAGGCTGGACTCGAGCCTGGACCCTCCTGCCCATCCCGGCCACACGTCAGTGCGAGACGGGCCTTGTGGTTCTGCAGGTCCGACACCTTCACCACCCTCATCCAGCACAGCTGGCAGGCTCAGAAGAGCCACCTCTGTTTATCCTCCCTGTCAAACCCATCCCGAAGCATTCACTGTTTTCCTAAGCGAGCCATGTTCGTTTTGTTTGGGAAACACTCGAGACCGCCCTCTTAACTGGATCAACTTTCCCCGTTTTTTCTTCATCTCTTCATTGACACAACCTATGGAATGCAGTGTCTTGCTTCCTCCTCCTGGAGATTAATGCCCAGTTCGCTGCAAGTTTCTTCCCTGCTGATATTCTGATCCACACTCCATCTATTCAGAATAATGGTGAAGGACAGGAAAATTCTTGCTGTCTGAACCTGAACAGATTATTCTGTAGTTCGGATACATTTTTTGAAGTGTGAGATTCCACAGGAGAAAGCCTAAGGAGTCGTCAGCCTCCGCTAGCTAATTTGGTGGCCAACAGTATCACACCAAAGGAGCAGGTCTAGAAACTAACAACGGCACCAGTTCAAACCACTCCTTGGTAACTCTGCTGAGACTCATTACAACCACATCAGTGGCTCTCAAATCAGAACAGAAAGTTAAACAATCTTTATACAGAAGGAAGCTATCTCCTCCAACCACCTAATTTTTCAAAAACAATGCGACACATACATCCATTTTAAAACCAGCTGTTGCAATGCATCTGACCTACTGTAAACACATTCCCCTCAGAGTCCAGCACTAGGCTTGGGAGATCACGATGAAAGTAGCTTCCGCATAAGGAGTCCAAAGGGATGAATCCTACTTCACATCATTCCAAGGTTTCACTGCATTTTTTCCATATTCAAAACGTGCATAGGATCAGCAGTACGTAGCATCAGTGCTAGCAGAAGAGCTAGGGCAGGTTCATAGCAAGTTTTATTCCCACCGCTTCATGCGTATAACACCGTAGTGGAGACGTCCTGATGGACTTTATTTCTTTCTTGCATTTTACTGGTGTAATTCCAATGGTCAAACTGCATCCATCTGAGAAACGAGGCCGCTGCTTCAGAGGGGACTGCAAAGATGCCTCACAGGTGGCCGGTAGTGACAATCTTGTGTGCTGGCTGGTCGACTGAATCCTCAGTGCATTTGCAGTACTATGAAAGGAGCCGTTTAACATCAGAACTTCAACCTGTCTTTGGTTATAAAGGCTGTTTGTACATAACTGACCATCTGAAAACAAATAATTATCAGAAGAGCCACTACAGGAAAATTATTGTCACTGTATTAAAACAAAAATTGAATTACACACAGGTCCTTCAGTCTTCTGAGGTTCATACGCTTTGTGAAAGATAACGTTACCTTTGGAAAACCAGCAGGAGGAGAGGACACCGGCTCGGGCAACGGAGGGTTTGCTGAGCGGGAGCTTGGTGCCTCCAGCCCGGGCAGAGGGCTCACCTGGGCACCAGGAACCCAGGGCAGCCCGAGCTGCTGCAAGGGAGGGCAGCACCTACCAACACCTGCAGACCCTGCTCGGGGCAGGCAGGGCAGCACCTACCAACACCTGCAGACCCTGCCTGGGGCAGGCAGGGCACACTCGCGTGCAGGGGAGCTGTGCTACCTGCTGCTTTTACAAAAATATGCCGAGTCTGTTGGGAACAGACAATCAGAGGAACTCGGTGCTGCCCGCTACAGACTCCTCAGATTAGCGCTTATTAAAAATTAATAAAATGGTTTATTTTATATATACATATGTTCCAAAAAATTTATACAGTTAAAATATCAAATTAGTGATCTGGTAACAATACTGTTCAAAATAATCTCTTTTGTATGAACATTAAAATACACGTTTTTAAAAGCGTTTCCTTTTAGTGCTTCCAAAGCACAGCGTGTGCCAAGGCCACCTGAAGAATCTCCGTCCTCCTCACAGGATGAAAGAGAACTGAAGTCGGGGACCTGGGAAGCCTCAGGTGCACTTTCATAATGTCTGTAGACAAAACAGAAGAGAGTCTGAGGTAGATTGTTTAGTGACCATCAGGTGGTAACAGTCACAGGGCTGTCTTTAGCTTTCATTAACACAATAGCAGTTTCTTTACTCTCAATCTACACTGAATCTCAAGTTTAAAGGCATGGCTAGCAGTTCTTGGGAACAAGACCCTTGTCTCTGTGGTGGCAACATGCAATATTACCAGTGCAGGTGTTTCTGGGAGGGTTTTTTGGGAACACACGGGATCGCTCCATGATGCAGACAGTGTGTGCATTTGACAGTGCCCCATTTTAGTGCAACCTGCTGCCTACAGCACGTAAAATGTCTAATGACAGTGTTCAAATGAGTAAATTCTCATCACCTGCAGGAGGGGCAGCAATGGTTATTTTCTTCAGCCTGTTGAGCAAATAGCACCCTCCACAGGAAAAAAGCCACACCTTTCATGGCAAATCCTTAAGGTTATAGCCCAGCTTCTGCCGATAGAGGTTCTTAAAGTTTAAGCTCCACTGCTTCTTCTCGGATTCGGACAGTAAAATCACTTGACTGCCAAGATGGTGAGGGCAGCAGCTGCATCCTCTTGCACTCTTCTGCGGCACAGCAAACTCAATCCTGGTCCATACAGGTCTGGGCGGTACACTATTATCTACTGTTGACATGATTAACTCTGTTGGGTAGACTGTTGAACTCTAGTTCCTCTAGTATTCTCTCTAAGTGTTGTATTAAGACCCGTTTTTTAAACCTAAGAAAGAGAGGGGAGTAATTTAATTTTTTTCTTTTGAAAACACACAAACAATTTAAGATTATTCAGCCACAACAAATGATATTTCTAAAGGCTCTGATTCCAATATGGAAGAGCTTTCTTTATTCCTGGCATTATAACTGCACCTCTAATTTAACAGAGCTGCTGTTCCCCCAACCCAGCCAAATTTTAGGTCCTTCTTCAGAAATGACCCATCTCTCTAATTCACACTTATACTGCCAGGATTTACTGCCAGACTATTTACTTCATAAAATATAACGCCAGTTTGACTGCTAAAGCAACTATAATAATTTAAATCCATTAAAAGAGAAAAGCATACAAAACAAAGTGGGAACTGGGAACGCTTAACGCTTAGCATTTGCTATCATGTTCAAAACTAACATTTAGGATTCCCAGCCATTTTAAATCTATACAAACCTTGCTGCTTCCTTGATAGCAAATTCAATGAAATACTTCTGAATTTCCATAGGTCCTTGCACCTCTTCAAGAAGAGAGAAGATTTTTTCATAATCTAAAATAAATAAATAAATAAATCAGACAAACATGTTTGCAAAACCTACTTTTAATATTTTCAATAGAGCTCAACAGCCAAAAGAAGAAACGAAGCCCTGTGTTCCACACACAGACATCTGGTATAAAACCAGGAAAAAAGCCAACAGCAGCTTTATGTACAGAAATCAGTTGATAGCAACAACTAGAAGCGATCCTGAAAACCTGCTATTGGAGTAGGTTCTGTTTAGGAGTTACAGCGAGGAGCATCCGTGCTCGGGAAGCACAGGCTGGGCTGGCTCACTGGAGGAGTTCATCCCCATGAACAAGCACCGTCGCTAACAGTTCACACATGCCAAGAGCCACAAAGCCCTGCTGTAACCTACAGCCACCACGGCTGGAAGCAGAGGTTAACACTAGTTGTCTTAACAGACAAGTTATTAATGCCCAGTCTGAGCATTGTTAGTATCGCTGTTTTAATAGTATAAAGTAAATATATGCATCACAAAATAATGATTTGGACAGAGCAGATCAGAAATATACGAACAAAAAAATCACGGTATATTTTCCCTATTTGATCCCAATAGGAAGCTATTTACGGTGATGTGCCTAAGAGCCCATTTACAGTAATGCAGCAGCTAAAGAACGAGGATATTCGGTCTGAGCTGTGAGTATATTTACATTTACACACGTTGTGTGCAGCCTTTTTCTTTGATGACTGCCTGAACTGTGAAGACAGATGATTTATACTGAACATACTACTATTTTATTCGATATCATCATTTACTGCACACAAATTTGATCCAAGACTAGACTAGCAAAACAAGAAGCTAACACATAACCAAGTAGGAATTTTAAAGTATCTTTAAAATAAAATACATATGCTGCATAAGAATTGTTTCCTCTCCCAATAAGCTCAGTCTGCCACAGTGATTATGTCTCAGTAAAACATTAATTTTGAGGAAAAGAACATGAGATCAGAAAGATTGAAGAGTTAAGAAAACTCCATTACACTAATTACTATTTTATGGCATCTGACAATGCATCAGAAAAAATGCCTTAGTTTAATTTGTAGAAATAATTCACTCAGACACGAGACCATTTTAGGGATATCTACTGTTCAGGAAAAATGGAAAGATTATGCCTATGAAATAGGCCTGATCTTAGATGTCTATACATAACCATAGGCACCTAAAATGTACACTGGTTGAAGTCTGGCTAGCATTTTGTGTTTGTTGCTATATGCATGTATAGGCAAAACATACAGCAAAAGCTGAGGGGGCAATTTCTTTTTCCCTGGAATATTTAAGATACTGGGGTTATTGACTGTTACAGGAAAAAGGGAAGGATGTGTTTTTTTTGTCCTTTGCCCGTGAGTGCTTATGGCAGTATTCCAACCACCAGTTATACTGCCTTTCACAATAATAAAATGCCACAGCCCTATTAACTGTGAGATTCCCCTTCCAGGGCATTCCACGGCGCATCCTTGCAGCTACGTGTGCCTCTGTGCAGCCAGGGGAAGCTCTGAAGGACACAGAGCAATGAGGAGCACCACACACACACAAAGAGCAGTGCAACATAAAGGGAACTCTTAAGAAAGGCATTGCTGAGCTCTTTGAAGCACCCCTTCAGCACAGAAATATATACTTTTATTAGATCAGTAACACCTTTCTAGAGCTACAAAGATAAAATTTTTGAAAGCTGCTTTACAGGGTAACTTTAAACCAGTCAACCTATGTTCAAGGGCAAACAAGGTCACTTGTCACTTGTCCTCTCAAGCTCTAGTTTCTGAACTTCAGCTCACCTGTCCTGCATGCAAGAACTTTCCTCCTTTATTGTCTCTCTATTGCTCACATAGAATCAGAAATAATTTCAAATCTAAGACGAATACCTTTTAAAGATAGCTTCATATAGTAAAGTCTTCTCTATCTCTAGACTGTGTTTAATATACTGACGAGATTTAAGTACTTACTTCTTCCAGGTTTGCGAACCTCCTTCATCACTTTAATCTTGATATCAGCATTGTTTCCCTCCAGCATTGTGGGTGTTATCTTCAATGAGTTTGGCACAGATCCAGAAGTGGACTCCATAACCCGTTTTTGGTCATCTCCAGACGCATTGTAATTTAGAGGCCCTCGAACAAGTGCGTTGGTTCCAGGTTTATGATCCAACCCATCTTCACTTAAGCAACTGAACTCATCTGGTAGAGAATCTACGTCATTCGGCAGCATCTCATCCTCTCCCATGACAGCTGGAACTGAGGGTGCCATTTGCCCAGGTAAACCATCAATTTGCTTTTCCACCGACTGACAATTTTCTGCTTTCTTCTCTCCATTGCCATCTTGGACAGTACTGCTGTTGGTATCTACAAAGCATAAAGATGCACATTACTAGTGCACATCAACCCCCTACCACACGCAGGAAGTCCCTTTCTCATTTGAAGCAGTATGTGGTGAAAGAGTAACTCTCTACAATACTTCAGCCTCTGAAGTGATCTAGGAACACTCTCCTTTGAACTGGTACCAACTCAAATTGCTGCCATGAAGTCATCATCTTCTGTATCGCTATTTTAGTGCTAACATTTCTAGCTAAACTAATGCTTTCCTTCCTTCCATACAACTCAATAAATAAATAAAACACTTCCAATTCCATTTGCTGGAACAAGTTAGTAAGAAAATTGGGTTCCGCAGGAAATGAAAACCTAACCTAACTTTAAGGTTAAACCTAACCTTAACTTTCCCTCCCTCAAAATGCAGAATATACTAATGAGATCTAAGCATCCTGATGCAAGGTCTCAAGGTTTTGTTGTTGTTGTTGTTTTTTCATCAAAATTGCTTTTCACTCAAAACTCCAGCTGTGACAGCAGCCTGTTCATCTAGGCCAGCAAAAGGGAAATTCAGTTATAACCAATACTAGTTAGCGCGTACAAATGCTGACATCCTCTTGGGTTAGCTTAGGGAGTAAGCGGATCCTTTTTTGGCATGTGTTTCCCTTTGTGATGACACCAGGCGTGTCCCGCAGACCCCTTTACCTTTGTTTGCAGAGCTGCCCTTGAGGCCGAGGAGCGCCGGGGAGCCGGGCGCAGCGGGCGGCCCCTTTCCCCCGACGTGGTTGGCCGTGGCGGGCGGCGCTTGCGGGCGCCGCAGCAGCGGGGACATGCTGCGCCTCCTCTTCAGCGACGCGGGGGTGTTGGGCTCCCCGGGACGTTTCACCTTGTTCTGAGGCCCGGTCACAAACTCGTCTGCTTCATCTATCATCATACCCTGAAAAGCATTTGTTTTCCGTGAGTAAAATACAGGATTTGAAACCATTTTATCAGTTCATTACTAGAGTAAGTCCCTCCATGTTACAATTCAGGTGCTTTCGGAAGCCCTTTACAGCTCTCAGAATACAAATATGTCCAACACACGGTAACCAGAGGCTGACCAGCACCACTCTAACTGAACACAATCTTTAGACCTTTCTCTTAAAGCACATGAAAAATATCTTCCTGCGTATTAAAGCACTCTACTGGTTAGGAATATCCTTCGGCTAGATAAGAAATTCTACTCATGAATTAAGTGTGTCAAATCGTGTTAAGTATAACTATACAGCAGACAGCATGACTCCTCCTACCTTCTTATCCTGTTTAAAAGGATTGCCAAACGTGTGAAGCCTTTTCGGTTGATCTGGATCGATCTCCCGGAGGGGCGATGGCATCATTTTCAGGTATTCCTGGTAATTTCCCATTTGAGCAACAGGGACACTATGAAGGCAATCTGAAGCAGAACAGAAGATCTTATTTAGTCTGCTTTAAACCAAAGCATACTAACTTCACATACACTCTCCAATTACAGGTGCTGGCATTTTAAGAACTAGAAATGAATATTTCTTTCCACTGCGGAGAAAGAGCTGAAGACTACAACTTTAGAAATAATGCTGGCAAGAGCTAAGCTTAATTTGCACAAGCAGGATGGAAAATAAGTAAATTTAATTGCTATTCTAACAACTGTCTCAGACCTAACAAGGGCAAACTGGAAATAAGCTAATTTCTGCTTAAGCTACTGTCACTACAAATACATCTGCCTACTGCATCTTATCAAACGGGACTGCCCTCTCATGAAGATGATCTGGAAAATTCAGAGCAAGCACAACACTCCATGACAGAAGGCAAAATTCTCCTCCTTTCCTCTTGGCAGTAAAGGGACCTCTAGAGGTCCCTTCCAGCCTTAAGCATTCTATAATTCCATGATACTGACCCCTAACAAATGATACACAGTCCAGTCCTCTCCCAAGCCTGGGGCAGAAGACACCACGAATAATGAAATAGCTCTTCCATTTCTAAACTGTTAATGAAGAATAGGGGCTACTTACCCTCATCCTGCCCCAAAATGAGCCTCTGATTTTTCAGAAGATTGGTTCTCATTCTAGTTAGCTGGTCTAGAAGACTGTGACGAGGAATATCATACGCATTTCTGAATGCCTGTGGTTTTAAATCCTAATTTCAAAACAAAACAAACAACTTGCAGGTTAGCCTACCAATTCTCAGGCATGGAAAATCCTCTGTATATTGTAGCAATGTTAAAGAATATATATATATATCTTGAAGTTACTTCAGATCTTCTTAAGTGGATACAGCTGCCTCGGTGTCTGCTCAGTCTTTTCAGCAAGACTCTACTCATCACTAGCACTTTCAGCTCCATTAAAACTAAGCATGTTAATCCCCAGACTAGCAACATTAGCTGACTCTTGTAGAGACACTTAAAACATAATAATCTGTTCATGACTATGTACTATGTATTTTACTATTATGCTATTTTCAAGGCATGTCCAAGAAGCATGTGCAAAAAAAAATGCATTTAACCTTCTCTTTAAGTCTATTCTTCACTTGCCACAATTCAGAGGAAATCCTTCCTTCCTTCTTCTAGATTAAGTCTATAAAAATTACCCATTAAAACAGATCAGATAACTGCTTAATCATGCAAGATTACTCTGGTGTTTACCTTGTTTAAGAGTCCTATGTGGAAGCCAGCAAATTCTTTAACATTCATTTCTGCCAGTCTCAGTGGAGATTCCCCAGTGATCCCTTGCAGCAGTTGCTTAAAATCCCTACTGTGCACCAAGGAGAGGCCACTGGAGTGATTTTTCACTTTTATTCCAATTTCTTGTGGAACTTTCTTACCCACTGAACCTATAATCCGCTCCGACTCTATTTTTGTCTAAAATGGAATCACATCGTGAGTTAAAGGATCAGCAAGCATTGCATATCTCACGTATTAAACACTCAGTACATTTACAAACTAAAACTATAAATTTGGCTCCCAGGTACTCAAGAAATGGGAGAACTACCTATTCAGGGATATGTTGGATTCTAACAAAGATTTAAAAAAAAAAAAAAAAACACCCTGCTGTGCTATCTTATGGAAAAATATTTAGCCAGTATATCTCATTTTATATGGCCAGGTCTGTGAATATTGCTGGTTTTGCTGCAAAGTCTGTGAATTTCTTTTTGTGCCCCTGAAGACTCGTCTTTAAAGAGAAAAAGAATAACAGAAGGTGGGATGCCTTAGCTTATTTTAAAAGTAACATCTAAAGCAACAGTATTATTCAGATACAATGACATCACTTCAGATTTCATGTTTGGATCAACCCAAGAACTAAGACGCATGACGCTTGCAAAAAGATAAGTAGCAGAACCTCCGTGGTTTGCTTCAGTGAGATTCTAAACCATATTGCTTCTCCAATTAGCATAAACTTTTTACTATAGCTACAGATAGTTTTACTGATTAAGAAGAATATACACCCAAGCATAAGGCCGTTCTCTACTGTTCACACTGTTAAGTCTATTCAGTGTAAGATTTTCACCCACTTGCAATACTTTCAAAAACCAACCACCAAAATTAAGAAAAAAAACATACAAAAAACCCCACATAACACCCAAACCACACTAACTGCAACCCGCTTCCCCCAGATCTCATCCTCTGCAGGGCTTGTTCTGGGAAGCTCTGAGCTGGAGGGCAGCAGGAGGCCACCAGACTTGGGGAGTTGCACGCCCCTGTGCCTTACAAGGCATGCAACACACTTGAACTACTTCATGTGCTGAGAAGGTCTGTGAACCCCATGGCCATCTCGAGCCATTCTAACTCTATATTGCAGGTAAGTAATAAAAATCTCTGTATCATTAAGCTACTGAAACAGCAAAGGAAGTTTTACATCTAACAGATGCTCACTCATGTCAGAGGCTTTTTGAGCATTTGTATTTGTGCGTTCTTTAAGGGGGAGGATTTTTAATTTGTAATTTGGAAAGGCTGCCCTTCCCCACTGACTAGATTTCTAGGAGTTGAACTGCTGTTCCAGAAGCACTCATGCTAAGGAGGCATGGCTTTCAGTTACACCTGAAAAGGCTTTCTTGACAGAAAGAAAAGATGTGCAAGACCTTCCCATCAGGTCACGCTTAACAAGCCTGGTGGATTTGACCTGAAGGAAGCAAGAAGCTCAGATGTAAACTCAAACAAGGATCTTACACCTCCTGGAAAAGGTGGTACATTTTTTTGGAATGTGCACATTGCAAAGTCACCCTCAAAAATAAACATGAAGCTGAGAACAACCCGACTTAAGCGGTGATAAATATTGGCAAGAGCAGCCACAAATCCAATTACCGATAATCTTTGGACTTTAAAGGTCTGGTAGATGTTCAAAATGTCTCCTCCTCACTCCCCTCCACCACTTACAGAAGGCACAATCACTGGTTCTAGAACCAATCCAGATTCATCCATATTTGCAGTGGAAATGCTCACCAGTCTTCGATTATAACATATATTGCACACCCATATGAACTCCCACAGGGATCAACTGCTTTATAATGAGATTACCAAAAACTAAATAATCAACGCACTTCTAATTGCAAAGGTTTTATCAATACTACCTGTTGGCTGAGTTTTTTAAGGTAAGAGATAACACTGTAACTAAGTCCACAATCTAAATTATCTGATATCAGATTTGGAGCTCCCATCATCCTTAGGGCTTTCTTTAATGGCTATAAGGAAAACAAAATACACAATAGTAAGAGAGTAAGTCTTTAAAAAAAAATTTATAAGATCAATTATAGGAAGCTAAGGCACATGGATTAGTGCTCTAGCTTTTCCACTTTTGGCAACTAAAATCCAAGTCTATTCAGATAACACGTGTCACGGGTTTGGCAGTCTACCTAGCTCGCAATGGCCCGTATGGCACGTTACCAAGGCCCCGCGCACTGCGGCGCCTCTGGCCGTTTCCACTCCGAGGCTCAGGACCAGGACAGCCGGGATGATGCAAGTCCGTATTGAGGTGCATTGTCCAAGCTCCGGTGACGGTGACCGCGCCGCCCCCCGCCCGCCGAGGCCAATTCCCTTGGCAGCAGCTTCCCAAGTTCTGGCGGTTCACCCAAGTTAATGCTAAGGAAACCCACACTTTCCTTACCAAGCTATAAAAATAATGCCAAATTTGGTTTCTCTGAACAATCTAGAGTATATTAAATCAAAGTTTACTAAATATTTAATGAACTGAACACACATTAATTATCTTGATAAAATTACTAAACATTATTAAAGGTATTTATTTCTTAAATGTGTGATTCCTAATCTATATACCTCTGCAAAGCAAAATGTTTGCCATCTGAAATTGCATCAGAATTACGTAAGCAAAGTTTACTGGAAAGAGGTATAGCGTGCAGGACTCTGGTTGCACTAGCCATCATTGTACCCAGGAACAAGATGAGAAAGGAACATACCAGTAGGTAGTAAGGAGGCATGGTTTTTAAGTAGTTGTCAAAAGCCTGTCGCCACTTCAGATTTGGTTTAAGTTTGTGAACCTTAAACAAATCATCTGCAACAAGGAAAACAACAAAACAAGGTTTTATTTATTTAGTCCCAGACCATTAGCACTATTCGAAATTCAACACGTCAAGTTTCTCCCCTTTTATTCCCACTCCCCCATCTCCCAATGGGGCTTCCCCACAAAAGGACTCCTTAACCTTAGGTCTGAAGAATTTGGAATCCTCAGTCCTAGCTGCAATAGATACTCTGGAATGATTCCTCATTACAGGCAAACTTTCACGGTATAATAAACTTACAGCTCCTCAGTATAATAAACTTACAGTGTATGTCAGAATCTTAAATACTGCACACAAGCACTAGTACCACGGAAGGTGTGACATCCACCTGCTAGAGAGTTTCACCTCCCTCAGCTCTTTCGCATCATCAGGGACTCTCTGCATCTGATTAAACCAAACCATACTCATTTGGTTCAATTTCCAGTTTCAATACCACTTTTTGTTCCACCTGAATGATGAATTCAATCCTGGCTTCCAATGAAAACATTGTTAGGTATCAGAGGGGAAGAAAAGGGGAAAAAAAAGTAATAGTGAGAGCAGGGAATCCTCGCGGGGAGCTTTGCTGGCGCGGCTGGCAGCAGCGGCAGGACGGGCAGGCTGCAGCCCCGGCCTGCGCCCTGCAGAGCCGCAGCCTCCCCCGGAGAGGACGAGACGCGGAATTAGCTGCACCGAGTGCTGGATGCGGCTACGAGGAGGGGAGCAGCGCGTTGCTCCTGCGGATGCTGCTCTGGAAACGCCTGGCTCGTGCTACAGGGCTGCGTGCCTGGGCAGGAGGCACTGGCTCGGAGCAGGTACCTGCTTGCTGTGCACATGAGCATTGTAAGTGATCCCCAAACGTCAGAAGGGAACACAACATCCTGCTATTTATCTTTCAAGACTATAATCTATCGATTGAGATCAAGTTGCTTCTTATTAGGCCTGTAATATGCTGGCAAAGGGAGGCTAGTGGAGGTAAATACAGGACTGAAAAAAGGGATCTCCAAAAATTAACCAGGAAGAGCTGCAGGAGACAGGGAGGTGCAAAGAAGAGTGCGAGAAAGACAGATGCAGCAATGAAACTATTTTCTCCAGATTGAGCTTTCAGGAAGATATATTTGGAGAAGAAAAATTTGACTTGCATAGCATTCTGCATAAATAGAACAGATGTTAAGATAGGATTTTCCAAGTTCTCATCATCAAACCACACTTAATTACAGGTATTTTCCAATCCAAATGAATTCCATATCACATACAAAAACTGCACTACAGCTGCTCTAATTATTCTCTTTCCTGGCCTGAAGGAAGTGGGGTGGAGCTTGCAAGAACAACTTAGAACTCCATTTTATATCTCAATACACCACACGCTTAGTGCTATTGTGCAAGAAAACCTGTGATAATATTCTGACATATGGCAAATGCAAAATAATATCCATTCTTATCTTATAAGCCTATTAGCATATTGCAGCAAAATGAAGTTAAACTACACAACCCTCTCCCAAAATTCAATGAAAAGCATTAAATCCCTGCAATATTTTGTTAGAATATGCACTAATATTTTGAAGTCTGTAAACGGGTTACGAGTGTAGCTTAAGCCTCAGATGCTGTCCTGGTGATTTATTACTATCTGATTTTTCGACAGTGCAGCCGCACTCGGGCCTACATGTTCAGAGTACACATTGCCTCCAACCAGCCGTAATCCCTAATCCACAGCATGACTGTGGTCTGGGGAGGCAGACGCAGAGGCGCCTCCCTGATCTTTGCTATCCAAAAAAAGAAGTTCTGAAATGCAAGTAGAACTTCAGCACAGACCCATCCTCCTTACGACGAGCGCAGCGCGAGCTCGGTGCAGGAACCCCAGCCTTCCAGGAGGGAGAAGGTCATGGTGGGAAACACAGCCACGGCTTTTAATGAACACATTGCCAGCAACACCTTACCTGCCTCTGTCGCAAGCGTTCCAGACAGACACACACTTTCCAGCAGATTGCAACACAGCAGATTGAAATGTACTTTTTCCACTGTGCTCTGGGTTGCATATGAGCATTTATTTAATTAATCAAACAACTGATAACTTGCTTAACTATTTCTTTTGTAGATTAAATCTTTTTACCTTTGTAAATAAAATCCAAAAGTACTGAAAGAATTCTTTCACAGAGTACCTTTGATCCAACCTATTGATTTCCAGATGCTGCTCTCTGCACAGCCCAAAAACCATTTAAATAAAATTCTTTTCACAGCTGCTAAACTCAAAGGGCTCAAAAGCACTGGTAATTTGGAAGATGGGATCAGAAGCCATTAGGGAGAGCAACAAGCTGTAACAATTCAAGACAACACAGGTACAGCTACAGACAGGGCAGTTAATCTGCGTGCACCACAAACAGCCTTTATCGATAACCACCAAATGGTGACAAACATGATCCTAATATCTTTAAAATTCTGTACCACCCTAGGGGGTTTGATGTACTTTCAGTCTTAGTGAATAGGTGTATTAAAATAATAATAAAAGGCAAACCGTAGTTTTCTCGAAGCCTGATTACCAAAGTAACAAAAGCGACAAGTCTAGTTCAAAACAAGTCTGCGTCATGTAACCTGGAGTTAAAATTTAACCATTTTTTAAATTACCACCCACATTAAACTCCACCTAGCCAAGTACAATACTATTCCCTGCCAATTCCTGGATTTCTCTGAGCTTTCCAATGCCTCTAATAGATAAGATCCTTCATTTTAAGCAGTAGAGTCTCATCATTGTATGTTCACGGAAGTAATAACCTTCCCTGCAGCCACCTAGCCAAAAACAAGGAGCTACAAGGTAAAACAGCATCTAACTACCAAAAGGGTAAGGCATTATTCTCTTCTTGCTTTGGTACAAAGCATTTGGTCTTCACTTCCCCAGTGCAACAGCAGATTATGTGTGCGTTTCTGCTTTGCCCTTAGTTTTCAAAATAACATTAAAAACGTATTTACAGCTCTCTGCAGAAGCCTATAAAAGCATCAAAGCAGCTGTCCGTGTTGCAGTCTTTCATGGGTAGGCATCTTCTACACGCTCATCCTTCTGCATATTTAGTCTCATGGCAAAAGGGTATAATCACCTCATGGTTTTTGCATCACTGCTGTTTCACTGCTGCTTCTGCTGATACTGGCAGAGAATAAGCTCTCCCTCTGTCCATCAGTGCTTGGCCTTTCACTAACAGAACCAGGAAGATCGGCTGAAAAAATTAATCTTAGGAAAGGCAGTAGCACGTGGCATCATACTCATCTTTGCTACGTTTATCTCTAACCCCTCAACAGACTTCTGTTTTATGAATCTGGCTGTAAAATTGTTTTTAAATAGCAAGATACCTTAAAGTACACCGGCTTTGCTAATATCAAAGGCAACAGTCCTTCAGGAAGAAGCTTCTATAATCCCAGCCACATGCTCAGCATCAAAGCACACCGTTGTTCATCTGCAGGAGCTTTGTCCTTGGAAGCTTCCTGCACCTCACGGCACTGCAGAGAACACCCCGCACGTCTGTCTGCTCGAGTCTCGAGTGATGCCACTACCAGAACGGGCCAGGACGGCTCTCGAGGCTTCATGAGCAGCTGAGGGCAGCTCAGCTGCACCCACGCGTCCCACGGGCTGTGCCCGAGCTCTGCGAGAGCTGGCGAGCAGGGCTGCGCAGGGCACCACTGAGCTCTGCAGCTTCCTTGTTTTACCAACAGCCACATTAAGGGGCCCCTTAAAAAGCTCTGGATTCCAACAGCAGATCCACTGCAGCTGAATGCAACCCTTTACCTATGTCTTTGCTACCAATATGGAATTTGTATACTAGAATTTGTATTCGTATGCTAGAAAAAACACCTTCGGTTTAAAACTCAGACAACATGGAAGCTTCACACTCTCCTCTAAACCAGCTTCAGAAATTTCTGATGTGGGATACCAGGTGGATGCGAGTGACCTGCAGAACAGCACTACAAATACTGACGAGGTGCCTCTGTCCATAAAGCAGAAACCTCTGTTAAGAAAGGCAGGGGGAGAGGACACGGACTGCCCAGAAAGCCATGGCAGAATCACTAATGTCAGCATCAGAACCACACCAAAATGAGCATGGGAATTATCTGGTATCAACGATGACTACTTAACTAGTAGATCTCCATCAGTAACTCAGCAGCAGGCTCACAGAAATTGTAATTTAGCCTAGAAATATCCTACTTGCACACTTTGGGACTATTATTAGGCTGTGTGGATGATTACTTGAGACAAATTCACATTACCAACAAGAATGTATGTTCCTTTTGGTTATGACCAAATTGTGATTGTGAGATTGTGAAAAAGCATTCCCGAACTGTTTCACCTAGAACTGAATGCAATAGTTTTTTAAAAAATATAAGGAGATTCAATGTTATTTCTCTTATATTTTTGCTGTTATTCTGTATCACTAAGGCACACCCACAAAAAAAAAACAAAAGGCCTACAGCATCTACAGGTAAAAGGTTGAACAGCACCCAGGAACCTATTCTCGCTGCAGCTATCCTTTTGACACAGGAACCAGAACCTTTACAGCCACAATTACCATGGCATCTATTCATACAACATCTTTTTATATTGTCTTTCCTGTTCAAAAAAAAAAAAAAAAAAAAGTTCATTGTGGGAATGAAGAACTTTGGTCCTTTGGGCAGGGAAGAAACATGGGCTGTTTCATTACTCAGTTTCTCCTCACTATTCTGAACTGCATCAGGGAATTTCCCTTTTCCCAACACCCATAAGAAACCCTGCATCTGATCTTCCAGTCAAAAACAAGCTGCTGCAAGAGCAGCTACAAAACCTGGATACACCACACCCTAAATGAGGGAAAAGAATGGAGGTTGAAGCTTACTCCAGGTTAAGGAAGAGGCTACGTGTCTAGGAGGTGAACAGCATCAAACATGCACTGGAAGCAGGTAGCTCTCCTCCTCTGCTGGAGAGAAAAAAAGGGAGAGGGGGTATGAAAATCCTCTCCTCCCAAATTATATTAAAGAGTTTGCAACATTCTCTACTCTCTGATCTCCATTATTTTATCATGTCTCAAACTAAGGCAGAACACTAACCGTTACTGTTTTTATTTCATTTTGAAGTAGTTATATCAGCAGACCAAGGTAAATGTTGTACCTACCTAGCAATGGAAGTAAAACAGGATAGTTGTAAGGCATCACAAAGAGGTTTACACAGGTTAAAGTAGTGCTTGCTTTTAAATACCCAAACGGATGGCCAAGTTCGCTGTATTTTCCACTGCTACTCACAAATACCTGAGAAAGAACAAGAGGTATCACTGTATCATAAGAACACAGAGCACATTAAGCAGAGAGCATTTAAAATTAAAAACAGCCTGAATCCAACTCCATTAGAACAACAGATTATCAAGGATGGCCAAGCTGAAGCTTGCGCACCCTGAGTGAGCACACACTTGTATTCCTCAGCCATGAAATAGAGAAATGCAACATCCCAGTGTGGAAAAGCTTTTCACAATATAATCTTTAGCGAGCCTACTTTTAATTAATGCTCTGAATACTCTTCTAACTATTGAAAACAGATTAAAGGTGCATCTGTTAAGGGCATTATAAAAAACAACAGATTTAAAATGAACCCTCTGATTTGTACATAAAATAGTACAATCAGAATTTACAAAATTGATATATAAAACTTTTTAAACATAAAAATAAAACACATTCAAGAAAATACTATTAATTATACTACATATCACATTATTGATTTTCCTTTTTTTTTTCTTTTTTTTTTTAAATCATGCATAAGAGTGTTAGACCTTGAAAAAAAAAAAACCCTATAAATTTTCCCTTTTTTCTCTGCCCCTTTCCCCCCGGACTTGATTCATAAGGAATCAGTTTTATTAAATGGTGTATATGTTCATTAGCCTATTTCTCTAGTTTGTGAGGGTGGGATTTTTTTTTTTCAAAAAAGCCATTTTTTGAGAAAACAGCAGAGAAATTTTAAGAACTAAAACTGTTTGTAGGACTTAGGCAAATGAAATTTATCAATGCGTTCAAGCCATTTTTGCAATTAACTTGCTGTCTTCAATTTTTCTTCTAATAATGGTTGTTATGCTTCCTGTTAAGATTTAATATTTACTGGAGGTGGGATGGAACTAAAAATAAAAAGACACACTCCACAAACCCTTTCCAGATTACACTAGGCAAACTCCTGGTGTATATATGGAGCTATCCTTTACAGGAACACCACAGAGAAAGGAACTAGAAACTTTTTTCTATAGAGGATGCAGAAAAAAGTCCCTTGTCTAAAACCACTGAAACGGCACGTGGCAAAGGACTTCAGCAATAGAACTTGAACATCTCCAAGGCCAAGCCAGCTGCCAGGCTAGTGAACAAAGCAGCTTCCCTGCAGTTCCCATTAGCAGTATCAACTGCCTACTGGAAATTGTTAACCAAACAGTGTTTACAGCTATGATGGAAACCAGTGCCACGTTCTCCCCTGTAAGCAAATTCTCTTCTGCAAGAGAATTTCAATTTAGCCAAAAATGGAACCCAAGGTACATATTTCTTACCAAAACGTGACTGATGTAGAAACAGAATTACATGAACTTAAAAAGCCTATAGAGAAAAAATGCCTTTGAACTTCTGATAATTCTACTAGAAAGCAGGTAACTGAGGCCATGACATGTTTCTTGTCATCTGTCACAGGTCTGATGTCAGACCTTGTCTAGAGTCGCACCACGTCTATGATCCTGCTCCTCTATGATACCCATTACATTTCCAGAACCAATTGAAGGCCAAGTACCTGCCAGCAGGTATGGGGAGACTTTCGTTCCAAGATGTACTGTGTTAACGGCGAAGGCTCCAGCTCATACTTGTCAAAAGGAAGTTTGTCTATGACCATTGGTTCACAATCGACACAGGAAAACCTCACAACAGGGTGAGCTGTGCGTGGAGGCTAGAAGGAAGAGGAGAAACGCAACAGATCAACTGTCTGGAACAAGCCATGAGTAAGTCTTTTTAATAAAAGAGGCAGACCGACTTCATAAGCATGCATTTTAACATTTAGTAAGCCTAAACTCTGTTTTCATAATTTCCTTTAAAAACAAAAATATGATATAAGCTCCCACGACATGATATAGACCAATTACCTGAGTATTTCTTTGACTTCAAACAAATAAACAAAAAAAACCACAACACTAGCACACACATTCTTCCCACCATGAGAGTAATAGGATTAAAATTTAACTATTTATATTTAAAAGCCTCCTTCTCAATCAATCCATAAAACGACAAATGATTTAAATAAAATTGCAGCTCTGCTTCACAGCTCGATGCTCACAGAACCACACACACGAAATCGTGCACACTTCAAGATGAGTATTCTAGATATTCCCTGACAATTTTGAGTTCTTCATCTTGAATTACGGTGGGAGGAAAGTGGTGGCAGGGGTAAGTTTCTTGAGCATTTGTAAAGCGCAGAAATACACCCAACAAGAGAGAAATACTTAAAAATGCTGGAGGATATGCCTGAAGCATGACCAGTTTAGAAGGGAGAAATGAATGTTGGTATTTCCTCATTTTGTAAATGATGCAAATCTTCCCTAACAGTTCTAATTCTTCCTGCTAGTGACAGAAAAGTCTGGATATGAAGTTCTGCTAAACAGAGAAACACATTAGGTTTTCTACCCTCCCGAATAAAGATGTATCTTCCTTGCTCCATTTGAGTACTTTTTATTAAGCTTCTGATTAACATTTAAAAGGCTCACTAGAGTTTGTGGTGCAAGTAGTACTTTAAAAGCTTACAAAATTGAGCTGTAAAAACTCTTTACCAAATTAGCTAACCAGATATACGGCAACAAGCTTTTCAGATCCAGAAAGTATCACAGCATACAATATCTACATTAGATTACAACATCCTGCTTTACAACAGTTTGAACTACTCCTTCCGAGCAAAGTTAGATCTTAAACAGAGTCAAAGATTGTATTATTACTAATTTTCAGTCAGTTTAGTTAGACGTAGAATTCTTTTTTCAGTTCTTATTTTACTTACCAGTGTTGGTGAATTCTGATCAGGCCAAAAAGATTCTGGAATTGGCCAATGTCCCACAGGAACACCAGTTTTAGGATTAGGCCGTACATAAATGAGCTTATGACAACTATGCCACGGTTGAGAAACAAATGAATTGATGGGCCTGGATGAATCAACGAGTCCATCTAAAATTTAAGCAAAGCAAAATAACAACAACAAAAAAAGAAAACAAAGAACATGGCATGCATTTGCTTCCCAGCAAAATTTCTGTATTAGCCACCAATACAGTGTTCCATTACACTATTTTTCAAAGATCTACATGCAGATCTTTATGCCAGTGGCTAAAAAAGCTTAATATTAATGTGGAAAACAGCATCATCAGAGTAACAATGGTAATATCTGCCCACACCTACCCTCCTGCTTCTGTGGCACAGCAGTTAAATGACAATCACATCACGCCATACTCACACCCTGTGGAAAAGCTATTTACTTAAGTTCAGCACTTTGACATGGATCTGATATACCATAACAAGTGTTTTGTTTTTAGCTTTGCTGCACTCGTGAAACTGATCATTTGCATTTACAGTCTTTCTATAGCGGATGCAAAACTCCCTAAGCAATGCTGCCACTCATGGAAACTGAGAGTGGAGACAAGTTTTGTAGAAAAGCCAGATGCATCTTGCAGGAGCAGCTTTTGTCACACTACTCATTACAAATGCCACTGCTCAAACACCCTGCTGTCTACTCCAAACGTGACTGTTTTCTGCCAGTTCTCTGCATGCACCAGCACATACTCAGGCCCCTTCACACTGAGGGGAGAGCAGCCGTGCAGCAATGCAGAATTGCAGAACTGGCTTCCGAACACTATTTTTCAAGGCAAATGGCATCACCCACAGAATCTTTCTTTTCTTTTATGAACATTTTACACTACTAATTTGCCCTGCTTTAGAGACAGCTAGCCAATACTGTGCAAGCAACCTTTTGGTATAGTTCACTGCATTATATACAAAGTGATCTTTATAGCTTTGGTGAGTCCCACCACATTCATCTCTAGTTTAGAACCTCCTTGGTCCACATGAAGTTGGAATTTCTCAATATTCTTGTCCACAGCACACATGTCCACAGTGTGTCATCACGTAAATGTGGTAAGAGGTAAGAAACGATTCCCCCAGCTGTTCTGCCATGTAGGTGAACGTTTGTGCCAACGGGGAGACGGGACTTTGCTAAGGGGACTGCATTAGAGGCAAGCCTTAAACATACTTCCAAAAAAATGGAAGCAAAATAATGAGGAAAAAATGTACATAAGGCAAGAAAGGTGATTAAAAATGAAAACAGGGATAAAACTAACTTTGCTAGGATGCTCAGAGGAGCCTAAAAGCTATTATTCCTCTTACATAACATCCTCATTTTCTAAATATGAACTGCTTGGTTCACTCTTTCCTTCCTTTCAATCATGAAATTCTGCAAATCTCAAAAACTGTTCCACATTAAGAATGCATAATGCTTTTTCCTTATTATGCACTCTGCTTGCAGTGAGCAAAGTAATGACTGTTCTTTGCACTTTTTTTTTTTTAATTTGCAACTAGGAACATTTTATTTAAACTAATTGTTTTGTGATTAAGTAGCAGAACAAAAATGCCTAGAAACTAAAAAAGAATCAGAGATATTTAAGGATTTAAATATGCTAGCCCTGAATTTAATTAAGAAATAAATTTTGACAGCATCAGAATACAAACTCCCCCATTTCCTGCAAACATTCACTGCCCCTTGTTGCTTCCTTCAGAGCTGAGGAAGTGCCTGGAAAGCGAGCAGGCAGGTAAAAGATCAGCCATACAGACATATGGCATCACTCAACTTATTCAGTGCTAAACTAACACTAATAAAAATTCAGCAAAAACAAGACTAACAAACACATGCATGCAACTGTTATGAAAAGAATATCCATGATGATTTGGCTATTCAGAGAGATACTACAGCTCAATCACTGATGCAGAGTTATATGGCTAATCACTTTTGGGGGGAATATATTAAACCCCTGGTGCATCCTGTACATTGCAGGGAAAGGTAGGAAGTAAATTTAAGACATTTAAGGATATTTGCATGCATACAAAATATATCTTTTTGAGTACCAAAGGGAAAAAAACAAACAAGCAAGAACACCATAGTTACTATACCTTCTCCGATAGGAGCGGGATCTGGTCCTGACTTTTCAAAGTTAATAACAACTCCACTTTGAACTTTCTGAACTAAAGACTCTAAACACTGATTCAACATTCTTTGTGTCCGAACACAGTAGGAACGACCTAGACAAGAGAAAACCAATACAGGAGAAATAAGAAAGCAAACTTTGGGCAATCTTAATTAAGGAAGACATTTTGTTACACAAATCACCTTGTTAAGGCTTTCAACCTTACCTAAAATAATAGCAAACTTAATAAAAGCTAATGTAAAAAGCAAAGTACTTTTCAAATGTAAACCAAGCTGATGTTTCTAACCTCATGAATTCTCATTAGCAAAATAAGCTTTGAAGGCAGTATGAGGTTGGTCCAGCCTGGGCTTAAATAGCCTTAAGAACCTCTGATTTCATCAAAACTTCATAATTCATCTGCTTTTGTTTCTCCAGACCTAACCAACTCTAATACAACCCTTAACATCCCCTCCAGGAACACTGTTTTTCAAGCAACAATTAAGGAAGTATTCTGATGAAGATATAGAGGAACAAACTCTAGAATCAACTCCTTTAAAATTGTATCTAGCTTATTAGCTGTGCAGCAGAATTACCTATCCCACTCACTCAACATTTAAATAGCAAATTTCATGGCTGAGCAAAGCCAGGCTCCACAAGGACAATCTAATGCTCCAATCCCATCATTTATTTTAGATTTCTTCTGTGCTACTGGAAACCAAATTCACACAGTACCATGTAGGCCCACATGGAACCTGACTAATCTGTACACGGCGATATAAAGATTCTCACATACAGAATAACAAGAGAGAAAGCTGAATCAAAGGAAAGGAATATTTTAAGTCAGATGCCAGATGTAAAGGAGAGCAAGCAACAGCGAGTTACCTCCCGTGACTTCGCACATCTGCGTGATGGCAGACTCATCGGTGGGCACGCTCCCGAGCTGCTCCGGCTCCGCGGACGCGGCTCCCGGCAGGCGCAGCACCAGAGCAAACAGCCTTTGATCCCAGCGGAACGGCTCTTTGGTGAGTTCACTTCCAGGCAAAGGAGAGTTCAGAGGAAGATGAAGCTAAGAAAGCAACATTTGAGAAATATTGTTAAGTATTTGACAAGCCATCTGAAAACATAGTCGAAATTTTAATTACTTTATGAACTGAAGGGCCTGATTTTCTCTCCTATTCACTAGTTTATCTGAAATTAGTCTGAAAATTCATGCTAACTACAGATTTGATAGATTTACAATGACAACATAGACAGTCTTTTGTCTATGAAATAAGTGGCAAGAAATTGAAGGAAAAAATGCAATTGATATTCATCTCAGCATAGCACCAGCTTGCAAGATCATCATTTGAGCAATTCTAATACAAATTTACCTCTTCTTGAACTCCAGCCGTATTTGTCAGTTTGTTTCCATCTGTGATGGTAATTAAAATAGATGGCTCCAAAAAGAACGGATTCCTTCCCTAGAGATGAAAGCACAGGAATAGTGAGAGTAATACTCAATCGTAAACATGTATTTTTATCATGACAAAATAAATAGCAAGATGACCAGTCTTTCAAAATCATCCTGTAATCTCCTTTACAGAGAGGTAAAGGGGTATACAGAACTACCCAGTGCTACACTGGGCACTCACACACACCCCCAGCTGGTTGCCTGAAAACATTTTTTAAATTACTACTATGTTCTCCAGCAACACGATCAACCGCCTGTACCCCACAAAAACAGTACATAAATTAATACTAGCACAGAGAACTTGGAATTTCACAACTGTGAGACACAAACAAAATTTTAACAGCCCCCTCTGGAGCAAGGGAGGACTAGACAGGTTGTTAACTAAACATAACCAATAAAAATGCTAAGCAGATTCACTGACATCACTGTACATTCATTGTACATACTCCCATACAACAACTGTACATGTACAGTCCGGAGTGTTTGTATCACTGCTTTCTCTGTAGTTTAACAACGAAAAAGAATACTAGTATGTTCTAGTGAATATCCAGGACAGATGTCCTGATGTGCTTCTCTGCTGCATGTGAAAATAGAGAAAAAATGAACCGTCTTTCAAGTTTTATACACAGCTTTCCAACACAATATAAAAGAAATAAAAAGCAAAAAGATAAACTTGTGCTATCAAAATCCCTCCACCAAAAAAAAAGCATACCAAATTACAAAAGATAAAAACTACAGACAAATCTGTTACCTGTCCATAATTGTCTATTCCAGACACTAATCTGTTGAGATTTAGCAAGTCAAATGACGATCTGAGGGCCTGACCAAGGGTTGTCAGCCCTGACGCTTGCAGGTTTTTCAGTTCATTCATAAATGTTGCGTGATTTTCCTTCCAGCCAGCCTGAAACAGAAAACAAGAGGAGCTTATTAGCTATTTTAGTAATAATCTGTGTGTTGTCATTAATGAACTTTGAGTTGTCATAAACCTACATTTGCATAAGAAGTGGGGTTATATTCTAATTAGCAGACACACAGCTTTGTTTCCTTGCTACAT
Source organism: Tinamus guttatus (assembly GCF_059628265.1). NCBI lineage: Eukaryota > Metazoa > Chordata > Aves > Tinamiformes > Tinamidae > Tinamus > Tinamus guttatus. The sequence goes on from NW_028289621.1 coordinate 28,456, forward strand.
ACATGTAATCCATGTCTTACAGCACAATTAATGGAAAACATACAGTATGTATATAACGGGATACTGACAAAACACATCATCCAGTGCTTAAACAATTGTTTGGAGTGTTTCAGCATCCATGATTTGTATTTCCTCCTCCTAAGAAGGTGGCATGCCTCTTGAATGGGAGGTTGTTATGGAAAACACCAGCTTGCAGGGAACCAGGACATGGTTTAAGCTGCCCCAACCAAAAAGAGCAGCCCCGGATAGTCACGCGATTATCAGCCTTGCTATCACGTCTGTCTGACCTGTTCTTACAGACAGCAAGCAGTTATTCACCCAGGCTTGCGATCAGCTGACAGCGCTGAAGACCTTTCCACACTTCACAGAGTCCTAGTTACACTGGGACAGAATGATTTCAGACAGCCTGACTTTCACTGGGACAGCCTCTGAACAGCAAATCATGTCCCTGGCTGCGCTGCTCTCGGAGTAATCACCTACCACGTTGTGCAAGAATCCAGGGGGACAGGATTTTCCTGTACTTTTTAAAAAGTCACATGCCACTTGCAACTGTAGGTACGGTCTGTGGTCTAGGTAGATATTAATGGAATATACAGCAAGTTTTGAGCAAGAATGGAACAGAAATTATGTTTTCCAGCCCTCACCACAAGATGAGCAATGTCCCTGCTGAGTTCTCAGGCCTAAGCTAGTAGGATATTTCTTCTCTCTTTAGAGCAATGAAGCACTACAAGGAGAATCAACAGTTTTTGGTCAAATTCAGCTCCTTGAACCAGTTCTTCGGGATTTAATAACCAGAGGACGGGAAAAAAGGGAAAATTTGGCAATGGGGCCAGAAGAGGCAAGAGACCTAGAGCAACAGCTCATCATTAAACGGGCCTATCTTATGGTCCAACCAAACCAAGTACAAAGGAACCACGTCATGCCGGGTTCGATCAGTTGGATCTCAATAAAGCAGGCTCAGGCCCCCCTCTTCCTCACAATCCCAGCTTGGCAAACTACGGCATCTCGGCAGCTCAGCCATGGCAACTGCCCCGGCACGAGCTCCCATCCCAGGGCAAGTGAACGGTGACAGCTTTGCTCGATACATCCTCCTGGAAACCACGGTGGGATCCCCTTCATTCCACTGCCCAGCTCAACCAGCAGCCACCCAGCTCCAGTGGTGGGATACAAAGGATTTACAGGATTTATTTTGTACTCATTGCTTTGGAGTGAAGACCAATGTGTTCATTATCTTTTTTTTTTCCAAAATAAAAGTGCATGACACTTCAGAACACACCTAATGCCTTAAGAGCTCCCATTACTTAACCCCTTGCTTTGCTATGGGTTTTGTCCACCCAAAACCCAGAAGGTATTCTTGGAGTTAACAATTACAAAGAACTTTTGATCTCTATGAACGCTTACGTACAAATGAAACTGCTACATTTTGTCTGGCAAAAACACTTATCAAGTGAATTAGGTTTTCTGGGAATAACGAGGACCTACTTCGAATGGTGCTTTTCTGTGAAGGCTGCTGCTACGAGTTTCCTTATTGCAGAAGCACACTGGGGAGCAAAGCACTCGCAACAGATTGCTCTGTTAGCAATCTGATAGCTCTGATTGAAACTGATGCATCTAGGAGTACTTCTTCCAAATTAAATAGTCAAATTTCTCACTGATATTTTGAGATTTTGCTATTTTTCAGTTCTGAAATTGTTTGCTTTGCTTCCAATGCCCACTGTGTTTGATCTAGCAGTAGTGTAGTTGCCTGCCTGCAAAATATGCTGCACTTTTTTCCTCTGCTGAATAACAAAGTATGCCAAAGATACAAAAAAAGAAGCTGATCGCCCATTAGTTTGACTTCTAAGAAAACTACTTTTCCATTACATCCTAGACTCTCACAGGACCTAGAAAAACTAACCCCAGGAGACCTGTACACATTTCTTAAATAAACAAAACAGTACCAGAACATTTCTCATTAAGTGAACAAGGGCAGAAGATGCAGAATTTGCCTAATACTATACCTCAGTTCAAATAAAGGTCTGATTAGTTAATGTATTCTGTATTAGTTATTATTACTGTTATCATATTAGTTATCATATAATGTTAATATATTAGTTAACATATAGTTAACAATCTTCAAAAAATTATCTTCGAAACAACCTTTTTCTGTCAAAAATACTGAAGTTAATAATAAAGTGGTCTATTCTTGTAGATCTTCCTAGGCAAATTCTAGTAATTGAGTAGCTGAGAATAATTAAATATGTACTTCAAGGACAGAAACTCAAGCCTCGGTAACAATCATATAAGCAGAAAAATCATTCTTAAGGTAAAATAAAGAGAGTCAAATACGTAACACAGCATATGGACAGGTTCAAAAAAGTGATTAAATAATAATCCTTCCCAAACACAAAATACAGCTACTAACACTGCTTAGGAAAAAAGCAGTGCTTCTATAGAGCACTACTTACATCTGCCAGGTAACTATGAAATCAAAAGTAAGTATTAATTTAGAGGTTTATGAACCAACTCTAATACTGAGAGTCAAATTTTTCATCTTCAATATTACTTTCTTGTCACTTTTACCTGCAGAATTTGTTAGTAGTAATCTGAGGGGCTTCTATCTTGCCACAGTGCTACTATTTTATCCTTTGATAGTTTAGGAGAACAAGTAATTTTAGCTCCTCTATGCATACCAGCAGATTTTTGAAGTCAGATGGAAAGAAGCCAGCAGAATAAGCTGAAGTCCCACCCTTCTTGTTTATGCCAAGAATGGGCAAAAATGCAGTGTCATTTAGTCTCCTGTGTTGATAACTGCAAGTTTTGATACCATCCTATGAAAGCCTGAGATTTGCAAGTCCCCGAAAGCAGCAGCATCCCTCCCTGGCTGCTGGCTTTTGCCTTCGCAAACAAATCATGCAGGGAGAACTAGATCTAGCTGAAAAGTAACATAATTTTTTGCTGGCTTCGCTTTCAGCTGAATCTGCTCTATTTCACCACACAGCTCTAGAGTCATCTCAGCTGCTTCAAAATGCAGGTAAGTTCCAATAGTTTCCTTCAGTAGGACGGGGGCCCGGATCATGCAGTTTCAGACTGAAGCCAGGCTGAAGAATCTGGTGGAGCAAAAACTCTATTTATGCCACCAAGTCTCAGGGCTAACAGAAAGAAGTAGAATTAAGCAGCAAATGACAGTCTCACTCAGAATAAGGAGATTAAAAAGCGCTTTAAGACTCAGGAAAAAACAAAGATTTCGGTTGTAAGAGGTGGGAGAGCTTATCTTACAAAACATTTTAGTGGATTTTTTGTTTAAATCATCTTATATTATCAAAATACAAGCAAAACATGGAACTGCTCCACATTACTCCAGAAGTTGTGAAGCAGGGAACACACTCCTACATTATCTAGAGGACCCCTGCCCCAGCTTCAGTAACTTAATGTTTATAGAAATATTTAGTATTATATATATAGTATTTACCCACATTACTATTTATCTTCATTTCCAAGACAGAGTCATAATTAGGTAGCCCATTTTCACCATGACAAAGCAAAGCAAAAGAGGAGTGGAGGAATGGTCCTAGTCCCATTTTCCTCCCTTCCCTGGGAAGAAAAGGGAAAGATTGCTGGTGGATACAGAACAGCCAATGTCCACTGCTGAACTTTTTTTTTTTTTGATCAGGGAGATCTACTACTTGGAAATAGCTCACCGTAAAACAGAGATATTTATTATGCTATAAAACACCCTGTACAATTTTTCAGTTTTTTACAATTTAAAAATCCTAAAACAAGTCAACATAATCACCGAAGTTCCTGATTTTCACATACATTTGTTTGAACTGTGAAGGAGGTGGAGAAATAGCTCTCAAGGACGCTTGCAAAGACTGACTGCCCTCCAAACAGTTACGAATGCCACTCCTGAGGCAACAGAGCTCTCAGGCTCTGTCTGTACCTTGGCTGCAGAAAACCTCTTCTCCAGCACCAGTACCTGTGTGTTCTCATTACTTTTATGCAATACAGCAGTCATGTTGATGCACAATATCAAAAGAAACTCACAAGAGCAAATCCTTTTCTTTCTTGGCACAGAGCAGCATCAGAACACCCATCTCTTAGATGTGAGATTAAAATCCTGCCAGAAGGTAATATTGTCCAAGTGGCCTGAATTCAACCTATTATCAGGGACACTGTGAGCCAGCTTACATCCAAGCTGCACAGTTCTGGATCTGGAGCACTAGGAAGGGCTGCTGGAGGTTTAATGGTCTGATGCAAGGCTTGTGGCAAGATGAGAAAGATGTGATGGGCTCAAGCCAGCTGTGTGCAATTCCTCCCTGCCTTATGCTCTCCAGCACACAGTAAATCATTATTAATTTTATTCCTGTTTTTCTTGTCCTCGCCTTAGGTAAGTTTGAAGCACAAAAACCTGTTGCTTTAGTTCTCCTCTGTAACAAACTGCGAGAGCGAGACAAATAGGTCTTGGTTAGTGGAACATGCATTTCGGTCTTCCTAGGGAAGGCAGGTTTTGCAAAGCAGAGCAGGGAGCAGAGTTTCAGTGTAAAGATTAGACACGACTCCACTGCAGACCCAACCGAAACGAGCCCTCCTCTCTCAGGCAGGTATACACACTGGGGTTTACTGACGACTGCCCTAGGAAAAACATCTTTTCAGGACACTGTCTGTATTTCTCATTTAAAGAATACTTACATTTGTGGATTTACTACCCATTAAAACTTTCCTCAATAATCCTGCAGAGTACGCACGTACAATGAAGAGACTGAGACAGGCCCTTGCTCTTCCTCACATTAGAGATGGGGCAAGCACGTTAAAAATTTAAGGCTAAAGCACTGTGGAAGAGTAAACATCTTTTTTTTTTTCTGACAGTTATTTCTAGTCAAAGGAACCAATACATTAACTAAGAGGTTAGTTATTTCTAGTCAAAGGAACCAATACATTAACTAAGAGGTTATAGGGGTACTGCTATCAGCACAGAGGCTGTCAGCACAAGGGACTCCTTGTGATCCACCTCCGTGACTAGAGATCTTCAGGATTCTCTAGGTTTGAAGTGAAGAACTGAAAGGATGCAGCACCAACCCACATTCATTTTGAAAATGTTTACATTCCTCTTCTCCCAATGTATACCACATAATTAATTATAATACTATATTTTACATGCTTTGAAAGTGTATTTTTGATCTTCGGAAAGAAAAAAAAATGGAAATCTAAAAAATTGCAATCTGGGGGGGCAACTTACAGGTGTTATCTAATCAAGAGGTTTACTCAATATATGTCAGAAATCCTATCTAAGTCACTACTGTGACACACAGGATGCTTTAGATCACAATTAAATTCATAGATTTCCTGAAGAAGCATAATTTAGGAAATCTCAACCAAAACACTGGGCAAGGGGCTGTCCTGAAAATATGTACCTGCAAGTTACCAGGGCTTGTAGATATTCCCACAAAACAGAGCGGTTTGGGGCTTTGGGTTTTTTTTTTTTTTTTTTTTTGTCAGTGATATAACTTGTAGTTTTTAAAACATGCCACAAGCACCAATGCTAATGTATTATTCTCATTTACAACCAAAGTATAGCAACATTTGCTTAACTACACTGTAGATCTTTGTTTTCAGTTAAATTCGTCTTTAGGTAACAGCCATGTTATCAAGGCTTGTATTTTTTTTCAGACTTTCGGAGTTTAAAAGCATGTCTGAAAATAAAGCAAAAACAATTGTCACGATCTCTAAAAAGCAGAATTAGGAAGTTCTGAAGCATTGACTTTGTATCCTAGAATAACATTTAACATTTCTAACGCTACCTCACATCAGAGTCCAAGCAAGAAACACAGTAACTGTGTTTTTAAAAAAGGGGGGATCTGACCTTTAGCTATAAAAGACCCTTTGAACTACTGATACTGAGCAGTTGCCAATTCAAAAGCATGAAAATAAGGTATATGTTAGTTAAAAGAAAGCGAGGCTTTAGATTACTTATCTAGTGATAAGTAGTTTTGAGTTTCAGAGATACTACACCAAAGGAAAAAAAAGTGTCCTTCAAATTCTATGCAGAGTGAATGTATAGGTTAATGCACAAGGCTAGAGGAAACCACAAATTCTGAATTGCACAATAACCGACTCCCATTGCAAGAATGGCCTTTTTCCTTGGCATTTCATTAAAACCTTTAACCTAGAAGGAAGCGTTGCTTATGGTGTCTTGGTAGGCTTTGCCTTTTTCTTTTTTTTTAATAGCACAAAAATTACATATTTAGTAGTACATCATTCATGAAGGAATAAAAAATTCCAAACCTCAAAACTGACAGTGAATTAACTAAGGAAAACTCCACACTTAAAATTAAGCAGAGCAATAACTGCCCTTCCCCCTAGGTTGTAGAGCCCAAGTTACTAAAAATCAAGGATTCAGTCACTCAAAATTGGGGGAAATGAAGAGCAGAATCATTAAAGCATGGAGATATCCAGGACCTTCTGCGAGGTCTATAGAGCAGCACTACTCCCCATCCCGAACACTGATCATCCAGGGGACAACTAACAAGCTGCTTTTCAAAGTTACACAGAAGAGAAATAACTTTTTTTCTTATTTAATTTGAGCTGTCTGAAGTACAAAAATACCATAGCAGACAGCATAAAATTCTGTGTTTTCTTGTTCTTAAGAGGCTCAAAACATCATTCTTGTACCACTGCTGTAAATCAGAGCTCTTCTTGGCATGCGTTTTTGAAAAACACGCAAGAATGAGTATTAAAAGCAAGAGGAAGAATGGCTGCAGCCTTAATTACCTTCTTCCACTGTTCATGATTGGTGAAAATCGAGATTTAACCCAATATCGGGCTCTCTGTAACTATAAAAAATAACAAATGCCCGTACTCAAGAGCCCACACAAGCATTTTGTACTGCTAGACTGGAATATTAAGGTAGACTGTAAAGCCAGGTACAAGGCCTAGCCACAAGTTATTCTTGCATAGCTAGCACCAAAATCTCTGAGGGGAAAAAGAAAAAACACTTGTGAAAACAGGATACAAACAACACAAAAGGGAAGGAGGCAGCCAGTAAAGACTACAGGAACCACCAGTTTCACCAAGCACCTTCTCTCTTGCAGAAAGAGTATTTTAGTGCAAAAATGCAAGTAGGGAAAAATCACTTAACTGCCTGCTTACACATTTTAAGCTTCTATTTTTAAAATAAAAGCAACCTTTGCACCGAGGATGAGTTAAGCCTCTTAGTGCAAACATATCCACTGTTGTCCAGTTTATCCTGCAGTCTTAAGGGCTTACATCTTTGAATGTGTCCAAGATCAAATAAAGAACCAAATAAAAAGATGAAAAATAAATTGCTATGGTGGCTATGAGCAACAGATGTTCACTTTCCACCCAAAATCTTCGGCATCTCTCCCACGGCAAGAATCAGCAACCCATTTAAGACAAAACAGTAAGGTTTAAGTCTGCAACCTCCTGCAGAAGCAGAACTGGTTAAAACATTCTTTTTAAGAACCAACTAGCAACACAGATTCTCCCCTTCAGTGAATAAAGGTAGCCAGTGAAAGCACAAGTTTAATTAAGTATCTAAAAGTAATGACAAAAAACTTCCAAAACCAGTGACAAAAGTGAGAGATAAGGAGACTGGTTTATCTATCCAAGAAAGAATGTACTTTTAAACTGCTTTTCCACATAAATCTATGCTTTGAGAAAAAAAAATCCCCTTTTGGCATGAATCTGAATTCTACACAGGACCTCGACTCCAGAATTGAAGCATCAGAAAGAACTTTTTAGAAGAATGAATCACCTTGAATATTATAGCGAGGGGAAAGAAAAGAGGTGAAAAAGTACATTATTTAGCACAAAATCTCTTAGAATATCCTCCCTACCTCAGGTCCTGCAGAAGGGCTTTGAGTAGACGTCACAAATGAGAGAATGCAGACAGCAAGCAGCACACACGTGGGATAGGGTGTCAGAAGGCACAACAGCACTCTGAGGTTTAAGCCTTGACCTTCAGTCTACCCAATACCCCAAATCCCTCAAGAAAAGAAACGTGATTTTTAAAACATGCTCTTGACAGGAATCCATCCAGTATTTTTGAAAGCTAAATAGTACTACAATATTTTATTGTCTGTATTGCCTTTATCCCATTTGATAATTCCCAGGTTTTCACTAAATTAAAGAGGGGCCTTCCATGTGTATACACAGTACACACACCCTTCATAAGTCGTAAGTGATAAAGCAGTTAAATAAAAAGAGGGTAAAAACTGCTTAGTAGTGGAATCTCAAGCAATATAAAAGTGATAAAAAACACACACACAAGCACAGTAGAAGCTGCATTGCAAGATTGGAGAAGAGGTCTGCTTGGTACTTCAGGTAATGGGAAATGCTAATGCTTACACATGAAAAAATGAAATATTGCTATGAACGGCTGGGAACATGCATGGAGGTACCTTTTATGTAGGGAAATTGGGGAGAACAAGGATGGCCATCTCTCTCCAGTGGTCTCTTAAATTAGTTATCAAGTGCAGACACTGTCTCTCCTATCTGCATTTCATACTGTATTTTGCATGGGCTTTTCCCTCCTTCCAACAATCCTTGGCTATTAGGCTCACGAAGTCTGTAGCCATTTACAGCATATGTGAAGAGGAAGATAGGCCTCTCCCATGTACCTCAGCCCCGTGGCCTTTGCCTGCACTATCAGGCTCCCTCCTGCTCCCGCAGCTGCTAATCGGCCTTGCGACAACCGTTCCGCCTGCGGGCACCACCACGGCCAGCCTGCACCCTCCAGCCACGTTCCCAGCTCTTCGTGCTTCCTTTTCCACAACCCCGCTGAGACCAGTATCAGTATTGGCCAGAAGACAGACCTTTTACACACAACTAATGATTTTAAGTTGATAAACTCTTTACAGGAATCTTGGGGCACTGAAGAATAGTCTGTGAATTCACAATAGACTACCACAGTAGATATCTTTATGGCTTCCTTCCTTGCCAAAATTTTCAAACACACCACTGCATTTCCTATCATTTTAATTTTTGACAGCTTTCCTCAAGATCCCCTCCTCAAACCGAGGGGTTTCGCAGTGGGGTTTCTTTCCCCCTGCAGCTCAGGGTCAGGAACTCTTCATTTAATTTCTTCCAGAAACATCCGAGTAGATCCCACAGATCAGTTTTGCAGCACGGTCTATGCAGTCGTCCCCTTCACAGACAAAAAGCTTTTGTGCTACTTCCCCTTTGCCTTTTTTTCCTCCCCTCTGTCCTCAGTTTTTACCTCATCCAATCCTCTCATTCTTTTCTTTTTTCTACCTGCATGGCACACACTTCCAGGTTAAGGCTACCACTCTACTTCTGTCTTCCCATGGAGTGCAGACCTTGATTCAAAAAGCATCAGCTCACCACCTCTAGCCACAAGCAGTGATAACCCAAGAACTGCTAAATACTTGCTCTCCTCATGCCAATATCTATTTTAAAAAAAAAACACCTCTACAAGACTCACCACAATTTGCCTTTCTCCAAAAAGGGCCTTAGCATTCCCCTCAAAATGACACAAGACACTGCTCTACAACTACCAGCTGAAGGCGCCTCTCCAACAGTGCTGCAAAGAGCAGTCATGTATTGTACGAAGAACTTTAAACAAGTCTCAGCGACACACATCTTTCCACACCTAAACTCAGGGAACCCACTTCCAGTACAGCCACAAGTGGTTCTTTTGCTCAATATAATACACAATAAAAATGCTAAAAATGAGTATAGTGATCTTGTGAAATACCACAGATGCTGTGGTATAAATGTAGTGCAAGTCTCTCCCAATACTCTGACTTGTGAGCAAGTCATTTTTGAAGTATATACTACAAGAGTCTCACAGAAATCACAGAAATCAAAAAGAAAAAGAAGATCTATTTCTATGACCCTGTCATGAACAACATTAACAGTGAAGAAAGGCTGTATCATTGTCACAACCAGTCACAAGGGAACGGGCAGTCCAGTTAGTGAATAACTTCACATAAGGCCAGCCCTGCTTTACAAATCCACAAGCAGCCTGAAGCGGTTCCACAAACTGCAGGTGTGACAAAAAAACACAAACAGAAGAACAGAAAGATAAACCTCGCTCTCCTTTTCAAAAACTCTGACATTTTGACATCAGCATCCCAAATAAGCTCTGTTTACAGACAATCCTGGGTACAGCTTGCTAAAGCTTCCCTCCTTCCCACTTTTCTACATCACTGGAAAAGAGCAAAAGTTGTTGCTAGGAAAAAAAGAATGAAGTACATCTTTTCCCTTTCCCCATGCTTCTCTTCTAGTGCCACTACTTCAGTACCACTTGCACATTAAAACAAGATAATGTAGATTAAGATCCTATCCCTTTAAACCATGGCATGGACCTAGACACAGAGAATAATAATAATAATAAAAAAGGATGCTACAAGTTTGTACGATTTCAAAAAAGTAACTGGGCAAACATGTAAGAAAAAGAGCTACAGAAGACCATTACAGACATTCCAAGCCTCAGTATAAGTCACAAACTGAGAGGGCTCAGGAGGTATTTTGCAGAATTATTATTGGCCTATTTTTATTCTCCTCCCTACACATTCAGTATCAACCACTTTTGTGGGAAAATAAAAAAGATAAGGGTGGGGCTGGCAGACTACTTTGAAGGCACTGAAATGACAGGTCAAAGCAAAGAGATGGAGCAAGCTTCTACTCTTAAAAATGAATTAATACCCAGTCTTCAAAACAAGGGCGTATCAGGTGTTAAATTCAAAGGGACTGATAACGCACTCTATCTTAACTAAAAGACCAAGAACGCAGCCTGCTGAGCCACAGACATCTGGCCTATCCAGTGAGGTTTAAACCATTTTACTCATGCAAGAGAACGGGAGAGTAAATTCCTTCAACACCTAAAATTATGCACTAGGGTTTTAACTGCAAAAACCACCCACCACATGCTAGAGGCCAAAAGAAGTTGTACTGTAGGTATCACTAACCTACTAAACACCCCAATTCAGAATGGACTAGTTTGCTTCAGTGTGCTGACATGTTAAAATTTTGATCTAGAGAGTGCAAAAAATACCCTGTCTTGTTTATGCTGTAAGAGTCTAGCTGACCGTTCTTACTTCATGAAGTAACATTCTTTTCCCCTCCAACTCTATAGAGTCTGATCCAATGTTCAAAAGAACATACAGGTATAATTCCATTGACATGGAATTGACAATGGTAGAATACGTTTGTACATCTCATCTTTTAAACATATCAGTTACTTGTTTTCCTTCTGGAGAGAATATTTTAGAAGCCTAAGTAATAATTGTAAATGGCTGCATCATTTTTTTTAAATCATATGCAGGTATTATATAATAGAAACAAAACATGCTTCCAGTAGCATTTGTAAAACAGATTTAAAATACTGTAAGGTTTAGGGAAACTACAACAGATTAAAATTGTAACTAGAGGCTGTCCAGTGAGTTTGTGTCACCGTGAATTTTGTGAGTTTGGTGGCATGTCAGCAACACTGAAGCAGGCTGGTCCATGTTTTTGTGCAGTGTATTTAAATAAATAATAGGAAGACATAAAGCAGCCACTAACCAAGAGCAGCTGCTACTGCACGTATTTGGAAAGCAAATCTGCAAAATACATTCCCTTGGCAAAATTGTTTTCTCCTATAAATCCAAAAAGATAATAAAATACCCAACTAAATTTTCACACACATACACACGAAAAGTTAGTTTTTATTTCCAAGTATGTTTTGCCAGAACTGTTCTGCACTACAAACTTTTACTGGCCTAACTATCACAGTTAGAAACACCAGAGGAGGTCACCATAAACACCAGTAAAAGGTCTTGAGAACACGTCTTCAAGTGGGGAGAGGAATCACAATGTCGCTGTAAGGCTCTGCTTGCTCAAGTGAAAGCCAGGGCACCAGTAACTACATCATGTCTGTGGTGCTAGAAACTCCCCATACAATAGTTCAACTGAAGCTGTGATTGTAAGTATTCAATGCGTATCTACAGGATCTATAGGCTGCTCCTACGCAAGTTGCTAAGTTTTGAAAAAACATTTTAAGAACTGATAAAAAAGCCACACTAAAGAAAAAAAAAAAGTAATTGTTTCTTAAAAGGTAACACCATGTTATAAGTACCACAGTAAGTGTTTTTTTTTCTCCCCCTCCCCTTGGCTACATGCTGTATGCCAAATGATTCAATATTGCAATGGATATCAAAGAGTCCCACTGATCTGAATTACTATTTGCTAAAATTGGGAACTCAGTCAAATGCTGACAGGTACATTATTCAAAGGACATAGATTTTCTTTAGCAAGTTCTAGTACAGCTTGTGTCAATAACCTGTAGCATTAACACACAGAACTCCAGGCAAAAGTGTATTTTTTTTTTTTAACCAAATCATCATTATGCTCACTACCACTGCAGTAAAAAAGGTTTATCGCTCTAACTTAAGAAAGGTTTATTTGTAAAATACCTGAAGCTAAACTAGGAAGTAAAAAACTCAGGAAGTTTCTAGTTAACACTGGCATAAGGACTTGATTTTTGTATCCAGCCACAAATGGTGATAGTGGGGAAAAAGAAATGCTAGCATTATCTTTAAGAAATTTCTCCAGTGTGAACCACACTTCGTTTTAGCTGCTCTTGTTTTACATACTAGGTTTCTGTAACTGCAAGACAAAAAAGGAATGCCTTCAATCCACAGTAGAAGGATGACCCTGTACCCTCTTTTGAGAAAATGAAAGGGAACAGTACAGTAACAAACGAATACTGACTCCCAAAAATCACTTCTGTCATTTCTGGAAGCAAACTCCATTTTCTAACTGTTTGGGCTGATGAAAGGAACCAAGATTCGATGAATTAAGTTTCCTCATCACTGAGGACGTGCATTACATGCCATGGCACAATCATCTTTACAGCTTCAACAGCTTCAGCGCGGGATCCAAGGGGGCGATCTATTCTTTTCAGGGACAACCAGGAACAGATTTCCACATGTAACTGTATGGCCTTCCTCATATCAGTGTAAGGCCTGAGAGTTATCAGATGATAAATACACCGGTCCTGGCCAGCGTGGTTCTAGAACAGGTCTGCGAGTGAGGTGGGAACAGGCGTGTGTAGCTCAACAGGGTGATGTGGGGAGGCTCTAGGCTGCAAAGGTGATTTGTGCAGCGTGTTGTACTGAAACACCGGTACCTCAGCAGGTCGAAGGCCACTGCTTAAGGGGCACAAGGAGCCCCCGTTTTCCTCTCTTACCACGGGCTCCCTGCGCAGGCAGCACAATAACCACTCGCCTCAATCCTGAGGGACCAGAGAGGCAATGGGCAGGAGAGGCAGAGGGAACATGACGAGGGGAGCAGCCCTGCGAGCCCAGCTCACTGTGGCCGTGCAGGAGGACATCGGCCTGGCCTGCAGGTACCTCACACAAAACAGGTGCGAGAGGGGAAGAAGAAAAAAATAAAAGAAGTGGAAATGAAGTGAAGCACGTTAGTTTTTCCCCCTCAGTCCTCACCCCGCGGAGGTGGAACGGCCGCGGTGCCGCCAACAGCCGGGGTCGCCGCCTGCTCGGGCGGCCCCGCGCCGGGCCGGCACCCCCCGCTCCGCGCCCGGCCTCCCGGGGCGGCGGCGGCCGGAGGGGCGCGGGGCGGCCGCCGCCTCGCGGGGCGACGGGCGGGCAACAACGGCCCGGGAGGCGGAGCGCGGCCGCCCGGCGGGGCGGTGAATCACGCTCGCCGCCGCCGCGTCTCCTCCCCCCAGCTCCTCCATCTCAGCAGCGCCCTCAGCCTCTCTCCTCCATACAAAAGCAAAATGTCCGCCATCTTCAGAGGCTGCCGCCGCCGCGCCGCCGCCGCGCGCCACGCGGCCCCGCGCCGGGCACGGGCAGGGGGCGGCGGGGAGGCGGCGGCGGGCGGGGGGGCACGTTCATTACCTTGATGCAGCAGGGCGGCTCGTCGAAGGTAACCAGCATGTACCTGTCGCCGCGGCTGGCCGGGTCCCGGGCCCGCAGCTGCGGAGAGAGCGCAAAGAGGCGGCGTGAGCGGGCGGTAGGGGGGAGGAAAGCGGCGGGGACGGGGCGGCGGGCGGGGCGGCGCCCCCCGGGCCCCGCACTCACCTTCATGAAGATCTCCACGGCGCCCTTGGCGATGTCCAGGTAGCTGGTGCCCAGATACGCCCGCTGGTTCATGGAGGCGGACGTGTCTATGAGGAAGAGGAGGATCGGCATGGTCCAGGCAGAGCCCCGGCCCGCCGGGCACCCCGCGGGGAGGAGGGGGGGAGCGGCTCACCCCCCCCGGCCGCCCGTTCGCCCCGGCTGCGGCTGCGCCCCGGCCCCGCTGCCGCTCCCGCCGCGGCGGCGCGTTACTGCCCGTGCTCGCCCAGACTCAACTTCTCTCCCTCAGCCTCCCGCGGCACCATGTGACCAGCGCGCACGCCATTGGCTGCCAATTATACCCACATTTGCATATTCATGAGGGAGGAGCGCGGGGGGGTGACAAGGGACGCGGGAGGCGCCGCGGGCCCCCTGCGCGCGCGCGCGCGAGACGCTCCGCACCTGTCACCGCCCCCCCCGCCGCGGGGCTCCCCGCGCCGCGCCGCAGGGGCGGCCCCGTGAGGCGGCGGCCGAGCGACCCGCGCGGAGCCCCCGGCCGAGCCAAGGCGGCCGCACGGAACCGACCGGGCCGGAGCGGAGCCCGGCTGCCGCCCCCGGCCAAAGCAACAGGCGGCCGGGGTGGACGGAGAGGCCGCGTGGCCCGCGGGCCGGGCACTGCTGGGCCCGGCTGTGGTCGGGGCCCTGGCGGAGGCCGGGCTGGGCCTGTGGGCAGGCGCCCGTGGGCCTCCCGGGTCTGGTTCCCAAGGGAAATAGAATCCAAAAGCAGCTACTTTTGTTTTTTTTTTTAATATAATCACCAAAAAATAATCGTTAAAAGCAATACCTAAGTAACTAACACTCCTTCCAAACACTTTGAGGTTCAGAGGCCCTGACACAGGTTATTTTTTCGCCTCCTACTTTGAACAGTAAGAGCTAGTTTCAGTTTTCACATTTTCCTCAAGTATTTGGACAAAACTGTGGTTGCACGGTGCCACAGGTGACTTGTACAATCCCCGTGGCAAAGCTGTTTGCGTTACAAAATCAGAGCGTTCATAAAGATATTATTACTCATCTCAATCCAAATAATCCATTTAATTGGCAGATTTACTCGTCCTCTCGGCCTCATCGCAGAGAAGGACCAGGGTGCAGGGTTCTAGTCACTCTACTATTGCTTTGGAAGGAGATTTATATTTTTAAAATAATTTCTGCAAGTAGTTTTTATATAACATAACGTTTTATAGCTAGTGGACCGTAAGTGGAAAAAATATAGTTGAAAGTGGTTCATATTGAAAATAAATCCTGTCAAACCTGGAATCACTCTGGTCCGCTACCCAAGTTAAATACGTGTGAGTGCAATTGTGTGATTAAGGTTTTGTGAAAGTTAACAATCAGGGACAAAATGCCAGAAGGAATAAATATTTTTACATAAATGTCATACGCATTAACAGCCAGACTGAGAGAAGCAGAATTTGAATTGCTTCAGATAAGATGAAATGCAGCTACCAACAGTGCCAGCATTCCCGTATTTTTGTCCTGCCGTACATTAGCCTGGAAAGACTAGGAATAGACATGCTAAGGGCCGAACGGAAACTAAACTATTGGTAGGAGATGCCAGCCCGTAGCGCTGGGTCCCGGCAGCGAGAACTTGCTGAGGCCACCTATGCATTTCTGTCACATCAACCAGATGAGATCAGAGCGTAACTTTTGATTCGAGCTGACCTCAGCCCATTCGCGCTGGCAGCCGGCAGGGCCCGCGTCCCGCCGCGTCCTCAAGGCAGACTATATGAAACGCGAAACAATAATTTAAAGTTCATTCTCTCACCAAATATTTTTATTGCAGACTGCCAAAAACCTAAAAGCCGCTTCTCCCACATCCAAGCACAATATTTAAAGGTCAAGACAGACCTCTCTTGTTTCCAGCCTCGGAGGCTGACCTTTCCAAGGGCAGCAGCAGGCAGGGTTCACACACTCTCCCCCTCTCTCTCTAGAGGGTTTTGGCTTTTGGTGCTTGCTCCTGCTGAACTCTGCAAGAGCTGAGGTCTAGCAATTTTATGGCACAAAGCGAGACATTTATTTAGTTTAATGTGACTTTTTTATTCCTGAAAATAATGGGTGCCGTGGTCGCTAATGTGCATAAAGGCAGTTGCAGTGAGACGTGCTTTACTGCTGCCCATTCCATGCAGCTCTCTATACCCTGTGTTTGCATTGCTGACTACCTGGCAGCTATGGGGACGGGCATTTGCTACATCTATAAAGTTTAAACTTCTCTTGATTTTCCATTGAAATTACTCTCATCTAAATTTCTTTGGCTGCGATACTTAAAGGAATTGTCTCTGTGGGGAAATTAATCAGAACAGCTACTGCAGATTAAGCTCTCCTATAATTAAATATTTTGAAATAGCTCCTGTGTAGGTATTCTATCCCAGCATAAAAAGGAACATTATTCCGGAAGAATGGTTTCAGTCAATTTCTGACCAAACGAATCAGTCTTCTTCTCCCTGTTGCACCGATAAGTCGTTATTTTTCTGTTCCCTGTCCTCACACAGCTTAAGATCTAAGCTGTTGCCTCTAACAGGATTTTAGCCCCAAGTCGTCCTTACTTTTTAACACTTTGCATTGCTTCGTGTCTTCCTTTTTTCTCACCTAGCTGCTTTCTGACCTGAACAAGTAACTCACCTGTGCGACGCGAGCCCTGAAGGGGGTCAGCTTTGGCGCTGATTAGCCCTCTGCATCAGAGTATTCTTGATACCTTCGTCAGAAAGATCTCCTTAAAATCGGGATCAACAGCTAAATCCTTCAAACCTCCCCCTGCCACCACCTTTGGTGGCTCCCTGGCTCAATCTTGTAATACAGCCACCCTGGCCCTTTTCCACTTGATTTCAAAGGCTTCAAGCCAGAGCAGAAATGGCAACTGTTAAAGCATTATAAAAATACCAATTAATCCATCCAGTGGCGTGAGAGGTAAGTCACGATCACGCAGAATAGGAGCCGCCGCCGGGGCTGCAGGACTCGCTCAGCACCAGCCAGGCCTAAGGTTCAGCGTCACGGTGAGAAATCAGCAGCTGGAGCTCCTAGCCTAGCCATAAATCCATACTGTCCCTGTCAGAAACATGAAATGCCCCATTTATTTAGCTGGATGTTGCTTTTTTTTTTTCCCCTTGATTTCATCAGGAAAAGGCAGCTCCTGAAAATTTCTGCCCCTCTTGCTTGCTCCATCCTCGTCCTTCCTGCAGTCCCTCCAATAAGGACACGTGACAGCTTGGGATCGCGACGCCGAGCTCCCCGCAGCAGCGGCAGCAGCAGCAGCGGCAGCAGCAGCAGCGGCAGCGGCAGCAGCGGCAGCGGCAGCGGCAGCAGCAGCGGCAGCAGCAGCGGCAGCAGCAGCAGCAGCAGCAGCGGCAGCAGCAGCGGATCCCCCTCGGGCCCTGGGGCTGGTTTTGCAGGCTGGAGGGCAGGGCTGCCGCGTGGTGCGAACCCCGCGTTGCTGCGGGCCCGCGGGCTCCCTGCGTGGGCACCTCCGTGGACACGGGCACCTGCAGCTCCTCGCAGGCTCCGGGGAACCCGACCGCTCCATTTTCAGCCGAGGTGTAAGGATGAGGCACCACATACATGTCCTGACTGCAGCACATTTTGTGCTGATTTATTGGCTGTGCGTAAATACCGCACCATAACTGTCATACTTAACCACAGAAAAGAAAACTGTATGCTCAGGAAAATAACTCGAGGGAAGCCCCCGACTTCCATTAGGTCCTGCCGCCTCCCCCAGGCACATGAGGAGCCGAGGCCGCCTCGCGCAGCCGGCGCTGGGCTCTCCCCCTCGCCCAAGGGACCGAGTGGCCCTCTGGGGACACGGGGCAGCGGGTGACACGATGCCTCCAGGGGAGAGGAGCAGGGCTCCAGCAGGGCCCCTGTCCCCAGAGCCGTCCTGGAGAGCCACCAGCCCGGTGCAAGAGCACGCAACAGCACGCTGCAAAACGGAGAGCGAAACCGCCCGTTCCTCGGGCTTCCCGAGTCAGGAAGGGCCCCAGGACGCCCAGGTCGCTGCCCGAGGGCATCGCAGGGACCGTCCTCCCCGGAGCTCCCACACGGCTGCCCCAGGCAAGGGGCAGGATCGCACCCGGCAGCAGGCACCGCTCCGCCGCCATCCGGCTCCACAGGCCGCTGAAAAGGGGATGAGGAAACCATCGCTTGCTAAAGACGGTGGGTCGTTTTGCAATAATAGCAGATAAGTAAAAATCCGACAAAACGTCTCCGAGGAAACATAAAATGAATTCATGAAGCAGCACTCTGAGCGGTAAAACAAGCTGCAACAAATTTCCAGACAGGGAAGGCCTTTCATATGACAGCTGGTCTCAAAGTCCAAAAGTCTCTCCAGAGAAGGAAAACACACACACACATACAAAAAGAGTTTGAAAAACTTTCTGACCATAAAAAAGAAACTGAAAGCCTTTTAGTAAATTCAGCAGACAAGGAACGAGTTGCTTTACACATGAAGAGGGGACAAAAAAGAAATGAAAATACTGCACATACCTATGCATATGCTGAGCCACAAAACCGAAAGTATGTGCTCCGGGTGAGCGCGTCCTGGTGATCGAGCTGCAAATAGTGTCAGATTCGTGGGGTTTGCACCGCTTCCTCGGCCCCGGGACGCGAGACGGCTCCCTGTGCTTTCCCCATGTGAAGACTGGTCTCTCTGTCACAAATGTTGGGGACATTGGAGCTTATCCTGGGGCAGGAGCGGGAAAAGGGGGTCATGGGTGAGACACAGAGGCAGCTCTTGCAGTGTCTCCTCCGTGGGACAGGGGACACCGCAGGGGTCGGGGCTCACGGGCTGGTGCTGGGGGCGCCCGGGGGATGCTCTAACCTATAGGTGTGTTTGAGCTGACAGCTGGCCAACAACCGAAGCTAAACTCCCCGCTACTTCCTTTTACTGCTCTTATGCTTAAGTGTTGCTAAGCCGTAGCTGGGAACCAGGCCAAATCAGCTTGGGATCTTTGGATCAACGGTATTACTGAAAAAAAAATCCGGAGTGTTACCCATGTGGAAAGCAACAGTATGAACCAAATGAATGTGCAAAGTAGTGGGATTTTTTGTTATTATAATTACATTACACAAGGTAAAATAGAGAGAGAGGCTCAGAATTTCCCTTTCTCATGCGAAGTACACCCTCCTCCACAGGTTTCTGAGAAGAAGAGTCATAAACACAGTGTATCATTACTGGACCTGACACCTTAAAACACGCAATGGTTTTTAAGTAGACTAGGGCCAAAACAGTTAGGAAAGTTGCTCTGACGAGTCTCGGAGTTGGCTCAGTATCGTTCGGCTCACTGCAAGGGGGTGGCATTGCCCCAACACGAGGGACAGCCCCCAAAATGCAGAGGAATGTCACTGCATGGGACACTGCACCGTGCTCTGGGAGCACCTAACACCAGAGCTGCTGCTCCTGGGTCACAACTCTGGTGTATTATTTAGAGCTGAATATGAACATTTCCAGCATCGTCTTAACAGCTCATCGGCACCACCTGACAGAAACCCAACTCTTTCACAGCATCAATAAATTTGTCTCATCATCACTCGCTTGCCAAAAATCCCCAGCGCTGCCGCAGAAAACATTGTGCAATAAAATCGGGTGGCATTTTTATCATAAGCATTTTTCACGGCATATTTTCTTTTCCCTGAAGGAATTCAATGCTTTATCCCAACGAGAGCTGCAAAGCGGCAGAGCTATCCAGGCAGGAGCAGGGGCTGAGCCGCTGGGCCACGAGCTGCCTCCTTGTCCCCAACGTGAGCAGGGGCCAGGCCGCCCGGCCTCGGGTCCCCCAGCTGCCCAAGGGCTCCTTTCATCGCGGTTATTATTGTTAATATCCCCCAGAACCATTGCCGAGCCCTCACCAAGAGACAAGAGAAATCAGCCCTGCCCTGTAGCTCTCGCGAGCTAATTCCAGATATGACCTAATGAGTGGGTGGTAGGAAGGCAGCGAGGCGGCCGGGAGGGAACGGCCCAGGCAGCATCGCGGAGATGGTGAGGAAACCCGGCGAGAAGCGAGTGCAGGAGAAGGCAGCAAAGAGGCTTCCGTTTCTAATGCCGCTTTTCAGATAAACGAAGAGGAAGTGACGCCTCGGGGGTTTAGAAGAAGAGGGTTTCCACGAAGAGTTTCGTTGGGGATGACGCGACACCCGTTGAGGCCGCTCCGGGCCTGCGTGACACCGCTGTGACACCGCAGGTGTCCTCATAAAGGGGTGTTCATGTGGGGCAGCAACACGGAAGCAACGCAGGATTTGGATTTCTTCCCTTCTCCTCTGTCTCCGCAGGCTTGCCCACAGCAGAAGATGCTGACCTACCCCACACAAAGCAAAGAACCACCCTGCCCTCTCCAGAGCTGCTCTCTGCTCCTGTCTCTGCTGCTGACCTTGCTCAACGCAGACCCAATTGCTGAACTTCCTGATCTCTCAGGCCCCGGTTTTGTCACTTCGCCCAGTTCCTGCGTATTCAGCTCGAGGCTTTGCCACCAGTGAAGGGGAACTTCAAGCCCAGACACTGCTGTGTCCTTGCTGCAGCCTCTCACCTAGTGTTGGATATGAGGTGACCTCGGGCTGGACCGGGTTACAAGAACAAAATTGTCACTTCCTTTCAGCAGCTTTTCACCATTTCTAAGGGCCGAAACTAATTATTGTGGCACAAGGAGAAACCAAAGAATCCCTTAATGAAGGCATTCCTGTGTAAGGTTTCCCTCACACTTTTGTCTTAGAGAAAAGAAAGGAGTAATAGAAAGTCTACA
Organism: Tinamus guttatus; assembly: GCF_059628265.1. Classification (NCBI taxonomy): domain Eukaryota; kingdom Metazoa; phylum Chordata; class Aves; order Tinamiformes; family Tinamidae; genus Tinamus; species Tinamus guttatus. The sequence goes on from NW_028289621.1 coordinate 49,259, forward strand.
TTTATCTTTTTGAGGTACAGAACAGCTTCCATATAAGAAGCAATTAAATAGACAAGAGCTCTTCAGGTTGGAAAAAAAAAAAAAAAGATGACTGCGGAGGGGAAGTGATAGCCCGAATGGGGAAGGTAAACATGAAGAGTTGTTCACTTTCTCCTACAGCATAAAAGCCGAGGGGCATCCAAAAAAGTCATTAAGCAGCAGGTTTAAAACAAACACACCCAAAAGGAAGGACTCTCTCACGCAGCCCTAATTGCATCGCAGCAGTCATTGCCTGGAGAGGTTGTGGAGCCTGAAAATGGATTTTAAAGGCATTAAACGAGTGCATGGGGGACAGCATCATCAACGGCAAATGCACACAGGAGTCTAGATGAAACTTGTGCGTTTCCAGAGCCCTGTCCTGATGATTTCCCAAAGCCGGGAGGACGCACGAGCCGGGATCCCCCAGGACCTACCTGTTTTCTTCCTCTCCATGTGTTTGGCAGGGGCGGCTGCTGCATCCAGCGGGGCCGTGTCCCTGGGCTCAGCTCCGCTTCGTCCCGCGTTTCCCCTCCGCGATTACTTGGAGCCTCCGCATCTCCACGTGCATTTTCCAAAGCGGGGGGGATGCAGTTGGATGCAGTTGTCCTACGCTCTTGCTCAAAGAGTTCCCCAGGCCCCAATTTGATACTATCTATTAAAAAAAAAAAAGACAATTAAGGCTTCCAAACAGCAGCTTTGAATGATCTAGTGAAAGTAATAATTTACTTCAAACAGCAAAATGATGAAAAACAAACAAACCAGGAAAAAAGGCCACTCAATTCATAACTGCAACAAAAAAATTTCGTAACAGCAACAAAAAAAAGAGCAACTTCAATAAAAAATTTTGTATTTGACATTTATAAAAGACAAGAATTTGCAATTATGGTTATGCCCCAGATGTCTTTTAAGCTATAATCATGCCAGTTCCCTTCCGAACAGTTTCAGGGCACAGTCAGAAACATTTTCAAAGTTCAGTTGTTCCCTGTTCAGATAAATCCATTGTGTTCACAAGGAAAATCCTCCTGAATGGGGAGTTTGTGCCAGCCAATTCCCACGGCAAAACACGCTTGTTGTTCCTCAACACCTCTCCGCTCGGCACAACGCGACGATCCGGCACCGCCGCTCCGACACCTCCGTGCCGATGCTCCGGCATCTCCCCTGGGACTAACCAGCCCCTTTGCAGCGCCCCGATCCTCAGCTCTCCTGGATCCCTGCTCATATGAAGGACCAGAGGTGGGAGAGAAACGACAATTGCAGCAGGATGGATGCGCAGAAGCAAAAAGGGGAAAACAGATTTTTCAAAGGCAGTCTTGATTCAAAAGGAAAACAAGCAGAGGGAGGCAGAGTTCTAGCAAGATTCCTGTTGTTCTTTGGGAAGGGCCAAAATTACCTGAAATAAATAGATTATTCAACTGAAGCCATGAATTACCCATCCACACACATAACAGGAGCTCACCTGAACCACATCCAGGGCAGTCGCAGTCACACAATAAAACATGAGCACCAAGATAGAATTTAACATTTATGTAGAAATTGGTACCACATAGATTCACTATTCGGTAAAATTAAAGCAGCAAAGAATATCTTGTCTTTCAAAGCTTTCTTTTCTTAAAGCACTGCACAGCGCTGCCTGGACACAAGCAGTGTATTGAGCTGCTCCTCTCCCGGGAGGCACTGAGAGGGCTCTCGGGTTTTCGAGGCCGAGTCGACACCTGGGGAGATGGGGATTTCTAGTCAGACACCTGGATTTGGTCTCTCCAGCTGGACTTTTTCACTAAGTCCACTAAAATGAAGGAAAGCCCATTGAAGAAATGGGGCGCTCCGAGGACAACAAATGACTCACGAGCTGTAGGGTTTTTGCTCACTCTTCCTTCCTGCAGAGATTCATTTTTTCATCGCATTCTAATGATTTGTTGGATACAGCCATGGCCGTGCTGCAGCGGGTCATTGAGCTCCGCTCCGCGCCCCGCAGCCACCGCAGCCCCACGACAGCGCAGCCCTGTCCCAGCGCTGCCAAATCCACTCCCAGCCAGCGCGGGACGGCTCCTCGCCTCGGGATCGCTCCCCAGCCAAGGGGGCAGCCAGAAATTATTCTGTTACAGCCGGGTCTTTCCACAGACTCCGCTTTAATGTTAATTTTTTCATTGGAACATATGGGTTTCCTGCGACGTGGACTGGAAAGTGCTTCTAATGCAATTCTGAAAGACATCAGAGGATTTCACCATCAGTCACTGTGTCTCCCAGGCCATAAAACAAATTTTAACAGACAATAGTGGAAAAAATCCTGAACTAAGAATTAATACAACAGACGTAGAGAAGCTCAGTCCTCCCTCTGCAAACACTATTGTTTGTTGCTGCCAAGGTCAAGGAAGCTCCAAGCACACTGCGTTAGCGCCCTGCGACCTCACGCACGCAGGCAGCTTGTGCTGCTGGTCCCCAAACATCTGCAGGATGATCAGGATGACAAGGAGCAGCCCCAAACACAACCGGGAGCACCGGAGCGGGGCGAGCGGCACCGGGGTTGACCTGCTGCCGCTGCACTGGCCGAGTCCCCTTTGCTTCGAATTGCTCCGTGGGGGCGGGACAAATACGTCAATTTTCAGAGAACTCAGGGGAAAAAAAAGCGTAGGAATTTCTGACTTCCAAGTGTGGGGACTGTCCGGTACTGCCGGAGAGGACAGAGGCGGTGCCGGAGCCGCGTCCGATGCCGCGTGGAGCAGGGAAAGGGGAGCAGCCCCTGGCCTGGCCTTCAGGGCCCGGTTAGATCAGGGCCCAGATCCAGCCTGGGCTTGTAACAGAATGAGACCCGGGCGCCCAGCGGAGCCGGGGGCATCACGGTGCTCTGGTGATGGAGTTGTTATTTTACGCGGAAGCAAAGTCGTCTGTATCTCGGCAAAAGCAAAACAGGAGAGCCTCAACTATCAGCAAGCCTGAGACTCAGTGGCCCTTCCGTATTTCTCACATACTGGCCAATATTTTGGTTTGGGAACAAATATTAATCGCAACTGCTGGTAGCTGTATAAATCAGCTTGCACTCAGGATGCTCAGAATGGTGTGTTTTGTTCTCATTTCACTGCTGGAGAAATCAAAGTCAAATCAGAAGGAGCCAAAGGCACTTTTATCTCTGAAAGTCACAGCTGACTGCTGTGTGCCCATTTTCTTCACCAATAAAGAAGGAATAATTGTGATCATTTATTCCAAATTCTTTTGTTTTCAAAAGCTGTAGACTTTTTGTCCTTGTAATTTAAATAAGGTGACAGCTGCAGCCTGGACTTAAATGACTTATGCAGGACCATGAAGTGAGTAGCGTGCAGAAATAAGACCAGAACCTCTATTTCCTTGCTTAGAATCATGAGATTTAACCACTCCGTAGCTGCCTCCTGAGCTGAAACAGTGAAGCATAAATGCAAGCGGTTCCAGTTTTCTGATTATATGATCCCAACCTTCCTCTTTTGTTGTTGCTCATTCATCCTTTTTATGTAACTGTTCCCGTAGCTGTGAAAACCATAAAGGTCAGCTCGACACTAAACTTTATCATTTGGAAGTGTTATCAAAATTACGGACAAAGCAGAAAGGATCGGCAGCCATTCTCCAGCTGTTTGTGGGGAGACAGCACGTTGGTAACGTTATCTACATACAACCGATCCCGCAAACTGCGCTCAAAACACCTCTGCAATCGACTTTACTGCCCGAGACCCTGCGCACAACGCGGTGAAGGGGTAAATAAACTGGCAGAGTGTTCTGAGGAAGGTGCAGGGCCAGGCTGAGGCCAGAGCGCTGCTCTTGTGTTATCAATAAACGCGATGGATCACGTTTGTTAACTTGCACTGCTATAACTTCAGTGCCATTATTTAATCTGCTCTTATCCTAATATAACCCAAGGTATCCCATGTATAGACCTTGTTTCTCCCAGCCAGAAAGTCCTTCTGAGTATAAGACTATAGTGAATTTATCAATATAAGTACAAAAACATGAATAATACAAAACCCAGGGCACATGAGGAAGAAGCCGGGTGTTATCTGCATGCTCTCTGTTTCAGAGGGTGCTGCTGGTGCACACTAGGTTTGGAGGAACCCAAAGGCCTGGGACCCTCTATGAACTCCGTGCTTCGCTTATGCTGCAAACACCCTGCCCTTGGAAAGCCTCCTTGGCTGGAATTAAACACTTCAATAAATCTAAGTAAAATCTCATTTTAGAGGAAAGAGTGGTGGTTCTGAGAGCACCCAGTGTTTTGTTTCAATAGTTTCCTCTGAAATAATTTTTCAGCGCTGCGATACGTGGCACACTGCTTACAAATACTGTATATACAGCGTGTTGTAATACAATAAGTTCTAAATCAAAACCGAAACTGCAGTCTCTTCCTTTTACGTTCAGTTTTTGCAGTTTCCTCCCAATAACAAGTGACATTCCCAAGCGCTGCGAGCGAGGCCTCCCCCTCGGCACTAGCCGTGGGATTTCCCGTTTTCCGCCGCTCTCGGAGCGGGTGAGCGCAGCCCTGCACGGAGAACACGGTGCCAACGCGGGCTGCAGGGCCCGGCCCAGGTGACGACAGGACTGAGGGCAGCACAGAGCTCTCTGTGCACCTCCAGGGAGGGCTCAGCCCGGGGCCCTCACAAAACGGCATTTCACCTCACAAATAGTCCATTTGAGTTCGGTCAAAGACGGCTCCGCAGGAAGAGGCAGGGTAGGAGGAGGCCTCCAAGAACACGGATCTAAAGCATCGTTCAAAAACTGAAATATTAATGTGGGCAAAGCTGCCAACGGGGCGTTTCCCGGCTCCGCGCTCGGCGGCTCCATCTCTAGCGGCGGCAGCAGTGAATGACGGAGCGGCACGACTGGAAAACGGGCTCTGGGCGAGCAGGGTCTGCGTCCCGGCTGGACGTGCGGGTGTTTGGAACATGTGTGTCGGCTTTGGAAACAGGATTGTAAAGCCCCGTGTCACCGATGCACGCGGCCGAGAGGCCAAAACCCGCGAGCTGCACATGGCTCTTTCCAAGCTAAATACTGGAATCCATCGGGATAAAGTTACGGAGCAGGGATTCACGCCCTGCAGCTGGGCCCATGGCCAGCCCTGGTGGGAGCAGCAAGGGGCAGCTCGGCCATGGGGGATGCCCCTTGTCCCGGGACAGGACCGGGTCCTGGAAGGGACCCTGCCAGCCCTGCCGTGCTGCGCTGCAGCGTGCTGTGCTGGGCCGTGCTGCGCTGAACTGTGCTGTGCTGTGCCGTGCCGTGCTGTGCTGTGCCGTGCTGAACTGTGCTGTGCTGTGCTGTGCTGTGCTGAACTGTGCTGTGCTGTGCTGCACTGTGCTGTGCCGTGCCGTGCTGAACTGTGCTGTGCCGTGCTGTGCTGTGCCGTGCTGTGCTGAACTGTGCTGAACTGCACTGTACTGTGCTGTGCTGCAGCATGCTGTGCTGGGCCGTGCCGTGCTGTGTTGTGTTGTGTTGTGCTGTGCTGTGCTGAACCGTGCTGTGCTGAACTGCACTGTACTGTGCCGTGCCGTGCTGTGCTGTGCCGTGCTGCACTGCGCCGTGCTGCACTGCAGCACACTGTGCTGTGCTGAACCGTGCTGTGCTGTGCCGTGCCGTGCTGTGCTGTGCCGTGCTGCACTGCGCCGTGCTGCACTGCAGCACACTGTGCTGTGCTGAACCGTGCTGTGCTGTGCCGTGCCGTGCTGTGCTGTGCCGTGCTGCACTGCGCCGTGCTGCACTGCAGCGCTCTGTGCTGTGCCGTGCCGTGCTGTGCCGCGCCACGCTGCACTGTGCTCTGCTCTGCTGTCCCAGGCCTCTGCCCCGTGCCCTGCGTGGCTGCCACCCCTCCCATGGGGACAGACCCGTTCGGACGCTCCCTGGCCCCTCTCAGGAGCAGCTGGGCCAGCAAACCCTGCTCAGACCCTGCAGCCGCCGCTTCCACAGGCTGCTCCCCCTTCCTCTGCCCTGCAAGGCTCAGCCAGCTGCGCCCCTGAGCCCTGCTGCTCTGCATCCCCCTCCGTGGCCACCAGAGCCAACACGGGCTTCTCTGGGTACCGCTCTGAACCCCAGGTTTGCTTTTGGTTGCAGCACCACCCTGCACAGATTCACCTAACGTCACAGCCAGGTGGCATGGGGTGGGAGAAAAGGGTCCTTAAACCCAGTCTGCCTCGCACCCGCACCTCTGGATTTGGCCCTTGCTGAGCTACGTGACTCAAGTTATTTTACAGCCATTTAATTAATGATCACCATCCCTTGTCAGTGCCTCCCTCCCCAGCTCGCCAAACTCAGTAGGTTCTCTGCAATCAAAGCTTGTTTTTTCTGCCCTGGGCCTTCCTTTGGATAATTCGGGCTGTGGATACTGCTGAGTTCCGCCCTCCAATATAAAGTTCAGCATACGCCATGGGCAGGTTGCTCCCAACGTCTGAGGATCAAAGGCATCATTAAAATACTTGATAGAGAAATAAACCCTAATGGCACCAAACCAGCACGGCCGTGGTGCCGGCACCCTCCTGTAATCAGCGCACGCACAGTGCGAGCTCCTCCGGTTCCGGGGCCGGCAAAGCCCACGGGCTCTCTGCATTCCCAGGCCTCTGGACGGGCTCCAGGCCAGGTCCCTCCCGGCTCCCTGTGTCCCGTGCCGTGTTTGCACCTCCCCGAAGGCTCCACGCGCGAGGCCCAGCGCCAGCAGCCGCAGCCGCCTTCTCGCTCCTGACTTCTGGCCTTCTTAAAACTCCTTCCTCTTCTCCCTGCTGGCCAGAATCGGGAACGAGTTCAACAGGGAGAACAGGTGGTTTCCAGAGGAATTCCCTGCCGTGCTCCCAGAGGGAAATGCAGCTCATCTTGGTGCTCGGGACAAGGCACCGCGAGGAGAGCCCTTCAGAGGGAGGCAGGACCAGAAGGACACCAACCTTTAAGGACAAACCCGTACATGAGCGTGGCACGTCCACGCAGCGCGCAGGGAGGCTGCTCCGCCTCCGCGCTCGCACCGCCGAAGGCTCCGTACGCTGCACACGGAGGCTTGAGCAGCTGAGGAGCAAAACAGAGTGCATTAAGTGAGGCCTTTAATAAGATTTTGATAACAATGACTTTTATGTTAATCTCCGAAGAGTTTGCTCTCGTAACATCTGCCTGATAAGCATATAATCTAGTTTTAATTTAATCTCTGCAGGTGTTTCCCAATGGTAAATGTTACATTTTTATTGCTGCCTTGCTCAGTAATAATAGGAGAAATGTCTGTAAGGCTGCTAGCACCCATTTGTATGCAGATAGCATCATATTTTATAATAGCTGTAAAACTGACAGAATAGCCTCTAACTTTTGAGATGACATTATGAATACGTGTCAGTGCTGAAGCAAACACGTCTGGAAGGAAAATGAAATAGGGGCTGTCATTAGGGGTTTAATGAAACACCCATAACTGTGTTTACAGGAGATGGACGCAGGCAGCGCGGAGCGGGGCCCGGGACGAGGGAGATTCCCGGCAGGCTCCGACGGGCGATGCGGAGATGGAGCCGGTGCCGCTCCCCGTGAGCCCCCGAGCACCTGCTCGAGCCCAGGTTTTCAAGGGTTTTTATAAATCCCACGGTGCCTACGGCTGGGTTAGGGCTCCTTCCACACAGCTCCTCGCATGCGGCAAGAACGCCCGGGGGGAAGAGCGGCCGCAAGCGCCGGAGACACCCGGGTGCCGGGAGGCGAACCCGGCGGGGCGGAGCGCAACGCCGCTATTCCCGGGGAAATTCCCCCGCACCGGAGCGCAGGAGCCGGGGCCGAGCTCTCCCGCCGGCCTCCGCTCTGGAACGGGCCAGCTCGGGCACCCCCGGTTCTGAGGAGGGCTTTGCGCACGGCCGCGGAGGCAGCCGGAGCGCGGAGCCGCTGCCCTCCCGCAGGGACGTGGATTACACTTTAACAGAGGCCTAGGTGTTTCCTCCGTGCTGCCTGGATACGTGGCTCCCAAGGTCCACGTTATTAGTCATGAAAACAAACAGTCTCACCTCTGGCACAAAGAATGCGTTTGAGTCCGCAGGGACGAGGGACGGGAATAGAGCACGCTGCCGCGGCCGGCGGGAGTCCGAGGAGCTGCCACACGGGCCAGGCAGGAAAGAAAAACAACAAACCTCTTAATGGGGGAATTAAAGGCACGAGAACGGCTTGGCCAGCTCTTCTAGGCTGAGCAACTCCCACGTCAGAACACGAACACCGCTTTAAGGTCCTTTGAAGCAGGGTTTGGTGCTCTCGATCGTCCACTGAAATGAAAAATTATCCATTATGAGAACTTTTGTATAAAACGGTATTAATTAGAAAGAGAACTCGGGTCATTTTCTACACAGAGCCAAGACGAACAGCCCAGGACGCGGGTGCGGGTGGAAGCAACGCAGGCACGACGCTCCGTCGGCTCCTGCGGTACCTGGAAGGCAGGCGCGATCCACCACGTTGTGCCACGGAGAACTTAAAAAAAATCCCTGAGGATACATGACATTATTTCAAAAACAAACCTATTTCCTTGAAGGAAGCATGAGCTATTTTTTTTTAAGCTATTCACTACTAAGAATTAAATGCATTAAGAGCTATAGGAAAGCTCAGCTATATAAAATGTTTGGCCCTATCCTACTGTCTCCTACTAGTTCTTTCTTATGACACTCTGTAAAAATACAATTATTTTGTGTGTAGCAGCTCAGACTGAGGATTCATTAAAGGACCTTCCTGACTGCACCACCATACCAATATGTGCCAACCTTAGCTGTATACTGAGCTAGTGGTGAACCCCGTGCCGCTCACCCCGTATCTAAATACGTACATATATCTAAACACACACGTCCTTTGCCATGACGGAGTCCCTGCTGCGTGAGCGTGGAAACCACAGGAGCTGCGCGGAACGCGGCCTTTCCCGTGGCTTCAGAAAACCTGTGACAAAGGGGTGGTGAATCCACCAGAATGAAGTGTTCAAACACATGGATAATCACCACAGCAACCAAAAACACCTCCACGACACAAGTCATTCGGCAGCGTTCCCCATCGGGAGACGCCAGGCTCGGGTTTCTCAGCGTGGGCAGGCAATATTTTATGTAAGAGGAGACCAGCCAGTGTTTTCAGGTAACCCGCAGTGGTTTCCAGGATCAGTATAAAATCAAAAGCACCCAGTACTGGCTACAGGAAAACAATTATTTTATTCCTTCGACAGGACTTTAGTGACCTGAGAAGCTTATTGCAGATTCTCTTCTTCTCATATCTGTGCTTCTTTGGACTACTCTGGATTTCTGGATTTCTGCTCCCCATGTGCAGTTTTTCCCTCACCTTTTCCCTGCCCTATCTACATCAGAATAAGGACATATATATATATATATATATGCAGACAAAGTAAAGTGAACTGAGCAAAGTGAAAGAAACAGCCGGGTGAGCTCTGTGCGTGCCCCTAGGGCTGGGCACCTGCGAGCACCTCCGCAGTATTTTTGCAGATGTGGGACTGCTCTGCAATATTTTTGCAGATGCGGGACTGCTCTGCAATATTTTTGCTGGCTAAATAGTGGTGGCACACGCACTGCTTTAATAATACCTGGTATGAGGCACTGAGGCACAATCTGCCCCAAGGGCTCGTTATTGCACAATTATCAATCACGCGGGGCTTCGCGCTCCCTGAAGCACCAGGCCCTGCAACACAGACAAGAGCCTGACTCCTACCCCCGTGTCCACAAGTTTTCACGTTTCTTTGGGGTCAAGACCAGGTTTCCACATCAACAAAAGAACCTAGAAACAGAGATGGCAAAGGAGGGACACCAGGGTAAATCCTGGTTTTCAACAGCTGGACAGCGGTGCAAACGTTATTAGAGGTATGACAGAAAGAGCAAGCTTATAAAGAGAAACTTACAAAGGGAGATCTAAAACCCGTGCTCAGAGATTTTGATTTTTCTTTCCAAGTGAGCCAGATGAACCGGAAAATATCATTTTGGCTAATTAACATGTTTCTAATTTTAAATTACATTTTTTGCTAATTTGATCAGTTTATTATTATCTCTGAAGCACGTTTATGTCTACTGCACTTGGAGTTTCTGCAGAGACATGTTTCCACACGGAGACACACGTTACATTTGATTAATATCTAGTAAAATAAAATGTAATTTTTAATGTATCCTGAAGATTGAATTCTCCTAGCATGAACGGTGAAAAACAAGAATTCCAGTTTATTTGTAAATATGTTAAATTCTATTAGCTGATAGAAACCTGTCAAGAAACATGATCGGGAAAAAAAAAAAAAAAACAGTTTTCACTGCATGTGTTTTCAGCAATTCTGACAAAACAATAATTTCTGTATATAAAGAATTTTCATATTCTCCATGTATTTTTAGCCATAAAATTACATAATTTGGAGCAGGAAGACTGACACTGCTAATAGAACTACTAATGCCAAAGACATGCAGAGAGGTATTTGGAAAATATGAGTGCTAACACATAGGCATCCTGCTGAGGTTGTAAAATTAAGAGCTGCATTATTATTATTACTTGTATTTAGTATCCTCCATGATTCAAAATGGACCCAGTACAGCTCCTCCTGTCCTGCATGTCACGCTGTGCTGTTGTGAACACTAATGGCTGCTGCGTTTCCCATCCGAGCGTGTTCACTTCGCTGCTGGGCAAAGGTAACCGGTACCATGTTGTGCAATTCTGCAAGGCTTAATATAAACCTTGAATATCCATCCAGCAGCAAGAACCTATCGCAATGTCCATGATCGCACGGCTGGGAAGGATCTTGCACGGCAATTACGCTGCGGCTTTGCTTTTTTTTGTTGGTGGTGGTGGTTTTTGTTTGGCACCAAGCAGGACTGAGAAGCCCGAATTAGAATAAAGATGGTAACAGATACTGAGTGGGCTGAAGTCCACCGTAGGAAAAAAAAAAAAAGGGAAAAAATTAATTTTCTGAAGAGAAAGCACAGCAAATGGAAGTTACCAGGCGATCACGGGGGAGCCGCGGTGCCCGGGCCACGCGCGGGGCCGCGGAGGCTGCGCGGCGCGGGAGCCGCCTCACGCCGGGCGGGCGCGGCTGGCGGCCCCGCCGGGAGGGCTCTCGGGGACCCCCAGATTGGGCTTTTTTAGTTATTTTTCGCCAAGTCCCCGCAAGGAGGAGCGGGGGCCGCCCCGCTCCGCGCACCCCGCGGCCCCGCTCCGGCGGCCATGGCGGCCATGGCGGGCGCGGGGGCGGCGCCGCGTGACGTCTCGCGATGGCTGCGCGGGAGGGGGCCCGGCCGCTGCTCCCGGCAGCCATCGCGGCGGCGGCGGCGGCGGCGGCGGCGGGCGGACAAAGGGGGCGCCGCGCGCCCGCACCAGCGGCCCCGGAGCGGTGAGTGCGCGGGGCGGCCGGCGGGAGGGAGGGCAGGGCCCGGCCATGGCGGCGGGGCCGTTATGTCGTTGTCCCCCGCGGCACCGGGGCGGGGGAAAGGGCCGCACAGCGCCGAGGAACGCGGGTCACGTCCCGGAAACGCTCCCTTCGGGACACCGAGTGCGGCCTGGGAGGGACGAAGCGCGGCCTAAAAGCAGATGTGTCCCTGAAAACCCGCCCGGGGTCCGTCGTCCCGAGGCGGCGGTAGCCCGGGGCACACGCACTGCACGGGTGTCATCCCACCTATCCCGGTCTCAGTGCCAATCCCGATGTCTCTGGAGTGAAATCGGCGTTACCGTCACCCGCCCAGGGTTTGGAAAGCAGGAGGAGACAAAGAACTTAATGTGGGCCTAATAAACCTTAGTGCTGGTATCAGCTGGTGCGTGTTACAGCCATTTGCTCTAATAGGTAACGCTCCAGGAATGCTTCATCCGCGGAGCATCCCGGGAACGGTTATTAATTACGGTTATTAATTACACTTCACCCCATCCGGTAGAGGGGTAAACAACAGGGTGTTCGGCCCAGTCGTCCGGCCAGTTCAAACGTGACTCTCCACCTACTTAAACATTTTGCAGAACATGTGCCTGGATGGATTAGCACGCTGAGGTGAGGTTAACCAGGCGGCTCAAGGTCAGCGCGCGGCGGGGACGAGCGAGCCCTGCGCCCCGGCCCGGCGCCGTGCCCCGGGCGTCGCACGGCTCCCCCATGGCTCCCCCACGGCTCCCCCAAACATTTGCAGGCAGTTTAAACATTGGGTTGTGCAAGCGCGCGTTGAGGCCTCCAGAACCTTTCGAGAAGCAGAATATGAATATACCCGCTTCAGATGTTGTGCTGTATTTGCGTGAGGTCTAAAGGTAAAACGATTGCTCAGCTTGACATAGGAAAGGCTTCTGAGGAAGTTTGTGGCTTATTTTGTAAATACATGCTCAAGAGGCACACAGACTTCATCCATGAATTTGCTGGAGTGTATAGTGTTGGAAAACTTACGGTGTGCGTTTAGAGGTAGACTATGAGATATTGTAACAAAAACAGGTTGCACTGTCGTTAGTTTTTAAAAAGAGAAATGTGGAGATTAGGAGTCTGGTGAGGCTATTTTTGGATAAATTGCTTACAGGATGATAGTCTGTAGAGTTATTTGCAATTGTTAGAAAGAAGAAAAAAAAAACACCATTGAGAAGTCATGGTGATGAGGCTGTTGGAAGTCAAAACGAAACAAAAAGCTTCCACATTTGGTTTAATTTTTCAGTGGATATTGTTAAATAACATTGACTGAGATTTGTTTTTATTTCAGAGCCTAGAGGGAAGTTTCACTTCATGTGTTTTTTTTTTTCCTGTCAAGTTAAATTTATGAAGAGAGAGATTTCAAAGCAAACTCTGGCAGATCTGCGCTGTTGTGATACAAGCAGTGTTATATTTAGTAACTTCAGGGAGGAGAGATCCTTACTGAGCTAGAAGAATGACCAGTGGCAATTGTTGGTGTGGACTGCAGCGTGTTGGAACGCTGCTCGGTGTTGTTGAGGCGTCCTGGGAGGAGGAGGTCTCGCGGGATCCCTGCAGCGCGCGGGCTTCGCCGGGGCTGCCAGCGGGGGGATTCCCTCCGCACGGTTCACGTCGCACACGTGAGGGCACAGGCCCTTTGCAAAGGTTTGTTTGGGCTTAACCTCACGTTGAGCAGGTGATCGTGGTGACTGTTGACTGCAGTTGAGTCCCAGTGCCAGGAGCGTCTTGTGCAGTGCAGAATGGTGATACTGAGGTTTGAAGGTGGTCTGTTGGGTGGCTTTATCCTGAACGCTTACAGGACTGGTGCTTTACGCCCAGTCTGCACAAGTGAGTTCTGAAAATACAAACTTTCTCCTAAAGATTCCTTAAAGTTTCAGGTTGACGAGTGCTGTATGAAAGGGAGGCTATTAATAATAGTACCCTAACAAGCCTCCTCTGCATACGTGTCGTTTGTAACATGCTCTTTGGGAAAGGTGCTTCTACTGATGAGATATTACAGCCAGGTGACTTCTAAGACAAAATAATTGTTTCAAAAGGGGTGCTTGTTGCTTTCATAGGAATTTCACACAAATTTATAACCTGCACGGCACTGCTGTGTCAGCAGATGTGGGCGATAGGCCTGGGTTGGCCAGGTTTTCCTTCTGCCAGTTTGAGTGGTAACTTTTCCAGCCAAGGTAAATAAGAAAAGGAAGCAATAGCAGGATATACATTTTAAGATTAGTGGTTTTGAGCCTGCAAGTTTGTGGAAATCCTGGTTTATGCACTGCTTTTCTGGTAGGTACGTAGGAAAAGGAGCTGGCTGTTAAGCAGTGCTTAAACGTAAGGCATCAGCATCGTGCTGGTGATTCAAAATAATCTGAAACACCTAGTGGTAGTTTGCCTTTGGTTGTATGGTACATGGAAGAACATATTAAAATATGCTCCAAAGTATTTATTAGAAAAGCTAACATTTGATCACTTCAGAAGATTGCAGCACACATGCAGGCATGTTTGTAGTATATATAGGTTTGAGAATCTCTGGTTCTAATACAAGCTTACTGTATATTGCCTTGAATTAACTTTCCACAGGATTTTTATTAATGTTCTGCCTTTAAGAAGTTTCAGTCTAAATTGTTCTATATTTTTGTGAGCTGGCAGTTTTTTTCACAATAGATCCTCATACAGTCTTCATATATTTGAATGGAACAATGGTTCTTACTCAGCAATAGTGCATTGTGTTGTTAAAGAAATAACACCTAGACTGGCTGTGCAAAGTGATTCCAGAATTCTTCTGGAACAAAAAGGGTTTGCTAAAATTCCAGCACTTAAAATCCAAATTGCCATTTACAGACTTTTTTTTTTTTTTTTTTTTTCCTAGACCCTTCTTAATTAGGTAGCAGAACATCAGCTTGGAACGCCTGCACTGGAGATTTGTTTTCAGAATATTATTAGTAGCAATTCAGTGAACTGGAAATAAATCCCTGCTCTGAAAAGAAACTGGATCTTGGGGAAAGCGATTCCAGCAAGAACCATACTCTTAAATTCTACAGGGATGATTTTCTCTTTTTTTAAAAACGACAAAGCTGAAAAGCTTAGATTGTGAATTAGAACCAGATTCTTCAAATTTGAAGTTGTAAAAGGGACTACAAAAACAGTCTCCACATGTTCTAATGAACAACTAAATTTGTGTGCTCAGACATGAAACATCTGTTGCTCAGAGATGTAAATGTTATGATGTTTGTGACATAAAAATAGTTGTTTTCATTGTTTGTAATGCTAGGGATATGCTCTGCTAGAAATCTTAGAAAGTTAGTTTCTACAGGTGCTGCTAGTGCAGTGAGTACCTCAGTACCTGAAATAGCCTTTGTTTCATAAAGCTTCATCAAAAGTGGAACTTGCAGCTAGCAAGTCAGCAGGAAGCTAGTTGTGAGATTCTTTTAATATTTTTAATATTTTTTAATATTTTCTACTGTGGGATAGAGGAAACTTGATTAAAAACCTAAAAGAGATACAGTAAAATATGATGTTCTTGGAAAAGATGCATGTACCTGTTTTACTTTGCTCTGTCTCTGGTATGGAAAGTCAGTGATGAGTATATTCAGGAATCTGGTCTTAACCTTATTTCATGAATTAGATTTATAGTTATTGCTTGATCGGGTCATGGGTTCTGGTTTTAGTTCTGAAGTGACATTTAATAAAACAAAACTGAGGGTGGAAAAGAGAACTCTCATGGCTGTACTTTGACTAGAGGTGGTGGTGGAAGAATTCCCTTCTTAATTTTCAATCAAACAACAAATCCAAAATCTATTTAGTACTATTCATCCCAGCTATTTTTAAATCCATTGCCCTTAACTGTGCTCCAGTTGTAATAAGAGTTTAGTTTAAGCAAGGCATGAAGATATTCTCCATTCTTTTGTTCTGAATCTGCGACGTGCCCTACCTGAGCGCCTGCGCGAGCAGCTACGTAAGTTATTACACCTCATCCTGGAATGTTCTGAGGAGGTCACTGTGCAGCAGGATTCCTGCTTAAATTATCACTGTGACTGGAGCCTTGGGCTTCCTCGTTTCTGCTTTTTCTTCTATTAGTGTTAGTTTTGTGAGGTGAGGATGGAATTTTGTTTTTTGTTTGCAAATAACAGCATAAGCAATTTTTTTTTTAACGGACTGGGACCCCAAAGTGCTGTAGTGATAGGCTGAGGGAGTGCTTTTCTATTTACTTAATAGTGTTTTTACCTAGAGGGAAATCTGATGTGACTGTATGTTTATTTTCATATTTTTGAAGGAACTTAAATATAAATTCATAAACGTGTGTGTGTATTTATATGTATTTGTATGCACCAGTTTGCTATAGATTCATGGAAATAATCTTCCCTTTTCTCTTTTCCTTTTTTTTCCCCTTCAGAATTGCCAAAATGCTTTGGAATTCTTAAACGATTCAAAAACTGAAGTCTCTAAGGATACAAAATCATAAGAACACAAGAAGCAGCAAGGAGGATTCAGTGCCAATGCAGCAGCAAAAAAGACAGCCAGAGTTAGTGGAAGGAAATCTTCCTGTTTTTGTTTTTCCTACAGAACTTATATTTTATGCAGATGACCAGTCAACACACAAGCAGGTGTTGACTCTTTATAACCCCTATGAGTTTGCCTTAAAATTCAAAGGTGGGTTTCTTAGGCTAAGTTCTATTAAAGGGTTAGTTGGTGATCTTGAAGAGCCTAATTATAACTTGTGTAACAAATCATATTGGTGGCAAAACTAAACTTGTCTATCCATAAATCTGTTTATACGATTAGTGAGGTGTTCATGTTTTATTACTACTATTCTCCTTTCCAATTGCAGTTCTTTGTACAACTCCCAATAAATACACGGTGGTTGATGCTTCTGGTGCAGTGAAGCCCCAATGCTGTGTTGATATGTAAGTAAAAGTTGGTTATTTTTTTCCTAAATGTAGGACATCTGAGAATACCTTGATTTTCTTTATTTTTCAAGTGGTAGCAAATACCAGCATATATAGTATAAATTAAATTGAATAAGTATATAGTATTTTTCTAATCTCTGTATTATTCAGGTTGCCCAGTCTTTGCTGTTCTTTTGTTTTAGGGCAGAGGAACTAAAATATTGGATATATTTTCTTTTTAAAATTTTGTCTTTAAGCATAAGTAATGCTAGTAAGTGGATCCTGTAGTATAGTTGGTAAATGAGCAGTGAGAGTAACGTGAGCCTCTTCCAAGTGCTTTGTTATTTCTGAGAAGAAAAGCAAGACCCCCAGGGTTGGGATTTCTTTGTGAGAAATATTTGTTTGCAGATTGGCAAAATGAAAATGTATGAAGTTCTACTGAGCACAGTTTCCTGGGACATGGTTAATAAAGGTACTTTTGCCTACCTTTCCCCTTGACCACTGCTCTTGTGTTCTCTCTCTCTCTCTCTTTTCCTTGTTTCTCCTTTCAGGTCCCAACCTAATAAAAGAGAAAAGATGAAAATAGGTTAAGTTACCACAGCAATGTATGGGGCCTGTAGGCTGCTATAATTCAAAGCAAGGAAAACAGTAGATATTTAAGCTAAAATAGCTTGACCTTTTTCATCTTCGTTTGCCCTGTTATTTCTGTGCTGGTGTGTGTGAATTGTGGGTAGTCAGGTATGGCTAAAGGAGAGTATTAAGTACCTAAAGAGCAGACAGAGCTCTAGAAATTTGCCAGCTGTAACACCCGGGTACCTCTGGCTGATGAATGGCCATATTTAAAAACAAAACAAGAAGCACAACACTGCTAAATGATCTGTGTTTTGTCACATAAATATTACTGTGCTTAGGGGACTGGTCTTTTCCTTATGCTAGTTCCATTAAGTATAATTTAGAAAATTGTAGCGTCTCCCCAAATAGAGAGGATGTTAACAAAAAAAAGCTGTTTGGATTAATAAGTGTGAGTGGGCAGGGGGGATAATCTTAAAAACAGCACAAAACTGATCAGAAGATACAGGCATATTAGTGAGCTGTTCTGGTCTTTGAGAGTAGATGCCGATTGCCTTCAGGACCTTTTGACAAATGTCTTGTAATAACTAAATGAAAATAAGATGTGTGCTTGTTCCACGGGGTTTGTTTCTGTAGCAAAACCCCAGCCGGTTGGAGCGGTTGTTGTCTAAGGGCAGTGTTTACTGCTAGGATCTGAGCAGTGCTATGTTAGGTATGGCCATTTGCCAGATAAACAGATATTCTACAGAGCTTGTAATTATGCAATGATCTCTAAAAAGAAACAGGAGAATGTATCTGTTTATAAGGGTCTGCAGAGAAACATCTCTCTGCTTGGCAGCAGATGCATGTTCTCATAGCACAGTGTTATGTAAAGATTCTGTTTAGGTTGATAGTACCACGGCACTAAGAGCAGAAACAACATGTTAAAAAGAAGCGTTAAGGGAAAGAGGAAGCTGATGTCCTGATAGGTTGTATGAATTAAAATTGTTGGGGGAAAAAAGCCTTTTGTTTCAGCGGAGGCCGTTGCGCAGCCCGCAGTGAAGTTCCTCGTGCCGTGGGCTCGCTGTCCCGCTTCCGAAGCGGCGCAGAGCTCCGGTGTCCTGCGAGCTCCCAGCTGAGCTGACTCGCTGCTGCCTCTCGAACGGTCTATTCGAAACCGATAACAATTACAAGAATTAGCTCTGCGTTAATGATTGACTTTGTAGATATCTTGGTGTCGTATAGTTCCTTAACATGCAATCTAAAACATGTTTGGTGCAGCCTTTTGATGTATATGTTGTCAAAGTTACATTTCCTTTCTTGAAGCCATATCTTTTATTTATTTATTTTAATCACTTTTGCTGTTATTTTCTTTAAAATGTAAAGTAGCCTTTCAGGAGGAAAAAAAAAAAAAAACACCATTTTCCACATTCCACTTCAGAAAGCATAATTACAATCCATATTAACCCTAATAATTGATATGACTTCAAAAGGTACATGGCATCATTTTTTAATGCTAGCTATGTGAGTATTTTCATAGTATATTTGCAAAGAGGAGACAGCTGAGCAGAGGGTCTGTATGGCCTCTGACCGGTGTTTTTAAACCTGCTTTTTATGGGTCTACCAGACAGCATTTCACTGAAATACCATAGAATTTCCCAGGAAAACGCCCGTGTCTCTCGTTAGCGCTCGGGGGTTATGTCTGCGCTGCAGCTGCCGCCTCCGTGGGTGAATCCCACCCAAGTCCTGCTGCAGAGGAGCAGCTGGAGCCTCCTGCGTCTCAGGGCAGGGTGCCAAACGCGCTCGTACTCATGCAAAACAAAGCTTGCTTTTTTGCTATAGGGTGAGTTTTGCCTCTGAGGAAACCCTGTAACACTCAGTGCGGTTTCCTCAAAGCCAGGCTTTGGCATCACCCTGTCCAGGTGTTTGCGGGCCCTGCTCTCCTCTGCGTCCCTGTCCACCGCTGCCCCTCACACCTTCCGGACTGGCACAACCTCTGATAAAGGATCAGGCATCTATCAGATGTCCTGTGCTTCACTAACATTGGCAGCTGGGGCTTGGCTGAGGCTGAGGCTGTGTTCTGAGATGAAGAATTAAATATTCTTTTTGCCCAGCCAGTTGGATTTGGTACATTTGGGAACCAGAGAACCCTCTCGTGTGCAGCCAGCCTGGGAAAGGGAGAGGGCGAGATGAGATCTTCAGGAATGTTGAGTGGAAGAGGAGGGAATGAGGACCTGGGCTGTTGCACTGTATCTGTGTGCAGGGCAAAGAGGGGGCACTTGGGCTGCAGGATGAATTTCTACAGGAAAACTGTTTTATTAGTCCCTCTGTTCAAAAATGTTATTTTCCCCTACAGTGTGATTCGTCACAGAGATGTTCGGGCTTCTCACTTTGGAGTGATAGATAAATTCCGTCTGCAAGTGTCTGAGCAAAGCCAGAGAAAAGCACTGGGGAGAAAGGAGATTATTGCTACTCTACTTCCATCTGCCAAGGAACAGCAACAAAAGGAAGAGGAGGAAAAACGAATAAAAGAACATCTGACTGAAAGTGTCTTTTTTGAACAGAATTTGTGTCAACCAGGTAGCTGAAATCTTACTTTTACTCCTCAAGTCCTCTGGAACAATTTGAATAGCTCGAGTAACTAGAAAAAAGTGGACTAAATTAGTTATTATAATTACCTGCAAGATGGCCATCTTTATCTCTGAGGGATGGTAGTGCTCAAGAACCCCAACTGTCGCTGTTCTGTTTATGGTTGAGATCCTTTGTTGCCCAAAGTTTGCATCTTGTGCCCTAAAGAATACCTACTTGCATCCCTCTGATGCAGAATTTCTATTATAATCAATAGAACTATATTTTGTGTGTGTGTATATATACAACATATAGGATCCTGCAAAAGGATTGGGGTGTCCGTGTGTGTGATTTCCCTGGCCTTTTTGTTTCACAACATATGCCCCTTCTGAGTTTGTTCCAAAGCCTTAATCCCTGATTTCCTGATGAGCAGGAAATGTTGCCAGAACAATTTCTAAAGTGCTCCTTGTTCTGTGCCATCTCCCTTGTCGGTCTGCAAGGACAGAAAAATGCAGCTGCTAGCTGGAAACTGTGTTTGTAATGTACATGATGAGGTTATAGGAAGATCCCCAGTTAGAGAAAGCAAATCTGGAGGAGCTCTGCAGTCAGAACAAAACGTTTAAACTGTCTGAGGAATCTGATAATTCTTCCTAATACAAATGGCTATTCCTGTGTTTAAAAAGAAAATAATGGATTGGTGGAATTAAAATAGGATCTACTCTGATAGCTTCTTAGAGGACATAAAAACTTGATAGAAACATTGGCTCATTGGCTAATTTGTAGTGTGTCTCAAGAACTTGGATAGAGCTATTCAGCTAAGAGCGTATCAGCTGTTTTTAAAGGTTACAGTGTGCTTTTGAGTAGGGCCCACCTACTGAACTGCAGCACCGTAAGGAACACGCAGAACAGAATTTCACCTTAGTCTGTATTTCCTCAGTAATACTGCACTGCCAGAGCGCTTTGCACTCTCAGTTTCACAGTGTCTTTCAAATGCTGCTGCTTTGTGGCATCTAAACCGCTCCTGGCAGGTGCCACCACTGAGTCCTGTAAGGAAAGAAGGGAGCTAATCTGGCCCGAGAGGATCTCTGCCCTTTCCTGCAGCCAGGGCTGGGTGGCTTTGCTGTTTGTTTGGAGAAGCAAGCAGAGTTTGCTGCCTGTGCTGCTCCTTGGGCTGTTCTTTCCAAATAGATTACTGCAGGAATATCAAGGCATGAGTTGGGATGTGTAGTGAAACCTCCAGCGCTGCTGAAACCATTCAGTTGTCATGACTCTGTGTGTGTATGTGTACACACATATACATATATATACATATATACACACACACACACATATATATATATACACACACACATATATATATATACACACACACATATATATATATACACACACATACATATATATATACACACACATATATATATATATACACACACATATATATATATATACACACACACACACACACACGCTTGGCCTGTCAGGTTGTTTTCCTGCAAAAGGGAGGGATTTGATAAGTCCTGTGAAAACAAGTTCCAGCATCAGGCTTAGAAGAGGGAGCAGCTTTCTCACCGCAAAACGCAAAAGACCTAGGAAGATGGGCTTAAGTTTTGTCTCATTTCCTCCCTTTCTCCAAACTTCAAAGAAAAAATAAAATGTCCTACAACAGATACTTTTGCAAAATATTTAACATTTATACTGCTTAGATATTCCTTTCAATGCATATAACTTTGTTTTCCAGAACACAGAACTGCCTCATCGGGACCTAGTTTACTGACCGTCTTCCTGGGTATCGTGTGCGTTGCAGCACTGATGCTACCTACTCTGGGGGACATGGAATCCCTGGTGCCTCTCTACCTCCATTTAAGTGTGAATCAAAAGTTAGTAGCTGCTTATGTTTTAGGTAAGTATTTTGGATTTTGTAACTGTTTTCCTGCAACTTCTGTAATTCAGGAAAATTTCTCCCATGTTTGCTTGTTATCATAAGTATTCTGGGCCAGATTTTAGTTAACATTTGTAATGAACAGGCCCTAGCATGCCAATTTCACCTTCATTTGGTGACTGGTCAAATTACCAATGCCTATAATCTGCCAACAAAGCTGAAAGGAATGTGCTGTAGTTTCTTATTCTTATATTGAAATACAGAGTTCTAATACTGCAGAAGCTAGAGCTCTTCTGTTATTTTAAATTCTCTTACCAGCCTCTACGACTGGTTTGAAATTCTCCTTAATAAGGAGTTGAAATGTACTCGAGCTAACAGACTGTTGCCTTCCACAACTCTTCTTGACTTGTATTTTGCTCCTAAACTAGCAAGCCTTAAAAAATTGCATGTTTCAATTCATATGACTATTTTTCTGTAACTGTTTCAGATTTGAAGAACAGTCATACTAAACTCATTCTGCTGTCCCACTACCTGGCAGAAATCAGGAGTTAAAGGAGAGGAGCTAGGGAGCCTCAAACTGATAGATAGAGGTGAGGTAGCAATGGAAAAAGATGCAGGTTCTCAGTGGTTAATGCACACACTCATTTTAAAGACTGACTCGTTCAGTGAAATGATGTTGAAATCCGCCTGACACTAACAAACTCTTTGTCTGGGAAGACGGTGATGTATTTTTGGATCAGGACCTTGCAGTATCCCTTTATTTTTAACTTTAGTCTTGAGAATTACTCCAATTTCAGCTGGTACTAATTACAGTAGTCAACTATGTGACTCCATCTATTTGCAACAATTTACCTCTCTCTACCTGGGCTACAATATAGAAGTTCTCACCAGTTCTGATTCCTTTGGTAGCCGCGTTCTTAAGTACGTGGACTCTTCTGAATGCGGTTCTTGTTCCCAAGGAACACAGGTTGAGTGCCCTTGAAGATGAAGACACCCTCTTCCACGGCCAGGAAACACAGGGAGGTTTAGCCTTTAACTGAAAAGGGAATTTTACACCACACCAACTGCACGACATGACGTATAAGAACTATTTTATGAGAAATGTGTTACAAAATAAACTGCCTATTACTGAATGTCACTATATAGGTGGTACAGGCTTTCTGTTATGCTTTCTGTAACCTCTGGTGCTAGTCTGCAGGGATTTAGATAACCTAAAGCTGAGGCCTCTTCCAGTTCTTGCCATACTGATTTTCTAAGCTAATGTACATCTTAACAAATACTTGAGCTATAGTTTCTATTCAATGGATAAAAAACTTACCTAACTGAAGGCAGTGTTGCATCTTTGTTCTGTCATACCTCTATCTTTGAAATCCTTTATGTAGGAAACAATTTTAATTAGGATGTAGTGGTGAGATAGTAAAATAATCTCAGCAGTTTCTTTGTCCATGGTGAGATCTCTGCATGTTAGCTGAACTCTCTATAGTGAAAGGCTATTATATTAATATTTGCTGAGCCTGGAAAAAAGCATGATTGCCTGAAAACTCAGAAAAAAAAGTCAATAAAATTACTGTTTTCATGTTACATAAGGTGGAATTCAACCCATTTTTTTCCACATGCCTCCTTGCCTTCTACAGTGTGTGTACTCCCTAAGAATTTGCAGATTAGTGCTTTTTTTTCTAGATCATTACATCATTAAAGTGAAGCTCCAGTATGTTATGAGTAGGTTTTTAGTCCCACAACTCCTGCTTTCATCTGCTGGACCCCTCTTTATATTTATTTTTTAACCTTTAGCTATGAGAGCAGCTCTTTCCTCTCGCATTTTAACGGTCCCAACACAGAGGCCGCAGAGAGTTCCCAGTACAGACCGAGGGAAGCCTAATGATCAAAGGAGAGTTTTGGACAAAGATGCTATTCTGCACGGAGCAGAGGAGTCTTGTAGTTTTCCATTAATCTGCCTTAGTGATGATTCAGCATTTGGGAATAGCTATGGGCAGCGTAATTCAGTTAAATTTGCCCTCTTGTATGCTAGTATTGTGCTTACCTAAGGTAAAATCTCAATGACTTTTTTTCTAGCAAAGAGCTCTACACTTTTTTGTAGCACTTGCAGCTTCTTTTGAAAGGTCTGTTAGTAGGTTTAGTGCACTTGGGTTTAGTTTCCTACACTGACTTTGACTACACCAAGATCTGGAGCAGCAGCGTTTCCGTGGGCCTCTCTAAATGCATTCTGCATGCATCTTTGCTCTCATCTGATTTTCTGACCTGTCACAGGCTAACTGACTCTTCTGTCTTTTGAATGTTTTATTTACTGAAATTAAAATGTCTAGTTCTTAATTCTTGTCTTTCAGGTCTCATCACCATGGTTATTTTGAAAACATGAGCAATGATTTAATAGGATGTCAAACACCTGACTGTATATTCACATCCTGAATGTGGACTGCCTTTTACTCCCATTCGGCTCATTAAGACGCTAGCAAAGCTGTTCAGTGATTTAAGATACCTTCAGAAGTGTAATATATTTTAACTGTGTATAATAAATGAAAGACTCAAGCACTTTTACGTGCTTCTGTAACAGACAGCTATGAAATGTTCAGTGATACCTGTGAAAATAATTTGAAAAACTTTTATATCTACACCTACTGTACAAAATCCTTATTAAAACAACATTTGTTATTTTTAGTCTATGTTCACATCATGTGATCACTACAGAAGCAAACTGTCCTATGTAAAACATTCACGTGGTTTGCGGTTGTACGTACGGAGATCGCTGCGTAACACTTCTGTATCCCTCCTGCAAGGATGAAAGTCATGCCTAATCGTGGAAGAAGATTAAAAATTCCATCAGTGAAACTATGAAATAAACCATTAAATTTAGGTGAAGTAGTAGTTCTCAGATTCCTTACTTCATTATTACAAGCATACCACTGAGTGCTTTTCTTACCTGGGGAAATAATTTCTGCAACAGCCATTTTTTTTTTCTTTCAATCATGAGTACAGACAATAAAAAAAAACTACCCTTAGAACCTTTCTTTTTTTTTTAGGGATGCATGCAATATACAAATGAAATGGCATTACTACAAGTGGAACTTGCACTGTAAACTGGTATAGAAAAAAGGAACCTTTTCTATTAGTTTAGTCTCTACTGTGTATAGCGAAGGCATTCCTCTAGACCCCCCCCCGGACAGCTATGGTAGGGGACTTCTGTACAAGAAACTCCTCCTCAAATTTAATTTTTTATATTCTAGATGAGTGTTTACACTTTATCTTTCTTCATTTAACAGCTCTTTCCCGTTGTTGGTATTTCACTGTAGATACTCAGTTTAAAAATCTTACTTTGAACGAGGGCCCAGTATTCCTGCATTTGGTTCATGCACACAAATCCCTTGTTTATTTATAAGAGGTTTCTATAATATGCTTGGATCTGTATAAAAATTGTTTTGGAAATTAATCCTTCTTTCCCCTTGCATGTTATGGATCACTTTTCTGTTCATGCATGGAGGCATAAAGAAACCATGCAGACATGAGTGTTATTTAAAAAAAAATACACAAAAGGTGAGGTTGAATTTAACAATTACTGTACATTTCTCTTTATAATACACTAAGTCTTTAAAGGGCAATAAAATGTGTCTTTAATTTGATTCTCCTATGGGCTGAGATTGTCTCATCTATCAGAGTCAGACGGTAACAGCGAGACATTAACTGTCCTGGGGGGAAACGTCCCTGCTCAGGTGGGAAGGTGGATGCCGAACGTCCCGGACCGGGTGGGAAGGCGGATGCCGAACGTCCCTGCTCAGGTGGGAAGGTGGATGCCGAACGTCCCGGTCCGGGTGGGAAGGTGGATGCCGAACGTCCCTGTCCGGGTGGGAAGGTGGATGCCGAACGTCCCTAAACAGGTGGGAAGGTGGATGCCGAACGTCCCGGACCAGGTGGGAAGGTGGATGCTGAACGTCCCGGACCAGGTGGGAAGGTGGATGCCGAACGTCCCTAAACGGGTGGGAAGGTGGATGCCGAACGTCCCTTCCCGAGTGGGAAGGCGGATGCCGCACGGTACCTGCAGGGCTGGCGCTCCTCTCCACGGCTCGTGTCCTGCACCAGGGAACTCCCCGTCCCTGCAAGCAGGGCTGGACAGCGGCAGCCGCTTCGTCCTGAACGGCCGTGCGTGGCCATGGACCACAACGAGGACATGGGAACAGGCACCGCAGAGACCTGCATTGACAGGGAGCTATTTCAGAGACTTCAAAGACAAGGAAAGGGTTGGGATGGGGGGAGGAGAGGGAAGGGAGTAATTTTTTTACCAGGGGGGATTCATAACATTTTTATTCGCCTTTTTCCCCTTAAATGCAATACACATACACATATATCTAGTACCTAGAGGTTCCTTCAGTAGCACTGTGGCAAACACAGAATGTCTTTGCAAAAGAGACCTGAGCCAGCAAATATGCCTCCTCTTAAAAACAGCAGGAAAAACAGTTAGGTGTTCACGTCATTTCCTATTCCTGACTCTTAGCAAAAACAGAACAGTCATTTCCTTGAAATGGAAAAGTATTTTGAGGAGACAGTTAGTGCTTTAAGATCCTCCAGCAGAAACAACCGTCTTGTTTGTCCAGCACTTGCTGTGGCACCGATACCTCAAACAAGCAGTGCTGGCAGGCAGGAACCAAAACTGCTACCGAGAGCAGTGTTGTCATTAGCACCACCCCTAGCAGCTATGGGCTTGATGCACAATCCCCTGCTTGGATCAGAAAATGCTCCAAATTCCCCATTTTCTTTAATGAAGTGGATCACAGAATGCTTAAAGCTACAAGAGATCCAGTGTAACCGGCTCCAGGGCCTTGGGGTTCCTCCCCTCGGGAAGCCCCAGGAGACCGGGGAGAGGGTCCAGCAGCCCCTATACAGCAGCCACCTGAACCCCCTATACAGCAGCCCCCTGAACCCCTTATACAGCAGCCCTTATACAGCAGCCCCCTGAACCCCCTATACAGCAGCCCCCTGAACCCCCTATACAGCAGCCACCTGAACCCCCTATACAGCAGCCCCTACACAGCAGCCCCCGCTCCCTGCAGAGGGGGATCCCCCTCGGCTGCCGCTGCCCTTTCTCCATTTCTCCCCCGGCACAGCCAGGTGGGGACAGGCCCTGCCCCTGGTCCAGCAGCTCCAGGACAAGGCCATGCCCAGAACGGCCCCTCCGCGGCGCAGCAGAGGAAGCCTTTCCCAAAGCAACAAGCCAGGAGCTTCCAGGGAGCTACGCGCTGCCCTGTTTCATGATCCAAGTGGCAAGTGTCTGATAAACAGCCAGCCTAAACTACAGAGAAGCTGCCAGATAGGTTTGGCAATGAATCACCACCAGGTCTTAGACTCTTTTCCCTCAATGTTTACGTAAGATACCTGGCTTTTTCTCTGCAGATGCCAAGTTCCACCGTCTCTTTCCTTTGTCAGGTATATGAATTTTATATTTAATCACTCAGCGCCTTCTCCCACTTACGCACCTCGCTAATCCGTTCCACTCGCAGAGAAAATACAGAAAGGAACTTGCCAAGGTCAGTAAGCTAGATCCAAAAATACACTGCTTACAGGAAGAAAAACTCAGTCGCAGAGTGCTACGCTGCATAGGTTCTGCTCTGATTCACTGCAACCTCAAATTCGGGGGCCAAGCTGCATAGGAGGCCTTCAAAAAAAAAAGGAGGTGAATTCCTGGTGAGAGCATCTCAGGTATTTTGTCTCTGGGCTCCCATGAGGCCTCCCGGGCAAGGCAAGGGAGCAGCCTGCAGCGCGGAGCACGGAGCCGTCCTGGCACGACACGGCTGCTCAGCGGCCAGCAGAGACAGGGCTCAGCGCGGGCAGGGACACGGGTTGTGTCCAGTGTCCCTGTGCAATGGGGTGAGCGCCTTTCAGGGCTCAGCGCGGGCAGGAACGCAGGTTGTTTCCAGTGTCCCCGTGCAACGGGGTGAGCACCTTTCAGGGCTCAGCGCGGGCAGGGACACGGGTTGTGTCCAGTGTCCCTGTGCAATGGGGTGAGCGCCTTTCAGGGCTCAGCGCGGGCAGGAACGCAGGTTGTTTCCAGTGTCCCCGTGCAATGGGGTGAGCACCTTTCAGGGCTCAGCGCGGGCAGGAACACGGGTTGTGTCCAGTGCCCCCGTGCAATGGGGTGAGCACCTTTCAGGGCTCAGCACGGACAGGAACGCAGGTTGTGTCCAGTGCCCCCGTGCAATGGGGTGAGCACCTTTCAGGGCTCAGCGCGGGCAGGAACACGGGTTGTGTCCAGTGTCCCTGTGCAATGGGGTGAGCGCCTTTCAGGGCTCAGCGCGGGCAGGAACGCAGGTTGTGTCCAGTGTCCCTGTGCAATGGGGTGAGCACCTTTCAGGGCTCAGCACGGACAGGAACACGGGTTGTGTCCAGTGTCCCTGTGCAATGGGGTGAGCACCTTTCCCAAACCGCGCTGGGGGAGGCCCCGGCTCCCGGGAGGAACAGCCGAGGTTCACGGTGCTGACGACGGAGCCTCTCCTTTGCAGACGCAGCCGCTGCCCTAGGAAATTCCAGGCTGCAGCTGCTGAAGCCAGCGCAGGGTCTGCAGCGGGCAGCAGCCTCTCACCTGCTCTGCATCGCATCAGGAACCGTCCTGCAGCGTCCGCCAGGGCCCTGCGGAGAGAACACAGCAAGGAGGGAGTTCAGAAACCTGCGCCAAGAAGAGGTAACAGAGGACTGAACACACAAAAGGAGGGCAGTAATACAGTGTAATGACTACAGGCAAGTAAGGGCGATTCGGGGGTATTTTTGTCTTCCATGGAATACGATCCACGTAAAGCTCTGCTGCAAACTAAGAGCTCTCTGGTATTTACTTAAGATAATGAACTACATGTATCAGCTCTCGAAAATTTGCAAAGCCATATAACCACGCTGCTAATAAAAAGTGGAATCCCACGCAAAGTAGTGCACACTGGTCTCTGAAATAGCAGAGTATGCACAGGAATAACTGAAGCCAAAGCAGAATCATGACTCTAGCAGCACAAAGCCATGGGTGACCTCCTCGCTGGGAAGGAAAAGGCTCCTAAGACGCCCTACCTGAGTAACAGGTTCCCTGTAATAGCCCTATGGGGGAAGATAAATTCAGACTCATGTAATTGCAGTCAGCCTGAGCCTAGCAGAGCCTGGAGATACCAAAGGAGGAATAAACACGCCTGATAAAATTGATATCAAAGAAAGGAAATTAAAAAAAAAAAAAAAAGAGTTTTGCATTGGAGCCTGAAGTCATGTGTCCAGTGTAAAAAATAAATAATTAAAAAAGAATAACAATACAGCTTACAACAACAAAATGAGCACATTTTTCCCTAGGAAACTGCAGGCGCTCAAAGAAGCTTGAGGTAGGAGCATTAAGCCATTAGACAAGCAAATCATTTGACAAATGAGAAACCATCATCAAGAGAGAAACGAAATTCTGCCATAATGCCCTGGAATCCCAGGTTCTATCAGCCAAATCCATTAGCACCTTCCCCTCAGGAATCTGCCATGAAACATCAAAAGGAAGACCTGGTGCTGAAGTGAACGCACTTACAAGGATAGGATCTTGATTTGTTTTTTAAGCAGGAAGTTTCCCACAACAATTTCACTGCCATTTCTCTCTGCACAAGAAGAAAAAAGCATTTATAAGAACCAAATATCTAAAAATCAGTACCTTCAGCAAAAACTGCTCCTGTTTAAGCACAGCACCTATTTCCTGTGCTGACATCTAGCAAAATAACAAACATTTATACATCATTATTAATTGTAGAAGGAAATATTAAATAATGAACTTATTACAAAGCTCTTATGAAATAAGCAAGAAAGGAAGGAATTAAACTAGCAGAAAAGTCTTAAACTTGATAAATACCAAACCCATCCGAGAAATATTCCTGGGAACAGGGAAGTCTCCCAAGTTTTCTGGGAGACATAGAACAACCAGCACACAGGCACGAACAGACTGTGCCTGGTTTTGGCTTAACTGCACTCAGCTCCTACCCCCAAATATTTCTGTTACCCAGCCAAGCATCAGACAAGATTAATTCTTCCTATTGCCTCTTCTCCCTGATTCTCCCACCACAAAAATGCGGGAGAGGAACAATCCAACATTTCTGTGGGGCGCAGGGGAGCCTCGAGCCCCACTGCAGGGGAGGAAGGTGCCCGGCAGAGACCAGCGCCCTCCGAACGAGCTGGGCCGTCGGCCCGGGTTTATCCTGTGGAAAGGATGCCCTGTTTCCCAAACCACATACCAAATACACAGAAACGGGATGCTGGGGGGAGAAATATTCTACAGTTAAGGATTAGGGGGAAAAAAAAAATCAAGATATACCTTCAGGAAATAGACTGAATCAAAAATGCAAAGTGAGCAAGAAATTCTTGCACAGAGTTGCTGAAAAGGATTCTTGACACCCAAGCACTCCTCCTTGGATTGCTAGGATTTCAGTGGTTCTGCTACAGCTGTAAACACTTAATTACATTTTCAAATATTTTACCTTGGTGCTTGCAGCAAAGAGGTATCAGCTTGAACTCCGTGGGCCAGCTGACGAGGAGAGAAAGGGTGATGAGAACAGGAGACCAAGAGCTCACATAGCCTGATTCTAACTCCTAGGTCCCTCAAAATAGACTTCTAAGTAAATGATTTCTGACTCCAACATACGCTCAAATGCAAGGGCATGAAGCAAACAGCATTTCTGAAGTGACTGCTGCTAGGAAATGCACAAGCTCTTATCAGACTTGAAGCCAGTTTACAGAGCTCCACAGCGTTCCCCTGTCACTATTTATCTTACTAGCAAACTCACAGCAGCAAGATGGAACTCACAAATATCCGAAGCACAATAAACATTCTATGACTCAAGGAATCTTGGTCTCACGAATACACAAAAGATATAATGGAGAGTAGCCTTCTGCTTGTTCAGGTTGGTGATCATTTACACTCAAGTTTTCTGAAGAAAGGTGAAAACAAAAAGAGAACTTGACAGCAAAGTCTGATATTAATCTTCAGGAGGGCAGGGGACAGCTCTTGAGTGCAGAATTCAGGTCATCTGGCTTGCTGACAACACAGAAAACCCAGCAAGTTACTTGGGCTGAGGCACAGGCTGATTTTTCCTGGCATTTGTATTGCTCCTCTAACTTGAATTATCTCTTCTCTGCTAAATGCAGTAACCACTGAAGTGCTCCTTCCAAAAATACAGCCCCCCTGAGCATTGGCACCGTTACCACTGCTCTCTAGGCAACTATGTCACACTTGAGAAGGTGGAAGGAAGAAAAACACCTATCGGTTGTCAAGGAAGACACCCTGGGCCAAGCCTGGGCCTGGCTGGCAACAAAATCTGCAGCAGTTTTCAAGCAGATCGGTCGGAAGATGATCACAAGTATCAGTTCAGAGGGGTGACATGTAAGAGGACGGGAACTCTGCTTTTTCACAGGCACCTCCCTAAGTCCATGGCTACAGGATCCTGGCAAAAACAGATGCATGTAAAGAGGTGCAAAATAAGTCCATATATAGGATTACAATAGCTCCAAAACAGACTGAGACAAGCAAGCTGCACATTTCCTTGCAGAATGGGAACAACCGCAGATGCCTGTGAGACTGAGATCAGTTAGGGAACAGTGTGTCTAACAACCTACATCATAGTTACAATCTTGAACCTATGACCCGATGAAGCTGGGATCCAGCATCCACTGTTCATCAGGAAAAGAAGAACTGGTGAAACAGGGAATTGGTGAAGAGCAAGATACTAACAGCATCCGAGTTAACAGCCCTGTTCAGGAATGACTGCATGTATTGTAGACTAGTCTAATCCCCAAGTCCAGATACACATTTTACAACATCATTTGGTTCTTAATCTTTAATGTTTTTCTTCTTGGGTTCTCCTGGAGTTGTCACAGAACTTTAGGATAGCATTGCACTAAGAAATCAGGAAAATGGGCTGTAGATTTTAGGACCAACTCAAATGCACTTAGGGGCAACTCAAACAGATGAAGTGGGTGACAACAGACACTTTCACTCGAGAAAAACAAAAACATTTAATCACAGATGAAAACAAGTGGTTACCACTCTAACAAAGTGCAGAAATAGCAAGTCATATTTATTTTCTTCCATTTATTGGCACTTATTTGAAAAATAGTATAAATATTCAACAGAAAAGAGTCGAGTTAACCCACACACTATTGATGCATCTTTTTTTTAAAAGGTCAGAACAGATGAGGAGGTTCATTCTTAACAAATAAGCAAGATTAAAAATATATATATAATCAGTCTTGTCCTCACCATGAAACAGTGAACACAAAGCAGGTCTTTGGCGCATATCTGGCATTGCAAAAATGAACTGTGTCATCATAAAAGGCAAATAGACATTAAACACAAGTTTGTCCATTTGCCACAAGCATGAAGGGCAGTTTGAAAAACAATTTTAAAAAAGTCTACAGCATGGAAGTGACTGTTATAATAATTTAAGAGAAATAAAAGCAGAAGTAAACCACATCATATTTTACTTGAACTGAATAAAACTATTAAATAGATTCTGTTTTATTTCTCTATTAAGGATATGCTGAAACTGGTCATTGGTCCTCAGGTCACCAGGACTGTACATTCTATGCATTTTCCATTTCTACCTTTGATAGCTGCTCTTAATCAAAGCTTTATCCATGTCAGTTCAGAACAGGCTTCTCTTCCACTTCAGGAAGCTTCTATTTATTTTTTTCCTCACTTTATTATACATTACAAAGTTTTAGTGTTTAAAAATAAACATTTTGCTTCATTATCAACCACACAGAAGAGACCACATAGTACGAATGTGTGCACACATGCAGACGAGGCCCCAGCTGGAGGGGAGTTAAACTGCATGACAGGAGCCAACCACCAACACGAGGTTGCCACTGGAAAATGGGAAGCAGCTGCCTTTGGTAGCGTGCAGATTTTCCCTCCTGTCTCCGGAATTTCAGGGTGGAGGATCAGGATGCCTCATCCCACTGACTTTTCAAATACAGTACAAGAACCCATATCAGGTTACCAAATTCTAGGCTTCTGATCATAATTTGAAGCTCATTTCAGCAGAAATAACTTGATGTCATTACACGGAGGAAGTGACATGAAGAGATTAAACACTGCAAGAATCTGCAGTTAAGTGTTCACATCTGATCATTTCAGCCTGTACAAAAGCATTCAAGGCCCCACACTTTTTCTCTAACAGAAGTCATACATGAAGACAAATGCTGTCTGTTAAAATAATGCACTTCTGAAGCACTAAGTACTAAAATCTCAGGATTTAGTGTATTGTTGCAAACATCCATACTATTTCCCCCTATTAAAGACCTTTAATAAAGCATCTAGCCCTCTAATACATCATCTAATGGGGAAAACCAACCAAAAAGGTCCCCCAAACCCCAAAGAATGTTCCAGACCAAATTTGGATTTAATCATAACAGCACTCATGACCATAAATAAAATCCAATATATAAAAATACGACAATTCACCAACTTGTGCTTTTCATACCTAATTGTAACACAGAACTGATTAACAGCCAGAAAACATAATCATTCCACCCCCCCCCCCACCCAAATATTCTCACTTTCATTTCAAGAACAAAAAAATAAATATCTAATACTCAGGGAATAAAAACATAAATTATAAAGATGCTTCATTGGTTTCAGATGGAGGACAAACATGAAAGTTACCTGTTACAACAGCAGCACCACTATGTGTTAGTGAAGATCCTGTTGGCTGTTAAAAAGCCAAGTCTTCTACAAGCAGAATGTATGTATAATATTTGTAACTTACACTAATGAGACAATATCCCTTGCAAATCAGCTTGTATACTGATGTCAGCATCAAATATGTTTGCAATTCAAATGCTTACTGTATTTTAGTAAATGTCATACAAATTACTAGAAACGTGAATTCTTCCTCAAGGAACTATTCTGAAAGTTTTCTAGAAATAATGACATTTCTGGAAGTTCCTATGAGGAACAATCACAAAGAACACAGTCACACACAACAAAGTCTTATTGATTTCCAGATGTTTCTTAGTGTCCATCAAGCAGACTTATCTTTCTTAATTAATGGGCAACTTAGCTGTAAGATCGACTGGTAAAAATGGAGATCTGGAGTCTGAAAGTGAGACTGGAGAGTCCGTGTTGGTGCCAGCCTCAGCTGGTGAGTCACAGGAGGAGCCTGCACTGCTTCTATTGTCCTCAAGACCATGCGGCGACAGACTACAAACAAAGCGATAACAACATATGAGAAATGAGATGAATTTAGTTTTTCCGAAGCATTTCCAATACTACATTCCTTTCACTATAAAACCATTCTAAAATAAGTGGGTATATCTGAACAAACAGTAAGCCCTACAATTTGAAATAAATTGGTAATAATATTCTTTACAGATACTTCTAAACAGACAGATAACATTCTGTAAGTTTCTCCCTCAGGTAGCCCAGAAATTGCCTACAGACTGAATACATCATGCAGACTCTGGAAATTCTAGAATTGTAGTGAATGTTGTTGCCTGTTTATTGTAATACTTTCAGTACTTCAAGCTCCCTTCTTCTAGGGGTCCCAGCCTAGAATCCGTACACACCAGCTGCCTCTTTTCTGAGGAGGCTCAGAGATAAACCATAAGAATTTCTTGTACCACTCACTGCTTATTTCATAGGACACAGAGGACTATAACTGTAGGTGCTGATCGTATTTAAGTGTTGTTGAAAATTATCTTCTAAACCAAGATGCAGGGGAAAAAAAAAAGAGTATGTTTTCAAAGTATATTTAATACATCCATTTTACTATCACCATTGCAACGGGCTAAAAGCTTACACACAGCTACTTGCCCTAGCTGGGAGGCAGAAAGGATAAACATACTGTAAATAGCTCTGGCTTGATAACTTTGTGTGTGCACCCTCTGTGTGATTATCCTCTTGACTAAAACATTAAAGCAAAATCCCTCACTTTTTTAAGTCATTACAATTTTGTACAGAGTACTTTTTATCTCATCCCAGCAGGGAGGGTCAGACATGGACTCATTTTCCCACGTGACTAAGAGCAAAAAGCATAAAAACACCCCAACACAGAGCACAAACACTCACATTTGATTGCAGCTAGCAACTAGACTCCAAAAAAGAAAGCTAGTGGTGTGGTATATTTTCCTAAATATGCTTGACACAAAAAAAACATAATCAGAAGATTGTCAGCACCGGAAATTTTGAATTGTAGTGAATGTTACTGCCTATTTACTGTAATACTTTCATTGCTTCAAAATGTCTGTGTCAATAACAAAACAAAATCTTAAAACGTTCTCATTGCTAGATGATTTTATATATAAATATACATATATACTTTCATCATCACAGCTTTTGATTAATTTCATGCAACAGTGCAGTATTTACCATCCCCCAAGTTCTGTCTGATGAGAAACTTCAGGGATAAGCATGCTGGTAGATCCTTGGAATAATCTTTTTGGATGATCTTCCATCTCTGTTACACCTTGAAAGGGATGATAAAGACCATAACTATTTCTCATTTATGCTAAATCTATTTTCAGTGTATTTTCACAGAGCAAGCTAAATAAGGGTTCAAGCTTATTACAGTCTATTGAGTCTACTGTACCTTTTCTTTTTATTGACCCAAGAACACTTGGTCGAATGCAATTTATAGGGCTGTGACTTCTCCTGCTAAAAGAAGACAGACGCTACACTGATGTATCATCATTAACATAGGGAGCCCCAAAACAAATAAAGAACCAAAAGTTGTTAAGATAAACTACTAAAAGGCAAATGCTAAAATCTTAGGCATTAAAAGAGCCTATTTCAAAAAAAAAATCTTTTTTTTTGGAGACAAAGAAACATACACCTTAAAGAAGTCGTATTATTTCACAACTAGGCGAAATAGTTGAAAAGCTCAAATCTAGGTATTGACTATATCCCAGCTGACAGTCTACACCTAATTGAACTTGAACAAGCCAAAGTTCAGCACTGCGTTCACCCCACTCAAACAATATTAAGTACAACTGAAGCCAGAATGCCTAAGAATCCCCTAAATCAATATTCTCTTATAATTCAAATATTTAATGTGTGATTAAAGGGCACCAGACTACACTGCAAAATCAGAGCATGAAATGGAGCCCAGTTTCTAATGTTAAGATATATAAATTTTAAAAAATTATTGGGCTGTTGTAAAATCTGGAGTTTAAATTACAAAGCAGTATTTGTGATCAGAAATCAATTTTTAATTATGGATACAATAAATTTTGCATTTTTAAAACCGTATTGTGAACAAGCTCTGCCAATTTCCTATTATTAAGGTACTTACCTTGAAAATCGCCTTGTTGGACTTGGGCTAGGACTTGGAGGCAATCCACTACAACTCACCAAACTTTGCAAAGATGGTGAAAAACATTGCTGAGAGCAAAACAGTTGGAGTTATTTATGTATAAAAATCGTATTACACCCATACAGTAACAACAGTGCCTAACTACAGGTAAACAACAACCCTCTGTCAATTTAAAGCAATCAGCCAATTTGACTGAACCTATTGATACACCGCTTGTAGTTAAGAAAAAGAAAAAAAATCCAGAAAAATTTGAACAGGTTTTATTTTTATGCAGAATATATGCAGGTCAACAAGCATTTATTTTGCCATAGTCCGATTAAAAAAACTAGGGCATAAAAATAAAATGTATGCCTCCTCTTACTCTAAGGGAAGGCAAATAAAGAATATTAGCAACAGGTTAACAGAACACAGAAATTCACATCCACGACATGTGCAACTGCTAGCTGGTTTTTGCTGTTTCTGGATTCTAGATTTTTTTGTTTGTTCTACTATCTAGTTTCTTGATTGCAGTCGAAGTACAAAGGAGAATGCAGATTCTTCCGCTGTCAATTTGGTTTAATTTATTTAGCATAATTCCAGGTAAAAACTTTATTACATTCTGCTTACCTTCCCTATTCCTCTGGTAGGTGAAGGAGCTGGAGAAACCGGCACAAAGTCTACTTGCTTTGGTGATGACAACTTTTCAAAATCATTGTCACTCTGTAAGTAGCACATATAATAATCTTACAAGCAGATATTTTAGTGTTTTTTTTTAATATAAAAAATGACTGTTTTGTTTGGAATAAAGACTCCAAAGTTATCCTCACTCATATTTATCTTGTTTTATGTACACATTTATGAGTACATATAGTATGGGTAATAAGAAGAGCCTTAAACATTATTTGCTGAGTATCAGAAAATGGCAGAAAGTTTGGACAGATGCATTTTTTTTTTAAATATCATCCCAGTAAATCCAAAAATATATCCTTGAGCAACTGAGCTTTATGCCTGGTTAGTATGAAACATTGCTGATCAAAAGCAGCATCATATTAATTTCATCATTTCTAGATCAAATTACACAGGAAAATGTTGATATTAAAGTTTCTAGTGTCCTAATACTGATAAGAAAAATTAAACCATGACTGCATTACCAGGCTCAAGCTCTCCTCCCACGACTGGCTCATCTGCATTGCTACTTGCACTTCTCTATAAAGAAGAAAAGAAATGTATTGTCCCAGGCCCATGAAAGATTTTATTAAATATACTAAGTATACTCTGTCTTAAGGCTTACCTTTCATGTACTGTTTCTCTGTTCATCAAATTCATTCCTTCTTCCTAAGAGAGATTAGCAGGCGAAAAATAAAGACTTCAAAAAATAAACAGAAAAATTTGCTACAACAAATCAGAAAAAAATTACCTTCAGTTCACTCAGGTATTGAGTCAATATCATAGAATCATGGAATCGTAGAATTCCAGAATGCTGAAGGTTGGAAGGGACCTCTAGGGATCATCCAGTCCAACCCCTGCACACGCAGGGTCACCTAGAGCACGTGGCACAGGGCTGTGTCCAAGCGGGTTTGGAGATCTCCAGAGAAGGAGACTCCACAACCTCTCTGGGCAGCCTGTTCCAGGGCTCTGGCACCCTCACTGGGAAGAAATTTTTCCTTAAGTTCCTGTGGAACTTTTGGTGTTTCAGTTTGTGGCCATTTCCTCTAGTTCTGTCGGTGGCCACCAGTGAGAAGAGGCCGGCCCCATCCTCCTCACGGCCTCCCTTGAGGTACTTCTAGACACTGCTCAGGTCCCCTCTCAGCCTTCTCTTCTCCAGCTGAACAGCCCCAGCTCCCTCAGCCTCTCCTCATAGGGCAGATGTTCCAGGCCCCTGATCATCCTCGTAGCCCTGCGCTGGCCTCTCTCCAGCAGCTCCACATCCCTCTTGTCCTGTGGAGCCCAGAACTGAACACAATACTCCAGATGTGGCCTCACCAGGGCTGAGCAGAGGGGCAGGATCCCCTCCCTCGACCTGCTGGAGATGCTCTTCTTAACGCATAATATAATCCAACTACCTTAAGTAATAACAAGCTTAAGTCCTTATTACATGAAGGCAAACAGGGTAGAAAAAGGAAAGACATACACTGTCACATAAGAAGTATTGCTTATGGGATGTGGTTATTTCTCAAGCAGCTTTTTCATTTTCATCACTGTTCAAGATACAGTTACAAAACTGAGCAATAACACGACCAAAGCTTCTATGTATTTGCTCGAGCTCTTCCCCTCCACTCATGCTGCAATAGCACAAATACAGTGACCTGGATAATAAAATTATACAGATGAAAAATAGTCCAGCCAGAAGTCTCAGCTATTTTTTAGTCCTGTTACCTCCTTATCCAGTTCATTTTCTGGCCGCACAAATTCTTGTGTGAACACAAGGAAAGGTTTTGAACTTATGCTGGCACTGCACCCAAAAGCTTTGCAAAACTTGGTTTGGCTTCCTTACAAAAATGTTTAAGATTTGTCTTCTCTTTCTGCTCCAATCATCTTCTCACTGTAAGATCATCTTATTTTTACAAATTTGGAACTCTGAAAATGGACACAACCTTTACTTTTGAAAGCACCTGGAAGGGATAGACTGTTACAGACCCTGCACTACTGTTTCAAAGCAAAATCAATAGTTATTTGAAGGCCATTGTACATCAACGGGAAATGAAAACAGATATAAGCAACTAAAATTTCAAAAAAATAAAAAAATGAACATGTGCATACCTGTTTGATTTGATGCAGACGGCTGCTAGGAATACGAACAGGAGATGATGGCACAAACTGCAAAATAAAGTCACATACAATTGAAATGTCCTTAAAAAACAAAGGAGAAAGGAAGGAAAAGTGTTAGGGTATCAGTACAAATCTAAAATATTATCCCAATCTCAAAAAAGAATCTCCCCAATGAAAGTCAACTTTTACAAGATATGCAGAGCATAGGGACTATATTAAGTATTTTTAAAAAACATGGTATTATGCATTTCCACATTACATGGGTTTGCATGCTCAGAGATGCTAATAGTGATCACTCTGTCTTTCTTTTCAGCTCCAGCTTATTAAAAATCAGTCTTTTTTATAGAAAAAGTTGACTTTTAACTAGCACACTGCCACCCTTAATAGATATGGCTGCCTAAGTATTTAATTTGTTTTTAAATAGTCCAGAAGGCTACCCAATATAATACAACAATGCAAAATATTTTGCCAACTTATAAAAAAAGTTATGGAAAGTTATCACAGATCATTAACATGTCATATCCAGAATTCTGCCTGTGATTTTTTTTATATTTATAAATTTGTATATAAAAATTATATATACTTCCACACATATATACAGCCTTTCTCTTTCAAAAAATATTAGCCTCACACACGTATATAGTATCTAATGCTCTGTCAGGCCTTAGTCATCATACTGTATATTACTACAAGCTGGCAGATACAACATTTTCTTTAACTATTTATGTCCACTTTACAACAGCTTTACTGTTACACGGAGCTTCTAAAAATCCTGTGCACTTGGTGGAAATTCCTCCAAACAGCAACAGCCAATACATACCTTCAGTTGAGCTTGATTTGCACGTTAAAAAGGGCTCTGGACAATAGCATATTCCTGCTCATTCATTCACTCTATGACCACCCAGAAATGCGTTTGTTAACTTCTTGTGTTTTAAAGCTATAACCCACTTACTCTAAGATTTAATGTTAATAAAATATATATGACACTGCTGGGGCTCAGTGCAAGGTAAAGAAGAGACAACAGCAGCTGCGCATTCCTCTATAGGATCTAATGTATATTTGGCTAAATCTACGAATTCCAAGGATCCTACAGCCTGTCTCAAGTCATGATCCTTGTTTTGACAAGGCTCCAAAATGCTTTTCCCTGCTACTAGTCCTTTAATTTAATTCTTGAAAATAAATTATCAGAAGCCTCAGCAGCTTTTAAAGGATACCTGCTAAAGTGGATTAAACTCATTTGTTAGAAACTATCCTACTCTAATACCAGGTGTTTAAGAGAGCACAAGCTTAACAGAAGACATGAGAAACTACCAGAACATGGGAGGGTGCTTCTCTTCCCCCTGCGCTGTCAGATAGGTGCAGTAACTTTCTCACTGAGGGGAAAGCTCCACAAATGCCAGCTCGACTGCAGAGCCCAAGGAAGGAGCCACCTGCCCCCTAAGCCTTGTCATTCCCCTCCCTGCACTGCCCTCTGGCTTCTGCCAACACAGGCATTTCTGGGGCCACAGGGACCGTAACGCGAAACTTGTTCAGCCTTTAAAAAAAAAAAAAGAAAGAAAGAAAAAAGAAATAAACCAACCAACTACTTCTGCTGAAACAGTAGCTGAGCATCTAACCACAGCCTCAAATGCTCTAAGAAAGCCATTTACTCAATAAATGCCACTGGTAACTTCTGAGAGGAAATAAACACTGAATAAGTGAATGCAGTTGAGCCTTCCTTGGCAGTTAAATTTACTATGAAAAACCTGCAGATTTAGACATAGTTGGAATGGCAGAGCTGCTCCTGAAATCATGACAAAAGAGCTGCAGCCTGGGACTCGGAGAAGTAAGTCAAAAAAGTAAAAGAATATTTTAGAATTTAGCTGAGTAGTTGGGACACAACAGTCCTGAAGATGGAGCTAGAACATGGCCTTCAGTTACCACCAAAGCATTATCAGCTCCCATTACTCCCTTAAGAGTTAACACAACGAATTAGAGCAACAGAAATACTAGTCACTATTTACTAAATGTTACTATTTTTTTCATCATTTAATATAGCACAAAACATTAGCTGTATTCATAATACTAAGTTAACAATTTTCAGTCACTTACTGAACTTTTTCTCCCTCCTTATTGCAGTTACACTGCAATAAAACTTTTTTATTACAAGAAAGGCAGTATTTTTTCAGTGTTGAAGCATTATACTTTTAGATTAGTAGTAAAAAACAAACAAACAAACCAGCAAAAAGCAGTTTGAAAGCTGTAATAACTCCATTTCAACAGAAATTGGAAACACGAATGTTTCTGAGACATGGAATCATTCATTCTCTAAGTCTCAAGACCTATGTTACCCCAGTCAGTTAGACGATTCTAACTGTTTATTTTGCATGAAGATAAGACAAGTTAAAATCAGAATATCACTTTTTTATTATTATTTTTTATTTAAGTATCAGAGATCATTATCTCTCCAGTTACTGAACAACGGTACATCTTACGTAATTAGTTTTCATTGCAAAATATCTTTCTTATTCCATGTTAGAGCATCTGCTTGCATTTTATAAACAAAATTATGATCAGAACGAAATATAAGTGCTCGCCAAGGCTCAGTGGTCTGTAAATAACATTTCACTATAGCTACAGCCTATTAATGTCACAGTCTAAAGGCTTGTTTCTGAAAGCACACAGTATTAGTTTCACAGCCTTAGTTTACAGCCTTGCACTAGTTTCATCCCTTTTTTTTTTTTTTTTTTTTTTTTTAAATCCTGTTTGTGCACTTCTGCTTTGGATTTAATGTGGTTGGTCTAATTGTTTTCTTACCAGACTATGACGATTCATAACTGTGGTACTGTTCCTGCGGGTTCGCAAAACGTTAGCCTGGAACACCTGTGAATTATCACTGTGAAAAGAAAGACTTGTCAAATGCAAGGGCCATTTCCTCCCCATCAAAAATACTTCTTAACATAATCTCAGTTTCTAATTCTGAGACAGCGAGCATTTCAAGGCAAAGCATCTGAGACATCAACAAATGTCTCTTACCCCAAGTCCCAGCTACTTCACTTTAATGATGCTGATTAATTATACTGAGTTGTTAGAGTAACTGCACAATTGTCAAAACTGATCATTTCTGGGGGAATTTGCTTAGTCTGGAATGGCTACACACTGCCTATTGCTTCAAACAAGTCATTTAATATAACACATTTGGAAACAGCATATAATCAGTAATTGAAAGCAGCTTCAAGGCCAATAGAATTAAAAATACAATACTTCAATAAATGTGGTTAAGAACATGTAGTAAGATATGAATTATTTTTTCTTAAGCAGAGGCTTAACTAAACATACTGCAAATATAGTTTAAAAGTCCTAAGGCATTTGACCACAGCCACATCCCTAATTGGGTAGGAAAACATCCATTTAAAATAACATTATTTGAATATAACATGCTCTTTTTTTCTCAAGGAAACATTGAGTTCCATTGATTCCTAAAGTCAGTCATCATCCTGTCATCACTGCTATTACCAATGGCTATTATCAGCCATTGATCTGCACTTAATAAACAAGATTATAGAAATCAATTTTTATGGCTGTTGGAACTAAAATTCAGAGCCACAATCCTGCACTCTCTGTGCCTAAAAATTATTGAGAATCTTCACAGGCACCCATATCAAAATGTTAAGAACATAATGAGATCCAAAGCATAAAAAGCCACTGGGTTCTATCTTGGTCTCAAACACCAGCCTCAGGAGAACAAAAGCAATACACAAAATGCTAATTCTTAAAACTAACCTGACCCATAGCATTACCTTGTTCTAAAGGCTAATAGACAAACTAAATTGCCTTAAGTGTACTTTAAAGACACATGAAAGAGAATCTTGCAGTTTAAAAAGCTCCAGTTAGCAATTTACAGCTAGATAAAAGGTAATGAGAAAGTTTTCTTCAGAAATAAAAAGCCAGTATCAGCCAATATCAAAACTCATCTAAAATAGCTCTAGCTGCTATTACAAGCACGGTGTTTTTCACCAAGATGAATGCATTGCCCCTTTTTTTCCAGAATGTCAAGTACAAATGCACAGACATCACTCAACTTCAAAAAAGTTTCGGGTTGTATCTACAAGAGACCAAACAGCTGTGATTTGATAGGAGCCAGACCAAAGAAACTGAGGGCTCCGTGGTCTGATGCTGAGAGACCAGATTTAATGGCTGAGGCCAATAGTTACAGCTTCTTTCTAGGACATATGTACTTATACATAAACACACAGCTTAAACGGTATGTCCTGAAATCTGGGCTTTGAGCAGAGAAAACAGGTTTGAAAGATTCCCTAATCCTTTATTGTAGGACAAGTCTAATACTCAGTACTCACTGGAAAAGAAAAGAGGGAGAGTAAAAATCCTGCAAGTGTCCTTACCTTCCAGCTCCTGTGCAACACCACCAGACCTGGCCAGATCTCAAACTCCCTTTTGACAGAAAAGTCTTATGCTTCCCATTAAAAACCATTTGGATTTAGCATGAAAACAGGAATTGAAATTTCTGTGAAAGGTAAATTCCACAATCTACAATACTTCACCTAAAAACGCTCTCTGGTTCCAAGAAACCCATTCCCAAGGGTTCTTATTAAATCTGTTAATAAAGAAACCAAGAGAATATGGAGTGGCAGAATAGAAAAAGAAAGTTGTGCAAGAGCAGAAGCTTTTGTTTCCGTTTACCTACAGAGCCATTCCAGGAAAAAAATGAAGTTTCTTGCCAAGAGCTGCAACCTTTCAAAGAGTTGGAAAATTCCTAAGTAACAAGCAAACCACTGCAAACACCTGAAATTAGTTTAATGGGATCCTGTTTGATTGCATTAACACCTGCTATACGCACAGTTTCAAGGTAAGAGCTGAGCCTTACTGTTCTCCCTGCTCAGAGCCCAGACATGGGCTTTTATATTTTGTTTACAGCATGGTTATAGGATGCTTAAAAAAACCACAGCAAACAAACAAAAACAAACCCTTAAGGAACTCACTGCTTATAAGAAAAACATTATAGGGCTGAGGAGGTGATGAAAAATATGTAGTTGAGACATAGGCATTTTAATTTACCTCCTTGGAAATATCCCTGCTGAACAGCTACTATATACAGTAGTTCTATACTACAGAGAAATAAATATATAGCTGTTTAATTATAGCGACATAAATATAAAATGCAAACATGCTTACTTAAGTTTAAATCATTATAAAAGAGGCAAGAATTAATGTTTTCTTTGAAATAATACCCATTTGGGAAGAAAGGATTTATGAGATTTATTAATGAGTTGATATACAGTTCCTTATAGAAACTTTTTTTTAAAAAAAAAAAAAAGTACTCATCATGTATCCTAGGGAATTTTTCAAAATCCCTCCCTTTATGCATGCCCACACTGCGGTAGGCATGCTGCAGGTAGCATCACACCAACCACCTTGGAGGTGGATGTTGGTCCAGCAGGGCTGCCAGCAGACGTGGAGGCCCCTCCCGACTTCACAGCGACGCAGACGAGGCAGAACGAGGATTCCCGGGGTCTGCGCTCACCTGAACGCAGAGCTTGCACAGTGCAGGCCCAGCCACGAGCCCTCCTGCCAGCCCTGGCCTGGGGCTGCCGCCATCCCGCTGCCATCGGCGGGAGCGCTGGATCGGGGCCACAGCGCAGGCGTCCACCCAGCACCAGCACCAGCTGTCACCAAGCTGAATGCAACACCCCGGCCACGCTCTTTCCTCCGGCTATTACATGTTCCCCGCTAAAACCAGGATCATCCTGAACCGTTCACGGAATAAGTGACATGCTGCTTTACACAGAAAAGGGCAACTTTGGTGTCTTTCAGGGCACCATCCAGGGATGCTCCTCATGGGATTGAGAATATTTATGGATCTTTACAAAAGTTACTGAATGTTCTTTGACAGAAGTAAACCACCACAGAATTCACAGAGAAATGCTGCTCCGTCTGTAATTACGGCCTCGACGCAGCCGCTCTGCGCGGTCAGACCCCGCCTCGGCCGGGCAACGAGCGAGCGGAGCGGGACGAGAGCGAAGCGCCCGGGGGCAGCGGTCCCGCCGCAGGCCGGGCCCGCCGCTCGGGACCCCCCTCACCTGAGCCCGTGGATGAGGGGGGCGCTGTTGGAGCGCCTCAGGCCGCCGCCGTCGCCCGGCGCCGCCGCGCTGCCCGCCGGCAGCTCCAGGTCCA
Source organism: Tinamus guttatus (assembly GCF_059628265.1). Lineage (NCBI taxonomy): Eukaryota > Metazoa > Chordata > Aves > Tinamiformes > Tinamidae > Tinamus > Tinamus guttatus. Next base: position 93,722 of record NW_028289621.1, read on the forward strand.
GCTCCATTTTCTCCTGAGCCATCGCCGCGCTGCCGGCCCCGGCTCCTGCCGCCACGCCGCGACGCCCATTCACTGCCGCCGCCCGCAGCGGCTCCTCATGCCGCCGCCGCTCGCCCGGCGCAGCGCGGCGCGGCCGCCCCTACAGGCCCCGCGGGCGGCGCCGCAGGCAGCGTCCGGGGCCGCGGCGGGCGCGCCGAGCGGGGCGGCCCCAGCAGCGCCCCATGCCGGGGGCGGCCCCTTCCCACAGCCGCTGCCGCCGAGCGCCCGCCGAGCTCCCGCGCGCGCCGCCGCCGCCGCCGCCGGAGGGGAGCGACGCCCCGGGCCGCGCACCCACCGCGCATGCGCCGCGGGGAGCCCCGGCGCGGCGGCCCGAGCCGGCGCTGCGCGTGCGCAGAGCGGCTCCGCGGCTGAGGCGGCGCCGGGCGACGCTCCGGACCGCGGGGCTGGCGACCGGCCCGGCACCCACAGGGAGCCCCGCGAACCGCTGCGTGCGTTGGCCATTGAATAGGAAGCGCATTTCTACATACTATTTCTGGAATTTTGACTTCCTCTAGGCTTGATTTTTGCAGGGTTTTTTTTTGGTTAATAATTTATTTTATTGCGGTATTTACTCATGTTTCGTGAGTACTCATGAATTAAATAAACTACTTAGATAGTGGTGTCTCCATTTGTAGAGAGAGACTTAAGGAGAAGAGGGGAGAATTATTTTTTTCCTTCCAAATTATACTTCAAACTAAGCTCTGCTTGTATTAGTCATATGAAATTCGGATGTAAATGTTGCAGATGTCTAAAAATATGTTTATAACTGCTCTCTTGCTAAGTGCTAAATTGCTGACATTTAAATATCCACAGCTAAGCAGTTAATACTGTGCCAGGATGAATGAAGCCATTGACAGTTCTCGGCAGTACGGCTGGTGGTTGTCCGCAGGCTCAGGCGTCTTAACATCAGTTTACAGTTTAGGTGAGTATTCCAGGCAGCCTTCCAGAACAAAAATAACTGCAGAATAAAAGGTAGATTATAGAAAGTTTTATCTTCCAGGCCATGGCTGTTCATGCCCACCAGTTGCTTTGCATCACTTTGCTCATCCATCTTCCCCCCTTTTATTTCTCCACTCTGAATCTTCCTCCTTCACCCATATCCTCCTAGGGCTCTGTTTAACATATTCTCTCCTTTCCCAATCTTTGTTCCTGTGGCTATTTGCACAGTTTCCCTCACACAGCTTTTTGGGTTTGATTTCCTCATTTTCATCTTTCACCTCATTCTGTTCCCTAGCACAGCTCTCCTATTCCCCGTTCTCTGCCTCGTTAGCCTTCCAGCTCCTAGCGTGGATCCCTAGGGCCTTGGACAGTCACCCTGACATTCCCTCCTTGCTCTTCTATATAAATATATATATATACACACAAATTTCTACCCGGTTCTAGTAACCTCCCAGTCAGATAACAAGCTGATGTGGTGATGTCTGGCTCTGTGAAATTTGCATCCATGGAGCTGGTGTTTTCTGTGCTCTCAGCCACATTTTGGATCCTGTTGGCTTCTTTCTAAGGGGAACCTGAAGCTTTTTGCTGTCTGTGACAAGGACACAATACAGTAGCTCTGCAATAATAATAAATACCAAAATCCACATAATAGCTTGGTTGATATAGCTGTATTTTGCAGGTGGCTTTTGCATTAATGACGCCACCATCAATTCCCCTCAGGGCTAGCTGTTTTGCTAGGTACTGTCAATTGAATTGCCTCTTGGCTCGTGTCCAGCTGCCGTATGAAATGCTTGTGCTGAAATATTTAACAAAGAGAATGGTGCAAGTTCTGTATTAAAAATCAGAGTGCAAGGATGCTGTTGCTTTCAGTAAATAGATGGCAGTACAATGTGATTAACACTTTTTTTTTTTTGCTCTTGCAGTGCCAGATCCCAGTTCTTCCCACAAATCAAGCTTGTCATAATTAGTGAAAAAACAAAATTAAGTTGTGTAGTATTTACCTTGTTTGTCTTTGAAGGGGATGGGAATTCTGTATCATCCCACAGGAAGATGGGATGGGAAGATGGGACTGGCTACAATAGATGATTGTGTAAACAGTGACACTAGACTATAAAAGGTTTTCCTTCTGCAGTAATGCAAGTTTGAGTTTTGTCTCCAGGTTTTTTGATATGAATGGAAAATTTATTCTGAGAAAAAGTCTAACTTTTTTAAATGTAATCTATGCAGACCTGTTAAGAGGTCCCAGATACAAAGATCTATATTAATATTATCAGTATAGTGCCAGAAATGTAAGCATAAACAAAAACAAGCAGTTAATGACAAATATAGAAAGTGGGACATGGAAAAAGGGAACAATCTGATCGTGGAAGCAATGGAGCTTGCTCACATTAGCTTTGATTAACAAAAACAGGGCAAACAGGTCCCGTAACAAACAGCAAAGTTGTATATGCAGCGGTTTGTTCAGTTACCTATGATAGTTTAAATGATCATGTATAAATGAAGAGAATAATTTGTTCAGCAATGTTCTTAAAAAAGCTGAAGGGGTGAAAAACTCTTCCGATTTAGCTGCTTCTATGGCTAGCGCCGTAGGACAACTATTGCACTTTCGCTGAAGAGGATGTAAAACTTTTGAAATCTCTCACTGTTAAAGATCCTGAAGAGCCCTGGATGAAAAAGACAAATATGTAAATTATAACTGTTATTGTAGAAAGGCATTGATACGTTAAAAATTAGTAAGCACAAAATTACAAACTTACATACTTTGATCAAGTGAAATGGATTCCAAAGGTTGCCCCAAGAGTGCAGTTGCGAACTGGCATCGTGTGTTTCCATGAACTTTATGCCAGATTTCTGTTAGGTCAATTAAAAAAAAAATGGGCGCGTATTTCAGCAGCAAAATAACACTTGGGAACAGCGGAGAAAAACGCTGGAAAGGGCAGTAGGACTGAGGGGAGAGCGTCCGAAGCGCCCACGCGTGACGCGGGCCCCGCGGGACTCGAACCCGCGGCCCCACGCAGGCCCCGCCCCGCGCGCCCGCGCCTCGCCGCTCATTGTCCCGTTTCAAAAGCACGCCCTGCGGCGCCAGCCAATCAGCGCGCCCCGCGCGTCCCGGCGCTCGCGGGGCCTGCGCCGGCTCTCGTAGGCATGCGCAATAGCGGGGCGCGGTGGCGGGGCGCATGTGCAGTGCGAGGCGGTGCGCTTTGCCTCCGCCCCGCCGGCGGCGCATGCGCGGTGGGTGCGCGGCCCGGGGCGTCGCTCCCCTCCGGCGGCGGCGGCGGCGCGCGCGGGAGCTCGGCGGGCGCTCGGCGGCAGCGGCTGTGGGAAGGGGCCGCCCCCGGCATGGGGCGCTGCTGGGGCCGCCCCGCTCGGCGCGCCCGCCGCGGCCCCGGACGCTGCCTGCGGCGCCGCCCGCGGGGCCTGTAGGGGCGGCCGCGCCGCGCTGCGCCGGGCGAGCGGCGGCGGCATGAGGAGCCGCTGCGGGCGGCGGCAGTGAATGGGCGTCGCGGCGTGGCGGCAGGAGCCGGGGCCGGCAGCGCGGCGATGGCTCAGGAGAAAATGGAGCTGGACCTGGAGCTGCCGGCGGGCAGCGCGGCGGCGCCGGGCGACGGCGGCGGCCTGAGGCGCTCCAACAGCGCCCCCCTCATCCACGGGCTCAGGTGAGGGGGGTCCCGAGCGGCGGGCCCGGCCTGCGGCGGGCCCGGGCCGAAACGCGTCGCGGAGCCGCCCCCAACAGCCGCTCACCGAACTTTTGTGTTTTGTTTTGTTTTTTTGTTCTTTTTTTTTTCCCTCTCCCCTCAGTGATAACTCGCAGGTTTTTCAGCCTTATGTGTTGCGAACTCGCCGGAACAGCACAACAGTTATGAGCCGTCACAGTATGGTAGGGAATCTCCAGCGTGGCTTTGTTTGTGCCTAGCAAGAAGTAATTAGCTGGGAAAGTTCAAGATAAATTCGATTTTTATTTGCGCTAAGCACCGTAGCAAGCCTTCAGAATGCTGTATTTTTATTCCATCTGTAGGCACAACTTGCAGATAAATAAACTTGTGTGTTGAACATATATTTTTGCCTCCCTCCCCCAGAAGGGAAGAATTGCTGAAGCCACTTTAGAATCTGTGCAACTTAATGTGCAAGCTGAGCACTGTGTGGTAGAGAAAACCTTTGTCACGACTGAACATTGTGAATGGCTGTTTGATGCTTCAGTAAAAATGTAAAAGAGGGAGCCACAGATTTCCTCTAAATGTATGTTTTTGATGGACAATATTTCTTGCAAAAAGCTGAACCTGTGCATCAGAGCATCGCATGAAGGACAGTAATTTATATACTGGGTGAAACTCTTACCCCCAGTGTGTAAGGTTGTTAGAGTAGTGCTGCAGTTTCTGAAGTTCTGAGAAATGCTGCATTTCCCCTTTACTCCTTCTCCTTATTATCAGCCTCTGCTCTTTCCTGCATTATTTATTTATTTCTCATCTAAACTTTGCTTCTCACAACCTGAAGTCTGGAAAGACAGATAAGCAACATATGTTCTATTTTGTTCAGAACAAGTGGGTTGGAATTTTAGTTCCAAGTCTCCTCCTCTCCTAAAATTCTAGGAAGTTATATTTAAGAAGTATTGTAACTCAAAACAGTAGATGTTGCAGTAGTATGTTACATTTTGAGTGGTCATGTTACACTTGTGTAACTGTGGCAGTAGCCAAAGTTAAAATACTATGTTATTGCAAAAGGCAAGTTTTCAGGAATTCTGTTCAAGGTGAAGCTGAGACACTGAGATTTTTTCCTCTTTTTATAAGCCAGATGGTTGAATAAGTAAGTAGTGGAGTCTGTCTTATTCTCAGCGTTAGAGAGTTAAGTTGCATGATGTTCTTTTTTTGTTTCATTCATAATACCCCGTGCTCTTACTGCTATACTGAGCCCTGCAGTCTGAGATCTGTGCCACTTGCCGAGTGATAAAATGAGTTTGCAAGGACTTGAACTAGTCTCTTGCAGATCAGTGTTCTCTTGTCTGCAAGGCTATGTAGCTGTGCGTGTGTTTGTACAGATCAATTTTATTATTACATTCTTGGTGAATTAAGGCTGGTAAGAAATAGCATGCATGTGAGCCAGTGGTTTTTGTGATTTAAACATGTTAGTCGTGTTTTTTTCAGTTGCTGTCATCATCTCCTATTCGCATTCCTAGTAGCCGACTTCATCAGATCAGAAGGGTAAGTATAATTTTTAACTATATATCTTAGTACTCCAGTATTTATATAAAGGCTTCTATAATGGGAATCTCTCTTTTCTTTTTTTTTTCTTTCTAAGCTCCATTTCCTTTAGTAGTTGAAGAACTCAGTTCTGGCATGAAGTGTCCTTCCAGTGCTTGTCATGTTTAAACTTCATTGCTTATTTATTAAAGAGACATGTTGAGTGGGCTGCTATCAGTCTCTTCTTTCTGGAGAGCTTGTAGTGTTCACACTGGAATTCTAGAGGCAAATTATTGAACCAGGGTGTTCTAAGCACTTTTGAACCAGAGAAACTTAGAATCTCTGTCTTGCAGGAGGAAGGAGTGGATTTAATGAACAGGGAAACAGCACATGAAAGGTGAGCAGTAGTGAAACAAGGTGATAAAGTAACCAGAGTTGTCCTCTTTGTAGTTACTGATGATATTTTTGTATCCTAGGGAAGTGCAAACAGCAATGCAGATAAGCCAGTCATGGGAGGAAAGCTTGAGCCTGGTAAGCTCTTTATAGATGTTTCATTTTTATTTTTACTTTTATGTTCTACTAACGAATTTTAAGGGAAAGAGAGGAAATAACTGTGGAAATAATTTAAGAAAATCTTAAAGTCATTTGGTTTATCTCTTTTGGGCAGTTGACCTAATAACTTTCCGTCAGAAAGTTGTGGCTTGAATTCTAAGGTAACATTCTGTGACACTATTAAGTTTGAAATTTTTCTATTTACAGAGCGACAATGATTTGGACAAGTCTGAGAAATCTTCATCCCCCAAAAGAATAGACTTCATCCCCGTTTCGCCTGCACCTTCACCTACGAGAGGAATAGGAAAGGTAGGATAAATGGTAAACCAAAAGGAGAAAACATGTTAGATTAAATAACACTGTTTAAGACAGATGAAACTTGACTTTTTTTTTGGTCATTATATTAAGGAAGAAAAATATCTTGACAACATGAAGTTTGCATTTTCTTTGTTTTTAGCACTTAGTTGCTTGTTGCCTTAGAGCTTGCAGCCTAAGCACTGTGCTAGTTGTTCTGCCCTGTTGCCACACTCGGTGTTTGCTGCTGTTTGTGTGGTGTTTGAGAGGGCTGGGGCTCTGGTTCTAAGATGACCGCTGCAGTAATCAGATGACATGAGTTACGTAAGTTGAGGCAATGCTGAGGAAGAAGCATCGAGATCTGAACCTACCAAATGTGGAAAGAGGAAATAGACAAAGGTAGGAAGCTGCTCACCTCTGATGACAATGGAAATGTGCCCATCAGATAGGGAAAGCAGGGCATAAAGTTGCTGCAAAGAAAGACTGTTCAAAATTGCCACATTAAATTTTCACTGAGGACCGGCAGATGCTGGAAAATGCAAAGAGGTGGACTTCAGATAAAGATCTGATAATTTTTTCAGTTATAACTGGAAAACTGAAAAATGTTTCACAAAGAAAAACTGTGCAACTGTGTCTGGAGAATTGCCTTCTTGCACTTGTTCTAATGCTCTTTTCTGGCTCTGCTTTTTTATTGCTGCTCGCTCATTGCACGTGTGTTGGTGCGCAGAGCAGCCAGTACTAATACTGGGTAAAGCTGACCCTGGTATAATGAGTTTAACAGTGATTAGAAAATGTCATCTATTTCAACTTCGTGCATTCAAAAACCCATAAAAACAGGTTAATGTGAGCGGTATTGCTTTAGCCAATATAGTTCTGTAAATTCAGTTTTAATATAAGATTGTGCTTGATAATCAGCTTTTGTTACTAGGTTTTCTTTAATTGGGGATGTTTTGATGGGCTGGGGAGGGAACACTGGAGTATTAAAAAGGTAACTGAGGTCTCTTAATGTGACTCTCTTTGCAGCAATGTTTTTCACCATCATTGCAAATGTTTGTGAGCAGTAATGGATTACCTCCAAGTCCCATTCCCAGTCCAACAAGGCGATTCTCTAGGTAAGTAGCTTCTCAAAGTGGTGACAGGAACTCATTGGTTTGAATTGCAAGGCAAGCATAAAGGTTAGTTATAGGTGATGTTCAGGCATTAAAAGAGATTTTGCTTTATCAAAGTTGTAATACTGCTACATGAAAATGCTCTGAGAGTTCAAACTACCAATGGCATATTCCTGTGGATGTTCCTTAACAGTCTGTGTCAACTTTAAAATAGACTTTTGGGAAATTCCTGGGTGTTTCACATAACATACTGACCAATGTAATGAAGTTTATTAGAGATGGATGTAAGTGAGAATGTGATGTGCTGGGCAGAAAACTACAGAAAGTCTACTGTGTTTGTACAGCAAAAGCACACAGCCTCCTCGTAGGCAGCACATCCTTGTTTACCTACATGTTCAGATTCCTTCACATTCCAGTTGCACTGGAGTAGTTTTAAAGAGCATTTCATGTGATAGGTTATGTTGACTTGATATGAAGCCTGTTTTTCAAATTTGGAACTTTACAGACCTTACTATCAATACTATCTCTTTAGCAGGAGGAGTCAAAGTCCAATCAACTGTATCAGGCCCAGCGTTCTTGGTCCCATTAAAAGAAAAGGTATGTGTATTCACATTATCAGATGTTTCAACATGGACGTGGTTTTTAAGCTAAATATGTTCTCTTTTCCTTGTTTTTTTATTGTCCCATAAATACAAGGTTCTTGCATCCACGATGAACTGGAATTTGCTGATCCTACCTTCGAGATAAAATGTAGAGGAGCTAGTTTAAAATAAAAGAATGAAAAACCTTAAAAGCAGCTACTGCTCAAGAGGCACACTTTAATCAATCTGGAATTAAACGTTTATGAATATTTGTAAGCTGTGAAATTCCAAAGAGTGTCACTGTATGGTGCACACCCTTCAGATCATTCTTGGAATGTTGTTTATCATGCAATATCATCTAAACTTAGTACCCAGTAGAAAATGTTTGTTTTCACTCTGAAAGTTCAGAAGGTAAGTATGTGAGAATTAGAGAAATGGAATGTATCAGTGTTCTGTTGCAAGGGGAAACGTGATTCCTTCCTGGAAGCACTCAGTGTTAAGATATTGAAAGTGCATCCTGGAGCAAATCTTCGTAACAGGATTGTAAGATAATTGAAAACGTGCCTCTAATGATAGTTTTCTTCCCTACTCGCATATTCTGGAATGAACCAAAAGCATGTTCTTTCATTTTCCAAGATATATGTTTATGGTTCAGCCTTTGAGCAAAGATACTGGGGTGGTTTTATTTTGTTTTTCTTCAGTCTGACTGTCTTGTTAAGTAAGACTATCCAGGGAGCTTTGGACTGATGGAAAGACAGACGGCTTTTTGGAGGTGTCACTTCTGTCTGGGCTATTAGTAATCCATGAATTCTCCCACTTCTGTTCGAATTTTTTAATGCCACTAAATGATTACAGGTTTAAAGAAAGTCTGAACCATGATGAATAAGTACAAATGCATATACATGCTAAACTTTTATATTCAACTTTTATGAGAAATCGTATGTGCACATGAGTATCTGCGGTATTCAGGAGGTTGAAATTGTATACCAGTTTGGTGTTTTTATTTTCATGATTATCCCTAAGAATTTTAATTTCCATGCTTTCTTACGTCATTTGCCTTAGCTCAGCTGAGGCTTAAACTTCCGTAATAAGTTTGTTTTAGAACACATTATCTGATTGTTTTCTAAGTAGCAAGTGCCTTTTTTTTTTTCTCAGTGAGTTTAATAGTGAGTTTAAAATGAGTTTACAGTTTAGTAAGACTATTTTAGTCCCTCAGATACTGCTGAAGTAATAGTTAAATTAAAGATGGACTGGATGATGAAACAACAGCTAGCATCAAGGTAACGTGCCTTACCCAAGTGCTCAGTTGGATGCACTAGGGACCTTGTAATATAAATGCAGCCTTGCAATATTATGGGCAACATCTCTGTTAAAACAGACAAATATTTGATGGATGTTCAGAGACCCAAGTAAATTTGACTTTTTGCACTATTTTCTTTAGGTGAAATGGAAACTGAAAGTCAGCCAAAGAGACTTTTTCAAGGAACAACCAACATGCTTTCTCCAGATGTTACGCATCTGACAGATCTCAGTTCATGGTAAAATATTTTATGTGCCCTGAAATGCCAAAACGGAGAATGTAGATCTGTTAAGAGCATTTTTGTTTTTTCAAGAATAATCTTTGTGAATAGCCTATGTGTACATTTTACTAGGAATTACTGTTGTGTTACTGTAGTGTAACAATGTTCAGGCTTGTTTGATAAATTCCTCCTGAGCAGACTAACCTAGATTTTGTGTCATAACTTTAACACTGAATAATTGGCTCATAAGCAAAGTTACTTTGTATAGAAGTTTCCTCCTCATTTCATTGCACCGTGGGCAGTGGTAATATAATATTGGTGGCACTTCCCTGAGTATTTAGGAAATGGGTTATCCTGTGTGAGTGGTTGATGCAGTCATGTAGTTCTTCTCGATACATTTATGATTTTGTTACATGCTGTTTCTTTATTGTAAATCATAAGAAGCTGACTAGTGCTTTGTGTCAAAAGAAGCCAGATAAAGTACTCTGGAATGTCAAAACTGTATACCGTAATTTCAGCTAACTGACAGAATTGCAACGTCCAGAAATGTTTTTTTTTTTTTTTTTTTCCATGTTGCTTCTGGCTAAATTTAATAATATCAATTGACATGCCCTCTGTATACATCAAAGGTTCAAAATCGAAACAGATGAATTATTTATATAAAAGGGAAAAACACATTTCAGTGTTTTGCTTTTAACGATGTAAAAGAACAAGCTTGCTAATTAATGACATCTCTGCTGCATTGCTGAGTAGATTTGTAATTCCTTTCCTGCAACCTTTTATGGTTCTGCTCTAATGGTATTAGTTATCACCTCTTTTCTGTAACTCTTTGAAGTTGGTCTGAATTTAGTCTGCATGTTAAGGAGAAAATCATTCTGCTCCTTATTCCCGTAAGGAGCATGAATATGTATATAACATGCTAGAGAAAACAGGGAGTCTTCAGGGCCGCCAGCCTTGCAGTGCAGGCTGCGTGGTAGTATGTGTCTCCTACATCTCTTCAGCGATGGGGCAAGTGCATTGACTCCGCTGAGTTTGTGTTCAAAGTGGGTTCTCACCAGGTGTCACCTCTTTTCAATGGCTGATTGAAGTTGGTCCTAATTCTGCATGTTAAGAGAAAAGGTCATTCTGCTCTTTGTTCCCTTAAGGAGCATGAATATCCATATAACATGCTAGAGAAAACAGGGAGTCTTCAGGGCCGCCAGTCCTACAGAAGAGACTGAGTGGTAGTATATGTCTCCTACATGTCCTTACAGTGCAGAAAATGCCCTGACTTAGCTAACTTGTACACAAAGTCGTGGTGCTCGTGTTACTGAATTGCCATTTTTCTCTTTCCCCAGCCTGTCCTCAGATATTCTTGATGGGAGCAGCAGCAGCGTTGGCTCTTCCTCTGATTCCCTGACTAAAGGCAGCATAACCACCGAGTCTCCAGTAACGTGCTCCAACTCCTGCTCCTCGTTCATCCTCATGGATGATCTCTCACCCAAGTGACTTCTCGGTTCCGAGTCGGTGTTTGGCTGTGCTGCTTCCTGACTGTGCACTCGTACAGAGAAACGAACTCTGATCCTTGAACCATTAACGCGAGGATTAATGCTAAATGGAAAAAAAATTATTGTAACTGCAATCCTTGGCAACTTTCCAGTGATTTTGATTTATCCATTTAATGGACATGTTAGACCATATTAATGTCTGATTTTTGCGGATTTATTTTATAGGCAAGATGTCTGCTCAGATTATACTAACTTTTTGCTTTCAAAAACTTGCATACACTTTTTGATTCCAAGATAGGTGTCTACCTATTAGTGTTGCAATTTTTAGAAAAATACTTATCACTATTGTGGTCACTATGTCTAGGGTAATAATGTGGTTCAGAAGGATTTGAAAATATTAACTTATTCTCTGGCACTTCTACCATTAAGTAAAACTATGTACTTTTTTTTTTCCCCCCCTCTCCAATAACTAGTTCAAAATTCTCTTGCAGAAGGGATTTTTTTTTTTTCTTCCTAGTGCTACCAGTCATTTCTTTTAATAGAGAAGACCACTGCTGGTCTGGAAATCTAATTCTATTACATTTTTTAAAAATAGTGACTGGTATTTCCACCATCGGTTGAAAAAGTAACAATACTCTATGAACATGATTAAAGTAGCTGCATAGTTCTCTCTCCAGACCCTTCATCCTACAGATTATATGAAATATGGTCAATTTTCAGAAGCATTTGGCCAGGGAAAATGAATCCATGCCTCATTCTAAGACATACAGTGCAAATAATAACTAAGTTATTGAAACTACTGTGTAGGAGAACATGTGTGGCACCATCAATGTCTCCTGTGGCATTGAGGTCACAGGTATTTTTGTGCCTTAGGGGACATTGTTACAGATTATGGGATGTAACCTGCGGGTGGGTGGGAAGGTCCTTTGTGTACAGCGTGTGCAGGGCGCTGAGCGGAGCCTGGGGCCGGGATCCCCGCGCGCCGACGGGGCAGCCTGCGTGACAAACACCCGTGGGGACCGTGACCTGCTGCCCACAGCGTTTCTGCCTTTGTCACCAGCAGGGCCAGCAACTGAACGAACGTTTGGTTGCTGAGGAAAAGCTTGAAGGTGGGATCGCAAACTGCTCTGCAGATTGCTTGGCCGAGGAGCTGCATCGGCGCTCGCAGTGTCTTGATACGGTATCTTGGTCACTCTAAGGTAAGACAATAGATATTTTACTTTTTAAAGAGACTTAATGGGGCAAAATAAATCCGTTTGTAATCTACTGTGTTATGCTATTTATTATTTATAACTATGTAAAAAGTCTGTGGTGATGAATTATAGTATTTTTTTATGATTGAATAAGTTTTTTATGTTCAGTAATTGCTGGCTGGTTTGTATTTAATACGCGACATTGTCTGCCAGAATCATAAGCTTCCATTTTTGAATGTTTGTAAGTAACATAAATGCTTTTGTTACCTAAAAGTACAACTTCTGATCTTTTTTTTGAAAGAAAATAGCACTGAATTTAAAGTAGATTATGTGCTTTAAAAGTGAGCACAATCTCTGGCAATACTGTCTGGCTAAATAGGGTAGGGGATGAACCATAGTTTCTTCTCTCTTTCTGAAAAAGCTGGTTAGTTTCCAGAAAACATGTACATACCATATTATTTTTTAAAGCATTTCCATTGCATTGTAAGAAGAACCATAATGGGCCAACAGTGGCACTTTTATTTGTATTATCACTTTCTTCTTGTGGAGCATTAGTTCCCCACTTCAAATAAATGTGCATATTGTAAAAATATTGTCCACTGGTGCCATTTTTAAATGAGCTCTACAATATTGAATGTTAATTTTATTTGTATGTGCACAGTGCTATTTCTTGAATTTTCGATGTCTTAAATTGCTTAGTTTTTTTATTCATGCTTGTATTTCCTCTGCCTCCTTGATGCTGGAAGAAGGCTGTTTTTACATTTGCAAAGTGCTGATAAACGCTCTGTGACAAAATCCCCCTTGTTATTTGCGCCCCGGTGTCGTTATCCCGTGCGCCTGTTGGACCTGTGAGGTACAAACCTGACCCCGGGGTGGCAGAAGGGGCCAACCTATTGCATGCTGTCCTGAAGCTGAGAAGAGCAGAGTTCTTGCTCATTTTTGGCTGACTTACCTGTACAATTGATGTATTCCAGATTTGTTTGTCAGTGGAGAGTCGTACATAAGCGCTGGCCTCTGTAAGCATTAGAATGTAAGCTTCATAAAGCTTCATAAAGCAAACGCACAACTGTCGCTCTTGTTACAGCATTTTTATTAACGTTCTGCCCATCCTTCACGCTTCAAAAGACATTGCTTTTATAAAATATATATATGCACTCTGTTTCAGAATGAATGCCATTGTGCAACTGTACTAAGTCCCATTTAGGACTGCACTTCCCCACAGCTAAGACCACTTGTTCATATTAAGACTGGACATGCAGAGTTTTCTAATATTGTACCAGCTGGTGCCTGCATCTAACTGCATGTGAGCTGCTGCTGCTGCTGCCTGGAGTCAAGGTTAGTGCAGGACGCCCTGGCTAAAGCTGACCAAGAGCCACGTTTCCTCTGACCAAAAGCCACGTTTCCTGGGGTTATTGCCTGTACTGGCCGCAGTGAATTCACTGTCGCTTTGGGCTACCGGCTGCTGTGGCCGGGCAGCCTGAACAGGTAACCCCAGAGCCTCCGAACGCGGGAGCCTCTCGTGGCTTTTTGTTTGTTTTAGTACAACAAAGGTAGACTTAGACTGAACAATTCAGCACATTCAGATTTAGCACTGAATTACCATGGTGGGTGTTCGGGAATTTCTCCTTCCCCCTATTATTTTCCTTCTGGAAGTTAGCTTCCAAAAGAAAACTCCTCAATGTGTTTTTGCTGAGAATTACTAAGAAACCCCAGAGATGCCTTATCCTTTAGCATGGTAACTATTAAGAAGAAGAAAACACTTGCCAAATAAGCAGTGAAATTCAAGCAGCATTTTACACAGACTATGTTTAGTGTGTTAATGAGCACAGTGTTACGATGTTAGACTTTATAGGGCTCATTGACTAGCTCTGCCTTTAGATTATATCAGAAATACACTGAGCCCTCATTTAGCAAGCTTAAAATGCTGGCAGGATTTTATCACTGATTTAGGGGAAAAAATGTCTGTCAGCTGTGGATTCTGTGTTTTAATTCTTTGTTTTGATAATACCAAATGTTCTGAATCGGGAAACAGATCTCAGTGGGGCTGCTGCATCCCAATTCACTGAATTTCAGATTGGGGATCCTGGGCCCCCAAAAGGTCTGTATTGAAGGGGCTGTTTTTCCGGCTGTGATTAAATACTTTCTCCAGCAAAGAAAGTAATGAAGCTCTCAGGGGGTGAGGGAGTAAATCAGAGTCCTGCAGACCTTATTTATTAGGAAGCTCAGTTTTGAAATATACAGGAAAAAAATATAATAACGCAGAGAAATGGTGCAGGGTGTTTCTTACCTTGATAGGAGCACTCCCCATCTCTAAATGCGTGAAACATTTTCAGTGTCAGGCCTCGGTCTGGCGGGTTCAGTTGGACAGAACCCAGTGCAAGCTGTGAGCAGGACTTAAACTGGGCGCATTGGGGATTCTCTTGCCATGTTCATGTGCCAGAATCGACACATCTTGGGAACATTTTTTTTTTTTTTAATTGTCCACCGTATCTGTAGACCCTACAAATATATTGTGTGATGACAAAGATGTGAATTTGTGGTTTTTCTGGAGCAATTTCATTTGCATATAATCTTCCTGGTAACTTCATAATAAAGATGTTTTGCATTAATATTGGTTCAAATATTTCCTGAAGTCACAGGACTTGTTTTATTTGCTTTTTTTGGTGTAAAGACCAAGACATATTTCTGCAGCTATACAAACTGCCTCTCGTATTCCAAGGCTGTTACACAAATGGCAACAGTCCATAGCAGGTCCAGAGAGACTCGCCGCCCGTTCAGAGTTTCGGTCTATCTCCACGTTCCTGAAATAACGCTAGGAAAAACTGGAGTGTGATGCAAGGTGGGTCGGTGCAGGTACCGTGTGACGGAGCAGCTGCAGGACGCGGTACGGAGCCTTGGGAACCAGCCGGGATTCTAGCCCTGAGCAGAGACTTCACCTCTCCAACCAACTTCCACCTTTCAGGAGCGTTTGGCCTCATCGGACTCTTATGAAGAAAAGGCTTTTGGGCAAGTCCAGGGCTGTTTGCTCAATCCATCCCCAAAAGCAGAGCCCTGTTTGCCCCTGGAGCTGCCCTGGGGAGGGCAGCAGCTGGCGGCTGCTCCCAGCACCTCATTCTGCAGTACCTGATTTCTTTGTCTTTGGGCTGCAATCCCAAGGGGAAGCTCTTTGGGCTGCAATCCCAAGGGGAAGCTCTTTGGGCTGCAATCCCAAGGGGAAGCTCTTTCAGGCCAGCTCTGGTTCTCTGAAGGCCCCTGCAGGCTGCAGCCTGGTTTAAACGAACCCGAGCTGGGTTTGCTTCCCGCTGCCGCGTCCTTGTGCGGGTGGATCACGGTGACCTGTCCCTGCCCTTCCCCTAATGCAGCTCCCACCTGCAGCTCGTGCATGTACCTTAAGGCTCTGTTTTTTTGGTGCGCTCGGCGCTTGACAGAAGTCTCTTGTTTCAATCCAAGCCCTTCTTTTTTGCATTAAAGCTGCTTTTTAACACTTGCTTTTAGATCCTGAAGCCTTTTGATATGGGGCCTCTTGGGCCTCGGGTTTGAACCCTGGTTCTGCTCTCTTTTTTTCCAACCTGGAACAACTTGCCCTTGAACCCTGGAAGTTCACGAATGCAGAGCAGCGTGTTCCCCCATTCAGCAAAGAGGGCCTGCTGGTTTGAGTGACCTTCAGAGCGTAAAGTCTTAAAAAAAAGGAAGCTATAATCTGAAGAAACACCTATTTTAGCATACTGATTTAGCTGTTTTTATTACAAGCTCCCCTTTCTTTTAATGTAGGTAATAATTTTCTGACTATATCCTCACTAACATAGCAACAAAACCTAATACATCTACCCCCTGCTCCCCAACATGCATTTTTCCCTACATCAATGAAGAATTTATTACTAAGTACCAGTTTTGTTCATTTTTACCATCGAGGGCAGCGCCTGTCTCGGGGCTCAATGTGACTGTGGTGGCAGTCCCCAGGGTTCAGTCTGGCACTTCCTTTGGCCCAAAAAGCATCATTTATGCTGTAATAACGACACCTTCAGTCTCCCTTAGACTCCCGGCCCCAGTTGAGCCCCTCTGCGTTACCGTCGGGGTGTCGCCCCCGTGTCCTCCTTTCGCTCCCGACAGCTCTGTCAGCTCCCACCATTTTGCCTTTCTGGTACTTTTTTGCATGTAATTGGAAACGGAAGAATCATTTCCAGAACATTCCTGGCCAATACACAGAGAAAAAAAAAAAAAGTGTTTCCTTCAGAAGGTGGGAGGAAGAAGCCTGTGCTCTGCAAACAAAGCCATTCCCAATCTGTCATTGCTTCTCTCCATGACACAAAATGCACAGTTCCTAGGCTGGCTGCTGTAACGGTCGAGGGGACGCTGCTCTGCTGACGTCTGCGAAGGGTTTGGGGAGAAGGCCGAATGTTTGGCACATTCCACACACTTCCTAACCTCGAGGACCACTGCAGCAAACACCAGATAGCCAAGAAAAACAGCAGGTGCACTTGGAGCGTGCAAACCACGGCATGGAGGGATTATCACACCGAATTGCAAACCAGAGCACGGAGGGATTATCACACCGAATTACAAACCACAGCACGGAGGGATTATCACACCGAATTGCAAACCAGAGCACGGAGGGATTATCACACCGAATTCTGGTTAAAGTTCACAGCAAAGAGGACCACTGGCTTCCTAGGAGCCCACACTCCTACTGTTTGTTTGACACGTGTTGGTCCAAGACGTAATCACTTCCAAAGTTGACTTAGTCCCTGGGAGCTCTCTCTTCTGGGCTCAGGCCTTCCTAAGCCTTCAAGTATAAACCAAGAATATTATGTGTATTTATCAGGGAAGGAGAGGGTGTATTTGGGCACTTTGGTCTGCATGTCTGCAAGGTGCCTGACCACAATATAAATACTCGGTTTTGCACCGTGCATAAGGGCTGACGGTCTCCAAAGGTCGGAGCTCCTCATTGTCCCGGCGCCGTGCCGGGAGCGCCGGGAGAGCACACGGATGTTGGTGGCCTCCCCGTCCGGAGCTGCGGTGAGGAGCTGAGCGTTGTGCTTCCCAGGCTGGCCCTGCGCGCTGGAAGAGGACGGAGCTGCCAGCCATGTCCCCCCGGGAGCTCAGCACCACGCAACGCTGCAGGCCTTGACTCCTAGTCATGATCTTATTTTGACTTCTATTTGGGATTTTACTCCACTTCCCTTTAAGTATTTGGCTGCAGGAGCTGGAACCTTGAAACTCTTGGTTCCTTGTAGCCATTGAGCAGAGAATTGCAGCTCCTAAAAGTGTGGAAATTGGAAGGTTGAAAAAAAAATTCAAAAACTAGCTCCAGGTTTTACCAGGAAAGCCTCTTTCTGGACAAGCCAGCAGGAGCTTTGCTAAGCGGGAACCTTGGGTCGAAGCTGCTCTCTCATGTTTCACAGATGGCCTCGATGAATGATTTACTAGGAGAGTAAAAGATTAGCCAGATTCCTCCAGCTGCATCTTGAGTCATGTAAAACACTGGGTTTTACTGGGGCCTGGGCAATTCCTCATTCCTTCGGCACATTAGGCTGCTTTGCAATGATTAATTGCCCTGCGCTCCTTCCTGAGAACCAGGAGTCTCCCGGGAGGAGCCCCCCGTCCCCATGGGAGCCTCTCCAGCGGCTTTGGAAGAGCGGGAAGGCTCCTCCGCACGGCCAGGTGACCGCAAGATGCAACGTCCCTAACTGCATTTATTGGGAAGGTTAATGTGCTCCTGGGAGCAGGGCGGGGAAGGGAATATTGGAACATGCAGTGAGGTGTTTCCAGGGGATTTTCAAACGCTTTGCAGGATCTTCCTAAGGGGCAGAGCCATTACTGGGGAGTTCCTGCAAACCCTGATTTTTATAGACAAATCCTCCTGCTTTGATATTGCAGGCAGTCTCCAGGGCTGGGGAGCTCTTTGGGGACACAGATCGCCCCCCGTTTGCCTGTTCCCGAGTTTCTCCTGTTCTGCTCTTTTACATTTGCAGCCACAACTCCGTGTCTGACTCTCCATGGCAGAGGGTTACCCAGCACGGCACCCTGGGGAGCTGAAGCCCCCGTACAGGTTTTATTGTCACGCTGGGGCCCGGGGGGTCCCATGGTGCCAGCTCCCATGCGGGGTCTGCGGGCGCCGTCCTGCTCGCCCGGGAGCAGCAGCCAGAGCCACCGCGAGCCCTTCCCGCCGCCGGCCACGCGGCCACCGCTCACCACCCCACCGGGGGCTCAACGGCACCATCGAACCACGAAGGAACCTACGGGAAGGGTTTAGAGTCACAAGAAGACCCCGACAGGAGCAGGAGAGCGGGTCGATGTTTCCCCTCATTTTCCATTTTGGCACGCAGGGTTTTGCTGCTCGTTTCCTGCAGCCCAGAGGAGGGTTTCATCTCCCTGGCGAGCAGGATTTGGGTGTTTTTTGTTTCTGCAGACACGAGGCAGCCGGCGCTGTTTCCATCGGCAAGGAAACGACAGCCTGTTGAGCCCGGTGGAGCCAGAGCAAGTGAAGGCAGCGCGCGGGGGCGAGGGGCCCCGTCCACCCCTGCACGGAGCAGGAACGCAGGGCTTGGCCAGCGCCCCAGCGATCACCCGGCCACGGTGGCCACCTTCGCGCCGGGCCACCCTCCGGCCCGCGGCGACGCGCAGGGACACGGCCCGCAGCCACCCGTGTCACACCTGCAGGTCACGGCTTGCAAGAAAGCACGTTTCACCTGAAAAAACAACTCGCTGTAAATGCTGTTGCAATAAATGCCAGCTGAAACGCAGCCACAAATGGGTGATGCCCAATTAGGCCGCTGCATCTGACTTGTTACCCTAAGTCTGGTTACGAGGCCGTGAAAACAAAATGCCAAACTTTGCAAGGAACCTCGCAGCAAAGGGCACTGCCGGCTGCAGTCCAGGGCGCTCCAGGCTCGGAGCAGTTTCTGCTGAAATCCCCACAATATTGAGACTCCGCTGGTTCTCTGGGGGTGAGAAAGCAGCAGTGGCCCCAGGTGTGTCCTGGAGCGGATGCGCCCGCGCGGCGCCGCTCCGAGGATCCCTGCGCTCCCCACGGCACTCCGGGCCCTCGGAGCCGCCACCAGCCAGGACGGCCGTTGGCAGCAGCCGCGCTGCAGGCTGCAGAACGCAGCAGGAAGCGCGGAAAACGCCAGCGCCGCTTCCTGGCTGAGCGCGCAGCCTCCCGCGGCACTGCGATGGGATCCTCTTTCGGGAACAAGCAGCACTGCTGCGGGTGCGGGGGCTTGCACCGGTGCGGTGCAGCGCAGCGCGGTGGTGCCAGTGCAGCCCAGCGCGGCGGTGCCGGTGCAGCCCAGCGCGGTGGTACCGGTGCAGCCCAGCGCTGCGGTACCAGTGCAGCCCAGTGCAGCGGTGCCAGTGCAGCCCAGCACGGCGGTACCAGTGCAGCCCAGCGCGGCGGTACCAGTGCAGCCCAGCGCGGCGGTGCCGGTGCAGCCCAGCGCTGCGGTACCAGTGCAGCGGTGCCAGTGCAGCCCAGCACGGCGGTACCAGTGCAGCCCAGCACGGCGGTGCCGGTGCAGCCCAGCGCGGCGGTGCCGGTGCAGCCGCGGGCCGGTTCCCGGGCCGGTTCCCGGGCCGGTTCCATTCCGCACTCGCGTGCTCCCTCTGCTGGTTTTCGGCCCGGCCGCGGCCTCGCACCCGCTCCGGCTCCCTAGGCGCTGGGGACGCTGCGGTGCTGCATCGTGCGCCAGCCTCCTGCACTGCCCGCATGGGCCGGCTGTGAAACCCTCCCTGGCTGCCGCCCGGCTTCGAGGCGGCTATCGCGGGCAGGGCTGAGCAGAAGGCGTCTCGGGCGGCCGCTAAAAGCCACTTTAATGGCTCAGGCGGCCTCGTTGCAGCCCAGCAGCGTCGCGGGAGCTGCAGCCCCACGGCGGAGGCCTCCCCGGCCGGCTGCATCCCCCCGGGGCGCGTTGCCGAGCCGGCGGGACGGCAGAGCCATCGCGGAGCCGCTTTCCGCCGCAAACAATAACTCCTTAGCGCGCCGGCCCGCTGGAAGCGGCCGGATTCGACGGCTCCGCTCCCAACAAAGCGGCTCTTCCTGAGCGCCGGTGGCTCCCTGCCCGCCGGCCTCCCCGGGGAGCGCGCGGGAGGCGCCGCTGGGAAAGGCACAACCTGCCCCGGGGCTCTGGGGAGGAGAGGTCAAAAACCCGCCGGGAGAGGGGGGTCTTCCCGCGGGAAGGAGCAGCTGCTTCCCGCCATCTGCTCCTGCTCCGACGCCGCTCGGTGCCGGATCCACCCCGCCGGAACGGCCCTGGCTCCGGGGCCTCCACGGATGGTGCTCTGCGCCCCTCTGCTCCACGCGCTCATGACACAAAGCATTTTCCCAGGACACATTCCGTGAGCTTGCAAGCCGAGCTGCCTGCTCTCCACCACCGTTTCTGCACATGCAAATAAACGGTTAAAAACACGTAGGTGTCTCCAGCTTAAGCTTTCTTTGGTGTCATCAACAGCTGCTTTCCCTTCAGCGCAAGAAACCGCAGAGCTGCACCAAGTGAAAGTGTGACAGAAGCAGGGCTCGGAGGGCAAAGCCTTCCCGCTCGCGGGCACAGGACGCGAACGGGGAGTTTTCCCTGCCGAGAGCAGCCCGGGACCTGTCGGGGCGGCAGGAAGCAGAGGCCGAAGAGGATGAGTCGCCCCGGCCGCCCCGTGTCCCCGCTCGTGTCCCACAACGCCACTTGTCCCATGCAGCGAGTTTGCGGCCACGCGCACGTCCCGACGCGCTACCGCATGGCGAGAGGCGCAAACACCCTCCATCATGCTGCTAATTCCTCAGTGAAACCGTTTTTTTCCCCCAATCTCCCTAAACCCCCTGTGGAAACACGGAGCTCTCTCTCCCAGCTCGTGCAGAGGGGGCGGTGGGAGCCCCGAGCGGTTTCAGTGAAACTGGGGTTGGATTTCTCAACTCCTGCTATCATTTACTGACATCACACAGCTAATTTGGGTTTTTTCTTCTCTTTACAGTTAGGTATTTCCCCTGAGAGGCTAAAACCTCTCTTTCTTTCACACAAAACTGCATTTCTTTCCTACGTGAGGTACTGAACTGCAGGTCCCATTTCCAGAAGCTAAGCAATCATTCTTGTTTTTATTAAAATATTTCATTAGACGTGGTCAGCGCACTCTTGTGGAAGAATGAGAATAGGAACGTGTCCATCCCAGCAGCCGATCCCGTTGCCGCCTCTCCCGGGAAGGCTCCCGGGGTCCATGCGCCCCTGCGCTCCCGCGCTCCATGCAAAGTTCCCTGCACACGTGTGGGATGTCCTGGCCGCCCCAAACGGCGCTGGGATAAGGGATGCAGAGGCTCCGGGCAGGGCCGGGCCGGTCGGAGCAGCCTCGGCTGAGCAGGGGACAGGATGGATTCGACGGAGCACCGGGCGCATCACTGGCTTGCAAGGAAAAGTGCGGTCATTCCTGCCGCACGCGCACGCAGCGGCGGGGAGCTCCTGCCACGGGATGCTGCCGACACCGGGCGGGACAAAACGCACGGAGGATTCCCGCAGCGGGAACGCCGGTGGGACACCCCGCGCTCAGCCAGCACCAAAACGAGACGCTCGTGAGTCTCGTGCGGGGAGCCGAGCGCGTTCCCGCCGCAGGAAGCGCCAACGAAGCGCCCTGGGTGGTCCCACCCGGCAGCCGCTCCGGGGCTGGGCCGTTCCCGGGACGTCCCTCCCGCGGCTCCGTGCTGGCGCTGCATCCCTGTTCCTGCCCTGCGCATCCCGCTGCGCTGCGGCTCCGTGCTGGTGCTGCATCCCTGTTCCTGCCCTGCGCATCCCGCTGCGCTGCGGCTCCGTGCTGGTGCTGCATCCCTGTTCCTGCCCTGCGCATCCCGCTGCGCTGCGGCTCCTTGCTGGCGCTGCATCCCTGTTCCTGCCCTGCGCATCCCGCTGCGCTGCGGCTCCGTGCTGGCGCTGCATCCCTGTTCCTGCCCTGCGCATCCCGCTGCATCCCTGTTCCTGCCCTGCGCATCCCGCTGCGCTGCGGCTCCGTGCTGGCGCTGCATCCCTGTTCCTGCCCTGCGCATCCCGCTGCGCTGCGGCTCCGTGCTGGCGCTGCATCCCTGCTCCTGCCTTGCGCATCCCGCTGCGCTGCGGCTCCGTGCTGGTGCTGCATCCCTCTTCCTGCCCTGCGCATCCCGCGGCGCTGCCCGGTTTGGGCAGGAAGCGCCAAGCCCTCGTGGGGGTTTGCTGGAACGGGGGCAGCAGAGGAGAAGTGTCCGTCCCTTGTCCCAAAGGACACCAAACCCCTCCGTTACTGGGATTGCTGAGCACAGCACATGCAGCTGTGTCCCCTGCTGGGCGCAGGGCTCCCTGCCAGGACACCCGGGACATGGTCTCTGCACCAGGGCAACACCAGAAACGCCCTTGGTGCAACGCCTGCTGCGCCCGGTGCCTTGCTGCTCCCGTTCCGCCTTGCACTGTGCAGAGCAACCCCTGGACAGCAACGTCAAACCCTGCGAGGCAGGGCAGGCGTCCACGGGACGGCGCAAAAAATATTCCACCCAAAATACCAGCTTTCCTCCCGTATCAGCCCAACAAAGGCCTTTGCAAATGCCTGATGTGTTCTGCAATCGCCCCCTCTCACTGGCAGCTCCGCGTTCAAGAGCACGTCGCGCTGTCAACGTTTCCCTTTGCTGGGGAGCCCAACACCTGCACGCGGTGCCGGGGCAGCGCGTTTCCGACAGGCCGCCGCGCACGACCCAGCGCCAGCTCAGCAAGCGAGCCCAAAACAGCGCCAGACTGCCAGGGAGGCAACACGAGACTGTTCAGACAGGGAAAACTGCAAGGGCAGACAAGTGGGTGTGTAAATACTCGGGTAACGCTCGTCGGGACTGTGAACAGCTCTGCAGTTGGAAGGCCGAGCGCAGGGAAAGGCCTCGCTGCCGCGGCGGACGCGCGAGAGCTGCCTCACTGTCGGGATGCAAAGAGCTCCCGACTGCTGGTGTTTGCCCATCCTCTGCCAACGGCACTCGCTGCCCCTCCTTGGATGATCTGTGTCCGTGTGCGGTGCCCGTGGGTGCAGTTTGGTTTGTGCAGCGGGAGGAAAGGCAGCGGGAAGGCCGCCTCGACCCTCCGGAGCCGGCGCGTGCTTCCCGCGCGCTCCCGGCTCCGAGCGACACCGCTTCCCGGCCATGGAAGCGGTTTTCTGTCGAAACGCCTGCTCTGCGACCAGACCACCCCTCCCCAACACAGAATCAAAAACTTTGATAACGTCAGGCAATGCAGAGTGTTTTGCACCGAATAAATAAATAAATAGATCAAATGATGGAAACACCAAGGGGAGCAGGGGGAGCTCAAACTTTGCACAGGTTTTCCATTAGCTGTCCCCCCAAAACATCCCTTAATATTACTATTTTGAGAAAAATAGGTCCTTCCTACAGAAATATTCCTCGCTTTCACGCAGGCCGGCATGCCGGGTCCCTGCTCCCCGAGAGCTTTCTCCCTTTACAAGGCAGGCCCATAAAGCAGTGAGATAATCCCTGCTTGGCAAACGCTGCTGCTGCTGCTGCGCCGGTGCCTCTCGCGGCCCTCACCACTGCTTTAGTGCACCATGCAGATGGAGCAACCGGCTGATTAAATGTGCAGGAGCCTCCCAAGACACCGCTTCATTTGAAACGCTGACATTTATATTTGACATTCCAAAAAGCGTGGGGCTTTTTTTCTTTCTTGCTTGTTTTGCTTTTTAATTAGTTCTTGCAAGGGTGCGGGTCAGGCAAAGCTGCACAACCCCTTTTCCCCAGGCAGGATCCGGTTCCAACGGCCGATTCCTGGCGCGACTTCCCGCCCCGCGTTACCTTGCAGCCGAGCCTGGAGGCCAAACCCATCCCGGGCCACCCACAAGTCAGGTCGACACGAGGGGTAGGTGAATCTTTCTGCCCGTTCATCCCCGTGCAGCTGCCGAGCTCTTCCCGCATGCGAAGGGCGACTGGGAGGGCTCCAGGGCTGCAAAAGAAACAACTGAATCAGCTCGCTTGGACACCAAAGGCAGCCAGGATAAGCAGGGATAGGAAACAACGGTAGTAATGCAGAAAAAAAAGGGATGAAAAAGAAGGAAAACTGTACAAGATGCCCCAGTGAAGAGGTGTGATCGTTGGCAAAACGTGTCCTGTTTTAGTTTATGGGATGTACAGAGTCTTTTTATTAGGGATACTTTTTTTGCTATTAGTGCAGTTAAAAAAAGGACCAATTGTTTCTGCCATCTGAGAAAACTCTTGGTGGAACAGGCAGAAATCCAGGAATAATTAAGAAAATAATAGCGCACACCCAACAAGAAAAACACTATTTGTTTAAAGATGAAGTCCCTCCAGACTACTTGGTAGTGATTGCGTTTCTTGCAAAAGGGGGGGGTGCAGGGAGAGGAAAAAAAGCCCTTCTGAATGAAAAGCAGCAGTCATCAGCTCGTTTCTCAGACCTTGGGTGGAAAAAGCTCAGTGCTGTGATATCCTTCGGTGGTAAAACTTTTTCCGTTTTCACTGCTGTTATCAGGCTTTGCAAGTTGCAAAATAATAGTGTTTTGCCCTTACATGTTTCCATCAGAGGATCAGAAGCACTTCATAAAGCATAATTAATTGAGCTCCACTGCTCACCTGTGAGAACAGAGCAATTATTTAGTACTTGAGGTTTTTCCTTCCTTTTTTTTTTTTTTTTATATAATTTTTTGGAGGGGGAAGGGTTGGTGGGAGTAGAAACTGCTAAAGCAAGAGCACGAATCCACCAGACTGTGCCTAAGCCAGCGGAGGCTCCGGCGCCATGGCCACTCCAAAGGACATTTGCGGCGAAGCTGAGAGTTTCCAACCTCTGGATCTGCGTTTTTCCCTTGGGAAAAGGGAGCAGCTTCAGCAATCTCTCTTTTCCCCGGCCCTCGGCTCGCCGGGTTCCCCATCAGCACAGGCCACCTTTGCTCCCAAACTCCATCTCTTTGCACTGAACACTCAAAAATCCCTTCTCCAAACAGCCCGTCCTCCCCCAGCCCCCTACCTGCGGCATTCCCAGCCGTGGCATTCCCTTTCCCGGTGCTCCCCGGGAGGCCGGGGTGACGGCGGTGGGTGCCAGCGCGCTCCGAACAGCGCTGCTGCGGGACCGGGGAACCGGGCTGGATCCTGCAGTGCCCGCGTGCAGAGACACGGGGGACGTTTCCTGGGCTGGGAATTGCTGCTTGTGGAGAACTCGAGCAGTGCAGTAACGGAAAAAATACAAAAAAATAAAAAAAAAGAAAGAAAAAAACGCAAACCCCACTCTGATATCCTGTGCTTGGATGGAGCAGTAACTGATACACACAACCACACGCTGCACAGCAAGAAACCAGCTTGCACCCAACGAGCATTGAACAAGCATCTGCCGCGCTCTGGCCACGAGGCCGCCGAGGGAAGCGCCAGGGGAACCAACCCGTTTGCACCAGGGGAAAGCTGGGGCTGCCCACTCCATAGCACGCAGCTCTTGTGACTTTTTTTTCTCCCCTCATTGGGATTTTTCTTCTAAAAACAACTCTTAGCTGATCCAACGCACAGAAATGCCGGATTATTGCACTTCCATGCCAGCAACCACATTGCCATTGCACTGGAGCAAAGCAGGGGACTCCTCTCAGGTTTCTCCCAAGTCCTGCTTCCACAGAGCAGCCAGCAACTCAACCTCTGGATCCCCCTACCCTTTCTGGACTGAAATCCCAGGAAATCCAACCAGTCCTCTCAGCACACTGCAGAGAAACCCTAACGTGGGAGCCCAGGATGAGGACTGCTGGCCCGAAGGCTCCATTCACAGCTGGGGCACCCGTGGTGCTGCCGCTGGTCCCGGTGAGGACCTGCAGCAGCGTGAACCGTCCGGCACGTCGGGCGAGGAGCTGCCGGGGACACCGGGGAGGGACCCGCGCAGGCCAGCGCAGCCCCGCGACGCCGGCCAAACCAGCCCGCACCGCCGCGGCGCGGAGCTGCCGCCCTCGACGCGGAGCTGCCGCCCTCGGCGCGGAGCTGCCGCCCTCGACGCGGAGCTGCCGCCCTCGACGCGGAGCTGCCGCCCTCGGCGTGGAGCTGCCGCCCTCCTGCCCCAGCACAGCCCCCAGCGCCCTGGCACGGCGCTCCTGCCGTGGAGAGCCAGCCCCACCGCGGCCCTCCTGCCACCAGCGCTCGGGGTCCTCGCGCCACCACGGTCCTCCTGCCCCACCACGGTCCTCCTGCCCCGTCCATGGTGCTCCTGCCCCATCCATGGTGCTCCTGCCCCAGCCCTTCTACCTCCCCACAGCCCCTCCATGGTCCTCTGGGCCCACTGCGGCCATCCAACCCCGACCCTGGCCTTCCCACCCCAGCGTGTTGCTGCTGCCCTGGCCCTCCAGCCCCGTCACTGCCGTCCCACCACCACTCACGCTCCTCCTGCCCCTCCACGGCTCTCCTGCCCTTCCACGGCTCTCCTGCCCCTCCACGGCTCTCCTGCCCCCTCCACGGCTCTCCTGCCCCCTCCACGGCTCTCCTGCCCCCTCCACGGCTCTCCTGCCCCCTCCACGGCCCTCCTGCCCCCTCCACGGCCCTCCTGCCCCTCCACGGCTCTCCTGCCCCCTCCACGGCCCTCCTGCCCCCTCCACGGCCCTCCTGCCCCCTCCACGGCTCTCCTGCCCCTCCACGGCTCTCCTGCCCCCTCCACGGCTCTCCTGCCCCTCCACGGCTCTCCTGCCCCCTCCACGGCTCTCCTGCCCCCTCCACGGCTCTCCTGCCCCCTCCACGGCCCTCCTGCCCCCTCCACGGCCCTCCTGCCCCCTCCACGGCCCTCCTGCCCCTCCACGGCCCTCCTGCCCCTCCACGGCTCTCCTGCTCCCTCCACGGCCCTCCTGCCCCCTCCACGGCTCTCCTGCCCCTCCACGGCTCTCCTGCCCCCTCCACGGCCCTCCTGCCCCCTCCACGGCTCTCCTGCCCCTCCACGGCCCTCCTGCCCCCTCCACGGCTCTCCTGCCCCTCCACGGCTCTCCTGCCCCTCCACGGCCCTCCTGCCCCTCCACGGCTCTCCTGCCCCCTCCACGGCCCTCCTGCCCCTCCACGGCCCTCCTGCCCCTCCACGGCTCTCCTGCTCCCTCCACGGCTCTCCTGCCCCCTCCATGCTCCTCCTGCCCCCTCCACGGCTCTCCTGCCCCTCCACGGCTCCTCCTGCCCCTCCACGGCTCTCCTGCCCCTCCACGGCCCTCCTGCCCCCTCCACGGCCCTCCTGCCCCTCCACGGCTCTCCTGCCCCTCCACGGCTCTCCTGCCCCTCCACGGCTCTCCTGCCCCCTCCACGGCCCTCCTGCCCCTTCCACGGCCCTCCTGCCCCTCCACGGCCCTCCTGCCCCTCCACGGCC
The DNA here is from genome assembly GCF_059628265.1 of Tinamus guttatus. Classification (NCBI taxonomy): domain Eukaryota; kingdom Metazoa; phylum Chordata; class Aves; order Tinamiformes; family Tinamidae; genus Tinamus; species Tinamus guttatus. The sequence continues at coordinate 120,919 of NW_028289621.1, forward strand.
CTCCTGCCCCTCACAGCGCGGCCGGGCCCGCTCCCCGCTCCCCGTTCCCCGCTCCCCGCTCCGGGCCGCGCCGCTCCCGGCGCCCCGCGCCCGCTCCGCCCCGCCGGGCGGTGCCTGCCCCGCCGCCCCCGCTCCCAGCAGCCCTTGCTGCCGCCTACAATGAAATTTGCGAAGTTTTTTCGGTTTCGGCGCCATTTTCGAGTGGACTCGGAGGTGAGGAGGGAGGGCGGGCAGGGCGGCGGGGCCGGGGCGCCGCGGGGGCCGCCCGCCCCCCCCCCCCCCCCCGCCGCCACCGCCGCCCCCTCCCCGCCGCCCCGGGCCGCCGCGCGGGGGGTGCGCGGGGGCTGCGCCCTGCCCGCCCGTGCGGGGCGGCGGGGGGGGCAGCACGGCGGGACCCCCCCGCTCCCCGCGCAACGAAAGCAAAAAAAAAAAAAAAAAAGAGAAAAAAAAAGAAAATTGAGAAAAAAAAAAGTTAATTAAAAACAACTTTTTTGGTGTGCGCGGGGTGAGGAGCAGCCGCCGCCCGCGGCGCCAAGAGGGCGGCGGGAGCGGGGGGGTCCCGGCGCGGCCGCCGTGACGCACGGGGCAGTGACAGCGGGGGCGGGGCGGGGCGGGGCGGCGGCCCCCCGCGGGCGGGCGGGAGCGGCGCGAGGCCCCGCGCGCGGCCCCGGCCCCGGCCCCACGTGCGGCCCGGGACGCGCGCGGCCCCCGCGCCTTTAACGCCGCTTTCTGTTTATTGGCTTTGTTTTGTTCTGCTTTTATTTTTCTCCTCTTGCGCGGAAAGCGGCGCGCCCGCCCCGCCGCCCCCCGCGCTCCTGCGGCCGCAAGTGTTTTTCCTCGGGCCGCTTTCGTTCGGGCCTCAATTTCCCTTCTTTTTTTTTCTTATTATTTTTTTAATCAACCTTCTAATTAACTTTTTAATTATTATTTTTCCTGCCCGCCCCGAGCGGGTTTGCGCCTCCGGCCTGCGCGCGCCGCTGGCGCCCACGGAGCCGCGGGTGATTCCGCGGGCCGCGGGGGACAAAATCACGTGCGAGGGGGGATTTTTGTACAGGGAGAAGCGTCTTTTTGAAAAGTGCAAAGTAACTCGGCGGGCTATTTTAAAATGATCAATTTTGGCGCCCAATTTTGGTGTTTTTTTGTTTGTTTGTTTGCTTGTCCCTTTTTTTTTTTCCGCCCTGTTACTTGTTTTGCACAGGAAATTTGGATATCCTGGCAAACGGCAGCTCCCCGCAAAGCTTCTTTCGTTGAATTTGCCCCATTCACTGATCTGCTGAGAAGAGATGTAGGGTTTTTTTTCTTTTTTTCTTTTTTTTTCCCTTAAATCCATCGTTTTTATCATATGTGTATCAGATACATAAACTTTTTTTTTTTCCTGCTTCAAGAAAATCAGCTTTTTCCAAAACGAAAAATCGAAATGTTTGGGATTTTTTTTTTTTTTTTAAAAAAAAAAGTCGCTCTGCTCCGGGGGTGCGAATGTAGGTGAGTGAACGTCTGCCAAGTTTCATCATCTTCTGCTCTGGAGAAATCAAAGAAGTCGCCATCGACTGGGAAAGTCTGTATTTAGTTAATCCACTTTGGTGGGAAATTCAGCAAAATTGAGCTGCCAAGGCAATAAACATTTATGAAGTATAAGTGGGAACTTCGAGTTAATGCTTCAGGCGAGCTGACCCATTTTATATATGTTACTTGTATTTATATATATGTGTGTGTTTATATAAAATAGTGGGTGCGTGTTTTGAATCAATATTTATTAACCAAAAACATTTTTTTTTCCTGTTCTTAACAAAAAAAAACTTTATAGGATTTGCACTTCCAGATCCGTCCCGTGTTTAAAACTGGATGACAATGCAAAAAATGGAAGTAACAAGAAGCATCATACTTCTCTTCGGCAGTGTTGAGAAAAAACTCTGGATCCTGGAATTTTGCTGTGGATTTTGCTGGTTTTCTGGAGTACTGTAAGTTGAAGCCTTCTCCTGAAGGCCTTTGCAAGTATCTCGGTGTCATGTTCATAATCCCGTCTTGATATAGCCAAATTAGTAAGAATATTTGGGTCAAAGTTAAATAAAATTAACAAATTAATTTTGTTTATTGCTTGAATATGCTCTTTGTAGTAGCAATTTAGTTTTGGATGTTCTGTTCCACGTAAAGGCACGCTAAAGTTACGCGATTTAACACACAGAAAGCACACTATGCCAAAATATAAATGTAGCTCTAAAGTGCTTTAATTTATCTCAAATCCATGCTCCTCCTCTAATTTTCTTTTTCCAAAGAGGGTAGTGAGGAAATACTATTTTTAATGAAGTGTCTAAAAGTTACCCGTTCTCGCACGGCTTTGATATACGAGTGTGAATTAGGGTGTCTTTACTGCGTTTGTTTCTGCGCTTGGGAACGCGGGTGCAGCCGGGGTCCCGGGGGACGTTGGCCGGCGTGGAGGTGCCCGCGCGGATCCCGCAGCGTCACCGTGTGCGGATCCCGCAGCGTCACCGTGTGCGGATCCCGCAGCGTCACCGTGCGGATCCCGCACCATCACCGTGCGGATCCCGCAGCGTCGCCGTGTGCGGATCCCGCAGCGTCGCCGTGCGCGGACCCCGCACCATCACCGTGCGGATCCCGCAGCGTCGCCGCGCGGATCCCGTGGCCGCCGCTGCTCCTCGCGCCGCTCCGCGCGGCTCCCCCGGCTCGCGGGTCCGGCCGCGCCGCCAACGGCAGCGTCTGGGGGTTCGGATGTTGATTCCCACCCTTAGCCACATCTCTAAATATTAATATGGGCGTTCGCTTAAATCTCATTACATTGCCTCAAACGAAGGCAGAAATGAAAGTGGTGATTTTTCAGCCCCGGGCGCATACGAAGTGTTTCAGTGGGTGCTACCCGCTCCTCTGCTTTCGTTTTGGTTAACTGTAAATGTCTCACGAATGTCTGGGACCCTCTGCTGTGATGAGATGGTTTATGTTAGTCTTTGTAAAGTAAAAGCATTTTTTTCTTTTGTTTCTTTTTTTTTTTTTCCAAAGAACAACGATATCTTCAGGAGTTTTTATGCTGTTGTCTTGAAAAACAATTCGATAGCTTTTTTTTTTTTTTTTTTTCCCCTCCCCGTGCCTGCGTGTATGGGAAATAGTTAATATTGGCTTGTCTTTGAGCTTGCTTAGCAATGGAGGGTGTGCAAGTCGGCGAAGGCTGCGTATGCAAATCTGTCCTGTCATGGGCTCGTATATTTATTTCCTTTCCTTTCCTGTGGCGCTCTTTCTCTCTCTATTTTCTTTTAATGTTTTTTCTGATATTTTTCTCCATTTTCTTTTTTCTGTTTTTTTTTCGTTCTTTTTTTTTCTTTTCTTTTAATTATACCCTCAGTAGAGAGGGACTGCGATGCGTTTAAGGGAACCCTCTCTTTCGGTGTGGGTTTGTTTGTGTGTGTGGTTGTGGGGGGGATGGATTGTTTTCTACTTAATTGCCCAATATACTTTGGCAAGCAGAAGTCACATTGTTTCGTGCAGTGCATTTCTGCGAGTCCAAATTCCCCGGTTACTTGGAAGATTTAATTAAACCTCCATAGCTGTCTGGCTTGTGACGTGACAGGTAGAAGTCCTCATTTTGCAGGAATAGCTCACGTGCAAACAGCAAGTGTGGAGCCCTCGTTTGCTCGTGTTAGAAGGAGAAACGTGGACACGACTCGTTCCAGCACTTGCTTCTTGTCCCTAGGGTGGAAGTGGGGGGTATTTTTGGGAAGCTTAGGTTTTGTGGAGTGTTTTGGTGCCTTTATGTTGAAGCAGAGCTCTGGGGCTGCCCGAGCAGGGCACCATTCAGCAGGTGCTGCTGGAGGCACCCCCAAAAACACTGCCCCAAATACTCTGTCTCCTACCTGCTTGTCCGGGGGGTGGTTTGTCCTGCAAAGCAGCACGAGTAAAACGCTTCCCTCTGGGAAGGTCTGCGGGATCGATGGCAGGGCCGTGTTGGCTCCTTGGGGCTGCGGAGCTCGTCCCGCGCCCGGGATCCGCTCGCTCGTCCCTGTCGGAGCCCTCGCGTGCGGCCTGCCCGGGGTCAAGGTCCGATTCCCCCCACTCTTCATGGAAAGCCCCGTGCCCCTGGGCCCTGGCGTTACCCGTCCCCCTGCGTGCGGCCGTGCCCAGCGCGGAGCCTCCTGACCCCTCCGTGTGTTGTTTTCCAGCTCCTGCTCCGAGACTGCCCCGCGCCCGGAGCACCGCGTGCGGGAGGAGCCGCAGCTCCGCCGAGGTGAGTCGGGAAGGTGAGTGGGACCGGCCCGGAGCCTCCCTGGCCCCCAGCGCCCTCCGTGACCGCAGAGCCTCCCTTGGGCACTGCTGTTTGCAGAGAAGAACTGCCCAGAAAACTCTCAGGTCGCCTTGTTCAGTCACCATCTCTCCAGTTTAAGCTTGAGGATCCAAAACGCTAAGTTTGAAAAATCCCAAAAAAAAAGTGTCAATGGGATGCTACTTACTTTCTCATATCATAAATTCCCATATTTTCTCAGATCCCTGTTTTGCTGTCTATCCTGAATTGCCCATGGCTCAATATTCAGTGTGGGTGCTGGTCTCTTTTCTGTGTTGGGGGACGTGTATTGAACCCTCACTTTGGAAAGTCTCAGTTGCTCAGGACAGAGCCCTCGCCCCTCTTGTTGGTCTAGGCTAAAGACTGATCATATATAAACATTCATTAACGCATGAACTTCAAGCACCATCAAAATGGATTCTAGAACTAAACTTCTTTGCTGTTGCTTTGATTTTTTTTTTCTTTAAGTCACTTGAAGAGATTAAAGAAATAAGGCTGCACCAGTACAGTTGAGTAAAATATTGTTACAGAAACAAAATGAAGGGTAAAACTGTTTTGTTTTGGGTTACACAGGTTTAACTTTGTGCTTGTTCGTTTCTTTGCAATAAGCAGCAATTGCTCTTCAGAGAGCTGGAACTATGAGTATTGAGGACACTGAAGTGGAGAAAAAATAGTGCTTTTTTGTTGGCAAATATTTAATTTAAAAACTTGCAGTAATTTGTCATGGGTTATAAGAACTTTTGAAATTCCTGTTTTTAAGTTTGCTAAAAAGGCAGAGACTAGGGCACGGACAAACTGGAACATGGATAACCAGTGTGTTCAGAGACAGCGCAAGCATTTGAGCTAGCAGCACCATTTCTGACATTGTTCAGGTCCTTGTGATGCTGCTTTTTAAGAAAATGAATTGAAGGAAGTTGTCACATAACAGAAAAAAAAAGTCCAAAGGAAACGCACAAATGTCAGGCTGTCTGCGTCGGTGCCGGTGCTCGCACGGCGACGTGCAGCTGCGCTCGAGAGCTGCAGCCCTGTGTGCGCTCTGTTCCACCCTGCAGTTACTTCTCTTTGGGCACGGACGGGCAGTGAAGTACCAGGGTATTTTCCATTTCTGGTACCTTAAGCTTTGTCATTCAAATAGGGCATGAGCATGATCTAATTTTTCTGTTTTTTAAGCCGGGCAGAGTTTTGTTTTTTAAGATGTCTCAAAAGTCAAAATGATTGAAATCAAAATAGTCCCAGGTGAGCATAAAACAGTTGGGCACTGTAGGAATTTGAATTTAAATACGAGCACTGCTGCTACCGGAAAATCCTTGGTGTTGAGCAACCCCGGAGAGGGAAGTGCAACACAGCGTTTCCCAAGAGACCGTTGGGAAGGGCCAGGAAGGTCCGCGGGATCTTTCACATCTGCTACATGTGGAAGTGGAGCCTTGCTAAGGCCCAGTATTAAGTGTCTTTGGGGGCTGGGGAGGATGGCTCATTGCTGATTTTGTTTCTGAAACTGGTTTGTTTACTCTGTGTAACTGCTTGTTCTTTTATAGTTACAGACTTTCTGATAGCACCCATGAAGAAAAAAAAAAAAAAAAAAGTCCAATGGTGGTAATGCATGCACATTACATGTCTTCATTGTAGAGTGTTCGTCAGTGCTTTATATCATTTAAAAAATATATCAAAATACCATTTGGAATGTCAACATTCAGTGGGCTTTGAGGAGATGTAGCAGCACATCATGGTTTGTAGGGACAAGGAGATACAGACCATTCTGGGCTGCCTCATTACCTCAAGGATAAGACAAGAAAGGGAGCTTCTGGTTCTCAGAGAGGTGGAAGCTAACGCAGTCCCTGTAGCTCTTTAGTTGAGTTCACCAGGTACGTGTAGATCAGTGTCCTCGGGCCTTGCTCTGCAAACACCTTCTGGATGGGGCTGTGCTCGTGCGGGGCTGGGGCTGCAGGCAGGAAGGATTCCGGCTCCTTTGTGTTGCTTTCCGACGCGGGAATGGCTCAGTCTCAGCGGGTTTCCTACCCCACACGTGTTGTTCAAGGTAACGTTCCGGCCGCTCCGTCCCTTCCCGGCGGCGGGTTTGCCGGGGGGCCGGAGGCTGCGGAGCGGCGCTGGGATGGAGAGCTGTCAGCAGTGCTCTAGCAGCACGGAAATACTGGAGTTTGGGATTGCCTGTTGCTCTCCAGTATTGCATTGCTGCTTTAGTGAGGCTGGAAATGGGTCCGTGCCGCGGGAGGCTGCGGCGCCCGGCGCTCCCTGTCCCTGCTCCAATAAAGCTCTGCGGAGGCAGCAGAAACGAGGGCTCCGTGTCGTTCGTGGGGACGGGGCTGCATCCCGGCTCCAGGGCCGAGCCCTTCCCTAGGGAGGAAGGGAGCAGGGATCCTTGGAGCCTGGACGGGGTGGGAGGAGGGACGGGCTCCTGGGACCCCCATCCCGGCTCCTTGTGCATTTGGGAGCTGTGACTTATCCCAGGGAGCGGTGGGAGAGCAGCCCCCTTCCCGGGAGAGCTGGCGGGGGGCTGTTCTTTGTTATTTTTATGGCTATTTATTAATAAAGATGGATAGTGGTGGGGGAGAGGGAGCGATGCGATCTCACGGATTTGCAGCTTCGTCGCTGCCCTTTGCCAGGTGGGATCAAGGCAGAGACCCCCCAGCGGGTGACGCTGCGGGGAGCCCCGAGGCCGCACGGGGAGCAGGGGCCGACGGCTGCTCCCACCGGCCGCCCCAAGCACCGGGCTGGGGCACCCCAATGTCCTAGTCCCCATCCAGGATCTGGATCTTCACGTGCTGCTGTAAGGATGGTCTGTTCCCACTCCCTGCAAGCCCTTAATCACCACTAAAAAAAATTCCTGCTTTTCCCCCAGGAATAATGCAGAGTGATTTAGTGATGAATGGCTTGTTTTACAGTGAAAGGGGCTAGAAAAGCCCTTAATTCCGTGTTTCTGTATTTTCCCTTATTATTTTTAACGTGACCAGGTGAGTTGTGCATGGGTAGCGTTTCCGTATGAAGCAGAGCTAACGCAAACCCGCCTTTCCGGTTTTCCTCGCCGTTTTCCCCGTTTTCAGCCCTGTCCGCCGCGCTCCGCCCGGTTCCGCGGCCCCGAACGGGCCCGTTCGCGGCTCGGGGGTCCCGGCGCGGCGGGCGGGGCCCGCGCGGGGCGCGAGAAAAACCCGCGGGGGCTCCGGGCTCTCCCCGCGCGAGGGCTCTGCCCCGGGGCCGGCCAGCACAGCCACATGTGTACGTACATATATACATATATATATATACAAATACACATAGACAAAACCCGCAGCGCGGCGGGCGCCGGGGCAGAGCCGCCCGCTCCCTCCGCGGCCATCGGGGGTTTTTACCTAAAGAAGCCCAAGGGCTGCAGCTCCTCGCGGTAAGTGCGCGCTAAAGCTGCGCGGCTGCGGGTTTAGAAGGTAGGAACTAGGAAAAAAAGCTCTCCTCACACTGCTCACACGCCTTTCCACCGTTCTGTACGTGTGTGTGTATGAAGTTCCCCAGCCCGAGCTCCCGGCGCGCGGGATGCTCCTCCACTGGCCGCCGGGGCCGGGAGCCCCCGCAGGTGTCGCTGATTCCTGCGAACACCAGGAGCAAAATTCCCGCTCCAGCCCTTCCCGCTCCCTCCTCCACGCGGGAGGGCTCGGGCAGCGCCCGCAGCCCCGGGAGGAGAAGGGGCCGCTTCGTGTCCCCCCCCCGCCTCTGCTCTGCTCCCTTTGATCCTGCCCTTCCCAGAACAATCTGCGGGCTGGATAACGGGATCCCCCGGGATCCGCGGTGCGAAGCCGCCGGGAGCCCCAAACGGCCGCTGTTTTGGCGACCCGGGTGGCAGGTGCCGCAGCCGGGGGCAGCGGCGGCTCTGGCGCCCCGCGGGCTCGGGACATCTCGGGGACAAACTCTCCAAACAGAAGGAGAAGAAGGTACAAATCCCAGTGTTGCCGTTTCTGAGGCAGAGGGTAACGCGGGGCTGGCGGGACCGTCTCGCCCAAACCACCCCGGGGCTCTGCTCAAAGCGCAGCCCGGGGAAGCGGCTCCGAACAGAGCGCGGGAGGGTCCCCGTTCCTGGCGCTGCCCGCGGGGCTGCCCGAGCCGCGCAGCCTCCTCCGGCGAAGGAACTGCCGGGCAAGAGCCCCCGGAAAGGAGGAGCCGGGGTGTCGGGGACGATGCGGACGGTTTAGTTTATAATGGTCCCCCCCCCTTATTCTTCACTAGAAAGCCCAAGAGGGTTTTCTAACTACGAGCCCAAGAAGGTGAGAGCGTCAACCCCGCAGGGACGGAGCATTTCGTCCTCTCCGCTTCCCGTTAGGCACTTTGTGAATGGGGGAGCGAAGAGCATCAAGGGAGAGCCCGAAGGGGACAGGAGCGACCGCGCGGCGCTGGGAGGGGGTCGGGGTAGCCCCGCGCTGCCGCCCTCGGGAGCGCGGAGCGGGCGGCGGCGCCCGCGGGGACCGGGGGGCTTCGGCCACATCCCCGGGGCGGGAGCGGCGCCTTCCCGGGAGAGGGGGCGGGAGCTGCGGGAGCGCCCGGAGCACCGGGAGCCACGAGCGTCATTCCCGGTGCCCCGGGGGCAGCCCCGACTCGCCACGGGCTGCCTGGAGCCCCCGGGAGCTGCAGAGACGCGGGGATGGAGGAGTCGGCAACAGCAACGGGCCGTGTAGTCCGTTCAGCAGGGGGTCCCTGGCTCCTCTTTCCTGGGGTGAAAGTCCCCACTGCTGAGTGTCCCGCTGGATTTTCCTGCTGCTCTTCAGCTCTGCCCTCCACATCTTCGGGGCTGCAGCACCGGTGACCTTGCTGGTCCTGGCATGCTCATGAACTTAGAAAGCTCTGTCCCCATCAAAATAGCTACTAAAACCTGTGAGCTGTGAAATGCAATAGATGTCAAGTCCTCAAAAACGTTAAAAAAAAAAAGGGGGGGGGAAACTCTACACGAACCAAAAAGCACCGTGACTTATTTGCTATATACAACTGGGTACATACAGTGAGGTCTGATCTTGCAAGGTGCAACCTTGAAGGGGAATTAAAAGCAGTTGGAACGGCAGAAACAGCCCTTTAACGAGGCTCGTGTGTAACGAGCGCCCCGCAAGCAGCCTCGGAGCGTCACTGCTGCTTGATGCAAGCGGGGCAGGATTGTCAGAGCATCATAGGCAAAACCAATGCATAGGCAGGCAAAATATACGATTAACTGGAAGGTCCTAATTTATCTGAATTTTCAGAAACGGAAGGATTTATCTTTAACAACTATCAAAAAGCGATACCCACAAGAATGAACTGCCATATAAAGAGTTGTATAAAGAGCTTTTTATGAGGGCACCAGGCTCTGTCCAGGCCACTTCAGCCTCTCCTTCTGTGACCTCCAATCAGGAGGCCAACATGGGCCAAACCAGGGCCACCGCTCGTGGCACCAGCCCCGCGACCAGCCCGTGCCAGGCTGGAATCACCCAAATCCCACATGTCGGCGGGCGAGAGGATATTAAAGCCTATAAATATTCAAAAATCATTTTTCAGCACACATTTGTGATTCATAAAATGTGGAACTATAATGAATTTCAAATGCCACGTAAGTGTTCAAATACAAGATTTTTTCTTTTTGCTTTCATAATGTTTTAACAATATACGGCTGGGTTGCATAAAGTTTGCACTTAAGACGATGTAATAACAACCCTGTCTTTTAGCCACGATCACTGATTTTAAAACTAAGAGTCTATTATTTTCAGCTCTTTTTAAGTGAGAATTTATCTTCATCTAGCACATGGGCAGGTTCTGAAAAAGTAAGCTACAGTATGGTAGAACTGGTCAAGCCAGGGTACAAGAGTATGTAATATATATATTTTTTCTTTCTGAACAAATTCCCTGCAAGGAAAATAACATAAAAGCTTTTGGGCAGGAAACCACTTTGGGGTGAGAAATATAATTTGCCAAATGCCAATGTACAGGAAGTGCTTCCCCCCAAAGGCCATTCCCCAGTATTTCAAACATGGGAGCACTTTGGAAGTCTTTTTTATATCCATTTCCCTCAAATGTATTGGACTTTTCTTGGCCCCAGGCCTTGCAGAGCCGCGTAACCCACGAGCTCCATTTGGACCTTGCCCAGCCTCCTCCCCGGCCTCCACGCGCGATTCCAAACATCCCTGTCCTCAAAACGCCACCAACCTCCCTGTGCCGGGTGCGTTTTAGAGGATAAATCCATCGTGAGGAGAATCTCAACCTCTCCTTCCCCAGCCCACAGCCTCGGAACAACCCTCTGGCTGGGGCAGGAGAGCCCAGCAGCACAAACTGCTTCCAAGGTTGCTCTAGAAGGCGGCAGGCCGGTTCTCTCCCTGTTCCCGCGTTAGGGAGGGGTTTTTACACCATCCCTACCCACCCCGGCTTTCCTTTAAACACAGTTTGTGAAGGAGGAACGAGCCAGGCCAGGGAAACGGCGCTCCCGGACACCACGGCCCCATCTGGGCAGACCCCGAGAGCAGGAATGGACGGAATAATCCGGAGGGTCGTTTACGGTTTTCCACGTTGACGCTGCTCCTCTCTGTGGACGTGCACCATCCGTCTCCCAAAACACGGCCCGGGCAGCACGTGCTCGTGGAAGGAGCGTCCGCAAACAGCCGTTAGGACATGCAGAAAGACACCCTGTTTGTGCAGTGCGTTTAGAGAAGCTCTTTGGGGTGTTAACTACAAAACATTAAGGACAGCTCAATGCTGAGCATGTCGATCTGCTGCTCGTGGATATCTGATATAAACAGGACGGTGCAGATTGTTCCTATTTCAGGTCCACCACTAACTATTCCAGTTGCAACGGAACACAGCTGGGATGAAAAACGATCAGCAGGAATGGGAAAAACAGGGAAACACGACCTAAGCTTGAACAAAAAGAAACACTATTTAAAACAGGCTGGCAGGAACGTTACTGGGATGAGGCGCTGAGCAGCACTAAGCCCTGGCACACGATGGCAGAACCCGGGCACAGAAGGACCCAAAGCGGGGAGTGAAGGGCCCGAGAAGCTGCAGGAGGGACACGTGGGAGCCGGGCAGGACCGAACCCCGTGAGCAGAGAGATCAATGAACAAACCCAAACGCTTGCTTACAAAACGGGTGTTTTTGTTTTCCCACGTGTACACATTTAATGAATATATTATTTCCACTCTTCATTTCTTTTGCCAAAACAGAACAAACAACAGTGCTTAAACAGCATTTTCTCTGGAATCTGTCTTGGTTATTGAGCGTGTTTCAGTGTTTTTTCCCTCAGCACTTTATTGCCTCCCCTATAGACTGCATCATGTCAACCAAAAGGCCTATGGAGATAAATGCAGAGAATCTGTCTTCACCGATAGAAACGTTTATGAAAAATACTCATGAGAAAAATATTCCAAGAGCACTTTAATCTATGGAACAAGTGGCATAGATGTATGGGGCTTATTTTAAAGAGACAGCCTTTATTTAAAGTACTTTGTTTTGTAGATCTTATAAAGTAAACATTACTTTCCCCCCCACCCCCCAAATATATTAAAATTGTTTAGATTCCACTGGCTGATGAATATTTTTAAGGAAAAAAAATCTAACAGAAAGGGGCAGCTCAACTAAAGCTAGACTTGAAACATTCTGTTTTGTCATTCCCTCTCCTCATAGCTCAGAAAAATGACATTTTTCACCCAGATTTCCTTCCCAGCAATAAGGCAACTCCAGGAGATTTGGATGAGCTCCTCAGAGATTACAGATACTGTAACTGGCTGCTCCTCACGCTTTATAACACCCAAAGGTGCAACTATCCAATAATCACAATCACATTTGTGCATTAAAATATAAAACTTAAATTACAGATTTTAAAAATATTACTAATAGACCTCCCTATCATAAAATGTTTTACATTTACAGTACTTGAACCATTTCAGTTCTGGGTTGATGAGGTTTAAGCAATTTACCACTGCAAGAGTTAGACTCCGGAGCTCACAACAGCACGACCCAACCAGGGGCAGCGATAGTCGGCAGTCATAGTGCAAATCAAAACAAGGAGTGCAGAACCGCACTGGTTGCTTACATTTCTAAAATATAAATGAACAAGACCAGATTCTTACATTGTACATGCAATAAGTTATAGCAAGTATATGACAACGGGGCTGGGGGCACTCTACATTTGAGCTGGTGTAGCAGAGTTGAAGCCTGTGAAGGATGGGACTCGGTGAACAGAACTTGTGTGCCGCAGCACTCGAGCCCTTCACGCTTTGTATTTCTGCTTCCCCGTCTCGCTGATCACGCAGATATGCTGGAACAAAATAAAATAGGAAGCATCTGTTAGAAAAGTAACGTTTACGGATAAGACACCGAGATGTTATGTGTTCACTCAATAATGCGCTGATAAAACCAGAAGTATGCTCATACATTTCAGTACTAAATGCAAAAATCTTGTGATATTGCTCATGCAGAATCATCCAAGTCTTGTGTTGATCAAGAAGGGGAGCACTGTCTTCACAGAATCATGGTGTGAAGGGACCTCTCTTCCTCCTCCCGAGTTTTACATGGACAGAAACGTTACTTACGTTCAAATCTCTGAAGTATTCATTGTAATCTAGGGCGTAGCCCACAACAAACTTGTCTGGCACTTCAAATCCAACAACTGAAAGAGACCGTAAGTCACCAGGATGTTAGAAAAACATTCTAAAATTCATCAAACCTTTTTAAAGTAATAAAATGGAATTTTAGAAGGAAGTAACTATCCTCTTTTTTATTTTTTTTTCTTTTGTTAAGCCCAAGTATTCTAAGACTAACATTCAAGCTATTTTAAACATTTAATTTACTTATTTGTTTTTCATTCATCAACCAAAGCAAACTTAAACAAACAGATTTATTTACTGGCTCCCCAGCAGCAGCATGATGCTAGCATGCAGCCTAAAGAAATGAATGGAAACATGTGATCCCCAGGTAGGCTATTCTCATCAGAATGGGATTTTTTTTTCCTGCAAAATGGTAAATAATTGGAAGGGTTGGTGCTTTTCCCAGCACCTCCTGGATCTCTGAACTGCCTGGCACAAGCAGTGGGGCTGGGGTGTGTGGCACAAGCCCCCGTGCAATATTGGATGTTCCCTTGGCACAGGGAGCAGCAAGGCACAAAGAGCCCTCTGCTCTTTATGGAATCACTGGCAGGGTTCAGAAACATATATGTGTGTGTGTGTGTGTATTTTATATATATATGTGTATATATAATTCCCATAGGAACAGTTTGGGATGGTCAGGCAGCATCGCTCCATCCACAAACACTACAAAACAACCTCGAAATTCCCAAATGGCTTCGTTGCCTCAAGCTCAAATTAAAGACTCCCGACCACATAAAAGCCGGGATGTTTTTTCTTCTTGGCTATAACGAGGCTCAGGAAAGAAGAGACACAGATAAATCGTATAATTCTACATCATATAATTTAAATGAAAGGCTGTGTCCTCTCTTGGAAGAGCTATGGCCGTGTTTAGAGGCTGCTCTGCCGCTCAGACGGGCCCTGCCGTGACGGCCTCGGTGCCTCTCATGGTGCAGGTGACACGTCCCGGCCTGGGCGGGCGGCAGAACAAGCCCCAGCGTGGAGGGCTCCGGATGCAGCCGGGAACACGGCCGAGCTGCAGCGGGATCTCAGCAGACAGGAACATCCCTGCCCGAGGACAGCACCTGAACGGAGCTTTGGAGGCACCAGGAGTTTGAGAATATCAAAGAAACTGAAAAAAGAGGGGGAAGAGGCTGTGACTCTGCTCTGGGATCACTCCGGTTTCTCACTGGAGGAACACGGTCCGGTCAGCAGGAATCCAGGTCTCTGGGACAGGGACAAATCACCAGCTCTTGCTGAGCCAAGAGTGGCTGTTGCTCTGGTCAAACTGCTCTGGATACTGTCCCTTTCTCTAAAGCCTGTAATTCAGATGCTTAAAAATGACTATTTTAGTGCCATTTTAGATACTCTTTCACGATAAAACCTCTGTCAGACCTACTCCCCGTTCTGCCCACCTTAGATACCTGGGACCATCCAAATGACATTAGATGACTAAGTCGAGGCACCTGAATCACTCCCAAAAGAGTCAAAGATGAATTCTGCAAATTCATTTTGACCACCTGCATGTTGCAAGAATTTCTACCAGAAAAGGGATTAACCTGGACCATTACATCAAAGTTTCCTTTTCACATAGCAAAATACATCACAAAGTTTTTTAAAAATCCACTTACAGTCTGGTCGATATCCCACACTTCGAGGGGTTCTTTTTACCAACAAACTGTCAAATAAAATGAATGTAAAATTGAAACATGGAAAAGCAGCAGGACTAAGATTTAAGACTTTTAACGACAGGCTAAATTTGGCCTTCTGACTGAGTACATGCAGGAGAGCATAATTATGCACATGTTAAACACATTACATTATTTGCAGATGCAGCTGGTGGTAATGACAGAATCAAGACTTTTTTAAAGCCATAGTGAAGAGTGACTTGATGAGGTTGTGTGTGTGCCTAGAAAGCTCAGGTGAAATCAGTCCAGTTCACAGGTGCCAAGGAGGGGCCTGGCCAGGCCAACAAGGCCCTTTTCCAAGCCTGACTGTTTGGAAACCCCAGCTCAGCTGTTCAAGCACCCTGGGCCGCGCTCGCGCAGCGCGGCCCCGACTGTTGGTTATTGCCATAAACAAAATGCCTCTGTTGTGAGGATGAAGGGACACAAACACTGCCCCAGCTCCTCCTTCCCAGAGCCACCAGGGAAGCGGGAAGCCTGGGGACGTGCAAAGGGGCTGCTGTGGAAGGAGCAAGGTCCTGACTCCCTCATCCAGCGGAGCATTCCTGCTGTTTGTAGAGGGTCCCACACGCCCCGCATCTGCCTTTGAGACAGGGCAGGAAAACAGAAGGTGGTTGATGGCTCAAGGTAAAGACAGCTCGAGCTGTTCCATATTCTCAGGTTCCATCTGTTTAAGGGGCAAGGTCTCAATTGCTTAATCCCAGTATGTGCTGCCAGTCCCTGAAATTTAAGGTCTTCGTTTGTGTTTTCTCCCATGAACTGTGAGGATTATCCTGCCTTCCGAGAGGCAAGGGGCAGAATCTGGTGCCATCAGTACAGACGTTCCCCTGTGAACAGGGTCCCTTCATTTGGGAGCAGCATTTCGGGGTTGGGAGCAGCGGAGCGAAGCGAGGGCAGCGCTTGGGGCTGGGGCGGCTGGCCAGGTCCACAGTGCCTTCAACATCCAGAAACTTCTGTCACGCTCCATTTTGAGTGCCAGTACAGGCTTTGCTACAACCAACCCCAAATCACCTCTCGATGGCAAACATTCCATCCTCAATCCTAAACCATTCCACCTTCCGCAGGTCACCGCCGGACTATGAGCAAGAAGAGCTGCCCCAGTAGCTGTCCCGACTGTTTTGGTATTGTTATGGCAACACAACTCATCAGATATGATACCCCACTCCGCTTTATCTCTAATCCCCAGCAATCACTATGTTTTTATTGTAAAATACACAACCACAGCCTAGCAGCGTGAAAGACGCAACTCAAAAAGAAGTAGGAGGAATGTTGATATCGGTTAATAACATGAAATTATCCTCTATGCTTCTTATTAGTTGTAAGTTATTTAATTAAAAATGTTTTGAAACTATTTGATTAAAAGATGTAACTAAGTAGCGAAGCCCAGAAGACCATATGGCTGGTGAGTGTCATAGCGTGACCGCTAAGGCCCAGCTGCACCAGGCACACTGCAAACACTGATGTTACACAGCAAATTAGTTTAATTCTGTGATTAAATCTAGCAAGGCAGAGCAGTGATCTCCACTGCACAGGTACACAACGGCAGTATTCAGAAATGACAAATAATAATGTGCACAGGGATACTGCGTATACCTAAGAGACAACCACTGATCTTCTAATCCCAGCTGCTAGCAATAAAAGTCTCTACCTATGAATTAATCTGGGGAAATTTAAAAAAGCCATCACCATTTTGAAGGGATTTTTGCCTCCTTTTATTTTGAATATGGCCAAAAGATTTACATTCTTCCCTATGCTTCTAAACCTAAGCTGGACTTCAGTGGTAGATTTAAAAGAAAAAACAAGAGAAACCCCCCACCTCACCATAACATGACAGGCCAACAGAGGCTCCAGACATGCACAAACTACCCCTTTCTGAACGTGCAGATCCCTCCAGTAGGATTGGAGAGAAAAGAATATTGTTTCTGCCAGCCTAAATGAACACACGTTTTCACAGCAAGCGAGAGTGCTTCTGGAGTTTAAACAAATACTAAACTCAAACCATCACAGCATATAGAACTCCTACAGAAACGTTCCCTCCCACTTATGCTGCATGGAAAAATATTTTATACTCTATTTTTCCACACTGTGTGTCACTCTGAAGATGAAATACTCAGAATTAAAAGGTTACCTGGCTACTTTCACCATCTTTGGATTGTACTGCTTAAGTAGAGACAGCAATGTTTTCATTGTTTTACCAGTATCAATTATATCCTGAAAATAAAAATCTCAGGTAAGAAAATATATTAAACCTATCAGAGCAGCATTTTCAGGTTTTTACCAAAGAAAACCTTTAACTGTAATAGCATGAGAAAATGCTAAAATACTGTTTATAATCAAGTATGAGATAAAAAAAAACCTCATAATATGCTGATGTGTTTATGCCCAGCAAAGTGATCAAATATTTAACAACAGTTTAATTGCTGTGGGTAGCAACTGCTTTGAAAACAGTTACTGAACTATGGCCTTCTCAGCAACCTGTGGAGATTTTATGGCTTGTGCTGGTGGCAGCATTTAGACAAAAAAGTCTAATGGTAACATTACACAAATAACATTAGTCTTGCAGCTGAGCTCAGTTACACAGACGGATGAATACGACAAAGAAAAGGAAAGTAAGAAAAGGAAAAATATTTAGGATAATTCGTTAATATAATTAAAGAAAAAAGCAATGGAGTTTACATTAGAGATCCAAGAAGTAGCTAAAGAAACTGCACTGGCAAATAGCTTGGTGCAGTTTGGAAGCCTGTATTGAAACACAGTAAAATGAAGCCTGACACACCATTTTAATCTCATCTACCACACACAAAAACAGTAAAAAATAATACACAGGTTATAACTGAAGCATCAGAATTACTCGTACTCTCCTCATCTGAATCAAAATAATCATGAGATTTTTAGATGGACAAGCATCCCTGGCCTGAACCAAGGCCTTCTGCATGTGAACTTATGAGGTGGGGAACACCCAGGTAGCAATGCCCCTCTTCAGGTCATCTTCCCAGCACTCGTAATTGAAATAAAACAATTCAACAAAGCGGCTGTCAGCTCCATCACCTTTAACAGATAATGCTTCTAGCCATGGCCATAAACTCCAGCAAATACATGGACAGACATACAAAAAATAAATGCAGTACATATTGTTAAATTAAATTTGGCTTACATAAAACCAAAATAAAACCTAATATTGATCTTGGCATTGTCTTATGCTCTGCTTATTAGGATAGATCTCCATTTGCAAGAGTCTCCAAGGGTTGCAGTTTTACTGTTTGACAGTTATCATGGTGATTTGTAAAGGGGTTCAAATTAGGCAATGTATAAGACGTGGTTGAATGGAAGATTCACTGAACAGATGAGAAACTAACCTATCTGGCTGTGTGGGACTTTAGAGACAGAGCTGCACCTGAAACGCAGCCAGTGCACAGTTAAATGCATCTGTCCATCTGCACCAAATGCACCTCAGAGGACACCCCGGCCACGCAGGTGACTGCTGGACACACGCGGCTTCGGTGGCAGGTTTAGAACTGAATGTTTCCTGGGGAATGGGATAACATTCTCAAATTAAAAGACACGTGATGACAAAAGGAAGCGTTATTCCCTTTTGCTTGCAGAATCAGCTGCTATAGTTGTTTTTCAGCTTAAGAATAAAGTTATTTCTATTATTTAAAGCCTTAGGACATTATTAAATTGCAAGTACATTTTCCCTGTCCTCTGCTTCCCTATCTGAGGTCAGCAGTCTCACTCAAGGACATCCTTTGAGAAAGTAATATTTACTGAATATAAGCAACAATGTCCATCAAGAAAGAGGTATTAAAACATAAAAATTAAGGAATAGTATCTAGTAGAAGATCAGACTGAGGTGCATTGTACCTGATAACATCTAAAGAACCATGACAAGCCAGAGGAATAGGAATTTAGCAATAGCATAATGCTAATTAGGAATTAGCATTCTCTGTGTAAACAAATTACAGACAAGGACATTGGGCATAGCTCTGTTTTTCACATATTTAAAGCTGTTCCTACTAGGAAGCTCTTTCAATGCCTGCAGCTGAATTTCCCAGCTGAACTTCTCAGAAGTTAATATGCTTAATTTAACTTTGTTCAAACTACTTAAAAGAAAAAAGAAAGAAAATATATCAGAACTGACATAATCACAGAAAACTGAAAGCAAATGCAAACTGCAAACCATTTTAAATGGAGATCTTCCCTTGTTACATTACATACAGTTGGACGCAACTTGAAAATTCAATTTTGTTTTTTAACATGTCCCTAGTAAGGACACAGATCATTTAAAATCAGAGTCCACTTCTAATGCTCTGACCTGGAATCAGATCTCAAGGCCTCCAGAAAGAAAAGGTTTTCGGTTTAAGAACAATGTCTGTTTGAAATCTTTCACGAGTCACACATTAAATCACCAAGTGAAACATAATACTTACTTCTACAATCAAAACATTCTGGTGGGAGGAAAAAAAAAAGATAAGAAAAGTCCATTAGTTTTTAGACATGTTATTTTCTGTAACTTATTACTTAATTAAATTTGCAGTGCAGTTAAGCATTTGTAACATCATTTACATATGTCGCAGATGTAACAGCATATTCTATTTAGTTAACATTTCTGATGCTCTAATAACAATTAATTGGCAACGACATTCTCCTCAGCATCTCAAGCTGACAACAAATTGTTCTTTAGCCATTCAGACTTGGAGAATCACAGATCCACACAAAAACAGATTACAACAGAATCTACACAATTCATATGTTTATAATACAGAAATTCATATGCTTATAATACAGAGTCTGTTATTGCAGAGTGTCACACTATAAAGATATTTACAGTTCTGCCAGAACTCTATTTTATATACTGAAATGTGATATATGTGCCTTAAAGACTGCTTAAGCATAATTAGGGGCAAAGTAATGTGTTCTGACACAAGAGGAGGCATTTGTGTGTTAATTGCAGATATCTAGCTCAAAGCTCTCTGTGCATTCAGTGGGGAAGAGCAGACTCCCAGTTTATATTCTCTGCATTTCCTTCTCTCCTCCTTGCCTTGTAACAGGAAGGTCAATTCCTAATTAAAGACCTGCAAGTTGGGTAACTTGCCTCTCTCAGCAGCATGAATTCCCTTCACTACTTTAGTGGAGCAGCAACAAAAATAACTAAAGCCACTCAATTTTACAGGTAAAAAATTGTAGACAACAGCCCACACAATTTTACTTTTTTTCAGGCACTGAAGAAAAACAAATTTCCTAAAACTTGTGGATATTGCAAATAGTGAATAGTTATTTCGTTCGATCTAAACTGATGGTTCTGATGGTGCTTATCCACCCTCCTTGTATAGAGTGGTCACTCCCAGGTTAGTTTCATTTTTTAAACTCTATATAAGCTCCACACAGTAAAAGAGCAGCCCTAACGCCATACAAGTATGTGTTCTTTAGGATTTTTGTTGTTGTTGCTATTATTATTATTATTATCTTCAGCATATAAAGAGTCCTACCTTTCCAGTCAAGGTTGAGAGGTCATCCCCACCAATGACTTTTATGTCTCCAGTTGACTGATCATTCTAATTGGAAAGAAAAGGGGAAGCATTAGCATTACCAGAATTAAAACATCTTTTCTTTCACTGATGATCAAAACTGCAAAATCAGGAAGAACTTCATGCCTTCAGAAACACAGCACCAATGAGTAGCTATTACCTAAGAAATCAAGAGTAGTCAAATTCAAAGATGATATTTTGCATGACAGATTGGAAGAGAGCTTCACAAGCACGGACATCATCTCTCATCTGTGACCGCTGCAGACGCACACGTATATAAAAGATGTTACGACTTGCTGTGCATTCACTGAAGATAAGGAAATCAGAAGAGAAACACTTCCGTTTCCAAGCTGCATGCTACTACACAGAAGGCATCTTGCATTTTAAACTTGAATGTTTTATAAAGTCCTGCTCTTTGAATAAAAATAGGCAATCATAGTAACAAAAATAGCTAGCAGACAAGACATCCATCAATAATCGGAAATAGAAGTTACAAAATGGCCAGGAAAGTTCATGTTTGCCTCTTTTACAACAAATACTAATAATGATCCCACTATTAATCACAGTAACTAAACTGCAATGGAAGTACACAGTTGTATCACTACAACATGGCATTTTGCCTCACTAAAACAAAACTTTGATGCGACCGTCAATGAATTGCTACATAAAAAATGGAGAAACTTCTGGCAGTGGCTCATAGCTAACCATGCAGTTAAAAGCATTGAACTGATTTTAAACCTCGGAGAGGTCTCATAGTTCATACTAGATGCATTATATTAATTATTCTGCTACTTAGAGATGAGATGTCATAATCCCACAATTTAATCATCTAAGGCGAAGGTTAATATCTCACATAAACCCCTACTCTCTTACCACATCTTTTCCCTGCGGAAAGCTGGATTGCTTCCTTTGCTGCTGCCCCTCACAGGCCACATTGCACTTGGCCTGATTCCGCAGGCACGGAGCCTTCCCGAACCCCGCGACGGCACCTCCGGTAACGGGGACCACGCGGGGACGGAGGGACAGGCGGATGCAGCCTCCTGCTTTCACAGCCACACGCACACGGATACGCACCTTACACAAACTGCAGGCAAGAACTGAAAACGTTAGCATGAAAAGAAGGGAAAACAAGTGACTAGAGACACCCTGTGTACAAAACGAGGCCTACTGGGATGACATTAAAGAGAAAAGGTACTAAAATCCATCAGAGTGATGTCAGCTCTCGATGCTCTCCACAAGGAAGCAGCACCAGCTGCTTATGTAAGATATATAAAAGCAGATGAGAACAGTAATGAACATTTCCCATTCAAGATTTGTATGACACAACAACTAAAAAAAAAAGTGATTATCTTTTGAGTTTTACTGCAGATATTTTAAGGAAAGCAGTAGCTTTAGCTATACTGCTGCAAAGTTGCACTGAAATGCTATGCTCAACCACTACAAGGAACATTCATTTTTTAGAGACGTTCACCATTTCAGTGCTTCCTTAACCGTGCAATCAGCACCAGGCTGAACAGTGACAACACCACTCTGCTGAAATGACCCAAAAAAAGGATGTCCAAAAGGACTTGTCACTGCCTGACCCAGCAGACATGCAGGCTGCTACTGAATGCTCGAGATACTGCTTAGATTAACCACAAACAAGCGATTCAGTTAAGCACGGCACTCATAACGCTACAAGTGCATTTCCTGTGTTCACCCTATCTTAGAATTATCCTAAATGACAGCTTCTTCTTTAAACTTGTCCTTGTTTAGATTGCAGGATTCTTTTATCTATTTCTACACCAACAGGGACTGCGTTCTCCTCCAGGGCAGGATGTGAAAAGCACCCCTGTTTACAATGAACGATGCAGAAAGGTGTCACGGGTATTTGGTGCTGAAGGGCGCACGGGCAGCGGGCTGGTGCTCAGGGCTCCCGTCAGATCGGGCTGCTCATGATCTGCTTGGCTGCAGAGCAGCTCACTGGACTCAAACACCAACACCACAAAACTGCACATCACTGCAAGCCTTTGGTTTATGCATATTAAAGTGTGATGATCAGCAGAGAGCAATCTAACCTAGAGAGCTTTCCTTGGCCGCCCCGCCAACCGTCAATGCAACGCACTCATCCTCACTTGCCTGCATTCCTGTGCAGCTGCTGAACTCCCCAACAATTAAAGGGCAAAAAACAGCTAAAGAATTTCCAACACTGGCTGTAACCAGATTCTACTAGAAAGAGCTTTGTTTAATAATTAAGCAATGTTTTAATTATCTTAAGGAGCATTCTATCTGATTTCAGTGCTGGTAAGACCGTAATGCTTCACATCTTAATACGTAAGGGATTTGTAGTCTAGATCTCTTTTCAAGGCCTCGCTGTTGTCACTGCTGAAAACCAAAACGCTTAACAAGATGCTAACCCTGACAAGTGACTCAGAAGCCACCTTTCATGGGGACATTTCAAATTCCTTACGGTTCTTGCTGTGGGGCTATCACGAGATCTTTGGGAACATTGCCCCAAGCAGGGCAGCTCCACTGGAGCTCCCCGCGGCAGCGCTCCGGCAAAACCCCCGTTTCCCCGGATGACAGTGCACATACCCAGCAGCTCCTGGCTGCCCTTCCTGACTACACAAGCAACTTCTGCTCATTTCCAAATCTGAATGTAGCAGACTGGTGATAGGCAATTCCTCCAGCACATACAAAATAAACTGTCTGTTCAGAATACAAAGCTCTGGTGGTGTTTGCGTTGCTATATTTCTGTTTCTTAACAGAAGATCATTAAAAGTCACGCGTAGGGGCTCCAGAAGCAAGAGGTATAAGCACAGTTTACTCACAGCTTGATCATCTCAGTTATCTTGGAGGAGCATTTTTGGGTGCAGACCCAGGATGAACATTGCATTTCAACACACAAAGCCCACACACACTTGGAAATATTAAATGGTAATTTGAAATAAGAATAGAGCATCAACTTCAGAATCATTGCCAAAGTTCAGCTGCTTTGTTTATGCAACCATGGTATTTTAACCTCTTTTCACCCAATTTCTAAAAGCAGGCTACATGATCTAGTACTTGCATTCAAAGGCAACGAGAGAGCTAACACTGCTTTCAACACTCATTATATTTTGTGAGTTTTCTCATCATTAAAATGGGGATTGCTTCATTTAAAAGGACAGCAAGAACCTAAGTCAGAATCCACAGAGAAGGCTTCAGAATGGCAACAACATTAATAATGCAAAGCCTGCTCAGTCAGAGACACACATGGTCGTGTTAGAACAATCCTATCCAGTCCATCACGTTACATAACCTAATGAACATAAGCCTGGATATTAATAACCACCAAAGGGTCAACAGAAACGAAATGCTCGTAAATATTGTACTAGCAGAGGCATAAGGCAGCAGGAGCTCCTCACCCATCTAGAACAAGAGAACATTCTTGCACAGAATTGGCTGAAACACCAGAAACCCTGATGCCAACACCTCAAGGAAAGCCTTCTGCTTGCACAGATTACTGTCTCCACATTTCTGTCTTGTTATTTACTCCTTATTACTAAAAAAGTGTCAAGAAAATAAACCTTCATTTCTAAAAAGAACTTACTTTGCTGCTTGCCCTGCCATCAATACCAAGGCACCATAACTCTACAGTGCAATATGCATGGAAAGCAGCAGTAAAGAAATAATCATAAGCATGCCCACAGAAAGACGAACATGGAAAACATACTATGTAAAGCTTTGCTTTTTAACAAAGTAATTTTTACAAGATTTTTCATGTGTTTTTTTTTTCCAAGTCAGTTGGGAGATGGAAAGATTAATGTCAGAGACATGTCTTAGTTTTTATGCCATTACTCCAGTAAGCCAAATTCATTAACTGAAAATGTTGCTGCAAGAAAACAGGAGCTAAGCTTCCTAACCAAAAGGAATATGCCTCGTTCCAGAATAATAAGTTCATGAACATGAGGGAGGGACGTCGAGGTTTCCCTCTGGGGCCTGTGCAGGCAGAACGTGTGCCCGTGTGGTGCCTTGGTGGCTGAGCGGGCTGCAGGAGGACCGGCTCCTTCGGGCTCCGCAGCACGAGAGCGCGGCGAGCACAGGGACAACAGCACGAGGTGCCACCAAAGGGGGGCCTGGCCCTTCTGCCCAACCTCGCGGCGCTTTCGCAGCGCAGAGCCGCAGCGGCGGCTCCTCGTGCCCGGGAATGCACCGCGGATTCCAGGTGGCTCCCGGGAACGCACCGCGGATTCCAGGTGGCTCCCGGGAACGCGACCGCGGATTCCAGGTGGCTCCCGAGCGGGCGCGCGGAGCCTCGGCACCGCTCCGCGCAGCCGGAGCAGAGCAAAGCCGGCCTGGAGGGAAGGAAAAGCCCAACACGTCACCTGGCAGCAGTACCTGCATTTATGAAGTCCCTCCACCTCCAAAACTAACGCTTGCAAAGAACCACATCTCTGCTTTTGTGGTTTAATGAAAGGAATGATGAAGCTGGACTGCCGATTCAGTAATCTCCATTTACTGGGTGCCCCATTTCTCTGCAAAGTTAAATTCTTCTGTTCAGAACGAAATTCTTCCTGTCTAATAAATGGTGTCTAAAACATATAAAAATCTCTTGTGAAAAAAAA
Source organism: Tinamus guttatus (assembly GCF_059628265.1). Taxonomy (NCBI): domain Eukaryota; kingdom Metazoa; phylum Chordata; class Aves; order Tinamiformes; family Tinamidae; genus Tinamus; species Tinamus guttatus. The sequence continues at coordinate 145,555 of NW_028289621.1, forward strand.
TGCAGGAGAACCCTCTGAATGACCCTAGAACAAGAGCTTTACACTTTGGATAGTAACCAGTGAGGAAATTGCTAAATAAGGAAAGGACATGGAAAGGATCTCTTTGCTCTAGAAAAAAGTTTTAATGGGCAGAGAAGGTTTGAAAGAAAACAGAGAAACAGCAAATTAACTTGTGACTTTTAGTATTATTTCATAATCCTCCCCCCTCCTCTGAACTCCCTTTATTATTTGTATAATATCAGCACATTTAGGCAGTAACAATATTAGACCAACTCCTCCAATAGCATCAAGTTCTGCAGTTTTATACAAAAATTGTGCAGCACTGCAGGTATACTTACACAGTAACTCTTCAACCTAATGAAGTCTACGGTCATGGGGATTGATTTGTCGCTGTTTCTGTTCAGTGCTTTGATGTAGTCTAATAAATCAGCAAAGAACTTATAGCCACCCTTGAGTACGCAGAGAGCTACAATGTGGTGTCCTCCCATGCCTTTCATAATTTCTCGTGCCAGCCTTTCTGTCCTATACAAAAACAAGAAAAAGTCATTTTCCATAGCACATTAATTTGCTTACTAGAGCAGCTGTATTTTGTATTGTGAGCACCAGCAGTAAACATAGGCGCCAAGCTCAGAAACGCATCTTTTGAAACACTTGGCTACCACGTCAGTTAATATTACTTGTTATTGGTTAACAAATTTTGATTTTCAAGGTTAATCTAATAGCAACACTGCCAAACTCTCTTGTTTTCATAAGTCACATGCAGCCAAAGCAAACCTGAACAACCTGAAGCTGTTTTACTATCTGATATGATACGCTTAAAGGTGTTTTTTTTCCCTTCAATGATAGGTTCAGTTTCCAGGAAAAGTGCAGTGTAAACTAATACAAAAAAACCAAACAAATAAAAATAAGATAGTAGTCCTTAACTGAGAAGCAGCAAAACTGTTCTCAAATTTTAAAACAAATCTCTGTTTTTGTCAAGCTAGAATGCCAGAAACTTGTTCTAATTCCAAAATATGATACCTGAGAAGCAAAGCAAGGAAACATTGCGTTGGTTTTTCTGCAATTACTGTTCCTACATTTATCCTGCAATTTATTTTATGAAAGCATATTATGTATTGACTGTGTATCAACCAGCAACAGGTTTCCCACAGGAAACTATTACAAACTTTACATCATTTTGCTTAAAAACTGTACTTTGTCCATTTTTTTTCTATACATGGACAAAGGTTTTACAATACATATAATAAGCATTCCTATATATTTTTTTCTATTCTAAGCAACTAGCACCATGCAAAAATCTAAGTGGATTATCATTTGCAAGATCTCCTGGAAGATCAACTCAGAACCACTTTTTAAGTGTCCTGTGTTTCTAATAACTCCTCTACTGAAATTGTTTTCACCTTGTTAAGAGGAATTAGGCAACTACGCAACAGAAAGTAAAATGAAAAGGAATACCTTACAGGCTTTTGCACCCATTTCTCATGGCATGAGATGAAACTTAGAGCGCTTAACAGATTTCAGTGACCAAAGTAAGGACTGACCAGCATTTGCAAGGAATAACACGTTTCCCAGAAGGCTGGAGAATGTGGGGTATTACTTGTCGCTATATAACATTAGAAGGTCTAAGAGTATGTGCTTAATAATTTACTTTTATTGCTATGCTAAGGAAATTCAGGACACTGTAATTATTTTCAGACTAAACTAATTCAATGAACAGTGTTCTAATTAGATTTTAAAATGGTTAACTATCAAATAAACACTGTAAAGAATATCATATATTGCTGGGTACCACAAGCACTCTAGAGAACTATGACAAATTTCCATGCAATAGTATGACAGCAAATGTACAAACACTTACCAGCCATACAAGAAAGAGCAAATTAACACTTGCATGTTTTAATTTCTAATTAAAGATAGTCTATTTAGATAGTCACCAGGCAGCAAAACTGCCACTGGAAGATGGTTTTTTCCAGTGTGAGGGAATCAGCTGGAGCAGTACACTGTCTGCAGGAAACAAACCTGTCCATGATGAGCCCGTGAGGAATATAGACTTTTTCCAAATCATCTGCATAATGTTTCGGTATACAGAACAAGTCCAGGTCGTAGCCTTGCTCATCATCGCCAATCTGAAAAGGAAGCACAGTGAGATTTCCATAGGTCTGCGGGGAGAAAAGCTCTGCGAGTCCTTCCCTCCATCCGATAAACTATCGGATCCACTAAACCCTCCTGGATCACCTTACCTTCCCTGCTCGCACCAGCAGCAGTGTTTATACAAACACAGTGTTATATTAACACGGTGTTTATATTAACAAAATCTTGTGTTTCACGAGCGTTGTTTCAACGACTACAGGGGCTGCTGTTCAGTACATTTTGGGGAGGAAACTATCTGAGGTCCTAACAGTGTTCTACCCCACGGGACAGTAGGAAATTCAACTACTACACCTTGATGGATCTCTATTTCTTGAAAAATCAAGGAGCTTTTCAACACCTCTGATTCCAGTAAGTGTAACACAAAACCTGCCTTTGCAGCTTCGCCAACAGACGCTAACGTGGCCGTGTTCCAAATCTCCACAACACCAAATCACAACAAAACACAGGTGCCAGTGCTCAGCACAGGACAGGACAGCTCCCGCTACACGGACGTGACAAGTCATGTTCTGCGGGACAAGCCCTCCCGCCACGGCTCGGAGACGGTGGAGGTTCAAAACCTTGCAGAATCAGAAAGGAAAGCTCTGCCTCAGCAGAGCAGCGGGTGCTCCACGTGGGCCAATTCCCTCTGTGAAATAGCTTGCAATATTAACAAGTGCTTACTAATTAGGACAAGGATCAGCATATGTATATAATCATACCAAACACTGCTGAAATGCAGGGTATTTTGTCACAGCACCACCACGAATAGGTTTCCCTAAATCCCAACCTAGCAGCAATGTGGAAGATGATTTTTTTTCATTATTTCGTTTTTTGGTAGGGAGACCTGAAGCTGAGCAGTGACAACCCACCAGGGCAGGCATTTTAAGGACCCGTTTTGGCTGCCCTGCAGACGCAGCCTCATTCGGTGCCCGGGGAGCGCTCGGCCGCAGTGGGTTTTGGTGGTTTTGGGTGGGTTCTGCCCATGCAGCCTGCAAGGAGCATCTCACCCCGAGCCTGGAAAGACCCTTCCACCCAGAGCGGACACTGCGTGACCAGGCCCTGCGCGGGGCCCCTGCAGCCCAGGGCAAGCTGCAATGTCACGGAATAAGGCAGCTCCCTTCCTAAAGATACGGAGTTTTGCTATGGTTCGCCCCCGTAATCATATCAAAGGTATCTAATAATCCTCACTTACTATGTTTGGCAAGGAATGTGCCTTTTTCTACAGATTTTGCACACTTTTTTGTTTCCTTTTTTGGGGTGGGGAGGAAGAGGAGACGGCACACGTCTGCAGTTGCAGCCATGGGGTCAGCATGGCTGTAAAGCAGAAGGCACCAACACATATTTCAAATTACTGCAGCCTCTCAGGAATCCCAGGCGCTGGCTTTAAAGCAAAACGTAAATAAAAACGAACATGCAACCTCCTCCGCAGCGTGCATTTAGGAGCGCATAGATATTTATTTATACATATACACATGTATTTATCACCACAATGCTCTTCCTCCAAAAATACACCCCAAGCTCCTCGGGTTTCGCTGCCCAGACCCTCGGGGAATAGGAAGTTACCTCCTCGTGGCCGCTTGGTTCCCGATGGGACGTTATTCCCGGCTCCTTTCTGAAGGAGCAACCTAATCTCTGTTTTTTTTTAAAAAAATAAATTCTCTCGATAAATTACCCCTAATTGGGGAAAACTCCAGTCCGCGTTACCCTGTGGAAGGGTTGGGGGGTGTAGGTTCCCTCGGCTCGCTCAGGACAGCTCGCAGGGGAAATAAGTCAATAAATAAGCCAATAAACACGTAGATAAATAAGGAATAAATAAAAGGGGAAGGCGGGAGAAGCAGCCCGGCGCGGCCCGGCGGGACGCGGCGCCCCTCAAGGTGACACGGGGAAGGCGCCGCGGGCGCGGGGCAGGGCCCGGCCGCGGCGGGCCCGCACTCACCACGATGCAGGAGCTGGCGGTGGCCATGGAGCGGCGCGGGGCGGCGCGGCCCGCCGGCGGCGACGAGCGGCGAGGACAGGCGGCGGCGGCGGCGAGCAGGGAGGCGCCGCGCCCGCCGCGGCCCCGGCGCCGCCTCCGCGCCCTCCGCGCCGCCCGCCCTCAACATGGCCGCGCCGCCTGGCCCGCCCCGGCACGGCACGGCCCGGCCCGGCACGGCGCGACCGCGTGAGGCCTGCGCGGGGCCCGGGGGGCCCAGGGCTGCCGCGCTCGAGGGAGCCGCCCCGGCCCGCGGTCTCGGCCCGCGGCCCCGCTCCTCGCCGCGGCCGGCCCTGCGCTCCGCGGGGCCCCGGCCTTGCCCGGGCCCTGCGTGCCCCGGCCTGGGAGCTCACCGGGGCGTCCCCAGGCGGGCCGGCCCCTCTGTCCTGGACGGGGCTGTCCCCGTCCTGCGTCCTCTGCTCCCTGTGGCCATCCCCTTCCCTGGCCCCTCTTCTTCCTGGCTCCATCCCCTACCCCCTCTCCTCGCTGGGGCCATCCCTAACCAGAGCAGGTCCTCTGCCCCGGATGGGACCCCATCCAAACCCTGCATCCCCTCTCCTCACTGGGGCCATCCCTAACCAGACCAGGTCCTCTGCCCTCGATGGGACCCCATCCAAACCCTGCATCCCCTCTCCTCACTGGGGCCATCCCTAATCAGACCAGGTCCTCTGCCCTGGATGGGACCCCATCCCCATGCTGTATCCGTTCTCCTCCCTGGGGCCATCCCTATCCGGGCAGGGGTTGCCCGTCCCGGATCATCCCCATCCCGGCGGGCTGTGGGTGTCCCCAGGGCTGCCGCGTGTCCTTGGTCCCCGCTGTCACTGACGGCGGCTCCAAGGCAGGGCCGGGGCTCCGTGTGCCGGGAGCGCTGCCCAGGCCGGCTCCCTCCTCCTGCCCCTTCCTTCCGAGCGCGTCTCCATCGCCTGAGGACGGGCCCTGCCTCCGGTGCTGCCTGCATCTTGTCTGAACAGAAAATCTGGGTTGAAGTAATAAAGAAATTGGCGCCAACTTCTTCTGTGGGTCTGGAATTAATGGAAAATCATTCTTTTATGTTCTACTTAAGAAAAACAACTATCAGGTTGAAGACTTCCCTCTTATTTCTCTGAGTGGTGGACACCAGGTTTTATATTTTGTTGCATAAATAGTTCATGTTAAGAAAAGGATAGCGGTTCTTAAGAACAACTTTATTTATTATGAAGAGCTGTGGCAATGTTTCTTCATGGCAAGCACTCCTAAGATACATCTAGCATGATTACTGTCAGCTCAGGAAACACACCGAACACAATCCGGGTGTTCCTTCATATGAAATAACCCATGTAAGCAAATGTTAACTTAGCAAATGAGCTCGAGTCCCGGCAAATGCAGCTAGGTGTTCAGCTACAGTTTGGCTGGGGAGGGAGGAAGAAGCCTTTACCAAACTGCTTAGAGCAGCAGAATTAAGTGAGCCCTGCAGCTAATTGATATCGGTGACATGTCGCAGCTGGCGTTTCTCCAAGGGGTTCAGGAAAGCAGCAGCTGCCCTGTCAAGTGCATGGGCAGCCTGACGTAATTGGACAGTGGGCAGTGTCTGCAAAGCGACTGTTCCACCCCAGAAGTGCTCCAGGATCTGCTTTTATTTTAATCACTGAGGACATTTCGCCTTAGTAGCCAGTATCAACGAAGCCCATAAGAGGAGTAACATCCAAGGCACCTTCCTGATGGCACATGGAAGCTGTTGGCAGAAGCTCCGCGCGTTTCTCCTGGGCGGACAAAGCGCTGGTCCTCTTCTGCCCTTCTGGGTGAGCAATTTCTTTGTTCCTCCTGCCAGCCAGCACATTTCTAGATCCAAAGCATTCCTGGTGCTGCTGGCACCCCGGAACAGAGGGAAGAATGCATTTGCAAAAGCAGAAATATTTGCTGATATTACAGGAAGTCGGTCAGCTGAGTTCAACAGATTTACTCCACCATCGGTTTTGTTCTCGCTGGTGTGGGAGCCGCTGGAGGTTATTCAGGGGCACCTGGAAGCTGCAAACCGTCTGGCTCCATGAGGCCTAAGGGTAGAGAGCCAACGTCTGCTTGCCCTGGGACGCGCAGCTTTTAGAAGGCAAACACATTCAATAAATATGTTTTGTCTCTGGGCAGACTCCTAATTTCATAATTGTTTTATCCCCTGTTGCTATCGGGAATATCTCATCAGGAAAATATGGCACGGGTGAGTGCCAGCTGTAGGTACCTTTATGAACTGACTTTGAAACCCTCGCTTGGTAACTGTGTTCCTGCAGTCGGGGGGTTCCTGGGGACAATATCAGGGTCCTCATGGCCCGGGTCAGACCGTGGGCGCTGCCCATCCAGGAGCCTCCCATGCCTTGCTCCTTCCCGGCTCCAAGCTTTGCCATTGCTATCGGGGGAAAGGAAAAGCTCATTAAATGACATACAGCGCTCACCAAAATGTGGACTGTGCTCTGTCTTCATCGTGGCTAGAGAAACCTCTCCAGTTTGACTAGTAATTTAAATAGTTTTAAATTATTTTTCTAGCCCTATGCTTCAAATGGGAGAGGAAGCTGGATGTACCAAAACAACATTTAAAAGAGATACACCCTTCCCAGGAAACACGGTCTAGTGCTGTTTGTTGCAAAACACCCTTTTAAATAATATTATTCCTGCAATCTGTCTTTTTGACCTTTACAGAAATTAGTCATCAAAGTCTCTCTCAGTGGTTACGGCTTTCCTGAATATGGGAAAGTGGGATGTATCTACCCATTTGCTTTAAGTCTAAGGCCTGCTGACCAAGTCTACCAAGATGATTCTCCCTGCTCAGCTAATAAACTACAGTTCACTTATCGAAATAAAAATACACCCTACCTGCTCTTTGGAGCTATAGGGACCTACCTTTTCCATGTCCATCTGCAGCTCTGAAACTTTGCAGGGAAAATGTCTTCAAACCTCAGAGGGGCTTTCAGAGGAATTACAGAGATTTTGCTCCTTCATCAGTAGCGCAAGGAATTGTCACTGACACCAACGTGACACGATTACCAGAACGTATCAGCGGTGGCTTATCACACACAGGGACCGTCCTCAGAAACCCCGATGTGGATCGCTGCCGAGCGCGGCGGACTTTGCTTTGGTATTTATAGCACTTATACCAGCTTTCATTTGCAAACATATCCCTCTGTCCAGAACCCGGGGACAGGGACGTGCGGGAGCAGACACACGGCAAGAGGTTAAAAAAAAAAGGAAAAGGAGTTTGTTTTAACGTGGCGCGAGCTACCGGCCATGCGGTGGCTGAGGGGGGTTATATCTGCTTGGCGCTAAGCAGCGCGGTGGGGACGGACCCTTGTGCGTCTCCAAACGGCGCCGTGACGAAGCCGCAGCGGGGCAGCCCTGCTGAGGGGAGCTGGGAGCTGCACGCGGCAGCGCTCGTGCCGGCTGCGCAGGCCGCGGCCCCGCCGCGCTCGCGGCTGCTTTCTGTGGGGAACGATGAGGTCTGTCTGCCGACACCAGCGCGGCCGGGCAGCACGTCGGGCGTCCTGCAGCGCAGGGGGTGTCTGAGGCAAAACGCGGAGAGGGCAGGGTGGACAAGGCGGCGAGGGGGCGGCCAAGGCGCTCCGGCTGCGGGGAAGGCGCTGGCGAGGGCACGGCCGCTCTCCCGGCGGATCAGGGCCCAGGGAGGCTGCTCGTGCCCCGGCTCGCGGCTCCAGCTGGCAGCGGCGCCTCACGGCCTGGGGCGGCAGCGCCCGCGCCAAGGCCCTGCCCGCCCGGGCAGCCGCTCAGGCATCCCAGGAATCTCCTTGGGCAGGGCGCAGGGAAGCGGGAGGCGGGCGGCAGGCCGGGCAGCGGCGCCGCGGGGCTGCCCTCCCCGGGCAGCAGCGGGAGCCGGTGCGAGCGCTCGGCTCCTGCAGCGCTGAACGCTGCTCCACGAGGAAGAGCGGAGCCCGAACCCGAGTCTGGGCTGACGGTGCCAGGCCCCTGCTGGGAACAGACGGATGCTCCCATGCTCCCATGGAAGAGCAGGACTCCGTTTTCACCTAAACGTGGAAACATGTGCATTTATATTGCTTGTCGCTGCAGGCCGGGGATGCCACGTGCCATTCTAGTAGCCGAAATCCACCTCTTAGATTGTAAATCTGGGATACCTGATGGGCCAGTGCAAGTTCTACTCAGTGAGACCAGCAAGAGTTTTAAATTCAGCAGGGCTCATCGAAGGCTCAGGCTGCTTGGTTTGCTCCAAATCCCCAAAAGTTTCCTAAAATTCAGTTCCCTTCTAGTGTAAAGATGGTCCGGTTGTATGAGAACAGCTTTGCCAAGGGGAAGCGAGACAGAGCAGAGCTCCTGGCTCTGAACCACCGCCAAGAGCATCTTAAATTGCAAGCTCCTAGACAGTACAGGCCTGTTATTGATGAGAGTTTAAAAACGATGTAAAGAACAATTATGTTGATGTTCTGTTTAATTGCCACACGCATCAGGTAACTGGATACAGACATTTCAAATAAAAGCTGAGTATTAGACAATTAATGATGGGAGCAATCCCCATCTACGCAAATTACTGGGTTTCAGTGACTCCTGAGATGGAGCTGAAAAAGACCCAGAGATTTAACTACTGTCACAAAGAATACTCCTCCTGCAAATGAGAAATGGGATATAGGAAAATACAAAGCTTTTTATACCTAAATTATCAACAACTTTTGAAACAAAGAAGGCAGCAACTTGATATTTAAACTGAAATACCAGTCCTTCGAGTCAAAATGTAATGAAGAATGTGATGGTATTTATTTACAGCAAAATGTTGATACTAATAAGTAGATAAAAATCACTGGAAAATAGGGCAAAAACAAATCACTTACAAACTTTGAGACCAGAAGGAGCCCCAAGCACTCAGTTTCATGTAGCAAGGTTTATCGTCTCGAAGCTGGTCTGCTTTAAGATGCTGACCTTCCGGTTTCATACTGTCGTGTCACAATTGAAGGATGTTTAGTTAGTAATTTGGAGAGTTTCAAATCCCTTTGCAAACCAGCAACTGCAGCCTGCTTCTTAGGAAGGCACCTCTTGGATGTGCTATCTGGATATTTCAGCTTTAGATTAAAGGCCACCTCCCTGCTTTGAACTCTGCAAACTTCACGGATTGCCAGAGCCAGTTTTTACTATGTTTTAAGTAAAAAAAAGAGAATTTAAATCCTGAGTAAGCCACCTACAGACTGGAGGAAGCCAGAATTGATGCAAACGCAGCAGAGAATAGTAAGCTTGCGGGCTGCAGCCTGTGTTTCACCCGAGCAGCTGGTTTTGCAGAGGTGTCTAGGCTTACACTACAGAGCAGCTGCAGGCAGCGCGCCAGGGGAAGCTCAGCGCGGAGCTGTCTGCGCAGCACCAGCCTGTTTAGCATCTGCTCCGGGAAGAGGTTCCTCCTGCCCTGCCCCGGGCATGGGATGTAGACTTGGCACGGGAACGCGGGTGGGTTTGGGGACCGCCAGTGGGAAAAGGGCTATTGCAGCCGTGCAAGCATCCGGCACGTCCCCGCGGGGTGGAAAAAGCAGGACAGCACCGGCCCTGGCTGGTGTCTTATCAGCTGGAACATCGTTTCAGGAAAAACACAAGGACTTGGTTTAAACCAAGCCAGAGGCCATCTCTGGCAAAGGCTTAAGATTGCTGCCATGAAATTCTGTAAAGATTGGGTAAGAGATGAGTCACTCAAAACCCTGCATCACCCCAGCACGTGCACGTGCTCAGTTAAGAGGCAGTAAGGAATTTTGTGCATGAGCTGCATGTTTATACATAACTGTATGATGTGCCGCTGCACTCCATGTATTTATACACAACAGAAATGTTCTTTCAAGGGTATAAAGTCACTCAAGAACTTGACTGCCAAGGTAGTCCTAAAATATTTGAAAGAAAAGAGCAGGGAGTGGAGAGGGCTGCGGTCTGGATGCTCTCTATGTTTGTAATGACCATGCAGAACGGGCCGCTCCAAGAGCACAGCAGTCTCCTGCAGATATTAATGCTTTTGAAAATGCTACTTGAAGTAAAAAGCTGAAGGGGAAGCACGTGGCTGTGCACCCTGAGGTCACGCTCAGAACTCTGCCCATGCAGTGTCTTGTACCAGAAAATGCAGGGGAGCTCGGGGCTCCACCAGGCGCAGCTGCCTCCTGCTCTAAAGCCTCAAGCACCAGAGCTCCCACGGCCTCTCCAGGCAGCACGTTGCAGAGCTCAACTCTTCCTCCTGCCAAGGCCAACCGCTCCCTCCTGCTGTCCAAGCTAAATTTATCCTGCTCTGATTAAAATCTATTTTTCTTGTCCTTTCCACAGTGGGGAGGGAAATTATTTCATTCATCTCTGCAGCTGTTTCTTACAGATTCGAAAGCATCTCTCCCACCTTCTTGAAACAAGCCCAGTCCCTCACGCTGTCACCCTCCTCATTGCTTTTCTTTGGACTTTCTCCAGTGGCTGCACGTTTGCCATGAAGAACAGTGCCTACAGCTGGCTACCATATTCCCAGAAAGGCTTTCCACTATCACAAGAGGGATTATGCTGTGCATCTTGAAGGCTCCATTTCTGTTAATACATCCCACACTTTTTTTCCCTTCAATAACAGGATGTTCACCTGCATTTGTTTACCTGGTGACTGGCTACAACCCTGGGTACTTCTCTGTACTAGCACTGCCCTAGCAGCCTGTCCCCATACTGAATTTATTTAGTTGGTAATTTCTTCTACTGAAGTGCACAAAATTGCACTTAAATTCCTTTCTGGATTTAATGAATCACATTCTACCTTTTTTTGGATGTACTGTGATCATTTTGAATTGTTATTCTATTTTCTGCTGTGTGTCATCTCAAGTCTGATGCTCCCTACAATTTAACGAGCATATCCAGTATAAGATGCTAACGAAATCAGCAAACGAGATCAGATCACAACAGACCCCTAGAGAATCCCACTGAATACATCCTTCGACTACAAATAATTTGTAATTATTACAAAGAAGTTTTCACATTCTTACCTTTAAATTGGTGTCAGATAGACCACAGTCCTCTACTTTCTTATGGATAGTCAGTCACCTGGCCTCACGTTGTGTCTACTGCTTCTCCTTTGTTCAAGTCTTGCGACCTTGTTGCAGAAGGGACAACATGGGTTTGCCAGTTTTTTTTCTTTTTCTAAAAGTCTCTCAGATAGTTTCTCTGTCCCATTATTTTTCTGAACAGAAGGGTGGAAAGCTGAGGGGTGGCTGAGCCTTTGCAGAGTTTACCACATTCCCCTCCCCTTGTCTTTAAGGCTTGAAAGTAATTTGCTGTATTTATTTCTAATCTAGGTATGACATAAACTATTTTGCCCAGACTATGAATCTCTTACATATGACAGAATAAGTATAGCTTGTCTTAAATAGGGACATAAGTATCCTGGAAGTACTCACTACTCTGCACCAACATCACCCAATACAAGGACAAGGACAGTCCTTTCCTCCTGCATCCAGGGGACCTTCCTTCATTGTGTCAGGATTTCAATGACTTGTTGTTATAGCGGAGAGTCATCAGACAGAGGAGGTTCCTCAACAATATCCTGTCCTTCCTTCAAAGATTCCAGCTGACTAGATTTAAAAATAGAAAAAAAATATAGTAAATGAATTAAACATGCATCCACTAAATACTTCTATGGCATAAAAGACCATGTGGGTGGAACTGCTCCCAACATTGATTTTGAAAATGAAAGACCCACATCCATCTCATCAGGGAATTTTTGCAAAAGTGGATGTGGAATCATGGTAACAATAATTACACTTTAAGAACAGGACCTAGTTACTTGGCTACTCTTCTTTGAAGATGATGACAGAATAATTTTTCCCAACAACTGAGTTTATGCTGACTGGGAACATGAATTTGCAGGTCACAGTAAATACCCACTACCATCAAACTGATTAAAAAAAAAAACACCCTTCATCAATAACATTGATACTTTCCTATCACATTTCTTTACACTTAAAAACATCAAAATACACCATTCTGTTACTCTAAATCATTATATACCTAGACAAATCCCAGCTCTTTACTTTCTGTTGTGTTAATCTACTACACTCTATTACGTGGTTCTAATGTGCATCTACCTGCTCTTCTGCAACGCAACTGCATTACCCTGTGTGGTCCTTGGTATCTTAGTGTGAATTAATTCATGTAATAGAAGACTTTGACAAGTCCTTGAAGAGCAGGAATGTGACTTTCCAGGCTTGGCCACTTCATGTTAGTAAAAACCGGTAAAGGCAGAATAGCTTAATCCTTACTAAAGAGATTGAAGAAGAATACACACATATGCAGTATGGAGCATGAGTAATCAACATATTGTAAAAACGCATCCTCACTTCTCTCCCTCCTGGTAAAACTTTCATGGGCTTGTTAACACAATAAGATAATCTGCATTTAAAATTAAAATGTCAGTTTTAAAGTTATACTTCCAGAAAAAGAACAGATATGCAAATATGAAATTCATAACTCATTTATTGAATATATATATGCAAGGATACCAATAAAAAGAAACTAATACTGCAAACTACAACTTTGGAAGTAAAGCCAAATATAACAGGAACAAAATATACATAACATTGTAGATAGGAATGCATTTACCCTCGTGTATACATTCCTTGTCTTTACACCTAATGTAAATGTATGCTAGAGCAAAAGCTGCAGGTGTTAGCCTAACCTGAGTGCTTTGACAAGCTACAGTTCTCCAGGATCCTTTAAGGGCTGAGATGTCACTGCTGACTAACGAATGTGCATACATATGCATATACACAAACTGCTCCAACATGTATAGAGAAATTAAGAGCTTTTTTTTTTTTTTTTTAAACCTCCATCACTAACACAGTTCTGTTTCTGGTGACATGGAAGAAGAGTTACTATTTGCTATAAGGTACTTTCAGTTCTTTTAAGATTAGTTTCATCTAATGAGGATCAATTTTACTGTCAATCTGATTCAACATATTAATCATTTTTGGAAGGCACTGATTATCACACCTGCCAGATAAGTTTGGCATTTCAGAAAGGTATCACTCTATTTTCTGCTCTGGTGTAAAAAAGTTATTCTTCATACAGGCAGCAATAAGCAGCAAGTTCTGTTCCTTAAAATTACATCTTGGGTCTACTAATAGCAGAAATTCAGGGCCAAAGTCAGTAAAATCTCGCTTTGCTGTACCAGCACTTTGTACCTGAAGATCAGACCTGGTGGAGTGCGATGGACTTAGGGGCTCCTGCGTTCCAGGAGCGAAGCTAGAGCAACTCCTGCCGGAGCTATCGCAGCAGCCCCGGTGCATCCGCACCCGCCCAAGGAGGGCCCTTTGGACGCCTCATCCGCTGCATCCCTGCGGGCAGCACAGGGGGGAATTGAACCTGGCATCCCTGGGGTCAGCGCAGGGTGGGATTGATCGGCACCTTCCTGCTCCACGGGACGGAGCGGCCTCGGAGCCTGCCCGGGCGCTCGGCGCGGGCCCTCCCGGGACACACACACAGCGGCCTGGGGACACCCTGCACCGCCGGGGCTGCCAGCGCCCCCAGACAGGACACGCTGCTCTTGTGAGAGAGGGTGAGGGGGAAAAACAGCACCCAAGGGCAAAAAGAAGGGAAATCCACTTCATGGGACAGGTTCTGTTAAAACCAAGAGCTGTCCGATTGTGAGATGAAAGCAGAAGGTGCCTATTAAAAAGAAAATTCCTAGGAACAAATTTACTGTATTAATTCACCTAGCTAATTTAAACATACCTATTTCACCTATAGAGCACTTTCATTACTTCTAACACTTCTGGGAAGGCAAGGAGATGCTCCAGAATGACCTTCAATATATGCTTGCAAGGATTACACTGCTTAAAAAAAAATAAAATAAGATAAAAAAGCAAAAAGCCCCAGACAGTCTGAAATCCCAAGCTAAAATATGCATAAAAAGACAGCAATGGCAGTATTTTGTCTTTTAAAAAAATGATGTAAATGTTTTATACCTATCATACATTGTCATGCTTTTCAAAACTACAATTAAGGACATAAGAGATGTACAGTAAATACACTGCTGAGGTACATTTCTTCTAAATATTAACACCACAACAGAATTACTCCCCAGCAGGTGATGCTACTTGGGAACATATAAATACAATTTTTACATTGTAAGGCACTTTTACCCAGCATACGTGACAAGCTGAAGTCAGTTATGACAAGTTTGAGGCTAAAAACAAAAGGATTTTTGCTTTTGACTTTCGGTTCCTGTTCATTAATGACAGTTTAGGATGTACCAGCACAAAGAGGTAGCAGGTAAACCAGCCACTTAGTCCTCTGCTACCCAAAGGTATAAAGTGCTGTTCTGGTTCGCAGTGGCATGGAATGGCATGCAATATTCTACATCGGATGAATCACTGAATAACATGTTAAACAACTGACAGTGATTTAGAGCTCAGTCTCAAATACAATTAGTATGCTGGCAGATCTACCCCATGGATCTGTCATCCAATCTTGGTTAAAAATACAGTAGCTGCAAAGTGCCTTTATTCCATGGGAGAGCCATGTCTGAGGCACGAAACCCAGAAGCATTTCAACATTGAAAGATGTTATTTTGCATTCTAGAACTGTTCTGAGTGGCTGAAAAATGTTTATAATCTAGAAGAAATAAACACCCTGATAGACAATTTCAATAATCGATCTGTCATTGCAATTCAAGTCACGCTTTTAATTTTGAAAGTTACAAATACAAAATAAAAATGATCAATGGCATCATGTTTAGAGCAGTAACTGAATATTTTCTGTACACAGCAATATTTCTTTCCAAAACTGCATTATTCCCCAGGAAAGCAAACAAATTGAATTCTAACAAGTAAAATGTTAGAAACTAATATACAGTAATTGAGTCCCTCAAGACATTAAGGGAATGCATAAGAAGACAATGACACACGTTAATTTTTTTAAAAATACAAGTAAAAAACGCTACAGAAACTCATGTTACAAGTGAACTGTTCTTGCAATACCCATCACAGAAGAACTGTATTATAGTTAAATCATTGAATTTTGCTCATTTCCTTCCTTCAAATCTAGAAGCTTTGTTGGGAGTTCAGAGTTAAACAAGTCAAAACCCTAAACAATGTGATGCAACAGCAACAAACTTGTGGACAAAGCTTTTTTTTTTTTGGTTTTACTTAAGAGAAGTCTGAGAATGTGCTTTAACAGACCAATTGACAGGCTAATAGCCATTAGAAATGGCGAGGTGTCTTGAAAGCAGTCAGAGGACTGATCTGTTAGGTTTGGAATAAACTAGATCTGATTATTCCCTAGTGGAACATCAAACTCCAGCAAGTAGAATTCCATGACATGATTGCTGACTTGACAGAAAGAAAAAAATAATCACTAAAACAATAAAAATGATAAGCAAAGTTTCTCATATAGTGGTCATAAGATTAAAAAATAAATACCGATCTAGGAACAAAGGCTGTTTCCTCATTCTTCTTACAGAATATGGGACCTCTGTGCATATTCTGGACAAAACATGAAGTGTTCCACACAACAGAGAACACTTGAGGTATGGGCATCAGATATGGTGGCTAAATTCCAGTGAGTTAGCATTGTAACTCTGAAGTAAGATTGGGTTGCAGAGTCCAAACATTTGTTTATGAAGCTTTTAATCACACTTAGTGAAGTGTTCTGGGTGATCAGGGACGCAGAGGGTGGGCTGCCAGGGCACGAACGAACTGCAGCCCTTTGGCATGAGTTCTACAGCTCCCAGCTCACAACCAACAGCTGCTCACGTAAATCTCCCCAAACAATGCTGGCCGGAATGAGCAACCGCAACAGGAACAACCTGAAATGTTCGAGCGTGCGTCGGCGCACACCGAGTCCTTTTCCGTGTGCTTTGCAAGCAAAAACTGAGCGCGGCTTTCCCAGGTACAGCCTCCGTAACTTGTGTATGAAGAAAATGGAAAATTCACAAAGGACCAGCTTGCTGCCACCATGAACTCGTCCACGTTGTTCATTCAACTAGCCAAGACTCTCCCTCATTGCATGAATCCACTAAACTTACACATTCCAAATCTTAAGGTTTTTATTCATTCAGAAATATAGATCTTACTTCATTTCAATGTCTGCCTTAACTTTTGACACTGTACATATTACATATCATTTATATAGTGTTTCTTTTTTTTCCAGACACTGCAGACTACAAACTACATAATATTGACATGTAAAACTCTGCCACTTACTGAAGGCTCACACACATGAACGTTTCAGGCAGTTCAATGAAATTTCTAACAGAGGTGGGTAGTAAAAAGTTACTAACCCTTTTCTGATTTTAGAAAACAATTTAAAAGAATTAGTAGTTATGATGTCTTAGCCATTCCCAGTTCTATAACTCTGTCCCTTGAACCTGTTTAAAAAATGATGAAAACAATAGTAAATTTAAAATCATACAAAAAAAAAAAACACTTAGCAGCTCTGACATTACATCTATATTTATCAACAGAAATGAGGGCCTCCCTTCTTACAGTTACAAAGTCAGCTGGATTAAAAAAAAACTCCCCATTTTTCTACAGTATGCCCATAAAAAGTACTTATCTGCATACACGAGATTTAAATACTTTATTGCAATAAACTACATGAAATATATATTGCATTTCAGTCTCAGTAACAGATCTGTCAGGACAACCTTCCATACCTAGTTTCCATTGAGCTGCTGCTGAGGAATGTCATTGTGGTCAGTGCCTGATTTTCCACGGCTTTTGCTTTCTCTTTCTTCATCCTCTTCATCTCTTTCATCATTTCCACTATGGTTTTTACAATAGAGTCTAAAACAGAAGGAAAAAATTAAGATTTTATTGAAAATATCTTCAAGACAAACTGTTAGTTTTGTGATGCCCTACAGGTAAGTCTCACATCATTCATGGGCTTTAGTCAATTAAAATGAGAAGGAAAGTGAAGTTAAAGCAAAAACTAAGCAACAGAACGTCAAAACTGGTGAAAAGTGCAGTTTCCAAGAGCTCTGTTGCTCGGAGAATGCCCTCTTGTGGGCACAGCACCACTGGCATCTTCAGCTGCAGCCAGGGCACTAAGAGCAGCAGCTGAGCAGGGAGGTGATGGAAGAACCATAAGGTAGATTAACGTGGTCTCAAGAGAGTAAATTACAGATTAATCGAGGTGGGAAAATTATCATTCGATTATTTTTCTTAATGTTTACATTACTATGTGACTACTACAGAAAACTGAAGTTAGAGTTAACTGAAATATTCTGCAGAGTCAACAGTTATTTTAAAATATTAAAGAGTTTTTTTTTTTTGTTAATAATACACTTGAACAGTCAAATTGGTCAGAAAAAAATGTTAGGATAGACTCAGATCCTTACTTATAAATTCCTCGTGACATATTCTCAATGTATTTAGCTTTGTCTTCTACTCCACAGTGGTAATGGTACGTTTTGATGCAGGCTTTAATCTCACACCCAATTGTAGCACCAGGCTGGCTGCAAAGCGTGCATTTCTGTTAGGGGAAAGAGGAGGATTGCACTGTTCAGCCTTTCAACCCCTTGTCTCAATATTCAGTTTAATGTTCATCATGTTTATGGTTACATTTTCAAAAAACCAATTTATCTGGCAGATCATCACTGCAATAAAAAGTTAACCAAAGGCACTGTAAAGCAGACACTATATAATGCTAATCCACTAAGGTATGAAGACCAGGGTTACCATGTCCATCACATTAAAATAGCTACACTGCTTGCACATATCACATTTCAATGCAGTATTTTCTTGTTCTCGAAATTAGTATTTTCACATCCTAAAGATTCTATATTTTTTTCCCCATGGAACAGTATCACTAAGACTTTTTCTTAAAATTCCTACCACTGAAGTGTTTTGATTTTTAATAAAACGTAGTGTGACATTTCACCAACATACCCACCTCTGGGGGCACACATACCTTTTAAAAGGTAAAAGCAGTTTGAAACAAGTTGCTGCAGAAAGTTATTCTCCAAATCTGTTTGTAGTTTTATGCAGTATGATTTTGTTTTAAACTCAGGATACAAAGCTGTTCTTCTCTTATAGTTACAGGAAGGCTAATAACCATTTACAACGTACAGCATCATAAAAAAGCCAAATACCACATGCCCAACCATCACTATTTAAGATGATTATTCCAAAATTAACTGTACATTTCAATTGTGCTAACAAATGAAAAGGATCAATTCAGAAAAGGAAGAGAGGCACAACCACACTTATCTTAGCAGAATTAACAGTATGTTCACTGCACCCTGCAGACACATACCATTCTTTTTCCTCTCTTGATTTCTTGAAGTACAGTTTTAATATCAAAGTCACCAAACTCTGCCCTTGATGTTGTTGTTAGCTGGACAGTGCCAGAAGAGAACAACTGCAAAACAAGTCCAAAATAATTTCAGAAGGTCACCAATATTTTATTGCAAAAAGCTTTATGTGCAGAAGTCACAGAAGAGATTATTCAGTACTCAGACAGGATATGCTTTATCAGTAAAACAAACAAACGCTAAGAGTGCATTAGTGTGATGAGTATTTCTTCTGATACTCACTTAACTTACTTATATCTGGTGCCTTGTAGTGATGTATTTTAAGAAACAAAGCAGTAAACATAAAATGACTACAATGATAAAAATACCAAGTAATAAATGAATACTATCATCAATTACGTCGCTGAACTTTCTGAGTCTGTTGCAGTTCTTTCCCTGTGCCATACACAATTCAAGCTTCATGGCACAGCATGTATCTACCTCCCTAAAGAGCCCCTAGAGATGACAATGGAGCACATAAGTATGATCACCATCAGCAGCATTCTCTGTGTATTAAGCTTAATCTGTTTTAAAACTGAATCTCAGGCACATAAAACAGCTAAGAACACTCTAAGCCTCCCAGGCTGCTGGGATCAGCTCTCAGTTTAGTGAGGAAACTATATGAAAACACTTATATTAATATTCCACAGACTGCCAGGACTACCTACTCATTCTGAGGTAGAACAGAAACTACCAAGTTTGTTCTTGCCCTATCTCACCCACAGAAGTAATTGTGTGAAAGACAGCACTATCTACTCATGCTCACTGAGATCTGTAAGCTAATAGTTCTTTAAATGTGGCCATCTAAATAGCTCAAGCTAATAGTTTTCTAAATGTGGAGAGCTGGTTCCTCTAAATTTGCTTCTAAAGGCAAAGTTTTTCCTGAGCTTTCATTTCTTATTCTCTACTTGACTGCCACAGCCTGAATCCACTTGTCAGAAAAGTGATTAAGTTCATTGATTCCTCCTGGATTTTGTCTGAATGTCCGTAAATATATTCATATTTCATTTTTGCAGTGGATTGTTTTAGTTTGTGTTTTCCTTTTTAAATTTTGTGTATGCAGTTAGATGTTATGGGAGCATTTCTAGTAAGCTAAAGAGTCTCTGAACTAATTCCATCTCTTGGCACATAGGCAACTTTCATCCATATTGCCTGCAGTGAAAATAAATGAATTGCTCACTTCACAACACTTCAGCACTAAAAGACATCATCAGCGCACAGACTATATTAATGCATAATTTAATGTGAGGGTGGTGCATTAAAATCTGAAAAAGCAATTCAGAGAAAATTCACACAACAGACTGACTAATAATACTGTTACTCACCATGCACTTATAGTGTGCTGCAGCCTTTTTGGCATTAAATATATGAAGCTTTCCTCTAGCTTCATTTTCTTCTTCACCTGCATGACAGAATCCACATTTAGGTTTTGTATCACTGGGGCTGCTTCTGTGGGGAGACCTGTCTCTCTGAAAGAAAAACATTTTACTAAAATATACTGCTGGGTTACAAATAAGGCTTTAATTTTAAAAGCCTGTGGCCACCAGTTGGAGGCTCAGACAAATTTTAACCAAAATCTTAATTGCAGAGAAGATATATGCAATTCTTTCTTCTAAGAAATTTAGCATATTTACTGCTTACATAGGAACTGCTTTCTATTTCGTCTGTGCCATGTGAGGACGTGGATCTAGTGTCTTCTGTTTGCCCTTTTAAATTTGTTTTTCTTGGCTTTCCCTTACGACCCCTTCTTTTTCCTTTGGGAGGTGAAGGCTCCAACTCATGTTCATTGATACTTTCTTCTAAATCTGCTTTGGAAGGTAGAAAACATCATCAAATAACATTCTCAAATTCACACAAAGCAAAAGCAAAGAAAAAACAAAACCAAAACCAAACAGACCAGATAATAACTATTTTCTGCATTTTGCTCAGAAATAAAAGGCTTTTTTTTCCCCGTTTATTACAAATATGTAGCTGTAGATTCTGAAAACATAATTTATTTTCATATCACACAATTTTGCATCTTTTACACAACACGTTTAACATTTCTTATACGTTCTTACATGCCAAAATGTCTCCTCAGATACATATATTTGTCTCCGCTGAAAATAGGCCTTATTTAAACTATACTGAAAGTCGTCTACAATGAACTGAGATTCTGTTACATTTCTACAGCACGTTCTCTCAGTGTAAATTGCTATAGAGATTATGTCAGTGTTTCTAAAGAATTCCTCTCCTCATTTTAGTAACCAATGTCTTTTGGCTTGTGAAAAAACACCCTCGTTTTGGCCACAGTATTAATGCCATATTTTAAAACTGAAATATATTTTGCCTTTGTGAAATAAATCTATAATCCATTCTACTTACAGTGTATTTTTACATCTACAACTAAAGAGAGCAATCGGTTTGCTGAAAAATGGTGCTTTTTTGACATTGACATATATAAAGCCTAAAGCACTCGTAGTCTTTATGCATATGTGTACGTATAGCTTTATTGAAGGCATACCAAACAGGTCTGACAGCTCCAGGCCGGTTGCTGACCTGCTGCATGGCTCTGCAGTGCAGCACTCTGGGCTGTCCTGGGTCCTCAGGACTGCGTGGTCAGCACAGCCCAGCTCTGCAACCTCCCAAGGCTCCTTCCACTACGATCCAACGAACTGACTTCAACACGGAACAACCGGATCTGCCCAATTCAACTGCTAACAAATTTCCTTAGCAAGCACTCAAATGAAGTCAATTTCTTTTAATGTGTTAAAAAAATTAAAACACCATCACTGGACCTGGTTAAGAAAACACATACCCACTGCCAAATAAGTTATTTCTCAAAATCCAAACCACATCACTGTGAGCCCCCAAACGAATGGATACACTAACGGAGATCTGGGCCACCTCCTTCACACATTAATAAGCATTTAACACTCCTGTAATTATCACTGACTTGCTGGGGCACTTGTCACCATCACACCATGATCTCAATACCCAAGCAGGACATTTTTTTGAGGCCAAAGCTGCTTCACTCAGATTTGTAGTGTTTTCATTATCTACAGTATCATCTACACATCAAGCCACACTTATTCTAACCTCAGGATGAACAGAAAACCCCTGAAATCACAGCCTTGAACATATTCCATTGCCACCAACGCTCAGCAGCAGACAGCTGAACCACAGGCCCC
This sequence comes from Tinamus guttatus, assembly GCF_059628265.1. Classification (NCBI taxonomy): domain Eukaryota; kingdom Metazoa; phylum Chordata; class Aves; order Tinamiformes; family Tinamidae; genus Tinamus; species Tinamus guttatus. The sequence goes on from NW_028289621.1 coordinate 167,096, forward strand.
AGGCCCTGGCATCCAGTGTGTCCTATTAAGCGCAGTCGATCTCTTGGTGATCCCTCAAAGAGCTACAGCTTCTTCCATATTTATTATTGGAGGAGAGAAAGCTAATCCAAATGCATCACAAGTTATGCTGAAATACAATTGCCCAAAGCACGACCTGCTGTATACTTAGAAAGAGGCAAACACTTGGGAAGCCAAGAGATTCTTACAAACCTAAAAATTGCTTTGGGTTATACTGCCAGATTCATCAGCTGTACACACGTTTTCTCAAGTCTCTATTAAAATACAAAACTACCACAACATTACTATGCTTCAGTATATACATATACACCATTGATACCTAATCAGATGAGCACCATTATTTACCTTACTCTGAAAAAATAAAATACTCAATGACATGGATTAGATATAGTGAAACAATGTATTTTAGTATTTTCTACTTATAATTTATCATCTAGCATAATTAAGCATAACTTACTAAAATCCCCAAAGAAGGTCAAATAACTTAGTTATCACACTCAGATCTTATATAGCAAACTTTACCATACTCTTAAAAGCTCTCTAAAATAAAGTAATTCTATTTCATCTTGTCCTTCATCATACACGAGCTTCCACTAATGTATTTAAATGTATTTTAAAAATACATATCTTTCAGCCTTTGTCTCTACTTTTACATTTATAGAAGTCATAAATGGCTCATGCATTTTTTTTCTTATTATTATTAAATGTGACTACTAAAATGGTGACCCTTTCAATAACATCAGTATGCAAGAAGTAAAAAATATTCTTTCCCAAATCTTTCCATGGATTTGTCTGCTATACTTAATGAAACCAACTGTGGTCCACTCATCTATGTGCCTTTTTTTTTTCTTTAAAAAAAGATCCTCAACAATTCTGTCATACATACTGCTTTACACACTTTAGTCCAACCTTATTTGCTAAATAACATTAAAGTCTATCCTGAACTTCCTGCAGTCACACACACAATGTGAAAATAAATGGTAACTGGAAAAAAAAAATCAACACATCAGGAAACCCAATTTTTCATGTCACCTCCTCTTCATAGAGATCCTAAGTGCTATTTTAACACTATAAGTTAGAATCTTAAATTCTAACAATTAAGATTTAAAACATGAGTAGACTACATTTTAAAAGATTGTTTCAGTATAAGGTGAAAAAAGCATCAACATTTTCTCAAAGACAGACCCTTTCTCTGTCCTTAAAACTAGTATTGCCATTAAGGTCCAGAGTTCATTGAAACCCAGATGCTGTATGACCCTTTCATTAAACGAAAAAAAGCTCCTTGCAGATTTAGATCTTCATACCACAAGTGACCTGGACCTCGAGATCAGCACCACCAAGATGTGAGGATCTGCACTACCATATCTGACTGCACAAACTGGTAACTCGAAATATTCAGGTTTCTCTCTTTAACAGCACTGTGAACTAGTGTAACAGTACAGGAAGAAAGAGATTGTAACCAGGCATAAAACACCCTGCCTCGGGTGGTCTTTACTATTCAATATACAATTTGGTTTGTGCCCTATCCCTCCCCTCAAACCCACTGCCAAGCTTACCCTGTTTCCCTGGCATCTGATGGTTGAGTGTTTCCAACTTCTCATGTCAGCTTGAACTAAGGAAAACACAAAAAGTTGTTCAACTCCTCCCTGACCAGACGACGTTTCACCATGGACACCACCCATGCTCTGCATCCCCTCACATCACCTACGTTTCTCTTCACCTGACCCAGCCCACAGCCCGTTCATTGTAGTGGTTCCAAAAATCACAATATTCTCAATATACCTATATCTAAACTCTTCCAAGGAGATTTCTTAAAAGCTTTTTTTCAAAAGGGCCTAAATGCTGTCTCTAAAAAGGCAGGTTTTATATACAACACATTCTCATAAAGATGTGGGGGGTAAATCAAGAGGAGACAGGCTATATTTTATTTTTCCAAAGCACCTAGGGACACCGTTCAGTGAATTCAGCAGAGCAGAAAGACAAGCCTCGCATGTGTATTCTAGAAACAGCACTACAAAGTACCGCAAAAAGACGACGAGCAAACTTTGCAATGAAATACGCTGTTAACAGGGAGATCCCAGAAAGATTTCTCTTTCTTCAGAGAGAAAAATCTAAAAATTCTCCTTCAGTCACAACTAGAAGGAAAAAATCTCAAGATCTTTTGCTGCTTAAAAATAACTCTTGGCACAGAGGAGGTTGAGGTATCATCGATCTATTTTTACTGCATCAGCTTCAAATGTACATGGAATTGTCTAAGTTAAAGCAAAGTAATAAAAGAATTAAGTGATTTAAAGGTTGTGAAACAACAAATAAAAAGATGATGTGCAAAATAATGGCTTACATTGCTTGCTTTATCTACCTCATGCATTACCTTAAACAATGAACTAAGTGAGCCAGAAGCAAAGGCGCTTACATCTGTACGAGGAAGATAATAACCAAACCCGACTTATTATCTTTAAAATAATAACAATAGTATATATACATATGTTTTTACAATACATTTAGAATAAAAGAGAATCTCTAAAAATTACAAAGACCAAAATCAAGCTTACTAGTATTTTAGAAGAGAAATGGATTTTAACAGAAAGAAAAAAAGTACTTCGGCATGTTTAAGATGTCCTTAAAACATGATGGAAAAAATAATGAACCACATGTGACAACATAATTATTTTAAATTGAAAAGAAATGGCATAAGACCTTACTGCTCCAGCAGTCAATAATGAAAATGTGAATGCATTTATAAGCAGCAATAAGAACCAGACTTGCATAAAAATAGTTGCGAACAAACATGGAATCAGGTAAACAGGTCATGAAACAGAAGCTTGTATCAGAAAGTTATGTGAAATTAAAGATCAAAATTCTGAATGTCATTTTTAGATGTTCTGTTTCTTTTCAAAAGTGGTGAGAAGACTCAGTTACATGAAACACATCTAAAATACAGAAAGTAAGAGGAGAGAGGGAAAAGTTAAATTACCCTCTAGGTCCAGTTAGCAATACTCTTTCAAAAGTACCAGACATTTCAAGAAACTGCTGAACCTTGCAAAACACTGCATTTTTGACCGAATAGTATCTTCTATAGTACAAAGTACTTGGAATTATTTGTTTAGTTGAGTACACTTAACATAGAAAAATGAATAAAATATTCCTTTGTAATCATACAGTCTAAGCTCTTTTTAAAGCAAATAATTGTTAGTCAAGGTTGAAAAGAATCACAGCATCTAACTTATCTGCAAAATCAGAGAGCTTGACTAGCGGTCCGGTAAATCTTTCGTTAGTAACTGGATAATGTCTTGCCAGAATTATAACTTAAATAACAGAGAGCAGCTTCTCAGAGGGTATACAACACTGACCATGCTACTTTTGGATTTCTTGCTTTTCCTTTAGCTGTTGCGGTGCTTCCTCAAAACACCTCTTTAGTAACGTGGTCTGCAGCAGGCTGGACACAGGGTTACTGACCCTGGAGCAACCGGTTCTGCCCTAGCACGGGACTAGGGGCCGTTCCAGGGCAGCCTCCTCCAGGAGAGAGGGGTTCGGGGTTGGTGGAGCCGAGACGGAATTTGCAACCATCCGGCAGCAGAAACGTCACAGCCGAGCGGCCAGGCCAGGGAAACTGCTATTGCTGCGTGTGCTAACGCAGCCAGGTGGAGGCAAACCTAGAGAAAAAGCAGCTACGAAGAAACACTGACTGAAGGCGAATCAAGATGTTACCTACTCAGTAATGCCAGTATGTTTTGGATTTTTTTCCTGCCAACCTCCAGCTTAAAAAGAACTTTGAATAAGTAATTGGTTTGATGCAGATTGCAGCATCTCTAAGTAGGTCTTCCAGAGAAATATTATCCTGAATTACTGAAACAGATTTCACGTCTGCTCGTATGAACATGATAAAAAGTGCTGAGAGGGGGAACATTCTTGTTTCCATTATGGAAACAGAGTTCCCTGCAGCTCTGAGTACAACCAAACAGGAATTATGGACCCTTTATCTTCTTACCCCCTAGTTCCCACGCATCTGTTTTAAGCATTAACAACAGATATAGTCATAGGGCTGCTTCATCATTCTTCATTACATTACCATGCAACAGATGAACAGAACAACAAGATACCACACTCTTATCTTGGCTGATGTTAAACTATTCCTGACCAGCTCAATTAGCTGCAAATATAGAAAGGAGAGGGCAGTCCTGCCTGCAAGGAATTCAAGGACACCAAAATATAAATTTTTGCAGCAATTATTTCCAAAATGTTGGAATAAATTCCAATAAATAGTTCAGGAAATTTAGTTCAACAATATTCTTCTAAAATAATACATGTTATTATACCAAAATAATTAGTAATTAAACTATTAGAAAGCTGTGGTAGTCCCAAGGCACCAACACCAATTCCTGTAACCTGTGAGGTACTAAAAATTCAGAGGGATTGCTTAGACTATGAATTAAGCCTCCAGCTGAGGTTCAGGTCAGATGATTCGCAGTTAGTTTTGTAAGCAGCAAGACAAAGACCTAGATATCAAACCTTCAACAACGGGCTGCTCCTCTGAACAGGCTTTCCAAATCTATAACAGCAAAGGGTTACAGCACCTCTCTTTTACTGTCCTTTATCTAGACAGTGGGATAATAGCGCATCAAAAATTGCCTGAAATATATAAACACACCATGGAACAAACAGGAGAGATGCAATTACCTCTGACACTCTATGTCACCTGAAAGCTAGGCCATATAGACAACTTAGCAAAAAAAGACCATCCGCTGAGCAAACAGAGAATGGGTGTAAGAGCTCACTACCATGCCATCAGGTTTCATCCTTCTGTATTCAACACAACTCCTGTCAATTAAAAGGTAGTAACTCCTGTCGTATTGGTTTTGTCTTGATGAATAGGAAGACTTAGTCTGATGCATCTTCTCCACTTGAACTTTATGAGAGCAAGCACATTTAAGAGGTTCTTTTTCTTAGGTTTTAATGGGGTAATTCAACATAGGTCCTTCAACCAATTCTCTTTGCGGTTTCAGGAAATTTTCCTCACCAGTTACAATTGTTAAAGTTTTTGCTGTTATTGTTGACTAGAACTTCTAACAAAAGGTAAGTCATATCTCAGATCTGAGCAAGGATGCAAAAAAAGCACCAGTTTTTTAGGGAAGGGAAGGAAAAAGTCCCACTGTTAACCAGCAGTATTGTCAACAGAAAACTACTATTCTAGCTGACATCAAGCCACTCACGCTTAAAATTCCACCATCCACTAACAGAAGTGATCTAATAAAAAAGTGGATTGCGACAATTAAATCCAAATACAAAGAACAAAAGATAAAAATACAGATGTTCCAAACCCAGCAGCCCAGAGCAGAAGCAGCAAGTTTCCTTTGAAAAGGGCTGCAATTCCAGCGGCTCTGGGAAGTACATTGAGTGACACCCCACGGATTAGCTTTAACTATTTTGGCACAGAAACACTGCTGAGAGCAAGAATTCATGAATATCCAGAAACAAAAGAAGAAAAAAGCTGCTCTGTCAGTGTCTAGTAGCCTTGGCTAGTCTGCTCACTCTTTTCGGCAAGGATTTTCTGGTTTGATACAGCACCACCCTTTCAGGCTCACATTCCTCTGATACTCGCATTTTCCACAAAATCAAGCCAATAAAGTGCAGACACAGAAATGCCTGTGCTACCCTACTGCCCCCCACCTCCCAGTTGGCATTGCACTAAGCAAGTTTCAGCACTTAAATACTACAAAACACTCTCCAAAGCCCCTCGCACTGCGGAAAAGCATCCTGTATCTTCTCCTTTATAGACATAATTTCTATCCTCCCAAGGCAACGAGCTTTCAGTGCAGCCAAACACCAGAGTTATACAATGTTAAGTCATTTCCACAAGAGATACAAAGTGCATTTTTCCTTTTTAATGGCAGCCTCAGACTCTGGCATTACCAAATCTACAGCTAAGTAATGACATTTCCATGGCTATAGTATAGCAGAGTTCCCTAAACTCTATGGCCTGGACAAAGAGAATGCACTATGTGGGAGACAGCACTGGGTTACAAATCTCAGATGGAGATTAAAAACAGAAAAATCAAAGTTGAAGTATAACTGCACAGATTTATAAAAATGTAAAGTGTCATGGAACAAAATATTTAAGATTAAAAACAAAATTAAACATTAAATAAGATTTTTTTTTGGACTGATGTTATTTCTTCCTCTTTCTTTCCCTTAGTCTGAGAGTCTCTTTGAATGACTCTGGCTTAGTTTTTTTAAATGTCAGCAGTGACTTTTAAGAAAAAAGCCCTATGCTTTTGTAGTTATTTTTCCCACGTCCTTTCACAGAGATGCCACAAAACGTAAAGGCCTCTGTTATTAGAGAATGATGCAGTATATTTGGTAGCAATGTTTGCTGAAAACTCTTCAAGAAAAGCACCAGCTCGGACCTGCAAATCCATGCAGAGATTTACTGGCATTGAACTCCAGACAGAATTAGAGGCATTTTTCAATAGCCAACAAGCATGAGGCACGTGCACATTCGCTATGTCCAAAGGACAGTTCAGGAGGTTACATCTCTGGACATAAGTGTCTTTATGTTCTGTTTCTGCTTGCAGACAAAGCACAGCCAGAGACCAAACCCACTACAAGACAACGTGGCCTCATGGCGCTCTTTGGAGAATCAGGGGAACACCTGCCCTGCTTTGCTGGTTTAAGCCTAGTGACAGTAAAATGAGAACATAGGATGTTTTACACAAAGTGCACCACAGTATTCCAGTACAACAAATTCCATTCTAAAAATACATCACTTGGTAATTTTCTACTTCCTTTGTATCTTTGTGAACATTGAAGTAAAATTCAAACCTTACCATCAATATATCTACCAGTAGCATAAATAAGTAAATAAGCAATTTATTACCTCATGCATATAACTGGCAGAAAGAGCAATAACTTATGGAATTTAATCTTCACTAAAAGAAACAGCAATGTACTCCAATTTATGATGAAATTTCAGTTGAAAATAAGCCAAAGTTAAACAGCCTTTCATTTATCCAAACTCTTAGTATGAAAAAGGATAAAATGCTCACAATTGCACAACTAGCTTGGAATTTTAACCACACAATTTAGCTGCTTTTGCACATTTTACTACTCTGCTGGAAGGCAGCTCTCATTAATGTATGCAGAGAGCTCTGAGTGATCTGATCACAAACCTTTTTTTATATGGAATCTCTCTTAATTGGAGACTTAAATTGTACACAATAATTAAAAAATGGTGAACGTGTACTAATGTTAGAGATAGCAAAAATAGCTGTTACCCAACAAAAATAATGCATTTACTGCAAATATTTAACTGCAAATACAGGCCTGCTTCTTCCCAGAAGGGAATGCATTACGTCTGCCCAGACTTTGTTTTGACAGAAGCAAACATCCTAAAATTAGATTTTGAACATCCTTAAATTTGGATTTTGGGTTTTTCTCCACCTCTATCAATATTTTTTCAGAGAAAATACAGAAATCAGATGGGCTTCCAAAGGAATTATTTCAGAAAAAAATAGTTCTCATTTTTACTGAAAACATTTATATTTTCCTGAAAAAAATTTAATCAAAGTATCTTTCTACAATGGGAAAAGTTTATATTGAATAATTTTACCTTCAGAGTTATGCGTTGTTTTCTTGTGTTTTCGACATAAAATCCTATAAACAAAGTAGTTGAAAACTGTCAAGTCAGTCACGATTCACAAATTATTTACTCATCTTTTAAATTTAAATGCCAGCACATTTTTCTCCCACTTGTAAGACTCACTGATATACAAATCTTGCAGTGAAAATACACTTTTCTGGCAAATCAGTATATTGAACATGATTATCATTAGAACTGTTTTGCAACACAGTTTTTTTTTTTTTTTACGATTCCAAAGGCGTTTTTACAAAGAATGTGAAATATAAATACTAAAGGAAACACAGTAAATAAATAATAGTTACATGTAAATGCCTTGTGATGGTTTCTCTCTTATCTGAGCTTTATCATGCAAAGCACAATAGTAGTGATACGTCTTGTGACACGTTTTCACATCACATCCAATGGTTGCCCCAGGACAATGGCACAGGGAGCACATCTGTGAGGAAAGAGAAACCACAGTTCCTGTTACTGTTGTTTCAATAGTTCTGTATTTACAAACAACAGAGTTACCACTCCTGGTGTGGAAACAAGCAGAGTTATGGACTGTTACTCATTTTGAGGTACATACCGTCTTTCTCCCTCTCTTCCTGCTTTCTTCATAAAGCAAGTGTTTTTCTTCATAAACTTTAAAAGCAAGGAGATATTTGCTGCATTTATACAGCAGTTCAAAAATCATCATGCCCTTATCTTCTTCATTGAATGACAAAAAGTAATTTACTTTCGCAGAATATGACATACTCGATGGAAGTGACAGGGTTTTTCACCTCAGTATTCTGTCTCCAAGGACGGTCTGCTTGTGTCAACCGTTTGAGAAAAGTTGAAATCACAAACTGCACCTCATTATTTCTGAATTACGTTAGGAGACTACGAGAGGAAAAGGATCTCCTGTTGGCAGTGAATCCTGCAGAGTCAGGAATACTGACAGTCTGCAAATTTTAACTTCAACATCTAATTCCTTCCTTTCCCCATACATCCATTTCTTTAAATCATTTCCAAAGGTCTGAATTCAGTAAAATATTTGTTACATATAAGGAATTTCTTTCAATTATATTCAATTTCATTTTTGTACTTATATGGCAGAAGAGGTTAAATGGGAACCTCTACTCTTCTTTCCTAAAAACATCCTTCTCACACCAGGCTCGCTTTCTTGTTTAGTTTATACCATCCATAAGGCTTCTAAATTGTTCACTGTTCTTTTCACACTGGATTAGGTAAAGAAATAAAAACTTTGTGACGATATTAGTATCTACACTCCAAGCCTCAGCATTTCCCAAAGATAACCAGAGTTTTATGTCTGTATCGCTCCCTCTCCCCTTCCTGCTCTTGAAAACTTACAATTAATTCCAAACTCTTAAGCATAAACGTGCAGTGCCAGATATTCCCTAGCTGTGTCTGCTGAATAAGCTTTCTGCCCATCACATTACCCGACTCCTTGGCTTGGGCAGGTTTTTCCTGTTAGTCTCAAATACCTCAAATAAATGTAATACTAAAGTTCTATAATACAGCATTTTGTCCTTTTCTCAATTTGAATAAAGTTAACTAAACAGTAAAAATGTTAAAGCCTTGGATCATTTACTCCTCTGTAAAACCAGAAATACTATAGCTACACACTGTTTCTTAGTTCTTATCTAATTTGGATGACTATTTCATATCATAATTTTGTTACACAATATGATTTAATGTATAATAATGGCTGATTAAAGCTACTTATAAAAGACTAGGGTTGCAATTATATCAATCCATTCAATTTTGGTCCGTAATTCATTATTTTTAAACACAGAATTGATTAAACGGAGGAAACTATCTTCACGAACACCAATATGCATCTGCATGAACAAAACAGACCACAGGAATTGTTGCACTGATTTAGCGGTCTAGGTTTCCCAGCAGCAAAAATATATTTATCGTACCAGGACAAACCCCACTGTCCAAACAGTCACCAACAGATTATATCAGGTATATGTGAAGAATAACCAGCTGCAAAATAGATAAGCTGTTCCAAAAGAAGGAAGAAAAAAGTCACAGATAATAGAAATAATGATCTCAATGGACTGTATTCCCAAATGTTTAGATTTAAGAAGTTATTGCTGGCCTATTAAGCTTCGAACCCACTAATTTTTCTCATCCAAAAACTTACTAATGTCAGAAACACTCCACATATCAGTCATGATCACTTCAATTTACAGGACAAGCCTCAATTTTCAGTGCATACTTGGTTAGGAGCAGCACCTGCTAAGGGAGGGAAGCTACGTAAAAATCTGGCAGCAAATACAACTTAGCAGTACAACTACTGACACACCACACAGAGCTGTTCGCTCAGTGTGTTCCCACGTAGAAGAACAAACCTAAATTGCAGGATAATTTTAGATGTTAAACTCCCTCTAAACAGGAAACATCTCAGGACTGAGAATCTATTGAATTGTTCAGGTTTTATACAAAACCTGGAGCCAGTTAAAGCTAACACCTGCAGCTACTGAGTTCCAAGAATATAAACCTCTGTGGCATCAGTGGCAGAACACAAAAGACATCAAGAAACACAAAGTAGGAAACCACCAGTAACACAAAAATAAATAACTTTCAAAAAACATTTAAGAGATCCAAGTGTCAAAGAGTTTACTTAAGTAGTTCCATTTTCTACTATGTTCATTTTACATTCCTGATCACAAAGTGAGTGACCTGTGAACAGTATTTTCTTTAAGCTTCAGATAAGCTTCATGTATGCTAAAAGATTCAATCAAAATACTGGACTATTAGTATAATTGTAGTTATAAAACTATATTTAGGGCTACTCTTAGAATCAGCAAACATTTAATGAAGTCCCTGCTGCTCAAGTCTCACAAATTTGGTGGAGCCATAACTAGCATTGTAAGGCTCATAAGAGGTCTGTGTTAACAGACCCCTCTCTTAAATCAATATAAAAGGAAGCAATAAAAGTATTTTTGATAATTAAAGACAGAGTTTGAAAGCAAAGTCAAATGTTGCTAAAGGCCCAATATTACCTTCATTAAGTCCTAGAATGAGGGACTCATGCTGAAATCTAACAGAAAACAGTAAATAGAAATTACTGAATCAGAAGCATTTAGGAAAAACCTTTTTAATGCAGTCCACTTAAAGAAATAATAGTTCAGTTTTAAGCCAATTTTATCTCAACATTCACAAGCTTTCAATTACTTTAGAGCAAATGTATTTTCTTAAAAGAAAAGATAAGACTATATATTGAACAACTTCATGCTAAACTTCTTAGAAAAAGTTTTTTCCAGGGCCAAAATCACACTTACCAGTTTAGTGCCCCTTTTTATTTCTTTCTGAATGTCTTCAATAGAGAATCCACCAAGACTCTCATTATCAGTGTGTGAAGATACCAGTGCAGATGAAAACAGCTAAAAATCATAAAAACAAAACTTATTTTAGGGGTATAAGTAATACAGAATATTTACATATTTGAAAACCAGAAACACTGCAAATAATAGTGGTTACTCATTTGTGCCAATGCCACAACTGGCTGAATTTGTCATTTGTTTTGGAGCCTTCTAGTAGTTTCACTACATTCAGCTCCTTTTTGCCATGGGTTACTTACCATACACTTGTGATGTGCTGCCACCTTCTGGTTTTCTGACATCAATAATTGTCCACATTCATTATCTTTATTAGATCTACAAAACCCACACTTCCTTTGTCTTGAAGAGACTTTTTTCTGTCCGACTGAGCTTGTCATGATTTTAAATGACCTTAGAATGCCACTTCAATCCTCTCAATGCTACAGAAACAAAAGGTGCAATCAACATGTTAACATCAATAACAAGCAATTTACAATTTTACAAATATGATATAAATACTGAAAGTGACCTCTCCCTTTTTACCTGGTTACATTAGTACAATATACCCAAATAAACACGCATCCAGGGCAGGCAGTATTTCCCAAGTCTTAATGAAATTGTATCAACAAACAGTATTTAGCCTTTTAGGCAAAAAGTTTGAACACTAATATAAACTTCAAACACTAATACAAAACAGGGAACAGGAAGAAATAAATGGAAAATATAACAGCTACAGCTATCATTAGGACTCTGGAAAAAAAATTACTACATTGCTTTCATCTCATTCCCATAATTACTTATTACAGCAAAGCAACGTGAGGAAAATGCACCATCTCTGCACGCAATAAAACCCAAGCTACTGAACCTCTGCAAAAACAAAACCAAAGAAAACCCCAAGAGCTCAGCCTAGCATCTGAACAGGTTTTGAATTTAAAAGCTCATAAAGCAATACTGGAGATGAGTAACTACCCCCTGAGATGAAAAGATAAAATGTTACCATTTTAGGTATTACACAGATACGCTGTGGCTAGTGAAGCCGTGTTATGAACAAAATTTTAGAAGGATCTATGACTAACACGCTGCAAAGGAAATGTTTTCAAGACCTATAGCTGATTTAGCTATATCACACTAGTAGCAAGTGCCTGACAGCTGCAATTCTCTTCTAAATAAATTAAGATTAAACTCAACACGAATCACATATTTAATGTATTATCAGCAACACATTTTAAAATGTAACACTAAGGTCCCTAGCCCAGTAGTGAGATGAACACGCTCCGAGTTCAGGGATGAAAACACCCAGCAACTGCATATGCCTCTTGGAGCAATACTGAAGAGTCTCTGTTCATTTGTTCCTACAGCTTTTAAAAATACTACACAAACATAGCCTAGCTTACATAACAAAAACTGCTTTCTTCAGATTGACTTACAGCTTTTTCCTTTAGTGATTTGAGCCTCGTTGTCACACAGAACAGACCACAAGGTAATAAAAGGAGCCTCTTCCACCTTTGCCTACAGTAGGCTCATCTAAATTAGAAAAGCCACCACACAGTCCGATATTTCTCTTAAAGCAGAGGTGCCCATACATCTGGATTGCATTACAATGGCTATTTGCATGAAAATGCATGACTTTTTTGAAATTTGCCAAGTCAAATCTGCTTGCTTCTAAGCAAAGGCAGACTCCTAATACTAACATCACTGTTTTTATAACAGAAAGTTGAGCAATGTTAAGTTTCCCTTGATGTTCACTTTCATTAACAACAACCTTTTCAAACTATCACTCTACTGTTTTCAGAGATCTTAACAGACCGAGTTTGGTTGTCTTGCTCTGGCAACTACAAAACTCATATATCGAAACAGAAGTGTCTGCCCCACATCTATTGCCTTTGCTTCACCAACAGCTTCATTCACTTTCTTTTCTCCGCTCAGAGCAGTTTACAAGCTGATGACGCATACTCATAAGAAGAATGCATAGACTTCAGATTTTGCTGATTTGCACAAAAAATGTGCCAATCTGGATAAAGTCGTCACACCCTTTTGCAGTGGCAATAGGGAGTCCTTACATACTAAACATAAAAGAATTACTCTACTTTCTTCTACAGAAAAAAAAAGACAATTTGGTAAGCCTGTTTTTGAGTAAAAAGAAGGATTGGTTTTAGAATTAAGGAAAGACAGTCTTTCACAATGTTATTATTATTATTAAAAAAAAAAAAAACTAGAAGATTTGGAAGCCAGAAAAAGACCTACAAAAGAACAATAAAGAGAAAATAACACAAAAAATGTTTTTGGAGCATAAATCACAAGATAAATCACACAGTGATGGGTTACATTAACAGAATGTTTTAAAATTCAAGAAGTTCCATGGTATATATAATTTGATACATTACATACAGACACACTCATTTGGGTCTACCCATCTTAAGAGTGCATTCCTTCCACACACTATTTTTGCTTCATATTCAGACACTATCACTAAGAATTTTGTCAGCAATGATAACTCTTATCAGGAAGATGAGGGATTCCTTGAGGATATATGCACAGCTTCTCACTTAATAGGAATACTTTCCCACAATAAACACTGGATACAGCTGCTCCAGACTTCTGTAGCTATTATAAAAGCAGCTATCGTAAGAAAACTCAGATTTTAGAAATGCAAATAATTTATAGAACACAAAAAATATAAGTTTATCTCACCTTTAACTTGTAAGAACAATAAACTTCGCAACAAACATCTTAGTGTGCGGCAATCAAATGCCTTCAGCCTCATGCCTGACAGTGCACTTGAACAGAACATAGGAGTACACCACTACAGCATGTGCATCTCACAGCCTCACTTCTTGATACTTGAGTTAAGGCTCAAATGGAGGTTAAAATAATGCAAATATTTACCTAATCTTGTATGGATGTTGTAGCTGTAATAAAAAAAATAATTTAGCAAAAAATGTTTGGAAATAATTATTCAATTACAAATGATTTAACACTTGAAAAAAATCATACTATAAACAAACCAAAAAACATCCGAGTAGGCCATAAAGAAAACACATGTTCTTCTTACCAGAATATTTACTCTGAAAACATTTTAAAGGGATATCTAGAAGTTTTCTTTGCAAAACTCTATTCTTTGCATTTGTCTTTTCCATTTAACTATTTACGTTATTACATTCCTAAAAACTGCAGAAAAAAATGAATATCAGAAAACATTTCAAAAGTATTTTCTTCAGAGACCTATCTCTAAATCATGTTTTCTCTCTCATGAATATCAGAAAAATCATATATTCTGATATAATTAGGATCATCTTTCTTTGTGCTGTAAACTATGTCTTACCCTATCCCTTTAAAAGCACCTGATTTTGGCAAAGACAAACCAAGATATGCATGGGCATATCATGGGCATCAGACCCAGAAATCTGAAGGTAAACACTCAAAATCTTGCTTTCATCATTAAATCTAACAACAGTGAATCCAGTTTTCTAAGTATCAAGCTGCATTTCACAGGAATGAGAAAAATAATGCAACTTAAACTTAATATTTGTTTTCCATGATTAAAAAGCTAATCAATTTTTTGTATTGTTTAAAACTCTCATTGCCAGAAATCTTGCATAGCAAGTTCACGAGAAAAGAACTTTAGTAGACAGGTTCACTGGAAACCGTGTACTACGGAATCATTGACTACAAAGTAAAGCACTATCTCTACCAACATGAAATACCACGTGTAGTACAAAACAGGTATTTTATTACACACACACACACACACTATATACATTTTATTACACATGTTCCATGTGCATGGTCTAAAAATGAGAGGTTATACCCACCTTAAAATCACACTAGACACTCATTCAGTGATTTTTCACTCAAAATTTTTGGTTCATTTGCATTTCTATTATTTTAAGTGTTCACTAAATTATTCAACATAGTGTTCTCCCTAATTCATCTTTATTTTATCTTGAAAGAAGCATGCTTTATTGTACTTACAATTGTTTTACTGTATATTGATATTACTGAGTGCTAGAAAGCAAGTTTCAGAAGGGGAAAGAAAAAGTGAAAGTTCAAGGACTCTCGGGCAAAAAAAAAAAAAAAAGACAGTTCTTAGTGTAAGAGACATTGTTCAGCACATTGTTCAGAGGAAGGGAGAGTAACCTGGAATCTAATTTCCGTTTATCACTGGAATATGCTGCAGAAGTAACAACTTGTTTATAGAAGTTAACCTCAGGTTTGTACTTCTAGCAAAGGACAGGAATCTAACTGCTACATTTGCTGACAAAGTTTGTTTGGATGTGGCCTATATGGTTACAGAATTATAGTAAATATATACATATTTAGGATTTAAATTATGACAAGAAAAATCTCAGATATCCAAATAAAACCCCCAAAAGAAATACACAAAGGTAAAAAAAAAAATCTTAAATGTGTTAACAAAGTCATTTGGAAACTAACAGAAAAATCTATAGGAAATATCTACATAAATCTATTTCATGATGACTAGAGATTACAGCTTCTCTAGTCAGGAAACTCTGAGTGCTTTATAGTCCCTATTTTGGGGAGGTGGAGAAGGGGTTGTTATTCAAGGGCAGAGGATAGGGGAAGGGAATAGGAACAGAGATCCTGTAGCTGAGAACCCATCACAATGAGTCCAAGGGAAACCTTAGCTAGAGTCACAATCGGGATCCTACGGCCGCTATAAAAGCGGGATGGGGGCTTTTCCTTGGGGGGGGAAGAGAGAGAGAAGCAAAGGGTGGGAAGTGAGTGGGCACGATCATTGTAAGCCTAAACAATAGAGAGGTAAGGTGAAATTACACGGGAAGCGCCCGAGGTGAGGCAGGGCTGGCAGCAGCACCCAGCCATCCCCAGGAAAGTTTCCACACTCGGCGGCGAGCGGGAGATGAGCCGATAAACACCTCGGCTGCGCAGCTCCCCGCGGGGACGAGCAAGGCTTTGGGGTGCGCTTCGGGGAGAGGCTGTCGCGATTCCCCCCGCGCACGGCCCGCTGCAGGCCCCGCCGGGCCCCGAGCCCCTTCCCGGCGGGAGCCTCCCCAAAGCGGGGGCTCGGCGGGACCCCAAGGGCGACGCGTCCCCTCAGGCGCCGCATTTTGGGGGGGGGGGGGGGGGGACCCGCAGACAAGGGGGGGCGGATCCCGGCGGGAAGGAGGGCTCAGGCGGAGCGGGCGGAGCGAGGCGCGTCCCGCCGCGCGCGGGGAGGCGGATAACGGCGCCGGGGGGGCCGGGGGCGCCCCGAGGGGGCAGCGCGGGGCGCCGGGACCCTCGCGGGAGGCGGCAGGCTCGGCCCGGCCAGGCCGGCCCCGGGAGCTGCGGCGCAGCCCGGGAGGGGAGGACGGGGGTCCGGTCGGCGGGCCGGGGGAGCGGAGCCTGCCCCGGGCGCGCGGCGCAGAGGGGGCTGCGCGCCCGGCCGCTCGCTCGCTCAGTCACTCACCCGTGCGGCGGGCGGGCAGGCGCGGCGCCGGGGAGAGGAGGAGCAGCTCGGGGGCAGCCCCACCCCCGCCGCCGCCGGTCGCTCAGGGCCGCTCGCTCGCCGGGACCGGCCCTTTCATTCGGGGCAGGGGACGCTGCGCCGCCGCCGCCGAGCGCAAGCACGCACGCACGGACGCAGCGACGCACGCATGCACGCAGCGACGCACGCACGCAGCGACGCACGCACGCACGGGCCGCGACGCCGCGGGGCGGCGCCCGATTGGCGCGCGAGGCGGCGCGGCGGGAGCACGCCGGGGCCCGCGGCCCTCTGCGCATGCGCGGCGGCGCCTGCCTCCGCCCGCCCCCCCCCGCGTTCCGTGAGGCGGGGGGGAGGCGGCAGCGGAAGGGGGCGGGGCGGAGCTGCGCGTGCGCAGCGCGCTGCGGCAGCCGTTGGAAGGCGCGGCTGCGCAGGCGCAGTTGGCGCAGGGCGCCTCGAGGCGGGAGCGCGGGGCGGGCTGCGCATGCGCGCGGTGCTGAGGGGCCGCCATGGTGCGGCGGGCGAGGCGGCGGCCCGGGCGGGGAGCGGGAGGTTCCCCGGCCGCCAGCCGTGAGTCCACGGTGGCCTCGGGCTCCACTGAGAGGGGGAGAGGCGGAGGGCTTATAGCCGCAGCCTCTCAGCTACCAAGGAGGGGCCCAGTCGTGCTAAGCGTTGTACTGAGGCAGTGGGGTGAGGCCTGAGCCGGAGAGCTTGGGGATGAGGTGGAGAAGAGTATAAGCCACTATTTAGCCTTTTTTTTTTTTTTAAGAGGTAGGACTAGCATGAAGTGAGCAGGACAACAGCTGATAGGAGTGCAAAGTGTGGCCGGAAAAAAAAAAAAAGGTACACAGGTTATAAGGGAATTGCTGAAGCTAGTGGTGATGTGATGCTCTATATTAAAAATAGTCTGAAATAGAAAATTGTCGCTGCACTGCTTATTTCCACAATAGCTCTAGTCATAGACTTCTCCTTAGCCTTTATAGCAGCGATAGAGAAGTGTTCTGAGCCGAGTTCCCCACTTGGGTTCCTTGATCAAAGGATCCTTGGGAAAGGGGTTGTGTGGCCTTCTGTGGAGGACCCTACTGATTCCATGCGCCACCAAAGGCTGGATGCGTGATACAGAGGAAGGGCGACGTTACATATGCATTATAAGATACTGGTGCTTATGTTGTTTATGATTTTCCAAGCACTAACGTATTTTCGTTTTTAAAGGAACTATAACATAGCCAGTTGCTTTAATTATCTTGCAGCAAAGCATTTAAGAACACTCTAGGGATGCTGTACCTCAAGTGAATACTGAATTCTGACATACTTAGTGTTACTGAGAGGCTCAGCAAGGAACACGAATTAATGAGTTTTGGAAACAGCATATTCAGCTCCCTTAATGTTTTATCCTTGTAAAATTTTACAGCCAGAGATTCCATGAGCAATGGTCGCATGCAGCAGTATTGCAGTTTTGTTTCTAATTGCCAGTGCCTGGTTTTAGCCAGCCAATTGACTGCAGTGGCCAAATAGCAGCACAAAGAAGATTCTAACTTTATGTTAAAGTGTTTTATGTGTTGGCACAGAGCCCAGGAGGCGTTAACAACTACAGGACTTCTTAGTGCCTTGTGTTTGGCAAGCTCGTCACCCACAAACTCAATTATTTACTTTCTTCCATTTCAAGAAAACAAGAAATGTCATA
Organism: Tinamus guttatus; assembly: GCF_059628265.1. Classification (NCBI taxonomy): domain Eukaryota; kingdom Metazoa; phylum Chordata; class Aves; order Tinamiformes; family Tinamidae; genus Tinamus; species Tinamus guttatus. The sequence continues at coordinate 185,194 of NW_028289621.1, forward strand.
ATCAAGACTGAAATTACAAAATAGACATTGTCATTTGTTCACAGATATAGCTTTAATCCAGTTGCTTTACAGAGCTTGGACTTGCACAGAAACGATTCATCTTTCATCAAAGACAAGATCAGTTTTTTCCATTTTCTATAGCCCAGCTGTAGTGGAGTTCATTTTACAGAGATTTCAGTGTGTGGGGCTATTTTTTTTACTTAAAAATATGGGAAATAAAACCCCATTTATTTCCCACAGAGCTGTGCCTGATTAAAACAAAAACAGGCATTGTATAACCTCCATAAGAATATACCAGAGGGGCTATTTACAAAAAGTAATTTGAGAAGCAGGTTGAATCCTCAAAAAAAATCTCCATCTCCTGCATTACCTTATATGTTTTAAGTACAGTCCCCAAAAGTGCAGTCAGTCAAATCTTAGCCTGTTCTGCAGTATAGTTTTAGGTAGAGGATGTAACTGATACTAAAAAGAGAAGAGATCCATATCATGTGTCCCGAGCTAGCAGCTTCTAAGAGCACAGCCAAACAGCTCAACCAAAATTCCAGCTACTGGCTCAAACAGCCCTCATTAGTATTTGGACAGTGCTTTGAACCTGATTAACAAATGCAATGTGTTTATGGGGTGACATTTGAAGACAAACACTGCCAGCTTTGCTATCAGCATATCCACAAAAAGTTGCTTGCAAGAGTCAGGGGAGAAGTCAAGAAAAATTATGACGAATGGAAGATGGCCTGACAGAAGTCTAGGGAAATACTTGGCTTTCTTGCCGATACCCCCACTTCCAGCTCAGCAGAAGAAGAAGAAAAAAAAACTTGTTATAGTTTTATTAAAGGACGTTCAAATGTAATTTTAAAATGATAATAAGTAATGTTGAATGTGCAACCTAGTTTGTATGCAAATCTGGACATCAAAGGCCTGCACCAAGGGAAAGTGCGTCCACCAAGCCCTGGGATCTACCACAAAACACCACAGGCAAGTCTGTATTGTGTTCTGTGCTTTTAATGTAAAAAGGCACCTCAAATTAAAGCTTTAGAATAATTCTCTGTCAATATGCATTATATACCTAATTGCACTTGCTTTTGTATGAGATTGTTAAATTTACACTCTCTTATTCTCAAAGTTCCAGTCTTTAAACCCAAACTGAAACAAAATAAGCCCCCATAAATCTCCTTGAAAAGAACAAATGTTGCCAACAGTGACTGAAACCTTAATTATTTTACCACTGATTATTTTTGCATAAAGATATGTATAGAGTAGTGTAGCCACAATCCTGAATTTGAAGAATTACAAACTATAGATATTCCCTAAACACTTAATTCACGTCAACTGACCTAAAAGCACACTGCTGCAGACAAGGTTCTGGTACAGCAGGATGCTGGTACTGAGAGATACTATGGTGTGCACTACTGAGTGTATCTATAAGGGCACTATTTTAGTGTTCACTCACCTTAATATATGTGTTTGCTACATAACACATTAATACTGTTTCGTTATTCTGGGACAAAATAACTGCAAGTGTTCTGCTCGTATAGAAGCAGATACTTTCCACTGACCTATGTCTATTTTTGTCTTTCTGTATGGACTAAAGACAATTTATATTTTGCAGTTTTGAGCTTGCTGTACCCATAATTAGGATCTCATGCTACAAATCACTGCCAAACATCTCTGCAAGACAAACGTCACTTTATCGGCTTCTTTGTATCTTACCAATATAGAGGGCAAGGACTTGAGAGCAGGAACTGCTTTCTATGCATTTATATAGTGCGTACCACAGAAGGGTTCTGACATTTCGTAGGGCCTCTAGCTGCTGTTATACAAATATTTAAAAGATAACATTTTCAGATGCATGGAAAGAAATTTACATATCAATTATGGTTGAAAAACAATTCCAGTCATTTAAGGGCATCAGATTCATTTTTTAGATTTCTTACCTTTGCTACTAGTGTCTTGTGAAGTCAAGCATTATAGCTGCTACTGAGTTGGTCTTGGTGCAATAGAATTCACAACTGATTTTTAGAGGAACATTACAAACTAGTTATGTTATATAGTAACTAGTTATATAATGAAAAAGACAGGATGCCTGCAAGAAATAAGGGTCTTAGGTCATTTATAAGATGTGAAATTAAAAAAAAAAAGTCATTGTTCTGATTCTTTCTGAAATACAGAGAACCACATTAAAATGAAGATCCCCAGTACTACTATCAAGAACACTGCATTTTGTAGAATTTTTATTCTAAAATTTAAAAACAAACCTAACAAGATAAATACAAAGAAGATTAATACCAGTCATACTTTTGAGGTAGTTGATTCACACTGCCTTCTTGTTTTAACTACGCAACGCATGTTTGTGGTTACAATCACTAACTGGGACACACGGGCTGTTGAGGCTAGGGGTGAGATAAATTTAAAGATTAGGAAAAAGCAGCAACATTTCAGAACCATTTGAGTTCTAGTATTTTAACTAACACTTTCCATGTTATGCTAGCACAGAAATAGCTAATGACACTGTAGTTTAAATCACCATCTTTAGGTTTCTGAATTAAACCAGTTGATTTCACTGGATGGTTCTTGGAGCTATTGTTTCAAGCCATCTGTGGTTTAAGAAAAACATCTCCTCTTTTCACACTCAATACCTCGCTCAGCCTCACTTTTACACCTACAAGAGTATTTCACTACTATGAATTTAATACACTGTGGTGTTTTTTTTAGTGCTAGAATCATTCAAATTATGTTTTTTACAGATAGACCATGAGGATACTTTAGACCAACAGCTCCAAAACTTTCTGAATCAGTAAGTACAGTTTGCCTCTTACTATGTTGGGGATCAACCATCAAAATGGCAACTGAAAACACTGGCTTGTGAGTACCTGTGATGGCTCTGAAGACCATCCCCTGGGGATACCTCCTTTAGGCCAGTAAAACACCAAAATGTATGTAAAACCTAATCCTTAGAATGACATTCACGGCTAGACATTCAAACAATAGTGAACTCAAAATTTGGTCAAGTATCCTCAAAACAGACGTTCTACCTGTAATATTCTTGAGTTGAATTTTGCAAATTGTCAGCTAATGTCTTTTATCACAAGGCATTTGCATTCTTCTAACTCTAATAAAAGTACAGTTGTATGATCATCTTTTATAACCTGTATCTGGGGGGGCAAATCTGTAGTTTTCAACCAGATCAGCAGCTTGGTCTGACTCACTCCAGAAGAGCACTAGTGCCAGCATGAGGGAAAGTCAGAAACATATTGCTAGGGAGGGGACTCTCTCAGTGGCATCACAGTCCTAGATGGATTTGAGCCAACTGTGGGGGGAAAGAAAAAAAAAAAAGGCTATTTTTTTAAACTACGATATGAGGCTTTCAGTTTACCGCCCAGGTCAGTCTGTTGCTTGGACACCCACCTGGCCATTGCAGGTAGCTTTCCGAGGGCCCCAAGCTCTCCCTTTGAGAAAGGTGAGATGCCTGATTATTCAGAGGTATCAGCAATCGGCAAGCTGGTGTCTATCACACAACAACAGGATATGAATGACTTGCTGCCAGATCTCGTCACAGATGCCGCTAGCCTCCAGCTGATACAAATCATCCTGCATAGCTCTCTATGACTTTATACTCTGGCAACGGTGTCATTTGAATGGTGCCTACCAGCTAGACAAAAAAGCAGCTCCCAACAAAACATACACACTGCCGATGTGTTTTATGACAACATCTATGGTTTTCTGAACTGAAACTGTGGACTTTCCAGCAAGTTACATCAGTGCTGCTTTTATGGTTTAATGTTAATGCATGGCCAACAGCACAGAAATGTCTAAATATTGCCCAAAGTGCTTTCCCATTTTCAGTGATACTTAAGAATTGCCAAAAACAATTACGAATTTAGTTATACGAACTACCGCCTGGCAGAAACCCAGCCCTCTGACAGAGAGGTACAGCAGAGGCCCCTAACAGTATCTGTATGTGGCCTAAAACTTCTCAGGATTTTACTGACGGTATCACACAGTTCTTGCCAAATGGTTTTTAGCTCATCACTTCATATGAACACTACACTGTAGTTCTCAGCAACCCATTAAATTCAAGTTTAAAAAAATGAAAAGCAATTCTCAATGCAAATAAACTGTGAAGTATATTTGAAAAGCAATGTATCAGTTACATTTTATGATCTTCTAGCAATAACAATCACACTAACAATATGACATTGGGGACACTGAGAATATTCAAACTCAATAGTCTAGCCTCAAGACTACAGTAAGGTTTAATAAGACTATAAAGTCATTATGTGGAGTTCCATTTAACACAGTTTCACTTGACGTGAATCAACGATGGAATTATTTTAAAGAGCTACAGATGAGATTCTCTGCTAGCATACACTGACATAGTTCCATGGACCAAACCCATCTATGAATTCTCATAAATGCCCTGTAAGTAAAAAGAACCCGTTTATTAGATTAAATACAATATTGGAGATTTCACTTCAAAATAAAATAAAAGGAAGCCTTACCTCAAATACATTAAAAATGTAACAGACTGTAAGAGTGTCAAACGTGTTTAATCTCACCTTGTTTATGTAGGTTAATTTGATGATATCCTCTACACAACAAACAGCTGGAAACAAAGCCACTGAAGTGTTTAAACAACCAAGCAATCTCCTCACACACACTCCCTGCTTCCCCAAAATCAATCACTCTAAGCAGGTTTTAAATTAAGTTAGATTATAAATTTGTTTCAGGGTTTCCCTTCACAGCAAGCACAATGGAAATGCACATGCACTTAAAAAATTCTGTGTGTGGTGACGAGGACCAAAACGAGCAAATGGCCAAGCTGGGGAGGCAAGTTAATTAGCTTTACTGCAGGGGGAGGGGAGAAGGAGGCGGTGTTTATACCAGCAAAGTCAGGGAAGAGGACAGTTTTCATTTGTTTTAGCTTTAAGTCAAATGGACTTCTAAACCATCGACCCAGAGACATGAATACATGTCTGACTGCATGTTTGGGAGGCAGAGGAAAAAGGAGAAGATTGGCAGCGAGGATGCTCCCAGCCAGGAACAAACACGGTTTTGCTTTACAAAGGCCATGAATACCCAGTTGTGCAGAACTCGGCCCTCCGCACAGCAGCGCGCAGGAGACAAGCCCCGAACTCCCGGCAGGACAAAGGCCAAAGGGAAAGCGGCTCCAGCCTCCGAACGGGACGCTTCTGCGTAAAGTATCCCGAGCTCTTCTGCAGTCTCCCCTCCTGCAAGCACTTACCCAGCTCGGACTTGACTGTGGTACAGCTGTAATTAAAAAAGAAAAAGGGGAAAAAAAAAAGAAAATTTAAATCTGTGCAGTTCATGTTACTTTCAGCAAGCAGGTTTTGGTTCTCTCAATCTGACTCTTCACAGTTGCTTTGCAAGTTTCAACCCTCCCCTCTTTCTGTCCCCAAATACCATCTCTTTATAGGGGAGTTTGGTCCTACAGCTTATTATAACTTGATTTTTTTTTTTATGCTAGCCATTGTTTAATTACTACTTTGAAGTCAATTTAGCAGGAAAAAAAAAAAAGTAGTTTGAGGTGGCTTTTTGCATCCCACCAAGCTATTCAGCAGGGCATTCATCCTGGATACAAAACTGGGTTGAAGCTTTAGAAGTTGAATGGATCACTCCAGTAGAGATTTAATTTCCATGAAATTCCCCCATGAAAATCCACTCACTTCTCTTACATCTGACAGACAAGCAAAGACTAGCCAATACCTTTGAAATGAGTCATTTTCAGATGTACTCCAACCATTTTTGCTCTTCTCTACGTAAATATGAATTGCTGGGGCTCAGAGAGGCGGATTTTCAAACAGCTGCTCATCTCTTCTCAAAGCCCAGGAGGGGGAAGGGAAAAAAAAAAAAAAAAGGAAGAAGAAAGAAAGAAAGAAAAAAAGCAAAGTGTATATTTCCAGTATTTCCAGGGTAAATATATGAGGTCCTCGATGACTAAACTTAGGCCAGTTACAGACATTAGCCCCAAAGCTTTCTGTTTGCAAGTTCCTCCTGCTACAGGTCATGCGGAAGAGCAATCTTCTCAAATACAAAAATGATGCCATATCAGAAGGCGCCTGTCTCACCACATGCCCTCAGGAAGGCACCACACAGGAAGAGAACAACAACAACAACAAACTTACTTTTTACATTCTATATTAAAATCCAGTGATGTAAAATCTACCAAATGCGGTATTTCACTTCTCTGGGTGCCTACAGAGACTACGCTCTTACCCAAACATGGACGACCCTAACATGGGAGGATGTTTTAGGTTGTTGCAGGCTGCATTACAAATATTTTAGTACTTTAAAGCGTGGCCCCATTTCGGGCGCGCCCTCCATTTTGTGGCGGCGGCGGCGCAGCACCCCCTGCTGGGCGCGCGCGGGGCTGCCCCGGCCCTTGTGTGACCGGCACGGGGGCACCGTGCTGGGTGCTTGGTTTTTATTATTATTTTTCCCGTTATGACGCGGCTTTTAATAGGAATATGGAGTTTGAGTTACAGACTCCCAACTGTTGCGCACTCGGATTTGGTTTGTTGGGCATTTGGCCTCACAGTGAGGAGGAGGTGCCTCCGCGCCGAGGCGGCAGCTCCCCAGCAGCTGGTGTGAGGCACCCGGTTTGCCAAGGCGCTCTCCAGGGCAAGGGAGCGTGGAAAGGCCGCGGCACCCGCTCCCAGGGGATGCTGCCACGCAAAATAAGGCAGCTCTCCCACACCCAAAGCTTTTCCTGGTGCTGTTTCACCATTACGCAAAAAATCAAAAAGTCTCTGTTAAAGTCACCGTTAAAAGTCGAAAAGTTCCACGTTTCATTAAACCAAAAATGGATTTTAAAGGTACAAACTTGAATCAATTGGCAAAAGTGGCTTTTTTTAAAATATATATAATATCTACCCTGAAGTAATCAAATATATGATCTGGCGGTTGGGCCAAAAACATTTCCTGAGTTATTTCTAAAACTTTAATAAACCTACCATGCAAGACAGGTTCAGCATTGTGTCCCCTTTTAAGGCTTTCAGTTCACTCCCTATTTTCCTGGTCCTGAGTCATAACACATACTCAGCATTTCTTTGGAAGCCCTGTATCCAAGCTAATGTTGCTGCTTCGGCTTCTTCAAGTCCTGTTGTAAATCTTTGTTCTTTAGATTTAAATTAAGAGTTTCTTCTCTTGCCTGGGGCAACTCTTCATTTAATTGTCTTAAGTTTGCTGATTTTTCATGTTAAGTCTTCTTTTAAACCTTGAAGCAGACCTTTTTTTCTTTTCCTTTTTTTTTTTTTAAAGCTTGCCCTTTGACTCTGCTTTAACTGGATAGTTTTGCAGTGAACGTAATTCTTGGAATTTTAACAGTTCTCGTCCAGCGTTTTCAAAGTCTACCTCTAATGTTTTTTCTGTTTAGTTTTGAGTTCCACTGACTGTGCACTCAAGAAAGAGATGAAATTTCAGAGAAACTGGTTCCAAATGGTCCTTGTGCATTTCTTGTTGCAAAGCTGCTAATTCCTTTGCATTCCAGGCACAATGACCCTCTGTTTCCTTTAAGCTTTCCAACATCTAAATTACCAGCCCCACAGCAGGCAGAATCCCCTTCTGTTTCCTCCTTTGAAATGTTTATCTTTGCACCTACCAACTTAGGTTCATATTCTCAAACAATGAGTTTGCGAAAACATTCTTTCCTTTGGAGCCTCTCTTTCTTCTAAATATTTTGTAATTGCCATATTGTAGATTTTTTCCCCACTCTTTGCTCTCTCTAAAGCCAGTTTTTCAGACATCACTGATTCAGGTTGATTGGCCTGACTGAAGAAAAGAGTTCTGTGCACTGAAATTAGGAGAAAATAATTTCTTTTCTGTGTTTTCTCACCACTTGTTTGTTTCCTGTCAAAGAAAAAAAATGTTAAAACAATACACTTAAACTTTGATATGAATGCTAAATATGTTTTTTGTAAAAAGACTTAAAGCTTTTAATATGTTTCTTCAGGTTAGCAATTCTCATTTAGGCTTGTAGTGGAAAATACACAGTTTATTCAGTATAATCAAGGGTATTAGCAAAGTTGCAGCTGAATACTCTGCGCAGGAGCTAAACTGTATTTTAGCTGATGCTATAATATGAAGCTGCTTTGTTAGAAGAACCAGTTTGCATCTATAGTTTGTAAAGCCAAAGAAATGTGTATAGCTCATGTACAGGACAAATCTTTTAAATAGAGGTTTTATAGTACCTGCATTTGAATATGTTTATGTTTATGGAATAAGGACTACAAACCATATTTATGGTAACCTGGCTTCTTTGTTTCATCACATCACCGCTCAAACTCCTCAAAAGTGCTTACTTTGTTTTAACATTCACCCAGGGATCGCAGTGTATGAGACACTGCTGCGCTCTAAGTGCTAGGTGCTGTCAAGAATTGTGGAGGTGTCAGACCTTATTATGGTGAATTACTGGAGAGCTGTACGTGGTAGAGACAGGCAACATACACCCTGCCTCTGGTAACCCTGAAAATTGCCCTTTAATCCTGACCTACAGGATTCCTGATATTCCAGGCACAGTCCATTCTTTGCATATAGACTGAGCAGAGACACATTTATGCAGAATCATGTAAGTTTTGCTAGAGAAACTGTGGTAAGAATTTAATGGTATCTGCAACACATATTGCTAAAAACTAAATCAGGCTTTGAATCAAAATCTATAGATATGAAAAATTTAGAGTAGCCGATTATTTCTGTTCACCTGGAAGTTTTTGTGCAGGTGTGTTTCATTGCACTGTATTTACTGAACTGAAAGGATGAAGCTCAGCTTACTTTGATGTTCTAACAGTTAAAATTCTGTCCTAATTTACATAAAAATCCCAAAGGAACAACAGCATGAGTTGAAGGGATTGTGATAAAAGTTTGGCTGTTAGGACTGGATAGCTTAAGTATCATTTACAATTTTAGGAGTAGAAACATAAACTGGATACAAAGAAGATCCTTGATAGAGGGGTTCTACTAATAGGTGAAGAAAAATAATTTCTAAATAATAATGAAAATGATAATATTTATTTAACCAAAATCAACTAACTGGACAGTTAGTTCAGAGATGCTTTATTGTATGTCAAGGATGATTCACACTTAATCTGAGTAAAAATAAGTTGAAATACAACTACTCCAGGAAGCTTGACTAGCTTGACTTCCACACCAACTTCTCACTGCCATTAGAGGCATAACAGGGTGACTAGAAGGAGGTTTAAAGTCCTAAATTTGGACAGGAATGGCCCCTGTTCAGGCTGGGGTAATATTATACCGGTGCCCAGGGGGTCCCTCGACTTTGTGTTAGCAAATCCTCAGACCATCCACCATCCGTATCATAGAAATAAGAAAGAAGGGCTTGAAAACAAGGCAGATACATGTCAAGGCTACTTTACTCGCCCAGTACTCACGTTTCTGTAATTCCTTAGGCTCTCGTGTATTTAGGGCTGAGCATGAGGTAGTTTTAAGTGGTTTTAGCCACCCTACACTCAGCTGAGAACTATGGAGCTGTGAGCAAGAAAGAGTGGGAAAAGGCATGGGCAGCAAAGCAGCCTCCGTTCAACCTGGGGGCTTGGGATCTCCTGACTGTGTGTAACGCAGGTAAATTAAATCAGGTGCCTGTTTAGCTCATCTCTTTTTCTATTTTCACAAGCCTCATCTCAATTACAGATTTTACATGTGTTTAAACCTCAATTTTGAGCCCTCCCATTAAACCCCTGTTTTTTTGCCAATTAATGTTAAAGTGGCTCCTCCAGCGTTGCAAGTCCCATGCAGGCGATGTAGGACCTGGCCGGTTGCGTTAGTTCTCCAGCAACAACATGCTGATGCTGCCAACTCCGCAGCTGCTCCGATTGCAGCCTTAATCCCTGGGACTGGCAGCCTGTGCTCCTTGGCTTGCCCTGCAAGGGGTTTTCCTACCTCTGAGCCAAACTGGTGACTAAGGAGGGCAGGAGAGGAGGGAAGGAGACACTGGAGCTTCCTGCTCAGCCTGGTCTCAGAGGAAGTCGTGATTTCCTGCAGCTCGGGGCACAGAACACTAACGCCAGCTGCACAGTTGCTTCAAGAAAGATCCCTGCAAGGGCAAAGCTGGGTAGGACCGAGCAAGGCAGGAAACCATAGCACCAATCCTACAGAAAATCATCAATCCACCATGAATGGCATCTGTGCACGTGCCGTCGTGATGGGCATTGACATTGCAACAGCATGGGCTACTTCCAATCAGTAAATATGTATTTCGGGAGTCTCTTCTTCCAGTCTAACGCAATCATGTTGCAGAAAGGAATTCCGAGATCCGGACCTCTCACACAGCCAAGAACTTTTGTGACTGAGGTAAATTTGACCTAACTTAAAGAAGAGAGGAGCACTCTGGTAGGTTTATTCATCTTTTGCATCATTTTCTTCATTTTTCTCACTCCTGCCCTCACATCATCTGTCTGTTTAAATGCTTTCCCCTCCATATTTCCTCTTTTCCTAAAAACATTTGCCAAGTGTATACAGGCAGGGAACAGAGAGTTTGCTTTTTGAAAAAGCTGTTGGATTTTATGAGCATGCACTGGCCAAAAAAAAAAAAGAAATAAAAGGAAAAAAAAAGAAAGAAATAGAGCCCACTTCAAACAACAGAAATGTATTCCAAACTTTTGAACAATTTATTCTGTTTAGTATCTTTACTAGCAACAGAACAGAGATTCCAACAATAAAAAGATAAAGCTACAAAACAGTAACTGATAAATTCAGTATCCAATGGATTGACATCCCCTATACCCTGCTGCAAGAGCAGGTGATTCGGTGAGCTGCTTTTCCCATTCTGCACTGCCAGGTTGCCACTGGCCTCACACTGGCCCCCAAAATCATCTTTCGTACCTCACATACCTCACCATGTGCTCTGCCTCCTGGTATGGGGATGGAGGAGCTCCTTGTGGATGGATGTCTGCAGAACCAGCTCATCAGCCACCTCCAAAAACCTCCTAAAAACTTTAAGGAGAAAATTCTGTAATGCGACGTTACAATAGATGAAGCTGGCATGAATGCCTGAGCGGAATGGAAAATTGTTTGCTGCTCAGGTCCCTGAGAAAATTTCCTGGAGAGAAATCCGACCCACTCACTAATTTTACTGCTTAGTTTTTCACAATTCTGAAAATTCCACAAGAATCTTCTCAGGTTTTTGATGTCAAAAGATTGAGAATTATCACCAAGGGAAGGGAGCATTAAAAAGCATTCACTATAACTAATAAAAATTGCTTGAATCAGAACCAATTTCTCCTGCAGCTTTAGGTGGTGCATGACACAAGTTCATCCCACATAAAATGCATGAGGTTCTAAATTATCAAGTCGCAGCCTTTCAAGACATAGTTAGGAAGCATTTTTGAGCATTACGGTATAACCACTTCTTTTGAAATTTCCTGGGGGACTAAATATATTCAAATATTAAAGAGTGCAGATTATGATGAATTTTGCTGTAGATATTAGACACCAGACACAGAAAAAAATGTGTTTTGGATAATATTGCAGAAGAATCACATGCAATTCAAAAACATCTCGAACACCTTTTATTATAATTTGCATGTTAAAATCATCTTACAATGATGACCTTTGGGAATCTAAGCTGCACTTACCTGCAGTAGAATATCTTAATTATATCTGGAAGAGTATTTGGAAAGCAGATAGAGAGGAAGATGAGATGCAGAAAACAAGGATGCTAGATGACCGGAGACTGTTGCTGTTCTTAACCTGCTGGAGATACTTGGACAAACGCTCCAAGTGTCTGGGAACGACATATTTGGATGCTGTTTGTCTTCAGGTTTTGTCCTTATCCGCAAGAATTGAAGCTTACTGCATGATGCGCCAGGTTCATCTCAGCAGAGAGAGCTGCTTGGGGAATTACGTTGTGCAAACAACACTGAAAAGTGCAATAGGGGTATGGAGGAGGACTGTGTCCATAAAGGCATTTCTTTTTTTTTTCTTTTTTCCTACTGGAAACGGTTTGGAGAAGTAGTTCTGTGCTTGGAAAGCACCCCTCATCTGACCTCACATGAGACCTGCAAAGAGAAGGGCTGTGATGGGTTTGCGGTTGGACTTGATGATCTTAAAGGTCTTTCCCAACCATCATAATTATATGATTCTGTGATTCTGTATGTTCCTAGATTTCCCAGTAGGAAGGGAGGTGAGAAGCTGTATGTAAAGAAATTCCTTTGACTCCTTTTTCTAAAGACTCAGTTGGTAGGTGCGTAACCCCGAGAAGAACCAGAGCCGTTGGGGGGTCTCCGTGCCTTGGTGCTGTGATTTCAGCGGGCTGCAGCGGTACAGAGCCCCGGAGATGGCCGTGCTCCGGTACAGAGCCCCGGAGATGGCCGTGCTCCGGTACAGAGCCCTGGAGATGGCCGTGCTCCGGTACAGAGCCCTGGAGATGGCCGTGCTCCGGTACAGAGCCCAGGAGATATCCCTGCTCCGGTACAGAGCCCCGGAGATATCCGTGCTCCGGTACAGAGCCCTGGAGATGGCCGTGCTCCGGTACAGAGCCCTGGAGATATCCGTGCTCCGGTACAGAGCCCAGGAGATGGCCGTGCTCCGGTACAGAGCCCTGGAGATAGCCGTGCTCCGGTACAGAGACCAGGAGATGGCCGTGCTCCGGTACAGAGCCCTGGAGATGGCCGTGCTCCGGTACAGAGACCAGGAGATGGCCGTGCTCCGGTACAGAGCCCGGGAGATATCCGTGCTCCGGTACAGAGCCCCGGAGATGGCCGTGCTCCGGTACAGAGCCCGGGAGATATCCGTGCTCCGGTACAGAGCCCCGGAGATGGCCGTGCTCCGGTACAGAGCCCTGGAGATATCCGTGCTCCGGTACAGAGCCCTGGAGACGGCCGTGCTCCGGTACAGAGCCCCGGAGATGGCCGTGCTCCGGTACAGAGCCTGGGAGATGGCCGTGCTCCGGTACAGAGACCAGGAGACGGCCGTGCTCCGGTACAGAGCCTGGGAGATGGCCGTGCTCCGGTACAGAGCCCCGGAGATAGCCGTGCTCCGGTACAGAGCCCCGGAGATGGCCGTGCTCCGTCCTCATGGATGGGAGGATGAACAGCCCGGAGGAGCTCCGGGCAGGTTTGAGGGAGCGGAGCCACAGCCGGGTACCCTGCGTACGGGAGCAGTCACAATTCTTCACACCAGTGCCTTAATGGCCTTCGACTTGTCATCAGAGCAGGTAACCTAAAATACATAACAGGGAGGCAGTAGAATAAGATCACTACATGCATAAAATGTTAGTTTGCATAGCACAAAACAGATACTAAATTATAGAAGTAATTTTTAAAATGTAATGATAAGCGTTTAAATGCATTTTAGATGTGTATTTCTGTATATGATGTTGTTTTATCGTGTCCACATGACAATGTGTGACTGATGCTACTTTTCGTTTCAGCACCAGTATTTACATAGCCAAGGATGTAGTTAGTGCCCTGGTAGAAGGGAGCAGCACCACTTCCCTTCAGATAGCGAGGGAGCATCCTACGCTGAGCAAGGACAAACCTACAACATTCCCTGGAACAAGCCTTCTCTCTCAGTTCTACCAACTGGTAAAGAATGGGACCACTGAACAAAACAGGCTTTAACTCTGGTTAGTCCCAAAGTGCACTTTTTGTTTTGATATTAGCTTCTATTTATTTCACATGATCCGATTTTACACGGCCCCTTCAGACTGCTGGAAATGCTGTGCTGAGATGAGTGTATGGACATGGAAGTCGGGTTTGGGAAGACGCACTTAGACCAGGGAAGACGGGCAGCATGTTAGGAAGCAGCCGTTAGCTGATAAGAGTGATCTGTATGTTGAACCAGAGAAGAGGCATCTGCTCTATAAATATCAGACCCTGCAATCTAGCAGCAGTAACTCACCACTCTGGTGGTAGATATAGTTAATATTTCAGTTTTCTGGTTGCTGATAGATTGGTTTAATTTAATTCAGCTAAATTAGAAGCCCTTTCCATTCCCAAGGTAACAAGAAATCTGAACAATAAGGATAAAAATATCTTTTGGACGTAGTCTGCTTCACAGGGTCTGTACAGCCTTCACCTTTCTATTTCAAGCCCCTTTAGGGCTTAGAAAAATCAGCAAGTGCCTTGAGAATACAGGGTTGAACTCCTTGGAAGGGGAGGGAGTGCAGGGCATCCATAACATGTCTTTAAAACCTCCTCTCGTTTTCCATGGAGGATTCGAGGGGCTTTGGTATATATTTCAGGGCAAAAGCACTCATTTAAAAAATAAAATATTTATGCTGGGAAATGTGTCCTGCTCTTGTTGCCTTTTATAAGCAAAATGGCTTTATCCTGGTATACTGGATTATTGAAGGGAAAAAAAAAAAATGGAATGTATCACAGAAGCCTCTTTCTGCCTTGTGGGAATTTGGCTAAAAAGGAAAATGAGAGCACGAGGCAATCCGCCGACAAGAGATAATGCACTTTAGGGGGCACATTTCAGCTGGGGACATCCCGGATTTTCTGTGTTTAACACATGTGGTTGGAGCCTCCTTGGTAAGCACAGGGATGCGGCGCTCCGTGAGCGGCCCTTCCCTCCCAGCCCCTCGCCAGCTCTGCTCCGTGTGCTCTATCCACCCGGGGGATGCTGGAGGTCTCCCTAGGACCTGGAAAGCCACCTCGGACCCTTCTAGATGTGCACACAGGGAGGAACCCGCGAGCTGGTGCCACCCTTGTGGGACAGGGCTGAGTGTCCAGCACATGGTCCCGTCACGCTGCGGATCCCAGCAGGGAGGTGCTGGGCTGTGCCCTCCCTGGACGAGCCCCTGGAGCGGCTCCTGCAGCCGGCAGAGCTGCCCTCGTGTCGGATACCGTGCGTGTGAGCTGTGCAGCACTGCAGCATGCACGCTGCGTGCTTCTGGTTTGGTTTGGGTTGCTTTAGTGTGCATAACTTTATCTTAAGATTGATGTATGTGTAAATGAATAACACAATAACTGCTTTCTTGAAAATTTTCCACAATGGGCTATTAAAATTTCTGTCAGAAAGTCAGTTTTCATTAATCTTTTTGAAAGAGTTAAGGGTCCCTAAGAAGCATGATTTAATTTAAAGAATGGATAATGATTTAGTAGTGTGATGCATCTCAATAATATTTCAAATACTTAGTGAAGCTCTTTTAAAAGGATACTACAGAATTAATCTTAACATTTTCTAATTACACTTCGATATTAAAGTAAGGTTGTATTTTTGTTGTTCAATTGCCACTATTAATTATTTGAGTGCTAAAAGCTATTTCAGGATTAGTTTTGTGGGTTTATGAATAGGTAGCTGGCAATGTTTGTGTTTAGTGGTGTTGAATTGTAATCTTAACTGTAATTTAACAAGGCATGCAAGTGAAGTTCTGCTCCTCAAAATACCCTCCTCCAAATCTTAACCAAGTTTAGGGTCCTTTGACTGCCTTTTTATATGGAATTTAGGCTAGGAGGAACAAAAGGATGCACTTTTCACGACCCTGGAACCCTGTGACCACTGGGAAATCAAAAGGGTGGTGACACGAAGGAAAACCATTGTCCACAGAAATAAGCTCTTCAAGGGGCACCAGGAATGCACAATAAAATCCCAGTTTCCTTTGTGTAGCTGTTTATGCCTATGTCTTGCATCATCCAAACGCTCCATAAAGGAGCTAAACTAAAAAGGAAACTTGATTTCTAAGAAAATTCCATATTCCCCAAAAACCAACTTGTGCAAAATGGAATGTTTTAAGGATTTGGCATCTCAAATCAAATACGCAACTCGGAGGTAAATAAAATTCTTCAGCCTGCTCTGTCGGAAGCACAGGGGTAGATTTAAAAAGTGATTCTAGCAAATAGGAGCAGATGGGAAAATAACCTGATTTGTCAAGACTGGAGGATTTAGTGAATTTGTTGCCTTCTATCTCTATCATTACTAGAATGTAGCAGCATGTAAGAGCTTAATTAGAGAATCAGTTCTACTTTGACCTGAAAACATTTCAAGTAAAAAGAAAAAAAGAAAAAGAAAAAAAAAAAAGAGGACTGGTCCTAAATTCTTAATTAAGCAAAGCTGCTATTGAAGTCTTTTTTTTTCCCCATTGAGTACTGCAAAACATAAAAAAAATATATCTTGCAAGTAAAAAATGCAGATAAATAAAATTAAGTGCAAGACGTGAGAGTTTCACAAAGTAATTTTTACTGTTATATATTGTTATATAAAATCTAAAAACGTCACTAACTGTTGTTAAAGTCTTCTTGAAAGGCTTTCTAATTCAACTTGAAATCAGTGGAGAGAAAAAATTCCATTGACTTTAATAAGCTTTGTGTCAGGACAGTGCCTGGTAATTTATAATAAACATAATTAAATTTTCTTTTCATAAAATTTGATAATAAAAATATGCAAAGGTAAAATATGCAGTTAGGATAGTTTTGTTTGTATATAAGTACTATTGAGGGATTTGTAGAGCAGGGTTAAAGTGTCGTGCTAGTGGAACAGCTTTAGACAATGAAAATGCCTGGATACTGCTTGCAGGCAGGAGGGAAATCAACTCGTTTTTCCTTCTTAGAGACTTGGGGAAAAAACACAAACAAAAATAAGTAAAAGCCTAGAGTTCAAAAGGATGTAGTTTGAATAGTCTACATTTCAAAAAAAAGAGATACTATTAAAAATATTTTAAAATATACTATTTTCAACTTCAAAAATTAACAGTTGGGGAAAAAAAAAGATTGTAGGAAACTGTTTCTGGGGAACTGTGCTAAAAGTACTGATACAGACCGATACATTTCATGTTGCAACTATTGATCATCTGAGCAGGAACACAGACCCATTAATTTTTAAAATGCAATTAAACAGTTCTGAAAGCAGGAAGTTTGGAGTTGCTAATGCACGTGCCCTTCTTAATTCTTATTTTTGCTTGTAGACTTTACAGTGAGAAGATGTTGCACACAGCTCCCAAAACTGACTGCAAAACCAGGAGCAAGCAGCACAAGAAGAGCCTGCAGCCTAACAGAGCTTCTAAAAACTGCAAAAAGCCCAAACCTGCAAGTGACCTCTTGAGCCCCGAGGCACAGACTGCAGCATTTCCAAGGCAAGTTCTGCTTGCTCCTACTCATGTTTTCAAACAGTCTGTAAAGTGATTTAATATATTTCTTACAAAGCAGAGAATAAACTTATATAGGATTCTGTGTAATCTGGTAACAAAGAGTAAATTAAAGAATCAAGATACTCTTAAGGGTTGATGAATTTTTTTCCACTTTTATTCAAGACAATGTTACTAAGGTCCAAGAAAACTGCAAACACAGACCAATCTCAGGGGAAATTTTAAGGGTAGAATTCACGTTAATCTTACTGAATTTTCAGCCTTCATAAAGTTTTTTGCCACTCGACTAAAACTGAGAGGAACTGTTTGCCTTCTAAGACAGCCCAGTGCAAGCAGAAAATGCAGCGCGCCGATGTACCACAGCAGTGAGCAGCATCGTCCACTGCAGCGTCATCAGGAGGAACGTTGGAGAACTACCCATGGGAGTAAGGCAAAGTTAACCCAAACCACAATAAACAAAAAAAATCACTGTTTTCATGCTTTTCATTACAATATTGCTTAAGATACAATATCAATGATACACATCAAATGTATAAATTATGCAGAGGTTTATATGGAAATTTCTGCTTCAGAATCTACCTTTCATTGTTACATGGGAACATGTAAATAAATAATAATAATAAGGATACTGAGAATACTCTTTTAATTTGACTGGAAACATTTTATCCTTTAAATTATTCAGATTTTTAAACAGATCAGCCAAAATCTAATGCAGAGTACTTGGCAGAAAACATACTTTCAATAACTGAGCAGAGATCTTTTTGCTGGCTTTTTATACAAAATTTGGGGTCCATTATAACAAAAGGATGCACTTTGCACGACCTTGAGAGCCTGTGACCATTGGGAAATCAAAAGGGTAGTGACACTAAGGAAAACTATTGTCCCGAAAAATAAGCCTCTCCAAGGGGCACCCAGAATCCACAATAAAACCCCTGTTTCCAAAAAAATTCAGGCATTTCCATCAAAAAAGACTGATAAGATAAATAGAATGTCCTCATAAGCCACAGATTCTTAATAATACAAAATGTCTAAGTCCACAGTAAACAAAGAGCCAAGGAAAACTAACATCTCGGAACTCGGGCTTCTCGAGACCTAGGTCATGACCCAGCGCCTTGTCACAAGGTGCCTCAGAGCGTTTCTTAACTGAAATTGCATGAAGTTTGTTTTGCATAATATATATTTTGCTTAGAGTTTCACTCCTCTGCAGAGCGCATAAAGCTCGGTCGTTAGCTACAGCTCTTTTCTTACTGGTAAGTATGATGATAAGTTAATAATTATTGCTGTCATTATTTTTAAGCATTTACATTTACATGAGGACACATGTTGATCTGAAAAGAATCCTCCCTTACTAGTTGCTTTCTTGCTGGTTGCCCTTAAATCTTTTGCCTTTTCATTTTTTCCCCTAGTTATTCAGATTAAGCCATTTCAAAGCTTTAGAAAAATCAATATAAATGCATTTCTATACTTTATACAAACCCTTTATTTCTCATTTTCATTTCTGTCTTTAGTCTCTTTAGTTTCTTCCAATACTTGCATGGGGGAGCAAATATTTGTGATAAACTAGAATACTAAAATATAGTTTTTTCGGGAAATTAAGTCTGCCTGTGATTATTAAGTAGTTTTCAGAAAGCCTGGTTTTTGACTGAGTCATGCTTGTAATACTAACCCAGCCTTTTTTTTTTTTTTTTTGTCTCAATTCTGTAGGAGGCAGAAATCAACAAATCTTTCTGTATTTCAGATGACATGAAGACATTTGTGTTCTGAAATGACATGGTTTTGATAGTAACACCGACAGGAATTAACTGGAGAAAGTTATACATACCAATATTTTTAGCTGTCACCTGCCTTTAAAGATTCATGCTGCGAATGTTTGCATGCATGGGTAACCGTGCTCACATAGATGCTATTTGCATGCTTAAACGTTTGCACAACTGGCCTCAAATGTCCATGAGCATCTAAGGTAGAAAGTTTGGATTTTCTGTGGGGGTTTAGAGGGTGGCAGATGTAACAGGACTCGCTGCAGCCCCTGGTGCCACCCCGCGCGTCCCCCGGCTGTGGGAAGCGTGGATACAAGGCAGGGGCTGGGGCATTTTCCGTGCCTTGGGTCGGATGCACTTCGGCTCCTCGGCAGCGTGGGGGCAGAGCCGGGGCTGAGCCCTTCCGAGCATCCCGGACAGGGAAGTGTCGCCCTCCGTCCTGGCGCAGTGTCTGTGCCACCGCATTCCCGTACGGAAAAGAGCTTCCCTCCTGTACGGGCAAGGAGGCTTTTGCAAAAAAACAGATCTTCCTGGATCTTGGGATGTGAACTCCTGTCTCTCTCCACCCGGAGCCTTACTTCCAGTGGACTTACTCAAAGATGTTGTTTTTATCCCACATTGCACATTCTGCCTTGTGCTGAAATTTGTTTGCCTCCTGGGATGCTTTATTTTCTAGCGGGATGTCTCAGGCTTGGGGAAACGGGACCGTGCTTTACGTGCACACATCCAAAAATGTGTTAAACTCCTGTTCATGCATTTTGTCTCCTTAGTAAGGAGCCAGAGCAGGCACAGAGCATTCACTGAGAACAGCAGTGCCTCGGGAGGAAAGCTGGGATTTTTTGTTATGCCTCCAGCTACAGCACAGGGAACATGTGCAGGTTTAAACTGCTCCGTGCTCTTCCCATCCCGAGCCGCTCCGCAGGCTGGAGAACGCCCCAATGTCACTTCCTAGAGGATTCCAGTGCGGGAGCTGAGCTCTTCCCTGCGTTTCCACAGAGCTGTGCAATAGCCTCGCTAGTGCTGCACCGCTCCACACGCCCTGGCAGGGAAACCCTGCAAGGAAACGGCTTGTCTAACAACTGCACAACCCACGTGAGGAAACACCTCTCCCAGCTGCCCGGTTTGGAGCCTCCCGTCAGGAGCGTTTCTAACTCCAGCTGCATCTGCTGATGGTTTCCTGGCCGCCTTTGCAGATCCCTCCCTGAAATCTGCGGAGGAGGTGGTCGGTGCTCCCGAAGAACGGGCTCCGATCAGGACGGGACCTCCGGGATGCTCGGGGGAGATGCTGCCTGCTCAACAGGGCATCCAGCCCATTCCTGATGAGCTTTAGCAGCACCCTGCATGTAGGGAAGCTCTATACGTTTAGCAGGAAACACCAGAGCTTCTGTGTTGCATTCTGCAATGTGGGGAAAAAAAGAAAAAGCTTTTTATAAAAAAGTTTTATATGTGACCTGTAGTCTCACAGCAATTCATTGAGTCATTTCTCAAATGTCACATGCTGCAAAGGAAGTGTCATTTGGAGGTGTCTGTCTCATCTAGAAATGACTTGAGCGTGTTCTTAAGTTTACACATGGTGAAGAAGTTCAAGCAAGTTCCACTTTGTTTCACGATTTGAAGGGGAAATTTAGGCAATTCTGTGCAGGGCTGGGACCAAATTCTTCCCTGACGTCGCACACACAGACAGGGCTGAATAACTGGTGCAAGGGCAGGTGTCTGTAGTGTGTGCAGATGTCTGCAGGATCAGGTCTGCAGCGTCCTCTGCCCTCAGAGAGCAGCTTGTTTCAATGGAAAATTATTAGTGCTCCTCAACACAGAGTTTTCCTGGATTGCAAATTTATACAGACCCATTTAAGCTTTTTTTACATAGTGTTAAAGGCCTAAATGTGTATGCAGAAACGTGGCTCATCATGTGTAATGTTTTCTACCTCTAATGCCAATGTGGATTCTTACGAAGCTTAAGATTTACACAAAATCGAGGCAGCTTGCAACATATTCTGATTGCCATTTGTGAGAAATAAAATCTGTTAAGCACTGTCTTCTTACTAAAGAGAAAACTCTGCACTGTTATAAAATCCAAACCTGTACTTCAGAACTAAAACGTCAGGGAAAAATGCATGAAATAAAATGCCACGTCACATGCAGAGGTAAGAAAACTCAACAAAATGCCAATAATATTTGGCAATATTGGGAACCTGTCTTGGAAAAGAGATGTATGTTTAGATAGAAATGAAGCAGAGCAGTTGCAGTGCAATGAAAAGTTTTTAATGAGAAAGGCAAATCTCAAACCACAGCGACTTCACTGAAGTCACCTGGAAAGGGAAGATCAAGGGTCTTACCAAGATGGCAGGAGGATGTGCAAGTGTCTGGAGACGCGTTTAACGAGATTAAGCCTTCTCTTGAGAACCTAAAAGAGAAAATATATGGCCAGGTTGCATAAGCACTCAAAACCTGGTCTTCAAAGAATTGATTTTGACATGAAAAACATCCAAATCTCTTCCTATGTTGATATTTGCAGCACAGCAGCTCAGCATCACACTGGGCCCTACCCTGTGGACGCCACATGGGCCATTTCCTCATGCGAGAGGCTGTCTAGTCAATTGGACAATTTACATCCATATTCAGCATTTAACCCATGCGAAACCAGGAAAATGTATTTGAAGAACTCTGTACAGTGAAAGGCAAAGTGAATTTAAATTCCCTTGATGTTAAAGAAAGTAGGAACAGCTCCGAGAATCAAAATCTATAGAAAGTGCGGAGAAGCTGTGTAGAAATTCAATTTCAGCCCACTAATTAATAATATAGAGACAAAATAAACCCCCCAAAAAGGAAAGCTAAACACAGAATTTAGCATATATGGATATCTATCAAATTATGAAAATAAATGCAAGACAGAGTCTCATTCTTCATATTTACCTTTTGACTTAATAAATATCATTATAAAAAATTGCCAGTGATCTCTTAAAAAGACAGGTCTGAGCTATTAATAGGCAGCAAACATTTAAAGCATATGGGATATACAGCAAACATTACATTAATTATCACAACAATCAAAAATGTAAAAAAAAATAACATTAGACATTGGGGCCACTGTGATTATTATAGATTTGTTTATCGGTACAAATAGTTACTCTTTTTATACATAGGTTGCTTTTAACCTATGCTACTACAGAGTATAGCTTAGCTGTATCTTATTTTTTATATTAAATATTTACAAATAAAGTGAAAATAAATTAGAAGAATGACAATTTCAAATTTATTTTAGTAATATAGTAAGAAAAGTGTGAAGCCTCTTCTTATAAATATCTATTTCAATTATTTTTCATAGAGAAGTGTAAATAAAAATTATTCCAAAAACTGAATGAATTAAATTTTTAATTGACATTGAAGAAAAAAAAAAAGAATGTTAATCTCAAAATGCTTCTTTTATTCTGTCCTCACAAGAGGAAAATAATTTTCAGTCCACATATTTTTCAGCTGAATGCTTTAAAACAAAGCCAGTTGAGCAGTAAATGACATCTAATCCATAGTTGCTATGAAAAATCCAGAGCGTCTGGAAAACAAACGGATATAAATCTTTAAGGAACTCCAGTCCTGCAAAGATTAGCCAAACCCGAGAGTGTGAGAGCGTTCGCAGGGAACGTCAGCGGATCGGAGGGGTGACTCTGTGGCTAATCATTAAGGACTTTCTCTAATATATTTCTTTGCATTCATTTGTTCCTTTTTAAGATGATCTGATCTGTGTGAACATTCTTTTCCAGAATTATAAAATATTATGTCTGAAAGACGCCTGGCATGGCTAGAAAATAACTTTTTGGCACTGCTTTCATGCTGTTGTTCTGCAACTGTATAAGTTTTTCTCATGACTTTTAGAGTTTTGCAAAATAAATTCCACCACCTTGACAAAAATGTTGTCTCTCCATACAGTAACCAGCTGATAGCATCTTTGGATGGTTGTTTTGAACAAATGATTTTTCCCCCAGAAAGATGCACCTCTCCTGTTTGTGATTTTCACTCTTTTCTGTGTGCACCGGCTAGTCCAGCACATTTCCCTGCCCTCCTCGGCGTGACAAGGGTCACACAACAGCTCCAGCGCTCCGGGGAAGCAGCAGCGCAGGAGACAGTCCAAGGCAATCCCTGCACACAGGCGCTAGGGCCGGCATGAATCAGTAACCAGGATAACAGGGAACAGAGAAAACACTGAGGAGAAAAGTGGCGTGAAGAAAACACAACTATCTTCTCAGCCTGCATGCATATGGTTGGATTATAGGAAAAATATATATGCATTTGTGGTAGAAGAAATAAGGGAAATATTTAATTTCACAAGAAAATTTGAAAGTGATTTTCAATAAAATCCTTTTTTTTCCCTGTGGCTCTGTGTAGGAGTTGTACCTCACTCGCTCTTCATAATTGTCCTCTTAACCTGGAACAAAACCTTCCCACAGCAGCGTGTTTTACAAGCAGCACCTTATAATCCATAAATCACGCGCGTTTGAAAAGGCCATCAGCAAAGTGCGAAACTTGCTGCTCAGCTGACATGGCAGATGAATGCTGTGGTCGGACAATACCCTGCAGAACACCAAGAAATGTTGCAGTTTTTCCTGGCTATTACTTTTTGGTTTTTAGTGACTGATGTATTTGCAAACCCGAAGACTCCATTCCAAGACACACAAAAATACAAGTCAAAGGTCAGCAGGAGGATGTAAAAATACCATTTAATCTTATCTTTGTAACACTTCATGTAGACTTATTTCACCATCTTCAGTCTCTATTTGTTGAAAGACTAATTTATTTCTGGACTGCCGGAAAAGAGAGAAACATTTTTCAACATGCGTGGAGTAAAAGCTGCTGCGCACAGACACACACACAATTTTATCCTTTATATAGTGTTGGGGAGAATAATACTTATGAACAACTTTCCATACCAAAAGTACCAAAACAAAGCATATACTTCCATACTTACATAAAGAAACATTATTATTGCAGCGCAATGTTTTATGTTTAATGCTTATTTGCTACAAGTTTTAAAAAGTTTATGTTTTGCATAGTTAGATGTAAACTATCCTTTGTTTGTGAATATTTTCCATTCTATATTGTACATTCATGAATAACTGGGACATTTTCACATTTTTCATTACTGTGGCAATTCACTGTGGCAGCATTGATAACAAATGAACATATGCATGCTAAGTTATTGACATTAATGCGAGGTTTTTTGTTCTTTGTCACTCTTCTTGGCTTGGGACTTCAGAAAGGGACTTGGGCTGTTCTGGAGAAAATTTAAATGCAACAGCCAAAGGCTACAACTCGCCACTCCGTCACAGAAACCTCTTTGCAAGCTCCCAGACACAGGTTAGAAAACCTGCTGGCTGCTGCAGAAATTCAAGTTTGCAAAGAGCAACCGGGCTGCGTGTTTCTAACCCTGGTGTGTTTCTAACCGGGCAGCAACACAGCAGGGCTGTGCGCGAGCGCAGCGCGAGCGTCTCGCGACGCGGCGGCTCCCGGGAGCCCTCCCATGTCGCGCGGGGAGCGCTCCGCGGCGGCCGCTTTGTCCTAGGCCCGGGGGAGCCGGGGTGCCGCCGCTAAAAGAGAAATTAAACAGCAGCAAACGCGCGCCCAACAAAAGGCCCTTTTCTGGTTGGGTAACGAAGGCCATACTGATAGATTACTGCCTGGTTTCCATGGGGACCTTTTTGTTCTAACTTCAGATATTGATGATTAGGGTTAAATAAGGCACCTATTTTATATATATATATATTTTTTTTTCTGAGCTCTGTGGAAGTTAGAAACAGCGGGTGATTTTTTTTCTGTGGGTGAAACTGTTAGCAATCGATTGCTATCTATACGTATGTGCGTACGTGTGTGTTTTGGGGATGATTACCTCCGATCCGTGAGGAATCGCTGCTGCAGCACGACACAATTAGCACATTTTTGGCATTCCTGGGAAGGCTGCTCCACGCGGGGCCGGGGCCGGGACCCCCCATCCGCAGCAGGGCCGGCTCCGGGGTGCAGCCTGCGGCAGGGGGAACGAGCAGGCCCAGCTAGGCCCCGTGCCCCATCCCAGCGCTTTTCACCCCAAAACGAGGCCGTGTGGTGCTGCCATGGGGCACGCTGGGCCCCAGGGCCGGCCCGTGGGGCCGCTCCGGAGGCTTCCCGGGGGCCCCGGCGCGGAGGGGATGGGATGGGGCCTCCCCACAGGCTCGTTCCCCAAAACCGCCCTGTTTAGCAGCAAAGCGGCGGTGGAGCCGCTGGCAGAAGAGGGCCCGGTGCCATTCCCGGCCACCATGTAGCCCCCTCGGCCCTGTGCGCCAGCGAGTTGAATCAGGGGGAAAAAGAAAAGAAATAAATAAAAAAGCCAAA
The DNA here is from genome assembly GCF_059628265.1 of Tinamus guttatus. Lineage (NCBI taxonomy): Eukaryota > Metazoa > Chordata > Aves > Tinamiformes > Tinamidae > Tinamus > Tinamus guttatus. The sequence goes on from NW_028289621.1 coordinate 210,364, forward strand.
ACAACAGAAACAAGCCCTCTAAGTGCACTGCGATACAGCTGCCCCCCTCCTCGTTCTCCCCCTCCATATTGCGAAGGGCATCACGAACGCACCCAGGGGCCGGGTGCTGCTTTGCTTGCACGTTGCACAAATCAAAGTAAACACTTTTTTTTAATATTATTATTATTATTATTATTCTAAGGCGAGGAGGAAGAGGAGGACGGGGCTCTGGTTGCTCCCATTGGCCGCGCAGCTCTGGCTGCAGCTGCAGGACACAATTAATTATGCTAATTGTGTGGGGAGCGGATGTACTTTTTTTTTTTTTTTTTTTTACTTTTTTTTTTCCCTCCCCCCCGCCCCCCCTTTATTCCTCTCTCTTTTTTTTGGCTGGTTGGTAAAGGGGAAGGAGACGCCCTGGGCTGGGATCACATGATATTGTCTTCGCGCCACTTTCGTAAAACCCTTTTTATTCCAAGGCTTTGCTCGGGCTAAAAGGTAACGTGTTTATCTTTCGTTTTTCCTCCCTTTCCCTTCCCTTCCCCTCCCGGCTTCCCCCCCAGCCCAGAAAGAGAGCGCGGATCCGAGGGTGCCCCCCGCGCTCGCGAGGTTTGTTTAGTTATTTTTTTGTTAAATTATTTTGAAGAAATCTTTATTTTCGCTCGTTTTCCGCGCTCCTGGCGCCGCGCAGCCCCGCGCGGAGCCGCCTCCCGCCCCGCCGCGCGCGGGGCCGCGGGGCGCCCCGGGCCACCTGTAGGAGCGCGCGGGGCCCCCCCGCCTCCCGCGCCCCCTCCGCGGGGCTCCCCGCGCCTCCAACAATGGCCGGGGCGGGAGGCCGGCACCGGGGCGGGGGGGGGGGGGCTTTTGTCCGGGGCACCGGGGAAACTGAGGAGGGGGGACGAATGAAGCGGGGGGTGGGGGGGGGTTAACGGGCGGCCCCCCCCCCTCTTCCGCCCCCCACGCGCGCCACGCCGCGTGTCCGTTGTGTGTGTGCGGGGCGGGGGGGGCCGCGCGCCGCCCCCGCGTGGCCGGTGCGTGGGGGGAGGGGGCCCGCGCGCGGCGAGCACATGGCGGCGCGCGGGCGGCGCGGGGCGCATGCGCGGCGCGCGGGGCGCGCTGGGGCTTGTAGTGCGCGGCGGGAGGGCGGGCGGGCCGGGAGGCGGGAGCGCGCGCGCGCGCGGGAGCGCGGGGGGCGGGAGCGCGGGCGGCCGGAGCGACCACGCGCTCGGCGGAGCCGCCGTCGGGGCGCCGCGCTCCGCGGGAGCGCCAGGTTGGGAGCGGGGGGCGCCGGCGCGGGGGGCGCGCTGGGGCCCGCGTGTTCGCGGGGCGGGAAGGGGAGCGGATGCGGCGCGGGGAAACGGGACGGGGAAGCGGCGCGGGAAGGCGGCCGGGCCGCCCCGTCGGGCCGGGACAAAGGGGCCGCGCGCGGAGCCGCCCCGGGCGCTGCGCGGCGCGTGGGCGCTCGCGGCCTGCCCCGACGGGGCGGCGGGACGGGCCGCGGCGGCGGCGGCGGCCCTCGTGGCGGGCCCCGCGGGGGGGCGGGCGGGCGGCTTGGCGCGTTTTCGGCGCTTTGAATGGAGGACTCCATTTCCCACAGTGCCCCGGCGGGGCCCCGGACGGCGCGGCCGGCACGTGGCGCGGGGCAGCCGGGGCTCCGCGCGACCGCCCCCACGGGGAGCCCTCCCCGCCGCGCGCGCACGTGGCGGCGGCCCCGGCGCGGGCAGCGCCGCGGCCCCACGGGGCGTCCCTACCCCCACGCGTGGCCCCGCAGCGGCGTGAATCGCGATTCTTTATTATTTTGAATTTAATTATTTATTGGGAGGGGGCGGCCGCTTTGTGCTGCTCGGCGGCCTCGTCTGGAGGACGGAGCCCGGGGCCGGCGCGTGCCCCGCTGGGGAGCGGACACCCGTGGGGCCGGGGCTCGTGGGGCGCTCCGGGAAGCGCCCCGGGGAAAAGCCGCGTGAGAACATGTCCCACGGGAGCAGGGGCGCGGGGTGGCCCTGTGCCCCTTGGAGTGCTTCCTGATTGCCTTTAGGAACCACAGGGGAAGCCATTTTCACCTCGAGCTAAGTGAAAGTTACCCCGTGTTGGTGCAGCCGTGGTTAAGCTGCCTTCTCCAAACTGGACCAACTTCTGCGTCTCCGCTAGCACAAGGGAAAACACACGAGAGTCAGCAAGAGGCCAGATTGCCTTCTTAATGCCCAATCTGCATGCCACGTAACATTAATATGTGTCTTATTTCTTCGCAGGTAACGCTGGCTCCTGTGCTTTGATCAAGACGCTGCTTGGTGTTGCAGCTGGGCTGAAATGAGAAGACCTCTTAAGTGGAAGAGTTTCTGTCTGGTGATGGGCCTTGAGTTGTGTAAAAGTGCTTACAGTGCAGGTAGAGTTTGGGATCTACTGCAGTATAAGCACTTCCAGCATGACTGTGGCAATTCGGTGACTGGTGGGGCACGGACCCAACCGCGACTGTGGCTGTGCTGCGTTAGAGCTCCTCCGCAAACGGTTCTTGTGTTAAGGTGCATCTAGTGCAGTTAGTGAAGTAGCGTAGAATCTACTGCCCTAAATGCTCCTTCTGGCACAAGCTGCTGCCCCAGCATCCGAAAAACGCATCCGCCTGGCTCTAGCTCAGCAATGACAGCTTTAGCTCGAGCGTTTCATTTCGCAGAAGGCAATTGCTCAGGAAGTAGTTTTGTCCTAGCAGTATCAAAGTGCTCATAGTGCAGGTAGCTTTGAATTGGACCTACTGTAATGTGGGCACTTACAGTACTGCTAGATAAAGTGCATCCTAGCTAGTGGCAGTTTCTTGAGAAGATGGTGCTGATTACAGTCAGTTTTGCAGGTTTGCATCCCAGCTTACTAAAATTGCTGTGCAAATCCATGCAAAACTGACTGTGGTGGTGGTGAATCTGTTGTGAATAATGGGTGTGGAAGCACTTTGTGTTGTTGTTTCCCTCTGTGAAGATCTGAAGATGCCTCTTTGCACTGGTTTCTCCATGGGTGGGGATTTGTTGCATTACTTGTAGCTATGTGTAGAGTATTGCACTTGTCCCGGCCTGTGGAGGAAAGGAGGACTTGTCTTCAGGCTGCGCTTCTCAAACTGGCCGGCGTGGTAAGCTTTGTTTTGCTGTTGTCGGGTGGATCACGATGCAATTTTGATTAGTTTAGTAGGAGAAAAATTGCACGGTATCCATCTGTAAACCGCAAGACCTTCATCGCTGACAACGTAGCTCTTGTCAGCAGGCAGCTCCCACGGCAGCCTGCGGTGGTTGTGTTCACAGCTCCTCGCCCCAACACCCAGAGGGAGCAGAAGAAACAAAACTTCTCCAGGTGACTTAAAAATATGGGGGAGCGGGGGGTGCAAGGAGGGATCTTCTGGAAAATGCAGTGAAATGTAAATGGCTCTGGTGGACTTCACAATAAAGTGATTTTTCAAATAATGATGTTTAATTATGAGTCTCATTAAAGTGCAGTTGCAGGAGGTCGCTAACAAAAATAAGGAGACCCTTTTGCCTGGCTCGTTGGTTGGAGCCTTGTTCTGCCTCCTGCCCGCTCAGAGCCACCTCCACCGCGTTGATGTTACGGAAGGTAGATGTGCTGGGGCCCTCCTGCTGCTGCAGTTGTGTGCTGTGGCCCTTAGGATGGGGAATGTTTCCCCCAGGCAGGAGGAGGAAGCCCTCGAGTGAGTCGTGTTGAACTCCAAGTCCTCAAGCAATAGTTGAGGACTCTTTTGCTCCCTTCTTTGCGCTCTGGCTCCGTGAGCTGTGACGTGGGCAGTGTAGCTGCAGCCTGTCTGCAACTGCTGCTCCCGGGAAAGGGGAATCCTTGGGTTGTCGCAGCTGCGGATTCTGGCAGAATGCTGCAAGATGCTCCGTGTGGGAGCAGGGGCCGGATAGCGGTGCTGCTGCACGAGGCAGCCCAAGCCCGTGGGCCCCTCGCTGGGTGCTCCTGCCTGCAATCCGGCGCGGATGCAGCGGGCGGCGGGTCTGGATGGTGTCAGGGAGCTGGAGCTGCTCCCTGCGCTGTGGGTGGGTGTCGTGATGTTCCCTTGGGCAGGGGCAGAGCTGGGGTGGCTGGTTTGGGGGTGTCTCGGGGGGAGCTGCCTGTGTCCAGGGCAGGCTGGGGTGACGCTTGTTCCAGTGCTGCAGCTCCAGGTCTGTTAGTTGCCTCCATGCACCGGTGCAAACACCTGCAGTGTAGAACACCCTTCCCCAGCTGCAGAAATCCTGCCCGTGTGAGAGGGTTGTGCCGTGGGCCTGGCCGGCAGTGGCCAGGGCTGCCGGCGGTGGAGTGGGGACCCTCCTGTCCCTTAGTGCCATCCGAGTGCCCCGAGGGACCGTGGCTTCCTGGGCAAGTCCTGCAGGTGCCTGGGAGCCCCCGGGCGGCTGCGGGAGCCCGGGGTGAAGGTGCCGAGCGGCCGCCGGCCGTGGAGGCGACGTCCCCCGGGGAAAACGCTCCCGGATGGCGCCTGCTCCGCGGTCCCTGCGGGGGCTCCCACCCAGCTGGTGTCTCCGTGCGCTCTTAGGCGCCAGGGTCTAATCTGACCAGGGTCTAAGCTGTAATCTTCCTCGTGCTGGGGGGAGCCGTAAGCGGGACGCCAAATCCCTGCAGGAGCAAAAGGAGAAGATGCTCCTCCAGTGCGGACCCCTTCTGGATGTCAAAAGCGAGGGAAAAGGGGCTGGAGGACTTGGCTGATAGTGATTTACTGCGGCGCAGCGAGTCCCCAGCCACGCGGGCAGCATCAAGAACAAAACCACGCTAGGAACAACCAGTGCTGGCTACAGCCTTAATGCTCTTGGAGGTCTAAGGGTCCCTCGGGGACAGTCCCACCAGGGCCTCCCGTCGCAGCCCCTCTGGGGCTCCCAGCTCCATTGCGAGTTCTGATCCAACCTCTCCTGTCCGACCCGTTTGAGCCTTGAGCCTCTCCACCAGGAGGGGGATCCAGCCCTCCCGCTCACCTTGCAGTCCCAGAGCGATGTGGGGACCGGCAAGAGGACGGGATCGTGGACGGCATCGGGTGAGCACTGCAAGCTGAGTTGTGTGGATGACAGGATTGCTGTTGTCTGGTCCGCCGAGCAAAGCGCTCCGTTAGCAGCGTTGGTGTTTGCTTTTCTGAGGAGTATCCGCACAATCCGTTCCCGGTGGCAAGGCTGCCGTTTGCAGTTTGGGAGGTTCGCAGGGAGTTTTCTGACTTTGCCCAAATTGCTGAAGTCTGAGGAGCGAGCTGAGCGTTTCTGCCACCGTAAACTGCCTCTTGCGCTGGGAAAAGCGCAGAATCCGCCAGCTTCGTTGCAAGAGGCTTTGGCAAGCTGGTGCCCCATGCCGCTCACTGCACGCTCAGCGTCCCGCGTTGTCCTTAGTGCCAGGCTCTGGCGTTTGCGCGCGCTGGGACGGTAGCGCCTTTCCTGCCTTCAGGCTGCGTTTATCCAGCGTGCAGAAAAACGGCCATGAGGCTGCGACGTGCTGGGTGTCGGCGTCGCGGGATGCTGCTGCTGTCGTCACCTTGGTGTTTTTTTCTCTTTAAGGCCGGTGAGAAACCATTGGAGAGCTGCGATCGGAGGCTGCAGAGACCCCGTGCTGCGGCCCAGGGTTCCTGCTCCAAACTCCCCCTCGCCGCCTGCATCTGGGTGAGTTCTTCGGTCCTTTCCTTCTCTTGTCCTTGAGACTGAACTTGGGGTCCGCAGGGATTGTGGAGGCTCCCGCTGCACGCAGGCTGCCCTTGGGCTTGCAGCCCGTTCAGGCTGTTCTCACTGCTCAGGTCCCTCTGTGGGGATGCTTTACATCCTCCCCAGTTTGAAAATACCGAAGCCGACTTTTGTAGTAACGTTCTGTACGCTACCAGCACGGCAGGGCATGCGTCACCTTCAGCCTAGGTTGTCTTCTGAGCCTCTTTGGGAGAGGCCCTTGATTGCTGAGGTTTGGGATACCCTGTTTAATAACAGGCTGGGCTGGGCTGCACTCGTCCTTAGGTGACGTTTGGGCTCCGTTTCTTCACGAGGAGCATCGTGGCTGCCAGGCACCAGTGTGCGAAGGGCCAGGGCTGCTCCGGGAGACGTCGTGGCAGCCGTTCCTGGGAGTGGGATGTCAGGAAGGAGGCGGCTCTGGTCATTTTTTGTGCTGCAGGGGCATAAACAGGTAGGAGCGTGTGCAGGCGTGAGGGCTTCCCATAGAAAGACACAGGTCTCATTCTGGAGGCTTCAGATGACTTGGAACACCCGAGCGCCTGGGCTATTTTTACAGATTGGGAATATTTCCTATTATTTTCAGTCTCCTTGTTGCCACACAACACTCTTGTTACTCGGTGTGCACGCGGTTATTCCCCACTCCAGTGGGTGTTTGCTGAGCCGGAGCATCCAGCAGGAGCTTTCCCCCTTTCTCTCCAAGGAAACTTGTTAAAATTGTTCTTAATCTTTCTGAACCAGCATTATTTTTAAAGTATTGTCTACTGCTGTGGGTTTGCAGGGTTTTGCCAATAAAACTTGGCCTTCATTTCCAGCTGATATTAGGTTAAAATCACACTTTACATAGAGGGTGAAGTATTTCTCATGTGTTTATTTTGTCTTGGTCGCCTAAACTAGCGTTGTCCAGAGCAAAACCAGATCCAAGCCTGTTGGTCCATCCATCCTGGCATCCTCTTGCCCTGCTGCGCTTTTTCCCTGCATCAAACTTCCCGTGGTGGTGATAGACCGGGATAAGGGGCTTGGTTCTCTTTGCCTTTTACACCTGCCCCTTGAGTTAAATGACTGCTCTGCTGCACCTGATATTCCAGCCACTGTAGTTGGATCAGAAGCCATGAGCTATCCAGCGGAATAGCTGGAAGTGCTGACCATAAAGGTTACGTTTCATTTGCCAGCATATTCCATAAGTGGCCTGGGTGGTGCCTGTGTATCCAAAATAAATTGGCAAAAATACTAGTAAAATTTCACAAAATTGGCAAAACAACGTGCTGAGGCTTCAGCTGTGCCCCCTGCTCCATGGCGATGGTCCGTGTGCTGCAGGGAGGGTGTGCGAACCCCGGCGCTCCTCTGGGAGAAGGATCCTTCCAGCCTTTTCTGGGATTTGGCTGATTCTCTGAAGGAGAAGGACTTTTATTAAAAAAAGACCAGACAACGTGCAGGTCCCAGCAGTGCTGGTGACTCCCGGGGTGTGATGGGCATGGAGAAGGGCTGTTCCCAGGGGTGCTGAGGAGCTCCTTGTTGCTGGAGCTGCAGCCCCTGCGTTTTTGCCCTGTCCGGAGGTGGGATTGAGGCCCTTGCTGTGATGCCAGGAGATGGCACCTTGCCCAGTCCTGCTGTTGCACGTGAGGGGTCCTGGCCACAAGGTGCCCACCGTCCCGCAGGCTGGACCAGCCTGTCCGCCCTATCCCATCCCGCTCCACTGCATTTCCCGTTGCCCGCAGGTCCGGAGGATGCAGCTGCATCATTGATGGGAGCAAAGAGGGGGTCAGGATGCGAAGCTGCTGCCGAGGGGGTGTCTCTGAGCGGGTTTAACTCGCTCTGCACCACGTTGGTTTGGGGCGCAGCCTGGCTCCTGGTCCAGGGGCGCCGGGTGCCTTCCCGAGCCGGTTCCTGCTCCCGTGGGGAATGACTGGGGCGAGTGCACAAAAGCGGCCGTTCCGCACCCAAATCCCCTGCCCGGAGCACTCAGCAGGGCCGCGGCCGCCAGCGGCTCCCTCCGAGCATCCCCGTCCTCGGGCTCCCGGTTTTCCTTTCGCCACGTGAGGGCAGGCTGCACCCGGAGAACGCGCGGCGCCGGAGCCCCTCGCTCGGCTCGACTCGGGGGGCTCCTCGCGCCTCCTGCTCGGCCTGGGCTCCTCTCCCTCCGCCCGGAGGGTTTTGGGCCTTGCATCACTCTGCACACGTCTATTTTAGCTGCTTTCTTTAGCATTTTAGCTGCTTTCTTGCACTTTTGCAGCCCAGCTCTGCCCTACAGTAACTTTGGGTAATTTCCATTGATTTTAAAGAGCCGAGCAGTAACTGGGTTTTATCAGAACAATGCTAATGCCACAGAGGGATTTGGTGCTCTGGATGTTATCTCCATCTCACTTGAGTTTACTCCTTTGCTTAAATTAGCTCTCTCTTTTCAATGGTGAAGTAGCTTACAAGTAACAGCAAATGCCTAGTGGGAATATATTTGCTTTATAAATTGCTTTATAAAAAGCGATATGGGTTTGTCAGTGTAGCAAATAGCACTCACTGTTTTAGGGCTTGTGGGCTTAAAACCAGAACGAGGAAGTCGGAGGTGTCGAAAGAGGATGCTGAAGGTCTGCGGGCCAGCAGGATGGTGGCTGGGGCAACCCAGAAAGTGGCCCCACGGAAAGTCCCCGAGTTGCTCCTGTCCCAAGTGCTGCTCAGTCTGGGAACAAAATGCTCTGTGTTCACACCCATGGGAGCGGGCGGGCTGCGATTTATAGGTCTGGGGACAACCTCCTGCTCACCATGCGGTGCCAGCACCACAAACCCCTGCCGACATGCCATTAGAAATGACACAGCAACAAGGGACAAGCATAAAACCCAAGTCCCGCAGCGCAGCGACGCGATTGCGGCGGGGAAAAGGCCGCCAGCTGTTATTTGTCTTAAAAATGTCACCGGTGTCACAGTGACCACCATAAAACCCAAGTGCCGATCAGTCACCCGCAGAGCCGGTGACGGCAGCCCCGCTGCGCGGCCGTGTCCTGCTCTCTACAGCCCCGGATAAATCTTTGGCCGTCTGCGTTTTTGAGAACTCGCGTGGAAATAAAAAGATGCAACATTTGTCCCTCTGCAAGGAGCTCGCTCTGGCGCTGGCCGCGATGCTCGCTGCGGTTTCGTCCCCGCGCGCCCTTCTCCCCCGGCACGATTAAAAGCGGCGACTGGCGTTAATCACCACTCTGCTCCCGCAACAGATGTTGACATTTCGCTATTGTCCCAGCATTAAATGTCAAGTTATTCCCGTCCAAAACCACCATTTACAATTTCAAAGAACCCATCTGCAGCTGCAGTGTTTGTGGGCGAGCGGCTGCGTGCGAAGCCGGCGTCGCGGAGCGGCTTTGCCGTGGGCAGCGGCGGGGCCGTCCGTGCGCTGGGAGCCGCCGGGATTAATGAATTCCCTTCCCGGCGCCGTAACCTCTGCGTGCGAGCAGGGCGGATGGAGGGAAACTTGCCTTTGAAACGGGCAATTCTGCACGTCGGGGGAGTGACTTTGGGGGCTTCTGCTGTTGTTGCAATGCAGGTTTTGGAAAAAGGGAGCGTTCAATGGAGGGTGGACAGGGAGTGTGGAGCATCCGGACAGGCCGCGGGGTGGCGGATACGATGCAGCTCATGGGAAAACAGCCCTGGGAGACTACAGAAACTCCCAGAAAACAAACGCTCTTGACGGGGCCCAGGAGTTCACTTGCCGCTTGGCCGGTTTGCACCAACCACGATCTAGGGCCTGAGGCTGCTTTTTTGATGATAAAGCAGAAAATGACCTTCTTGCTTTTGGTGGGAGCTCGCAGGGAGCCGCTCAGTGCTCTCAGATGAACGAGGGAGCTGCCGAGCTCGGCAGCTTCTCCCGGGAGAGTCTGTAAATGAGCAGAGACGGGTAATAAGAAAATAATTCGAGGGGGTTTTATTATTATTACATTTAGTGGTGGGGTTGTCTGTTTAATGCTTTGTATGTTTTTTTCTGTGCTAGATAGGTGAGTTTATATTACATGGTAAAAAGCTATTAGTTTTCTCAAAAGGTTGTTGGTTTCTCCCCTCCCCGCCACCAAACTGCTAAATTATGTTTTCGATTTTATGGGAATGCTCCTTCATTTGCACTGAATCCTGCGCTCTGTCGGCCGCCCCAATCTCATCCTGCCAGGCTATTAGGCGGACTAATTGGATCTGCGTTACTGCGGCCGTATATTTCTATTGGGAATACTTAATAAACGAGGAAATGCACGTGGAGACGGAGACTGCATCCTCCTGCTTTTGGGGGAGGTTTCTGGAAATGCTCCCTTCGTCCAAGCGTTTTCCCGAGCCGTGACCCTGCCCGGCTGCGGGATGCTGCCGATGCTCCGGCCTGGAGAAGGGCAACGGCAGCGAAGGAGGAGCAGGGAGGAAAAATCGCGTGGGTTTTGCCTGCACCCCTGAATCCTCCAAGGGCAGCATGCCCAGATGTGCACTGTGGTCACTTGTCATCTTCAAGCTTGGGCCTAGACTGAGATTAAACGAAGCTCCCACAAGGTCGCTCAGGCCTGGCCCTGCCCCGGGACATCCATCCTGGGACAACCGTCTGCCCTGGATCCGGGCTGCTCCTTGTCCTCGATGCTACAATACATATCTATGGTATATATATGTATCATAGATATGATATATCTATCTCTCTGGTGCACTGGCTATAACATCACAGCTTGCAGGTTGCGAATCACCCCGGTTATAGCAAGCGCTCCTTGCTGTGTGTCTGGGACAGAGGAATGCCGCATCCCTGAAGTTTCTGGAATTACCGGGTATAAAATGGCCTCTGGGTCACGTATCTGCTCTCCCCCCGGCACAACAGCATTTCAGGAGCAGCCGAACATTCCCGATACCTTCGGAATAGCCTCTTTACTGTGGGATTGCAGCCCATCTCCGCATGCAGCCTGGCAGGGATGTGCTTCCCGTATAACTCTTTGTGGAGTTTTCGCCTATAATACTAAGCATTAAAATTGTTGAAGATATAAACCAGGTTGCACTGGGGGGCCAGTGTGCAGGAAAAAAAAAAAAAAAGAATTCCTGGAAAGGAACCTTAATGCTCCTTGGTCTGCACAGATCCACTCCTGTACAGCATTTACGGTGCTAGTGCCCTGTTCTCCTTTGCTTGGCTGTTTGCAGAGCTCTCGGGTACTATGGAGCCCGTGCGGGGAATTGGACCCACCCAGAGGTAAATCCAAGCAGGATGTCCAGAGGTAAATCCAGCATGCCTGTCCTGTATTTGAGAAAGCATTCCATTCAAATTTGAGCTTCTCTTTCTGCCAGTAAATTTAGAGCCACCTGAACTAGTGGCTGAGGGAAGGACCACAACTCGGGCTTGTTGCATCGCCACCAGTTTTAACTTGCTTTAACTCTTGGTTGATAAATGCACTTTGTATTTGCAGGCAGTTGTTGAGTTAATGAAAAATCCCGCTGTGAAGCCAGATCCTGTAAACAACAATGATGTTATTTGCTAATTTGATCTGAAATCTGAAAGCACTATGCAGTTTTTGCAGAGGTACCTAGATGCTGCTTATCTTGCCCTGCATAAAATTCTTTGCAATGATGGCACGCTTGGCAGTATATGTGTACTTACTCAGGACAGTAAAAACCCGCTGCACTTTAATGAAATAAACACAGCGGGTTGGGAGACGAGAACAGGGTATGCTCCAGTGCCTTGGAGACAACTGCAATTGGGCCATAAACCTAACACAGATTGCAGTGCTGGATATAAAGCAGCGCCTCAAATACCAGCCTTGGTATTTTGCAGTTCAGCCTAATTGCTTCCCAACCCAGAGCGACGCTGCCCACGAAAACCAAACTGTTGCATAAACCTAAGAAATCCATCAGCAAATCGATGCAAGGGGTGCAGGAAAACGGGTCGACGGTCCGGAGTGGCCAGCACAGTTTGCACCGTTGAGCGCTCGCTCCTCCGACGGGATGAGCCTGCCCGGCTCCTGCGGCCGTTTTGCTGCCGACCTAATGGGAGTTTGTTCAGACACTTGCTAGACACGATAACCGTGTAATAAACAGTGCTGGCTGCAGACAGCACCGGGCTCAGGCAATCCGTTAGGCAAGGAGACATAAAGCACCATGCAGCTTATTAGTCTCGTATCCATAATACATTTTAGCAACCTCTCCCTGGCAGGCGTTTGGACTTTCACACTTTGCTCCTCTTCCAAATTTCAGGAGAGGAAAAGCTGGTAGCAAGCCCCCAGCGATAACATGACCCTGTGTTTGGGACATTTTATATGGATTTTGTTTTGTCTGTTCTGCTGATACTTGCTGCAGTATCACAGTCGCATCTGCATGCACGGTCTGAGCTACAAGTGGGCAAAAAGCTGGGGCTCGATGCATTCATTGCATGGTGCCCGTCACCCGGCGCGCGCCTGCAGCTGCGGCAGCTGCTGGGCATGGCCGGGCCTGCGGAGGAGCTGCGTTCCTTGGGGGGTTTATTTGTGGCACAGCCCAAAGGGCTCGGGCAGCACCTCTAAGTGCAAACGTGAAACGCTGCAATGTGTCATCGCGTGCAAAAGTGAAACGCTGCAACGTGCCAACTTGTGCAAAGGTGAAACGCTGCAACGTGTCATCCCGTGCAAAAGTGAAACGCTGCAACGTGCCAACTTGTGCAAAAGTGAAACGCTGCAATGTGTCACCCCGTGCAAAAGTGAAACGCTGCAACGTGCCAACTTGTGCAAAAGTGAAACGCTGCAATGTGTCACCTCGTGCAAAAGTGAAAAGCTGCAATGTGCCACCTTGTGCAAAAGTGAAACGCTGCAACGTGCCGCCCCGTGCGGATGTGCAAGCAGCACCGAAACGCTGCTCCTGGTGCAAACGGGCGACGTTGCAACAACGTCCCCGCCGTGCAAAAGTGCCCCAAGCGCCCCCAGCCCCGTGCAAACGAGCAGCCCCGTCCAGCAACGCCCCCCTCCAACACCGCGCGCGCCCCCCGGGCTGCAGGCGGGCGCGGGGCAGGTTCGCCGGGGCGGGGGCTGGTTCGGGGGGAGGTTCGGCGGGTCCAATGGGCGGAGCCCCCGCCCCGCCCCGCGCGCAGCGGCGGCGGCAGCAACGGCCGCGCGGTGCCGGTCCCGGTGCGGAGCCCGGTGCCGGTGCAGGACACGGTGCGGAGCCCGGCGCAGGTCCCGGTGCGGAGCCCGGTGCGGAGCCCGGTGCAGGACCCGGTGCCGGTGCGGGGATGCGCGGCGGGAGGCGGCCGTAGCGCGGCAGGATGTGTCGCCGCGGCGGCGCGCTGCTGCTGGCGGCGGTGGCCGCGCTGCTCGGCGGCCCCGCGGGCGCGGAGCTGGCCGGGGAGGCCTCGTGCCGCCCGGTGCGCGCCGCCTTCCAGGGGCTGCAGCCCGGAGCCAGGGGGGTGCCCGAGAGCCCCGTGCCAGGTGAGCCGCGAGCCGGGGCCCCCGGGGGTCCCGTCGGGGCGGGAGGCGGCGGGGCCGCGGGGCGGGCTCGGAGCGCGGCCGTCACCGCCGAAACGGCGCGTTCCGCGGCCGGAGTTGCAGAAACGCGGTGGGAAAGCTGCCGGGATCCCTGGAAAACGGCGCCGGGACGGAGCTGCGGCCGCACCGCCCCGCTGCTTCCCGGAGGCTTCCCGAGGGCTTCCCAGGGAGAGCATCCCGCTGCATCCCGGCCCTCCGGAGCCACAGGCATCCCTGGCCCCCTGACACCGAGCCCGTCCCTGCGGCAGCGGTGTCTCCGTCCCCAGTGAGAGCTCCCGGGTTCATACAGAGCCAGAGTGCGCCCAGCTCGCGTCCAAAGTGGGGTTTATCTGTGCCCAAGTGCATGACAGCGGCAGCTGGCCTGGACCTTGGATCTGGTCCATCCCGGGTGACGCTGGGCAGGAATCGCCTACCTACCGCGGCCGCGGAAATCCCTGTAATGGGGGAGCGTCGCTCAGGGACTGTTTTCCCGGCTTCTGTTTATTGCCTTTTTTTTTTTTTTCCCTTTTGTACATCTGTCAATTAGAAAAAGTTTTGGAGTTTCCAGCTGCAGATCTCCGCGGAGTTGATTCTCAGAACCTGTGGCTGTGCATCGTGCAAGCCCAGAGAAACTAGAGAAACTTATTTCCAACTTTTTTTTTTTTTTTTTTCTAAAATGCAAACAGAAAGGAATGACCCCTGGAAACCTCCTTTGTCATTATGAGTGGTCATGGCTAAAGGCTCGTTCTTGCAGGATCCCGTGGTCTGCGGATACATTGGCATGGTGCTCCCCATGGAGAAGCCCGGCCATGCCAGGCTGATCCTTTTAATTATATATATACACACACACACTTGGCAGGGAAGCAGAGAGTGGTGACAGCAAAGCGCTTTTTACAGCCTTTTTTGAAGTCGAGACGTGATGCTGACTCGTGAGCTAGTGTGGGATCAGAGCTGGGATAACTTCCTCTGCTGTTCACGCTCATTAATAAGTAAATCCATTTTTTCTTGCACTGCCTGTCTTGGTTTTCTTCTTCCTTTTGTCTTTCTTCTCCTGCATAATTTCGCATGTATAAATAGTAACTTGAATTTCCTTTTTTTTTTCCCTTTTTTATCTTTTCCTTCTGCTTTCAGATGTGCTGGTGGCTGCGTTGGGTGCATGGGCTGGTGTCCCTCCATGGGTTGTCCTTGTAGGGCAGCGAGGATGGCTCCCTGTGCAGCCCGTGTGTGCAGAGCCATCTTACCGGGGAGGAAAGAAAACCCCAAAAGGGTGTTTTTGGTGTCCCTGTGCTCCTGTGGGCAGGTGGCTCTTGCCCTTGGACTGAAATGCCCCCTTGTTTCCTCTGGCTTCCACTTGCTAATGCTGCTCGTCCCTGTGCAGCCCCAGCTCTCTGGTGTAAGAGAAGGGCTTATGGATAGTTGATTTTTCTGATATCTCAAACAGAAAGAGCAGGAGTAGAAGCCTATTTTTTTTCTCCTCCAGAAGTCATTTTTATAGCGAGATCATTACTTTTGTTTTTATTTTTCCCAGGGGTTAATTTCAGCACTACCCCGAGGAAACTCCTGCTCTGCCAAACCTCTTTATAACTTTGTCTTTTAAAAGACTTGGTCCATTGTGTGGTCGTGTTTGTGTGGCAGCCACCTGCCTAATTTTGTGAGACTTTGGGAAGAAGAGGCTGGAGTCTGATGGGCTCATGAGAGCAGAACAGAAAATACCGGATAATTAAGCAGTAATAAATATCCCATGTAATACCCGCTCTGTTCCAGCTATAATCACCTATTGAATGAGGTTGGATTATAATTTATATCTCTTTAATTAGGCTTTAAAAAGATCAGCACTTAACCTGGGTTCTGAGCAGCCGTGTTTCCTTTTCCCTGCATTGCTGAGCACTAAAAAGCAGTGACGGATGCTGGATTTCTCAGTCATGGAATTTAAATGAAAAATTTTAATAAAAATAGTATTGATGTAGCTGTGGGGAGGGAAATCCAACGTGTTTAAAGTTGGAATCACTGCTTTCATCTGTTCCACGGTTTGCATTGTACTTTAAACAATTAGGGAGAGGGAATATCCCTAGGAAAGCTGCTGTTCTGTGCTGATAGGAGCGAGCCGGTACGGAGGGGAGAGCCAGGACCTGGTGGCCGTGTTGGAATCGCGCTGGGATATTCCCGAGATGCAAACACGATCCTCACTAAGGAGTTTACTATAACTGCCTGCAGAGCACCTCAAACTGTGTTTCTTTTTTTTTTCCTTTTTCTTTTTAGCATTTAATCCACTGAAATTATCTTCCCACAGATAGGTGGTACAGCAGAAGTGAATAATTGTCCATCAAAGCAAAACGTAATGCTTTAAATTCACTAGTGACTTTTTTTTTCAGTTAAAAAAGAAAAGAAAAAAAAACTGTGTGTGAGCAGAGAGAGGAAAAAACAGGGTACCGAGCACTAAGGAAACTCCTGCAGTGCTGGGGACTGGTAGCATGAGGTGGTTTGCAAGGGCTGGGGCTGGCGTTACATGGTGCAATGGCTTGAAACCTTAAGGGAGATGAAGCAATGTCAACAGCGAGGGCCGTTAGGCAGCGGAGCGGGCGCCGGGCGGGAGCTGCGGCAGGAGATGGGGAGCGACACGGGAAGCTTTGGGAGGCAGCGGTGGGATTGGCGGCTCCTCCGTAGCATTGGCCGCATTCCTGGGACCAGGCCCTTCAGTCTGCGCCAGCACGAGCGCAGCCCCCGTGCCCTGGCGAGCCCAAACGTGCTGGCCCTGCTGCGTGGGTGGCTTTGCCCCTTGGGGGGACCGTGGGGTCTGAGCCTGCAGCTGGATGTGAGTGTCAGAGCTCCCGCTCCTGAACGTGGCAGTTCGGGCTCTGCTTTCCGCTTGGGAAAGCCAAATCCAGCAAGCGGCCGGGATACGGTGCCAGGGCGAGGTGGGATACGGTGCCAAGCCGGGATTCCCGGTCCGCCTTCCGTGCTGCCCTGTCCCAGAAGCACCTGATGGAGCCAGCCCTGCCTGCGTGGACCCGGTGCACGCGCCGTGCGCGCTCGGTCATCGCTGCCAGCCATTGCTAAAGCGTTTTAAGCTGTCAGAGATGACCCGCGGGCTCCTTCCTGCCCTGTGATTGCTCTGCAATGGCAGCGTCGTGCCTGTGCTTTTACTTACTTTACAAAAATAAAAATCCATTTGAAGGGAGAAATTGGCCTAATTGCAGACAAGGAGGAGGGAGGTGAGTAGACAACCTTGCTGCTTCCTATCGCCGGCTCTCGCCTGCGCATAGCTCTTAATTGCCAACTCTTGAAGACTTTTCTCTATTGGTATTTCCATTAATCATTGCAGGCTTTTTTTTTTTTAATTTGAGATGTGTCCTAATATAATAAATGTAGGAGGAAATAAGCTTTGTATTAAAAAGAAATATGGTTGTATTGTAATGTTAAAATGACCATACTAAGCCTTCTTGGCTGTAAATCAACGTAGGTTTGGTTTTAAAATACCTCTTTAACTTGTGGTTGTATAACCACTTCTTTTGTTAATGCAGTGTCTTGCTGTTCTTCATGTGATTTTATGGGCTCTGTTTTTTTTTTTTTTTTCAATGCATGAAATAGCTGTTGCTGTGCTCCTCTGAAACAGCGTAGCCCACCTACTGATGGGAGATGCTCTCTAGGTGCTGGCAATGCCGGCTCTTTGGATTTCAGGATGAGGAAATCCATGCCATGCGACATGTTTTGCAGGAAGGGAAACTGAGGCAGCGGGTGAGGATGGGAGCTGCTGGATTTCCACCTGGGCGCAGGGTCTCGTGTCCAGCCCTGGGCGCACTGGGCTTAGCAGAACCCACATTTCTTGTACTGGGTTCAGCTTCTCCCTGCACGTGCAACACAAATCGCAGGTGGAACCGGAACCTTTCAGGTTGGCTTTTCCCAGCCTATGCAGCAGGAGGGGACAGAGCTAGAGTGAGTTGTCCCTGTTCCTTGCTTTGTTCTGGGGCAGCGTCTGGCTCGGCCATGCCTGGAGGCCACTAAACTGAGCTAGAACTGGGTATGAAACGGGAGGTTCTCGCTGATGTCCGGCCCTGCATGGCCAAGGCTCAGGAACGTTTTACTGGAGTTATTGCCTGCTGCCTGAGCCTGTACTGGCAGCCTCGGATGAGAGGGGTTTGATATGATAAGGCTGTTTGCTTTGATATGGGCACGTTGCTCCCTTTGTGTTCACGGGACTACAGTTTGCTCTTGAAAGCTGATTAAGCGAGGATGACATTTTAGCGTGTGTGAATGTGATTTGGTGTTGACAATTCTAGCTCTTCTGGATCAGGAAATTCCTTCATAAAGTATGAAACCAAAACTATTACCTTTTAGGCCAAAAATGTGCAGGTGTTTTATGTTCCTCTCGTCCCCTCCTTCCAGGAGTGAGGGCTTCGGAAAACCAAAGCGAGGAAGGCACCTGTGTGCGTGTCCTGACGCGAGGTCTCTGCCGTCCTTGTGTCCCCAGGGTCGGATCTGCAGGTCTGCATCCCCAAAGGCTCCACGTGCTGCTCGCGGAAGATGGAGGAGAAGTACCAGGCCGCGGCGCGCCTCGACTTGGAGCAGCTCCTGCAGGCGGCCAGCGCGGAGCTTAAGGCCCTCGTCATCCGGAACGCCGCCCTCTTCCAAGGTGGGATCCGTTCCAGGAGCTGCCCTCGCTGTCCGCTGCCCGGCTGGCTGTCCCGGTGGACGTGGTGGCTCCGCGGTGGTCGCGTTTCTCGTGGGGCGCTGGGCTGCCGGGGCCTGCAGCAGCTCTGCTCCCTTCCTATCTTGCAATATTGTCTTTCTAGCAACACTGGCCTTTGCCAGGCACTTGCTGTCACAAACGCGTGCCAGTCGGTGTTGTCCCTTAGATCTGCAAATGTTCTGCAGAGCCTTCACGCCAGCAAAGCTCATTCCCCTTGATGGTTAATGTGCAGTGAAATGATCGCTTGTTTGTTGAGCGCTCTCGCATTGGGAATCCTTCATTCTGTATTAATAGCATTTTTGCCTATGTTTAAAAAAAAAGGCATGAGCAAGCAAGCGTGATTTTTTTTTCCTTCATGCTGGTATTTTTGCGGAATAATCTGATTTATTTTTGTTCATGCCTCACTAACAGCAAGAGCCAAAGCCTGCCAAAGCCCACGGGATCATGGCAAAGATCTGTTCTGGCCCATGTATCCCACGTGTTGTGTTTCTCTGAAAGCAAAATGAAATAAAATGTGAGGAGATAACAGTATTTTTTGTAGCACTTCTTAATGCAATGACATTTCAGTTCCAATTTGCTAGACCGAAGGGGGTAGAACTGATGGGACTCTGGTTTCCTAGGTGTAGGAAACGTGGGCTAGCTTCAGAAATGGTGACCAAACCGGTTGGAGTACGAAGTACCTGTCTCCTCAGCCACCACTTGACCAAAATATTGCAATTTTGGAATTCTTGGGGTGTCAGAAATGAAATCCAAAGTTGTGTCCAGCACAGCGGGGCCATGTACTGTAGCCACGAACCCTCTGCACTACTCTCTGGAGAGTCGTGTCCCTTGCCCTGGTTTTTGGGCACGGATACCATGGACCTCAAGGACCTTTTCCACATGGGAGGGTTTTGAAGCCGATATTGTTCTGGAAAGCCTTGTTCTAGTGAATTGCCATTGTTCCTGCAGGGACAGAAAAGTATTTCACCAGAACATTCGTGACCCCTCTGCTAATGAGGAGCATCCCTGATTTTAGAGATCTTTTATATTGCTGTTGTAGAAGAGGAATTTCTATCTAGAGTCATGGAAGAGTTCATTTTAATTAGCTTATATAGAATATTGTGGACTCAGAAGGACAATTCATTAGTTTCCCAGCTCTGAGTGTTTTTATTCTCACTGTACATGCTCAGGACTGCAGGTTAACACCTCTTTGCTTTCAGGTGGATGTTTTGGTTGCTGTTTGCATATTCCGACAGCTGCAGAGCCCAGGGCTGTGTCAGCTCCAGGAATTGTGTGGGACCCTGTGCAGCAGCCTGGATCCCTCCTGCCCCTCGATGCCCCGTCCTGGGCTGTGCGGTGAAGGGCTCTGGTGCTGCAGGGGTGTCAATCCGAGACATCAAATTGTGCCACCCGCTAAAACACAGGAGCGAAGCCCTTCGTGTTCCTTTTAATATTTCCAGCCCCACATCTAAAGGGACTGCTAGTCTGACAAACAAAATCTTGCTAGATATTATTTTGCACTAAATTTAATTTCTTCCTGCTGAAGCTGGGGCTACATCTCTGCTGATAAAGATCAAGGGAAATTGCTTGGCATTTACAAAAAAAAAAAAAAATCTCATCCAGGCCTATCTGTTACAATATTCACTTAGCAAAGTTTATTAGATTATTAGTTTTAGACCCTTGGGCTCTTCCTTCATTGCAGCTAAGGGGGAAAGCAGTCTCCCATCACCCTCCCAATCCTCTTGTCACTATATTTAAATGGTACAGTTTGAGCGTGGTCTTATCTTACAGACATTTCTTAAAATTATGAAGATGATTTAAGAAGTGATTTAATCCCTTGGAAACTTGCTGAGTTTGACAGTGTTAAAATTGATTATTGCTGCTTCTACCACAGTTAAATCTCACTCCAGGATTTTTTTTGCGGGCAGGTCTCTCTTTATTTCTTTCGTGCAGTCTATTCTATTATCCTGCTCATTTTTGTACTTTCTAGTTCAGGCCCCTGGCTGATCACAAATACATTGAGTATCATGGAACTGGACTAATCTACTTCACTTCAAAACTTGCTCGCACGTCTCTTTAGAAGTGATCCTCGCTATTGCTCGGGGGTTCTCCTCCAAATCAGCCAGCTGTGTTGGTGCAGTTCAGGTCTCTCCTCCTGAGGGGTAGCATGAAATCCTCTTGCACATTGACAGTGTCGGGCTGTGGATAACCAAACCGAAGCCGCGTCAGCCGCTCCGCTGTAAATCGCTCTCTGGTGATGCACGTGCCTGGTTCTTTGCCAAGGGGAAGACGTGGTTTTTGAAAGAGGGGAAGACGGGATGGGCAGAAGCACCATCCAAGGGAAGAGGACGTCTGTGTGCGTGGCTCCGTGTAGGGCTTGCCGGTCGTGTTCCCCTTGGAGCAAGCCCGGAGCGCGGTCGGGAATGGCACAGCTAACTGCTTCTGGGGGAGGGATACGGTGTGCTCACAGAGAAGGTTAATTGCACGATTTTAACGATTGCTCGAATGGGATATCAGCAGGCTCCCCCCGTGTCTCTGCTCCCAGGGGAGTTAGTTCTTCTTGCAGGGACAGCGGCCGTCCCAGCTTGCGCTCCTGGGAGAGGCTCACGGGCTGCAGAGGTTTGCGGGGCTCTAGGGGGCTGTGAGTTTCAGGAGGGCAGCGATTGCCTCCGTCCAGACCACCCTCCCCGTGGGGCTTTGGAATTCCCTGTTCCTGCGGGATGCCGTCTTCCCTCTCCTCCGGAGCGGAGCTCTCCGCGTTCTGGCAAAGCAGTGGTGTGAGGAGGGCTCAGATTCATCCTCCCTCTGTGCTGCAGCAGGATAGAGAGCCGTAATTCTTCGTCCTAGCAGGGAGGGCTGAAGGCTGTAAATCCCCCATTAGGCATAAATGCAGCCATTTTGGTTATTTATGGTTATTTACGCCGCCCATTCATATCTGTCAGGGATGAAGACAGTTTTGACATTGCAGGCTTCTATCAGGTTATCTTTAATCAGTTTAGAGGCACCTAAGCCACAAATATATCAAATAGCCGTTCCTAATGTCGGAGTCCTCTAAAGCATGACTGAATTATTTATTTTGTTATGATGAAAATGTCTGGGCTTTATTGGGTTTTCTTTGAAGAACTTGATTCTGCTTGAAGTCTGGAAGATAAAAGATCGGTGATTGTCTCTCCAAGAGTCTTATTCCGAATCCTTCAAGGCTCTTCATTTTTCACAAGCTGCTGTTACTACTTTAGAGTCAAGGTGAGGGAGTTGCAAGTCTCTCTTATTTTTTTTTTTTTTCCTACTCCCTATTACAGAGGTTTAACTATATAAAAACTTCTCTCTTTGCTGTTATGCCTGGAATGGGCGAATTTAAGATGCACGCAGCATCCATCAGGTGAGGAGACACTGGTGGTGTGGTGGGACGTGGTGCATGTTGATTGCCAGGAAGGGATCCCAGGGATGCTAGCACTACCGTGTAGGCTGCGTGCCTTATTATTCAGTGTATTTAACAGCGATGCTTCCGAGTTAATTAAGCCTGGCGGCGTGGGAGGCTGTTTCGGGTGTCGGTGGTAGGACGTGTGTTAGCCTGGTGCATCCTGAGCTGCATCGGGTCTGCACGGCCTGCACGCCGCTGGGGGAGAGCCGGGAGCCTGGAAAAGGAGGAATTGGTGTGTAGAGTAGGGAAAACGCCTGCTTTTCCCAGGGCTGTGACTGGGGGTTCCTGGCACCCTAGGTACCAGATTTATTTGGTTATGATCTAGACTCTAAGGAAAACCTCCCCTTTTGCTGTGCCCTCCTGAGGGATTTGCTGTGCTTGGGAAGCTGACCCAACAGAAGAGGTTTCCCAAAGCGGCTGCTGTGTCCGGCTGTGACGGGACACACGGCTCCACACACTGCACGATTAATCCAAACGCACTCGTCAGCCGTGCCCTGTGCTCGAGGGGCTCCCCGAGGGCTCCTCGTGCTCCGTGCTGCTGCACACAGGGAAGTCTGTTGTTTTGGCCGTATTTACCCGGGCCTGGCCTGCCTTCCCTGCTGGCCGAGCCTGCCTTTTGCAGAGAGCTTTACCTGTTGCTTTTGGCACATCTGTGCTCGGTGACAGCCTGGAACCGCACCGCTGCGTCGGGAGAGCAATGGGTTTCCACTGCACACAGGTGTTCTCAGGCTTGTAGAACCACGGAGCTTCTGGGAATAACTCTTCTCTTTGTGCTTTAACTATGTGAAGGTGTCTAAATCTCTATTTTCTTGGTACCTCTTAGTAAAGACATTTGTGTGTCAGGTTTTGATGTAACTAAGTGACTGTAGGTGCTAAATGGCATTTCACTTCTGGTGCCCTATAACTTTGCAGGGATAAGTCGAAATGGGAGCTTGGCTCTTCCGTTTGCTTCCATCTCCTGCTTCTGAACAGCATTGGTATAGAATTTTTTCATAATCTGTTGGGTTTGGCCTCACAGAGATTTACAATTGTGTTTTTAAGTCTGTGTCACTATGATGCTGATGCAGACAGAGGCTCTGGTGTAAAACTTGGTTAAATACTAAGCTGACATTTTAGAGTGGATTCAGAATTCATTCATTTTGGGACGAGAATATTTAAGCTCATTAGACTTCTACAACCAAATAAGCATTACAAATCGATCTCTGATATCTCAGCTGCTGTTCAGTCCTCTGCTGACTAGGGCCTTGATGCATCCTTCTCTGATGCACATCGTCGGGGGGTCTCTTTGAAAGCTTCTTATTTTGTTGTTTTTATTAATGTGCAGTTAAAAACAAGCGTCGTCTCACTGGGTCAATTCAGGGCAGGATTTCGCTGTTGGCAACGGCTCCTGCCAGATGCTTTGGATGAGTGAAGCTGGTAGGAAAGTGCAGCGATACATTCCCCAGGTTAATAACGATGCTCTAGGCTGCTGTTTGCAGGTAGGTGGAAAGAGCTGTCTGCATGGTGAGAGATCTCCAGTTGTCACAGTTGGTCTGTGGAAGTAATGTGTTTCCCTTCAAATAAGCAGCACTTATTGTTCATAAATCACAGTTAATCTGTTTATTACGCTGGCCTGTGAAGCTGGCAGTCTGGAGTGTGCTATAATGCTCAGCTTTAGAAGCAGAGCTCTAATAGGAACAGCAGTTTTGAGTGATTTGAAATTGGGGGGATCAGCAAAACGCAGACATTTGTGGAAGCTCTGGGCATTAGAAATGACTGCCGAGGATTGATGAGTTTCTTTAACAAATTGTAAAATCCATCAGGCAGGAGCTGGGGCATGAAAGTGCCCTCGTGAGCCGCACGGAGCGCGGCCGTGCGCGTGGCCGCGCCGCGGGAGGGAAGGAGCCTCGGGAAGGGGCTCCCTTTGCTCTGGTTTCTGCCTCTCTCCGAGGCCGGAGCACGGGCGGCTGCGGGAGCGCTGGGAGCTTCCCCATCCCGGCGCCGGATCCCGCTGGCACCCCTTCCTGCACGGGGAAACGAGCCCTGGGTTAAGAGGGGCTCGCCGTAATTGCTTCCACGCTGCTTCAGCGCTTTAAACGCTGCGCTCAGCGTCAGGCTCGGGGCTTCCTCACACAGGCCCGGGGTATGTGGAGGAAGGGAATATTCCTGTTTATTTATTCATTGCATATCAAGAACCTCGAGAGATCTTCCTTGTGCTGCCAACGTGCCATCACTGCCCTCGTGGCTGGGAGGGGAGGCTGTCGGAGGACCCAACGCTCCTCCAAACCCTCTGCCTCTACAAACGGGCTGTTTTCTGTGATTATGTTGTGAGTTGGGAGTTACGCTCTCTGGTTCAAGTACTAACATGCTTAAAATGCCTCCTGATGCTGTAAAGTAGTCAAATTGCATTTTTCTAGTTCATGGTAGGATGCTATAAATGTCATGTTATCCTCAAATGTTTATAGGATGTTTATATTTCTTTTTCCTGGTCGCTCCCATACAGAAATGGGCATGCCAGAATTTTCCATCTCTTGGCCCAAGAGGCAATTTTCATTGTGCAGGGTATTTAAAATCCCTAGAAGACCCAGTGGTTTGTGAGCACTTCTGGGGAGGAAGGGAAAAGAAGTCTGTGCCCACTAGTAAAGTCGGGGGCAGAAACCTGGTTCTGTGCAAAAAAAAAAAAAAAAGTTCTGCTGGATTGTCGTCTACTTTGCTTTTAAAGCAGCAATAAGATAGAGTGATAAAACGGCCAATGGTGCATTGCACACGAGGGATATGAACGCTCGCCGAGCCAATTACCCTGTCGATGCGCTGTGGTTTCACGTGCCCTGCAGCAGCCCGGGTCAGCTCAGGTGTGTTACTCACTGTGACTTCATCACTGATAGGAAATCAATTTTAGCAATTTATAATCTTTCATTTTATTATGGAAGTATATTAATTTGTGAGAAATGCTGCTCAAACAGCGAGGGCAGAGGAGACCTTCGTGTGCTGGTTTATAGACTACTACTTCTTGGATTAGCTGCTGTGTGGCAGCCTGTGTAATTTTTGGACACACTGCAGGTACCAAGAATAACAGTTTTCAAGCTTTGATGAGTTTTATTCCTAAAAACTAGTAAAATCGTATGAGTGTTTTAGTCCAATATCTTTCACTACTCAAATTTAATAGTATGAAATGAGCTTTACTGCTTGGGTACAGAAGAGGCACAGCTTTCTGCACGCCTTCCAGCATCAAAGAGCAGCACATGAGCGAGTCTGACAGGTTCATAGTAAGCATCGCTCAATGGAAAAATAGAGTGGATCTGTTCAGTGTGAACGCCGGAGATGCTGATGGATGTGGGATCTTCCCGGTGTTTTATGTTGAATGCTTCAATTTAATTTTTCAAGCTGAGCAGGCCAGTTGCTTGGCAGGAGCTGCAAGCCAAGCTGTGTCCAGATCAGCTCTTGGTCCTGTTAAAACTAAATCTGAGCTTGGGAGCTCTGCTGATGCCGAGAACTCTGGCACAGGGAATAGCCTGGGCACATGCCCAGGAGATGGCCATCTAATGGGGGATGCCGAAGATTTGCTGCAGGGCTTATTTTTGGGAACTTTTGTTACACAAGCTTCTGGGAACTCAGGAGGTCCTGATTTTGGCGGGGTTTGGGGTCTTCGGGTAGACTGACCGCTGACTTGCAGATTGGCCACAGCTTTTGTTGTGGCTCCTGCAACTCACGAGCCAGCGGTGCCGTGTGCTTGGAGGAAAAACCAACTCCAGGCATCCCGGGGGGAATTAAGGAGAGATTGGTGACCAACATGATGAAACGACACCTTTTTTGTCTCCTTTCCCTCCTCCATCCTCGCTCCCCCCTTCCCTCTGTTGGAAGTGATGTTAGTGGGATGGTGGTATCGTGGCAGGATCAAATCCTGGTGGTGTGATTGAGTCCTCTGGTGCTGGGAGCTGCGCACAGGGGAGCTTTCTTTGCAGCTGGGGTTGGGCTGATCTGCTCCATCGGTGCTGGTGGGTCGGGCTGCGGGACAGCTCGGCTGGGCGCCGTGCCAGGCGCCGTGCAGGGGGCAAGGCAGAGGAAATGCATTTCTGCAACGTGTTGCACCTGCGGGTTGAGGGGGTCCTTCAGGACGGGTGAAATCCAGACAGAACTGCACGTTCCGTTACAAACATGTTTAAAAAAGTATTAATGTGGAAAAAAATCGGAATGTTTCTTTACAAAAATGATATAATCTTAAATAATAAATATAATATATAATTATAATAAACATAATATATATATATAATATAAATAATATAATATATAAAATATAAAATAATATAATATGTAATTATGATAAATGAAAATTAAAAAAAAAACCTCGGAGATGAGGCAAAACAAACAGGAATCTTGATCAATTGTAGATGAACTCTTGCTGATTACCTCTTCCCAAATTCGTCATCTTCATGTCAGAAAATCTATGACTGGCAGTCATAAAGAAGCAATTTTAAAAGCAGAGAAGAGTAAAGCAGCATCTCGAATTACAGCTCTTTACTTTGGAATTCACTTTTTTTTTGTTAAATGAAATAAATTAGTGATTAACAGATTATAGTAATGCAGCATATTTGTATGGTGAATTTCCTATTATGACTGCAATGAAAAACGATGTTTGTTTCTTAGGGAAAGGAAATTAAATATGTCCAGCTACCCATGCAGGGAGCCTGGCTGACGCTGAAAAGAGAAGAGAGAATGTGAAAACTAATCGGATCAACACATTCTCTTCAATCTTTCTCATTAAAAAAAAATGAAATTGCTACCAAATTTCAGAGGAATTATAATGAAATGACAGTCTTTTACTGCCTCTTAATTACAAAATTAGTTCAATCCTTCAGTCCCCTCATGTAAGTGATCTTCAAACAACTTACTGGCAGTTCTTAAATACTGTTTCGTGAATGCTTAAATGGGAGACGATAGCAGCCCTGGTGCTTTACCTGCTGTTTGTGCTGTAGAAGGTTTCATCGGCTGCTTTGGGTGCTCTGCTTGCCCCACTCGAGGCTTTGAAGATTATTTGTGCTGTGTGGCCACACAGCCACGATCCACCTCCCTATGGAACCTGTGGGAATTACTGCGTACTCGGGAAGTCCTGAAGCTGGTCCGGGAAGGATTTCCACGTGCGGTTTCCATGCAGGGCAGCTCTTCTCATTTGATTTTCAGGCGGGCTCTTTCTAGGTGTGTGCTCAGAAATGGCACTTGCTTCTTGGCATTTGCAGCAGCTTTAACGCTGGAGGCAATAAGCTGTTTTCTTCCATTTTTGTCATACTGCTAGACTGATCGTTTGAATGAACATCCTGAGATGATATTAGTAACCCTGAACATCACGTTCTGCCACCAGCAATAAGCAGCACGTTTGGCATTTTGGGGAAACGGTTCATTTTCTAAAGGCTCCTTGAGCTGTGCCGTGTAACGCTGCTTTGCACAGGTTGCACAGGGGTTTTTTTTCACCTTGAAGATACACTGCAAAGTGCCCTGCATTACTGATATTAAATGAAGGTGAGTGCTTCTCTTCAAATGAGAAGGAGCCTTTGAACCGGTGAGAGATTGAAAATCATTCAGTCTCTACCTTGTGATGCTTGGCTGTGACATAAGCGTGAGGAATAATTAGACTCACTTGTGTAAATATTTGATCCAGAAATGCATCTTAAAGATGGGCAGCTGGGAGGGAGTAGCCCCTTCAGACACACAATGATTTTCTGTGATTTAGCTATCATGAAATTGCATTCGTGATAGCTACATTAGAAGCAAATTATTGAGGTTGAAAAGTTTATGGAGATGATGATGAACCGGGCAATCTGCATAACCTCACTTTGGTTTCTTGGATCCCATGTGTTGAATACACCCTGTAATTACAGCATCACATGTGTTTTTCCACAATCTTCTCCTTGTGTAAGGACACTGAACGAGTACTGTCCCATCCCAACCCATTCTCCTTCTCATCATTTGTTTGATGCCTTCGTGGTTCTTGACCCTTTCAAACAGCACTTAAGAATGGAATTCATGTAAAAAAAAAACGTTATTTGTGCGTGAATATTTTACTAATGGTGACTTTATTTTCATGCTGCTGTTGGCACATTTGTTCCACAAACAGCAGAACTAAAATGTAGTAAGGTACTCTATTTGAGACTTTATTCAAGGTATGTTCAAGAGTGAGGTCGTAGGTCTGGACACAGCCTGCCCGGTGCCGTCCACATCTGCTGAGGTCTGGAGCTGCCAATGCACGGAGCGAGAGGAGCTGTGGCCAGCTGCCAAGGACTCGAGCTTTGGCTTTTCCTTGAATTATCAAAAAGTGGCAGTAATGCACAGGATCCTGGAGCCTGTTTTTAAGAGCAGGAGTTTGCAAAGTTGAAACTCCCCCCAGTTTTTCTGCTGGGATTCCTTTCTCTTGCCCTCAAAGCCCAAGTGAGTTGGGTGTGGGTGTGTTTTGTGATATGACAAAAACTCAATCCAACCACACGCCCATCTGTGACCAAAAAAAAAAAAAAAAAGTTTATAAAGCCTTTCACAAGATCCTGTCAAATTTCAAATTCTGTTTCAAAGCCTGGGAAATGCTTAAGCTAATTAAAGAAAAGGTCACCAAGATTTTTTACTGTGGGCAAAAAAAAAAAAAAAAAAAAAAATCTCCTCTGTCTTGTTCTCAGAAGCAGCTGAGCCATTTTGGCTCAAATTAAAATTTGCCCAAGGCAGACAAAAGACACCCAAAGTGGTTCTAGCTTGGCAAAGTTACAGGTAAGTAGGAGCAGGGTCTGAAGATCAGAAGCACCAGAAAACCGTAATGCAGAGGCTCTGCCTGCAATCAGTTATAGTGTTTAATCTAAATGCCTGCGACAGAAAGCTGCTACAGGAGTCTGAAATGTGATCATACATTCAGAGATTTACTTGGAAGAGACTCAAAAGCTGTAGCTGTCGCTTTCTAATGGGCAGACCTCCTCAATTAACGCCTCCTTTGCTCGTGCAAGTCCTCTCAGGAGCTGTTTTACTCCTCCTGTAATGAGTCTGCACAATAGATGAGCACTTCATAAACAGATATTCCATAAGGCTCCGTTTATCACCCGTTCACTGGTACAACAGAATTGTGGTTCTCGTTCCGTACAAGACGCTCTGTGTTCCATCCCCGCGGTGCTGTGGGAGCTGGCGTGGGTCGGCGCAGGGGTCTAGGTGTCTTCGTGTACAGGAGGTGCAGGACTACCTTTTATTCAGCTCTTTGGGGACTCATGCACGGGATAACTCAGTTTGTGCTTGAGAAATGATCGCTGCTATAGGGATTCTCGGAAGCTGGGAATCATTTTTGGTGCAGCTTTCGGAGTTTAATGCGCTGTGTCCGTGGATGGGGAGGAAGAATGCAATGAGGAGTGTCCTGTGGTGAAAGCTGCAACTTCATGTGCAGCAGGAGCTGAGCCTGGTTCGGGTGGCAGCCGCTCAGTCACAGCAGTGGCTCTGGTGTCACCCTCTGGGGACCGCGTTCCTCGAGGGCTCTGTCCTTCCCGCATCGTGCTGCTCTTCCTGCTCTCCTGTCGCGGGGCGGCTGGGAAGGCACCGCAGCAGGGCCTGGGTTTTCATTCCTGCCCATGTATTCCGACGTTTCCTGACGGTGCGAGATGTTTTGGAGTAAAACGGCAGCTTGGCTGTACTGGAAAATTAGTTACCTTGGTGCTTTCCACCTCATGATGGCTTTTTGTGAGAGAAAGGATGGGATGCTGAAAGGGCAACAATAACATTAGAGAGAGAAAATCTGCATTAAGGTGAAAGATCTAATTAAATGTTGATTATCAGGGTGACGTTAAACGATGCAAAACCCTTCAGCATTGCCTTCTGCGCTCCTACTGCACAGAGCCGATTTATACAGCCAAGTTTATCCGCTTATAAATTAGTCTTTGCTCTAGTTACAGGTAACGGAGCGTGACTTGCTCTGCTCTGCACGGCGCTCCCTGCTCCTGCACCGCGGAGCGCCGGAGCTGACGGATGGACGGGAAAAACGTCGCGTTTTGTGTACGCTAGAGCTGGGATACAGCCTGTAACAGCTGCTGGGCCTTGGAATATATTTGGCCATTAATATTTGGTTAACTTTCTCTGGCCTCTGATGATATGGAGAATACACGATACGCTTAAAGGGATGCACATCGTTAAAATTACATCTGACAATGATACTTTTATTGCCTTTGATGCTTTCGATTATTAATATAGATAAACAGTGAATGATCAGAATGTAAATTCCTTTTTTTTTTCTTTCTAGTGTTTCCAGATGCCTATTAAAATTATATAGGAAAGTGAGTGGTCCATTTCATAGCATAGCTGTGTGTCACCCAGATACCTTGAAATGCTTAATGGCACAAAATGAAAAGTGTTCTTTTATATATATTTTTTTTCAACTAGTAATGACATTTTAGGTGAAATCGTAGTTGTTCAAAAAGAAAAAAAAAGTTCTGAAAATGCAATTGCCTTATTCTTACTACATAATTGTATTTCTTATACTCTACGGTACTTTTTGCACAATATTAAGTCAGGCTTTTAATAAAGCTTTTAAACCCCTGCAAAACAAGGATGAGTGTTTTCTAAGGGGCTGAATTTGCTTTTTCAAGAAATATTAGCTGACTGTTCCAGAATACTACATGGAAGCTTCCATCTTATTTATATTTTATTACGTTATGCGTGTTGCTCTTTGGTTAAAGGGCGCACAGAGGCTGATTTCCTGCCCAGCACTTTGCAACACGTGCGTTTTCCAGGTCACCGCTGCCCGGCTGCAAGGAGTGAAGGGGGTTCTTGAGGACTGTGCTCATTGTCAGCATCCAACTCTTGTTTTTTGGTGCTTGCTGCTGCGTGCATCAGTCTGTAGGTTTGGCTTCCTCTGTTTCCTGTTGTTTTATGGTGATTTCTCCTGGTCAGAAGAGGAGATCTCAGTTGTTCAGTGATTGTAATAGGGGTGTAATATAGGGACTGTGATAGTTTACAGCCAACACCATGCATACTAATACAAAAAGAGGTGTAATTGAACATTTCCTACAGCTTTTCCGACAGCATCAGCCCTGCTGAAAAGTCCTCTGTGTGCATAGGAGGTTTGGGAGTGTTTTCCTGACAGGGCTTGGTGCAAAGTGCTGCCATGTCGCTGAGCCTGGAGGATGCCCGGAGGATCTGGTCCGTAATTTGCAGAGCAGGTCGTGGTGGGCACAGCCCTGGGGTGCTGCAGCACGCTGAGAGCAGCACCAGCAGAACAGCATTGCTCTATGAAGGCCTGGCAATAATTATTTAAAACCAAAGGTTAATGAATGATTAAGGGCTGTTTAATATGATTGCAAAAGAGCTAAATAATTAAAATTAGAAAAAGAAAAGAGGCAATTTAACGTAGCTTTGACGTGGTGCCTGGGGAATAGGCAGCAGCCTTGTTTTAATCACTTAATGGCAGTTTAACAAGCGGCGCAATGTGGTAGATGGAGGGGTGTCAGGAAGTGCAGTATCGATGGAGGATTTAATTGGATTGAGAGACCAGATTGGTAAATAGGAGGCAGCAGGAGCTGGCAGGGAGCGGGACGCGGGGCGGCCGGGGCATTGGCGGGTTTGCACCGCGGGGCTGGGGCTTGCAGGTGGTGGAAATGGAGACTTGCTTTCCTCGATGCTGCCTCGATTCCTCTTTTTTTTGCATACCATGCCCTAAATTGTGGGCGTTTTGTTTAAGCAGAGAGCAATGCTGTCTGCTCCTGGATCCCAAGCAGGGTCCTGGGCGGGTTTTGCTGGGAGGAGAGCTCACCTGAAAGCCAACCTGGCATCTTTCCAAGAAAGGTCAATGATGGATCCAAATTCCTGCTCACCGCGTTGAAAAAACCTTTTTTTTGCATAGCATTTTGCACACCTAAGTGCATGACTTCATGGTGCTTAGCAGCTCCTAGTGCGTTTGCAATTTTTTTATACTGCTTTTTTCCTTTCCTGTAAAATAAGTCAAGCAGTTGTTTAGTTTAGACAGCTGGCTTATAAATCCGCCAGTCACTTGCCAGACCAGGAGAACATAGAAATGCACTTTCATGCTTAGTGACTGCTTTAATTCCTGACGATTTGGAGGCTCCTTGCACCGGTTTGCAGTGGAATAAACCTGGTCCCACTGGCTCCTGGCTGCGGATTCCCTTGTTTAAGGTCAGATTATGTTGATCTAAACTGGGCAACTAATTCCATCAACAAGCAAAATCATTTACATAGCGGATGGGATTTAATTTGCATGCTGTCTGCTCTGCTTGTCTCCCCGCTTTAGTATTTACGTTGCACCTGAAAGAACACACCAATGTCCGCATTAGGAGTGAGTTTTATTAAGCTTGCCTTGCTGCAGAGCCATGGAGCTGGCTGTTTCCCTTAGGGCAACTTGCTTTTTATTGGTGTTTTTATGGCCCTTGCTCTAGTTGCTCTACATCTGCCTTGACTTCAGAGTTGCACCTCTGTGTTTCTCTGCTTACAGTGTGTTGGGGCAACCCTTTTTCCCTGACACATCTAAGGGCAGAATTGCTTTTCTGCACCAGCCTGGGACAGGTACCTGTTTTGTGAACAGAGTGGAGGTTTTCTGTGGGGCATCTAACGACAGGCTGAGCACCCTGCCTCAGTTTCCCTTCTTCTCCTTGCTCTCTGGCCTGATTCCCTTTGAGAGCCCAAGCATGTGCCAGGACATCAGTATGATTTTTTTAAGGGTAGCACATGGTCTTGGACAAGAACAGCAGCATGTTGGGTCTTGCAAAACAGGGCAGTCTGAGAGGGGCCTGGGAGCAGCATTGGAAGGAATTTGCCTTTACATTACAGCCCTGACATTACAATTAATGAAGGAAAATGATCCAAGGCAGTGGAGATGGTCAGAAATACAAATCTGTTGCCTTTTGCATGATTTTTTCCCTTTAATGGAAAATGAGCTCTGTTAACCTTCATGTCATGGGCAAATTCCTGGGCTCTTACTGGGAAAGCCTTTGCTTGCAGCTCTTCAGTCCTTACACTGCTGGTGAGAGCTTGCTCTTCTGCAAAGAGTCGTTCAGCGCAGTCCACGCTTGGTGATTCACAGCTCCATTTCCCATAAAACCAATTTTCTTCTTCCAGTCCCTGTGCCTTACATGAGCAAAGAGATGCACAGGGCCATCCCCAGCCTGGGAGGGCTGTGGTGCAAAGGGCCTGTGGACTCCCCAGCTCTTTGGTGTCTCAGAGGGCTCTGGACTGTCCTCTGCAGCTGCATCCCTGTGGCTGGCATCCTGCATCGTGCGGGCTCTTGGGAACAGGACCTCTTTGTCCCAGGATGCCGGCTTTGCTCCAGCCCCAAGTTTGCTGTGTGGCCTGGGGAATGTGAATGCACTTGTTCCACTATATATAAAGCCAGTATATATAAAGCTCTGGGTGTAATGAGGAAACTGTGCGCAGAGATTGTTTCCCTCTGCACCCTCCCCTTGCACTGCACCGTGAACATCTTCACCCAGAGCTGAGCCAAGATTACGTAGCTTTTTTCCCCCATCTCCTATGTGTTGCTCTGCAGTTTTAGTGTGCCGTGCCTGTCCGCTGCTCCGGCTCTCCCTCTGCCTTGTGTGACTGCCTTCCCCTCCCGCCCAGGCTGCATCCCTTTTCTGGCTGCAAAACGTGAAGAAAATGCAGAGTTCTGAAGCCTGATAGAAACCTGGTGCTGTGGTTGGGCTGGGTTGCGTCCAGCTCTTCCTGGGTCCTTGGACTCTCATTAGGAAAGGAGCAGAGATAACCAGGGTGCCGATAAGATCTGATCTTTCAGTGAAGTAATGATTGCAGCACTGTAGGGTTTTTTTCCCATTAATAGCAGTCTCCTCCATCTTCCTTTCTAGTTAGAACAGCTCATTCTCTCGGGATGGGAAGGGAAGAAATAACATTTTGTGAAGATGACAAAGGTTGGTTTCTTGGCCGAATTTGCTTCCTCCGTGTGGGTCTGCATTTCACAGCTGTGTCCATCCCGGCCCCGGGACCTTTGGCAGCGACACGGCACGGGAGCATCCGCATCCCAGCGCCAGGGCATCGCCTGTCCCGGCTGCACCCGCGGGATGGGAGAGCCCTTGCACGTCGCTCGATGATCAGCACGGCAATACCCTCCCGCTGGGTTGGATTTCTGGGGAGATAAGATGTTAAATGGAGCTAAAACAGCATTCTGATCCCAGGAGCAAGGCTGAGGTTTTATCTCGCTGGGGACTTTGTTGTCTCTGATCTTGCCTTAGTGCTGGAGCCCCACTAGGTATTTAATGGGTGCACAGGCTGCTGGAAACCCCGCTGGGTTCACCGATACGCCTCGAGGGAAAGCAGGGCTCAAGTGTGCAGAGACTGCATTGAGTTTCACTCGCCTCATATTATTATTACAAATCATATTATCTTAATGAAACAGGGATCCGTGTAATAGAGAATCTGTTGTGCTGCTGAAAATTAAAGATGCAGAGGAGTTGTGATCGTGTTGCAGTAATTGCCTCGGTGGTAGCGGTAGTGCTTTCTCACTTCGCTTGTTCCTCGTTGATTGAACAACCTTTTCTGTAGGCTGTAAATCTCAGCGGCTTTACTAATACAGAGCTAAATAGCCCAGTAATGTTTCTGAACGTAGCGCTGCTGCGTTGTTCGAGGAGACAGCAGTTTTTCATCCAAACCCCAATCCAAACTAGGAAATGCCACTGTATCATATCCCTGCACTGATTTACAACCCGTGTCTTCATTACTTAACTACTTCTAGGAGAGAGGGCTTCAAAATTCAAAATATGGCATAGTTCCCAGTGACAGAAAACTTTATCATAATTATTAATTTTCCCTGGGAGATTAAGAACTTCAGGGAAATATGTCTGGAGATGATGCCCCTTCTGCCACGAGTCCAGTGTGAATAATGAAATGCTTTAGTATATATGTCAGGCCTTTAAACCTGTGTTTTATGCTGCAAGTGATGCACTGGGCATCCTCGCCAGCTCAGGATTCATCACCCTTTCCTTTTACACACAAGATGCTCCAGCAAAGGATGCTGGTCTGGGTGCTGGAAAATGCAAGAACGAGGGTTTTGAGCAGAGGTCTGTGCTGAGCCGGTTCTTTTTTCCCGCCATTCCTATTTTCTGAACTGGGAAGCGAGGCCCAGGAGTTGCCTCCTGAGTGGGGTTGTTTTCTGCCGCACTCCCCATGGACAGGCTGTTAAGATCCTTTCCTCCTCGAAGTGCTGGTTACTTAAATCACCGAGAAGAAACATTTAAAAGAGTTTTTGCTTTGTAGCTGGCAGTTAAAGATCTAAGGAGTGTTTTCTTCAACTGTGCCCAGAGTAAAGCTCTATTTATTGCCAAATCCAATGGACACAATAGCCTAGCAGCACTAAGCAAAATGTAGGTTATTTTAGGTGTTACTGAAGTCTTAACTAGCTTAAATATTTCACAATTCAGCCACTTACTATAAATGCCCAACAGGAGTTTGGTCCACGTCAGAAGTTGGAGGAGCAGCTTGTGCTGCTGCTGGGGTTGGTCCTGGCGTGGTGATGCAGGGGCTCCCCTGTTGAATTCTTTCCACATTCCTCTTTTATATGGAGCGTAAAAGGGGTGATAGGAAGCTTGGGCGAGGGAAGGTTATGGGCATGGTGGCTCTTCACCTTCGGGTCAGAGGATGTGTGGAAAGATGGGCCAGAATTGGCAGCTGCAGAAGAACACCATGTCAAGTGTAGTATCTTAAACAAGACACGGGGGGATTTTTATGGCAGACAGTATTTTAGCTATTAACTCTGTTCCTTTTTCCATGGAGATGGTCTCCAGCTGCACTTTTCTGAACTCTGGTGTCTAGCCAGCTCCCGTCTCGTTAAAGGGCTGTTTTGAAGGTTGGCTCCTCTAGCGCTCCATGAACTCCTCAGCTATTTGGGCATGACCTTTTTATGGCTTTTCCTTTCTTTCTGCCCCCAGGGTGTAGCTGCTTTCCATGTCCTGTCAGAGCTGAAGAGAACTGATATTTCTCCAGGAAGCTCCGTGAAGGTTTGTAGGCTGCAGAATGCAGGCAGTGGTGACATGCACACCCGGCCTGGCAGCGTCTTTGGACTTAGGGGGATTTTTAGATGCTCCAAAACACAGTTATACTGAAAGAAGCAAACCCTGGAAACGGCCTGAGCTGCCAAGCAGTGAGTAAAGGGAAACGCAGGAGATGAGCTGTGTGCGGCACGGCCCTCCCGTTGCAGGGCTGCCCTTCCACCCTGCTCACTGCTCTGGCAACTGATGATAAACAACGGGGGCTTAACTTTTAAGAGATAATGTTAAGCTTCTGCAAATGGGCATTGTGCTGTGAGAAGTTAAGCAAAGGGAGCTGTCATGCCTGCATAATAAGGTTTTCATCCAGACAAGTTTTCCCATCCTTCCGGCACGCTGCTGCGCAGGCTGGATGGGAAAGAGGGAGCAAGAAGAGGATTTGGGTCAGCAAAAACAGCGGTGGGGAGTGGCAGAAGGCTGCAAACAGCAGAGATATCTATGGGGAGAGGCAGACAGGGAGCACTGTGGGGAATGTGTCTGGTCCCCGAGGTGTCCGGGACAGGGATGCCCTCTCTGTGCGTCTGGGCAGGGCTACTGTGCTGCTTTGCAGACCTGAATGGACTCAAATGCACTTCTTTTTCTACCCAATTCCTTTATTTTTCCATAGCTAAAATAGAATTCTATTGTGATATGTTTAAAGACATCTGCATCTTGATTGTATTTTGATTAATTCAGAACCTTTGCTGCTTGCAGGTTAATGTACCTTAGATTGCAGATGCACCCAGCATTTCTGTTGTGATACCTGTCAGTGCTATCACTGTGAGCTTTCAAAGTCAAAAACCAATATCCAGATAAAACTCAGTGGAATGCCAGGGAAGAAGCCCATCTTCTCTAATAGGGCCCCTTTTCTGCAGGTTGTGACCAACTCGCTCTTGTGAGCAGTACAGAATGCTGAGCCAGCAATGCTAGTAAAATGCTTTAGATGGCCTTAAGGTTTTCATTGCTCATAAGAAGCAGAGGATATCCTTGTTTCGTGTTGTTTCTTTCTTTTCTTTTTTTTTTTTTTTTGGTCTGATAAAGTGCGTAGGGAAATAAATTTTCTATATTTACTTAAAAATCCTCATTTCATC
This sequence comes from Tinamus guttatus, assembly GCF_059628265.1. Taxonomy (NCBI): domain Eukaryota; kingdom Metazoa; phylum Chordata; class Aves; order Tinamiformes; family Tinamidae; genus Tinamus; species Tinamus guttatus. The sequence goes on from NW_028289621.1 coordinate 246,593, forward strand.
TGCATTGTACTTACTACTTAGATTTACTGTCAATGTATATGCGTCGTGATAAATGCCTTCTCTTGGTGTAAAACAACCTGAATTTTTAAAACATGGCATTTTGATTAGCTGAACTATAGATTTGCTTTGACATGTCATTTCTTTTGTTCTAAAATGTCCTGACAATTCATATCCACGGCAGCCAAACAAGCAAATTTATGTATAAAGCTATTGTTCATTCCAGAAGTGTCACTGCTAAATGAGGCAGAGTTTAAGCATCTGATTTTTTCCCCCCTTTGCATGATGGGAGGTCCATTTCTCAATAATGAAAACTGTTTTCTTGCAAAATTCAATTAAATGAAATATCAGGCATAAATCAGAACGGGGCTCTCATTGAGCTCCCATATGTGCCTATTGCTGCAGTGATAACTCTGGAGAGAAAACATCCATTCTTCAAAGTGGCTTTTTGTTTGCTGCTTTGTTTGCTACCAAACCAGTTTCACTGGGAAGGCTGGGGGCTGCAAAGCCAGTCTTTGCAATGCCATTCCTCCCTGAAGTTATAGGGTGGAAGGGAGCTCGAGGGGTTGTCCGGTCCCTCTTCTGCCAATACCAAGCTCCAATTTACCTCCATTATTTCTGCTGGACACTCGTCCACTTTGGATCTCAGAAAACAAGCAGGAAAGAGTGATGGAAAATGCTGTTTTCTCCTCAGACTTGCTGGTTTTCTTGTAAACCGCAAGGGCTAGTATGTGTTTATGTGCAGTATGTGTTTAGGTATAGGTGCCTTTACGTGCTCGAGTCCCGCTGGGGAGCAGAGCTCGTGGGATCTGCAGGTTGTTGCACCCACCAGAGATGCTTGTGGTTGACACCCCCGGGTGGAGGGTTCCTCCCAAAGCCCTGTAACCTCCCCCCTGTGGTTTGCCCTTCTCAGACACATCCCTTAGACACCTTCAGTGCTGCCCATTAGGGCACAAACGTGTCGTGATGGGAGGCGTTAATGCCTTCTACTAGACAGACTGATATTTGGAAGAAATTGGAAAATGTTGCAACCCTTAAGTCAGTCTTCAGGTCTTGATTTCATAAAATCTTGGCTGCCAAAACCAAAGTTAAAAGGAGAAAAAAAATTAAAAAGGGGGCAGTGGAGCTTAGTGTGAAAACATTACTTCATATGTTAGCATAATGTAATCTGACCGGCTAACGAGGAAAGGTAGGTTTAAATAATCTAGATGTATCTTGGAAAATCTATTTCCATTACATTTGATGTGCTTTTAGTGGAGGCGATAAATTTTAAAGAATTAAGAGGGCCATAAAGATAAGTGTTACAGGAGAGTAGTCTCACTTTTCACCTTGAGAAATTAAATATTCACTGTGAAATCAGATGTTACAAGGGTCACTGTATTGCTTGTGGTCATTAACAGCTGTAGGTGACTGTTGGAAGAACTAAAGGGAGCCACTTCCCATAACACAGAAGTTAAATTTGCAATTTACTGAAAATTCCCTTTATATAAAATGCCTTGCTGATGCCAGACTGTGCACTTAGGGGAACTTTGCTATATATTTCAGACTTGCAGATGGACCATGTAAACTGGAATCCTTCTTATGTGAAATACTGGGTAAATTAGCATAGCATGAGGTCACTTTTCTTGTTTGTCCATTGTAACTGGGCAAGGAAGACAAATGAGCTGTAACCAGGACGTTAATGTTTGCAAGTGAACGTGCGTGGTGGCGCCGATAACGGGTACCACGGCACCGCGCTGCTGCTGGCCGCATCTCGGTGCGTAGAGATGTCCAAGTTCAATGTTAGTCCGTTGCTGTTTAGATAAAATTTCCATGACAAATAGTGATTTCTATAGACATCTGCTTAAACTGCACTTACAAGCACCCACTGATGTTCACGTAACAACAGTTTCCACCAGAAAGACAGTAAAGCCAATGAGGTAGAGCATGGGCTGCGAAGGGGTTTGGGGTGCTGCTGTGGTGCAAAAGTTGCATAATGCTCCTCATCATGAGGATTTGCACTGCAGCGGGTTTTGCTGGGCTTTTGGATGCTCTGTTCATCTCTCATCTTATTTGCTCACTAATGGATTTCTGCAGGTTTCTGCAGGTTCTTTGGTTTTTTTTCCCTCTTCCTTTTCTCGCGTAGGGCTTTTGGTACCCTTGTTTGCGCTGGATCCTCCCTCTGGTTCCCAGACCCTCTTGGGCTAAATTCTGTGTTGGATTTTTACATCCTGATCCTGCTGCCTTGTCCTTGAGGAGGGGTGATATCCAGGGATGCGGCCAGGATGCTCTAGCGGCTTCTTCCTGCTCGGTGACGCGGTCCCTGGGTACATTTGGGCTGATCCGTGACATTTCAGCCCCAGGTGCCTCATGTGCCTGTGCTACAGCGGAGCACAGAATCTTTCTTCCTTTTGCGTGAGGTGCTGGTGTTAGATTGGAAACCTGAATCATATCTTGCAGGCTTTGCTCTGGGAGTAGGTGTTTGAATTTGCTTTAACTGGTGAAGCAGTCTGGTCCCAGAGGTGGTTCCTCTGCTGTGGAGCTGCTGCCCATCACGTACCTTTTGGTTCAAGGAGTGAGACCCTGAGTGAATTGAGTGTCTTTTTTTCGATGGAAAAATGCTGTTATTGAGTTGTTCAGGAAAGGGAAAAGTGTGTGCTGCTGCTCTGGGGCCGATAGGCATCTGTTTGACCTAGTTTAAATGGCACCTCTATGGAAAGTGGCACAGATGGGGCGAACACTGCCAATAGAGATGTTAAACCAGTCTGACTAACCAGACAGAGCCTAGTATGGTCCCTACAAAGCGTTCTTCTTAACCACCTCCTATTCCTGTAGCTCCGTTCTGGATTTCTTAGAGTTCTTCTGCTTCTCCCCCAATGTGCATCAAAACAGAAGGGATTCAGCACTTCACCCTTCCACCATGCAGAGCAGAACAGTTTCTTCTGCCTTGTGATGCAGTTGGCAGGGCTGCTGGTGCCCTCACGGTCTGTACCCGTGAGCCTCCTTGAGGTGCATCCGCTGCACCTGCTGGTGTTGGCATTGGTCTGTCTGTGTGGCTGTTACTCGTTAAGCAATAAGACCTGGGTAGAAAAACACTTGCAAAACTCAGCTAATCCTTGTTTATGCCTCCCTTTAGCCTGGGGTGGCAGTTTTGTTGTGCAGGTACCAGCCTGCAGGTTTGGTGCTGTCCATAGTCGCAGCCCACCGTGCCCGCCGGGGCCCTTGGGTGCCACATGTCCCAGCACCACGAGCCACCTACCCTTCACCAGCAGCACCTCGAGGTGCCTGCACCTGCCTCGAGCCCTGCCCTGCATTAAGTGCAAGGTTTTCTCTGCAAGAAATACTGACCTGCTTAACACCCGGCTTCCTTCTGAACTTCTGAGGGTCCAGGCAGTCAGATGCTTCCGCTCTCCATTGCACGGGCATTTAAAACCTCCTTGCTGCTTTCTGAGGCTTCCCGTGTTCCTCAGCTCACTTAGAAACAGCTTTCAGGCTGCAGAAATCTCTCCGGGCTTGTTCCGCCCAGAGCCGTGGTTTTTAATGTGTGGACCCCTTACTGGGTCCTGGGATTGCTCCTTGGAAGTGATCTGTGAAGCGAGGACAGACCAGCCCATTGCCACCCAGCCTGGCTCTGCTCTCCAGGCGCCTCACTCCTCTTTAGGGAATTTTTGAAGTGCAGAAAACTGAAAGATGTCAGAAGGCAGTGGGTAATGGGGAGGGTTGTGCCTGGTGTAGAGGAGCGCAGGTGAGCTCTGCTCACTCTCCATTAGTCATTTTGCCACAGTAGATGCATTTTCCATATTTGCACAGAAGAATAAAAACTGATTAAAAATGCCTTAATCTCAGCTTGGTTTTGTGATTCACTGGTGGCAGACGCTGCAGAATATTCACACAGTGATGTGCAAAATAAAATATGGGAGACCAAGAGGCTCTTGGCATGGTGTGTTCTGGATGAACGCGGAGTCTCCAGCACCTCTGATCCTTGTGGGATGTAACCGAGGGGTCACATAAAATTCGTGTCCCCTGGAGCCTCCTGTCTAAGTAGGACCTCTCCAAGTCTAGTTTCTCGTCAAGTAATTTAAGCTGGAAGAGATATCTGGAGGTCATCAGGTCCATCATCAGGATAGGGGCTGCAGCTTCAAAGGTTCTTGGATGGTTCTTGGTGATGCCCCAGTGTCCCTCCGTAAGCTCAGCCGCTGTCTTCTCCAGATCTTGCCCTCAGACATGTGTGTCTCCATTTGGGTCCCTCTTTCCTATCCTCTTTTCTCTCTTTCTTATAACTTCGCTCCTTTTCTTTGAAAACAAGAGCAGACCAAGCCAGAAGTCTTCTCCCTATGTTCTGATCCACGTGTAGAGCTGCAGGGTTTGGATGGAAAGGCCGTTTGCTATTGATTTAGCAGGTGTCATTCATGTGCATGGATTTTTCTGTTCTTCCTATTGACTTAACTTGGGTCAGTAAGTTTACAAGGAGTACAAGTTAAACCAATAGAAGTGGCCTGAAGCGATTGCCAGACGCCATGTGCAAAATGCATGAGTTAACAAAAGTGATTTAGGACTCAGGGTAATGTAATATCCTCCTGGACATAACTGTGAATTATGAAGCATCATCCTGACATCATTAAACGTGATGAACCTCCGACTCTGCAGTGAGCAGTGCCTGGCACATGCATGATCCTAAGGGAAAGACATTTGCGATTTGAGATGAAATCTGAAAATTCTGAATGCATCTCAGTTTTGTGCCGTGCATTTCCGACCTGGGGAGTTTCCTCAGTGCAGCCTGTTCATGCTCCTGTTCACGGCTTGGGACGTGTTGGTGCTTCCTGTTCTCATTCCTTGTTAATGATGCACACAATGTCAGAGGAGCTTTCTTTCCTCAGTGCGTGTTTGTTATTCCTTACAGCCCCTGACAGGGAGGCAAGTGTGGTAAAGACTCATCAAAGTCATCATTACTGCACACTTATCTGCACTGAACTGTCTGGTTTGTCTGTAAAGCTCTTCTTGATCTAAGTCTCTGTTTCTGGCTCTGTGCCTCATTATTTGCTTTCCTGGAGCACTCCCTCCTGAAGAGCACACTTCTTTCTCTCCTCTTGTGTTTAATTTATGATCAAAATATATTAATGTTCATATTTGTCTCACTTATCATGCATAATAGTAACTCTAAAAGGACTTTCTGCTGTCAAGACAAGCTGGATGGGGGAGGCTTGCCCGCATCTCGCTTTGCTGGTCCCCAAAGCCCCGGCGTGGAAGGGCTGGTGGTTGTGGGCCCACGTGGCTCCGCGTTCCCTCTCCACGGGAAAGGCTCCATCACCAAGGAAGAAACCTGGGTTTGTGATCCCCTCTTGGCAGTCGCCAAAGGTCGGGTTTAGCAAAGCCGGCGTTCCTGCGGCTTCAACACGGATTGCAGCCTGGGTCCGGGTGGCCTCCTGACGGTGCTCCAGCCTTTTCCAGCCCACGCTAGCACGGAAGTTTGAATGCTTCTCCTGGCACCAGCGAAGTGTTCATAAAATCAGGTGCTGCTGTGAATCTGGCCATTAAAAAGATGATTTGATTCCCTTCGGATACTTAGCCTGTTGGTAAACAGCACTGGCAGATTTTATTTATTTATTTTTTGCTCGCTGTGCTGTTAAAGGGAAGTCTTTGCTCCCAGTATCATGCAATTAATGAAGACATATTTTTCCCCAAACAGAACAGTTTAGCTGCTGGGACTGTGGGGAGAGGCTAGAAAACCCCAACCTAATCTCGCCTTGCGGAATAAGATGTCAGAGGGCAAATAAAATCTGCCCCAAATACCCCTCGCACGAGCACTGGTGCAAGAGCATCCTGGTGCAAGAGCATCCTGGTGCAAGAGCATCCTGGTGCAAGGCAGCTCTCGCAGGCTGGACCACCGGCCACGTGTCAGCCAAGCTGGACAACGTCCTCCTCTTCCTCCCTTCAAGTCTGGGTGTCAGAGAACGTCCATGCTGGGCTGGTTTGAAGGAGTGTTACTGAAGGGAGAGCTTCTTCCACTAATCCTGATTTTAAAGCAGAGTTTTTGTCTGCAAGCTGCTGCTTGCTCTTCATGCTCCACGGCTTCTGTGTTGTGCGCTGTGTTGCTCGGTGGTTACAGAGCTGCTGGTCCAAAATCACAGCTCCCCTTTTGAAAACGCTTCATTTGAGTAACGCAAGAGGAAGAAAACTGTTCAAGTCAGAGCACGTGTTGTCTGTCTAGGAAGTGTTAGCAAAAATAGCTTCAACAGACCAAAATTAAGAGAGAGGAATTAAAAAATGCCCTTTTTTTTTTTCCTTTTGCTCAGTAAAATTAAAACATTCTCTTAGTGCAGATGGCTGACTGCAGCAGGAGACCCATGTGTGGCATTATGCGTGTGCAATTACTTATTTCATCTTGCAAACTTTCTGTAGCTGGTTGTCAGTCACCAACTTCAACCCCCTCCGCAGAGCCAGAGTTGTTCTTAATAACGTTTTATTGCTGCTTTTTGTCAGCTCGACAGGTATCATCGTCTTCCCTGGGAATGTGGCTGCCGTGTTTGCGTATGGCAAAGAGCAGCTGAAAGGGTATCAGCAATTGCCTCCCACCTGGTAGTCATCAAGCTCACCAGGAACAAATGTGTCTGAATGTGATAAAGGAGAGCACGGAGGCAGCCCTGGGAAAGGGGGGTTTTTGTTTCAGTCTTCAAGCCTTTGCTCCTTAAGGGGGTCTTGAATGGTGAGGATGGAAATACCTTGGAGAGGCTCCATCACGAGGAGCTTGCAGGTACAAGTGGATGACAGCCCATGTTGTGGACTGGATGAGCTGTGCTACACTTTGTTTTCTGGGTTTGTTTGTTTTTTTTGGCTTTTATTTTATTTTTTGTAGGTGGGGAAAAAGCACTTTTTCTTTCCAGATAATCCTCCCCTCCAGATGTTTGGGAGAACTTTTTCTGTCCTGCATCCCTTACCTGCTGTCATCAGAGGTGGATCCTGGGGACTTGCTGGAAGAAGCCTCCTAAAGGACAAGGTGGATTTTTTTGGCCTGCATTGTGATTTCTGTGGCTTTTAATGTGGCAGATTTGGGTAGGTAATTGTCCTACAAGCCCATCTGTTTGGGATTTAGAGGACATACACGAAAAACAGGAGAAATGCTTGCTCTGTTGCTAGCATAGCATTAGAGTACACAGTGGGAATGGTTTTAGTCCATCAGTTGCAAAAATGGTCTTCATAAATAAATACCACTTTTCTCTGCTCAGTATCCACTTTGCTTTTCATGCCTGTGCCTGCATTAAGACCTATGCTATTAAAATATCTGTCAGTGTATAAGCAGAGTGCTGTGTGATATTGGGCAGGAGAGAAGGCAGTTTATGCCTTCCCCTGCAAATAGGAGATGCAAAGGAGACAAGTCCCCTCCCCTGAGCCCCAGGCGCACGGGCCTGCTCTCTGTGGAGAGAACTAGTGAATTTGCTAAGCGTTTGGGGTTCAGTCAGGATTACAAACCAGAAATGAAAGATCTTTGCTTAAAAGATCTCGGTATCGTTCCTCCTTGAAGTGGAGGAAGCAATAATCGGTTGCAATTTTGGGCTGTGTTTAGCACTGCCATAACAGCCCAGAGCAGAGGCTGGATGGAGATGGATACGGGAGGAGGAAGGAGCCCGGGGTTTCTCCTGCAGGTCTTGGTCCCTCATCCACTCTGCCCGTTCCTGCAGTGGGGCGGACGCTCTCCAGAGCACGTGTCTCCATTCCCGACCTTCAGACAGGAGGAACAGCGAGAGTTGGAATTCAGGATTAATTCAGCTTGTTCAGTAGCTCCTTGGGTGTCTTCCAAGTGCTATTGCTCACAAATTATTAAAGAAGGAGAGGAGGAAGAAAAAGAGGTGGCGTTTCCGTGCTGAAGAGTGGGCTGGTGGGCTCTCAGGACCCTTTTGCAGTAAGAAGCGCTTCGTGGCATCGTTTTGCAGCTTTCCGCACTTGGAGATTTTCCTTTTTCTTTTTTTTTTTTTTTTTTTTTTTTTTCCTCTCTCTTTTTGTCGTTATTATCAGACAGCCAGGGTTCTGGTGCAAAAAAAAGAGATAGCGGGGGGGAGGAAAGAGAAATCTTTCAAGTTGTTTCAGTGCTGTTTTATTAGTTAATAAGTCATTTTATCTGCAATGCTTTGCTATTGGAGTGCTTGGGGGCAGGAAGAAGAATCCAGAAATTGCATCAAAGCCTTTAATAAAGTAGCAATCTTCCTTGCAGTTTAATTCCCTAGGAAAGCACCTTGCTCCGCGCGCTCCATCGGATCCCACCCGCGCGGGCCGCCCGGCTCTGCTCTCCCTCTCCTGCTGCCTTTGGGGCACGTGTGGGTTTGTCACCGCTGCCCTCAAACCCATGTTGGTTGTGTCCCCTTTGGGCAGCAATTCGCAGTGTCCCCCGCAAGGGTGACGTTGGGCAGGGGTCATGGTACCGAGCTGGCACCCACGCTGCTTTCTGGGGTGGCCACGTTTTGCCCTTGGCCAGCGTAGTGCGTGTTTGACCCTCTTTTTTTTTTTTTTTTTTTTTAATGCTTTTCACCCTCTTAATGTGCACTTCTTCCTCTGAAGTGGTGAAAACTCTGGAGAAATCCCTTAGTATAATGGCTCAAGCTTGCCCCTAGAAGCTCCCGTGCGGCTTTGGGATGCTGGAAGCACCTTCCATGCCCAGGCGGCTCCGCGTGCCGGGCTGCGATGCCCTTTTGTGCTGGGATGCTTTGGGAAGCTCCGGGCGCTGGCTGGAGAATCCCTGTGCCCGTGGTGCACACGGGACGTCTCTCTGGATGTGTTTTGCAGTTTTCCAGGGAAAGCTGATGTGGAAGATTGACTTCTTGCCTTGTTTTTGTGTGGGGGGGAAATTCATTCCCTCCCTCATTTCTCTGGTTGCCCTGTAGATCAGAAATGGTCAGGAACAATTTAATAGTAGAATGGCTTTCAAAAACAGTATTTCTGTCACATTTATGTACTCTGGGAACAAATAGATTTGAGGACCTGCTACAAACCTCACATTGCATCTGCTGCCCAGAAGCTTCTGGGGTATCAGAGGCAAACGTGGATTGGAGACCTGAGTTTATTCTTTTTAATTTATTATTTTTTTTAAAGCTAAGTTTTATTTTTCTCATTCCAGTGCTTGCTGTACATGCAGATCAAACCTGTCTGAGGTGGCAGATTAAAAATGAAATCCTCATGAATGAGAAATATAACTTGCATTTTTTATAATGGAGAAAAAGCAAACCCATTTTAAAACTCGTGTGTTTTTTCTTTTTCTTATTTAAAAAAAGCTAAATAGTTGAGATGTAGATGTTAATAAATATTTATATCAAGGAAATGATCTCCTGACAGAGTTAGAAATTGTCTCATGCTTTTAGGCAATTTGGAAATCTGTGTGTGTTGCTGGATGGAAGGAGCATCCTCTGGCAGCTTCGGATCGCAGCCCTGGTGCGTGGAGAGGTTTCTCCACTGCCTTGTCCATCTTCAAGGTAGTAACATGCTGTCCATCTTCAAATATGAAGAGCTTGAGAGAGGAAAATCATAGAATCCTTAAGGTTGGAAGGGATCATCTAGTCCAACCCCAAAATGACGCTTAAAAGACTTTGCATCAGTTAGGAGAGAGTTAGGCAATCTAGTTTTACAGGAATAAGGTGTTTGATGTCCTTCCCACCTCCCTTTTTAAAATGTGTTTTCTTGTTAAGTGTGTGGATGGGCCCATGCACATGGGTTAAATGGTGCTTTTACATCAGCTTTTCTAAATGCATTTCCCAAAGATGTGGGCAATGCACACACATCAAGGTCATATAAATTAATAATTATCTGAGTGCTCTGCCCTTTTCTGCTTCCAGAAGAGGGAGGAGGGAGAAAACTAAAGGGAAAAGGGTGAGGGGGGAGGCAGAAAAGGGAGGGAGCCGGGAAGGAGAGGGGAGAAAGAGCAGCTTAATCTCCAGAACCTGATTCCAGGGATGACTTCAGGGGTGTTGTTTCTACTGCACTTTGCAGTCGAGTTGTACTTTCTCCTCTATTTCACTGTCACGTTGCCTGTACTCGAGCCACAATGTGAGTTTTCACTTCCAAATGGGTTTGGATCCATAATTTGGATGGGGTAAATGGGCTAACCATGTGCTGCTGTGCTAAGTGTCATGGGGCCGTTAACGAAGAAAGGACCCACTCGTAACTGCTCATTAAGCAACCACTGAACTTATGAAATGTTGTCGCTGCCAGGATAATTGGGGCTAGGAGAAGGGCAAAGCAGGATCACGTTCCAGGGAAGAGCCTGGGAAGGGGGTACCAAAATGCTCCTTGTCCCTTTGCTGCCCCATCCCCTTATTGGCTTTAGCAGCAGCCGTGTTCCCGCTCCGCCAGGATCCGCTGCATTCCCGTCTCGGGATCTGTCGTCGCTCCAGGGCTGGTGGGACATTCCCAACCTTGTAAGCCCCTTGTAATTCTAAACCACCTTGATAATGTCCCCCTCAGCTTTAATGTCACACATCCCTGTGTATGTACCTCAGTAATTGAAAGGGATATCGGGCAAATTTGATCTGCCTGCCTTTGCCTTCTGCTGTCCTTATCTTGGCCTTTGTGTCATTAAGAAAAAAATTGGTATTGATCTTAGACTATCCCACTACATCGCACTGCAATTTTTCTTCCTTGCTAGCAGAATATCAATCGATAAAAAGCAGCTGCTTGAGACGCAAGGCAGATACGGTACTGTCATTTCTGTACTGTAAATCCAATGATAGCTGATCAAATCAGTGCTTCTACTGTTCCAAACCTGACATGATTGAATTGTCAATAAAAAAGATTTTACAGTAAGGGAAGGAGAGCTGGCAGTGTGAATGCCTGGAAGCCTCACTAAGTTGGGTACAAAATGAGCCAATAAGCTAGGCTATTACTATGTAATTTTGACAACCAAAATATTTGGATACTTGTGTTCTTGCTCAGAACTGGAGCTATCTATATATGGGGGTAGAGCAGTCTTTACAACTTGTTTGAAAAATAATTACTTGGAGACTGAGATATAGATGACTTTCTTCTGAAATACACATGGTTTATATATTGGTAGTGATTAATAGAAATAATGTAAAAATTCCCCATGTGCTCGAGCTTTTTCCAGCTCCTGGTGTTTGAGCTGGGCAATCGGGCGCTTCAAGCCCTGTCTCTGCATAGAAGGTGTCACCCTACCCCTAACTTTGGTGTCTGCTCCCCTGCTTTCCTCCTCGTCGGTCACTCTTGGTCCTTGCCGGTGGCTTTTTAGGATGCACCAACTCACTTGCTCATGATTGACCATGCTCTTAATCTCCTCATTAGGTTGCACCAATTTAGCTAAATCCTAAACCCATTAGATGCTCTCGGATTGCTTTACAAGTGTCCAGAGGAGATGCTTGCAATAAATTCAGCCTAATTTTCTCTGCAGATGAGACTTTACCATTTCTGGTCCTTGTTGGGCTGGAAGGAGGCGAGTGGAGCACTCGTGTAGATGCTGCAGGAGGGTTAATCCCCGGGAATGCCAAAGAGGAGGTTTAGCTGTTTTGCTGCTAAAGGGTTGAAGTGACCCTCTGATTTGCTCCCAGATGGAGAGAAGGGCTTGGAGAAGGGTCTGAGCTCCCTCATGGGAACAGACGCTGAGTGGGGTTTGTATGGATGGAAGAGGCTCACACCTCAGCCTAGGAAATGGGCAGAGTAAAACCCCAGCGCTTCCAAACAGGCCAGTTTGGTCAGTTCAAAGTGCTGGACCTCCCCCAGGTTAGACCAGAGCTGTGCTGCTATTCTGAAGAAATACAGAAGTTTTTGCGGCACTTCCTTATTCACTTAAACTGGCATTTTTTCTTCATGGCGAACCATGAGTGTCTCAAAATACAGGATGAATTTGCAAAAATACTTTGTCGTCTCACTTGACTGGAAGCATGTGGTTTTCGGTTCCCATAACCCCAGGGCATTTCGAAATCATGATTAAAGCCCTAAGAACAATAAGGCTGGCATTAAAATTGGCAAGTTTGGAAAAACGATACACTGTGAGGTTTCACTTAATTTGCTTTCTCGTCCTGCAGCACCACAGGTCACATTTCCAAGCTTTTTTCCCACAACACTGAGGGCTGGATTGTTTGGGTTTTTAATTGTAAACTGAGGTCCCGATGTAATTCTCTGCCTAAAGCTGGAGGCTTAAGGAAAATAACCAATTCTGCAAGACCTGAGCAAGCAGTTTCAGTGGTTGGCAATAGATGAAATTTCTGTCAAAGATAAAACTTTTCTGCCCCCTTACTGGGGAGGGGAATACCCTAGCTTGGATGCTGGCCATATTTACATACCTAAATAATGTGGTATAGAAATATTCAGCATGCGAAGGACAAGCTTTCTATAAGAAAGCAAAAAAAAAATTGTTTAATCTATATCTCTGTTTGCATTCCTACGGCGGGGGAAAAAAAAAGTCTATCTGCTGTATATACAAACTGGGAAATAATTGGATGATGGTTTAGGATGGGAAAAAAAAAAAAAAAAAAAAAACGCAGAAGAAATGTAGTGTAGTCAAGGGTTTTTTCTCTGTATTATTATTATTATTATTCTGTTACTCTTTTTCAATTGCACTCTGTTTACCTAGATGCTTGATTTAGTCACATGCAATTAAAAAAGGCAATGCAGGCTTCGTGGAGACAAGGCACAAAACGCAGAGGCTTAGGAGGGAATTGGAGGGTCTCCCGTGGGTGCCTGCAGCACAGAGGAGCCCTGGTTTGCCCTGGGTCTGAGCAGCTTTTGTTTAGCTGATAGCTGCAAACCTTGTTTAACTGATAGCACATGTTGTGCTCCTGCTGCTCGTGACCTTTCCCGGTTCCGCTGCCTTAAAAACGGGGTGTTTATGGGGAGGCTCCGCAGCCCCCGTCCCATCCGGGGGGTCGCCGTGGCTGGGGGCTGGTTTTGGGGGCGTTTCATGAGTTTCCTGCTTGCAAGCCGTAATGACTCTTGCTCTGGACTGCTCTCAGCAAACTTGCTGGGCAGCCACTCCAGGCAGGAACTGCTTTTTCCTGAGCTTTTTTTCCCTTTTTTTTGGTTTGTTTTTCCTCATCGTGGTTTTACTGCAGTTCAGATTCTTGGAGCATATAAAATACCAATGGATTGGTGACAGAAAACGGAGAGGGTTTTGGAGCACCAGCTCTGGCTTAACAATAGCAAAAATGGACTGGGGAATGCATGAAAAAGGAAGAAACAAAAATCGATGCTTTGTGCCCTGGTTTTGGCTATTCCTCATGGAAAGAGGAGGTCCAGGTCTGCATTGATCTGCTTTTTCCAACACCACTTCCCTTGTGCCACCCGTTATTGGGAGGAGGCTGTGGGGGATGTTTGGGGAGACCTTGGAGATTGTTGCATGAAAAGTGGGAAACTTTCTGGAAAAGTGATGGCACGTGTAGAAAGATGTGCTTTGCTTTGAATGGGAAAGTGAATTTTGATACAAAAATGGGGAATGGCGTGTTTGCCATCTGCACCCCCCGTGTCCCCAGCGCTATCCAGAGTCAAGCAGAAGAGGATGAGGTGGGATGGGAAGGAAGGCCGGCCCATCTGCTGCCGTCTCTAGGGGCTGTGAAATCTCCCGTTACGTTACCCGGCTATCGGGAAGCTCCATCTCCGCAGGCTGAGGCAGTTAAGTGCAGGCCTTGCAGGAAATCATTTGTTTTTTGATTCTTGACAAGAAGTCAACAGAAAGGAGCTTCTCAAGGGAAAACGGCCTTCCTGGCAGGAGGCAGCAGCGTCTGGGGCAGGGAGAGCAGCTGCACATGCAGCAGGAATCACAGAATTCGAGCACGAGCTCCTTTCCTGCTAAGTTTTCACCTAAGGATGTAAAAATCAAGTGTATTAAAAGCAAATGCCCTGTGCATATTGAAGTCTCCCAGATTTGCAAGTGCTCCCACTGGAAATGGAAACTTTGGAGGGATTTGGAAGGGAGGAGCAGCCACGGTGGTGGATGTATGTCTTTGAAATGGCTCTCATGGGCTTGTTCTCCCCATGTCCTAAGCTAATTCCCAGGAGTAATGGTTAAATTCTGCAAGGTTTGAATTTCCAACTTTAATAGATTTGACGGGAGTTAATAGCCTTTCCAGTGCATCTCTTACAACCTATTTGTGTTAAAATGATGTTAACGTACACAGTAATTAAGGAAAAAAGTTGGCAGGTGGTTTACTGTCCTCACTGACCTGTGCTTTTCATGTCCAGGAAAGCTCTCGTAGTAAGCATAATGTTTGCTATGAGGGAATGCATAGTGTGAGAGTGCTCGGAAGGATAAAAATGCTTCTAAACAGCCCCATTTCTTCAGGAAAACAGTAACTGGGGAACTGATAGGTAGCAAACGATGTGGAGGAGGTCGCCCCTCAGTGTGGGGACGATGGATTGTGTCCATCTCCCATGCCCCAGTCAGTAAATGCCATTGGTGTCTCACCCACGAGCTGCAGATCTGCGGCTCTGAGCATCGCAGTGACCAAGATGAATGTCCCGCTGTATTCAATAATGTGGTCCATGTTGGTTTGCACACGCAAGGTTTAAATACGCAGTCTTTATTTTGACAGGATGATGCTGAAAGTGTCCCGAGGAGAAAGCCTGGGCTTGTGCCAGGTGGTTTTGCCCTTGCCCCTTTTGTTATCATCATTTATAAGCCAAAAGTTCTATTGATGTGGAGATTAGGCGTTAAACCATCCCTGAGCAGTGGCTGCTCCGTTAGAGAGGAAACGAGCTACCATCTAACTCATCCATTGGGATCCTCCGTGTTTCCCCTTAGGAGGAGGACACAGAGGGCCAGGAGGTGATGAAACCTTTTCCTTTCAGAAAGGGGCGCTGCTGAAACGGGGCCTTTGCAGGGATTTAGGGCAACGCTGGGAGTGACCAGGATGGGGCACACGGGGATGGAGCGGGTGGCCCTGGGACGTGGCCACTCACCTCCTGCTGCTCCCCACGCGTGGACCTGCCCGTGCAGCAGGGAACGTCGGAGCGTTTCTGTTGTGTTAAGGAGCAGGGGAAACAGCCATTTCCCTCCTCGGGGAAGAGAGTTGCACCGATGGGGGCTGCTCCTGGTGGGTGTTGCTGAGGGGGATGCGGGGAGCGCAGGGACGAGGCAGAAATCAGCAATAACAGGGTTTTGGCCAAGGTGAGTTAGGGGCAACAGGTGCTCTTAGGTAAGTGCAAGTGCTTTGTATCGCTGTAGGGATCAAGAACTGATCTTTGCTGCTTGCTTTTCTAGACAGCGGTGGCAACTTTAAAGAGGATTTGTCCAGGAGAGGTCATAAAGGAAGGAATTGGCTGCTTCTCCCTTGTTGGAGACTGTTGGGCTGATTAAAGCCCATGGGGACAGAAGGGAGCCCGGGGACCTGCAGCTCGCCCAGCCCTGGCACCTCCAAGGCTTGCTGGAAATCTCTGAATTTGAACTTGTGCTTTATTCTGCTGAGGAAGTGACTTAGTCTAATGGCTGTGGAGCACAAGTGGCAAATGCCAGCTCCGATAGCTTGAAAGTGTGAGGACATAATAACTGAAAGCTTGTTTTTATTATTAATGCTTTTTTAAAGCCGGTCTCCTGAGCCTGGGAGCTCCAGTCTGTAGTTTTTACGGCAACAACATTGTAAAAGTGATCTGAGGTGCTGTGTCACTGCCAGAAAAACAAGAAGCATTTCTGAGGCTGGAAACCCAAGCGTGCTCAAAGAAACAAATCTTGCGAGAGCAGCAGTGGCCCCGTCTGATGGGTTCTGTGGCGCCGCGCACAGAAGCGGTCGTGCTGCGGAGGAGACGCGTTGCTTTGTTCTCCCTCCAGATAACGTTTCCGAAATCTTGCTGTGATCCGTGATTTACAATCAGAGGAACAAATCTGGATCGGCTCTCATTACTGCCTGGGGAAGTGCTCTCAGGTTTTGTTCCCTTTCCGCTCGATATATCGCAAACCTTCTCCAAGTTTGTAAATATATAGAACCTGCTGCTTGGCAAATGGCTCGCGGTTCCTCCCGCCGTGGCCAGGCCATCGTTGCGAGCAGTTGTTTTTCTCCTTGATTTTCCCCGTGTTTCCAAAACGGTGTCCACTGCAGCGAGGTTGCCTGGTTCCTCAGGGATATGGAGGGAGCGTTTCCCTTCCGGCACCTCTCGCTCCTGTGTTGGTGTCAGCGGCTGCTCTCTGCTTGCTGACACTGCTGCGGCAATTCCCACAGCAGAAATACTTTGGCCACTGGTGAAAGCAAAACTTTGTGCTCTTCCTTGAGGAATACTTGAGTTCCCATGCGTAAGCATTGCGTTTTTTATGGCAGTGTTTATTTAGACGCATGTGTTGCGCTTTCTGGTTGGTTTTGCACTTGGGAGAGCTGATGGGGCCTTGCCATGCTGCCCTGAGCCCCATGGGCAGTGTGGCAGGCTGTGATTCCTTACCATCCACCTCCCAAAACATGAAACGGGGCCATGTCTTTACGAGCTCTGGGTAGCGGAGTCAAAAAGACGCAGTATTTCCCTCGCTGTGAAGGCTTCTCTCTCCACGGTGAGGGTGAGGCTTTCATGCAGCAGACAGCTGTGCGGTTTTGGGGATGTGTCCGCCGAGGTGCATCTGGGACCGGTGGCGGCAGGGGCAGCACGCTGTGCGCAGGGAGCCGCGCTGCTCGGCACACGCTGTGCTTCCGTAGTTCTGCATCCAGGCATCAATGAGCGGTAAGATCAGGCTTGTAAACGCTAGCTTGGTCCCCGCGTGCTGGCAGTGCCCGGGTCACAGGATCCCACAACTCTTGCAGCACGATGTGGCTGTGCTGCTAATGCAGCGGCTTTGCTGGCAGCTCCTGTGTGCTCCGATTGTCACTGCTGTCCGTCCCCCGGGAATGCCGTGCAGGCCCGGCCGCCTTGCAGCGCACAGCGCCTTATCCCACGCGGGTTCCCTGTTCCTCCCTTTCCTGAGGTGGACCTTCGTGGTGCTCTGTGCTGTTGGTTGCTCTCAGGTTTGTGCCCGTGCTGGCCGAAACGCCTTTGCGGGGTGATTTGCACTGGCAAGAGGTGCTTGGAGCTCCCCAGGCGCCTCTGCCTTTCTGCTGCTGGTGGCTGCAAGAGCAGCTCTCTAAGTAGTGGTGCAAAGTAAAGTTTTCCAGTGTCCTTTTTCCCCCCACTAATTGCCTCGGGAAATATTTTCAAAGCAGATAAATAAGCATGCAGTTTATTTGTATTTGCTTCCCATTGGGGGTGTGTGTGTGTGTGTGTGCACTGTGCAGCGATGTTCCTGCTCCAAGCCAGGTGCGAGTCCCACACTGATGCTCTCGGTGCCGTTACGATACTACACAAGGCTCTGCTTCACCTAGGCTCGTGCATCTCCTTAAATAGCCTGTTTTGCAAATATATTTGAAATGAAGAACACCTAGAGCTGAAGGAGCTTCTGTAACTGTTCTGGGGGGTGGCATTTTTACTAATGGCAGGTTGGGGCTGCTGGATTATTTTGGTGGGAGGGGAAGCCACTGTGTCCCTGCAAATCCTGCTGCCCCGTGTGCCCAGGGGACGGACCCACAGGGGTTTCCTCCTCCTCGAAGTCCTTGCAGGCCGGCAGTGGGTACTTGCTGCCACTGGTTGCTGCAGTGTTAGTTAATGTTCTGGCTGCTGGCCCCAGGGGGGGAATATTTCAGTGTGAGCAAGTACTAGGGGAGCTGAGCCTAAGATATTTTGGATCTGGGAGACATTTTCTTTTTTAAAAAACAAGTTTTATTATTGTTTTTCACATCTAGGAATATGGCAGCAGGAGGTTCTGTGTGCTTTTAAAGTCTGTGTTGCACTCTCTTAATAGAGATATGCAAAGGCTCCAAGGTGCATAAAACTGGCAGTCTTTGCCAGTTATTATGATAAAAATTATGTGTGTGTCATGACCTTTAAAGCAGTGGGACTGTGTGTGCACGCTCTTCTGATACACCACCCTCCTCCATCCCTTTCTGAAGTGCTTCTCGCTGTAGGAGGTTTGCATAGGAGCCTGGAATATTTTCTAATCAGTGACGAGTCTCTGGGCTCCGATGGCAACTTGCAAAGCACAGAGGAGCGAGGAAAGGGAAGAGGGATGACTTTTTCTAAGGGAACTAACAGAGAAGAGGTTAAAGGCGAACGGTGAGGCTCAGCATGAAAATCCCGGCACCGTCTGCAATTGCTGTCAAAGACAATTGCCCAAAAAGGGCTTTGTGCTCTTTGTGGAGGCGAGAGCTATTCTAGTGCTCCTGAGGATAGAGGAGAAGCTTGATAATCCCCGTGCCCTATTTAAAGAAACTTTTGTTTTAAAACTTTTTGCACTGGTGCAGCCAGCATTTGCTCTGCTTTTGTAGTAGATCCATGGGATCCATTGGTGATGGGCACCAGGGAGATGCGGTTCGGAGTCCTGGACACCCCGTGTTCTCCGGGAGCTCTTGGCTGATGCCGGAGGCTGTGCAGGGCGAGCAGCGAGGCCTGACGGCACTGGTGGGAACGTGGGTCCGGAGCCCTGTGAGGCGGCAGCAGGCTGCATGCCAGACTGAACAAATGGAAAAAATAACACGGCTTTAAAAATTAAACATTCCCTTTAATTATTGAGCATGAATAATTTTCATGCAAATTGCACCTGGATTTGCACTTCCAGAGCGGTGCTGCTGAGAGCAGTTGCACTGCAGGGGGTCGGTGACCTGTGAGCTGAGAGGTTGTTAATTATTTTTAGCACTTTACGAATAGGACCCGGGAGGACGGGAGGCAGCCCCGCTGGAGATGTTTGGCTGCAATGGAAAACCCCAGTACCCGTTTGCACCGACAGCCTTTTCTGCTCATGTTTTAACCAGTGCGCTGGGGCGGCGGAGGGAGGCTGCAGTTGTAGGTGTGGGTACTACATTTGACATGTAGTTAAGAGTGGGTGCTGAGGGCTGAGTCCAAAAGCCCTCGGTGATTAAGCTCCTACAAATATTTTCCTTCCTGTAATGGAGTGTCAGCATTTACAGTTTCCTGACTTTAAACACTGCGCAGTTCGGTGTCAAACATTTGTCTCCGTCTTAAATGAAGTCTCAAATAGTATTCCTGTTAATTTTGAATCAATATGAGAGGAGGAAGGAAAGAAATTGCAGTCTAGCCCTTTTCTTGAATCAATATTTTCTTTAAGAGCTGAAATGTTAACTAGATCATAGCTTTTGCCATTTTGGAAAGTAGCTCATGTTTAAAGGCTATATGCACTCCTCTGAAGCCCTCGCTCTCGTGCTCTGTGTACGTGGTGTGGGCAGGATGGGACCAGTAGTGCAGTATGATGTTATCTTCCCTGTTTCTGAGCTTTTTGACCATTAATACTGTGCTGTTGTTGTTCTGTTTTGCAGAAGCCTTTGAAATTGTGGTACGGCATGCAAGAAACTTCACCAACACCATGTTTAGGAACCACTACCAGAGCATGGGACCCAGAGCTCTCAAGTTTGTTGGAGAGCTTTTTACTGATATCTCGCTGTACATCTTGGGCTCGGACATTAGCGTTAACGACATGATAAATGAGTTTTTTGACAGCTTATTCCCCTTGGTCTACTCTCACTTGATCAATCCTGGCCTCTCTGATCCCTCCACAGACGCAACCGAATGCCTGCGGGCAGCTAGGAGAGACCTCAAGGTCTTCGGTAACTACCCCAAGACGATGATGACGCAGGTGTCCAAGTCTCTGCAGGCCACGCGGGCCTTCCTGCAGGCGCTCAACCTGGGCATCGAGGTGATCAACACCACGGAGCACCTCAAGTTCAGCAAGGAGTGCGGGCGCGCGCTGCTCCGGCTCTGGTACTGCTCGCACTGCCGCGGGCTGCTCCTGGCCAGGCCCTGCGCCGGCTACTGCGGCGCCGTCGTGAGCGGCTGCCTGGCCGCCCTCCTGGACGTGGACAGCCACTGGCGGGAGTACGTGGGCGCCCTGGAGGCGCTCGCCAAGGGCATGCGCGGCGCCCACGACATGGAGCGCGTCCTGCTCGGCCTCTTCTCCTTGGTGCGCGATGCCGTGGCGCACGTGCTGAAGGACGGAGCGAAGCTCTCGGCCGCCGTGAGTAGTTCCCTGGGGGTCCCCTCAAACCCCGAGTTCTCCCGTTTCCACCTCCTCACCTGTATTTTTGACTGTTTCTGTAACTTTGTGGCTGTGGTGGTCCCTGGGCGCAGATCCTTAAGGATTATCCTGCTCACAGGGGTTCCCATGCCTCTCCAGTGCCCCGGGGGTGACATGGAGCAGGAAGAGACAATGTTGGCCAGCTCTGGTGTGAGGTGTGGGGGACTTGCTACGTTTGCCATGAGTGTTTATAGCAGCGGGAGAGGACACGACTATTTCTTCCTCCTTTAGCATCAGTAAAAATGTGTCTGCAAAGTAATAGGTGCAAGTTCTGTGTGGCATCCTGTTTCTGAGGTACTGGAAGAGGTGCCCGGTTTCCCCAGTTGTGGCAGTTCTTCCCCATTTGAGGAAGCCCTTAATCCCATGAGCTCGCTCAACTCTTAGTGACCTGACTTTTAAAATACATAGTGTGACTCTGTGATTCTCCCAAGAAACGGAGCCTTTCTTCTTGGGGAAAATACCTTCTCCAAATACCAAGGACAAGCGGTACATTGCAGTGTAACGCTGGTTTTGTGGAGGGGATTTTTCCTTTGGTGATCGGATCGCTCTGCAGGCAGAGTGGAGCGATGGAAGGTGGGAAAGTCAGTGTTTGTTTAAAGCCAGTGGTGATTAAATGTGCTGCGATTTTGCTGTTAGCACCTTGTTCTTGTTGTTCTTCCTTCGTGTTGACAAAGGAACAGCTTATGTAGGTCACTGTGGCAGTCGCGCTCCTAAGTAATTCCTGCTTTTTGGGGGGACTCATGGCAATGGAGTGGATTACAGGTTTGGCTATAGGTGGCAGTGGAGCCATCATTTGCACATGCTTTGCCAAAGCAGAGCATAAACTCATGTCCTCTAAAGTAAAAAAAAAAATCCTTGAGCCTCACAAAGCCATTCAGCACTTTTGTACTTGATAGAGCTGTTTAAATTCATTAGTGTCATGTATAGTTAGGCGCTTATTTAAACGTAACTCTTCTTGATTATTTAATACTCCAGTGATTCTTTTATTTGCTCTGGAGATGTTCTTGAGTTAGAGGAGCATGGAGGGAAAATCCCAAACAGAGCAAACCAGCGGTCACTGAGAATGACCGCAGGGTTTTGCACATTTTATTTTTTAAATGCTGCGGTTGCTCAGCAAAGACTTTTATGTCAAACCTAAGCCCAGACCAACTTCTTGCAAATGGGCAGGGGGGCCAGGCCGTGATGGGGTTGTAACAGTGCTCGCGAACGGTTGTGTTTGTTGTTGTCCTGCAAATACAACTGGCTTTAGATATCGTTCTCATATCAACCTAAAACACCGCAAAATTCCCCAGGAAACCCAGGGCTCTGTTCTCTTGCTGCCTCTTCCTTCCAGCCTCTCTTGGTGCTTACCTTGGCCATGGGGCTTTCTGTAGGCAAAAGTTCAGTTCACCTGTGTGTTATTACAGATAATGGCAGGTTATTTAGATGTCATTAAGCCCCTTCTTTAATTGTAGGAAACTTCTCTCCTGTGTCTGTAGCAATTGGCCCCAGTAGCAATGCCGCTGCCCTTGTCTGTCCTTTGGGTCCCACTGTGTTTTCTCGTGGCTTTGGTGGCCCTTCTACAGCCCTTTGGGGTTCTGCACACCTTCTCAGTATTAGGGTGTTTATTATTTAATTTATTTTTATAGGTATTTGTTTTATTATTTGTTATTTACTGTACTGCTACACCCCTAAAATACAACCTTAAGATGCTTTATCAAGGAGGCTCATTCCCACTGGGCTCATAAAAATCTCAATGGCGCTATCTGCACACATTACACTTTCCTGTCCTCTACTTTTTTTTTCCCTGATTGGAAATGTTCCCAGTACTTCCACCTCTGAGATGTTTAATCCCAAGTGCAGGGAAGGGCAATGGGAGTCGAT
Source organism: Tinamus guttatus (assembly GCF_059628265.1). Lineage (NCBI taxonomy): Eukaryota > Metazoa > Chordata > Aves > Tinamiformes > Tinamidae > Tinamus > Tinamus guttatus. The sequence continues at coordinate 268,455 of NW_028289621.1, forward strand.
GGGCCTGTGCTTTCCACCACAAACGGAGACAACTGGAGAGATTCAGCCCAAATAACCTCGTACAATTTGCAACCCCAACGCGGCACAACGTCCATGTTCTCTCTGCTGTCGAAAGCAAAAAGAGGAAATGGGTCTGGGTGTTCTTATGCAGGCGACAGCTGATTTCCTTTGGGGTTCCTTACCTTTAGCTTACATTGTAAAATTATTTTTGAAAGCTTGCAGAATTGAAGTGATAGATGACTGTTGATTTAACATGGATATTTGGCTGCATAAATATTTTTTCTTAATGCTTTTTTTTTTTTTTCCCCTCTCTGTATTAGGGGGTCTGGACCAAACCCAGCAGCGTGGAAAACAGGCAGGTCGTGGCCCCTCCAGGCCCAAAGGGAAGGTCAGGGTTTGGCACGAGGCTCTGGCTGTTCGTGCCTGCTGCAGGTGTGAGTCCTGGGGCAGGGAGACGCAGGGTTTGGCCCTGCCAGGGGTTTTGGCTCTGTGACGTGTCCGTGAGGATGCCCGTCCTCTGCCTGGGGACAGCAGGATGTCCCGCAGTGCCGCCCAGTCCGGCCACGGGGCTGCAGGTCACCAATCTCTCTGGTTGTGGCCTTATAGGTCACATCACAGGGAGGGGAAAAAAAGCAGGTAATACATTAGGTATACAGGGAGGATTTAGTTTTCTGTAGCTCAGAGCCGCTCGCAGCAGTGTCACAGCACGCTCGCCACGTGCTTCCATTGCCATGCAGTGCCATGTGGATCCCGCTCCCTTGGTTTTCACGCAGGTAGCTGCTGCCTCCCGCCGCCTCCGTCAGCGCAGACTCTTATTTGCCAACTGCATTCCCACCCGTTTCCTTTCCTGAGGGTTTTCATCCTTGCAAAGTGCCACAGGTTTGGAGCACTGGGCTGGTGCTTGAAGATATCTGTGTATTGATGCTTTTTACACAAACTCCTCCTTTGGCCTCATTATCCCTGGCTGCTGCTTCCAGCAGGAGCCACAGTGGAGGTCAGAGATGGGGCATCCTTCGTGTTTAACTGTTCCAATGACAGGTACCCCAGGAGCAGGGCTGCCCTAAGCCTAGAGCTAACTCGCCTGCTAGCGATGCTGTTGCCTGTGGCAGGAACAAGACCGAATCCTGCACGTGCCCTGTGCTCAGAGCACTGAGTGGCTGTTGCCATTTTGCATCTTGTCCTGAGGTCCTGTGCATGAAAAATGCCATCTTGCAAATACAATGGATTGAAATTAATTACAAGAGGACAATCGGGGGGACTTTTTGGCAGCAGATGCACCCCTCATTGCTGGGAGACCCCAGCCCCATCCCTGTGGCCTCTTGTGATTCCTGCCAAATGAGCTGCCGGCCTGTTTCGTATCTACCTGTTGTGCTGCCCGGCCTCTTCCCGGCTTGCTGCAGCCCTGGGGCGCAGAGCCTGCTCTCGCATGCACGCACGAGGCTCAGGTTCGCTGCTAACTACATTATTCTTTGAAAGGCTCATTTGAGTGAGAGCAGGCTGGCTGCAGAAAGCTGCCTCAATTGCCTACAGCTCCTTTGGCAGAGCTATTTCCATTTGAAAAAAAAAAAAAAAACCCACCCTGCAAAGCGGCGGTTGGCGAATTTAGCAATTCTTTATGCAGGTATAGCTTTCCAAGCTAGCCAATTTTCACACCTAATTCCCTCCCGCGCTATCCGCCGCGGTGGAAATGATGCTCCCGGGCAGTGACCTGGAGAGGGAGCGGGCAGCGTCGGAGCGCGGAGCCCGCTGGTTAGCGGGGATGATTCACGGGTGACTTACGTGCGTGGAGTTACTTCCTTCTAAAGCTTATTAACTCTTGGATTGCACACATCGATCAGGTATTTCCGTAGATACTGAAACTGCCTGTGTTGGTGTTTAAATCACCTGCCTGCAAAAACAGCCCCAAAAGCAGGAGGCCGAGGGTACTTGAGGACAGGAGCTGATGTTGTGGGTTGTTGCTCCCAGCTGGTTTTTACCTCCTGGGGCCCTTGTCAGGGGCTCCCATGTGTGGGTATGGGATGGATGCTCTGCACGGGCTCGGTGCAGGGCATCCCCCGGCCTGGCAGTGCCGCATTTTAATTCCCTTTCAATGAGCTGGTCCAACAGGCACTCGTTACAGTATAGCAGGCCCCTCTCTATACAAGCAGTTCACAGACAATATGTGCATGTCTTTCCTGGTCATTTACAGAAGGGAAAATGCTCTTTCCACAGCTTAAAAAATGAGCTGGAGGTAAAGATGCAAGCTGAGACATTGAAAGCCTCTAGTCTAATAGTTTTTTTCCTCTTCTTTCTTGTTTTGGAACCAGGTGATATTGATTTACTGGAATCCACTTCTGGTAATGAAATTCTAACTCGCAATTTGACAGCATTAGTAAAGGTATTGAAAATAAAGTCAAATTAATTTCTGTCTACAAACTCTACTTAATATATCAATCAGACATATAACATTATAACAAAGTTGAAGTGCACACCAATTTCCAGTATTTTCAGCATATATCTGTTAGAACTTAATGCTGTGAATCATCCCATAGTTCATTCTTGCTAACCACAGTGCACAAGGAGGTGCTACTGCAGAGTCTCAGGAAAGCCCTGAAGATACCAACATCTTCAGAAAATATCAATTTACATTTTCAATGAAACAGAGCATGATCAGAGCAGCAGGTTGAGGGAAGTCTCTCACCTTGCAGGCTACGTTTTGGGTGAGTTTTCCAGGCACGGGCCTTGAGTGGGATCAGGGTGGGCAGGAGGGGCCCCTTCCTTGCCCTGTGCATTGTGGCTCTTGTCTCGACTCTTCTGCTCCTTCGGGCTCCGAATTGACAAGAAATGGTTGCAATTATTCTGTTCAAGGTATTAAAAGCCACTGAAACGACTCAGAGCTTGGGTACGTGCAGCCGTGTTGTGTTAGCTGAAATTGGTGCTGAGCATGGGAAGAGAGGCTGGAGGCAGCACAAGAGGGTTATTTATCCCTTATTTATCCTTATAAATATAGGAAGGGTTAAAGAAGGAGGCTGTAACTAGGGAATTGTTGGATTTCTTCATTGAACTGCACTGCCCTGAGCATCTGAGCGCAGGAGGAGAGGGAAACGTTTTGCAGTGAAAAATACTGTTAGGGGCATAAAAACCTTTGAAGTGGCTTCACTGCAGGGGTTTATTAAAGGGAAAATCCCTGAAGCTGCGTTTGGGTGGGAGTGCAGATCCCTGTGGGTTAGGGACTGGGCACTGCTTCGTACTCGATCCCAAGGGACCCACCAGGGCAGGTGGAACCAAGAATTCTGTGCTCTATTTTCTATAAATATTAGGTTTGCTCTTGAAGGGCCAATGGAAAGAGCAAGAGCTAATTAAGAGGATGGGATATCATCAGTAGGTTTCTCTTCCCTGCAATTTTATGAGCAGCAATTTGAAAAGAGCCATATTAAAGTCATTGAGGAGCAAGTTAATGCTGCGTTTCCAAGAATATTGCCCTTCTACCCCAAGATTACATTCAAGAATAAACAGTGTACAGTAGCTAATTGCTAGCTGACACGTTATAATGGCTTTATACTTCCAAAATTGCATCACTCTGCTTTAAAAGGCAGAAGAAAAAAAAAAGGGAAGAAAAGAGGCATGCAATAACTTTCTAAATTATTAAGCAATGTGTTTCTCCAGGAATAATTGAGTCTGGGCTGGCAGCTGCACGGGGAGGTTGGACCCCTCGGTATTGACCACGTTTGGAAGCCAGCTGATCCCGCTGCTGTTAAATGACCCATTACAGCCCCTCTTTCTGGCTCCTATTACATGCTGATGGCAGGTATCTGTTTTTCCTCCCTAAATTAAGCTGCGAGGGATTGATTTCTCTCCCGTTGCTTCGTTGTGCAATGCCGTAGGCACAAACCGGGTGCGATATTAAAATCCCTGGAAAGCTGCAGCGGAAGCTCATTAAGGAGGGAAGGCAGCCCAAGGCAGGGCCCGTGCCAAGGGAGCGGTGCCGGAGCCGCGCTGGGACAAGCCGGGCTCGCTCGTGGTCCCGCTGGATGCTCCTGCGTCTCCCTTGCTACACCAGTGTCTTTTGGGTAAGGCTGACTTGAAGGGGAAACATCAACTTTGCATCTTTATAGAGACCCTTCGAAAGGGCTGGCCTCAAATCGAGGTCACGGTGCCTCTGCACGAGAGGGAATCCTTCGCGGTAGGAAAAGATGGACCAGGAGGCACACGGCGATGTTCCTTTCCGGGGCGGTCTCCGGCAGGCGTCCCCACACGCCCTGTTATCCTAAGCATTAGGATCCGTGCGTGTCTGGCACGTTTTCCCTTGCATTATTTAACACTGCTGCATTATTAAGCACCGCGGTGGGGAGGAAGGGCCGTGTCCTGCGGCTGGGCGGGAGCTGCTTCGGGCGACGTCTGGTGGTTTGGGTTGTAACGCGCTGTGGTTGATTAATAGCACTTAATAGTACATTAATGAGGGATTTTAGTGAAATGCACGTGGAAGACACCTGTGCCATCCTGCTCCAGCACCTGGGACCAGCAGAGCATGATGTGGTCAATAACAAGGTGCTCCCTAAAATAGAGTGGTCAGTTCACTTGCGTGCCCGCTCCTGCAGTCTTTGCTTTTTGGGGAGAGTGTGAGAATGGTGAACGGACCGTTTTGCACATGTTTTTGCCAAAATGCATGCAGTGGTTGCAAGCACCTTGCAGGAACGTTCGTTTTGGGTTGTAAACGTGTCCGTCCATGAGGACACCGTGCGGAGAGCAGGGCAGGCAGCCAAGCAGCCTGCTGGATTTAGCTTGGCAATAAAAACCCCAGGAAATTAGCAAGACAAAACATTAACCACCGAGTAAGCATTAACATATATTAGCATTTTTATTGCACCTGTGGAAGCAGGAAATGGTCTTGGTTACTACTATTAAAAAGTTTATGTTCTATGCTGCATCATTGCAATGCATATATATATATTTGTTTTTAAGCTCTTTAGAATGTAATTAAGCTGATTTCTAAGCAAACAGACATTTGAGGAATAGGCTCCTGTTTGCCGGTGTGGTGGCTCTGAGCAGAAAGCCCCCGCAGGCACCCTGTTCATTCCTGGGGTTGCCGGCCGGGCGCTCGGATGGGCCTCGGGATTTCGGGAGCGCCGCGGGCTCCTCCGGCCGCTGCTGCGTGGGAAGCCGCGTGCCCGAGCCGAGCGCCCTCGCGGAGGCCGTGCTCAAATCAATTAGAGCAGTTAATCGCTTTCCAGCTTAATGTGCAGCTTTTCCCAAAGGAAACACGGCAGTAGATACAGGAGGACACGGGCAAACTCCGGAGAGCGCTGGAGATCGCGGGCGCAAAGCTGTAAAAAGGAGCCCGTTGCCCTGAGGAGGGGGAAAAATACTGTATTTTCCTGGAGAAGGAATGAATCCATAAGCAAAGGAGTTCCCAAGAAAAGCACGTGGAAACTCTGTGTAAAGTTGAAGCTAAGTTCATATGAAGCAGCATTTCCAAGCAGTGCAGCAGCATCCCGGAGGACTCCGGCACCGCTTACCCCAAATTAGGAGGAAGTGTTAAAATCGGCTGCCGAAGCTGCTCCGTTAGGTCTCTCCTGCGCTCCTTTCCCATCGATGCCGCCTCCGAAGCAGAGGCTTCCCTGCTTCTCGTTGCCAGAGCTGCTCCCCGTGGGATGGGAGCCTGGGGGCTCCGGCTCAGCAGCAGAAATTTGCTTTTTAGGAGAGTCAAAAAGACAGACACGATGGGCCGGGGTGGCAGGAGGGGGCGCGTTCTCCTGGCCCGGATGATGCGGGGGGAGTGGGGATTCAGGGAAGCTGGGGCGGGAAAACTCGCTGCACTGCTGATGTGGAGCTGCTGGAAGCGCTTCACTTTGAGGGAGGTTTTACGTTGTGGTGGTTTTCTTATTATTATTTTTATTTTTTGCATTGCCTTGGTGGCAGCTCCTGGTCTGGCAGAGTCCCTGGAAAAGGTAACAGAAAGACTCCGTTTTGCCCAAGAAGCTCCCTGGTGATTTATTTTACGCAGCAGGGACTCAAAGGAGGAGAAAGATGGAAGCGAGGGTTTTTGGGCGCCCAGGGAAGTCCTTTTCCTCCCCAAAGCGATGCCTCTTCCGCAAGGGAGCGGACTGGTTACCCCCTCCCGCGCGGGATGATCCGCAGCCGGGATGCATCCAGGGAAGCTTTAACCAGGCGCCTCGGAGCCTTCCCCTGCTGCTTCAGACAGCATCATTTGTATGCTAATGAGCTCATTTGTGTCATTAACAGGGACCTGTTAATCAGGACCTCCCATGGTGTTATTGAACTGTAGCCAAAATGCCTTTTTTTTTTTCATTTTTTTTCCCCACCACCCTGGGGACCATCTTGTATCCGCTGCCTGTTAGCAGGAATTTCTCCTGGAACGGGGGATTTTGCCTTCCAAGGATGGAGTCCACGTGAGATGTCCGACACCTTTAAAGACCCTCTGGATCAGAAGGACACAGGCCCGTACATGCAGAGGGGGATTTCTTTGCGTTTTCCTCTAACCTCTTTTCTGTAAATCTCATCCCAGTAACGCGTTTGGCTCAGACGGAGTGACCGCGGTGTGAAGGGCCTTGGGATGCAAACCCATTTCAAGGGCGGTTTGGGCACTTTTGGGCACAGCGGGTCCCTCAACCTCGTGGCCCGGGGCAGTTCTCCTGCGTTTTTGCGCAGGTCGGTGTCCCCCTGGAGCCCTTCCCTGCCGCCGCTGGCCCTGCTCACGCTGCGGCGCTCGTGTCTTGCAGGTCGGCCGCCTGTGCGGCCACGCTCCGCAGCGGCGGCATCGCTCGGCTGGTCACCCCCAAGAGCTGCTCGCTGGCGAGAAGGTCCCCAGGGCGGCTCGCAGTGAGCAAGAAGAAACCCTGTCCGGCCGCAGGAGGTGAGAGCCGCCCTCGCGGGCTTCGCTTTTGCTGCGCTGCCGCCTTGCTCTTCATCGTGTCACCTTCGTGCAGCATCGAGCCCCGGCCTTGCACCCCAAGCAGCGGGTCTGGAGCAGAGCCCGGCGCCCTTCCAGGCTTTGCTGCAGGTGGAAACGGCAGCTCCCGGCTTCAGCTCCCGCTTCTGCTACAGGCTGAGCAGGACTTGAATCTCTTCATTTTTGTGCCTTGTTTTAGGAATATTAGCCTTTTACTGAATGCTTCCCAAGTAAAGTGGCCGTGCCTGCGCTGATGTTTTAAATCCACAAAAAACCTCTGCAGCAGAAAGACAGGCCATTCCAGCTCTTCTGAGCACCGGGGTTAGGCTGACCTCGGATGCGTTTCCTTTTAAAGAGTAACCGGGCCGCATTCTTGATGCAGTTCCCAGGAGATAGCGGCAGGGCCTGCATTCCTGCCTTGCCTCCACACGCTGCGGGGCTGCGTGGGCCCTGCTCGGCTGGACGTGTCCTCGAGGGCCGCCAGCTCCAACGTCCCCTGCTGCGGAGGGGTCTCTCCCTGCCCCTGTCTGCCGGAGCCCGGCAAGGAGCCTGAGGGCAGCAGGAGGTTTTTCTGTCCTTTGCTCCCCGATGCTTGAGGATCTGCAGGAAAGAGGGCGCAGGCAGCAGCTGATGCGGGAGGGGAGGGTGCTCGGCAGCCCTTGACTTGCAGGCTGCGCTTGGCCCCTTCTGGGGCTCTGTTCGGTGACACAGGTTGCAGCGGGTAGATGGGGAGGCGTTTGCAGCCCTCCCTGCATGCACAGGCTGCGTGTCCCATCAGGGCTGAAATGCCCCGTGCTGAGAAGAATCATAGAATCGCAGAATGCTGAAGGTTGGAAGGGACCTCTAGGGATCATCCAGTCCAACCCCTGCACACGCAGGGTCGCCTAGAGCACGTGGCACAGGGCTGCGGCCAAGCGGGTTTGGAGATTTCCAGAGAAGGAGACTCCACAACCTCTCTGGGCAGCCTGTTCCAGGGCTCTGGCACCCTCACTGGCAAGAAATTTTTCCTTAAGTTCCTGTGGAACTTTTGGTGCTTCAGTTTCCGGCCGTTTCCTCTAGTTGTGTCGGTGGCCACCAGTGAAAAGAGACCAGCACCATCCTCCTCACTGCCTCCCTTGAGGTACTTCTAGACACTGCTCAGGTCCCCTCTCAGCCTTCTCTTCTCCAGCTGAACAGGCCCAGCTCCCTCAGCCTCTCCTCATAGGGCAGATGTTCCAGGCCCCTGATCATCCTCGTGGCCCTGCGCTGGACTCTCTCCAGCAGCTCCACATCCCTCTTGTCCTGTGGAGCCCAGAACTGGACACAATACTCCAGATGTGGCCTCACCAGGGCTGAGCAGAGGAAGAACCCGAAGCTGAAGAGCGCGGGCAGCTTTGCCGGCGCCGGGCGCCTTCTCCTGGCTTCGGCTGCCCCCAGCTGGCAGCTCGGGGCTGGCCTGGCCTCGAAGCTGCTCGAGAGCTCTTCAGTCTAAGCTTGGCCACCTCGCCGTGCTGCTGCTTGCCTGCTCCCCTCGCAGGGCAGAGAGGACACGGAGGCAGTGCCACGTCCCACCCTTGGGACCCTTCCCCGCTGGAGGTGACGGTCCTGGCCAGGAAGGAGGCTAAGGAGAAACCTGCTGCCGACAGGGTAAATGTGCTGTACCGAAGCCAAACGCTGCTTCCTCTGGTCCCTGCTATTCATCTCCTGCTGCTTTTAGCACCTTTTACCTATAAACCTGCTGGGTGCCCCCGCTGGGACGGGTGTCCCTTGCCCGTGCTGGGACGGAGCTGGGTGGGGAGGACCAGGGCCTCGTGCTGTTGTCTTGGCACGGGCAGCATCAGGCTGCTGTTTGGGTAAAACGCACAACGCCACCGTCATCTTCTCTTGTCACTGAGAACCTTCTTTCCCCTTTCCTGCGGGGAGCTCATCGCGAAGCTGAAGTCCCACAGCGGGTTCTACAGCAGCTTGCCAGAGTACGTGTGCAGCCACAGCTCCGCCGTGAGGAACGACAGCCGCTGCTGGGACGGGCAGGAGGTCGTGGACAGGTGAGTCCCAACTCTCCTCCTTCCCCTCCCTGGTTCCTGCCCAGCACGCTGCTCCCCTGCTCGAGTCTCGTCTAATAACACTGCTTTGCAAAGCATCCTTTGCTATTAAATAGTTTCTGTAAGAGAAGAAATAGGAATAAAATCAAGAAGTGATGAAACATTGAGGTAATAATTATGGCTTCTTGACCAGTAGCCTTAGGTGATAATTAACCTGCGCTTGCAATGCTGACCTGAAATGCTGAAGGAACCAAGGAATAGCATTAAGCTGTATTTTAGAAAAGTACTCAAGCATCTAAGATGGCACACTTAAGAAAATATACTTACTTTGCCTGAGGAAAAATGTGTCTTCTGCCTGTACTATTTCTGGAAAATCTTGCATTTCCATGTCTAGTGAGAAGTAGAATTGAAAGAAAACAAATAATGAATTGTGGGGGTTTTGTTTGTTTATCACTATAAAACATTTAAAATAGTGCCACGAACACTGTGGCTTTGCAGGGGAGGACCCTGCTTATATTTGTGCGTTAACTCTGGTTTTAGATGATAGGCTTTTTTTTTTTCCCTCATCTTTCTCCTTAGAAAAGCCCTTTGCTTTCTTGCCCAGTTTGGCTCAGACCTGTGAGCAGATATGGGGCTGCAAAGCAGCAGTACCAATTGTGTGTGGCTATATAGGAGCTGGCGATAGGTTTTGCTTTGATTCTCCCTTGCTCGAGTGCTTGCTGAGCACCTCTGTCCGGCCTCAGACTTGGAAACCAAACAAATACACTGTAAAAATCTGCTCTAATCTAATTGCATTGCTTGATATAGGACTGAAGGAGTCAAAAAGGATTTGGCTGCTTTAGGTATTTGGATTTCCCAGTGTGGGATCCTCTTCAGAGAGTTTGCTGAAGATTGCTGAAAATCAGGTGCTTTTAAGGTAACAAGTACCCCAAACGGGCAGTTTATTTAGTCTTTTCCCCAGGAGGGAGGCAAGCACAGGGCACAGGGCTCTTTGAGGCTGCTGTGAGGACGAGCAGTCTGTGCACAAGGGTTTCTGCAGTGCTGCAACTGGCCCAGGCTGCCAATGACATGCACTTGCCAGGCATCATTCAGGCTGCGGTTTCGCACCTTTAACAAGAAATTCGGTAGTTTTTGAATCTCCGGTGTTAAGTCCACATTATTGACCTGATAGTTGCCCATCACGTATAATTACTGACAGAGAAAACTGACAGTAGAGTGTTATTTTCTGGGTAATATGCATGTAAAAATTACTTTATATCTTAATGTTTCCCTGTTGCACCGTCGGATACGGGCTTTTGCAAGTCAGATGCACTTTCTGCTTGCTCAGAGCAGGACACTCAACCTGCTCCATGTAGCCTCCACCAGCAGAAACGTTGCTGCATCTGTGCTGCTGCTGGAAACAAGTCCCATCACTTGAAGCGAGGGTTGATTCTTAACCCATAGAGACAAGGCAGGTCTGCGTGGGGGTGGCTCTGCTTCGGTGGCCTCTTCGTGGAGCTTGTGGCCATTTTACCCGAGTGTGATTAAGTTAGAGAAGCCCGGCTGGTTTATCCATTTCCTGCATGCTCTATCATGGCAAAGTTCGCTGGTTGTTCAAAGTCGTTTTCCCATAATACGTTTAATCAAGCCTGGAATAGAAACTTCGCATTGCTGTGCCAATGCATTCAGGTGCCTAGATAATAATGACAATGTATATCCTGCTGTTTGACGCAAGCGCTGCTTTTGGCACCCTCTGCTCCTCGTTCTGTGTTTTTCTCCCTCAGTATTTACCCTGTTTGCCCCAGGGCTCTGCAATCAGCAGACAGGGAGCTCCGGGACGTGCTCGGTGCCACTCCACTGGCGCTCGCTTCCCATTCCGAGCTGTTCCCGGTTTCCTGCTTGCCCTTGACCCCCTCTATCCTGACGAGTATGGCACGGATGCACAGACCTCCGAGGGGCTGCAGCCAGCCGGGATTTTCAGCCTCAGTTTCCCCATGCTCCTTCCCGATGCAGTGAATGGTCTCAGTGTGGTCCTGCCATGGGCTCTCCTGTGCAGACTTATATATGCTTATATATAGCATCAGGATTTTGCAACTTTTAATACTAAAAGCTTATTAAAATCTAGATTCTCAGAGTTTAATAATCTGCTTACATGGGTATATTCCTGCAAAGCTCTTCTGAACAGAACGCCAGCTGCATCTGCCCACTGAAAATTCTGCAAGTACATTAAGTGTTCCTGCTAGATCCTGCTGCTTCCAAACTGCTCAGGATGAACTTGTATGTTAATCTAAATCATCCGCCTAACTCTCATTCCCCTTTTACCAATTCCAAATTAATATATTTTTAGCACCTTGCCAGATTCTTTCCTTTGCTGACATGCTGTGGTTTATTTTAATCATACAAATCATAAACAATGAAAGCACAATTGGAAGCAAGAGAGAAAAATGAGATTCCGTAATTGGAACAAAGGAAATTCCATGCCAGTAATAACCCTTTAGCTCATGGAGGCTTTGGTTATTTCTGGCAGGGCAACAAAATGTCTGATACAATGGAGTTCCCGAAGGGAGGCTGTCTGACTTTTGAAACACATAAACCAGCTTTGGAGCAAATGGAGGCTTTGATGAAAGGATAGTAGGCAAATGCAGTGGCTTATTGAGTGGCCATAATTGTATCCAGAGTACTTCAAAAATGAAGATCATGAATCTTCCTATGTTATGCCTCCTTGCTTGGTCTCAGGGTTGGCCAAATTTTCTGTAATCCATAATTTGTCTAGAACTTTACTGAACTGAGGTGAGAGTGGAGGGAGACCTCAGGCATTCCTTCTGTGCTGCAAGCTCCTATTGCTTTGCTACAAATATTACAGTGTTTGCCGTTTTCCTTAAAAGGGGTTGGATCTGCCTCTTCCGCCTGCTCCTCTTCTGGCCTCAAAAGAGGTGGGTTTCAGCCAGGCAGAACCTAAGTTTCCAGTTCAAAGTGTCTTTTTTTATTTTTATTTTGCTCCTCCAAAGGAAGATTGTTACTGTCTTTAATGCTGTTTGAATAACTGTCAAAGGGGACTTGGGTAGTCCTGTTTTACAGGAAGCCTCTGCAACCAAAGGGAAGAGGTGAAAAAAAGTTGCTTGTGTTCAAATAAAAGCCATAATGCTTTACCATTTCAAAGGTTTTAATGAAAGAAAGGTAGGTAAACCTGCCCAGACCCTAAGAGATCTCTCTATTCAAATCTCCAGGCTATCTTTGCATGGTTGGAAGGGTGCACCCATGGGGTGCTGGCCTCATCCCCTCAAAACCAAACGCAATGAGCCATGTTGGGAATGCAGGGCAGCTTTGGGAACGGGCTGGAAATGCTGCTCTCCTGAGCTTGGTTAGGAAGCCCTGTGAGACAAAACCCTTCCCTCATGCTGTAGTTCTGGTCAGTGTTGCATTTGTGCCCTTCTCTCCCTCAGACAACTGGATGCTGTTTAAATTGTGCAGCTGGATTTGAGTAAATACTTTGCAACTGGAAAGCAGGCGTAAATTAATCAGTATTTGAGTGAAAAAGTTACTTTCCCGTTTCTAAAAGGGGTAATTCTTTATGTTTGACTTGCAGGATTGCTTTCTCTAAATCATGTGTCAAGCACTGCAGTAACTCCTCTCCAAGCTCAGTGTGGCCCAGTAAGACCAACACACATTATGCATTTATTGCCATGTATTTTAAATCATCTTTGTCATCTTGTCGCCCTTGCTCTGAAAGGAAAGCCTGGAAGAAGCTGTGTTAGGACCTGAACAACCTAATGTCTGTTGGTGGCAGGGAAGGAGGAGGGAGAAATCCTTTAGTTTGAATTCCTACTTTTGCATTTATGGGCTGCTAGATGAGAAGGAGCGTAAAAGGTCTGTAGTTGTGCAATGCCTGCAGAAGACCTTAAACCAACAGTGTTTTCCTCAGGTGCCTGTCTTTAAAGTTGGTTTTAGGGAGGGCATTTTACAGTATGACATTTATCCATGGCGAGCATTGTGTCCCCAGCCAAAGTCCCCACACGTGGAGTGAAGGCGAGGAAGATGCAGCTCTCCATCCTCACGGTGAGACGCAGCAAGGAGGACGGTGTTGTGGGGAGTGCTGGGGAAGTGGAATCCAGACCATGCTCGTGTGGCGACGCTGGTGTCTGTGATGTGGGGACCTCCCCGGGTCCACGGGGTGGACGTTGACTGCTGCTTGGCCTCGGGTGACTACATAACGGGTGTGTTTGGGGGTTTTTCCGTGGAAGGGCTGAGGTTGTCGCTTCCACCCCCGTGGCTGCAGGGTCGCCCTGCCCTTGGGAGGATCGCTCCTTCCCCGGCACCGGGTTGGAGATCCTTGGGCCTTGGCCTGCGCTGCTTGTGTTGCTGCTCCTTTGCCGCACCAGGTAGCCTTAGAAAACCTCTCTTGCATTGTGACAGGGATTTAAAAGGGATTTTGCTCCCTCAAGGGCAGCTTATTGAGTTTCTTTGTATAAAACTGTTGTAGGAGAGATGCTGTATTAATTTAATCTAGTTATGTGCCAAACTAACTCAGTTCTGTTCTTGCTAAAACGCGTGGGAGATTTATCCTGCCAGTTAAATCCCTTAAACCACAAGACACTCTTCAGCAACAAACTTTCAGGTTTCGTCAGTGCTTTAAATTAAACTCACAGAGCAGCACCAAAACGGCTGCTTTTTCTTGGCCTCTCAGCAGTCCTGCCTTGCGCAGATATTTGCATTGGGTCGCCAGGTTAACATGTCAGTGGTGTTAAGCACCGGTGTGCCAAGGAAATGAGCAGAGCCGCAGCGGCTCCCACGAGATGGTGCTCTGAGCACGCGAGCGCTGCGCCTCGCGGGGCGCCCGGCTCTTCCTGCCTCCATAAACCACCCGCGTTTCCGTGCAGGACAAGCCTCTGCTCACAGGTTCAAGTGCTTCGCTCAGCTGGGAGCCGTTGCATCTCTCGCATATCTGTATTTTGGCTTTCCAGGATGATGCAGCCGTGAGGGACGCGGGAGCCCCGCGGGGCTCCGGAGGGCCGCCGTGCCGGGCGGCAGCGGGGGCACCGCGTGGTGCCGAGACCATGCGGGCGCTGGCCCCGGTGTTCAGGATCCTTCGGGATCTGGGAGATCCCAGTGCACGTTCCCGCTCTGCGGGCTGGGAGTGTGCTCAGGTATGTGCTGCCTGCCAGGAGCCCAGCAGCGAGCGGGCGGCGCTCTGAGTGAAATACAAATGGTTCTCCAGCTTGTTGGGAAGCATGGGAGGACTATTTCAGGTGAGGACACTGGTACATGTATGGAGAAAACGGGAGAACGCTGCTCCCCCGATGCTGGGAAGTGGCTGCTTGGTGCAAGACCCCTGCAGGGAAGGGGCTCTCAATCCCAGCCAGCTCCTGATGGGCTCGTGCGGCGCTCCTGGAAACCGGGAGAACGCGCGGAGCTGCGCCCAGCGCCGCAGCATGCGCCGGGCACCGTCTGCCCGAGAGCTGCTTTGATCCCCACGCTGCAGCCCATCAAAGACTGGAATCAGGCCTGTTCGACAACACCTATTTTCCATTAGCGATGTTGACAGCATTAATTATATTCTCATGCTTTAATTCTTTATTATTGAAATCGCACATCAGTGATAGTCATTATTTTGTAAGGGGTTGGTGCTATGCTAATCAGCACGTAGTTAACTGGGTCATCCCACTCATTTTTTTTGGCTGTGGGTGCAACACTACCAGTCTCTTACTGGAGTCTCTGCGGTCTGCCAAGATTTATTTTAAACAAACATGAGTGAGCTAGAATCTCAGCCAGCTTTTTTGGAACTCTTGGGTGCAAGTTATGTGAAAATATTTATCCCTGTTGTATACTGTTTAACATCTTCCCTGGTTACTAATGGACTGGAAAGGACTTCATTGTCCTCATGTGATACAACTACATCATCCTGCTTCTTTGCAAAAGCAGAATATTTATGGGAATCTTCTGCCTTTTCTTCTTTGTTGTTAACTGTTTTACTCTCTCCATTTTGGAAGGGGCTGCTCCTTACCTTTGGATTTCTTTGGTTTCTCCCCAACTTAAAAGATCTCCTGCATGTTACTCCGTGACATCACGGTCTCCTCTGCTCCCTCTTGCAGATACGGTCCCCAAACCACAAGGAATGGAGCGAAAGCCCAGCCTGGCACCCACGAGGTGAAGATGAGAGGTGCCGAGCCAGTCATCAGCCAGATCATTGACAAGCTGAAACACATCAACCAGGTTCGTTGCCGCAGGGCCAGCTCCAGAGGGGAGGTGCTTTCCGCATCCGTCTGGCTTCCGCGCGTGTTCCTAGGGCTCATCCAGACTCTGCTCCCAGGCACACGCAGAGCGTCCCGGCTCACCGTGCAAGCTCCGCTTCCCAGCCTGGGTCGCCAGCCCCAAAGAGGGTTGTTTTCCAGTAGCTGGAGAGGTTGGACCTCTGCACGTCCCGGGAACTCAGCGTCGTGGGGACAAATGCTCCAGCCACAAGCTTCAAACATGGCCAAGCAGCTTGCTCAGAAAGGCCCCAACGGGAGCGTTTTGGAGGGGTTTTTTGCTGAGGTTGAAGCAGAGCTGCCCGTCCTGGCCCAGGGGTGCTGGGTCTGGTCTGCCCGAAGTTGCTGACGTGGTGACTTTTCCGCCAACCTCTGCTTTCCTGGGCCTGTTTCATAGTGCTGCCCGGATGCCTCGTTAGCCGCCACGCGGGTCCCCACGCGCATCCCACCCCGTTGTCACGCGTCCCGGCCGTCGTGGAGCGCTGCCAGCAGCCTGTAATTATTACAAGGTGGGGGGAAATAATAATAATAAAAAAAGCATAATCAGCTCGCTGTTAAGGGGGGTGGAGGGCAGGCTGCAACCTGCAGGCGCTAATGATATTTTGCCGTTCGCGGTGAGAAAGCAGCACGCAACAAACCGTGGTTATTAGCGCGCTCGGAAGCGCTGACACGAGGCGGTTGGGAAATGCTGGCTGCCGGATCGGGTCAGGTTAGGTCTGTGCTGATCCGTTCTGGCTGCCGGGGCATCCGTGGAGGGGAGACCCCGGGTAAACACAGCCCAGCTGAGAGCGGCCGGCTGCCTCCGACACCAAAATAGGGGTGAATAGGCTGGCTCCCCGTCCCATTGCTGCTCACCTTGTTCTTTTGCAATATTCGACTGGAGATGGAGAGGTGTCGCAGTGTTGTGGTGGACAGGTGGTTGTTTTGCATTTAATGGCCCTCAGGAGGTGTTGGAAAGTGATTTTTGAAAATTAGATATGGACCTAGCCGTTCATGGGGAGGATCAATAGCCAAGTGGCTCATGTCCAAGGAAAAGAATTGCAGAGAGGGTAGTTTGTGACTTGGGGTGTTGCGGTCCACCGTGGTGGTGTTACCGCTGAAGCCTGGCGATCTCCGTCACATCTGGAACACATCTGGAACGCGGAGGAGATGCGGCGGAGGCTCCTGGGTGAGTTACGTTGTGTCTCAGGTGCTGGCCGCGGGTCTGCGCGGTGCCCTGGGCTCCCGTGCTGCGGCCTCCCTGCCAAGCCCAACTGGCAGAGGCCTTTAAGGGTTTTCAGGTGTCCAGCATCTTCTGGAGACTTCTGTAGCGCTCAGAGCTCTGAACGGGATCACCCACGGGATGAGTAGTATATTACAGACCTAGCAGCATTTATATCATGAATTCTTCCTAGTTTGTCACTGTGTTGAAGGAGCTGTATCTAAGGTTTCATGGATGTGGGTAGACTCAGGAACCATGGAATTATTCCATGGAATTTTAGTTCCACTCCATTTCTGTTTACTCGTGGATTTAGTTAATGTTTGTAATTCGCTAACGACTTGGCTTCCATTTATTTCAGGCTGCTCACGCTGCTGGGAGATGTGTGTTCTTGCAGCTCCAACTCTTGGAGCTTGCTCGAGCTTGAGGAACGCGTTGTGTGGGGGACTCGCGTGCCCAGATCAGTTCATGCTGGAGAAGTGTACGCATAGAGGAGAAACTCCCTTGCACCCTCTGCAGTGTGAAATGAGAGGTTCATATGTGCACGAGAATGCAATCTCTGCAGACACTTAAAGGAGGAGAGAAAACTTGAAACAGAAGTAAAAAAAAAAAAAAAAAAAAAAAAAATTCCAGATTTTATTAATTTTTGTGTAGGCGCCTTTTATCAAGCTAAAATAAATGAGGAAAGCACGCTGTCTGAGGAATGCTTGTCTCAGGTCAGTGCTTTCTGGGTGAGTCACACGCGCTGGTGCCTCCTCATCACATCAAACTCCAGGCCGTTTTTGCTGCATTTGAAGGCAGGGCTGTGGGTGGTGCTATTTTTTGTGCTGCAGTGGGCGAGCTGGTTTGTTATGGCCATATTGGAACTGCGATTTTTCTTTTTTTCCCCCTCGGTTCTGTTAGATGTCTACCAAGTTGTGATTTGAGTTATTTTTGCTCTGTGCCCAGAGGCACAAACGGCCCGTCCATAAGTATTAGTGTTGTTATCTCAGCTGGGAGGCCAAGGGTCACCTTCAGCAAAAGGAGCTTGATTTGCTCCGTACGTTGTATTTCCCAGGGTGGACGGGCTCTGTTTCTAGCTCAGAGGTTTCCATTCATCCTGTTGGTGGAACTGTGATGTAGTTGGAAGGTTGCTCGGTGCCAGCAGGAGGTCCCTCAGCTCCCGGTGGCTTTGGTGGCTTCCCTAGCAAACAGCCAAGTGCAAGGTGAGTTTTTTTCCCTCCGGCCAGTGAGGTCCCCTCTGCCCCAAGGGTGCAGATGACCGATGGATGGGGATGAGGCTCCAGTTTTAGCACACGTGCATGGAATGGGCACCTTGTATTTATCTGCCAAACCCCCCGGTGAGCCAAGGAAGATGTTGTCCCCTTTGTGTAGGTGTGTGGCCAAAGCTCAGAAGCAACTTGGCCACGTAGAAAATCATTGGCAAAGAAAGATCTCCCAGAGTTTAAGCCAGTGCCCAGCTCAGGTCCCTTTTTATGCACAGACAAACCTGCTGTTTATCGTAGGACTGTCTCTAGGAAGAAGAACACGGCTTTGGGAAGGAAGGGAAAAGAGACCCCATAGGAATAAAATCCATCAAAGGAAAATGAAGTGGGGGAGATGGCTTCACGAGATTGAAAGGCCTGCAAACGTACTGTAAATTTCCAGACACTGGAGTTCAGGGCTCATTTAGAATATTTCAGATATACTAGAGTTTGACAGTTCTTTGGTTTCCACATCAAACAATCTGTAATTTATTGCTCTGTATAGGGACTGTGTTTTTATCATATTGCATATTCTCTAGCCAGAAATCTAACTACCATATAAGCTCTTGAAAGAAAACCCTTGGGGATTGGAATCCAGGCACTCTGCTTTCACAAGCCCTGAGAAACTCACTTTGATTTATTTCCTTGGAAATGGGGGGAATGTACAATTTCTTGGAGTATTCTGGCTGTTGCGCGGAGCAGGATTTTGCCGCCTTTCTGTCTTTGGTGTAAAGACATGATCTTTCAGCAAGGGCTGCACAAAAGAGCCTCATGCTGCTCGTTGCAGGGTCCGCGAGAGGATCCAGAACCACATTTTGAAGTGCAGGAGGAGGTAAAGCCTTCTGGATAGATTCTTCCTGTGCTCACCTCTCGGTGCCTGCATTTTTCCCCCCAGGAAGATGGGATATACTCGGGCTTTGCGGAACCGCATGCACCACGAGTTCCAGTAGCTCTGCTTGGATCAACCCCCAGATCCCGTATTTGTTTGCAGGATTAGGGGATATTTTGCCTGCCGGTTTAACGGGCAGAGGCAGCGGAGGTCGCGCAGGAGTTAATTCGGGAAGGGGCCAAAAGGCCACGGCTTGAGTGCATGGAACCTAAACGGAGCTGGGGGCGGCGGGCGCCTCGCTCGGAGCCGCGGGCTCCAAGGACCTCCAAAGGGAGCTGCTTCTGGGGCAGCTTTTCACTTTTAAGCTTCATACATTAAAACGGCAGTAACTGAAGCGCGTTCCACACGTTATATAATTTATCCAGTCCTTAAAAGGAATTATTAATAAATAGAATAATTATTTGGATGCGCTTTTTGTTCAACATTATGAAACAGTTTGTACCAATTAAAATATTGAAACCACATGTCGTCAAACGCAGCCAGACATTGCAATTATTTCTTGATAAGGCTATTAAATAAAGTGACAGAAGATTTTTATTGTAACGATAAGCGCGTTTTGGAATGCGTGGACTAATTCCTCTTTTTACTGCACAATCTGGTCTGTAGCTCCAGCCAGTCTGGGGCTGGTGCTTAAAGACTGGCCGTGGTGTCCTTCCGTACTGTGCTCCCCATTAATGCACCCCTGCAGCCTGCGATTCCCTGTGGAATCACAGTTAGATCAGGGCATGTGGGATGCTCGGGAACCAGGAAAAAAAGAAAGTCTCGCCTTTTTTTTTTTCTCTCCTCTTTTTGCTTGGTTTTCTAAGGATCATGCTAGTCATCAGTGACGTTTCACCTCTCACCTAGTATCCAAACAGACGTTCAGCTCCGTTGTGACTCCGGGGACGATAAAGCTTTCCAGGCCACGGGATCCTGCTGCTAAATTTTCCCAGCAAAAGCAGGAAGCTGAGGTGGCTCCCTGCTTGGACTGGGTGGAGTTTGGGGCTTTTTCCACATCGTAGGTAACATAAATAGCATCTTGTTGCTCTTTCCCTGAAATTTCCTGACCCTCTGGAACGGGGGAGCAGCGGGAGCTGCCCTGTCAGCCCTGATGCCTGCGCAGTCCCTGCGAGCCCAGGTGCAGTCAGGTGTGTCCTGCGGGCAGCGGGCTCCAAACAATACCCTGGAAATCATCTGGAAAAGAATCCCTTTAAAAAGAAATGTTTTTTTTCTTTTGCATCTAAAACGTGCAGCTGATGCACTGGAAAACAAACACCAGATATCCTGTGCCAGAACTGGAGTTTATCCTGTTGTGGAGGAAACAAACCTGGGATCCCGGTGCAGCAAAACACACCAACAAGTGGATCTGCTGATACCAAATTGAGAGTTAATTACGGTTATTCTGGGCCTCGTTAGCGGTATCGAGTATCACCTGGTGCTCTGACTCAGCCCAGTAATTTAATTGGTAGCAAACGCAGGTGAGAGCTGCCCTCTGTGATGGTCCCGGGGTGCCTTGTGAATGCGGCGTGAGGAAGCAGCTGATTTTGGTAGTGCCGCAGGGCTCCTTGGAGCCGGTTTGGCTCTGCTTCTGTGGAAGTGGCCGTGCTTTTCCCTTCGCTTTTGCTCTGGGTTACAGTTTGTATCTGCTGAGAGGAGTCTGGGGAAAATTCTCAGCTTGAAGTTGAGAAAAACTTTCCCCAACTTGTTTTCTTTGAACCTTAAATCAAATGGCAAAGCATGTAGCCATCTCCAAAGATCATCGAGGGGTGGGGAGGTTTCTTTTCCTTTATATATTTTTCTCCAAATTCTGATTTACTGTCAAAGTTCTTAGAATATGGGCCAGAAGAGATGGGCTTGGCATTCTGGTTGCTAATCTCCTTGCAGAGCAGGCCTGGAGGGTAACCTGTGGTCTTTTTGGCTGGAGAACAAATCTGATTGCTCATGTTCCTTAGAAAAGGAACCAGAAACAATAATGTTGCTTTTGATTCCAGCTCGATGGCAGGTAACAGTCAGCACTGGTGTCCTTGAGGGAAGAGCACCGTGCAGGCCCGCTGCTGCAGACCGGGCCGGTCCCGTGGGCAGAGCTCCTGAGCCCTCCTTCCCACCAGGTTTTTGCTTTGTGTGTGGTTTCTTAGTGGAGCTGCCTATCGGCAGCCGGTTATGGAGGAGTTATTTGTGCACTGTTGTGCTGTTGGAGGAGGTGGTGCTTACTGCTTGGCTATTCCTTTGGCACACAGGCTGCCAGCCATCGCCAGGGCACTGCCATGTGCCTTTCTTGCAACAAACGTCATGAGGGCTTTTCCCGGCCTAAAGCGGCGGGGGTGTCAGCTCTGCACCCCATGCAGGAATCCTGCTCCAGGAGAGGGGGATCCCTTTTTTAAAGCGCTTTCCCAGCTGGCCGAGAAGCCCAGGCTGCTGCTGGACCCTCTCCAAGGCGCTTGCCCACCCCAGGGTCAGGATGGCCGGCACAGAGCGTAGCCATGTACGTGTTCATCCAGGCTGCGCTGCTGTCCGCGAGGGAATGGAGTTTTGCGCCTTTCAGGTAATTTATAACTTGTAATCTTGCTCCTTTTGTTGCACCTGCTGATGGAGCAGATGTCTGTGATTAGGCAGGGCTCTGAGACGGCAGACAAAACGTTTCCCTCGTACTGAGACCTCTTGAAGCTGTGAGTGTTGGTGCACGTGTAAACGACATCGCAGCGCGGGGAGCCGGGCAGTGCGCGTCGCTGCTGCCTGCGCTCCCGTCTTGGCTGTGGTACGTACCTGACCGCCAAGGCCACGTTATATGGAGTACTCCTGCTGTTGTAGTACATGCCCCAGGAGATGGCTTTGGCATCACGTAAGATGTTGAGACCAAACAAGTTTAAATGGCAGTGATATTTATTGCATATGGCCTTGCTTCTCTGTTTTGTTAAGGGGCCATATTTAAAAGAAAAAACAAGT
The DNA here is from genome assembly GCF_059628265.1 of Tinamus guttatus. Classification (NCBI taxonomy): domain Eukaryota; kingdom Metazoa; phylum Chordata; class Aves; order Tinamiformes; family Tinamidae; genus Tinamus; species Tinamus guttatus. The sequence goes on from NW_028289621.1 coordinate 289,842, forward strand.
GTATTTGGCTGGTCTTTCTGAGGATATGGGTAAGAAGATATCTTATATATTGTGGAAGGAACTAGGAGACAGCTGGTCTGGGATGCGTGTTGGAGTAACCACGGGACGTGGCGATGGGCAGGAATTCTCGCTGTGTTCTTGGCAGGGCTCCTGAAATACCTTCCACCTCCGAGCGGGGAAGGAGCTTCCTGAGCTGCTCCTGCAGCACATCCGCTCCCAGGGCTCCCTCCGCGGGTGTTGGGTCTCACCGGGGGCGGCTCTGAGCTCCCCAGCTTGGAGCCCAGTTTAGACCCCGAGCTGCTCAGCTGGTGCCCGTGCCCTGCGTGGGGGCATCTCCTTGTGCATCTCCACCTGCGGCAGGGCTGTGTCCTCCAGGGTCTCCGCTTTGGTGCATTCAGTGTTGCTGATGGTTTGCACCCGAGTTGATCAGTGCTGATGCTGGAGCTTGGATTTTTCTTCATCTCAGCTATGAGAGAGGCCAGATGCTGACGTTGACACCTGGTGATGCTCGTGTGGGGTTTTGGCAGGCAGCAGCTGTTAACGGGGGACCACGGAGCCTGGAGGGACCCTGTTTCCCGGATTACTCCTGGTGTGCAGGCTCCTCCTGAGCTTTTATAACAGGTTTGGGGGCTGTTTGGTGTTGAGTCCTTCCCTTCCTGCCTGATCTAGGTCACCCTGGAGGTGGCAGCTGGAGGGAACGGCTCAGGTATCCTGGCCAAAACCTTGGTGCAAGACCAGGCTGTGCACAAAAATAAAACGTACAGCCTGGGAATTCCCTCTCGTTTGGGAGTTTTAGGGGAAAAGGGAAGCCGCTGGCACAGAGGGTGGCCTCTCCTTGGCTTGCAGCGTGGCAGAAGGAGAAGGGGAGAAACATCCTGGTGGAGCAGCAGGGTGTTTCTATCTGGTGCCAAGGATCCCAAGCCAACAGGAAACCTCCCAGCTACTCCGGTCTGGGCTCGGGGTGAAGCAGCCCTGGAAAGGCAGCAGCAGGACCTGCTGTCTGCTTCAGGCCTGGCCTCTTTCGCAGTGGGGGCAGCAGCACGTCAAAGCGGAGCCTCTCTAGCAGATGGTCCATGGTTGGTGGTTCCACTTCTACCAGCGCCGTCTCCTGCGTGCGCCTACCTTGTCACCGCTTGGTCTCGTGTTCTGCAGCCTGGTGACTCTCTGGGCACTCCTGTGCTGCATTTGGACAGCACAGCCGGCTTCTGCTCCAACATAACAAAGCAAAATATGGAAAATACGACTCGTTGCAGGGACGGGTCCTGGCCCACGTGAGCTCCCAGGCTCCTGCAGATCCGAGTTGCCAACCCCTGAGGGGTGGCTGTTTGGTACGTGGAGACATCAGGCCATGCCACGCTGCGTGGAGTGACGTGGAGCTGGAAGGCCACCCCACGGGAGGGCCGCGGAGCTGGAAGGCCGCCCCACGGGATGGCCGTGGAGCTGGAAGGCCGCCCCACGGGATGGCCGTGGAGCTGGAAGGCCGCCCCACGGGATGGCCGTGGGGCTGGAAGGCCACCCCACGGGATGGCCGTGGAGCTCTCCTGCTCATCCAGAGACACGTGTGAGTGCGGCTGGTTTCCTGCCTCGTGCATCGGGTGCCCTCAGGAAGGCGGCAGGAGAGCAGGAGAGCTCTGGCATGAGGAGCATCGGGAGCAGCGGGGAGCACTGAGCCTGCACATGACACCCGCAGCCCCGGACAAGCCCAAAGGAGCTCGAAGGAGGTGTCTGCAGCACAGAACTGCGCGTGTGCGTTAGTTAGAGAGACGAGAGAAGCAGTGGGTCCCTGACCCTGGGCAGGAAAGCTCCAGGCTCCAATAAATTGCTAAAGAGATCATATGCATCCTGATGCAAATGCGAAGTTAACGGTGGATTTTTTGGAGTTTGATGTGTTTGATGGAGGTGGGCGGGATAGCAAACTACCAGGGATGTCTTGCTCTGAGAATGACCAAGGAGGGGAAAGACCATGGCAGAAGCATGAAGAGAAAAGCAGCAGCCCCAGGGTGTCACCATCGACGTGGAACTTGGGGACAAGCTGTGAATAGACCTGAACTTCCTTGTTTTGCAGCAGCCTGGGACGACTGCAGCCCTTCTCCATCCCCACGCTGCTCTCTGTTCCTTCCTATCGCAACACAAAACAAGCTGTAAATAGCCGTGCGGGGGGAAAAGGGGAAGGAACTGCCTAAAAGGTGAGAGCGCCGATCACGAAGCCCCAGAGTCGTCTGGTTCTGGCATGTGCCCTCCGAGGAAGGAGCGTTTGTTGGAGCTGGGGAAGCGGCGCCTTTTCCCTATCCGGGAGAGAGCGGCCGGGATGCGCCGCTGCTGCTGCCGTTGGTGGATCCGTCCCGTGCCTCCGTGAGCCGAAACTCGGGAATTCGTAAGGGCCTGTCGGCTCCTTTGGCTTCTTGGGGAGATCTGCTGTCCACCGCGGATGCGTTTGAATTGCAGTCAGCGTTTAGGAGTCCTTATCTGTCTTCTCTGCCCGTAGGGAAGTTGTCAGTTTGGATAGCTAATCTGGAATTAGGCTGGCGATCCGTAGAAATAGGGCCACTCCTCGGCCAGTAATTCCCTGCTGTCACCAGCCTCTTCCTGCCCTCAGGACAGGGAGCGGGAGAACCGATTTCTTGGCAGCTGGGAATGTCTCCCCGCGAGTTTGTGAAGGCAGCGAAGGGGGTCCTGCCGTGCGGGTGGCTGCAGGGTGAGAAGGGTTGTTGTGTTCTAGGAGATGCTGTTTTGGGGACGATGAGGAGGGACTGTAGCAGTTAAGGAGCCGTAGCGGCAGATGAAGCGCGCGGGGCGGATGAAGCACACAGGGCCTGCTCGGAGCTGTGGATGGTCCTGTGGGAGCCGCCTCGGAGCCCTCCCGGGACGGCCCCGGGCTGCAGCCCCAGCTGTCCCCGTGCAGCCCAAACCCGAGGCTGCTCGAAGCGGCAGCGTGGGCAAGTAGAGAACTCGCGTCGGGAGCAGCTGATAGAACAGCCAACGTGCCCAACTCTGCTTTTTGAAGCACCCAAAATGACTTTTGTAGGTCCAAGGGCTGCTTCCACGTCATCAACGCGTGAGTCACCTCTACTCCTTGTCCTGCGGAGCTCGAAGTAGGAGCGCGACTGGGAATGGGTTTGTTCCGCACTGCCGAGCTGCATCCATTGGGAAGGGCTGCAGCAAAAGGGCCGTTTGGGCGTTTTCCTGCAGAAATGGGTTTTCTCCTCTGGAGTAGTGGTGTTGTCAAAGGGCGGCTGCCTGTGTGTATATGTCTACTCTTGCCAAAGAGAGATAAAGATCCTAATATTTACAAATATTTTAAATACTTTAAATCTCCGCTTTTTTTATGGAATTTGGTGTTTGGTGCCAGCGGTGTTGGATTTTACTGCAATCTGTTGTATCTTGTTGCTGTCCAAGATAGCGAAATCTCCCCAGAGCTCATAAAGAAGCGAACAAAAAAGGATGCTGTTGGTACTGCACTAAGGTTCTGCTTGTGCACATGGTCTGTGGGCCCCTGCTCCCCAAAGAGGGGAGTAGGAGAGTGGAGGCTATCGGTGAATCCTAAGATGAGGCTCAGTCAAATAATACAGAAAGTATTTGCTAATAAAAGATGATTTTTTCCATGCTATTTCTTGGGCCAATAAGCAGAGGAAGTGGAGAGAATCGATTCTCCCTGTTCATGCTTGTACGCAATCAGGCCACAAAATTCAAAACACATGAGGTTGCAGCGAGCCCCGCTTGGCCCTTTCGAGAGGGGCTCCGTTCCCCGGCTGTGTTTGGGCCCAAATAATGACCTCTGTAGGCAAAGCAGGGCCGGCTGCGTTTCCTAACGGGAATGCCCTTCTGTAGGGCGTAATGAGCTGCTAACAGGGAACAGCATCGTGCGAAAAGCTGCGCGTTCCCCGGGATGCGGTCCTGATTTGAAACCCACCCGTAAATTATTTGGCATTGCAGGTTTCAAGGTCAGGATTGGTCATCAGATATATATATATATATATTCTTTCCCAAAACAATGTTTTTGGCAGGTTGGAATTTAAAATAGGAAAAAGAAAAACTGACTTGCCTGGCATTTGGGGAGTTCTGTAGAAGGTAGAATGGCCGCTTGCATCCCCAAAAGGGAGAAGGCGGCTCGGACAAGGCAAGGGGAAGAATCGCGTTGATCCTCGAGACCTTCTTACTGAGGCTCCCGATGGAAAGTGCCCCAGCTCCCGTGGACAGTCCGGAATTGGTGGGTTGAGCCAAGTTTTAGCCGAGTTTTGGAGGGATTAATAGCAGAGACGGGCGCTGGCGCTGGCTGCCGGGCGACGCGCAGCAGCGCTGGGGGCCGCACTGCGAGAAGGAGCTTTTTGCTGCATGTGAAAACTTTATTAAACGTATATTACAATCCCGAATATTATTTTAGCTGCAAGTTCAGCCTTCAGTCTGTCCAGCTTCTTAGGTTTGATCATATTCCAGGGACTTACTAAAACCATGCTAAGAATTTCAGCAAAACTCTATGGAACACTTTTATTAAATTCTTTCAGTCATGCAAGCTAAATTAAATGACAACTCTGTTCACCAAAAGATTACAAATATCAGTGAGGCTTCTCCCCTAAACTCATAAAGGAATTAAATGCTTTTTTTCTGAAAGTCTTCTATGCCCCTTAATAATCTACTTGGCTGTTCTCTTTATGTATTTTTGAAGTATGTTGAAAGGGATGATTTTTGCCCTAAAGGAGCACAGCACTTGTATCTCACTGTCCGTATTTTATCTGGGCAGGATTTTGGTATTGCTCAAATTGATATTTGCAATCCTGGGAGCATAGTTTCCAAAATGAGGAAATGGCTATTAAGCTGCAGTTCAAGGAACGGAACACAATGCTGACATTTTTCAAGACCTGGAGATTAATGGTTTTTTTTTAAAAGTGCATTGCAGCTCCCACCATTGAGGTTAAAACAGGAACAAGGAGCCCGGGTGGGTTGGTGGGAGCTCCAAGGAAAGCAGAGCTTAAGCAAGAGGCATTGCAGAACTTTGGACGGAGATAACGTGGCCTGCAGACACCCTGGGGGAGCCGCGTACCTGGGCGCAGGCTGCACAGCTTGTTCCCGGGTTTGCATCGGCTCCATTGGTGTGTTTTTACCTCATTTTTATGGCTTTTGTGGAGCAGAGCAGATACGACTGCAAACTCAGAGCTGGATGAGTTGTGATTAAGCTGAGACCCGATCCCCGGGCTACGTATTTTCCTGCCTCTCAGCATCGGCTTCAACCCGCAGGACACGAATAAACTGTAATGCTAGGGTAGTAGTTGGCTGCGGTTGCTATTTACGGATGGAGAAGCTACGTTCAGGCCACCAAATGTAATTTCATAAAGCGCCGGGGCTGTCGAGGTTGTAACACGAGAGCAGCGGGACTGCAAGAAAGAGCAGGAAAAATCCCCTGGCTTTTCCTTGACGTTCCCGTTTTCCCTCCGTGCTCCGCTCCGCGTGGCCGGGAGGGCGCGGGGCCGGCTCGTGTCGAGCCATTTGGTTCTCATTACGTTCTGCTGCCCTCGTGCAAGCAGGGAGGTATGTGGGCACTGCCGTGGACGCGGAGAGCCAGATGCTGCAAGCGTTCCTCCCAGGCTGCAGAAACTTCAGCAGCTAAATATTTTAGGAACTGTTTTCTAAGGCTTGCTTAATAGTTTCAAAATATAACCTAGATTCCAGATATTAAAAAATGCCTTGAAAGGCACGCATATTGCTGCAATAGCTGGAGCTAACCAAACCCCTGAAGTATGCAAAAAGCTTCCATTTTGCAATATCTTCTGTTACTTATCCTTTTTGCTATTATTATTTTTTTAATGCTGAGATTAAATCCAATAAGGCCTTTAACAGGGGAGTGGCAGCAAAACAAATTTTCAGCGTATTTTAACCAGCTGATTCCCGCGTTTTCGAAATGATTCTGGGTTTACGATGAAGTCACTGGATTATTTTAGCGATAACAAAATGGGAAAAGGCAGCGGGAAGGGGCACCGCTGTCTCCCAGCGCGTCCATCCCTTTGGTCCCTGCGTAAGGACGGCGTGGGGAGCTCCCACTGCGCGTTGGCTTCGCAGTCCTGGCTTTGCATCCCATGGAGATGCCCGAATCCCCTTCCCAGGGATGCAGAGCCCATCCTGGCTAGCTAGGACTTCATTTTAAAGCATTTTCCGTGTTTTTCTGCTCACAAATCCTGGAGTTGCTTTGCGTAGATGGCTGATATTCATTGTTTTGCTTTGCCTGCCAAGATTAAGTCATTCCCGCACCCGTCGCCGTTGGAGCGCTGGTTTCTATGGACCGCTCCGCAAACGCAGATCGGAGGGGCGGTGGGTCCAGGCCAAGCGTGCAGCTGCGAGCAGGACGGCGCGAGCGGAGCCGTCGCGGTGCCATCCTTTGGGAAGGCCGTGCTGGGAGAAGACCCTCCAGACGTGTGAGATGGATTGGGATGCTCAGATCCTAGAGGATTGTTCCCAGCGCGGTGCCGTTCCCCGCGGAAGTGCTGGGCTGTTAACGGGCCGGTTCTGCTGCGATCCCTCATCCGTCTCGTTGCGCTCAGTGACCCCCCGGCGCCTCATGTCTTCCAGCTGCTGCACGGGATGGCTCTGCCGCGCCGAAAAGCTCCGGGCAAAACCCACGAGGAGGACGCGAGCGGCGACTGCGACGACGAAGACGACTGCGACGGGGCCTCCGGGCGCGGGGAGCCGCGAGCGCGGAACCAGCTGCGGTTCCTAGCAGGTACCGGGGCCGTCGGGCCGCGCGGGGACGGGGACGGCACCGGGGCTCGGTTTGTCCCAGGGCAGCCCCGGGTGGGAGGTGCCGGTCCCAGCGCCCCGCGTGGCTCCTCCAAAGACCAGACAACCCAACCTGGATAGGATCAGCTCTGCGGCTTTGAAGTTTGAGAGGGAAATTTGGGCTCTTAAACGAAGCACAGATGGTTGTAAATTCCCTTCCATTGGTCCGAGATAATTAAAATAGCCTTAATGAAGTGCGACCTGAAATATTAAATGCCAGTTTCATATCAAAGATTATTGACACATTATGTAAAATACATAAAATACATATATCCAAATATCAATTAAGGGGAAGGAAAGGATTTTTAAGTCCTCCCGTCCAGGTCTGAAGGAGAAATATAATTCAGAGAAGGATAAAATATCCTTTCTTCCATCCACAAACTAAATATCAGAGTGCATGCTAAGGAAATGCAGGTGATCCGCGTTGTCCTGCACGGCGGGCAGATACGTGTTTCATTTTCTGCAGTCTTTGTGTCACACCTTCATGCTATTTTAACATGTTTCTAATTTCCTCTTATACCCTTTCCCATAATATCATCACTGATCTCTGGAGCCGTGTATATAATCCTCGCTGCCCTTTTTTCTGTCTCTCTAGGCTGCTTTAATCACTGTATTGATCTCTCAGATAACCTGCCTGCCTGGTAATTTAGTCCTCTCTTGTCACTGCTGCCTGTGAACATGTTAAGGAAAGAGGAGTTATCCTCCCCGTGCTGCTCTGCTGGAGGGGATTTGCTGCCGACTTTGTTGCAGGATGGTAGAATATTAACTTGAAATGGGGAGAAGACAGAGGTGGTTTGGGGCTCTGCGTGCCCGGCGGGTTAAACCTTCCGGCTCGCTGGGAATGGTGGGTTTGTGCCATGGATCCGTAGGCACCGGTGCTTTGGAGGAGGCGAGCGGGGCCGTCGGGGTGGCCGCCCTCCTCTCCTCCCTCGTTTGTTCATGCCACGATGCTCCGTTCTGTGTTTGGGCTTCGAGCTCAAAGGCAGAGTTGGTCACACAGTGACACAGTCAGAACTGGTTGGTATTGGATATAAATCGCCACCCTCTGTTCAGGTCTGTCTTTGGAAACGAGCCCAGGAAAAACTGCTGATGGTGTGGAAATACTTTCAGCGTTTCCAGAGTGATATTTCTTTTTACTTTGAAAGAGTATTTTTTTCATTTTTTCCTCCATCGTATCATATGTACGTAACACAAAATAAAAGGGAGCAGAGAGCACTGCAGGACTCCCTGGGATCGGAGCCGCGAAGGGCCGGGGCAGCCGGCTCCGTGTTCCCGTTTGGCGCCAGGGAATGCCGGGATGCGGGGAAGGAGAGGGCAGCGGGGCCGAGGAGCACGGGATGGCTCCCGTGGCTCAACGTGGGGCCCGTCTCAAGCATCCCGGCTCAGCCCGGGGGCTGCGTCGTTTCATGGGGACCTTGGTCATCTGGGGAGGGTTTCCCAGCCCCGTGATGGGGCAGAAGGGCCGAGTTGGGTTTACGGGTACGCTTGGGCTATCCAAGAATAACACGGCAAGGTCTCGCGTGGCCCTGCGGGACCGGCCCCGCTGCACCTGGGCTACGAGCCACAGGCTCTTGGCCCTGCCCGAAGTCCCACGGAGCGGGACCAACATGTCAAACCGAGACTGTAGTGGGATGCATCAACACTCAACGTGGCAACGCGTGTGCAGCAAGGTGACCCGCGGGGCCTTGGCGGGCGCCCATGGGGTGACAGGGTGCAGGGGCTGCCCTTGGCCCAACTTGGGCGACCACGTTGTCAGATTGTTGCTCCCTGTGGAGCGTCCGTCCCATCCCACCCCCGTGCTGATCGGTGGGACGTGGCTGTCCCGGCACTCCGAGCTTCTCCCATGCGGATGCCAAAGGCTCTGCCACTTAATGGGAAACGCGCTCCTCGGGGCTGGTCCCGCCACAGTGTCCCCTTGGAAGCTCTTGAAACCTGCACACTAAAATAGCATATATTCTTTTAAAGTCAATTTTCAGTACTGACTAGCTTTGATTTATTGCCTGTTGTATAAAGTGTAACCTTTGTTTCCTTTTTATAATGACCCTGTAATAACTGGACAGTCAACTTAAACTTTAATGATTTAAACATACTTGTAAACTGTCAAGTCAAAAGTTTGTGAGTGACTATAAACATATGTTGGTGAGCACTATATGCTAATAAATTCATTATTATGTTGCCCCAGTGGGAAGCACTGGGATGGCAATTTTTTTTTTTATGATAGGTCTTTTATTTTTTGTCACATCTGCAACACATTAAGGATTTTGAAGGCAGATAAGGTTTACAATAAGAGGAGGATTGAAAGCTTTCCAGGTCGGTGAAGAGCCCTTCCTGTTTTTAAATGGGATAGCCGTGGAACTAAAACTAGGGCCGGGTACGGACGTGCACGTGGAGCCGTGCCACACCGGGGGCAGAGTACGTCTGCGAAGAAATTATGGTATTTCTCCCCAAATTGTGAGTTGGTGCAAATACATTCCGAGATCTACACTGAAAACGAGCTTTCCCGTGGCTGAAATCAGTTCCCAAAGCAGGCAGATGTGTCACTAATAATGCTGGGCTAATAATGTCACTTAAGGTGCCACTAGTAATGTCACTAATGTTAATGCTAATAATGTCACTTAAGGTGCCACTAATAATGGTGAGCTTTTGGGCAAGAAGCCTGAAAATAAACCTAGGATGCAGGAGATGCCACCGCCCTGATTGGCACCAAGGCCTGGGGCAGAGAACATGGTTTTTTGGGATGATGTGGTGGCATCTGGCCGCGTCCCCGCTCGAAGGGTTCACCAGGAGGGATAAACCCCTTTGAGGGGCTGGAGCATCACTTGGGAATGTTGTGAGTGATCCAGCAACCAGCGTCGAGGGATGAGGGGGAAGATTTCCCCTTCCAAAATATCCGCATTAGGCAGTAACAAAAGTTGTCTTGGGAACAGATGGATTTGGCAGAGTTAAGTAGAAATAGTTTGTCCTGGGAAGGGAAGTTGGCCTCATCCCATGAGATATGTTATATAGGGATAGTTGTATGCAATAAAGATATATGGAGCTGGCCCTGCAGTGTGTGTAGAACAGCTCTGCGGCCTGGCTCTTCCTCTTGCCTAACCTGCACTTGGTTTTGCCTTTCCCATCTCCCTGATATTTGGAAGGGGAGCTTGGAATGGGGGACCAGCAGTGGCCCCTCCGCTAGCCCAGCAGGTTTGCCTTAAAATACTGCCTGGTTCGTTGGAAGACGTCCCTGCCCACGTGAACACTGGGACAGGGACCTGTGGCTGCTGCTTTTCCTGGATCCAGGACTATTACTGCGATGGAAAACACGAGGCGGGACCTGCCCGTGCTGCCTGGCTCCCCTCTGCCCTCGGCAAAGCGGCTCTGTCCTCGTCACCAGGCGAGGTGAGATGTTTCCATCCAAAGGGGTGTCCATCCTGTGTCTTGGAATTTTCTTTTATGCTAAATGCTTTGAAACTTCTAACCACAACTTTTGTAGCAGCAAATTTTATTTTCTTTCTTTCTTTTCTCTCTCTTTTTTTTTTTTTCCAAAGAGGATGCTATCGAGTACTCGACCCCAGAGCAGGACTAGCAGAATCTTGCTGTTTTACAAGGCACTCATCCTGTCCTGAAGCAAAAATGAATAAATAAATAAAAAATGAAGAGGCCATATGTCAGCTAGATTAGCCTGATGGCAGAGCTGGAATCGTACCAACTGAAACAGTGCAATAGCTTGATTATTGCTTTTCTATTTTGAGGGTTTCTGTTTGTTGAAATTTCTCCTTTTAATGAAGATTTGGTTGGAAGTCAAGAATTCTTTGTCGCTATGCAAAATCCAAGCTAGAGGTCAGGGAGTCGCATGTGACAGTTGGCTGAAGCTGCAGCTGAGTGGCAAGTTCATTAATTTACTTTGAAAGTCAGCAAAAATGAACTTGTTTATTGACAGACTGGGGAAACTGTTGGTGGCTTTAAGAGATGGGGCCTGCTTATGGCAGCCTTTGGTTGGCTGTTTTCAGTGCTGTGAGCCTTTTGGGCCTTACAGTGTATTTTATGTGTACCTTTTAAAGGTAAAGCTTTTATGCTGTGAGGTCCTTCAAGGAAGCAATAAATCCCCAACTGAAGAACTAGGGAGTTTGTGTGTTAGAATAGGTTTGCACTTTGGGAGAAGCCACATCTATGCAAAAGCGTTAGAATCAGCAAGCATATCCACTGGGTCTATTAATCCCATGTCCTTATTTTGTTTCTTTTTTTGCTGTTGTTGTTGTTATGCTTCAGGTTGTAGATTTCAATCTGTCTCGTGTCTAAATTTGTCTTGTGTTTTTGGGAAGTGACCTCCACTGCTTCGGTCCGTTTGGACCCAAAGCGACGATGATGGTTCCGGTTTTTGAAAGCTGGGTTGCTCTGGAGATGATCCTCGTCCTGGCTTGTGCCCTGTGCAGGTTACAGAGGTGTTGGGATGAGGTGCCCTGCTTGCTCGCCAAGCCCCTATGTCTTCGTGTTTATAATGGCACCGTGCTGGCAAAACCACCCGATTTGGGCCGGGAGTTCCAGGGCAGTTTGTCTAATGCCGGCGTGTCTAAGGAGACACTTCTCACCAGGGTAATTTGGGAGCTGATGTATCTTTAAGCCATTACTGAGAGCAGCGTTTTACATGACTGAACGCATCCAAACAATTCCAAGTATGCAAAAATCTGCCGACTTGCAGTAGCGATAGTTGTATTTATCTTTAAAGGATGATGAATCTGTTTTCCTCTAGCTGAAAATGTGCGAGTTCTCCCAACGCTGGGAAACTCGCTCCCCAGCTCAGAAACTTTTTGTGCCTTTTTTCCCCTTCTGGGAAACACAAAGCTGTTTAAATAGGTTTGTTTTTAAGGGGCAGCGATAGCGGAGGGTTTCGTGGCGCAGCAGGCCGGGTGGTTCTCCCTAATGGAAGGGCAGGATAAGCTTGCGCAGATAGCGAGGGCAGCGCAGCTTTGTGCAAGCCCAGCCAACTGATAAGAGCGATTAGAGAGATCAATAATGTCACCTCGGTTATAAATGTCACCCCGGGTTAGACCTCAGTGGCCAAAATCACTTTTGTGGCACCCGAGCAGCAGTGCAGGGGAGCTGATGGGGGACAGGGCTATGGTGACAGGGTTCCTGCTGTGACATTGGTGCCACGCACGACATCGGGGCTGGCAGGAGCAGCATCCGCTGAATCCCGAGGCCGTCCTGGTGGGATTTGGCTGCGTGGGCCGTGGGAAGGGCTGGATAGGAGGAACGTCGCACAGCGGGGACACCCCGAAGTCACACGGAGTCAAAAACGCTGCAAGACAAATTCATGGAGCTAAGATCCATTGAGGACTATTCAACACCGCTTGGCTTGGGAAGAGCTCGGCGTGTGTGTGCCCAGAAAGTGTCCCCAGGAAATACAAGCGTGTGAAAAGCTGCAAACACCATTTCCAACGGGCCAGATGTCCCTGTCGTGTTTAAAGGGTCTGGCAGAGGGTCCTGGCCTCCCAGCGGTGGCTGCTGCCCTGGCCTGGGATGGAGGTTGTCCCAGCGGGGAGGCTGCTTCGGGTGGACCGTGGATGTTGCCGCTTTATGGAAGATTTTTGGGTAAAACTTTCAGAGCACTCTTGAAATCTAAAGTGAAGAAAATGGGAAGTGATGAAATCCTCTGGGCTGCCTTAAAACTCCTGACCTTTGTCTCCTGGTTCCGCTGTCTGAATTTCAGTGAATTTGGTGCTGTTACATGAGCCTTACGGCTCTGCAGAGCTGCTCTCGATGTGGAGGTGGCCCAGAAAGAGCCTACGTGGCAGCAGGTCTCCCCACCCGATGTCCCGCGTGCTCCCACTCGCTGCAGACGGGAGCATCAGCTTCTTGAAAAGCGGCTTCTACCTCTTTGCATAAGTGTATGTGTCTATAAACTAACCGGGGTGGATTAAATCCAGAGCTCAACATGTGGAAGAGCGGAACAGCAGGGTTGTGGGCTTTAGGGAGCGGGTTCCAGACTGCAGGGAAGGCGTTTCCAAGATCAGACTCCCAAAACGAAGCCCGGGAAGGTCCGTGCTGAGCTCGCACGTGTGTCTCGTCCTGGTGATGGATGCTCTCCAGCGGAAGGAAGCGCGGAGCTGGCCAGGGAGCAGCCTGTCATCCCAGGCCATGTCCGAAGGATGTCGGAAAGGGAGCGGGATGCTCCTCCAGGGGAACTGCTCAGGACTTGACATTTTTAATCCTCACTGCTTTTTCTCTTCTCCCCACCCCTCACTTGGCCATAATTGCAAGCAAAATAGTGTGTACTTGGGCCTAGGCTGCAAATCACTCGTCAGTTCGTGTATTACCTGGACATGATGGGTTACTGAGTCAACACCGGCCCGCTCGCTTTCAGTGCGCTTCAGAAACGGGGGAATTCATCATTCATCAGGAAGAAGCTCTCCTCGACTGTTCCGCATTAGCTGTGACCTGCTGCATGAACATCTGTCGTCCTCGCTGGAGCTAACACCAGTAGTAACATGAACTGAACCAGGTGTGTCCGCATGCTGGCTCCGGCAATTCCCATAGGAATCTCTCCCAGATTCCCGACCCCCTCGCAAGGGCGAGATAAATGAGCTGTGAACTGGAGGAAAGATGTTCTCCTTCCCACGCGGTGTCTGCGCGCGGGGACCGGCCCTCGCCATCCTGCCCCGCTCCGAGGGGAGCTCCAAGGGGACGGCTCCGCTTCCTCGGCGCGTCCCGGCCATAAGAGCTGGTTGAATTGGCAGCGATTTTGGGTGCACGATGCATCTCTGGGGACGGAAAGGCTCTGACCCGAAAGGAGGCCTCCCTTATACTGCATTTATGTCTCGTTGGAAAGTTCCTGATGGGAAGGCTTTGTTGGAAAATGCCCCTCTGCTATAACGGGAGATGCGATGGAGTGTGCTGATTTTTGCATTTTTCTTCTTCCATTTTTTTTTTTTTTTTTTCCTTTGAAAATAAATTGAAACCTCTTTCTCTCCTCCTGCAGCTGGGAGATGCAGAAACAGCCTGTTTGCCCATACTGGAATGTATCATCGTGAGCTTTCTTCCCAAAGCAGCTTTCCATCTGCAAGGGTGCTCGACACTGTATTTTTAATTGTGCCGCAGCAAAGATGAAACCCAACTAATTGCCTGGGCTTTGTTGGAATGGTATGTTTTGACCTCCCAGCAACGACTTATTTTTGTTTGTCTTTTTCATTAACAATAGAGAATCTGGACACGTTTTGCCTTTGTTCTAGCTTGGAGTAGTAGCACATTCCCCGCTTGCTGTGGGAATGGAAATTTGGCGTTTTGACCAGCTTCTGTCGTTTCAGAAAATGCCTCCAATGGTATTTAGGGCTCTCAGAAATGCCGTGCAGGCTGCGGCTGCTGCTCGCCGCTTGCTTTACCGTTCCGGTACCGTTCCTGTGCCGTTTGGACCCGTTGTTCCCCGGCCGGAGCAGGGCTCTGCTGCTGCCTTGCCCTGATGGGACCCGGCGAGGGGACAACTGCAATGCAATACACATCCTTTTTTTTTTTTTTCTCCCCTCCCTTCCTGTTTTAATCCAAGTGTACTCAGTGTCTGAAGTTTTTATAAGATTATTGGGCTTTGAGCAGGTCTGGAGTTGCCCGAGTCCCGCGGATGCTGGAGACGCTTCCCGCGTGGGGGTTGGCAGCTGCTGCCGCAGGTTTTTTGGCCTTTTAGTGTTTTCTGCAGTCTGTGGTTGGCAGGTGGGAGCCAGCACTTGTCATTAGGGTCTGGGTAACTGCCTGATATCCCTGAGCATCCCTGCGCATCCGTGCCGGATACCTCCTGCCGGCTGCGCGGCCGCTCGTCCCGCTCCGTTCGACGCCGCTGGTTTCAGCAGGAGGCAGACAGAAACCGTCGCGAGCTGCTCGAGGTCGTAGCGGAGCTCGGCCTGCAGCGTTTCTTCCTCTCCCCTTGTCCACGTAAATCATGCGTTAAGGCAAGCGCAGAGAATGGGAAAGAACAGGTTTATCCCAGGATCGCGGGGCCCTTCCCGCGGAGGGCGGACTCAGCCAGGTGCTCCGAGGGCAGCTCAGGTGCTCCCGGCTTGGATTCCTGTTCCTGGCGCTTGTGCCTGTATTCCTGCCTTGGAAAAGACTCGAAGATGTGCTCCAAAGCTTTACCCTTCCCAGGGACGCGTGCCTGCTCCGTCTGCCTATGGATGCTGTTCCCGATGGAGCAGTTTTCCCCCAAAAAACCCCAGCTCTGACCCGTTTGGGCAGTTATCTTGCAGGTTTGGCTGATGTTTTTCCTTCTGTTTTGCTTCCCTAAATGCTTTTAGTGGCAGCGTTGTATGACCAAAGGCAGCAGAGGAGGTCGGGCTCCATGGGCAGAGGTAGGTCTGGAGTCCCCAGGTGTGAGTGTGTCCCTGGTGTCCCACCGTTAACCACGAATCCTTCCCCCACAATCAGCCCTTGCACGGGTAAACATCAGGCATAGGCTTAGGGATGCACCTGAACTGGGCTTGACACTTAATGCTGTTAGCAGATGCTGTAGGTCTTTCTTAGTGGCCTTAATTTATTAAATCAGTCAGCGATATTCTAGGAAAAGTCCTGCTGGAAAAGGGAGCGGAGCAAGCTGGAAGTTTCCAATTTCTGCTGGATCAGGCCCCCAGAGATCAGTGTGAGCTGGTGCACTGGAGGCAGCGCTATTGCAGTGACTCATAAACAGATGTGCCCAATTTACATTGCAGCTTAATACCTTTGTTTAAAAAAAAACGTTTTTTCAAGACAAATGTGTTAAAGCAGATGTTTCCAGTAAAACAAATACTTGTGCGATTTACAAACAACTTCCCACCGCCAGAACTCATTAGGAAAATGTGGAGAAAAGAAGAATAGTTTCTGCATAGCAGCAAAAGAGCAAAATCCCAAAATAAGCACATAGCAAGGAGGTATTTGTGCATGTTGGATGAATCCCATGCACGGATTGGGAAGTAAGTGGTCTGAGAATGATGACAAACCTCAGACATTTGTAGACACCAAAGAGTGCAGATGTCTCTCTCAAAATAATTAACCAGCTCCTATGTAGGAGGATGCAGGGCAACCGGGACCGCTGTGTGGGGTGGCCAGAGGCTCCTAATGTTGCTTCTGACCTCTGGGAATATCCTACAGCACCTTCCCCTGCCCCAGATTTCCAGTGTGCCCAAATTTTCCGCAATCTCTCAGTTCTGTTTGCAGCAGGTCCTGGTCCCATGGTAGCATGGCCTGTGTCTGGGTTTGGCCTTCCTGGGGCAGCTGGTGGAGCCCCCAGGGATGTGTCCGGAGCGGAGCCTTGGCGGGGGCCTCGCTGGAACCCGCTGGAGGAATCAAAGGCATTTCGGGAAGAGGCAGCCCCCGCCAGGCCCGGTGCTCGTGGTGCCCGTGGTCTCCCCAGCTTTCCCACTGGGTTTTGTGCATCCTTCCCAAAAAACAGGTCTAAAAACCTTCCCACGCAGCGCCGAGGAGCGGCGACGTGCAGGATACCCGGCACTGCCGCCCCGGGACGGCGCGGGATGCGGGGAGCGGGGCCGCAGGGAGGTGAAACCCTCACAAAACCACCGCTACTTCAGCAGCTTCAGATTAAAACCGGGTAAAACTGCGTTCCCACAGCCTCAGTCCTGCCGGGCAGATTTCCCCCCCGGTATCTAACGCTTTCTCTCAGTGTCTCCATCATTTCCGTGGGTGTTAAACAGGCGGGAGCGCAGAGCGCAGGTAGGTCGCGTTCCGGCGCTATCAGCTGGCATTAAATCCCGAGGCTTTTAACCAACTCTTTAACATCACCTGCTCCCTCCTGAGCTCCCGGGGGCAAGGCTGGACACCGCGCTGTCCCTCTGTCCTGGCGGGCAGCCCTCGCCACCTAACGAGCAGAAATAAACGAACGTTCTGCAAGTGGAAATGTTTTATTCCGTATGAGGCAGGCAGGATATTTTGAAGGGAGAGAAATGTAAATAGAATGAAACTCTTAAGCGAGATTATTGATAGGAGGGGACTAAAGAGCTTGGGATTCTGTGAAAAGTGCCTCTTTTCATCCCTCTAATAAGTCCATTACTTGCGCTCGGGAATATTTTAAGGTCCTTTTCATGCTGAATCTGGAGTTGAGCATGCTTTGCATTTCAAGCTTTGTCTATGAATCAGTAGAAGCCAAAGTTATTTCTGCTTTAAAATAACAGGAGCAGGGAACAGCTAATCTCTTTTCATTCTGAGTCCTTACATTATTTTACTGGACAGAGTTTGTGTTGGCTACAAAACAGGGCATTCACAAAATCTATGAGAAGGAATTTGGTCTAAGAATGAAGCCTAGATTGCAGTGTGCATAAAGGCTCCTTCTCCTAAGGCCATTAAGAAATTCCAAATCTGAGCTATTTTGAACAGTGGTGTTAAATTAGCCTTGCTAATTTCAGTAATTCAAGCTGATAACTGAGTTTATAAATCTACCCGATGAGGCCTTCCCATAATTACAATCTCAATGTGCTTTTCAGCTAAGGTGAGTTAGCACCAAAGAAAAAATATAAATAAATAAAAGGGAAGAAAATGCTCCTTCTGTTCTGGCTTTTGAGATGAATATCTCTAAAGAACACTTAAATGGCTGTATTGCACCAATAAGACGTTCTCCGTCCTGGGCTGGAAAGTCCATTTTTCCTCTAATGGGTAAGTGGAAGAGCCGTGAAGAGACTAGTTTTTTCACTGCTTCCTTTCTTGTTTTGTAGCTCTTTTTCAGAGGAGCACTCCTGGTGCTTGCAGTTCAGCTTTTAATTACATATTTTGAGGTAATAATTTCCGTTATTGGGGAAAGAAGGGGTCTGATTGTTTTAGCATCTTTGGAGCGAGGGGGGAATCTTTGGTGGGAAGTTCGGGTTAGAGGTGGCGGAGCAGCAATACCCAGCAGGAGCCCCCTCATTCCTCTGGGAAAGCAGGAGATTCCCGGGTTGTGACACACCGGGACACCCATCCAGGGGGAGGGAAAGCTCTGGAGGAGCCTTACGTCTGCAAAGCCGTAAGGCGCAAAAGCATGAAACTAACACAAATTGCGTGCATTATTTAAGAGGGTGTTAATTTTATTAGAACTGACCTGAGCTGATATAAGGGTGAATTTAAGTATTCACATCTGTCCTTACTCGGGCTGCAATGTTTGTAAAAGGTCCCTTTGATCAGCTGGAAGGGTTTTGGTCCTCGTTCTGGGAGCAGTGCTCAAAGTGACCTCGCGCCAGCTCCAAAGCGGCTGAACGAGCCCGGCCCTGGGGTCTGGGTCCTGCAGGGAATGCCAATATTGCAGCTGTTTGGGTTCCAGGTAAGAGTGAAAATACGAAACCTCTCGGGAAATAAAAATGCCTAGAAAACAATTGATCTGTAAGCATTGGCTGTGGATCAAAGTATTAACGGATCAAAATAATAACGGCATTGGCACTGAGTGTTTGGGTGTCGTTGACACAAGCGATCTGGGGGTTTCTCCAGCTGGTGAACTCCTTGCTGTTGGCACAGCCCTGTGGAACAGCTTGGTTTTTGCAGAACTGCCCTGAATTTAATGCCCAGTGTGCCGGGATCTGAGGGAGCCGTGACGTTGTGGCCCCCGTGCCGGGCTCCTCGTGCAGAGGGACCGCTCGGGTGACGGGAGAGCCGCGGGAAGGGCCGATTCCTGCTGCAGCGCTTGGCACTGCCCGGGCCCGGCTCCTCTTCCCTTTTTGGGAGGGTGGGAGAGCAGGAAAGCTGAGCTGCACTTCTTCATTTCAGGGAATCTTTATCTTTAATCTGCGTAGTCCATTTTATAGAGGATTTTTTATTTTCAAAGGGATTTGCAAACTGGATTACGTAGATCTTTTTTATTTTGATTTTCCACCGCGAATGTGACATTCCCGAGCCTGAGCTGCAAAGTGCCTAAAATAATGCAGGATGGGGGGCATTCCTTGCTGCGGGCCTTGGGTCCTGCTGGGGCTGTCACCTCCCGGTGTCCCCGTGTGCCGCAGGGATCCCTCTGCTGCGCTGGGTGATGCCGCGTGGCCCCACACGTGGAAAAGGGCAGGGAAGGGGCTGGATGCGCCCTGGGCCCCGGCACACGGCTGGGATGACTCCGGCTTTCCGAGCGGAGCTGCTGCCCACCCTGCTGTGCAGTGCCAGCCCACTTCGGTTTTCCCTTTCCTTACAAGCATACGGGAATGACGGGTATCCGGGGATACGTGGTTGGACGTACACAAGGTCCTGGCTCCTTTCTGCTCCAAGGGACCTGCTCCGGTTGCCTGTGTGGGGGAAACAATGTCCAGAAGCCAAATCCTGATGCCTTGGGCCTGGCTCACGTCTGGTTTCCAGTCCTAATGAGTCACAAAGGAAATTGTCAGATGTTCCTGGGTCTGCAGCACGGCCGTGAGGGTTCTGACCAAGCGTGGAGAAATATCCCTCTGCCTTGGGGGCTCCTGTTTGCAGGTGGCTTCTGGAATCCAGGGACCGTTCACGTTCCTTGTAGGACTGGGTCTTGACGTGTCTTCCTGGAGAAATGGACATCCTAAATGTGACACTCGGAGCTGGGGAGGCTGATGCCAGCAGGCAGGGAGCAAGAGGTGCCTGTCCTGGTGTCCCGGCCATGCTGTAGCTAAGAGATTTTGCTGCGCGTAGCAGGAGCAATTGGAAAATTACTGTGTTGAACCCTTCCCTCTCCTGTGCTCATGGAAAGGACGGGCACGTCCTGACCATCTCCATTTCCATGTCAGCAGAGGAAGCATCTCGTTTGGCTCTGCTGTTGCTGGGACCGTTGCCTCCCAAGATGAACACCGAGGTGACACAGAGATGAGGACGGAATGAACACCGAGGTGACACAGAGATGAGGACGGAATCATAGAATCATAGAATCATTTGGGAGGCAACGGTACCAGCACAGCAGAGCCAAACGAGATGCTTCCTCTGCTGACATGGAAACTGGAGATGGTCAGGACGTGACCGTCCTATCCATGAGCACAGGAGATGGGAGCGGATTCAGACACAGTAATTTTCCAATTGCTCCTGCTACGCGCAGCAAAATCTCTTAGCTACAGACCTGGCCGGGACACCCGCACCTTCTGCAGCGAAGTCCAGCTCCTGGCAAGGGGCATCTGCAGGGAAGTAGCTTGACCTATATTCCTGCTTCGGGAATCATTTCCCTTCCATTGATTCTCTTCTGTTTCCAGCCGTTCTTTTCTTGTCGTCCCTCTTGACGCCTGCATTTGCAGATGCTTTTGACTTTCCATTTTTAGCCTGCTGTTTTTCAATTCTTCTCTCCTAGTTCCTTTAGGGAACAGCTCTTTTTTTCTGGACCATACAGCTGCATATCAGATCAGGGCATGCTGCTCTGTCATCAAAACAAAAGGACTCCAGCGCTTCTAATTAATAATGCTAATGAGACTCATTAATTTTTAATGGATTATACCAACACCTTTTGCTAAATGTGTTTTTGTGGCTCTGCTCTGCAAGCAGAGATCAGAAACTCTCTCACTTGTTGCCAAAGGAAGAGTGATTAATGCAATTGCCGATGCCAAATTCTCTTTGGGGTAAGTCTAGAGATCCATGAGTAGCAGAGAGGAATTAATGAGGACTTGTTTTAAAAAGTAACCATGGGCCAAAGTCACACATGGCAGACTCCGGACAAGGTGGGATGGAGGTGCAGTCTCCTGAAGTGGGGTAATGGCCTGGCCCCTCTGCCCGTGCTGTGGGAGATGTTGGACTTTTGTGGGTGTTTTGTCCCTTTCCTCCACCAAAGACTTGAGGACATCCGTGGCCAAGACTCCTCGATGGCTGCGGTGGCACCCGGGGCTCCTCGCGGGCAGCCCAAGGACGGAGCGGGAGCAGGAGCAGGAGCAGCAGCTCCCTCTCCTCTCCGTGCTCCTCCTGCCTCAGCTCCAGCGTTGCCTTCGCCCGTGACCTGGAGCCACGGAATTTACCCTGGCTGCTGCCCTCTCCAAAACCATCCTGGGGAACCGGCTCCGCAGCGGCGCCGCGCTCGCCGTGGTGTCTACGGTGCCGTGGGCTGGACTGCGGTGCACGCTGCTCCTGGACGTGTGAAGCCAGAGTGAGTCCTGCTTTGCAAATCAGTGATTCCCCAGCCGATGCCCTTGGGTTTCTTCCCTTGGGTTTCTTCCAGGAAGTTGGTTTTACTGCCGAGCTCTGAGAGGATCCCTTGGCCGCGTTGCTGGTGACGGAGGCACGGTGCAGAGCCGGATTTTTCTCTTTTTTCCCCCCCAAATCCGGATTGCCAAGAGCCGCACCTCCTAAATTGCTGCGGAGGAGGTGGAGGAGCGCGGGCGCAGGACCGTGCACACGCTGCGCGCGCAGCGCTGCCGCCGTGCCAAGCCGAGCGCCGCGGCCAGGCCTGGCGCGCGTTCATTACCCTCCGTCACGTCCGCACCTACCCGGGCTCCTGCAGCCCCTGCACAACACGAGACTGGAGAACCTGTTTGTGCTCCAGGATTTTCACAGTGATAAATAAACCCTGAGGGCAAAACCTCCCTCGTAAATTAAAACCGTGCTTAGCTTAGATGCTTGGAAGAGTCCAAGGTGTTTTGGGGATGCAGAGCGCGGAGGATCCTGGCTCTCCGTGCAGTTGTGGCCACACGCACGGTGTCGTACTGTTTGATTTTTGGTTGAAGAGGTGTCTGTGGAATGCGTGTTTGCATTAGACGGCTGGGAAATCGGAGACTGACCCGAGCAAAACTTCTGGTGCTCGAACAGCAGCAGTATGCGCTGAAACAGGAGGGTTCTCCAGATTTCAGGTGGTGACAGCTGTGCTATCAGAGCACTTAGTGGGATAGGGACAGGGAGAGCGGGATGCAGGGACAGGCAGGCTGATCTGCAGTGTCACTGGCGCTGACATCTCACCTTGCAATGAGGCCAATAACGTGGTCTTCACACGAACATCTTCCTCTATGAGGAATCCAGTGCAGCTTTGGAGACTGGATTCCGAGTCTACCCGGTGCATCCCAAGGCAGTTCGTTCCACAGGCTGGTCGGGCTCGCTGTTCAATGCACCCTGGGGATTGCAGTTCTCCGGAATAGCAGCACGTGTTCTCCTAGCCCAGTCCTGAAGGACACGCACAGGCAACGCTCACCAGTGATCACGGGAGCTGCAGGAGCTTGGGCAGGGCTCACGCTGGTCTCGGCTACCTCTCCTTGAGTGCTTTTTGGAAACGCGTTATCACGATCCATGCCCTATTCCCTTCCCATCCTCTGCAAGCAGCAGCCACCACCGTGTCCCCGCGAGTGCTTTGGCCCCGGGGCAGCCTCGCTGCGGGACGCGGGATGGATGTTCCCGGTGGAGGGGTCGTCTTGGCCGCCGTCCCCGCCGCGCTATCGAGTGACTCCACCAGGCAGTTCTGGAGCACGGACATCGGTTCTGGGTATGTTACTATATTAGGTCCCCTGCTGCAGCCATCTGCCGGGGCAAGCTTGGCAAGCAGGTGGGCCACATGCCTGGCGGCAAGGGGACATTCCCTGGCTCCGGGTGCCTGCTCCCGGCTATGCCGGCTCTGCCCAAGCCAGCCCGCTGTGGCCATGCGCTGGATGTCACTTGCCACAGAGGCGTTTGCTGCCAGTCGTTTGCTTCAGATGCAGTTGCCCTTTTAGGGCGAAAAGAAGAGGGGTGTTTCGCCAGGCATCGGTGTGTTCTGTGCAGGAATGTGCGTGCCTGCTGCGACACTCCCTGCATGCCGGTGCTTATCCTCCTGGCTCTTCCTGTGCCAGCTGCAACGGGAGCTGTTGTGCCAGCTCAAAAACAGCCTCCTCCCGGTTTAGTTATCTTCTGGAGATGCGTCCAAAGCTAGTGCAGTTCAACAAGAAGGAGCCGTGCGCGGCCAGCGTGCACAGAGGTGCTGCACGTCCTCCTCGAAGGAGCCTGCAGCGAGCGGCGCCGCTGCGCAAAGCCCGGTTCGGAGCGTGCAACCTCGCAGCGGGCTGTGCGCATCCTGCAAACCGGAGCCGGGAAGCCCAGCAGGGCTTGTGCTCTTCGAGGGGCAGAGAAGCGCAGCAGCCTCGCGTTCCGGGGGCTGCTCATTGCACCAGCCGCTTCCCGGGAAGGGCGCGGGCTCCGCCGGAGCCTCCCGCCAGCGCCGGCGGATTCCGGGAAGCGGCGCAGCGCACCCTGCTCGCACGCACCCAGCCAGCCCGGCCCGTGATTGACTATTATTTTAAGGGGATTATCTAATCCGTGGCCCAGAGGACACGGAGGGCCGAGGCGAGCGAGGATCGCGTACGTAATTAGTGCAGATTGCCGGTAATACCCTCCGGACTCTTAACTGATTATAAGCAGAACCAGATTTTTTTCCAGTTTTCCCCAGAAATGCCTCTGCAGGCCAAAGGGCCACTTCGCAGCAGAAAGCTGTTGCAAATTAGAGTGTGTAATCAGGGCTGGAGCAGGGGGGACCTGGAAAGCAGAAGACGGCTGGAAAACAGGGCTGGGAGGGCGGCAGGATCGGGGCACCGGGCAGCACCAGGGCTCCTGCCCCAACAGCCCCCGTCTGCTGCGGCCTTGTCACTCCCCAGCTGGTAAAGAGCTTGAAATATTGCACTGCAGCACCGAAATGATGTACTTGCTCTGAATATTGCACTGAACTATTGAAATATTGCACTTGAAATCTTGGTGGGAGGCTTCTGTGCTAATCGGGGAGCTTAATGAAACCCGGACAGCTGAATTATCTGATTAGGAGCATTTGTGAATCTGGATTCCAGGATTTTTAAATTTGATTATTATTGCTATTTGTTTTTTCATGTTGTTGTTGCCTAGACTTTGTTATCTGCTGGCCCTCTGGCCTGTTAGAGGTGAAAACCTTTTTTTCCACCATACGTACAGATATATGGAGATGCACACATACATACATATACGCACTCACAGAAAAGGTCATTAGAAGTTGAGTGAAATGGATTTGCCGCAGACATGGGCCTATTATTAATGCAAAATAAAAGATACATGGCTAAATCCATCAGCCTCAGTCTGCAACTGGATACAAATAAATGCAGAGAAGGAAATAGCGCAAAGAGCATTTAAAACCAACACCACACCCAAACCCAAACCTTCTAAAGCCTTCAACAAAGCTAGGAAAATATCTCACAAATCTCTGATGACAGCAAGGTTTCTATTCTGCTTTGAAGTTTGGTCAAAGAGAATGAGGAAACCAGAATTCCCACTTGGGTGAAATTCCATGATTTCCTAATTGGCCTTTCCTCAGATTCAGGTGGAATCTAAGAAGTTGAATTTGAAATTATCATTTTGGTGCACTTTGGGTGAACATTTCCGACGTAATTCAGATGTGTTTTGGACTGTGTGGGAACCCTCATCTCATGATTGTAAAGCTTCAGGACAGAATGTTAAGTGGAAGTGTCCAAGCCCCCGTGCTCTTCAGGACTTCATTGAAGCAATGTTTCCCATCTTCTCTAAGCTAAATGCAGTTGTAGTTGTTTGGCTCCTGTGGATTTTGGGAAGGTTTTCCCAAAATAACATGCTCTAACAGAAATATGTTCCCCACAAGCTCTGCCACGTTGCTGCTCCTGTCCTAGCCCGTGCCAATGGGGGCTGGCGAGTGAGGATAAGGCTTTTGCATTTTAGAAATCTTTGGAGTTTATGGACACACCTTCCAAACCCCCAAATGACAGAGAAGGTACATCCTTTCCCAGGGATTTTGTTGTCTGGATAGGATGATGTACCAGCCATGGAGTCTTGTGATCACTTTATAAAAAGACTGAAATAATCCCCTGTAGTTTTATTAAATCACTTGCTCGTTCTGCAGCAATGAGCTTGGCTAGATAAGCCAGGGCAGCAGGAAGCTCAAAGCTGCTCTCCTCATCCCCGCATCCCTGGGACACGTCCTGGGAAAGCGACATTCCTTTGGGGGATAACGATGGCTTTTGGCTCCGGATCCTTTGCAGGATGGTGATTGTTCCTGCGAGGCCATGGGATATTTTGGATGTTTGTACCGAATACCTTCAGTATGTATATGTTGTATTTATATCATTTCTCATCCTAAGAGGAAAGGAGAGAGCTCTGGAGCTGAGGAATTGCCTGTGGGAGTCTGGATAAGTCAGATAGCGCTTCCCAGGCGGATTTGGCTTGCATCAGGCCCTTTGTGTTTAGGGATGTGTGCTGCCTTTCAGTCATTTGTGGCCCTCTTTGATGGCCCAGGCTGACTCACTTGTCATGCTAACATCTTTTTGCTTTTGTTTTGCAGGGTTTGGGTATTTTGATGAAGAAATCCTGCCCGGGTGTTTGCCTTGGCAGTGATGCTCGCTGCATTGATGTGGTGTTCACAGCTAGAGTGTTTATTCAGCCTCTTGGATTCCTTCTCCAGGGTGGGGTCCGATGATCCAAGCCCATGAGCATGTTGGAGAGCCACGAGGGCTGGTGAAAGGCTGGAGTCAGGGTCTTCTCTGCTAGAAAGGAGCTCCCTTGGCTTTTCCCAAGGCCGAGTTCTGCTGCTGAGAGGGACTGGCGTAGCTGGTTCCCCTCCAGGACAGGAATCTGGACCACAGGAGCAGATGGCAGCGGCACAAGAAGGGGAGAAGGTCCCCTATTGCCTTGGATCAGCTAGAAATGCACCATCTAGGTCCAGGTGCTCTGTTGATAGAAACATCTCAGGTGGATCCCGCTAATGGCAGGGCAGGCAGCAGCATCTTGAAGCATCCCTTGATTTCTGTTCTCCGTCCTGAGCACTGCTGGGATTTCGCCCTTCCACGCTGCCCGTCTCGGCCTGGCTGCCGTCCCTGCCTGTGCCGGGGAGGCCGGGCGGCCTCGGGCTCCCTGCTCGGCTGGTCCTTTGCACCACGATGGGGTGGGTGCGAGGGTTCTCCCTGTTCATGTCCTGCTCTACTGAAGTTCTAGCTCTGCTGGATCAAAACTTCTATACTGGACGTTGTCTTGGTTCGGAGCTGCCGTGTGCTTCATCTGCAGCCGCCTGTGTTGCAACACGGGCATGCCAGGGGTGCACGATCCTTTCGTATTCCTGGCTCTCCGGCACTTTTATAATGTAGCAGGGAATGGGATGAGTGTGTTGGAAGTGCTGTGACGAACATATTTTGCATACACTCATGTAAGGCTCCAGGAACACTGAGACCTTCAGTCCCTCAGCTGAAGGATACGGGGAGGTATCTGGTGAGCAAGGCCCTGGCTGGCTCTGGGCTCAGGGGGAGCGTTCGTGCTCGCCTGGGTTTCGTCGCTGCTGCACGTGTCCTTGCAGTGCGTACAGTTAGATTTTGCTTTGCTGAGCACCCCTCCTAGCTGGGTTTCTTTGGAGTAGCTCTTCAGTAAGCCCCTTCCCCGGATCTCCCTTGGTTTCTTGCTGGGACACCTTGGCGTTCTGAGTTTCCTGGTCTTGCCAAGCACAGGGTTTGTTGTAGGGCATTGGGAGATGCCCTGAGACCAGGGCTGGGCAGAGGGTTGACAGGGGGTTTTGCGGCTCTTCTGCCTTGTTCATCTATGTCACAGCTGCAGGGAGCTGCACTCAGGTCCCTTCCCATCCTCGTGCCGAGGTTACACAGGATTTTGTGCGGGAGAAACCCGCGTCGGGGCTGGCCGCGTGGCCCTCACGCGCGGCCGTGCGGGCGGTTTGCCCCCTCGTGCGTGGGAGCATCCTTGTTTTCCACAGTGTTTTTATCCCCCCAGTGCTTTCCTGACCACCCTTCTCCTTCTGCTTTCAGAACTGGCGTATGACCTGGACAGCGACGACGCTGCTGCCAACAAGCAGCTCCTGGATCAGCAAAGCCACGAGGGCCCCGTGGTTCCCCGCAGCGCCGCGGGCAGCCCCGTCCTGCGCCCGGGCCCTGCTGCTGCCCTGGCCCTGCTGCACGTGCTGCGCCGCGGGCCGTGACCGGCACCACGCGCTCCTCAGTGAGCCTCTTCCCATGCCTTTTTTTAACGAGGAAAATGTTCGGAACCTCTCTTGAAATATATGCACGTTTCCAAAGACAGGGCAAATAACGACTCGGGTTGTTTTTATAAAATAACACGGTATCCTCGTAAAAAGTGAAGAAGGCGATTGTGTCATGGTAAACCAGTAAATACATAACAGTGCTTTTTAAAGATGATCCTGTTTAATACAAGAAGGTTGATATTAAATTGTGTTCCCAGCGGATTTTGAAGACTGGGGTCTCCATCGCTGTTGATGTGAAATGCATATTTCATCCTGAGCTGTTTGAACGTGCATGGGGTAAAGAACACCTATGATTTACTAAACACTCTCAACAAATACCAGGCCCCTGTTCCTAGTCAACTCAACACAGATCCTGTCTGTAGTTCAAGTGTTTTTTGTACCTACTCCAAATTCGGGACTCGCCCCTAGGAATGTGGCCAGGCCCCTGCTGTGGAAGGCGTGTGAAGACAGGAGAGATGGGGCTGCTGGTGCGGCGAGGGACGCGACGCCGCGGAGGAGCGCGTGTCCCGGCAGGGCTCAACGCTCCGGGCGCCAGGTCGACCCTCCTGCCTCTCCAACCCGTGGCCAAGGGATCCCGCGCCCACGTGCTCCGGTTCCCGGGAAGGAAGGAGACAGGAGGACCCAGCGCAAGAGCCAGGGCGGAGGACGAGGTGCCCCCTGCGTTCGACGCTGTTGGAGCTTGGGCATCTTCCCTCTCTTTGGGCCCAGCCTAGGAGCCGGATGGCCGGGGTTGAAGGATGCACCAGTCAATGCTGCTGGAGCAGGCTGTTTTGGGACGAGCTGTCTCGGAGTGACTCCAGGAATGGACACGGCACGGGCAGGGCTCCGAAGAGCGGCGCTGGTGGCCGTGGTCCCTGCTGCAGCGGTGCTTGCAGGGCCCTGCAGCCCCCATCGCCCTCCCTGCCCAGCAGGTCCTGCAGATCCAGCCGCCCGGGCAGCCGGATTCCCCCAGGCTCTGCAGCGGCGGTGCTGGGGACCTGGGCAGCATCTGATCTGTCAGCAGATGGGACTCTCATTCGAGTGTTTTTTGCATGTCACTTTGCTTAAACTAATAAAGGTCCCTTGCTCTGTGAAGGGTGCCCTGGAAATCACCTGTGGTCTGTGCCGTGTTGGAGCGGGCACCTTGGGCAAGGCCAAGGCACAGCGGAAAGGCTCGGGACAGGGCCTGATTAAATGTATGGACTGGGGCCAGGAGGTGTTTGCTTTGGTTCCTGGCCAAAATGGCTACATTTTTCAGTCCAAGACGCTGCCTTTACTCAGGTGATTATATCTGCAGTATCTTAAGCTCCAGCGTGTGTGCGTGTGCGCTTGCACGCACACCCGCACGCACGGGCATGCTTGAGATGTTTCTGTGCCCAGGAACCTTTAAAACGTTACTTTAGATTAGGGAGAAAGTGCATAAATCTGAGCAGCGCAACCAGGCGGTTGGGAGAGCGGAAACCTGCCCGGTTCTCCCGCGGAAGCGCTAGGTCTGGTCCCGCTGAGGATGATTCGGAGCAGTGGGACGGTCTGCAGTGAAGTGATCCTCAAACCACGTAGGAGAGAGGAGGGAAGGGGGCCGTCACCCGGCCCGTCCTGTGCGGGGACATTAACTCCCAGTTAATGCCCTGGGATGGGAAGGAGCCGATCCGGGCTGAACTCCGTGATCAGCAGCCAGAGAAGTTCCCCTGGGGCATCCTCGCTGTTTTGGGGCCAACATCTCATGGTTGGAGCGGTGTTGCTGCCACCCCAATGTTCCCCTGACGGTAGCACAGACCTCTCTTGTCTGAGCATTGATTTTCCACACTGGTGCAAGCGAGACGCGCTCGCCCCTACGCAAGACCCGTCAGCTCATTATCCTTCCCATTTAATCCGCTTTTTCCACCCCGTCCTTCCGCACTGAGCAGCGTTTGCTTTGTTTTGACCTTCTGTCAAGGGGAATATTTCATGTGCTGGTGAGTGGCGTTACGGGCACCGCGGGATGGCCAAGCCCGTGGGCTCCTCCGTCAGCCGGGGCAGCTCCTGTTGGCCGGGATGATGTTTCTTGGCCTCCTTGCGTTGGCACCAACGTGCCCGGTGCTCCTGCTCCCGGCAGCCCCGGAGCCCCAGCTCCAGCAAAGGGAATGTTTCATTGCAGTCACTTGAATTCCAGTCGCTTCCTCCTGTCCGATCCTTTCCTTTCATCCCTCTGAGAGCCTCTGCCCTGTCCCGTAGCTCCGGTACCGCCGTGGCAGACGTTCCTGCCTGCTCGGGAATACTGGGATGCGGTTTTCCCTTGATGGCAGCACGGCGGCGCAGTGCCCGGCAGCGGGTTTGCAGCAGGGAGCATCCTCTGCGCTTTCTCTCTCAGGGACACACAGCAGCCAGCGCCTTGTTGTGTGTTTTATGATATAAAAATCAACATAATCATCCCTGCAACGTGATGCTGACGCTCGCTGCGGTGGGGTGAGGCTCTGCCGGGAGCTGGGACCATGGCCCGGGTGCCTGCGCGTACCCGGGGCTCCGGAGCTCGCGTGGTACCAGGATCCTTCCAATTCTGCCCACCCAAAAATGAGTAAATCGCTCCCAAGAGCGACGCTCACCCCCTGCTGCTGCCAAGTCCCGTTTGAGAAGGAGGTACCTGGGTGTTCTGAGCAGCAAGGGGCTGGTTTTGGAGGCTCCACGGAGATTTTAGGGTTCCCGTTTTGGGGCGTCTCCCGCAGCGTGGGGCACACGCAGTGGATGGACCCGAGTGCCGGAGCTCCGGGTGCAGGAGCAGGAGGCCCCAGTGCATCCCGGCAGGAGCGCCGGGAGCAGCCGTGCCGAGGGCACCTTTCCCGCCGGTGCAGCCTTGCCGAGGACACCTTTCCTCGCCGATGGGAGATGCAGACGTTCGTTGCACATGCGCAATGGATCTATGTGCTAATCGTGCATCGAATTCTATTTCGAAAGCAAAATATTTTCGTTGGACGAGAAATCCCAGTTCATTAATCAATTGACTAATCATTCAGTGCCTGGAATGCTCTAATCTAACGCACCCAGCAGCTGCTGGAAACAGCTGGTGCTCGCGGCCCTGGCTTTTTTGAGAAGCGAAATCTAGAGCGTCTCGGTTTTGGTTTTCAGGAGAGTTTTTCAGAGCTGCTCCTTCCTCACCGCTTTGCTGACCAGGATGGGGGTGTTGGGCTGCATCAAGATCTCCAGAGACTTCCTAAAGTAAGAGGAGTTCCTTGTTTTCCCGCTGAAGCAGGATGAGCTTTTCCAGAAAAGTTGCCCTCGTTTTTGGCTGCAGGAACGTGCCCTTTGGCCAGCTGATATGCAAAGGGCTGCAGAAGGCCTGGAGCTCGCAGCTCTATCCAAGGAGCAGCTCTATCCAAGGAGCAGCTCTATCCAAGGAGCGGCTCTGCTCCGTGTCTGCGGCTCCGCTGCTGCTCAGTGAGTACAAGAGCTGCTGAAGTTTTACCCGGTTTGGAGTCGTTATCCCCCTATCAGCCATCAGGTCCCAGAAACCCGGGTTTTTTGCACTGGCCCCAATAGCTCCTTGGCTGCGGGTGACTCTGCCTGGTGTCACCAGAATTAAAAACCCTGTTTGGGCTGTTTTGGTTGTTGCCGAGTGCAGCTCCGGGAAGCAGAACCGCCCTCTGCCCCAGGGAGACCTTCCTGGAAGAGCAAACGCGGGTCGGGAGGCTCCGAGCAGAGCGGAGGGGCTGGAGCTGCTGCCAGTGGGGAGCCGGCAGGAAAGGGAAAAAAAGGAAAAAAAAATGAAGGAAGGGAGGAAGGAAGGGAAGGAGGGAGGGAGGGAGGGAGGGAGGGAGGGAGGAAGGAAGAAAGGGAGGGAGGGAGGGAGGGAGGGAGGGAGGGAGGGAGGGAGGAAGGAAGGAAGGAAGGAAGGAAGGAAGGAAGGAAGGAAGGAAGGAAGGAAGGAAGGAAGGAAGGAAGGAAGGAAGGAAGGAAGGAGAAGAAAGAAAAGAAAAGAAAAAGAAAGAAAGAAAGAAAGAAAGAAAGAAAGAAAGAAAGAAAGAAAGAAAGAAAGAAAGAAAGAAAGAAAGAAAGAAAGAAAGAAAGAAAGAAAGAAAGAAAAGAAAGAGAGAAAGAAAAGAAAGAGAGAAAGAAAAGAAAGAGAAAGAGAGAAAGAAAGAAAGAAAGAAAGAAAGAAAGAGAGAAAGAGAGAAAGAGAGAAAGAAAGAGAAAGAGAGAAAGAGAGAAAGAGAGAAAGAGAGAAAGAGAGAAAGAAAGAAAGAAAGAAAGAAAAAGAAAGAAAGAAAGAAAGAAAGAAAGAAAGAAAGAAAGAAAGAAAGAAAGAAAGAAAGAAAGAAAGAAAGAAAGAAAGAAAGAAAGAAAGAAGGAAAGAGAGAAAGAAAGAGAAAGAAAGAGAAAGAGAAAGAGAGAAAGAGAGAAAGAAAGAAAGAAAGAAAGAAAGAAAGAAAGAAAGAAAGAAAGAAAGAAAGAAAGAAAGAAAGAAAGAAAGAAAGAAAGAAAGAAAGAAAGAAAGAAAGAGGAAGAAAGGAGGAAAGGAAGGAAAGAAAGAAAAATAAGCTTTTCAAAACGTTACTGAAGGACATTCCCTGGAGATGAGGTAACAGAAATTTTGATACAGGCAGATGAAGGGGTCCTGGCGTGTTTATACACCAGTGACTTTACTGCGTGCAGAAAGCAGTGGGTATCAATCAAATCCGGTTTGTTTGCTGGAACAGTGTATCCTGGCACAAACAAGCGGGCGGCGTCGCGCTGCGGGACGCGTTGGCTCCGGAGCGCCGTCCCCGCGGCGGGAGGAAACGGGATCGCGCTCCCTGTTATCCCAGTGCTCGAGGGGGCTGCAGGATGGAGATGACATCCCGATGACACCCACCTGGCTGAGCACGGAGCAGCGATGGCCCTTGGAGCCCTTGAGGATGCTCCGGTCACCGCTGCCTGCCCTGGCCAATGCGGATGCTTCTCCAAGGAGGCGCTAATTGGCCCGGGTAATTACGGAGGCGTCAGGCCAAGTCCAAGGGCAGCCAGTGCCGGGGTGATCGGTGAGCGATGGCCCTGCCTTGCCCGTAGCCCTCTCCTCAACTGCTGCTCTCCGCAAGGGAAGGAGCCTCCGACACCTCTCCCAGTCCTTGTGGCACCGGGGCTGGAGGCAGAGCCTGGAGGTGCCGGAGCCCCGGACCCCAGCGCCACCATCACCAAAGTCACCGTTTGCCCCGGTGTCACCTTGGCCCAACGAACACAACAGTGCCAGGAATGTGTGGGATTACCCAGGGATGCAATTTGGGCAGGATTATCTGGGAATTCCTGGGAATTGCGTTGGGGTTGTGCAAGATGGGCCCTAGAAAAGGAGAAAAAAAATCTGGATAAACAAACCTTTGCTTTCTCTCCCTCTTTTTTGTTTATTTTTTAATTTCTTTGGGCTAAAATTGCATCCAGGCAAAATTTTCTTCATCAGCACAGCAAGGATGACCCGAGACTTATCTCCATCTCCTGGAGGGCGAGGAGAGGGGAGCTCGAGATGTCCCTTGTGCCTGGGGACATTGATGCCCTGCGGGGACAAACACCCCTGTGCGATGCCGAGCGCCCGGTCTGTGCTCCAGCAGCACAAGCAGCACTGTCGGGATTCATTGTTTTGGGCCATTGTTCAGTGTCCTGAGGGAGCTGTTCCAAAGAGGATAAAGCAAATTTGCCATCGCAGTAGAAACAGGAGGAGATTTATTACATGGATCATTCTCTGAAGTCAAACACATGGGAGGGAAGAGGGGATCCGTGCTCCTAGGGAGCATCCCGGCAGCTCCGCCGGGCCATCCGGCTGCTCCATCCCTTGACGCGCGGATGCTCCGCACCTTTCCTCCGTGCTCCCTTCCTGTCTCTCCAGGCATCCAGCCCCTGCATTTCAGTAGCTGACACTCTGCAAAACGCCCGCAGCTGCTCGCTGGCCGCTCCTCGGCACAGGGGCATTCCCGGAGCACTTCCAAGTGGGAAAACACACGAGCGGCAGCGAGTGGCAGGATGCTGTGGCTTGCAGACAGCGTGCAGCGGTTGCAGAATGATCACGGGTGAGTCTTGCACCTTTCCAACCTCACCCGGCTGCGGACGGCGAGTGCGGCTGTGGGATTTGCATGCTGCTTTATTTAGTCCTCTATGGGCTGCATCGTGTTTACAGCGACCGCCCTGCAGGCACCGAACGTGCAACCGCAAAGGAAGGGGAAAAAAAAGCGGGGGGCATCGAAACGGGGCCTGATGCGCTTTTTTGTTGCTATTATTTCTCAGGAGACTGATTGATGTTGCTGAGGGATGGTCTGCCAGAAGCCACCTCTGACAGCTCTTTGATGCCGGCGCCTGGTTATCGGGATTTTGATCTCCAAATCCAATTTCCTAGTGAATAATTCAAGGGCCTCGTGCGCCTCTGCCCGCTGCCAGGTGAGCTGATTCCCCAGGCAAACCCAGTGCCCACGAGCCAGCCCGGCTGCGGTTTTAGCACCTCTTTTGCACCACGTCACTGGCGTTTGGGCCAATCTGGGCCAATTCGAGGCCACCCTTTGCTGGCTCCAGACACAGCGGGGGCGCTTGGGCCCTTCCCTCCTTGGGCCCTTCCTGGGGTCTGGCGCCCTCCGAAAAAGCTGCAATTAGCAGGAATGAGGGTGATAAAAAAGCGAGAGGGTGCGGGCGGCCTCGGGGAGCCTGTCCGTGTCCGGGGATGAGGCCGAAGGCCACCGCGTTCTTCCCCTTTACGTTCCCGACGTCTTCCTGCTGCCCTCCAAGCCGGGCGCCCACAGCATCCCGCTGATTTACAGCAGGGGTAACAAATGGCTGGGTTATTTATTTTTCTCTTTCCCTTCCAGACCAAGTACTGCAGTAAGACGACTTATTTTTTCCTTTTTTTTTCCCTTTTTTCTTTTTTTCTTTTCTTTTTCTCCCCAATCTATTCTTATTCTATACGCACAGTACGGGTTAAAAAATCTCTGCCGAAACAAAGAGCAAAGCACGAAGCACATCAAAGCCTGGGGACGGGCCCTGGGAACAGGGATCGGGATGGGCACCGGGGCCATTGTCTGCCTGACACCCAATGCCACCGGCTCCGCTCCGCAGAACGGGGCCTTTTCTCCCCAAATGGGGCCTTTGCTCCACTCCACAGAATGGGGCCTTTTCTCCCCAAATGGGGCCTTTTCTCCCCCGAACTCCTTTGCTCCACGAAGGGCAGCAGCAGCGACGGTCCTGGACAGGGCCCATGGACGGGCTGTGCTCGGGCTCCGTTCCTGCAAACCTGGAGCTCTGCAGTGAATAAACAGCCCCGGCTTCTCCCGTCCCCGGGCAGGGCGACGCGGGGGCTGCGCGCGCGGCTCCCCGCTCTCCTGCCCTCAAACCGCGCGTTGCCGCTCGCCCGGGCGCGCTGGGACCCTCCAACCCGCCCAGCGGCCGCGATGGGGCTCCCCGCGTCCCCCAACCCGCCCAGCGCCCGCGATGGGGCTCCCCGCGTCCCCCAACCCGCCCAGCGGCCGCGATGGGGCTGCCCGCGTCCCCCAACCCGCCAAGGGGACGATGGAACAAGATGCAGAGCGAAAAACCCCTTGTGTTCCCCGCTACCCGAGTGCCCTGTTTTCTAGGCTGGAAAAGAAACTGATCCTGGTGTAAAAGCACTAATGGAGGGAGGGGGAGAGAGTTTCTTGGGTGGGGGCAAGAAGGAGGCGCAAGGTGGGATTTTTCACCCTGGAAAAAATATAAAAGCCCTCAGTATTTAAAGCTAAAAAGCAACTTTCTCTTCTGCTTTTCCCTTCTTCCCTTCCTCCTGGGAGACAGAGCAACGCAGGGAAGAGGAATCACTGGAGAAGGCTGGCGGGAGCGGGGAGGGAAGCACGAACATGCCGGGGAGGTGGAAAATTTCAGTGAAAACGTTCCTTTTTGAGAGAGGTGGCTTTTCCCCAAAGAAATAAAGAAGGTTTTCTTCTTTTTTTTCCTTTTTTTTTCATGAAAAGTTTCAGGCAGTCCCATTGTTTCGCTGTGGCCTTTGATTTAACCACTTGCTCAGGCATTTGACAAAACCCTCCATGTTTTGCAGGAGGTTCCTTAAGTCCCGCCGAGGTTTGGGATTACGGGGGACAACAAATGGCAAAGCTGTCTCTAACCCCACGGACTTTCTCACTCTCGTTTTCTCCCTCACTTTGGAATACAAAATGCAGCGCTCCCCGCTGAGCTCCCTTTAAAATTCACATTGTCCCTTCCAATAAAGGCCGCGAGGGTGAGGTGGTGCTTTGAAAACCACAACGCGCTCCTATATTACCAGGCCACATCCTAGAGGATTATTCATTCTCTCTTGGGACACTTTATAACTCCATGAGAAGTTATGGTTTGTCTCTCTGGGTGAGCAAGGGCTGCTCCGTCGGGATGAGCATCCGCATCCCTGCGCCCAAACTGCGCTGTTCCCCCGGAGCCCTCGTCCGAAGGGGATTTGTGTCGGATGTCACCGCGGCATCGCTCATCCCACCACATGGATTTGCCTCAGGGATTTGAGGCCACCATAAAGCGCAATTCTGCTCTGCCTGCGGGGACAGCCAGGCCCACGTCACGCACCGATGTCCCTGCAAGGAGGAAGCCCCCACGCTGCCCATCTCCCCGAGGCTGCTTGTGCTGTCCAAAAAGTGAATCCTGCAACGTTTGCAGGGCTCCTCTGCCGCTTCCAGTGCAATCCCTCGACCGCGGCTGCCGGGAAGCTGCCTCCCGCGCTCCTGAAACGCTCCAGGCTGAAGGAGCATCTTGTTCCCACCAGAAGTCACCAGCAGGGCAGCGTGGCCGCGCTTTTGCTGGCGGAGTGGCTCTGGGCAGGGGAATGAATAGAGGCCTTTTCCTCGCCCGTCACCTCTCACAGGCATTGCATTTCGCTAACAAAAGCTTAAAAGCAAAGGGGGGGAGTTGAAGCCGGCGACTTCCTTTGCTGTTGTTTCATTCTGTGTCTTTTCCCAACGCTGCAAAGGGAGAAATAAGGATAATAAACGAGCAGATGGAAATGGAAAGCGCTGCACATTTGGGTTTTAAAGGACCCTATCACCAGGTTGTTACTTTGTGATGGCACAATCCACCCCACCGCCTGTCCTGGGACAGGGTTTCCAGCAGCAGGAAGGACACACCGGGCTGACGGATCAGCCCAGGTGCTACCGGCGCTGAGGTGACCCGGTCCTTTTTAGCCCAAGACTTTTTTAGTCCAAGACGTCATCGTGCCCAACGCTTTGCAGCAAGGAGGAGCTGGCACGCAGAGGATGCGCCATGCGGCGCTCGCCAAACTCTGCAAGCACGAGGGCCCCTGCGCTGTCCCGCGCCTGCACCCAGGGCGCCGGGGCAATGGGCTTGATGTGCCCGGGGGTTTTGGCAGCCTTTCCATGAGCTCATGTACAGCTCCTGCCTGTGGGCTGCAAAATGCGGCTGCGGTGAGGAAAGCGGCCCAGGATTTGGGGGAAGGAGATGCTTTTGGGAAGCATTTTGGACATGCTCGGGTGCAGGGATGAGGAGCTGGGGATCATCCTGACCTCGAGGGTCTGGCCAGTAGAGGCTGGCTGGGACCAGCCAATATCCTTCTGTTTGTGTATTGGGGACCAGACGGGCTTGCTCCACGTGATGGAGGGATTCTGCCGGCCTTGCTGCAACAAATACAGCGCTGTAAACTCCCCGTATGGGAGAGCAGCAGGGTAACCCCAGGTAACGGCATGGACACAAACTGCTGGTGCTTTGCCAAGTGTCCCTGCCCCAACACGTGTGGCAGGGGGATCCCTTGTGCACATGTTCAGCTGCTTGTGGGGCTGGAGCACGAGGGAGGACAAGTGTCCTGAGCGCTCCGGTGTCGGCGTTTGAGGCCTGTGTGCTCCCCAACTTGAAGGCAGCAGAAGAGTGAGTGGAAAAACGAGTCAGTTTTTACAAGTCTTTCATGCACCGAGTTCAAACCTGCCACAGAGACGTTAAAATTTATCAGCTTGCTGATTCTATTAAACGTGGAGCGCTGCTGAAACGCTTGCAGCTCAGGGTAACAGCAAAGGCTGCTCGGCCCTGCTGTTTCTGGTGCGCGGCGGGAAATGTTGCTCTCAGTTTTGGGGCGTTTTGGGGCGTTTTGGGGCCGGGCGCTCGGCGGGGCGGCGCAGACGGGGGGGGGCAGCCCCGCTCCGGCCCCCGCAGCGGCCGAGGGGGCGGCGGCGGCTCCGCTCCGCTCCGCTCCGCCCGCCCGGGCGGGCCGGTCCCGCCTCCCGCTTTTCCCGGGGGCTGCGGCGCTTGTCCCGGCCCAGCGCGCGCCTGCTTGGCTGCCGCGCTGCCCGCCTCCTCCTCCTCCTCCTCCTCCTCCTCCTCCTCCTCCTCCTCCTCCTCCTCCTCCTCCTCCTCCTCCTCCTCCACCACCCCATGTGCTTCCTGCCGGGCCAAGTTTGCGGAGCGCCGGCCCAGCGGAGCGGAGCGCAGCGCAGCGCGCGGCAGCAGCGGCGGCGGCGGCTCCGCGGCCCCCGGGCGCAGCATGGCGCGGCGGCGGGGCTGCCCGGCGCCCATCGCGCGCCTCTTGGCGGCTCTGAGCCTGCCCCTGCTGC
The DNA here is from genome assembly GCF_059628265.1 of Tinamus guttatus. NCBI lineage: Eukaryota > Metazoa > Chordata > Aves > Tinamiformes > Tinamidae > Tinamus > Tinamus guttatus. Next base: position 326,922 of record NW_028289621.1, read on the forward strand.
TGCTCGCCGCCGAGCCCCGCGCCCGCAGCTGCTCCGACGTGCGGCGCCTCTACGCGGCGCGCGGCTTCAGCGCGAGCGACGCGCCCAGCCACGAGATCCGCGGTGAGTGGCGCTGCCACGCGGGAGAAGCGCCTCTTCCTTCCTTCCCTCCTTCCTTCCCTCCTTTTCTTTTCCCTCGCGTTCGTCCCGAGACTCTTGCGCATCCCGCGGACGGGCAGAGCCCGCGGGAGGACGCGGTAGCTCCCGTGCTCTCCTCCAGACCATTTTCTCTTTCTCTCTCTCTCTTTTTTTTTTTATTTTCTTCATCCCCTCTCCCTCTTATTCTTGTTTCTTCCTCCGTCGCCCTCCCTGGGCTGCTGCTTTTATTCCCCCTCCTGAATGCCCCCCAGGCCCGCATTCTCCGCCGAACAAAGGAAGCGCCTTTTTAGCCGGGATCCTCGGAGACCACCAAGGACTCGGGCTCCTGCGCCGCGATCCCGCTCCGCTTCGCACAATAACAAAAATGCATGACTGAACGGCTCAGAAATGCCGAGTGTGAGAGGCATTCACTGCAGGCGCGGGCACTGTCACAACACAGACAGACCGCGAGTAAATACCTTTAGGCGGCTCATGTAGGGGCTGGGGTGGATCTTTACCGTCGGGATGCCCTCCACATATCCATACGTTACCGCTTCCGCCGACTAAACTAAAGTGATTTCGGGCAGTTGCACTTTTATATTGGCAGACTAATAAGATGCATTTAGGTTGTATCTGTTTGAATAAAATCGAGGGTCCACTTACTTCTCCGAGAAATATTTTAATGAGAAACGTCTGACGGGTTGCAGTTAAAAAAAAAAAAAAAAAAAAAAACCTCCTTCCCCTTTGCCCTCCCTGCTTCCTCAAATGGTTGATTTGAGTCCACCCTCATCAGTGTAGTATCGGTAATACGTGCAGGCTTCCCGGGACACTTGGTATCTGCCAGGTTTAGACCAAGTTTTTATTTCATATATTGTTATTTAAGATGACTTGGTGTGCTTTGGAGGAGGTCAGGAATAGCTCATGCTGCCAGGGCTTCCATTTGAGGCTCCAAAGCTTTGTCAGGTTGACCCTGTGCTTTTGAAATGAGGGGTCAGAGAAATGCGATGAGCAAGGTAAGATTATTTAACAAAAGCGGGGCTTTTGGGAATGACACGTGGGCAGAAAGCAGCAGCCAGGCCCTGCTGCTGCTCTGAGGGCAGGGGGAGGCTCTGCGCTTGGCCGCGCTTGAAAGCAACAGGTCTTGCAAAGTTACGGCTCAAATGTCATCCTGCTCGGGAGGCGATTTTGGAGAGCACTGCCAAAAACTTTGCGGGAGGTGTTTTGTTTGTGTATTTTTTTTCTTTTTGTGCACAAAATGCACTGCGTTTTTGTGATTCCTGTAAACAGGAATCGTCCTGCAGCTTGGGGGTGTTTCTTGCCTGGGGGTTCCCCCACCTCCCTTCCTGCTGCGGGCTGTGCTGTGTGACAGGGGTGTTAACAGCTGATCCTGCTCTAGCTTTTAACGCTCTGAACTAGCTTCATCTGCCACCACTTTCACCAGGAGCTCGGGTGGATGGAGGCTCCGGCTCACGGAGGCCCCAGCAATGGTTGATTATAGGGAAGTGACAAAGTTTGTGCCACCAACTTGGTGACCTTCGACATGGGAGGCTGAGTTGGATGCCAAAGAAAAAATTTTCCTTGCGCGAAACTTGGATTTCGGTTCATGTTTTAGGTGATTGTGGTGTTTTTTTACCCAAAAAAGTGAATTGAAAATGACCTTAGTTCGTCAGTGAGCATGAGATTGGTGTGGGTGAGAGGAAGTGGCGCGGCAAAGAATGGGTTGGAGATGGAGGAAATCTGGGGCTGTGATGCCGACGGGTTAATGTACAGAAACATGAACTCCAGTCCAAAGTCCATCTAGTTTTTCTTTCGATTCTTGCCCAGGCTTCTCAGCCTGGGTTCTTGTTTTATTATCCCGTACCCTTGCAGAATTGCTTTGGATCACAGCGCGCGGGCATAAACTTCCTAACACCTTTCCAAAGAAAGACATCCGAAACCTTGTGTCAAATGACTGTTCTGGAGGGGTAGTCACTGCTTTATTGTCAGGGCTGGGAGTACTGAACCTGCAAAACTATTGGCCTTGCCTTGCCAAAGCCAAGTGCCCAGGCAGTGCAGATGGATCCGTCCCCATGCGGAGCTGCGTGACAACGTGGGAAACAACCTTCCCGCACAGGCACGACGCTTGTCCCGTGACACAGGGGCTTCTTACCTGCATTTTATTTTTTTGCCATATTTATATTCTTCTGAAGAAGTAGGTGTGTGCAGACTTTCTTTTTTGAAACAAAATATTCATTCCAGCAGTCTTCTCATCTGTATCATCATTTTGTTCATGCTAAATAGCTACTACTTGTCCATGATTACGTAGGCGTTTGACCTAGAGTTGGTTCCGACCAGGTTCTGAACCTGATCAGAAAAGCCATAAATGAGAGGTTATACTGTGCCCAAGCAAGTGGTCTTTTTCCTTCTAGCGAGCTGACAAATACCACTTGGAGGAGAAGCTGCACAGCTGGTTGACTCATTGGTTGTGCCATAAGAGGTGTATAATGTGTTCTTTGTAGTGTGGAATATATAGAAATTGTTTCTTTTTATGTTAACTAGGTGTCAGTGGTGTAAAAAGATATTACTGCGGGGGCTCTGCGTGGAAACGCTTCCCAAGTTATGGCCCCACCGCTCTGGTTGTACCCGAGCGATCTGTAATGCTCGTGCACCTCTACCCCTGTGGTGTGTGCTGGGGAGATGCAATTTTGCTGCTGTTGCTTGAGAGGTCACTATTTGTGCAGACCTGTCTGGTGGTGGTGGTCATTTTGGGAGCAGTTTTTTTGGCTCCTGATACTGTATAGAAAAATGGGTATGTTTGCTCGTGTGGTCTTGTTGGCGAGGGAAACCACGGGAGCATCCAGCGAGGAGAAGCACAGGAATATCGGCTGAGGGCTCGTGGATGGGATGGGGAGCCCAGGGAGGGGATTCCCTGCAAGCACAGGTGTTTCTCATGTTCCTCTTATAAAACCAAACCAGCCCTCCAACCACTCGTCCTCACCTGAAGCACCATCCCTTCTCTGTGCTGCAATAGCAGAGGTTGCCATTTGGAGAATTCTTGGTTAAAGCAGGGTGAAGGTGGCTGCATCGTGTCGATGGGCAGCTCGAGAGGAGGGAAGTCCCAGGGGACGTGCTTGGTGGAGGAGCTGTGAGGATTTAGGTCTGGATTCCCTTTGCAGGAGTTGTTGATGTGGACAAGAGTGGATATTCCACCAAGTGCATGGTGGGGTTTAACGTTAGCTGTAGAGTTCCCAGAGTGAAGAATGTGCATTATGATGATGTCCTGCTACCCAGAAAGTGTTATTCCTTATTGCATCCCCATGTCCGGCCCGTGGCGGTGACGGAGCGGCCTGCGTGGGAGCCACCATCTGTGGCGGTCACTTAACCCAGTCAGGCTGGGGTGGCCACTGAGTAGAATGTGAAGTGACCTGGGGCACGTGGCGGGTGGCTGGGATTAAAAACAAACAGATCCAACGTTTCTTAGGCTCCTTCCTGCCCTCAGGTGTGAAGTAGATGGGAGGTTTCTTCCCTTTTCCTCCTAATGATAGGAAATAAATGTTCCTTTCCCTGATTTAAAAAAAATGCCTTGCCCATTGGTGAAAGCCATAGCAGTTAAGCTGTGATTTTTCTACAGAAATGAAGTGATCGCTGTTTTCTACAGCATCCATAGCATTGCTGTTCTCTTTTCCCATGCGGATTTTGCCATGGCTTGGGGGCAGAATCGGATGGGAAACTCGCTATTGGGAATCGCCACGTGGGTCTGCCATTGCAGGGAGCTAAGAGCCTGTCACGCTCCCATCTTTATTAGCGATGCTGTGCATAATGTTTGTCTCCCTAGTTAAACTAAATTAACAAAGCAGCTGCCTTTACTCATGGGGAGTGATTGAAAGCAGTTCATTCCTTGTGACAGAGGAAATCTTTTGGCCCGGGGTTTTGGGCTCATGGGCTTTTCCTGGAGTAACTTCTGCAGGGGCCCAAACGTCTCCGCTTGTGCGTGGGCGATGGTTGTCACCTGCGAGCTCCCACCGGGGCTGGCCCGCGTGTCCCCCTTGCTCGATGGGGAAAGTTGCTCTGTTGGTGTCGCTTTTTTAAATATAAAAGCTGCCGCCAATGTGGTTATAGTAGTTCATGAGCTTCTCCTCCAGCAGAGAAACCATTTCTGGATCCTGCCCAGGGCTGTGTCATCTGGCGCTGCTGGTGCTGTTGAAGTCTGCAGGCCGGGGCCGGCTCCCGGGCTCCTCTCGGTCTGCGGCGCGCGGGACGGGGCCTCGTCCCCTTCATCCCCGCGTTGTTTCCTCGTCCTGCTGGTGGGGACATCGCGCTGGGCTCGGGTGACCTTCCCATCCCACCGAAGGCCCTTCCAGCAGGGGCGGCCGCTCCAGCTCTCCCGCGGGTATAAATAGAGCAATCGTCCTCCCAAGTGGGCGGGAGGTGGCCGTGGGGACCGTCCTCGCGGCCAGCGCCGCTCCCCGCACGGAGACGGCAACGGGAACGTCGCCTGGGGTATTTTTAGCCACTTCTAATGTCATTTAGCAACGAGGGGAGCTGGCAGAGGAACCCATGGGGCCGAGCCAGGCTCGCGGGGCCGCCGCGTGTCGCCCGTCGATGCCGGCGCTGCGTCCCCGCCGAGCGCGTGGGCAGCAGCCACCGCGCGCCGTGTCCGCGCCGAGGGGGAGTATCGCTTTCCTTGGCAGGCGCTTCACAGAAAGGGCTGTTTTTTCTGCCAGAATAAGCAGTCATTACATTCCATACAATTCATAGTCAAATTATTATCTATTGTTAAAATTGCCTTAATTATCAGATGTTTCCTTAGACGTGTAGCTGTTTTTTGAAAGCCTGAATAGGAGTGTGTACACTGCGCGGGAGGCCCGGCCCGCGCGCTGGTTTTGGTGCTCTTTTGTAATTTCAGGGGGATTTTTGCTGTGACTTTCATATGTCAACAGGCTCTTTGGGCTGGCGGGGGCCGCAGCGGGGCGAGGATGCAGGGGGCCTGGTGTCCATCCGCTCAGCCCTGGCAATGGGGGTGCCAGGGCGCCGCTGTCCCCAGCAATGGAAACACACGTGTGCTGAGTTGCGCGGCCTCAGCGTTGCCCCTCTCCTCGCTGGCAGAGCATCCGCGTTCCCCCGCCGCGCATCCCGCGGAGCCGCCGCGCTCCGGGACCCGTTTGCTGCTTTTGTTCTGCCCTTTCTTTTGGGGAGAGGAAATTCTTGGCGGCCCCGAGGGTCAGGGTGCGCCCCTCCTCCCGGCGCCGGGCCCGTTGCTAGTGCCGGTCTCCGGGGCAATAACCTCCCCGCATTCCTCGCATTCCTGCTGCTTTCTCTTTCTTTGGAGATTATGGAGATAACTTCCTTCTCCCTCTTGCTGAGCAATGCGGCGGGCTCGGGCGAGCGCTCGCGCTTCCCCTCGTGCTCCCTAACTCATCCCATGCGCTCCGGGAGCTGCAAGCGAAGCTTCCCGGCACGGGCAGGTTTCCCTCTTTGTTGCGATTCCTGCCTCTCCACGACTGCTGCTTGGCCTGGTGTCGTCATTCCTTTAATTGCCAAGTGTATTTTAATTAAAAGGGAACTGCTTTGGTGTTGCAACACGCCTTACCTGAAACGAGGCACCAAGGAAAAGCCGTGTTGATCCCACGTGCGGATGGGGATGGGGATTCGGCCGGGGCCGTCGTGGCTGCCCCGCGGGGCTCCCCGCGTCGTGGTGTGGGCAGGAGCGGGAAGTGTCTGCGCTTTGGGAACGCTCAGGTGGGAGCAAACACGGACGGGATGTTCCAAACCTGCCTCGACATCCTTGCGGTGACAGGAACAGCTCTCGCAGCTGCTTGGCCGCAGCTGGTGGGAGGTGAAGATCCACAGCCCTTGCACGTTGTCAGCAGCATTGCTGGGAGGGGGCTTCTTATTTCCTTTTTTTTTTTCTGTCTTTTTTTTTTTAATGCTCATAGGAAATTGGCCCTGGTAATTGAGTTTCTACAGAACTGCAAAATCCAATCGCCGAGGGTCACGGATGGGTTAGCGGGAATCGCGGGCCGTAGGATGAACCTCTTGCGGGTTGTTGGGCTCTTCCAGAGCTCGATGGTGTCTCAGGGGTGCAGGAGCAGCTCCCTGGGATCCCCCTGCTGCCATGGCCTGGTTTTTGGGAAGCTCTGCCCTGCACCAACGGCCCCGCGAAGGGGCACCGTTGATCGGGCGATTTGGGTGCTCATGTTTAATACTCAACAATGTCCTCCTGCTTGGGAACAACGTCCGGGGCCCTGCTCCCTCCAGGGGAGATGGGGCAGATGGTCCCTTGCTCTAGGGGCTGAGAGGGAGATGGTTCCTCCAGGGGAGATGGTTCCCCCAGGGGCAGCAGGAGATGGTTGCAGAGATGGCCGGGGAGCAGAAGACCGGTATGGAGAGCATCACAAGGACAGACTTTAAAAAATGCCATAAAGACCAAACTCTGAGGGATGACCTGCTGCTTGGTGCCGCTTGAGACAGGCAGCAGTGTCCTCCTGCCTCTGGATTTGCTGTCCAAAACCTCCAACTTTAGGAAATTACAAGTTGGAACTTGCTAGCACAGGCAGTTTGGTGTAAAAGCTCTGTGCTGCCGGCTATGATGACAGGCGGCGATAAATTGCTGCTGGACGGTGATATGGGTTCCAGTAATGCTGTCTTCTTAAAAAAAGATTACATGGGTTTTAATGCAAACTTTTAACTTCTTTATGCTGTCCTTTATGGGCTCTCTTTTTCTTTTAAAGACCTGAGTCTGTTTGGATTCAGCATTCTTGCAGTATAAGGGCCGTGCCAGGGTTTTACTGGGCTGAAGTGCAGTTTTTGCTTCTCCGAAAAACACAAGGATCTTGTTTGAGTGTCTTTATAGCCAATTGGCTGGAAGTAGTCTTTTTACTACGGAGCTCTTTTTTCTTTTCTTCTTTTTTTTTTTTTTTTTCCCTCCTTTTTTTTAAAGGTAACTTTGCTCTGTGGAAGATTAAGGAGTGAGCAGACCTGCTCAGCTCCAGTGGGTGTTTTTAGAAAGAAATCCATTAGGAATAGGGTGAGACTTCCCATTTGCAGCAGTAGGAGTGGGGGGAAATACCTGGGAAGCCTCTGCATCTCCTTGGCCTGGTCCTGTGCAAGAGGACAGGGCATTTATGTGACCAAGGAAAGCAAAATGATTATAAACCTGATGGAAAGTGACCAAGGAAAGCAAAATGATTATAAACCTGATGGAAAGTAGCTTCAAAGTAGCTACCCCGCTATTTAAGCTGGGCTGGGATAAAAGATGGGCTCTGATGGCTGCTGTGTAGTGATTGTGGGAGTTAGGAGCAGCGTGGTTTCCTTGCTGTCTGCCTGCTTGTGGGTTTTAAAGTGCAGTGGCTATCGATTTTTGGAGGGTTATAGGATGCCCTTGGTGGGAGCAGAGTTTGCCCCATGCAGGGTTGCAGCAGCGACGGGAGCACCCAAATAACCCGGCCACGTTGGGCCGCCGGTGTTTGGTCTGAAGCAAAACAAACAGCGACTCCTGATTTTTTGGCTTGGTTCAGATGCAGGGGCAAAGGTGCCATTGGCACTTGTGCTTTGCTGCTTCTGGGTAAGGGGGGAAATGGCTTTGATAGTTGGATAGTGTCTGCTAATAATGCAGTGCTGTTTACATAATAATTGTGGTTAGCTTTCATTAGCGCTCGTAATGAGCTGCTTGGTTTTTAGCACACTCGTTCCCTGGTGCAGTTTTGCACGCTCTTCCCTTGACCTTCCCTGCTCAAAACCTGAAAGCTTCGACCATCAAGTTGCAAGACCGAGGAAGGTCTGCATCATCTGAACAGCTTCTGGAGGGTGCAGGTGGTGTTTTGGAGCCCGCCAGCTTGACACGGAGCAGCTTTTCCAGCTGATTTGCAGGTTTTCTCAGCAGAGGTCTCGGTCTTGCACCAAAACGCCCTTGGTTTGAGCTGTCATCAAGGAAGGAAGTTACTGGTGGGTCCAGTGTCCTGGAGCCAGCGGCGGGAGCAGCGGTGCTAGAAACAGCAGCACTGGAGGGCAGAGCCCTGTGCAGGTCTTCTATTAAATAAATAATGTCCCTTGAAGGAAAATACATTAGCTTGAGTGGTACCATTATTATTATTATTTATTTAATTTTTTATTTTTAGCCTGATAGCTGGTGCTGGCCCCCACCCTGGTGCCTGTGCAGAGCGGGATGAAACCCCAGCAGTTCTGCGAGGCTGAGGGAAATGGCTTTTTCTTCAGAAATGTGCTTGGATGGATTTGTTGAGAAGCTTTTGTTTGTCTGTTCTCCTTCTTCCTCCCTTCTCTTTCCTCCATCCGTTCAGTTCTGCCCCATCCTCTCCCTGGTGCCGCTTCTCCGTGGTCGCTCTCTGGATGCTGCCGCATGGGCCATGGAGATGCCCCCGGTCCCCTGCGGCCGGGCAACATTAATGGAAGTTGGCAGAACAGAGCTCCCTGCTTTATTAAAGGCTCTCCTATAATATAAGGAGGACTTTGTCACGACACCCGGGCGGCCCCCGAGAACAGCCAGCCTTTTCAGGGCTTTTCGACAGCCTCGCAGCCGTTCCTGGGAATATTCCCAGCACGGCGCTGCTCCAAACCGGTGCTCCATCTGCTTTTAAAACATAGCGTGCCCACGGGCGGGAATGGTCGGCGGGCCGGGAACTGCAGAAACGGAGTTGCAGTTTTCCTGCAAACTCCGCAGGAAACGCCGGGATCGCTGTGGAGGGCGAGGGTTAATTTCTGGATACCCAAATCCATGCAGAAGGTTAAACGACGCTTCCGCCTTGTTGATGAATTATGGCTTTAAAATATTTGCATTCTTTCCTGAAAGATTTAGGAATAATTATATAGCACTCAGGGGCAAGGCTTTGCCAGATAAACTTAACAACTCTATAATTTGTACTCGAGGCAGGGTTTCCTGTAAATGATAGCTTTGTTTAATTTTACAATACTGCTTCCAAATGTTTGCTGCTTATGGATTGCCAGCTAAACTGGACTTGTGAAGCTGGAAGGGCATTTATTTGTTTGTTCCTGCAGATAGCAAAAGCTGCGGAATTGGGCCCAAACTAGTTGTCTTGTTGAGAGCTCCTGGGTATCCTCTCCCATGCAGGTTTGTTGAGGCGAGAGCAGTTTTCCCACCTAATGTCCAAAATCCCTGAGCTGCTCGAGGAGCTCCTCCTGCCCCACGTTTTTCTCCCGCGTTTCAACGCACATACTTTATTTCCATTACTCAAAGCTGGAGTCATGCGTAGCTGCAGCCAAAGACACTTCAGCAGCTCTAGGGATAACAAGATAGCTGACAGACTGGAATGCGGATTTATCAGGGGTAAAAACTGGCAAAATTCCTCATTTCTGATTCCCCTTCTTAAATAGGCCCTTCATGCTTCTGCCGCTTGAGTCCCCAGCGAGTTTTAACCCTTTGTGCTCCCCCGGAGAACCCGGGAGCTGCTCGGGCATCCTCTGTGATTGCACTGCTCCATCTCGGGGCTTTTTTGCAACCGTGAATCTTTTCCAGAAATGTGTTCAATGGGTTTTTATTTTTTAAGCATGGACCTTTGCACCAGATGTGTGGGTGAATGACCACGAAATGTAAATTTTACTGTATGTGGCCTTTGGACAAGCAGTTTGAAAGACTACCGGGCAGTTAACATAGGAGGTCTGTGCCATGAAATCTGCTTTCTTGGGATTCGGTTCATGTTAATGTCTTTTGGAGGAGGTCGTTTTAGTCACCTCTGTTATGTTCTGATGCAGACCTACATTTGCTGTGCTTCTGTTGGGACCTGGAAATGGGTGCGGTGCTATGAAAAATGGGTCATCTTTGACACTCTGGTCATATATTTTAATATAATACGTATATTCTGATATCCTGATCCACTGAGCCATTTTGTTTGGGGAAGCAAGATGTAACCCAAGAACCAGATGTGAGAGTTAAATAAAATGCTGCAGTGGAGGGAGCTGGGTACAGAAGACAGGTCAAGCTGGTTAGTTCAAGAGCTAAAAGTTAAATTTTAACTGTGGAGAATTTTCGAGGTCTCAGCGCAGCGAGACCTGGGTGCAGGGTCCAATCTGCCGTCCCATTTTAAGGGTGGGTCGGTCTATTTGGAGCTGGTGGTTATTTCTGCGGTCGCGCTTCTCGACTGAAGGAGAGGAATGAGGAGAATTTCACTTTTCCTTCAAGGAGGAAAGGGATTGCAAAACACGTTGTTTTGGAAAAAAAAAGTCATTGTTTGAAAATAGCACGAGCCCGATGCAGGGCTGGGGTCCAGCCCGTGGTCCTGGCCGTGACCGTCCTCCCTGCTGCGGGGACCTCTCTCCCCTCCTTTCTTTTTTTAGCTGCAAACTTTTTATAGACTGTTTTTTGCTGCAGGAGAGGGGCTGTACAACGGAGCGCTGCCCGTGCAGGGATGTCCCGGCTGCTAAATGCATCAGGTGGCTCACGTGGGTGTCTTGAACTGTCCCCGGATGTCATGTTGGTGGCGTGGCACTGCCCCTCTGCCCGGTGTCCCCTTGCTGCTGCCGCCGTGGCGTTGCTCCCCAATGTACCCTGCAGCCCGGGCGGGAGTGACAAAGTCCTGGCTGGTGTTGAGCAGCATCCCGGCTTCTGCTGCAAGAACCAGGCGGTTTTTCCAGGAAACCCGTGTCCACTGACCCAGTACTGGATAGGGGGGCCAAGAGGAGCCCCGTGCCCGGGTGGCTCCGTGGGGACCGCGCGGTCGGTGCCCTTGGTCCTCGGCTCTCTGGCCCGGTCTGGAAGGACTTTGCTCGAGCAAACTGTGGTGGCGCGGGAGCTGGCTGGCAAATTGCTGAAGAGATTTGGAGATTTATCTATGCCAGGGAGAGCAGGAGGAGGAGGGCTCCTCCGGGCACATAGTGACAGGTCTCACAGATGAGCAGAGCCACCCGCTGCGGCCTCGAGGGGGAGGAAGGGGACGAGGCGGAGGAATTTTTAATTTAGTGATATCCTTATCGAGGGCTTCTCTTCCCCTCACTTCCCTCCTCGTTCTCGCCTCTTCCACGGTAGATTAAGCTTCTCTGTCCTGCCTTTTCCGCAAACACCAGCAACCCTCTGGCCTGAGGGAATATATTGGGAGTCTGTTCCAGGGCAAGGCTGACATAGGCTGCATTATGCTGGTCGAGCACAGTGCAGGGCTTGTGCGGAGGCCGCATCGCTTGCAGAGCAGATGCCCGGCCCGCTGGAGGAGTCGTGATGGTGGCAGGACCACGCGGGGGCTCCAAATAACTTCCCCCCTCGCTTTTATTTTTTCTTCCAGGTAAAAATTTTATTTGCAAACTCTGCTGCTCTCTGAGCTCTGAGGTGATTTGTTCGAGGGGAGATGAAGCCCCCCAAGGAACAAGATGGGAAGGGAGCTGCCTCTGAAGTGCCTTGTCCTCAGGGGACTGGGAAAGAGGGTAGTTGCTCCAGGGGAGGGATGGAGCGAGTCCCGCTTGCCCTCCTGTCCTGTTCCCCCCAAAATAATGAGTTTCCTGAGGGTGTCAAGGCATTTTCGGCAGGCAGCAGGAGCTCTCCTGCGGCGGAGGCTCCGCTCATGGGATGGTTTCTGTGCTTCCCGGCTCGGAGCCCTGCACAACGGCCCAATTCCAGGGCATTTCAAAGGGCTCGGGAATGTCGCACCTTGGGCGTTTTGGCGCTCCGGGTGCTAGACTTCCCCTCCCCGATGGCAGTGCCTGTTTGCCTTTCTCCCGGCGACGCTCTGGGCTCAGCCCTGCGCGTTTTTTGGAGGTTTGTCATATTTACACTAGCAGTTCTCAAAGTTCAGCTGAAAAGCAGCTTTTCTTCCAGGAAAAAGCCAGGAACCACTAATGTGTGAGCTTTGTGTATAAAGTTGCCTTTCTTTGCTTATAAACAGTGGCCCTGGGATGGATGTGCGGGAGGACCTGTTTAGATTTCGGCCTGACCCACCTCCTCATTCCAGGGCCATCTTTCCCTTTGAGCAAGCCGCTCTGCCCCAGGTTTCCCCACCATGTGTGGGGCCAGTTTTAAACCCTTAGAAACTGGCAAACCATGTCCAATAGTGGTGTCCTGCTCCAGGCAGCAGCGTCTGGTGCTTTTTTTTTTTTTTTTTTTTTTTTCTCCTGAATATTATATGCATGAGTTGGTCATTAACTTCCCTTGGGCCTTTCCTGCTTTGACCTCCCGAGGTTTATTGAGGGTAAACAGGAGGAGTTTGGAAGTCACTGCGTGTGTGGATGTTGGATGGCTCTGGGGTGAGGGTATCCCCGGCTTTGGCAGGGTGTGGGAATGGCACGTTCTGCAGTGATGTCCGCCTCTATGGAGCTGACTTGGGTGCTGCTTGTGTTCCTGGTCTCGGTGCAGGTCCTGTCCAGGCAGCAGGAACATGAGCAACATCTGAGTCGTCCTTCCTGGGCTGATCACACTGTCCCAAGCCAGTTTTGTTACCAGGACCTGAGAACCATGGAGTACATCCCTGGGGTCCCGATTGTTAAATCTGACCTGGTGAAGGACACGTGTGTGCACGTGGTGGTGGAAGAGGCGGTGTAAAGACACAGTTCTGCTTGCCATCGCTTCCCAACTCCCTGTTTGGGCTGTTTTTCCCAAGCTGGGCTTTTGTCAGATTTAAGTCAGCTAATTATTTTCTGAAGCCCCCTTGGTGCCTCTACCAGGTCTAGCTGAAGTTGGGAAGCTGCTTCTGAAGTCACAAGAGGAGGGAATATATGGGGTAAGGAGAGACCTTCCGTGTGGTCGCGGTGCTGCTGGTAGAGCAAGGGGAGCTCAACCTGCTTTGAGAGCAGGGTTGAACAACAGGAGGTGCCTGGTCAAAATATTGGGTCCAAAGCTTGGATGAGCACTAGGTCTTGCTTTGGATAAGCTCTGGGTCTTGCTTTGTGTGAGACCAAGCACCAGACCAAATGCTTTGCAGTCCCTTTGGCTACCAAGAGTGTGTTTCTGTGCCTATGAAAGTCAGAATTCCACTTGTAACCAGAATATCTCTTATGCCTGGCCTGGGACATGGTGTTGGACTGAATTTTGTTTTTAAGCAAATAAAACTTTGGTTGTTTTTTGGGCAGAGACCCCTCTGGTTCCCCCGGTGTCCAGTGGCTGCTGGAGATCTGCTGTCCACAAAGTGCCTGTTAAAGGCTCCACAGCAGCTGAGCGGTCTTGCAAAGTGTGGATGCAAAATAAGTTTAGAAGATCTGGCCTTTTTTGTACATCTTTTCCCTGAGTCTTCTAACCTGCTGTAAGTTTGGAAGTTCTCAAGTTCTCACTTGCACTCTGACTCTGCACATCAAGCTATGGAGGAAGTGGAAAGGGTTATTAATTTTTTTATTATATTTTTCCAAAGATAGATACGGTTGTGGAGTAGTATTGACACGTGGAAGTGTTTGTGGGTGCTCGTGACAAATGGCACAGAGCAGACTGGCTGCTTCGCGATCGTTCTGTGTCGGTTCCTTGGTTTGAACATCTTTACAAATCCCAGTTGTAACAAAGCACATTGTAAAAATGGATACATATTTCTTCGGTTTAAAAAGAAGGAAAAAAACCCCAAACCCAAACATACACAACCTAGTAAAAGTTTTGTGCATATGTGAAACAAAGGCATCAGCATTTGCTTGTCAGAGCTAATAAAGTTTGCTTGGATCTTAATTTTTCTGCTTGATTTCACAAAGTAATTGAAACTTCCTTTTTGCTGCAAGACCCCTCTTTTTTTTTTTTTTTTCCTTTTTCTTTTTTTCTTTAAAGAACTTGTCTTAAAAGAACATCTTTTGGTCAGTGAGTTCAGGGAATTCTGCTCAGGAGGCAGGCGCAGTTCAAGCCTGCCGAGCGAGTGGTCAGTCAAAGCTTCCAGGACAAATTACTCGCGTCTGCAAGTCATTTCTGCAAGCTGAAAAACCCCTTGACCAAATAAACCTTGAACTAGAGGTTTTATGGGAGCTTTTGAGCATGTAAGTGAAGCTTTTGTAATCACAGTGATCTGATACTTTTTTAAAGAGTGTTCCTGTAAAGAAAATAGTAGCTCTGCTCAAAGTGATAAACCCACATCTGGTGAACTGTGTTTGCTACCTGGGCAAGAGGCAAACAAGTCCCCTCCGGTCATGCTGGAGGGGCTCTGACCCCAGGGCCGTTTTTCGGGACCGTCCTCGAGGGGGTTTTTGCAAGTGGTTCCCGTGTCGTGTCCTTCGCCTCCCTGTAAGCCGCGGAGTTTGGGAGGTTGGAGAGGAGGGGCCGCATAATGGGAAGCAAACAAACAGTGAAGCCGAAAAAAGCAACATAAAACAGCAAGCCCAAACCCGCAAATAGAAAACAGATCCTCCAGATTGATTAGCTCAAACTTGTTTATTTGAAGTACCAAAAGTTAGCATCATCGCTCTTTTGGGGTGTCTCTCAGAGCTGGCAATATGTTAACCATGTGTTTTTAAATACTCTTGGTTTTAAGGAAAGATTATTTGGGGAGGGTGGTGGTTTTTATTGCTTAAAGCAATTCCAGCTTTAAGCTGGAGGGAGCGTGGCCAACTGCAAAGAGGAGGTTGCAGCCTGGACATGCAGGTGCTGCTCTTGCAAGGATCGTGCTCTGCAAAACTCGGGTTTCGTGGAGGGTTTTCCTTGGGTGTGTTAAAGAGTATCGAGTGTTTCTTGTAACTGCTAAGACCTGTTACTGTTAGCTTTTTTTCCCTCTACTTTGCTGGAGGTGAGTTTAAGAATAATGATGCACTTACAAGCTTTAAGATTGAGTGGAGACCTGAAGGGAGTTGTGATAAGGCCTCCTCACTTTTGGTTTTAAGGATGTTTTGGACTGGAAGATGCTCCTTGCCTTCCAGTAATGAGTCAGTGGGGTAGCCGTAAAGCTTTTAGCTGTAAAGTTCTTCAGATTTGGGTGAAACCCTGGCATATTCCCAGACTTATCATTTCACCTACTGACTGTTGACCCTTAGTAAGTCAGATGAGTTTAAATGCATTGATTGTGCTTGAGATTCCTAAGCTGAAGCTTTTTGTGTGATATTTGCATTTTAAGAGGGTTTTCCTGGGAAAAGCAGCCGTTTCTCACCCTTGCTGCCTTTCCTGCTCCGACGCCACCTCTTTGTGCAGCGCCGTTGGAGGCGGCGAAGCCTCCCCCAGCCCAGGGCTCGAGTTCTCTTTGCTCAGGCACGTGTTTATCTTTAAGTAAAGGCTTGGGTAAACTTCCAAAATAAATGAATGCCATTAATTGAACTCAGCTTTCCTTTGGAGGAGGCTTTCTGGAGTGACACAAACACTATTAATACGGAAGCAGCTCGACTTTGGGTCGGAGTTTTCGTAACTGTCTCCCAAACCCGTGTTGGGCAGTGTTTCCTCCAAGCGAATCCTCATTCCCCTTCCCCTCAAGCTCGTGCTCTTGGTTCAGGTCTGATTTTCTGGTTAATAACTAACGGGTGTGGGTAGATGGGGCCGGGAGCATCGCGGCCCCGGGGCCCTGTGCGGCTGCAGCGGGAATGGGGGTCGGGAGCCGGGAATGGGGGTCGGGAGCCGGGAGGCTCCGCAGGGTCACGGCCCTCGGGCAGGAGCCGCCGCCTCCACGGCCCCCACCGGATCGCCCGGAGGAATGCGGTAACAGGATTTAAAGGCAACATACAGAACCAACAGGGATTAAGGCTAATTGTTTGCCCCGATTCTGCAAGGAACGGCAGGATGTGGCTATGGGGGAAATAGCTCCTTTTTCTTTTCTTTTTCTTTTCTTTTTTTCCCCAAAAAGTAAAATCCAGCCTTTATGTGCTCTGTACTGCGCAGGCTTGGGTGGTTCCATGTGAAAAATGGAAAATAGTGAGTTGAAAGAGATTTAAAAAAAAAAAAAAAAGTTATTTTGAGTTCCTCCCTAAAGGCTTCAAGCCCGTTGAAGTGAGTGCTGTAAGCTAACGGTTCTCGCTGTGTCTGTGCTCGGTTCTTGCTGGCGTTGCAGAACTGCCACTTTGTGCAGTAAAACGATGTCCCTCCGCTGGCAAGCGCTCCCTGTGTCACCCTGGTTAGTAGTGACAGGAGCCCTTTTGCAGGAGGCCTCGCTGTGCTGCTGGTTTTGCTTTGAACAAGTTGTGGTGATGGCGCTTGTCTTCTCCTGAAGCTCGGGCTGGTGTCGTGCAGAAAGACCACAGGTTGTTCTTGGCTTAAATAAGGTGGGATTTGGGGAGCAGAGGCGCTTGGAGCTCATAGCTGGTGAGTGGAGTGTTGTGGAACCTTGATTAGAGTCAAATGTGCAGCAAGTGGGACCTGGGGGAGATGGGCTGGAGTGTCAGCTGGTTTTATTCCTGTGCTCTTTGGAAGGCTTGTTTCTGCTTTGGAAGTTCAGCCTGGGCCAGGTGGAAGGACAGAGGGACAAGGTGCTTCAGTGCACCAGGAGGAGGATGGCAGGATCCTCCTCCTGGCTGATGAAGTCCAGGTGAGGTGGGGACAGGGCGCAGGACACAGCTCTGAAGGGTCAGGTTTGAATGCAGGGCGAAAATTGATCTGTTCTCCATCAGGATTGAAAAGAAAATTGCACCTGGTTGTTCCCAATTAAACGCCGACCTTGGCCACTACTTGGGCCAAGCTCCCACCCTTGGAGAAGGGCAGATGGAGATGTCCATGGGCTGAGCCCGCTCCGGTCCTGGGAGTGTTTGCAGGATGGTGCGGGGAGGCACCATCCCCTCCTTGGCTGCTGATGGGGGACAAGCTTGAGTGCCCCTTCCCTGCAGAAATCCCCCTTCCAACTGACAGCCCAATTAGCGGCCGGTTTTTAATCCTTCCCGTGCTGGGAGAAGGCAATTAGGGGTTGCAGTTAGATAGTCCCCGCTTGCCTTGGCGCTCCTTGATGCCTGTCTGTCGGGCTCCAGACGTGGGTTCGTTACCGAAACCCCTCATTATTCCGCTCGATGGCGAGGGAGGGGGATTCCTGCTGGCCCTCAGATCTGCCGGCGGCCGCTCACGCTCCGGGTTACGAGGGGATGTTCATGCGTGGGGATTGCAGCTGGAGGTGGGCAACATGCCCGAGTGAGATCTGCCTTTCTTGGCCCCTTGGTTTGAACCACTGCTCCTCAGAAGACCTTTTGTGTCTTGGAAGATCTCTGAGGGCTGAGGCAGGGTGAGGTGTGTGATCTCCTGGCACGAGTGCCCCGATAGACATAGCTGGGCTTTGCCACACTTGGAGCTTTTGCATCTCTTTGTTTCTATTTTCAGTTAGGAGAAGTCGCAACTCTTGCCCCGAGCAGCTGCAAGTGAGGGATGCTCCTACAATCAAGGAGGTTACCTCTGGGCACAGCGTTTTCCTTGCTTTTCCCTTCTCCTCTCACAGGGAAGGGGTGAATCGGGGGAATCATGGACTTTACAGAGCAGCTGCCGTCAGAGCCAGGCCTGCAGCGAGCCCTTCCTCATCCTCCCGGGTGAGAGGGATGGAGAACGTCACCGTGGATGGAGAACATTGCCTGGCTGCTCTCCAGATATTCGCATATTTGTACCTTATCCTTAAATGCCGTTGTTTGCAGTCTACAATTCCTTTAATTTTATTTTAAGCTGAAAACAGGAAATTGTGGCTCAATTTCATGAGCTTTGTTGCTTATTTAAGGAATTAAAAACATATTTTTTGTTGTTTGTTTTTGCTTGGGTCATAGCTGCCAATTTAAATGGTGCTGTTATTATTTTTATTCTTGTCAGTGCGTTTTAACACATGGAAATACTATCCCCCATTTCATGAGATGCCCGTTTGCCTGCTTTGCTTCTGCAAGTGGGAAAACTTCGGTGCATTCAAGTCCCCAGGCAGCTGGTGACATCAAATGGTAGCCAGAAAACTCATTTGGAGGTGTTTATCACACGGGCATGGAGTTTATATGGTTGTGCAGCCCTTAGCCAGGGAGTTCTTCATCAATAAGAGTGGCTTCATAAAGCCATGATCACCGGGTAAGAGAGGGGTGGCTTTTTTAAAAAAATCAATCTTTTCCTCCCTTTTTAATGAAGCATGACCACCAGGCTGCCCTCTGCACAAAAACCACAAGGCTGCAGGACCACGAGACGTGGCTGAGGCCAGGAAAGCCTTGACTTGCCAGTCCATGGCTAGTCCTCTGGCACAGATAGGTGAGGTCGGGTGCGTTTCACAGGCAACCGCTGTGCGATCCTGATATCCGTGCGAATGCATCCACGCTAGAACCATTTATGTTTATTTAAAATATATATATTGCTGGTGTTTTATGCTTGTTTTCCTTCCCTGACCCTGTGCGATACCTTTCTGAGCAGGCCAGGTCGCAGGAACGGTGCGGAGGGGAGGTCTAGGGTAGAAAAATGCTCTAGTTCCAATGACTGTGTTTGTAGCAAAATCCATTTTGGTTAAAGCTCTCTTTTTTGGCGGGGGGGGGGGAATATCCTGAAGATTTATGGGGAGGAAAAAACCAATCTGTTTTTTGGCTCTGTTTACTTTTTTTTCATGGTGAATTTGAGGGGAAAAATTGAGAAGCCCCACAAAGAAAGTAACTGTGGCTCAGCCAGCTCTTCTCTCTTTACTATTCCTTCTACCTGGGGCCTGAGTATTTGCTGTTCCCAGTGGATTTTTTTTCTTTAATTACATACAATTATACCTGTTATTGTTTTGGGTTGCTTTTATAAAATCTCCTAGACAAATGACATTTCTTTTGCATTGTGAAGTGCAATCGCTGACTGTAAGTTTTCTTTAATAGATTTTTGTCTTGACGATTTTATTTTTGTTCTCCATGTGCCCAGAATTATTGACTCAAAGCCTCTGCCTTCGAGCGGTTTCAGGGACTGATGGAGGATGGCCTGGCCCTCTGCATCCCTCCACTGCCCTGGAGATGGGTCTCTGGGTGCTTGGGGCTGCCCTTCTGCTCACAGTGGAACTAAGAGAAGGGAAAAAAACAGAGAGGAGAAAAAAAAAAAAGATAATTTTCGGCAAAATTGTCCATTCTGTAATGCTTGGGCCAGGTACGCAGAGACGTGCACTGCAAAAGCTGTTGCATGCCTGAAGAGTTTAGTGGTGATGAAAAGGATTTGTGATTCCTAAGATCTCACTTGGTGCATAGAGGGGTTTTCTTGGGTTTGCTTTTTAGTAAGTTGATAAATAAATAAACACTTGGTTTCACTGAAGGTCCTTGACCTAGCTAGGACCAAGGAGAATCCTCTGGATAACCAGATCTATTTTACTATCTGGCCTTGCAGCACATGCACTGGGTTTAATTATGTCATCTTTTTTGTTTTTGTTTTTCTTTTCTTCTCCCTAGCTTTATTTGTCTTATCCAGGTCTTTGCACGGTTTCTCCGTCTTTTGATGTTGGTGCAAATGTTATCTTCATCTACCTGGCTTGTGCTTTGTGTGCCACTAATTAAGCCAATATCCCATGTGCTGGAAGGAAGGAAGGAGAGTTCCTTCACAGCAGAGTTTTCCAAGGTTTAAAACCTCATGGAATTCAGGCTTCCTTATCGGAGAGGAAGTTGTTGCCTCGTGCCTTGGTTTGGATGATGCATCCGAACCTGTTTTGCTCTTGCTCTTTCCTTCCAGCTTTTAGATCCGCTGCCAGTGGAGGTTGGCATTGGGGAAGAATCCAGTGGGAAGGGGCCTTGATTAACTGGGATGTTCCTGGCTGCATCCGCTGTTCTGGAGCAGCAGGCTGAGCTGGGAACGTGTCACGAGGTTCAGCTGGTCTCCCCTGCCTCCAGGGCTGTCCCCAAACCGCTCGTGGTGACCTCAGTGGCAGCATTTGCCCAGATGTGGTCATGCACAGATGTGTCTCTTGGTGGGTCTGTGTCACCAGGCTAGAAAACAAGCCCTGTGGTGGTACTTTGGGCTGGAATAGTGGAAGGCAAGGCTGTCTTTGTCCTAAGTTGCTCTTTCCAGAGTAGAAAAAAATAATAGAAGAATTCTAATGTGCATTTGGCTTAATGTGCACACATGGATATAAATCTCTCTTGTTCTCTTCGGTCCCCAACTCTCTTGGCAGTAAATTTATGAACCCAAAGCTGTCAGCAAAGCAAAATGGAAAAATAAAAGCCAGACAGACCTAGGTTGTGTACAATATTTTAAGTAACTGTAGGTGCTCACTATGGAAATAATTAGGATTATTTGTTGTGTGGAAGGGCGGAATGCTGCGGAGGTATTGTGCGCTCCGCAGCTCCCCGGCCTGCAAGATGGATTAGCAGCTGAGTTAACAGATGCAGTAAAGCTTGACTGAAAATAGTTCACTGTTGTTAAACGTAGGTGAAAGGGCTTTGGTTTGGGTATCAAAGAGTGTATTTGACTGCTTGACAGGTTTGCAAAAAATTGTTTCAATATTATAAACTTTCTCCGGGAGCCTGGGGATTTTTTGTGCCATTAGAGTAATGGGCAAAAAAATCCCAAAACGTGCAGTGATTAATAACCCAAGTGGAAGTACAGGGGGGAAACAAGTGGCTTTAATATTAATAAGGCAAATAAAGCATTTATATAAAATGGAAATGGAAAATGATGGAAAACGATGTGTACTTTGTGTCCAGTTGTGCAAAGCGGAGGGAAGAAGCTGTGCACGGAAGAGCTTCTCCCTGGAAATGCACGGACTGCGCTGGAAGCTGGGATCCAGGCTGGGAATGGTGCTTAGTGCTGGGGGCACCGAGGGAGACGTGGCTGCTAATGTCCCAGCTGGGATCAAGTCACTCTTTCTTGTGGCGTGAGAGGCTACGGCACAACTGACTTATAAAAGGAAAACTTGGATAAGAGATATCCACTAGTGACTTGCATTTTGTTGCTCCTTCTGTGCAAAAGGAGCCCTCTCCAGCAGTGTGTGTGTGAGAGGAACTCGGAGAAGGCAGCAGGGGCACTTTGGGTGTGCACCCCAGGGCAGAGCTGGGGTTTCCTCCGTTTGCTATTTGCAACCCAGCGTCATCTCCCCTGCAAAATGTGGGTATGCCAGGATGCAGCCTGGGCTTCCCAGGGCCCTTCTTGAGCTGGGCCTGCTCAGTTTATCTCGCAGCAAAGAGAAGGTGCTGCAGAACGGTATCCTCTCTTTGCAGAGCTCCGTCTCGGGTACCGTTCGAGCGGCCAGGCTGGGTGCACGGTTGGGTTGCTCACAGGCTTGCGCTGCTCTTGGTGCTCCCGCCGCCTCGTTAGCGCTCGCCGGGCCCGTGCAGCCGCGCGCGGGGGGACGCGGGGGTTTCTTGCTGTCTTTGTTGGGGGTTTCACAAAGCCTCAGTAGCCCGTCAATTATAGATGATGGGTGGAAGCCTAATATTCTGTGATAATTAGAACGCAAGTCTAGTGTGAAATTGGATTAGAGTCCGGTGTTACAGCCCAGGATTCCTTTTGTAGTTGATTTAGAGGAAGTCATAAAGCTCTTTTAAAGATGACACAAGGTGATGGGGGTTAAAGGAAAGGGTTAGAGCGTTTGAGTCTGAAATGATGTGCTGGTCCTGGGGCAATGTTTGTCTCCACGTGCTTCAACGGCCCTTCCTTCTGCAGGCCGCCTCGTGGTATTGGATAAAAAGGCCAACGGGAACATCTCAGACCTGCTTTTGGGCTGCTCACTGAGCTCCACTGAGAGACTAGACTGGGTACAATAGTGTTTTAGTGAATAGCAAACCAGCTCTCCTCCAACCAGCCTTTTCCTGAGAGCTTAGACAGTTTTGCGGCCTGATTTGCTTAAAGTATGAACTTGGCCAAGTCAATGAGAATCTGTCCGGGATGGCATGTGAGACTGGAAATCCAGAAACAACATTTCAAAAAAGTCTTGGAAGTTGCTTGGTGAAAGGAGCTGCTTTTTGAGATAATGGAGCCCCTGAATTTGCACTGCACACTTATTCATTTGATGAAACATGTTTTCCAACACATTGCAAAACAGGTACTTGATGTGGAAAAAAACTGAACTGTGTGTTCCTGGAGTCTGCTAAATGTGAGATTTCTGTAGTGCTCTAAACCGTAAGTTTGCAAGGTTACTTTTCCGAGTACACTTCATTAAATGTGCAAATGGTAACATCATGTCCTGTTGCATTTCCATATTTGAATCCCCACCTCTGTTTCAAAGAAGCATACTGTTAACCAGCCAAGGAGCAAGCTTCCTTTCTAACTTTGTTCCGACATTTCTTTCTATGTATTTAAAGGTAGTATAAAATAGAAAGTCTTGCTGTGACAGCACATGGGAATGATCTGCTGCGAGTCCATGTGGAGTTGCAGCTATGGTGTGCATATGCAGTAGATACTTCAAGTAGTTCTCTCTTACTTTAAGCTCTTTTTGCCATGCAATTCCTGAAGTGATGATTGCAAACCCTGCCAAACCATTCAATAGAAAAGTATGACTTGAAAGGAAGCTGTGGCAGAGTTATATTTTGCTGTGCTCACATGGTGATAAATTATGAAAGCTGCAGAGTCTTTAACACTCAGCAGTAGATGAAAAGTTGCCTTTGTATGGGCAGTGTTTGATGAGTTTGAACTCGGGGAAATAATTATTGCCGAATGTGTCCTTGACAGTGAGCACGCACCCCGCGTGTTCTTTATATAATATGCTTATACATTAGATATCTGATTAAGTGGACCTAAATACTGGCGTTACTAACTCCTTTTCCTTGCAGGAATTCACAGCCAGTAGGGAAAAACCTAGGCCTACCATCTCTGGTCTTATCTCTAGCTTAGGCTTTCTTTTTTTTTTGTTTCTCTGTGTAAATAACCGGTCTGTGCTTGTGTGGACCACTGGCAGCGGTTGCTTTCCGCATTTCATCCTTTTCAGTACTCTTGTGTGCCACAGTTTTAGCACTGCTTTATTCCCACTATTACAAAATAAGTCTCAATTCTTTAACCCTTCTCTGCTGGTTCTTCCTGAGTGGTGGCAGAAATCAGCACAGATAAACAGCTCAGGATGCTGAAATGTCTCCTCTTCAACTCTGAGTAATATAGCGCATCCTCCCCTGTGCCAGCACTCGATAGCAGGAGCTTGCAGGCTCCAGACAGAGCTAATTCTTGGTCAGAAGCCAAGACCACATAGTGCTGACATGACTGAGAAATCTCTTCCATAATTAGATTGCTTGGTCATTCATTTCTGGATGTCTGAGTTGCATTTTGGAGCTCAATTTCTTAATGGCCAACCAAATAATAAATCAAGCGTGTGCAGATCCTGTCAATAGGGTTTGCCTTGGGTGACTTTGCATGTTTGCCCTGGTGAAGCACCGTGAAAGTTGGAGACTAAAGGGGTCTAAAATGCAGTTTTGCTTTGTAATGTTAGGTCCTGACCCAATACCAATATTTCTTTATCAATAAATAAATTGGAGCACTTGCTGGAAGGTGCTACTTGGGGATTGTAAGGTATCTGTGGATTACCTCAGAAATGTTTACAAAATATGACAAGGAAAAGAAATCTCATTATCAGTAGGTCTGAATTTGCCAAGTAGGGTAGATGTCTACCCTTCCAACACAAAAGAACTAGAGGTGTGTAAATTAAAACCACCAAAGGAAGGAATGTGTGTTGAAAAAGGGCTAGCAAAATCACAAAATGCATCTCAAGTAAAACATTTTCAACGTATTCCTCTTCCCCACAAAACAAGCAATTAGAAATAACTATTTCAAGTGTCTTGAAATTAAATGATTTTGACAACTCAAAACTAGCTGTTGCTCTAGCTGTAATTATCACTTTGCTGCTGTTTATTTGCTTTCCATTGTGTCAAAGAGCCTTAGCCCTGTGCCCGCATCAGAGGAAAGAGATTCAAAGTGAAATAAAGCAGCTTCTCCTGGGAACTTTCTTTGTGCTAAGTGCTAGCGTTAGCTGCTCTTTGCTTGCTAGAAAGGAATAGGAATGCTCAGGCTTGCTGTTCCATATCGGATCTCTATTGCTCTGTCATGCTATGGCTGTGTTGGCCTCCTAATTGTTTTCTGTGCAGGTGCTGAATTATTAGCTGAAGTTGGCCTGAAGTTAACCGAAGTGTGTGTGTGTCTATGTATAGATATATAGATGGATAGATACTTAACCCTACTGTGAAATCGTGACGGGTTGCACAGTGCTTTGGGCAATTACAGAATTAGAATTATAGAATCGTTAAGGTTGGAAGGACCTCTCAGAGATCATCTAGTGAGGTGTTTGCAAGCTGTGCTTGTGTGCACACCATGGATGTGGATTTGGGGAGCAGGATCTGGAACCCTCGTGTGCCTCTTGCCCAGCTTTCATGACCCACCAGACCAAGAGCTGCTGCAGCTGCAGCTCAGGGCTGCTTGGCCACATGCCCCAGCCCTGGCTTAGCTCAGCACTGGGGCTGTTGCTTCCCTTAGGAGAGAAATAACCCAGGAGAAAGTGAGGCTGAAAGCCGTCCTGGAGAAGCGTTGCTTCCTGTAACAGTGTCTGAGCTTTTCATAACTCAAGAGTGGCAGACGGGGCTTGTGCAATAAATTAGTTGTGGCAGAATTACCTGTTGGTCAAAGTCTCTTTATTATGCCAAGGAAAACAAACAATCCCTGTAGCACAAATGAGAATTGATTTAGGAGAAGGTCCTCAGGAATCCTATATATATTTGTGTGTGTGTGTGTATATATATATATATATATTTAAATATATTGTGTATATATATATATATTTAAAAGATCCTTAAGCATCTGAGAGATACTAACATGTTTAGGCTAGAAAGTCATGCAAAGTGCTGTGTGGGTTTGATAGCTGGGGCAGGTTTTGGTGGAGGAAATGTAGTTGCACAGGGCAGGTGGGGCAGGGAGTTCACGTTCATCGCAGGCGCGTTGGGTTTTGCACGGGCGCAGTTTGCTTCTAAGCACTCGTGATGCTTTAGCAGTGAGGTAGCTCATCAGCACGAGGATGAGTCACAGCCCGAAGAGGTTCAGACTGGGCTGCTCAGGCCTTTGCAGCTCTCAGTGTGGGTCTTTATGATCCTCTGTGGCATTTGGGGCTTATTGCTGACTTCCAGGGTGTGAGCAGGTAGGAAGGAGCCTTCCCTTCTCCATCTGTTTCCTCCAGATTGGCAATGGGATTTGTGAAATGGGAGGGAACGTAGCAGCTTACATGTAGGCTGTGTCATTTAAAATACCATCTGACATGGAAGTTTGAGTTTCCCATCATAACTGGTTGTTTTGATCGTGTCTTCAGTGTTGACAAAGATTTACACAACTTACCTAAGTTTGGACTGCTTTAGCATCAGCCCATCTGCGTCCCGTGTCGCTGCGTTATGTGGTTTGTTGGCACAACGAGTTGTAGATCACTGCGCCCACCAGCCCCACGAGGAGCATTTCACTGAAGGCACCAAGGGAAGACGACTTCATCCTGTGCAGCAACAGGATGTTTAAAAGCAAATGATATAGGGCCAGATTCTGTGCACAGATTCTCTGGAAATTCTGGAGCAACTTGGAGTGTAATTGAGAGCAGAACTTGGGCAGCAGCTGATGCTCAAAGCACTGAACTCACTGGTCACTTGGGAGAACATCTGGCTGCGTTAGCCCCTGAAGTTCAGCAGAGCTCTCAAACTGCTTCCCTGATAGAAACAATGTTTTAGGTATTAAAAATATTCTGGGCCTGTAATTTTGAAGTGTTGCTGGCTAGTTTTCCTTCCAAAAGCACATGAGCCACGGAAGGGTTGCACCATGCTTTACAAACTGCATTGCCAGGCAGGTTCTGATAGCACTTTATGGCTGAATTGCTTCTCGGCAAACACGAGAACCTCTTAAATTTTAAAATGAAGTTCAGGTACACACTGCAGCACTTGGATTCCTCTGACCAAGCAAACTTTAGCCTTGCAGCTTCTGTGAGAGAGTTATCTTTCAGGGTGAAGGGAAAAAATCTGTCTGGATTCTCCAAAGCAAATGCTCAGTTTCACCCAGGATAATGACAGCAACCCCCAGACTAAGGAGCTGGGAAATGTAAAGCCTTCAGATGAGCAATTGCATAAAATTTTCATACTGTTGATAACTGTGATTCTGCAAGAAGACTTTTCTGGTGATAATTGGGAGAGCAGGTGAAGAAGGCTTTATCTGTGTAAAAAGTTTTGTGGTTGATAGTGTCATGTGTTAACTGAGCAAACTGAAAGCAATTAAAGCACTTACAGAATCTTCTATGAAGTTTTTGGTAATACACAGGTCACTTGCTGGTTCTTCAGATTATGCTGAGCAAGATAAATATCTGCTCACTCAATTTCTTAACTGAGTAAATAGGAGGACACTTTTTAGTGTTCTTGCGGATAGATCAAGTCATGGCACTTTTAGCTGTACTATAACGATCCTCTGTAGAATTAAGTTTTGATATGCAAGAGGCTAATCCAGTGCCCCTGGGACAAGAAAATCTGGGTCAAGATGCTGCTGCTGGGTCCTTGAGTCCCTGCACCGTGCAGCGTGACCCGTGTGCCGTTGCAAAGAGGAGTCCTTTTAACTTGGGCTGTTTTCTTTCCTTTTCAGGTGACCACTTGAAAGTCTGCTCGCAAGGCTACACATGCTGCTCTCAAGAAATGGAAGAGAAGTACAGTCAGCAGAGCAAACACGACTTCAGAAATGCCGTCGTAGAGCTCAGTAATCACTTACAAACAATGTTTAGTTCCCGATACAAGAAGTTTGATGGTAAGTGCAGAGACATTGAACTTGCTCTCCTGTAGATTGAATGTAAATAACTCCCATGTTGTTGCTTTGTATACAGTTGGTTTTACTCTGCCTGCCCCTTTGCTGGGGAGATTTATGACTCACGGCTTGCAGTGGTAAGGGTAGAAAGCAGCTAGTTTTGCAATCCAGGGTGAGAGAAATATTTGCTGATTATGGCTGTTTGTTTCCCAAAGAGACAGATTTTTCTTTCTGGCTAATCTTTTGAAAATCCATTTTTCTATTAATGTAGATTGCAGTTGGTTTTGTTTGTGGACCCCTGCAGCGCGTGTAATTGTAGCGTGCACATCTTGCAGCCTTGATCCACAAAAATGCTGATCGTTCCTGTGTTGGGAACTAACCGGATTTGTATCCATCTCACTTTGCCTGTGGGTCTGAGTAGAGCAGTAAATAAATACAGAACTCCTGCGTGCAGAGCACTGGGGTTCAAGTGCGGCGCAGGGTCAGAAGCAAAATGGACCAAGTCTCGACTGATTTCCCTTCACTCGAGTGATGCCAATTAGAGACTGATCAGAACCCCCTGAAATCTGCAGTTGTCCCCCCAGCTCCATCGGAGCTGCCGGATCAGCTCCGAGTCCAGGCGGCTCCCGCGGATCCTGCAGGCTCCTTGGACGCCCCTGCATGTCACGGTGGCTGCGGGTCGCTCCCTGTCACTGCTGTCCCAGCTCCTGTGCATCCCGCAGTGGCTGCAGGTCTTGATGGCCTTGTTACAGGGTGGGATGAGCAAAGTGTCACCCTCTGGCCTGCCTTGCCCTTGGGTGGCTGGTGAGGTGGCACCCGGCTGCATGATGAAGTACCTGATGAGATAGATGGACCCTCATGGTCAGACTCTTGTTCTGCTCATACATTGTCATCACTGTTTGGGAGCAGAGGGTGACTTCACAGTTCTCTAGACTTTTTTTTCTCCCTTGTTTTGTCATTGGTCCAACATGGTTTACTACTAAAAAACAAAAGTCTGTGCCTTAAATCTCCCACGCAGTTCCTGTATACTGCTGCAACAGGTAGCAGTCCTTTTTCAGAGCGGATCAGCACTTGGGTGAGTGAAAAAGTCCCTAAGTATGAAATTACAGTGAGTCAAAGTGAAATTACCCAATCATCTCGATAGCATCTAAATCTACCAGCTAAATATTTCCTTCTTAACCTCTGTTGTCTCTACCTGCTGGTTCACCAAAAGGGTGATAGAGAGAACCGAAGTGTCTAGACTTGCAAGCTTAATAAATGCCGCGCAAGACACTTAATGAAATCCAGCCTGTAGATAAGGCCTTTCAAAGAGACCAGAGGAACAGCATCTGCTTCACCTTAAATGAACGAGGAGGCTCTTGGAGCTGTTGCAGTGCAAACACGGAGCAGGCGGCGTTCGCTGCTGCCACCCGACGTGGCGCAGACGCAGCGCGAGGTGTGTCTGCTCGCTCCCGCCCTGGGAGATGGCTGCAGGGCTGCATGACGCCATGGGGTATTAAGCCAAGTTGGATGCCTCTCAAAGCACAAGGGTTTATCACGGATAACCTTGGATAGGGAGCTGTGTGCCAGCCCTGTCGTTTCCTTCCACCACCCTCCGCAGCGCACCCCGTGCCGGGCTCAGCACTTCGGCTCTTCTCATCCTGAATCTGGGAGCCCTTGAGTGAAGGGTAGATCTGGAAAGGGAGGATGTGATCCTGTTCCTGGAAGGTGGATTTGCTGTGCCCAGCCTCTCCCTGGAGGAAGTTTCTCTACCCCTTACGAAGTTAATGATGTAGAATTAGCAGTCTCCTTAGCTCATCCCAGATCCTAATGGCCCCATCTTTGAGCATTTCCTAATATCAGGTCTTCCTTGCTGCAGACAAAGCTGATTTGGGAGTTTTTTTAATCTTGCCTGGAGTGAAAGCAGAGATGAACTGATTACTGTCCTCCATCGCTTACCAAGTGGAAGACTTTTAACCACGACAGCCTCCTTTCCTCTGGTCTAGTCACCCCTAGACTAAAGACACCCAATTTGCTGGGGCAATGAGCACTGCATTTAGTGGCCAAGGAGTGTCTTTGGTGGGTCTGTAAGTGCTCTGGTGCTCACTGAAGAGTCAAAGAAGAGCTGTGAGCAATCAGAGGGGACGAGGCTGCGTCCCCAAGTCCCTCCTGTTCCTGCTTGTCACCCTTTTTGCCTTATACTCTGCAACACTTTTGGCAGCCGACTCGGAGTGCTGTGCCCTAGACTACTGGGGAGGTTTTGTTTGTTGCTTGTTTATTTTTTAAAGCCTGCTATCTGCTGATGGCCAGTTCGTGGTGTGTTATTTCTGCCCTGCTATCCTGCTGCTCAGTCATCTGACCGGTTGTGTTCTGGTTTGCCTTGCATGTTTGATCTCTCCTTGTCAAATACAACTCTTACAGCTTGCTATTTATTTATTTATTTTCCTGGCTTTCTGCCCCTCATATGTGCCGGTCTTGCCTGTGCTTTCTGTTCCTTCTATTCTGCATTCTAAGAATGTCCCTTCTATTCCTTCATCCAAGTCTTTAATGCTAACCATGGGTGGAATGGAGTCCTGGCAAGACCAACTAGAGATGCCGCTTTGAGATGTCCTCCCAGTTTGAAACCCTCTGGTGAATGTATTTTGGGTGTAACTGTGCATTTGGTGCACTCAAAACATAATTTCAGCCAAAAGAAGTTAAGTAACTGGAAAAAGAAGGTTGAGTGACTGAAGTTGGTTGAAAAGTGCCTTGGCAGTGGCTTTGGTGTCATTTGCCCAGCCTAGGGAGGGGGATGATCAAGGCCCATGTACTTGTTTAGATGTTCCCTTCCAGAGCTCCAACTTTTCATGGGCCCTTGCTCCCATTTTACCATTTGGAGACCTTTAGGGCCGCCTCATTACTGCTTTCTAGTGGCAAAGTCCATTCAAATGTAAATAAAGCTGACAGAAAATGACCCATGCATCTTCCTCTCTTTAACAAGAAATCATTTAGGCTACAAGGGCTGTAGATGGACTGAGTAGGTGAGTAGATGAGTGATGGTAGAGACCTAAATTTGCTTAACTAAACTTGTCTCTCAGCAAGCGGATCAAACGTTCTCCTTGCGAGTAACACGTCTCTGTGCTTTGGGAATGATGCTGTAGAAAGCAGCGCTCACTGCAAGAAGCAAACCGTGTCCTCCAGCCCCTTGGAAATATCTGCTGCTAATCTGTTAGCCTTGACATTCAGGTCCGAGAAGAGAGGCAAACTGAAGCTGGTCTCTGTTATGTGCTTGACCTTTGCAACAGTTGCCACTGCAAAATGACAGTAGAAGTTGCGGCATGTCCTTTGGATGGGGCTATAAAGCCTCGTGTCTGCATCAGCTGTTGCCCGAATGCCGGGTGCTGTCAGAACGATTGCCAGAATCGCTCTGAACTGACACCAAAGCCGCCTGCCTCAGAAATGGATTATCTCCTCTTAATCAGGAGCGCAGAACAAGCTGTTGATTATCCCTCTCCAAATGGATGACCAGAAGGAATTTCAGCTCCCAATACATAATAATTTTGTGATGTTGAGTCTCTTTGCACTTGTGCAGCTTGCAGAAGACACAACCTTTTAGTCTCATCTCCTGTCTAGCTATTTGCTTACGCTACAGCTATAAATGCTCCTTGGGTCTCTTCTGTTGTAACTAAAACCACTTGCCCCATCCCAGTGTAGCAGGAAGGTATGTATTTTCAACAGTAAGGGTAATACTTTTAAATAAAAAAATAACCTTTGTAGCTGGATCTTCCATTGTTCAGCATTTTTAAGGTGAAGGTTTTCTGCTTTTCTGAAATGCAGGGTTTTGGGCTTCAGTGAGAAGTTAGTGGGTGAGATTCTTTGGCTATAGGTGCACCTCCCTACCTAGAGGATTATGACCTCAAAACTACTTTGTCTTGTCTCATTTCTTCCAGTTATTCACCCCCCTTTCCCTCCCTCTCCCAGGGTTAATAACATTAATGGTGACATTAAGAGTGCATAAATGTCCAGCCCTAGTTTTAGGCCTGCACTTTCATCTGTCTTCTGCTTTCAGAAGCTTTCCATGCTCTCGTGTGTGCTAGAAAAGAAATAGTTTTGAAAAGAAGACATTAATGCCAGAAGAAGAATTTCTCAGCTCTTTTGAGGAATTGGGGTAGAGGCAGGAAACAGTAGAAACTCTTCTCTAGTGCTTCTGCTGTTCTGTTGCTGCTGAGATAAGATACTGTTTTTACTACAGACGCCTTCCTATTTTCTCGAGAGCTGGAGCTGTTGTGTCAGGCCTGTCCTGGGAAGGCAGGATCCTGTAAGGTTGTTGAACAGCGCGATTCAGAGCGGGCAGTTCCCAAAGCCCCAGGAGTGCAAGGGCTGCTCGATGGTGAGGCATTGCCAAAACCATCAGCGATGACCGCACCAAGGGAGGGCTCCGGGCGACCCCGTGGTGTGGTGGCAACCCGGGGGCTGCTCCCAGCAGCTCCCAAAATCGACCAGGACTGCCCATACTCCGGGTGCATTAGACCGCAGGGATCCATAAATGAGACGGTTGTTTCCTTTTGGCTGCATTTAACAAGCACTTTTATTATTGCCTTTAAACCAAGTCCTGTCCCCTTTCCCTGTGCCCCTGGATCTGGGAAGACCTGCAAGCCTCATGCACAAGGGTTTGCACGAGCCTGAGGCAGCATCTGGGAAGCTGTTCAAGGTTGTGAGCCTCATTTCTGACCTGCTCTTCCCCGTTCCCCCTGACTTTTCCATTAGCATTTAAGATAAAACAAATATGAAAGTGTAAAATGAAACCCCTCTGGGGCCGCAGAGCGGAAAGAAACCGAATCCAAGCAGGAGGAGGCGGCCGTGGTCACCGAGACGCTGTAGCTGTGGGCCGTTAGTGGAAGGCCCGGGGCTCAACGCAGAGCCGACAGCGCGTCCGCGAGGAGAGGAGCGGACAGGGAGGGCCCAAGCGGGTCTCCTCCAGCCCCGAATGCTCGCCATAGCCCTGGGGTTTAGCATCATAGCCAGGCAGCCGAGGCTTTAATGGGAATTAACTCTTGAGGCCTTGGTGAAGGGGGTGGTTGTTAGGTTGAAGGGGTGTGAAGAGACGGGAGTTGGGCACAGCTCCCCAGGAAAGGTGGTTTGTGGTGCTAGGTTGAGGTCTGTGTTGGACAGAGTAGCCACAGGTATAAAGCACAATTTTGCTGTGTATCTTCTAAGCATCTCATGGTGGCCTTGGCCTTCTAGTGGGCCTCTTACTCTTGGGCTTGCAGGGAGATACAAATACCGGTCACTGGATTGTGGCCGGGGTGGTGACCTACCAGGAGTGTTAGCCAGATACCCTCCAAATCCTGCTGAAATGGGACAACAGTCCTGTAGTCTCATTTCCTAGTGTAGTTTTCCTTGTGTTGTGCAGATAACTCTCAACCTAGCAGTCCTATGTGCCAGCCCGCTCACCTGCAACCCATAACAGAGGATGGATGTGCAGAGGGAGCCAAAAAGTGCCTGTTTAATTCCTCCCAGCCTGGCAACCTCCTTCTACAAAGCAGATAACCCCCGCGCAACCCATCACGTTGTAGCGTGCAGAGCGGGGATGTGCAGAGCACCCGAGCGCGGGATAGGTGAGTTACAGCTCTTGCTGTAACTGGATGCGTTGGGACACATGCTGGGCAGTATTAATAACCAGGAATGTTTGTCACAACAAGATGTGCGGGCCCTGTGCTGCAGGAATGCTGTTGTCCTGTCCTGGAGCGTGAGGGATGAGGGGAAACTTTCCCTTCGCAGCGGTCTTCCCTTGCTGTCCGCTGTCTTGGTGGTCTGTTCTTCTGCTCCGGACAGGGCAGAGGAAAATAGTGAAAGATGAGCCCCACAGGATGCCTATAGTTAGAATTTGGCAGCCCATCAGGGCGCTCTCCCTTACTAAAATAACTGCCCTTTTGGGACCTTAACGCTGTGTTAACTCTTTTATTGGAAACTGCCTGCAGCAGCACAGCCCCGGGACCTCTTTCTGCAAGTCTGTGCTCATGTGCCAGGGCCCGTGGCACCGAAGATGGTGTGGTAGGACCTGGGGACTGGTCTTGGCTCTGTAGCCTGCCTGCTTGGCAGAAAGCAGGGAGTGGGGACTTGGTGAGAGTGCTGACAGGGACATCAAAGTGATGGAGAGACAGGAGCAATTTATCCACCTCTATCTTGCCTCTCCAGAAGGGAATGGCACCTAACACTATCCTGATCAGAGCAGAAAAGGGTAAGAAAATCCTTTTTTTGTAGGGGAAGCAGCTGCTAAGATAGGGGCCTTTACCTCGGTGTTGGACCTCTCTTGTCCTGGGTAGTACTGGAGTGCATTAGGAGAGGCAAGAGGGAGCAAACACCAACTCACTTCCTTTTGAAGATCCCCCTTGTGCTCTTTTAGTTGTCTTCCTGCTGCAACAATAATGAAATAAATTGTGTGCGGTCTGCACAGCCATGACAGTTCGTTCCACCAGCTCCTCTGTCTCTGGAGGTCTTTAGAAAGTTAGAGAGAAAACACTTGTTTTCAGTTTTGCTTGGTCAGGAGAGTCAATGTTTTTGAGTTCCTGTTTTGGAAGGCTCAGGAAGGTCCTGAGGTCGAGCCGTCTCAAAGGGATGAGATCCCAAAGGCCCTGGAGGTGGGAAGCAAAGCAGAGGCTTCGCAGCTGAGTTGGGAGTTGGGCCCAGGGCAAAGCTGCTTTCTGGCTGGGCTTGATGGGAATCAAATGGTTTTCTGCCCTTTCACATCCAAGCAGTTCTGCTGAGATCCCTTCCCTTATGCATTTAAAAAATTAAAAAAAAAAAAAATGTGGGCAGCAAGCTTTATACTTGGCTACAGGAAACGTGTCTGGTGCTCTCCAGTTACTAATTGCCATCAACCAGTCAATGAGCTATTGTCTGTCTGTTTAAAATTAACTCTCTTTTCCTCCTTTCTGCACAAAGAAGCCATCTAGCACATGCGTGCCCTTTGCCTGCCTGCCCGTGTAGCGTAGGGAGCTGCTCCTCTGTATGTTGATTAAGGTGGCAGCATTTGAAGTTCTCGAGGTGGGTTCGAATGTGTAGTGTTCCACTGAGCAGAAGTGGCTCATGCTCTTATTTCATTAGTGTTAAATGTACTGAAATGTCTAAATGCCCAGCCATTTGCATGCTATATAAACAAGTACGAGAGGTGGCCTTAGCTGAAGGCACTCTCCGTACAGATATAGTAAGATGAGAGGAACTGAGATAATGGGGACAAGAAAGCAGTGAGCAACACAAGCCTTCCTCAAGTTTATTTTTTATTATTTTTATTATTTTTATTATTTATTATATAATTTTATTTTTTACCAGTGGGAAGGGAGGCTGGGAAGGAAATTTATAAGTGAAATACTTTCCTGAATGATCCAAAACGTGGCATGCAGGAGGCAACTTGGAGAAACTTGCTTGAAATATTTGCAGTTGAAGTTGACTGTTTTGGAGCTGGTGCTTCTGCACCGCGTGGACCTGGAGCCAGCAAGCTGAATCAGCCGAGAAATAACTGATGCATCTGAAAAGCCACGTGAGAGTGGAGGATGGATTTGGAGTTTGGAGAGCAGGAGTGGAGACAAAACAAATGGGAAGGGAAGGAGGTGGGTCAGGGTGAGGAGAGGAAGGGATAAGTGCAGAAGTCAAGTCATGGAGAGAGTGGGAAGACGGAAACAGGGAGTTCTGTTGGGTGAAGATGCCTGTTAAGTTGTGATAGTGAGACAGGGAAAAGAGCAGGTATTGAAGAAGCTGAAAGAGGGCAGCGTGGGAGGAGTGGGAGCAGCCCGCTATAGCCGACCTAGAACGGGATGCAGCAGGAGATGCAGTGTTGAGAGGAGGGAATGAGGTCCTGGAGGGGACCAGGAGCCGTGAGGAGCAGCTGGGTGCCCGGGGACCCTGCGGGGCTCAGGGGGAAGGGGCTGTCCAGCCCTCAGGATCTCCCAGCCCTGCACTTTGGGAAGAGCTCCCTAGAAAGAGGCACAAGGAGGCTGTGAACCCTGGGCTCGTCCTGGGGGATGGAGCAGAGCTGCACAGAGCAGAGGAGGAGCAGAGCAGTGTGTGTGAGGCAAGCGATGTCCCAGGATCAGGGGTGTTCTTGCTGTGACTCGTTCCCAGGACCACCGTTACGTGGGGCAGTACGTGCCGTTATTTGCTGCTCGAATTCGAGGCTGCAGTCTCCGGATCGCTCGGCGCTTTCCTTTCCCCTCTCCTCCTTGACTTCCTATCCCTTTAGCGAGGCTGCTCCCTGCCTGCTGACGGCCACCCCAAGACGTGTGCTAGCTGCTTCTCTGCTCTGCTGGGCTGCTGGCAGCATGAGAGTGCAGAAGAGGAGGGTGTTCTTGAGCCCACCAGAAACAAAATGTTCTAGAAATCATTTTTATTATTATTAAATATTTATTTTTTTCTCTCCTCCTGCCAGAGGTTGTAGCCCAGTTGTTGTTGTCCTGAAATCTTTCAATAATTAAGCAGTTGGAAGATTTTGTGTCTTCTGGCTCTCTGGTGTTTGCATGTCACGAGGGCCGTTGCTGTGACACTGGCATGACTGAGGCCTGTGTTTCTTCAAGTGATGTGGAAGAGTTCTTCCCGTGTCAGTAAGTGCAAACACATGTTTTAAAGCAGGACAGAGGAACAGCTTTTGGAATTGCCCTGCCCTTCCTGAGTTCATATTCAATAAATGTGTTAACACTATGTATTCATCGGTTTCTCAACACTTCTGGAAAAAGGTTGTTAAGCTATGGTTTGTGTTTCCCTGGTGGAAATTACAAATGTGGTATATGCAATAAAGGAAGTGAAGGCATATTAAAAGTAATGAGCCACATTTAAAGCTTTTTTTTTCTCCTTTGGAGTAGGTGGCATAAGCTATGCATGGGTTCACCCTAGGGGTGAAAAGAACTGCGAAACATTTGCCTTTTCCTCCCAAATCCTTTGTCTATCTGGATTGAGCTCTGCTCCGTATCACAGACCCAGCTGCAGGGTGGAGTTTGCATGGAGGATGGACCTGTCACGGCCCCGGGCGCTGCTGGCTCCCGTCCCGCTCTGTCCTTCCGTGGGGATGGAGTCCAGGCAAGAGTCTCCTTTTGGGAATCCATCTTGTCGTTGTGTGCATTTTATGAATAAACAATTTTCTGAGTAAATATAATTAATCTCTTTGTGGCGGTGCTCTTCTATGCATGCCGGAAAGTATAATTGTCTACACAGACAAGCAAATTAAAGGTTTTGGCGAGACAGACAGTCCTTAATTCATTATACTTTGGAGAAGGTGTCAAGAGTATACCTGAAAAGGTGGGTGGCAAGTTATCTGAAACTAGTTATTGTGCCTCTAAAAAGATCGGCACATTTCCTCTGATTTCCTGTGTCAGGTTGTGTCTGGTTTTTCTTTTACCAGGTGGTACTGCTGTAACCACCTCCCTGAGGACCCTCCCAGAACTCTGTCTTTTCTGTGCTGGACTTTGTTTTTTTTTCCGTGCTATAAAATGCGGGCCTTGCTCTGCCTGAGCCCCAGTTTTCTCATGGTTGGAATCTTGGCGGCTGCTGGAAGAGCTGGTGTTTCCACTTTGGGTCATGCTTCTGGATGGAAAGGGAAGAGGCTTTCTGTGAAATGAGTGGCTTTTGTCCCTAAAGAACAGAGAATTCAGGGCAAAGCTTTGCACTTCTCAGGTGACCGGCTACGGATGGGGCTTCCTGACATGAGAGGATTCCTTGTTTGGGGCAGTTTGAGTTGCTGAAAGCTCCCGACCCCTCCTGCAGCGTGTTTGGCGTGTTTGGCTGCCACACAGCCTGCTGTGGTGGCCTGCCCTCCCCTCTGGGCTGCCTGGCAAGTGCCTAACGTCCTCAGGGTTAGTGACGTGGCACTGGTTGGGCACCTCAGTTGAACTTGCCGCTGATATATTGGCTGCAATGGGCAGCTTTGGGTCTCCTGGGAGGAAAGGGTGTACAAAGCAAGTGGGGAAGCTGGAAATGGATAGACGGCCACAGGGCAGGATTTTCCTGCTGCCGTTCCCTTAGGTGGCTGGTGGCTCTCTGGAGGCCCTGGAAGCGGGATGCTGCTCGCCCTTCGGAGGCATGGGAATGTGCAGGGAAGCGAGTCGTGGACTGGGCTGGATGGCAGGTGTGAGCGAGGGTGGTAAATGCAGGTCGTGTTGCAGAGAGCAGGCAGGTCCTTCTAAATGGCTGTTCTCACCTTTCCTCCTCAACAGAGTGCCCAGTTCCTGAGCAGAGCCGCTGCACCATGGCCCATCTGAGGGGTAGACCATGGCGATGGGTGGGAGGAGGCAGCGCAAGCCGGGCGGTCTCATTTCCTCCTCTGTCCCCAAACTTGTGGGTCAGACCCACCTCTGAGGAGAGCTGAACGTGCCCTTTTGAAGAATCATCTGATCTGCAGAAGCTGCCTTTGGTTTAGTCAGGGCTGTCCTTTCCAGCAGCCAACTTTCTCCCTCCAAAGCCCTCTGCGGTGCAAATCCTGCTATGATACACTTGCAAATGTTAACCTACACACAGGAAAATGATGATTTTTAATTTGAAGAAGGGGTGCTTTCGGATGTGACTTATGAATCCAAGATAAACAAACTGGTTACAAAAGCCCAAAGAATTGGGTTTATTGTCTCTATCTGGAATTTGCCCTGTGCGTTGCGGTAGGTGGAAGAGTTGTGTCTTTTCCAAGTAGTTAATGTGTCTCTAATTTGGAAGAAAGGTTGTTTTGAGCTGTTCTGGCTGTGGAGATGGATGTAATGTGGAGGCAGTTTCAGGAGGTGAGGTGTCCTCCTGCTCTTGAGTAACCGTGGTTGAATTTTCCCATTGTGCTCTTTTTATGGAAGTTTGTTTAAACAGAGAGTTCTTTTCCTCTAGGACTCTTGCTATAGAAATATCAGATACTTTGGGTCTGGTCATCTTTACTGTTTTGTGATGTCTCTATGCTTTCCCCAAGTTTGGGATAGGGAAATGCTTCACTGAGCTGAAACATGTGAAACAAACTGAACCCAGAACTCCAGACGGCCTCACGATGGATTGCTTCCCTTTCTATCTCTAAAAGTTAATTGCATTAAAAATATCATATTCCTTTGAGCCTCAAAGTATTACAAAATGACTTGGGTCAGTGGGGCTCAGCCGAGATGCTGAATTCGGTAGTGAACTGTGCAAGCAGGAGTAAGTTTGCAAGGAGCGTGGAAGCTGTTGGAAAGGCCGTGCTGGAGCTCATAGGGAACTGACAGCTCATTATGTGCTTCCTTGCAAATCCTGGTGTTTGGTGATGTCGTGGGCAATGCTGATATTACATACTGGATCACCTACTGCCATGGGTATAGCTGGCTCGTACCTGGGTGTTCAGGAATGCCGCTTTGCAGAGGACTTTGCCATTGGGCATCTTTCCAAGCATCTCATCAGCAACTTGTCCTGGCTGTGCCCAAGCTGTCCTTGGAGCACGCACAGGGGTGGTGTCCATTGGTAAAGATAAAATTGAGGGAAGAAGTATTTTCCTTGCAAGGCAGACGCCTCTCCGTGCCCTGCGATTAGCCAGGGGGCTGGAGCGATGGGATATGGGATGGATCCTGCATGTCCTGTCGCAAGCGCTGCCCCCGTGGTTGGTGTCTTGAAACCCGTGCTGATTCTGTGTGTTCCTCCTTTTTGCCAATCTAAACAAGAAAACTAGTAGGCAAAGGAGCCCGACATCTCTGAACAGCGGAGCTTTGGAGAGCACTCGCAAAGTATGATTTGTCATCTGTGAAAAATGTTTGTGTTTGACAGCTTTTCACAGGAAGTCTGTCAAAGTGATAATTTAATGAGTACAGATTGCATGCAACACAGCTGTAAAACTTGCTTTTACGGTCCTGTAAAATAAGCAACCACGTCCTTTGTGTGTTTGCTTTGTTTGAGAAGAAGTCAACTGCTAATGCAAATGAAAGGTGGTCATTTATTTTACCTAGCAAACAGTCAGGACGGAAGAGAGGAACCTGCCATTTGTCTTCTTGCAGTGGCAGGGTTAATTCTGGGGTGTGCTGCAGTTGGCTAATCAGCTTGTTTCTGTGAGGGGAAAATTAATATCAAGCTGGAGGTGGCTAAGTTACTAGTCAGACTAGCATTTAAGTTACAGAAAGGAATAATTTGTTTCCCTCTTTGCATCAGAAGCCTTTACTTTACATGGAGAAAAGCTTAGCTTTCCTTACTGAGAGTAAAACATACTTTATTTTTAAATTTATTTTTAACCAAACTTTGGGTCTGGAAGAGTGCAAATGCACACGTACTTGTAGCTAATTATTATTATGATTATTTTTAAAATTTATTACTATTCCAGATTTTTCATCGTCTTGCCCCATATTCTAGCCCCTATTAAACATCACAAATTGACAAGCTGCTGTAAAACTGAGATACGATTTGTTCACTTTTTAGTTTGGAGGGTAACCAGCAAAATGAGTCCGGACAGGAGAATAAATTTGCTATGTCAATATGGATGTATTACTTGAGGTAACTTTTCTGGCTCTAAACAATACTCTGAGCTGCTTTAGACTGATGGTTGGAAATATTTAATGGTCTTTCATGTCAGTGTCGTTCTGGAATCTAATCCTTTCTGAAGACTTTGCTGACGCATCTGTTAGCTCTTGTGCCTGGTCTGAAAGTGTTTAAATAAACAACTTATTTGGTGATATTAAAAGGCCTGAGCAAAGGAAGGAAGTAAGCTTTCAAAATGATTAAGTGAATTAGAAATTAATATACACCAAACTAATCTCTATAGTATAAACTCAACTAAAAAAGAAAAAAAGAGCTGCCTGCAGAGGAAATGCCAGTCATGGGAACGAAAGTAGAGGTTCCTGCTGATATTGGACAGAGGACGTGGCGGGTGTTTGAAATCAATCTCTTCTTCCCTGGATCATTTCTCTCGGGCTCCTGAGAGGCTACATTATATACAGCTATGTCAACCACCAAACCCCATGACTTTGTTCGTCAGGAACTCGAAGAATGTTTCAGTTTTTCCAGAAAATGTTTTCTCTGTTAGTCTTTGTTTGTACTGGAGCACTTTGAAGACGAAAAATCTGAACTTCAGCATACTTTAATACATTTTAACAAGGTTTAAATTCACACTGGGCCAAAATCTCTCTTTTCCCCCCCCTCCCTCCTTCTAACAACTTCTGGCTCTAAACACGACTCCTTTGAGGATTAAGAAAACACAGAGGCATGTTTTATTGAAAAATATTTATTGAATATGAGTCACAGAAAAGCAGAGGTCAGGATCCTCAGTTGCTAGTGGTATGCATAGAATAATAGGCTTCCTCCTCCTCTGCAGGCAGGCGCTGCACGAGGGGCCCGGCTTGGCCTGCGCCCGGGCGAGTAAGTGCCCAGGTAGCCCCTTGCAGCCCTTGGTCACAGCCGCTGCTCGAGCGGGTTCTGGGGGCCTCCTGGCCCCTTAGGTTGGGTTAGGAGAGCTTCGGTCTTGAGGAGCCCGTGCTTGGTGGTGCCAGGACAGAGGCATTCGTTGTCCTTGCCTCTCCTGAGCTCCTCCTGTGTGGAATGGTGGGTTGTTCCTCAATGGCCCGGGCTCCTTTGGCTTGAGCGACCCTCCTGCATCTCTCTCTTTTTTTTTTTTTTTTTTTTTTTTTTCCCTTCCCTATCAAGTCTTCAAGGCAGAGGCTTTCTAGCAGGCCACTCTTTGATCACATCTAACTAAACACCGGTGTTTTCCCCTGCTTTGAACTGTTGCCACCTAGTTGGGAGCAGCCGTTCCTTTGTTCGGCCCCAACGGCTTTGCCATGGGGAAGGTCACCTTATCCCCCGGCAGCACGGGCAGGGCATGGCATCCCTGTGCCAAGCCTTTTCCTTGTGTTGGGGCTCTGGGGTCACCGAATTCATGGTGGATGTTCTCTGAGCTGGCAGATGCGTCCGCTGTGCCAAGCGTCATCGGGTCGGCGCGTTATCGGCGTCGAGACGCGCGAGGCGCTGCCAGGACAGGGTGCCGGCGTTCCAGCACGCTGGCACGGGGCTGTCTGGTGTTCTTGGACATGGAACTGAAGCAGGGATTCACTTTTGGAAGTGACAAAACCAGAGGGCCCCCCGCTTCTGCCTTCCATCATCTGAAAAGTCGCGTGTCGGCCTTTCAAGTGTCAAGTGTTTGGCCCTTGAATTCTGCTTAATTGGACTTTCTGCTGCTACAGACATCTAAAGGCCCTGCCTGCAATCACAAACAATTACGTAATTACAGACAGGCTCTGCCCTAGGGACCTGACAAACTTCAGAGATGGGAGAAAGAAACATGTGTAGATATTTTGTTTTTAAAACATACTAAAACTTGTTAATGACGTTCCAGAAAATGAATTAACAGTATTGAAAAGAAAGAAACATTTGTTCAAAACAGCTGCTTTAATATTTTTTTGGTTTTGCTTTCCAATGGTCTTGTGCTCCAAAACAACTTTTGAGAGGCGGATGAATGGTAATATCAGAAACCGTTGTATTCAATGCGCTGACTTTGGTTGTGGTATTCAGTTATGTATCAAGAGATTTCACCCATCCATGTGTTAAAGATCTGGGGGGGCTGTGGAGGGTTATGGTTTATGACAAATAAGAATTTCAAAATGCAAAAAATGCTTTGGGACCTTTTACCTTGTAGCTACTATTTTAGGATGACCTTTAGCTTTCCATTTCATTTGGGTGATGAAATGAATCTTCAAGTTAAGTAATGGCAGTGCCTGTAAAAACATGAGAACGGTCAAGCTGAGGTTCTTTACCATGGCTTCTGTTGCTCTTTCCTAGAGTTCTTCAAGGAACTTCTCGAGAATGCCGAGAAGTCGCTGAACGACATGTTTGTGCGGACGTACGGCCGTTTGTACATGCAGAACTCGGAGCTGTTCAAGGACCTCTTCGTGGAGCTGAAGCGCTACTACGTGGGCGGCAACGTGAACCTGGAGGAGATGCTCAACGAGTTCTGGGCGCGCCTGCTGGAGCGCATGTTCCGCCTGGTGAACCCCCAGTACCACTTCACGGACGAGTACCTGGAGTGCGTGAGCAAGTACACGGAGCAGCTGAAGCCCTTCGGTGACGTGCCGCGGAAGCTCAAGCTGCAAGTGACGAGGGCGTTTGTGGCTGCCCGCACTTTTGCACAAGGCCTCGCTGTTGCAAGGGACGTCATTGGCAAAGTGTCTGCGGTGAGCTCCATCTCGTGCTTATTCTCATTTCCCACAGCCTGCGGATAGGTGTAGCCTTGTGCCCTGTTGTCCTAGTTTTGCAGAACGCTTTAGATTCACTCAACTCTTCCCCTAGGTACCTGGATGTGTTGCTGATGCTTGGATGCAGATGGGACCAAATCCCATCCTTTTGATGAGGAGACCCTGGCCACGTGGTTGCATGGTAGGGCCCCATCCTAGGGAATGCAAGTGGCCGTTGGCTGTCATCATCCAGGGTTGTAGACTAGCAGCAGAGGTGTTTTCCACGTTGAAGCTGTCCTCCTGTCTGTGAAACAGCAACGGGCAGGAAATTAAATACCTTCTGCAGTGGAAATTATCATGTTTGCTTGTGTAATGGCTGTATCTTCTCAATATTGCCCTCAAATTAAAGCGAGTCATGGGCATTATGGGCCTCTATTATGGAACAGCTGATAATTTGTTCCTGGCTCCCAGGCGCAGGGAGAAGCTGTTAACACTGAGCAAACAGCACTTTAATGATAACAGTAAGTATGAGCCATGCATGCAGGGCAGGAGCCTGTTGTAGTTGGTGCCACACACCAAGAACATAAGTTAGACCTCAGATATCCACACTAAAGTCACTTTTGGGGGGTCATATGTATGAAATGTATTGGTCATTTAAACGTGTGCTGCTCTCTGCTTATACTTTGTAGTGTTTTCAGTAGCTATTTTAAGTAGGTATTCTTTTGCCAAGAAACTTGTCTAATTTGATGTGAGTTGTACTGTATAGGGAAGAGGTATATTCAGATAATTTCCTTAAAAGTGATTGTGTAAGATAACAAATATTAGTAATTTTGTTTTTCACTAATTCTGTTAGCTTTCTGTGGACTATAGAACTTAGTGGAATGATTTAATCAAGCAGAGAGGTTTTCTTTCTATCTTACCTGGTTACCAAGTAATAAAACAGCAGGCTGAGAAAGCAGCCAGCAGAGTTTGAATCATCCTAAGTGATAAGAAAAGAGAAGAAGAAAGAAGAGAGGGAAAAAAAAAAAAAAAAAAGAGAGAGAGAGAAGAAGGAAAAAAAGAAAGACAAGATGATAAAAGAAACAGGAAGGTGTTCGGGCACTCTTAAAGCAGAATGCTCTTTTGGAGGCAGTAAAAATATATCATTAGGTGAGAATCATTAAAATTGCTTTGATTTACAGAGGTATTACTAAAATACTACAGGTCTAAAAATATACTAAAATGTTAATTTTTCTTGAACAGAAATGACAAAAACAGCCTGCGATAAACTTGCATGTCTACGATAGGGCAAAGAATGTTACTAGGGAAGCCTATTCCTTACTAATCTTTCCAGGCTCTGGAAGCAAATTGTAAATCAGTGGCCAGCAGTTTTGGACACTTGGAAACGTTGCCTGCGTCCCTGTGATAGCGATGACACCAGGACGATGTGGGTTCATGTGCCACACACCTCCTGTGTCATTGAGGATGAGTGTCATAGACATCACGGGACACGGGGGCTCCTCCGAGGAGGTTTTGAGGACACTGTCCGAAGGAGGCAAGGAGATGTTAGAGGGGTCTCTGGCCACTGGATGAGACTGTGTCCATGCCAGGTCAGCAGTGAGACATACCAGCTAGGCAGGGTGCAATGGTCCTTGTCTGGCCAAGCTCTTGGCTGAGGCTCGGGTGGATCTTGTTTCCATCTGTCTGAAGTTGTTGTAGATACTGTCGTCAAAAAAGAGAGGAAAAAGGGAGCGGGGATCTCGCTGCTGGGCAGTGAAGATGAAATCTGCAGGATGGAGGTCCATTCCCTGCAGGTATGGTTTTTTGGGGAACGTGCAATCACTTGTTAGACAGTGAACGTGTGCAAGTGAGAGATCCTGTTTATGCTCCATCTGCTCAGAATTCATCAAAACCTCTGCAGCTTGACACGGTCCCACAAGGGCTCCAGCCCCCACATCTGGTACGAATCAAAGTTGTGAACTTGAGGTGGCATCATGATTTCTTTCTTCCTTTTGAAGATCCTCAAGTGTAGAATCGCCTTGAGTTCTAGAATTAATTGCTCGAGTTTAGAAGGTTATCCAGAGACGCGTTCAGCTGCAAAAATAGTTCATGCTCCATGGAGAATTACTGTTACCAGGCTTTCCTCTTCGGTTTCAGATGTTCCTTTGTAAAATGTGCAACAGTTTGCTTTTCGAAGCGGTTGTAGGGGTCTCTGTTGCTGAATTCCTCTCAGATGTTGAGTGAAGTTGTAGATGTAGTTGCAACAGTGGAAGGAATAATGTTTTTTATAGTATTTTAATCTCGTTCAATGGGAAATTTAACAGCACTTTTCTGCAAGACACAATAGGAAATTCCATACGTGAGTTTGAAAGCTGATGTTTTTATGCCTGCTGCTTTGCAGTTGTGTTTTGGGGCTTCCCACATTGCATGTGATTAGTCCAGCTTTGCTGAGCTCTATATAATGGCCCCATTGACTTATGCTTCCTTATTATTTTTACTGATGAGTTGTGTTGGGATGTCTGCTTATAACATGGATTAACTTTTTATGTGAGGGATAAATCTTAGATTCTTCTTTATTAAAAAAATGTCTAAAGTAATGCAAATTAGTTTTAATGCTTTTTGTAGCAAGCAAGTTATGTGCTTAGCTGAAAATTCTCAGGGGGAGAAATACAAACTGCTGCAAAATGCAGCTGCTTTTTACTTTCACATGATGCTATCTTGAGAGCAAAGAATACTTTATAGTAGAGTGGCCTTGATGGCTTTTTAATGATGCTATATATTTTTACACCTTCGCTAGAGAGGAGACATGCATTTAAAAAGGTATTGTCCTTTGTAAGTTTGAGAGTTAAGAGGAAAAGATAATATT
The DNA here is from genome assembly GCF_059628265.1 of Tinamus guttatus. Classification (NCBI taxonomy): domain Eukaryota; kingdom Metazoa; phylum Chordata; class Aves; order Tinamiformes; family Tinamidae; genus Tinamus; species Tinamus guttatus. Next base: position 371,407 of record NW_028289621.1, read on the forward strand.
GAAGAGCTGCGAGTGTGCTTAATTTCGGAGCTAGAAAATAACTTTAACTTGGCATTGAATTGATCAAAAGCTGTGTGCTACTGACCAAATGCACAACCGTGGAAAGCTAGTTGTATTTTGGGAAAAAACAGACAGTTTGAAGAGTATATCTTTTAAAAAAAAAAAAAAAAAAGTGTTTTCTGCTCAGTTTCTGCCCTCTAGAATTCCCCCTTTTGGACTCAAAGAACGAAGTTCTCCGGATCTGCGCTGAACAGCAAACCTGAGCAAAGCCCAGGTTCTCATTTCTCGCCGGCTTGACGCGCTAACTGCGCTGGGTTTGTGGTTGCTGCCGGTCGCAGGGCTCCAGCGCTCTCCTTATCATCTCCTCAAGATTGGTACTTTCCCTCTGACCTTCCGTCCCCCCGCCTTTGGGGGACGGAAATCTGGCCATCCTGTAATCACTCCCTTATTACTTAGCCCTTGACAAGCACTAAAATCAGCAGGGTCAAATTGCTGCCAGGGTTGACATTTCCTGCCCTGGCCATGAGTGCTCTTTTCTGGGAGAGAAAGGAGAAAATACAAGCCAGAGACCCGAATGACTAAAAAAGGGCAAGAACCTGCAATTCTGCAATTCTCGAGCTGCAGCAAGGTCCCTTTAGTGCATTACATGGGCTTAGACCCATGGCCCCGTCCAGGGTTGACACCTTGGATGCCCAGAGGGTTTCTTGTGCGTGGGATGGGATGGGATGGGATGGAGGTTCGTGTTGGGGCCGTCCCTTCAGCAGGAGCTCAGCAGCCACCTGCGACTGAGTGCTCTAGTTGGAGAGACAGAGTCCAAAGGAAATGTATTGGAAGGACCCAATGTGTAGGTGAATGACACCCAAACGGGTGTGCTTTTGTCACCCATTTCTTTGCAGAGCTTCAGGTGCTGCTGATGTGACCTTACTAATGCTAATACCAAAGCTGCTCAGCTACAGGGCCAGGGAGAATTTTCTACCAGGAGATTTATGTCAATAAGCTGTATTACTTACTATTTTGGCCACTTGTTCCTCCTGCAATTGCTTCTGATCTTTTGGAGAACTGCTGTAATCTTGAAGGTCTCAAATTGCTTCCCTTGCAAGAATTTGTCTCCTGAAAGTTGAATGCAAGGTGTCAGAAATGCTTGAAAAGGGGCTTTCTGCCCGTCCTTGGGAATCGGTCTGTTTTGTAGCAGGTAGCAGTTTCAAAATCATATATAAGGGGGGTTGAACTAGATGTTCTCTAGAGGTCCCTTCCAACCTCAACTGTTGTGTGATTCTGTGGAACGGTGCTCAAAAGCACAGACGAACCCTACAGAGCAGATACATGGCATCATCCTGGGAATACACCCACCTTCTGTCACCTGCTGTTCTGGAGAGACGTTGGAAGTCGAGAGGAAGCTGCTCGAGATGTTTTACAGTGGATGGAGGAGGCTGAGCAGCTTTGGTATTAGCATTTTTTTCTCTAATGAAGTGTGATGATAGCAGCAGTGGCGTTGGAGGGAATTTTCTTGAAACCATATATTGAAGGTGATGGTGAAGGGACAGGAAATCTGCCTGCCTACAGCTGTCTAAGCTGGAGCAACAGTGCAGTGATTTTAGCCACTTTTGCAATGGGCTGTGTCCTCTCTAATGAGGCATCCACCGAACACAAGGTGAAGCCCTGTGTGTGCATAGACCAACCCCGCGACTCCTCGGCCTGCGTGAACTCCCTTAGCTCCCGGCACATCTCCTGAAACACTTCCCCTTCTATCACACATGGTGAACATGGATTAGATATCAGCATAGGAGAAATGGTGCCGAAAATATTAAAATACTGAATAAATAAAAATGAAGGCCAGTATCACCAAAAATATTTAGGAGCTGACGCCTATTAAATATTATGCCCCTTGTGATTACCATCTGAGAGTCTGGATCTAAAAGTGCAGTTAGCGAGCAAAGATCCTGTCTCACTTTGTCCAGCCTTTGCTCTTGGTTTGACCAAAGGGAAGAGTGTCCTGAATTCTTTTTTCAGGAGGAACTTAATGTTCCTGAATCAAACAGAGCAGGGCAGGACAGGAGCAAACCCTACGGTGAAGTGACAAACAGAAATGAGATTGCTTGGGTGCAATGAAGGACAGAAATGAGATTGCTTGGGTGCCACGAGGGACAGATGCTGCTGCTTCATGGGCAACTGCAGACCTGCCAGAAGAAGCCAATTTAGGGTCACAGAGAGGCACCTGATGCAGCAGGGCTCTCCGTGCAGCGCCCGGGAGGGCTGCCACGCACAAGGACACTGTATCCCAAGTGCCAAGGGCAAACGTCAGCGTAGAAAACAATACCAAGCAGTTCTGCACATCAAAGATGACCCTGAGGAGACCTGCCAAGAATGTGGCTGCATCTGCCTCCGCAGCAGCCATCCGAGGGCCTGCACAAGGCATAACCTTCCAAGCATGCCGGAGCAGCAGTCGGCGCGGGTTTAACGGGCCGGGAGCGCTCGTGGATGTGCCGCGGCTCTGGAGCTGATGCTGTCACGAGGAGGGTGTCAGTCTTTTTATTGTCATGAATTTTTTTTTTGTTCCCTCCTTTGCCTTGCTCTACTGTTTAGTTTGAAAGCAGTATTAACTAAGGCCATTTTTTGGTTTAGTTGCCAACATAAATGTTCTTACTTAAGCAAACAAAATGTCCATAATCATCTGCCCTGTGCCTGGGTTGGGGGAGAGGCTTCCGAGAGCAAACTATTTGGAAAGGTACGTTGTTCCCGAGGGCACCGAGGAGGACTTGCCTATCCAGGAGGCCTAAGGGTGGGATCTTCAGGAAATAACACTTCCTTGTTACAGAAGAGAACAGAGAAAAGGTCATTTCATATTGGTGCAGCTCTTTGGCTTTGGTGGTAAAAAAGCCAGAGCTGGGAAACTTCAACTCTGCAGAGCAGGTTGGCTCGTGAGATGATAAAATCCTGCGGCTGACGAAGAGCAACGGCCGAAGAATACAAATCGCTCGCCGTATCTCCCCAGACAGCACGCGGCTCTCCCTTTGACACATTAATATTAAAACCAGGCAGGTCAAGTGAATAGTGTTTTGATTCTCAGGAGTTCTGCTTTGTCTCGCTGGCAGTTTGACATCTGCATGAATAAAAAAAATAGAAAACTATAAGTAGGGAGTCGAGCGTAAATGCACCCTTGAACTTTTCCTCGCATGGAGGTGACAATAACCAGAAAGATAAAGCTGCGGAAAACATCACCACGGGCAACGGATGCCGACGGGGCAGAGCGCTGCGCCGTGCCGGAGTCCTGCTCCTAATGTGCTATCTGGAGCAAGGCTGCGGAGGCCAAATCTGGGCTTGAACCAGATGCCTCCTAATTTATTCATGTGCTAACACAGGGCCAGCCGAACCAGTAGATGGTGAGACGCGTCCTCGACTCCAAAACACGCTCATTGGAAATGTTTGGGGTGGGAAGGCAAACCAAAAGCCGTCTGAGCAGCCTTCTGGTCCACGGCAAGATGAACTTTTTAGGGCCCGCGTGTGCCGAGATGATGCTCTTGCAAAATACCGTGAGCAAAGGAAGAAGTTACACAAGTGAGGCTGTGCTTTTCAAAAAGTACCTAGACCCTGCCCTCGTCTTCTCACCTGGAGAATTCCACAGGAAATCCCACTTACATGGTCAGTTTTGGAGTTAGTTTTTAGGTTATTAAATCATCTTTCTTTGTCACTGAGACAAGCTTTCAGTGTCCCAATTCTTTTTTTTTTTTTTTTTTTTTTTAAACAAAGAAAACAAAATCAAAAGTAGTTCCTCTGCATTTATATTCAGAGGAGTGGATTTTTTCTCCTGATGCCTGTGCTGCTGGACATGACAGCATGGCTATTGTGCAAGTGTGGAAAATGAGAAAGCTGGGTTATCAGCAGTATTATAATTAGTTATGAAAACTGACAGGATTTAAATGTTGTTATTAGTGATCTTAATGACATCTTGAGGGTAGAGTGAGCGGATGAGCCATTGCTCTGGCTGTCTGCTGGCTGGAGCTCCCTGGGGGACTGTGCACAACCAGGCTCCTGTCATCCTTCCCTGCCAATTAGTTGTCTTAGGAAGGAAGAGGGGGGAAAAAACCAAACTGGATGGTTCTCTGTCCCGTATCTTACTGCATACACCAGTTTTCTTTAGTTTTTGTGGCTTCTTGGTAGGTTGTTAACATAGCATTTCGCTTTGCAGGTGAGTTCTTTAGTGGTGAAGTTACTGCTAGAAGAGGATGCAGCTTTCTAAATGTGATTCTAAAACTATCTGAATTGGAGTAAATGTGGAGTAGGGATGAGATTAAGTATGTAGGACAAAGCATTTGCTTCAGAAATGTGTTTGTGTGACTGCAGGAGTGCATCGTTCTTCCATGATTAGGTCTTCACTAGTAAATGTAGGTGGGGATTCCTCCGCTAGGATGGCCTGAAACACTTGAGTTAAGCCAAGAACTGTTTACTGCTCGCTTTATTTTGGGAATTGTGTGAAAAAATCTTTATTTTTCAGAAGCAAGTTTGATTTGAATGTGAAGATTGGTGCCAAAATGCATCTGTTAGCAGCTTTTAATCTTCACGTTTGACAAAGCGCATAGACATGAACAAATTGTAATTTACATGATGAAACCGCGGGGTGATGGATTGTGGAACACCACAGCAAGGAAATAAATTTCACAAGATAAAAGGCAGGGGGTTGGAGTGCATTTACTTCTATTATAAGCTTTTACAGGGTATGTGCACTACAATGTCCTGCTACCTGGGCTCAAATCTACTAGAGTAAATCCTCTTCAGCAAATAAAGCTTTCTCTGGGACTCTGCTTTATTGGGAAGGAGATTATTTGGTTTTGAGGGTCATTCTAGAGTAGGATTTGAATGAACTTGAGTTGCTTTCCAAGATAAACACAACCCCAGAACAAAGCATATCTGGGTTTACGGTTACATGCGATGGTGTTTTAAGAGCTTGCACCTGGCATGGCAGAGGGAACATTAAAAGCCTGTGAAGAATTGCCAGGGCAACATATGGCACAGCCTGGTGACAAATCCAGAGCTGGGTCTGGCCTGGGTAGTGGCCCCGTGCCAGGGGTTAAGGTTCCCGTTGCAGTGACATGCAGCAGTTACGCATTTATCACTGCTATAACAAGGGGTAATTGCTCATCATTTGTCCTGAAACTCTTACAGGTGGTCTCTACTCCTGCTTTCCTGTTGCTTTCGGAAACCATAAGATGCCAGAGTTGGACTGATGGATTTCTCCCATGTCTTCCTCTGTAGTAATTGCTGCACCTTGCTGGCTCGTGGCATCCTTCCCTGGTCACAGTTCTTCAGGGGGTGTTTGCAGAAGCAGCTCTGATCTTTGGCAGGGCAGTCGCCCCGTTGAGCTCGGTCCTCTCTTCTGCTCTGTGCAGGGCTCAAAGCTGCCAGCCGACGTGGGCAAGGAAGCCAAACCCCTCTTGCTTTTAAAAGCATCCCAGGCCTTTGTTTGAAGGATGCACGTGGCATCTAATCCCAGCGCCCAGGCAGTGTCTGCAGTGACCGGGCTGCTCTGCAGTGGAACGTCGCGAAGCGGCTTCGGTTTTCAGCACATCTGCTAGAACTCATAGAGATCAACACGATGAAATATCAAAGCGGGGTGTCGGATATTGCAGCCACGCGGCACTCGCAGGGTGAAGGGAGAACCTAAGATGGGAAGGCACCTCCTGCGTCACTGATGGGCTGGGGATTTTTCTCCACACTGTCATGCAAACAGCAGCTTTCCAGGGTAGGTTCAATAAAGCCTGCTGCCCGCCCCCTATCCTGCTTAAAATTCCTGTAGGTTGGTGCTGGAACCTTTTCCTAATTCTGTTCGTGGCTGGTTTCTGGTGTTTTCCGTCCCAGGTTGTTGCAGACAGTGACCTGCTGTCTCTCGGATAAGCAGCCTCGTTGCTGCGGGTGTCCCGTGCGAGGAAGGAGCTCTGCTCCGGAGCGCCGGGCGCGCGGCAGTCCCTTCCCGGCCGTGTGCCGGCGCTCCCGGGACGGGATGTGGCGGGATTGCCCTGGGATCGTGAGCGGGATCCGCTGCCAAGCTGCAGCGCGCAGCGCGGAGGTCCTGGCACCCACCGCCACGTCCCACGGGAAGGGATTGTTGGAGAAAGGACTGAGCTGGGGGCTCCTGCGGAGCTCTGTCTCTGGCTGCGAGATGTTGGTTAGTTCCTCCTTTCCCCCTTCCCAACATTTTTTTTTGTTACGCAAGGGCCGGACCATCTGGATGGCAGATGATACCTTTGTGTCTGTCTGTTTTCAGTTTTCCTCCTATAAATCATCTGATGTAGCTGCTTTCTCCTGCTCGAGCTCTTCCCAGGATTTGAACCACTTTTGCGTTAAAGCTGAGCTTTCTGCTGGGGCTCCCGCTCCTGCTGCGCATCCCAAATAGACACGCTCCAAAGTATCCAAGATTCCCCAGCACCGAGAGCGCTTCCCCACGCTGAGCCCCCATCTCTCGCTCAGCCAAGTGGGCTCTGTCTCACTTGTTTTTCTCCTCTAAATCTGAGCAGAAAGTCACGTTTGTTTTGTTCATTAAGGTTCTGCTTAGTTTGCCCCGCAGTTTTGTAAAGGGCCGCTCTTGTAAGCGGGAGTTTCGCGATGCCGAGGCCACGGGTGCCGTTGAAGGCCTCCTCCCCATCCGCCCCGTTGCACAGTGCCCGTTCCTGGAGTCCTCCCGTCTCCCCGGAGCTGTCACAGTGCGGCTGTGTGGGGACACCGTTCCGCCCTGGGGTGACGGTTGTGCCCGTGGTTGCTCGGGGCCAGGGCTGTGCGCTCCCATTGAGGAGCTGTTGTGTGGGTAAGTTTGTTTTAAATCTGCTGCCTGCTAGTTTCATGCGCTACCGCCTCCTTTTTTAGTTTTTTTCCTCTCTCTCCAGGCAGAGAGGTGATGAATAGCTGTTCACACTCGTTTTCGGGACTTGGCAGAAGTCGGGCCCGCAGCTTCAGGCCTTAAGAGTGGTAGCAGAGCCCACGCGCAGGGATTTCTCTCCATTCACTCTTTCCTCCTGTCTGCCGTGGCCTGTTCCCAGACCTCCAGCAGGCGGGATGCTCCATTTCTATCCAATAACCCCTCTTCCCTGGTGTGATGTGTGATTCCTTCCTTCAGAGCCATCTTGGATCGTAGCCTACGGACACTGCTCTCTGCAAGAGCATCTTGAGATGCTGAAGCCCTAGAGACTGTTCCTATTTCAAGAGTCTATCTCTGATCCCATCTTTCTAGTCTACTTCTGTATATCATTAGGTAACACTTAAATTTGCTCTTGAGAGAATTTCTCCGTTTAGCACATAACTTGGACCTACCATGTGGTCCACATTAATCGATGGCCCTAGCATTAACGCTCTTCGGTGACTGTGTGGAAATCATTTCACTGAGTGCTCTGAAGCTTGGCCAGAGAGTGAATTCAATGTGAATGACCATGAGTCACTCCTGCAAACCGCCCTGCGGAGGTGGGCGCAGGGGGTGACTCGCCTGCCGCGGAACCGCCGCGGTTCATCCCGGGTTGTCTGCAGAGCTTTGTCCCGGGATGCTGGAGCCGCTGCCACCTTCCATCGCAGCTCCCTCCGGGGGAAAGGACTCGTGTTACGTGGTGTGATGGGCACGGAGTGTAAATGAACCTGGGGGTCTGTCATGTAAATGCTGCGTTGCGGGGTTTGAATGCGAGATAAAGGAGCCGGGCTCTCCGGGGAGACCCCGCTGAGCGATTGTCGGGAAGAGCCGAGCGGGATCTCCGAGGAGGGGGCAGCTGCCTCCCCGGGCCCTTCCTCACGGGTTTGTTAAGGGGGTATCGGCAGCAGCAGATTTCTGCTGTTTTCTTCAAAAATAAACAAGCAAATATCCTGGCACCTTCCATGTTTGCAGCGGGGCAGAGGTAACGTGGGCTGCTGCACTGCCCTGTCGGCATGATTGCCTCTCGCTTCCTTCCCTGCCTCGTGCAGGCCAGGGGCACCTGGGGGTGTCTGCCCCGAGGGCCCCTCCGTGTCCCAAAGGGTGGTCCATAATGTCCATCAGCTTCTCCGTGTGTAGCGTGGCAGCCCAGGCTGTATTGTGGGGACATGTGGCCAGCTTGGACCCCTTGTGTGGCAGGTACCCCCAACAAGAAGGACTAAAGCATCTCACCTGCTCCCTGGCACCACATACCGGCAGAGCCACTGTGATCGAGTGGGTTTTTTTGCTAATTTTCTTTTTTTTTTCTCTTTTAAAGGTGAACCCAACACCGCAGGGTACACGAGCACTGCTCAAAATGATGTACTGCCCGCACTGCCGGGGCCTGGTGTCCGTGAAGCCGTGCTACAATTACTGCTTTAATGTCATGAGAGGCTGCTTGGCCAACCAAGGAGACTTGGATGCGGAATGGAATATCTTTATGGGTAAGGCAATACAGCTTACAACTATGGATGTGAGTGTAATATGAGCATTAAACCAAAACATGGGTTGAAGCATCACGGGTTGAAACCATTCATGTCGAGTACGTGCTGAGTGTTGCTTATTGGAATGGTATTTGTGAGCGGCCGCGTGCTAGATTTTTAAGGTATAATATGCATCTTTCACTTCTGTGTCTCTGTACATGGCAAAGCCTTTGCAGTTCACAGCATTCCCTAAGTAAACGAGGCTTTCGCAGTGCTAGCGACCGCTGCCGCAGCAAGTCCTAGGGGTGAAGCTGCCGTGTGCTCCTGGGCCTGGAGCAGCTCTACAGGCTGGAGCTGCTCCAGCTCCGAGAGGCCTCGCGCGTCCTGCTGCTCCCGCCGGCCTGCGTTCATAGGCAGCGAGCCGGAGTTCAGCACGGCGTCTGGGAACGTGAGGGCCAAATACCCATTAGAAACAGGCAAAGCGAGCCCCGTTTTGGAGGGAGGACCCGCTGCCTCTTAAGCCACGCACCCTGATGTATGTGCCGCTTCCTAATTTCCATGCTACCCCTTATCCATTGCTTTTCCCATGCTGCTAGCTTTCCTAACTCGCAGTCGCAGTGTCCCGCAGTCAGAGTGTCTCTGTCAGGCGCAGGGAGCTTGGGGAAGAGCTGCGGGCCTGTATTTTACATTAAAAAAAAATGAATGGAACATGTGTCTAATTTTTCAAAGAGCTCATTTGGAGCTCAGCCACCATCCTTTTGAAATGTTGATAGGCCTTGTGTGATGCTGTGCTAATATTTTTGCTATTGTCTTCCTGCTCGCTCCGTCTCTTCCATGCTTATGAATCTGTATTATTTGGTGTATGAAAATTACACTGCAGTGTTAAATTCTACGTTGGGCCAAGACACTGCAGGGCTTGGTGCCTCGGGTTTTGGGAGTGGGAGCAGTCAGTAAAGTTGAAAGTTTTTATTTGTGCAGACTGCTTTGGTTAATTAATCGAGAAGCCTTGATTAATCTGTGGAAGAGCATCCTTTGGGAGCAGTCTCCTCACTCCAGTTACTGGATGATGAAGTGCACATCTAAATTTTCTGCAAGGCTGTGGGACTCTTCCAACACAACTACTGGAAAAAAATAGGCTGTTAGGAAAGTAAAGTTTTCTCATTCATTAAACAGTGGGATTAAAAAAAAATTGCTGATAATTGGCATTTCAGACTAGATTTAAATCTCAGAATGTGTTTTCCCATGTTTTGTCCACTGGCTTTTCACTTAACTGCCTGTGCCAACTGGATGTGTGCATGGTATTATTTTCAGAAGGCTTTTTCTTGCCTGTGCATTCCATATAGGGAGTTAAATGTGACACTAAATTGGGTTTCCAAGTCATTCTCCGGGAGGCTGACACGTCCCCCCTCCTCCTCCATTCCTCCCAGCCCTCTTTCTCATGAGAATATTAAGTATTTCAGCTACAATTGTTGCTGAAATAGCTCAAAGCCAGGAGACTTGCAAACATCTAGTCCAAGTAGAAAAGAGGAATCCCATGAAAGGGAAGGGCATAATGCCAGAAAACAGACAAAAGCACAAGCAGCTAATTGCTGTAGGTGGTATGCGGCTAGGAACGAAGCGCGGGGAAGGCAGCGAGCCCTGTCACACAAGGCTGAGCAGGGGCTGCCTGCAATAACTGAGGTTATGAAACAAGGCAAAATAAATAAATGCGGCTCCAGGTTGGAAGAAAAGCTTTTTCCTGGCAGTGCTTCCTTGCACAGAGGCTTCTTGACTCCGCTTCGATATAGGATTAAGTTTTGCTGCGTTTACTGGCAGTGCTTGCTGGTTTCTCGTGCTCTGCAGTGATTCTTGCCGTGTCTTAGTGTGTGTTTAATCATGGAAGAGGTACTAGTTATGTTGCAAACTTGGCTTTTCGTCTGAATTTGGCACTTGATGCAAACAGAATTAAACAGATCTGGTGTTTGCAGGGGAGTCATGTGTGACGAATGGCTTGTGCGTATGTATTTTTAAAAACAAAACAAAAACACTAAAAAAAAAAAAAAGCCACCTGGACGCTCTCATGGTTGATGCTATTTTGCATTGCAGGTTTAAATACTGACTTACAATGATGTTATATTGTGTACCAAAAGTAGGTCTTGAAAATTGCGAAATAACTTAGTTAAATGAGCAGCTTGCAATAAATAGTTCAAGTATAAATTATTCCAGGTACATGGGAATATACATGCCCACGTGTATATAAGCATGCTTGTGTTTTAAACATGTCAGAATTTGTAAAATCATTTCTCACTGTGCTGTAACAAAAGTTTTGCTCTTTGCCCTTCCTTTCCCCTCTCTAACTTGGTTTATCTCAGTATTGATTGCCTGCTTTGGCCCAGATAGACAAGTAGCTCTGATTAAAGTTAGTGAGACTTCCGTGAGCTTATACACAAGTCGCCTGTCACTTTTCTAAGTTTTTTTTAGGATTAAAAACTTCATTCTTGCATACTTCTTGCATATTTAAAGCTGCAGCATATGGAATAATGCCTAAACTGCAATCTTTTCTCCCATTTAACTACCTTTAAGTGATTTTGCCATCTATTCTGGCCACAATTGTATCCCAATTAGACAGGGCTCCACTTTGTTCAAGCCAGCTCTTGGCGTGGGGAGGTTTCCTGAATGAGCAGTGGTAATCTCCAATGCCTTTTCATGATTTTTATTTTTTTTCCCTCCACAAAGGTTTGCTCTGCTCAAAGATGTAGAATTCAGGCTCCGTAGACATATCTGGAGTCCGACTTTGTGTACAAGGAATTTTTTTTTTTATTGATTGTTGTTAATGAATGGTCAAGGTCTTCCCCCTCCTCCCCTCCCCTTTTAGAGCAGATCTGGGGGTTAAGGCTGAAAACTGCCTTTTGTTCCGCGAGTCAGACGGTGCGGCTGGGGCTGGGGGTTTCTGCTTGTTGGTGGCACAATGCGAGGGAACCGCGTTCCTTCGGGCCAGCGAGGGACTTTGTGCTGCCGATTGTCTCAATGCCAGCAACAGGGACAAACCTCTGCGGGAGGAAAAGGCTCCTTAAGGGATGGTGGATGGCGCTGCACACAGGAGCTGCACTTTCCCCTTCCCAATTCCAGACGACGACAGTCTTTTCCATGCGCCAGGCTTGTGATAAATGGCTACGTTGCATTTCCCACCCCATGTTATTAGGAAGGAGACGGACCTCCTGCAGCGCCTTGTAAACGTTGGATCTATTTGAACCGCAGCTGGGGACAGGGGAGAGGAGCAGGGCAAACCTGGGGGGACGAGTTGCCCCTGCTCAACCTGTGGCTTTGCTGCCCTTGCCCGCCTCGTTCCCGGTATCCGCAGCCCTCGCCGGGTGTCACACGGTGCTGGCACAGGGGACGTGCTCCAGCTGTGGCTGCTGCTGGGGACACCAGCCAGCGCCTGGTGGGAGGTAAAAACCTGCAGGACATCCCCAAATCAAAACCCGTGGAGCTGCATAGAGAGTCTCCTCCCCGCTCCTTTTATTTCATTTTTTTTTCCCTTTTTAATGGAAGTTTATTCCATTTAGTGCTTCTTGGTGGTATCTATCGCTGCTCCTGAAGAGCTACAGTTGAATATATTCTCCAAGGCCAATTATTGCTTCCCTTATCTTTTCTAGCCAGCTTTGGCAGCGCTGCTGGAGGCCGAATGCATTTTCTATATCAGCAGTCAAAGCGGCGGCCGCATTCCTCAGCGGCGATGCACGTAACGCCATGGCACCGCCGCTGACAAAGGACCCAATTCGCGCGACATTCCCATGGTCTTGTGGATGGCCTGCCCGGCGCTAAGTTTACAAAGCCGCCAAACAGCCAGAAGAATTGGGGTTTATGTTTCCTTTCAGTCTTTCACAAACACTTTATTGATCTGCAGCCCTTCCTGGCCGCTCGGAGAATGGAGTAGTTACAGAATTGAATGATTTTTTCCCCAATTTTTATTTATTTATTTGTTATTTGTTTTGATTTTAACTGCATTTTGTGTGTTTTTATGCTCTGTCCATAATATTTTTATTTGAAACGCGAGTGGCTCCCTGCGAGCTGCGCCGGGATGTCCTTTATGCGCGTGAAACCCCCTCCCCAAGAGCAATGACAATGATGAACACATTTAAGTTGTGCTCCACTTGTTTACAAAAAGTCTCCATTTGGTGGCACATCAAACGCATTTTTCTCTCCTCTGGCACAATGGTATATTCACACGAGCAGTCATTACTCAGAGATTTGAAGCATCACTTTATTGGAGCCCACCACAATACAGTCTAAGACTCTTTGTTTCATTTGTTATTACTTTTTTGGGGTGTTTTTTTTGGATGCATTAGTTCAGACCTGTTCGTAGGCCCTGACAGCTAAATTCCCGCTCCGTCACTGCCGCTCGCGTGTTTCCGTGGGTGTTTCCTGCGGATCAGGCTCCGCAGTGAGGATGCTCATGGTCCCGACATGGTCCCCGTGTCCCTGCAGCTCCTCCAAAGTCACTTTTAAGACGCGCCGCCTCTAACCCAGTCTTGGAAACCTTTAATGTGTTGACTTGTCATCAGGAAGCGGGCTTGCATGCTCCAGGAACACATGCATATATATAGATAGATAGATATACATATATATGCATATATATACATTTAATATACAAGTAGCATGATTGTAACTTTAGCTCTTTTTTTAGTGCAGTTTAAAATGACTTAGGCATTAAGGCAAAGCTATTAAAAATCATTTAATCTGTGGAATATCTTTGTAGGGCTTTAACTGGTTGACGTAAACTCACGGAAGATTTTTGCTTTTTGGAAGTACCTCCTGCACTTAGGAGGAGGATGAATGTCATGAGAAACACTTTTCAGGAGAAATTAATAGACTGAATGTGGAACGCCCTTCTCTTCCTAATGGAAGGGAACAGGCGTATCCTTGGAAGTGGGAGGAACTCCTCTGGAGAGGGTTTCCTCGGGGCCTGCAGGGCATCCTATGATCTGGCCTTCTGCATTGCGTGAGCCAGGAAAATGTGAGGAATGAAACGCCAGCGGAAAGCCATAAATTTGTGGCACAGCTGCCCAAAGTGGCACGGGAGAGCAAAACAGAAAGCAGAATGCCCGAGGGACCGCAGGGAAATTAGCGTCAAATGAAGGTTGTGATGGATGGGAAGAGGTGGCTGTTCAGCACGGGCGGCCTTGCCTGGGCGAAGCTTTTGGGGGAGAATCGAAGCGAAAACTTAAATGCAGCACAGGGCGAAAACTTAAATGCCAGGAAGAGGCTTCCAGAGGCAGCAGTTTCGTAGCTGGTCGATTCAATGATGCATTTGTGCTAGCAGCTGGAGGGCTGATCCAGCGTTGCCCACGGGACTTCTCCATCTCCCCTTTCATAGAGATGTGGCCAACACATCATTAGTGCCCGGCGCTAACCCTGGGCTCTCGGGCAGTTTCCTTGTTGCAAATAGTCCATGTCGTGTCAGAAGGCAGAGCCTTGGACTTCTCCAGCTCACCAAGGGCTGCAGCTTTGGGTTCTAGAAGGGTTCTAGAGGTGCTGCTGCTCTTTGTCCTTTTTTTCCTTGGTTTCTCGCTTTCTGGACCAGCACAAGGAAGCTGATGGTTTTCCCTGCCTCAGCTTTGAAAGTAGTCTTTAGGAACAAATGACACAAGGCAAATCTTTAGTAAATTAGTAGAAAGAGGAGGGCTTTAGGTAATGCTTGTTCTGCTGGGAGTAGTTGATTACAGGCTGCCTTTTGGCTAATTGCAATAGCTCTCCCTCATTTAATGCTGCTTTTGATGTGTACGAGTCCTGGCGTGGTGTTGGCAGACCTGCAGTGCAGTAAGTGCCGTCCAGGCCAGGGAGGCTGTAGGCACCAGGAATGGAAAAATCTGTTTCCTGGAGGTGTGTCCTGCTCACAGGTGATGTTTTGGGGGTTAATTTCTGTGCTTTGGTCAGCACCTTCCCTGAGTCCTTCTACAGGCACCACCCTGGGCTTCTTGCTTGCTGCTGCATCCCTTACCCGGGAGCAGTGGGCTGCCTTGCGCAGGAGGCCTGTTGGAAAACATTTTCTGATTCTGAGGAAATATTGCTGAAAAATGTCACTTGTTCAAGCTTGATCGTGTGAAGTTGCACAAGACAATACTGAGTTGCCATTTTATGACTGATGGTGGGGGACTTATTTCTCTTCACAGCATCTATAAATGCAGAGTTTAGACCAGTGGGTCTGTGCTTCTCGGCACACTTAATGTGTCCGTGCAGGTTCTTCATTAAAACCTTTTATTTCTCTTTATCTCTGTTAGACTCTATGTTGCTGGTAGCAGAGAGGCTGGAGGGTCCCTTTAACATTGAATCCGTCATGGACCCCATTGATGTGAAGATTTCAGATGCCATCATGAACATGCAGGAGAACAGCATGCAAGTGTCTCAAAAGGTAAATGGGCCAAGAGAAGAGCCTGACTTTGTTTATCCAGTGCATTTCAGTTCCCTGCTGTAGTCAATAATTGTTTTTCTTACATGTCCTTTCAAGCAAGCGTGATGCCATCGTATTATTTTTGTGGGTGATGGGGTTTGGAATTACTGGTTTGAGTTGCTCCCTGGAGCGAAGAGTTCTTGCAAAGTCCCATTTTGTAAAACCATTTCCCTCGCTCGCGCAGGTTTTCCAGGGATGCGGCCAGCCAAAAACCCTTGCGCAAGGCCGGGCCGCGCGCTCCGTCTCCGAGAGTGGTTTCAGCGCTCGCTTTAGGCCCTACAACCCAGAGGAGCGGCCAACAACAGCTGCTGGCACCAGCTTAGACCGGCTGGTGAGTGCGCGCGGTCCCGTCCCCGCTCACGTGGCCCGTGGCCAGCGCGAGGGGCTCCCTCGTGCCCGCGGCCGACAGACCGTCTGGGTGAAGGTTTCACGTGGATTCGGGAGGGTGGGAGCCCACGGGTCTGTGTAGCACAGTGTGTTTTTTCCATCTGTGATTTATAGGATTTTTTAATATTCCTTGGCTGTCTTAAGCTCTCTGAAGGGTGTAATCTGCCCATGACTCTCTATGTGAATTACCTCAATGCTCATATGTCAGAAAGTGCCTGTTTTAAAGGCTCCAGTTATGAGTAATATGTGTTTGAAGAGTGCTGTTTGATTTTGTATTAAAAAAAGTAAATCAACCATCAAGACTATCCAACTTTACATGCAGCATAAAGATCTGGCCTGGACGTGTCTGTTGTGATAAAAGTGCGTTTCCAGCTTCGCTTTTAACGAGTGCTTGGTATGCTGGATTGTGTCCTGTTTTCTATGCTTTCTTTTTTTCTTTTTTTAAATAGGTTACTGATGTGAAAGAAAAGCTGAAGCAAGCCAAAAAATTTTGGTCATCTCTCCCTGGCAACATTTGCAATGATGAAAAGATGTCTGTAGGCACCGTCAATGAGAACGAGTGCTGGAACGGCAGCGCCAAGAGCAGGTTTGGAGAAGTGGCATTAACTCCTTCCCTCCCTGCTCCTGTGTCATGGTCTTTGGCCATGGCTGCCCGACCTCCCCACTTCATGGGACAGGAGTTACCAGCTCCCTCGGGGCTGGGGGCTGCAGGGATCTCTTCTTCCCGCTGGGAGAGCTTGTGAAGCCCAAGGCTTGTCCAAGCTCTGCGTAGTGGTTTGCTTCAGGGCAGGGATTTGAGTCCAGCTGCCCAGAGGGATAACAGCCACTCGGTCATCACGCCTCTCTGCTGGCCAGAACCTACCGAGCTGCTGCTCGCAGGTCTTGGGAGCAGGGAGCTCCTTCTGGCAAGAGCTGGACTGTTGGGTTGTCCAAGAGCGCGTTGCCTTGGAGCTCCCCACTCACGTTATGGGACGCTTATTGGGAGCTGCTGTTGGGTTTCTTGATGAGCAAGTGTGAAAGAGATGAAGAGGTTCATGAAAGGTCTGCTCCTCCTTGCTGAGGGCAGGGGCAGAAGGAGGCCGATGGTTTTCATGTGTGCATTTTATGGAAAAAAGAGCTATAAAACTTTTTTTTTTTTTTTGAAGTAAGAAATTACCAACACATGAATCGACCAAAGGAGTTCTGTCATATGGTTTATGTAACCATTTAGCTTTTATTTTGGAAATAAAAGATTTTTGTTTCTGTTTGGTTACTGATAAAATAAGCAAAAACCAAGATGTTCCATTAAGAAAAAGTATCCAAAGATTTCCCACAGTTTTTCTAAGTAATAACAGTTCCTGTTGTGATATTTTTAAAATTTTTGAGGTGCAAGGTTGAGACTTTTTTCTTGCACACATTTTATAGTGTTCTGGTGGTGCCTGAAACTATTTTGCTTCACCAAGGGGATGCTTGGAGTCTCTGTCACTTGCAATGGCTCTGCTGTCCTGAGGTCCCCTCCCAATTTTAGGACGAAGTCTGAGCATGCAAGTTGGGTAGCTAGATTTAACAAAAATGAGAGAGAGGGGGAAAAAAAAAGGCGCATCTCTGCTGTATAACAGGTTTGTGGACTCGGTATGTTTTAGGTAGCTGGTCACAGCTACCGTAGGTTTCTCTGTAACCCCAAAGATGATTTTCCAGCTGTGCCACCTCGCCCATGACGGGCTGCAGGGCTCACCCTGCCGAGCTGCTGCTCCCTCAACAGCAGAAATGCTTTCTCCTTAGGTACGACTTTGCGGTGACGGGGAACGGCCTGGCAAGCCAAGTGAATAACCCAGAGGTGGAAGTTGATATCACCAAGCCAGACATGGTGATTCGCCGGCAAATCATGGCCCTCCGGGTGATGACCAACAAACTGAAGAACGCTTACAGTGGGAACGATGTTGACTTCATTGACATAAGTATGTTTGCTGCTGTTTGTCTTTGCTTTTCTTCTTCTTTTTTCCTCTTAATTGGATTTCATGCTAACACAGGGTATCTGGTTAAGCTTCAGATGTTTGTAAGCGTGTTAGTAAAGAGGTGGTAAATGGCATCTGCCAGGCTCTGTGTGCAGGGTCCTTCCCAGCCCTGCTGTTTTCAGAAGGGTTTAAGACGGCCCTGTGTGTAAGTCTCGTGGACTTGAGGCCTGTGTTTAAGTCTCATAAATGTGGAAACAGTGAGTGCTGCAAGGCATCAGCAAGCTTCTTATGTCAAGAATGTCAGGAAGGCATCTGCATGCTTGGGGTTTTTATCTGCTGCCTCCGGTAAGTGCCGTGTTCCGCTGCAGATCATAGAGGAATACAAAATGCATTTGTTTTCCCTAGGTGAGGAAAGCAGCGGAGAAGAGAGTGGAAGTGGCTGTGAACTTCAGCAGTGCTCCCCGGAGTTCGAGTTCAACGCCACCGAAGTCACTGGAAACTCCAACAAGAGCGATAAAAAAGTGAACACTTCTGCCGCCGCCAGCAGCGGTTCGTCACGAGCAGCCCTGTGTTTTAGCATCTTGTTCCTGGCCATGCAAAGACAATGGAGATAATTGTGCAGCTTAGGGGAAAAGACAGACTTTTATTTTCAAAGTTAGAAGGCACCTGCTTTCACTTTTATACCATCTAGGGACTTTGCTTTTTAAGTTAATGGACAACAGTGTACAGTTTTTACTATGTTGCCACTGGTTTTAAGGTATTGATTTTTTTTTCCCTTCCTATTCTGGGAATAACAGGAACAGGGGCTACCAGTCTGTCCCCTTCACCAAGAATCCATGTTAGAGGTGGATAACAAAAATGTATATACAAGCCTGTAGTTAGCTCTGCATTTGTGTCTTTATCACTTTTTTCTTTTTTTTTTAATTTTTTATTTTACTGTATTTCTTACAAAAAAAAAAGGCAAAAAACCCTCCCCACAGTCCTTTTGTGGCATGTAACAAGTACGTGTTTCTGAAAAGAGAAATATCTGTACAGAAGCAAGTTTTATTTATCATGTTATCTTATGGGGGGAAAAAATAATTGCCCAACGAGCAGAAAACATGTTTCACATAGTTAACTTCCCATTTATCCGCATTACGTTAGCTGCCTTATCTGGAAAGGAGTGGAAGTAATTTGTCTCTATTATGTGGTAAAACAGAATGTGAAGGCATAATTGGTCTATATGCCATATGCCCCATTTGCATAAAGCGTTAATACCAGGAGCAGCTTTTCCTTTTTTTACAGGATGTTGGGTGAAATTGGAAGAGACTACAGAGAAATGCAGTTTTGTGGGAGCTGGACAGGGTTGTCCCTTTGTTCCCCTGGATCCTTGCAATTAGCCGCAGCTCCCGTAGGTCAGATCCCGGCGTGCAGCCCCAGGGGGAATAAGGCATTAAACTCGTTCGCTTGGAAGCAACTTGCTGTGTCACAGATCCCAATGCCAACGTGTGTCTTGTCTGCAAATTTGCTAGCTGGATGCTGGAATAATTTTTTTTCTTGTAGTGATACCTGGTGGGGCGGGTGGAGGGAGTTGCTGCTGTTTTTACAGGAGTTTTGTATCCTCTCTGGTTGGGAGGCGAAAAGGGAAGGGTCTGGAGACGTGTTGCAGGCAGAGCAGAGCACGAGCAGGCAGGAGCCGGCAGGGCTGAAATGGCCCCGTTTTGGTGCATTTGGTCAGCTGGACACGGAGCCAGCGCAGCCCTTCGGCACCAGCCGGGATGCTCCCTGCATCCTGCTCCACGCTCTCCACTGCTGCTTTCGCGGCTGAAACAGCGTTGTGGTGAACGACAACTCATGAATAAAAGAAGTGTATATTTTTAAGAGAAGGTATGAAATAATTTTAAAAGGAGCTTAGGAAAAAAAAGTCTTCAGAAAGACTCAAAATCATTCTGCACATCTCCTGCCTTAGGTAGCCTTTGTGCCTGGCTGGACACTGGAAGCCGGCCAGGAGAGCAATCCCCAGAGAGAAGGTTTGTTATATTCCACCCTTGTGTTGTAAGGATAATTTTCTATTTTTATATTGAAGCATTAATTACTTGTTAGCTCAGGGTCAACGCTTTATTCAACTTTATTTTCACACCAAATCTCTGCAAAACTATAAAGATGGAGTACTCTCGGCTGGCATAAACAATCCTGGAGGCTTAATTTCACTAGAAGTAGCCAGTTATTTATTAAAACATGATGTTAGTAGAGTAGGGATATTCTGGCTAGATTATTTTTCTTTAGGAAATAAATCATGGAAGCATAAAATTGAAAAAGTTATAAATTTATGTGTGGGAAAAAATGGATTGTAAATAGCTAAGTTGCCTTGCGAGGAATTGGAAAATGTGCTGATACTTAGAAACTACCTCAGTTCTGAGGAATTTCCTTTCTAGCTTTCAGTGCTATTACATTTACTTGGTAGAAGTGAATCTGGTCTCCAAAATGTAGCTCAAAGAGTTATCCCTATAGACCTTGTTAGATTGTTTTTAATTTAGAGGGTTGAACTACATCCAGCTGTTTTCTTTCAGCTAAGTTCCCTAACAAAGAGAATTTCTGAATTAAATATTGCTGATGGTTTCCATGACTTTTACTGATTTGTTTGGTTTCATGGCATTTTCTGATTGCCCTTTAATTATTTAAATGGTTCTAGCCATTTGAATTTTAATCCTGGAATAAACAAACCTTAGATGCACTACCATTGTAAATATATCACAGTAAGGTCTGACTGGATAACCCTTCTGGCTTACACCCAGCTGGCAGGCCGGCAAAGTTAAATGAAGAAAAAAAAAAATTAAACTTCTTCGGAGCTCGGAGGATGGCGGAACAAAAGCCCTTGTGTTCGGAGCGGCTGACTTTTCCACGATCTCAGTTTTTGGCATAAGTGTTCATATGTGAGAAAGTTGCTTGTAAATTCTCCTGCTTCGGAGCATTCTGCCCAGCGTGTACTTAAAGAAAAACATTTCTGTGTTTATATTTATCGTTTTACAACTAATTGCCTACTAATTATTATTCATTAGTTCGGGGAAAGCGAACAATGCAAAGACCTGACGTGGGTTTTAAGCTTGCCTGGTTGACTTTGTTTGTAGCGGAACAACCCTCCACTCTACAAAGGACAGAGCTGTCACCTGGGGCTACAGGAAACGAGTAAACACCAGTGTAGGATGATCAAAAGTTGTGTTCCTGCTTTTATTTTGCATTTGCGTGTGAAATCGGCTTTCTGACATGAGTTTGTAAAGTAAACTGTAAGCATATGGACTGAGACATGTTGCTGGCCGCTCGCTAGCGGGAATGCGTTTTCTCCGTTCCTTCAGTTTTTTTGTTTTTGTTTTTTTCCATATAACCAATGCCATTATGACCATGTTTTTGTTTTGTTTTTAAATCCATCCATAGAATTAGTGATTAATGAAATTAATAATGAGCTTCAAATGTAAAATGAACCAGAGAGATGGTATTCTTGGCGGCATGTAAGCTGCTCTGTTTTCCCAAAGACTTGGAATAAAAAAATACAGTTCTTGAAAGGATCTGCTTTAATAGATCGATGAATCTCTTGCTGTTCTGGGTCGCAAGCGTGCAGCTTTCTGTTGACATGCACAGCCAAATTGCTCGTGGTTTCTACAGCCTCCATATTTACCCTTCTGGTGATAATGAAGGAAGAAAAAGAGCAAATAATTGAGATTGTTGTAATCAGACGGTCTCTGGTTTTGCACTGTGCTGGATGGGGTGGCCCGAGGCAGCGCATGGGCCGTCTCTGCTGGTCCTGGCCAGCCCCAGCTGCCCGCAGCCACCGTTACCAGCCTCGCATCCCGGCCCTGTGTCCTCACGGAGAATTGGGAGCATTAGTTGGAAAGGGTGCAACCTCGCAGTACTTTGGTTGTTTCTGAAACCCGACGGTGCTGAATTTCCTTGTTCTTGGATTGTTCTAGCTGGATTTAATGTGCTGCTGCAGGTATGACCTCTGGAATGCCCTTAACTCTTTTCTCATGATAGTGGCTGGTATGAGACCTTTCAGAACAAGGTACATAAAAATTCCTCCACGTATTTGGGTGCTTTTATGCATGTTCCCCAATAACTCATGGCCATGTTTGTCGTCATCATCTTCCACCATCCCCAATAACTCATGGCCATGTTTGTCGTCATCATCTTCCACCAAAGATGGAAGGTAAGATCCATCAGGAAATCACATTGGTGAGACTTGGTGCCATGGGGCACTGTCCTGCTGGGATTCATCACTTTGAAGCACCTGTAAAATCTCCAGTTCTTGCCTGGGGAACCTTGAGGATTGCTGAGGTCCTGCCCCTTCCCGTGGGATGGGAACAGCAGGCTCTTGCTTTGCTGAAGGCCCATTTTCCATTTGCAGCTTTTGTACTGTCCATCCTATGTCTGGCTGTTCATATTGACGCAGCACTGATGAGGGTTTCATTCCCCTCCATTTTTTTTTCTCTTTTCTCTCATTTTTTGAGGTCTACAATTGGCCACTGTTATGCCGTATTCATTTCTTTTAGTGTAGAGTGTACTGCTTGGTTGGAAACTGGTGGGCATGGTTGTTGCAGAAAACCCATGCGTGGGTAGATCCACCTCTGATTATCAGAAGAAAATAACTTGTGTCATTTTTTTAAATGCTGGTGGTTTTACTTTCCCCTCTAAAGCAGGCTGTGACCCTGGGATAACTGCAGAGTGTTGCTACGAGGGCATCCTGAAGTCCGACGTAGTGGCTGGTTTTGCCTGTATTGGCCCTATAGGTGGGTATTGCAGTGTCTGCAAGAACGAAGGGCTGGGAAGGCCCTTTCCTGGTGGTTCTTCTTTTCCTTTGGATGCTAAAAATAGTAGTAACTAATTAAAAAAGAAAAAAGAAAGGACAACACACCCTTGTCTACCTCAAGGCTGCACGTAATCACTGGAGATTGAGAAGCCCCAGGAGCTGCTGTCGTTTCGGGTTGCTGGTGAGGCCGCTCTGCGCTTTCTGGAGCTCTCACGGCTCTGCGTTTGCGTTTGCTCCGTGCCGGGCTGCGTTCTTGCCTGGGGTGCTTGGGCTTGACACTGGTGGCTTCCTGTCCCAAACGGGCACCAAGTCCTGCACGGTGTTGCTCTGCCTTCCTCTGTGTTATCTCCTCCAAGTTGTTGTGTTTTAATTGTTTAAGGTAATCAGTATCTGTACTAGAGATGGTGTAATACCAGCCTTTTTAGGACTATAGGAATGCAAGCTAACCCCAGTGATAATTTGATTTTCTTCTCAGTAATGCTGTTTCAGGCAGTGTTTTTTGTTGTTTCCCCCTTTGCTGTGCCTTGTTTCAGGGTGCAGCTGTTGTCTGGGAAGATGCAGCTCCTTTCCCTAAATACTGGGTCACGTGTGCTTAAGTGCACTATAACTCTCATCTAAAGGATTGAGAGTCCCTCTGTGACGAGGGAAGCACGGAAAGGCTGGGGAGGAAAGGGAAGGCATTGCGGACAGGGTCCATTTGTCCCCCTTCTCCAAAGGGAGCAAAGCCCTGGTTTTTGGCAGTCTTTCGGAGAGGCAGCTTGGCCAGGAGTGGTGGTGGCCGTGCCGAAGAGCCTTGGGAACACCAGGAACTTCGTGTTCCTGGTAGCAGGAGCAGAGCAGGTCGGTCTCCAACAGCCTCCCCTGTGGCAGGTTCGCGTTCTTCCCCAAGCGCTTAAAACCCGCATTGGCCCATCTGCTTAATCTCGCTTTTTGCATGGCCAGCTCGGGGCTTGGAATGGGCCAACAGCTACTGAGAAGATGGAGAGGTCCCGGGTGGCGTCTGGACGGCAGTCTGAGGAGAGTCAAAGCACAAACGCTTCTAATTTCTGGCTAAAAAGCGGCCTTCCCTCGTGCACTGTGACAACGCAACAGGCTGCTCGTCTCCTCGCAGCATCCCCTCCTGCTAGGCCTGGTCTAATTGAAGCAGTCTGAGGGAGGCCATGTGCCAGCCCTGCGTGATTTGAGGCCCTGGTTTAGACTAACCCAAGGCCCTGGAGGGGACCGGGGTGTCTCCTCCCAAGCGCCTCTGTCCGCGCCACAAGGGCCGCCCTGTGGCGGGACTGGTCGTGGCCCAGCCGTGACACCCAGGCCTGCCTCGAAACCCAGCGCACGAGGAGCTGGCCGAGCTTTTATTTTTCTTGGGTGGGCAGAGCTGGTGATTATTTTTGGAAGAAATTGTTGCGTCTGTTAAGTTTAATGGGCTGAAGTGCTGTTTTGGCATTCGCCAGCCTTGCAAACAGCTCTGCTGAAAACCCCATTTAGCATCATCAATAATACAATAATGCCGAGGCTCCCCAGGGGCAGGCGGCTGAAACAATAGCTGAAATCTCACATTTATAGGGCTAATTGTTGTACACGCTCAGACGGTTCCCCCGTGCCAATGCCACACACGCGCTGGGTGTCCCGTGCAAGCGGATCAGGGACGTGCGGGTCGGCCGACCTGGGCTGAGCTCCATCTGCCCCTGGCGATTCAAGGACCCCTCCTCAAGGCAAGATCACATAGAGAACGGGGAGAACATTTCTTTTTTTTTTTTTTTCTTTTTTCCTCTTACCCTGGCTTCAATCCTTAATCCTGCCTTCTTGAGGATTTTTCAGGTAAAACCCAGCAGCAAGAGGCACCAGGCCCGGGGGTTTCCTCTGAGAAAGCTCTGGCACCTCCTGGTTTGGGACAAAGCGTGCAGTTTGACTCTGACGTGGTGGATTTGTTACTTTTGCCATTCCCAATAGAGAGGGGGGGAAAAAGGCTAAATTTGGAAAACTTTGAGCATTCAGAATCACTGTTTATTCGCTACGAAGTTCTTTGGATGCTCGGAGTGCTGGGGAGCCGTGCGAGGGCTGCCCGTGCCGCGGGCGCAGGGCTGTCAAGGGAAGCCTTGTTCTGGGTAAGGGTCTTCTGCAGCCTCGTTGCCTGACAGTAATTAACCAAATTAGGTGTCTTGTATCCACTGTGTGCGCTTCATGCTGAACAGTTCCAACACTTGGCTCCCTAGCCAAAGGGACAGTGTATATAAAGGAGATGCTGGGGTTAGTGTGCTGGCTTGGCAGCAACTCCCTGTGATGTCCTCCTTGGAGCCACATGTCACTGCTCAGGGGTGGCCCGGACATGAATTGGAGAGGGAATTTTCCTGGAAAAGGGTGATTTTTTTTTCTATTTTCAGCCTTCTTCAACATCAGTGCTGGCTCCTGCTCACAGCCCCTGGGGCTTTGCTGTTGACCCTGTGCATGGGCATCATCTCCTCTGCCACCCTGCAAATGGGGAGACCTCAGGAAAATGAGCACATAGCGCAGGGCTCCCTGTTAAAAGGTGGGTGCCATAGCTGCCAAAGAGCAGGATTTTTGCAGGCAGGAGGTGCAAGTCTCCTGTCCTGGGCCTGGCATGCGACAGCAGAGTGTTTTTAATGAGGGTATCTAAGCTGAAATTGCTTTTCTCTTCTCAAAATTAGTGGCAGACTGTGGCTGGTCAGGTTGCTGCTTTAAGTGCTCCAGATGTCAAGCACGGCTCTGCCGAGATCAATGCGTAATCCAAAGGAAATACTATTAATTTCAATGGAATGCGGTCGATATTTTAATGTTTTTGGATCTTTTTAATATGTAGATGGTGGTAGTGGTCTAGCTGGGCTTATTAACTGTGCTGGTGGAGCAGTGATTCTATTAGCATGAATTAATGGCTATTAACATTATTGATTTTCATTTATTTTAACATGCGGGCCTGTAACGACAGTGGTTATTTAAGACATTCTCCAAGGCTGTGCTGAGCCGGGAGCTGTTGGTTTAAGGCTTGAGCCCACAAGCTTTTATCCTTCCAGTTGCTCCTTAAGCCTCGATTTAGCTCCAAGTCTGCGGAGCGGCTCCCGCCGGCTCCAGCAGCAATTGGATTGAACCTGCTCTACCGAGGGGCTTTGCTTGCGGAGGGGTTTTGCCATGATCCCGGAATGTCCCGGATGGATTTAACCCTTTGAGCACCCCACGAGCCAAAAAAAAAATATCCAATAGCCAAAAGAAAATATCCCCCATCCTTACAAGCTTCTGCTTCCCCAATGTGCCAATGTGGGAGCTAACCCAGCTCACACACTAATAAACTTCAGCTTCAGGTTTTGTGGCAAGGGCTTGACCAAATTTGAGAGGGGTACATACTTCTTAAGAAAAAAGTTAAATCACCTTGAAAGCAGGTTGAGGAGCAACTTAGGAAAACATTAGAGAGTCCCTAACGTCTTGCAGAACGAGAAGGGAGCCCAGATTTTGGCAAAACAAAAAGTTCATAACTTCTTGTTATTTTTAAACAAAATATCTGTTTTCAATAGCTGTTTGAAATATTTGGCTTGTAGAGGTCACACATTCTTAGCAAAAACTGTGTTTTCTCTTGTTTCATTAGAAGCATTTTTAAAACGCTGCGCAGTTTCCATTTCAAAGTAATTGATTTAAACCACCGGTGCAATTACAGAAAGTTGCGCAAGAAGAAAATTATAATCAGCACAGATACTTTTTTGGAAGAAAAGTAGGTGCTCAGGAAAAAAAAAAGAAAAAAAGAGCACAAAAGCTTCCAGCCTGCGTCAGACGCTCTCAGTAACACGAAACTTTTGGTCTGAAGAAGCCTTGCCCTGGGGAAGATGTTTCTTGTTACAGCGAGAGCCTTCGCCTTTTAAAAGCTGTTTCTAGGGGAGAAGTTTTGCATTCAGGTGGCACCGGAGAGGGGCAGAACGTGGAGCTGCCTTGGGCGCTCCTGGCACTCAGTGCCCAGATGTGCAGTGCCCAGATGTGGAGCACAGCTGGACGGGCACAGCTGGCGCCACTGCCGCCTCTGCGCACTAGGTGGCATCGCCAACTCAGCTACGGGCGAGCCGAGTTCCCGGCATCACATGCATGAAATGGGCCTTAAAAAAGAAATCTGGAAACCCAGGTGTTGTCTTGAGCTGTCACTTGCTCCTCAGCCTCCCTTCTCGGAAGGAGCAAAAGGGTCTTGGCGGCTGTTTCTGTGTTGCTCTATCTCTGTGCTCTTTGCTGAGGGGAAGCCGGGCAGCAAAGCCTGGACACGGAGCCCGTCCCGGGGCGCTGAGCAGGGCAGTGCTCAGCCCCACTCGTGCCTTTCTGCTCTGCGACATCCCACGTGGAGCTGGGGAGCGCTTGTTCCCCGCGGTGCTGGTGCGAACGCAGAGGCTTTGTGCAACAAATGTGCGATCGCTTCCAGTGGGGTTTGCTGGTCCTTTTGGAAACACAATCCCAGAATGGGTCCCTGCTTGCCCCAGCGCAGTCCCCGAGAAGCATCCGCTCCTCCGCAGGCTCCAGGATCGGCTCATCCTCGTGCAGGGATAAACGGCTGGAGTTTGTGCGCTGGGCTGGGCTGCAGGGCTGGTTTCACCCAGCGCGGTTGGGTCGGGTGTGAGCAGCGTTTGGGGCTCAAGGGACATGCTCGGGTTTGGTGTAACACTGCACTGGCCCCTCCGGGGACACAGCATGCACATGCAGGTATCTGCTTATGTTCCGCACATGCTTGGATCACGTAGAGGAAGTTGCCTTCTTGGAAGGGCTGGAAATGTAATGGGAAAAAGCTATGGAAAACCCTGAGAATTAGTAATATGGGAGATGCATGATGTGGTCCTGAGCAGCAGACTTGCAAAAAAAAAAAAAAAAAAATTCTCTCTGCCTGTGAAGAAGTGCTTGGTCTTGGGACGAGCTGCTCACGTGAGTCTGGTCGCTCGGGTTTCCGTGGAGCAGGAGCTGGTCCTTTCCCCCCCGCGAGACGGGAGGCTTCGAGCAGAGCTGCCCTTGGAACAAGAAGTGTTTGTGCTCCCGAGAGCTTCCTGGAAGAAGGGCTTGGCCCGAGCGTGTCGCTCGGGCTGTTCCAGCGCCGTCGATCAGGAATTCTCGCTTTTGTGCCGCGCTTTACATGAGATGTATTTTGTATGATCTTTGGCAAGGCGCTCAGCTTTGCTGTCTCTGTTGTGCTCTTGGAGAAGCAGATGTAAAACCTTATCTGCAGCAAAGAACCAGGACAGCTCTGAGCTGAACGGTGTTTGCAAAGCTCCCCTCCTGCCTCCTGCCCTCTCCGCGCTAAGCCAGCAGCGTCACCACCGCAAGGCTTCACCTGTTCCTATGGGATATGGCGCTTTTCCTGGGAACTGCTTGGATGGGCCTGATCTGATGCTCAGCGTGCGAAGCAAACCTCCGGAAACGCAGTGATTGCTATCTCGGTGCTGAACTGTAATTTTACAGCTTTTTCCCCTTGTAGTTCAAGGAAATGTATCCATTGTCTTGGGAACTGAAAAATCTGCTGTCACCAAGCGTATAAATTTACCTTTCCCCCCTGCTGTTTGACTGTTTGTTTAAATGGGATTTCAAAGCTAACTTAAAATGCAATTCACTCCTTAGTATTCCTGCAGACCTGGGTAATTTGACGTGTTCAGGGAACCAGAACATCTGTATCTAGGACTGCGATGTGGACAGGAAATGTGCATTTTTACTGCACACTCAGGGTAGAAATCTCATTAGATTCATGTGATCACGAACCAATTATAATCTCTATGCAAAAAAAAAAAAAGGCCTCGAGCACTGCAGCAAATATCTTGAAGGCAATGAAACTAAAATAGTACGATCCGTAATGTCCTTCTTGATGGAATCGGGAAGCTTATGGATGGACATAATGCTACAGATTACAGTGAGCACAAGCGACTGCAGGAGGAGGCTGGAAGAGGATGTGGGATGGGTAGTGATGTGTCAGATTCCCATTTTTTCCCCCTGCCCCTGATGGGGAAGGAGAGGAGCTTCTCTGAAAGGGCATAAAACTGTGCGAGATCCTCAATTTAGAAGAGTTGCATTGACTCTGTTACAATGATTTTGTGGGGAGGGGATGGTGTCTGTTCACTGTTAAACATCTTCACCCTCCTCCCCTGTCCCTTCTCCCTAGTCCTGTGTGTGTGCAGGTTTCCTGAGTGTTTTTTCAGCTATAAGTGAGCTGAACCAGGTCCGTGCTCCTCTGGTGCTGGAATTAATGTGGACGAAGGTGCCCTTCAAAACAAGGTAATAACTCTGAAATTATCCTGTGACGAGCAAACCTGCCCAAGTCCTGCTTGCAAAACAGCCAGCTCTGGCCTCAGCCCACCCGGCTGCCATGGGATTAGCTGTTGGATGGGATGGGTGCGGATGGGATAGCAGTGCCAGCGGGATAACGTATTGGTGAGCAAGGAATGATCCCTTAGCGAGGGCAGGAACTCGGCTGCTCACCGGGTGTCTTCCACGTGCATCCACGTCCCCTGCTCCAAGTGCAGAGCCATCTCCGCCTGAAGCTGGGAGCTGATGCGAGCACTTCCATAATGGAATTAATGCCTGAAAATGTGCTTCAGAATATGCCAGAGACATGATCTGCCTCTTAGTGTGTGAGCTCTATCTTGAAATTACAGCTAAGCTTCTGCAGTTCAGTATCTGGGTGAGGGTTTGATTATCTGCGAAGAAAGAAAAAAGAAAAAAAAACCCAACGTACAGAAGTGAACAGCGGGTTTTATCTCACTGGATTTGGCTGGTAACCTTCTTGGGGAACTTAACAGAAAATTAGATCTCTGCCACTGAATTCTTAAAGGCATTAAAGAACACTATAGAGGAGATCTTACCTTCCGTCAGCTTCCACTTGAGCAACTTTTAAAGAACGAAGCTGTTTCACTCTGAATTCGTTCAGGCTTTTCCGCAGGGGATGTCTCTGGTTTTGCAGTTTCCCATCAGCTCCGTGAGGAGGGGAAGAAGCAGGAAGGCGTTTTGTCCTGGGGAAAGTCTCCCGTGCAGTATCCCTCCCCAGGGAATTGCTGCAAGTTCCCGTGTCCCTGCTTGGGCTTTGTGTGCGGGGTGCTCGGGGACACCTTCCCTGGCCTTGGGTGACACGGGTGTCTTGGACCGTGTGTGGTGGCCCTGTACGGAGCAAAAACCTCTATGGGCTCCCAGGGTGAAACTCCCCAAGGGAGGCAACTAGCACAAAAGCGCCCCTAAGTCACTTTAAACCAAGAGGTTTAAAAAAGATTATAATTATATATATATATAGATAGATTGCAAGGAATCTGTTTATAATTTTTTTTGGCTAGTCTTGTCCCTCCTGCTGCAGAAACCACCTCTGGTTAAGTTTTGATGGCCCAACTTGGGGCTATGGATAAACACCCCTCCACACCCATCCCTTGCAGGCTTTCTTTGAAAAGTTGGCCTTTTTGGCTGAAGTTTTGCCGCGTTGGGTCCCAGCCCAAGGGATAATTTTTCAAAGATCGAGTAAGAATCCAGCTGGATGACTTCAGCAAGTGAGAAAAGCTAAGGGTGGGCTCTCAGGGGAAGACTTGCAGCTGGGGACGTGGAGGAACCGGGCACCGTCTCTGCCCAACAATCCAGCCAGGCCACCGCGTTACCTCCGCGTTACCTCCGCGTTACCACCGTATTGCCACCGCGTTACCACCGCGTCACCAGCACCTTTTGCTTTTGCTCTCCCCAGGTTTTTGGCTCTGCCGCAGCACTGGCGCAGAGGGATCACCTCGGACACGCTCCGTGCTCCTAGGACAACGCCCGGCTGTTTGCTTTTGGCAACGGTAGGATGTTTCCTTGTGCTTCTCTGCAATAGCTGTTAAAGTTAAAATGGAAGTTAATGAAGTTAAAATGAAAAATGCCCCCCTTATTTTTTTTTTTTCTAAATACATATTGACAAGGAGGAGCTTTTGGCAGATGGCTCTGTGCAAAAAGAACACTGACCCAGCAGTATCGCTTGCAGATCAAGGAAGTTAAATGGAAGTAAAACAAAATTATTGCAATAAAAACTAACGGAGGAGAGTCGTGTTTCCTGGAGGATTTTCTCCTCTCGGTTGTCGTGGCCTCTTCTGGCCCTGTGTTGGACCCGGCCCTCAGGGTGGGTCTCCTTAGCGAACTCCCCACAGCCCCAGCCGACTACGGATCGTCACTCGTCCTTCCGCGTGTCAGCGTGGGTACACGGCGTTCTGTGCTTTGATCCCAGATGTTCTTATTTAATAAGACCAGCAATGATGCTTTCTGCTTTCCCTCTCGCAAATACCGCAGAGACTTGGAATTGTGGCCAAGACAAGGAGCGAACATGCACTGTGGCTGGTAGTGGCCCTCGTCTGCACTGCATCGGTGTGGGCACAGTCTGATTTTCACCTCAACGTGTTGTGGAGGAGGAGGCTCTTGCTTGGGGTGAGAACTCTTAATGTTGTTGAGCTCCTGGAGGAGACGGTGTCCCCAGGCCTGGTGACTGCTGGTGTGATTTTAACTCTGGTTCTGGGTGGTTGGGTGCCCTTCCCCAGCACTGTCCCCATCCAGGTTTGCTCTAGTTTTATTTCCATCCTGTGACAGCAGTTGTAGCTTTGTCCTGGAAAGATGGACACCAAGAGCAGTGCTGGGTGGTAATGGAGACTCAAGAAGTTGGGCAGCTGCTTCCTGCTGTCAACAGACTATCAGACAGGATGGAAGGGGATAAGTTAGTCCCTTAAGGGAGGAAGTTGTACCGTGAGTTTCAGTGAGGGTCAGTTGGCATCAGAAAACCTGTGTACAAAAACTACAGAAAACTGTTTCTTCAGTTTATCTGTTCACAGTTCTGCTTGATCTTCCATTACTTGTGCCTGCAAACAAGACCTAAATCCATCTTTCTCTGCTTTCATTTCACACTTTTTCACCCCATCTTGAAGTGCTTTTACTTAAGACTTTAAGTCTTTGCAAACTTATTCTGTAGGCAACTGACAGACTCCAGTGTAGCAAAAGGGTTGACCTAGAAGGAAGAAAACGACAACGTAAGAATCTGGAGGTAGCTGAAGGAAAACCTTGGGTCAAGCTTCAATCTCAAGGAGGATGTGCTCTACATACCTGTGTAGAGCTGGAGGGCTGGTGCTGCCAGGTGGGAGCAGGAGCCGCATCAAGGCGCATGGGGACTCGTGTCCTCTGAGCTGTTAAGCACCTTGTGAGGCGACACAGAAATCCTGTTAACAACGAATCTTCTGCCATTCAGGGCAGGCTTGAGTCACTGCGGTTTAAAAAATAAATTATCATATAAATAGCTGCTTAGGAATCCGAGCCCGAAGACCACAACATCTCCCCAGCGCGTAGCTCCTTCGGCTTGCGCAGTGCCCTGGCTGCTTGTGGAAAATTTGGCCGCGTGTCGTAAAACCGCTTCCTACTGAACAAATCATAGCAAAAGAATAAAGTCTATTGTCAGTGACAACTGCCGGTGGTTTCCTGGGCTCTCTTGTTCCAGGCGGCTGAGGATGTTCCGGCTGCTTTCTGCATCCCAGTCTCCCTGGGGTGGTCCTGGCTGCTGAGCCGTAGGGACACGGGTGCCCAGACGCCCCGAGGAGGGTGACGAGTGCCAGCGCACACGGGTCTGCTTGACGTGCAGGGGACTTTCTGGGCAGCTCTCGAGACAGAGTGGCACAGGACAAGGGGAGGTTGCGACCAAGCAAAGTCTTGGCCTCCCGAGCCTGGAAAACACCACCAGAATTTTCTTCTGGAAGCCATCTCCCCTCGAACCTTGTCCCGTTACGCTGCCTCCGAGCAAAGCTGAGCGCGACCCTTTCAAATGTGCATAACATGAGAGCACCAAGGCCTTTTTTATAAGCATCTGTGTCCATCCTTGTGTTATGGATGGCTGATAAGGTTTTCACTGACTTAACAGGAGCAGGATCAGACACCAACAGTGAAAACCCCCTTGGGAAATCATTCCGGGTGAACTCCAGCCAGACAGCTCGAGTGTGACCCGTTCCCACAACGCTGCCTCTGGCTAAGAAATTCCTCATTTGGTTTATTTTTTGTTTGTTTGCTTGCTTGCTTTATTTGCTTATCTGTGACTTCCCTGTAGACAGAAGAGCCGCTGGCACCAGGGTCCCCTCTGGGGCCGGGGGACGGCCGCGGCCCGACGCGCGATTTCTTTCTCAGGCTTTCGACAAGGTTTGCAGTCCCGGTGCGAAGTGTGAGGCTGATGTCTGTATCAAGAAGGCATTTTCCCAGCACTGCTGAGCTGTGATATGAAACAAGTTGATTTTCTCATGAGAGGGGAGTAAATCCTTGGAAGTGTTATTTTTCTAATGTTTTATTTGAAAAGTCCTAGCATGACCTTTTCTTGATGTTACTGTTTCATTCTCTTTTTTCTTTGCAAAAACCCTGCAGGATTGTGATTAGCAAGATAATGAATACCATCTGCTTTTAATCAATTCCTTCCTTTTCTCCCAAACCTTCCTAACTTCCAATATTAATGGAAACAGATTTGAATACTGGAAAGGGACCGTTCTGGAAAACGGTTGGGTATTTACTAGGTGAAAAGTGAAATTGCACAGGTTTATTTTGGAGGGTAGGGCATTTGACAGGTGCAATTTTTCTTCTAAATGTGTTGCATGCCTGTTTTATAAACCCAAATGGTTACTGACACGGGAGATTATAATTCCGCATGGAGGGAGATGTCAAGAAGGGGAGGTGACCTCACGCATGAACCTGAGCTGCTGAGCAAACCTTCCCAAAGAGAGAGCGGCTGCTTGTTGCCCCCACGGCACTGCTAGGCCGTGAACGTGATTTACAGGTAAACCAGGGGAAAATGCTGCTTCCTGGGAGCACAGCGATGCCTACAGGCCCGGGCTGCTCTGAGCGTTGCCCTTCGCTCAGGTTTGCAATGTCATACAGACAGGACCTCGTGCAGCAGCTCTTCACAATGCATCCTGATTTCCATTGCACACCTTTATCTTGGAAGCTGAAAAATCTGAATTCATCAGCTGTCGAGATTTGCTACATCAAGTCCTTTATCCATTGCGGGGGAAAAAAAAAAGACCCGTTTTTCCCCTGGACAGGGATTGGTTTTGATTTGTGCTTCTCTCTCCGGTTGGAATCAATCATCCTGCTCTGATTTGAATGACCATTTTACCCCTGTAAAGGTTTGCATTAACAGACATTCCTAGGATGTTTTCTTGATTGGGTTCAAGGCATCGTGCGTTCCCATCTGTCCTGGCTGATTACAAGACAGCTCTGCCAGCTAACGTTGGCTGGGAAACGTTTTCTTTCATGCATCGCTCCAAACTAGGCCTTGAGAAGAGAAATTGCTATTCCTACTACAAACATTTCAAAGACCGTCGTTATTCTAATATGCATTGACCAGTTGGGAATTGCTTATGTTGTGCTTTGCTTATTAATACGATGGTGTTTGAACACTGCAACCTTGGAAGGAGCACCAGCTTTCAACGTGCTTTACAAGCACCATCAAAGCTCCTTCTTACCCCAGAGAGCTGCAGCTCTAAGAAGATGAGACAGAAGTGGTGGGAATGAAGGCAGAGCAGAGCAGAGAGCACGCTGAGGACCTGGTGTGCCTGGTGCACCCAGGAGCAACGCTGAGTGGAAGCTCGGAGTGGCCCTGAAGACCTGCGTGGGCCAGGACGGGCCCCTTGGCCACGGTCAGGGTTATAAGGTGTGCGTGGTGGCTGGATGTGTCAGGAGAACAAGCTTGTTTCCACGCTGCAACGTTTTCTGGGCACTGTTCTTGTTTTCTACACAGGGAGTGACTGGAGTAGTTGTGAAGCAAGTTAGCTGCCAGCGGAGAGTTTTAACTTCTCTGTTTTTTTCCCCTAATCTTGTGTTATAGGAGCTTTGGGGTGAGAGGATCTTCCATGTGAAGCCATCCCAGAGACGCACGTGTCGTCCTGCTGGTTCCCTCCCACGGTTCAACGCGCTGCTGTTGGTTCCCCAGCCCGCCTTGAGGAGCGACGCTCGCGGGACGACGTCCTTGGTGGAGCCTGGAGCGAGGGGCACAGCCAGGAGGCTGCTGTGGCCAGGGAGGAGCTCTCGGTGCAACAGCAAGGCCAGGGTGGGACAGGGCTGAGGACAACACCCGCCAGGCCCGCTGAGGACATCCAGGAGCACGTGTGCTCCCTGCCTGCGCTGGGCCAAACCCGGCCAAGCTGGGGCTGCTGAGACAACATCCACTTCAGCACAAAGAGGAGGCTCCAATGACTGCCACGGAAAGGAATAATCTCGGATCTGCTTTCCAGGCTGCTCCCCAGCAGAGCTGCGCTGCAGACGGAGACAATTTTCCCTTCCCGCGGGAGATGCGATAGCCAAAAAAAGATACTCAGTGGTGATATGCTATAAGAGAGGGTCATGAGAATGGATGTTTGGAGTAATGACAGAATTTGTTATAGGCAAACTAAATTAAGAGAGTGTCTTGAGAAACATATGGGGAGGAAATTGCCACTGAAGCCCTGCGAAGTGCAGCTTTATTTCTCATTGTGTCGGAGGCTCCTGAAGGCCTCTCTGGGACAGGATGCAGGCTTGGGAAGTTGCTTTGCAGCAACTGTGTGAACTGGTTGCCTTTTTTGCTGTTGTTTGCAGAGGGGAGAACAAGCTGCTCTGTGTGGCTGCCTCCCAATCCTCCAGAAAAGCCAGAGTAATTGAAGTTCATGAATAATGGGCTGGAAAACGACAATATACCCACCTCTTCCCCGAGGTGGCAGATAAGCAAGGGATGTGGCAAACTGCTGAGCAGGGACTTGGGCTCCTGATGGGGAGGACATGCCCAGCGTGGGGCAGGTCTTGCTGCATGCAAAACTGGGCATTTCTGCTGGCTTCGTTAGGGAACATTAGTACTTTTTGTACACTGTTTTTATATTCCTATTGATACAAATACAGGTGATGTGTATGTATTCAAGTACGTCAAGGAATGTAAGGGTGTCACAAACCCAGGGAGGTGTTTTTGGAGCATGATGCTGAGTGGCGAATCTCGTCTACAGTACTAGGCATGGGAAAATATCTTAAAGCTAACAAAAATGAATTAACTTTTGCCCAGGAGTCCTAAAGGAGCTGGCAGAGGAAACCTCTGTGTGGTGCTGGGGAGCGTCCAGATTTTGCACCAGCACTTGGGAAGGGAAGGTGGATCGCCTGGCATCTGGCCTAGCCTAAATAACGGCAAGTGTGGTCCCAGATTCAATTAGTAAGGAATTAAGGGATTGGAATTCAATTAATGTGTAGCATTATGGAAGTAGTTTTATTTATTTATTTTTCACACAACCCTTGCTGTGCTGCTTGCTTCCCCAGGTTCTGCACCCCAAGGCGATGGGAAGCCTGGAAGATGCTCAGCCCGGTGCTCCAGGGGCTCCTGGTGTTGCAGTGATGCAGCAGCGGTGGCACGTGGCACCTCGTGGCATTTGAGAACAGCATGGACGTAAGTGCTGCAGGTTCAGGGGAGACCTTATTTCCAGCAGCACCTCCGGGCCCTGATCTTGGGTACAAACCATGGTCCAGCCAGCAGCTCTTTCTGTCCATGGAGAAGAGCCCTGCCTGAAAAGCTGCTTTTGGCCTTTTCTGATTTATTTGCTTTTATTTTCCCATACAAGCCCTTTCAAAGTGGGAAGGGTTTGGGCAACTGATAACTAAAAACAGATATGTGTGCACATATAGAGAGACATGCATGTTTTTGGGAAGCGTTGGCGGTTGAACTGTCACGGAGCCGGCGGCGCTTGCAGGAAGGTTTAGCCTCCTCTTGGGTGGTTTGTGGAGCAGCACTTGGGGCCCAGACAATGGCCAAACCCCAGGATTTCTGCCCATGTTTAAAAGGATTTGCGCTTGCAGATAGCTCCGATTCAGACTGGAAAAGGAAAGGGATGGGGAGGCTCAGAGGAGCTGACAGAGGCAGAAAAGGGGTGTGAAATCCCTGCTATCTGGTGCATCTCCTTTGATGTGTCACGCGGAGGTTGTGCTGGCGCTCAGGAGTGAAGGGGTTAAGGCGTTTCTCAGTAACCATTGAAATGGGGCTTGTTATGGTCTATTTAGGCAACGATCTGTTACAATATCAATGGCATTTTGGATGGCAGTGTCTCCCATTCTTCTATTGAAATCACAATAGCTTTGGAAGTTCATGGCCACGGCGGTCTTGGGGACAGATTTCTGTGCATTTTTCTTTGTTGTGAAGATTTTTTCTTCTTCTTCTTCTTTTTTTAAAAAAGTAAATTAACTCACACAAACGTGAAAGAAGCCTCAAGTGTGTGACCTTTAGACAAAAGCTTCAGATTTGTCATTCTCTCCCCTTAATGCCTGCCGCTGGGCTCAGAACCCCGTCCATACAATGCGTTAAGGCGCTGCCTGCGAGCTCTTAGGGTACCTGGGCACAAATAGGATGGAGTGACAACCTCAAATCTACATTTCTATGCCCTTGTCAGCTTCGGGGAGAAAAAGGCAGAGCCGAGAGGTTTTAGCTCTCTCCTTTCCATGCATTTAAATATAATGGCAGCCTCTGGCTCGGCCCCTCCTGCTTCTTTAGGAGCCCAGGGGCTAATGCAGCCTCCCAGGATTGTCTGCAGAGGTTACTCGCCCAGCCTTCACTTTGATGATTGATGACAGGGGAGAAACTAATGATATTTTATTCATCTGTCAAAAAAATTACTTACCCTGGGCAAGGCCTGCCAGAATTTTAACGCTGCCTTTTTTTGTTGTTGGTTTTTTTTTTTTTCTGGTTTAAGGATAAAAAAAGCAGTTATCCTGTTTCCCCTAAAATATTATCTTATAGGTAAAGAAAAAAGTGCCATCACTCTGGGATGCCATTGAGAGGAATCTCTCCCACCTTGGAAGTCTGTTGAAGTTGGTCCTTGTGTGTTGGGGCTGCCTTCCTGGGGATCCCGTTGGCTTTTGGGGTGGCTTCCTAGGGCTGTGCATCCTCAGGAGCCGCGATGGGATCCCAAGGGAAACTGAGGCCTTGGGTGAGGTTGGAATTTTTCTTAGCTGGACAGTTTTATTTTTTTTTCTAAATTGGATAACGTCAACACCAGCTTGACTTCGTGGTCTGATTCTGAGGATGCACCTCTATTTCACACTGAGAAATTTGTCTCAGGATTAATCAATGCAGGTTTATTTAAAAAAAAAAAAAAGAAAAAAGGTAGAGGGAGGAAGAGAAACTTAAAATATTTGAAATCTGCAGATTCCAGCGAGCTGTAATTTCAGCTCCGTCTCTTCCACCTCCACGTTGAAGGCTGAGAAAGAAACGCTCTTTTTTGACATCTCCATGTAATTATGGAGATAGAAATGAAACTTATGGAAATGAAAATTGCTGCATCACAGGGATGCGAAACTTCCTGAGCACATAACGCCCACAGAAAGGGGGAAATCTTCCTCTCTGGAAAATTTCACTTGTTTTTTTTATTTTAATTCTGCCCTGTTATGATAATTACTGTGTTGCTGCTGTTGCCCCTTGCATAGGCACGGCAGAATGCTTGATTTCACTCCAATTCAATGCAAAATGGTGGCATTTTGGCAAAAACTTGAACTGAGCTGTTTCGCTTCAGCAGTGCAGTTGCAGCGTTGCAGGCAAGTGGGAGCTGGGATGTGCCCTTCCTTTGCTGGGAAGTATCTAGCAGGGTATAGCACCTTGCTACGGAAAACAGCACGCTTCCAGCTGCTGAAATTTGGGTTTACAGCAGAAAATCTCTCTCTATTGATCTATGTACAGACATTTTTGCCGCCGAGGAGGCAGGTGCTTCTCCTGTGGTGAAATGAGCAGCAGGGACCGACCTGTGCTGCTCCATCTGCCCTGCTGGAAGGATTCGTGCTCCGATTCCCAGCCCCGAGCGCGCTTCCCGGGTGGCCCAGCCGTCAATTAAAAACACAGTGGAGATGGGGGGCGTCTCCATCACAGCCTTGATGGTTTTCACCCATTTCCGTGGCTCCATGTTCTACTGAAATCCCCACGAAGCTCGAGGGGATCGAGCTGGAAATCAGGGCTCTTCGGCCACACAGCAGAAGGAACTCATGGAAAGGGCTGGATTGGGATGGGCTCCGGGCAAACTCCCCCCAGCTATTACTTTAAATTGCCGCTAAGTGGCAGCCGAGTTAAAAATATAGGAAAATGAAACTCTTCCCGAATAAATATTTCATCTCTGTCAGCACAAGGTGCAAAAAAGCAAAGACAAAATTTTGAAGCTCTCATCCTGGGATATTTAACTTGGGGAAGAGACTGCCAAGTCAGGGACTTTTGAGAAGTCCTCAGAGATTTTTATTCCCCTTTGGGGAAGCTGAGCGTGGCCATCACATGCGTTGAGGACCACACTCAGCCAGCGTTTCTCCCTCCTGCTCTCAGTTTTGGGTGACCTGTGGGCTCCTTAACACTTTAAACATCAGCCCAAAGGATTTGGGGACATCGGTTCTGCGACGGGACCCGTGTAGGGCTGGAATGAAGGCAGGGAGGGGGGTGGATAACGTGCGTGTCCCGCAGCCCCTGGGTGACGTTTGCTCGCCATGCATTATTAACCACTTTAATTTTTAAGTGATTCGGAGACACCCAGGTAAAGCTCCTGTGAGCCGGGCAGAACTGGGTCAGGCACATGCTCTGTTGGCTTTAATTAGCAGCTGTGCAGGTTTTTTAACCTTTTGTGAAATTCAGGGACCTCCGGTGCCCACCCTGCTCCGTGGTGGAGCCGGATCGGAGCCGACCGCGTCAGGGTGAAACTGTAATTGGAAGTGTCAGTTATCTGCAACTTTTATCCAAACAGACAGGATCCTGGGCAATGTGCCAAGGTCCTTACATTTAGAATATTTTAGAACATTTGAAGAAAGTGGTGTGCATGGCATAAATTTTAATGCTCAAAGAACTTCAGAGATTTTTCTCTCTTTTTTTTTTTTTTTTTAAGCATAAGGCAAATAGTAGAAAGCAGCGATGACTATCACAAAGTCATATAAAACTGCCAGCGGGTCTGTCTGCAGCAACCGCCAGCATCCGTGCAGCAGCCCCAGCTCTCTGCTGCACTTGCTTTTTGTGTGTATAGTTTTATTGACCAGCTCTAAATCAGCACTCGCAGGGTGAGTTGCAGTCTTGCCCCAGCAGACCCAAAACCCCCAGGTTTGGGGCTGCTCCCGTGTCTCCGTTGCAGGGGGCCCTCAGGGAAGGGGGTGGCTCTTGGGCACGTTGCCACCGATGGGCTCTGCCTTGTGTGGCTCTGAAGTTCCCTCCTTCCTGTCCTCCACGCTGCACCGTGTCTCGCTTCTGTACCTTACACCCTCTGCAAGGGCACTTTTCCTGTACGAAATAATTACTACAAGCAGCCAAAAAAGGAAGCCAGGCCTTTCAAACTGTACCCAGGCTGCTCTATCTTATAATGTCTTTTTTCTTTCTTTTTTTTTTTTTTTATAGGTTACACCAAGCGACCGTGTTTTCAGCTCATGCATTTCCACTGCAACCGTTGTTTAATCTTTGGAGGGATGGGAAAACATTAACCCTCTTTGGAAAGGCAGAATAATGCAGCCAGGAGCTCTGCAGAACATGCCGCCGGTGTCCCGATGCGGGAGCCGCGCTCTGGGCTCCCCTCCAAGGTGGGTAGGAAGCGGCCAGGGCTCGTGCTGGTGCTCTGGGCACGCTGCCCTGCACCCATCCTGCTGAGGTACCTCCTGGCACGGCTGCTCCTGGCCCAGGGGCGAGGGCTGTTTCGGTGCTGGTGTCGTGGGGCTTGTTGCAGGGGCTGCTCTGCAGCCCTTTTGCTTCCCTAGGGGCTTTTCCCCTGTGACCTGCCCAAGTTCATAGCAACCTTTCCTATTTTGGAGCAGAAATGCTCTAACGTGGACAAAACTATTTGTTACTTATTGCTTTTTAAAATTTTTCTTCCATGCACTGATTTAGGTTTTGGGTGTCCTTTGTAGTTTCTCTTAGCCTTGAGGCCTGGATTTGGTCTGGGGCTGGGTCCAGTTTGCAGCAGCAATGGACTTCAGAAGGCATCACCTCCGTGTAGGTACCAGGGAAACACCCTGCCCAATCCATGCTGGTGTGAGACGTTGCAGAGCACACGGTGCCTGGGATCTGCTTTTGGAGCTGCACTTCCAACGGGCTGCAGCCAGGATGTCGCAGAGCCCAGATGAGCTGCCTCCAGCCTGCAGCATCCCTGAGCATCCCTGCATCCCTGCTGACTGCACCTGGGGAGAGGCTCCGTCCCCTGCTCCTGCATCACCAGGTTTGCTCCGATTTGCTGGGTGTGCTTTTCTCGTTGGAAATAACATGTTTAGTAAATTCCATGTGAGCCCTTGTTGGAATTTCTGCTGCTTCCCATCTGGTGGCTCTGCCACCAGGTACAAACTCAGGTATCGAGTGCTTCTTTATCTGGACCATCATCTCAGAAGAAGTTAGATACGTGTGAGCAAAAAAGCTCTATTACTATCTCATGGCACAATATATTTCTGACTGTTTTAACCTTGTCAGTGAGGTAGTAAAATGGATTGTGTGTTCGAAAGCCTCCAGCGCTGCTCCTTGCTGCTGAATGTGGAAGGGGAAAATGCCTTCTGCCCTCACATCCATAACTCCTGCCCTTTGCATGAGGATGCATAGGAACAAGCCCTTTCACTGGTTTGGGGTTTGTTCTTCTTTGTGTTTTTTGGGGTTTTTTTTTTGGCTTTGGAAGCATATGCAGTATCAGCCTATCTTTGCCTGCTTTATTGGTTTCCTGTGCACACTTGGCAGATAAATGGCACTGAATGTTGTGCTGTTACTTCATGCAATTTGATTGATTCACAAGGGGGCTGTGCTGGTCTCATTAGGAGCAAGATTTGTTGCTTCTCTCAATATTCAGGGTTAACTTTAGCAAGCAAGTGCGTAGAAGGTAGTGATGGGAAAATATTGATGGAGAAGAATGACTTCCATCACCAAAATATCCGAGAATTCTGGGAAATGGCATCAATTGGCAAGCGATATCCGATTGATCATATCGGATGATGCATTTCCTTGCCGTGTATGTTCCGTATGGCCTCCGGCCCCACAGTCACTTACACCAGGGAAGTTTGTGTTGCAATAAGGCCTGACAGGGTTGAGGAATGGGGACGATTCATCTGCGTCTAATTGTGGCGACAGCACAAGGCCAAGCGGCTCCTGCCTCGCAGATGAGATCTAAACAAACACACCAGACCCAGAGCAGCTGATTTCCTGCTCCCATAAGGTACGTAAATAGGAGCGGTTTGTGTTAAGGGTACGTAGATAGGAGTGGTTTGTGATAGTGTCCCAAGGGCAACCCTAACGCACCCTGCTCACACGTCCCTATCTTGAGGGACAGGCAAAGGGGAAGGGATGCAGGGCAGTGGGGTGGCAGCTATCCTGGGCACCTGCCCCATGCTCTGGAGCAGAGAGTGAGTTTGGGATTTATGGCTTCCGAATTGGCTCGGGCGGCAGAGGATCCCTTCTGGATGCTTTTAATGTGCGGGTGCTGCTGCACTCCCCGCGTGGCTCCCGCGCTGCCTTTGTTTCCACTCTGGCCCGTTTGATTTACAGATTTCCTTTCTCATTAAAAATGGTGATGATATTAAGCCCATGAACCACAGGCCCTTGATGGATTTCAGATTGAATACTGTGAGTATTTTATTCATGCGGCTTAGCTGCAAATAAAGGAGGAAATCCATTAAGTGTGTGGTGTGCATCATAAATATTCCATAAAGAAAAGTGTTAATGTAATGATAAGGAAGGAAAAGCAAAGGTTCAGGGTCAGGAAATGCCTCATGTCGAGAGGCTGTTCTCAACTTTGCTCACCTGTGTGAACAAGTGATGCCTTGCTGGTCCCCAAGGAGCATCTTTTTTATTTTGGTGAGCCTTGGAGTCACATGCAAGTTTGCATAGCCAGCCAGGTTGGAGTGAAATAGTTAAACAAACGTAGCACTAAAAACAAAGCGCTTGCGGATGCAACGAGTAATGACTTCAGTGAGGCTGTGCCTACTTGCTGCCCCTGCATTTGTCTTGGGTGTATGAATGGGTAAGTGAAGCTTCTTTCATAAAATATTAATCCGGAATTGGCCATCCCGCTCTGGGGCCACGTAAAGTGCATGGGAGGCCGTGACCCAACGTGGCAGAGCGCCAGGCCCGATGTGGATGTTGGCCCTGGCACCATTGCTAGCCATGCACGACCAGCAGAGCTGTATTCCAGCTCAACCTGGCACGTCTTGGAGCTGAAAAACAACGAACGCGGCGTGCGTCGCTCTTGGAGCAACCAAGGGCTGCAGCGTATCTGTCACCCGCGTGTGGCTCCTCGCTGCCGGCTGCGGAGACAAATATCCCGGCTGGATTTTAATAGGCACATTCGTTACTTGTGCAGCTACGAGACGAGGGCAGAGTGAAACCACCTGAAAAACGCACGCACACGCACAGGAATGCCAGCAGTGAGGCCTGCTCGTGCACAGGAGGCGGGTAAGGAGCCCGGCACGTTCCTGCTCTCTGCAGAGCTCCCCGTCACAAACGCTTCCCGCCGCCCGGATCGCGGGCACGAGCGGCGCGGTGCCCTCCGCCGCGCGCCTGGCGCTTCAGGCTTCCCGCGGCCGCTTTGCAGAGCGCTGCTTGCCACGGGTTTTCCTGCTGGGCATTGCTGCTTAGCAAAGAGGCTCCTGGCACCTCCTCGGCGCTGCAGCTGGTGCTCGTGCTGCTGACACCGGGTTTGCAGTGGCCTGCAGAGCCGCAGCGCCGGGCACGGAGGTGCCACTTGGGCTGGCGGGTCCTGCCAGGCTGGTTTGCAAGCTGGAAGGCTCCGTGCACGGGGGAATCGGCTCGGCCAGTGACATGGATTGAATCGCTGGCTGCGAGCGGCAGTTTTTAAGTTTCCTTTCAGCCTCCCAGGTCTGAGGAGCAGGAGGGATGAGCTACAAGGCCAGGGGATGCCAACCTTCCCCAGCTCCCTGATGTGGCTCCCGCTTGGTGCCGGACACAGATGTTGCACTTGAACATCTGGTGGCTGCTGCATCTCCAGTGCAAGCCGTGCCGCTTGGGTGGGAATCAGCTCACGGGGATGCTCGGGCCTGTCCTCCCCCGTTAATCCGCATCAGCAGAGGGTCTGGGGTGGCACCAAGGTGGCACTAGCTGGCCTTGTGGACTGCACCACTGCTGGTGGCATCTTAAGTACTGGGATAACAAAAGTATTGGAGCCAAAATACCGTAGGCCACGTGGAGGATGAGCTGGGCACCAGCTGTGCCCTGCGGCCACTGAGCTGCGGGCAAGGGAGCCCAGTGGGGCCAGTGTTGGGTGCTGTGAGCCCCGGGACCCGCTGCCAGGCTGTCCTTGGACCCCATGCCAGGTCACAGCCTCACACTGGCTCCTCGCTAATGTGTTTTGTTTTTCCATTTACACCCTGTGCTCTTGCTGATGCTCGCTCCTTCATCTCCGTGACGCTTTCAGACTGACCAAAGTCTTTGTGAAGCCCAAGCATCTCGGAGCACAAAGTGCTATTGATCATCGTGGAGCTGAACAGGAGGGACCGGAGCCAGAGAGGTGGGAATGGGGGGCATCTTGCACATGTCCATTTCCATCCCAGGCCCTTCCGATATCCAAGGCACTGTGCCATGTATTTTCACCCTGCAGTGACATGATATTGGAAAGCAGCAGAGGCAGTACTGCCCGTTCTCCCTCTGCTAGGTTGTACTTTCCGTTTGGTTTCAGGACTGAGGTTATAGATGGGTGACTCGTTAGAGACAGATGTTTGCACTTCCACTCAGCCAAGTAACCTGGCTGACACCAAGTTGAGGTGACATCATGGAGGTAGCAGCAAAGGATTCAGTGAAGGTGACCTGAGACCCAGAAGAAGGTGGGAGGTGTGACAGCAACCTGGCAAGAACTTAGTGCATTGGCCCACCTTGTTTTGGAGCCTGATGCCAGGATGGTTTCGGTGAACGCCTCATCATTGGGGCTATGATTAAACCAAGTGTGAATGAGAGCAGCTTTTCTCTGGAGATCCAGCCCTGTCCCCAGGCAGGGGTTTTACCCTGCTGCCTACACGTTGATGCTGGTCTATAGCTGCATGGGCTGCGGGTGCTGGGGTGGGCTGGCTGGACCCGTGTGCACCGTCGCGGCCTTGCAGGGAGGCTGGCCCAGGGGATCCTGCTTTTAGCATCACGGATCAC
This sequence comes from Tinamus guttatus, assembly GCF_059628265.1. Classification (NCBI taxonomy): domain Eukaryota; kingdom Metazoa; phylum Chordata; class Aves; order Tinamiformes; family Tinamidae; genus Tinamus; species Tinamus guttatus. The sequence continues at coordinate 415,341 of NW_028289621.1, forward strand.
TGGGAGGCAGTTCAGTTAACTGCCAGGGACTTGCTCAGCAGAGATGCTACTTTGCTTTCTTAGCTTTTCCTCCAAGAAGCATTTATTGCCCTCTGCAAGGTGAGGAAAAACCTGTTTTCCCCTGCTTTTCACTCCACTGTCCTCGTCCCCGGCTTTTGATGGGGCTCAGGGTTGCTGGATTTGGAGCTGTCTTGTTTTTGAATGCCTGAGGGTTATAGAGCACCTGGGCTTGCAGGATGTCCCTGCCCTGCTTCCCCGTGGCAGGTAACACACCGAGTGCTGATAGTTTATGGCAGGAGAAGATTTATGGTCAGTGTTTGAGCTTGGCCTGTAAACCAGCTAGTTTCCATGGGCTGTTTCTAAAGGAAGATGTCATTAAAGTGTAAAGCAATTCTGTAGAGCAAGCTGAAGTGGTCAGGTGCCTTCTGCTCACAAGTGAAATGTATGTCTCAATGCAGGTCTAACCTGATGCTATGATAGATACTGAGATAGATGGATATGATGCACGAAATGCAACACGTTTCTTTGAAAATAGTGTTAGAAATCATAAGTCTTGGTTTATTGGCATGAAATAAAATAGAAGGGAAAGAATTGGCCACTGCAGAAATATTTCCAACAACAACAAGCAAGGGAGCCTTTGCTGCCTGTATCATTTCTCTATCGCTCACCCTGTCTTTACCAGAAGCTTTTGGTGTCCTGGTCTCCATCCTACACCTAAGTGATGGACAAGAGATATCCTCAGATGTTACGTAAAAATAATGGAGTAACAGAGGAAAAACAAGGTCAAAATAGGGAAAAGATGAAAGCACAAACTATCTGTTGACTTTGCAGAGTGGAAACTGCTGTTAGTCAGTAGATCACTGTATGGAATAGCAAAGCAGCAGGAATAACAGTGCTCCAATCCAGCTGCTGGTGGCCAAGCTCATTGTGTTTGTGGCTCTCTGACCCACTGAGGTGCCTTCCCTTTAAAGGACATCTCTCCAAAAGACAGTGTTTAACTCCTGCAGAATTCCTGTGTCTGAAGGACAGTCTGTGATCCAGTCCATTGACTTCTGATTTCATTTAAACTGCAATTCATTATTTTCTTCCTGTGCTCATTCAAGAACCCATTGTTCATTACTCTTTCATCACGCTATGATTGGAACAATTTGTATCTGTCGTTCATACATTGGCCAGATAATGAAATAATCATTTGTGCATCTACACAGTATTTTACATTTATTTTTCACAGTGTAATTCACTTTGTAGGGTCATTTTATCATTCTGGAACAAATTGTGATCTTGTTTAAGCATTTACTAGTTGGTAACAGTCTGCAACTGACAATGTCAGGACACATGCCTGAATATTGCTGTTCACGGACAGATTGAACAGCAGGAGAATTATTGCTGCTTCCCCAGCCAACAGGATGAATTGGTCTTCTAGGAGGAAGGGTTCTGCTGACCATGGTTTTGATCTAAAGTAAACTGATGTTATGGAGCAAATTCCTACAGTCTTTTCTGGGCTTTGGGTCAGCTCTTCAGAGAAAGACATTATAAGGAGGGATAAGATTACCTTAATAAAAATGGAACTAGCTGATAATGCACACAGAGGACAATTATGGCTCTATTTAAATAAGCTCCTTTTCTCGTGGAGGTCAGCAAGGTTATGATTTCTAGAGGAGTCAAGAGATTAGAATAAACTAATTATTCTGACATCAAATAGATAGAAGGGTGATTGCTGATTGGCTAATTCATTTTTCTTCTGCAAATCTATTTCTGCTCAATTAATTAAAATGACACATATGTTATACTCTCCAAATATCACACACATTATTATGTAAAGGTTGAGTTAGTCATTATGTTGGAAAAGGTCAGGGCTTGAATTTAACGCTGGAGGGAGATACTGTCTTCCATCCACATGTCATAACTACCATCCACTTCCAATCCTACCCGCTGACAGGATCTCCACTAAGTCTTTCAATGAGTTTGCCACACACAGTGTTTTGGGACTCCCTCCAGGAGCTTTTCCAGAAAAAGCAGAACTAAGGTGACTAATACAGTCCTTAAACCCTGTTTCTTTGGCATGAAAGCTGGATGGGGTCAGTGGCGAACTGTGTAATTCCTTCATCTTTGATGTATTTCAAAGGAGCACCAGGGATGTCTAGGAGGTGAAGCCTCCCCTTTGGGGGCCGTTTTGTACAAACAGCCATTGGAGACGTTTGCTCAGCTGAGGATGTTGTGCTATCAAATGTGTAGAAGAGAGCAGTGGAAGGGGAGCAGGGGCATGGAGGAGCGGGTGCCTGTTGACTTTGCTCCAGTCTCAGACCCACTGACCTCAGTATCCTACTGGACTTTGTACAGACAAGGTCTGGAGGCTGGTGATCCCTCCTTGGCTCGCCAGTTCCCTGGGAAAAGCAGTGTTCTTGGCATCTCCTAGGTGGAAATGTGGGGTTTGGTCTTTGGGGCCATTATTCCAGGATGCTCCTCTCTAATCCTGGGCTTGTCCCTCAGGAAACACCAGATCTTCTAGAGATGGAGAAAGCCAGAAGGACTTTGGCTAGCCTTGTGAAGCAGCCCAAAATATTGCAGGTTGATATCAAGTAAAGAGTTGAAGCCTTTGCTTATGCTGCCTGTTTGGAACAGGAATGAGAGGGGGCTCCTGTGGCCACAAGGTTTGCAGAGTCTGTAAAAAAACAGATCTGCTGTCACGTTTGTAAATTAAACACATTACGTGAGGCATTTTACACTCTTTCAGGGGCCTAGATATTCTTTCTTTTTTTGTAAATATATTCATTCTTCTTAGTTACCCCCATTAAGCGGTGTTTAGTTAATGTGTGTATAGACTGTATCAACCATTTCAATGGAAGAAGAATGGAAAACAATGCTACAGGACACTGGCTGGCACCAGATTTATCTGGAGAAAGAAAATATCGGCAGGAACAAACTGTCTCTGGATGTTAAAAAAAATCCCCTGCTTCTTAGAGGAGATACAATTGGGTAACGATCCATGGAAACATGAACATTTCAGATTACATATCTTGTATTCAAATTTATGACCAGCTGTCAGAGTGCTGGTGCCCCTCACTCCCCTAGAGGAATTGCTCTTTGCCAAACAGTAATGAGCAGATTATGGGTGGTGCTAGGAAAAGTACAGAACCCTTTGAGAAATTGCAGTGCATCGTATTAACTTCTCTCTGATGTTAGCAATTTCCCATCATATTGTATTACCAATCACTGTCACTAATATACCATGAAATTCAGATGTATAATGTAGTGTACAACTCAACCTCTCATTTCAAAGGTTTGTTACCCATAATCCTGCATGAGTCATTAGTAATGTCAGTGAACAGAGTAAAACTCATTCACTTCTTGCAGTGTTTCCCCTGCTGGCAAATAACTGACATATTACACGTGGGCATAATGCTTAATTCTCCGGAGAACCTTGATTGCAGCAGGGTGAGATTGGGCCTCCTTAATGGGCAATCAGGTCTGTGCGCAGCCCTCGGCTCTCCCCAGTCCAGTACACCCAGCCGGATGGCTGAACAGCTGGGTACTCCGACAAAGCACCTATTTGCTTTTCTTTAAATTATTTATCTACTGTTTGTAGCATTTTAAGGGCAAGATCTCGCTAAATAGTAGAATATACCTGCAAAAAGAGGGGAAAACTTACAGGTAGGGTTCGAATTTAGAAAAGAACTTAAATTATTTAGGACTTGGTCTCACTTGCAGAAGTCCCTTGAGCATTTGTGGCCTGGGGAGGAACGGAGGCTCCTCGGTCCCCGTGAGCTGAGCAGGGCTGAGCACGCAGCACCCGGCCTGCAAGTGAGGCCCGACAGGCACACGTGTTGCTGGAAATGATCACTTAGTTTTAAGCACAAGGAAAAGCCCCCAGGCAGGCTCAGCAAAAGGATTCACCAGGAAAGGGGTTGTCTCTCTCCTTGAACAAGGAAGCAGAGGGCTCCGGGGAGGCTCGGAGCAACAGCCAACATGTGGTCGAGCTGCTGGGCTGCCGTGTTCCACAAAGGGCCTTACTGAATTTCCCTGTGCTAATTTGGGGCCGTTCCTCCCGTTTGGGGAGCTCGTCGGAGCGGTGATCCTGTTGCCCAGCATGCTCGTGCTGCCGTGCAGCTGCTGCCGTGCAATTTGGGACGCGAGATGTGCATCCTGCCAGCAGGAAGACCGGACACAGGACAGCTGTATTTGATGGTCACCTGCAGGTAACCATTTGGAAAGTGCAATTTGCAGCCTGGTTTCATTTAGTTTCCATTTCCTTAATTTGCTTATATGAAAGTTAAATAGGATGGTGTCAAGAGTTTTTCTGAGCCAATATATATCACATCTACTACTCCCCTTTGCCTCCACGCTAATTATCGTGTCAAGAAAGAAAGGCAGATTTGTTTGCTGTGATTAGCTTGTGAAACCTGTTGATGATTTCCCACCTTTTTATTGTCCAAATAAGCAGGTCGTGTTTAACGTTTAGCTGGTTCTCCTGGTCCCTTTGCAGTGATGGTTTGTCTGGCTGCTCTGCGCTTCCCCAGGTGCCCCCTGCCCTGCCGTGGGGCCTGGCCATGGCTGTGGGTTCCCACCACGCTGCTGCTCCTTGCTTGGCTGCAGAAGCAGCGTCTTTAGCAGCAGACGCCCCGTGCATGGCACTGCTCTGTCCTACGAGCAGGTAGACCATGGGGTGGTCACTCATGGAAGACCCTGCTCTACATCTAGTGTCTTTCTGCCCAGTGTCAAGGTCACGCTTCCTCCTACTTCACCGTGTTTAACAATGTCTGGAAATGCTACTAGCAAGCTGCCTCCTGACAAATATTTAAATTCCGTACTTAAATTAAGTCTTAGCAGCAAGTTTTGCTTTCTATTTTTTGTCATTTTATTTTTTGGTCATATCGTATGCTTTTTTCCCCTCCCTTTCACCAAGTCCAAGATGCGGTCAAGAGCTTTGGGGCTGGTGGGCCGCCCTCTCCTGAGGGTGCTGTAGCAGTTCGGCACTGCAGTGAGGTCGAAGCAGTTATTGGGGACAAAGAATTATCCAAAGCAGCGGGAGGGCAGCGGGAGGGCAGCGACGTGGTTGTGGCCGCTTGTTTTTGCATCAGCCGAGCGATGGAGCCGGCGGTTCCGGCGTCGTCAGTCCCACTTCGCCTGCCAGGCCCAATTTATTTCATGGAGTGTCTGCAGCCTCCACGGTTGCTTGTCGTGAGGGTGATGGATCTATCCTTGTCTCCAAAAGGATACAAAAGGGGGACATTAGAGCCAGCGCAGCCCTGTTAAATACCTTGTTGGCAGAGTTTATCAGAATTGCAATCTGTTTTTTTGAACAGGACTCGCGAAAAATTATGTTTCGTGGAGTACATGATTATTAGGAATGATGCTGGCGCTGACGACGCACGTGGCAGTTGAGCTGTTCCTCGCATTGGTCTGCCTGAGTGATGGCTCATGGCCTGATGGCAGTGCCAGTATTTTTGCCTATACAAATAAGCAGCCAGCTATTCTCAAACCGCAATTAAAAATGAGATCCAAGCTGTTACCGTTTCGATCTGGATGGCTAAAGGCATATGAGCCCCGGCATGTAAACCATCAGTGACAATATCAGCAACTTACAGTAAATTAATGGTTGTGGCCCAGGCCGCGCTAGGCTGGAGGCAAAGCTGCCAAGTGTCATCAGAAATGCAGAAATGTGTCATGGGGAAACGCTGTGACCCCCGCGTCTGGGTCACAGCCATCTGGGTGATGCGGGATGCAGAGAGCTGCTCGGGAATTCTCAGCAACAAGAAAAATAGGCTCATTAGAAATCATTAGTTTATGCAGCCCCAAACTTTCTGCAGAAAATACTAGCTCTGGAGGAGCACAAAGGTTATGGTGCTCAGCAGCGAGGAGAGGAAAAGAGGTTCAAGACCCTGTTCTGCCCCTGTGCTACCCAACCTTGTGTTTTTAGGGTTCTAGAGGAGTGCTCAGGCTTCTGAGATCCAGGCTGGCCTGGCTGGGCTCGCTCCCAGTCTCCGGTTCATCAGGGTTGTGCTGGGGTTTGAACTGGTTCAAATTAATAAGGAGAAAAAAAAAGAAAAAAAAAAGAAATTAATAAAGCCAAGGGTGACTTGGCAATTCTGGTGTCATCAGGAACTGATCCCAGAAGTTCAACATAATCACTGAAAGTGGAGAAAATTCCGGAGAACTCGCTGTAACTGAGCAAGACTTGACAGCTGGCAAATGCTAATGCAAGGAGGCAGCGGGGAGCGCGGGGCGGAGGAGGGTGCTCACATTGAGCACAGAAGCTCCGTTTGTGGCTCAGCAGAAACGCGCAGAAAATCCCCCCTTTGTGCTCGGCCTCCCTCCTCTGCTGCACATTTGCTCCCAGGGATCTATTTAGCTGGAGCATCCTGCTCTTGTCCTGCTTTCCATCCCGGGATAAGGGCATAAGGGGTGGCAGAGGTGAGCTATGGGGCAGAGCTGGCTGTCTAATCAAAATGCACCAGTATATATATATTTTTCTCCTCCACATCGCTGCCCATGTGGCCTCTGTCCCTTTTGGCAGACTGGTCACGCTGGTAGCACTGCTGTGTAGCTGCTGGGGGGGTTCTGAAAGGGAAATTTCTTTGCTTCTCACGAGCCACTGTGTGTTATTTAACCCTGGGCTATTGGGAAGTTCAGCATCCAGTTTGATCCCTGCTTTACTGCCTCTCTGGGCTTTTGGCAGGGCTTTGTGACCAAATGGGACCAAAACATTTCTGGATGAGGACTAGCACATGTGGCTGTTTCTGTTCTCTTGGAGGTGAATTTATCCCTTGAGCATCCAACCTAAAGCAGTTTCCTTCTAGAAATATCTCCATGCCAAGCAGCCAGTCTGTTCTGAAGATGAGAACCAAGTTGTCCAAGATTCCACCAGGGCAGTGCACACCATATTTAGGCTGTCAATGCGCCACCAGTTACATCCTCTGTGCTTAGGAGCATTTCTTGGGCTATTGTCCCTTTCCATACAATTAACTATTTAACATTTGACAGTTCAGAAGAGCTTGATTGCACCAAAATGCTGCTCTACAAGACAGTTCCTCCACCTAATGCTCTGAAATCACTCCCTTGCCTCCGTTTCCAGCAGCCTTGTCCGCAGTATGTGATAAAATGCTGAAGTGATGAGCCCATATTCTCATTTTAACATCAAAATTGATTTTTTTCTCTGTCTAGATAATAATTTTGTTGTCTCAGAATAAGATTTTTTTTTTTTGGCCTTGGAGCTCATGTTTTCATATTTTCTCTCACTTACACCTGACTACATTAAATGTCCATGCTGGACACTGTGATTTCCTAAAGAGGGAAAAAAAATAGTAAGCAACATGTGAAGGTTATAACTGCAAAACAAAAACCCGTTCTAATTTCCAGAAAAGCATTGTGCTATTCCGAGTTTCAAAGGTATTGTCTTCTATCATAGACCATATGTAGCATGGGATACACTCCAATCATTTTCCAAATTGGCTTAATATTGACCAGTTAGAACTGTAGTGGTGAAGAATCAAATTTACGGACAAGTCTCTTGCTTTGCTGACTGTTGTTGATAACGAAGTTTTGCAGGAAGATACCTTCTGCTCTATAACCCTGGCTGCTTCGTGCAGATTACTTCTGTTTCCCGTGAAATATTTAGTTTTAGGGATCTTGAGAAGTGACTTGTATTTGGATGTTTCTGCAGGCATTCCTTGAATGACACCTCACTGATGATAGGCTTCGGGAGCTTGTGGGTGTATTAATTTGAATAAATTATAGCGTATTTTATTTGCCTCTGCTGTAAAATTGACTTGTCTAATTTGCCCAGCAGCAGTTCTCACTATTAGATCCAGAAGGCGTATGAGGATAAGCATCCTGGGATCCTGGTGTCCCCTGGAAAGCTGGAACCGCACTAGAGCTGAAATCCAGGGAATGTCAGGCCCTGTGCCGTGTTTGGGGCCGACTGCCGTCCGGAAAGCTGGGTGCGTGTGAAACCTGAATGTTTTAAGCTTTGTTGTTATTCTAAATCAGAAGCTAAGACCATTTCCCATGAGACTTGGCAGCTTTTGGATTATCTGCTTCTCTGGGGTGAGGGGAATACGTCCCGAGTCCGGGCTGGGGGCCGGCGCGCAGCAGTGGAGCTGTTGGGGACCCACTGTGGGGACATTTCTTACTGCATGTGCTCACAGTGGCTTAGGGAAAAACCCTGCGATGCCAAATTCCCGTGCTGAGCCACCCCGCTCTCCGGATTTGTCTTGAGTTTAAAAACCGAAGGAGATGGATCAGGTGCAGCGCTCCTGCAAACACAGGAAGCTGCGGTAGTAGCAAGAAGAGGGGAAAAAAAAGAGGAATCTATATTTATATATATATTAAAGGAGAGAAAAGACACGGGCTCTGGGGGTTAGATGTTCACACGGGTGGTCTAGGCAGCGGATGAAACCCCGGACCCCATGTGCCCTCCACCCCAACCTCATTTGATGCCAGAGAGTTTATGACTGCAATGGGTGTTATTTTCCTGCGTGAGGAATAAGGTGAACGGGAAGGAGAGATGAGTCTCAATGTGAGAGTTTTCACATTTCAGTGAGAATGGGAGAATTATATAGTGCCCTATAGAGCTAGCGTCAAATGCTCTGGTGGACCTGTGTGGCTAATTGCCCTTTTTGATTGTTAACATTAAGACACTTTAGCCCAAAATTAACTGTGCCTGCAACTTGAATTCATTGGAACATCATCTTGTGTAGCTGAATCTTTATAAATAGCATGTGGAAGAATATTTTTGTCCTTTTGCGTGTGCTTCTCTTGGGCTTCATCTTCACTAGCACCCAGGAATGTCTTAAACATGGGAGAAAAAAAAAAGAAAAAGAGAAAAAGAGATGTGAGAGAGCAGGGAGCCCCAGTTTCACGCAGGCTGCATTAACATTTGAAGATGGGGCTGTGCCACAGCTGAGATTTCATGTTCAGATTTAAATGCTCTTGGATTAATAGAATTTGTTAATTTGCAGCAAGTTGGAAATCGAATGTCAGAACACGTTTGTGGACTCTGGTTCATGCAAGATGCAGGGGATCGCAGTCGTGCCGCGGGCTTGCCGAGCCCCTCCGGGTCGCAGATGTCACCGTCTCATCTTCAAAATGATTAAACAGCTCGTGGCATAACCTGTGCATGCAGGAGAGCTGGTGCCATCGGACTGCAGCAGCAAACCCAAAAATGTACAGACCAGCTTCTTAAATTCTGGGGCTCCTTGACGTGTCGTAAGAAAATTAAGGCAAAAAAAAGATAACCTGTGAATGGGTTAATTATAGTAACTTAAGTAATTTTCTGAGCTATGTTTTCCATAACCTGCGTGGTGTCGCCAACGTGGAGTTGAAGGGTCAGACTGCACCGTATCTTAGGCATTTACTATGGATGAGCGTGGGATTTAAGGGTAATCCACAGGGAAATGAAATCAAGTTAAATTTTGAAGGAAATCCACAAAGTCTGAGCGATGGGTGAATTTAACACAGGAGGGTAGAACTGAAAAAGGGTGACAGGAGATGAATCGGTCTCGGGTGATTCAAGTAACCTTAGCGAGCAGATTGCTTAGGGGAGAAAACGAGCTTGTCTGCCTTCATGTCGGGGAGATTTCAGTGACCTGCGGATAACTTTGTAGGAAACTACTCAAAATGCTATTTCTCTCCTCCATCTTATTTCACTGAGCATTGCCGATTAGTAATGATTTTGTGGTTAGGCTAATTCCATATTTCATTTGCTGTGTTTATTGCGTGGGATGTTAGCACGGCGAGTAATGAACCTGGAGCAGCTGAATGATTCAGCCAAGTGTTTGCTCAGATGCTGGAGCTGGTTAGTGTTCAATTATCGCTTTGTTATTCAGGAAAATGCTAGTTTCGAGGTGCATTAATTCCAATGTCTGTAGTCACAGCAGAAAGCAATATGTTTGGAGATTATTTTAACTAGTTCAGGAAGTTCCAGTAATGAAAAAAGGGAGGTTAGAAGTTATGTGTCCTATGGTATTTAATGTTAATTTTAATCATGTTATTCTTCCTTTCTTTAGGTGCCTTTCTGGTACTCATGAACTGCAGAAGTATCTTCTACTATGACTATGAGGTTACGTGGTACAATGTTACCTGCAGAATTTGTCAGTTCCTGTTTGAGACTTAATTCCTTACTTTCTTATGTCCCTAACAGTATTTTCCACAATTTTATATATACGTGCAATACCTTCTCTAGTCTGGGAGTCCTTCACAGCTTTCAGAAATGCACATGAAAATCAGATATCAGTTATCTCAAGATATCAAATCAAAACCAAATCAAATAACCCTACAATAACATAAATGCAATTGAGATAAATGCCCTCACAGACTTTTGAGCTGGAGTTGCACCCGGTTCTCCCAGTTCAGTCACAAGGTCAGAGACACTTTTTTGGTTATATATTATCACCCTTTCTATAAAGTTACCACTTTTTTTTCCCCAAAAAAACATTCTGGGTGCTCTGTTTGGTTCAAAATCCAATGGGGAGAGTTTTTGCAGAGTTCATGTTTTTGTTTCTTTCCTGGCTTTTTCTTGTGTGTCTGAGCATTGCATAGGCAGAAGCACCATCACTGTTGTGAGAAGGCAGCTTTGCAGAAGACCACGGCGCCTGTTTCTTATTGTGGAGCCTTTCTGCTCAAAATCTAGGAAATTTAACAGGAGCTAATGGAGAAATGGGTCATGTTGTCAAACAGAATATTTTCTGTTTTAGTCAGTGTTTCTAGCAGTGTCTGTGTTCATAATAGTGTTTTGCTGAGTGAGCTGTTTGGACAGAAGTGCTGGTAAAACACCTGAAACGGCACCGCCGGACACTCGAGTAGCTGCTGGTGGTAGGTAGCTCTCCGCTTCTTGTTGCATTTCTCTCTTGCATTTAATGCTGTCCTTCCCACCCCATTACAGGGAAGGATTTGCTTGAAGGATTAGCCATGTAGCCAGGGGATCTGGGGAAAGATCTGGGTGTGTTTTAAAGACTTCTTGCAGAAGATTTTTGCACTTGGCGTTGAGGTTCAGCATCGTGCAGAGGAAGGGGCGAGCAGCCACCAGGAGACCCTCTCGATCACTGGAATGTGGGAGAATCCCAGTATTCCGAAGGGGCACAACTGGAGCAGTTGCTCTGTTATTGACCGTGCAGGATACTTCCCGTTAATGTCCTTTTTTCTGCTCCTCTTCCAGTAGAGTGATCCTTACAGAGGAGCAGCTAAATCGCTCTTAATCTTAACTGTCTTTGGGCTCGGCTGCCCTAATCTCATCCTGTCTCCATCAGGGGTTTCTATGGCAACTCCCTGGGGAATATTCCTGCGATTTGGGGGAAATTACCCAGAAACAAGTAAATACGTCGGAGGAGAAGCGGTGGTGGAAAAGGTTGCCCTCAGAGCATCGCTTCACCAAAAAGACAAACTCTTTGCAAAAACTCTCCCTGTGGAGCTTTGACCTCCACAGTCAAATATTTCGCTGCAGTCCCAAACAGGGTTTTTTGGTGCTTCCAGCAGCTGTTTGCAGCTGGAGCCCGTTGGCTCCCTGAGCATCCCTGCCGGAGCTCGCGGGAGAGCTGCATCCAGGCGGGAATCCGGCCGGCTCTGCGGCAGATGCCGGCGGCTCCTTCCCTCGCTTTAGTTCCTGGCTCCCGGCCACGGGTTTCTTATCACGGCGCTGATCCCGGCGGAGGTGCCGATGCTAATCTGCAGCTGCAGCCGGTTTAAATCTTTATCGGCCGTCGGTGAGCCTGGGCGCTGAGTGTGCAGCGCCGTTATTAGATTATTAAATCAATGACACTCAGGTTATTAGTCACACTCATCCGCATTACCTGACACTGTAATGATGTTCTATTTTTACTCACATCCTGCTAATGTCCCAGAGGTACTGAAATTATGACCAGGAAATTAATTTCTATACGTTTGAACAAGGGATAGAAGTATAGGGAATAATCCCGCATGGATGGTGGCGATCCTGATGGAATTGTTTGGAAAAGCAGCAGGGGAAAGGGAAGGGCCGAGAGCCCCGTGTCGCGTGCAGCCTCCTCCCCGTGCCGTGCTCCGAGCTCTTAGGGGACGCTGCCTGCTCATATAATAACTGGGCCGGCCTATTTTAGTGTGCGACTCGTTTGGGGCAATTAGGATTCCTGAGCTGGCATTAATGATTCCACCAGCTCAGCCAAGAGTTTCTTAGTTTCTTCCACAATCTCTCAGTTAGGGTGGTACACAGGGATTTTTTTTTCTTTTTTGCCTTTTTTTTCCTCTCTTTTTTTCATTGTCACATCTTGCAGCTTTATGATTTGCCTTAAACCTGTGTTTTAATAGTGTGATTTGTTTCTTTTTGCAATTCATTTCAGAAAGGGTTAGTGCTCATCAGAAGTGGAGCAGGATGCCTTTCGGAGGTCTCTGCCACTGAAGCACGGAGAGGATCACACGCGTGTGAGCTCAGGTGCTCTTGGTACCTGCTAAAATGCTTCTTTCAGGATGATCTCATGGACAAAAGTTGTCCTGGCATTATAATGAGCTGAGCTTTTTAGGTGTAATTAAAAGATGGATATGGATTTGCATGGAAATCCTTTACTCTAGGCTTTCCAGGCTTTGGGAAGCCTGCTACTAAGAAGCAAACATTTAGCAGCTCAGCTGGAGTAAAATGTGCTCCTTGGCTAAACATTAAGGGGGCATTGTCAAGTGGTTTTAATTAATTAGCTAGGCTTTAAATGAAATCAAATCAATTTGGAGCAATTAGGCTCAAAATTAAAGTTGTTTTCACCTGGTGCTAAATGTCCTTCAAAGTCTGAGCATCTTAAAGATGAAAAGAATTAAAGATGTCTTTGAGAAATTGCATCCACGCGGTTCCCTTCCCTTTTCCTGTTTTCCCAGAGAACAGCCAGTATCTGTTTATCTGGCATCACTGTAATTGCTGTAATAATGATATGTCTAAATGAGAGGCTTTCGGAGTACATACACAAAATCTTCTAGACATGCAGTGCCCAGAACCAAGAACAAACTTGGTTTATAGGGTGTCAAACGTGCAGTTCAAAGGTACCTCCTGGTGCACCACGAGCTTTACCTGCCGTCATTTGTACTAACAGGTAAATAAGAAGGGTGGGAAAACAGTTTTGTTGACACGTTGTTAACACCCTTGCTGAATGCTGGGGGATAATATTCTAGGTATTGACTTTTTAAAGCAAATAAAAGCACAAAATGAGAATTTTGGCAACTCTTATTAGACCAGCTTGATGCTGTGTGTTATCTTAGATGCTTTGTGCTACATTTGGGGTAGAAAGGGGGAAAAACCGGCACCAACTCCCTGTGCCACAACAGGCCGTAGCTGCTCGACGCCGTTACAGCTGTTTTATGGAGCTGTTACAGTCTGTTGAGTAAATAATCTACAGATTACAGCTTTCTAAGTACACGGTCACTTGATAGGTAACCAAAGGAGCCGTTACAATACGTCACGTCAGCAAGAGGAGGATGAAGGCCCCGCACGCTTTGTACAGTGGCAGGGTCTCCTTTGTAAACCAGTATTAAGCAAAAGAGATTTTTTTTTGGCGAAAGACACCCAAAATGCCCGTGTGGCCGTGCTCTGCGGCGAGGGGAGCAGAGGCAGCCGCTTTGGGGCTCCTTATGGCCAGGCAGAGGTGACGCCGTGCAAATCCCTGCCCGCTCCTGGCCAGCCAGAGACATTCCCATCGGGATGTGCAGCCCCGCATGCCCCTTGCTCCCTCCTGGATATCCATCCCGGAGCATCTTCCCGGGGAATCTTCCCACAGCCTTTAATTATTCCGGGTTCCCGGACACTCTGGTGTGTTTAATATGAGACATGTAAATTTTCTCCCAAGAATGATAGGATTTTGACAGTCTGATTTGCCTCCCAGGCATACTCAAACCAGCTCATTTTCTCTTCCCTGGAATTTTTGAGTGTTCGGATGGCATTTGATTATCATTGGCTGGCAAGCCTGAGCTCCGGGGTTGAGCACAGAGATATTTTAAATTTAATAGGTTTAAGATGTCATTATTTCCATGCTGATGAATTTGTACTTGTAACCAGAGAAACTTACAGCATTTAATGAACTTATTTAGATATCATGGTGCAAGCTTGAAACCCAATCCCGAATATGAAATTAAATCATCCTGGATAAAAACTAACACCCAGAAGCAAAAACCGAACTGGGTAAATGAATGAATTTCAAAAGACTGAATAAATACAGACATAAGGCACCTAGGGGACAGATTTACTAAGAGTTTTTGCACTGTTTTCAATGGAGCTTGTAATAGCATGGAAGTATTAAATCTGATTTACTGGGAAGGGTTTGTACAGTCTTCCAGCACCCGCTTCCCAGTGCCAGCAGCCCCTTCCCCATCGCTCCCACCAGCAGCAGTTCTGGGCACAGCGGAGCATTTTGGGGACAAAACTCTGGCTTTATCGAAGAGCTCAAGCAAATGAGCAGTCCTGTAAGTGCAAGCGCTGGCTGATCCAAAGGGATTAACAACTTCCCATGTGCCAAGCCCCAGACGTCCACATGGCAGTGTTGAAATATCCTGTTTTCTGTGCTGAGGCTTCTCCCAATATCCTGCAGCCCCTCTGGAGCGGGGCAGCCCGAGATGCTGCTACTGCATTTCACTGCAGAACCTCAGACCCTTCTGAGGTAGCGTGAGGAAGGCGGCAAATGTGGGAATAACGGGAATTGTCTCTTTTCCACGTAATGGGCTGGTCATGTCAAGCCATGATGCACAAGCCAGGTTTTGACTTTTTTTTCTTTTTTGGAAACAATTAGCAAGCCCAGGTGATGAAAAGCAACTCTTAATTTGCTCCCACACTGCCCACAGGCATCACTGATGATGTAATTACCTAAGAGCTGCTCTCTAATAGTGACCATCGTTATCAAATTCAGAAAAAGACGCCGTCGCCTGGGTCTGCTTCCCTGCAAATGGGCAGAGATGGCCCAGATGATGCTCCCCAAGTTTGCTAATGCACCAGAGAGCAAGGCAGCAGGTTTAAATGACAGTGGATGATGGATATTAGGACTAAAGGATGATGGATATCAGAACCTCTAAATGTACAAAAAAAAAGCCTCTGAAAAAGAGACTCGCGGAAAGGACTTGAAGGGACGAAGCTTTCCCAAGATTAATCTTCTCGTGGACTGCTAAGAGGTAGGAAACAAAGCCTGGAAACGAATGGTCTGTTTGTACAAGGGCTAGAAACTGTGCTAGAAATCCTCCAGGCAGCCGTGCTGCGACCTGGCCGGCGCATTCGGACGCGAGCTGGAAGAAGGGGGAGCAGGGAGATGCAGGTGCCCCAGCTTTGGGTTGTAGAATCATAGAATCATAAAATGCTGAAGGTTGGAAGGGACCTCTAGGGATCATCCAGTCCAACCCCTGCACACGCAGGGTCACCTAGAGCACGTGGCACAGGGCTGCGTCCAAGCGGGTTTGAAGATCTCCAGAGAAGGAGACTCCACAACCTCTCTGGGCAGCCTGTTCCAGGGCTCTGGCACCCTCACTGGGAAGGAATTTTTCCTTAAGTTCCTGTGGAACTTTTGGTGTTTCAGTTTCCGGCCGTTTCCTCTAGTTCTGTCAGTGGCCACCAGTGAAAAGAGGCCAGCACCATCCTCATCCTCATCTGGGTCAGGGCACCCAGCTGCAGAAATAAGTGACACGGTGGCAGAAGCAGAAAGGTGCCACTCTCTGCTGGCAAGAGCAGGTGAATGTCCTTGATAAAGCAGACCAGAACAAGGGACTCCACGTCAGTGCTTCCCACGGAGCAGGGGAGCTGTGCTGGGGGCTTTGGAGCTGCTTTGGGGACATGGGGACAATCCGGGGATGCCGCTAGGAGATGGAGGGGCATCGCTGCACCACTGCTCGTGCCAAATCATCAGAGCAAACTAGGAGACAAGACAGAGAACACCATGAAGGTCATTAGGTGCCTGGAGGAGCCTCTGTGGAAGGAAAAGCTGCCTGTGGTTAGGGAAGGACCTGAGAGAGGGGGATGAGGGTGGAGGTTTGGGCCACGCTGCGGGGCAGGAATGTGGATTGGGATGATAGAGACCAGCAATGCAAGAGGTAGAGGGTGTCCATCTTCTGGGCTAGGAAGAACAGCACTTTTTGGGGGTTGTCTTGATTTTTTTTCTTTTAATTTTCTTTAAAGCATGATGCTCAGTGATCAGCTGCCAATGCAGCGGGTCAGCAATTTTCCAGCAAAAGAGTTTTCCAAGGCGCTTCCTGTTGGAAAGCGCCGACCCGATGGAATCTGGATGCTCTTTGGGAACACGTCAGAGCCATCAGAGCCATCCGCAGCAGCCAGACATCTGCGTGGCCGCCCGGCCTGCTGCCCAGCTGGCCCCAGCCCTGGGCACCTGGGCTGCTGCGCCGCCGCCAGCAGCCGCTTCGCTCCCGCTCTGCTTTGTGTTGTTCTATTTAGATTGCTTTTTTTTTTTTCCCTTTATTCCAATCTTCATATTTTATGTATCTGGCATATTTACAGCATTATAAACCCCCTCCCCGTCGCCTGTAAGAAAATCAGGTGCCAAATCACTGTACAAGTGATACAATGAGAATAATTTATATTGTCATTTAAATGAGATTTTTAAACCTGCACTTTAAAGTATAAAAATACACAGATGTGAAAGAACATGTGCAGTAGGAAGCTGGTATGTTTTTATTAGTGTATGATGTCATATTTTAATATAAATTTATATTTTATGCTGTATAAAGGTTGAGTCCGTGCAACTAAGAAGGAAATTTATAGTTGCATCTCTTTCAGGCTTACTGGGCTAAATGGAAGTGGCGTATCGGGTTCTGCAGAAGGCACTTTCAGAATATCACTCCATGGGCAATTTTAACATTTTGATGTTTTGTTTGGTGGTTTCACTGCACAGATGTCTCCATAAAGAGCAGGCGGAATGGGCTGGATGTTCTCTGTCTTTAAATGGAAGGACCTGTTTTTAACGCAAACCGAGACTAACCCTTATTGCACCAAATAGGTGCAGTTAGGTTGGACTTTAAAGGCAGGTGGGAAATGATCCGGGTAAAACGTGCGGAGCAGAAGCCGTTCCCGGACGGATCCCGCCTGCATGAGGGTGCTGCGCGGTTGGCGCTGGCTCCTTGCTCGGTCAAGAGCTCCTCCCAAATTCTCATTAGTGTTTTGATACTAAAAGCTTAAATTTGTGCTGTGTGCACCCATGAATGACTCGAAACCTTTGCAAGGTTGTTTCTGAGGCAGGCTTAGGGTCCTGGAGCGCATTAATGCCATTATCTTGGTGGGGACAAGCTAGAGGAGGATGCGCTATCGTCCCCAAATCCAGCCCCTCGCCCGTTGTTCCTTTTTTCCTTTCTGGGTTAAATACTTCCAATAATTTGGGAATGGTGGCTCTGATAGTTTTGACAGGCCACAGGCCACCATTAGCAATTAAAATGGGATAATTAATTAGCCCCTAAATGCGACATGTGGATCAGAGCTGCCTGTGGCCAGAGCAGCGCAGGGTGCTGGAGAGGGCACCAGGGCACCCCCTGGTATTTATTACCCCTTCACTTCCTTTTTCTTTACCCCCCTCCTTCATGAGGACATGGGAGGGAATAGGAACGTGCTGTCTAATTTCCTAATTTTCCTGTCAGCTCTCCGGCTTTCAGAATGATTGCAGCAGAAAACTATAAAACGAGGATGAGGGAAGCAAACTTAATACTGCTGTAAATCTCCAAAATGGATGCAGAAACCTGGCACTCGGGCAGGAGTAAATAAAAACAAGGAGAGATTCATTCTGGTTTTCTCTGCAGACCGACCAGCCGCTTGCAAATATTCAGGAATCAGCATTTAACAGGGAAGAGCGGGTAACGATTGCACCGCACCGCGAAGCAGCTTCCGTCAGTCCCAGCCGGGAACGCGCTGCGGTGCTGGAGGAGGCCGGAGCTGTCGTACAGCTCCCAGGTGGGCAAGCGGCTTCCACGGGGCACATCCGGATGTGCCTTCCCAAAAACCTGGCTGGGAGGAGCGGGAGCCTGTCCTGTTTTCCCTTTTCTCTCTATCCGCAGTTGAAGGAGCCGCTTGCTGCCACTTGACAACTGTATTTAGCGCCTTGTCACAACCCCCTTTTGTGCGCTGCTAGAAAAGGGATCACCAGCAGATGCAATTTCTTTCAGTGCTGGAACTGTGTTTATTTTACCAGAATTGTGCCCCATTGATCTGCTCGCAGAGGGACGAGCGATTTATGTTGGCAGCGATGGATGCACCGAGCTCAGCAGCGGCCACACGCTCCCAGCTCAGGATCCCGGGAAAGTTCAGCGCATACTGATCTGTCCTGCCATGCGGCAGCACGAAAAGGAACCTACAATTGGTATCTATCAGCCTTACATTAGTAACAGTGTAAACATTTTTTCAGATGGTAAAAGATTTAATAAATCTGCTTTATTCTCTTTCATTGTGAGGTCCAGCTCCTCCTTTCAATCACACAAACAGCTTCCAGGTAATGGAAGGGATATTGCATTCACTGTTCACAAATCACAGCACGACCTATTATTTGTAATTTTCAGTGCCTGCCTTTTTATGTGGTGTTCATAAAATGAGATTAGAGTGATTTGCAACAGTGAAAGATGGGACAAGACCATGAGAAGATGTGACTCATTAGACATCATCCTGTGGCTGGTGGAATAAACCAGAGCTGCACCGTTGGGGAAGATGGGCTGTGATTTTCCAAAGCCATCTAGGGGATTTAGACATCCCTGTGAGGATGTTATCACGAAGGTGCCTGTGTTCATCTGAAAACACAGCCAACCCTCCCTGTTTCTGTCTTTTATGAGACCAACAAAGAAATTCAGAGTATAGACTCTCAAGACTCCTTTGGGACCCCCAAGTGTCTTTATATTTCTCTAAAATAGTGCCCTTTAGATGTTGTGTTGCTGTGCTTTCAGAAAGGGAATGAGATACTTCTGTTGGCAACAGCATGGGGAAATTATGCTTGGTTGTAATTCTTGATATTTCAAAGTTAAAACAGTCCATTTAGCTGCTGTGCCTGGACTCTAACAGAGAAATTGCATCCTTGGTGGGAAAAAACCAACCAAACAAGCTATGCCTCTCTTCTTTTACACAGGTATGAATTAGGCTTCAGAGTGCAGATGAGAAAGAAATAGGAGCGTCATCTGGGAGTTTCCACGTGCAGGAACTGGTTCAGCTCCTGGCAGCATCCCTGGCACCGCGAGCAGGTGAGCGGATTCGTGGCCAGGCGGCTGGAAGGTGGGAGCAGCCCTCCTGCTTCAGCATCTCCTGGCTCCCTCTTTCCCCTTCCCGAGCACCTTCATATTTCTGCCAAGCTGCTTGATGCATCTCGTTAAAAAAAAATTGCTTGTCAAGAAGCAGCACTAACTTCTGTTCCCGCAGAACATACCGGAGCCGTAACAAATGACTCACGCGTGGTAATTACACTCCACTTCTTCTTATCCTGCCTTGATTATTCAGATGTGAGTAGAATAGGTCTAGCTTGAATAAAAGAAAAAGATCTGAAGACCCAAATATTGGATCATTGTTATTTTTTTTCCTTTTTTCCCCTCACCTTTGTTTTTCAAGGTAGTGTTTGCAGCCACAATATACCAAGGAGATGAAACATTTATAAACAAAACCTCCTGTCGAAGTGCTTGTAGTTTATGTTTGTTTAAAGGACAATTTGGTGTCACCTCTTTGTATTTTAATAGTCAAAATAAATTTTGCATAATAATTCAGCTCCTCTCTGCTGCCTGTAACGAGGATCTGCATTTCTCTGATGGATGCTTGTATTTGTTTCCTGTGATTTACATGACCTGACGTCTCATATAATGAGCTCCCTAGCACGAATGTCATCTGTGATACTCTGAGCAGTGCTAATCTATCATCTGATGACCTTACAAGTGCCGGGGTCATGGATTCAATCACTAAAATGTTTCAGGGTACAATTAATTAATTCCACCCCCCCCCAATGCTGCACAACTGTTCGTTTGAAGCCTGATGGAAGCAATGCTTTTTCCATAGCACTTCTTCAATACAGAGCATGCCTGTGTGTGTAATCAATCATGCTAAGTTGGGGGGTTCTTAGTATTCATGGCTTTGCCTCGCCTGAAACTTCCAAGTGTTTGTTTTTGACCATAATTTAATAGTTTAATTAGCCAAGCTACTGTACTTTTGAAAGTGCACTCAGGTTGTGATTTAATAACGGGAGCAGCTGTATTTTTGCCCGGGATGGAGCCGGGACAGCCTGGGCCAGCTGGGCAGCAGAGCCTGCCCGGAGCCAGCGCCGCTCCCGCTGCAGCAGGAGCAGTGCCTGACGCTGCTGCGATTTGCAGGCTTTGTTAGCAACGGAAAAATTGAACCGCTTTGGGTTTTTTGAGCATTTAGCCATCTTTTCACCCAATATTGTGAATCTCTCATCTGTAGGTGGCTCTGGACCCAGCCTACAGGATTCTGCTGGAGAGTGAGGTCTTTGCCAGCATCAAAAAGGGCTAAGCACAAAGGAGCTAGGACAGGGATAGCATCACCTCCGCCCTTGCCATGGATGTTCAGAGATGCCTTGTTATTGTTATGTTAACAAGTTTTCTCTTATCCTACAGAGGTCTTAACCATTAGGACCAAGCAAGGCAAAACGTGCTAAAATGGAGATCTGAAACCGGGTGTGTTGTTTCACTGGGAATTTCCTGCATCCAAAAGGAGGCATGGTCAATATGCTGAGAACAAAACATGTAGTCTCACTATACAGCCTACAGCTGCTGGTATAGTAGGGAAATGAGTGCAATTGCAGAGAGTTTTTGCAGTGGTATTTGGTCGAGGGAGAATATGTGTTTCCCTTGAAAATGTTAGAGGTCAGGGATGACTAGTCCCAGCTAAGAGCTAATTGCCTGGAGCATAGTTTTTCTGGAGTGAGAGAGTATGGAAGTAACATCTGAACGTACGCAAAAGTCACTGTGCTTTTTGCTCTCTCAGCAGACTTTAATGAAATTTCGAAGGGGGAAAAATTGCTTCTTGGCTTAAAGCATAAGCTATGTTATTAATCTCTGCAAAGGCATTTTGTAATTGAAATGCTGGTGCGACGGTAGCTCTGGTGACTGTAGTGATGACCTACCGCTATCTAACATATGCATATACGAAGCCACGTAGCACTACGTCGTGATCATAAGAGTTACCAATAATGCAAGCAGAGTGAAACCTGCGGGTCACGGAATGGGGTTCCATTTTCCCACCCTAATGACACCTGGTTCCTGTACGAGCCAACAAACCTCAGACTATCCCAGGAGGTTGCAGGCGCAGCAGGAATTGTCTTTGCTGGTTATTGGCATGAATTATGCCGCCTGTTGGTAAAGCAGCTCTTTTCTGTGCTGGAGTTACTATTTTTAAGAGAGCAAGTTAGGAGTGATTTTTCTACCTATACTGACAGCATCCATGGCCTCAAATCAGCAGCTGATTATTAGAAAAGATATTGTGCTCTCACTGCACTCTACCCGGGTCTCTTGGGCAAACTGTGCATTTGAAGGATGGTTTCTTGGCTAGGTTTGCTTACGGCCGAGCCGAGAGCTCAACTCTTCCCAGCTAATCCTGCTCTGTGTTGCTTATATTGGGTTTTTGCTCTGGTTTGCCCCGCTCGAAGGAAAGCGTGACCTGGGAGGGCCGGTGCGCGCAGGGACCTGCTCAGATCCGCTCTCTGAAATGCTGGCAAGCGGTGGAAATTCTGGTTCTTATTTCTCCACATTTTCCTCTTCTTAAGGTTTCAAAAAAAATGTGAAGAAAGAGAGACATATAAATTACTAGTCTCAGGCAGTGCTTTCTATGTGCCTTTCTGGTTAATACACGCCAACATGCCTTCATTATCACCCTGTTTTGTACTTACCCGTCAGATATGTAAAGCAACGCCGATATCAGAAAATCTCATCTCCTGCTTCCCTTTGTCTGAACCGAGGTGAATGTGCAAACGAGCTCCACTGAGGAAGACTGTGTGAAATAACCTTAGCTTTTAAAATGACAATTTCCTTCCCTAAACTGGAACGCCAGTGTTTAAATGGCCAAGAAATGCAGCGAGCCCGAGCGCTCTTCCTTTTCATCCAGGCACCGGGGAAACTTTATAAAGAGAAAAGGGAAGGAGAGAGTGAGAATGGGAACCCATGAATCTGGGGCAGTACGTCTGGGGAACCAGGAGGGCATATATATATATATGTATGTGTATATATATATATGTAAAAATACATAAAAAGAATAAATATATATATATATATAGGCTTATATAACCAAAGCCACTTTTTGAATGAATGCAGGAAAGGTCGCTCTTATAAACCTCTTTTTCAGGGTGCCTGGGAACAGAAGAGTGAGCAATAGTGCAGGAGAAGTGCCCTGGGGTCCTGTCAGCTCCTGTCCCCAAGTGATGTCCCCAGCTCTGCGATATCCTGCTGGGTTTGTTTGTTTGTTTGTTTGTTTTTCATGGAAAACCATGCAGGTCTGCAGTTTTAATTGCACATGGGTGTCTTCCTTAAAGGTACTGAGGAGTCGTCAATGCCACCAAGACCCTCCCAGAGTGACTATCTGCTGCTCTGGAGAACTTGTGAAGAACAAGCGTGGTTTAATATTGCCTCTATTTACGGCACACGGAGTTCTTTGTGCACCTTTTAAATGTTACATTAAAATCCAGAGTGGCACCAGCTTTAAAGCACAAAAGCTGCTCTCCAGCTCTTGTCTCCCATTGTGAGGAATTTACAAAACTCTCAGGGAGGCTCTTGAATTACAGCCCTTCCTCTTCCTCACGATGCACGGGGAAAATAAATGTATTATTAACCTGCCCGCTGCCAGCGCTCTCTGCGCTGCCTGTACGCAGGCAGACAGACTGACGGGAGCAGCAGATGCACCCGGAATTGCCTCGGATGTGTTCAGCCTGGTGGATCACTGAGACGTTTGGTCCGAGCGAGCTCCGGCTGCGACGCTCTGCTCTCTGCCCGGCCTTTCCGGAGGAATTTGGCATGGGAAGGAGCCATGAGGGTCCTTCAGAGCCTTGCGGCAAGCTCTGTTCTTAGAAGCAGCCTGTGTGTTTGGGCACGGCCGGTTTGGGATGTGGGAAGTGCTTTTGGGCACCAGTTTGGGCTGCAGAAGCGCAGGGGGAGGCTTCATTCGGTCGGGTCTCCTCCTTCCCGCGCATCTCCCTGCACGCTGCTCATCGCTGCGCGGGTTTATTCCTCCTGGATTTTTTTCCTTTTTCCTTCAGAAAGCCCAAGGCGAGGCTGGATTCGGCAGACACGGCTGTGCCTCCGGCTGTGACTCAGTCCCTGTGGGATGTGTCTCTCCTTCCGAGGGAATCCCGCAGCTCGGGGATGACGGCAGCTGCCTGCGCCCTGCACAGAGCCAGGCTCCTGCTGAGCAGCACCTGGCTCCCGGAGAGGTGGGATTCCAGCTGGATGTAGCTCCTCGTAGAGCCTCAGTTAGTGCGAGGGATGGGATGGGTGTCATGGAACGGGACACGGCTTGCTCTGGGATACGCTGTGCTTCTCCCTCCTCTTCATCCCTGAATCCAGGGGGTTGCTCTTGCTCTTGGAGGATAGGGAGAAGGGGCCAGTCTCACATCCTATCATGCATCTCCTTGGTAGTTTGCTTTTCTGCAGCACCTTGAGCGCAGCTGCAGAGAAGGCCCAGATTTATTCACCAAAAGAGGATCTGCTGCTCCTGTACATGGAAATATTTTCAAAAAGCCAGCAGGGGTATCTGGGCACCAAGCACTGCATGGCATGGGGGCAGCAGGGGTGGCCGTGTGTGTGTCACATGTAAGATGTGCTGCCAAGGGGCTTCTAAGGAGCATTAGCATCTGGATAAGGATCCCACCGCTTTCCCAGTCCCAGATCGTAGATGGGTTTTGTGGCCTCACGTCAGAACTGTGGCTTGTGTTTCCAGAGCAGGAAATCTGGCCTGTCCTGGGCCACAGCAGGACACTGGTTTCAGGCCATCGATTTGCAGGGGAATTAGAAGAGCCAGCCAGAGTGCTGTATCCTGCCACATGGACAACATACGTATCCCTGTGGGAGCAGAAAAAGGGGTGGAGGAAGGTATAGACGCGTGCCTGGGAACATCTTTTTGTGGCTCTGCTATGATCTTTTCACTCTGTTGTTACTTCAATGGCTCTTTGTTAGCTCCATCTCATGCTCAGCTTCACCATCCTTATTGCACACAGAGCAGAACAGTGGCTGTCTCCTTCCAGAAGTTCCCATCCGTGTTTCCTTCTGCTTCCAAGGCCCTTCCAGGGGCTGTGACGTGGTCAGGGCCGTCCCTGCCCTGAGCGCTGCGGGGTGCTGGGAGGGAAGGTCGCTCGTGTTTGCACGAGCATGTTAATGGTCTGCAGACCTGCACCCAGGCTAATTGACTGCCTGTCATTTTCCATGCACAAATGAGCCGCTACATCACTGCTAGAGCTATCAAAAACCTTCTGGTTGAACAAGACATGGCTGAAAGTCATAGCCTTGCGGTTACATGTATAAAGGGCAAGAGATACAGCAGCTGCTGATCATCTCAGCTGAGCTCTGGTCTTTCCTTGATGCTCTGGTCTTTTCCTTGGTGCTTTGTTTCTGTGATTTTCACTACCCCATGTGCTCTGGAAGCTGCTGGTTTCTTCCTTCCCGTGCAGAAGTGGCCGAGGGTTGGTGTGACGGTCCCTGTGGCCAAGTGCCAAGGAGTGGTGCTGCTCTGATGGACACCGTGAACCAGGTGGGCAAATGCGTGGGGAGGAAGACGGGGTCTGGGAGAGTTTTGTAGCAGCAACTTCTCACCTCATGAAATTGTGGGTTTATAAGGAAAGTAATAAATAAGAAATGTAAGGACAGTGTACCTTGGTGTGAGCTGGCTGGAAGCTTCTTCAGTAGATGGCGGGTGAGGTTGAGGGATGCCTGGGCCTTGCATTGGGATGGGGTCATTCTGGCTGCTATCACACCTGAGGAAACTCCCTCCATGAAGTCTTGCCTTAAGCCAAACCTCTTGTGTTTGGCCAAGGATATACCTCGTGCTTGACCTCTCTTAAAGCACGAGTTTGAGAACCCAGGATAGTCTTTGAGCTGGTGGCAGTCACCTTCCTGGGTAAAAATGAGTCTTAGCTTCAATACAAGGGAGGCCTCGGGGAGCCGTGATGATAACCTGCCCTACCTGGGTAACTTCAGCAAGAGCAGGTGGTAGGAGGGGAAAAATAATTTCATCCCAAATCCTCTGTCAATAGCAGAATCACTTAAACAATCCTGTATCTGATATCCATTCAAATAATATTGAATGAATCTTCCCAGCAGGAACCTATCACGGCTATATTCCACTCTGACAGCACCCAAGGAAAACCTAAAAGCTGCTAAATCCTGCAACACAGAAACCTGCATCCAGTTAACCAATTTGCTCAAGGTGTGACCTGCCTCATTAGCCTGGACAGAAATCATTAATCTCAGAAATCAGGAGGAATTGGAAGAGCCTGGAGAAAAGCCCTTGTCTGCCTGGCAGCGGGAGAAGGTAAGAGAAAGGGCTGGGTGGTGACCTGGGCAAAGTGATAGGACAGTTCCTGGTGAAGGAGGAGGAGGAAAGGGAGATAATTTGTGCCAGTCAATACAGGGCTATGTAAACTAGATCCTGTCACATTAACGTCATGTTGTTTCTTGATTAGTTTACATCTGAGACTAATAAAGCAGTAGTATCTAGGTAAGCTGTGTGTGTTTATGATTTTACAAGCTTTTATTGTCAATCAAGAATGATATTTAATTGTTAGGGTACACAGTAAATGGTTTAAAAAGCTTCCAACCTATGTCAAAAATGTCTATGCAAATGAAGACTTATTTCTTGCTGCTAAAGATCAGTCTTTGTTTCTATGCTCTTCATCATATTTTTGTCAATGGTATAGAAGAAAGGATTTTGGAAGTATTGATAAGGTTTCCATGTGACTCGAGGACTGGAAATACGGTAAGCAGGGAACAGGTAGGGTTTGATATGCAACCTGACAGGCTGGCTGAGCCGAGTGCAAGCAAGCAAATATGCATTTGAACACATGCAAATGCAAGGTCATGCATTTAGAAACAAAGAATGTAGGTCAGGCCTGTGGAGGAGGAGGAGGAGGAGGCAATAGCATAGCAAAGGCATGGTGGAAAAATAACCGCATGTGACTTGCACTTGTGGCAGCAGCTAAAGGACCAGGCAGATTCCTGGAGTACAGCTAAGGATAGCAGGGAGTAGGAGGAGGGAGCCTGTGTTACCTCTGGGTTTGGCAGCGGCGCACGGCTGCTGGATGCTGTGCTTGCTTCTGGTGTCCACATGTCAGAAAGTGTGAAGAAAAATAGGAAAATGCCGGATGAGAGACAGAGGAATTATCAAAGCATTGGGAAACTGCACTGTGGGTGAGAGCTGCTGCATTTCACGTGACACAGGAGGTTGAGGAGTGCTTGAATCCACGGATCCTGGGTGAGGGGAGGGCAGCTGCATCGTGCAGAGCCCTTCCTGCTGCAGAACGGCAAGGGGATGGGAATAGGTGACAAACGAAGCAGCCAGGGCCAAGACCCCCTGCAGGGGCTGCAGGTTCTCCAGCACTGCGGATCTTCTTTGGTTCCTTAGGAGACTTTGGGGCATGTTTGATACCTCTCTGGTTGTTTCATCAGCTGCTTTGACTGCTGGGTGTATGTGTTTGTCTGCTAAAACATCTGTTTGCATGTACTTTATTTTCCCTTATCAGCTCATCCCAAGGCCCCCTTCCACTTTTGCAGGCGTTATAAATAAAAACCACTTCCCCTTCCCATGGGGGTCTCTGCCTAACGGGATAGTGTAACCAAATTCCCTTGGGTTAGCAGCTTTATCCAGACTCCCCGTGTTTCACCCAAATGCAGCAGCAGAGTTTTGTGAGCGCTGAAGCCCTTGGGTTGCTGGAGCAGCTGCACCCAGGGCAGGAGATCCCGCACGAGGGGAGGCCGCTCAGGACAGGGCACCGTGTCCGTGACGCTCCCTCTGCAGAGGGTCTATTACCGGATCCCATTTTGCTGCCTGTTTGCTTATTTTTATTGCCATTATTGCACCTCGGGTCTTGGGGTTGTTGTCGCCTTGCACTAGAGCAGTGCAAACAGCCTCACCGTGGGTGCATAATCCCTGGTTTTAACGTGCTGCCATTGCAGAGGTTAGACAAGTCTCCTTGGCGGCCTGACATTCAGCGATCACAGAGCCATCCCGTAGCAGCAATACATGCAGTGATCTGATTATGTTCTGACAGGTCATCCCACAAAACAATTAGCTGGGAGTGGAGGGGTTTTATCACGCTGTTGTGTGCTACAAGTCAAAGACAGATATAAGAAAACTTAAAAATAAGCAGGGATTTCAGAACTGGGGGTTGCAGCTGGGTAACCTGCCTGATTCCCTTCCCAGTGCCCTGGCTATGTGCACTGCCCTGTGGCTCTCAGAAATCTTCTATCTGCTTTAGCTTGGGAAGTGCTTTAAGTGACAGGAGAATTTGGACCAAGTGTGACTGGGATGTGGAGCTGCAAAAAATGCAGCAAATGACCCTCCTCACATACTCAGCTGAGTTTTCTTTGCTGTCTCCTTATTTTCCTTTTGTGTCTTGCTCTGCCCGAGCCTTGTGGCAGTGGGGCTGGTTCTCTCCTCACTAGCACTCCCTGTACTCCTTGTGCTGGAAGGAAAATGCTGCATTTCTACCCTTATTCCAGAACGAAGATGATGAGCCGAGGCAGCTCTTCCCTATAGCATCCTTATTGCTCCTCGCGTGTGCTGGTCCCCAGGGCTGCACCCCGGAGCCCTGGCAGGGATCTTGCCTTTGCTTTTGGGAGCTGTTTGTGCTTCCGTGCTCGCCAGCCGAAATGCTTCATGAGAAAAGCACCGGCGAGACCAAGCTGATTGTTTTTTCCATGTGCCTTTTGGCTCGTCGCTGCCTCCTCTACTGTAATTTAGAATGAGATACTGTTGTGTTCTTGGCAGTAATTACACGTGTACTATGATAAAGGTTTTGTTGATTAAGAAGGTAGAATGCATTATTTAAAATGGTCCAAATATTGTTTCCATTTAGATAAAGGGATTATTTAGTATAATAGAATGGTATTGAGCACTTATATGGCGTTTTTCCTTTCCAAAGCACTTTAGCAATGTTGATTTGGGAGTGGGGGAAAAAGACTTCTATAAAACTGGAAGAAAGCCCTGGGGTCATGGGGCCAGCTCTCAGGATTTGACATTACAGCCTCTTCTGTTGAAAGGCTGGAGCCCTTCAAAAAGGCACTGCAACTACTTTTGTTTAGCAGAGAAGAACCTGACCTTTTTTCACAGGCCTTTGATGCAGGAAAAGGGTCCAGCCAGGAGAAAATGTTCTGTGTCTCAGAGGCCCTGCCAAAGCTGGGGCCCGAAGGCTGCACTTTGAGACACCCTGAGCGTTTGGAAAGGTGCCAGGAACGAGAAACACTGGAGTCATCCTGAGCAAGAGGGGCCGGAGCCTCTGCAGAACCTTAAAAAGGCACAAGGAATTTTTTTTAAATATACCTTTAATTGCTTTCCAAATGATTTTGCCATCGCCCTCGGTAAATGCCAGGTTAGAAGATGCTTCTTGCAACAAGTTATCTTCCTCCTTAAAATAAAGGTTAGCTTAAGCTTATCAAGCAAATTAATTGCCATTGCAATATACCATGGAAAAAAATGCGTTCACTCTCTCCTGGAGACAGCTGCGAGGCCATAACTCTCCTTCTGGATGCGTGAATAAGTTCTTTGCCAGGATAGTAATCATCTCCGCATCTGTCTGCTCCTTCGCGCAGCTCCGGAGCCTCTGATGGGCTTTGCGGCTCAGAAGGCGCAGGGGGACGCGATGCTCTGCCTGCCTCCCCCGGGATGGACGCTCTTGTCCTTGCCTTTCCGCACGTGGCTTTTCGGGAATGGGGCTAACCAGCAGCAGCTGGAAGTGGATCCTTGTCCAAACCCGAGCGCTGTCGTCGCCTTTGCCGCGTCCTTCCCGCTCTTCCCTAGGCAGGGAGGTCCGTGCCGCTGATGCTGCGGGATTTCCCCGCTGAAGCCAGCGTCTTTCCCAGGTACCTTTTGGGATGTACCGAGATGAAGCCTGTTCACATGGGCCTCTCTGTTTTATCGTGCAAGACCCTGGGACAAACCCCATCCTCAGGGCTGTCCTTAGCAGCGCTGTTTCCCTCATCCGAATCCGTGTGCTCTCGGCATCCCCCTTGCTCCCGCTCCGAGCGGAGAGCAGCCCCCCGCGAGCCGGCAGCTGCTCCGTGACTGTTCTGCACCGGGAACAAACTGCCCTGCTGGCCTCTGCTCCAGCCTTCCAGGCTATTGATCATCTGAATTAATTAAACTGATTCCAATATTGATCTCGATGGCAGTCTGTACTTTGCAACCCGACCTGCTTTCATTTAACTACTCCTTCTTTTCAATACCCCAGCCCTTTCTTTATCCACTCCAGCAGCTCCATCTATACAGCAGCCAATATGCTCTTAATGACCTTCCAGAACAGCCTTTGCCAATTCTTTCCATTGTCCAAATGCTTTTCTACAGCTTTCTAGGATGTGAGAACTTTTTTCCTATGCTCCTGGCAGAAAAGAGGAATGATATAGGCCTTGCAAAGGGTTTAGATACGGAAATAATCGTGGATGGGAAGGGTGAAATTCTCCTCTGCATGCGCAGTGGCTGTTGCTCTATAAAAGCAGCACTTGCCAATGCAGCTTCCCCGAGCAGAGCTCCCTGCAGCTCCTGCACACAAGCAGGGTCTCCGGAGAGGCTGCGCTTGCCTCTCTTTGGAGACTAGAGCAATATCCGCTGCCCTCGGATTGCACTGACCTTTTAATGGCAATCCTCGCTCACGCGCTCAGCAGAGATGCTGGGTTTGAATCCATGCAACTCCCAAGGGTCTGACGTGCCTCTCTTCCCCCTCCATAACTTGGCAGGGGCCTCTCTGCCTGTTTCCAGTTTATCATGATCATCTGCCTTGGGACTGACACTGCGAGATCTATTAATTTCTCATAGCTCCAAGTCTAAAGCGAAGACCCTCCTGTAACCCACTCGTAACCTTCACGGGAGAGCGGAGTATCCTTGCCAATTATCTCCGAGATAGCTTTATAAACTCATTCCCTCCAAATATATTTTACAGCAGGAATAACTCATATGGAAAAAAAAAAAGACTCACCTTCCTTTCAGCAATGTCACTGGAGTCGCAGCAGATTCAGAAGAAGTTGAAATGCTACCGGGAGCCTCATGAAATCACAGGCATTTCCTCTCTGCTCCTCGTTTCCACCCCCTTGTCACCCCCATCCTCCCGGCTGTCACAGCTTCTAGTCACATCTCTAGCAGAAGAATCTACATTTCTAAGTCCTTTAGCCCTTTGACATAGTCAATTTGTCCTTACATCCCTTAGGACCAAAAATAAATGGGAGACTTCTTCATTATCTTCCAAATGAGATGTAAAACTGAGGTCCTGACCACTTGCAATCATTAGAAAAATCCCGTGGCGCTTCTTGCAAGAGCAAGACCATTAGTCCTGATGTCCTGGCAGAACTCCAGTTTGGGTGATTATAATTACGTTTTTGTCTGCTTTTGTAGTTTCAAAGGGATGATACAACTTTTCTCCCTCCCCATTGCAGCCTTCCCGGAGTGGAGGAAGCGCTGCCAGCTGCCCCCGTCCCCCAGCACGCGTGGGTGTCCCAGGCTGCTCCGGGATGGCAATCTGCCCACGGGCAGTGTCTTCCCGACCCTGGTTTGCTTTTCCAGGGCGCTGGGAAGTGGCTGCCTGGTATCCTGGTGCCAGCAGCCCCTGGGTTGTGCATTGCACGCGCAGGAACGCCGCCGGCTGCAGAGACCCCTCGGGTGACCTGCTCCTGCTCGCTGTGTCCTCTTGCTCTCTGCTATAAAAACCTCCTGACGCAGTTGTGGTTTGCCATTCAGCCCGCTACTCCTTGCATTATATGGGATGGAATAACAGGTGCCTTCCCGCTATAGCACTTGGTTTATTTTTATTACATTTTGAGTTTTTACAGCTGTGCAATCAACCCAGATAACATGCCCACCTGCTCCAGGTGGAGCACAATTAATCTTTTCCAGCCTTCTTCATGTTTGCCTCTTGCACCTGGACCTCGACAGCGCCTGTCTTGTTGCAGTGACCTTCCAGGGAGCTGCTGGCTCGAGGTCCTTGCAGGGAAGAGGGCTGTGCTTTTAACTGCAGGGCAGGACTGCAGCACCCACTGAAGTCAATGGAAAGATTTCCATCGAGTGCGGTAGCTGTTGAGCCAGCTCTAAGCCTATAAATAACTTGAATTTGAACCATGCTGAGTGAGAGGAAATAAACTGGCCTGAATTGTTCTTCTAAGCTGCCTCTGAGCATGGTCTCCTCTAATCAGTGCTGATCAAAACGTGCGTAGGGGGACGGATGATTTTTCAGCACAGATGCCAAAATTTTTTTCATGTAGAAAATTTTGATTTTTGGAAAAGAAAAAAGTTAACGCTGAGATGTTTTTGGTAAGGAGAGTGGGGAAGTGGTAGCTGGGGGCTCAGTGCTTCCAGTTCCCCGTTGTCCTATTAATTCCTTGGGGCAAGGCAAGGAGATGTCCTTCTCCAAGACAGCACTCGTGGTCTGCAGTCAAGAGCTGTCCATTCCTTGCCCCCATGTTGATACCTCTTCCTTTTTTTTTTTTTTTTTTTTTTTTTTATCTAAAAATGGATCTTTTCTGGGAAATGTAGTCATTTTCTTCAGCACAAAGACAACCCACTTTTAGAGTAAAGCCCCTGGCGCATGGGGTTTTGGTTATTTTAAATCCCCAGTTTTGCTCTGCATCTTTTTGGTGAGAGGCTCTGGCTTTTCTGCCTGTGTCTACTTGCCTGTGTGGCTGGCTCAGTATGTGCTGCCCTTCCTTGGCTGCCTTCGCCTTTCTTTGAAGCCCAATTAGAGCAAATCTGCAAAATCGCCTTGCCGGGTGGGAAGACCCTTCTGCAAACCTGCCCATTGCCAGCCTGGCATGGGGCGGCAATCCCGGATTATCCGGGGAGCGGGATAACGGGTCCTGTCGGTGTCTGCTGCTGCGGGATGGACATTGGCCGTAGCCGGAGGGAGCAAAGCCACGGGAATCCTTCCTGGGCTCTGCACAGCCCCTGCGTGGCGGCTCCTTGTGCAAAGACACTTTGGCACCACCTCTCCGTGCCGCAAACCGGAGCAGCCAAATATCCCCCATCCGCCACCGGGGCTCGGAAAAGCACGAGATGTTTCTGTCTAACCCAGGCGTCGCTGGAAAGGGCTCGGGCTGCAAGAAGCTTTCACTCCCCTATCTCTATTTGTAATTAAGCTTTGCATTAATATCAGATGAAATTAACGCTCCAAGCTCTTTCCCTGTTAATGGAGCAGGTGGTTGCCGTGGCGCGTATGCGTTTAAAGCAGAGTTGTACCTGCTGATCTTGATGAATGGGTCATTTGTGCTCCAAGTATCCTCTGGAAATGAGGAGGAGAGTACACAGCCCTGGTGCTGATAAGGGATGCTCTTATTTTGTGTTCTCTAGCCATTTTGCCAGGAACCGTTGCTTCATTTGCATTGCTTTTTTAACCTTATATGCTCAGTGGGCCCCGGCGAGGCTTCTTTCTTCTTGAATTAAATGTAATCAGGCTGAGCACTGAGGAAGAAATGATGAATGAGGACATCATTTTGGAAAACACATATCTCCTGACTGCTTATCTCAATGACATAAGAGGACTTGAATACAGTATGGAAAATAAATGCAGATGGGGGCTCAGCGTATCATGCTAGAGAATAATAGCTCAGAAGGCTAGGCCTGGCCAGAAACTATTTATTATTTAGCGTATTGCTGGTGTAATTTATAAAGGTTAATCATTAAAACTTGAATTCTCTTAGAGGAAAACGGCTGAAGAGTTCTGGTATTTGTCATACTTGTGGCAAGGAGAGACCACGCGTGATGAAAGACGCAACCTTGTAGGGAGAGCCGGTGATCCGAGCCCCGGTGTCACTGGGAAAGGAAACGGGAAAATGCTCCCGGGAGAGCTCTGGAAGGTGGGATGGGTTGAGGAATAGGGAGAGTAGAATGGCCTTCGTCATGCTGGTCCATCAGCTGAAGGAGCCGGTGTCCTTCGGGGTGACACCAACAAGCTCATCTCCTGGCGACCTTCCAGGGCTGGCCAGCACCAAAAATGTAGCCACACTTTGGGTTTCTAGAGGGCAAGACGAGGAAGAGACACAAAACAAAACTGCACGGACTGGAAGAACAGTGAGGTTGCCTAGTCATTGCAAAGGCTGCGCTTCCAGCTCCGGGTGCAGGCGTTAACGGCTCTATAAATTGGGTGAATAAAGAGGAAAACGTGGCGCATCCTTGCCAAATAAAATGCTTGTAAAACCCTCCAATTATTTATATGGGATGAGACAATGCTCGGCCTCAAACAACTCCACCTTTCACTTTGAGCCTTGAGATGGTCTTTGGGACTAACTGAGATATGTTTCTCTGTGCAACGTGGCACCGTTCCCTTGGCCTGCAGGGTGTTCCTCTGCAGGAAAGGCCTGGGACCCTCAGGCCACCCCCAGCAGAGAAGCCATAAATCAGTTTCCATTACAGCTCATGGCCTGGAGAGCGTCCAGGTTCCTCATGGAGCCGAGGAAAATACCCAGCCTTTCCT
This sequence comes from Tinamus guttatus, assembly GCF_059628265.1. Taxonomy (NCBI): domain Eukaryota; kingdom Metazoa; phylum Chordata; class Aves; order Tinamiformes; family Tinamidae; genus Tinamus; species Tinamus guttatus. Next base: position 448,892 of record NW_028289621.1, read on the forward strand.
GAAGGTTTGCAATATCCAGATGTGAGGGAAGAAGAGCTTTGGTTAGTGATTTGAGTCATTACCGAATTAAGCTGCGAGTGGGTATTAATTAGAATCTCTGTTTATTGGCATTGCTGTAAGATTTTCAGCTAATTCACAAGGTGGCTGTTCTGCTTCATTCCCAAAATCCATATAGGGATCTTCCCAGGCCTGATCTCAGCCCTTCATGCTGGTGCAGAGCAGATAGCACCAAAGGCAGTGCTGGGAATGGGACGAAGCAGGAGGTGACAACACAAGGTTTAGCAGCACCAACCCAGACTTGAGAGTGAGCGTTTTCAGAAGTCCTTCAATGGCCTCTTCACTGAAAATGACAGTTATTCTTCATGTATTTCTTATGGAAGAGGCCGGCTGCAGCGATGCTTTCTCAGAAAGGTGTGGGGGAAACCCTGGTGCAGAGGGGCTCTTTGCTCGCAGGGGTCGTGGTTGGTGATGGTGCTGTGCAGGACCCTGTTGGCTCTGCGTTTATCGCGCCCGTCTCACGGTAAATGGCAAAGCGCTGTCGTGCGACAAAGGGAACCCCTGGTTGTGAAAACAACCCTCTGCAGAAGTGCCATAGAAACCTGTCACGCGCTCATCGCTCAAACGCTGCTGCGTGGGCCAAGGGCTCCTCACCAGCGCACAGGGCGGAAAAATAAATGTCTGCAAGGCGCAAAACTGTGAAGAGGAAATATCCCCCTGCGCACACACATCCGCACACCCGTCCTGAGATTCCCTGCATAAATCAACAACATGTGGGACCTTCTGAAATATTGTATTTGCTTTGGATCAGTTCACAACCAGATTGCTTTTATTTTGTTTCGTAAGAAGTTGAGACTGGAGATGTATGGGCACGTTACTCCCTGTGTTTGCATCTGCCACGCTGGCAGGAGAAAAATAGTTGCTTGAGTTTTGCAAACATTCCCCAATTATTTTCCTAAAATGATTTGAATGAAATACTGTTGGTTCATATAATTAGCTGGAATAATAAACTGGCAAGAGATTGTTTTGGGTTTTCCTGCAGGAGGGAAAACACGGTGATGGGCTCAGCACCCCCCAGTGCAGTTTGGCCTGGGCTGCAGCATTGAGATCTGAACAATTTGGAAACGAGAGGAAGTTACTGACCGTCTCAGTAGCAACTGCTTCAGACAACTAAAATGATCTAATTTTGAGCCAGCTTTGGAAAGAGAAGTGTGTTTTTTTAATGCTTTTGAATCTGACAGTAACAATTTTTATCCCTGACCTCTGCAGCAACCCAGCCTTCCTCCGAGCTCACAGAACACCCTTCCTTCGCAACACCCTCTGCTCCTTCGTCTTGCGAGCGTTGCCTGCACTCCAGCAGTGGATCAATCACCATAATAGCCGTTGTCTTCAAAGTTTATTAATGTTTTCCAACTGAATTCCTGTTTTCCCGCTAATAACCCCAGCAGTGGAACACTTCTGGGGACATGCAATAATTCACGTGGCCAACCTGCCATCCAAACGCTGGTGGGTAATTAGCAAGCCTTGCATCCAGCAAGTCATTTCTGCTCCCTGCAAAGGGGCTGGGAACCGGGATTATTGCCCTGCAGACTCTCTTCGCTCCACGCAATGCGTAGGGAGGATGGGTGGCTGCTGCATGGGGAGGCCCAGGTGATGCTCATAGAAATGTTCAACCTCACAGCTCATATGGGCAGCCTTGTGGCTGCATTGGTGATTTTGGAGCTGCAGTCAAAGGGAGCAGAGATCTGCAATGGAGAGGGCATCTAGAAACAAGGAGTTTGAGCCTGATCCAGCAGGTCCGGTCTGTTTCTCATTGATAAGGGTAAGGAGAACAAGAGAGATAGAAAGAGGAGCATATGGGATGGGGGACACAAAGCTCCTATAGGAGCTGCCAACCCCAACAGCAACATGTCCATGGATGGAGGCACCAGGTCCCGTCCCCCTAGGACACGGCATCACTGGCCAAACATCTCCCAGGGCTGGGGACCTCCCGCAAGAGCGAGGTGGCACCGCTGCCGCAGCGGCCAGCCCAGCAGCTGCTTTATTTGTGCTCCTCCTGTTTAAGCAGAATTGCAGGTACCACTTCACTAGCTCGGCTAATAGACACGATTTGTCCCTAGCAGTTCTCGCTGTTTCTTTGGTAGACGAGTGATGCTCCAACCAGATGCGATTTCTGGTCACAGCTCTGGTTCCTGCTGATGGAGTCAGACGTGGGAGGAGGCAGGGACTGAACGTGGTGTGGGCTCCTTGCACAGGCAGCCTCATTTCCATGTCATGTTTGGCAGTCCAAGTAGTTGTCTAAGCGAAGATTGTCTCTCTGCTTCAAAATACTGCAGCCCCACAGCCCTGTTCATCCTTTTCTTATTCATTTTGGTGGAACTTAAAATTTTAGAAGCTTAAAAAACAAAAGGAAGAGTCAGACTGCTGTGAAGTACAGGTTTAACTTGTGGCTTTCTGTTTTCTCTTCTGTATTCTTTGCTGGCCCTGGGCATGCAAGCAGAGCATTTCATTTAAGCAATGGTGGTATTTTTATGCTGACTGTAAAAATATCCTGAAGTATTCACTATTAAAAAAAAAAAAAAAAGAAGGAAAGAAACCATCTCTTCCGAAGTCAGCATATTAGTGTGGCCAATGTATTCCTTTTTCAGACAACTTAATATGGAAAAGAATGCAAAACAGGCAGAAAAAGCAGAACCTGTCAGTCATCCCATGGCAGCTGCTGATATCTGGAAGGATGGATGCGGATGTCAAACGCAGCCCTCGTCACCCAGGTTCTCATGCTCTCAGTGGGGAAAACGGGGGCCTTTGGCCCCTTGCACCCACGGGTGCCGTCCTGACCGCGCTGCAAGCGCCGTGGAGCCGCTGGAGCCCTCTCGGAGCGCTGGCATCCCCCTTGTTCCTTCGCTCTCTTACAGCTCTCACCAGGCACATTGTGCTAATTGCCTCCAACCCGTCCCAGCAAAGCCAGGCTCTGCAGGGTTTCCAGCCCGTGGAGCTGTAACGGAGAGCGTTTATCCCAGCGCGTTGCGCTGGATGCTTTTCCGTGCCGGAGCCGGAGGCAGAGGGATTCGTGACTGCAGGAGTGCGCTCGAGTCTGTAATTCTGCGTGCGGCATCAGAATTTGTATGGGATTTCAATAATTCATCACTGGGCTTCAGTATATTTAGCCATTCAGATTGTGAATTTGCTATTTTGCGCTGCTGAGTGTTGGTGTGTGCGGCTGCCAGAGGTCGGCTCTGCAGCCCGTGGCCGCAAAGAGGAGTCCAGGCAGATTGATCTGGAGGAAGTAACTGGCAGCAAAAGATGGGGAGAAACCTGTGGCACAGACCCCAACCCCGGGAGAGCCCCGCGGGGGCGGACGGGGCGATGCCGCTGCGTGACCCGGCTGCGTGCGCAGCACCGAGTCCTTAGGAAACGGTGCCCGTAAAGGTGCATTGCCTGGGGCACCCTGTGCGCATCTGGGCAAGGCCTCGGGGCTTGGCGCCTCGAGCTGCCGCTGCCTGGGGATGATTTCCAGCTCTTTTCTGCCATCCTGCATGCAGATTGCAAGCGTGCGGAGGTGGAGATGCTCTTGCTCTGCACCGGGCCCTGTCCATGCACGGTTTGCACGTGGCATCTCCCACACGCTCACTATGCCAGGCGTTATCCCAGGCTAAAACGCACCGGAGCCTTTGGTTGGAGCAGCAGCGGGTCAGTGGGAAAAGCTGCTGTTCATCAAGGGGCTGAATCTGCAAGGTCTCAGTGCTGCTTTATCGCCTGGGAGCGGAAAACGGGCAGCACCTCGCGTAGGATCCCAGCGCTGCAGGGCCGAGACCTCCCGTCTCCCTCTTGGTTTTGTGCATGATGGTCACATTATGAGGTAGTCCTGCAGAACATTCAATTACCTGCCACGCAATTAGAATCATATTTGTGTACCTTTAAGTAGGTCGCCAGTCTCTTAGGTTAATAAATTATAATGGCATTCACACTGGTTTCCTTCATAAATCACTGGCTTTTAGTGTATCCACTGATATAATGGAGGAAAATCATCTAATTTTGATCTAACTGGAATGAAATGTGAACGTGCATAATTCGCTCTTACAAAGTGTATCTAATGTTCTCTGTGTCTGTATTTATTTGTGCTGTTTCATGCTACATGTCGCTTAAGTGGCAAAAAAAAACACCAAGGCTGCTGCACTTAAAACTAAATGACCCAGAGTAATACAATTTATCTGTGTTTATTTTACAATGTTCATCATGACAGATGTTTTAATAACCTGCTTCTGATGGCTGAAGCACTGATTAGAAATCATGCTGAAATTTGAGGCCTAAGGGGAAGATCGAGGTGTGTACAGTGGGAATATTTGGGAGGGCCGTTTGGCTGCATGAACTAAGCAGGTTTCGTGGTGCAAGACTCCTTGTGGAGTGCAGGGAAACACCTGATCTGGAATTACTGGAGCAACTGGACCCCAGTTTAACCGGAGAGACTGAGGAGGGCCTAGAGGAGAGTTTGGAGATGTCCAAAGACTTGGGATGCTCGTGGAGCTGGGCTGGCTGGAGACCCTTGCAGGGAAGCTGCAGATGGGCTGGAGCTGCAGATGGGAGGTCCCGGGTGAGACAATGAAGGGCACGAGCAGGGCGGGATGCTGAAACATTCGCAAACCCTTCTGCTGGGACTCACCTTGAGCAGAGCAGAAATTGATAGCAAAACTATAGTTATCAACTGCTGAATTACCCGTTGGGAAGCTCCTTCTACCTAAGTACTGGTGGTTTTGGAGTTTCTTTGCGAGTTCTGCAGCGAAACAGGAATTTTTATGCTTGAGTTGGTTTCTGCTTTTTCTTACGAGAAAACGGCAAATGTTTATCCAAGGGTTTGTTGGAATTGTTTGTTTTTGACAAAAAGATGCTTTTTCCCCCCCAGCTCCCCTCCTCGGAATTGTTCATTGATGGAAAGAACACCCTGGCCAGTGTGACGGGGCCGGCTGGAAGGTCTGGCACGTTATTTCTGTAATTATTCCCTGGTTGGTTTTGGTAGGGCAGGAGCCCTGGGTGCAGCGCGGTGGGTCCGAGGTGACCGTGTCCCAGTGATGGCCACGGGCACTCGTGGACAGGACATGGGACACGTGGGTGCCCTGCGCCCCCACGGCCCCGGGCAGCGGGGCAGGAGCAGCCCCCTCATTTCGGGAGCCGTCCTGGGGATTTACATGACATTTGTGTGCACCAAGCTCTATTTTAGGAGGGAAACCTGTCAGAAGATCATAAACGTTCTGAGCGATTTATGCTCCCCGGTTCAGGTGCCTTAGCCGCAGGAGTAGATAAATTGTGGTTTAATGTTTTATTTACGCTTTCTGTGGATTTAGTGCCTTTGGGAAGCCCGGGGTTGATAGCCCTGGAGGGCCATGTGCTCCCACGGGGCATGTGAAGGGGCAGAGGGGACCAAGAACCAGAGTTTTTAATGATTTTATTTCCAAGCAGATAGTCCTGATGTGTTTCTATTTATACAGATGGGAAGTTTGCAATTCCTGCGTGGCTGGAATGACGGCAGATGGCACAAGAGGGTTTAGCTGCGTTTTAGGTACGCTGGCGAGCTAAATTAATTAGCGATAATCGCTTTAAAACATGGGGCAGAGTAATTTCAATCTAGTCCATAGAAATTCTTCAGGACTTTACAAAGCTCTGGGAGTAATTAATTATGCAATCGCCCGTGGTTAAGAAGATATTATCAAGCCAACCGGGGAGGGGGTAGAATTTAAATCTGTCACTTTTCCGGAAAAAAAAATCACGTTGCTTTTGCCACCGTGGTTACTCCTACGTGGCCGTGGTCCAGGCCGGCGCTGCAGGGTGCTCAGCATCCCCAAGGTGCCCAAATTGCCTGCGCTTCGCTGGAGCACAGCTCTTATAATGGGAAGCCTCTTGGGTCGGCAAAGACACAGTTGCTAGGGAAAATTGGAGGATTTTCTTAAGAACAGATAGTTAGCGCGTCGCCCTACGAGCACCTGTCTAAGTCCGGCTCAATTAATGCCACACAATGTAAAGTAAAAAGGATGGCACCAGCCAAGCCATTGCACTCTAAGCTCTTCTAATTACACAATAAGATAATGTCTGCCCGATTAAAATTTTAATTAGCTTAATTTAGAAATGCTAAGTGATTCCTTTATCCTAAAAGAAAATGCATTAGAGATATAATTCTTGAATACTTAAAATGATTTAAAAGGGGAAAAAAAGTGAAAATCAGTAGGGCCTTGTGCATGTACCCATGTTTTTTTTTTTTTTTCCTTTTTCTTTTTTTTCCTCCTGTTTTCTGTGGACCACCAGCCAGGGTGGCTCCTGGGCTGGATCCCTGCACTCATTCCCAGCTCCAGCTCCGCAGCCTCCCGGGCTCTGCTTCCCAAAGGGCGAAACATCCTGGCCATAATGGGGCCTTTTGTTCTTTTCTGGTTTTCTCTTTCTTTTCCTCCATTCAAAGACGCAAAGGCCAAACCAGCCCATTAAGACCAGCTAATGGCCCGTCCTGCATGACTCCCCCGGGTGACTCCAGTGCACTGGGAGCATCCCCTTGCTGCAGACACAAACGGGACCCCACAGAAACCCCCCAGTCTTGATTTAAAGGCTTTACGTGGCAGATGATTTATCGTATCCCCCGCACAACTGCTCCACTGGTTAATTAGACCGGCAGTGAAATGACTCATTGGGTCTCAGGGCTCGGGGAGCCCCAACCCGCAGAGCGCCCCGTGTGCCGGGTTGCGTTTGGCTACGAGCGGAGGTGTCCAACAAATCTCCTTTATGTCTTTTTGGGGAAGAAACAAAGACATTGGAACTATTTGCACAACATGAGGCTCTCCAGCACAAACCTTTACAGGGCTGCATGTCTGCTGGGGAAGCGCCGAGGAGAGGGAGCAATAAAGAGAAGAGCTTTTACGAGACAAGATGGAACAGGAAAGTTTTATTGGCGAGGCTTGGCGAGCTCCTAGTCCCATGGGGGAAGGAGGAGGAATTTGAATGCAGTGTTTTCTCTTTTGGAAGGTCAAAGCCATTCCATACAATCGCAAAGCAGCGTAAGAGAAATGCAGTTATTCCTCTGTCACGGCTGTCAGAAACGGAGGGGGTGGGAGGAGGAAGTCCCAAACACCAGATTTCGCCAAAGCCCTGGAGGTAAAAATGATCTGCTAGCTTGAAATTTATCTTAATGAGCAAAATCCAGCCAATGGAACAGGGTGCAGATGAAAGTGACAGATGGGATCATTTAAAGTTTGATTCTTTGCATGCAAGAAAATAATACTTCCGATAAGTTATTTTTCTTCTGGTTGTTACAGTATTCTGCGTGCTGCCGCAGTCTCCCATTCGCAGTCTCAGGTTTGGGGCAGATTAATTTATCCGGGGTCAGATCCTCGACTTGCAGAAATTCAGACTCTGAGGGAGTCGCTGCAACTCTTCATGTCATGCAAATCCATGAGGATGGTCCAATAGGCACTGGGAAGAACTTGTGGGAGATTTCCTTAGATGGGACATCAAGAGAAGACAGGGCAGAGGGTATGACCAAGTGAGAACTTTGGCGCTCCACTTAATGGAGGGCAGTGGTGGGTTGCTCCACAAAACATGCAAAGGCACAGATCTCTTGGTTGGGAGCATGTCCTCGTTGGCCAGCATTACCGAGAACCTGTCCTACCTGCAGCGTTAACAGGAACACGTCTTGGTGGCCTCGTGGCTCTGTGGAACGCCAAGGAGATGCTGGCAAGCCCCAGTGCATCCCTGGAGCGGGTGAGTCCTGCGTGTCCTGTGCTGTCCCCATGGCTCCCTTGGTGGCATCTTCAGTGATGTGGCTCAGTGTCCTGCTTGGGCATCCTTGGGCGCTCTGTCTTGGACATCGGCCCCTGAAGTGGGGGAAGCTGCCCATGATCAGCCCTCCAAAAATATGAGCAGACATCGATCAGGTTCGTTGGAAGAGTTCATGGAAACATAGCAATCGGTTCCTGTGTATTTCCAGATAAAAACAACTGCAAAAATTTACCACTGCTGTATAAAAATACTGCTTGGAACCCAGGCAGGTCAGTAAAAGTTCTGTGGAGCTGGAGATGCATTTGCTTGCAGGACATCTGCTGAATTTTGATGCTGAGACGTGCTGTCGTGCACCCCTTAGTGCAGCGGATCACACCATTCCTGGGCTGCTTATCCTTAATAAGCCAGGAAAAGGACTGGATTCAAGTCCCCTCCAGTAAAATAATAGCAGTCTTTTCCATCTGCTCACACAGGTAACATTGGAGAGTAACTGAGCGCATAGACAACATCTATGTGTAAATTAGTGTGTGCACAACACCAGTGTGTCCGTTGTTACCTCCCTGCCGTTCCCAGGGACTGGCACCATCCTCCAGCGCCTCCCTGCACTCCGGGGCACAGGGAGACCCAACCTGGGGACACGGGCGCTCCCGGCGCGCGGCTCCTTGCAGCAGAACGGGATCGCGAGGGGAATTTCTCCCGCCGCGCTCCAGCGGCGGATTAAAATAGCTGCTACTATTTTAATCCCGGGAAGCGGCAGCTCCCGCACGCGCAGAGCTGGCAGCGAGTGCAGCGGTGCCACCAGCTTTGGGGCAGCGAAAACGCAAAACGGTAAAATGTTACCCCAGCAATCTGACCCGAGCTGCTAGCGTTTAGATCAGAAGGTATAAAATACCCCTCCCTGCCTTTCTTTCAGCTATTGCCAAGTGCTGTAACACCACAAACCTTAAATGTTCCCAGAACAAGAAATTGCTGTGCTCTATTTTCCTCGCCTTGTTTATACACAGCTCGGCTGGCCTTTATCTACCAAGTTCTATTAGGGTTGCATCTAAATTTTAACTGTGATTTTATTTTTTCATTCCAGAAATTTCAGCATAGTAAAACATGAATATTCTGCTTCCCTGTGCCCTAGTGACTGCGGAGGATGATTTTATAGAGAAGGGAGAGCTTTCTTTTTTTTAGGAGTGCTTTTGCATGTAACTGGAAAGAGGAAGTCTGGTGTTGTCCTTTATTTTTATTTTACAGGTGAATGCTTGGCCAAGACGTTTTTGCAACTTGCAGGATTATGTCTGAAATAACAAAAAGGAAAGAAAATTTATCTTCATGCCTTCAGAAGTCGTGAATTATTTATCCGCTATCCTGGTAAATCAGCTTTTGCAAAACCTCCCTGTGAAACAAAAGCTTCTCTTTGTTTCACTGGGCTGCGAGATCACTCCCTAAAGATTCGGCACCGGCTGCTCAGCTCCCTTTGTTTCATTCCATGAGGTTTAGGGCTGCTTCTTGCCTCCCATTCATTTACTCTCACGCAGATTGGGCAATTACAAGAACTCATCTGTGCAAATTTTGGACCCCTTCCTACAGTCCTTACATGTGCACATCACCCTCTTCCATGCGGATTAATCCCACAAGATGATGCTGACCAAATCCAGCGCTGATTTCAATAAGCAAATATCTATATGGGTAATATAGGAGGTGCGGCTTGCGCACAGAATGACACCTAATTAAGTTAAATCTGCATTAAGAAGTCTTGGATTTATTGAAGAGTGGCTGCATGGAAAGGTGCAGGAAACCAGCATAATTAAACTGGTGTAATTTTGTGGTAGAGAGCAGGTTTCGCACAAGTTCTTGGATGGCCGTGGACCAAATCCACCGTATTTACTTCAGGCAGGACATAGGAGTATCTACAGAAATGTGTTGCAATAGAAAATTGTGCTGTATTCCCCCGTTCCTCCCAAGGCCACACGGAACTATTTCCTCCTCACTCTTAGAAAGATGCAACGCGTATTTTCATGAGAGCTTTACATCTTTTCTCTCCAATGTGAAAGTGCTGCTGACGAGCATTTTATGCTGTTCGAGGCAGGTGCTTATCCAGCGTCGCTTGGCGAATGCTGCGGTTCTGTGTGAAAGTAGGTCAGGGTCCCCAGGTACGTGTTTTGCAAGGGACAACGGGGAGCTCGAGGCTGGTGAACGCAGCATCCCGGCGCTGGGGATGCAGGAACGTGCTGAGGACCACAGGATGGAGCGGGTTTTGGGAGGGCCAGTGCTCCAGCGCCTGCCTCAGCTGGTGCCCTTTGCGCCGGGCACAGAAATGGCCCTTGGACCATATGGGCTGCACCCTCCGGGCCGCCGTCTAATCCCGGCTTAGCTGCCCGTAAGCACCTCCAAAGAGCGGGGCCTCCTGCTCCTCACCGATAATCTCCTGCAGTGGCTCTCCTGGTGGCTCTCCTGCCCGTGGCATTAATGTGCCCAGCACTGCAAGGACCCAGACAACGCGGCACGAGCAGCGAAGCTGTCCCAAATTCCTGCATCTCCTGAGGGTTCGGAGATGTGCTCCAAAGAGCCCCTTTCTCCCCACGGATCCTGTTCCCTAGGCTTGTCCTGGGCTGTCCTTACCAAAAGGGAATTTGGTGTTTCAGCAGCTTCTCAGCCCAGTTTATGCTGGGATAGGATGGGGGTGATGGACAGTGTCACCTACTTGCTCCCTGACCGGTGTCCAGAAGCTGGGTGTCCATCCTGGGGCCAGGTTCCCATCAGGACCTCATTGCTGGTCAGAGATCCATGTGCGGGATGGAAATATTGCTCATACCATGTGCCTTGAAAGCCAGCTCCCGGGAAAACCAGGGCTCACCGTGATGGCCGGCATGGCTGCGGCCGGGTGCTGGTGCCACGTGCCGGGAAGGGGCTCTGTCGGAACATTCCTGCACCCAGGAACTACTGTGCGGATACCTCCTACCGTGTCCATCTTCCCACAGGTGATTCCTGCAAAGGGTATTTCATGGTCACGCACAGTGAAACCCAACCGCAGGGGACGATGTCACTGCTGCAGGGGTTTCCTTTGCTTGCAGGTCCCTGCCGCAGTCTCTGGAGGGCTTTGCGGGTTCCGTGCCCGTGTTACAAGGCACATGCGAGCGCCTTGTTCCTCTGATTAGCTGCTCTCTGACATGTCAAGGCCATGAATAATCAAGCCTCATTTTCTAATTAGTTTACTCATCACCCTGCTGCTACGGGCCATTGCTAATTTGCAACTTTTTCCAGCGAAAGGCCTTATCTGGTTGGGTCCGGGCAAGCCTGGGCTCCAACTAGCCAGGATACAGGATACGTTTATCCGGAGTTTCCCTGCTCTTGGGCCATGCCAGAGCCCTGCTTGCTCCTCCTCACTCCCTGTGCTTTCCCGCTATTCCTAGCCTTGGGAATGGGGATGGCAGGAGGCATTTGCACTGCCTCTCTTCATCCAAGCAGACCCAACACACGTTAAAGCTGCCCCAGACTCATCACATCAGTCCTCAGCAGGGAGCAGGAGGCCCTTGCAGGGCGGCAGCCACAGCCAGGGGAGACCAGAGGGGCCTTTTCGTTTCCGCAGCGTCCCAGCAAGCGCGTCCCTGGATCAAGGCGCGGGAGCATCGCCCGCACACGGCGGCAGACGGGAGCCCATCACTCATCAGCGAAAGGATGATCATTGTTTGTTTAGCCCTTTCCAAAATAACAGCTCTGCTGGGAGCACCAGCCCCGTATGCATCATATCTTTTATAGTATATATTAATTTAGGGTAGACATTAGGCCATCATTATTCCCTCCTCTTAATTCTTATGTATTAGCATTCAGGATCTGCTTTAACTCAGAACGCATCTTTGTTATTTCATAATGTAAAATAAATATAGCTGGAGGCGAATGAGCTCTTTTTTTATATATATCAACGACTGTGAGAGAGTGATGGATATAAAGCACAGCAACATCTTTATAATTTTAAAGCTTGAATTTCAGAACACAGCATTTTCATTAAATGGTGCAATCCATTCATTTTGGAGAGACAGATATAAACAGAAGCAAATTAACTCAGTAGTTCTCATGCCTAGATTCTTTGTGATAAAATTGCCTATTACTGTGAGTATAAATGTTTGAAAAATATTAGAGACAAATGGAAAAAAAATCGGGACAAGTGGATAGGTTGCTCAAGGATAAAACCCATAAGCCATTCCCTCTTAATGCCACTGGTACCTGCAAAATAAGAAAGAATTGCAGGAGCACTGAGGGGAGAGGAGGCAGGACACTTTTTCTTTTTTTTTTTTTTTTCCCCCTTCTTTATGATGAATTAAAGGTCTGAAAGAGTGTTTTATCTTCTCAGGTGTGAGGAGTACTTTATTTTCACCTGGCTGCTGTGTGTATTAGGAGAGCAGCCCTTGCCTGCTTGGTGGGCACGGCAAGAGCAGAAGTGGAGGGAAGGGCCAGTCCCTCCAGGGAGGACAGGGCAGGAAAGGGTTGGTGGCGGGAGAAGCCCTGGGTTTGGTGCGTGGCATCCAGGGACACTTCTGCTCCATGCACGCAGGGGCCAAGGTGGGGAGCCGCGTACGGCGGGAGCAGACGGCAGCGCTGCTGCATCCTCGGTGCTTCCCAAAGGGAAGAGGTTCCTGGGGTGCTCCTGGCTGCCGCTGCTCCTGTGCGAGGGCAGCGCCGTGCGGGTGGCCACGGAGCGCAGCGCGGCGCGGGACGGGCGCAGGGCCCAAGCGCGGGGCCGGGCTGCAGCCCGTGCAGCTCCATGCATCCAGAGCAGGGCTGCACACCGGGATCCATGCATCCGCAGCAGAGCTGCATACTGGGATCCATACATCCACAGCAGAGCTGCGCACCGGGATCCATGCATCCAGAGCAGAGCTGCACACCGGGATCCTTGCATCCAGAGCAGAGCTGCACACCGGGATCCATGCATCCAGAGCAGACCAGGACCGGAGAGCGCCCAGGGCCTGGTGCAGCCTGGAGGCGGAACGTGCCCTGTGTGATCCCATGCACATTGAACAGCGCATCCCAGTGCAGCGCAGGGCCGCACACCGGGTACGGGAGTGGGCCTGGGGCAGCTCCGGGCACCTGCTATCAGAGCATTCCCTGATCCTGCCTCGCTCCAGCCTCCTGGATCTTCAGCATCCCCAGATCCTGCTTGGCTTCAAACTCCCAGGCCCAGAGCATCCTCAGATCCTGACTGGACTCTAAGTTCCCAGTCCCACAGAATTCCCAGATCCCATCCTGGCTCTAGGCACTTGCCACCAGAGCACCCCCAGATCCTGGCCCAGCTCCAAGCTCCCAGTCCCACAGCATCCCCAGATCCCATTCTCACGCTGGGCACCCGGTCCCAGATCACCCCCAGATCCCACCTGGCTCCAACCCCCCGGTCCCAGAGCATTCCCATATCCCATCCAACCGCGTTCCCGCTCCCGGACCATCCCCACATCCCGCTCGGCCCCGCGGGAGCCTCCCGAGCTATCCGGGAGGGGCGGAGCCCGACCGAGGGGGCGGAGCCTGACCGAGGAGGGGGCGTGCCATTCTGGGGGTGGGCGGAGCACACCGGGGGGCGTGTCCTGCGGGGGTGGGGCGTGTCCTTCGGGGGTGGGGGCGTGTCCTGTGAGGTGGGCGGAGCCTGCGGGGGGGCGGAGCCTGCGGGGGGCGGTCTCCAGCGCGCAGCGCGGGGGCTGCCGGGAAGGGCCGGCGGCGGCGGCGGCGGGGGGCGATGGCGGCGGCGCGCGGCCGGCGGCGGCGCTGAGGCGGGGGGCGATGCGCGGCGCTCCGCGGCGGCCGCCCCCGCCAGCTCGGCCGCCATGGAGGAGCGCTCGCACCGGGCGCTGCTGGCGCTCGTGCTGCTGCTGCTGTTCGCCGTGATCGTGCTGCAGTACGTGTGCCCGGGCACCGAGTGCCGCCTGCTGCGGCTCCGCGCGCTCAGCCCCGCCGCCGCCGCCGCCGGCGGGGGGGACCCGTACGGCGCCGAGGACGAGACGCCGCCGCGCTTCGTGCCGCGCTTCAACTTCTCGGCGCGCGACCTGCTGCGCCGCGTCGACTTCAACATCAAGGGCGACGACCTCATCGTGTTCCTGCACATCCAGAAGACCGGCGGCACCACGTTCGGCCGCCACCTCGTCCGCAACATCCAGCTGGAGCAGCCGTGCGAGTGCCGCGCCGGGCAGAAGAAGTGCACGTGCCTGCGGCCCGGCAAGCGCGAGACGTGGCTCTTCTCGCGCTTCTCCACGGGCTGGAGCTGCGGGCTCCACGCCGACTGGACCGAGCTCACCAACTGCGTCCCCGCGCTCGTGGACGGCAAGAGGGAGCTGCGCCCGCGGCCCTCCCGGTGAGGCTGCCCCGCCGGCCGGGCGTCCCCCTCGGGAGTAACCGCGGGCTCCGCGTCCAGGCACCGACGGGGTGTCCTTGTCCTCCGGCCGGCTCTGTGCGCGGCTGTGTCCCCCGGGACCTCTCCGTGTCCCCCCCGGGCTCCGTGTCCGGTCCCGCCACCCCGGGAGCCCCCTCGGCTCCTTCCCCGCAGCCCCCCCAGGCTTTGTCCCGAGCTCCACCGGGACCCTCCGGCATCTTCCCGGTGTTCCCAGGCTCCGGGCCAGCAGTTCCCCCCCGGGAGCGTTTTCCTTCCCCATCACCTCCCCCTGCGCCATCTCCCGGCCTCAGCCCCTGGACTCGCTCACGGTCCCCCCGGTACCGACCCCGAGTCCCGGCTCGGCTCCCTCCCTGCCCCGCTCCGGGCTCTGCGGCAGAGCCGGACGGCTGGGACGCGGAGCCGCCTCCGAGACCCGGCGGGATGGGCAAGGACCCCCCTGGACCGCCCGGGTCTCCAGGGACGCCGCTCCGACACCGGGCCGGTACCCGGCACCCCGGGGCCGCCCGGCACCCGCCGCCCCGGGGATGCCGTGAGCGCCGTTCGCGTTGGGCCGATCGGGACCGATCGCCGGGTGCTCCGCGGTCAGGCCACGTCGCTCGTGGAAACGAGGGCCCTCAGCCTGCCCCAAAGCCGCCCCGGGGTTTTCTGCCTCTTGCAAATCCCCTTCTGCGCCGCGGTGCACGAGCGGTACCTCCTGCGTACGCCGAAAATAAACAGTTCGGGAGTGTTTGTGAACGCAGCAGTTCGTTACATGTGAAATTTGGCTTGTGCAAATGTTGGTCTTGCAGAGATGATTCTTACAGCTGTTACCTGCAAGTATTTGCATTGTCCTTCAGCCCTCACCTTGTTTATTTGGGGTTTGTGTCCTGAATTTTGGGGGCACCGGCTGCTCTTTCCATGCCCGTGCCCCCCACTGAAGCTGATAACCCGGCCGGGCCGTCGCTGGTTGTTGTCTAAGTGCCCTTCAAAAGCGCAGCTGGTTCCTCCGGAGCAGCGAGGACCCGTAATGAAAGAGCCCTGGGCGCTCTCTGATTACAGCATCGCTCCGGCTGTAGCTTGGCCGCGGCTGTGCGTGCGGCTGTAGCGCGGAGCGGCTCGGGGGTTTCAGCGCCCTTTTGCATTGCCTTGAGAAATTAGAAACTCGGATTTCGCCCCTGTTGTGCGGTTGGACTAATGGCAGGGCCCCTCCGAGGAGGTACTGTTGTGTTTCGTGCTATCTGAAGTCGAGTCTGAGTGCAGGTTCTCTTGAAATAAATGCAATTCCTTTCTAGAATTTCTTTTATATAGTGTGACACTACACTGCCATCTAGTAGAAAAATGGTTAGCGTCATTATCTGCCTGCGCCCAAGATGAAGCTCTTGGTGACACTTGGCTGTTGTGATTCTTGCTCTTTTGTTTTCTTTTACTGCTTTAAAATTTAATTGCCTCATTTTTGTGATGCTCCATTTGCAAATGTCAGGAACGAATTCCTTGCCCTCTGGGTCTATTAACATCTGGGTTTCAGGCTTCCGAACCCCCGAGGCTGTCTGTGTAGTTGTGGAGTTTATTTTACCTGTCCTATAAATACGCTGTTTGTCAGCAGAAATGGCAGTGCCGGACGTGCTCTCGGCTTTGCTGAACGGCTCCTAGTGATCTGCCTTCCTGTTCTGCTGGAGACGGGCCCGGCCTGCAGAGCTGTACTTGAGACACGGATTCCTGTCCCTTCCCAAAGAAGGGACATGCTCAGACTTCATCCCCCCCTCCAGGATAGGGGAGAGTTCTTGTCCCGGGGCAGTAACCTCAGGAACAAGGGAATCGCAGGCTTGGAAAATGACTTTTTGCCTTTTTTTCTACTTCCTATCGGATTTCTGAGCCTGCTTTTCTTCTGTGCCAGATGGAAGTGGTACCTGCACTGCCCAAGAGTCCAGAGCGCTGCTTCCTCTTCCAGCAAAGCCAGGGACATCAGCAGAAGTGACTTCCAGGAGGTCGCTAGGTCCCGGGACTGAGGTTGGAAGAGGGGGTCGAAAGTGGAGCTGTGATGCTCTTGCATTGGCTATTCTCTAAAGGGCTCTGAAATGATGTTTTATTTTTAATAACCTAATTACATATCTTGCTTAATAGCTACAGTTATTCTCCCAAATAACAAGCAATTATTTGGACTGACTTCTGAATGTTTAAAAATACAGGAAGAGAGTTTTTAAACAAACAATAGTCCCTTCAAGTCTACCCGTTGTAATATCTCGCATTTAATTTTGTTTTGCGTTCTCGATTTAGCGAAGTTCAGGTGACAACTAGTTAATTAGCAATTACTGCCGGCGCCTGCCTGAGCACTTTTGGGGAGATCAGAGCTTCCTGCAGAGCCCCACGGGGTGCAGAGGGGCGAGGAGAGGGTGCGGGGCCGGGCTGGGTTACGTCGTGGGAGCGAGGAGCGGGTTCCGTCGGGAGCAGATGGCCCGCGATGTGTCCTCAAGGGAATCCTGGCTCTGCAAAACGGGAATAAATGTTGTGTTTATGGTGCCGGGGGCTGCAAAGCCAGCGTGCTGGTGGGTGAGTGGTGGTAACGGCGTCTGCAGCGCTGCAGCTGGGCTCAGCCAGGTTGCTCCTGTGTTTCAAGCGTTCGCGCCTCGAGACCAAGCAGGGTGCTGGTCCTTCTTGGCATGTCGTGGAGCAGTGTCCTACTGGGGGTCCATCCTGTAGATGGAGGGAAGGGAGCAGCACCAGCATTGGGGCACCTGGAAATCTCCGGGCAAGGAAGGGGGAAGGTGTGGACGCCGCTGGTGCTGGGGACACTCTGGATTTGCTGCTTGGGAAATGGGAGGTGCAAGAGAGGAGGTTGGTCTGTGGAGCTTGGCATCAGCGCTGAGAAAGGAGCAATGTGCCTTTCTTAGCCATGAGGGACCCGTAGGGTCGCTGGATTGATTGTGGAAGCCTCAAAGCTTTTGGCACAGCAAACCGAAGCAGCATCCAAAGCAACTGTGTAAGAGAGTGTCTGAGAACTGAGATTTCACTCAGCTCCAGCTCATTATTATGGGAGGTATCTACCAAACTTGTCTATAGCAATAAATCCAGTGGCGCTACTGCAAGAAACAAAAGGGCTTGGGGCTAGGCTGGAAAATGTTAGAGACCTGGGAGCAAATACAGGTACCTGGGAGCAGATACCTGGATTCTGAAGTGGTGGTGTCCTCACAGGGTGTGAGATGGGATGGGGGGGTCAGGCTGGGACACGATCCCTTTTGATCAATGTTATGGGAAAGAGGGGTTGTCCTTGGAGAGGAGAAAGAGTTTGCAGAGCTGCATCCAGAGCCAGGAACTCTAAGACTGGAAGAAACTTTAACACTGCTGGGGCAAATCTGTTGGACCAGGAACAGCTTAAACAGTTACTGGATTCTTGGGAAGGATTCCGTGGGGATTCCGTGTCCTGTTGTGCTTGGCACCTATTGTATGACAGAAAATGAGGCGATGCTGCCAGAGAGACAAAAATTATTCTGGGGGTCTTGACTGCAAGGGGAGAGAGGCCTTCAGTGCCCCAGCGAAGCTGGCGCGTTGCTGTGCGGGGCGATGAGCTCGTGTTGAGGAGCTTGGTTCACCCCGGCGCTGTGTTAACCTGAGTGCAGTTTGGGGAAGGGTTAAGCTCCGTAAATCGGTGCAGTCTCTTCTGCTGCTTTCCGAGGGGTTTCATAGAGGCCTGGGGCTGAGGGCTGGGGTTGATCGTCAAGGACAGCTTCCTCCCCGCTCGTGAGGCAGCGGGTGAAACCTCTGGGTGCTGATGGCGCAGAAACCGCTTCCAAGGAGCGGGAAGGAACCGCTTCCCGTGCGGGAGCTCGCGGGGCGCCAGGACTCGCTTCCTAGCGCCGCGTTCGTGCGGCCTGCCGAGCTCCACACAGCGGCACCGTCGCGGCTGCTGGCGTCCCCACAGAGCTGCGGTTCGGTGGTTGTCCCTTCTCTGCAGCGTGGTGAGCGAAGGGCTGAAAATGAGCAAGAGGGAAGGGGGCAAGCGTGCCCACGGCCGCGAGGTGGGCGCTTGAGGCGCCTCGGGCCTGCGGAGCGAGGGCCTCCATGGGGGGAAAGCCGCGTGGGTGGTTGCCCGCTGGGTCCTCCAACGCAACGTGGCGCTTGGTGGGGAAGCGCTAGCCGGGTTTAGGAGCCCGAGGAGACGCAGGGACCGGGCGAGCTGGAGGAGAGGCTTCAAGCGAGCAGATGTGGGGACCGGCCGCGACTTGGCCCCTGGCCACGGTGCCGCCTGCCCTTGAAGGCTCCTCCACGAAGCTCCCCCAGAAAAGCGGGACCGGCTGCGGCGCCGGGAAGAGCAGAGCGTCCTGAGGTGCCGCGAGGCCCGAGTACCTCCGCGCCGCTCCGTTTATCAGGGGGATTTGTTAATGACCCTGCTCATTTCGGTTTGGTGGCTGCTGTGGCTGCAAGATAAGACACTGATAGCGCAGTGAATATTACCAAGTGAGCTGCTAATGTGTTTGCGGCAGCAGAATTTCCCTGCCTGTCTCCTGCCTGGATACGAGCTGGGCCTGATGCTGTGGAGTTGGCATCTGTGGACCAGCCCAGCATGACAGGGTTTTATTTTCATAAGGACCAGCAGTTCCTTAACATAATCCCGTTATGGGGCCTGACCTTGAAGATCTTCACTATATGCTCTGGGTTTTTAAAGTTTGGACTGCGTGACGCGAGGGGTTCTGAACTGGTGTTGCTGGCTTTGCAGATAAAGCAGGGCACTTCGTCGAGGACCTCTTAATGGGATTAAAAATAATTTTCCGTACTAGATATCTTCAGTTCTCCTCTACATCTTTAATACAGTACAAATTGACTTTTTACTTATTTAAAAGTATATGTTCCCTGCAGCCTTTTATTGTATATTCTGTGTGTTTTTGTGCTTGGATAAAGCAGAGACACTAGGTATTGAAAAATAATTTCTAGTCATTGTGGTAGAGCTAGAAAGAAGGCACAGATATAATTTCCTGCGCTGTTTATCCTACTTATTATCAAGGTTGGTCCTCCCTAAAGAATAGAGTAGGAATAGGAACCCCCATGGCACGGTGCTGCTGTGCTGGGACATCATTATCTTCTTGTTGGAAAGGTGCTTCTCTGTTTTGGGGGCAAGTGGGGGGAATTTGTAAATATTAAGATATAACTATAAATACAGGCTTTAGCTGTATGAAGAGACCCCTCTGCCTTGTGATTCACATGCACAACTTTATAACCTTTGACCCAGGTTATTGAATGTGTGCCTGGGACTCGAGTATCGTCTATAGTTTTCTTATTAAAAGACATTTTTTTTAAGTTTAATGAGTTGAGCATCAGCTCTAAGGTATCTTAACTGAGATTAATTTGTCCCTCATTTATTTAATCTGAATTGTCAGGAATCATGTTCTATGCTGATGTAAATGTCAGCAAAAAGGACTTATTAGTAGATTTGATTGCTTTTTAAATTTAACAAGCAGAGATGCGCTGGCATGCCTAGGAGAATTGGTCTGTTTCTTGTGAACAGTTCAGTGCCTAATGAATCACTTCAATGTACTTTTCTGAAGGAAAGCGGAGCAATTTAAATGTGCAACGCATTGATTTACCTCAAATGGATGAGACCTCTGTGTGCAATCCTTTGCATTAATTTACTTTCTCCACAACTGTAATAATAAAGACAGCATTTCAGTACAGTAACGGCCCAAATTAGCTCACGTAGATCATTGCAACTTGCTAGAAAGTTAAATAATGATACGTGGCCGAAAGCTGAATGTGCAAGTGGATCTTGCAGGATCTTGCGGCGGGTTGAGGGGCGTCTGAGGGTGCTGTGGGGCCAAGCGGCTCTGCAGCCTCGTGCAAGCACCGATGGAGTTAAAGCTGCAGAAGGAGGAGAAATAAGTGTTTCTAGGGGCTGCTGGCTTCTTGGCGTTCTTATGGGGGGAAAAAAAATGAAAACGTTTGGAATTTGGTGAAACTTTAGTAGGATTTTGGCGCAGCCGAGGTCTGTTCTTTAAAATGACCAAGGAAACGGTACCAAAATCTGTGACTCCAGTAGCTTTGAGCACCCATAATTGCTGCAGTCACTTTTCTCTCCCCTGGCATTTTTGGCCAGTCGGGTCCCTCCGTCCCTGCGTTGTCCCTCCGACAGGAGCTGGCAGCGGACACGGAGCAGGGCTCGTGATTGACTTGCTGACGCTGGCACTTGCACAGCCTGTTCCGAGACTAATAGGGCAGCGCAGAATTATTCAGGCATTATTGAAATGAATCATATTTGTGATGAGTAATAAGTAGCAGACTTCGGTATTTATGAATAATTAACACAGTAAAGTTTTTCTTAAACAGTCATGAAGAAATGATTTAATCTTTACTGTGAGCGCTCTGTAAAATTAATGAATGATAATTGCAATCGCTAATGTGAGACGAAGAAGCCAAAGCAACCTATTTTTTTGTACGTGGGTTCATATTGCTGGTATAAACAGTGAATGCATGATTCCTTCAACATGCTTTTGCTGGGCGAGACCTGTGCTTCACATCCAGCACTTGATTTGTCAAGATAAGAAGTCTATTGGTAAACACGAGCTCCCTGTTGCTATTTCCATGTACTCATGTATCTCTGGGTGGTTAGTGTATACACACATATAATGAGATAATGTTTTTGAATGCCTAGTAATTAGGATGAGCTTTTCTCCTCTGTCCCTGCTCTAGCCTTGTTCCTCAGCTATTCCTGCTTTTAAAGACAGCATCGAGTTAGGATATCGCTTGTGTACAGCTTTGTGTGAAATCGCCGTTAATTTAGTCTTGAAAAAGATCGTTAGTATTTAGAGACCTATATGTCTTGAGATCCATTAGGGATGAGACTCAGATCATGTTATGTCTCGGTTTTCAGCAGCTTATCCAGCTCCAAAGGAGACAAGCTTTTGCTGTGATAAAACTAAATATGTGCAGCTGTAGGAGAGGGACTCTTGCAGCATTAAAGGATTTTGTGCATCTCAATAAAAGCGTGAGGAAGACGATGCCCTTCATGAGATCCTTGTTCCAAATGCTCCTAATTTCCTGTAATCCAAGGGCCCGTGAAGTTTTGATGATCTTAGAGGCCCAGGTAGCTGGGAGATCAACACTCCTGTACTCTGTGTTATCTCGGGGAGGTCTCCAGACTGCAGCGGGAGCTGCGGGCTCCTTCAGCAAAGCCCTGCCAGGCCCTGGCTGTTATTATTATTATTGGTTATCAGTTCAGAATGAAGCGACTGCTGTAACCTCCTATAGGAAAAACAATGTTTTTCCACTCAAAACTAAAAAAACCTGTTTTTAACGTAGTTTTTCTTCTAGGGAAATTGAAAGGAGAAAGTTCTTGAGCAGATCTCGACACAATTCACTCAGTTTGAAATTCTCAGGCTGTGGAGCTTGGGATATCTGAGTGATGAAGATTTTTGCTCCCATTTTTCCCCCCTGCTCTCTTGTCTCCTATGGAGAAGCTATTCCCAGCTATTCTGTCCTGGGGCTGGCGGCTCCGTGTGCCCGTGTCCAGCCTGAGGAAGAGCTGCCGGGTGACACCCGTATTGCATGGAAGGTACCGCAGGACTCGTCCTCCCGCGGTCGTCGCGGCCGGTGACTTTATCAGGGCTGGCAGTGGGGGATGCTCCCCGCAGAGCGACAGGCTTCATCCTCCTTTATTCCTTCGTATCCTCCCTTATTTATAGGGTTGGCTTTTGCCGTCCATAGGCGGGGAGGAAGAGCTCTGTGGCGTTTCGAGAGGCTGGTTGTGTTTCTGTGGAGGCGTTGGATCTAATCAGTTTAGTGGCTGTGCAAAAAATAAGACAGAAGCGCTCAAGGAAATGTCAGACGCAACAGGATGCATCTGCCTGATGATAGCCGAGTGACTTGCAAAAACATAAATGGCATAAATTAGACTTTAACTCGTTGGCTTCAAGTGTGCTGCAAGTCAGTTGCTGATGAGACACGAAGCTTTCGTGTTGGCGTGGTTCCCGTGACATTTTTTTTTTTTTTCTGTCCTGTATATCTTTAGCTGAATACTTTGACTGGATTTGGGGGTTTATGTAATTCCCAATGACTTTAGGCCAATAAAAGATGGAATGCATTTCTGGCTGGCAAATACAGCTGGCTCGAAGGTCAGTTGTGTGGCTTTTGTGGAGGTACTGATGGGATGTGTCAGCTCATGTCGTGTTGTGTGGGAGCAGCGTGATGGACAAAGATGTGCCGGGGATTTGGGAGGCAGGACTGCACACCTGGCACCGTCACGGAGCTGGGGCAGGTCCCATTGCTGTCACCGAGCCTGTCCTTTCACAAAGCTGGTTAGTGCGTCAGGCAGCACAGGGCTAAAGGATGCAGAAGGGGCTGAGGAAAGCTGGGATTGTGGAGAGATCAAGATTTGTAAGAGCCTGGATTATGGCAAGATCCGGTTATTTGTAAAAACGTGTAAGCAGCTTCTTTGCTGCGGCGGATTTGGCTGGAGTCTCCCACACGCGTCTGGGCTGACAGCTCCTGTGTTAAATGTTGCAAATAAACTCTACCTTAGAAACTGAAAATATATACACTTTTAAGGAAGCTAAGGTTCTCTTGCTTCTTGTCTAGAGGCCTTTTATTTTTTTGTCATTTAATGTTATTTTCCTGAAAATTGCAAGAAAAAAACTTCCTTGCTGCTTTTCCTCATCTGTGATCTGAAATCACAAGCTCCTGCAGGTGATCACTTCCTGCAGCAAACCTGTGCATTCTGGAGGGAGTGATAGGTGGGAAGAGCAGTGCTTTATTTATTTATTTATTTTTTCCTTAAGGTACAACTTTAGGATTTAAAATATTTTTTATCTAAATAATAGAATTATTGATTCAGGTCTTATTAAGGTATTTATTAAGGTGGTATTAAAGTCTCTTACTCTTGTCATTAGCAGATTTTTTCTTTTTAGGTTATTCATAGAGCTCATTCGTGCCTGTAGGAGTCCAGGTGCTTCCATGGGCTTCTTGCAGCGGAGGGCGGTCTGGGTAAACCTGAGCTCTGGCATCTGGTCTGAGCTGAGATCTGGTCCTCAAGGGAGACCAGAGGAGCCTGCGAGACGAGTCGCTCTGAGTGTTACTGAAGGGCTTTTGCTTCCCTCAATTCGGGTTCCCTGGAAGCTGGTTCAGTCTTTGGGTGTCTCCGCTCTCCTTGCAGGAACCTCATCCCCTTGCAGCTGTCTCTGCAGCAGGGACATGTGGCCGGGTGTCCCGGCGGGTCGGGAGCGTTGGTGACAGTGCTGGGTGCTGCAGATACCCCCTCACTGGGATCATCCCCAGCCTTGGGGTGAGACCAGCACGTCCTGGGCTGTCCCCACGCCCGATGCACCTGTATCTTTGTGCACGAGCTCTCACACAGCAGATATTTAAAAGCAGATTTTTTAAATTCGACCATCTCTTTAGTAGCTCCCTGCCCACACAGCAAGCCATGGGGACCCTCAGTGTCAAGTGAAGGGTGTCCCTGCGTACACGGGGTGGCTGGAGGCCAGTGCTCACACAGGTCTGCAGATGGCTTGTCCGTCCGGGGCTGCACAGGTCAGCACGG
Organism: Tinamus guttatus; assembly: GCF_059628265.1. NCBI lineage: Eukaryota > Metazoa > Chordata > Aves > Tinamiformes > Tinamidae > Tinamus > Tinamus guttatus. The sequence continues at coordinate 472,507 of NW_028289621.1, forward strand.
CGTGGCTGGTTGCTCCCGCCACGGCAGAGGGCTTGCTTCATTTACCGTGGAAATGGAAAGGGGGCACGTGGGATGCGGCAGGAAGGCAGCGAGTGCCCTTCTGCGCTGCTGGGGAGGGTTTCGGGCCGCGTTGCAGGACCCGAGGGTCCCTTTTTTCTGAAAGCGGGACCTGGGGATGCTGAGGAGCCAACGAGCCGCGTTCCAAGGACACGGCCCGGGCAAGGGCTCCTGAAGCCTCCTCTTACTTGCTGGTGGGGGTTGATTTGGGCTGTCTGGAGGCACGAGAGCGAAATACAGGCGTTTTGGCTCGTGCAGGCAACATCCTTTTATTTTACAAGTAGTTTTTCATCTTCAGTTGAGCAGCTGAGATGAAACATCCCTTTCTGTTGAGAACAAAAGCAAAAGCCTTCGCTTTAATGCAGGTCCCACTGGGCTGGGATGTGCTGCAGTCGCTTATTGCATCGCTTGGCTTCGATCCTCGGCTGTGGTGCAGGAGAGCCCGGCACGGCTCGGGAAGGCTGGCGGGGAAGAGGTTTCAAATCCCTGCTCCAGGATGAGGCTTGGTCGGGGTGAGGGAGCAGCCGTGGAGCCCTCGATGGCTCCGCGCAGCCCACGTGCTCTCCCCTTGCCGCCTGCCTCCCCTCCGCGCATGTCCCCCGGGCCCGGAGGACCGTCGGGAAGGCTCTCCAGCCCCTTCCCTTTGGACGCCGGGGTTGTTCTACTGCGTTTTGTTTTCAGCGCATTGATTTTCATTAAACACCAACAGCCTCTGCTGCTCCTTGGCTTGGGAGCAGGACGAGGCGCTCGCTGGGGCTGTGCAGTGAATTTTGTTGCACCTTCACTTAAACAGTAACGCTCACTAACACTAACGCTGCTCAACCGAAGGAGGGAATTCTTTTTTTCCCTCTGTAAACAAGTCCTATTTTTTTTTTCTAATGGAAAATTTCAGCTTGTCCTCCACTTAACCACAGTCCAGGCTTTTCCAGGAAAACGGAATGAATCAGTAACTCTTCTGCATTTTGCTGCTCGTATGCGTAGCTAGTCGTACCGTCCGTGGGTTTTGGTTGCATAAAGCCATTTTTCTGTCCTCACCAACCCAGCATTGTTCTCCAGAGCAGCGAGGACAGCTGGGATCACTAAAGACATCGGGAATAACGTGTCCTTCCTCTGCAAACCGCCCACATTGCTGCTGGTCCCTGTCGTCTTCATTTTCGCCATGGCTTTGTTATCCCTAAGGCTTCAGCGTTTGGAAACCAAGGATTTAAGAAGAGGAGGGAGCTCAGCAAGGCTCCGGACGGTGGGACCCGCTCCCGCACCCCCAGGAGAGCTGATGTGGCAGGATGGGTCTTGGGGACAGTGCAGGTGTGCCCGTGCTGTTGTGTCACCTCAGATACATGTTGGGGATGGCAGTGCCCATGCCCACGGCTCGCAGACAGCCCTGGGTGCTGCTTGGCTCCCCTGCTCCCTGCCCCTTTCCTAGGGCTTTGCTCTTGGTCCTTTCACCTTTCACGTAGGTTTGGTGCTCTCTAGATTGACGCCTTGAAGCACGGGTTTAAAAATCAAATAGCAAGTGGCTGCACTGTAATGGGTGTTATCCTGCTAGACGTTAGGTTATAGAAGTCACTCTGGTTAAGTACAGTATCTTGTGTTGTTTTTTATCGGGACGTTTATGTTCCCCTCTAATTTTTGTGGAGAGTCATTCAGATGTTTTCCAGATTAGAGCATAATGGAACTGTTGGCTATAACTGTTCAGAGGAATCCATTACACATGGTGATTTAGTGGTTAGTCACAATTACTTTGGAGCTACGGTGTCAAATTTAACAGCAACCTTCAGAACCGCATGTTGTGAAATCCGGTCATCCTTCCTGCGAGACGCTCCTCCAGCCTCCCGGAGAAGAAAAAGACATTTTGCCACTCAGCATTTTGTTCCGCGAGATACAAAAGCAATTTGGAGGGGAGAAGCAGGTGCTGGGAAAATGAATCATTTTCAGAAGCAAACCAGCGAGCAGTTTTTTTCCAGCAGAATTTTAGCCTTTTTCTGCTTAATTGAGATCTGGAATACTTCTAGCTGAGAGTCTGCAGCCTAAAACCGCTCCATCCCAGCGCCGGCTTGAAATAACCGAGGGAGGAGAGAGCGGCTCCACCGGCAGCTTCCCCCGCGTTCCCCGGGACGAGCGCAGCCCCGGCGGGTCCCAGCGTGGGCGGGCAGCGCGTGGGCTCTGTGCGGGCCAGAGCATCAGCAACATCCCTGCTCCATCCCAGGAAGGGCTGGTGCTCCTGCAGCGACGGAGCTCAGCCGAGGTGCTGGTTTGTGCCGTGCCGTGGTGATGGCAGTGGCTCCATGTGCTCCTTCCAGCCCCTTTGGAGATGGGGTGGCTTTGGGGGCGGCTGCTGGAGCCAGCCCGTGTCACCAGAGCAGTCCAGAGCACCGCTCCATGTTGGGCCTGGCAGCCCCGTCCTCTCTGCTCACAGCCCTTTCACGGCGTCAGTTTTTCAGGTGTGTTTTTGGTGATGCTCCTTGCGGGTGTGTTGAGGAAGGCTCTGTGGTCTGTAAAGCTGTAACTAATAACGAGAGCAACTTTTTCTGTATAACAAAAGCATCAGCAGATGTTTCCGTTTGCCTTCACTATATATGCGGGTGCCTGCTTTAGCCCCAGTACGCGAGCAGAAGTTGTTGCCTCTGTTCAGCTTTTGAAATACCACTTTTTCCCCCAGATAACCACCGCTTGGTTGCAGCTGGCTCTCCATCCCCGTGCCTGACCAACAAGAAACGCGAGCAGCGCCTTGAGCGGCGCCTTCTCCCGGGGTGGACGTGGTTCCCGCGTTGAGCTGCTGGGTTTAGCCCTGCAGGGCTCTGTGTTTCCACGGCCTCGCGCTGACTGCGAGGTGACAGCGAGTTCCCCCGCGCGCTCTGCTGTGTGACACCCCGGGAACACAGGGTGGAGGCTGTCGAAATGACACATGCTGATCTGGGATTCAGATGACAGGCAAGTAAAGCCCATCGAGCCTCAGAATTGCAGATCAAAATGGGGAATTAATGGACAAGCGCACGCAGTGGGGCATCCCCGAGCTCCTCGGCCCGCTTCGTTGTCCCGGCACGGTTGCTTCTGCCCTGGTTGGTGCTAGAGGCCCCCGAGATGCCTGGACGGGCCTGGCTGTCAGTGTGGTGATGGCAACGCTTTGATACCATCCCTTTACAAGGAACATTGGTTGAAGTTGTTACAACTTGCCCTTGGTTTGGACTTCTCCCTTGGCACCTACGGCAGATATTAAAATTCCAGGAACGTGCAAGCTTCAAAGGGTCACTGCCCCGATCAATAGCTGAGTTTACTAGGAAAGCTTTGTAAAATCTCTAGGAATTTTTAGCTAATTCAGGTCTTACCCCTTCCTCACCAGCTGCCTGGAAATCTGAACCGTTAAAAATGTAATGCAATACCTGGATTATCCAACCCTTGTGTGCTCTGTAGTTGGGAAAGTTGCTTTGGAGTCTCTTCTCGTTCGTGAGCACCCGATACACGTTTAGGAGGAGGCTGCGTCGGAGACCCTCGGGGGTTTGGGCTTCCTGGAAGCTGCAGCAGGGCAAGGAGGTTGGTGGGAGCCTGACCCCCCAGGGGAAGGGCCCTTGTTCATCCTCCCTCTCGTGCCTTCAGCAGCCCTCCTGTGGCTTGGGAACGTCCAGGGTGATGCAGGTGCAGGGTGATGCTTCCTGGCCACCTTGTCGGAATTCGGGATGATGGTGCTCGTGCTCCAGACACCACGAAGGGCCCGTTAGCCCCGCGGGATGGCCTTGTTGGGAAGGAGATGGTTGGTGCCTGCTGATGAGAGCGGGATGTCGTTAGCGTTAATGATAAGAGCTGCGTTTTTGCCGTGTCAGCTGTTCCACTGAGGTTAAAGCTGGGACCGCGGAACTCGTCAGGGTTGTGTGGTGGGACACAAGGGTAAAAGCTGCCGTGCTCCATGCAGGGAGCTGCAGCCGTGCACTGAACTGTCACTGCATCCACACGGAGATGTCCCCGTGTCCTCCTGGCACGCGGAATTGGTGATTCCCGGCTCTGCGGTCGCCTCCGAGGAGCTGCTCCGAGGAGCTGCTCCGAGGAGCTCTCAGCAGCCCGGCGGGGCTGTTGGATACACGTGGGCTTTGGGGCACCCTTCGCTTTTGGAATGGGATCCTCACATCTTGCTTTTGGAGCTGTCGTTAGCGATTTGCTGGGTTTCGCTGTGGTGACGAGCGGCCGTTTCGTGGGCTCTGACCACTGCCTCTTCCATGACAGTGACACGGCATGAAATAGGACCGTATTGTTACCGTCTAAGTGGGTGTTTTTAAAAAAACTTCTTTGTTTTAATCTAGTTCCTCTTGGCCACTTAACTGGGCATATGTGTAATTGCGAACATTTTCTTAAAACCAGATCTGCTACATATATTTTTTATTGTTAATTTTAAAGTACTAATTTCTTTTTTGCTGTTTTTTAGTAGACTCTTCGTCCTGCTCTCATGACTCTTTTTCGTGTTTAATTGCTGTAGTATGGCACTGCATTCGGCTTTCACGTTTTAATTAGCCAGCACTGTGCCCGTGGTGGACGAGAAGAGAGGGAATTTTGCTGGGGAGATGCATGCAGAGATTTGGATCACTGTGTGTTTTATTTCAAGACGAAAACTATTGTAACTGGAACTACCAGCCGATCTTGCTTAGGCCTATCAGGTGTGTAATGCACTCTTGGTTTTGCTCTTTAATGAGCTGTTTGAAAGGTTGAGGCGTTGCTGGCAGGGCCACGGAGGAGGGTTGGAGCATCGCAGCGCCCGCCTGGGCCGGGCAGCCCTGCGCAGCCGCAGGAGGGTGGAAGGATGTGGCTGGAGGAGCCTCGTCCCCTCGGGCTCCTGCGCGTGCGGCTGGGGCGGCCTCAGCTTGGGGAGGGTCCTGGGTGGTCTCGTGCGTGGTAAACGGGTCAACGTGGCGCTGCGATGAAATGGATACAACCTAGAGGATTTCCAGGCTGCTAATTCCCTTTCCCTGTGTCCCAGTGCTCGGGGTGTGATATTCCCCGTGTGGATGCAGCTGCTGCTGGCTGCTCGGTGCCGGGCCACGTGCGTGGAGCGGGGCAGCACAGCCCCTGCCTCTGCCCGTTCTGGACCCGCTCCCGTTTAAACCTCCCGTTCGCCCTGATCGCAGCCGAGTGCTTCAGTTCTGCTGAGTTACGGCGTATAAATAGCCTTTGATAGAGGAGCTCAGCCTGTATGAATGCCGTAATGTCCTGTCTGTGACGGTTCCTGCACTTAACATTTTAGGGTTCTTAGGGTATGGCACCGACTGCTATTGATTGATGCTTATAGGTGCCTGTAGCTAGCATAAAATAGGAAAGTACACCTCGTGTTGTGGGCGCTTATTTATATCTCTGGGTTTGCAGGGAGGCTCGAGGGCACGGCCTGGACCCGGCCAGCGCGGGCCGGACTCTCAGCTCATCCCAGCTCCAGGACATTCAGTTAGAATCCCAGAATGCTGAAGGTTGGAAGGGACCTCTAGGGATCATCTAGTCCAACCCCTGCACACGCAGGGTCACCTAGAGCACGTGGCACAGGGCTGCGTCCAAGCGGGTTTGGAGATCTCCAGAGAAGGAGACTCCACAACCTCTCTGGGCAGCCTGTTCCAGGGCTCTGGCACCCTCACTGGGAAGAAATTTTTCCTTAAGTTCCTGTGGAACTTTTGGTGCTTCAGTTTGTGGCCATTTCCTCTAGTTCTGTCAGTGGCCACCAGTGCAAAGAGGCCGCCCCATCCTCCTCACTGCCTCCCTGAGGTACTTCTAGACACTGCTCAGGTCCCCTCTCAGCCTTCTCTTCTCCAGATGAACAGGCCCAGCTGGCTGCGGTCCAGGTATCCAGCCTGGCCATCCCTGGGATGCAGCGAGGGAGAAGCAGCCGCTGGATCTCAGCGAGCGCCGCTCTGCGTGAGAGGAGGAGTCTGGAGGACAAGTCTCACCCGCCCGTGTGAGCTTTGCCACCGCGCGGTCCCGTCGGTGCGGACGTGCCGCGCGCTCCGCTGCCGCTCGCCCTGCTTGGAATGCGTGCCACCTCCCCGGGAATTCGGCCTAATCAGAGGCAGGAATGTTTGTAGCGAGATGGGCTGGTGTATTTATTTTACCAGGGTTGATTTATAAACTCTGTCTCTACCTGGAGGAGTTTGATTAGCATTGTAAGCCCAACGTGCGCTGGGTGCTTACCGAGGAACTTTGTTGAAAAGCACACAAAACGAGAGGGAGATTTGGGGTCTAAATTCCTGGCCTGCCTGTGGTCCTAGGGAATCTGAATCCACCAGGCCGTGTCTCCTGGAAAAATAGCATCTCACGTGCAGTTTGGGTTGTTATTTATTACAGATATACAAAACACACTTGGCACAACATCTGGATGTGTCTTAAGGGTGTAGAGAGGGTACCAATGACAGTACTTCTAACTAAGTCTTAGATAAGTCTTAATGCTCGTGTACAGGATATTTCACTCCCTCATATGACCCAAGGAAATAAAAATGGATATTGCACTGAACACGTTCCATCTTCAGTGTTTCATCTGTGGTACACAATTTTTTCAGCCAAAATCAAGACCTGACTGGCAAAACAGTTCCCACGTGGAGAGGCCTCAGTCCTGGAAGGTGGATGTGTCTGAGGCTTCGTGATGCTGCAAGCTCAGCACAGAGGCTGCTGGCAGGATTCCTGCGCGCGGGCTGCGAGGGCTGGGCTGCTGCGCTCGGAAGATGCCTTTGGCTTGGGGAGAAAGGGAGGTCTTTGCCTGGTAATACCTGGTAATGATAAACTTTATTACCGAACATTGATTTTAGCTGCAGGCCTGTTGGAGGGCAAGTGGCATTTTTGTAGAATAAGAAATGTAGGTGATCTTCCTGGGAAGAGTGTTGCCTGTTGCAGCTGTGTCTGGGATTTTTGGAGTCGTCGTGCGAGGTCCTGCTGTGGTTGTGGGTTTGCTCCTCCAGCTCTTCCCCAGGACTTGCTGAACGGGTGCTGTTTCCTGCTCCGAATACAGGCTCTTGTGTTACTTGGCAGTAAGTGTTTGGAAATTCTGCATGCCAGAGTGTTTCCCCAGTCTTGCTAAGTGTCTATTCCTGCACTCACTAGGTGCATGCTGGTGGCACTGAGAAACAGGCTTCAATATGTTCAAATAGGCAATCATCACCTTGCTTAAAAAATAGTAATTTTAATCAAGACTTATTGTTGAAATCTGGAGGACGTTCCAGTGAGGAGTGCGTCACCTCTGCAATTGTCTAGACAGGTTACCCGTGTCCCTGTTAAGCAAGCTCGTTATTTATTTATAGGTATTTAATATAATAAATATGATTGCCTGCAGTAAGATGCTAACTCCACTGAGTCATATTTCAGATCACACAGCTGCCTTGTTTGAATACGTGGAATAAATAAAACATTTTTACGTAAAGAGGCAGCAGCCTCTTTACCTCTGTGATGTCTCCAGGAGATGCTGTTCCTGCTGCAGGAGAAGCCCAGGCTTTGCGTGGACAGGGAGGAGGACGTGTCCTTGGACGATGTCCTTGAACGATGTCCTTGATGTCCTCGTGCGCACGGGAGCCGTGTGAGTGCATGCCATCCAAACAGGCTAAAAAACATTCATTCTGCACACCAAACCTGTGTGTTCATGGATCTAATATATTATACAGGGATCATGTTCTCTGTTCGCTACAGGCCCGTTGACTTTGGTAGAGCTGCTTACGGTTTGCCTCTGGCGCCGGCTCCGAAAACTTCCCTGGAGTTCAGTCACACCACAGGAGCTAGTCTGCATCCAGGCAGTCCGCATTGTTTTACCTGGAAAATCAAAGGTGTGCAAGTATCTGCCTCCTCTCTGGAGGATACGGATTCCTTGGTGGCCAGATAGCCAAAATATGGGGTCCTCAGAGTCATCAAACGGGGCGAAGAGCCAGACATCTCTGCTTATCCTTTGTGGATAAACACAGGGTGGTGGTTTCCCTGGATGTGTTTCCTCTGTGTGTGCTCTGCTGGATTTGGGGGTGTGCTCTAGGGGCAAATCAACCTGTGTTCATCCCATCTGCTCAGCGAGGTGGGACCCACACCATGTGCAGAAGACAACCTGCACACTGCCAAGCAAAGCTGATGAAATGGGATGTTTTATACATACGGTATGTTTTATACATGGTCTGAGTGACAAGACTATGTACAGCAGCTCTGTTTTGTTCGGTTTTGCTTAGGTTGTGCTTTGATGGTAACATATGGTCAAAGTGGTTGAGCTTGGCTAGACGGGTGTTTTCTTTCCTATGGAAGTTAATTTTATTAAAGTGTGAAAGAACATTATGCTTGGCACTTTTATGAAGTTACTTGGGGGGAACTGCAGTTAGTTGTTCCCTGTAGCAGCTGATAAAATACACAAAGGCCAGAAGGATGGATGATTCACTTCTCAACTGTCAGCTGTGGTGGCAAAATGAGGTGAAGCTGGATTCGTGATTTGGAAATCTGTTCATCTGCTCTGGAACTTGTCAAAACATAATTTCATCTTGTTAATTTTAGTGAGTTATTGAGTCAAAGGTAAATTATAAAGATTTGTAGGAGAGCAAAACAGTATTTTACAGTAAGTGTTGATTTTTAAAATATTTTTTTCCTTCCCTAAGGACGACTTCATAAAACTTCCTGCTGTTGTAAATTAACACAGTCTTGCTCCAATAACGCCTGATTATGGAACTACAAGTTTAATCATGTACCATGAAATTCTGCTCTCAAAGTTAAGAGTTAAGACAGTCTTTCAGGCTGAAATTAACCTGTGTGCTTTCATTTCAGGGGGCATAAAGCGACAGATAATTACTGTGTGTTCTAGATTTTCCTCATTAATATCAATAGTTTAGTAGTAAAGCTTCTGCCAGACCACAAATAATTAATTGCTTCAAGTTTGATTTAAAGCAAAAGAAAAAAAAAAAAACAAAACCCCAACCAAACACTGGTATTGCACCCAGTGAGGTGATGCAGACACCGTGCAGCAAGGACCAGGTGAGCAGCTGAACGCGTGCGGAGCAGCGGGAAGTCCAACAGGAACCTGCTCAGGCTCGTTAGCCAGTCTTTTTCATAAAACTAACCATTTTTCATGGATGTTAACTCGGGCATACTCATGTTTTAAGGTAGAAAACCTACAGAAGTGGAAAACTCACGTTGGAGAAGGTAGCACTAGGTGGGCCACAGTGCTGTGATGAAGCAGGCTGCGGATGGAGCGGGTCGGGGGTTGACGTGGGCCTTGCTGTGGGTGCGACGGAGCGGCCGGGCTCCAGCCGGGTAAGAGTGTCCAGGGCTCCGTGTGCGCCTGGAGGCCTCGGGAGGGAGAGGGGGAAGGAGGCGGCTTTGGAGGGATGTGCGCGAAGAGAAGGAGCGTTCACGGCTCCGTGCGCGAAGAGAAGGAGCGTTCACGGCTCCGTGCGCGAAGAGAAGGAGCATTTATGGCTCCTCTTGGAGTGCCACTGATTTCCACGAGATTACACGTCATCGTACGTGCGAGTAAAGAGGGGGTCTAGGTGTGCAGAGCGCTCCGGGTGCCAGGATGGAGGACCCTGCTGCTGTGACTTGCTGACACCCGGTTCTGCTGGAGCCCTACGGGAACAGCCCAACTGGAGCTGTTGGTGCTGCTTTGGGGGTGCACGAGCGGGACTGCTTTGCTTTAATCGCTGCGGGAGAAAGCCCCGAGGCTCGTTTGGCTTGCGGATGCTGTAGGTGCTGGGAGGAGGAATCCGCTCTTCCCAGCAGGACGGGGGCGGCAGGAAGCTGGGAAAGGCTGCGGAGAGCCCTGCAGCTGAAGCCAAGTAGGGAAGAGAGGATGGAGGAGACGCATGGATGTGGGCTCGGCCGAAGCCACTGGCCACAAGAAGGACCTTTTCCCCCAGTCTCCGAGTAGATAATCAGAAAAGCTGAGGAATTTGCTGGAATTGAGCTGTGAGCTCTCCCGGCATTAAGATTAATATTAAACTAAGTGCTCTTTTGAAGAACTCTCGTCATTCAGGTGGTGAGCAGTGGGCACAGCCCCAGTACAGCCCGGCGGAGGACGGAGCCCGTTCCTGGCGCCCTCGCTTCATTACGAGGATCGCGCTTGAGGAAATCCAAGTGCAGCGCAGAGCTGCTCTGGGGTCTCTTCCTCTGGACCGTGCATATGCTCCCGCTTTGTTTGCAATTACTCTGCTTTTATGTATGCTTGGCTGCAAGCAAGCGCGTGAAAATCAAATCTCTGGCTCCAGCCGTGCCTCCTTTATTTCTAAACAGCTTTTCTTGTGCATTGTGCTGATGGAGCATGATACAGAGACATCTTGCGATAGACTGTTTTGGTATTAGGTGCCAAGAATGAAGAGGAAACCTTTTATGTGATTAAGCATCTGAGACGCTCTGACAGATGTTTGCCCGACAGAGTTCCCAGGAAAAGAAGTCCTGTTCATATCTGATTATTGTTTGTGTGTGTTTGTGCCCCAGAATTCGGTGGGAGGTTTAGGACTGACAGTCTGGTGCAGACTTGCAAGGCCCGTCTCCTTTGTGCGGTCTTTGTGGTGCTCGTGTGAAGGCTCCTCCGAGCGCAGCGTGCGCGGGCTCGTCTTCTTCCTGCTGGGCTGGTGGCAAAGTCTTTCCTCATACCTGTCAAAACAGCTTTGCTCCCCTCTTGTCTTCCTTTACTAGAGCCTTCCTTTTTCTTCCGTAGTATCTTTGCTTTAGGGTTTCTGGCTCTTGGTAGTGTTTTTCTACTTGAATTTCAAGCAGTTATTTCTGGTTTCAGCAGTGGCTCTTAGCTTGGGTCTTACCAAAACAAGGTCACACCAGAGGTGCCTGTTCTAGCCTACCAGCCCTCTTGGCCTTGGCTGAATATTCTTCCATTTAAAACTCCTACAAAGATGATTTTCGTGCTTTAAGTCAAGAATGCTCTTAGGGCTTGGAGGCTTTGACAATTTGAGTATGAGAATAGCTTTAATTTGAAGCTTGGAGTCAAGATAATACAGCGGTGGCTTGTGAAAAGTTGCAGTTGATTATTTCTTATTCTTATGTGCGTGGCGGAAGAGCCCCAAATATTTTGAAGGATTTTTGTTTTTTGAAAAGAAAAAAGAAAACAAAGTGAATTTAGCTCTGTCCAGCCCCCTCCTCCCCCTGCTTTTCTCCCCCTCGGCCTAATGGGGTTTCACGGTGCAGAACCAAGCTGGAGGCTGGCGCTGCGTCGCGCTGCGGATGGGGCCTGTGCAGCCCTTCCCGGGGGATCCAGGAGCCCCCGTCTGCACGTTCCTGCTGCAGCCCTCTTAAATCATCCCCCAAGCTCACCGCATGCCCTGTAAGGAATTAATGCACCAAAAAAGGGAGAGGAGTGGGGAAAGAAGAAAAAGCAAAAAACGTTTTGTTCACGCTGTGGTCTCCCAGCCCCTTGAGCGGGGTTCTGCTTTCGGAGCCCCATCCCGTGCCCTCGGTGTCCTTTGGCAGGGTGGGTGCTGGGGATGCCCTGTGCAGGGCACGGCCGCTCTGCGGTGCCCCACGGAGCTGCCAGGGCCACGGGCGCCGCAAAGGGACCTCCCCGTGACGGAGGAACCATCCCGAGCCTTTTCCTTCTGTACATCCATAGCTTATGGAAGCCAGCGACCCCGGGTAACCCGTAAGGCCTCGCTCAGGTCTCCTTTCACTTGTGTTTAATGGCAGGAATTGTCTGATTTCCTCAGTGGTCTCGAGATATGTTAGCACTGAAGGGTAACCCTGTGAGTCTGCACGTGCTTTTCCAGGCCAGCTCTCTGCAGTCATTTATAAACAGCAGTTTGTGTTCGAGTAAACCAATCGCGGCTTGCCATTAAATCTTAATTAGGTACCAAACGGTAATGTGTTTACAAGGGATCTATTTAGTCTCGTTTGCACGGGGTGGAAGGTGGCTGCTGCTGGTGTGTGGCCAAGGGGATTAGACGTGTGTCAGCGACGGGGCAATGCGGGAGCCGGGACAGGGCCGTGGCATCACCTGCACCCGCAGCGTCTATATAACCCCCCGCTTTTATCCTGCCGTGCTTATGTTGAAGGAAATGTGGTTTTTTTTTCCCTTTTTGACTTAGTTGTGGGAGGAAGTTAAATTATTGCTTCATCCTACAAAGGCACTGGGGGGAGCAGGGTGGAGAGGCAGCATAAAGGCTTGTCAGCTAAATAAGTGTAAAAGATTTAAGCATTTCTAATTTATGGCACACTGCTCGCAGGGGAATATGCTCACCAAGGTCTGAGACCTGCAGCATCTTTTCCTATTGAATGAGCGGATTAATGATGGCAAATTCTGCTGCGTTGGGGACGTGTATGAGGTCACCCCTCGTGTTTGGCAGTAGGAAACACTTCAACTGGAAAAAGCCACCATTTCCTTGCGGCTGCTTTGGATTCTGCTCTTATAGTCAAAAGAGCAGATTCTTTTTCCAGGATAGTTTTGGAAAATATTTAATTAAGCGGCTCTAATGAGAGGCCATTATAACTGCAAACAGAATTATTGTTATCATCGTTTCAGCTGTTAACATTTTAAGGGCAGTTGTTCACACACTGTTCCGTAATTAGGGCCCAATTCACTGTGGGCAGAATCGCGGTCGGGCTGCGGTGGACGTGCCGTGGAAAGGAGCATTCCAAAGAGGCTGTCCCTTCTCCGTGCTGGATCCCTCCTGGCTCCGGGCTGCAAGGTCTGCATCTCGCTTGGGCCGTTGCACGGTTGCTCAGCATCGGGAATATCGCGAGAGGACTTGTTGCACAGAGTGAGCAGTTTGGGGACAGAACTGAAGAAAACGGTGCTTGTGGCCCAGCTGCTGTGGTGATGAGGGTCTGTACAAACCTGTGAACAGAGTCATGTCGTTGTATCAGTGGCCAGGTGAGTCTTAAACCTCCCAGGAACTGAGCAGTGCGAAGAGGGGAAAAGCACAAATCACCTTATTTTCCCGGTAAGGAGCAGCACCTTACGCAGCTTGATGCAAATTGTTTCTACTTAAGGAATGCTTTAAAATGCAACTCTGCAAGTCGTTCAGCGGTAGCTATGGTTAGAGTTGCAGCTGTAGATTTAGACTATCTAGGAGCTAACAAAGTGAAACCTGGCATTTCCTCCAGGACTTGTTTTAGAAGGTCTGGGCTGTTCAGCAGTTTGGGGCCTCGTGTCGAGGCGCTTTCCTGCTCTTTGGGTTGGACAAGTTAATACTAAGCTCAGGTGGTGTCTCGCTGGGTGTTTTGCCTCCTCCTGCCTGGTTTGAAAGCTGATGCAGAACTCCTTGTGGAGAAGGGCAGCTGGAGCCTGGGCTTCCTTGTGGAATGACACCTGGTATTAAAATAACGTGGAGCGAATCTTACGCTGGCAAAACCCCAGCGTGGAGCTTGCAGTGGATGTGGGCAAGGGCTGCTGCTGCTCCAGTGCTTTGGTCTGGGCAGGGGAGGTGGCAGCAGCTCGGTGCTGGTCTCGGAAGCTGCTGGGTGGCTGTGGAGGTGGCAGTGGGTCACAGTGGCCCTGGCGGTGACTAGTGCCCTGGGGGTGTGTGTGGCCTCTCGTTATGGGACCCTCCTTTGCAAAGCTGGCCTACATGGTGTACCTGGATCTTAGACGGGGGTTTTGCCTTGGCACGAGGCTTCCTGCAGGATCAGGCAGTCCTACAAAGCCTTCCTGTTTCGTAATTAGAAGCCATGGACAAAGCAGAAGGCCACCTTGGCAGGTTGCTGTAGCTGTGGGAGAGCTGAGCAGATGCTCCAGCCTCGTTTATAGTTCCACAGAGCTGGTTCCTTGCCCGTGAGGGTGTTGTGGACTCTGACCTGTTTCCTGGTGTGGAGCTGTCCCTGCCTTGTCCTGGAGACGTTAGGCAGGGGGATGCCCCTCTCCTGGGTGTCTCCTGCTGCTGTTTGGGATTCTTTTTTTTTTTAACATATTGCTTAATGACATGTTTGTGAGGGCATGGAATAAGTGCTGCAATGTCTGACTTTTCCGAGTCCAGCGGTCACACTAATAAAACACATTAGTAACCCTCTGAGCACAGACCAGCCCTTGCCCATGTCCTTAGCCCTTGCAGCCCTCAGGCCTGGGCTGCGTGTCGTGGAGAAGGGACTGGTTTCTTAGGAGCTTAGGTGCAGCGGGCGGCTGTTCCCAGCCTTCCCCGCACAGAATTCCTCCTGGTGATCCTGGATACGCCGGCACTGGATGTGCAGCACCGCGGAGCCGCGCGGCGCCGTCGCGGGTGCTCTGGAGCCTTCGTGTTGTGGAAGGTTTCACAGCGAGCCGGGTACAGGGACCCGCGCCGAGAGCTCCTCTGCATTGAGGAACGAGCAGAGACGCACAAAGCGGGAGCCGGCTTCTCCTCACCGCCGAAGCAGCCTCCTAGCAAGGGGATTTATGGTAAGAAAATATTTTTTGTACAAAGTGCAGTAACGCAGAGCAATAAAAACTCCGTAATTGCACCTGAAATATTCCACATTAAACCAAACTATCAATTATAGTTTGCATAGGGGTTTTCTAGACTAAAAAGGTGGTGCTTTCATGTGAAAAAGTGTTCATTATCTTCTTTCAAACGCATCTTAATTGCCAACATCAAAGTTATTAATTAAGCAATAAATCTTGCAGCAGTGGATTGGCTCCTCCAGTGCGTACGGAGCACGGGAGGAAGGGTGTATGGAGTGTATTAGCCTTCTGGAGCTCAAGAGAGAGGCCTGTTGAGGCAAATCCCTTCCTCCTGTTCAAGGCTTTAATGGAAGGAGTTGATTTTAGTGAGGGAAAAGCCTATGCACGTGTTCTGGCTTTGTGCAAAAATGTTCCATTTTGGGGTGCCGAGTGCTTGCTTTGGCAGGAGAGCTGTTAGGGGCGAAACAGTGACAAATTCCTCACCGGTCCATTCACTTACATTCCCTGCACAAGAATCACTGCCTGGACGATCCCTCCGTGCTGCCCAATCCCGGGAATTCCCTTTGGGAACTTAGTTTTTGATAGTTCGGCCACAATAAACTTGGTAGGAACATGCTTAGCAGAAGTATTTGGAGCGAGGAAGGGCAAGGGAGGAATATGAATTTTGTCTGGCTTGTCCGTCCCCAGTTCTACCTGTGCTGTTGGTTTCCGGTTACTTGGAGTGATTGAGATTTTTATATAAATATATATATGTATATTTATATATATATGTATGTATATATATATTATATATATACACACACACACACATATATATATGAAAGGTGTATTTTTCATAGTACAAGCATCTCTATGCCTATCTATTTTTCCTTTGGAGACTTTTGTTTTGGGTTAGCAGAGTTCTCTCGCCTTGCATAAACCATTCTAAAACAGCAGGAGCAGTTCTGCAAATATCTTTTGCTCAAGCTACTCGGTCGTTGCTCAGAAATGGCTTTTTGGAATAATGTGGTTTGTCACCATCTTAACGTGATAAATGCAAGGAGAATTTCAGATTAACTCAGAAGCGTATCAGATGCTGATGATTTTGTTTCTGTTTTTCTTTCCTCTGCTTTATTACCCAGCTTAGGAAATCTCCAAATTAATGAGAAAAAGCTGTCACAGAGGATGGTGCTGGTTGTTGGGTGTGAAATTCCAGGGCTGCTGGGTGTCCCGCAGGCACCGTGGAGTGTCTGAGCAGCCTCCCCTGGCTGGAAACTCTCCTGCCTCTTTGCTCAAGTGCTTAAAGCCCTTCTCATGCTCTACCCTATTTCTTTTTTTCACAGCTGTAAATCTGAAGTTTTTTTTTCCCCTCTATGTGATTTTAGAGAGTAGTGTTATCCTCTGGTTCTAGCTGTGTGTGAAACTACACCTCTACAGTATTTGTCTCATCAATTTGCAAAGACGTCTTTATTGCCCTTGGTGGATCGTCAAGGCGGCTTTCCAAGAGGGACGTTTACTGTAAAAGCTAATGAAGACATTGCTGTCCGTGGCATCCTGTAGCTCGTTCTCGAGAAATGAGTGATTTACTACTTATTGCAGCTGTATTTCACTGTGTTAGGTGTGTGTTTTTATGAATTTTTTATCAAGTTCTTAATGGCAAAATGGAGGGATCAGACAACGAAATTGCTGTCTGAACTGGTGGGACTTGCTTAGAGCAGACAAGGAGGCTACCTGGCACTCTACGTGCTAGGATTTTTTCTTTGAATAAGCAAATGCTGTTGTAAGTATCACTTTAAAAAAGCTCCTTAATAATTAAATGTTTTGTAACACTTTCTTTCCCTCATCTCAGTGCAAGTAGGAAGACTGTTCCCAATTACGCTTTTATGACTATAGGTTTTCCACTTCGCGTTCTCAAGAGCACGAGAACATGATTAATGTAAAAGATTGTCAAACAACATTAATCACTGTTGATTTCTTATCGATTTCTCGCTCCTCTTTTGCCAGAGAGTCGGTCAACTGCTGTACAGTGAATAAAATCTTGAACTTTTGTATGTGCCCTCTTGCCCTGTGGTTGGAAGGAGCCCAGCGAAGAGAAAGGGAGCTGCTCGCCTGGGATTCTTGGGAAGCCTCAGTCACAGCAGGAGGAAATCCTGGGAAGGGGGGAATAAGCACATCCTATTTGGTGTAATCACGGTTACGTTCGCTAAACGACCCACCCAAGACAAGTGCTTTTACATCTAATATGTATTTTAAGCTAGGGTGGCCTTTGCGAGGCGTAAATGACACAAGGTGAACAAACTGCTTATTAAGGTAAGACAATGAAGGCCCAATTTTAAAAGGTTAAGATGTACTAGAAAGTATCAGTGCATCCTCCAAGTCATTAATGCTATACAGAATGCACAGCGGGTGGTATTTTGAAAGGCCACTGTAACCTTTTCAAGCATGAAGCATGCTAAAAGGAATCTATTTCCTTACTGCTTTGAAAAGGGAAAGCAGTCTAAAGCCTTAGTCTTTATTTGTTTAGAAAGAAATGGTTCTTTAGACTGTGAAAAGGAAGAGGGAGAGTCCTAAAACTAAATGAGCAAGCCAGTGCCGTCTGTTGCAAGAGGACAACCCCTAAAGTCTGTGAACGATACATGCATAAAAGCTCGTTTTCTAAAGAGAAAAAGGTTCTCACTGTTGTGCTTTTTTCCCCCAAATCCTTTGCTAAATCTTGAACTTAGAGCGAAGCACAACTTCGTGCAATTCTAAACAGCCACATGCTCCCGGTGGGCCGTGCAGCGTGATGCTCTGCACCCCACGGAGGGAGGAAGGGGCTGGCAGAGGGGCTGCGGGGACCATTCCTCCCTGCCCGGGCACGAGGGACGTCGTGGACGTCAGCACCCGACCTACCGAATTGTGCCCATGCACAAACGCGTTTGGAAGGGTTGGGTTAAGGTTAGGGTGGAGACAGACAAGATTTTGGGCATGCATATATATACATATATATATATTTATTTATATATGTATATATGTGCCCTTTTTCACCTCTTCGCAGCCCGTGTGCCTGGTGTTTGCAGTGCCACCCCCGAGGCTCGCGTGGGGGCCGGCAGCCTCGCGCAGCGCCGCGTTGCGGAGCAGCCCCCGGCTCGCCGCGTGTCCCGAGGACAGCGGGGCCCCTCGGAAGCGCTCGCTGCTCCGTCTTTGCCCACTCTGGCTGCCGTTACCTTTAACAGAGAGACCGTGAAAAGCTTGCGGGTCTCCTCAGACCTGAAGAAGTCCCCATGGTGCCTTTTGCTGAAGCTTGACTGCTGTTGTCAACGCAGAGTTTGGGAGCTGGGTTTGCAGCAGCATTTTGCATTTGCCACTGAGAAGGCTTTTTTTTTTTTTTTTTTTTTCTCTAAATGCAGGGTTTGATCCCAACCCGCTGGGGCAGGGAGCAGGCCTCCTCGCTGTAGGTTACAAATGCTATGGAAGATCAGTGCAAGGCTGCAGGTAGCCTGTCCTTGGCACGGCTTGACCAAGCAGCGCTCCAGAACCACCGTGCGGCTTCAGCCTCGCTTAGGGGCACCTGAGCTCTTGGTTACAAGTCTCTCCTTCCTCCTCCCCGCTGAGGCATCAGCTCCAGCAAGAGGTAGAGGAATTAGAAGAGCAGGATTTTGCAGCCGCTGCTGCTGCTTTTGCTCACGAGTCCAGAAAGCTGCTTTGGAGGAGCAGGGGTCTTGTATGCAGGGGGACGAGATGAATTAAGGGATATTCCATCCCCTCCTGCACACACAGAGCTCCCTGACATTCCCTGATCGCATTTCAGCAGACATCCAAAGGCAGCATCCCCGGAACACGGCTGGGGTGAACGATGGGCCGTGTGCTGGGGTTTTCGGTACATGCCGTGCGGGAGCTGGGGGCTTTTCCCTCTTCCGAGGGGATGGGGGAGCTCGTGGTCCGTGGGGTTTCTCTGCGGCTGGAATTGCATTGACAAACAAGGCTTTGCGGGCTGTCAGCCCAGGCAGTGTCATCCTTGTCTCTCCTTTCAGCTCTTGCAGTCCCATGGCCCATCTCTTGTTCTCATTTTCCTGAAACCAACCGTAATTGGAGTGACCTATTTGGGACTCCTGAGGGACTGTTCCGTGCGTGACACATTCAAATATCAGATCACGGAGGGGGAGTCCGGAACACGTGAGGAAGGGACAACGCAAGGATCTTGGCAGCTCAGCAGCCCTCCCGCCTCTCTTGGCTGAGGTTTGCGTGCATCGAGTTGCGCTGCTGTGTGCAGGAACAGAGGTTTAATGTTTGATAGTGATCAGATGAGGAGGAGAGCAGAGCACCAGGCATCCGACAGGTTGTCAAACCTGTCACTTTCCAGCCTTTTCTTCCCCTTGACAAGGTTAGCCACTGAGTGACAAGGATACGCTTTGCCAGAACGGCAGCAGAGCCCCTAGAAGAGGGAAACGTGCTCGCAGGAGCAGGGCAGGCTGCTTCCCGCCTATCGGAACATCTCCGAGCAAAGCTGCCCTCGCTGATGCGTCTTTGCGATGACTTTGCAGCTCTTCCTTTCCCCGCTCCTCCGTTCCTGGAGACACAAGGACACGGAGCGTCTTCCCGTAGGCCGCGCTGGGACGGGCCGGGAGAGCCCGGAGCCGTCGGCTCCCCTCGCGCCTGCTCCTCCTGTGGGATGTGTGTGCCTGGGGCTGCGCACTGGGGCTGCACACAGGCCCTGGTGAGTGCTTAAAGATGCAGGGATTTGGGGAAAGGAGGAGTCTTCTATCTGAACCGGAGACGTTTCTGCGCTGATACCCCTCTCCCCTACCTACATCTGCCTCTCTGCTGAGTGTTTGATACTGCAGTGTCACACTGTCCAGTTCTGTTGTGCGCGATATTGACTGCTGTCTTGGTAAAACTGTTCCATCTAAGTATTTTTCTAAATGATGAGTGTTCAACCACTTTCCTACCCTGCATCCCGGTGCCCATGAGTTTTCGCAAGGCCCCTCGGCTCCGTGTTTTTGTAATGCGGACGGGGCGCGTTTGTGCTGTGCAGTTCCCCTTGCATGCACACTTGTACATAAATGCAAGTGCCCTCCTCATTGTTTGCTGCCAAGGGAAATTCCGCTTTTCCAAATGGCCAGCCTCAGCTCCCCACTAATACTGAGACCAGAAGTTTACAAAACCTCCGTGGGATCTAGATTCAATATAGGAGTGAAAGGACTTTTGTTAATCCTTCTCCAATGACGCCCTTTGTTGCATTGGATCTGGTATCATTTTGAGCACTTCCAAATCAAAATCATAAAGATGATCGCCGTGAGGCATAAAAAAGTTAGCATGCATTCATCTATTTTAATTTTGTTTGAATGATGCCATCTGCTTTTCTGAATATGGCAGGCACTTGGAGGAGGAGAATGCTCCAGTTGGGAACTGTAGAAACAAAGCAATAGCATGTTGCTTGTTATGGATGTTTTTTCACTTTTATCTTTTTGTTTAACATATTCAGTCATGAGTGAGAAAGCAAAAATCAATATTAGGGTGAAACAACCAAAGCAGAATTATTGAATGACCAAAGAAATTTGGCAAGGCTCCCGGGTGAAGCGCTCACAAGAGCGAACGTGCTCCTGAACGTGCAGTTGGGCATCTCTGTAGGTGCCGAGCTCCCTCATGAGCCTCCCAGAGCTGCCAGCTCTAATCACAGGGCTGATTTCCTCTAAACACCAAATTGCCAAAGAGTCCGAGCCAGGAGGATGTGGCTCTGCGGGTGCTCCTGCAGGAGAGGCTCGTTGTGCAAATCCCCGTTTTGGGAATAAGTCGCGCACACGGCGTCTCTTGTGGGCTCCTTGGGGAGGGTGAATGCTGTGTTCTGGATGACGGCTGCTTGCTTGTCCCCACTAAGGAAAATGCCACTGGGATGTTACTTATCCCACGAGCGCGGAGGCTCTTACTGTGATCCTCATCCCAGCCCTTCCGTATGCATTGGGCAACTGCTTGGGATTAGGCCTGAACTGCAAGACTTTTCAATGAATGTGATTAGCTTTTTGCTGAAGTATTATGACAACAGAGTGGGCGTATTATGCAAAAGCTGCACATTTAACGTATTCGCTGTTATTTGCCATCAGATTCAGAAAGGCATCAACGGCTCCTTTTTGTTGGCTTTTTTATCAGAAAGGCAAGAAGCAGCTGTTTAGCTGAATGTTAGTGAGCACGTTGGTTATTTGATATTCATCATGTCGCTCTAAGCATCTGTTGACAGGTGGGAAGAGATCTTGGTGAGAAAACTCATTACTTTATTGCTTACCTGGGTATAACTGCTGCTTGGAAAGCTGACAAGTTAGCGGGAAACTGCTACCTTGGTTGTGTGCAGAGCTAGTGCTGGGGTGGGCATGGCCCGAGCGTAGATAAGAGTGACGTTTAGTAAGTGCTGTAAACATGGGAACGAGCTGGAAGGGAGTTGTTGTCATGCTAATGCTGCACAGGAGAGCTCTGCTTCACTTGGTAAGTGGTGCTTGTCTCAATACATGCAGTTTTCCTGGCCTTGGGAATACGATGCCTGCCCAGCGAGGCCGGCCTTAGCGTGGCCAAGTGAATGACCCGGCCTTGGAGCCTGGGAGAACGAAGAGCTCTGGAAGCTCCTTGCTTTGAGGGCAGGCGCTTTCTTTACTGACTGTGGAAACCTCATTTAAGGGAGATTCATGGCTGCTCAGTCCTCCTCAGCTGGTAGTTTCCCACATTTTTGATGACTAAACTATGTGAAAGGTTGTAGGTAGAGAAAGAAAAAAAAAAAGCTTCTCTTTTGACCCAATGCTGTATAGCTACTATATGTCTTCAGAATGTATGAAGACAGTCTTTGACCTGCAAAAATATCAGAGATCCATACAGTTGCTTTAAGGTCACTTGAATAACCCAGCAAAATAATACGTTGGCATTGCCTTTGACAGATAGCTCGGAGCTTTGTTTACTGAAGCCAGGCTTGAGAGCCCCTGTGTTTTGGTAGCAAAGCCTGTAATAAAATTGTTCAGTTCAAAACATACCGTTCTTCATGTTGACTAGTAATCAATAACTGTCTGTGGCGGCTGTTGGCTTGGACTCCGACTCACGGGGACTTATCGTGCAGTGAAGTCTGCAATGCTAATGTGTGCTTTTAAATAAAGATCCACCTCGGGGAAGGCAGGGCTTTTGCATCCTTCCTGGGCTGGGGAAGAGCTGGGAGCGCTGCAGGAATCCGGCAGGATTCCCACATCCCGGTTTGGCAGCTGGGATGCCGGGAGGGAGCTGCGGGCGCAACGTTGTGGTTGCAGCGTGGACTCGGGGCAGGGATCCGCTTGGCTTAGCAGCACAGAGGCAGCTCTTGGAGTTGTGGGATCTCTTTCTTTTTGGAAAGGATCAGCGCTGCAAAGGGGTAGTTAAGTGGGTATATGAGGGGGAGGCTGGTGGGAGCTGCTCCAGGATCCGATGTCTGGTCAGGAGAGTGTCCATACGTGGAGCCAGCGCCGCCGCGAGCCGGGACGGCCAAAGCAAGAAACCCCAGCACAGCGGGCGAGAGCGTTGGTGCCTTCCTGGGGTTGTGGAGAACATGGAATAGCGTGGAGCTGATCCACGGCCGCTCACGCTGCCGTGCGGGACGATGCTCCCAAACGCCCCGCTTCGGGATCCGGCTCCTCCTGGCTCTCGGCTTCCACGCGCACGTTGCGAAGGCGGCAGGAAACGCTGCTGGATGTCACGGAGAGGAGGCAGCATCGTAAGAGCTTTAGTGCCCCAACCTTTCCGCAACCCCTGCAATTACATTCTAATTCAATATTTCATTGGAGTTTTCAAGTAATTTTAAATTAATAGGGAGCAGATTATAGGGGGAAGAGATGGCATTGCTCTCTGCTTGCTTGCAGAGACTCCTGCACTGCAGATACCCGCTGGATACGCACAGCTGGGAAACCGGGTTTTCTCCCA
This sequence comes from Tinamus guttatus, assembly GCF_059628265.1. Taxonomy (NCBI): domain Eukaryota; kingdom Metazoa; phylum Chordata; class Aves; order Tinamiformes; family Tinamidae; genus Tinamus; species Tinamus guttatus. The sequence continues at coordinate 494,741 of NW_028289621.1, forward strand.
GGATACTCGGACGATTCCTGTTTCCAGCCCTAAACCAGGGTTCGGAATAGACCCCCAAAGGAGGCTGCTGCCCAGCTGTGTGTGAGCGCGGGGCCCGTTGGATGGGGCTGCCCTTGCCAGCCCTCCCGTGCCCCTGGGCTGGGTTATCGCCCACGTCCTCGGGCCCACGCGGTGGCTCCGGGCTGGCACCGCCAGCGTCCCCGCCACGCCGCAGGGGACGGCAAAATCCCCTCTGATTTCACCCTTTGTGCCTAAAACCAAAAAACCAGACCCGTTTCTGCTCCCAAGGTGAGGACTTGTGATGGGGGCACCTGTGTCACTCCACCGTGTTCGGAGCTCATTGATTTAAACCACCGGGTTTAGGCATTATTTAGATGAGTGTGCAACAACCTTCATTTAAATAATGGATTTTAATGTTGTTTTTGTGTTCGTGTGTGTTAAAGTGGTTCTTATGGGCTGGTAGCTGTGAAATATACTGAGAAGGAGTGGCCGTGTTGCCTTGTTTGGGTATTTCTTTTTTCTTAGCCAGAAAATGAAACATTGGCTGTGCGTATGCTTAGTTATACAGATTCATCTGTGTGTGTTAGTTGTAACATTCTTTAATATATTAATTATGGTTATTTTGCTTATGGTTTCATATCAAATTCTCTTTGGAAAGAAACTAGAATTCAATTGCCGTGCATGAAAATAGCATTTGCAAAGCTCTACTGAAATACGATTATCTCAGATGCATCAGATGAACCAAAAAAGAAAGAAAAATAGAAGCTGACGTGTCCTTTGCACTGAGACTGATCTTTTAAATGAGCGGAAATGTGGAATGTGAAAATTTGGACTGATTGCCTGTTTTTACCATACTGCTAAAAGTTTTGTGCTTAGTCCATCTCATTGTTTTTTCTTAAACAAGGAAACCAGAGCAAGTTCCCCACTTTGTCTAATTCATGGTGGTTTTTCTTGTGTTACAGCCCTTGCTGAGGCTGTTACGCTCCCAGGCCGGGTCAGTTGTGTCCAGTTTCCATGGACTTGGTCCAGCTGAGTGAATGTTTGTAAAACTTTGTCATCAAATCTGTTCTAGGAAGTTTTTTTTCTTTAAATTAAGGCTAAATTCTAGTATCCAGTCAAATGATGCTTAGAAGGATTTGGGGTCTTCAACTGTTAGAGTAAGAAAATTGTTCTTAGATGGCGTCAGAACAAGATTCTGGTTTGAAGAATGTGGCTCTGTGTATTTCCAGCACAAGTTTGTTAGGAATTTTGGTCTTGCAGCTGTTTGGCTTTTGCCTGGGAGCCCCACTGAAAAATTTATTGCATAGATCTCAATGCAGGATTTGAGCCTCCAAAGGCATTTCCAATAAACTCACTTTTCATTCAGCTGAGGAAAAAGTAGGTTTCTGTTAATAAGGATCTGTGTTATCTTTGAAAGTCCTTTATGAATGGAGAAACCCTAGTGTCATCAAAAGGCTGAAAAAAAAAAGAAAAATATTTTGAGCATTACTAAGGAAGAGATTACAAGAAAACAAACCAATATTCTTTAAGACCTAGAGATGGAAACTGTGATCATGAGAGCCAAGGATTGGTTATCTTTGGGCCACTGTGGTCCCTGATAGGGGAGGAAATGCATTAACTTTATTCAAAAGGGAGAAAATAATTTTTTTTCATCCTATCTGGAAGCAGTTTCATTAACTTTTCATGATCACTAGATTGCAAAGAAGAAACAATAACTCTGTGTGACAGACTTCTTCGAGGCCAGAAATTCGGTATTTTTAGCGGGAATAAAAAGACTATAGTACTGTGTTGGCACAGATTGACATAAATTAAGCCTGACATTGCCAATAGTATTTAAAAAATTGGTAATGCGATTAGAGTGATTTAATGCTGCCTTTACGTGGAAACATTCTTAATATTTAATCAGGTTAAACGCCGCTTCGGTCGTTTTTCTCCACGGCTTGATTTCCATCCTGGTGCGGGTGCTTTGCAGGCGCGTGTGAGGGTGCAGGCTCCGCTGCTAAACTCTTTTTTTTAAGCATTTGCTTTTAAAGGTGCATGTGAGTGTTAAAACGTGTTTGTGGTTGATTCCTGCTCTAAACTTGTTTTCACTCTTGCTAAACGGGCGGGCTCCCATCCGCCTGCACGTATTTTTGCATTAGGAATGGCAAACGCCACAGCTCGTGTTTACTACAAGCTGCTTATCTTGGATGCGAACCAAGCTGCGTTTGGATGGGGCTTGGAATTTAATTAATACAGAAACACGGCCTTTTTTTCTTATTGATGGAGAACCTTAAGCGTGCTGCATGCATTAAAATGTGTGTAAACATTATTTTGTGCCGATTTACAGAGGGAAGACGGGACCAATGAGTCACCAGAGCCGCTTTCCAAGCGGCGCGCGCGCCAAGCCCTGCTCGTTTCAGCGACGTGAGGATGGCAGCGTGGCCCCCTGTGCTGGTGCCCAGGAGAACGGGTGGCTGCAGGGCTGTAGGATGTTTGTAGAAGTGCCCTGGAGTCCCGTGGGCAGCTCTGGGGTCCAGGGCTCCTCCTTCACTTCGCAGTGTCCCTGTGCGAGTGGACGGAGCCGCCGGGACATCCCGGGTGCTCCCCGGTGGCAGGATGGGCACGGGTCCCTCTGCCTCCCTGGGGTCAACGGGACCGGAGAGCCCAGGACCGGCACCCCTGGGGCTCTCGCTGGCTCCACAGCAGTTGTTAAAACCCCTTCCCCATTGGAGTCGGGGAGCTTCGTGTGAGCTCCACCATCGCGGGCCGGGTTTTCCCAGTTGCCATAAGCCAGGACCAGGGCTGGCGCTGCTGGACATTGTGCCAAAAGCTGCGGTTTTCAACTCGAAGCCCCCAGGTGCTTCCTTCCTCAGAGGGGGGTTCTGTGGGATCGCCGGGAATTTGTTTCCGTCCGTGCAGGCGCAGCAGGGCGCAGGGGAGAAGAAAGTCAGCGAGGAACATCGGATGCTTTAATATTCCTACCTCTGACTGAAGCAGCCTCCCTGTGTGGGAGATGATAAACATTTCTCTTCTCTTAAGGGAAAATCAGGCACAGACAGAGACAAGCACATATAAATAATTTACAAAGCTGTAATACACTGTAAATAACAAGCCTGCTGAATAATGAATTAACCCAACTGCTGATTCATAGGTAAATATCTCTTGTAAAGCAGAATTTTTATAGATTTTACAGCTTGGTTAATATCCCCTCGTATTTTATTAAGGCTGTTCAGGTGAAGTATGCTGGTAATAACATGTATATCTTGGGAGGTGACGTGGGGAGGTTGCTGGCTCGCTGTAATCCTGCCTCTCCCCGCAGCAGGGACCCGGGATGGGGCGAGCAGCTCCCTTTGGGAAGGGTTTGCTTGGGCTCTCCAGCAGGCAGCGGGGATCACGCGGGAAGAATTCGGATGCGGCCAGAGAATCGGAGAGCCACAGGGAGGCAGGAGTGTCTGAGCAGCTTTTTTTTTTCCCCCCTGCCATGCTTCTGGTAATAAATAATGCATTTGCTCTACTTTGCGCTGTAGACATAGCGGGGTTTCTCCCATGCCTTCAAGGACGGGATGGGACGGGAGGGATGGGATAGGACGGGACGGGATGGGAGGGATGGATGGGACGGGATGGGAGGGATGGGATGAGAGGGATGGATGGGACGGGACGGATGGGATGCCCACCCGCTGATTCCCCAGCTCCAGCACGAGCCGCGAGCCCTTCCCGGCCCCAATTACCGCGTGTCCTCAGCCCCTCTCGTCTGTCAGCGGGAAGGAAACCCAACATGACATTTGCTTCCTCCGTGCTGTTTCTTTTCCCTCCTCCCCCCATTCCCAGCAAAGCCTTAAGAAATAAAAGCAGTTGCTGAGCTGCAGGACAGGGACCACGGCAGCATTTTGTTGCAGTCCCGTTAACCAGCTTTTCGGAGCAGCTGGGAAGCACCGTTTAGTAGCTTGAATGGTTTGTCTGCTGGCGTGGCACTCGTGATGCACGTGATATTAAACGTGTCAATTCGGTTTATACCCAAGTGCATGGGTGCTGCTTCGCCTCCCTTCCCCTTCCTCCAGCTTAGTGCAGGTATTACCTGCTTTCTGTTTCATCGGGTTTTGGGGCATGTCACCTGTCAACCATGTTGCTGCTTTGTTTTATTTTCGAGAGCCTAAATAATTGCTTTCATAAAAGATAACCAGATTTCTTTCATCTGGAAGTACATTAGTTGTAAATTGCATTTTCTTTTAAGCTGAGAGTATAGATGTCAACACTGATTTTTGTTGGCAATGTGCAGTGCTGCTGTCAAAGCCATCCGTGATAAAGGTGCATCTTTCATGTGGCAGGAATTACTTATTGAACTTGAATGTACCCAGGGACGAGGTGCAGGGACCCACTGTCCTAAATCAGGTGATCTTGGTGTGCCTTTTTGTAAAGGAATGGGTATTTTGCTGAGTATGCCAGGCTTTCATATAAAAAAACGCCACATCCATTTGTACCAGCGTGAATATATTCCCTCTTTAATAGTCTCAGGTTTCAATTTTGCCTTGCCTTAAGCACCTTATTCCATAAAAGCAGAGTAGACTGAAATGCTCATTGCAGAAGAAGTGCTGGCGAGATGCTTGGGACGGAACTAAACGTGTGTTTAGACCCACTTTCCGTGAGTATAGCTGTTCCCTGCACAGGTTTCTTTATAATATAGAAGAGCAACCCCCTGCCGCCAAAGCTAGAGCCCCTCGGGACGCAGTTTATACAGGTGGCAGTGAATGTAGCAGTGAAACCGGCTCAAAATGTCATTTAAAAAGCCCCACAGAATTACCAGGACCATAACTTGGGCTTTAAGGAACAAGGGGATTGTCCGGCTCGCTGCACAAGTGTGGATTTTTGTGCTAAGGACATCGCTGCCATCCGGCTGGCTCACTGAGGCTTCGAGGTGCAGCAGTGGGAGTGATTTGCAGGGCAAAAATACTTCTTTTTTCCTTTCTGGTTTTATAGATTAACAGAGCCTCATTTGAGGGAGAGAAAAGTTTGTGAAATTGGTTCTGAAACGTTTGTGTCTTGTCAATACTTAAATTCCTCTTGATTAAGAGAAAAAGATTTGGGGGGGAAAAAAAAAGATGCTGCGGCACTCTGCTTTTTTAAGCATTTTCCTTTAGTCTTGCCATTGCTGTGAAAAGGCACTTCCTGGAGACTGAGGAAACTTTCTCATGTAAGAAAGGAGAAAGAATAACCCCTGTGAAGACTTTCAGAATACTGGAAAGAAAATGACAGCAAAACACTGTCTGGTGAAAGTCTAGTCTTTATAAACACAAACTAAATACAAACTTATTTTAGATAAACGCCTCTGATCGTATAATTTTATTTAAAAGAAACTGTAGCCACCTCATCTGGCCTGTCTTTTGTCCTGCTGGTCTCTGTACAAACCCCATGGTGTGATGTGTCCTGGGGAGAGGTTGCAGCTCTCCATCCTTGGGATGACGTTCCTGCAAAGGTAGGAAATGGAAGTGCCAAAGACCAAGTCATGAATAGAATGGTCCTATTTAACACTTCTTTTCCCACCAGTCTATTTGGTCACCATCTTTTATGTGAGCAGAAAAGAGGCTTCCGCTTCCCCGTGAAAGCCGCTGGATGGTGAGCGGCTCCTCCAGAGCGCGGCTGCGCGCGAGCGACGTGAGCTGGCTGGGGCTGAACGGCTCTTTTCACTGTCCTCCCTTGGAAAAACCATCGGGCAGAGTAGGAAAAGGAGCCGAGAAGTAAGTTCTAACCTCTGAAGATTAAGATCCTTCATTGGTCTGCGCTGGTGTCCTCAGAATAACCCGGTGACTTCGGAGGGGCCTGGCTCTGCGATTCTTCTGCTGCGCGGTGTTGTGCTCTCCCGTGAAGGCCCTTTGAGACCTTCCAGGCCAAGGGAAGGTGTTTGCGAGTTCCTGCTGCGTGGTGAGTGCAGGCCAGACTGCAAGGTGCCTTGAGGACCACGCAGCGAGTGACAACTCACTGCCCCAGTACAAGGGTGGTGGGTATCGGCTGGAAACCACCTGGAGGAGGTGGTTCCTGAGGACCCGTAGTCACTGTGGATGCTCACAGTTTATAAGATCTCCAAGTCCGGAGACTTTGGGCTCCAGAAAGATTTTTGGCCTTAGCCAGCATCACAGGCCTTACGTATTAAAGCGGCCTTGCTCTCTTGTCATTGACACTGGCTGTGCTCTGCCCCTGAACGCTGCTCCAGTCACGGGCCGTGTCTTCAGCGATGTGCAGCCCGCGGAGCAGGAGCGCACGCGGGTGACACCGTGTTTGCCGTGGTCTCACCAATGCTCTGCAGGCGTTTAGGGTCTCTTCAGCGCTCGGTCTGTCCCGTTAGGTCACCCCAGATAGCTGAGTGAAGAGGCCATAGCCAGGTGGAGGGAGTGCTGCAGTGCTCCAGCACAGTGCCTTTGGTCTGGGGCTTTTAGAGCCCACCTAGAAAAGCTGATGAAGTCTTGTGGCTGTGGGAAAGTAAGTTCAGAGACATGAGGTGGCTTGAACCAGGCTTACGACGGAGCCAAGCTTTTGTAATCTCCTCCTTTGATTCTTCTTTGAGCGTACCGAAGCCAATTCCCTATGAAAAATATGTAATTACTGCTAGAACTGTTGGGCGAAAGGGTCAAAAATAAAGCGGAGAGAGGCTCTTAGCTAAAACTGAAAGTGTGAGGAACTGAGGAATGCTGGTCAGGAAAGGCTTCAGGATCAGCAGCTGTGCAGGTCAAAAGGCCTCGCAAGATCCTTTAGCCTTCCCTTCTCTCATTTTTCTGTTGGAGGTTGCTTCAACCTTTGATAAGACTTTGCTCCTAGCGTGAGGGGTGACCTGAGCTCTAGATTCTTCTCTATGCTGTTGCCCTCTGAAGTTGATCAACCAACAAAAGTTACCTGTCCAGAGCTTCGGCAGCCAGAAGTCAAGATGAAAATGGTGAGGGACCTATCTGTTGTTCTGAGGCTTCAGAGAGTTTTCAGCTCCACACCACTGCCCTTAGACCTTCCGTGTGATACAGAATCAACCAGTGAAACCAGGAGCCGCTTCCCATGCGTTTGCTCTGTCCTTGCTCCTTGGAGCAGTGCTTGGCTGCTTGGAGCTGGGCATGGGCAGAAGCCTTTGTAGCTCCTTGGAATCACTTCAGAACGGGCACGGGAGGGCAGAGCTGACGTGGGGGCAGGTGCTAGACGAGAGGTGCTCACTTGGTCTCGGAGCCTGGCTTTGGAATGAGGGAAAAGTGTCAAAGGCCTTTTGTTGCTATGTGCAATATGGTTGTGTTTTCTGAAATACCGTGTTATTCCTGTGTTTGTACTTGCTTCTCTTCTCCTTCCGTTAGCCTAATACTGCCCTTCTTCTTGTGGTAAAAAGAATGAGGGGAGGGGAGGCCACTTTTACCTTCTTTGGCTTTTGTTAGGGTAAATGATGGTTTTCGTCTTGGAACCTGAAACTTCCATTAAGCTCCTCAGAAGTGACTACATTGCACGAGCATCAGAAGTGAGTGGTGTGAGCCCCCACTCTCTGGGTATCCTATGGATAGGGAATCCTGTGGAAAGGGAATGAGTGGGATGGAGAGGAAGAGGAGGAGAGCACATCTGCTCTTTGTGTAGCATCTCTTGGGCTCCTTCTGCAGAACTTGAGGGCTCGTTTTCCCAGATCGTGGAGTAGTGAAGAGCTTTGGGAAACAGCTTAATGCCCAGATGAGCTGGTGGATGTGGCACTCCGTAAGTACCCTCCATGACAGCTTCCCATGTACGGAGTTTATTAAATTTAAGCTAGTTTAAGTGACCTTAAACTGCAGGTGATTTGGCAGAGTTGTGTGTCTGCAGGGAAGCGGGTGCATCCTCCTGTGAGAGCCAAGCTCCCAACCTGAGCTCCAACACTTAGAAACAGGGGATTGGTGTGGGTTGGAGCTGGCCGGGAAGACGTTTTGCCTGGAATTTGGGATGGTTGAGGTGTTCATTAGAGCAGGGGACTGTTCACAGCGTCCTGGGGGAGAAAATCCCATCTGTTTCCAGGACGAAGTTTAGTTAGTTCTAGGGATGGGGATGGAGCAGCTCGGCTGTCTGGAACAAGGCAGGACAGAGCTCTGTAGATTGACATGGTTCCAGTCTTGGTCTCCCAGCCTTGTTACACCATCCCTTGGGTGGAAGGATGCTCAGAAACAGGTGAGTCTTAAGGTCCATGGAGAAATTGCAGGAATTGCTCTTGTATCGAAACCTCTGTTAGGAAATCTGCACCTTCTAGCCCCACATTCTTCTCCTAGGATTTTTTTAAAGGACTTTTAGTGTTTCCTAGGGTATTGTTTTGCTGCTTTTGGATTAGTGTTCAGTTTGCAACACCCCCACCTTCATAATTTGCAGCCGGGTAGCACAGAGGGTTTGGGCTGTTCCCGCAGGGTCTCCAGGAGCTGCAGCCTCCTTGGGAAGGCCGCGCTCCCGCATCCGCCCGCAGGGACCAGCGCGGCCAACCGGGAACGCCAATCCCGGTTAGGTGGGTGCAGGGCTGTACGGAGAAGCTAAAAGGAAAACTTGTTTGGATACCGAGACGAATATGCCTTTCATTTTCATCATTTTTGTAGGGAGTTGTAAGACTTTAAAAAGGAGAAACTTCTTTTTATGTTGTCCATGACTCTTTTTTTTTTTTTAACTAATTTGACACTCTGGGATGTTGTTTTACATTTCATTTTAGTCTCTAATCACAGAAAATTATAGCTGGCCGCACATGCTGGCTTTGCATTCTTGCATCTTGTTTATGTTCATTTGTACTAAGGGAGAGCACTCACTGCGGCTGCCCAATTTATTTTTCTCTGCAGCAGCAGGAATTTCCAATACTCTGGAGCTTCATTACTATGTGCAGGAAACTAAATTCAAGGTTATCTTATTTGAACTTTATGACTTCTTGAAGTACAATGTTTTATTTATTTATTTAGGATTTATTAAACCTTTCAAAAAACCTTTTAGAAGAACTGTATGATGTGTAGTTTATTAAAAAAACCTAATTTAAATTTGAATTTCAAGGAGCTTGGATTCTGAATGTCCCAAATACTTGATTTCTGTCTTGAGATACGTGGAGGAGTGAGAGGAGGTGCTGGGGCTCATGGCTCCTGATGCCTGTGAGTTGGTTAAAGGTGTGTTTGCAGAGGGGTGAACGCATACATTTCTTCTAATGGTTTCCCATGGTGGTTTTTTGAGATCTCATTTTAACTTTCAGGTTTTACCCTATGACCTTTCAAAACCTGCCTCTACTGAGGATGAGAAAATAAGGGTTTTTCCCCCTCCATTAAATTAATCATAATTTTGAGTCACTGCCTAGAGGCTGGATTTGGCTGCTTTGTTTACCAACCATAGGGTTTTACTTCTGCCTCAATTCTTATCATGCAGGTAGTGATCAGAATAAAATTTCCGGATACTTTACAGGGCTCGTAGGTAACAGCAGCGCCTGTTGGTCTGTTACTTTTTGAAACTTTTCCATGCATAAAAATCATGGGCAAGGTGGCTTTCCACTGTAATTACTTCATCCCACACTCATAGCCCCATGATACCGAATTTGCCCCTGCTCTAACTCAGTGCATTAAAGGTCGTGTCCTTGCTGATTTTCTTCCTAAAGCTGAAGAGCGCTTTCCTGAACACGCAGAGTAAATGAAACTCACATTAATTTTTAGTAGGGGCTGAAAGATTTCACTCCATTTTTATTTTTCCTCCTAGAAAGGAGCGGTTTAACGAAGCTCCATCTTTCTGTCTGAGGCCAGCTGGGTTTGCAGCCTCGCAGCGTTGGGTTGTGTTGGCCACTGCCCTTGGTTTCTCAGCAATGGGAGTTAATGAGGGAGGTGCTTGTGGAGCAGGAGGCTTCCGTGGCCATTGAGAGCGTCCCGAGCTGGTGTCCCCTCCAGCCCTGGGCTCCTGGAGGGGTTTCAGCATCTCCCCATGCACCTCTTGCATTCGCCCTGCAGTCACGAGCGGCTGGCACAGGCTTGTGCTGGGCTCGAGAAGGCTCAAGAGGCTGTTGTGCCTCTTTGTGGCCTTTGTTTTTCATCATCTAACAAATAAATATCAACTGGAGGGTTGAATAAGGCTGCTTTCAGAAGATGCAGGCACGCCTCTTCCTCCTCTCTGGGGAAATTGCTGTGTTAAATATTCTAATGAATGAGTTTATTTTCGTGCCTTGGAGAAGCTGTGGGTGGTGGCTGGTGCTGGTGTGAATAGGAGGGTTGTGGAGCCTGCGGAGATGCCGGGAAGGAGCCTGGAAGTCTCCCCGTGTCCCGAGCGGGCAGAGGCTGCAGCGCTGCCCCCGCTGCTGGGAAACGAGGACGGGGTGATGATGGCTAAGGCAAGAGGGAGGCGAGCAACGCGCTGGCACCCTGAGACGTGGTTTCCCTTCCCGATCCGGACTGTGTTTCCTTTCCTGGAGTGGTTGGCGTTAGCTCTGTCTTGAGCTCTTACATGGGAATAGTCTCTGTCGCTCCTCAGGGCAGGCACCAGGACAGGGGTTTTGGCCCAGGACAGAGGTTTGGGGTTGGGAGTTGCTTTGGGTGCTCCACATCTCAGCTCCTGCACCCCTTGGCCGCAGTGTCTGCGTGGGCACGATACGACCTCGTCTCGCGTCCGCCTCGCTCCGTGGGCGTGCAGCAACCAGCCACAGGTCTCCAAGGAGCAGATGGGCAAAATACTTCCCGTTTTCTCTTGTTTTATTTATTTATTTGTTCAGAAATGTGGCACCGGAGCTGTGATCCAGGCGGTCCCCCCGCTTTGCAGCGGGCTCACAGAGCCGGTCCCTCTCCAGCCTTGCGTTGCCCTGTGCAGCTTCCCACCAGTTAACGAAGCTCCGGGGTTCTCTCCTCTGTGGAGTAAGCAGGCACTGATAAAGGATTAGTGAGGGATTTTAATTTAGTACAAATAATTGGATTAAGCTGGAATTTGCTTCTCGTTAATTTTAGATCAGCCCCTATGGAGAGGTGAGGCTCAACCTTGTCCTGCCCTGCCTGTGCGAAGGGCTGTGCGGGTCCCTGCCTGGGGATCGGAACCTGCCTCAAAACTCGATGTAGCTGCAGGTTTCCGTGTTTGCACGTGCAGGTCGGTGGGTAGAAACGACTCCAGCGTCGTTCCTGCCCACGTGGGACCTGCGGGGCCCCTTCTCTCCATGCTGGAGGCTGTCGTGTCTCGGTGTTCCATGTGTGCAGGTGTAAGGTACATGCTGCTCGGTGAAGGCGGCGAGGGGCCGGGTACCCCCTGCCCATAGGAGCAGGGTCTGGAGCTTGGCTGGGGGAGGAGGATGGAGAGGATGGAGAGCGGTTGTGCCCCGCGCTGCGGCTGTGCCCTGCGCTGCGGCTGTGCCCTGCGCTGCGGCTGTGCCCCGTGCTGCGGTTGTGCCCTGCGCTGCGGCTGTGCCCTGCGCTGCGGCTGTGCCCTGCGCTGCGGTTGTGCCCTGGCTGCAGTTGTGCCCTGACTGCGGTTGTGCCCTGCGCTGCGGTTGTGCCCTGACTGCGGTTGTGCCCTGTGCTGCGGTTGTGCCCTGTCCTGCGGTTGTGCCCTGACTGCGGTTGTGCCCCGTGCTGCGGTTGTACCCTCCCCTGCGGCTGTGCCCTGCGCTGCGGCTGTGCCCTGCGCTGCGGCTGTGCCCCGTGCTGCGGTTGTGCCCTGCCCTGCGGTTGTGCCCTGCCCTGCGGTTGCGCCCTGCGCTGCGGCTGTGCCCCGTGCTGCGGCTGTGCCCCGTGCTGCGGCTGTGCCCCGTGCTGCGGCTGTGCCCCGCGCTGCGGTTGTGCCCCGCGCTGCGGTTGTGCCCTGCCCTGCGGTTGTGCCCTGTCCCGCGGTTGTGCCCTGTCCCGCGGTTGTGCCCTGCGCTGCGGTTGTGCCCTGCGCTGCCTTCGCAGCCCCGCGAAGACCAGACATCCTCCTTATCCATCACAATCTGCTAGTGCCCTTTCTCCCTTCCAAACCAGTGTAAACCTCCTTAAAGACACAGAGATTTCTGTAGTTCTGCTGAGCCACTATTTTTTTCTAAGCTGCTTCAAAGAATACTTCGAAAAAAACCCCTTATTTTCAGTCGTCTTTGTCCTAGAGATAGATTTTTTACAATTGGTGCTTTGTAACACTATTAGCATGTGGAAGATCTTAATTTTTTTATCTCCTTCTGATGCACCACTTCATTTGATTTTTTTTTTTCTTATCATTTCTTTTTGAGGGTTTGTGAACTAATCCTTTTATTTTCAGAAGAGAATACCAAATAAACAGTGATTAGCATGAAATATGACTCACAGCTTCCTAAAGGATGTGGAAAGCAGTTGTAATTGCTGCTAGATGAAAGTAGCAAATTGAATACATTCTCATAATAATTATAAAGAGATAGACTATTCTTGGTCTCAAGTCTGATTGGGATTAGGATGATGCTCGGTTCCTCTAGCAGAGGATGATCTGTATAAAAGGTCTGTGTAGTTATAAACATGTGTCTAAAAGATGGTTTTAAGTTAAATGGATTTAAGAAGCCCACATGTGCACAGAGGCCAGGGGAGTAACTGCGGTGTGTTTTACTGAGTGGGAAGAAATGACTGATATTCTAAGTCCTGGAAAACACAGAACTTGGAGGGTCACTGGGATCTTTGTTTCTGGAAGACCCTGGGGCTTTGGCAGGTCTCCGAGCTCGGCTGGTTTTCCCAGCCTCACTGGGGAAGAGGTGGAAGGAGGTGTGGAAACATCACTAATTTGAGTCAGAAAGATTAAAAGAAATGTTTAATGAAGACAAACTTACTATAAAGAATTAATGTGTTTCTTTTGCTGCTGCATACCATCCTATAAATGATTTCTTCCTTTTAATCTGGTTAAATTACAGGGAGAAACCCGGGCTGTCTGGACGGCGGTGCAGACTTCTTGCGGCGTCTCTGCGTGCAGAGCGCTGCCGGGGAGACCCGGGGAGATCCGGCTGCACTTGGCCTTTGGCTGGGCCGGCCTTGGATTTGGCAGAGAACGAGGCTCCACGCAGCCCGTTCGGGTGCCTCCTCCTGACCCGTGTTGCCTTCGCGCACGTGGGCCCGGGGATGCTCCGGGGGGATGCTCCGGGGGGATGTTCCGGGGGGATGTTCCGGCGGGATGCTCCGGGGGGATGCTCCGGAGGGGTGCTCCGGCGGGATGCTCCGGAGGGGTGCTCCGGAGGGGTGCTCCGGAGGGATGCTCCGGTGGGATGCTCTGGGGGGATGCTCCGGAGGGGTGCTCCGGAGGGATGCTCCGGAGGGGTGCTCCGGAGGGGTGCTCCGGGGGGATGTTCCGGGGGGATGTTCCGGCGGGATGCTCCGGGGGGATGCTCCGGAGGGGTGCTCCGGCGGGATGCTCCGGAGGGGTGCTCCGACGGGATGCTCCGGAGGGATGCTCCGGCGGGATGCTCCGGAGGGATGCTCCGGCGGGATGCTCCGGAGGGATGCTCCGGCAGGATGCTCCGGAGGGGTGCTCCGGGGGGATGCTCCGGCGGGGTGCTCCGGAGGGGTGCTCCGGCGGGATGCTCCGGAGGGGTGCTCCGGGGGGATGCTCCGGCGGGGTGCTCCGGAGGGGTGCTCTGGCGGGATGCTCCGACAGGATGCTCCGGAGGGATGCTCCGACGGGATGCTCCAGGGGGATGCTCCGGGGGGATGCTCCGGAGGGATGCTCCGGAGGGGTGCTCCGGCGGGATGCTCCGACAGGATGCTCCGGCGGGATGCTCCGGCGGGATGCTCCGGAGGGATGCTCCGGGGGGATGCTCCGGGGGGATGCTCCGGAGGGATGCTCCGGGGGGATGCTCCGGCGGGATGCTCCGGGGGGATGCTCCGGAGGGATGCTCCGGAGGGGTGCTCCGGAGGGATGCTCCGGAGGGATGCTCCGGAGGGATGCTCCGGTGGGATGCTCCGGAGGGATGCTCCGGCGGGATGCTCCGACAGGATGCTCCAGAGGGATGCTCCAGCGGGATGCTCCGGAGGGGTGCTCCGGGGGGATGCTCCGGCGGGATGCTCCGGCAGGATGCTCCAGAGGGATGCTCCGGAGGGATGCTCCTACGACACTGGGCCCAACGGGCTTCTTGAATGTTGATCGTTGCAGCTGATAGATGAGAGGAAAAGGACACTCCAAGTCTGCGTGGGGACCCCCTTGGTGGCGCGGGGATGTCCCCACGTGGACCTTGCCACGCTGTTCCCCATGGGCTCCTGTTGCAGTGCTGGGCCGCAGGGAGGGATGAGGAAGTGTTCACAGGGAGTTTTTCCTCCCCTTTCCCATTTTTGATGTGATTAAAACATCTTTCCAACCCCGGGGGAGGCAGATGGTGCTTTGTGCAGGTTGCCGGGCAGTAAACCTTGGTGTCGAAGGCGGGCGGGCGGCCGGGTGCCACGCGGCTCCCCGAGCAGGAGATGCTGCAGCCACCGGGCGCTGCCACCGTCCCCATTGCTGGCAGCCCCGGCGGGTCCCTGCCCACGTCCCGGAGCGGGTCCTGCGGTGGCAGCTCCGTCCCCTCGGAAAGGAGCGGGTGTCTTGGCAAAGCGGCGCGTCCCAGAGCCCAGCACACCAACCCGTGGAGGCTGGAGCCTCTGCAGTCTGCTTTGTAACAAGGAAATTATTTAAAAGAGCCCGTTTTGGAGCTAAACTTAGTGCAGTTGGATGCTGTCCAAAACTCCGCAGCAATAATGCAGCAAATACAACTGTTTTAAAATACGTTAAATGTGCGAGTTGGCTCGTGGTAGCTAAGCCCTTGCAGACAAAAAATAGGTGAAAACCAATAACTTGCATTATGTGAATATGCAGCGTGGTTAATCATTTGCAAATAAACATCCATGCAGGGGAAAAAATAGTTAAATGTGCCATCAAATTGCGATGTTACAGCACTGTATCCTTGGCAAGGGCTCTTTCATCTCTATACTGAAATTCTCCTTAAAACCCCGGAAAGCTGTAAAATATACCAAAGAGGGGGGGCTAAGCCTGTTTTAGTTGAACAAAAGCAGAGGAGTCGGTGTTTGCTAGAGGCAGATTTTGAAGGGGAACTCGGCCTAAAACCCGCAGAGGAATCCTAATTAGCGCCGGTTCCTAACAATAGCGTTGTCTTTCCAAATGAACCGCCGAGCACAACAGAGGAATTTTTAGCAGCGTGCTGTTCTGAGGCAGTTTGATGAATCTGCAGTTACGGTGTTGCCAACAGTCAGCCCTGATGCTGTTTCTCCCCAATTTCACCTTCTTAAGTGCATAGATGAGTGCTGATTCACCTGGGTGTTTAAAAATAACACTGATCTTGGCTTCGAATGACAGCAGGCCGGTGATTCACGGTTTTAAAGGTTGTTTCTGTCAGGGGACATAAATCTCCCTTAAAAAAAACTCCTAGATAGTTATAATTAATTTCTGCATGTGGATATTGATGTGTAGCTGCTCAAGAACGCCCATGGAAGGAGCAGAGCAGCAAAGCCCCGGAGCGGCCGGGCCCTGCTCGGTGGGAGCTGCAGCTTGGAGCCCTCTCTGCAGCTGCTGTGGGCAGACAGCTCTGCTGGGCCCTTTGCTGTGGTGCCCTCTTTCTCATTAAACACAGATTTGGGGGAAAATAGATGCCTTATTTTGGGATCGGCTCGCCGGGCATCCATGGGGCTGGCTCGTGCAGCCATCTCCGAGGGCTTCAGTGTCTCCCATGGGATATGCTGGCATCTCTGGTTTTACAAGGGTTTGCTGCTTTTCCATAGGAAAACTGATTGCTTTAATTACCTGTGTCAGCTAACAGGTGTGGAGGGGGTGTCTTCTGGTCTGGACTTGTTTGGAGCTGAGAAACTCATTGGGAGTTGGGAAAGGAGGAATTGATGATGGTGTGATGAATGCTCCTCCTCCAGCACCTTCTTGGAGCGTCCTAGCAAGAGGAACGAGCAGGATACCTGGACTCAGGTGGAGCAGGGTGGGAAGGGACACACGGACATTGGCAGCAGCCGCACAGAGCACCTAATCACATCGTGCATCCATCAGCCGTTGCTTTCCTCGGGAAACGCTCGTCTGTCCGAGATAAATCTTGGAAATCCGGCCCATCCTGGCTGGAGACGGGCTGTGGGCTCCAAGTTTTCCAGAGGAGGAGCTGCTGGGGGGCCAGCCCAGCGTGGCGCAGCGGGCACGGTGACGGTGGCACCGGCAGGGCACAGCCAGCCCTGTCCTGCCCAGCGAACCGGGGTCCGAGCGGGATTTTGTCCAGCGTGGAGGAGTAAAAGGCTCATTTGCAGCAGTGAATTTTGAAATGAAGCAAAAGTGCTTGGCAAACGCCTGTGGCTTTTTCTTTTTAACAGCAGAATCATGATAAGTAACGCTGGGGGTGGGCTCGCTCTTCTGCTTTCAGGTTGTTTTCTCACTCACCCAGTGCAGGGTTGTCTGGTTCCTTTAGGACTCTCTCGCCTGCATGAGCTCTGCATGTAGGAATGAGGATGGAAAAAAGCATTTTAGGAAGGGTAGCCTTTAAAAAAGGCTGACTTGCTTCCAGCGAGGCAGCAGAATTGGTTTATGCAGGTTTTTCTGCAGCGCTTGTTTTGTAATGTGAGTTGTTAACGCTTGTTCAAGGCCCAAAGAAGTTTCATGTGACACGATATGAAGTGCCAGTGTTAGGACAAATCCTTGAACCTGTTATTTGAACTCCAGCTTTCCTATCGCTGCCTTCTAATTGGCACACAATTCACTCAGGCAGAGGGGAGGAACAGGAATACGTGGTTGACTGCCTAATCAGCATTATTTGCAAAAGTAATTAAATGGTTAGAAGTATTTACTAGAATAGCTTCTTTGTATTGTTGGTAATTGAGTGCCTAAAAATAATCTGATGAGGGGGGCAGGAGGTGTTGCTTAGCATTGTTCTTCCTTCAGCGGGAAGAGCTCACAAGACTTCAAACTTGTATTTCATCAGCAAGATAAAATTGGGGGTTTTGGAGAAGCAAAGGGGCTTCTCCAGCACAAGGGACCTTGTTTTGTATGTTCAGCTTTGGGCTGGCCTTCTGTTTTTCTCGCCCAGCTTTTCCTTCTGTGTCCAGAAAGAGAAGCTGCAACAGTGCTTTCAAATTAAAACTTCTGTTTTAGGCAAAAAACCGTTTGTCTGCCTGGAATCCAAGGGTTTAATCCCTTTGGGAAGGGCTGTTATCTGCTTACAAGGTAATACATGGCTGAGGCGTGCTGAAGAGTGGCAGTACGCTAACCCCTGCAGCGGTAACTGAGCCGCACCAAGCATCACCTACTCTTAAGTTATTAATGAGTTTGGGCTATTTATAAGCCAAGACCAGCGTGAAAAGAGCGGGTTTATTTAGCCATGAGAGCAAGCCCTTCGGAGGTCCTGGAGCCCGTTCGTGCGGTGGATATTCGGAAGCGTAGGCGTCTTGCAGGTGCCGTGGGGCTACCACAAACGTCGGAGCAGAGCGTCGTGCACCACCGTGGCCCAACGTCCCTCCTGGTCTGGGAACCCTCCCCTTGGCCCCAGGAGCTCACACATCTTTGGGGCATTTCCTGCTGCGCTAGGACAGCTCCAAGTGTTGGCCACGTTGGGGCCAGGCATGGCTGGGTAAAGCTGGCCTAGCTGTTGATCAGCGCCCGTAGAACCTGCTCCGTTGGGTTGACTCTCTGCTCCTCGTGGTGACCCATGTTACGGTGCGTTTGGAAGCATCTCCAAGGCAGCACAACACAGACCGTGGTGCTGTCCCTCTTGTGATCCTGAGGGCATTAAGAGGGAAGTGTTTTTTACCCTTCCATTTCACGAGTTTATTGCCAAACCACCTGGTGACGTCTTGGTCAAGTAAAAAACTCACAGGTCGTGTTTTACAGTAGTTCAGCATTGGCTTCTGAAGAAGAAATAAGGGGATGAAAAAACAATGGTTTGGATCAGATTTCAGGGGAATTAAATAGATTGCTGTCGGTGTTCCCAGATGTGATTTGATCTTGAAGAAAAAACAGATCTTGGCTTCATCATTTTAAACCAATTTCATGCTTCGGCAGTTCCCCCGCTTCTGCCGTCTCAGCAGCACGGGTCACGAACGGGACCCGTGCGACTCGCAGAGGCCGAGGCGTTTCTGAGAACACCCTGCCCATGCTCCGCTCAGCGCGTTATTTAGAGCTGTAAAGGCCAAACAAAGTTTCTTTTGATTTTTCCCAAAATTGAGACCTTAAATTGGGTTGTTTAAAAGATTGCAATGTCGCATGAACGATGTGCTGAGCAAAAATAGAGACTGCTTGTCTGACTCGAGGGATTTAACTGTGGGGCCGTGACCTCTAGAGGCTAAAAATAAGCAAACGTCTTTCCATCGTTCTCTGCTCCAGCAGAAATGTGTTTCTGTGGCGACACATTTCCATGGTGTCTCGGGAGCTCTCGCTTCACGCGGTGACTCCTCTAACGTTGGAATGCAATTTTTTTCCCCACTTTTGGCAGGATAATTAGCAATGGATAGTTTGCTTGCAGGGGTTGTGTTATAGCTGTGCTTAGGCTAGTACCTTAAACCGGTAATGGAGATCAAGCTTCTGTAGTACTTCTGCCTAAAGTGCCACATTGATTTTTGTGTGTGCATAAAGTGTATATTACATTAGAACTAACTTTAAGTAACTACTGCTGTTGCACTGGGGCCGTTTCTGGGATGGAATAAATGGCAACAGTTCATTGGCATTGGCATTATGTGGTGGGAGAAGCAAAGAGCAGCTTCTCCAGCTGAAAGCCCTGAGCCCAGCATCGCTGGGTTTGTGAGCTCAGATAGAGTCACAGATGGTGCTGCTGATGTGGCCATGGGTCTTTCTTACTGAAAACAACAGGCATGGGAGTGAAGTCGTGTATACCCTAAATAAACCCCAAAAGTGGCCTTGCTTCTCGCCTGAGGGATTCCCAGCATAGCACTGTGGATTTTCTTAAAGTAATGTGTAGTTTAATACTTGGCTGTTTTGCAGCTTCATAACACGTTTTCAAGGTGTAAATGGGACAGGCTGCTTGCTCGCCTAGCAGGAAACTGAGTTACTAAACGGGATCGGATGAGTTGTCTTTCACCTCCAGGGGCTCCAGCGGAACATGCAAATAGATGATAACCTAAATAAAGGGTAAGTTCTGGAGAGGTCTGGAGCAGTGTTCTTGTGTTCCAAAGAACACGGGATTTTGGCACCTTCAAAGGGGTGTCCGATGCCCGCAGCCCCCGCTCCTCTCCATCGGATGGGCCTCCTGCCTCCGTCGTGTCCCACGGCACTCGCTTCTGCACTTGGCCAGCAAGCTGCAAGGGGAAGAGGATTTTTTTTCACACTTTTATAGAAGCAGATATCTGCTGCCTTTGTATAAGGAGAGTGGAGAGGTAGCGACTCCGGAGACGTTTTCCTGTTAGTATTTGTTGCTTTTGAGCAGTCAGCTTGTGTTTTCCCTTGTTGATAGGGCCGTGCGTCAGCGCAAGCTGTTGCGGCTCTGCTGCGCTGCGTGCGCCTCAACTGCTCCCTGAGGTTGTTCGCAGGGCCCGCAGGCGGGAGGAGGAAGGTTTCCTGGGAGCAGGGTTGGCTTCCCGGCCTCGCGTTCCCCGTGGAGCCATCCTGGCTGGTCCCACAGGCAGAGCAGCGCTGGCTGCTGCGCCCTGGGGCACTTACGGTCACCTGGCATGTCCTGCCAACCTCTCCTTTGGGATTTACAGCCCCTCCTGCCTTCACGGAGCTCGCCCTTCACATGCAGGTACACCCAGCATTAGTGTTGAGCAGAAAAGAAACTGAATGTTGGGTTGCAGCTGGTGTTTCAGCAGCATGACCCCAAGGAGGAACTGATACAAGCTGCTAGGGACCCAGTTCCCGTTCCCCAGGACTTCTTCCCTTCTCCACCACCTGGATTTCGTTTCCATCTGCAGCCCCAGAGCATAAGGGCTGCACGTTGCAGTGTTCAAGCCACCCACCGAGCGTGGCAGTTCCGAAGGACAGAGATCCCCAGGATCTTCTCAATCAGGCACACGAAGGCAGCTGAGAATCCTTCTGGCTGATGGACGTGTCATGTTTGCTCTTACTTTGCCTCTCAAAACCTGTCAGAAAGCGCTGGCGTCCGGTAGCATTTGCTCCTTCAGCTCCTCAGCAAGGATGAAGGTGGTAGAAGGGGGGTGTTGGAGCTGGTCTCTGTGCCTTGGAGAGCACGAGCTCCTTTTCATTTCCACATTTGGTGAACCCAGTGTGGGCAGCTTCTCCCCCTTGCCCGGTCACGGCGGGGGAGAGGTGTCTGCCCTCCTTGGTGCCTCCTCGGGTGGCCGTGTCCCTCAGTGACGCTCGTGTCCGCAGCGTGGGCCGTGGGCTGGTGGATGCAGCCCGTCCGAGGAGGAGGTTCTGCAGGCTCAGGTGGGTTGGCCTCTGGGACTCAGGACATCCAAATGTGCCCAAAAGGCTTTGGAAAGCAGCATTTAAAACCCTGCATGCAGCCGACTTTCCGTGAGAAAGGAGTCTTCATGTTGCAGCTCCACAAAACCTGAGGTTCCCAGTGCCTGTTTGTGTTGAGTCTGTGCAAATAAAAGTAATTTGTATTTCTCTGTATTAAAAGCAAGATGTATTGGATGCCTGGAGTGCCTTTGGGCAGACAGGCTTTAAAGGCTTTTTTGTTTGTCTTTTAAAACCTGTGCTGAGTTTAATTTTGTGGCTCCCTGTAGCTCTGCTGCCTCTGCAAAGCTTTGTGTGGAGGTGGCATTGCTCCTCTGGGAGCTCCGGGCTTCCTGAGGAACTTGGGGACCAGGAGCTCTTGCCTGTGGGGAGATGTGGGGGAAGTGGCAGTATTTTGGTGACTACAGTGCATACCTTTCTCTTCAGACTAAGAGTTTTATCTTATAAAAGCAGCGCTCTACTTGCCATGCTCTCGCAGGTGGCCATCCTCTGTCTTCTGGTAATTTTCTAAACATAGTGGTGTTGATTTGATAGCGTTTTTCTTCTTTTATCTTTTTGATTTATGCTTGTGAACCTTTTTACTGTCTGGGGTTTTTTTTGTTGTTGTTAATGATCTTAGTCTTTTGTTCTCGGTCTATTTTAAGGCTAGATTGTTCTGTGTGCCTTGATTGGAGTTTCATGGAACATTGCTGAATTCCACTATTTTCTTGACTGCCTTAGTGGAAATAGAGCATAATCTTGCACTTTCATCTAAAGATATCACGGCCCTTCAAACACCTGGTCTGAAGGTCTCCTCCCTGATGGGGCAGGCAAGGAAAAGCCTCTTTCAAGGTGAGGATCTGATGGGCAAGTTGCGCAGAAGGTCTCTCAGATTAAAGGGATAATCTTGGAATAAATGGGAATTACGGACTGAACAGGTTTAGGATCATTAGAAAGCCCTAATGAAAAACTTAATAGCTCTGTAATCATGTGTTGCCATAGAAATGTAGTTACTACAGCACTTAGTAGTGAGAATTGTGCCAGTACCCTCATACTTCACCCAATTTTAGAGCTGTTCTCAGCATCTGAGAGCCTTTGGTTCATGTGTTTGGGGGATTTTCCATTCGAGTTATGAAAGTCGACCCAGCTGGCCTAAAGATGGCATGGAGCACGGAGGAACCGCGGCAGGCGTCCGCTCTGGGCAGTGCTGGTGCTGCGGCGCGGATGGAAGGGCCGCGTGTTGTGATCTCACGGCCCACGGGCAGTGAGTAGGGCCGCCTCGGAGAGCTTCCTTGCTGCTCGCTTGGTGATTGCTCCTCCGTGGGGCTGCTCTGCGACAGCAAGCAGCAATTCCTTCCTTGGCGAGGGCTGCGGGCACGCCGAGCGCGTTGCCTGTATCCATAAGCCATGTGTTGGTGGCTGTGGACGGCACTGCTTCGTTTTCTGCACGTGCCCTTGTGAGACGTTCCCTTTCGCTCTACTGCTAGCGCTAAAACGTGCTGTTTCCCTTCCTCGCTTCTGGCCCTGGTCCCTGGGCAAACGGTTGATGAGGGAGGCAGTGCATGGGCTTCTGATGAAGGGAATGAAAACGGGAAGTGTGCTCCAAGTGCGATATTCTGACTCCCAAAGCAAACTGAGCGGCGGGAGGCGGCAGGAGGCTCAATACAAACATCTGAGGAACATAGAGAAGGTGCTCGGTGGGTCCTGGGGCTGTGCTCTGCGGATGGTCCGGGCGCCGCAGGAAGAGCGCTCCGGCAAGCCGAGCCCCTGGGGGGGTCATTTCTTAACAAAAATCCACCCCCCGTTTACCTCTGCGCTCCAGGGACTTAATTAAGCAGCAGCATGTGGTTCTTGTGTCTCTTCATGGCAACTGAGTGCTGGTGATAGGATGTGGCAGAGCTTTTTTTTGTCTCCTTATGTAAGTAGTAGTATTGTGCTGTGAAAATGAGACAAGCATTAAAGAAAGTCCTCCCAATTAACACTGGAAGTGGAGTGCTCTGGGTTCTTATGTATGAAATTAAACATTGTGCGTCTGATGTAAAAAAGCTCGCAAGACAGGTAATTAATAATATTAGAACTAATTAACTGGAAGTCCCGTGTACCTGATGATGACTACGTGAGCAGACTTCATTTGCAAGTCGCTCTGGGTGTTGTGAGTGTTGTGCAGATCATGGGGGTTTGGTTCCTTCTCCTGGGGGCTCCTGCACCCAGGCTGTCCCCATTGCCCCGTTCATGGTCCAGCGTCTGCAGCAAAGACGCTTTGCGTGTAAGGGCTGCTTTGCTGCAACGCCCATCTATCGGTGCACGTGGAAACCTTGACATAAATGTGCTAGAGACTCCCAATCCCAGGGAAATGAAAGGGGGAAAAAATCAGCAGGAGCGGTACGTGCTTGTCCGGGTTGGGGAGCTCTTCCACCGCGGCTGCTCCCCGCGCTCGGTGCTGCAGGGGTGGGACGGCCGCTGAGCGGAGCCCCGAGCGAGCAGCGACCCCGGTGCCTTTTGTTGCCACCCTGACAGGTAATAAACCGGGCTCTCGGCCACATTATTACTAAATCAAAACCCTATTGATTCCTTGGGTGAAAACCCAGTGCAACATAAAATGTTTTATTTATGCTTTTAACCCAGCCTCACCATAAAAATGCTGTTTTTGTAAATAAACGAGGTGGAATTCATTGCTGAAGCGAAGGCTCTAAAAGCAGCCCGGCTCTGCCCGGCGTCTCCGCGGAGGTGGGAGGCCCAGCAGAGTTATGGGGCTGTTGGCGAGCTGGCGGCGCGGCGGCGGGGCAGGCGCCGGCTCGCCGGGGCCAGCGCCAGGCCGGAGGGTCGAGCGTCCCCGCGTGTCCCCGCGTATCCCCGCGTGTCCCCTTCACTGTCCCTCCTGCGGGAGCTCGGAAACCGCCGCGGTGCTGCAATGTGGAAGAGCAGAACGGGGCTCGGCCGCGCTCACAAGATGGCGGCTTCGCCTGTGGCGTGGCGCTGCGTTCGTCAGCGCGGCCTCGGCTGCGGTCGCTCGTGTGGTGATTAGCGCTGTTTGTTCAGGTGCCTCGCACAGCGCTTAGCCTCGACGGGGCTATGGGTTGTGTTGGTGATAGGGTACGAGCACGCGCTTCCCTGGGAGTCACGGTGCCCTCCCTGCGCCTCGTGGGTGTCCTGGGTGTCTCGGAGCTGAGCTGCAGAGAGCACCAAACTTGAGTTCTCACTAACAGGTTTGACCTCCTTGGTGTTGTCTTGTGTGCCTTAGTCTGCGTTGGTCCATCTCACTTGATGGTGGGTCTTAACCATGGGCTGCTTCTTCTCTGGAGCCAGCTGCATCCCTGCCAAGAGGCTGAGGTTCCACCATGATGTGCGAGATGTTCTTAGCTGCTGGAAAACCATCCCTGATATATTACCCAGGATCATGTCATTTGATTAAGAGCCTGGGAGAGGAGACAAAATGCATCCCATGGTGCTGAAAGAGGAACTATTGATTTTTTTTTCTTTTCCTTTTCTCCCTATTTCCCCTGGGTGAGATCAGTTTCTGGGTTTTGCTGGATGACAAGTTGGAGCGTAACGTAATCTCCAAGCTGTGGGAGCCTGGTGCACTCAGGGGCCAACGCTGTCTTATTCCCAAAGCTATAAGAGTTGGCGGGTTTCTCATATCGCTTAATAGCGTGGCCCTGCTTGGCGAGGGGGACGTGAGGGAGAGGGAGGCATCACAGCAGCGACTTTGCAATGGATTGTTTAATTAGCAGAACGCTTAAATGTGAACATCAGATTAAAAGGCTGGGGATGAGAAGCACTGCAGCCCTCGGGGGAGGGTAAATGAGCAGATTTACGCAAATGGGCTGCAGAGCAATAGCAGCTTTCCCTGGGCGGTTGCTTCATCCTCTATCGCAGGTTCAGGAGGTGGAGGCCCTGGACCCGGCTTGCCAGTTGTCTCGGGCCGGGCTGCAGCCTTGTCCATCCAGCTGCTCAAGGCTTCTGTGGGGGCCACCTCATTGCACCCTCCAGCCTTGGTTGGTCTGGGGAAGGTTCACACAAGGAGTGTTAGGGGATCTAATATGGACTGTCTTGGAGATGGCTACAGTGCCAATTCCACGTGAAACGAGTTGTTTCTGGTCCTTCAGGCCCAGTGCCAAGATGCCTTTTGCTGCTCGCAGTTCTCCAGGTGAAGTCCTGGAAGCACCGTACTGGGCGTACGAGGACACAGGGGACATGTCGAAGGTGGGTGGGTGTATGCCCTATAGAGAGGTAGCTCCATGCTCATCGTGCAGCTCCTAATGAACTTATTCACTCTGAGAGCATCAGGGAACCAGAAAGTTATTTCCAAGCCAGGTGAACTGCTCCGGTGGGAACCATCTCCCCCAGTGCGTCACTGTTTGAAAAACAGACCGTTTATACCAGAATGCTTCTCAAGCTGCCTGACTTTTATCAGGAAAACAATCTCCCATTTTCCTGTTTTTACAAGTAAAACTGCAAGAAGAAACTGTTGTTGGCAGCAAGCATGTGCCAGGGAAAAGCAAAAGGTAGAGGTGCAAGAAAAGAAGCTGCGGCAGATGCGTCGCAGCTGGCAGCCCCTGTCTTGGTGGCCTGTTGGAGCACTGGCTGCACCTGCATCTGGCCCAGGGAAAGAGCTGGTGCCTCCTCGCCTCCAAAAACACCGCTCTTTACGGAGCGAGAGCACTTCTGATGTTTGTAAGCCCACTAGGGAAGAGGCCGGCGCTGAGAAACGCTGTCTGTCGGCTGGGAGGTTGCAGAGCAGGAACACCTGTGTGTTGGCTGCTTCTTGCCGCCCGGAGGCTGGAGCTTCAAAGCGCGTTATACAAGCGCCGCGCTTCCATGCCAGGAGGGTGGCTGCTGCAAGGAGCCTTCTCCTGCTGCCCTGGAGCCGAGAGCAGAGCTGGCTCCAGAGGACGCACTAATTCAGCCCTCCGGGTAGCATCGCTGGGGCCAGCAACAACAGCTTGGCTGGGCATGGTCGAGTGGAAATGCTGAAGCATAAGACAGCAAGGGAGAGAATTGCATTAAAGATGCATTTTCAAGAGTTGCATGTACAGGAATAAGGCTGTGTTGTCTTAAGGGGGTTCCTGGTGTTCCCTCCATTTCTGCCTGTGCACACGTCCGTGTTCGCGCCCACCCGCGTCTTGTGCTTGCCCAAGTGCATCCTTGCACAGGTGCTTGCCACGCTGCGCTGAGGACGGAGCGAGGACCTGGGCCCCCTGGGTGGCTGCTCGGCGAGGAGCCAGCCCTGGTCTGGCTTCTGCGGCACAGTTTGTTTATCAGAGCAGTCTTGCTGGATGAAAGCTCAGTGTCTCCTGGGCTATGGGAGGACTCTGCAGAGGGCACGCGGAGCGGCGGCTCAGGGGTCCTTGGGCTACGTGAGCCTTCCTCATCCTCCTCATCCCAGGAAGAGCCCTGCGCAGTTTGTGCAATGGGGAAGCTCGTCCCTGTGAGGATCAGACAGCATGTGGTTTCGCACAGTCTGCAGTCCGCGCTGATCCTGGGGCCGAATCCCTTCTGATGTACTGCAGATACCTTCTCCAAAACACCCTTCCCTGTCTGCATCAAGCTCTTTTCTTGTAGCGTTGTGCTGGTGGGTTATGGAGGAGGCACATGGCTATGACGGGGCAGCCCAATGTGAGGGTGCTCCTGTCAGCCCATCCCGATCCGCTGAGCTCCAGAGCTCTCGCTCCGTTTGGGGCCGCTTTGCAGGGCTGCACAAGCAGCTGCAACAGGCATCGCGGGGGGAGCGCCGCAGCGAGACGGCCTCTGCCCTCCTCCTGCTGCACCCTGATAAGCTCTCTTGATTTCTTTGTGAATTATTTAAAATGCAAGATTTCCAAACTGCAGGCTGGCTGGTTTTGCTGTGTGCCTAGACTAGATTAGAGCAGGAAACTTCATTATAATAAGCGCAGAGGCCTTCAAAGGCCGGGGTGTTTTTCCCTTCATTGATGAGCGGTATTGACTCCGGCCACGCTTGCCTGCTGTGCTTGGCCGCGGGAGCAGGGCCTCCTGCGTGCACAGGGCTGTGTGTTAGCACCAAACAGAGCCCGTGGGCTGGAGCACACGGGCTTGTTGTCTGCACATCCGTAATTCACCTGGGGAGAGGGGGTCCAGAACACCTTCACGGGGGAGACTGGTGTTTTTCTGGGCCGTGTGAACAGTTCAAAACATTGCTGTCCCGTATGCGTGCTGCCTGAGTGCTGCCGATAGCACAAACCCGTCTCCCATGCAAAGCCTTCCCCGACAAAGGCCGTGTTCACCTCCAGTCTGTGCGCGGAAAAAAGCTGCCTTGGCTACCACGCTGCTTCCCGTGAGGTCGGGCTGTCTTTTTAAAGCGTAGCATTTTATCACATACTTCGTGCTGTGTAAAGATAAGTGTTTTCTTCCCTGTAATTAACCAACTAAATGCAGGACTTTGTGTCATTTTCTAAGTGGGTCAAACCTCCTGCTGAGCCCAGGTACCAGTGACAGAAAAGAAATATGTTTATTTTAACGGTGTTAGGAGGGATGGCGGCAAGAAGAGTTTCCCTGCCCCACGCAGGCTCTTGACATAACGAAGGCAGGAGCTGCAGTCCTGGGCTCGCCTGCGGAGTGAAGCAGCCTCCGCTTTGATCAGCGGCGGCGGAGATAAACATTGCCACGATGCTGATTGATGTGCAAAGGTTTATCCTAATGAACCGTTCCGGTGTGTCACATCAGTGACACCAACCTAGACTCGGCGATGCATCGAGAGGCTGCGCGAGGCTGCGTCTGCGTCCCGGAGATGACACCCTCTGTGTTTCTCATGTGTTGTATCGTTTTCTTTCTCCCATTTGTGCTTCTAAGTGGTTTGTTTTGTTTTCAGAAGCAAAATTGCAAGTTAAAAAAGCCCCGTGCTCTGGGTGTCCCTGCTTGAGCAGGGAGTTGGACTAGATGATCTGTGGAGGTCCCTTCCAACCTCAACCATGCTGTGATTTAAGTTGAGTTTCTTTAGTGGAGGATATACTTCTCTACACTGGTTATGATCCAGAAGTTGTCCAGGAAATTATGACCAAATATGGGGTCATAAAATACCCATTTGTGCACACCAGCAGTCCGGTGGTGCTGAGAGTGGCTAGGGAGAGTTTTCCCACTGGAATCCTGTAATTTCAGCAGCAGGATCATGTCCGAGGCGCCTGATGATCTTCTGTTAATAGGCACAGCCAAGCTGCCGTTCATCCTATTATTCAAATTCTTGGACTATGCTCAAAGAGGAGATTTGGGTTCTGTGAGGATTTCAGCTGAAATTACACCACCATTTGCATGGATAAGAGTGTGTGGATGGTGCATGTAGCAGCAGTCGTGAGCCGAGCTGCCATGCGGCTCCTTCTGCCCGTGAAATACGTTTGACTGAAACAGTAACATAAAATAACACCCCAAGACTTATGGGCTTTTTTATATATTCATTTTATATCTCGAGCTTTTTGGGTGAATTTGGACCGCGTGGAATTTGTAGTTGTTTTCTTTTTATCCCCCTCCAGAATGACATGGGCCCAGAACTGTTTTCCAATTGGAAACGCAGCTGCCAAAGCTGAAACTCGACAAATATGAAATGCCCTGAGTTGTGTTGTAAGGCCATGAGTGTCCACGCTGCTTCCTGAGGCCTGATTCCCTTCTCCTTTACGCTTGCTTAAATCCAAATTAAGCCAGTCCAGCTGCTCTAGTCTAGCACGAGGCCAGCCCCAAACCGGGCTGCTGTGGAATCGAGCAGCTCGTGGTTGCAGAGGGTTGTTTTATGGCTGCTCTTGCCTCAGGGTTGTCCACCCTCTGCATCCCAATTTCCTTGACGTTGATCTTGCCCTTCTGTCACCCAGAGGTCCTGTTTTGGGGTTCACTCTGTGTTTTTTGCGTCCAAACCCACGTGAGCTGACATGAAAAGTGCAGGCACTTTGGACCATGGTTTCTAAATCCTGCTTTCCTGTTGTCCCAGGATATTCTCAGCATCCTTGGTATTCACCCTCACACTCTTGCAATTTAGTTATTTTTGCTGCAGTTGAAGGAAATCAGAGCTCCTTTCCTTGTCGCGCTGCAGCTGATTCACTCTTTCAAGCTGTTTTCCCCATTTAGTTCTGTTCTTCTGCTAGTAAACATCAACGAGAGCCGAGGATGAAATAAAATCATTATTATTGTAAAGG
The DNA here is from genome assembly GCF_059628265.1 of Tinamus guttatus. Classification (NCBI taxonomy): domain Eukaryota; kingdom Metazoa; phylum Chordata; class Aves; order Tinamiformes; family Tinamidae; genus Tinamus; species Tinamus guttatus. Next base: position 523,132 of record NW_028289621.1, read on the forward strand.
AAAAATTGACAATCAGTTCTGAAAACAATGACAGGGCAGTTCCGCAGCAGGTACTTTGTACCATGAATGCACTAAGTCAGAAAAATAACTAAGAGGAGTTGTTATTTAAAAGCAAATTAGGCGAAGGCAGGAAATGCTGGAGTCCTTTGGTCCCCTGATTGCTGTCCAGAGCGGCTGGAAGGAGCAGGGCTCGAGGAACACGCGACGTCCTCCGCTGCTGCAGGTCAGGTAGGAGCTGAGGGCCGCTGCCTCATTAGGGTTTTGCCTTTTGAAAGCTTTTTGTGTTGCGTTTCTGGCCGGCAGGTTCTGAGGCGGGTGCTTCAAAGTCCACTTTATCTTTTATTCACAAATGCTGCTGTGTTTAAGTGAACGGTGCAGTGCGATCGCTATAAATAAGCGAGTGTCAATACGAGGCTGGGCACATGAAAGGCTCGTTGGAGGGAGCCTGCACTGATAATGGCTCTGCAGGCTCCTTCAGAAGTCAGCAGGACTCGGCGAGAAGAATCAGTTTTGAGATCTCCTGCAATAACTTTTTGATCTTGGTGGTGGTGCTTGTTCCATGCAGGACAGAAAACAGGAAAACGACGGAGAAACCATTTATTGTTGTGAAAAGACTGGGCAGGGGGGACAGGAGCGATATGGGTGGCTGTTATAAAGTGGTGTTTTATGGGAACGTTTTTCTATCTTAACCTCTTTCCTGCAGCTGCAGGAACCTGTAGCCGATGCTCCAAGGAGGAATCGGTCCTGTTGGCTCTGGCCTCCTGCAGCTCCTTCCCTCGTTTTGTTGCTCGTCCCTCCCTGCGCCTGCATCTCTCTCGCCTGTGGCTCTTGTGGGTAGGTCTGACACACCTCGTACCAGAAGATAAATGCTCTAATAACAGCTGCTGCGCGTCTAGATCTCCAGGCATGGCAGGGAGGCGAGGAATTTAATAAAAGCCGCTCATTCTTCTGCCTTATCGCGGCCCTGCTGAAACTCGAGAAGTGGAAGGGGAATGTGGGCCGTGGGGTGGGAGAGCGTGGGGCTGCGTTGGCTTTGGGTGGCTGCTGCAGCAGGGATCCCTCCGGAGCGGGCTCTGCTGGAGAGAGCTCTTCTCCGTGCTGTCCTTGGTGCTTCCCGCAGCTCTTGGTCCGGGATGGCTGCAGGTGAACGTGCCTGCGGGGCCCAGCGGTGCTGGGCTCTGACAGCTCCAGCCCGGCACCGATAGCGGCTGCCCTTCCCTTGGGGGCTGTTTCCCGAGGAGCAGCGAGTTCCCACGCGGCATCGACGGCCAGGACGAGCTCGGCGCTCCCGTCCGTCGCGGGTTCCCACGCGGCATCGACGGCCAGGACGAGCTCGGCGCTCCCGTCCGTCGCGGGTTCCCACGCGGCATCGACGGCGAGGACGAGCTCGGCGCTCCCGTCCGTCGCGGGTTCCCACACGGCATCGACGGCGAGGACGAGCTCTGCGCTCCCGTCCGTCGCGGGTTCCCACACGGCATCGACGGCGAGGACGAGCTCTGCGCTCCCGTCCGTCACGGGTTCCCACGCGGCATCGACGGCGAGGACGAGCTCAGCGCTCCCGTCCGTCGCGGGTTCCCACGCGGCATCGACGGCCAGGACGAGCTCTGCGCTCCCGTCCGTCGCGGGGCAGGCGGACGCGGCGGTGGCAGCAGCGGGTTCCAGAGCCCTCATTCCCTGCCCTTTCCGAGGGGATCTTCCTCCTTCAGAACACGGCTGGCGCAGAGACGGGCTCTCTTCACGAGGACGCTGAGCCCTTCCCCAGGCCAGGTTCTGTTCCCAGTTACATCAAAGCAATTTGTTGTCTTCAAATTAAGGACAAATTAGCTTGTTTTTCGTCTTGGTGACTCGGCTGCCCGGCGTGGGTTGTTGGTGGGTGGAATGTGGCTGGCACCGCAGGGCAGCAGCGGGGAAGGGGCAGCCTGGAGTGTTTTGCCCTTGTCCCTGCACCGTTTGCTCTGCAGAAGCTGTTTTTGCTCCTGCTTCTTCCTGGGCCACCGTTACCCATTGTGTCTTGGTATTGCCCTCGCTTATTTTTCCCCTGCATTTTATTTTTTAATGACACCGAGGCTATGTTGATGGCTGTTTTCTTTCCCCCTGCTGCAATAATTGGTACTTCAGTAAAACCATGAGAGACAGCCCCTGCCTTCCTGCTGTATTGCTTAATGCATTTTAATTTAATTAATTAAGTTGTCCATTTTGGTTACGTCACGTGCGAGGCCCAGGAAGTCGGGACCTGGAGCGGAGCCGGCTGACGCGACGCGCAGCACGCAGCCTTTTAGTGCTTCAGAAAGGCTTTTCAGAGAGGTACATATTGCTGCTTTTCCTCCCTGTCGTGGCTCCACGAAGTCTGTAGCTCCGTGTTGGGGCCGGGTCAAGTGTTCCCATTCCGCACACGAGCCTCCACATTTGGATTCATGCTATTTGGTGTCCTTTTTTTTCCGGACGCTCTCTTGAATGGGAAATGATCCTGCAGCAGCAATTTGCCTGGCTTTCAAAATAGGATATTTGAGTTCACTGTCTCCTGTGCTGCACTTAGGGCAAGGGGAAATGGCCTCAGGTTGCGCCAGGGGAGATTCAGATTAGATATTGCGGAAAATTTCTACACAGAAAGAGGAGTCGAGCATTGGGCTTTGCTAAGGCCGGCTTATTTGGGGAAGAGCCGTTCTGATTTGTGTGATGTGTCTCAGACCTCAATCTCTGCTGTAACGCGGGTTTCTATAAAGCCAGAAGATAACGCTGTTATTGCATTGGTATCGCTCGCTTTACCTCCTGACCCAAATATTCCTATCCGAATCACTACATGTTGAGTGTCATTTCCAAAAGGTGTTAACAGAGCCGGTCCCAAAGGTCTGCAAACGTGAGGTGGGGTTATCATTTTAGGAAAGCATCAATTTGCCTCTCTATTGAAGTGTTCATGGTTGGAGTTTTTCAAATTGCTGCCTGTAATGTCGGAGACAGACAGACAGACAAAAAAAAAACTCCTTTTGCTGATGTGGTCTTCTGTCATTTGGCCAGGAACGGGCTGATTGCTCTGTAAAATGCTACAGCAAGCAGTGTCGTGACAGTTCATCCATCAAAATACCTGTCCCATTAGTGACTGCAGCCGTTTTCTCACTGATGATTCCGTATAGGAGAGGATGGACAATTGTGCTGGAATCAATTAGGCCGTCATTACCCCTCCCTATTTGAAGAGTGTTGCTGGGCAGGAGGGGTTACTGGGGGCTCGTAATGGGTTAAGCTGCACTAAGCCGAGATGGAAATCGTATGCAAAATGCAGCATGACTTGCAGACAGGGCAAAGATGTCGTGGAAAAGCCAGTGAAAATGAAGAAAGGACAAGAAGAAGCTGCCACACTGTGACTGACAGCTTTTAGAGACGCTCCGGAACAACCCCAGTGGGTGTTTTCCCTGTGTGTGTCCCTCAGCTAGGCTGCTCTCTGCCTACCAAGGAGGGATTCACCAGGGCTGAGCTAATTCACAGGCTTTTGCTCGGGGATAACTGAGGGCGAACATTGGGAGTAGGATCGAGGGTGAACATTGGGAGTAGGATCGAGGGTGAACATTGGGAGTGGGATCGAGGGTGAACGCTGGGAGTGATGCTGAGGATAAACACTGCGAGTACAACCGGGGGTGAACAGGGGGAGTAGGACCGATGGTAAACATTGGGAGTGCTCCCAATGTTCACGCCTGGTCCTACTCCCTCTATTTACGCTCAGTCCTACTGCCCATGTTCACCCTCAGTCCTACTCCCTGTATTTACTCTCACTTCTACTCCCCATGTTCATCCTCGGTCCTACTCCCCATGTTCATCCTCACATCTGCTCCTGCTCTTTAACCCCAGGCCTGGGAAAGGGGACATGGGAGGCCATGTCCTACGGAGAGGGACATGGGGGCACCTTGGCCCATGGCAGGGTACACAGGGGCCAACCCTGCCCCAGGCAGAGGGGACTTAAAAGGCCGTGGGGACAATGTGACCCGTAGCAGGGGGACAGAGAGGACAACCTGAGGTGGGCGCAGGGCCACACCTGGGCGCATGATCCACACGATGACAAGAACAGCCCTGTGTGTCGGCACCCGCCACGTCCTGGGGGCTGCAGCTTCCCTCGCAAGGAGTCTCCGTAAAACCTGGATTTTATTGCGTTGCTCTCAGGGCCTGTGCTATTGCGGTTGTTCACACTTCTCCTCAGACCCAGCGATGTTTAGATTGCGTTCTTCACGCTGGGAAACTGCCTTCAGGATGGGTGAGTTCCCTCCACGGCCGCAGCGCATTCAAAGCCCTTCCCTGTAATGATTTGTTTTTCCTAAACTCTGCTCGTCGTCGGGAGACGCAACTAAGAAGTCGGTCTGTGTCCCCAGAGCAGGGCTGGGGTGTCTGCGCGGCGCTGATGCTGCCGCCGGCTTTGGGAGGTGCGAGAGGGAAATATTCGATTTGATTGCAGTGCTAAGTGTCTGTTCCTGCTCCAGTTAATAGGGGCTAACTTAGGTTCCCCACGATCTGACTTCAGACAAGAAATTGGCGCTGATGGAAGTGTTAAATATAGAATTTCTAATTGCGGCAGCATCTGGCAAAAACCCTGGGTTGTGAGTAAAGTCAAAGTTGCGCTTACACCGAGGTGAGGTGAGTCATGGAGGTGACAGGGGTTTTTGGGGTGGAAGTCATACATTTTAGTGTCTCCATCACATCGTTCAAGCCAAAGCTGTGGCCCTAGCTAGCAGGCCATGGGTAATACAACATCACATACAAACACAGCTCTAAGGAGATGGGTTGGCATCCAAAGCTCTGCATAAAGAGCTGCCGGCTACCGTGTTTATGAAACTTTGTTTTCATAAACTGCTGGTTGTTCAATAGGGCATAAAACAGCCAGTACGAGATAGTTATTTGCTCTACAAAATCATTTTGCTCCCTAGCTCCAATTTTATACAGCACTTGCTGCATTTCATTTAGTTCTTGAAGAAATGTGACACAGTAGATTAAATAGTGAGAGCAAAATAGGGAGATTCCCATGGGACTGTCATTTGCCTTGCTCCAAACTCTGCCTTCCAACCCTGAAAAATGAAGTAATGGCAAAGGGCGTTGATCCCATGAGGAGAGAGGTTCCAACGTGCCTCGGTGACGGGGAATGTTCCCAGGACATCACAGGTGTTCTTGCTGTTTCCCATCTCTTGTCAAAGTTGGCGCCTGAGGAACTCGGGTCTCCAGTGCGTGTGAAGTGGTTGGTTCAGAACTAAATGATGGGTTCTCTCTTGGTGACCAGTCAGTGCAGAATTGCCATCATTGACATAGATTACCACGTCTTAAGTCAATAAGGCATAATTAATGATATAGCACATAATTTATTGTGCAGCCAATTGGGAAATGCTCACTTAAAAAAGAAAAAAGGCAAATAGGCTTTGGAAACCTATCGTGCTAAAAACTCAGGCATGAGCTACCCCGGAAGATTTGCGACTACTTATTAATTATTTATTTATTCTTAAGGCACCTTTCACTTCATCCTTAGGGCCCAGGTGTAATTTCTGGCTGCTTTGCCTGCCCTTCGAGCTCAGGGGAAGCCGCCCTTTCCCTGTGATGGGGTCTTTGAAACCTGCAGGAAACGCTCCGTTGCTTGAACATGCAGCCAAGTTACTGCCCTGGCGTGGAATTTAAGCTGACATTAAGCTCAGGGAATACCTATGTTTAATTATGCATAAGGGCCAGAAAACAATTTGTAACCTCAAAACGGCCTAATTAAAAGTGAAGCCCTTCCTGTGGAAGAAATTTATCCAAGTAAAACAATCCTGCTTTGTTATGGTCCTTGCAAAAGATGTGCTAGGCAGAGCTGGTGGTTTTTGGCCAAACCGGGTTGGCCTGTTGGGCTTTAGGCCTTGAACGGTGTCGCTCGAGGCTTTGAGTGTGCCAAGGGGTCCCCGTTTGGGCTGCGAAACGACTGCAGCCCTGGGAAGGAGCCTTCTCCTTCTCCGTGTTCCCCAGAACCCCGGGATTTGTGGCGCAGGAGCCAAGCGGATGGATCATCCCGCTGCGGATGGGAGCGCCGCATCCTGGCGGGGAGCGGGGCTGGAGCGGATGAGCCCTGCTTAAAGCAGAAATATTTGGGGCTTCCCAGAAACTGACGCCCACCCTGTGAGCATGGAGGAGGAAGGATGGGTCATAGCTGACAAGGAGGCAGGAATTTCTTTAATTTTCTATTGTCCTACTTGAGGAGTTTGGAGAAAATTGGAATTTTTGAAATAAATGCATTCTTGGGTAATTCTTATTAGCAGCCTTGGCCGAATTACGCCTTTTCTTGTTGTGTTTCTCCCTTTTGTGGCCACGTTTTGTGGCCCCCTGCTCCCAAACATTACGATTCCAGTCAAGCAGTTGGATTCGGTCTTGGCAGTTTGCCATCTGCTGTCGGAAGTGTCAGCATAAAAAATTACGGATGCAATCTAGCAGTAGCCCTTTGCAAAACCGAATGTAAAAAGCTCGACTGGAAAACCTTTTCCCCTTCTAGAAGCAAGGCTGGGGTTATTGCGCACAAAATATTGCACATTAAAATAGCATTAATCAGCTTGACTGAAAAAAAAATATATATCCCCTGAAATGCTGCAAAATCCAAATCAAAGACAGGGTTTGTATCTGTGTCCTTGACTCGCTCTTTTCTCTGTGTGAGATTTCTCCCATTTGGTCATATTGCTGCAAGAACAGTCTCTTGACAGAGCAAAAATAGTCAACTGGAAAAGGACTCGGGCTTTTTAAAATTAATTTAGACTACGGTGTTCTGTGAATAACTTTTCAAAATTCTTAATATTCAGGGGTTCTTTTTCTTTTTTTTTCCTCCTGTCTCGCAGCATGGGAAGTTTATGCTGCTGGAGAAATGGATCCTGCGGAGGAAATGAGGGAAAAACCTGAGTGCTGGCTCTGTCCCACAGCCAAAGCAAAAGCACCAACAGGAACGTGAGAGCTGCCTCCGTATCCAGGCTGGAGGCTGCGGAGAAGGGAAAAAATCAACAGCTTCCAAACGGGAATAGTCCAGACCCAGCTCCTAGCAGGGTCAACTTCCAAGCGAGGCCGGGTGGTCGGGTGCGCTTGGACATGGCCCAAACACGGCACTTATCCTGCATTGGAAAAGAAATCAGGTGAACTCTGCCGTTCCAGGAGCTCCCAAGGGTGGTCTGGAAGTGCGTTGGGAAAACCCGCTTCCTTGCGTGAGATGTTTTAATCTTTGCTGAGCTTCAGGAATGAGTGTCCCAGCAAAGGAGCGCTCGGCTGCACTGGAGCACCTGGAAACGGGCAGGCTCTGCTTGGTGAATTCCCGCTCGGAATTCCCGCTCTGCCAATAAATACAGGGAGCGAGCGCTTTAAGGACCCGCGCATCGGGCCGCGCGGCGCGGTTAGCGTTCACAGGGGCAATAAACACCGTTTGCCTGAGATTTGCTCAGCGCTTCCCATCATCAAATCCACTTATATTAAAAAATGTGATTGGTGCCTCCGGGACTACATCGCTGGGGGAATGTGTGTTCCTTGGAAGAAATATCAGTTGCTGGTGTTTATCACTGAAATCGGCAGTAAAAATAACATTTGGGGGGAAACATGAGAAATGAGCTTTAGCAGAATGCATGTTTAGAGTGTAATAGCCACTATAAAGCGGTAACTCAAATGTGGCTTGTTAATGGCTTTTAAGTGTCTTCTCTAGCCCACTTCTGATGGTGAATAATCAGGTTTCGGGAGAGGGGAGAGCAGAGGTTGGTGCGTTTCCTTACTGCCAACTCGCAAGGCCCCTCTTTTGTCCAGGACATCCTCCCTTTAGCTCCCGTGCAGTTTCCACCTCATTATTTTTCTTGGACCGCGTTGACTTTCTGTGTGATCTGTGACGTCCCCGCGCTCTTTGGAAGAGGGTCCCGCACCGCGCGGCGGGCAGGGGGCTTTCAGGCTCCGGGTCTGTCCCCCGCTTCCCAGTTTAGACTCATTTTTTATAAAAAAGAAAAAAGTGGAAGCCGAAAAACGCGTCGAGCGCGTCATTCATTTCCTGTTGTCGGCATCCCCTTGGAACGGCACTTGGGAGGTGAAGCAGCCGTGGATATCCGTCAGAAGCCCGCCAGGCTTGAGGAATGCATCCTTTATGATTCGGAAAAGAAAAGGATGTGGTAAGCTAATCCCAAGGCCTTATTAACGGTCACTTCTCCCTGTTAGCTGATAGAAGCGAGTTGGTTATAGCCTTTTTTGGGCACTCGGTGCCAGGTGGTCCTTCGAGTGAAATCCTTTAATTCTCCTTGCCAAACGTTTCGCAGGGTCGACAGCTTCTGGTCTGTGCTTTCCGAGGCTGCAGCAGTGGTTTGGGATGAAGTGCAATAACATTTTATAGTTTTATTTATTTTTCTTCCCTTTCAAGTCTTATGGACTGAAAGCAGCTCAGACGTGAACGAGATGTTCATGCCGAAGAGCTGGAAAAGGCAGTCGGCAGGTAGGGGGTTGGAGGGCCTTTATTTGGGGGACTCTCTTTCGAATGCCCTTGCTGGACCCTCCTGGGCTCCCGCTCGTCCACGCTCGGCGCCGTGGCCGGTGCAGGGCAGGGGAAGGGGCTGCTCATCCCTGACCTCACCACCATGGTCTCCGTAGGGTGGATGGGGGCAAAGTCCACATGCAGTCCTGGGGCAGAGCATGGAAATCCCAGCCCAGCCCTGTCTGCCTTGGGTGCGCAGCAGGGACCTTTCTCCTTTCCAAAGATTGCTCAGTAAATATCTTTATGCACACATATTAAGCTCAATCCTCAGCATTTGCACTAAGAGTAAACAGTAAGTCTAAGGAATTACCTGCCTGTCCTACTGTTACTTCCTATTTTATGTGCTGTTAGTCCACATCTTTATCCTTAATATTTGGGGGAAATACAGGAAAGCAAAAAGGCCTCCCCACGCAGCCGCGCTGGGCGCTGCGGAGCTGTGAAACCCGCGGAGGCCGCGGGCTCGGCCCGGCGAGAGGAGCTCCTTGCTCTGTGAGTGTGTGCTCGGGTCTGAGCAAAGCTGCGTTTTACAGAGTTCTGCTCTTTATTACGGTTATGTGAGGCTTGATCACATAAAGTTATATGGGCAACAAACAGGCTGGAGCTGCAGTGAAGCTCTTATGGCTTTGTTTTGATTTCCACCAGGAGAAAGGATGAATTTGAAATGCACCTTCCAGCTGCAGGCAAGAATCTTATTAAAAGCAGAGCAAACTGAACAGCAGGTCTGGCTCGCCACAGGGTGTGCACCACAAATGTCCCCTTTCTGGCTCTTTTTCAGCATTTTTCTGCTCTAGGGGACCCAGTTGTTCAGTCAAGACTCTCCTTTGTGTTGTGTGTTCCCATGGCTGGGATGGGAGCTTGGCCTGAGCGAGGAGTGTGACATGGAGCCTGGCCTTCTGAGAAGGTGTCTATAGAAGCAGCTCTCTAAAGAAAACTGCAAGGAGATCTCTTGATTCTTAGCAGAATTAGAACTATTAGAGCAATTAAGAGTCATAAAACCACGCATGGCAAATGCTGTATTTGTTTTGCTAATGAGTATCTTTTTCTTTCTCTCCAAATGCTTTTCTCCTGCGGTGTTTGGACACGCTTGAAATTGTGGGGTATGTGACGTCTTCCATTCTTCATCACAAATCTTCCTCTGGAAATTCCTGCCTGAAGGTAAGCCCCTTTTGATAAAAGTGCTTGGTTTTACCTCTTTAGTGTTGGTAACGTCTTAGTTTAACATTACCTTTTGGGCAGGAAATGACCAGAACGGATACATGGTAAGAGCAGTTGGGATTGATCGGTCTGTAGTATATTTGGTTCTATTACTGAGGGTTAGACATCAAAACTGCACCCTGCTCACCAGCCAGGATAAAATTAGATTCAGGGGGCCATGTTAGTCGAACGAAGCATCGTATATCCAGGAAGCTGCCCAGTGTTTCCAGCACTTGGGATTTTATCATGCCTTGAAATGCGTGGGGATTTTTTGATGGACTCCTCTAGGAATCAAGGTCTTACTTGCATTGTTCTTCTGCCAGAAACAAAGTACGGTTATAATCCTCTAGCTCCTAAGGATAGCTTGAAAACAAGCCATAACCGCTCCGAGAGCAGAAGTCAAATACAAATAACTGAGCGTGGATTTACTTTAGAGCCTGAGGTTTCCGGGGGGCTCGTCGCAGGTTTTGGAGCCTTGGTCTGGGTTGGGTCTGGCCAGCACCACATTAGCAAGAACACAGCCCTGCCCAAATTCCCTATCTCTTGCTAGGAGGTATCGGGGACCTCCATTTGGGCAGCTGCTCCGAAGGTCCCACAACATATTTCCTGCTGCCTAGGGCCTAGCCAAAGCCCTAAAGTGCTTTTTGATCAGGAAAGGACAGAAAAACATTAATCTTAAATGCTGTACGGGTGAGTAAGCGTAGAAGGAGTATTCTGAGAAACTGGACGCTAAGAATCCGGTCTCCCTTGCTGAGCTTTTCTCCTGAGCTCGCCTGGCTCTGTGCACAGGGATGAGCGCGGGCCGTTTTCGCTGCCCTCGCGCCGCGCTCGCCCAGCGGGTCGTCCAGCCGGGGCTGTCTGTCCCTCTGTGCATTTCGTGTCTCACTGACAGCCCCCAAATTCCGCGGCGGTTTCTCCCAGACCCATCGGCTCAGTCTTTTCTGCTTCCACGACCGAGCAGGTTTTTTTCAGCAGAGCACAGATTGCCGCTCTTCTTCTGCAGAAGCAGATTTAATTACAGCATGAGTGAGCCACATCCATCATTTCCAGTTCAGAGCCCATCCAGAGCTCCTCTCTGCATTTCGGGTACACAGAGTCGCAGGTCGTTCTCGCTGCATCTCCCTGGGTTTGCCAAAATGATAGCTAATTAGGGCAGAAGCAAACGATCCTCCAAACTGTTTCCTTGCAGGGGGGTTCAGGACGGCACCGCGCGCTTTCCCCAGCATTGCAGCAGCTCGTGCTCCTCTCCTCAGGATTTTCCTGCAGTAAGCAGCTGAGGCTTCTGAATTTGGAGCCTGGGATGAGGGTGATGATGCAGTGTTGATTTTACTGAGCGGTAATAACTGACCTGGGAAACTGGACAGAAATAGCAAGGCAAGTGCGCGCTGGTTCAGAACAAATGAGCAAGAATTGCTCAAGATTGGGAAGGTTTTTTGTTTGTGTTGCCGTCTCCCTTCCCGCGCGTGCTGTTTTTGTGTGGCTCTCATTGGCATTGAAGTCATTCTCCCTCTCTGTCTGAAGCAACAGGAGGCCTCTGGAGCTGGAGGTTTTGTGTTAAAGGAGGCTCAGGGTGAGCCTGACAGCTCAGATTTCGCATGGCCACTCCATTAATGTCAGGCAGATCCCGTTTTGGGGACATTCTGAGGCTTTTTTGCTTTGCTGCAAGGAGTTTATGCCAGGAAATGGATCCCCCGGCATTGCCTGCCGTGTCTCCCGCGCACATGAAGCGGGATTCAGGTGGCTTTAGGGGCAGGAGGCCGCTCGGGCTGGTGGCCTCAAGCACCTGGGGTTTGAGGCCTGGCACGAAGCTGCTCAAGCTGCTGCTCGGAGAGGTGAGAAACGGGCTCAGCCGGAGGCTCAGGAGTCCCAGGGCGGCTGCCGAGCACCCACACGAGGTGGCTCCTTGTTCCACAGCTCCGTCCTCTCGTGGTGCATTAAACACTTCTTGGAGCTTTCCGTGGCCGTCCCGCAGCCTGGCCCGGGGCTGCAGCTCCTCCTGCAGCGCCTGCCTTGCAGGGAGCCAGCCCAGCAGCACCACCTCGGAAAATGCACCGAGGACAAGAAGGTAACCAGTGCTTTAGCTATCCCTGTTGTACATGCGCTTGCATAAATGTGCTAGATTATGATTATCTCTGCCTCATAATTAGCAATTTGCATAACTGCTTGCTGTGAACAAGAAGTCCCATCAGTGTTATGAAGGATTTATTTAGCTGTCTGAATATATTTTTGTTAGCCAGTGCAGAAAGAAAACAATTGGAATGGAAGCAGTCCCAAACGCCTGGTGTTATTTCTAACCCTCACGCATAATTAACAGGAGTACTAATTGTTCAGCACCAGAATCTCATTTGTTTCTCTATATACTGGAAGAACGTTAATTCTCAGAGAGGCTCTCTCTCTTTTTCCCCATAGCCGGCTGTATCGGAAGGTCTGCAGTCGGTTGTAGCCAGATTATGTTTGTTGTGTTTGCAGGGTATCTCTTGCGGTAGTCTTGTCTTTTCCCAAGTTTCTAAGCTGTAAAATGTATGTGGATGTGTGTGGTTAGGGCCTCCCTTCAGTGGTCCCTGCTGTGGGGCTTGCTACCATAGCAGGTGCCAAGAGATGGGATCTGGCTTTGCTTTTCTGCCCGTAGCTGCTCGTATGGAGCACGAGATAACTGTACCGTGGAGGGGGAGCTTCGCACGCTGGGTCTCTAGTTGGGAAAAACAGGTGGAAATTGGTTTTGTGCGTGCAGACTAAACCGGTGCTGGAGAAGATAACTGCTTGGTTGCCCTTGTGCAGCTTGGGGATCCCAGGAGTTGGAAACGCACCTCCGTGAGCAGAGAGGAGCGATCGCAGCGGGGCGAGGGACTGGAGAGCCCTGACGTTGGTCCTGGGGTGAATCCTGGGCCACGTAACGCGGAGCTGCTGTTGTGGAGCTGTGTGAATGGGGCACAGGACCCACCTCTGCCAATGCCACGGTGGGTGGCATTCCTGTGTGAAGCTGCAGCCTTGTCTGGGCCAGTTCACACATAAATACCACTGGAGAAAGGTAATTTGCTAATGGGCTCTGTACGTGTGATGATAGATGTATTTCCAACGCCAAAGCTCAAGAAGCATTGCTGTTGGGAAGGCTCTGCAGCCCGTGGGGCCTGGGTGTGCGCTGAGAAGTGCTCTGTAACAGGGGCTCCAATGCAGGCAGGCTAAAAAGCAGAGCTGTCTGTTAGAGAACTTGCTCGAAACGAGGTGATATTGTGCAATTCAAGAGCCAAATGATTTAATATGCAATGAACCCAAAATCTCATTTAAAGAAGTGAATGTGCAGGCTTGCACCAACATAATTTACTTATTTTTATATGAGTGTCTTCCATGCACTGCTAATAAATACGAGCTATTAACGGGTTTTTAATCTGATCCGCGTTTATTCCTAGTCGAGTGCGAGGCTATAAATAATGCTTGCTTAGAGGCATGAAGTTTAAAGCTGTGCAAGTGGCTCTATCACCCTCTCGCCAAGCCCGGGCTGCGCAAGGCAGCGCTTATTTGCAATGCTGATCAGCAACCAGCGCAGCGAGGCATTTAGTTAATTCATCAGACGTTTGGGGTTTTTTTGCAAGGCTGGGAAGATGATTTTCCTGCTTTCTTAGCACCGTGCCCTTCCTGGAAGGAGGGCTCTCTCTGGCTGTATGGTCCCAAATGGATATTTTGGGGTGTAATGGATATTTTGGGGAGTCGCCGTCCCTGGCAGCGTCAGGACACGCGCGGACGAGGCGCTCGGGACGCGTTTTAGCAGGGATGGTGCTGAAGGGCTTGTGGCTGGACTTGATCTTGGAGGTCTTTTCCAGCCCTAATGGTTCCACGATGCAGGACCATCCGTGCAGCTGGTGCCCTGGCTGGGTTTAGGCTCCTGGCAGGGCTCCTCGCCGCGTTGCTGTCGATGCATTTCCGATAGTCCGGAGGGGACGGCTGCGCGTCTGGCCCAGGTGACATCTAAATACTGTCCCCCAAACGGCCTCTCCCTGGCAAGGCCTGTGGTTTCCTTGCAGAGGGGCTGGGTGTCTGCATCATTGCTGGCTGGAGACATCGGTTAATAAATAATCAGTTGTAATAAACAACGTGTTGTTATTTAGAAATCATCAGAGCTGCGGCCAAACTGCTTGTGCCAGGGCAGGGAGGCCTTGGGAGATGTTCAGTGCTGGCGTTTTCTGGTCTCTGTTGCGCTCGTCGTCCCTCCTGCACTTCCCAATCCGTCGGGTAGCACTAGTGGGACACACAGAGGGGAAAGGGTCGAGCAGAAATGATCAGCAGGAGAGGGGAACACGTCCCCAGGGCTCCTTTACATGGTTTATTCCCTTCTTATTTTCCTTTTGTTTCATGGAGCTATTTCTCCTATACGGTTGAGTCTCCAAACCGAGGCAGCTTTGGGACGGGGTGCAGGGGTTGCCCCGTAACCATCCGAACCCCCCAAAAGGGTGAAAGGGAAGTTGCTTGTCAGGCTGTTTCAGTTTTGCTGCTGAAAACTTGGCTGTTACAAAGGAGGAAAGAGCAGGAATCACAGCGAGGCCTCGCGGTGCGGTGCCAAGGGCCCGCTCAGTGTCGCTTCCACAGCCGCTCCGCGTCGGAAGACCCAGCCCGGACCGGGAAGCGCATCCCGGGAAGCGCAGGGCAAGGGAGACGGTGCAGCCCAGGCTCTGGTCGAGGCGGGGAGCCCTCCTTGCCTGCTCTCACGATTTACCTTTCTGATCCTCTGCAGCTCCCTGCGGGAAAGGAGCGCTCTGTGATAAACAGCTTTGTCAAATACCCCGTTTCCCTTCTGAGGGAAGCTCCTCACTGCCACACACACACTTGGGCCGGCGCCTCCCTTGTTCGCCCAAACAGCCTTGATTTATTTAGCCCTCGGATGTGCCAGGCAGCCCTGGATAACCTGTGGGAGCCGCTCCGAGGCCGCCTGAGCCCATGGGATGAGCCGTGCTGGAAGGGCAGGTCGGTGCAGCCGGGGCCCCCTCGGAGTCATCGATCCAATGCAGCAGGCAGGGAGCCAGCGACGGGGCCGCGCGCGGCTGCTCCTGCCGCTCCGGTTCCGCCCCGGGACGCGGAAAAGCAGCGCGGGGGCGAAGGGCTGCTCAGGTGGCCCTGTGCTAATAACTGCATTCAGAGATATGCAATAAGGTACATTTTTTTGCTGCTTTTGGAGCGAAAGAGAAGCCGGGGATTCCCTGTGGCATCGGCGTAACTTCACCGTCGGCACAAGGGTGGGAAGGATGGGGGGTTGTTCCAAACTTCCTCACAAAAGCCGTCCTGACGCCGCTCGGTGCTCCATCCTGGGGAGGTTCCTGTGTCGCCAGCTGAGCACTAAAACATCCAGCTCTGAATGTTCTCCCTGCTGCCAGGCAGTATCTATTGAACGCAGCCTGGATCCAGCCTGGCTGTGCAGCCCCAGCAATATTAAATGAAAGGAGTTCTCCGTGCCTGTAACGTTGTTTGCTGCTTTGTTATGTAGTCTGGAGTAAGTCTGGGTCAATACTGCATTAGTTCTGCCTTGATGTGACCTATCCGAAGCCACTGGAGTAAATTCAATTTGTGTTTTATTTCTGTGCCGAAGCCTGTTCTTCACAGGCTTGACAAGGAATTCATCTTACCTTGTTTTTACTTATTTTGAAAGGAAGAACAGTGGAAGGACTTAATCCTGGAAAGACTTTGTGCTGGCTTTCAAATGCTCCTTGTCTAATGTTTCTGTACAGCTTTGGCCTCTTCATGCTCAGCTTAATCCATCTTATTGTAATTCTTGCAAAGTCATTTGCAGTCCTTGCTCCCCCACCTCTAGCTCCCAGGGAAGGCAGTTTTGCAGCCCAGACAGTGCCATAGGAAGAGGGTTTATTTGGACGTGTAAACGCTGCATTTCTTATCCAGGGTTCCCCTCTCCCCTTGCCCCCGCACGTGTTTTTTATGGAATTCAGCATTGCTCAGTGGCTTTCCCAGTAAAAGGGCGTTTATGGATTTCATTCTCTAGTGTCTTATCCAGCCCTTGGAGTAGTCAGCAAATGGCTTTCTGCTCCCCCATGGGGCTTTAGGTCGGGTGCTAGCGAGTGCTTGGAGTGAAAAGCTTTTCCCTTCTTTCTAATGGCAGTATCGCATGTCACAGTTTTGTTTTTTTTTTTTTTTTTCGTTTTCTTGTTAGAAAATGATATAAAAGCTCTGACGTTGGAAGCTGTAATACTTTGTTAATTGGATTGCATTAAAGCGCGTTAATCAAACTGAAGGGGAACATAAACTGCATCTTCATATTTGCTTAAGATTCCGCGGCTGCGGGAATTGCTGGGGAAAGGCAGGGTCGGCCCCGCGATCCCGGCCCCATGATCCCAGCCCGCGATCCCAGCCCGTGATCCCAACCTGTGATCCCAGCCCGCGATCCCAGCCCGCGATCCCAGCCCGTGATCCCAGCCCGTGATCCCAGCCCGTGATCCCGGCCCACGATCCCGGCCGCGGGCTTTGCTGGACCGGGGGTCCCCGGGACCCGGGCTCAGCTCTCGGCAGTCGTGGAGGGTTCAGGATTCCCTGGGTTCTCCTAGCAAACGAGCCTCATTCACAGCGAGTTCGGGGTGGCTCTGTCACCCTGCCCGCTGCTGGAAGCCCTCTCGGTGGAGCTCTGCCCTGGCACGAGCAGCTTTTTGTTCCCCTTCTCCGTCCATCACAGAAACTGCGAAGCGGAACGGATGCCGTGCGAGCCCCTTGCAAACGGGCCATGGTTATCTATATATGGGGTTTTTCCTAAGAATCCCTTGGAAATACAAGACCACAGATGAGATAATAAAGATATTCCTGTGCCTGTTAGGAATCTTTTGTGTGTGTGTCTGTTCTCGGGAAGCCTGTTGGCACTTGGCACCAGCAGCTCCAGCACAGCAGTTTTCTTGTTTTTATGAGTGTTTTTGTGTTTTTTTACAATAAATTATTTGCCATTTCAGCGGCAGATTCTCGTTATTCAAAAGGGGACATGGCCAAAGCAAGTGTTTAAAACTGCTCGGAAGCTGGACCGTGCCATCAGTGTAACCAAAACCCACCGCTCGGGTCACTGCTTGGTTGGGCTTTGCCTCTGCTCCCTGGGCAGGTGCTCCAAGGTGCCTCCTGCCCTCCTAGTTATTATTTTTGATTGAATTTGCCTTAAGCCACATCGAGTTGAAATTGCCTTTCTAACAAATGACTTTAGAGTTTCATGCTAACCAGCTACAGTAACTCAAAGATGGAGGGATAAATAAGGAAAGGATATTTAAGGAGACTACTAAGTTAGTTGAAATATGTTTCTTGCATTCAGGGCTGACTAGAGGAGGAAATATTACCACGGTTTCAGATGAACATGATGGTTTTGGTCATCCTGTCCTTCAAGATGAACTAGTAACGTCCATCCTCTCGCGTCTAATTTTGATTCATGTTCAGCTGCTCTCTCCCTGCTCTGCTTCTGGGCTCTGTTTGCCCTGGTCCTTAGTGGAGCTGCCTGAGGAAATGAATGAAGAAATTCCCATCGTTTCGGGGCGAATGGATAATCTAACGGTGGGGCTGCTTCATCAAACTAGTGAAATCGTTACGTAAGGATTGATTAATTTGGGTGCTAAATTGCAGTCTAAGAGGGCGACCCTCCATCTGGTAAAGGTCGTCTTCTGGGATTTATAGTTCCAGTCAATCAAATCTATAATTGCAAGCTGGCTAAATCATATGGGAAATAAATCATCGCCTGACACTTCCGCCCGAGCGCGACGTGTCCATGCGGTGCCGGAGAGACGGGAAGGGCTCCCGGATACCTCTGGGCTGGTCGGGGTGTTTGCTCGGAGCGTTTCTGGGGACGGGGGATGCATTCAGTTTGATGAGAGGGAAGGGAAAACACTGCGTTTTTGACCTTTTTGAGCAGTGAACAGTGCTGGGTGATGGAAGCTCTTTACTGGTCCTGAAGGACCAGAGCGGGGCTGAAACAAGGGACAAGGGTGTGAATCACTCGAGGGACGGGTCAGCACCGTGCTGACCTCGGCTACCAGGGCATTTGGTGCATGGCAGGTTCCTGGTGCTGCTTTGGGATGCAGCGCTGGGACTTGAGGGCCTCTGATGGGACGTGGGGCCTGGAGGGCTCTCCTGGCTCCAGTGATGCCCGCGGAGCTGATCCGGGCCAGGCCGAGGGCAACGGGCCACCGAGCAGCCAAGATGGGACTTCTTGGTCTTGACAACACTGTCCTAAGTGGCCAGCGGAAGGGATTACCATCGGGTGCTTTTATAGCCAAGGAAAGTAACCAAAGTTAGAGAAAGAGCAGAGGTTTTCTCTTTTTATTATTATTATTTTTTCCTCCAGAGGAAATCTGGAATAGACGTAATCCTGAAATACTAATTATGAAGCAACTATCGTGCATTAAATTCCAACAAAGGAGCAATGAGCTGAGGCTGTCGGCGTCCCCGGCCGCATCCCTGGTCACGGTGGCTCCAGCCTCCTGCCCGGAGGCCGCGGCTGCTGCCAGGGAAAACTCGGATGAGAAGCTGCGAGTCGTTTCCCCTGGAGACCCCTTATCCAGCAAAATGTTTTGCCGCCTTATTTACGGCTTCGTCAGTAGTGTGGGGAGCCTGGAATAAAAAGGCTTCCTTTATTTCCGTGCACAAACTGCCTGTCGCTGCCGCAGCGTTGCGAGTTCTTTAGCAGGGTGGAAGTTGTGGCGCAGCCCGGCCTTCCCCGGCGTTGTTTCATTATGCTGTTGACACGACCAGTAAATCCTGCTTCCCTTTGCTGCATGCTGAAGGTCACTGCTGCAGGATGATCGTAATGAGCCTCGTAAGCCAGCGTCTCCTCTCAGCAGGGCTCGCCGAGGATCGCCCAAAACGCCTCCCAACATTTATTCCTTAACCTTAGCAGCCCGCGGATGCTGGCAGCATCGTGTGAGCTTAGAGCCTTGCAGCTCATCAGTGTCGAATGATGCTTTGATCTTACAGGACGGGGAGGTAAGTGGAGGAATAAGGCAGTGGAATAATAATAGGCAGGGTCTTAAGTGAGAAATGCAGGAGATGCCACTGGAGTGACCGCACTGGAAACGATGCATTTCTCGCTGTTTATGGGGGATATTTGCTCTGTCTTGTCTTGTCTTGGCAGCCCAGGCTGCCCTTTGCTTACCCCCCAGCCAGGTTTCCTAGAGCACATGGAAGGTGTGCGGAGGAGCACACAGCCCGCGGCCACCGTGTCTTGCCCTTTCCAGCGGGATAAAGCGTTCCCAAACAGCGGGAGAGGTTGGAAAGGAGCCATTTAAACAAATGCACCTGCAGCCTCTCCACGCTCTGTCCGCTGGTGCTTTTCACATTAACACCTGCACATTTAGAGCCCATTAAAATAATACTTTCACACTCCAGTGACTACCCTGGCTGGTAGGAGCGTGCAGGGACAGCCTGGGAATGCCCAAGCCATGTTCTTGCAGGGAGTTTGTCCTGCTTAGGCTGGCCTCAAGAAGCAGCCCTTTGTAGACTGGGTACGTTGCTGTTTAGACTGTGCAAGCTTGAATTAATTAAAAGTAGAGAGAAGCTGCCCAGTTTCTGGATAAAGTAGCTGACAGAAAATGTTTATCTCCAATATAACTTGCACCAGCTTGGTGTTGTGATCAGAATAGGTCTCCAATGACATGGGACAGGAGGAGCAGCTTGTTGGTCTGTCACACACTGTGGGAGGACGTTGGTGACGGTGGGGACAGTCGCAGAGCCCCAGGTCACCCAGGATCTGCTTCACTGGGTTTCCGTGAGTTTTATTGCTCGCTGTGTGGTGGAGCATGTTTGCAAATAAATATTGCAACGTGGGCACATGCAGAGCTCTGCAAGGCGTGCGCGCGGGGGCAGCAGCCCTGGGCATCCACCCTGCTGGCTGTCCCTGCCAGGCTCTCCCTTTCCCTGCAAAACGCACCCGAGCTGGGGACACGGGGACACCTCGCTCCTGCGCTCGCAGACTCTTCACAGGTGTCACCGTCCCTGTGAGCGACCCCGCTTCTTTTGCAGCTTCTGTTAAAGGCGGCTGCTCCCGAGTCACGCTCCGGTGAGCAGGAGTTCATCTCCTGGCACTTCCAGGGCTCCGGGGGTTATTTGGGATTCGAAGCCTGCGTGTGCGCTGGGCTGGCTCGGACACGCTGCGCTTGCAAAGCCGCGCTCGGCGTCAGCCCAGGACAGAGCGTTCGCTCCGGCTTAGCCAGCTCCGGAATTGCACGAGCCGTCATCACCGCGTGGGAATTCTCCTTTGGATTTGCGAGCCAAGGCAGGTACCGGGGGGACCTTGCAGGGCTGTATTTAGGGCTGCGTTTGCTGGAGATAAAGCAGGGTTGCAGGACGGGGTTTGCGCAGAGCACAGAGCTAAGCGGCTTGTTGCAACTTTCAGGTGTTTCCTCTTTCTTTTCCATGGCTTTTTCTGGTCGGGGCAAAGGAAAGGGGAATTTTGTGGGATTAACGAAGCTGGTGGCACCAGAGGCCTCGGCTCCGTCCTACGCTGCAGGAGGCTGCAGAATCCTGTGGCTCTCGGAGTCGGGGGCTGATCCTGGGTGTCCCCAGGACAGGAACGTTCCAGCAGGCAGAGGGGTAGAATCAGCTGGGACGTGGGGCTGGGTTTTTGCAGGAATCCACGTGGATTAAAGGAATGGCCCTTATCATTTGTTCTGCAGGAGAAGAAGGGGCTGACACAGACCAGCAGGCAGCTTTCTGGCCGCATGCTGCTTAATAACACATTCGATATTGATTAGCTGTAGTTTTAAGCCCGTTTGGACAATTCAGCCACTTGATTGAGGGGGCGAAGCACAGTGGAGGAAATGTTAATAAATGTAGTTCCCTGTTTGATCATGAGCTTAAATTTAAAAGTCCTTCTTGTATGAAGCAAGTTGTTGTATTCCCAAGGGGAGGCCGGGTTGATTTGTGACCTTTTGCTGTCCCCAATACAATTAGCACTCCGTCAGTATGCAGATACCATCGCCGGCTCCGGCGACTTGAATGACTTCCAGTTAGCCCTGTATCGGGAAGAGGTGTCACCACTAATGAAATTCTCTCCAAAAAGTATTGATTCATTAGACAACACAATCCTTTCACTGTCCTTTGCCCAGTGAGCTGTCAGGAAAAATGCATCTCCGGATGTCAAAACCGTTCCTCGTGTTTCTGATCACGAGAGGCTCTAACTGCAAAATGGATGGTGATCCCTTCGGACACGGTTACAGCTAAATCAAGGACCCGCTGTAGCCAAATCACTCACGCACATGTGTGTGTGTGTGAAGCTCCTGCGGTTGCGGAAGGGCTCGGACGCTCCTGGAGATGGGGAGATGTTGGGGAGCCCCTCGGAGCAGATCCAGGGCTGGCGGGTGCCGTGCGGTGGTGCTCGGATCCCCTCGGTGCCACTGCTGTGCCAACGACGTGCGCATCTCAGCCCTCATTTAAGAATCCTCTAATTTGGGCTCTCAGTTTGAGCCTCGTTGAGAGGCAGATGAGCTATTGATTGCTGCTGTGTGTTCACACGCTTGGATTTATTTACTCGGGTTTGTTGTTCTGGAGGGGTTCTGTCCACTCGCTCTGCTATTTTGAGAAAGGAAAAGGGAGGTGGATTCGGTGATTTGCAGAAAAAAAAAGGGGTAGCTTCTGGGTTGGGCTTTGGAGAGGTGACATTCCTAGAGGAGAGCTGAGAGGCAGCCCTGCAGGGCTGTCCCCAGCCCTGTGCAAATACCTGTATCAAAGCCCTTCCCCGTGTCCCTGTGCTACCTTCGGGCGTTATTGGCGCTTCTTGATGCCCCAGGGAGATGGGGAACTTGCAACGTGGCCAGAGCCAGCAGCAGCAGAGCTTCACCTTTCTGGTTTCCCTTCTTCAGGGATGCTCTTGGGGCTGTTTTCCTTTCGGTTAATTACCTGGATAACTGCAGCGTTTCCAGATGTTTTCCAATTTATTTCCTTTCTCAAACAACTGCTGAAATGGCAGGAAACGTCAGAATAACAACGGGGAAACCCGTGCCAGCCTCGCCACCAGATCGCTCCTGTTTGCGCGGAAGTCTTTGCTCTGCTTGTATCCGGAGCAAATGGAATTTGAGGAATTTTCTGCCTTTCCTCGTGGGCTGCTTGGGTTTTTCCTCCCTCCACGTTGCTGGCTCCGTGCACCGATTAATCCATTAATCCACGTGCGAGGAGCCTGTTCTCCTGTGGGCTTGTCAAGTGGCAGCTCGCCAGGTTGGGGCCTGTTGCAGATGTTCGTTAGATAGAAAGTTGATCACTTGGCAGCTGAACTGACACCCTGGAGGTTCTCCCAAGGCTATGGGATACGCTGGGATCTAGCAGGGAATGGCCAAGTCTATAGGAGCTCCAATAACTTTTAGCCTATCTAAGGCAATACGTGGATACCTGTTTGAGCTTCGGATTACCCGAGCTCAGGTGTGACTCCCCCTCTGCTAATGCTGTCCTGCTTCACCTCTATCAACACAGCAATGAGCAAATACAGAGATAATCACTGGCTGATCAGTTGTTACTGTGGCAGATTATGCTTCAAAGTTATGCAAATGTTGCTGAATTCATCGAATCTGATGTATGTGCAGAACTAAATTTCAGTGTTTTATTGGCCTTGGTTGTAATAAATAAGTCTGAGCTGGAAAATATATCTGGAGCCTATAAATATGGATTTGTTTGAGGCAAGATGCTTCCCGGGCAAACTTGGAAGATCCTTGGCAGCGATTTATGAGGACAGGCTGTGTGTGATCCTGGGAGAGTATTTTGCTGTCAGCATCTGCTGACACCTTAAAGGACAGCGTGAAAGCTTATCTAAGGGCAGGAGTAACCTAGGTCAGAGGGGTTTTCTCTTTGCTGCTTTGGGACACCTCTCTTTAAATCAAATCGGAGGACTGGGAGGTGACGCATCCGGAGTGCCAGCATTTGGGAGCAGGGGTCAGAGATTGTGCTTTAGCCCTGTGCAATTTGTAGGGATGGATCCGAGCGTCCTCGCTGCCAGCCCTTCCCGTATATAGTGGAGGGGAGGGAATATGGGCATTAAACACGCTGTGGTTTCATAGGCTGCTGAGGCAGAGGCTCTGCAAAATAATTACCCTGGCATTCCTGGTTGGATAAGGGGTGAAGACAGTGTGTTACCTGTTGGGAACGCGGGTGCCCGGCTCCCTTCCCGCTCCCATCCATCTTGGAGTGCGGATTTAAAAGCGTCGCTGTCGGGATGATTTATTGGGAAGTTTGGGTTGTCGTGACGGTTCCCTGCCACCGACCGGGAGGAAAAACTCCAATTGGGCTCAAGGGGAGGGCTGGCCAGCACCAGAGATAAAGGGAGAGATGGAGATAAAAACACAGTGACGTTACCAGCGAGGATCTGCTGGCTTTTAAAAATGCTAATGATTAAATAATTATTCTTTTTCTCCCACGCGCATCCAAGCCATCGGGTGAGACGCAGCGATACAGAGCCTTTGATTAGTGCCTTCGCTCTCCGCTTCAATGTCTCCTGTTTGATGAAGGCTGTTCCTCAAAACACTTGTGAATGGGAAGTTATGTGTTATTGTAGATGATGCAAAGCCTGTTATTTGGCTGTGATTAGTGTGTTTGTGCACCAAAGAGAATGGGCTGTGTTTGAGGCTTTCATTACCCTGCGAACGCACCGCAAACTCGATTACTGCTCCCTGACCCGCATCCTGCCCTGCCGAAGACCCGCGTCTGCTCATTCCCATATTCCGCTTGCTGAAGCAATCTTGGTGGTTTGGCAAAAGCAGGAACGAAGGGGTTTCCAGTTGCACAAACCCAAGGTATCTCAGTAAGGTTAAGCTTGTGCCTTATGTCCTGGACAATAAGGAAAATGCGTATTTTTCTGTCTGGTGCAAAAGAGCTGTTGGTCGGCGGTGGGCAGGGGGTGCAGGCTCCAGAGATCCTCCTTTTTGCACTATCCTGGAGCGCCGGCCACAACGACCCCCAGGTGTGGATTTGTAGTGACGCCAGATCGTTTTCGGTACATGGGGTTTCAGGCTCAATTAGTGCTGTCAGATGCAGTTTTTCACTCACCTGCTACTGAGCTCATCCTGGGTGGTTTGCAATAGCTGCCAAATCCATGGGAAGGACCAGACTTGCCACAGAGGGATGTCTGCGGCATTCCCGTTCTTGGAGCCCACCAGGGCAGGAACGTGAGCACAGGAGCTCCGGGAAACACTTTGCCTGTTGAGAAAGGTTTTGTCTGAGGCTACAAGAATAAAAAAAATTTGGATTTTGTATTTACCAAGGCAGCTCCTCCAAGGTCCAAGAGCTTGCTTCTTAATTAAAAAAGCGACCTTCCCATTGCACGAGTGGAGTTTCGTGGGCAGTCGCTCCTGCTGTAGAGGGTCTGGGCCAGGGACGTGGGGTCCTTGGCAGAGCAGCAGCTTGATGGTCCCAGAAGCTGTCGGCCTCGGAGCCAGGTCCCAAAGAGGCGCTAAGTGCCCTGGTGACGTCCCCTGTGTCCTGCTGCCAGGACAGGGAGCCCTTCTCCCCGCGGCATCAACCTGCTCCTTACGGAAAGCTGCCCTGGCTTTTCCTGAAGGGTTGGGGGATGTTAGAGGAATCCTCACCCAGCGCTGAGCGTTTCCTTGTGCTGCATCCAGAGGGGTCACGCGTTGCGGGGGCTCCTGGTGCCGCTGCTCCTCGCTGCCCGTTCCCGCACGCTGGGAACAGCCAGTTCTCTCCAGCTTGGATCCTCTCCAGGTCTCCATCTCAGGAAGCCGTTACCCAATAATAACAGTAAATAAATAGCGTTGTGCTGCAGAGCTGTTCCCCTTCTGGCTTTTTGTGTCTTCATCCCTTTTTACAGCCAATTTGGGATGAGGTGTCAGAAAGGGGGCAGCTGCCAGCTGCACGTTGCCCCTGCACCTTTGCTAGATCCTTCCCTCCCTCCCAGCTTCGACAGGAGGATCTCAGGTAAGACAGCTGATTGAAAAATCATTAGGGAGGATCGCGAGGGAGACGGACAGACAAGTGTGTTTAGGAGAGGCTGATTTCCTTAGGAATCAGTGCTAAAAATAAGTTCAATGGTGTTTTAGGCAGCCTTGGCTTCAAAGCGGCGCGCCGCGCGCCTCCCTGCTCCGGGCATCGCTGCTGTCGTGTCCTCGGCTCTGATTCCTTGTGCGAGCAGGGAGCCTGCGAGGTCCTTGCTAATCACAGGGCAGCCGCGACCTCTGCTTCAGAGGCTGTGCAAGAAGGGAAGGAAAGGAAGAGAAAAGAGGAGCAGGCGCCCGGTGAGCAGCGCGGCGGCCCCGCTCCGCTCCGCGGTGCTTGAAGCGGCTTCTCCGCCGTCTCGCGCCGTGTTCAGCCGCGGAGCCGTCCCTGCTCGCGGGGACCGGGATCACGAGCCCTTCCCGCGGTCCCGGGGAGCTGCTGGTGCCCCGTGTCCGTGCGGGATGCCAGGGCACAGCTTTGCCTTCCCCCATCCCCATCCCCAGACGTGCTGCCCGACCCATCTCCCCACAGGCGTTTCGCTTGGTGGGGCTGAGCACGGAGCCCGGGAGCAGCGCGGAGCTCGTACCAGCACGGACAGACCCCAGGACGGGGCAGGTTCCTGCAGAGCCTCAAACGGGAGCAGGATTTAGCACCAGCGCCGGGACGGCCGCACAGGAGCGCTCCCATTCACTAACTCATCCTGCAAGATATTGACTCCCTGTTACAGGATGAGGTCCCATGATGATCCTCTGCAGGTAGGAAGGTTTCCTGCCCTCAGAAGACTAGAGCAGCTGTAATTATAAAATAATTGTGCTTGTTTTCTTCTAAAGTAGTATTTTATTATTTGACGAATCTCTTGTTTGTACTGAGTAGACAGTAGGGCTTCACAAATTACTTGTTTACTGTCATGCCTTGATTTATAATTCTCCCTTAAAGTTTTAGAGTTGCTTTTTATTTGTTTTTTCTCCAGATATGCATTGAAATCGCTGGCAAAGTAGGTCACACCGTGTTCTCGCAGCTGTTCCCCTTCCTTCCCCTCTCCCTCTGGCTCCCGATGGCTGCGGGCGGCGCGTGCGGAAGGTGAATCCGGCTCATCCGTGGGGTTAAAGCCTCGCACGTAGCTCGGGATGTTCATTAAAGCAGCTGAACTGCCTGCTTGGAAATGTCCTTAGGCTCTGCTCACTGGGATGCTCCTCCTTCCCAGGCCGCTGGGCTCCGGGCACCCTCCTGGTCCTCCCTGCACGCGGCCGGGCGGCGAGCGCAGAGCCCTGCGGCAGCGCGACGGGGTTTGCAGGTCCCAGCAAGCAGATTGATGCTGCTGAACAAGAGATTTCCCTCCGGGGGTTTTACAGAGAGGTGCAAAGAGCTGTTAAGTCATTAGTGCCGTTTCCCAGCGCGCCCTCGTTATTCCTTGTTATCTCCACTTTATAGCTTCTCTTTCTCACCGCTAACTGCTGACCCAATGAAGAGGAGCCCGGCTGCGTTCTGCGCACCCAAGCGCTTCCCTTGTCCTTCCGCGGGGACCTTGGAGATGCTGCAGCCCCTTCCTGGGCTGGCCCTGGTGAGGACCCGCAGAGCATCCCCTGGCACTGACCTGCTCCAGCTTCCACGGCGCCGTGTCCTTGACACAGCAGCTCCCCGTGTCACAGCACTGATCTGTGGCTTTTTTTTTTTTCTATCCCATTAACTCAGTGTTTTGCAGCCAACCCTTCTGTTAATTAGGTGCTAATTTATTAGCCGAGCAGCTGCTGTTGCTGTGCAGCCCCCACGCTGGGGTCAGCCCCCATCTGCAGCAGCCTCTTTGGGGTGACCGGGCTCCCCAAAGCAGCCCCCGAGCGGGAGCAGCTGCTGCAGGTACCGCTGGGCCCTGGGAACGGGACAGGATTCCCGGAACGTTTCCCTTTCCCAGGAGCAGGAAGCTGCCTTTCCCGTTCCCTTCCGCGTGAAAGCCGTGTTTGTGATTCCTGGGATCAATTCTGCATTCCCTGCAGTTAACTCCTGCAGGGCTAGCATTTAAGAGGCCTCGCCAGCTCTCTTGAGCTGCCCTGGGCTTACAGACCTGCAATAGGTTTAAAAAAATCAATTAAAAACATTTTTGATAGATAATTGTTTGGAAGTGTTTATATTTTTTTTCCTCAGTATTTTCAATTATTCCAGAAGGTGGGAATATAAACTGTTTAATAGCTCTTTTGCATTCTAGTCTTATTATTTTTTTTAATATTCACAGGAGCTTTCCTGATGGAAAACCAAACTAGTAAAAATCCCCCAAGGAGAAAAGTCATTTCCGAACCAGCTCCTGTTAGTACATTTACCAGCTATCAGAAATAATGTTCTCCCATCTCCTTGCCCTTACTCTGATTCATTAGTGCTATTAATTAGTTGTGATACATGAATTATGATCCGATATTGCTAGCATAAAGGAGACTGAGCACAAGAGTGAGCTTCATAACCTTTCTGTTTATAGGTGAGTAGAGTTTCCAGTAACTCGAAATTACGGAGCTGTCCTCGAGGCTCCTCCGGGGTTGGCCCTGGGGAGCCGTGACCGCGTCCATCAGGTAACGAATGCAGCTGTGCTCAGCATCGTTAGCAGAGCCCGGGACAGCTGGGAGATAAAATATATTGACTTTAAGCGTTGCAAATGGGTGGAGGAAGAGGGTGGCTGCCGGCACGCCAAGGCCTTGCAACGCGTCTGCAAGCATCAGATGTTGGCTGGAGGCTGCAGCCTCCGCGTGGCCACGTGGGGAAGGTCACAACCCGCGGCAGAGCAGGAGCTGGACACGAATGAGGACAGTGTGACAAAAGAGCAGGCAGCGGGGTCAGTCATCTGGTTTGGTTCTGTTTGCGCTGCAGTCAGCCAATTCCTCTGTGATGCCCTGAACCCGACAGAGCAGGTAAACAACCTGTGTGATTTATGTGCGGCCGCTCCGAGGACGTGATCCGCGCTCGGCTCCGCGCGCACAAACACTCCAGTGCGAAATATTTAAACCACTTGGCTTCGATCCCAAGGACTCCTGGAGATCGAGTAGCATCAGTGTAACTCGGTAATCCTTGGATTTAAGGCGTGCCGGGCGATGCTGGATCATGCAACTCTGGCAAATCAGTGGGCGATGTTTCCCTTTGCATCCATCCTGCTTTAGCTGCGGGGAGATCACCCAGTGTTAGTGCAGGTTTGGACCAGCTGAGCTAAAGCGGAATGCCGTGGTTATCCCGGAGAGGGCAGGGCTGCCGGGGCGCGTGGCTCCCGTCGCCGCTTCCCTCCCCGCGCTGCGCTGCGCCGCGCTGCCGCGTCCCGGGCCGACCCGGGCCAACCCGGGCAGTGCTAGGTGGGTTTTAGTCACCCTCTCGCAGTGCTGCTCTGCAGGCAGAGGCCAGGTGAGGAGCTGCAGATTTGCCGAATTTGGTGCCAATTTGGCGATTCAGCAGCGCGTCCGCCCGCAGCAAGTGTCCCGGCCGGGGCATCCTGCCTCCTCCTGCCGTTAGCAGGGAGCACGGGAAATCCCCTAGGCATCGCCGCTGCCTTTCCCAGTCCCTTCATTCTTGGTTTTGTTAATGACCGTGGTGTTTGCGCACATGGGAACATCCCGGTGGGGCTCCGAGGGTCGAATGAAAGGGAGAAAGCCGCTGGTTTTTGCACCGGTGGGTAACTGATGAGACGTAGCGACGCACTGAGCTGCGCTGTGATCGTGGTAATGTAATTAACGCCGCTGCGCTGCCGGACGTGCGGAGGTGGAGCCGAGCGCGCCGCGGAAACTTGCCCTGGATGCACAGTTCAGTAAACTCCACGTTATTGCTCCCTAGTTATGATTCCTTCAGTAACCCCAAATTAAAATTGATATACTTGTACACGCGAAGCAGGGCACGCTCACGGATTACAGGAGCCGGAGAATTTGGTTGTAAGCCTTGAATGTTAATGCAAGAAGCAGCAGCCCGACACAGGGCCGTGGAAAATAGCTGTGGGCTTGGTGTTTCTTCCATGGTTTGGACGCAGTGGAAGGATCTGTCCAAGACCTCATCCCTGTTCCCCAGGCTATCGCAGGCATCCAGCTTTGAATGGCTCTGATGATGCTTCCTCTAATATCTCAACCACCGTGAGCCGCTAACACGGTTTGCAGTCTGAACCCGAACCGGGTGAGCTCATTCTGCATGGGACATAATTCTGGCATGCCTTACATGAAACCTTTCTCCCCCCCTTTTTATTTCTTTCCATTTTTAATAAACATCACATTATCAAAATATTAGTGACGCTGGATTTGCCGTCTTTGGTTTACCGTAGATAACGGCGTGGAGCGTTCTTCTCGTTTTGATTCAACAGTGCATGACAAGGGAATCCAATTTGTTCAGATTTAGATGACATGCCTCCAATTATGTAATTCCATTAGGAGGTGCCTGCAGCCAAGTCTGTGCTCACGGTCTCTGCAGACATAGCTGTAATGGGACGTGTTGCAATATTGCTGTGTGGTAAGCACAACTTTGATAGAGAGCACGACCTGTCTCTCCGAGTCGCGTTTGTGGGAAGGGAGAGGATGAAAAACGGCCTCGCTGTACTTAGGGCTCCAATCTGGCAATAAGTTATGTCACTACAAGAACAAAGCTTTGCAATGAAAGGTGAATTTGTAATGGCTATGTGTTTTATGTATTCAAAATCAGATGGTAAATGCAGCACTTTGAATATGATCTTATATTCAATTCTATAAATGGAAGATATATTGGTTGCAGTTTTTCCTCCTGAATACCATTTCGAGTTCCCATATACTTGGGAATGTTGGATATTTATGAGAATATAAAGCAGTGATGAACACATAAGACTAAATCTTACCACAGTTACAACTTGCTTTAAATTATTAATCTTTAAGAAGCATGGTAAAAAATCTGCTATGCAAATTCCGCAGGCCGGGGATTGGTGTGCATACACATTAGCATGGAACTATCTAAATAATGTCTTTAAAATAATTTTATAATGTTGATTCAGGCTTACGGTTCCTGCAGAGAGGAAGAAGCGATTCCAGCAGCAGATGTTTGTGCCCTAGAAGGGAGATGGACACCAGGCCTAAGGCGAGCCCTGGAGATGGCTTTGGCACGGCCTGGAAACCTGGAGGTTTCTGCTTTGGGCGCCGTAGCCCTCGGGCATCGCGGCTGCGGCCCTGGCACCGCTCGGAGCCGCGAGCCCGGCACGGAGCCGGCGTCACTGCAGCGTCCCAAGGGACCCGACAGCTCCAGGAGGTCAGGGATTCCACCAACCCGAGGGATCCTGGCGCTGGGTCCTGCTCCTGCTCGTGGGGTGGATTTACCTCGGGGCTGGAGGCAGGTCCGTGCCGCGAGGTCGGGTGCCTCAACCCTCATCTCTGTTGGCCGCTGTGGAATAGAGTTTGGCTGAGCAGGTGTTTTTTTGAAATATGAAGTCTTTTTTAGAAGAAAAACTCCCTAATCCCTCCTCTGGGTAAGTATGAATGATGGCATCTCTACATTCACAGGCCTTTGCCATTCTCACATGAATATCTGAAAGAATTTAATAATGTTCTGGGTTGGAGAATGGGTATGCATATGTATATGTCTTAAAAATCTATCTTCTCTGGCTCTCTCTCCCCTTATTTATGTTGAGAGAGGAAGCCAGCAAACGATTCCAATGTATGATGCACCCAATATCACCTTTCACATAAACAGAAAAAATATGCTTCCTTCGTTGATGTGATGAGACTGGGATGCATTTAAGTGTCTAGAGGAAATGTCATTTTGGTTAAAATAATGTGAAAAGAAGCCTGCTCTCAGTATGTTGGAATGAGTTATGCGAGCGCTGCCGTTCTAATGACAGGATGGCCGGGATGTAGTTATGGATGTTGCTGAGCCCCGGCCCAAATCCCTGCGGTCGTGGGCGGCCGGGGACCTTTTGCTCCAGCTGTTCCCATCCCTGGATCTCTCCTTGGATGCTCCGCCTGGCGCTGCTGCTCGGGTGGCGTTTGGCTTGGCGTTAATCCAGCCCATTGGGAGTGTGGGAGTAAGGGAGCGTGTCCACCTCGGCTTCCAAACCCGGGATAATTTCGTGGGATTGCATTGTGCAGATGAAGGCGGAAGGCCACAATTCCTTAATCTGCTAAACGGGAGAAGGTGCTGCAGGCCGGTGCTTACAGGATTGCATGCAATCCGGGGAGAAATGGGGTGGCTTTAGATTAACCCTGCAGGGATGGAAACCTAGAGCAAGACTCGTCCCTGGGCAGCGTTTGATTTCTAGGTTTATGCCAGAAGGAGAGGAGAGGAAATCCGCGGGTTATAACTGAAACAAGTGGGATTTGCCGAGGAAAACACCGGGATAAACAAATCCAATCAGGAAGCGCCTCGCTGAGATGGAAGCAGCTCCCACCATGCATGTGGGAGCTCTTGGAGCATATAGAGCCGTGCTGGGTTTGTTCCTCCTCCTCGGCGGTGCCTTGTGTT
Organism: Tinamus guttatus; assembly: GCF_059628265.1. Lineage (NCBI taxonomy): Eukaryota > Metazoa > Chordata > Aves > Tinamiformes > Tinamidae > Tinamus > Tinamus guttatus. Next base: position 554,120 of record NW_028289621.1, read on the forward strand.
TGCTTTTTGGGATGAGGCGGGCGCCGTGTTCCTGCTGCCAACGCCGCTCTCCTCGTGTCTCTGGTTGCCGCGCTTGGAACGGGGAGGGAAGATGATGGGAAGCTCGGGGATTGGTGAACGGGAAGCGTGAGCTGGAAAATGCTGGCTACGCTGCAAAATTCAGGACACCATCTGTTTCGTTGCTTGCTTGCAGTAACATTTGTACTTGGTAATTAAAATGTCACACACATTTTTAGCCAGAATAATCCGTGCAGGAGCAGAGCTGTGTCTCCTGGAAACCCTTCCGGAGGTGCTCGCAGCTGAGGGCCCTGCTCTGGCAAACCGTTCCCTGCGGCCGTTGTAAGCAACGTTTGGCAACGTTTCTCCTTCACGTGTTGAGCAGGAGGGTTGGAGCGATGGAAACAGCGAAGATCCTTTTGGAAGGAGCCCGTGATCCCTTTGGGGGTTGCCCAAGGCCTGGGCAAGCTGCTCGAGGTGACCCTGGTGCACCAGGCGGTCCCCAGAGGTCCATTCGGCCTCAGCTCTCTGGAGATTCAGTGAGCTGTGAATCCCACTAAGTAACTCTTCATTTTTGCAGCTCCTGGGGTGAGCTCCAGCACGCAGGCTCGTCTCACATGAAAACAAATCCCCAAACAGGGAGAGCTTCTTGGCTCTTTAGCCAGACCTGGCTGCTTCCCATTCGCACCGAGCGTCGCGGTTTGCAGATCCCTCCGCGATGTGACATCTGGCCTGGCAGAGCTGGGTGCTCCTGCACCAGGAGGGCATCTCACCTCGCTGGGTGCCAGGCCCTTTCCCCTGGGTGCTGCAGGCACCGTGTGTTTGGGCATCCCCAGATTTGGGTCCCAATTTGGCTGCACTCTGTGCACTGGGAAGATGCAGGCCCTGAGATTGGTTTTGGCTGTCCTAAAATAGGATTTTGAGCCTCTTAAAGCTAGGGATTAATTAACAATCTAGGAGGTATCTGAAATCCGTGAGCGCTCCATGTGTCCTGGCTGATATCCGGGCTCAACGTGCTTTCCCTGGCCACCCGGAGAGCATTCCCGCAGGATTCCCTTCCCAGGCACGTTGTGCACTCGGGCTGTGCCTGGTCCTGCTCCCAGCACACTGCCCTCCCTGCGCCGCTGCAGGTTGGTGTAAAAGGCAGAAGTGGCCTTTTCTATCAATGTGCCTTTTAAGGGCATTGCTCCAGCCTGATAAAACTCAGGTTAAGTAAAACAGGCGCCTTGGCCATACGACAGAGCTACCCTGCATGGGAAATGGGATGTTCTTGTCGTGTATCGTGTAGAAAGTCTGGCTTGTTTAGCTGGAATAAAACCCCTCCCAGCTGAGCCTTGGCACAACAGACCCATCCCCAGCATTTCATTAGCAATGCACTCTGCCCTTGCATGCAGATTTTAAATCCAGTTGCGTGAGCTATGTGTGAGCGAGATTTCTAAAATCCCGGCGTGCCAGGGGCTATTTAGAGCCCCCAGCGTCGTGGTGCCGTTTGGGTGTGATAGCAGACACTGCTCGAGTTCAGGCTGAAGGCTGCACGGAGCTGCTGGGAGGCCGTGGGAGCGTTTCCGGGGCCGTCTCCCTGCTTAATCCAAACACCTCGATGATGCTCCCGCATCCCGCGGGCCTCCCTGCGTGTCAGGGCTCCGGAGACGTCCTCGCAGCATCCGTCCTTCCTGTGTTTACTGTGAGACTCGGTTATAACGCAGGAGAGAGGGCTTAAAATATTCTAATTGTCTCCTGTGAAATTACAGTTTTGTTCCCTGGAGTAGAAAAGCGAGTTTAAATCATTAACGCCAGAAGTCTCCGTGATGATTACAGGAATGTTTGCAAGTGACTTAATCAGTAGAGTTTGTCTGAGTGGCCTATTTTAATATTATTGCGCTGATTAAGTTTTCTTAGCTAATATGTGTTTCATTTCCAATTCAATTAAATGAGAATCCCCTTCCATCGCATGATATTACTGAAGTGCCCTAGTGGGGCAAGAGCACGCCTGGTGTTTTCAGTTACACAGATTTCTTCCAGGGCCGTCTCGTGGTGCTGAATGGCAGCAGTGGAAGCTGCACTGGAAGTGGTACCACGTTGCAGCCCCAGATACGTGGTCCAGTCCTCGTGGGCTGAGAACGTATCGGTATCAGCTCATTAATTACATTTCAAAGACATTTTTTGTAGCTGCCTTCCTTTGGCAAAAATGTTGTAGCAAGGCTGTAAAAGAGCCTCCTTGGATTTCTGTGCGCCCCCAAATTATAGTGAGTTAAATATAAGTTCCATACATGCATCTTTTTTTATGTGCTATATATCCTTGCTTTAGTATTTAGAAATACTCTCTCGTAAGCTATCGGGAGCTGTGTTAACTGGCAAATGGGAGATTATCCGCAAATGGCTTGTGAAGGAATTATCATCAGCCTTACATTTTCTGCCATGAACCAAACCCTCTTCTTTTTATGTATTATTGAAGAGAATTGATTTAGCTCTGATATGGTAACAAATGATTTTATAAACACCTCTCACGAGTTAATTCCCCGCTGTGCAACAGGCAGAGTTCTTAGGGCTGACGTGTTTTGCTTGAAAGCTCCAGGTTTTCCGCAGTGTTGGGACAGGGATGCTGAACGCTACATGTTTTTTGTATACGATGGAGTTGTGGGGTTTATTAACATCTAAACAGTGGCTAGGAAATCAGAGCGAGTGGCTGGGAAATAGGACAAATTACCACTTATAAATACACATTCATAAAAGTCATAAAAAAGACAAATGTATCTGCCAAAGTGGGATCAGAGCCCTCTGCCCCGTTGTGTTTCCAGACCATATTAATAACTGATCTCAGCAGGTCCCGGTTCCGTTCATGCGTCCGCGGTCGTCACCGCAGCCCCACGTCAGCCTCGTGCCGGGGATCTAAGGGCCGACCGGAAACTTTCCAGATTATTGATTTTATTAAATTATTAATCATGATTAATGGATCTTCAGCTGGCCGGAAAGTACCTGGCTAAGCACATTGAAGGCATAGCTAAAAACATATCTGAATATATGGATAAAGCTTATTGCCCCCCCACCAGGTTTTTTTTACTCTTTTACAAAGAAGGTTCTGATTTTTTTTTTTTTTTAAGAATATAATAAATATTTTAGCATAGTTATTTTGGCTCCGTAAGTGCAATGAAAATGTTAGCCTTGGCATATCAATCGTGCTTTACAGATGACTGTAATTTCCTGAATGTCAAAACTCCAAATTTTTCTACTAAGCAAACTTTTCAGTGGCAAAATAGATTGCCTCCATAATATATCACTGTGTGCAGGAAAAAATGAAATCTTTATGTACTGTATTATGAATCAATGAGGCATTAAGATTCTTGGAAGGGTGAGTGGACTCTGGAAAATGAAAAACTGCCACTATTCCCTCTCTGTAAACCGCTGCTTATGGAGCGTCGGCTTTGCAAAACCTCTATCTTCTGCGCCGCAGAAATATCGGTTACAGGTTGAACCCAGTTCCTGCAGCGGCGTTTAGAGAGGGTAAATAGTGTTGGAAATACGGGATTTACAGCGGCTTCGCGGGGCCGCGCACGGCCCTTTTTGGTGTCCCGTCGCGTTTCGGGCGCCGCTGAGCGGGATGGGTGCGATGCCTCCCGCCTGCACGCCGACACTCTTTGCTCCTTGCAGGAAAAGGCCCTGGCTCCTCTCTGGAGGTGCCGCCACGGAGCCGTAGGAACGTAGGAACGCTCCCGTTCCCGCTGCACGCGCGGGGATCCTCGGGGATGTTGATAATCCTGGTGATGATGGCGTTAACGCACCCGCGGGCAGGGGACGCCGGGAGGTGCCCACGGGCCAGGCTGCGTTTCTTACATACCCAAACCCTTTCTCGTTTTCCCTATTTTGGGGCCTGTGCACCATGTCTGTGCATAGGAACACGCACCTCGGGCTGAAAAAACCTTACAATGCTGCCGTCTCCTGTGCCCCAAACGCTTCTTTTCTGCAAGCCTTTTCCGTGCGATGATTTCAGGGGCGATGATGGGCTGGTATAATTGCTATTCCTGCAAAACCCAGCTCCTTTCTCCGGGTTCCTCCCGCTGCGCTTGCAGTGGGAAGGCTGCCGCGTTCGCCCCACCACTCACATCTCTAGACAAAACATCCCTGTGATTCACTGGATGCTTAATAGAAGTGAAAACATAATGATAACCTAGCAGAAATGTAAATTTACATTTGCTAAAGGCTTTAATTCGCCGTTCTGAAATCCTTAGCTCCTTTTCTTCCAGGCCCTCGTTGTGAACTCAGGCGTGTTCGGATCCTCCTGCGCCTTGCGGAGGCCGGAACAAGGGAACGTGGTCCAGGAGCGCCGGGTTTTGTGGACAGGGCCGGGGACAGCCCTTCCCTCCGCTCCGCTCTGCGCGCGGCCGGCGGGGAAGCGGACGCAGGGCTGCCCTGGCCGGGATTCCCCGAGGACGGAGCGGGCGGCGGGGCGGGAGCCGCGGCCGTGGGAAGGGGCAATGACAGCAAAGCGCGGAGCCCCGCTCCCCGCTACAGCACGAGCGTTGGAGCGGCGCCTCAAACAAGACCACGGACAAAACGAGACCCCGAAAGGCTGGGACAGGGCCCAGCAGCAGCTGTAGGAAGCTCAGGGCAGGGAATGGGACCTGCATGGGGCGTCCCGTAAGATTCCCGCACATCCCCGGCGCTTCCGCGCTCGGCGCGCAGCCCAACGAGCCGGTTCATTCGGCTCCTTTTTCCCCGTCTCCCTCGCCCGCGGCGTTCCCGGGAGGCGCTGATGGAGATACCTGCCGGTGGCGCCGGTGATCCGTCACGAGGCACTTTCTTCCCCGACGTGCCAGTTTTCTTCATTGCTGTGTTTTCCAGGCGCGGCCGAGAGAGGCGCTTTGTCACCGCCCGTGGCCTGGGCGCGCGAAGGGAAGAGGCTGCGCGATCCGCGCGGAGCGCTCGCCGTGTCCATCCCGCTTCCCTTGGCATTGACTGCCCGTCCATCGCAGCGCTGCCCCCCGAGCCCATGGGCACATCACCTTCCCCAGCACGGTTGTGTCGTGGATTTGCTGATGGGAGAGGGAAGCCCTTCCCAACCCCGCGCATCCCTTGGTGTGACCGAGGGGCGTCCCGGCTGCGGCCGAACCCCTCGGGAGCCGAGGGGACGCGCGGTGCCACCGATGCCCCCCCGGGCCCTCGTGTTCTGCGGGTCCATTGCTCTTCCCGAGGCTGGACGCGCCGGCTGGAGGCGCCCGGAGCCCGTTCGCGGTGATACAATGACATCTAGTGGCTCCTCTTCCTCGGGAGCTGCCCGAACAAAGGCCGGGCTGCGCTTTGTCCCTGCGATCCCGGTCGGCACCGGGACAAAACGGGGATGGGAGCCAGGAGCGGGGCAGGCGCAGGGGCACCGGCCCGGAGCTCCCACATGGCCTCGTCCTGGAGCAGTGGAGACCAGGGCAGGAGAACGTGGATTTAGGGAATTCACGAGTTAGAATTTAGCTGGTTTAACGCTGTTTGCTGAAGCAGTCGCTGTTATTCTGGGAGCGTCTCTCCCGTTGGTGACTCCTCAGTGGTATTAAAGGCTGGAGGAGCCCTGGGGTTGGGGTGGTGATGGATCTGGCAGGGGTGCTGGGCAGCGGGTACTGACGTGTAACCCGCGGGGATCTCTTAATGCTCTCTATGAAGGCCACTTGCAGGTTTTCCGGATGTTCTTGCGCTGCTCCGTTCTGCACCCAGGGATCGGCTGGAGCAGCCGCTGGGTTTGGGGGCCTTTGCAACCCAGCACGAGGTGGAAGCAGGAGGACAAAACGGGGGATTTGCCTGGGCTTTCCCGAGATCCCTGCTTCAGCGTGAGTGGGTTGGCGATTCTGGGAACATCCCGGGAAACCATTCCCGGGAAAGGGGAGCCAGAGCCGCGCTTTACGGAGCGCAGCAGCCCGTTGGTCCGGCTCTCGTGCGGGCAGGACGCGGCACGCTGCAGCGGGAGCACGAGCAGGGCAGCTCCGTGCCGGCCAAGGGGGGTTTCCAGCTGTTCTCCAGCAGTCTCCATAGACACAAACCCCTGGAGACGGAGAATCCATGTGCAGGGAGCCAACCCCTGCAGCCGTCCTGCCCGGAGCCTGCTCCGTCCTCCTTCGCTGCGGGCAGGCGAGCACGTTCCATGGAGCACGTTCCATGGAGCACGTTCCATGGAGCACATCCCGTGGAGCACATTCCATGGAGCACGTTCCATGGAGCGCATTCCATGGAGCGCATCCCATGGAGTACGTTCCATGGAGCACGTTCCATGGAGCACATCCCGTGGAGCACATCCCTTGGAGCACGTTCCATGGAGCACGTTCCATGGAGCACATTCCATGGAGCACATCCCATGGAGCGCATCCCATGGAGTACGTTCCATGGAGCACGTTCCATGGAGCACATCCCGTGGAGCACGTTCCATGGAGCACGTTCCATGGAGCGCATTCCATGGAGTGCATCCCATGGAGCGCATCCCATGGAGTACGTTCCATGGAGCACATCCCGTGGAGCACATCCCGTGGAGCACATTCCATGGAGCACGTCCCATGGAGCGCATCCCATGGAGTACGTTCCATGGAGCACGTTCCATGGAGCACATCCCGTGGAGCACGTTCCGTGGAGCGTGTTCCATGGAGCGCATCCCATGGAGCGCATCCCATGGAGTACGTTCCATGGAGCACGTTCCATGGAGCGCATCCCATGGAGTACGTTCCATGGAGCACGTTCCGTGGAGCACATCCCGTGGAGCACGTTCCGTGGAGCGCGTTCCATGGAGCATGTTCCATGGAGCGCATCCCATGGAGCACATCCCATGGAGCACGTTCCATGGAGCACGTTCCATGGAGCACATCCCAGGAGGCTCCCGAAGCCCCGGAGAGCCTCTCCGAGCCACTGCTGGTTTTGCACACTAATGCTCAGCTAACCCCTCTGCTTTTCTCTCGCCCCGCAGGAATTTCTACTACATCACCATCCTGCGCGACCCGGTGTCGCGCTACCTGAGCGAATGGCGGCACGTGCAGCGTGGCGCCACGTGGAAGGCGTCGCTGCACGTCTGCGACGGCCGCTCGCCCACCACCGAGGAGCTGCCCAGCTGCTACGCGGGCGACGACTGGTCGGGCTGCTCCCTGCAGGAGTTCATGGAGTGTCCCTACAACCTGGCCAACAACCGCCAGGTCCGCATGCTCTCCGACCTCAGCCTCGTGGGCTGCTACAACCTCTCCGTCATGCCCGAGGAGCAGAGGAACAAGGTCCTGCTGGACAGCGCCAAGGAGAACCTGAAGCGCATGGCCTTCTTCGGCCTCACCGAGTTCCAGAGGAAGACTCAGTACCTCTTTGAGAAGACTTTTAACATGAACTTCATCTCGCCGTTCACCCAGTACAACAGCACGAGGGCCTCCAGCGTGGAGATCGACGAGCAGACTCAGCAGCGCATCGAGGCGCTCAATTTTTTAGACGTGGAATTGTACGATTACGCGAAAGACCTTTTCTTGCAGCGGTACCAGTACACGCGGCAGAAGGAGCACCAGGAAGCGCGGCGGAAACGCCAGGAGCAGCGCAAGATCCTGCGGGCGCAGCGCAGGGAGCGCGGCCGCAACGGCTCCGCCGCCGACTACGCGGGCAACGTGGAGCGGTGGCGATAGGGGAGCGCGGAGCCGTCCAACCCGGGCGCCGAGGGGTTGAACCGTTGCCTTTGCAGTTGCCTTTGCAGTAAATGTCACACTGTACGTGGAACACTCAATCCTCGCGTGTAATTAAATTGTCCTTTTTAGGTCAGCTGGGTTATTTATGAGATACGGGAGCCAAGCAGACTCGTCGGAAATGGTTGTTTGGACGTTTATTGAAAAAAAAGAAATCCTTAAATTAGTTACGAGTACAAAATGGGATGCTGGAAAATGTTTAGGATGCTCTGCTGAAATCTATCTGGGAAGCAAACTCATTTCCTACTAATGAGCATTTAACATACTCTCACAATACAGTATATGCGCAAAACCTTTTCCCTTTGATTTTGTCTTAATTTTATTTTAATAATGTGTTTTCCGAGGGCACCAACTGCTTATGATATTTACCAAGTTAATGAATGGACAATGTAGGGAAAAATAAAGGTCTCGAAAAAATACCAACTAGTTTTATGTATAATATTGGCTTTTAAAAGGAATAGAAGTAATTTGTCTAGTTATATAAATATTTAAAATTTTAAACTTTTTCTACCTACTGCTGTTTAGAGTTTTAAGCTTAGTCTATCTCATATTAAAAAAAAATGCATACTTTTCTGAACGGAATGCCAATGTTAAAGAAGCTGTTTCCAGAGTTTTTCAGGGCAGTATAATTTTAACCATTCTGGAAAAGTTACAGCACATCTTCATGTTTCATAAAGCCTTTTCCAAATTATACTCCTGCGACAGTATCTAATTTTACATCTTTCTTACCCATTCGAATGCAGAATGCTGAATTTATCAATCCTTAATAATTGGTGACAGAAATAGATGAAATTTGTTGCGGGTATTTGTGCAGTGTCTTTAAAAAGTCATAAAACGCTCTAATCCCAGCAATAGCACGAGGAGAATTCCTCGATTGAGGAAGCAGATTTACGCTTGCATTACGGTTTACGTCTAGGAAATCCTCACTAGACAACACAGAAATGGGGCTTCGTTTTGCTCCGCTCTTGAGCCCTTCTTGGCGCCCACGGCCGAGCGGTGGCTTCAGAACGTGCAATCCCTTAACAGAGCCATAAAGAGCAGGAGGCTGCGTGGGGACACGGGATGCGGCTCCGGAGCCGGACGGGGTGTCGGGGGGTGCTTCAATCTCTATGCAAAAACCCTCGGCCCGACTCGGCGCCGGACGAGCCCGGCGGGGAGTTTTGCTGCGCCGCCGCCGGCCTCACTTGCACTATTGCCTTTTTGCCTGTAACAGAACCCGCTCCGAGGAGGCAGGGGGCAGAAAACGAGGGCGAAGGCTTCAAAACGTGCGTTTTACCAGCCCCGCGTCACCCGCGCGCTGCGGCGCACGGGACGCTCCAATGCCACCTTCGCCCGGGGCAGAGCAGAAGAGCAGCCACCCGGGACCCTGCACCAGCCACGTGGGAAAGAGAATAACTTAATGTACAGCGAGGTTTTTTTTTTAAAAAAAGAACTGCAGCTGCCAATATGATGTTTCCGTTATTTCCTTTCTTTTAATGGGGGAAAATAATTTGCTCTTAAAAGCGGAGGGCTCTGCTGCAAACGGGCCTGGGCTGGAGCTGCGGTGGGTTCCGCTGCGGTGCGCATGGATCACAGAGCGCTGCATTCCCTGTGCGTCCTGTTTGTTGTATATAGGGGCTGTATGAATATAAGGATACCGTTTTGTCATCATCATATCAATTCGACTGATTTCCACTGTAGACGCTGTCTTACTGTGTAGATTTACAAGCCGATCCACTGACTTTGATTGTGTAATTTAACAATAGAACGGATAAATAAAATTTAACTCCAGCCTTCCGCCTGCGACGCGGTTATTCCGTTACGGAGCCGGCGGCGCCGTCGAGGCCGGGGCTGGTGCTGGCGCTCCCGGGCAGGTCGGTGCCTTCCAGCGGTGCCTTCTCCACGAGGAGCTCGAGCTGCAACGTCCCTCTGCCCCGGGAGTCTCCGTAAAGGTTTTTTACCACTTTCCCCTCCTTTTTAAAGCCGTCCTTTTTGGAGAAGCGAGCTGTGATGTGTGTGTGTGTGTCTGGGTGTCCTTTTCCTGTTGCAGCATTCCTGCTCCGGAGGCCTCGCAGGCTCCACCCGGCGTGTCCTGCTCTGCGGAGGGAGCTTCACGTTTCCCAGGACACACAAACCACAGGGATCGCAGGATGTCGAGGGGCTCTTTGTGGAGACGCTGAGTTACCTGCAAGGTCCCTGTGCGGAGCGGGGCCTTGCAGCGCCCTGGATCCCGCACGGAGCCGATTCCCCCTCCGAAAGGAAGCGGGAGAGCGGACGTCGTGTTCCAAGGTGCCCGTGTTCGGGGCGGCGCTCGGGGTTCCCCCGGAGGGCTGCGGATCAGTGAGTTTTTGTCCATGAACTTTTATACAGCACCGTGTACCTGGGTACCTCGCGGTGCTGTTTGCTGCCCGCTGACTAACAACGCACCGGGCGGTTTTCTTGTTCTCTCGAAGTGCACATATTGCCAAAAATGATCAGAAAATGGGATGAGCTGGCAGACCCCAGGGCCAATGGTGTTTCGAGCCATTTCCTCTCGTAAACGGCAGTGGTAACGTCCAGTCCTCGCAGGCGGCTGCTAAATGTCCCTGTGCGGAAGCGGCCGAGCGGAGCGGGGGCAGCAGCACCTGCAAACGCAGCCCCGGCACCCAAAAACCCCGGAACGACCGGCAAAACAGCTCCGATGATTGTCCCCGGGAAATTAGCCTTAATCTCCTAAAGCTGCCTCAGGAAAGTGTTTGACCCTTAGCACAACCTTTTGAGGTTCTCTGCTGCCGTTTCTATTATTATTCCTCTTCAAAATACTATTTTTTTTTCTTTAAGGATAGTCTTTAAAGTTTGAAGAAAACCTGCAAAGAGTTGAAATGATCCCAGTCTGGGTTACAGCTCTTCTTTCAAATCGCTCTGTTTGCTCCCGGGTGCAATTTTATGACTTTTGTCTTAAATAAATAAAAGCAAAAAGGCACAACCACAACCTGCTCCCTGGGCGGCCCCAGCCCCACGAGCCCTCCCTGCCGGTCGCGCTGGCTGGCACCGGGATTCGCGGCCCGCATGGATGCTCCGGGAATGTCCTCGCGGCTCCGGCCGCTCCGCAGCCGCGAGAGGGAGCCGGGAGCCGCCGGGAGCCGCCGGGAGCCGCCGGAGCGGGAGCAGCGGCTCCGTCCCGGAGTTTCCCTGCGGACACGGCGGGCCGGGAAGCGCCTCAATAACCCTCCTCACATCAGAATAACTGCAGCGGGGCCGGCCAGCGCGCACGGAAGCTGAATGCCCGGGAAATCTCGCACGATTTCGGAATAATTAAAAGGGGGATTAATCGGGATGCCAAACAACCTGCCTAACTGCTAATGAACAAAGCTGCCCGCGTGGCTGCAGCCTCCTCCGCAGCGGCAGCGCCCCGAGGTCGATCCCGCATCCGTGTATTCCCGGTGGGAAGGCGACCTGTGTCCGTGCTCTCGGCAGCCCTGCAGCGTGCGGGTGTCCCTCCATGTGGCCTCCCTGCGTCCGGCTTTGGTTCCCTTTAAACATAAACGTGTTTGGCCGCTCCGGGCAGAGGATCAAGGGACCGGGCACCCTGGAGGCTCCCAGGAAGCCCGTGGATCCTGGTGCTCAGGCTCAGTGCCAGAGTTTTATATGTCTTACATTTGCCTTTCAACATTCCTGCTTTTAACGTGCTCTTCTTGTGGCCAAAAGGTGCTCCCGGGTCCCACCCAGCGAGCCCTGCTTTTTCCCAATCCGAGCACCGACGGGCTCGTTGCAGCCCTTTTCCTCTGCCTTTCCGCAGGTTAAGGACCACGTTGTGCTTTGGGGAGGGAAGCAGTTCCTCGGGGGCTGGAACAAATGATGCTTTTCTGTTGGTGCTCGGGATCCTCCCGGGGTTGCGCAGCCCGGCGGCAGGACGTGCATCCAGCAGCACTTCCCGTCGGAGCAGGAGTGAGAGACGGCGCCGGTGCCTCCTCTTCCTCAGTCCTTTGCTGGATGTGTCCTTGATCCCGGCCCTCTGACAGGGCCGTTTGTCCCGGCCGCTTCGGCACAAAGAGGCCAATTCCCAAGCGCCGCCCTGCGGAGGCAGCGGCTGGGATGAAGCCGCGGAGGCGGCTCCCGCTGCCCCTGCAGCCTTTCCCGGAGGAGACGCGGAAGGGCCTTTCCCTGCGCTCGGCTCCGCTCCCGCAAACTCAGCCCGGCGAGTTTCACATCTCGGAACCGTCACCGGTTTCACCGGCAGATCCCACCGGCCGCCAAGGAGGGAGGTGGAAGAAGTCAGGAATTCCCTGCTCGTGGCTCAGGCACAAGGTCCCACGCGAAGGAGAGCTCCGTGCGGATCCCCAAAGCGAAGGGAGTCCCGGGGCCCCGGCACCCGCGGGGGCTCCGGCCGCGCCAGTCGCTGCCCACGTCCCGGTTAGCGAAACCGGAGCGGATCCGCGCTTCGATCCTGGCCTGAGAATAAACACAAAGAGGAAAAAATAATCATGGGGTGGGGATAAAAAAGTCCTTTTTGAAAGGATTTGTACGCGCTGGCCGCGTCCTGCTTGGTATTCAGGCCTGGAAGACAGCGGGAGCCCGCGTGTTTACATCCATACCAAGTTAGGCTTTAATTTAGGCAATATAATGCAATCTATCTTTCTCTGGATTTTAATAGCTTTTCTATTATTTTGCTCCACGGATACTTGGAAATGTGAGCTCCTGTGCTACGTGACTACTTAGGCCAATAAAAGAGCTATTTACTTAACACATTAGTTTGCAGGCACCCTCCTATTAGGCCGCTGGCGGAGGCGCCTCCGGCCCCGGCTGTGGCTCTGAATGTGCATAATTAATTAATAAATGTTATTTGCGGGACGGCCGCTCCGGAGCATCACGGCTCTCCTTGACCGAGAAATTCTGTCTCTTCGAGAGCTAATGAAAGGTTTAGACTTTTTAATTTATTTTCTTAGATTAGACTCAGAAAATAACCTTATTATTCTAATAGGTGGATTAGTCCCTGAGGAAGATATGAATAAATGAAGAAGTGATAGGTGAAAAATAGGCCAGAGCCGCTATTACAGCAAAGTCTTCCCGGCCTTTTAATTCTGGGTTCAAAACCATGGGAAATCAGACTCCGGGAGCACGAACAACGCGGCCAGCCAGTCGCGTGGACCAATATATATATTATTTCTGCAGGAAATAATAGAATTGCTGCGAGAGCAAACATTTGCTGGGGAAATGCAGCTTGGGCGCCTGTTGCATGGAATCTTCCTGGGTTGTGTCTGCCCGGAGCGAGGCCGCTTTGGGGCTGTCCGCGCTAGAGGGAGCTCTGGAAAAGCCGGAGCGCTCCGGGCGCGAGTGGAGCTCGACACGCGGATCCGCTCGGGGACGCTGGACCTGGGACGGGCCCTGCGTTTCGGCAGCACCGCGGCGTTCCCGTCGGGAGGGCCGGGACCCGCTCCCGGCTCCGCAGCGTTCCTGCTGCTTGTCCCATCCGGAGCGCTCCGCAGAGCCGGAGGCGGCAGCGGGTCCTTCCCGGCGTCCTTGGCCACGCGGGCGCCGTCCCGAACGGGTGCCAGGGCGCAGTGAGTCATCCCGCTCCATGGAATTCGCCGCTCCCGGGCGGGGTCCCTCCGAAATGCCAGGGCATTTCCTGAGAAACATAAATCGCTGCTGCGATTCCCGCCGCGCGCGGCCGATCCCCGCCGGACAGGCGGGATGGAGGTGCCGGTTTTCATTTTTTAAGAGCAAAACCCACCGTCTCCAGGACCTCCCCGCGCAGCAGGAACCTTCGCTATTCCCCAAGCGACGCGGAGCGGCCGGCCCCGGGATGGAAACTCCGGGCCCCGCTGCCCTCGGGACACGGATTCCCATCCCTGCGGCCGTTTGGCCACGCGGCTCCCAACACGGAGCTGCTCCCGCTGCTCCCGGGTGTCCACGGGAACCCGCTCCCTGCTCTCCCTGCGCTCCCGCTCCCGGCTCGCTCCCATTCCCGGCACTCACCTTCCACCCGGGGTGTCTCTCCTGCCCCAGCTCCCTCTCTTCCCAGCTCCGCAGTGCAGGGTTATTAATAAAAAATCACAGCGCCGCGTGCAGCCCGCGCCGGCACATCCGTCAATGTCACCCAGACCCGACACCCGGTGGTTTTTCCATCTTTAGGTGTCTTTTTGCCTCGGCCGCTGTTTCGAGGGAGGGAGGATGCATGGGAAGCAGCGAGCACGAGGCAGCCCGCGCCGTCCTTCGCGGTGAAGAAAAACCAGATTTGCCAAAATTCACTCGCTGCAAAGAAAAGGGCTTCTACCCCAGGCAGGTTAATGCAGCCAGGTCGGAGCGGGTGCACAGGGCCGGTCCTGCCGGGCATCGGGGGTGGAAACTGGGATGAGACGGGGCCGGATGCTCCTTCCAGGCCTCTGCACTCGATGGCACACGAGGAGATGCAGGAATCGCATCCCTGGATGGGTTTGGAATCTGTCCTGTGAGAGGGCTCGTTTCCTTCCCGAATGGACAGCCCTGCAGTGCTGCTCCTGGAAGGAAACTCCCTTCTCATGCTGGGATTTCTCTGGATCCTGCTCTTGCAGAGGCCGGTTGGCCCCGTGCCCGCGTGGCTTTGCCCTCCCCGCGCTGCCAGTCCTGCCCCCGTGCCCATGTCCTTGGCATTGGGGACATGGTTCCCTCCATCCCTCCCAGCACGTGCTGCCTCCTGCTGCTTCCTTTAGCAGCCAGGAGCCAAGGGCCCCCGCGCTGCTCCGAGGGGCAGCGGATCCTCCCGCTGCTCCCGCTGCTCCGAGGTCCCTTCCCGCAGCCGGAGCACAAACCTCTCCCGCCCGCTCATCCCTGGCCGGGACATTCCGGAGAGCTCTTAACAGCCCTGGATTCAGCGGCCTCTCCGTCCCGCTGGGACCATTTTCTCCCTTTTCCCGTTCCAGGGCAGCCCAGGATACTCCTGTTCCTTTTCTCTAGGATTTAAGGTTTACCCAGCTGGTCGGCTGCCTTTGCCCGGGGTTGAGTACACAAGCAGCTGTGTGCTCAGCCTTGAACGCCTCAGACAGCCCTGTAGAAACACCAGGAAGCTTGGAAAGACCCTGCAGTTCTGCTCCGGCCCCAAACCAAGGTGCCAGGGAAGGGCAGTGCCCGCCGCCTCGCACGGAGCCTCGGGAGAAATCCCATGGTGGAACGTGCGGCCGGCTGGAGACGGGGGCAGCGCCGCGGCCGCTCCGCCTGCCCCATCCCGGCGTGAGTCAAAACGAGGGAAAATAACAGCCTTCCCAGGAGGGAGAACAATAATTTGCAGCTGCAAATGGCCTTTCATCCGCAGATCAGAGCGGCGTCTCGCGCACTAACCGGCTCCGTGTCCCTGGTCCACGTTGTCCCCATTCCGCAGCAGGAGGGTGAGGACGGGCCCCGGCTCGTGCCCATGGTTGGACAACAGGCGCAGGGGCAGCTGCCCTGTTCCCGAGCTGGTGTTCTCCATGCAGCAATCACTGCTTTAGCTGGAGGAAAACGCGAATGAGCAAGGTGAGCCCTACCAGGGCCGTAAATACAGCAAGGCAGGAAGCTTTCCGGTCTCCTAAAATTTTCAGGAATGTATGTGTATGTGTATATGTATGTATATGTGTATGTAATATGTATGTGTATACTTTTTTATTTACAACATATTTAAAAAAATAAGTCAGAGTTCTTAAATATTTACCTTACTAGGTATCTGTATGAAGGTGGGGACACACCCTGAATAGTTGGTTAACTAGGACATTGCCAGGAGCACAGAAAACAGGTTTACAAACCCTGTACGTGGGGTTCTCCATGCGCCCTGGGGAGCCGCACGGTCCCCACGTCCGCCCCCCGCTCCCCGGAGCTCAGAGACCTTCCCTAGTGCAAGTGCAATATGTTCTCCTGGGAAGTGTTTAATATATTGAAAAAAAACAGAAAAGAAA
Source organism: Tinamus guttatus (assembly GCF_059628265.1). Lineage (NCBI taxonomy): Eukaryota > Metazoa > Chordata > Aves > Tinamiformes > Tinamidae > Tinamus > Tinamus guttatus. Next base: position 569,661 of record NW_028289621.1, read on the forward strand.
TTTCAGGGAATCTCCCTCTGGGCTGGGGGTGCCCCAGGCTCTTCTTCCCTCCCCCTGGGCTGGGTATCTCCAACCTGCGCCCTGCAGCGCTCAGTGCCCCAAGGGTGTTTCGTGGGACTCTGGGCTACAAACCTTGAATATTCAGATTTCCAGTGGGTAAAATGAAACACGAGTTGCTGGGCTGCAGGAGGGAACTGAGATGTAAGAGCCTGTGAAATAGGGGAGAAGGGTCACCTCGTTCAGCCTTCAAAATGTCTGCAAACATTTTGGAAATAGTGCGTGCCAGGTGGTGTTTTTGTGTCTGAAAATGGATGTGCGAGGTGCTGGGCCACGAAAACCAGCACAGCCCCGCGCTGCCCTGCCGTTGCACCGGGAGCCTTGCTGCACAGAGCAAGCACAAGGGAGTCTGTTACTTCTTCCATTTTATAAGCGGGTAAATTAAAGGTTGCAGGGGCTGTGACTCGCTTCAGGTCATGGAGCAGGTTTGGGGCAGGAGCGAGGCCCAAAAGCCTGAAAACCGTCAGTCTCCCGCCTCGCAAGGTGGGATTCATTTCCTCTGTTAATCGTAGCCTTGTTTATAAGCTCCGTTTCATGATTCAGCTTTCCTGCAGTCAGCAGCAGCTCGCCACCAAAGCAGGGCAGCATCTCAGGAGGAAGGTGCAAAGGGAGCTCGGGGAGCTCCCCGCGAAGGGCAGCTCGGTTCATGAAATGAGGGATCTCGAAGAACTGCGTCCTCTGCTCAGAGAACTGCTCTTTTTGGCGAGGATCAATCCGAGATTGCCAAACCCGGAGCCGTCTGGAGCGTTTGCTGTGCAGATCCCCGCCGCTGCTGCCGCCCTGCCAGGAGCACCAGCCTCTCCTCGCCGCCGATCCCGCTCCGCGCGGCCGGAGGGACGGGCGGATTTGCTCTGTCCTGCTCTTTCCTCCGTCCTGCCTGCAGGTCAGGACATCAGACGTGCATTGCTCTTCAGACCGAAACCTGGAGCCCAACCAGGGGTTTTAGATGATTAGATTTACGTCTCAGGCTAGACCCAGTGCTGAGAAAGCGCTCCAGGAACGTCCTGCGTGACCATTTGTGTCCCTGTTGTCACTGTCCTTGTGTGAACAGCCCTGCTCCTCTCCTCCAACAACCATGCGGCCAGGGCTTGCTCTCTGCTGCATAAGCTTTCCTGTGAATATGGGGCAGTGATTTTACTACTATTTACTGGATTTTGCTCTGTAGAGGCACGTAGAAATAAAACTGCCCGTGCTACCAGGTCTCTGCTGGTCACAGCGCCCAGCATTTTGGCTGGAGCGGCTGCCAGAGGCACTGGGGCTGGCAGGGGATGGGACTGGCTGCCCACGGGGTGCATTTTGTGTCCTAGTTCCGAATGTGGCCTTGCTCTGGGCCAACAGCACGGGACACCAGGTGCCCATCGCCCGCAGGTGCGACGTGCCGCCTACGCGGCTGTTTTCATCCCATTTAGCAGATGTGGAAACTGAGGCACAAAGCGATGGCCCCCATTTCCCAAAGTGGCTGCTGCTCTGGGCTAATGGGGCTGACTCGCCTTTTGGTCTCACGTGGGTGAGCTCCAAATCAGCAGCCACCGGGAACACGCTGGCCCGTGTTACATGCCCGTGGCCACGCGGCCACCGGCAGCAGGATATGAGCAGAAGCTGCGCCCTGAGACACAATCTCGTGATGCAAACTTGAGATCGTCCTTCCTTTTTTGAAAGGGGTAATCCTTTGTCCTTGCAGCAGCAGGAATTTTCCATAAATGTGATTTTTTTACACATCACTGTGTGTTTAATGTTTAACAGTGGGATCATTATAGTTTTATTAGCAGTATGTAATGCTTTTTCATCTTCAACTGACTTTGCAAACATTAACTAATTGATTTCAGCTACGAAGCAGCGTGGGGGTAACTAAGGAGAGAGGTTAAGTGGTCTGCTCCTGGTCACAGAGGAAGTCATTGTCAGAAGAGGGGGCAGAAATTAGGGCTCCCAGTTTGCCGCCTAGACGATGAACACCAGTGTTTTTATTACAGCCATTTCCATTAATGCCGCTTTCAAACACCCTCCGTCTGCGTCTTTGGGCTTCTGTTGGAGCTCACCCTTGACAAAATCTAGCAAATGTCGCTGATGCCCGCAAAAAGAAATGGCAATTGACTTTATTTTCTTCGATGATCCAATAGTTGGTATTTGCTGATTGTTTGCAGCGCAGCCTAACAAAATGTGTAATTAAAAATATCCATATCAGAGAGAATTAGAGGCTAAAATCAGAAATCACTGGGCTGCTTGCAGTCGAACTCTTTGTAGTGTTTTCTTAAGGGCAGCGTTGGGGAAGACTGACTTGAAGCATCCTGAAGACATCTAGGAGGAAATTAGCTCCTCGTTTGCAGTATGCAGAACATGTACAAGGGCTTTATGATTTACGCTCTCATCTGCTTCACATTGCGCCTGTTTTCCCTTGCGACTGTCCTGGCGTACGCAATTTTCTGTTGCAAAATAGGAGCGAAAATGAGCAGTGCAGCACGGAAGGGCTGTGCTGTGACCGAGGTAAGGGCGTCCGCGGCTGGAGGGGACACGGCCCCTTGGTGGTGCGGGGCGAGTGACACGTGGTGGTGGCTTTGGGGACAGGGGGGATGCAGCCCTTCAATGGAGGGATGGAATGGTGGCTTTGGGGATTGAGGGGACACAGACCCCTTGGGGGGATTCAATGGTGGCTTTAGGGACACAGGTGATGCAGTGCAGGGATGCGATGGTGACTCTGGGGACGGAGGGGACACAGTCCCTTGGTGGAGGGGGGGGATGCAATGGTGGCTTTGTAGACAGAGGGGATGCAGTGGGGGACGGCACGGTGGCTTCAGGGACACTGGGGTGGCAGCCTCTTGGTGGGGAGGTGTGATGGTGGCTTTGGGGACAGAGAGGATGCGGTGGGGGGACACAGCAGTAGCTTGGGGGACAGGAGGGACGCAGCCCCTCAGCCAGGGGATGTGGCGGTGGCTTTGGGGATGGAGGGGACCACGTGAGGGCTCGTGATGGTGGCTTTGGGGATGGAGGGAATGCAGCGGAGAGTTGGGATGGGGCCTTTGGGGGTGTAGGGGACACAGCCCTCAACGGGGGGACATCAGGATGGCTTTGGGGGCAGGGGAGGTGCAGTGGGGGGACACAATATTATCTCGGGGTTGGAGGGAGCGTAGCCCCTCAACAGGGAACACGCTGGCGGCTTGGGGACGGAGGGGACAATGTGGGGGCACATGATGGTGGCTCTAGGGATGATGTGTAGGGGCAACACGGTGTCTCTGGGGGCCGACACAGCAGGCGGAGGCCATGGCGGCTCCGGCCGCCGTGCAGCCCCGGTCCCGGTGCCAGGCCTGGGCCTGCCCGCCGGCGCGCCATTTCCGCGCACGAGGAGGAGGCCGCAGCAGCCGAGCGGTAATAGGGAGGACGGGGCGGCCACGGGAGCAGCCCCGGGCCCGCCGCCGCCCCGGGGCCCTGCTCGGCGCCCAGGTGGGCCCCGCCGGGCCGGGCCGGGCCGGGCCAGGCCGCGCGGTTGCCATGGCAGCAGGCGGCGGCGGGCGCCATGCGGCGGCCCGGGCTCGGCGGGAGCGGCGGGGCCGGCATCTCCCCGCCGTGCGCGCGGGCGGGCGGGCGCGGAGGCAGCGCGGGCAAGAGGGAGGGGGAAAGGGCGGGCGGGGAGGCGTTAAAATGGCGGCGCGCGGGCGGCCCCCGCGCTAACCCGGCCCCCGCGGCTCGCCCCGTGCCGCCGGCGCGTGGCACGGTGCGGCCGCACGCTGCCTGCTAGCGCCGCCGCCGCCAAGGTAAGGCCGGGCCCCGCCGCCTCCTCCTCGGCCCCCGCCTGCGCCGCGCTGCCCTCCGCCATGTGCCCGCCGGTCCGGTCCCCTGCACCCCCCTTCCCCAGTCACCCAAAAAACCCCGCCGCCCGAGGGGTGACCGGCCTCGCTCCCCTCCCCCCTCAAGTCGCCTGTGGGGGGGGACCGGGTCGCCCCCCTAACCCCTGGGGACCCCCCCCCAAAATGTCCCCCCCGAGGGGGCTCCACGGGTGTCCCCCCGGTTCCCCGCAGCGCGGGGACGCGCGTGGCGCTGCCGCGGCCTCGTGTCTCTCCATCCGCCACGCGGGAGGTGCCGAGTGTATCCGCGCGCGCTCCCACTTTATCTAATTCTATTTATTTGGGGTTTTTTATTTTTTGGGGTGTGTGGGGGGGTGCGACGAAAGTTTTTGGCAGTTCCCCGGCAGCCGCCGGTCACCTTGTCCCCGTGTCCAAGCGGTCGCTAAAGTTTTGTCCTGCCACAGCAGCTCCCTTCACACCTGATTTGTATTTTTATTAATTTTTTAAAAATATTTTTCGCCCCCCCAGCGCCTTGCTTCTTTGTCTGTGTGAACGGTGCGTTATGACGGGTTCCCGTCCGGCTGCCTCTCTCTGCTAATTTGCGTGCAGCCGCTCGAGCAGGTTTTTATTTCCTTAAAAAAGCAGCTGCAGAGGGTTGTTTGGTGCCTTGTTAGAGCGCGTTGCTCGTGTTTAGCACCAGTCCTTAATTAAAAGCAAAAACTCATTTTTCTTACAGTCATCTCAATTGTTGAAAGTATTCCAGATACCGCCTTAAAAAAAATCTCACAAAATTAGCACAATTTTGTGGTTAGATCAGAACCGAAACAGACTTTTTACTTCTGTAAAAGCAGCCCAAACTATGTGGTGGCCTCCCCGGTTCCCTCTCACATTACTGTAGGGACTCGAAGGGAGGGGGATTTTTTAAATTATTTTTGTTTTTTTGGGCTCTTATGAAGACATGCGCATTTGTTCGTTCTTGCCACTGCACTGGAGTCTGCCTAGAAACAAAGAACGCAGCCTGGCGAAGTTGATGCTGGCTCTGCAAGTGTCTGGCTTTTTTTTTTTTTTTTTTTTTTCCCCTTTTTTCCTTTCTTTTTTTTTCGCGTCCTTTACTGGTGCCACGGTTAAAGCGCTCTAGATACTTCCACGAATGATTTCCATGTGCGTGCTGCGGGCGGGCACCCCCTCCCGACCCTGCCAGGCCGGGGCTGCGCGTTTCGGAGCGCGCAGCCATGATAGATAGAGCAACTTCTCCCATTTTCCGGCGGCCCTGCCGCCGTGACAGCTCTCGGTAGGTGTTGCCTTCGCCGCGGAGCCTCCCCCTTGCTGAATCATTGCGGCGCGATGGCCGGACAGCTCGGCTGCTCAGGGAGCCAAATATTCCCCCCCAGACCATGAAGCGATTGCGAGGTGAGGCGGGAGGGGAGGAAGGGAGCTGGTCGCCTTCGGCCGAGGCTCCCACGTGCGCTTGGGCTCCGAGGGGAAGAGGTTTTCCCCTTCCTTTCCGCCGTTCCGAGCTCCCTGGGGGAACACGGGGTGCTCGAGGGAACAGGTCGCGCAGCCGGGGGGCTCGGAGGGGCTGCTCCTGCGGCTTTGCCATCCCCAAAGCTCCCTTGGCACCGCCGTGTGAGGGCAGCGGCTGTTTTGGGGAGCGGCGGGTGAATCGGTGGCGCTGGGGAGCGATGGTTGTTGGCTGCGATCCTGCAGCGTGTTTGCACAGACGAGCGTGAGCGGCGCGGCGTCGTGACTGTGGTGCTCGTCTGAAACCGTTTGTTTATTCTGCACTCGTAGAGGTCGTTGTCCTCAATCCTGCAAGGAAATAGTGGTCTGTTTTCCTTCTTCTTGCCCCCTTCTCCCCTCCAGTGTGTGTATGAGAGAGAGAGAAAATAAAGTGCTGCTACGTGCTGCTTTTTGGATAAAGAGTATGGAAGTAAGAGGTGGGACGAGAAGTTTTGAGTGGGGGAGACTAAATTATAGTAGTTGTTGGACATGTAATGTGATCCTGTAATTAGAGCGCGGTTCTAGTCTATACCACATTGAGACTGTTGAGTGTCTGCGTTGGAACAGTCTGAATTAAGCCGGTTCTTCTGGGATTATGCAGCAGCAGAATAAAGCAGCTAAAGTTTCCATGCAGCAGCTTCTGTGGGGTTGCAGGGATGTGTTTCCCCCCAGTAGGCACTTTTTGGGTTGTGTTGCTTTTAAGGCAGCGTGTGGAAGCCGCAATAGTGCTGCTCTCCAAGCTGGAGCAGTGCCCTGTGTGGCCCCGTCCTGCTCCCTGGAGCTTCGGTTACAAACGAAGGCCCTAGTTCTGTGTTTCAGCCCTGGGAAACACCTCCCAAAGGATGGACTGTAGCACAGGCCTCTCTTAGGGATTCCGCTTTGAGCCTTTTGCCCAACAGAAGGATATAAAAGATGCTGTAATTTGGTCTTAAAACTCGCCTTTCCCCCCAGTGTGTACCCTGAGGAGAGCTGCGTTCCCGAGCGGGCCCAGAGCTCACGTGCCTGGCTCTTGGCAGTGCTCCCCAGCAGCGAGACAAGGTCCTCGTGGTGGCATCGAGCGGCTCCGATTTGCTCCAGTTTTGTCCCATGCCGCCTCCGGGGCCCTGGCGGTGCCATTAGACACGTGTAGACCTTAACGCTGTGCGAGGTTGCTACGTGGGAGCACTAGCCCTCCTTACAAAGGCTGATTCCTTTTGGGGTTTGTGTATATATTAATATATAAAAATATATATAGGCATGGTGCGTATTTAAATGAACTCGTTTTAGAGTAGTGATGGCCCGGAAAAGTTTGAGAGCTATTTCAGCTTCTGAAATTGGAAAAGCAGGTGTTTCTGCCTGAAAGACAAGGGGCTATACATGAGCTTTTGGGAGCCTTTATGGCAGAAAGGTGCAGTCCGTTCTCAGATGCAGCCGCTCTTCCCAGAAGTGGCTGTGGTTCACATCTGTGCTTGCAGATGTGCTCAGTGTGGATCCAGCTGTGGATCTGTTAGCCCGCCGGTGCCTTCCAAGCCAGGCCGCGGTGGGGATCCGAGGCAGCCCTGGAGGCTGGGAGGAAATTGCTCCTGGGTGTTGTAACCTCCCGCGCCTCTGACCACCTCCTGCAGCGCGTGAGCAAGTCCGAAATCCGGGAGCCGCCAAGGGGGAATGTGGGGGGCTCCAGGGAGGATGAGGGACTGGATCTGCTCGCTGGCCTCTGCCCTTGCTGAAGAGGAGGGATGCAGAGCACTTGTCTAGCCGAGGCCCTGGTGTTGCAGGAACGGATGCAGTTTTGCATCCACGTAGGTGACTTTTCTAGTGGGTTTCATGCCCAGTTCCGCTATGAGCAATGGTGGCAGTGCTTGGCTGTCAGGGGATGGCTTGCGTGAGGCTTGAGAGGTATTCTTAGATTTTGTGGGTCTAGTACTTTATTCCTGTGCTTGTTCCAGCTTAGCAAGGTGGAGCAGATGTATCTTAATGTTTTGCACCCAGGCTGTCCCCAGAATAGAGGTTTTAAGGGACTGTCTGATGTGTTCAAGGGAGCATCAGTAAGGCATATGCTGTAATAAAAACTGGGGCGTTTTAGCTTTTTTACCTCTTGCAGCACAGCTTCCAAATTGCTCTCCACAGCACCTGCTTCCAAACAGAAGTGGTCCTGCTCATGGGCCTTTGCCCTGGTCTCCTCCCCGTCCTCACGGGTTAAACGTAACCTTGCAGGAAGGTGGCAGAGAGGACTGCTTGTCCCAACTGGCCCCGTCCCCCGGCTCGCTGCGCCTCATGGCCACACAAACACTTGGGCCCGGGTTGTGCAGCCGGAACAGGTCGAGGCTGGACTGCTGCCCTCGTTAGCAGCCCTCACTTAGGATGATTAAACTGTGAAACTGCATTGCTGGTGCCTTGCAAATGGATCTTTCCCCGTCACCAGCGCCTGCAGCCTAGTCAGGAACCTGAAAGCAAGTCAGGATTTTCTGTGTGGTTAGTGCAGGCACAGGTGGTGATTATGCATTGCAGCCGGGATTTAGTTACTGGGTAGCAGCAACTAAAGCAGGGTGAGCGCCGGGCTCGGGCAGCGGAGCAAACCCCGCTGTGACTCACACGGCTTTGCGCAAGCTGGCCTCGCTGGCCACACAGGGCTACAAGGCCTGGCTGGAAACTAGAGCGCGTGCTAGAAACGCGATGCTCCTCGGTGAGCAGGAGCCCCGCTTTCCCCAGGCAGACCTCAGAGCTGCGGGGTTTTCCTGGATTCTGGAACGAAAGGCCGAATGCCCAACCGAAGAGCTGCCGCTTCCAGCAGACGTGGCACGTTGGGCTTGCTCAGGGCCAGCCTCCCAGAAGGGCAAAAGGCAAGAAAAGCCTTTGCAAAGGGCCAGAAATGTCCAACCGGGCAACGACAGCAGCTGGAAGGGGAGAGGAGAGGATGTTCTTGCTCTACAGTGTGTGTTTGCCCTTAAGATACCCACATTTCAGTCTTGCTTGATGCGCAGTGTTTGCCCTGTGTAATATCTCAGTGAGCAGTTTTGATTTTGTAAGGAATTGCTGGTGCAGGAATGGGGCCCCTCTAGCTGCCCGGGAACCAGTTACTTGTGCACAATGCACTGGTTGGCTTGTTAGATTTTTTTGTTTTATTTTTTTTAGTTTATTTTAATCAGTCTATTTCAGACCTCTGGGCAGCGCATACACCTTTCTCAAAGGCAGTGCTCAGTTCCTGGTTGTGGTTTAAATGCAGGCTTGCACGTCATTCTGAAACACTGTCTAAGCTGGAACATTTTTGATACCAAAGCATTTTGTAACTATATTCTTCTTAAATGCAGCATTGTGAGCACCCTGGAGTTTTTCTCTCCATGTGCTTGCTCCCAGAATGGAGTTCCTTTTACCTGCTGTGTGTAGAACCTGTATCACCATTTTAGTTTGCAGCCTCTCGACTCACGTGTGCGTGCGAATTGCTGCTCCTGGGTAGCTGGTTTCCTGGATTTATGCAGGGACGCTGCTGCAGTTGTGCACGTTGTCTGCTAGGCCGCAGAAAGGTGCATGTCCTCCTGGTTTTCCATGGCAGCTTCCAGGAAGGACTGTCTATCCAGAGCACTGTTACTTTCCCCCATTTTAACTGGTGTCAGCAGATATAGCGAGGTAAATACTTTGTTTTTCCTCTCCTTCCTCCCATCCTGATGCTAAGGGTCCACCTTGAGAATGAGTCTCCGTATACAACTTGCATGGAGCAAATGTGTGGCTCGGCCTGTTCACTTGCTGCATAAAGGGAGGCTCCTCCAGAGCTGAAGCAGTGGAGCCAGGATGTGTCCTTTTTGCTAGCACACATACCCCAGCAGTGAGCCGAAAACCCGGGGCCTTCAGAGCTTGGTATTTTGTGTGCGAGGGCTCCTGAGCGCAGGAAATGAGCGCCCGGCGCCGGAGCAATCGGAGCGGCGCTGGGCCCTGCGCAGGGCTGCGTGCGGCCCGCAAGCTGTGTCAATAGAACTCCACTCACTCTGCAAACAGCCTCGTGATGGGCTTTGCCTGGCAGCTTTCCTCGGGGAGGGCCTTTTTTTTTTTTTTTTTTTTTTTTTTTTTTTTTGAGAAAGATCGCAGTTTTTGGCAGCCCTTCTGACTGCCCTTTTTGGACTCCCGTTTAATGTTCTTTCCTTGGCATGCCCAACTTGGGTTTTGTTGGGAGGCTTCTTGGGCGCAGTAAGAATTTCGTACCACACGATAACGTGAGCGCAAGGAGTTTCCTTCCTGCGGCCCAGCCCCGCAGCCAGAGCAGCGTTTGGGAATGCAAAGGTGATGGATGTAAAAGGATATGAGGTAGGACTGGAAATTGCTGCGCATGGGAGAGCGTGCTCATGTGTGCCTACTGCAGAACAGTGGCACAAAACACACGTCCTTGTAAAAGTCACGGATTGTAAGGGGCACAATATGTGCTTGTGCATGTCCAGGGGTGCTCCTTTTCCCCCTCGATTCCATACAGCCTCATGTATTTCCTGGGATCTGTGGTAGGTGACACAGATTCTGCTCTGTTACCCTAGTGTGAATGTGCCGCGGAGCCAGCGTTGTTCTCGTGGCCGTAACTTAGCCTGTTGCTTGTGTGTGTCTGTGTTTTAATGCACACAAATCAAAATTCTTGTTCTGCTTCGAGTATTTTACACATGGCACGTAATCTCTTAAAATCTTCTAGGCAAATGTGCTTGAGCTAATAAAAACAATAATTATAAGCTTTTCTGAGAGCAGCATTTTAATTAAAAAGTCAGATTCCGAGCTATTTAATGTATAGTGTTTGTGTAAACAGCAGCTTCTGTTGCATTACATGCATGATATTCACCATTTGTTCTGCTGAAGTCTTAAAGCCAATCTCTTTGGTGCCGAATTATCTTCTTTTAAATTAAAGATGTTGGGCTGGCAGTCTGGCATGATTCTTTCTTGCAGGTTCCTGGGTCTGTCCAGCACTTCTTAAAGCTCCAGCTCCTTGACTTCAGCGATGACTTTAAAGTCATCGCTGTTTTGTCTGTATTGTCTTTCTGGGTTATTCCTGTCACTTCATAGGAAAGCTGGAAAAAAATAATTGGGAAGTAACATACAAGGTCAAAAAACCAAAGTAATTCAGAGCTATTATTTCAAAGCAACACAATTATGCTTTAAGTCAATTGAGGCTTTAAGTAATTTCTCAAGGTTTGCTGTTGATGAGTAAACCCAAGTTTAGCTCCCCAAATATGGCCATACCGAAACAGGTCTGTTTGGCTGGTGGAAATGGAGAGGGCTGCGCCGAGAGCAGGGGAATTTCCATAGTATCCGCAGGCCCGGACGCTGCTCCTGCAAGGCCAGCGCCTTTCTGCATGTTTGGAGTTATTCCTGCAGACGATGATTTATTTCTGCTAGCTAAAAGACCTGATTCTTGCCCCTGTGAGCGTTAATAACCAGTCCTTAATGTTTTAGGTGGGAGTAGCACTGGGGCCTAGGAAAACAGAGCCCAAACGCAGGCGCTCGTGGGCTGCGACAGGCACCGACAGGAAACGCCGCTTTCGCTGCCGCCGCTCGGAGGCCACAGCTGGGTAATTTGTTTTTACTTCCTGTTCCCAATCTGTTTGGGTCAAAAGTAGCGGCGTTTTTTCATATTAAGATGCTTGGCTTCATTCTGCAAGGCAGCAATAAATTTCACACCAGACACAACATGTTTCTTCTGTTTCAGAGCCTCTTTATTGCTGCCTTTGCCTTTTAATCTGGATGGTGAAATCTTTATTAGTACCTTTCTTATTACATAGACCTGCTTTTCAAGGCAGGCCGAGCGCTGCTTGTTCTGCCTCTCTTTTTTGAGGGTCAGGCCTCACCTCGCTGGGTCGCTCAGCACAAGGACATGGGGTTTCTCCTCCCACATCCACCCAAAGCTCCACGATTGACGCTTGCTGCTCTTAACCGAGCCTGTAACTCTGTTGTTTGCTCTCCCATCCACCCGTCAGCCAGGTGTTTTTACAGACACAGCAGATATCATAGGATCCTCTCAGATGCAGCCCGAAGGCTTTGAAAAAAACCTGGGAATGAGGCAGAGCTGGCACCTCTCCAGGCAGTGGGAAGTCCTGGCCCGGGGCGCTTGTTGCGTTTCCAGATCCGTTTCGGTTGCGCCGTCCCCGAGCCGCAAGGACGAAGTGGTAGCGCGGGGCTGTTGACAAGGCCGCGTCCGCCTGTTCTTGCCCCGTGACACACAAACGCTCTCGTTGTCTCGCAGAAGAACCAGAGCCGGCGGCTGCCTCGTGAGGTGCCTTGCATGGACCCCTGCCTCGTCTCTGCTGCCCTTGGTGGCCTGGGGACTTCCCAGCTCGGCCGACGGCACCGTCATATGAAACGTTGTGTGGCCGGCGCTCGAGGGCCGGGTTTGGAACGGGGCGGCTGCTGCTGCAGCTTAAGGGCAGGCTCGTCCCGTGTCATGTGCTAAGGGGAGAGATCTGCTTATCAAAGACCTGAGATCCGGTCAGGAGGGCCAGCAAAGTCTCGGCTGTGTCCAGCAGATTTCTTTGTGCTGCACAGTGCCACCATCTCGTTCCTACAGAGATGCTGGTGTTTGTGAGCTCAGCCCAGCTGCGCAGTGTGTCCTTGCTCCCCTGCTCGAGCGATTGCACCATTCCGCGTGCTCCCTTCCCCTGGAAGCTGCTTCTCCTGCCAGGCCTCCCCTGCTCGGGTGCAGAACCCTGCAGGATCCGTCCGTATCCCTGCTCCTGGAGCCTGCACCCACGTCCTCCAATGTGTTTCTGGTGTAAACGACGGTGAGGAGAGAAACCCGAGCGGAGCTTGTGCAGCTGGGGAGGCTCTTGGGAGAGGGGCCTGGCAGAGGGAGAGCGCCCTGTTCCTGGGAGCGCCTGGGTGCTGCGGAGCTCCCTGGGGCTCCCTGCATTCCGGGAGGACCGGAGCCGGCAGCTCCGTGCCCTTCAAACGGGCACTGGTGCCGAAGGCAGGGGAGCCTCCCTGGGCCGGCTTGGGCCCCCTTGGCTGGGGCTGGAGTCCCTTGCTGTGGAGCTGCCTCTTTCTGTAAAATGTAGATGGAAACAAGTGTGGGAAGATTCCAGTGCGAGTGCCCATGATGTCCGGCAGCAAGTGCATTTCGTTGGTGTCTTGCTTTGCTCGTGGCTTTCCTTGAAGTTGTCTTGGGTATTTGTTCTGTTTGGGCAGAGGATTTTGCAGTCTGATTCAGAACTTTAAAGTGGCAGGAGTATTTCCTGTGGAAGTTAGCCCTGGCTGACTTTGCTCGTTTTACTGTGCTACATCTTCAGTTCTTAGTTCATCGATATTTTGCTTTAAAGTGGCTCAATTCCTAGAGGAGTAGCACGCAGCAGTGTCCGCAGTTAGAATCTGAACTTTCACTGGGAACAACCTAAACCCCAAGCCTGGATTTGGTCACCGGTGAGAGGCAGCTGTTGATCCTGGGCCAGACTTGCTTTTGGAGTTGCAGAGAAATTACCTTTTTAAAAAAAGTGGGATAAATTGTTAAATTAGCAGCAGAAATGCTTTTTTTAAAATACCCGTGACAACTGCCAAGGGAGGGAAGTCCCTTACAACAGCCCCAGGACAACATCACTGTAGTAGTCCCAGTGCAGCTCCCCACAAACAGACGTGACACTGGGAGGATGGCAAAAACCCCGGGTGCTTGACGTGACAGAGGAATGGCTTGAAATACATTTGATGTCAGTAATCATCGTATTAGCCATAATGTGCTTCTGTGAAGTGTGTGTGTGTGTGTGTGTGTATATATATATATATATATATGAATGGAACTACATTAATGGAACTACATTACTAAACGCAGAGTGTTTCCCCTCTTCTCTGCCTTAGCATGAGCTCCCATGAGCCCGGGTCGCTCCGCTGTGTTTTGGGGCAGCAGCTGCGGGTGGTTGACGTGGTCGCAGATCAGCAGCGGTTCCTGCAGCCCGGGTTCCTCGGCCACGCTCCGATCCTGCGCGGCGCCTGCGGGTGCCATGGCTGCTTCAAAACAGCTTTCATTTTCTCGCAGGTTTTTGGCTTTCCGCAGAGCGGTTCTCAGGAGGGGGATCTCGGGGAGCAGGGCACAAGAGCGAGGACGGTCTGTGGTGTTGTTTGATGCGCATCTTTCTGCAGCATGTACCAAGGGGGAAACACGAATGGGACAGTTTGAGGCACTGGATGCCGTAAAATTAGGTGGATTGTGGAGGCAGGGGTGGGACGGGCCTTAGGATTCATGTTTGAGAAGACCGAGCATCTAATGTGGGACAGCAGTGGAGGGGGACGCGGCAGCATCCGGTGCCTTTAGGAGGGGGCTGTCGCGGGTGACCGTGCAGCTCCGAGGAGGGCCCTGGGCTCCTTCCCGTGCGCCCCGCTCGGCATCGGCATCTGCGTGCGTGTGACGTTGTTCATCGTGGAGATCGAGGCACCCAAACGAGAGAGAGAGAATTAAAACATGGGATCTGCTTGCTCATGACCCGAATCCCCTAATCGCAGCGCCGTAAAGCGGAGCTCTTAGGCTGGCTCGATGAAGGGCGTTTCCATGCAGGAGAACGTGCGCGTCTGGCCGCATCGCCCGGCGCCGGAGCCTGCGGGAGACGAGCAGGTCGGCAGCGCCCGGCCCGCGCCGCGGCCTCCGGGAGCCCCGAGGAGAAGGGCTGCGCGTCGTCCGGGCCCCGCTCCGAAAACGCCCCTCCGAGACGTGGGCCGCGCTGCCGCAGCGAGCCTGCGGTGCTTGGAAGCGGCCCTTAATTTTGATGGGCTTAAATTGACCCTTAATTTGGTTTCGTTGAAGCTTTATGCTCTGTTGTGTTTCGTCCTTTAGCCCGGGAAGGAACCCTACCAAACTCGTGCAGCAGGATGGGCCCTTTCCATTCGCTTTTCATCCTATTTTCCACATAGGTTTTCAGAGGGTGCGTCGCTAATGCCCAGGGAGGGCTAATCCCGCGCTTCGAGCTACGTGTTCTGTTAATTCCTCCTTGTGACCCTGTAGCCAGAGATGCAAGATTAACAGCTGTGTGTTGTGTTTGCCTTTGTTTTTCACGTAGGTGGCTAAACTGAAAAATCAATTAAAGACCAACAAGCGAAAACAGAAGAGCAGGAATTTATTCCACTTTGGGTCTACTGGTAATAAAGATGTTTGGCTTCAGCAATAAGCTGAAGCTCATTAAAAATAAATTTGTCACCCTACTGAGGGATGAGGAAGCATATTTAGGTTTGAAAAATATTGTTTATTTATTAGATGGCGGGTATAGGAAGATATATGGCCTTGAAACATTGTTTCAGCTGACAGGTAGCGGGGAAAAAGGAAAGACACAAGTGGGGAAAAAGCATAATGTTGCCTTTTTTAAAGAAATGTTTCAAATTTTCTCCTGAAGGAGTCTGGAAATTCAGGTTAGTCACTGTAAAAGTGAATAAATAATTTATCCAAAAAACACTGCCTTGTTTGCAGTCATAGCAAATCTAATTATAAAGGCAGATTAAAATATTTTGTAAAAGGACTTTAAAAGCACCTTTGGCTCAAATCGGTGGCTATGGGAACTGAGACACCTCTGATTTTCTGCTACCTGAGGATCTGGCTTTTATCTTGGTTTTAATCTCTTTTCCTGTCCCTCCCCTGCCTACTGTTGCAGAAGTGACTCAGGGTGGAGGTTTTTCGCAGCAGTGAAGGGCTGGTCGGAGCTCAGAATTCCGTGCGGAGCCTCCCTTGGCCTCGGCGGGTTTCTGTTCCCAGCTCCTGGGCCTCCTGTGCGGGGCTCTGCTCTTGGGAACCAGAGAACTGCCCCGGTGTTCCGGGCTGGAAATCTGGGGGCTCGAGCATTCCCCACAGACATTTTTAGAAAACCCCGTGCAGACATCTCGGAGAGCTGAACAAGACTCGCGGCGCTGCGTGCGGAGGCTGCGTTTCCAGCTGCCCTCTCGGAACGCGCTGCTGACGTTTCGCGTGTCGGGCGCTGCTCGCCCCGCTGCTGCGGACGTGCCAGGACGCGGAGCGCGGGAGGCAGGTCCTGCCGCTGCGCAGGGCCAGCTGCCCCGCTGCAAAGAGCCAGTGGCCGAGCCGTGAGACAAGGGGCTCCTGCTCTGCAGGAGCAGCCCTCGGGAGCGAGGACAGCAGGAGGCTGTCACTGCTGTTGAAGCACCTCGTTGCACGTCGGGGTAGGCCACGACTTGGCGTTTTGCAGCCGGGACCTTGCCTCGGTTCCCCGTTCCTGCCTCGGGAGCCGAGGTGCCAAACCCTGCTCGTGCCCGTGGTGCGTGGGGCAGGATGGGGCCGGGGCAGGATGGGGATGGAGCAGGGTGCTCCTCACCCGCTGCCAGGCTGCGGCTCCGGCGCTGGCCCGAGGACGTGGGGACGGGCAGCAACGTGCCAGGCGTGGGACACAGCCATGAACCAGCCCTTAATTTGTACCTGCTGTTGCAGCAAGTAGCTGGGCTGTGCCTTTTAGGGCCCTGTTACAGGGTGATGTGGTAGCTGGTTAAAGTCTTTTATATTAAATTAGTGTACTCCATTGATGTCTTGTTGCTTTTCTGAAGGATGAATAACCTTTAGATGAAATTAAATGCATCAGACCTTGCTATGGTTTCGGTGTGAGGCCAGGGCAGCATCTGAGGAAACTTCTGGGATGTTAATTGAAGGTTTGTATCCCGTTGCACAAGCTCTGGGGTCGGAATCTCCCTTGCACAACGTCAGGCGAGTGCTCACGTTTGCTTTCTGGCTCTTGAACGTGTGCGCGTTTTCAAAGAACGCGTGGATCTGAGGGAGCCCCGAGTCAAGAAACGGTAACGTTTGCGGCGGGATCAAAGGAGGCTCAGGGCGCTGAGCACACACAGGCTCACGTTGGAGTCCCTGCATCTTCCCTGTGCCCTTAAGGGAAAGGATTAAACTTGCAGTAGAACGAGGTCAGGTCTAGACCAAGGAGTAGACTCTGGAATGCAGCCAAAAGCAGAAGTAGGATTTTCTTTTCTTCTTTTTTCCCCTGTAACATCATCCTGGATGTGGCAGCTGTGTTGACTGAGCTGAAAAGAGGCTGACATCTGTAGGTCAGGCCTGATTAAAAGCAAATGAGGGTGGAGAAGAGCTCCACAGAGTAAAGAGGATTTAAAGATAACTGTGAAGGGAGATGCACGGCCCTTACTTGCAGAATTTGGTTTGGCCTTGGGAATCTTGCTCCGTGTACAGGATCAGGTTGCTCCTTTTTCTCCGAATCTGCTGCTGGCCTCCAGATCCAGAGGCCTTTACCCTGTTCTTGCCCAGGTCCTAGATTTCTCTGGTTGATCCCATCCCACCAAGTACGACTTTTTGGATAAAAAGTAGTGTTTGGTTTAAGCTTTGGCCTTCACCTGTCTAAGAGGAGCCTTCCATCCAATCCTGGGGTTCTGTAAGTTGCCTCTGGGAGGCCGATACCCCCAGCCCTCAGCTGCTCCTGCTGTTCTTGTGAAGGTTCCTGTGCTTCCTCTGCTGCATCTCCCTGCCCTTCCTCCCTGCACGGGCCGTTGAGGATGTTGACCCTTCCTCTGCCGAGAAAGGAGGTGGAAGGAGAATGATGGCCATTCTGACACAGCAGCCCTTGTGTTTTAGTAGTTCCCGCTAAAAACTCAAGGGGTCCTTGATTTCTCCCTGAAGCAGGACTTCTAGTTTCTAAATGAAATTTAGAACAAGATAAAAATAGAGAATTACTTGATGGGGAAAGTACCCACTTCCCTAGCAGTTCTGCTGAGCAGCCTTCAGCTGTGCAGAAGTGGGGAAAGCACCCGGGGCCGGAGCAGGATCCGCCCTGGCGTCGCTGCACTGAGCTACCCGCAGTGACACCAGGGCCCCGTTGCAACGCTCTGGGTTTGGAGAACCTGTGAGTCAGGCTGAAAATGTAATTTTAATTCCCGCCATAGCGCTTCCTTCTCCGCAGCGATGGGTGTCCAGCGCGGTGTCACGGAGCGCACGTCACCGCGTCCCGGCCGGAGAACGGCGCTGCCCTTGGCACCGAGGGGCGAGAGCGGCTGAGCTGCCGCTGCCGCGCAGCAGCGTTCCTTGTTTGCAGGTGCTCGCTGCAGCTAAGTGCTCGTGGGTGTGATGACCTCTCGCATCAATCCAGTAATGACTTTGACACCTGGGGAAATAACCGCGTAAGCATCAGTATCCTCGCACAGTGTCCTGGGCCTGTGTGTCAGGAGACTTGGCGATTCTTTGATGATTTTTTTGTGAAAACGAATGTTCTCGGTCCTCACTTTAGTCCCTAAATAATTTGCATGTGTGACAAGAATCAAGATTTAAGCCTGAGTCCCCCAAAGTAAAACATAGTGAATTTTCCTGCTCTATCGCGTGGCTGTTTTCAGTTCAGTGACAGCAGCATGTCCAGACAGAGGGTCCTTGCTCGGCCCTTTGGGCAGCGTGTGTGATGGAGGTTGCTTGTTCTGAGCCCAGAATCTCTGCGGTTGCAGCAGGGCCTCTTAACCCATCCACCCCCGTCCTCATCACGACGCTGCTGCCCTCCAAGAGGGGAAGCTCCCGGCACGTTGCTTGTTTGCAGCTTGCACAATGATCCGAGTTATGGGATCAACCACAGGCTCTCACCAAGGTGAGAGGCTCCCGCAGAAGCAAGGGGCAAGTTCCCATCCCGAGGAGCCCGTTGCCTTCAAGGCAGGTCTGTAGCACTGTGCGACACGGGCGCTATTCACAGCACCTTAAGGCAGAGGGGCAGAGTGAGCTGGCCAGGACAGTGCTTGGTCCTGGCCCGAGGCGGGACGTGCGAGCCCTCATGTCCCGTCCTGGTGTCGTGGTTTTGCTGGTGGGGCCAGACGCAGGACGCGGATCAGCCAGGACGGCCCCAGCTGCTGCTGTGGTGGATGAGCCCTGGGCAGGTCTACCCTGACACTGCCGTCAGCCAGGAGCTGCTGCTGCTGAGGCACCGGTCGTGAGGTCAGGAGGTATTCAACGCCCTTCCTTGTCATCTCTGCTGATTTTGGGCTTAGCCCATAGAGGGGACGGGGCAGGGCAGTGTCCCCTGAGCAGGACAGGCCGTAGAGAGGTTTCCTTCCTACCCAGCTATTGACTTCAGGCGAGGGACTTCAGCCCTCTCCAGCAACACGACTGCTTGGATTGCGAGTGCTTGGTAATACCGTGGTTGCCAAAGGAGAAGCACGTTGTACAAACTGAAAACACAGTGTTGCTTCCTTCTGAATTTGACTTTTGCCCCTGTAATGTCAGTGTTCAGCGTGGCGAGGGCGGGCAAAAATCCTCAGCCTCGCTTTAAGTGCTGGCTATAGACGAGAAAAACCCAGGTGCATTTCAGTGAACACAGGGCCTCGTTTGCAGGTCCTGCCATCTCTCCGTGTCCCCGCCGCTCGGTGACGCGGCCGCTTG
Source organism: Tinamus guttatus (assembly GCF_059628265.1). Lineage (NCBI taxonomy): Eukaryota > Metazoa > Chordata > Aves > Tinamiformes > Tinamidae > Tinamus > Tinamus guttatus. Next base: position 588,282 of record NW_028289621.1, read on the forward strand.
CTGGTGTTGCTGCGCGCGGGCCGCACCGCGGAGCTGCACAAGACATCCCCGTGCGGGGCTGCTGCAATGGGAACAGTGCTGCCTGTGTGAGCACACAGCAGGTCGAGACACCCTGAGAACAGGCACATATTGACGTCACCAGGGAAAGCTGTGAAGCATGTTTTCCTTGCAGATTGTTATTTAATATTGTCCTCGCTGTCTTTTGAATTAAATCTGTCCTAAGAAGCTGTGCTGGAATCATGGCTGGCTGCTGCCCAGTTGTTACGAACAGCCAGGGAAGGCAGCGCAACCTGCACGGTGGATAACAAGGTGCATAGGTGCCAGTGGGAGTCCAAGGCAGAAAAAAAATACAGGGAAAAAAATGGGTATGAGGGAAGGCTTATGCAGGCAGCCCTTCTGCAGCAGCTAAAGCAAGGTCTTGCTGACCTTGGCAGCTGCACAGGGCAGTCTTTGCATAAGAATGAATCGTGCTTAATATGCTGGAGAAACTATTCGGGGACAAATTCCTGTTTTCTTCAGTGCTGGGGACGTTATCTTCTTACTTGATCTCCGGTTGCAGCACAGGAACACCCAGGTGCCGTGGCCGGGTGAGAGGAGCGTCCAGCCCCGCTCGGGTTCCGCTGTTTCCTCCGATATCCGTGTGCGTGCGCAGGGCCCCAGCCGTCCTGGCTGGGCGTTCCCAGGGCACCCTCTCCTTGCGAGCTGGCAGCTGCTGGGTACCAGCGCGTTGCATGGGTGTTTTCCTGCATTTGTGCCGTTTGCATCTGCTACGGAGAGCTTTGCCTGCTGCAGGGAGGTAATATTGCTGAGTGGTGCTAGGAAGGTGTTGGAGAGCACATCTCTGCCATGAGTTTGGCCAGCGCAGTGTCTCCAAGGCCTGCTTGTGGAGGGTTATCGAGAGAAGGGCAGAGAGACCGTGTTTGTTAACACTGATCATGGGAAATGTAATTAATGCGGGTATGAAGTGTTAAATGTTAAATTAAAACGGGAGATTTAAAAGCAATCAATGGATCAATTCCGAGACTGGGATGAAATGCTCAGACTTTCAAACAATAATCAGACTTCCAATAAGACTTCCATGGTGTGCAATTAAAGGGACTGCGATATTAAATCAGGTGTTAGGGGAACGATGTTTAGATGTTGAAAGAACAAAGAACCAGACAGAAAGAAACCTCCTGAAAACAGAGCGCCCTGGCTGGGCAGAAACGGTGCAGAGAGGGGAAATGCCCTCTGAAATCACGGGGAAGCCTGAGAAAACTGCAAAATCGTTGCTGAAGCGCTGTGTAGGGGCAGACTGGAGCACGCCGTCCTGCTGGATCCCTTGCAGGCCGTGCCGTCCGCGTGCAGCGCTCGGTGTTTGCATGCTAAATGGCACTGCAGTGGGAGCGCTGCCGTGCAACAGGCGTCCCGGGAGGCCGCCGCGGCCGCAGGGAGCCCGGCCGCTCGATGAGAGCTGGGACGTGCAGCCGATGCTCTGTTAACAAGCAGAGCAGCAATTAAGGAGGGAGGTGAAGCTGGGCTGGGGATGTACAGGGTACCCTAGGGCGCATGGCTCTTCCACAGCGTTTCTCTGAAGTTCTTTTTTTCCCCCTTACCCTACAGTCCATCAGGAAATAAGGAGAAAAGGCCCTAGAGCAGCAGCAGCCCCGGTTTAACCAGTCAAGGGCTGCTGTGCGGGCAGCGCCAGGCTCTGCTCTCGTGCTCTGCTGCATTTCCCGGTACCACAAGCTGCTCCGGAGGCTGCAGGAAGCACTGCAGAGCCCATTCCCAAAGCATGCGCTTCTGCCTCAATCCCAGAGGGATAACTCAGAATATGGGGCAGGCGCAGCCTTTAATGAGGGCACCTGCTGAGGTAACATTTCTGCGGGATGGGGTGGGGGGAAAGCACTTCTCATTAGATAAGCTGAATAAACGTGCTCATTAGCTGCAGGCGTTAACTTGCTAACCTCGTCCTGTGCCTGCAGTGGGGTTGTGGGTGAGGACGTAGCCGTAAGGCCCCGCAGAGCCTTGCGAGATGCCTGTTTTAAAGAACACATTCCCATTTTGTTCCAGAATCCCAGGGGCAGCCGCCGAGCAGCCCCTGAGGCTGGGGAGCTGCTCAGGTTCATGGCTGCGACGTGACCCTGGCCTTGGACGTGCCCCGTGCTCGGGGCTGCTGAACTGCAGCCCCTGCGCTGGCCGGGGACGCGCCGGCCCGGGCTCGCCGCTGCTCCGGGAGCGGAGCCGGGAAGCCGCGTGGCCGCGGAGGGTCCCTCCGGCAGAGCCTTCCTGTGAGAGCCGCTCAAATTTCCTCTGTGGCGGAGCTGGGCAGAGGTAACATGAGCTCTGCAAAAGTGCCTTTGTGCTGGAGCCCGCAGAAGAGCTGCTTTATTAACAAAGCCTGAATGCAGGTTGGTTAAATTGTAGCTCTTGCATTCAAGGTCACTGTTAATTTTTTTTTTTTTTAATTGCAAATCTGGGGTTGTAAATGAGATTTGTTGCTCTGAGCTCCCAGAAAGGGTTGGGAATGATGTGATACTTCTTCCCCTGGTTACCTTATGTCACCCCAACCCTCTTCCCCTCTATCTCGGAGAAGAATGTTTTGCAAACTGCTGTGCATGGATTTTAACTTCGTCACTGATATTAGAGCTCCCTACAAGGATGCGTCTCGGGTGAGACGGAGCCTCTGTCTGTAGCATCGTGCAGGCAGGGAGATCAGCGCACGTTTTGTGGCCGCAGGAGCCTGGACTTTCCTTTAATGCCTCTAGGAAAGGACTGACCCCTCCAGGTGAGCGGTGGAGGGGCTGGGGAGGCCTCGAGGGGCTGCAGGGGCTGGGGGAGCCTCCTGTGGGGCCCCCCTGCTCTTGGGGCGCTGTCAGACGGGAGCGGGGCTGCTCCTCCCGCCTCTTGTCCTCCGCGGGCAGCAATGGGGTAGAAGGAGGGATTTGGGCAGCGGTGCCGGCCTCCGTTTGCTCACCGGCCCTTTCCTGGGTGCCTCGATGCTCCCTAAGCTTCCTCCCCACGGGGAAATGCTCAGGATTAGCTGTCTCCGTGCTGGTTTTGAGGGAGGCTCCTCGCGCCCCTTTCCTAGCGGCAGAGCCGGCTGCCCCTCCGGCTGCACAGAGCCCGTCTCCGGTTCTCCTGCCCCGGGGCAGCCGTTCTCGTGCCCGGGCACCCTCGGAAGGGCCGTTGCGCTTTGTGCCGCGTGGTGAGGGCAGCGCTGGAGCTGCTGCTGCTGCTGGTGGCTCTGCCCAGCTGCAGAGCTGCTCCCTTGAGCTCTTTAAGCCTCTGTTTCTTGTATCGCGGTGCCAATCAGGTTAGCTGGTGCCAGGAAACCGAGCACGGGCTGCTTGCTCTTGAATGCTCCCTTTTTCCTCCTTACCTGTTATTCCCAGTTAAGCCACTTCCCGCTCCTCCTTGATTCTTTTATGCAGTTCGGCTCCTTCGTTTTCATTTTCGCAGCCTTACTCTGGCCTGGCTTCTCTCTCCCCATGGCCGCGTCTCACTGCGATTTGACCTCCAGCCCTGGCACTTAACGAGGGGCTGAATCCTGCTCGTGGCACCTCTGCCCTGCGCCGTGCAGCCTCCTCGGGCTCTTGTAACTTGGCTTCCCTTTCATGTGCGCGAGTCGAGATCTCCGCAGCTCCCTGGAACAGCTACTGAAGGTACTAAAAGCAAAGCCAGGAGAAAGGCTTCGGGAGGTGAGAGGGTTTCCCCTGAGGGAGGGGAGGACGTGGGTGTCTAGGCAGTGAGCTCTTTCCCAGCTCTGTCCCTTAACCTCTCCTTATCTCCCCATCCATTTGTACATTCTGTTCCTTCGTGCTTGCCCATCCCCAGAAAGGTCTCCCGAGACTTTCAGATATCCATTAGTCTCTTAAATAGAGGCTGCAGGTGGCTGGAGGAGAGCGAAGCCCCCGCGCGCACGGGGCCGGCGTCACCGCCTGTCCCTGCTCCCCGTGGCCGCCACCAGCCCGGGTGGCCCTGCTGTCCTGCCCCAGCCGGGCCCTGCCACTCGCTGACACTTTAATTTGGGCTTCGCTGCTGCAAAAAGCGAGCTCAGCCCCCGGGCCGGCCTTACAGGACCCCGCGCTGCGGCTGCCACTCGCGAGGCCCCACCTTCATCCTCCCGCTAAAAATAAAGCGCCAGGACATTCCTTCCCCCTTACTCTGTGCTGCTGCTCCTCTGACCTCATTAGACTTTCCCAATACAAAATTTCATTGAACTGCTCTAGCAGCAGCGAAAACAAAAACAAGATCATTGGACTTCCTCTGGAAAAAATGCATCTATATGACGGAGCTGTAGGGAGCCAAATTTCCACCGCCGAGTGCAGCATGCGCTGTCTGCATATGTTCCCTAGTATGCATTTTAGTAAACAAAGTTAGTCTTCTCGCTCAGAAGAATTTAAACAATTTATCCTTTATATCTTAACTGATTTCCCTCCCACCCTTCCTCCCTGATGTGAAATAAATGACTCCTGTGATCTTATAAGGAGCAAAGAGCTGGGGGTCACCAGAACGGTGACACTTCCTTCAGAGCCCCAAGCTAAATATATTTTTGAGGATTATGTGTGTGCGTAGGAATGCTGGCCGGGTGATGGATTGCGAAGCTCCATCATAAATTCTGTTTGTGGACACCTTTGATTACCTCCCCTGCACTCTGCCCGTAATCATTCTCCTTCAAACATCCTTCTAATGTTCTTAACAGCAGCCAATTAAAACAAAGACTCAACCCGCGGCGTGTCCCCTGCGCCATCCGCCCGCTCCTTCCCGGCGGCGGGAAGGGGCACCCTGCTTGGTGGTGCGGGGGGACAGGGACCCCCGGGGCTTTCCCAGCTCCGACAGCCCCGGGGGTGCCGGTTTTTTGGCTGGGGCTGCAGGCAGTGCAGGGAGAGACGAGGCAAGTGGGGAAGTGCCGTTTACCCCGTTGGTGCCCTGTGCGGCTGGGATGCATCTTCCCAGGCTCCTGGTGTTGGTCCAGCGGCTCCGTGCGGATTCGGGCGCTTTCTGGCGGGAGGGCGAGTACCGGGAATGGGAGGGAATTTGGGCTGCCGTGGGGAGGGCTCTGGGAGCCGTAACCCTGCACTGCGGGGAGCGAAGGAGAGGGCTGCGGGTCACAGGATCTGGTTGTGCCCGTGACTGGGCACCCTGCGGCAAACGGAGGCTGCGAAGGAGAAGTTAATGAATCCAGCTGGTAATGAGATGAAGAGGAAGGAATAGGTGCTGGGATGAGCGAAAGCAGCAGAGGTGACACAGGCTGAGGGGGACTTCACGTGTGTCCCAGCGGTGCCTTTCTCCTTGCTGGATGCACGTCTACGTGTGTGTGCAGGTGCGTGTCCTCCAAGTCCTGCAGGTGACATCCTCCAAGTGTCACCGAGGGGATAGGAAACTCTTGTCCCCCCTCTGCAGAGCTCAAGGGACTTGCTGTGTGTCACCCGTGGCTGAAGCAGGCCCTTTCTCCAGGGTCCCAATCCTTGGCATTCTTCCCATTTAATGGCAACCTGCAGTGAGCACCTGTGGGAGGTGGCATCCAGGACTCTGGATTTTCACTCCATGTGAAATAGGTTCTCCCTTGTCAGAATGTTTGCTTTTCCTGATTTTTTTCTGCCTGTTTTACTTTATTTTAGGATAAAACAAAAATAAATAAATGTCTCAACATGATGTTTTTCTTGCTTGGCTTCTGGTCTCCCTCTGTCATCACAAATTTGCTTTGCAACCTGCAGATGTTGTCACGGGTCGGGGTGGAGAGCAGCAGCCGTGCTCCCCGTCCCTGGAAGCGCCGTGTTATTTCTCAGGTGACTCCTTGGCGCGTTTCTGTGCGCTCCGACCTCGCGCACCGCGCGGAAGCGAGCGGCGCTTTCGCTTCTGTGCACGAGGCTCTGCTTTGTAACCCGTCATGTAATTGGGATGGGCTCGAATGTGGCAGCAGAAAGACGTTGGAGGCCTGCCCTGTGCGAAGGGGAAAATTACAGTCTGGCCCAGAGCGCTGGCTCTGTGACGGCTGCATTGTGCTCGCTGCTCTGTGTTTGTACCCAGCTGGGCTGCTGCCAAGTTACTTATGGCTTATCCAAGCACGCAGTACACAGAATGTTAAAAGACAAACTATTCTTATTTTCTGCGAGCTCTTCCCGCTGAGAGGGTTCAAACCCCTGTCTCCTCTTTCTGCCGTGTTTTCACCAGGTAGGCCCGTGAACACCATAACGTGCAGAGCTGCAGCACGTGTGTAGGAGCGGATCTGCTCTGCAGGGAGATGCAGCGCGAGAGCAGAAGGGAAAATCTTCCCCGTTGTCCCCAGGGGAATGACGGCTGCCCTGCTGGAGGAGATCTGGCCCTCTGAGCCCTGCTCTGCGCATGTGGGAAGCCCAGAATGGGGCAGTTGTAGCCCCAGCTGTTTTGCCCCTGTAACATCTCTCTCCAGCCCTTCCTTTGTGGTTTCTCCTGCTGGGTGGTGCCAGCAAGAGGAAGGACTCGGCCCCGGCGTCCCCGCTTGTGGCGGGGAGGTTGGGTTGTGCAGGGGGGTTCCTGGGCCCCCCGCTCAGCGCGCCCTGCGCGGGGACGTGCTGTGCGTGCAGCCAGGCTGCTGCAGCCCCGCGGAACGGCCTGCGCTGCTCCCTCGGGAAACCACGTCCTGGGCCGGGATTCCCATCCAACCGCTGGCCATAGCATGCAGCTGGCAAGTCCCTGAATCTCCACGAGTAATTGGGGAAGAGGGGAGACAGATCCTACTTGGGAAAGCTCAGTTAAGTGTCGGCCACACTGATCCTGCAGAATTGGGAGCAAAAGGTGTGTGTATTTTTTGGAGGAATGCAGGAATAGACAAAGAGATGGGAATGGCCTTTGCCCAGAGCCTATGTAGGAATAACAGATACCTTTGCTCCAGAGTGTCTGCAGGTCCTTCCTCTCTGTTCCCCCTGTCCCTTTGGAACTGATCCTAGGGAATCTGTCTCGTAGGCCAGTGTTCCTCCTGCCTAAGGGGGAACGTTGTCTGGCTCGAGCGCCAAGGCCCTGCTTGGAGCTTGGACTCAGGTTGTCCCTTCGAGCAGGGTCCCGTGGCGGTGGCTTTGCCATAGGTGACCCTTGGCTTGTCCCCGTGGGCCTGCCCAGGCCACGCGCACGCTGCTCTGCAGGGCAAGGACCTTGGCGGGTGGCGAACACCGAGAGGGATAATCGGCCCCATTGTGGGACGTGTCTGCTTAATCCTCTCTGTGACGATTACGTGGTGGGGAACAAACCTTAATGAGCCTTGGCCTTTCCTGTCTCCTCTGTAAACTCGTGCGCCTCGGTTGAGCTCTCCGTGTTGGGCAGATCTTTTAGCCGACCTCCCTGCCAAAATGCGGTGTTTTGTACTCGGCCAGATCAGCAGAGAAGCCCCATGAGCAACCTCATCTCCTCGGGCAGCTGAGGGACCTCAGCGAGCGGCTCCTGTGGAGAGAGGGGCAGTAGGAACAAGGGAAAACTGATTTTCAAATGAGCTGATGGCAGGAAATCCACAGCCCCCAAAAAAGCAAAAATGTGGGCTGCTTCTGTTTGTTCTAGCAACAAATTATTCAACAGAATAGGTGGAAGTTCCCTTTGAGGCGCTGCACCACGTGCAGCCTTGCAACACCCCGTGCAAAGGTATTGCCGTGCCAGGACACGTGTGCGGCTCCAGCGCAGCCGCTTCCAGGGCTTCTTTTTAAGACAAGCAAATAAATAAACAAAGCTCCTTATACTGAAACAATTTTGTGACAAATATTTTGGCATAGCATTCCCCAGCAAATGGTGGCAAATAGCTCTGTCTCTTGCCTGTGGGAGCCTGTCCACAGCGAAGAGTGATTTCAGAAGTGAAAAAATATTTTTTTCAAATGCTTCATTAAATTTAGCATTTCCTTTTCCCTATAATAGTCTGCTGTTATACGCAGCGGATGGCCTCCGTGCAGCGGAGGAGCAAGCCCCTCGAGTTGATCTGTGCCCTGCTTTTTCCTGGAAGGCTCTTCCCGCCGGAGCCTTCCCGGCTTTCCCGGTGCTCCAGGTCCGGGCAGCGCCTGCGCTGGGGCAGGTTGCGGAGCAGCGGGAGCGCTCGCGGGTGATGGATGGCCCGTTTTTCCCGGGATGGCAGAGCGTAGCCTTGGCAACGCTGGCCGGCCCTGCTGAGCACCGCATCCATCTCCCAGGGCGCAAAATCCGGGCGCTGTAGGGAGAGGGGCTGGCGAATTCTCCAAGACGTGTGACACAGTACGTGCGACTTGAGCCCCCTCCTTGGAGGAGGAGGATTTTTCTCCTGCTGCTCTTTCCGTGGGGGTCATAACCAGCAACCCCCGCTCCGTGAAGCCTCTCTCTACGCTGGAGGCATGAGTGAATGTGGGGAGAAGGACAGGTCGGTGCTGGTGGCTCCTGGAGCACAAAATGTGGTGTTTGCCTGCCTGGACACCCAGCTGGAGTGCACAGCCACTTCTGCGCGTGCTTTGCATCCTGCAATGAGGCTCTCCCAGCGCAGCATCCTTGGGGGTTTGTTTTATTTGGGTGTGTGTTTTGGGGGTTTTTGATGTCCTTCCTTGAGCAGACAGCGCTCTGGGCTGCTCTTGACTCCGCAGCGTGCAGGATGATCCTTGGTGATTCATGGCTCCCAGCGTCTGCGATGAGACCTTGAACAGAAATTCCTCATGCGTGGCCATGAAAGAGAAAATCTGTTCTTTTTCTGGGTAACTGGTCGAAGAACAAAAGAGGTTTTATTCCTTCCTAGCTGTGAAGGTCTACCTTAAATTGAGTAAACTGTTCCCTGAGGGGGAGAGTGTCCAGGTACAGAATGTTCACAAAGGAAATACTCAAGGTGTCTACACGAGTCCCTAAAGTGTTTGCTTTTAAAGTAGAAAGGCCAGGGCAAAAAATAGAATATTATTTTCTAATTTAAAAGCAAAAATATCTCTTGCAGGTGGCAGAAAATAAATTGACCTTCTTCATGGTTGATACTGCAGTCCATTAAGTACACAGGCAGAAAGCAGGAGCTGTTAAAAGCCAGCCCTTTCCCCAGGTACCTTCTGTTCCAAGCGCACAGCCGGTGTGAGCGCGGGGGGTGGCACGGGGCCCGTTTCGGAGGCCGTCCTGCTGCGTGCAAACTGGTGGCGTTGCAACATCCCGGGAATTTGAGTGCTCCTGGTTTTCAGGGGATGCAGGGCCAGAGCCTTGGCAGCGTGGACGTGGGCAGTGCAGGATCCGCTGCTGCTGCTCTAGGGTGGTGCTGCTCCTGTAAGCGCTCATGTTTCTCTTTTTTATTTTTATTCTATATATTTTTTTTCATTTTTTTCCTTATGTATCTCTGACATGCATGGTTTCCAGAAGCACAGCATTTATTTGGAATATTTTTACTTTATTTTGGTGGTGGTAACACCTCTATTCTGTCTGTGATTGAGGAGTTTTGCCACTCGGGCTTATTGGGAGGGCACGCACCAAGTTTCTCTGTACCCTTTGGTACTGAGCTTGGAAGAAAGGGTGCAGAACTGACCAGAAGGTGCAAGGACTTGCACACTCAAAAGTTGCCTCTCCTCAGAGTGGCCGTGACCTGGAAATTGTGGAGGAGCAATAACTGTGGCTCCCACCTTGCCATTGCTTTGAGTCATTTCTTTTTTCAGAGCGGGATTGTGCTGTAAATAGCATCCCTTCCACCCGGGAGCTGCTGAAATGAGCCCAGCCGCAGCAATGGCAATCCCCGCTCCGCGCTGTCGGGAAGCGGAGCCCAAGGGGTCGGGTTTCACGGCGAGCGGGAGGAATCCGGCCGTGGAGCGGAGACGTTTGTCCTTGGCCGTGTCCTCGCGTCACCCCAAGCCGCCAGGGTGCCTTAATCCCGCCCGAGGCGAGCTTGGATGTGACCTTCGCATCTCCCTGCCCTCGTCCCCCTTCCCTCCGGGTGCCGCGGGACAGACGCGCTCTGTTGCCACCCGGAGCCGGGCTGCAGCCTCTGCCTTTGGAGCAATTAGGCCTGGCCCAGCGAGCAGCTCCGGAGCAGGGGCTTTAAGTTATTGTTTCCTTAAGGGGATAAAGGCCACGGGCCTTTCAGCCTTGCCGCTTTCCCCTGCTTTGATGCTGCTGCAGTTGAGAGTAAATTGGCCCATCTGGTAGCGGAGGAGATGAGCTGGGCAAGGTTCAAAAGGCAGCGTCTGCCCTTTGTTGCATTTCCTGCGAGCTGAGCGTTCTCTGTGTTGTGCGGAGCTACTTTGTGTCCTCCTTACGTGTTGCTTTTGGCATGGATGTTTTTAATCCTCCCGTTTGAAGTAAGCGGGAGAGCGAAGTGAGTAAAATACCAGTTCCAAAAAGAAAAGGGGGGGGTGTTAATACACGGAATGGGGAAAATGCATCACAGCGAGATGGTTGTACTTGTTTGCTGCCAGGAGCTGAAACGTGGGGAAGTGAAACTCCTTGGTGCCAGCGCTGGGCTCCTCTCAAAGGCTTTTCTCACCCTTGGGCTGTGCGCAGGGGCGTCTCGCGGTGCCAGCCCGCGTCTGGGGCTTTCCTGGTGGCCACGCGGAGGGGGAATGTGCTCAGGCCAAGCACTGACGCTGCTCTGGCTATCGACTCGCTGAAAATCCAAGCTCGGGCCCCCTGGGGCTGTGGATCCTCCTGCCCGCTGCGTTCCTGCGCCGCGGGACGCGCTCCGGGCGCCTTCCCCGCTCAAAGTCACGCAGTGCTTCGGGGCTCTGTGCGTGGGCACCGTGCGGGCCGGGCAGGACGAGCTCCTGCTGGGCTTTGCTGGCCGGTGGTGCTCGGCGTGAATTTATCCATTTAGCTCCCTCCCCCAGTACACAGGTCCTAGTCCCGGGGCCTGGGATGACAGTCTCCCTTTGTGCAGAAAAAGGGGTTGTTTTGCTAACACAGAATGTTGTTTTCTGCTTTTCCATGTTAAGCAGACTGCTTTTTTTTTTTATTTTCTATCCTGCGGAGTAAATATATAGAGCAGGGGTCTAGTTCTGTCAGCTGAGCAGCAGCAAATGTTCCTTCGTACAGTTCTCTTACTGTTTTTTTTATGAGTTTTTTTTTTTAAAGGCTGCAGTCACATGAATCCAAATGTGTATTTTTAGTTTCATGTTGCTTATGTTCGACGTGACTTACCTGCCATTAACATGTTCCCTTTCCATGCAGGGACTGAGCAGCGTGCTGCATGCGGATACCTGCATGTCTGCCCCCGTCTGCCCCCGAGTTACAGGGGCAAGAGCAAGATGATCCTTTAGCTTGCCACATTTGTCAGGATTTCTCACAGGGGAAGGGCTGGGAAGCGGCAGATGCTGTTCATGCATCCTGCTGTAACCATGTGCTGAGTTCAGGCTCGCTGTGTTCAGGTCCAGCATTAAGGGACCCTCGTTTCCCCTGGTGTCGGGGGCTCTGGAAGAGGCATTTGATGGCGGGACGGTAGCGTTTCACGCTGCTCGCAGCAGCTCCTCGGAGCATTCTTTCTAATCCCCACCCATATTTGACCTGTTCTAGCTCGTTTTTTTGCGAGCTGCACCCAGCCTGTCCCTCGCTCCCTGCAGAGAGGTTTCCACACATCCTTCCGTGCCTGCTGAGCTCAGTTGGACGGGGAGTCTGGACATCAATGAATGAGATTCCTGTGTAAAACTGCCCTGTTTGCAAAATCAAGATTGATTTAGAGCATCTCTGAAGCACGAAAGATACGACTGGCTAGATAGGCCTTTTCCTTCCCTTTGAAGTTGAAAACATGCCTAGCAAATCTCACGTTTGCTGTCTCTGTTCCCCACTTAAGCAAAAATGCAAAGGTCCTTCTAGGCCCGGACCAAGCTGGTGCCGATGCCACAAGCCGGGGCGTAAGAATCGGGGCGCTTTCTGTTACAAACTCATCTCTAATTACCCGAGAAAGTACTTGAAAATGTGGGTTTCGACAAATGCTGTTTTTTTAATGCCAAATAATTGAAGCCATGAATCAAGAGGCCCCCCTGCCCTACGCCGCTCGGCCGCGGTGTCTGCCCGCTCCAGCTCCAGCAGGTTTCCGTTACTGATCAGCCTAATTGCAATAACACATCAATAATAAAGGAAGGATTTAAGCTTCCTTTTCTTGTAGATGAAGGCTCTTGTGTTAGGTTTTAATAGCAGTCACGTGTACAAGATGGTGTGTCCATCAAAGCGCTGGGTAGCCCGACTTCAAAAAGATGAAAAACAACTGGATTTGGGGAACGCTGGAACAGCCCGATCCCGTCGGGGTGCATTGGTGCATCTGATATTGGAATGGGAAGCTCGAGGGGTAACTTAGCATTTTAGTGGTGCCAAGGAAAGCTTGAATTAGGAGTTTATTGGAATTTGCTTGCTGGACTCGAGTAATTTGAATCGCTATTGCTGGCAAACGCAGCCGCGAACAAGGAGTTGAGCTTCTCCTTGCGCGTGTGGCTCGAGTGTCCTTGTCAGCTTTGGTAGGTCCCCAAACTCAGGTGTGTCACCGTGACGGGGTTCTGCTCCGTGCGTGGGGACCCAGCCAGCTCTCAACGGGTTAAATAAAACACCTTAAAACGGCGCGGCAGCCAGAGGGCCGGGTTCTGCTGTTTGTATACCACAGAGCCACCCGCGCGATCGCTTCCTCCACGAGCGGCTGGGGGGGAAAGCGCTTAACGCGGGGGGGCAAAAGCGACACCCGTGTAGCGAAGCACCAAGGGCCGCCCGCTTGGTGCCTCGCGGGGGGAAAACCGCGTCCGCAGCGCGCGGGGGTAGCGCAGGGCCCCGCGGAGCCGCAGGGCGCGACCGCGGGCCCCGCCGCCCCGTGGGCCCCGTGGGCCGCGTCGCGTCGCGTCACGTCACGGCCGCGGGCACCGCGCCGGGCGGCTGCCAGCGCGCGGCGCCATGAAAGCGCCGCGCTCATTGGGCGCCCGCCCGGGCCGCCGGCCGCAACGCCCCGTCCCATTGGCCGCGCGCGCCGGCCCTGCGCGGCCTCATGCGGGAAATGCCGCTTCCCCGCGCCATGGCTGACGGCGCCCGCCGCCCTGTCAGCGCCGGGGCCGCCGCTCCGTTCCGAGCCGTTCCAAGCCGTTCCGAGCCGTTCCAAGCCGTTCCAAGCCGTTCCGAGCTCACTCTGTCTCTCTTTTTCCCGCAGGTTGCTGAAAAGTGCCTTTCCTGAAGCCACCGCTGCTTGGATCTCTGTCTAGGGCTGCCTCTCTCTCCTCCCCCCGCTCGGCGCCCCGTTTCTTTTTAATTTGGCGTTGCTTGCGGCTCGGACTGACGGCAACTCGGCCCTTCTTTTTTCCCTTTTTTTTTTTTTTTTTTTTCTCGCTATCGCCCCTGTTTACACGCAGTTTGCTCAGCCATTTTTTTCCCCCTTCCCCCGAGTATGTAGCAAATATTAAAAAGCAAGAGGAGGAAAAAGAGAAAAAAAAAAAAAGAGAAAAAGCGAAAAGAAAAATTCTGACATCCTTTTGCTCCTTTTAATGCTGGTGAACCGTGATTTTTAGAAGCAAGAAATAGGAGGAAAAAAAAAAAAAAAAGTTTTCTCCCCGAGGACCGAGACCATTCCACAAACTGAAGTGCTGCCAGCAGCATATGCTTTTTGCAAGAATAATTGAAACCATTAACTGGAGAGCACAGAATTCTTTTGAAAGTCTGCCAGTTATTTTCAAGTAACTTAGGCAGTGGCACAAAATATAACACTTATATTTTAACTTCTACAATTGCACTTTTAGGAGCTGGCCTCTAATTTGATTTTCAGTTGTTCTGATAAGATTTCTATTTTATGATTGGCTTTATGTTTAATCCTTGTTTAAACAACCACAATTTGACTTAAATGAAAACCTAAGTGCTGATGAATAGGAGTTTTACCAAAGCAACAAGTTAGTTATTTCTTCACGTTTAACTTGAATTCACTTTTTTACCCTTTTTTTAAAGAAAAAGAGCAGTAAATATCGCCCTGAGGAAGGGTGCGATTGCCTGCATTTTAATTTTTGTTTTTAATATGGCTGTAAACGTTTCCTTGGTCCGCGATACGAAATGGCTGACGTTGGAAGTGTGTCGGGAGTTTCAGAGAGGGACTTGTTCTCGCTCCGATGCAGAGTGCAAGTTCGCCCACCCGTCCCGGAGTTGCCACGTGGAAAACGGTCGAGTTATCGCCTGCTTTGACTCCCTAAAGGTGAGGACGGTCTAACGCGGGCGTCCCCGCGCTCGCTCGGTGCGCGGGTCCCCTCCTGCGGGGACGGTGCTCCCGGGTGGGATGCGGCCCTGGGAATCGCAGGGTACCCGGGAGCCGCGGTGCCTGCGTTCGGCTGCATGCACAAGCTGTGAATTTTCGGCATTTTCTTATCGGGGATGTCCGCGGTATTAGGAATAAGAGGGGCGGGGGGCACAATATTCGATCACAATTCAATTTTGGCCAAGTTCAAGGCCAAGGTGATTGCATGAAGTGCTGGACATCGAGGGAGGGAGAAAGTAAAGGGTGTTTTTTTTTTTTTTTTTTTTAACCCGGGGCGTTTTCTGGTTGTGGCTCAGGTCTGATACGGCTGTCCTGAAATGGAGAATTTGTGTTGTGGGCAGTAAATGAAACTGGAATGACTGAGCAGAGAACTGAAACCGTGTGCTTTAATTTGGCTGTGCGTTCGGCGCAGAGCTCTGAAATGTGCTTTTAAGGAGCAGGAATAAAGGCAGCATTTTAAGATAATGAATCAGCTCGATGTGTATTTCCTGGAGACGGAGTTGCAGATGCGCTGCAGCACCGTACTGCGTGCGAGGAACAGCCAAAATATCTGGAGCAGCACTCACAGGGAAATGGGCGTTGGGAAAAGGCATTCCGAAGGGATTTGAAACCAGGATTGCTGCTCATCCTGCCCGTGTTAGAGCTGAGCTTTGCTGCTGCTGGTCGTCCCTGCGTAGCCGATTTTGCAGGATGCAAGTGAGGTTAGGGTTAACAGCTTGAGTTTGCAGAAGGAATCTGAATCTTACAAGCCTAAAGGTTCTCTCTTGAGCTTAAATTGCAAAGCCTTGGATTTATTTTTATGGGTGCAGTGACTGGTTCGTATCAGGACTGGATCTGGTCTGCTGTGCATTTACCCATTTTACTACCGTTTGTGACTTCTTCATATTTGCACTTTTTTGTTCCCTTTTAGCAGGAAGTTCAGGCTTCCTATTTGCATTCGGTTTTGCTCTTGTTAATCTGAGCATACGCAATGACTCCTTAGTTATACAGTGACTTTCAAATGTTCATTTGCGTTGCTGGCCTGCTGACAGTGAGAGACAAAAATATTTTTATCAGAGGGGAAAAAAGAAGTCATGTTCTTTGTGCCCTTGAAACTTTGAATTGTAGCCAGTGGCAGCACAGATATTCTGAATGAAGAGATTAATATGTTTACATTTCCTAGCTCTCCTTCCAGCTCCCAGACGATTGCTAAAGCACCACGTGGGGTAGCGTGGTGCCTCGGAGGACTCGCTCAGAAAGCTGCAAACTGCAGCCAGGTGGCCCCTGCGCCGTCCCCGAGCTCGGGGTTATTTGGGAGCTGCAATTGCAGTGTCAGCAGCAGGAGCTGGTGGCAGCTGGTCCCTGTCTGCTGTATTGAGGGGAGCTTCGCGGCGTGCTCGGGCTCTCCGGGCTGGACATGAGATGTGCAGGGCCCACGTGTTGCCTCGCTTCGATTCGCACACGTTTCCTCCTGCCAAACAGGGAGGAACGTTTTGGGGAGCACCATGGTGGGAAAGCAAAAACTACCGAAGGAGCTGGGTGATGTTTTGCAGCTCGACGTGCTTCCTATGCAGGTGGCTGGTAAATAATGTTTACATTGCAGTTGCCTCTTGACACGGTAGCAAGAACCCCCTGGGCAGTAGCTAAGTGACCTGAACTGGCATGGGAGGAGGTTTTCTGGATTTTTCCAGGCTTTGGACAGCTTTTGGAGGGCCGACAGCTCTGCCCTGCAGATGTATGCGGGGAGGAGAGAGCAGGCACTGCAGAGCGTGCAGGCAGGAGGTGGCGGGAGATGTTTGATACCCTGTTGCTCAAGAAGGTGGATCATGAAGCCCTTCCTCAGAGCCGTGGTGGTTCTGGGGAGCTTCTCAAGGCAGCGCGGGGCTTGAGAGCCGTGTCGGGGATGAGCCCCCGGTTCTGCAGGTGTCGGAGATGATCCAGGGTTCTGGGCTGCTCCCCGCGGCAGGTGCAGCTCCTGCTGCCACCTCTCCCCTCCGCGGGCAGGAGCGGCCGCGGTGGCCGGATCGCAGGGCGTGCGCCGGAGCTGCCCGTGGCGATAACCGGCCCGGTGACTAACGGCGCTAACAATAGCCCTGTGTTCGGGCAGGGAGCCGGGCTCGCCCGGCCCCGCTCGCCCTAGCGCGGAGGGGCTCGTGCTCCGGCCTCCCGCAGGAGGGGTGTTCTGAGCTGCTCCGGTTGACCACGCTCTGACCGTGGCTTTGCCACGTTGCCGCCAGCCCCACGGGGTTGGTCATCGGACCCTCCCCAGTGTCGGCACAGAATTAAGTGTTAAGGCTCTCATATAATCAGACCCCTCCGTTAACACCATTGCATTCCCAGACCTCCTTCCAAGAGGCTTCCATCCCACGGACATCTCCTGCACCATTTCTCATGACCGTCCTCCCTGTCCCCTCTCACGATGAGGGCCTTAGAGCTGCCTAGTGCTCTTTGCATCTCCTCCCGCCCTGTCTTAGGAGGACATATGTGTTTCTGCAGTGCAGACAGGATATAGGATGCTTGCAGCTAATAACTTTTCCCCAGGATATGGGATGCTTGCAGCTAATAGGTTTTCCCGTTGTCTTGCAGCCGCCCAGGGCTTTGTTGGGAGGTTGCTTATCTGCGCCCATTGTGGAGCCTCCTGGCTTGTGTTTTCTCCCAGAAAGCTTGAGCTCCAGCAATGTGTTCAAACAGGAACTGCTGATAACCCAGCACACGATGGTTTCGCCCCGCCGCTCGGGTCGCAGGCAGCGTCTCTGCAGTTCCTGCACTTGGTTTCCAGTCCCTTTACGGCAGCGCTGCTTCCCTGGCAGCCGCGTCCGGCCGCCTCGCTGCGCGGCGCTCGGATGGGAGCGGAAAGAACATACAGGGTTGGGAGGATCTTGGTATCCAGGGGGTATCCTTGGGTGCAAGGGCGGGATTCATGGATAGGGGCTCTCCGGGGGCGTCGTGGTTGTGAGATACTTAGGTTGAGGAATACTGGCTTGCCATGAGGCTGCAAGTGCAGGGCTGGGTCCCGCTGCCCTGGATCGTGCTGCTTCAGAGGGGGAGTTTGCACATTTGCGGGCAACAGAAGGAACCTTTCTCTAGCAGATTGATGCGGAGTGTAAAAATAGTGCCTGTGAGAAGCTGTTCGCGGGTTTGAGTCGGATGCCAAGAGAAAACTCTCACTCCCCGCTCGCACGTTCTTCCTCATTAATTCAAATAACGCTGTTCTTGAAGAATAACGTGCGTGAGTGGAAGGGCAAGGCCCTGTGCGCGGTGCGGCGCTCCCGGGGCGCTTGGGGACCGCGGAGCCGCGGGGCAGCAGCCCTGGGTGAGTCCCCGCGGGCCGCCAAGATGTTCCTCAGCTTCGCTCCTCCATCCGCGGCCTCTGGAGCAGGACCCTTCGCGCACAGGGGCGTCGGGATGGCCAAAACGCAGGGCAGGGGCTTCCAATGACCCCAGTGCAGAGGGAAACCCTCCCTGCAAGCCCATGGGGCGGCGTTTCGTTTCGCTGAGGGGCGTTAGCTTGAGAAACCATGAAACAGAAAATAAAATGTGAGCAAAGCAGAGCGCTGCGCTGTCACCGGCGTCGCCCGAGACGGCCCTTGTGGTTTTGCTCCCGTTTGTCTTTGGGTCCCAGCCCTATATGTAACTAGTGCTGCAGGGAGCTGCCTGTGCAGCCTGTGTTGAGCAGCTGCAGGATGAGCTTCTCTGAGCCCTAATTCCCTGTTCAGCAAGTAATTAATTTGTGCTCTTCAACTTCTGAAGATGTAAGGAAGAAAAAACATTCTCTGATCACTAGAAACACAAACTGATAAGCGGGAAGCTGAGGGAAAGAGCCCTGGTAGGTAGGGATGTGTCGTGTACAAATATGCAGGCTGTGCGGGCCAGGTGTTCAAAAAGAAAGCTTTGATTTGCACAGCTCGCAGGTTGCAAGCTGCACTGTGGACTCAGGGTTAAAAACACTATTTACAAGCCCAGCTTTGATTTGTCTTTTATTTGCTGTGTGAGTGTAGATGCTTCCATATGCAAATCAAAGTTTTGGGGAAAGGTTTTAAAGACACAAAATAGCACAGTGAAAGTCTCGGGAGTAGGAATTTTGATTTGGGGAGGTCAAATTTAAAAGAATGCGGTCATAAAGCTGTTACCCATTTCCAAACAGACTTTTCTATGTAAAAACAGCAAAAAAGCCTGTGTATGCACCTAAAATTGATAATGAAAAGCTATTAACAAAAACAACCTAAGTATTCCTTTGCTTCCATTGCCCGCTTTCTCCAAGAGGCATTACCTAGGCTAACTTGCTAGGCTAATTTACCATAAAGATGTATCTGGAGAGGCTCCCTGTGTGTCTTGGAGATAAACATGATGCAAGTGAGCCAGATAATGATGCATATATTTATATATATATATGTATGTGTGTATGTCTGCGCTGCGCTCCCGCTGCCCGCAGCGTCCTGGGCTGCAGGGCAGACGATGGGCAGAGATGCTCATCCTGTCACTGTCCATGTCTGACTGTCTCTGACCTCCTGTGCTGCCCCCGGAGCAAGGAAGGGTTTATGGGGACAGTGACGTCCCCAGTGACGGTGTGACAGGCCTGGCAGAGCACAACCTTCCTCGGCTTGTTCACCTTCATGCAGAAAACGCGTGTTGTGCTTTCAGTCTGCTTGGCTGGTCTTTGTGTGGGATGGGGCTCGGGCAGAGCGTGTTCGGTGTGTTCAGCGTTCTCCACAGGCTGTTCTCATGTACCAGCCGTCTCGCTTCGCTTGCCGGGACATTTTTGACAGCTGAAACTTGACAGATGATCCCGGTGAGGCTCCACGGCGCGGTTTGGAAGGCGGCTGCCCTCAGCTGTCCCCTCTGCAGCAGGGGTGGCAGGAGGACGGTGTCCCTGTGTCTCAGGTAGAAGGTACAAAATCCAGCACCGAGCTGAGCCCCCCTGCTCCTGGCTTTGCACTGGGGCGCTGGGTTGTGATCCCGGTGCAGGGGGACGCACAGGACACTGGAAAGTCAAGGGCCAGCAGCTCTGCCATTAGGTTTTGAAGAGCTCGGGTTCTGGTGGTACCCACAACTTGGTATCACTCCATTTTCAATATATTTCTTCACGCAGACCTTTTCTCTTCCATTTTCCTTCCCAAAGGGCACAGCCGGCAGCATCTCTGCGGTGGACGTCAGCCAGCAGCGACCTTGGTTTGCTGCTTGCGAGATGCTGGGGAAGCGCTCACTGCTGCTCACGCTTGCCTAAAAAAGCAGGAGGGAAATTCTTTTGGGATGTGGCTCTGAACCCTTCCGAGTTGCTGCGCTGCTGAAGCAGATGCATTCTGAAACCTTTTATGGGCATATTGCAGTGTTGCACGTTCGTGGCACGGCAGGTCCGGCTCCCGAGGGCCACCTCGGCGTTTTAAGGACAAAGCCCTCCGCACTGAGGCTCTGCTGCTGCAAAGTATGTGAGGCCTCATTTCGGAAAGCAGAGGCCTCCCTGTGCTGAAGCGAGTTGTCGATTCAGGTTTACGGGGTAGGGAAAGAGGGACAGCCCGAAGAGGGGCCGGGTCTCCTCTCCGCTCGGGAGCGCTGCGTTTCCTCGGCACGCGCGCCCGGAGCGTTGGCTCCGCCGGCCTCCCCGGTAGCTCTCGCTGCGGGATTCACATGGGCGCCCCGACTTGGCAGCTGCCGTCCCCAGAGCCGCCTGGGCTGGCTTTGGGGTCAGCCCCTTGCTGGCCGCAGCGCTCTGCCGCGCGGTTCCCCCTTCAACAGGGTGCAGTAATGGGTATCCATCTAACTGAGCTCTTCGGAAGCTTCAAAACCAATATAAACGAGATGGGGGCATTTTCTGGAGAGCCCATCAGCTGCCGGCTCCTTGGAGCACGCGTGAGGTCTCCAGGAGCGGAGCGGAGCTCTCTGGAAAATCTGCCCCCATAAATACTGTCATGCTGGTATTAAAATAAACGCTTTGCGGCACTGGGTGAATGTTGCCCTGTACAGGCAGAGTTTTACTTTGCACTTACGGGTTTTGTTCTATTGCTTTTCACTGAGCAGCAGAGAGCCAGGCACTGCCCCCTTCTTTGCAGTCTCGTGTCATGTCAGTGATGGCCCTTTGGATTAGAGGAAAGGCCAAGGCCCTGGGAATGCGGCATCCAGGGCCTTGCTGCGACGCCAGCAGCTCCGTTAGTGCTGTTGTGCCAGTCTGCTGTGCCTCATTGCGCTTTTTGACCCCTCGGAAGCTGTGCAAAGGGAAAAACATCCCGGAATGGGGCCCAGCTGGGTAGTAACAAGACTCTGGGTGTTTGAGCATTTTGAAACCTGACTCCTTTGGAATAAAGAGCTGTGAGATGGAGCTCTGCAGTCGTACCTGGCCGTTACAAAAGCCCTGTCGTGCAGTGGGAGTGTTCAGCTTAGCTAGGGGCGGTAGGTGGTAGGTCCTAACAGAATCTTTCTCCTGTCCACACAGTGGAAAGGACGTGGCTCAAAGGGAGCACTGATCCCTGCTCCCAAAGCCGGGCCCTTTAGTTCTGACACCTCAATCTCAGCACATAGATTTAGTTCTGGACCTTTAGCTTGGTTACCCGGGGTCCCCAGCAGCAGCAGGCTGGGGGGCTGGTGGGTTTTAACCTTTGACTTGGCATTTCCACGTCTTTTGCGTGAAACCAGGGCCCTTGTGTTGCTTATCCGAGCTGGAAACGTGGGAGCTGGATGGCCCCTCTGCATCGTCTGGCTTGAAAGTGTGGAAGATGCACGTTCTGGAGGGGGCAAGGACGCTTGCGGGGAGGTGGGTGCGCCCGGACCCGGCGCGTTTGCTCGTGGGGAGGTTCGCGGTGCGGCCTGGCGGCAGATGGCCCGCTTACAGCCCGGGATATTATTAGAGCCCTGATCAGCGCTAATAAGGTCGCTGGCAGCGGCGGCGGAGGCCGCAGTGTGACCTTGTTGGCGGGGCGGTCGCTGCGCGCGGCGCCGCGGGAGGGTTTGGAGGGGGGTCTCCGCGCGGGCCTCGCTGCGGCTCTGCACCCGCGGCCCCGGAGGTGCAAAGGTGGATTCTGCACAGAATAACTGCCCGAGAAGGGAGCCTGGGTGCAGTCGGCCCCGTGAATGGCTGCCATTTAAAAATCCCTTGCCCAGCGCTCTGATGGAGCGGCGTGCGCCGAGTTTTGCCCTGTCTCTGCATCCCCCTGGGCCGCGATGTGGAGCAGGTCTCTCTTCCCCCGGCCCAGGCTGTCCGTGCCTGCGAGTGCAGCTCCCCGGGGGGTGTTGAACGTGGTGAAGGGAGCATTAATATTGAAGCCTCCTGGAGGGCTCCCGGGCCCTCTCGGGTCCAGCTGGAGAGCAGAGCCTGGCTGCTGCTGGGGAGGGAAGGGGACAGCGCTGCTGCCCTTGCTGGGCAGCAAGGTCTGGGGGAGACGTAACCCTGGCTTTGCTGGCTCGTCCCTGAAGGAATAGCTTCCACATGGATCAACTTAAGCCTTATTGGAGCCGCTTCTGCATTAACCCAGCATTTACTTTTAGCTGGCCGTTACTGCGCAGGTGTCCAGAAGTGCTGCAGCAAAGAGCGTTGGGGTGACACCCCGGCCGTGTCGGGTGCCCACGTCCTGCCCTGTTAGTCCTTAGCCCGCCCTGGCTCCGTGCCGCTGCTCCGGGGATCCCTTAGCTGCTCCGGTGCTACCTGGGGACAGCAGCCCTGGCCCTGCCGCCCCGGTGCGCGGTACGGGCTGCTCCGGGAGGTGCCTCGGGGCTGAACGTGCTGCCCTGAGGCTGTGGGGGCTGGCGCTGGGAACAATCCCACGGGGATTAGGCCCTTGAAGAGGCCCTGCCGCAGCGAGCAAGCTTTGGAAGCAGAGCCCAGCGTGCCGTCCCGCCGGCGGCTCTTCCTCTTGCTGCCGCTCGCTGGCAGGTCAGAGCCTGCAGGGAAGTTTCTTGGGCTCTTCTTCCCCGTCCTCCTCCGTGGTGCATCCCGGCACATCTCTGCTCTAGGATGGTGTTAAAAAAGCACCTGGCAGCTTGAGCCCTCCTGAGTGTTGCTCCAGAATCCCGAGCCTCGTGCAGCCTTGTTCCAGATGCCCTGTTTCTCCTCCTTCCTGCTCTGTTTCCTCCTCCCCTCTGGGCTTATTTGTCCCCAAGCCGTCCTGCAGCTCCGCTGTGTCCCCACTGTCGTTAGCGCAGAGTCTGCAGAGCCAGGAACGAGGCGGACGAGGAATTCTGACCCTCTCTGCCTGTTGCCTCTGTCGTCGCTGTGACTCCACGTCTGGAGTATTGTGTCCAGTTCTGGAGTATTGTGTCCAGTTCTGGGCTCCACAGGACAAGAGGGATGTGGAGCTGCTGGAGAGAGTCCAGCACAGGGCTACGAGGATGATCAGGGGCCTGGAACATCTGCCCTGTGAGGAGAGGCTGAGGGAGCTGGGCCTGTTCAGCTGGAGAAGAGAAGGCTGAGAGGGGACCTGAGCAGTGTCTAGAAGTACCTCAAGGGAGGCAGTGAGGAGGATGGGGCGGCCTCTTTTCACTGGTGGCCACCGACAGAACTAGAGGAAATGGCCACAAACTGAAACACCAAAAGTTCCACAGGAACTTAAGGAAAAATTTCTTCCCAGTGAGGGTGCCAGAGCACTGGAACAGGCTGCCCAGAGAGGTTGTGGAGTCTCCTTCTCTGGAGATCTCCAAACCCGCTTGGACGCAGTCCTGTGCCACGTGCTCTAGGTGACCCTGCGTGTGCAGGGGTTGGACTGGATGATCCCTAGAGGTCCCTTCCAACCTTCAGCATTCTGGGATTCCAAAGAACCTGCAGCGAGAGGTCCTTGCTGAAGCTCTGGGCAGAATCAGGATGCACCATAGGGAAGGGGACGTTCCCGCGGCAGCGCGGGGCTGGGACTGACACCTCTCCTGGCCCTGTGATTGCCTTTGCCCTAACTCTTGTGTATTGAGCCTGTAAACAGGCTGGGACCATCCTGTTTGGGGCTTGGGTAGCACTTGGGGGCAGGACCCTGGGCTGTAGCATCACTGAATACTTGTATTCACAGGCCAAGAATTCCCCGCTGGGGCTTTGTGCAGTATAGTGCCGTTTGGATTAGGAAGGTTTTGCTGCTGCTGTGTGGGTTTTGTTTGCATTTTGTGAAGAGTCCTTGGTGATATAAGATCTTTAGAAGTATTTACTCAGAACGGAGCTCACATTAACTAGGATTGAAACGCCACCAAATGTCACTTTTGTCATGCCGATTGGGTGAATTGTATGCGAATACCTTCAAGCCTCCTTTAGAGCACAGCCTGCGAGGAGCAGCCCCGTCAGGAAACACTTCAGCAATTCCCTTAATGCTTCTTGTTTTGCAGGAGTGACGCTGTGCGAGCTCTTGTCCGAGGGCTTTCCAACGGGGCAGCTCCTCTCGTGGGGGCTCTTTGCACCGGCCCCGCTGCCTCCCCGCGCCGCGGGTGACACCGGAGCGTCCCTGCGGCGGCTGCGCTCCCGTGTCCTCGGCACAGCTCACCCTGCCCGGCAGCAGAGCCTCCCGTATCCAGCGCCGCAGGAGCCCGTCCTGCCAAAACGCGGGAGGATGCGGGCGTTGCATCCTGGTTATCACCTGGTTACTCCCATCCTGGTTATGCCTCATCGGGGCGTTTTCTTGCTGGCAAGAAAAGGGTTCTGCCACGTTTGGAAGCCTGAAGGTAGCTCTTGTTGGAGACAGAAAGAAATGCACGAGGTCAGGAGTCTCCCAGCGTGTCCCGTTGTCAGGATAGCCTTTAAAGGCTGTTTTTGGTAGAAAGTAAATCCTCGTGTTCCTCGTGTCTACAAAAGCTGCGTATCCGCCAGCCTGGACTGCAGGGGCGACCAGGGCGAGGATGAGCAGCCCAGCTGGCACCGAGGGCAGGAGTCAGGGAGCAGAGCAATGATAGGGAAGGGAATGGGGGAGGAAAAGAAAGCTGCGGTGATTTGGTCACTTTGCTTTTTGTGACCGAAACCTGACTAAGCGAGTGAGTGCGTCCACGTGGATGTGCCTGAGTTATTTCCACCTCCCCCGGCTTTTATGCTCCCAAACCTAAATACATGACTCTGGCAGTTATTAAAAACGCAAACCACAAAGCAAACGAAAAGGGGGAATGAAACCCTGACTGGTTCCAGCCGTGCTGCTCTGGCCGCGCGCACATCCCCTCTCAGCTCCTCCGTCCCTGCGCTCGGAGCAGAATCCAGGTGGGAGTCCAGCAGGCCGGAGCGGCCCCTCCACAAGGTACAGCTGGACAAACTCCCCTGGCAGGGCCTGCCCGGGCCCTCCTGGAGCGGGAACGGCCCGGAGGAGCCGTCCGGCTTGGGGAATTCTGGTCGCTGCAGGACGGAGCAGCGGTTAGTGCCCGTTCCTGCAGTGAGGGAGCTGCTGACGGGGGCTTTGGCCGTCACCCCTGTGTGTTCAGGGACTGTTGGTGACGTGGGGCCGCGCTGAGCGCGCAGGGCCCGGCCTTGCC
The DNA here is from genome assembly GCF_059628265.1 of Tinamus guttatus. NCBI lineage: Eukaryota > Metazoa > Chordata > Aves > Tinamiformes > Tinamidae > Tinamus > Tinamus guttatus. Next base: position 612,802 of record NW_028289621.1, read on the forward strand.
CAGCGGAGCAAGGGAGGCAGCGCCGATCTGCCCGGACCCCAGATGGAGCAAGGGAGGGATTGAGGAGTTGGGACAGATCAGTAGATATCTTGCCCTGGCTGGGGCTGGTTTAGTAAATCCCTCGTAACCCAACGGGGCTGGAAAGCCTGCCGCAGAGTTTGGTGTCTGCCCCTCGGCCTGGCTGCGTGCGCGGCGCCTGTGGCTGCTGCGTGCGCTTGGAAACGTCCCATGCTTTGCAGGTTGAGCTCGGAAACCGTGTCCTTGGCCAGACGGTGACGTTGCGCTTGGATGGCACTGCCTTCGGTTGCATTAGCACCGTGAGCCTGTCCCACGGAGAAACCTCTGCCCGGAAAATGCCCGTCCTGTGCAACAGGCAGCGGCGGATGGGGAGGCGCTGCCTGGGGAGCGCGGGTGCTGTCGCTCCTCTCGGCCTCCTCTTTTTCCCGGAGATTCAGCCGAGCAGGATGGAGCCCTTCCGTGGGCAGCGGGAGTTCACGGGTTTGCAGAAGGACAAGGACAGCTGATAGGTGACATCCGCGGGCTCCGGGCTCACAACGTGTGCCCTGCCTCTCGCTTGGGATCCCATCACATCTGCAGCTGCTCTCCCAAGCCACGCGCTGCCCCTCCGAAGAGGTTTCCTTCAAAGAAAACAACCCTCTGTGGCTTCGTTGGGCTGCCTGTACTGAGGTATGAGGAATTTAGTAAGATGGATCCCTCGTGGGCAGTGACAGCCGCTGGCATCGCCCCGTGCTCCGCTCCTTCGCGTGGTCCTGCTCCGGCACCGGAGCCTGGCCGGGCGCTCCCTGCTCCGCCGAGGCGGGAGCACAACCTGCCCTCCTCCTTCCACGCTGGAAATTCTCCCTTGGAATCGTCAGCCCAGATGGGAGCCACTTTTTTTTATTATTATTTTTTGAAAACCAAGAATCTGTTTATGCCCATTAAGCTGTTGCTTTGAGCGAAGCAATAACACAAACAAAAATCAGATTCGTTCTCAAATGCTAAGCTGTTATTTTTGCCAAGTTCCAAAAAACTCCCAACTATTTCCTATTTGCAGTTTCATTTTGCTTGTCAAAATACATCAAGAATGAGGTTTTCTGAGCATCACTGTGCTCCAAGGGACAGGAGAGAGGGCTGGTTTTGGACGCCTGGCTCTCGAGCCTCTGCACTTTTCTATTTGCCTTTTTTTTGTGTGAACTTACGGAGTGAAGCAGAGGGTGGTCACGCGTCCAGGATTTGCATTCATGAGCAAAATGCTCTAACGTTTATTCTCCTGGGCTTTAATGTACTTTTTGCTTGGTTCTGTCTACGTGTGTTTCGCCTGCTTCAATTGCAATATTCAACAGACTCTGGAGGTAGAGGAAGGTCAGAGGCATCAACTTTCCATATGACCTTGACAGATTCAATCAGCCGGTGAAAGTTGTAGAATTGGATTAGGGGATTTGCAATGAAAAAGTGGTTTAAGGGACAAGAGAAACTACACTTGGCATTTTCAAAAGCTGGCCAGGTTTAATGGCAGTCTGGAGGGACCGAACCACAGGAGACGCAAGGTGGATGAAAAATATTAGAAGGTTTTTTAATATATGTACAGTATTTGTGCAATACTGTTGCAGGGTGGCATAGCTTTTATAATTTATTTTGGCAAGAAAGTTGATGAAGTGCCAGAGTTTCTATCTTGCAGGTAAAATAGGTTTCTTTTAGCTACAAATAGCCCCATATTGAAACACTTACCCTTAGGAATATCAACATTTCAGGGCATCGTGTGCGTCATGTCCTACTCTAAATACATTAAGGGATTCTAGGGCTAGTATATTTCTAAATACGCTGTCTTTACTGGGTGCTAAAAGCATTTTTTTCATAATTATTATTGATCTACTGGAGCAGTTCTGTGGCTCGGGATGTCTGTAAAAGCTCATCCTGCTCGGGAAAAAAAACTGTATTTGGTGCTGTATTCAAGAAATATATTTCACTGTGCTTTTAACATTCCTGAACTTGGGAGTGTATTGGAATAAGTTTTTAAAGAGAGTAAAAATGGTTAGTGCAGAAATTCCCAATTGCTCCTTCCATTCCGCGCACACGTTTCGAGCTCACTCAAATACAGTTTTAATGGATCGGCAGAGCCCACAAAACGGAGCCTAATCAAAATGTGTTGGTGGATTAAAAAAAGAAAGAAAGAAAAAGCTTGACAGATCCTTTGTTCCCCTCTCTTTCAGAATGAGGCTGCTGTTCGCTGCAAGCAGTAGTTGCTCAGATAAACAACATATTTTTCTGCAATTTGGCTCTACGATTCATGAAGAATATGATTTGACAGGGGCTGGGCTTTTTTAGATATATATTTTTTGGACCTGGTAAAGCGCTGCCCATTGCTCAGAGCAAGCAAAACCGTCCCGCAAAGCAAAGAGGTTAAAATCAATACATGGTTTTCATTGAGTCTAACAGAACATACCACTGGCCTCAGTCAAGAGAGCTTGGCAGAAGAACAGAGCTGGAAAGAGTTGTCAAGATGTAAAAATATAAAAAAGGAGTGACAGGGCTTTTCCCCAGCAAAACCCCTGCTTTGAATTTGTAAGAGCCCTTGAGTAGAGCAAACAACTCGGAATGAAGATCCCGCTGAGAGCAGGGCTCAGCCGCAGCCCTTTGTGGGAAACGTGGGGCTTCGGCAGCGCTCCGAGCGCCCGGCGCTCCCGGCTCCCGCCGCCTTCCTGCTGCAGGTGAACGAGGAGCCGGGATTCAGCCCGGAGCCGGCGCCAGGCCTGGGATCCAACGCCTGGATGTCCCCCCGTTCCTAGGAGCTGTTTGCCAGGGCGATGTGCTGATTTCAGTGCTTGAGCTCGGCGCTCACGAGCCCCCCTTTCTCCTCCAAGTTGAGCACTGTGGAGCTTTGGGTAGTAGTTGGAGTAACTCATTAGCGAAGGCCGTATCAAAAAGGGAGAGGCGATGGAGAAATGCTGCTGTATTTGCTGCGTGTTGCCCTCGCGTGAACTTGGAGAGGAAAACAAGCTTGACGAGCGTTTCGAGGCTTGGTGATGGAGCCCGGGATAAGCACGTCTGCATCCCGCGGAGAGCGGCGCATCGGAGCCCCGCACGCTCTCGGGAAGGCCTGGCCTTGCAGGAGGGTTTCTGAGCTGCGCGTTTGTTCCCAGCGCTCTGGTGCCTGCTGCTCTGCCTTGCTGCAGGTGCTGTGAAGCCATGGTAGGTGCTCAGGTAAAAAAAAATATATATATATGCACACACACATATATATACATGCACACACACTGGTGCTACTGCCCTGTTTTGTGCATGTGTGTGGCTTTCTGGGGATTTTTTTGAGTGGATTCCTACTGAGTAGGAAAGAAGCAGTGCTGTTATAGGCATTTCTGTGTAAACATGTTCCTGAGCCGAAACTCTGAGGTGCCCCAGAGAGCGTGGAGGAACCAAAGGGAAAAATCCTGCCCCTGTTTAGCCCCGGTTTATCCCCAGGGCAGCAGTCGGAGGCTGAGCTGTGGCGCTCGCAGCCTGTCCTGCTTTTCGCCCGGGTTTGTGTCTGTGACAGAGGTTGGTTTCTGTGGGCAAAGGCCTGGTGAGAGCGGCGACACTGCAGGTCCCCAGCTTTCCGTTCGCAGCGTTTGTCCAGGATGCGGGTGCAGAGATGATGCTGGCGCTTTTCTTCCTCCCGTGTCCTTGCTCTGCGGGCAGAGCGTCGCGGGGGTGACGCGGGGACGCCGCGCGCGGGCCCCCCTGCCGCGCCGTGCCGGGCTCCCTGCACGGGCTGCCCGCGTTGGCCTTCGCTCCAGAGGGGCCCAAAACCCCGGGCACGCTGGCCAGGTGTCACCTACCTGTGTTTCAGTTCATGCAAAGCATCTTGTAAAGCATCAGGCTTCACTCATTTCAGTCAAAACCAAACGTGGGCTCGGGAAGGCTGGACCTGACATCCATGGAAGCCGGAGGAAACTCATTCCGTGATTTATTCAGTGATCTCTGTTGTCCGTTTTCTTGTCTTTAGAGCTTTTCTGGGCTGTACAAGAGCAGGAATTTGAAAAGCATTTGGCAGGAAATCTGCAGTGGTTTCGCCAGCGGCTGCAGTGGGGCCCAGTTAGGCCAGGATCCCCCTTGGGGTGTTTGTAGCAGCATCTCCCTGCACGTCCCCATGGAGATGGATGGTTCTATGGCCCCAACACATGCGAAGCTCAAGGAAGTTGAACAAGGGTCCTCCTATGGCCATTGCAAAACTGTGGTTATGCTTTTTACAGGCTGCTTTAATCATGTTCTCAGGAAATTACGTGTTCATGAATGTGCCTGCTCCTAGCTAGGATATCCGTCTCACAGGGTCTGCATGATCCTCACCTGCAGTTACTAGATTAAAGTTAATTCTCATGTTTTTATCCACATACTTCAGAAGTTGGGTGCCCTAGGAAAGGAGCTTGGCTTCCCCTCTCAGATGCCTTGCAGCCACGATGACCGTGTGTTACATCCATGCGTTACATCCGTGCGTTATCCCTAGGAACCGTGAGTCCCTTTCCAGCCACGTCCCGGGACTCTCAGTAATGGGAGTTTGGGCAGTGTCGGAAGAATGCCGGGACCTCATCATCTTGCAGAGCTGTGTTTTCCTTCTTGGGCTGTTGCGAGTAGCCCTTGACCACCAGCAGCTTCGTGCCGGGCGTCGCGCACAAGCCCTTGTGCTTGAGCGCAGATCGGTCTCCTGGCGTAGGAGCGGGGCACAAGGTGGGTACAAGGGGTAACGGGCACAAGCTGAACCCCAGGCAGCTCCATCTCCACATGAGGAAGAACTTCTTGGTGTGAGGGTGCCCGAGCCCTGGCACAGGCTGCCCAGAGAGGCTGTGGAGGCTCCTTTGGAGATCTCCAACCCGCTTGGATGCCCCCCTGTGCCCTGGGTGTCCCTGCTGGAGCAGGGGCTGCACTGGGGGATCCCGAGAGGTCCCTTCCAACCTCAGCCGTTCTGGAATTCTGAGCTGGGAGGAGCTGCAGGTGCTTTGCGGAACCGGGTCTGGAGATGCAGATCATCTTGGCAGCTTGGAAAAACCGTCTGGGGAAAAAAGAAAAGAAGAGGTGCCAGTTCAATGAAAACGATGTGAAACACTGCACTTGAGCAAAGAAACGCTGCATGATGCAGGGTGTAGCAGTAGCTTTGGAAAAAGGACCTCGGATCACAAGTTGAAAGTGAGTCAGCAGTGTTAAGCTGCTGCGAGGGAAGCAAATGTCCTGCAGATGACACTGCTGCTTATCCATTCCTGTATGCCAAATGAAATGATCTTCCTGGAGGAGTGTCAGAGCACTGTGCCTGGTGCCATGGACACAGAGGGGCCTGGAGAGAGGGGTGGATATATCTTTAGATGTGCATTGTTGGTGGTGTTGCAAAGAGGAAGGGAATAACTGTCATCCTGACCCACTGGGGTCAGGCTGGGAATGCTCCGGTATCGGAGCGGCAGGATTCGAGCCGAGCACGAGGCAGTTCCTGGCCTGCGGAGACGCTGGGCATGGGCGAGCGGCTGGAGTGACTGTGTGAGCCGAGGGCTGCTCTCCTGTTTCCACAGATCCTTCTCCTCCCGCCCTCTGGATCTATGGAGGGAGCCCAGCAGCCCTCCGTGAGCCCGGGTTGTGGAGAGGGCACTTTGCACCGGGAGCCTCTGGAAGCAGCGGGCGCTGCTCCGGGCTCCAAGGGGCCGGGGCCGACGCTCGAGGCGGCCGTGTGGCTTCGACTCTCCGTTAGACCCCGGGAATTGCAGGTTAGGGCCGCACTGAAGCAGTCTTCAGGCTGCAGCTTGGCTGCGGGAATGCGTGTCTGGAGCTGTAGCACTTGGTCCCGCTGCCTGGTCGGCTCCAGCCGCTGTTTCCCGGTGCCGTTTCCAGGCTGTTTGATGCCGAGGAAGGCGCTGCTGCGCGGCAGCTTCTGCCGCCGGCTCCCTGTCCTCCCTGCGGATGGGGATCCCGAGCGCTGCGGCAGGAGCGGGGAGCCCTGGCCAGGACAAGGTCTCCTCCGTGCCGGGCTTGACGGGAAGCAGAAGGTTTCGTGTCTCGGCGTCGGAGCCGCAGGCGCTGCGTGAGCAGGGCCAGGGCTTCTGTGAACGCGCCTGCCCACAGAGCTCCTCCGGGGACAAAAACTGCTGCTTCATGCAGGGAGAAGTTGTGTAGACAAGCTGTGTTTTGGGGCCTGGTTTTGTGCAAAGCATAGAAATCCTTTCCTGCCTGGTCTCCTTTCATTCTCGTTGCTGTCACTCACTGCGCTCGTCGGTGTCTGTGGAAAGGCAGCACAGCCAGGAGCCAGATCCGCAGCCGCCTCCTCTGTGCCGGGAGCACCGTTAGCTGAGAGGTTTCCACGTGAGAACCGCTGGGCAGGGACAGGGCGTTTAGTGCGGATGTAGAGACCAGGAACACGTGTCCGCCCCGGGAGCCCTCGCTGGCACCCGCGTTAAGGAGAGCAGCCACCGGCAGAGCGCCCGGCGAGGATGAGCATCCGTCGAGGATGATCCGGAGAGCCACCGGCGAGGAGGCTCCGTGCGCGTCCGCCGCGAGGCCGGTCCTGCCCGCGGCCTCCAGGCCAGGACGCACCGGACAAGAGCAACCCCGAGCAGCCAAGTGCATTGCAGGTTGTCCCCTGGGTTAAGCGCGTTGCCACACGAGGAGCCCGATTCCTGTTGTATTCCTTCCCTCTTTGTGTTCCTAGGCCACCCAGGTTACCAAGTGGAGTTGTCCTTATCTGTCCCCAACGCAATATCCCCACAGCAGATTTGCTCCCAGTTCCCTGTTGTCTTCCCTGCTGGGAAGGAAAGTGACGGCCCTTCCCTGGCCTTCTGGCTTCTCCCAGCGAGCCGGAAGGGCTCTGGAAGAGCGGGCGTTCCGCTGGGAAGCACCGAGAGCTGCGGCCTTTGGCCTGGCGCCTGCAGCGTGGCGTTTCGGAGGGGCTAGCGCTGCCCCTCGCTTCGGAGCGAGGCCACAACGGGGTTGTCCGCAGGGCGTCCCTGCGCGTGGGAGCAGCTCGCGGTGTCGCAGCCGCGTCGTCAGCTCCCCAGGTCATGGTCAGGGGGACGCAGACGTCACCGCCATGGGAGCCCTGCAGCCTCCAGCCGCAGCGGTGAAGCTTGGTGATGCTCAGGGTGGAAATGGTGCCGAGGAGGAACCAGGCTGGGCATTTTGAAGTTGGGTGCCACGATGGTTCAGCAGTGATTCCCTTAGTCTTGAGAGAGAAGTGGGGGGCCAGAATGGCCCCTGCAGCAGCCCCTCTGCAGAGCTCGTGGCCTGCAAACGTATCCTCACCGGTAGCACTGCACGAGGGCCACCGCTCTCTGCTCCCTGCTCCTGCAGGAGCAGGGCCTCGCGCTTTATGTGGTTTTGTTGGTAATAAAAACATTCTACTTTTAGAACCCCCTGTTGAAATTAAATCAGCTCTGTTGCGAGGAACAAAAAAGCAGAACAGCTTCGGCCCCAGCTGGGGCGGCCGGTGCCGGGGACGTGCAGCGTTTCGGCTGCAACCGGCAAGTCCTTCCCGAGCTGAGGTGGGCCCTGGGAGGACCCTTTGCAAAAGTGGCTGCGCTGCTTTTTTTTCCATCTTCTCCATTCCTGCAGAGTGAAAACATCTCCACAGCGTTTATTCCAAACTTGGTAGGAATGAGTGTTTTCCCGACTCAAGGCCCTTGTGCCAAGTCTCGGCCAGGAAGAATTCCGAGGGCTGACGCCTGGGCCCTGGAAGGCGGGAGCGGAGCAGAGGAGCCGCGGGGCAGCCCTGGGGAGGTGACACGCGGGGACTGTCACTTCAGCCGTGCTCCGAGCCCCAGGGCTGGTCTCCACGTGGTCCCAAGCGGTGCCAATGGGACAACCTGGTCCTGCGCGGCCGCAGAGGCTGCGCCTTCCCGCGCAGCCGGCACCGGTTCCCAGGGAACAGCTCCGTTTGGGAAGCCGAACGTGGCACTGTCTGAAGCCGCCTTGAAGAGCTGCGTGGCTGGGGTTCCTGCCCCTGCAGACTTAGCCCCTTAGTTCTGGCATTTAATTAAATAACGGGGGAAGCCAGGAGTTTGCTAAGAAGCCAGGTCTCTTTATGCCCCTGTTTCTTGAAAAGTGAACGCAGCCAGACAGACTTTTTAAAAAGAGTTACTTAATCTTAGTAGTCACAAAACTTGTTACCCGTTTCATTTTCGGCAGAATCCTGGTGATTATCCTCCCACGGATTGGCTGCCAGCACCATTAAAGCGAGGAATAGTTCATCCAGGGTGTTTAGAAGTGGTTGTCTTGGTCAGTTTGAGGGGATCTGCGAGATCCGGCATCTTCTGCCTGGGCGTCATTGACTCCCAGACTTTCCCAAACCCTTCCCGTTTGTTTGGAAAGGAAAGCAGAAAGCAGCCAGCAGGGATGACCCCCTCATTGGAGCGTTCCCCGGGCCCCAGCGCTCGTCGGCGCCTTGGCCAGCGCGCGCCGCAGGTCACGGTCCCTCCTCAGAGCCGCTCGCTGCCTTCTTAGAACACTGTGCCTTGTGCTGGGTGCTGGTTTCAGCAGCAATCCTGTCCTCCTCGGCAAGCCTGGCTTTGGGGTTCGGTCCGATGGAGTTCAGTCCGTGTGGGGCAGGAGAGGTCATGTTTTCTCTTCACGTAAGTATTGCACTGCATAGAAAAATCACAAAAGAGGCACAGGAGCAACCGAAATGCCTCCGCCTTGCTGACTGTGGTGTTACAGTAACCCAAACAATCCTTAATTATGTTTTTCTGGCCGCCCTGTGAGTTACGTTTGCTGAAATGCCATTTCATTATTTATTAACTAGTTGTTTGTTGTTGCTGGTGGTTTTTCTAGGGCCGGTGTACCCGAGAGAACTGCAAATACCTTCATCCTCCCCCGCACTTAAAAACGCAGCTGGAGATAAACGGACGCAACAACCTGATCCAGCAGAAGACGGCGGCCGCGATGTTCGCGCAGCAGATGCAGTTCATGCTCCCGGGCGCGCAGCTACAGCCCATCGTAAGTCACTGCCACAAACTGCCCTCGCCCCGGCCCACGTTCCTTCTCCGTCTCCGTACGGAGGCACCGGGTGCTGCTGCACGGAGCGCAGGGCGGCTGCGTGGTGGTTAAGCCTGGCTGGTTAAGCCTGGCTGGTTAAGCCTGGGAGTGTTGCAGCAAGCCTGGGTTTGGCTCAGTCCCGGCTGGGCTGTGGTGATGCCCTCTGCAAGCAGCAGGCTGTGCTATCCCTGGATCTTCGTGCAAATTGTTCCCTCCTTTTCCCTGCGATAACTAACCAGGGCAGGATTCAAGGCCACAGAGCTTATTGCTGGGTGTCCCCAACACCCTCAGGTCCCTGCAGCTAAGGCCCAGGCTATATCTGATCTCGTTAGGAGCGTATGATTTTCCACTTCAAAGCTTACAGGGAAGTGGGGTGACCTCAGCACCAGGTCACCAGATTTTGGCCAACTGATTTCTGTACATCCCCAAAGTCCAGAGCACCTGGATTCCAGCAGGTCCTCCTTGGGATGCCTGTTCTGTGCTGAGATGAGGATGTCTGAGCCCTTCCACAAACCATGGCAAGAGACCAACTTGGGTGGGACATCTCGCATCAGTGGCCTAAAACTGGGGGAGCCGAGTCACATCCGGGACAACACGAGACTTTCACATCTGGGCACCAGACTGTTTCGTTGCCATCGTCCCAGCAGAGGGTTGTGCTGATGTCACCTTCTCCTTGTGGCTCTTCGCAGCAGTGCTGGAGAGACTTGCCCCTCTCCAGGCAGGCCGGGAAGGCGCCAGGGACACGTTGGGGTGTTGCAGAGCAAGTGGTTGCAGCCCCCTGGTTAATGCAGGCTTCCAGGCTGGAGTGCCCTGTGTCCCCGGGACAGCCTGGCCTGTCCCTGCTGCTGGGGTGACCGGGAGGGGGTGACATTTGTCTGCTGGGCTTGCGTCTGTCGCCGTGTGTGTTTTAAGGAAATGCCAGAGGTTTGGAAGGAGCTCCTCGGTGCTGACACATAAATAGGCAGCACGTTTTTAACCGTGAGCCTGATGAGGAATTGTACATCAAATGAAGTAGTTTTTTTTTAGGGTAAGATATTCAGGCCCGAGGCAGCGTGGCCCTGCCGTGCAGCTGTGGGGTGAGATTCCCTGAGCTGTTCCATGCAGCAGGTCCCACTGGATAACTCGGACACGCTCCTGCAGCCTGAGGACGTGAGTCTGAACCAGCCTGCGCTTGGCTCCCTTTCCGCAAAGGCACTTCCAGGCCCAGTGTTTGCCCTCCGAGCTCCAGCAAACTCATGATTCCTCCCCTTGAGAGAGCAGGGGGGTTTTCCCCTTGGTGGAGGCAGCTGAGCTGTCTGGTAACACCACGATGCTGTTTTGCAGCTGGGGAGGCTGTTGGGGAGCAGAGCAGGCGGCCTCCAGCCATCCTGCATGTGCTAACAGATGTGTCTCCTGCTGCCACGGCGTTAGGGAGATGCTGCTCGTTCGTCCCGTTTCCAAGATGGGAAGGTGAGGAGGGAAGAGAGAGAGGGCTGCAGGGAGCCTAGGGTTGCCCCGAGCAGTAAACTCGGATCCACTGTAATCTTTGTGCCCCCTTTTGTGAAGATTCCCTTTCACCGAAGGACTGCATAAGAAAAGGGAATCCTGGATTCCCCTGGAATGGTGGTACTGCTTCCCCAGCCCTGCATCCAAAGCAGACCTTTCCGAGGGGGGCATTTCTCTGTGGGGAATCACACTGGATGCTCTTCTGTTGCCTATTCAAAATCCCTTTGGGGTTTCCTCTCTGGAAAGCTCCCATCTTCCCATTTGGCAGCCTTGCAGGCCCAGTTCATTTCTGCAGCAATTTCACTGCTGCCTTTTAAATTGCCTCTGAGACTGAGTCCGTTTGTTTGCCTGGTTGATGCTTTCATTTTGGAGGTAACCTTATCAGATGAGAAAGGTCCCCAGTTTCCCAGTTGTGCCGGGGGGAGACAAGGGTAAAAAGGCAAAAGGAAAAAATTGCTCTGCGGCGGCTGCTCCCTCTCCCCTTTCCCACACTGGCTCAGGGTAAACGAGCCCCGGTTTTAATTCCTGCTGCCCGACTTGTTCCACACCAATTTCAGGACAAACAAGAGGTTGCTCTTTCAGCCGCCTTTGAATTCCTGGCGATGCTGCCGGTGGAAGCGGGCGCTGAGGAGGGTTTTTCCTGCACCCCGAGCAGGGTGGGGCTTCCTCCCGGCTACGCACGGAATTCTTCAAAGCACCAGGAATTCCATCAGCTGCAGCAGCAGAGCTAATCCCCCGCGATCGGCAAGCTGATCAACGGTACGTCTGCTTAATTGGGACGCTTGCCAGGGCCGAGACCTGGGGCCGCGCGTGTGAGAGCTCCAAACAAGAGCTGCCGGCGTAGGCGTTTTTGGAGCGCATTGGTGCGTTTTTGGAGCGCATTGGTGCGTTTTTGGAGCGCATTGGTGCGTTTTTGGAGCGCATTGGTGCGTTTTTGGAGCGCATTGGTGCGTTCTCACCCGGACAGCCGCTGTGTAGGAACAGCGCCCGGTGCCACGGCCGCGCGGCGCGGCAAACGCTGCTGCTGGAGCCGCGCGAGCGCTTGGTGCAGGGTTTATTAGAGTGCTTGAAAACAGGCAAGACAAGGGTGTGGGGCAGAGTATTTGCTCAACGTGGTGTCTCAGAGGGACTTGGAGATCACGCAGCTGCCGAGGTAAATGACTACAGTGAAGTTTTAACGTGCATTGGGGTTTTTCAAGGTCAGCCGTCAGCTTTGGTCACGCTAGGGTCTTAAACTGGGAGCTCTCTGGGCCTTCCTTGCCTGTCCATCTCATGTGATAGTTGGACACAACCCTGCTGGGGGTGACGGAGCTGGGCCGTCCCGCCAGGATATCCGTGCCCTGTCCAGGTGCAGCCCCTTCCAGCCACGGGGCCCCTGAGGACAGCCCCACGGCCCCCGTGTCGGGGTCTGCAGCCTGCTTAGGAGAAGTTAACGTTAACTTCAGCGTTAAAGAAGTTAACTTTAACCTCGGTGCTCCCGTCCGCGCTTCGCCGCCTGCCCTGCTCGTGCGCTCTCCGCGCGGAGCTGCTCGGCAGTGACCCGGCTCATTCCGCATCCAGCCCAGCAGCCTCTCCGCGTTCCTGCCCGCTCCCTGTTTTCAGCCTTTCCCCTTTTCCAGAGGCTGCAGCGGCTCAGACTCGGCTGTGTTGGGCAAAGCAGCAGGCGCTTCTCCGCGTTTCCCTTCGCCCGCTCCGTGTTTCTTCTGGAGCTTTAACGTGGTTTCTGCTGGGCCAATTGGATCTGCTTCCCGTTTGTTAACACCATCAGCCGTCCCCGTGGAGTCAGGCCCAAGGCCCGGGTTACGTCACCTGTAGTGACAGATGCCCCTGATGCATTTCTATCGTCCCCTCGTAGCCTCCTGCCCAACAGCCCTCTCGGCTTCTCTCTTTTCTTAGGGTCATTTTGATACTCAGTGAACCAGTCCTGCAGGCTCTCAGCAGTCTGAACCCCTCTACCTCTACGTTTAAACCAGTTTCTCTTTGCTCAGGAGCTCCTCGTAGTGTCTGCACATGTATTAAAAGTTAATAAAATAAAAGGTAGTCTGCAAGGAAATCTGCCCCTGCATTTCCTGAATTTGCAAGTGCTTTAAGGAGTGCAGCAGAGGGTAAACGTTGCCGATAATTGGGCTGGTTGTCCTGAAGCATACGGAGCTTTGCACAGATAACAGGCTTCTGAGGCTCCTTGGGGAGAGGATTGGCTCAGTTTGCAGACATTGAGCTAGGACAGCACTAATCCTATTGCCTCCAGGAAATTCCCCCTTTCTTCAGCCCACGGGGGGACCTGGAGGCTCCATGTCCGGGCGCCCCGCGGCTCTGGACGTGCTCCCGTGTGCCCTCGGTTATTAAACGAGTCCGTTCCCCGTGCCCGTGCCCCTCTGCCGTGCCCGTGTCACTGCAGGGGTGCTCAGCAGCGTGCTCAGAGCCCGTGCCCTCGGGCACTGGGACACTGCCCGGAGTGTGGATGTGTGGGAGCACAAGGTGGTCCCGGGGGTGTCACAGCACCTCCCGTGCCAGCTGCTTCCACAGACACCAGCCCCTTACACGCCTGTTCTGAGCAGTTGGGATCACGAGCACTTCAGGGCTTGCAGGTCACGGACTTATTTTTATAGTGGTGGTTGGCTGGGGCTTCTCATGATCTCCAGGGCAGTGTCTGGGTTTTGGGCTGATCAGTCTCAGCGCTTTCAGCCTGCTCTTCTAGAGCTCTGTGCTAATGACTTTTCTGGAGCTGTGGCTTTGTTTTGCTCTGCAGCCTTTCCCTCTGGCAGGCCGGGAGCAGCCCTGCATCAGGATCTCTCAGCCCGATTGCCGGTCTGCTGAGCAGAGGACTCCAGAGCACACAGGCAAAATAATATTGATCTCTTAAACAGGTTCCCTGGCCACATGCAGTCACAGGAGATGGATGGGAGGTTCGTTGTGCAGGAATAAAACTGCAGGTCTTCGTAGGAATTGCAGTCAGCTCTGCCTGCGAGGAAGGAGAGCGCTGGAATTCCCACGGGACAGGCCTGGCACTGGGGACCTGCGCAGATGCAGGGGAGGAAGGATTTGGCTGGCAGCATCCTCACTCCTGCTGCTGCTGCGTGAGCCAGGCTGGGTTTCCTAATCCAAGGCGGGCAGCAGGGCTGGCACTGAGCACAGCCCGTCTTTCCCTTCACCAGCCACAATAAATACGGAGCTCCCTACTGCCAGCTTAGAAAGGAGCAGTTTGCAGTGGATCTGCTGCACCTCCGACTTAGACACCCAGCGCTTTTAGACCTAACAAAGTCAGCTCAGTCTCTGGCTCGCATCTGGGTTTCCAGAGCCGTCCCACAGCTCGTTTTCCCTCTGCTTGCTTGGCTTTCCTGGAAGAAGGGGCCCTGGGCTGGATTCAGGCTCTTTAAACACAGGTTTTCTGGGAAGAGCTGCTGGGAGATGCGGCCCTGGCCGGGGCTGGTGCTCCAGCTTCTCCTTGGCAGCAGGTCGAGGGAGGGGATCCTGCCCCTCTGCTCAGCCCTGGTGAGGCCACATCTGGAGTATTGTGTCCAGTTCTGGGCTCCACAGTACAAGAGGGATGTGGAGCTGCTGGAGAGAGTCCAGCGCAGGGCTACGAGGATGATCAGGGGCCTGGAACATCTGCCCTATGAGGAGAGGCTGAGGGAGCTGGGCCTGTTCAGCTGGAGAAGAGAAGGCTGAGAGGGACCTGAGCAGTGTCTAGAAGTACCTCAAGGGAGGCAGTGAGGAGGATGGGGCCGGCCTCTTTTCACTGGTGGCCACCGACAGAACTAGAGGAAACGGCCACAAACTGAAACCCCAAAAGTTCCACGGGAACTTAAGGAAAAATTTCTTGCCAGTGACAGAGGGTGCCAGAGCCCTGGAACAGGCTGCCCGGAGAGGTTGTGGAGTCTCCTTCTCTGGAGATCTTCAAACCCGCTTGGACGCAGCCCTGTGCCACGTGCTCTAGGTGACCCTGCGTGTGCAGGGGTTGGACTGGATGATCCCTAGAGGTCCCTTCCAACCTTCAGCATTCTGTGATCCTGTGATTCTATGATGTTGGAAGCCAGGGCTCCAGGAGCAAAACCCTGGGATTGGCACCTGGGTCTGTGTGAGCCCAGGCAGGAGGAATCGGCCTTAAAACATCTCCTGGACGTGTCCCCCACCTGGGGAACGCAGCAGGTTGGTGCCACCCTGCTCCGGCCAGCCTGGTGCCGGAGAAGCAGAGGGTAACTCGGCCCATGCGCTTGTGCAAACCACCCGTGCCACAAGGTCTGGGCAATCGTAGCTGCATAAAGCAAGTGCTGAACCCCGGGCAGACCGGCCAGGCCAGAGGAGCTCCTTAAAATAGAACAAACGGTGGGAACGGTGACGAGTTCAGCAGATGCCACTGTAATTTCTAGTGCTCGCACAAAAGAATCCAGTCTAATGGCTTTTGCTCACCGAAATGTTCAGGGAGCCGCTGTATGGGAAGACACTTAAAGAGCTTTTTAGCAGCAAAAAGCTGTAATGTGTCTGGGAGCTGCAGAGAATTGAGCGAGAGAAGAAAGTGATTTGATAAAGGGCCGTGGACTAGAGGAACTCTGGGTTTAATAGGTAAAGTCTCCCATCAGTTGAACAGGGGCTTGATTTGGGCTCAGAAGAAGGAAAATTGAAGATCTCTCCCAGAGAGAGGATTATTTGGATCTGCCAGACTTAGAGCACCGAGCCCTGCTCATTCAGGAGGCTGCGTCTGATCCTTGTGGAGACCCGAAGGGGACAGAAAAGCAGTGGAAACGGGTGCAGGTCACAGGCTGCCTCCCACGTGGGCTCCCCCGCAGCCCCTGGCCTCCTGCTTGGGCACAGGGGGATTTTCCCCTCAGCTGCAATGGGAAAAATATTCCCATTGCCCCCCAAATACTCCTCAGCTCTGGTGCTTTAAAGCTGAACAAACTCCCTGACTCCAGGAGCTATCTGTGGGCTTAAAATGCAGCACTTATTTGTTCTGTGTGATCTTGGCCTGGCTGAGAGAATGGAAACTTTTATCAGAGCAGTGTTGCTGGAGAAGGGCAGACAGGGGAAGCTGCTGTGGCCACCTGGATTCCCTGGTTCTGCTGGTTAAATAGCCTAAGGCAGGAGCTGTAGGGCCGTACAGCTCCTGCCTTGGGCTATTTAACCATCAGAAACAGCCTCAGCATCTGGGGTCTTTTTTCCTCTGTCTCCTTATGCAGACATCCGTGCTGGCAGCGGAGCCGGAAAGAAGCCGAGATGTTTATTTGGGCCTGTTTAATTGGGGCCTGCCCTAATTGTTGGCAAGAGGTCCTTAATTGTGTCGTTAAGCTATAAAGATCATCAATATGCTTTGATCTGACAAATAAAGATGCCTTGTGTTCAGGATGAGTCACGATGCTGTGAGTCAGGAGAGACTAATGGACTGCAAGTAAATGGCAATAAATGAATAGATTGAAAAGCAGAGCATTTTTGATGTTACTAATCAAATTGCCTAAAAGGATTGAAGTGCTACAAGGCTTTGACTGGGTAATCCAAGGCAGAGCTTTTTACTAATATTTTGTTTTCTCTCTTTCTGTCCACAGACAACGTTTCCAGTGACTCCATCGCTTGCAACAAGCCCCACGATGGCTTTTAGTCCCTACCTGAGTCATGTTTCCCCTGGGATGGGCTTGGTTCCTGCAGAGCTTTTACCAAATACTCCTGTCCTGGTTTCCGGGAATCCTACTGTTACAGTACCAGGAGGCTCTGCCGGACAGAAACTGATGCGTACGGATAAACTGGAGGTATTTGGCTGTCTGATGCAGTATTGCTGAGGCGAATGCCTGGGGCCTGTTGTGCTCTGCTGGAATAACACCCCCTGATTCAGTAGGCAGCACCAAGATTAACTTGCAGCTTTCCCAAAGCAGGGCTGCTGCTCTGTGCACATCCAGGCGCTCGCGTGGGGCCTGATCCCACATCCTTTGGAGCCCCTGGAAGTTTGGGAGCATGCAGGCATTAGAGCAGGACCCGGGGGTATTGTTTCCTGTGTATAATCCATTTGCAACGCTTAAAAAATGCCAGTGGCTTGCCTGCCCTTTCCCTGGGTTGAGTGGGAGACATTCTGGGATAAGAACAAGAGGGAGGAAGTAACAAACAGTGCCCTTGTCTCGAGACAGAGAGCTTCAAGCTCTGCATTGTTGGAGGAGCCGGGAGCGGAGCGCCGGGGTCCAGGTCACGCAGGGGACGCCGCGCAGTAACAAACAGGTCCGGGATCAGGAATGTCCTCTGCTCCCCTCCAAAGCCCCTCTAGTCGTTTGCACTCACTGGGGCTCCGTGTTGAAGGAGCTGTAGATGTTTGGAAACCCTCTGCAGAGGCTCTGCAGGAAGCAAGGGCTGAGGACCCGAATTCAGAGGCTCCTGCAGGTGTAAATTACAACACAGGAAGGCGCCAGGGCCGGGTGTAATTTCCCAGCATATTGTTTAACGTTGCCCACGCTTTAGGTTGCCTCGCTCCCCTTCCACGTGACATCTCACCTCGCCCCACACAAGCAGGCTGCTGCGTATTGGGGTGTGATTTACACCTCCAGCTACTACAACCTCTGCAATCTTTCTGGTTTCCTCAAACGAGGAAACCTTAAGCCCCATTTTGCAAAACTTTGTTCTCTGCTTTTGATGCTCCGCAGTTGCTAACTCCCAAGGAGCTGCAAGGTCTCTGTAAAGCTGGCAGTTTTGGTAGCAGCTGTGAGCACGTTGTTGGCTTTTAGTGTGCTGTGATCAAGCGCGCTGCCAAGTAACCCGGGGTCAGAGTTTTGTTGCAGAGTCCGTCAGGCCGTCTACATGAAAGAGGCTGCTTGTATTTAATAACAGAATACACGTATTAGTTTAGTGCAGCCAGCCGTGCTGATATTCTGTGTTGAAAGTGCTGAAATTTTATGTCTGCTCAACAATGTGACTTTCTTTTAAGGTTTGTCGAGAGTTTCAGCGTGGAAATTGTACACGTGGTGAGAACGATTGCCGCTATGCTCACCCTATAGATATTGCAATGATAGACACCAATGAAAACACTGTTACAGTTTGCATGGATTACATCAAAGGTCGATGCTCTAGGGAGAAATGCAAGTACTTTCATCCCCCTGCACACCTGCAAGCCAAAATCAAGGCAGCTCAACACCAGGTGAACCAGACAGCTGCAGCTGCAATGGTAAGGATGCTCTTCCCAAACTGTATTTCCCGTTGCTGAGGGGTTTGGTTTGTGTCTTCCGCGGTGCGTTTTGTGAGTGGCTGAGTGAGCTGCAGAGCACACGAGCAGTGTGGGTGACATCCTTGCATCCTTTCTGCGTGCTCACCGTGGTGTCAGGCGCTGAGCGATGCAGTAGCCCTCACCAGTTAGGGACACCCTGGCAAATCCTCTGATTTTCTGACAGGAGGTCGGGGGTGGCGTGTTCAGCAGCACCTAAAACAAGTGCCATCCCTGGCTAAGCCCTCGGGGTCAGTTCAGCTTCCTCGGTACCCCAGGAAAGCAAATAACAGCCATCACGTAACACGCTGTTGTGGGGACATCCCGGCCTGTCGAAGTCAGCAGCAGCATTTCTGCTGACACCAAAGCAGACAAGATACCGACCGTTCCAGCCAAGCAAGCTGAGAATCCCTGTGCCCAATCCCTTCGCTTAGTGAAATGCCCTAAGTCTCCATCCAAGGATGAGTAACTACATCTATGTGATGCCTAGGAACTGTCAGACAACGTTCCAGCTGCATTTTAATTTGAACTGTGACTTCTTACACTCCTGTAGCCACGGCAGGAATTCTAAAAACAAGTCAAAGAGGACTTAAAAGTACAGATCAGGTTTCCAGCTGCAGCAAATGGTTGCCGTTCTATTGACTGCAGTTTAATGGCTCCTATTTAGTCCAGCTGGGAATATGCTTCCCACAGTGCATTAGAGAAACCTAATTGCAGAGCTCGAATTGTCCAGAGTGGGCAGGATGTTGCCATTAGGAGCAAATTCTTCGCTGCAAAGGAGGCCGACGGCATCGGGCGCGTTGGCAGAGCAGGTCGAGGGAGGTGAGTGTGCCCCTCTCGGCTGCATCCAGGACCGGGCTTCCCGCTGCGGGAGATGCGGATGTCCTGGAGACACGGGAGGGTGCAGGATCCCGTGTCCAGAGCTGGCACTGTTCAGCCTGGAGGAGGCTCAGGGACACGTGGCAGTACCCGATGGGAGCGTATGGAGGAGATGGAGACAGGCCCTGGTCTCTTACCCAGTGAAAGAATGAGAGGCGATGGAGATACGTTGAAATAGAGTAGGTTCCACTTAAATATAACAACAAGAAAAAACCCCTTTCACAGCGGAGGTGTTTGAGCACTGGAGCAGGTTGTCCAGAGGCTGTGGGGATTCGCTCCCCTCAAAACCTGGCTGGACACAGCCCTGTGCGCCCTGTCCGCAGTGGGAAGTTGGGCTGGACAACGTCCAGGGGCCTCTCCAGCCTCGTCCCTTGTCACGCTTGGAATAGCTGATATTGAAACGATTCTTGCCTCCTTTTCGATCTAGAAATAAAGCCAGCAAAGCTTCCCTGAAGGGCTTTTTTAACAGGCAAGGGTTGCTTTTTATCGTGGCAAAGTATAATGCAAAAATTAAACAACTGCTGGCCTGGTAACATCAATATTACCTGGGAGGTAGCTTGAAGAACCAAATATATTGCAGTGTTCATTTGTCCTGGATCATTTATTTGTTAAATTCTTAACTATTTTCCTTATTGTTGAAATGACAACTAAAGTCTATTGAAAAAGATTCATCTGAAATGAAATTCTCATGTTCTTTCTTTACAATTGAAGTTTTACTTTTTCACTAATTATTTAGGACACTGTCACTTAACCAAAGCCAGTCCATGTTTTATTCATGCTGCTGGCTTCTCTTAAAAACGTAATTAACCTTATTTGTATGCTGTTAACTAGAACCTTTAAAATATTTATTGGTGATTTGTTGCATCACCCTGCTTCCAAAACAGCTTGCATTATTCATTGCCTTTTCAAGGCTTGATGCATTTACTGTACCTGTTGAGGGATAAGGCTTTAGTAAAGGGAAGGGTGCTGCGCAGTCACCTCGCACCCAGAAACAGGTGCCTTGCAAATTGATAAGCCCTTCTGAAATAGAATTGGAGTGACTTCGGATCTAATAGTGGAGGATACCTCTGGGCGACCCAATCCTGGAGTGACTCAGCACCTCGTAGCAGCTCTGCTGGCTCCTGCCTGGCTCGGCCTGTGCAGCAGATGAGCCGGGTGGGCTCAGTCCCCGGTTCGGGCACACACGGTGTCCTCCAACCTCCCGTCTTTGCCCGAGGTCCCTTCCTTGCCCTGAGCTCCCTGCAGCCGCTGCAGCGTCAGGGCCGAAGCCTCACGCAGGTTCCCAGGCACAGGGGCTGATCCCGAGCACATACCCGTGCCGATACCTGAAAACAACCCAGCAGCGTTGGGCAGCCACGCAGACACCCTGTGCTGTGCATGCCTCGTCTTCCTGATATATCGTGTAATGCATTCATTTTTTTTTTATTTTTTTCTCTTCACCTCCCCACGTTGTCGCTCTCTCTGACACCTCTGCTTGCTGTTTCCGTTTCTGTGCTTGGCTCCCCTCCCCGGCCCATTGCCACCCTGTGCTCGCTGCCTGCTCATTAAGACTCAGCCAGCTGTCACATCACTGAAGCGACCGCTCGAGGCCTCCTTTGACCTGGTACTTGGACCTTTCGCCTTCTCGCTTTGCACGTAGCCATCGTAGCTGCATGAGCCTGGTCTGTCGCGCTCGCGCCTGCGGAGACTGCCCATCCCAGCAGGAATGCTGTGGCCATCCGGCCGTGCCGGGCTGTGACCCCGGAACCGTCCCATGAGCTGTGGAGGACGCCGTGATCTTGGGGGTCTTGGGCAGCTCTGTGTTTTGGGGGATTTTTCCAGGCGGCAGGAGCTGGAGTTGCGCAGGGTGGTGCTTTGGTGAGGGTTTGGCTCGATCCCTCTGCAATGTGCTGCGTGTCCCCGAGGAAACGGGAGGCATGGACAGATCCTGCTCCTGCTGCTGAGCCTGGGCGGGTTGTCGTGACCTGCCTGGCCGCGCTGTGCCCGTTCTGCCCTGCCGAAAGGTGCTCGGTGCTGAGGCCCGGCCCGAACGCAGGGCCTGTCCCTGCTGTTGGTGACAAGGGCTGGCAGCTGCGGGGCAGCGCTGGCATCCCAAGGGCTGCAAGGTGGGGACCCTGCGGTCCCATCTGGCCGGGGTTTCTCCCGCAGGGCCCCGGTGGGAAAGGGAGCAGCAGGGACCTCCCTGTGAGCTGCCTTGGCTCGTGTCCCGCGTCCCGCTGACCTTTACCTGCCTTCTCGATGCTCTTAGTGATGCAGAAACCCCCCTCCCAGCCCGCGTCCTTCCAGCTCCCGGCTGCTGGGGTCAGCGCAGTGAACATTCCCTGCGGACACCGCGGCTCAGGCCAGGGGAGCTTCTGTTTATTTTATTTTGCATTACTTTGTTTTATTTTCCACAATAGAGGTGTTAAAATGTCTATTTCAACCACTCTTCGGGGCAAATTTACAAGAAAGTTTGGCCAGAGGCGAAGCCCCACCAGCAGCTCCGCAGGGCGGCCCTTTGCCAGGCAGGGCTCCGCACGGAGCTTCGGCGTTAGGAAATCCTCCGGAGCGGGAAATCCGCAGTGCTGCGCAGGGCCTGGGCGCCCTGTCCAAGAGCTGCTGCCGTGGAGGTGGTTGGGAAGGGGAGAGCCCTTTGGCTCCCGTTCGCTCCGAGCTCCGCGCAGAGCCCAGCCTGCTCAGACCCAGGCCTGGCCTGGAAGGGTGACGTTATTTATAACCATCTTCCTGCTGGACTGAGTATTCCCAGCCACGTTCTGGGGCTGCATCGTGTCCTCCAGGTGCTACCAGGGGTTCTTCAGCCCTCGGTGACGTGGCTCTGTGTTTGGACGGCGCAGCGAGGCCCATGCCCCTCGCACGGTGCTGTGTGAGCACGAGGGAAGTGTGGGCTGCTCCCAGGAGATAGGGATCTAAATGGAATTTCGAGGAGCAATTAAACTGTTTGCTGCAAGATTTAATCCAGTTCCTGTCTTGCAAAAAATAACAAGAGGGGGTTAACCAGCACATGGGAAATTTTGACTTAGGCATGCGTTGCATTTTTATCTGTCATTTATGCTGAAAGATTTCCTTCCATGCCAGGCAGAGAAATGACACAAATACCTTGTTCAAATGCTCGTAGTCCAGCAGGAATGTGGCTTTCCCAGCCCTAAAATTGGAGGCTGCTTGGCATTTTGGCTTGGAATTTTTCAGTGGGATCAGTGTGGACTATCACTTGGGTATTGAATAGCAAAAAAATAACCCTGAGCCTGAGCACTAAGACAAATGGTTTGCTAACATTGCAAAGCTTGTGTAGATGCTCCTACATGGGCACAAGGGCAAAAAGAAAAGTTCTTTGGGCTCCTCCACATGAGATTATCTTCTGAGAACCGACCGTTCCCAGAGGTGCTCTAGGGGCTGTCGCAGCTCCTGCCTCCCTCGCTCCCCAGGGCTCGTGTTAGGTAGATGTGGGGTAGATCCTTGTCCCTCAGGTGTCCGTGTGCTCCCTCTGACCACGACATTGGCCTCGGAAACGTCCCACGTGTAAAGACCCAGGACATCCCAGTCTGCAAGGCCTCAGCTGCTCTGCTTTTGGCACTGCAGTTATGGCTTAAGGGGCTCTTTGGAGCGGTGACAGTGGCCGACAGGCAGAGTCCAAAGTCCATTACGTGGCTGGTGAGTTGCTTTGCTGTAATTGGTGTTTTTTTTTCCTGAGGCAGATTTTGAAAGTGAAAAAATGTTTTGCAATGAGGTGTAGTAAGAATGATTTTAAGTGGCTAGTTCTGCAGCTGCTGTAAGCCTAGAAAACGGCTCTGAAGTAAATGGAGCTACCCCAGTGTCTGCAAGCCTAAACTCTGTTCTGGGCCTGGAAGAAGACTCATGGGGCCACCGTTAGTGAGCAGGATTCCTTCTTGTCACATTAAACATTGGCATCAATGAGGCCTCCCCAAGAGTTATAAACACATAGTGCTCTCCCTAAAAGACCTCATCCTAAAACATGGATCTTAATTGAAAGATTCTGGTGTCTGCTTCTGGGAAAGCTGGCCTATATTTGGCTGCTGCCTCTGATACTAGCCAGAAGAAATCTAGAAAGGTATTGCTAAGGCCTAATTCTAGTACTGAATATCTGCTGGCATCAGCAGAGGGTGGGTGCATGTCTGAGGGCAGGTGGCAAAAGCAATTCCTAATTCTAATTTTCTTTTTTTAACATTTAAACTACCCAAAAGCCACTGTATGAACAGAGATAGCATGGAGTGGTGTTTTGCTTGAAAGTATTTCCCTTAACATTTCGCAGATGAGCAGTCTCCTATAGCAAACTAATTTTTAAGTGTAACCTGCTTCTAGATGGTGACAGCTGTTGTGAGCTTTCGGTTGTGTTCTGTGGTGTGTTTCTCTTCATGGTACTTTAAAATCTCTTTCCACATATCCTTTCTTAAAATTGCTGTGTGTTTGTGGTCTTAACCCTTCGCTAGCCAAGCTTCCTTCATTACCCGCTTCTGCTGTCATTCGTTCATTCGAAAAAATAGGATAACCCCAGTTTTCAGCCCTTGCTTTGCTCCATGATGTAGAACACAACTAGGCAGAAATGACCTGATTCTGCATGACTTCCACGTGCGTAAATCTCATTGACGTCAATGGGAGTGTTCCATGCAAAAGGACTGCGGGGCATAATTAGGAAGGACCCTTTTCTATCACAATGTGAAGAAAGGGAAAAAAAATGTGGTTTCTGCCTTGGTACAATGAAAAGCTGTAAATCATTAGAAACATTCCTGTCTCTGAGAACCTGACATACTACTTTGTTGTTGAGACATGCTTCGTGAATGATGAGTAACTCGCTGAGAAAAGTTCCTGAGTTGGGTTAATGCCTTTTACCAAGTCTGATCTTGAAACGGGTTTGACTGGCTGCAAGAAGCACTGTGGTGTGATGGAAGCAAGCGAGAGGATTTGCTGCCGAGCGAGGCCCACCCAAACCTTGCTCCAGCAGCAGATCTGTCCATGGCTTTTTCCACTGGTGTTAATGAGCAAGCAGGATTTTGCTGTTGGAGGCCTTCTTGTAGCGCTGCGCTCCTCAAACCGGGAGCAGGTCCAAATCTGCTGTTCTCGAGCTGTGCAGCTGTGGCAAGCAGTGGAGAATCTGGCCTGTTCTTGGCTGTGCTGTTCAGGCTCTCCGACAACAAGGAGAGATGCATTTTACCATGAATGTGACATTCTGTGTGTAATTGGCACCAGCCACCCCGTCACCACCCGAATGCCTCGGTCACCTGCATACAAATGTGCCCGTGTCCACACACGGGCACGAACGTGTAGGCAGGTATCGAAATAGGCAGAGGCAAGCAAGCATCCCGTGTGTTCTTCCATGGCTTTTGTTGCTTACGCTAGTCTTTTGATTTAAAAATAGTTTTATATTCTATTTTTTAGCTGGTAGGTTTTTTATTCCTTAATGCTTGTTGCCTGCAACTGCTTTTTGTGGTATCCTGCCCAGGAGATTGCTTCTCCCCTTCCTCCTCCTCCTCTTCCTCTGTTCCTAAGTCAATCCTACCAAAAAGCTCCCTTAGTTTTTCTCCTCATTCTGGACTCTGCCCCCTTCTCCTGCTGCATTTACTAAAAGTGCTCAGTGAAGTTGTGTTTTCACCTACCACTTTATCTGTGTTGTAGCTGCTCTTCTGTTTCCTAAGTTGACCCACTTGCAGGTGATTTACAGCCAAGACCCCCCCTATTATTTATTGCATGCGTTATCTACCCTCGTTGGGGTGCCTGGGTTTTATTCCACTTGTCTTTAACGATTCCCTCGTCCACAGGCCCTGCCGCCTGGTGCACTTCAACCTTTACCAAAGAGGCCAGCACTTGAAAAAAACAATGGTGCCACCACAGTCTTTAACCCAAGCGTTTTCCACTACCAACAGGCTCTAGCCAACATGCAGTTGCAACAGCCTACGTTTATCCCTACAGGTAAGTGTCTCCCTGCTTTCCTCATCACATCGTTGCTTTCCTCTTATGACCTAGAGATTGAGCTGCTGACAACAGCTTTGTAGGAGTCCTTAGCAGAAGATCGTTAGTGTGTGCAGTTTCATTGTAAAAATCCATGGAAAGTTAATGTTTGTTGTTTGACGTTTTTCCTTCACCCCCTACAGTCCAGAGCTTTTGACTTGTAAAGATCCCTTCTTAGCCTTCTTTGTTTCGTTTTTAAACAGTCAAACTAAGAAAAATGTCTGCATGTTTCTTGAATTCATACTTCCTGTTTCTTCTCCTTATGGTTCAACTAGTTAATTCCAAATTAATTCTTTGACTCTTGTGTAGCACAATCATGGGCTCATGTTAAAATGTTTGTGGGTCTCCACACAAAACAGCCTGCCCACTTTAAACTGCAGGTATCTGTCTAACCTTGGGTCTCTGACCTACGTATTGCAGCAGCCACGGTGTTTATAGGGGGAATGGTGTGTCTTCTGTAAACAGGAATTACAGAATCCTCTTTAAAGACATATTTTTCCCCCTTGCTTGTCTTTTGAGCAGTACAATAGCCTAAGCTTTTTAAAAGCAATTTAACTCCCCAGCTTTTATTGTACCTTTCAGGTCTCAGAGTAAAATTGAAAGATGCAGTTCAGTAATTCATACAGAAATCGAAATATTGACTTGGCAGATGTGACTGCTGACTAGCCAATTAACCTGTATTCACTGCAGCCAAATGAAAAACAAAAACTGCCTAGAGTAGTAAGTATTACAAATGGCTGAATTAGGAGTATTCCAGAGTCGCTGGCTCATTTTTAGTATCATTATTTTCATTGTGGAGCATCATATGAAGATGAACGGCTGATTTTTTTCATGTTCATTGCTGCATTCATTGGCAAACAGTATCTGTAAAAATACACAAAGTGCTTCTAGCTGTCCCCATGAAGTGAAACGGGTTGGAGCCCTTGCTCTTACCCTTCTCTTGAATCAAGGGAAGACTTGTCAGAAAGAGCCCGATGCCGAGACCAAACTGTGTCTAAGGGTCCAGAGAGCTGGTCCCGTCAGCCCGTGTGCCGTGAGAGCGCTTGGAGATGCTCGGGATCCACCACATGCCAAAGCGTGTGCTTCCCGGAAAGCGTCGCGTGCACGCGGAGCTGGAGGGAGAGACTCGAGCAGAAGGCCTCCCCCTTGGGCCTCGTAAAGTGCTCTTGGAAGGGATGGGCTGGGCTCACCTTGCAGCAACTCTTGGAGATGCCAGAAAAGAATATTTCTACCCATGGGATGACTTTTTCTTTTCTGTCTGGTTTCCTGACACCAGGAAGTTTTGAGCACCTCTAAAATGTCAAGTCATGGAGCTGACAACACATTGCAGTTCCTCGAGGTCACAGACTCCAGACCCGACGTTGAGAGGCATATTCCTGATACAAGCACCATCAACTATATTTTACCCAGAACTCACAATCCTCCTGGTCCCATTAACGGCGGTGGAGCCGATGCAGAACAGCTCTGTTTGGCACCTGCTCTTGTTTAAGGACATTAGCTGGTCAGAGGAGCAAAATGTCAGTCAGGGAAGTGGTCTGTGATGAATCTACCTTGGTAGACAAATCTGCCCAAATCTGCCCTTCCTCCAGCATCAGGTCGTGGTTTTGGTCTCAGCGTTTGAAATTATCTCGAACTAAGCAGAGAAGTGGCAGGTAGCAGATGGTAGTATAGGGAGAGGAAAAGAGCTCCTGTTTTTCTTAGTTTCTCCTGTTCAACAAGAAATCAGTGTCATGGTTTACCCCTAGGAGAAGGTCAGTGTGTGTAGACAACAGCATCACCACTAGAACTGTTTCAAGTCCGGAAAAAAACTGCCTCTTTCAGCTTGAACTAGAGACTTTGAATCCCAGCCTCTGCTTGCAGGAGTAAATTGTTTTTGGAAAGTCAGTTTTAACATGAGTGTGCTGTTCCTCTAAGAGCAACTCTATGTCTGCTGATCAGAAAAATCAACACACCTTATACCAAAAAAACCAAAACACCCCACAATCCTGTTCTGTAGGTTAGATCACTTCTTTTATTACCTGGGTGGGAGAAGAAATAAATTCTCTACCCAAGAATTCAAGAATTAATTTGGTTTGCTATGATCTCTTAAAACTGAGTTTAAACTATTTATGTATCGATATGCAGAATCTGTTTTGCATGTGCTTAAATACTGAATGCTGCAAAGAGAATACCTGCTTTTTAGTTAAAGTGATTTCTAACACTGAAGCTTCACTAATGAAATATCCCTTTTGTTCATCTTTCCACGCTTCAATGCATGGTGTGCAGGGTCAGTTCTGTGCATGACACCCACTGCAAGCGTTGGTAGGTTTTTCTACACAAACTTCTCAACTTTTCCTAATCTGAAAGAGACAGCAAGATAGTATGCATCAGTGAGAACCTGGGTGGCTGAGTGGTGTGACTGTCTATTCACTGTCTTCTCTGAGGCTTAAATGGTTGTATCCCTTTTAATTTCTGTTCAGTGCAGTGTTTCATGTGACTAATCAGAGAATCTGAGGTGATGCTTTCCCTCCCCTGTTTAGTTCTGCTGCAGAGACAAAAATCTGTCAACTGAATATGTCTTTACAACCTATTTAAGTAATCCAGCAAAAGGAACTAGCAATGGATGCATCCTGTTGGTTAATCTTTTATGAGGTGTGCTAGAGTTTGGATTTTTCGTTGTCCTTCTGAGGATATTTTAAGAATTTGATGAAGTAAGGCATTTAGGGTCAGCCCCTTTGCCAGAACGGGCTCTGTTTGAAGAGCAGGAGATGCAGAGCTTAAACCGGACGAGTCCTAATTTGTCTCCTAAGGTGTCTGTGAGGTGCCGGCTTTGCAGGGAGAAGGACTGTAAGGAAATGCCAGTGCGTGTGCCCCGGGATCCAGCAGAGCAGAAGGGCTGGGGACAACCTCTCGGCAGCCGCAGGAAGCCCCTGGGCTCGAGCCCGGGCTCCTGTTCCTACAGGGAAGGCTCGGGGGAGCGTTTCCTCCGGAGCCGCCGGCACAGCAGCGCGGCTGAGCACCGAGCTCCCGTCCTCGGCCGAGCCTCTCGGTGCGTGCCCGCTCCGCGCGGAGCGAGGGCAGCGGGAGCAGTAGTCCCGGGAAGGGTGCAGAGCTTCCGCAGAGCTTCCGCAGAGCCGTTTGGGAGCAGCCTGCAAGTCGGTAGCTCTGGCAGGACGAGCTCAGCGCTCCGCTGTCAAACTTCTCCATCCCTATGGACGGGTTTTTCCACCTGAGAGCGACCGCGGTGGTGGTAGCAGCACAGTGTTACCCTGCTTTGAACCGCGTGATCGTCCCTGCAGACCGAGCAGCCAGGTCTGGTGGACTCTGGTGCCTCAGGATGACCCCACGTCTCTGCCTCCTCAGGGCTCGTGCTGTTCTCTATGGGACATGACAGTTGACTCTGGTGACCTCAGGGGGGCCCACAGCTGGCCAGGTGTGGCTGGTGGGGTTCCCAGCTCATTCCCCCTCCATCCCTTGGAGAAGGACCTAGGTGAGGCCATCGGCTCTTAAGAACCATCTGCCACCCCACTCCTGGCTCCCTCTGGCCAGGAGGAACGGGTGGCTACAAGCAGGGCATGGCAGTGTCCCTCCTCGGGATCTTGCCGAGCTGAGGACAAGGTGCCAAGACAGCCGTGCTCCCCAGCATAGGGGATAAAGAGCCAGTACGGAGAGCCCGTCCTGCCGCCCGGCTCCATGGAGGAACCGGTTGTGCCCAAAGGGCGAGCAGGAACCCTCAGCGCAGGCGGTAGCGTGAGGACAACAGGGACACTGAGGCCTGCAGAGCAGGTCCTGCTCGCAGGGGGGACAACCCGCCTGCTCGGAGCCTGGTGGCCGCAGTGGGACCCGCGGCGGGGGACACCGGCCCAGTCCGTGGCGCTTCCCCGCCATCCCAGGCGCCCCCCAGGCGCCATTTTGAGTGCTCTTCCCGCCAGGGCAGAGTCGCAGCCGAATCGATGCCCTCCTTTTTCCTCTGTATCCCCAAGGAGGGGCAGCGGGTTGGGGGGAAGAACTTTGCCGAATCCCGTAGGACCACGTAGCGGAAGGGCAGCGCGAACTTGCACGGCGGGCGCCGGGGCTGCCGGCCGCTCCTCGAGGAGCCCCAGGGAGGAGAAGGGCAAGCGAACCCCTTCGACGGGGACGCCGCAGCCGCGGAGCCGCCTTGCCCGGCCAGATCCCAGCCGTGCCGAGCGCCTCTCCCGCCGAGGCGTTCCCCGAGGGGCCGGGTGGGCTGGCGCGCTTGCCAAAACGTCCCCGTCCCGTCCCCGCCACAAAGCAAGCACCATGCGCTGGCTGCCTCTAACTCCCCACGGGTGCGAGCTGCCGTGGGCTTTTGCTAGCACGCCCGCCCCCCTTCCCTCCCCCTTTGGAAATCTGGCCCGCGGAGTCTAATACATCATTGTTCTGCTTATAAATGTACTAAGTGTTGAGAATGTTTTGGTTTTTTCCTTAATTATAATTGTAATTGGCTTCTCCCCTTCTCTCTTGTTTATTTTTTTTCCCAACGCTGTCTTGCTTTGCACTGTGATTGCATGCTGCGCCCCGATGTATCCTTCATGACGATGTCACATGGCTTGTTGCTGCGATTCCTGCCACGCCCCCAAAAATCCACCACATGTTGCCATGGTTACATAACCGCTCCACCCTCCCGTATGTCGCTTCCATGGTTCCCTTCCGAAAAAAGTGCCCATGATGCACGGTGCTACGCCCACCACTGTGTCTGCAGCAACAACTCCTGCCACCAGCGTCCCCTTCGCTGCAACAGCTACCGCCAATCAGGTTTGGCCCTTTCAATGGCTTTCTTTCACGTGTTGAGGTCTCGAGGGCACGGCGGCCCCGCGCGGCGTCCCCCGAGCCGCCGGCGTCGTCCCGCCGGCCGCCCCTTCCCCCGGGGATGCGGAGCAGGGGGTCCAGCCGGGCGTCCGGCTTTTCCGGAACGGCCCCGATCCGGGCGGGAGGGGGAGAAAACGAAGCGAAAAAGCAAAACAAAAGGCAAAAAGATGGTAAAACGCCCCAAAGGTGCTGTCGCGCAAGACCCCGCAGCACTTCTGCTTTCAGTCGCGAGCAGAAATACCACCTCGAGCATCCTTCCCCGTGGTATTTTGGCATGGCCTGTCCTGGCTTGAAAGTGGAAGTGAAAACACAAAGCAGCTTCCCCACCCCGACCCTGCCACAAGATCAGGCTCTAAAAACCGAAATTTAAAAAAGGAGGGAGGGCAGGGTGATACTGTGATGATTCGAGCTTATTGAGACCAGGAACGTCGCCCCTCCGTACAGCAGCTCCCCTGGATGTGCAGTACATGCTGTTGTGGCACTGCCTTCAGTGTAAAGGGTTTCATGCATGTTTGCCTAGCCATAATTCTCTCCAAAACGTCCCTCTGCGGATACTGGGTTGTGATGGCTGCTTCTGCACCAGTCCTGAACTGTATATGCACAATCTGTCCTGGTGATGCTTCTTGATAATTTGGTGTGCCACAATTTTTTTTTTTCCGATTAGACCAGGGAAATTTCGAGCAGAAGGACTTTCCCCCCAATACTATTTTTGCATTTTTATTCAGCTCTTCGTCACGCTCTCGAGTTCAGAGTGATTGCAAAGAAAACCGGCTGACATTTGATTCTCTGGGACACTGTTAGCAATGCTGAACGGCAGTAATTTCTCAGGCTGGAGAACAAGCTAGCCCAAGGTCGTAAGGCTTGCAGTAGAAATTGGCCTGTGTCAGTCCTAGGCAGTGCTTTACTGCTTGCAGGAGGTATCGCTGTTCTCTCTCCGTGCTTGGTGGTTATTTTCAGGTAGACAAGGTCCTACTCGTACCGGTCACGAGAAGAAAGCTGCGCAGTGTTCCTCTATGGCTCTCCGAGTCCTGTGCTCCTTCAGCCAGCTAGTTTCAGGGCATTTCTCCATCTTTCTTACTGTCTATGGAGTTTAAACTCCCAGGACAACCGCCACCTACTCCACGAGGCTTTAGTAGCCATGCAACTACATGGTGTTAATGCGTGGCGAAATAGAAACATCTTGGGAATAGATCCTGTTTTCTAAGACACTGATGTACTTACTAACCAAAACTGAAGACTGAATGAGCTCAAGACAATGTTTTAATGTGTTGTGTTCTCTGTTTTTTTTCACTGTAGATATCCCAGTTATCAGTAGATGAACTGAGTAGCAGCATGTTTGTTTCACAGATGTAGAAGTTCCCGATAGAACAGTAAGTTCCTTTTTGGTATTACTCTGGTCGATCGCTTTCCCCAAGGGCGCTGCCTCTCCCCAAGGTCCTCGTTTGGGCAGAGGGACTGACCCTGCAGCCCCAGTTCCTGCCAGCTCAACTGAATTTCAGCAGGTGCAGCAGGGCTGTGGAGCAGCCCCATTCCAGCACATAATGTTGCCTCGTGCCCAAATACCTGCCTTAGAGCAGATATACCTGCAAAATATCTGCCCAGAGCGTCCCTTCCTGCATCCCCCCGCAGTCTGGCAGTTGTGTTTGCGGCTGCCCTGGCTCCGGCAGCTCCAGCTGCCTCAGGGATTTGGGCCCTTGATGGTAGAGACTGTTTTCTGCAGAGATCTGTGTATGCTGTTAAGAGCAGGATGAAAGCACAGGCAGCATATCCTTCACCCCATTTGCAGATCCTCGTTTTCCTTAGGTTGCTGGGTTTCTCTGAGGGGGAATAACGGAGGAGCTTGTCCTTTTTTAAAATATTTTTTCATTTACACAATATAATTTTACAGTCTGAGCAGCACTGTCATTCTTATTTTGCTTTTAGTCGTAAATGCTAGCTAATGTTCACGAGAGAAAATCCCTTGGGAGTTTCAGTTCATTGCTGTATTTTTACCCCCAAGAGAGTAAAGAACAGTTGAGCTCGCTCAGCAAGAGGTCACCAGACTTTCCCAGTGCAGGACATTAATATATACAAATACGCAGTCTGTATCCCCCTTAAGTCATGGATTACAGGCAAGTACTGAAATGCTGGAAATAAATTTGGGAGGCAGTTCTCAAATTATGTCTTTAGCAATAGACAGAAGTTACCCATGTTGGTGGTGCCCCTTATCTCTTCTGACCTGAATAAACTGTCCTCTCTTTATATGACCTGCCAAGCGTGGCCGTGTATCTCTGTTGGTAAAGAGGTGAACGCTCAGCTATCCCCCTTAGCAAAACCATTCTGCAGTGGACTGCGTGCTACTGCCCTAAACACCAGGCGTGATGACACCTGCCGTGTTAAACCCCTTTTTACACCACATGCAAACCATTCTGTTCCACCCAAAAGGGGACGATTTGCATTAAAAAAAAAATAATAATTTTTGAGGTCTTTGAGATCGTTTCCAGCGTTTATTTCGGGGCACTTCTTATTTTCTTAATTCTTTTCACTTTGATGTGTGTCAGTAGTTAACCGTGATTTCAGACAAGGCGAGGAAATTCCATGGAACTGTATTTCTTCTACAAGCAGGGAGCACAAAGCATTGGCAGTTCTGTTGAGGAATGAAAATCCCTTGTCTGAAGCGAGTAGGGCGCAAGATCCCTTTGCAGCCTGGCAGAAAAGGGCTTTTCCCTCCAGCACTCACAGAGCTGTCGGTGACCGTGTCCGTGCAGGAGCTGTGTGCTCCGCGCTGTCCCGGCTCGCTCCCCTCGGTGCTGGGGCGTAATTCCAAGCCCGCGGGTCTCCCGGGCGGGCAGCGTTTCATGCTGTGTGAAGCTGGACACGTGCTACGTGTTTGGCCAGGTCAGGGCCTTGGCCGACGTTCTGCAGGGCACGTTCCCCAAGCAGGTGCGAGCGGGAGCTCGGTTATAACACCATTTGTGGCTCTGGCAGATGTTCTTTTTCCCTTATGGTTGGCAAAGTGCTGTCCATCCCAGCCCTTCAAGAACATTGGCACCTTCAAAGGTGACGCCAAGAGAGGTGACTTGCTCCCAGAGGGGGGTCACTTGAGCACAGGGTTTCCGTGTCCGTGTCTCGTCTCTGGGCCTGATTTGCCTTTGGCTCTTGGCTCCTTCAGGGTGGCATATTAAAGTGAGTATCTGTGGCTTTTCTTGAGGGGTTTGGAAGCCAACAGCAGTTGGGGATTGTTCGGCCCTCTCGTTAGTCACTCCCACCTGCCGTCTTGTCTCCAAAATGAGACTATTAGTCGCCCACCTCCCTATTTCACAATTTTTTTCACCTCTGTGTGTTAAAAGCACTGGAAATGGAAAGGCGTAAGTGCAGATTAAAGAGAATGCCAAGTTTGTTATTAGCAATTTCACTCTAAGTCAAAAATAAGGGAATAACATGTTGGCTGTCTGCAACCTGAAGGAAACCTCTGGGGCAATGCAATGAAGATAAAGATGTATCTTATTAGAATGACTTTCATGCAAGGAAAAAATCCTCCTCTTTCTTACGCTTTCTTTGTTGTTGTTTTTTCTTTCCCCTCCAGCAGACGATATTGAAATTCTGAACAGTAAAATTATGGAGCACCAGGACTTCTCGGTGGGAAGCTGCGCATGGCCTTTCTGTACATACCCCCTCTTCCCTCTCTCGTTCTCCACCACCTCTACAGTAAGCCTGTTGCAGCCTACATGTTAACCAAAAACTGATCAATGGGAATGTCAAAAAAAAGTAAAAAAAAAGCACTATAGAAACAATTAACAAACAGCGCTCTGTTATATGAGATATACAAGTAGAAAATTATAATAGACTTTTATAACACATTACTTTAACACACTTAATCATTTTATGACTACCATCCTGGTAAGTGCATCTGCACAGCGGACTGTTGGTTTACTGTATACTATCGATGGATAAATGTTTGTCTTGTTTTTAAAGTGTTATCTTACTGTTTTGTTTACATCATAGTCTATTGATTTGTTTTAAAGTGTGCATCATTATCAAGTGTACTCAATACCATTTTTTCATTATTGTTATGTCTTAAGTTTTCATATACTGTAGGTTTTTATGGGATTTTGTTTGGTTTTTTACTAAAAATGTTATTGTGGGAAACAGGAATTATGTGCTTGAAAAACACGACATAAGAATGTTCTGCCCTTTTCTAGATTTTGCTGTCAATGTCAGCTACAGTTGTTGTGTTAAATGCTCCTTTTATCATGTAAAATTTGCCTTCAGATAGAGTCTCCAAAATCTCGTACAAATGACAGGAAAGGACAGTTGTCATTTCAGTCCAGTTCAGGGTACTTTTTTAAATACAGCGAGCTGATACTGGAAACATAGAAAACAAAACCACAACCTGCACTTGGTGAAAAGTAAGGTGACAGGAAGGATTTGCTCAGATTGTGGAAATCATCAAGGAATTTCTGCAGTTCTGTTGTACATTGAAGTGCATTCTCAGCTGCAAATGGCGCACAATCTTTCTTGCTATTCTCATGGTGCAGTCAAAAAAAAAAGAAAATAGATGGATAAGTGGGAGAGCTTCATTTGGGCAAAGATGTTTTTGCATTGGAGAGGAACAAACACCAACTGTTAGCTGCAAAACGTGCAGCTGGGTTAGGCCCAGGCCAGGCTTTGCCCAGGCTGGGGGGTAGGTGCAGGTGGGCTCGTCTTCCCCCCAGCATCCTGCAGCATTCCCAGCATCCTGCAGCATTCCAGCCTGCAGCGTTATGTGGCTCATCCTCCCATTTCATCCGCGTGCACCGATTATTCACTCACCATTTTCCTTAAGCTGGTGACGTTTCCCAAGACCTCTGGCCCTTTAGCGTAAGCAGTAACGAGCCAAGGCAGCAGATCTAAACGTGAGCTTTGCACCGCACCAGGATGTTCTTTTGAACGGAGTTCCTGTAGGGCAGGGGATGTGTTTTGGCATCTTCTGCTTGATCCAGAGCAATTTGGTGGCACAACAAGGGCTAGTTCTCAGCACCTCCTTTTCGTGCACGTGAATGAAGCGCTTTCCAGCCCGTCATTACGCTGCGTTGCTGAACAGCCTGGCTACACAAAGAATTTGATTTGAGGACACACCAAATTCATCCCTATCGTAGCTCTCTAATGTCATTGGCACTATGGAAGAGATGGATTTGCTCCTGTAAATCTGTGAACTTCAGAGGAGGATAAACTGCTTGGCGAAAGAGAATCATTATTAAACCAAACAGGAGGCAAGTTCCTGGTGTCCGGAGGGTCCGCACCCCGAGCTCACCGTGGTCCTGTGGGGGCAAATTCCGACAACCAGATCATGTTTTCCTTGCAAACTTCCAAGGCTTTGGCTAGAGAATTCCCTTGCCCCCTCTCCTCCAAAGTGAGTGCAGATACATGGCTAGAAATGTATTTATGTGGGCCACGAGCGAGAGAGGGGCCTGCAGGGCGGTGTGCCCGGGCTGTGACCATCGGCCGTGGAGATTTCATCGGGAGCGAGAACCCTGGATGAGTCCCGTTCAGAAAAGCCTTGGGCCGGTAGAAATCTTGGCTTTTGTTTGAGCAGGCTCCGAACCAACCGCTGGGAGAGGGAAAATCCCCCCGCGCCGGCGGCTCCGGAGCCGTTCGCAGCCAGAAGCAGCCGGTGTTGCCTGAAATCAGTGACTCTCGTTTACGTTGGCTACCGCATCCCTGTTCTTTTAACCACGGAGTTTCTGTTTCCCAAAACCATAACATTGTTAGTGGAAAAAGTGGATTTGAGTACTTCCTGTTTGAAATTATTTGTGTATCAAAATGGGTTTTGCACAACCTGTGCCAGTGCCTCAACAAAGAACAGAGCTGATCTTCTTAAGCCAGGAAGGATGCGTTCAAGCTTGTATGGCTTTATGAGTTAAAGGAGGTTGGAACTTTTTTCAGTGCTAAATGGATTTTTGTATATCTTGACACTTTGATGTAACCTCCTATTTTATTTATCTACTTAAACATCTGGCATAGATGTGCATAGAATGTAAACCTAGAATACAACTGTTTTCACGTCACATTTAAAGCACTGAAAAAAAAAAAAAGCATTTAAGGATTATTTTTTATTAAAGAGGTCCAATGAGGGATGTTCAGGGTAGTTATATTAGGTGCCACAACAGTTTTTATATTGCTGGCAAATTTAGCGTTAATTTGTAAATGAGTTTAAGGAAAGAAAAGCTTGAAGCACTAAACTTCACCAAATTCAAAACAATCTCGGCAAAAAAATGCCATTTTGAGGTAGCACTATTTAAACTAGTTGTGCAATGACTTGCTCTAATTTTCTTTGTTCAAGAAAGAAAAAAAAATAAAAATCAGTCGCCAGACTATAAATTCCTAAATAGACTATTACAAAGTCACCGAGCTAGTTAGTGACTCTAAACAAATGTCATAAAAGCATGAATATCATCCTTTATTTGACAAGAGATGTATGTAAGTTTGTTTAAATCAATATAATTTTAGTGACATTTTTATAAGCTTCCCACTTTCCATGAACCTATATTTTTTATTTATCCAAAGTTATTTCTCTTTGTCCATTTCTCTCAGCCTTATGCAAACAATATGCAAGAAATGCTGAAACTTGGATAAAACGGGTCATGCAGAGGGAAAATGAAAGCTGAGATTGATCATTTTCACAAAAAAAAAGAAAAAAAAAGTTGTTAGTAGTTTCAATAAAAAATACTACTACTAAGCTGTAACATAAGCAGACAATAAAAGAGGGATTTAAAATAAAACGGATTCACAAAACTATTAAGATTATTTTTGTTAAATACAGTGTTTTTAGTCATTTGGAACCTGATTTCACAATCAGCCGTGTTTTTTGGTTGGAGATTCCTCGCTGGTGATTTTTGGCTTTGTGTTCTTTTTTGCATCGTGACGTTCTAGAAAGCGTCACCTCCGCGGGCAGCCGCGGTCCCCAACGCCCTGACGCACTTTGCTCCCCGCCGCCCTCGGGGCCCTTGTCCCCCTGCCCGGCGGATCCGGAGGTGCCGTGTCCCGTGGGATGCGCCGTGTCCCGTGGGATGCGCCGTGTCCCGTGGGATGCGCCGTGTCCCGCGGGATGCGCCGTGTCCCGCGGGATGCGCCGTGTCCCGCGGGATGCGCCGTGTCCCGTGGGATGCGCCGTGTCCTGCGGGATGCGCCATGTCCCGCGGGATGCGCCGTGTCCCGTGGGATGCGCCGTGTCCCGCGGGATGCGCCGTGTCCCGTGGGATGCGCCGTGTCCCATGGGATGCGCCGTGTCCCGCGGGATGCGCCGTGTCCCGTGGGATGCGCCGTGTCCTGCGGGATGCGCCATGTCCCGCGGGATGCGCCGTGTCCCGTGGGATGCGCCGTGTCCCATGGGATGCGTCATGTCCCACGGGATGCACCGTGTCCCGCGGGATGCGCCATGTCCCGTGGGATGCGCCGTGTCCCACGGGATGCGCCGTGTCCCATGGATCCCGGCTCCGGGCCCTGGGGCGGCTCCGGGACGCGCTCCTACACAGAACCGTGGCGAAACTGGAGTCCTCGTTGGGTTTTTGTTTCTTTTAATCCCTTGTACATTTCACACACATGCAAATTGAAAAAGGTGAAATTTATGAGGAAAATCTAATTTCCCATTCCTGTTGAATGGATTTAGTTTGATATTGACCTGATTTTACCACGTGCCTGTTGAAGGCCTTAGAGTATATACTGTATGTTAAAGACTGTAATAACTTTAAAAAAAATAGTTGATAGCCTAATTCAAATGTAAATATAGCTACGAGACATTGTTACTAGGCTACAACGCATTAATTCATGTCATATATTCTCATTTCTTTACCATTAGTTTTTAAGGTCTTCATTATTGCTTTTTTGATATCTTTAGTAACTAATGAATTTAATTTTGAAGGAGAGTTAGAGAAAGTTTAAGATTTTTACTACATGTACTCAGCCCATTTAGTTATATTCTAAACCAACACTGAAGCATGGTAAGGTGTAGAATCCAGTCCATAACTAGTTTGTATAGTTTACAGTTTAAGAACAAAATTAACTTTGTATGTAACTCCTACAATGATAGATTCATTGTTAACTAATTATATTAAGTTGTTGTTGCTATGGCAACAAAACTACAACATGGCTACCTTTGTATACATTATTTGTGAAATTTTCACATGTAAATTAAAAGTGATGTGTAACAGTATGAGCTTGTTAAAGGTACAGTTCAATACTGTCAGATAAAGATATGATTGAATATTTTTAAAATCCCAAAGTCCCATGTGAACGCTGAAATTTGTGTCTTTACGTCACTTTTTCAGTCAAGAAGTTTACAACACATGGATTTAGAGTCAGGTTTTATAGCTTGTAGAAATTGTTGTGTGGCAAGGGTTATTCCACAGTATTTTAACGTTGAAAACACGGCACCTGCACCCACGACGTAGTGACTGCTCCCCCTTCCATTTCATGCCCATGCGCCGGGTGGCAATTCCCAATCGATCCGTTTCAGCACTGTAGCTCTGCTTGCCATTTATTTTTCTTTCTGTTTTTTTACCTGAAATTGAACACTCACATGATTATGTTACGATCAGGGCTAAGTAATTAAACATGTAACTATTTTAATACTAATTTATATTAGCAGAAACTGTACATAAGAAAAAAAAAATATTGTGGAATGACCCCTTAACAGTGTTGAAGATACAAATATGCTGCAGTTAAACTGATTCAGTTAGTGTACGAATGTGTGAGACACACCTTTTTTGCACTTATGTACATAGTCCACGAAAGAAATCCTTGGAACTTATTTTGAATATAAAAAGTCTGTAATAATACAGGAAAAGTTTGTAAAAGAGATAGGTATTACTAAGGCTTTGAAAAGGAGGAGTTTTTTGCTATAAAACTTATCTGAAAGCATGATGTTGCTTTGCTGTTGTAAAAGCTTTGTAGTTTGCCATAGCTTATTATACAGCAGACTGATACCAGGTCAGCTCCAACCTGCAGCACGGAGAAATGGGAAACAGTGCTTAATTAATTGGTAAGGTCACTAGCAAAGATTTGAATTTATTTTTTATTTTACTGTTTTGCACTCGGCCTGCATTGCTGAACACACCCCGGGTCCTGGTTCTGGTGAGCTGTTTCTCTGTGAGTCCCATCGGGCCCCGGTGGCTCTGGTGACGCCTTTCCCGATCCCGATCCCCCCGTCTCCAGCGGGAATGTTGGCGGCTGTAGGCGGCTGCAGCGGGACGGACGGGGACGTTTTGGAGCAACGTGGAGCTGGCGCTTCTGGCTCTTCGGGGTTTTTTCACCCTTTGGGCTAGTCCGACCCAATGGAAGTGGCCACGGGCAAGGGAAGGACGGTGGTGGTGATGATGGTAGTTTCGGTGGTGGTTTCGGTGGTGGTTTCGGTGGTGGTTCCGGGTGTATCAGGGCTGTTGTCTCCGGCAGCCTGGGCGCCTGTTGGGAGCAGCAGGCGGATGGGCCGGATTCGGCTGTATTTGGGGCACATTGGTGAAGGCATCGGGGCATCTACATGGGCTTAACCGGGCCGGAGAGCAAGGGCCAAGCCTGGCTTTCCTCGAGGAGGACTGGGAATGCCCGGGGGAGCCAGCGGGCTGGTGTCGGGTCCCGGCAAACACCGTTCTCACCCAAACGAGCCCAAACGCGGGAGGAAACCGGAGCGGGGCTGCGGAACGGCCTCCCCTGCGGCCCTGGCGCCCGGGCTCTCCTCATTCCCTCCCCTCTTCCCGGGGTTGTGCCGGGGGCTCCGCGTTGCTGCCTGGATTCGGGAGGCGCGCGAGGGCCCGTGCTGACCCTTCACTGCAGTTAGGACGTTCTTGTGACGCTCAAGCGACCGGATTTGCTCCCAAAAAGGCGGCTGGTTTTGCAGCGAGGCAGGTCCCAACCCCGGGGAGCTGAACCCCCCGGCAGCGCTGGGGCTGCTTTAAGGTATCTAATATTAAACAATTGGCTAGTTCTACCCACCGTGCCGTTAGCGCTGCCCTTCGCTGCAGTCGGTTTTTGTAATCAAGCTCATTCGCGTCCGTAGGGTTAGGAGAGAAAAGTATTTTGCACTAAGTGAAGTGAATCGCAGCTGGTGGAACGTCCTTGGGCCGGGGTGGGAGCCCGGGGCCGACCTCGCCGCCCAAATCTTTGCTAGTGATCTTCCCTGTCATCTCCTATCGTCAAAATAACTCTGTATGCCTCTCAAACATGCAAAAATAACACAACTACTAAATAAAACAAAGTTATTTTTTCCAAACACACAACAGAGAGAATTACCTGACACCGAATTACAAGGTTCCAGTTCTTTATTACTGTACACAGATGCTATTTGATAGTGGTGGAAGCCAAATGATTTTGTTGCCATGGCTTTTGTATCCTAGCAGATGAGGGGATGATAAGACCATTCTTAGATTGGATTATGGGATTTTTTTTTTCTTTCCAATTAGCTTTAATTATATTTTCTTTTTAAATCATGAAAATGAAACAAAACTCCCCACACTCATTATTATTATTTCACCTGACAATAGATCACTGTCCTTTTTTATATATATATAAATAGAGAATTGTATTTTAGGCAATCACTAAAATCAAAAAAAAAGAAAAAAAAAAGAATGTTCTCCTAAATTGTCAATTATTAACTTAAATATATAAAAACATTAATACTGTACTGTGTAAAGTAGGTATTTGAAACACATTCTTCCTTTCATAGACGTTTCTGGTAAAACAAAGTAAGGGAAACATTAGGTATCAATTTAATCATATAGTTTAGGATATATACACAAGATTACAGTTAGCCCTGTGGAATTGTAAGAAATTAAAATGTCATCAGATCCAGACAGGCTTAGGTTAATGCAGTATTTCAGTTCTGTAACATAATAGTTCATTCCCTCAACTGCTACCAACAGGGTGTACGCTTCGAATTTCTTTTTCTTTTTGCCACGTTATATTGCTGTAGTGCTTGTACGTGCTTTAGAAATGTGCATAATGCTACTCATTTTAGTATGTTACTTCTATATTGTTATTGTTTATTTTTTGATCTTTTAATAAAGTGTATAAAATTCTTGGTTATGTTTTTTATGGATCCATATCTACACATTAATAGGAGTCTACTTTAAAAACTTTTCGAGTTCCAGTTTATTAGTCCCAATCTTTAAAGGTTCTGATGTAAAAAATAATAACTAATGAATTTGATTCAATGTTATATCTAAAATGTAGAACAATAGAATAAATTTCTTTCCAGAAAATACCTTCAGTATTTTGAATTCTGTAGCCAGTGCTTCCTTTTTACTGGAGGCATCGGCCCTATCATATTACAGTTACTAACACAAGAAAGAAATTTGTATTTTAGAAAAATAAAAGTACAACTTTGCAGACGCTGCCGTTTGGTTTCTCTTGTGCTGGGAGCCCCTGAGCCCCGTGCGGCTGCTTCGGGCCGTGTTCTTCCTGCTTCCCTTCGGAGCCGGAGCGCTGCGAGAGGAGAGCGGAGCCGCCGGGAGCAAAGCGGACACAATTCCCAGGGCTGCGGGGGAATTTCGCTCTTCCAGCCCTTGTTCCGAGTGTCCCGGGGCAGCGAAACGGCCCTTTGGCAGCGTCCTGGGGGACGAGGTGGATAAATGGAGCACGTTGGGGCTGAGGAGCCACCAGGACACCCGCTGCCTTCCCTGCAGGAATGCTGCCCATCCGGATCCCCCCGGAGCCGCCCCGTGCTGCGCGGATCCGGTGCGAGGGACGCGGTGCCGGCAGCGGGATGGGCGTTCGCTGCCGTCCGTGTATGGAGACGGGGCTGCTCCGTGGCAGGTGCCCGGTCCACAGGCGGCTTCAGGCACGGGAATCCCTCGGATCGGCCCTTCCCTGGAACACGAGGAGCCAAGGAAGGTGGAAAGGCAGAAGGAACCGCTGCAACCCCGGCGCGGAGCAGAGCCGCCGAGCGCCCGGGCGCTGGAAACGCTGCAGAATTATGGAGCCAGGTTAGAAAAACCAATCGGAGACCTGCAGAACATTAAGAAAATGGAAAGAATTTGTCCATCTGCTGCTCCTGTCCCCCACAGCCGGGGCCAGGGCTGCTCCCCCGTTGTGGGGACACGCGGTGGCACCAGGGGACGTCGTGGGGACACGCGGGGGCGCCGGGGACAGCAGCCGTGGCAGGGGGGACCGGCTCACCAGGAGTCACCTCTTGAGCAGCAGGAAGGGAGGCTCTGGCTGGTTAAAGTCAAAGCAATACCGGAGTCTTAAGATGCTTTTTGGGCTCAATTTGGCGTTTTTCTCTCTGCAGCGGGAATAAAGCGACGGGTTTCGTTCATCGTCGGTGGGTTCATTTTGTCGCTGCATCTCGAGCGCGTTTGCCCAGTTCTGTAGCATTTGGGTGGCAGTTGCTGCAGGAACATCATAAAGATGGAAAATTCACTGGAATTTTAAAGGAGAGCTGGAATCCACCCCCGACCTTTTGTTTCACCCCGTGTTAAATAAGATGCTCTTCGTTTATGGCTCGTATTGGCTGGGACCACGAGGGGCGATCGGGAGCGCAGCCCACGAAGCGCCTTCCTCACGGCACCATCCTCATCCTCCCCGGGAAACGTGTCCGGAGCGGGAGAATCCCAGCGGGAGACGCTGCTTCTGTGGGACACTGGGACGGGGCTACCAGAGCGACGTCCGAAGGGCGGCATATGGCCGGAGTAGGGAATTTCGGAGCAAGGCCTTCGGATCCGGCCTCTGAGTCATCTCCACGCGGGTAGAAGCCGGCAGGGAGCAGCGTCTCCGCAGGGATGCGCCCCGAACGCCCCGGAATGAGGAGCCTCGGCCAGGGGCACGGGAAGGATATTTCCCATCCTGACGCCGTGCCCGGAGCCGGGCCCGTCCCTCCGGACACGACAGGGATTGCAGTTATTCCTGCCCTTGCTGCGCCGCCTGCGCGAGCCCTGTGTCCTGGCAGGGTGATTCAATAGGAACCGGGGTCACTGACGCGATCCGCAAATGCTCCCGCAACGCGGGGAGAAGCGGAAAACCCCCTGGGAGGAGAGTGGAAAACGGGGCGCTTGGAGATGGCCCTTTTGGGAGGATGTATCCTGTGAGGCCATGATACAGCTGGGAGATAAAGCCGCAGGAATCCAAACCGGGACTGGCTCCGCGGGGAGGACGTGCAGGAACGGGAGCGTCCCGAGCTCTGGGAGCTGCTCCCGGGAAAGCCGGACGGCAGCAGAACCGGCTCCGTTCCGCTCCGGTTGGCCGTGCTCTCTGCCCCGCTCCGTGTCCGTGTCCCGTCCGTCCTTCCTCCTCCCTTGGCAAACACAACGGGGCGGCAGCGGCACAAAGGCCGGCGCGCGGCGGGCCCAGGCGACCGTGTAATCCCATTACCGCAGCCCTCGGCCTCCCCCTGCCCTCCCCCCGTTTGTCACCGTCACTTATTGTCACCGTTGGGATCAGCCTGGAGGCTCCTCCGCGAGGGCCCGGCCGTGCCAGGCGCTCCGTGACGGCTCCTGCGTTATGGGAAGGCTGGGATAGGAGGCGGCTTTTTACATTTCGGAGCTGATTCCCCGGCATCACGAGCGGCTCCATCCACGCGCGGCTGCCGCGTGCCAGCAGCTCATGGACAAAGCGATTGCAGAGGCATCGGAAGGGAAGGCGCTGTTACTTGTGTATAATAACGACGAGTGACTCAAATTCAGTGTAACTTATGTGAGATTTGTTCTGGCAGCTCCACAGCCCCTCTGAGGTTTTCCCCGGCGTGGACGTAATTCCCTTATGGATTGAAAGCGGAGCCGATAATGCTGCTTCCCGACGAAAGCGCCGGCGGAGCCGCCTCCTCGAGCGCCTCTCGGGATTGGGCAGGCGGCTCTGGGAACAGCGGCCGCCTCCCGCCTGCCGCCAAATCGGCGGGACGCAGAGCCCAGGACCACATATCATATATGTATAACATAAATCCTATATATTACGGATACCTGCTGGGTTTCTGCACAACGTAGCAAGCAGCTCTCATTCCCAGAAGAAATACGATCGTATTAGAGGGCTGCATCTCCTAAAGGGCTTAGTGAAAAAACTTAAGTTCTGAAGCAGCTGGGAATTTTGTTTTAGGAAAACGGTTACTCGATGTTTTAAGTCACTTCCTGGGAGCAACAGGGGAAAATTCAACAATGGCAAAATTGGGACCAGGCCGGGGAAGCGCTTTGCCCGGGCAGGGCCGGGCTGCGGGATCTCGTGCTTCGCTGCAGGGCGCTCGGGCAGCTCCGGGCTCCGGTTCTCGGTCCCGTGCTGACATCTGGCGTTGGCCGACCCGTCACCGCGCGGCGCGAGCCGTGAAACACGGGCCAGGCCGCAGGATCCGTGGGGCTTCCCGGGCGAACGGAGCCGAAGGGGAGCACGGAGCGACTGCGGCGCTGCGGGAGCGCACGGCAATGGGGCTGCAAAACCCAGCGGCTCTTCAGAGAATCCCAGAATGCTGAAGGTTGGAGGGACCTCTAGGGATCATCTAGTCCAACCCCTGCACACGCAGGGTCACCTAGAGCACGTGGCACAGGACTGCGTCCAAGCGGGTTTGGAGATCTCCAGAGAAGGAGACTCCACAACCTCTCTGGGCAGCCTGTTCCAGGGCTCTGGCACCCTCACTGGGAAGAAATTTTTCCTTAAGTTCCTGTGGAACTTTCGGTGCTTCAGTTTCCGGCCATTTCCTCTAGTTCTGTCGGTGGCCACCAGTGCAAAGAGGCCGCCCCATCCTCCTCACTGCCTCCCTTGAGGTACTTCTAGACACTGCTCAGGTCCCCTCTCAGCCTTCTCTTCTCCAGCTGAACAGGCCCAGCTCCCTCAGCCTCTCCTCACAGGGCAGATGTTCCAGGCCCCTGATCATCCTCGTAGCCCTGCGTTGGACTCTCTCCAGCAGCTCCACATCCCTCTTGTCCTGTGGGGCCCAGAACTGGACACAATACTCCAGATGTGGCCTCACCAGGGCTGAGCAGAGGGGCAGGATCCCCTTCCTCGACCTGCTGGAGACGCTCTCCTTAACGCACCCCAGGATCCCAGATCTCTTGCTGCGGCGGCCGAGGG
Organism: Tinamus guttatus; assembly: GCF_059628265.1. Taxonomy (NCBI): domain Eukaryota; kingdom Metazoa; phylum Chordata; class Aves; order Tinamiformes; family Tinamidae; genus Tinamus; species Tinamus guttatus. The sequence continues at coordinate 657,089 of NW_028289621.1, forward strand.
CGCAGAGCAGCGTTTGGGGTAGGACTGTCGCTCCCGGGGCCGGTTCATGCAGAGACCCGGCCCGCGGCGCCGCGTCCGCCCTCCCTGCGATCCCCATCCCGGCACCTCCCGCTCTTCCCGCACCAACATCCTCTGCTCCAGGCACCAACACAACCTGCCACCTCCTACCAGTGCCTCCGAGGGGAATCTGATGGAGTAACAAGGGCCGAATGGCCCTGGAGGCAACAGCAGTTCGGGAACTGACGCTGTGATTCAGAGTGACTTAGATAAAGGAGGAACCCAGTCTGAAAACACAGATCAGGAGACATTTTATTCCTCACAACTTTTTATAGGCCAACAAGTGTAATTAAGTTCCTGGGATTTTCACTGTTTGACGTTAAAACACGTGGTCTCACGGCGCGTGCTCTCGTGCTGCTCTGGTTTAGGTTTGCTCTGGAGGTCGCGCAGGGGCAGGGGGAGGACCCAGTTCTGGTCAATTTAAGAAACTTTGGAATGGGGGCAGCCCCGGAACTCGACCGTGCTGGGAATACCCAGGAATCCCCAAGCAGATCCGCCCAGGAGGACATCTCGTTGCGGGGGATATGTCCCCTCTCTGGGCCTATGTCCCTCTGCTGGGCCCCATGGACATGTCTCCTCAGTGAGCAGATGTCCCTTCAGTGGGTGACTGTCCCCTCACCAGAGGATGTCCCTTCGTTAGGCCCCATGCAGATGTCCCCTCAGTGGGAGATGTCCCCTCAGCGAGCCAATGTCCCCTCACCACGGAGATGTCACCTCACTGGGCCCCACAGGGACATCTCCTCACTGGGCCACATGGACATGTTCCCTCAGCAGCTAGATGTCCCCTCACCACACAGATGTCCCGTCACTGGGCCCCTTGGAGATGTCCCCTCAGTGGGAGATGTCCTCTCAGGGGGCGCCATGGGGACATCCCCTCCATGAGCAGATGTCCCCTCAGTAGGTAGCTGTCCCCTCCCTGGCCAGATGTCCCTTTGCTGGGCCCCATGGGGACATGCCCTCACTGGGTTTATGTCCCCTCATCACAGAGATGTCCCCTCCCTGTGCAGATGTCCCCCCTGGAGCCCCATGGGGACATCCCCTCAGTGAGCAGATGTCCCCTCAGTGGGTGACTGTCCCCTCACCAGGAGATGTCCCTTCATTAGGCTCCATGGAGATGTCCCCTCAGGGAGCCCCATGGGGACATCCCCGCACTGTGTTTATGTCCCCTCCGTGTGCAGATGTCCCTTTGCTGGGCCCCATGGGGACACCCCGTCCCTGGGTTCATGTCCCCCGTCCCCCCCCATGGGGACACCCCGCTCTTGCCCCCCCCGCCCCGCCCCGCGCGCGCCCGTTCCGGCCCCGCCCTCTCGCTCTGCTCCCGCACGCCCAGGCGCGCCCACGGGAAGCGCGGCGCCTCGGTGCCACACCCAAACCGGTCCCCCAGCGGCGGCGCGGCGCCTCGGTGCCACACCCAAACCCGTCCGCCGCGCGCGCGCGCGCCCCGCCCCCTTTGCGCCCGGGTCGCGCTTCCGCGGGCAGTGACGCAGCACCCCCCTTTTCCATCCGGTGCGCCGCTATTTATCGTCCCCCGCCGCCCCCTTCGCGCCATCCCGGAAGTGCCGCGGCCGAGCGCGCGGGGCGGGGCGCGCCCGCGGGTGCCGCAGCGTAACCCTTCCGGGCGGGGGCGGCGGCCGCCGGGCGGTTCCCGCGGCGGGATGGAGTGAGCGGAGCGGCGCGGAGCGGAGCGGAGCGGGGCCCGGGCGGCTTCTCCGTGTCCTGCCCTGCCGGGAGGCAGCGGCGCCGCCTCGTCCTTCCCGTCGGGGCTATGCGAGGGCCGCGCCGCCGCCTGCGCTAGGCCCGGCGCGGCGGCGGGGCCTCCCTCATGCGGGAGTACAAGGTGGTGGTGCTGGGCTCGGGCGGCGTGGGCAAGTCCGCCCTCACCGTGCAGTTCGTGACGGGCACCTTCATCGAGAAGTATGACCCCACCATCGAGGACTTCTACCGCAAGGAGATCGAGGTGGACTCGTCGCCCTCCGTGCTCGAGATCCTGGACACGGCCGGCACGGAGCAATTCGCCTCCATGCGCGACCTCTACATCAAGAACGGCCAGGGCTTCATCCTGGTCTACAGCCTGGTCAACCAGCAGAGCTTCCAGGTAGCGCCGTGGGCCGGCCCCCTTTTCCACCCTGTTTCCTCCCCTCCCGCTTCCCAGAGGGAAGAGGCCGCCGCCAAAGTGCTCCCAGGAGCCGCCTTTCCCCCCGGGAAGGCGCTGCCCCTGCAGGGAGTTACCGGGAAGGCCGCACTCCCGGCACCCCCTCTCGTTAAGGAACCGCTCCATGTTTAAAAACCAGACTTCCCGTTTTATTCCTTTTAAATATATATATATATATATTGCTGAAGAGGGTTGTTCCTTAGGTTGGTCTTAGAGAGGGGCATGTGCCCTTCTCCTGTGGGCCTCGAGCAACCCCTACTTTCCTTTCCTTCCCTCCCCACTCCATTCCAGTGCCCAAACCCCCGTATTCCAGAGCAAACCCTCCCTCTGCACTGTAGGTGCTGGGCAGGAGAGGCAAAGCAGCCCTGGGGGATAATTTCGGGGTCTGGATTTCATTTGCGTTAGGAAAACTCAAACAGGGGGAATAGAAACTTCTCAGGCAGTAACTGGTTTAAACTGCCTTAGAAAGAAGCCTTTATTTGCGGGGAATAACTGGATTTAGCGGCGCCGCATGCAGCACGGGGATTTGCAGCTTGTGCGCTGGCTCCCGTGGCTGCTCTGGGTGTTTTCCAGCTGCTTGGCAGGGCCTCGCACACCCCCGCCGAGGGCTCGGCCTCATCTTGGAGGCCTCAGCGCAGCCCAAGGCAAAGGCTGCTTTGGGAAACAGCAGCCCTCACCCTGGGATGTGCTTCTTGCTCCTTTTGCCCTCGTTTTCACTAATTTTGGGACCACGGCGTTCTCTATTATTCGAGGAATGGGCGTGGAGCTGGTAATCCACTCTGTTAAAATCTAATTATTCCCGTCTGTGTGTTTGCTCCGTGGCTTTTAGGTGTAAACTGCCCTCCACGGTTCTTTTTAGCAGTGGCAACTTCAAACACTTGCTCTGTCTGGGAGCTATGCAAGGATCCTTAGGCCTGAGTCCTGCTGATAGTGACTTAAAACACACAGAGGTGCAGAGGAGCCTGACTCAGGCCTTAAACTGTAAAGTCCCAGTGTTAGTTCAGGCTTGAATAAATGCATCTCTAGGTAATAAACCCTTCTAATTTGCTTACTTAGATGAGATTAAATGTGTTCACAATGAATCAATTGAAGCATTCCAAAATGAGGAGACTACTGGCTAGATTTCTCAAGCCAGAAGCTGAGCAGAGGCTTCCTAAATGCTTGTGTAATATCCAGGTATCGGTGCAAATGTTACAAATCTGCTGTCATTAGCTTTGAGACAAACTTCTGACTAAAATATCAGTCTGATTTCAAGTGAGTCATACTCTATCTTCCCCTAGCTGAACCAAAAGTCTCAGAATATAATAGTAACTAGATATATTTATGCAATATGCATATGAAAATATACTTTTATGAATATACTAAATGTACTGTTATGAAAATATACTCTTATTCAAGAGGGATAGTGAACTTCTGAGTCCTAGGAATGCATGGATATGAATTTAAGAAATCTAAGAAATCGTGTTTTTTTTTTTTTTTTGGAAATGCAATATTTTCAATTACATATAAGGGTTATTAAAATGTGATTTTTTTGTAGTTGTTATAGCAATTCCATGTGATTATTGTGATTGTTTGATCAGGACATCAAGCCAATGAGGGACCAGATTGTCCGGGTGAAGAGATACGAGAAAGTCCCTCTGATCCTGGTGGGGAATAAGGTGGATCTGGAGTCGGAGAGGGAGGTCTTGTCCGCGGAAGGCAGAGCCCTGGCTCAGGAATGGGGCTGTCCCTTCATGGAGACATCGGCCAAGAGCAAAACGATGGTGGATGAACTGTTTGCTGAGATCGTCCGGCAAATGAACTATGCCTCCCTGCCTGAAAAACAAGATCAGTGTTGTACAACTTGCATCGTCCAGTGAGAAAAGTTAAGAAAAACCTCAGTCATGGCCATACAGAGCAGGTTGGTTGAACAGTCATAACTAATTGAGGCGCATAATCATGCGTTTAAGTAAGCAGATAAAGTGGGGTAGACGGTCTGAAATTAAGCAGTCTGATCTGGTATTAACTTTCTCCTGGAAGAGATGTGAGTTTGTGGATTCAATTGTGAATGAGTACGTGAGTAAAATGGTCTTGCTTTGCCCTGGTAGGGTTAGCTGGGGAACATTGCCTTTGCCTGTAGTAATTTTACAATGCAGTGGAGCCTATGACCTCATCTGCACCTGTTTTTGGCTGGCAGTGCTGTATTTGACATAATCTTATCCTTAATAATGTGTTGGGTTGTTGCAGTAGGATTCTCCACTGGTTGCAGCTGAAAATAATTCAGATACCAAGTTAATGAGAATCATCTTGCAGTTCAGCAGGTAGTTGTTGTGGCTGAGTTTCCCACTGACTGTGCTGAGAAGACGTTGAGCTCAGAGCTAAACGAAGCTGCTGCGGTGCAGAAACCGAATGCACTCCAGGATGCTGCTGCCTTAGTGAGTTTGAGAGAGACCCACGCAGGGCTGCGGGGAGTGGCTCGAAGCCACACGCAGCAGTCCAGGAAATGTGCAGAGTTTTCTTCATCTGAAAGCTCCCGAGCGCGGAGCACATGATAAAATGGCTCCGATGGCTGCGCTTTCCCAGTGACTCATACGAGGTGTGGTGAGGCAGCAGCAGGCTGCTCGCAGGGGGGTTTGCAGCTTCCCCCTTTGGTGGCTGCTTTGGCTTCCTCCGAGGCTCGCTGCTCTTGGCACGGGGCAGGCACCGAGTTCCCTTTCGGCACCGTAACTTGGCTGTCACCTACTTGTGCAAGTGGCTCTGCTGCTCCCCTGCAAGTGGCCACACTGTCCTGCCCGGGGGGCAGCTCTAACCCCTGGCCCTGCTCTCCTGGCAGGGCTGGGTGGTTTTCACCATGGCTCAAGTGTTGGCTGCTGAAAGGGACTCTGTTCTGCAACCCCCAGGCCTCTGCAGGCCCTTCTGCCTGAGCAAACGACTCCATCCATCTGTAAGAGCAAGTGCTGGGTTGAAGGACAGCACAGAAATTTAAAGCAGGGAAGTGTCCCTTTCGACAGCAGTGCTGATGGAGGCTTGGGCTTTGACTGCCATGCAAGTTAGTCCTGCTTGAATCCGGGGAGGGTTTTGTGTCTAGGTGGCAAAGCAGGTTGTTGCTGGAAGCTTTGGACTATGTGTCTACTTTTGTCTTGAGTATAAGGTCAGAGTGAAGTCTCTCCTTTGAGGTTTTTCCAAGTGCTTTGTGAATATACAAAAAAAACTTAGGTATTCATGACCCTAGCACTGTCACACTAAAGATAATACATGAGATTTTTATCTCCAGAAGCTGTGAAATGAGGAAGGGCTCCTAAGAGGTGTGTGTAAGTTCAAGGCTTGCTTGCTGAAAGGCAAGCAAACTGCTTGTGTCAGAGCAGAGAAAAATTAAATAAGGCCTTTTCCTTGTACACTAATCCCCACTGCCTGCGGAGCTTTATAGGATTACGGGAATGAGTAAATGAAAGGAATTGCTGCTCAATGCTGCAGCGTTAGTATCACTTACAGGAACACGAAGTTTCAGCTACTTCGGGGCAGCCCTGCAGATAAGAGTGTCTGGAGTCCAGGTGCGGTGCCAAAGGTTGTGGCTGTCCCCGGCGCTGGTGACTCAGCCCTGCAGGGGCTGTCACACCGTGTCTGCAGCAGCAGGACCGTTCCTTGCTTGTGTGGGTGCTGCCCAGCACCACCTCTTCACCTGTGCCAAGCCAAATAAGCCTCTCTTCCTCATCAGATTCCTACTCGATTCAGTCCTTGCTAAGGCTGTGACGTCTTCCTTATTGCTAGTCCAGGTTCTTCCTGGGCCGCCGCCTCCTACCTTTTACTTCAGCCTCACACTTTTTGGATACTTCTGGTCTTCCTGGCTCCTGTTTGGTCCTTGTTCTTTGACTGAGTGGGTGTAGTATCTCATTAACATGATGATAAGCCTTTGCTGCCTGATAATTTCTCTCTGATAGCTGTAGTGTAGGAGAGCCATTGGCAGTGTCTTCTGATAGCCAGCTCTGCAGGGATGAGTATTCAGCTTATCTGTGATCCAAAGGGACGACTGCTGCTTCTCCAGCATCTCCTCTTGCAGCGAGCCCTTCCAAGGGAAGGTAAATGAAGACAGTGGAGGCTGCTCTCTGAAAGAATGAGTGTGGGTATGGGTTTCAGCTGCAGTTCAGCCCCAACTTCATCATCATCATTTCCAAGGCCTGTGCCATCTCTGTGCACAGCTAGCTTTAGGTCTGGGTCAGTTAACTCAGAAGGAAGTATATAGAAACAGTTTGTGTTTCTCCTGTTCTGATAGAGCAACTCAAGTGCAGTGTATGGAACACATGCTGAGCTATTCTCACCAGTCCTTCAAATTTTGAAGGCTATTTTGTGTCACTTCTAACTAGCAAGTATTGCTGAGTTATTTTTTGGTACTAATGTATCTCCCCTCTGACAACTGTATTAAACTGGCTGCTCTTGAGCCTTTTTCAAGGCTGAGGAAGGCTGATGTGGCTGATTAAGTCACTTCAGAACTTGGACTTCTTCAAGTTCCCCACCACAGGATGCTGAGCACTAAGGTCTCCCTGAAAGCAGAGGAAATGTGTGACCTTCCATGAGGTAGGATGTTGTGTAAGTTCATTCTTCACGTCTTCACGTCTCCAGCCAATATGCTTAGCTGAAAACAAGGATGGATTTGAGCTCCCATGTGCTAACCAGTGTGTTCTGTAGCTGCTTTGGAGCACGGGTGCTCTTGCTGCATCCTGTTCTCCCCAGTCTGCAGCTTTCCTGCGCTCCTGCCATCTCCCTGCGCTCGGGCATCCGAGATTCCCGGCAGCTGCTCCCTGTTGTGGGTTCCAGTAGCTCTTGAAGTCTCAGCACGAATGGCTCATAACCTGCAGCATCTTTGGGCTGATGTGTTAAGTCATTCCAAATCTTCTCTGTACTTCTGTACATGTTAATATTGGGGTAAAAAGCTGCTGATCGGTGATTTCTGTCCCTTCCCTTTGTGAGTAACTGCCACTAACAAGTGCTGAGGGAAGAGCATCTCTGTTTCCACACTGAAAATATCCTGCCCCTGTTGCTGTGTAGAGCAGACTCGTTTATCCTTCAAGGTTGTCTTATCCCTCTGCTCCATCTTCCTGCGGAAGGGAACACGATAGGAGTTTTGTGGACGACTCAAGCCATATAAAGTACCATATAACACACTATGTAGTAAGTAAGGACAAGTTACATGGAAAAGTGCAAATTCTGAGCTGGGAAGTCCCTAAGCTGCACACAGGCGGCTGAAAGGCCGTTTGGAGGAAGGTGCAGCCGTTGCTTCCTCTGTTTCTGCTGTCCCTTTCTGCCCACGCAGCTCTGGGGCTTGGGTGTCGATGGAGTTTCAGGATAAATCACTTGTTCTCTAGCTGTCAGTAGACTAGAAGAGGCCCTAATGCCCTGCAGTGACAGCAGCAGGCTTTTAAACTGCCAGAATAAGCAACCCTGCTATAAATGGTTTGTCTTTCCATGTTCCAGGTGAGGATACAGGATGTGTTAAGGGGGTCCAACCTATTCCTATGAAAACCCACTGATTGTTACTGTTTTAGAGTCCAGGGACTACTAAACCTTGACCTTAATGGTGGGGGAAAAACCTCACCAAAATTACTGAAAATCGCTGTTAGGTGCCTTTGGCAGGAGGAAATACATAAATGAACAAAACCTCTGTCTCTGCTCTTGCTGATACAAGAGGTAGGACCTTCTTGAATCCCAAGGCAAGGAGGGGACCTCTGGACTGTGCCAGTGTTCTTAGTAAGCAGGTATTAACTGAGAGCAAGTCAGCAGCTTAAAAGAAACCATATCAGAGGAAACACAGGGGCCTGCCACAAAGAAATGACTTCAAGAATAGAGAAGATGCTCATCAAATGTTCTGAAAAGCCAAACATCAAGCTGTAAGGAAATACGTGCACATGCATACGAAGGACAGCTTCTGCAGACCTGAGACTTGGACTGAAATTTTTAGGATGTTTGTACAGATAATCTCATGAAATGCAAGCCAGTTATCAGAAATACAAAGATGTTTTGGTCATGTTGGTGGAACTGCTTTTCTTTTTTTGTGTGTGCTTGTCTCAAAACAGTGGTGTGCAGCTCTACCCCCGCTAAGGTGAATTCTGATAAATGCAAAGTGTGTGGGTGTTCTAGTATTAATTTAGAGGATCTGAATGTTTAAAAACTCAGGTCTTGAGTTAGTTGGCTCAGTTACATTTTTTCAAAAAAGTTGTGCAAAACACTTCATTTTCCTGATGCAGAGTTTCACTTAGCACTGGTGCTAAGCCCAGGGTGCAGGAGAACTTAAATTCTCCAGTTGTTCTTGGTTGTTTCAGTTGCCCCTTTGAGATACTGAACTGCTTTTTACGGTGTTCACTGTAACCGGTTGTTACCTGTTTGCCTTGTTTACCACCAGAATTAGTGTAAAAACTTCAATAATGCTTCATATGGGAAAACTAGCTGTTCTGCACTGTGGGTAAAGCTGATTTCACTTTGAATGTGCCTGGAATATGGCTTTCATTAGCTATTTTGTTTAAATTGCAGATAAAACTCAGAGGAAACTTGCACAGATGCTGCTTTGGAGAACTTTCAGCCCAGGTTGCAGAGCTGAGCCTTGGTAAACCTGTCTCTATTACAGCACATTGCCATACATCTAAGTGCATAAGGTTGGTGGCCTCCAGGATCCACACACCTTAACCAGAATGCTTAGCATGTTTACCATAAGTTTAAGAAATCTGTTCTTTACCTATCAGTCCTTTTATAGCTTTCTAAGTTCATATAATGGCTAATATGCAAGAGTTCATTTTTAATATTTTAATTGATTTCTTTAATCAATTTCTGAACTTGTATTTATTAAATACTTAAACTCAGTATTACCTACTCAATGCCTTTTAAAAGAGAGTTTTAATGGAGAATAAATTGAGCCTTAAACAAATGGTTACTTCTGTATATTACCTCGCATCAGTGCTAATTTCTATTTGCAAGTTTCTCCTACAACATAGATGGTCATTCTTTGAGACTTTTTGTTTACGTGTGACAGTGTCATGAAAAGATACTGAAGGCACCTCCTTTGTATGGATGTAGTATCCCTTTTCTTGGCAAATGCAGCTGTGATAGTGTGTAACTGGTCTGATTTGATAACTGAGATTCCTTGGGATGGGATGCCAAGTCTCCAGCTGATTTTCTCTTTTTTTTTTTTTCCCCTTCTCACAGTCATGGATTTCTTAAACTCATTTAATCACAAATGACAATTGTAGCATTGAAACGTGGCAGCCCACCTTTCCTTCTGCTGAGTTTCTGAACTTGTGTGTTTACAAATAGCTTCTCTCTGCCTTTGAAAAGGGATAATGTATCCTCCCAAATGGGCTGCCTGCCTGGTCAGAGTTAGCTCAGCTTTGCCTGGCACGTTAAGTGACATCTAGTGGACCTCTGCACATAAAAATCTGATGCAAATAAGATCACTTTACATTTTAGAGTTCCTAATATTTGTCTTTCTGAATAATATTTTAAAGCAATATTTGTTAATTTTTTTCCTTGCACTGTCACAAATTGCTTTTTAGATTTTTTTTCCAATAAACAAGTTTAATATTAGAGATAAGTTGGTGTAATGAGGGGAAAGCACCAGGTTTCAGTGATACTAACTGCAAGTGTGCTTTAAACAGCCATTGCCTTCCATATTGTTTACCTGATCAACATATTTTCTCTGAATACTTGAAAATTTTAACAATAACACAGGTATAAAGAGCTGAATGAAAATGTACAAAGAACAGATGAAATCTTTTTGTTTAGTTTTATTAACATGTTGCATACATGAGAGCTTTTTCTAGCAGTGGTTAAAATGTGTGCTTTTATTTTGCAGAAGTTTAACTGCAGCTCACCTACTGCACCAAAGTTCTAGGTTTTTTAGGAGCCCAGCTTTAGTCATTTGAACATGCTTCTAGAAATGTACATTTTTGTTTTCCTTGTAATAGCTAAATAACTTTGAGAAAAGCTCTAGTAAAAGCAGTGATGGATATATGAGGTTAAGCAGTTGAAAACTCACTAAATGTATTGTGGATGATGGCATTGAAAACAATAAAAGATCACCGGTACAGTATCTCAACATTAATGTGTTTTATTGGTAATAATTCAGGCTGACTTTACAGTATTGAGCGGAAATAAAGATTCTGGCTCTGGAAATAAAGATTGAATTTGAATTCTGAAATGTAGAGAGCACCAAGTTTTCTGCTTGGGTATCAAAACATCTAATTTTCCTGTGGGGTTACTTGAAACTATTTTTTTTTTGGATGTGTTTTTTTGTTGTTGTTGTTTTGGTTTTCCCCCCTGTTTGTACAAATTCATAAACAGGCTGAGGCCATTACTTAGGTTTGCACTTTAATATCAGAATTAAACCAAACCCTGTATTTGAACTAGGTTTTTAAGTGGTGTTGATCTTTTTCGTAGATTGTAAGGAAGTAATAGGGAATAAAAGTAATTGATAAAGATCTTTAGCTTTCCTTTGTCTAAGGGGGGAAAAAGTTGGTTGATATTAATCAGTGGTTCATTCCTATGGGTAGTTATCAAATCAGTGTTCATTTTCATTGACCTCAGCGCAAAAAAAATTTAAAAAATTAAAAAAAAATAAACTTGAACTAGCTTAGAGTGACAGGAGTGGGAAAATGAGAGATGGTTTCTGCAGCACACTTTGGGGGGAAAAAGGGACCAAAAGTTATTTTAGGCTTCCTCAATAGATTGCATGTGAAGTTGCTTATTAGTATAAGAGGCTATTAATAAATGCAATACATAGTCTTTATAGGGCATCTGTTTAGGAGTTGTTCAAATCACTGCAGTAGGGCTCTACAAATAAAAATGTAACCTAACATCATGTATCTAATGTACTGTATCTTTATCAGTGATAGGTGAAATCTGGAATAACAAGTGCAAAAATGGAACAATTACCTATAATGCTTTGTATAAAAAAAAGAATTTCCAGTAGACTTCATTTTTGTCATTTTGTAAGACAACCCTACAGTCCACCTGTTTGTAACTTTTTTAATAAAATAGATATCTGTATTACCAAGCTGGGTGACTGGTCTGTGTTCAGGTTCTTGTAAGCGGCCCTGTAGTAACGGGTTGGTTTGTGGGGAGGTTTTTGGGGACGCGGAGGCTGCACCGGTCTCCCTGCCTGGGGCTCGGGGACACGAGGGGCGCCCAGGCTGGTGCTGAAGCTCCTGCTGCTGCTCTGGGAAGAGGAGGTGCCAGCTCCCTGCTCCATCTCCAGGGCCAAGAGAGGTCCCAGGTGCCTGCTCCATCTCCAGGACCATGGGAGGTACCAGCTCCCTGTTCCGTCTCTGGGATCAAGGGAGGTGCCAGCTCCCTGCTCCATCTCCAGGGCCAAGAGAGGTGCCAGCTCTGTGCTCTGTCACTGGGACCAAGGGAGATGCCAGGTTCCTGCTCCATCTCCAGGACCAAGAGAGGTGCCAGGTCCCTGCTCCATCTCCGGGACCACGAGAGGTGCCAGGTCCATCTCCAGGGCCATGGGAGCTCCCTGCTCCATCTCTGGAACCAAGGGAGGTGCCAGGTCCCTGCTCCATCTCCGGGAGGCTCCATGTGCCCCAAGGGCTCCCTGGGGAGCCTGGTCCTGAGCGGTGCTGGGGCCTCCCTTGTGCTGCAGGCAGAGTCATCCCCACAGCCCTCCCTGGTGCTGCTGCGTTTGCTGCTGCTTCTGGAGCCCTCAGGCCTCTCTGCTGTGTTCAGGTGGCTCTTCCTTCTCTCCCTCTTCCAGTATTAATCTGAAGCTTCATTCAAAAGAAACACCCATGTTTTCTTTAACCTTATTTTACTTGTACATGTTTCCATGAAGTGTGTGCTGCAATTGCAGTGGGTCCTGGCAGCTCTTTGTCCTGTCTTGCTTCAGTCTCTGCTGTGCTAATGCACCCATAGCAAACTCCATGCTGCTGGAGCTCAGTTTTTGTGAGAAACTGCCTCTCTTTTCCTAGCAAGCCTGTGGGGGGTGCCCCAAGCTCTTTGATTACTGTTATCCTAAATGTCCCAGTAAAGCCTTGAGTTTGCAAGTCAGTGATCTGAGTCATCAGGGCCCTAAGAGCAGGAGTCCATCTTCTGCAGTTCTCCAGTGCTTGGGACTGATCTCAAGTGCAGTAAAGTGTTAATTAATATAAAATACAAATTAAACTCTGCAAAGCCTTGGTACCTTAGAGCCAGCTTCAACCATCACTGACACATAGACAAGCAGAAGCACTTGGCATCCTCTCACTGCGCTTCGCGGTGCAGCGTCGGCTCTGTCTTGGGGCCTGGCTTCCCTGCTCCTTCTTCCTGCTCCTTTTACCTGCCCTGAGGGGAAATGACAGAGAAAGGGGGAGGTTTCCCACTGAATGGCCCTGCGGGCGCAGTGCTGGCGCAATGCTGGCTTCCCTCGGCCCGCTTCCCTGCTGGTGAGTAACGTTGCCGTGTTCCGGCTGGTCTTAATGTGCTGGTGAACGCGGGGACTAACGGGGCCGGTCAGTTGGCTGCTGTGTGCATCTGTTTTCGCTAGCGTGGCTTCAAAACAAAGGTCTTGATTCTGCAACAGCTTCCCCGATTCCTCGTGGTGCTCTGAGCTCCCTCCTGCTGCCTCTCGGAGCCGGGGAGCTGCATGCGGGTCCAGCCGGAGCCCGGTGCGACTTGTTGGTTTCAGCACCTCCCTGCTGCAATAATGCGGGAGGCTGCGCTGAGAACCATGAAATGCTTGGACTTACCTGGAGTCATGAGCACTGTTGTTGTAGAATCATTTTGAAGTTGGACTTTTTGCATGGTATGAGCTGGGACATTAAGGGAAATACATATGAAAGCCATAGGTATCTAGCGGTCATATCTTTGTGATACTGTAAGTTAATGCATTTCACTTTAAACTTCCCATGCCCATTCTAAAATATGCACTTGATAAACAAGCACAACTCAGTAAATTAAACAGGCAATCAGCTTTGGGGAGTTTTTGGGCTCCCCAAGCTCATTTTTCTTGCATTTTTCCTGCCTTTAGGCTGCCTACTTCATCCAATTGTATGTCCTTAGAAGATCTGTGTTGACATGAGACTTAAATTATCTGGTCAGGGCAGAAAAGAGGAAAGATATTTGCTGTTTGTGACATTCCTGAAGGACTGCTTGTCCTTTTGGGAACCAGCAGAAAGAGTGGTTAATTGGCTGCTTGGGATTCATCCTACCACTGAGACAGACCTTAGACCCTTATTCTTAAAAGCAAGTTAACAACAACCAAAAAGCAAGTTAACAGCAATCATGGAATCAAGCGCAGCATGCTTGCTGTGGGAAAACAAGAAGAAATAAATGGAATTTCCAGCAAAGCTGATTTATGCTGGAAATGAGGGAAAAAAAAAAACCAAACTTATTTTAGGATAGTTGAAGCTTCACTATTGGAGGTGGTAAAATGTATTGCACGATAATTTTTGGAGACAACATAACTATGGATAACTATTTGCTGGGGAATGGGGAGGATGTCTGGTTTCTGCTTTAATGCAGCAGGTAGCCAGGAGCGATCTCCTCAAGTCCTTGAGCCCTGTGTTTCTGTGACCTCAGTCCCATCACTGATCCTATCGTTTCTATTTGATGTTCCAGGAATTAGCACAGAGTTGCCAAATGCCATGTGTCTAGTCTCAGTAATGCAAATTTTTCTTTTTAAAGATAGGTTTAAATGAAGATTTCAGCTTCAGGGCCTGTCCAGGGTCAAGATGTGGCAAGAAGTGAATGGTTGTGCTGGGGGACACATCTGTTCGTTACAACATTTCTTTAGAGTGGCAACTCTCTAAGCTGCCTCTCTATGAAATGTCAGCACAGTGACTCAGGCCATCTGAGCTATTTCATCTTGGGGTCCCAATTAATGATTTGGGAAGGTTTTATGAGTGTTCCTCCCCAACCTCGAAGCAGCCGCGTCCTAGGCACGTTTCCTGCTCTTTGAAATGCGTCTGTGTCGCAGCCGCCACCCCCGAGAAGGCCACGGAAGAGGCGCCGTGAAGCAGAGGTTGCCTTTGATCACTGCAGAAGCACCAAACTCCCAACTTCAGCTGGAAACCGCTCTGTTTCCCTCCGCTTCCTGCTCCAAAGAGCGGCTCCGACACCACCTTAGCCCCCGCTTTGAGCTTTATACCTGGAATCGGTCGGATGGGACTGAAATGCGATAAGCATCTTTTAGGGGAGGTTAAAAGAAAGAGAAGGGAGTGGGGGAAGAGCGGCTACTTGGGAGGGAAATGTATTAATGAAGCTCAGGATCAAGATCCATATGGTGAGATGGGTCTGATCCATGAGCCTGGAGGCACCTTGGGAACACGTGCAGTTCTCTGCCTAGATGTAATCAAGGATTAATCAAGCAGAGCTAGTTGTCGTGAGCCAAGAAGGAAACCACATCTGTCATGAACATAACTAACATAGTTCCTCAGAACCCCGTCCCTTCCGCTAGTATTCAGGCTCCTCACCCAGTACTACGGCCTCAATTTGGCAGCTTCCTGCCTCAATTTGGCACCCGCCATTCAGATTTCTGGTGTAATGTGGGTATTTTGCAATCGGTAATCGCTCCTAGTCGGGGAGGAGGGTCTGTGTTTTGTCCTTGGCGGGGTATAAGAGCTGCACGTGGCTCGGGAGAGCCCGAGGGAGGAGGGTTGGCAGCGCGCGCAGGGATGCAGAGCCCGGGCACCTGGCGGCCTCAGCGTGGGACTGCTGAGAACAGGGCACCTCAACACCAATTCCCACATAAATCAGCTTAACCAGGGGATTTGCAAGCGCAATATATGCTCGAGGCCAGTGAAGGAATGGTCCATGCCTGAAGCGAATTAAGAGCAGCATATGCAAGTGCTGCTCTTTGCAGTATGACATAGAGCCAGGGAGATGCCTAGAAATACCCGAGTGCTGAGGGTAGCCTGGGTCTCTCGAGGCTCCTTGGCCTGATGGAGTCACAAGGCTTTTCCTTTCTGCATGCAGAGCTTTCTTACGTCTTTCTAAGCAGTCTTTTCAAACTGAACATCAAGTGTTTTTTATACAGCTGTACCAACAACAAACCGTAAGCAGTGCATTAAAAATGGCATCATATATTGTTCTGGGCAGCACGAGGGTTGGGCTACAATTTAGGTTTCTTGTACAGCTGCTGCTATCATTTATATTTGCTGATATAATTTACAGCAAACTGTATTCTTCAGTTTCTGGCAAGAGTTTTTTTTTACATAGCATATAAAATCTGAAAAAACAAAGACAAGACGATGGTCCACGCGGATGCAGGAGGGTTGTGTTTCTACTGCACTGACTTGCCCATCCCTGGTTTATTCCTTAGCTTTTGGGCACAACGACCACAAGAGGGAGCTTGGAAGTGAAGGTCTAGTTTGTCTAACTGCAGTTTTTCTCCAAAGCGGGGCTAAACTCTTTCCTTGCAGCCGTACAGGTTGGCGAGAGAAGAGAATTCGAAATAAGTTGCTATTTCAGGACTTCGGTTGCATGACCTGGATATCTCTTGGCAAGACTTCAAATAAAGGTTCGTGCTGATGGTTATTTTGTCTAACAGGTGTGTGGTGCTGCAGATTGGGAGTCTTTTTGTGTGTAAGCAAGGGTTATTTGCAATTTTCTGCTCTGTTAGTGAAGCTTGATAAAAAGAGCCGTGGGATTCCACTGAAGTTGAAGTAAAAAAATGTGATCGCAAAAATGGGGACTATACAATGGGACTCTGCTCCACCGAATGTCAGAAACTGTTGCTAAAACAAAGCACGGGGAACAGGATGAATGAATTTGGCTTAGTGCTTAAACAAAGCTAAACCTGTTTTTTTTGCAGTCTAGCCCAATTTAAGTCCTGCTGTGAGTTTTCCTGCAGAGCAGCCGGTCCCTCCTGTCGGTCTCATCAAGTTTTGCTCACACAGTTAATTAACGTTGAGGAGCACCAGGGTGTCCCTCGAGTTTCTTTGCGTGAGTGGGATTAGCGCTCTTGCATGGCCATAAATAGAGCTGTAAATGGAAGTGTTAGAAGAGCAGACCCCAGATATCTGAGACACGAAGGAGCGATGCCTTGAGCAGGATTAGAGAAGCCTGGAGAGAGAGAAATGCTGCCACATAAAGAAGTCATCTCTGGTGACAGGACAGAGAAACCCAGTGCTGCAGTTGGAAGGTAATGAGCAGATTATACCTAAACCACAAAATTAAAAATGCAACAATTTGAGTTCCCCCAGCAATTACATGAGTAATAGGTTGCAAGCACAGTGATGTCAGACTGTTTAGCTGGCGTTTGGCAAGGGCAGTTTGGTGGAAATGCAAATGTGGCATTGTTTATTATATGTCATAAATAGACTGGTTCTGGAGCTGAATTTTTCAGAAGCCAAGGACTTGCCCAGTCCATTGTAGCTGTAGAGATAGGATCAAAATAAAATGCAACTGGAGAAGTCAATGAAAAATAATATTCATTGTTAAAGACTTGAAAAAGTTTTATTATTTAGGGCCAATCATTGGTATTTTCCCAAGAGGAGTCTCATTTGAGAGCTGTCAGGGAAGTGTGATTTAGCAGATGTTCTTGTGGCCTTTTTTTGCAGCTTTTTAAAAATTTTTCTAGAACTCTTTCATTCAGGGATGGGCCAGTGCCTTATAGAAGAGAGGATGCGTTGGGTCACTCACCCAGTGAATTAGCAGCACGGTCAGGAATAAAACATTTCCTATTACCTCTAGCTCCTTCCCCTTCCCACACAGGCCCTCTGTAACCAGTGGCAACAGGAGATCCAGGAATGACTAAATCCTTGGAAGGTCTCCTGGCTTATGCAAGGCTGCAAACAGGAAGCATCTTCGTGGACTTGGATGCAGAGCTGGAGCAACGGGAGGCTGGAAGGGCACCGGGTCATCCTTTCTGTGCACCAAGGCAGGACCAAGGGTCCTTGGATGTGTTTTCCCCATACCCTTGGAGAACAGCTGATCCTCCTTACTGAAACGGACCTCAAACACTAGGAGACTGCAGTAGTTCCACTTTATCTTCTAAACTGAACAAATTCAGATCTTTCCTATGCAGATATTCTCCCCTTTTTTCCCCCTTTTTTTTCTCCAGTTTTAGTGCACTGACTTGGATGTGTTTATTAGGCAGCTGCTCATGTTCCTCTCGTCTGTTTGGCGCTATCCAGAGAGGACTTTGGCTGCTTCCAGCGGGATCCTGGCTGTCACCGCTGGCCCTGCAGCTGGGAGGTTTACGGCGTGGGTGAAGGGTGAACACGGAAGTTCTCCTGGCAACTCCGGCTGATGGGTTTGTGCTAAAGAAGGAAAGAGCTAAAGTAAATGTATGAAACGCTACCGTGGACCAAAGTCCACACAGGTGAGTGCTGTCCCTTGCCAATAACAAATGCTTTGAGTGCGAAGAGCAGGATTAGTAGAGCACGGCCCTTCTCCTTGTCAGCTGGGTATGAGCTCTTGCCTTTTGGGTTGCAGTGTTTAAAAATCCCCTGACAAACCTCTCTTGTATGAGTCTATCTCATCTATCTTCCTCCTTTTCTGTCCTCTGAAAGGAATTTGATGGTAAAAATGACAAAACATGGGGGTTGTAACGGCAGTGACTCAGCTCTGCATCGGCAGGCTGGGAGGCCGGAGAGGTCAGCGCTTCGGAAGAAAGGAAGAAAACCCTAAGAACCAGGAGGGAAAGTTTGCAGCAACATTTAATTTGGAAGATATCAGACTTTCTGCTCTGTTCTGCTAGATCCGTTCTGGCAAGCAACGAGAGACCAGTAAAGACCACAGCCCAGTGAAATGCAATCCGAAATACAACTGCAAACCTGAATGAGCTGACAAGCTCGGTGGGTCAGATTTGGTGCATAGAAACATCCTTCCTGGCAGAGCTGGCGTCAGGACCTGGGCTCCAGAGCACTGAAAATCAAGGGAAGGACGGGATGAGCAGCCCGCTCGCTGGTGCACTTGCTCCCTGCTTTGCCGTTCCATATTCACGTTGCATTCCCGTGTTATTCCCTGACAGGGTGGATAAGGAGGGCAGTTGTGCCTGGCTGGTGGTGACTCAGTGCGGGGCTCCCCATGCAGCTTCCATTCAGCCACCAGCAGAAGGAAGGAGACCAGCTCTTCTCCTGGCTGTTACTAGCAGGACGGCAGAAATCCATTTTGGAGCCTACCAGTCTGTTCTTCCCTACAGCTGAATGGGAAAGCAGATAGGATGATGCTGCTCTGTGGGTGATCTATGGTTTTCCTCTTTACAGTCTGGGTACCTGCTAAGGGCACCATCTGAGAGGCTCCATCCTGGCACACCGGGGGTATCTGGGAAGCATAAGGGGGAATGTGGCAAATGGCCCTGCTGCCAGGGAGCCACTTACAGCAGGTGTTTCATAGGAAACTGGAGAAAGCAGGAAACAAAATCTCCGTGGTGGGTAACACAGCATTTTAAGAGCCCCATGATGCAGTTTTGTTGTATATATGTATTTATTTATTTTAATATATATCATATATAATTTCATCTCCTACCTCATGGAGCTAGAAGGGCACTTGTGGTCACATTAGCCAAACACAAGGCTATCCGGCCCCTCTGTATTAATGGAAGTGAACCTGAATTAAGAAGATGCTGCTGGGTTGCAGCTCAGCGTCTCTCCCCCAGCCCCTCTGCAGGAAACGTGACTCGTTTTGCTCCTGGTTTCTCCCCCAGCAGCTGCAGGAGCTCTGTGCTTACCAGAGCCCACCTTGGTCCCACCAATGCAAACCCTGCAGCGCTGGGAAACCGTAATTGCACCAGGGGAAAACATCCCTGAATGCAGCGGTGGCATTTAGACCTGGGGGTGGATGTCAGTGTTTTTCTCTAACCTGCTTTCAGGCACTGTGTTGCTTTGCTGCGGAGAGGAGCCTGCACGTGCGAGCGCAGCCGTGGCCGTGCAGCGGACAGGAGCGGGTGTTTGCGGCCGTCCGCGCGCTCTCCCAGCGCTCCCGGGATGCTGCAGCTCAAAGTCCAGTTCCTGGATGACTCCCAGAAGATCTTCGTCGTCGATGTAAGTGGGCATCATCTTATTGTTTGGGACTAGCTGATGCGGCCGTGGCTGCTCGGGAGGATTGCATAAGCTGCGAGAGCTTCTGGGTTTCAGCTTTGCAAAAGCAGGGGGGGAAAATGAACAAAAACAAAAAGCAAAAGAAATCCAAACCCCAACCGAGAGCTCCTTGTGCTGATTGCTAAGTGTCTTTCAGCACCAACACACTCCTGCTGTCCTCACCTATTTGTGTTATTTATAAAGCAGGAGGAATGGTTTTTAATTCTCTGGTGTCATCTTTTTGGAAATCAGCTAATATAATGGGATGGTCTTGACAAGTGTGGAATTCTGTTTTCATCTGTTTGGATGCCAGTAAAAGCATCAACAAGAAAGGAAAGAAATCTGGGAACAGAGTAAAAATAGCATATCCAGCCAAAGTACCCGTGGTGAGAAACATCTGTATGTGTCTCCCTTCTTGGATATTTCATTGGAAAAGAAAACTGTGTGGCTTTGAGGAGAGCTGAGGATCCTGGATGTTATTTTCTGTAATACAGTGTCCCAAAGCACACTGTCATTAGTAGTTCACACTTAATAAATACTAGCTCTGAGTACTAGCTGTTGAAATGTATTTTAAATGTTGTGTTGATAACTCTGATATTATAGATTATATATAAATATATCTATATATCTGGAGATAAATATAAAGTGGTACCCTGCCTATATTTCAGAAACTTAATCTTCCTACAAGAGTGAATGAGCAGTTACTGGATTAAGATGTGATAATCACAGTAGAAAACTGAACTGGATAACTCAAGTTGATCTATTCTAGTACTTACCTGCATCTCCTGTGAGAGGAAACTGTTTTATATAAAACTATTCTTCAAGTTGCATTACATTCCTTAGATAATTCTGTTTTCTATTGCATAGCATAGGATGTCTGTATAGAAAAATGTCTATTGCCTCTCAGAAGTACTTTGGTTTCTCTGCAATAGCAGTTTTGTACAAAAGAGTATTGTAAAGTAATTCCATCATATGGAAGTTTAATGAAATTCAATTAATGTATCATAGGGCTGCAGTCAGCTTAAACACAAGCCTGGTTATTTAAAACTGCTGTTTTTCATACTGATTTGATCAGGGCATAGTGAGAGATAATTTGAATGATGCTGCTGCCACAATATTGCTGCACTTTTCCATCTCTGCTTTCTTCTTTGCCCGAAACGCTTATACTACTATAGCTCTGCACAACGTTATTGCAGCAAATAGCTTCCATTAGAGGAACTGCTAGACATTGCCTTTTTTATTTTTTTTTTTACATGGAAAGCTATGGGAAACCCCTCCTAGGCATTTCATGCATTTGATGCCTTATGGTTACGATAAATGAGAAGCTGAATTAGTGGCTTGGCCATCATAAAAGCACTGCTTTGGGCTAAGTCTGGAGTAGCTATTTCAAGCAACTCTTCCTAATCCCTTCCTGACTTTGGAAAGCTCTTTTGTACTCACGGTATTTCAGTATAAAGGGAAGGAAAATACAAAAGGGGCAAAATCCATAGGGTTTGATTCCCGCTTGCGCTCGGTGCATGCCCTGGGCATCGGGGCTGCCAGGGTGCGTGGCAAGGTCTGATTCCCAGCCTGGCATCATGGGGACATCGTCACCCGGGTATCGGCAGTCCCCAAACCCAGCCCTTCGCCTCTTCTTCGGTGGCGGGTTCGGGGCAGTCGCGGGCTCCTGCTTTGCAGCTCTGTCCTGCTGATTTATCCCTCCGTGTGCCCTGATTCCGGACTGCCGGGCCGGCATTCGGGTCCCTGCTCCGAGTCGCTCTCGGCAAGGGATGCGCTCGGGTTTTCTGCAAGTGCAAAACCTGTGGTTGAGACGTGTCAGAGCTGCTGTTAGAGACACCCCGAGGTGGCTCGGGGCCTCCGGAACCCGTGTGCGTGCCGGGCCGGGATCGCATTGGCACGAGGCATCGGTGCAAGTGCCCCTTGCTGTGCGGGTGGCACTGGTCAGAGCAACCTCGTGGGGTCTGTGCAGGGTCCCTGGCAAAAGGCTGAGGCTTTTCATGCTGTGGAGTCCTGGCGCTGGAAATAAGCAGCTGCAGTTGCTTTAATTGCCCCGGCGATGCGGTCGTTTCGAGGCGGGCCGCGGCGCGCGCGCTGTCATTACGCTATCGCTCCTTGCAGCCTCGCAGCGCCAAGCCTGCAATTCCGCACCGGGAGAAGCCTGAAAGGTTGTGATTAGCGAGCAGGGAGGGCGCCAGCAGCCCCGGCTGCTCCTGCCCTCCGCTCCGGCACCAGAACGGCTGCTCCTGCCCTCGGCATCGGCACCGGAACGCAGCGATGCAGCCGCTGCTGGCCCCGGCCCGCCTGGCCCCGCTTGCTTCGGCACTAAGCAGGAGCCTTTTTGGGGCTTTCTGGCTCTGTCCTCCCGTGTTTGCTGCTTTCTGGAGAGCGCGGGATGGGCCAAGGAGGCTCTTGGAGGCCGGGCACGTTCAGCAAAGCCACTCATTGAGTATTTCAGTAGCCCTCGTGTGTATATTTAGATATATATATATGAGAACAAGTGACGCCTGGCCTCCCTTCCCGGTGTGCAGGGCAGCTGAAGCGCCCGGTGCTGCTGGGTGCCAGTGCGTGTCCTCAGGAGCTGGGGATGGAGCTGCTCGGACAGGGACCGTTCCACAGCCCAAAAAGCACTTTTTTCCTCTCTTCTTTTTCTTTCCTGCTTATTAAGCTCTGCAATAAAGCGGTGAGGAGGACTCTGATTTCCAAGAGCTGAGGGAAGGGGCAGGCAGCACGTCCGCTCCCCTCCCGTGTGCCAAGGGAGTTGCTTTGGCTCCGGCAGGGTCAGGAAAAATCCCGTAGATCATATTGCCGGGGATGTGAATATTGTCCTCGTCTCACTGAAATCGTGTCCTCTCTGCTCTCAGCATCCCCTAACCTGCTGCCTCCACCGTGTGTCTGTCCCATAGCAAAAATCCTGCGGCAAAGGGCTCTTCAACCTGACCTGCAGCCACCTCAACCTTGCGGAGAAGGAATATTTTGGGCTGGAGTTTCGGAGCCAGGCCGGGCACCATGTGAGTGCCGGGCAGGTACCCCGTGTTCCCCTCTCCGTCGCTGTCCCAAGTTGCTAGCACAGCTGGCTGGAGTTTTTTATTGCATTCTTGTGTGATCCTGCGGCTTTTATTCACCCAGTTCTTCACTGCCTTATTTCAGGTCTGGTTGGAACCACTAAAACCAATAACAAAACAAGTAAAAAGTAAGTATTTTGCAATTATACTTATAAATCTCTGTCAAGGACAGCCTGTCCCAGGTGCATTTGCACAATCTTTTGTGCTTGGGGAAGGGGCTGTGGTCTCTGGGCTCCTGTCACAGTCTGAGGCTGGGTAGGGTTTTTGAAGCCATTAAAATATAAAATCCTGCAGCAGAACTGCTGCATTTGCCGTGGTGGATGAGGAGGGGACGCTCGTGTTTGCAGGATCTCCCCATGGAAGGGACACGCTGGCTGGAAGGCCACCCCGTTGACGTGCCCCGAGTCACCTGCATGTCCCCCCTGCCCATTCCCCTGCCCCAGGGCTGGCAGCCCCCGCATCCAGCTGCCCCCTTTTCCATTAGCCTGGCGTTTAGCCCCACGTGCTGGAGGAGCCCAAGATCAGTGGGACCCCGGGGCAAACTGCAGGTTAAGGGAGATGCTGGAGTGTTTCCCGCAGCTCCCTTCCCTTCCCAAGGCCGGGTTATGGGTGGGTTGTCCTGGGGCAGGAGGGAGTCCCTGGCGCTCGTGGATTTAAGTCCTGGTTCACCAGGGATCGGAGTGACTGACTCCGGCAGGAGGCAGCATGTGTGAAGCGAGTTGTGAATGTTCTCAGTAGGCACGGGAAAGCAAACTTATGAGGTGTTGTGTTTTAAGATCCTAAGGAGGTTCTTTTCAAATTTATGGTGAAATTTTTCCCAGTGGACCCTGGACATCTGCGAGAAGAGCTGACCAGGTACAGTGTTTGTTCGGTTCCTTTCCTACTGCACAGCCCTGTGGTTGGCCTTTTGCTAAGCATGTGTTTAACCTCCTTATCCTCATCCTGAGCCTGTCTATCAGCAGGGGTAGCTCTGTCTGCCGAAACAGCTTTGTGCTTTACAAACCAAAACAGAAATGTCTTTTCCTGAGCCTCTGTTTATAAAGGTATTGCAATCCACTCAATGGATCTGCACTCTCAAAAGGCTCCAACTTATTTACTGCTGAATTTCTAGTAGTTTTGCAATGAGTTTGACTTTGCTCAGTCTGGCTGTGTGTTACATTCTGAAATGAAGTGTTTAATTGTAGTATTTAGCTCTCATGTTTTGAAGAAAGCATTGCAAAAAAGGAGCTAAGAGTAAATCCAATGCAATGCTTCAGCCTGATAGCTGCCAATACCCTGTGAAGCATAAAGGAGTGTTAACTCTGAACCCTAGTGATGCACCAGGGCAGCAGCCCCTCGCAGAACGGCCCTGTGGAGCTGCAGCGCAGGGCAAGGCCCCGTCCCAGGGCACCGTCCTCTCCTCTCCGCAGGTACCTCTTCGCCCTGCAGCTCAAGAAGGACCTGGCTTGCGGGCGGCTGCCCTGCAGCGACAAGAGCGCCGCGCTGCTGGTCTCCCACCTGCTGCAGGGTGAGGGCCCCGCAGGGAGCCGGGGGGACGGGGTGTCGCGGTGCCTCCCCTCACCGCGCTGCAACCCACAGCCGAGCTGGGGGACTTCCACGAAGAGAGGGACCAGAGGCACCTGGCTGGCCACAAGTACCTGCCCAACCAGGACTACCTGGACCACAGGATCATGCACTACCACCGGAAACACAGGTAAGAGCCGCCGTGCCGGGCCCAAAATGCTGCGTGCGGCGGGGCCGGCGCCACGCGCCTGCGATGGGGCTAGTAGGTTAATGAGCACATGGCCCCGCGGGAGCCCTGGCCATCCTGCACCAGCCAATGCAGCAGGGTGCCCAGCGCATCCTGTTTGACCTGGAGAAGAGAAGATTGAGAGGGGAGCTCATCAATATGTAGAGATACCTGGGAGGAGGATGTAGGGAGGATAGGGACAAACTCTTCTCAGTGATGGTCAGTGATGGGACAAGCGGTAATGGGTACAACTTGAACCCCAGGCAGCTCCACCTCCATGTGAGGAATAACTTCTTTCCTGTGAGGGTGTCAGAGCCCTGGCACAGGCTGCCCAGAGAGGCTGTGGAGGCTCCTTCTGTGGAGATCTTCAACCCGCCTGGATGCCGCCCTGTGCCCCTGCTCTGGGTGTCCCTGCTGGAGCAGGGAGGTTGGACTAGGTGATCCCTAGAGGTCCCTTCCAACCTCATCCATTCCGTGGCTCTGTGATTTTCGCATCCTTCTCACTCCTTGTTCAATGAAACGGGTGACTCATTGGTGCCTCCAGCGGGAAGACGCCGGCCGAGTCGGACGCGCAGCTGCTGGACGTGGCGCGGAAGCTGGACATGTACGGGATCCGCCCGCACCCCGCCAGCGACGGCGAGGGCACGCACATCAACCTGGCCGTGACGCACATGGGGGTGCTGGTGCTGCGGGTGAGCCGCCGATGGGACCCGCCACCCCAAACCCCACGAAGCAAAAACATGACCCCGGTGTGTCCCGGTGCGGGCAGCGCCGTCCCCGGGAGAGCCGTGTTTCACCTTGTAGAGCGACGCGCGGCCATGCAGCAACGCGGGGCGCAGGGCTGCGTCATGCGTGCTCAATGTATAATCTTCCAGCAAAAATAGCCCTCTCCTGTCTGTGCCGTTGCATAAGGCTGTAATCACGGCATCGCTGCAGAATAACTACAGCCTGCCGCGAGCCCTGGTGAAGCAGCGCTCGCCTCCCACGCCGACTTAATTTCAACCTGGGACCGGCTTGCCAGAGCAGGAGAAAATCCTAACTGTGGGTCTGCTGCTGGTAATTAGCGCTGCTAGACCCGGTTATTTCTGCGGAGCTGTAAACACTGTGAGCCCGTATACGTGGTTGGCTTCTGGGATGCAAAAAACCCCCAGGGTGTTCTCAGGAGAGCTGGAGGGTCCTGAGGTCGTGGTGGTGTTTAACATGGCCTGATCTGCTGCTGCAGTGTCCATGGAGGCTGGCAAAGAGCTTCTCTAGGAGCAGAAGAGCAAAGCCCTGAAGCTCCATTCCCATTTTTGGGATCAGCTGGTGGGATTGTGTATGGGGTCCCAGGGCTGTGAGGGGTCTTCTCAGGCTGAGTCTGCTCTGTGTTGGTGTCTCCAAGGGTCTCATAGCCCAACTCGTTTCAAAGTCCGCCGTGTCCGGCTTTGCAGGGCAACACGAAGATCAACACGTTCAACTGGGCCAAAATCCGAAAACTCAGCTTCAAGAGGAAGCATTTCCTCATCAAGCTCCACGCCAACATCGCCGTAAGTACAGGACCGGGTGCCGCAGCCACCAGCACAAGCCTGGGGTTGGTGCCTGGCAGGCCCAGGTGGTCTCGGATGTTCTTTTTTTTTGCATAAACCCCATTTTCCAATACTTTTCTTGCTCGCGGCGTTCCCCGGGGGCCGCCGGCCCGCGGCCGCGCAGGCGCTGTGCAAGGACACGCTGGAGTTCGCCATGGCCAGCCGGGACGCCTGCAAGGCCTTCTGGAAGACGTGCGTGGAGTACCATGCCTTCTTCAGGCTCTCCGAGGAGCCCAAGTCCAAGCCCAAGGCCCTGCTGTGCAGCAAGGGCTCCAGTTTCCGATACAGGTGACAAAAACACACCCTTCCCGGGAGGAAACGGTGCCGGGGCTGGCGCGGGGGGCGAAGGCTGACGGCTCCTCCCGGGCTTTTCTCCCGCGGCTGCAGCGGGAGGACGCAGAGGCAGCTGCTGGAGCACGGGCGGAAGGGGCAGCTGCGGAGCCTGCCCTTCGAGAGGTACCGGGGGGACGGTGGCGGCGGGGGGACAGCGCCCGGGCGCCCGGTGACACCCTGGACCTTGCAGGAAACGCCGCGCGTCCCGCTACGACGAGCGCCAGTGCCGCTCCTCGCCGGACCTGCTGACCGACGTGTCCAAGCAGGTAGGTGTCCCCGCGCCGTGGTGGCCACCACGCACGGGGAGGCCGAGCCGCCGCCGCCACGGCCACCCGCCCGCAGGTGGAGGAGCTGCGCTTGGCCTACGGCCCGTACGGCGCCGCCAACGGCGCCCACGCCTCCGAGCCCGCGCTGGACGCGGCGGCGTCGTGCGCGGAGCTGCCGGGCGCCCGCGGCGCCTTCCTGCCGCCCTCCCGGAGCAGCTCCGCGTTCCTGCTGCTCTGGGCCGCGCCGGAGCGCGACTGGGAGCCTTTTGCGCCGCCGCCGCCGCCGCTCACGTCCTTCCAGCCGCGCCGCGCCGCCGCCAAGAGCACCTCGGTGGGCAACATGCGGGAGGCGGCGCGGCCGCCGGCCTGCCCCGACGGGCCCCGCGCGCCGCCCGCCGCCCCGCGCCTCTGCTTCCACGTGGAGCCGCCGCCGCCAGCGCCCACCGCGAGGAGCCCTGCGGAGCGGTGCAGCCCGGAGCGGGGCCCCCGCGAGCCGCCCCCGAAGCGCTCCTGGAGCCAGTCGGACATGAAGAGCCTGCGCTTCCCCTGCGGCTCCGAGTTCAGGCCGCTGGGGCCCTGCCCGGCGCTCAGCAGCCGCCGCGCGGGCGCTTTCCGGCCCGTGGCGGCCCCGCGGCGCCCGCTCGCGGGCAGCAGCACCGAGTCCAGCGACTCCGACCCCGAGCTGCTGGCGGCCGACTGCGGCGCCCGCCACGGCCGGCCCCGGCCCTCGCCCGCCGCCCGCCTGCGCCTCTCCTCCGGCAGCCTCCAGCTGGACGAGGAGGACGAGGAAGTGGCCTTGGCCACCGGTGCGGCGGCGCGGAGGACTCCCTGGGGCGCCGCTGGCTACTTCACGTAGCGCCTTGGCGAGCTGCCCGCTCGGCGCAGTGGGGTCTCGCGGTGCCCACGTGCTGGGGTGTTCATGGACAGCGACGGCGCTGCTGGACCTACCTGTCCCCTGCAACCCCACCTGGGCGCCCCACCAGGGCTTGTCCCCCGCTCCACACCTGGAAGCGGCACCAGGGCCTTCCCGTGTGGTCCCGAGCTCCAGGGCGTCTCCATGGGAAGAGGAGCAGGATGTTCGGGGGGGTTCGGGTTGGACCGGCTGCTCCGTGTGAAGGTTGTGGCTGCTGCCCCGTGCAGGACGTTGCGGCGCTCCTGGGCGCTCCTGGGCGCTCCTTGCGACGCTCACAGCTGAGCGATCCGCTCCATCATCCCCCAACCTGCTTGGAGCATCAGCCTCCCACCACGCAGCACCGCAGCGGTGCTCACCAACCGTCCCAGCAGCATCCTGGATCTTTCCGGGAACGAGATTCACCCCTTGGCGCTGCTCCTTCCACACTGCCCCTAGCCCCAGTGCCCCACAGCCCCCTGCTCCTTCCCACCCATCCTTGGCAATGGACATGGGGGAAAAGATGCTGGGAGGCAGCTGGTGCTCACCCTTGGCGGTGGAAAGCTCGTTGTAACCATGGTGCTGCTGAACGTTTGTGTTTGCTGCGTGAGCACAGGGTTATTTTTACCAGGGATGTTTCCATGAAGTTATAAAGGAGAAGCAGGAGAGGGGAATTCTTAAAAATCGATAGTGGGGGGGCAGGGAAATGGTTCGTTGTTCCCTGAAAGAGCAAAAGCATAAAAATGCTTGAGGTAGAAGTGTATACAAAATAAATAAAGAAAGAAAAAAGAAAAAGGAAAGAAACTTGCTTACCCCTAGAATTACCGGAAACCCATGTTGGACAGGGGTCCCAGACAACTAAAGAACGATGCTAAAAGATTTTAGGGAAGCATTTTGTTATTTTTAAGAACCAGCCTCTAAGATTCCATAGGATGCTAGTGCAAGGAGCCCACCAGCCCCGTAAACCCGTAGCTATGAAACCCGGCCCATCCATTCTCAGAACGGATTTCAGGGACAGGCAAGCTGGGGGAAAGGAGAAGACAAGGTCAGCTGCAATGCAAGGAGCGGGCTCAGGGCCCTGCCGCGCCGCGAGCGCCTCTCGCTGCTGTCAAAGCTGGGCCATGAAGCCAAGCTGCCCACGCTGGGGTTTCGTGTCCCTCCCCGCGCCGGGGCAGCTGCAGCCCCCGGCAGCCCCGGCCGCCCTCCTCGGTGTCCCAGGGCTCCTGGGGATGCTCCGTGGGCCGTTCCCGGGCGGCTGCCGCGGGATCCACAGCTCCCTGGGGCTGCTGGAAAAGCTGAGCGCTACCTGCACCCCACTCGACACCTCTGAATAGGGCATTCATGTAGGGCAGGCTGCGCCCACGAGGGGTAGAGAAAAGCAGCAGTGTTTCAGCTGGAAAACACACACAGCCTTCACGCACCTGAAAATCGCAGGCAAAGGCTGTCCCGGGCCAGCTCTCCCTGGAGCATGGCCCCGAGGAGCAGGCTACACCCTCCAGCAGGGACCACGCTGCAAAGAACAGCCTTGAGAAGGAGGGACAAGGATCCAGGCTCTATTTTAGGATTTTTCCATGGCCTAGAGCGCGCTGGGGCAGGCTGTGTGCACCGTGACTTAGCATCGAGTCTTACCCGATATGCAGGAACAGGGCAGCCAGGGAATGCGGGACAGGAATTACCGTTCTCAACACAACGTGGCTGCATAAACTGGCTTTCTTGAAGCACTGAAACAGGTTTCAATGTGTCGAATTCCGCTCCATATTTAAGAGCAACTTCGGTTATTGGTAAATATGAAATAAGGCAAGTCAACATACATCACGCTAAAACTTTGCAGGAAGGAACAATTTTATTCCAGTGTTAAGTCATAAAACAGTGTGATAAAAGCTGTATCTTTAACAACTGCTAAACTTTGTGCAAACATTAAGACTCTACCTGCATTCCTATTCGACTAGACGTTCAATCGAATGCGATTTTTTTTTTACGATTACTACACATTCACTGTACAAAGTGTATTAGAGCAGCGAGACCAGGGATTTTAAAGATTCCTTGCGCTGATAAAGGACTCAGCTACCAAAGACGAAACACATTATTCTGTGATTCAGCCTACTTTAAGGCTACTTCGGTATCAGTTCTTCTCAATCTACAGGGGGAGAACATAACGAACAAGGAGCTGGTTCCTGCATGAATATTTCGATGAATTTTCCCATTAGCTACGTGCCAGCAACGGAATAGTGCTGATCGAGTTACACAGCTCATCAATAACTAACACACGGGGGCTGGGGCAGGAGGGCTGGAGAGCCAGCTCCTCTCTGGAAACCAGGAATACAGATATCCGTTCTTAGGAGCGATACTCTGAGGCTGCACAGCCCTGAGGAGCTGGAACACCACGTGCTGTGCAATGAAACTGTTTCTTGACGGGGCTGTTTCATAGAATGAGACTGTTCTATACGTATAGGGATGGATT
Organism: Tinamus guttatus; assembly: GCF_059628265.1. NCBI lineage: Eukaryota > Metazoa > Chordata > Aves > Tinamiformes > Tinamidae > Tinamus > Tinamus guttatus. The sequence continues at coordinate 686,570 of NW_028289621.1, forward strand.
CATGCCCACAATGTCCCACGAAGAAGGGGCACATCCCACCCATTGCATGGAAGCGGCACTGCAGCATGTTATAGTCAGTGCACAGTGAGGGTTCAGTTTCTGCTACTCGGAATCGTTAGGAACTGCATGGATTAAAGCCCTTGTTAGGAGGGCAGAGCCACCCACGACAGGATTTGGAGGAATTCCCATCACCTCTCCCTCAGCCTCCTGTATAAAAGCAGGTTCTAAGGGAAGTAACACAGAAGCAAAACCACATTTCTGACTCTGCAAAACGAGGGTGGCTCCGAAATGAGACCTAGGCCGAGACTGCTGGGATGAAGCTGGCGTTTTTGTACCTCCCATCCACAACGGTGGCTTCCCGGGACGTTTGGGAACCTCTGCGGCGCTGGCACCGTCCCCAGGGCGCAGCCGCCGGCAGGGACACCCGGGGACCCTTCCAAAACAGCCACAAGGGGCGGCTTTAACACAACCCTCTGCGAGGCTGATCCATGCGCTGGGCAAAAATCCACAACAAAGCAACAGAACAAGCACATGAAAGTTTACAGAACTTAAATATTTATTTTTAAACCATTTAAACCCCCCCAAACATTGAAATAAGCTTCATCTATAAACAGATTTACAAGACTAACAACTACAGAAGCTAAAGGAACACTACAATTTGTTTCTGTGATGCAGTTATTTTGTAAAGCTTCAAATCAACTGTATTTACAACTTTTGCTGCTTTTACATTTATAAAAATATTTATTTAATCCATAACATTATTGTTTTCAAAAACTATTTCCAGACTTTTTTTTCTCAGATATAAATTCTAATCGAATTTCAGTTATATAGCAGATGAAAGATTTAAACAGAAACATTTTCTTTAAAATTAAAACAAGGAGTTAAAACTAATTTTTACAGTGTAGGCACCATTGAAAATAATTGTCCTTGGCATATCTAACCACCATCTCTCACAAGTGTCCTTTATATAAAAACGATGTAATGGCAACATTTGACTAAAAATGCAATATTTACTTGCACACCATTACTTTCTCAATATTTGGCAGATATATTTCAGATTCTTTAAAATGACTTTTGTGCAAAAACAAAATGTGCAGGTCTGAACCATAAAATAAACACACCCAGCCTTTATCAAAAATAAATTTACACCAACAGTTCCACAGCTAAGTACTGAAAAAACAATCAAAACTTCAGCATAATATACATACTGGGTTGAAAAAGGAAAACAAACCAAAACAAACAAAAAAAAACAGAAAAAGAAGATATTACCCATCTAGCAGTACCATAAATATATAACTGAAAGCAACTTTATAGTCTTAACTACTTTTTATGAGGAAAAAAAGAGAAAAAAATCACTCTGTACTGCACAGTACTACCTTTTCGTGAAAGAATATCTATAACTCAGTTATTTGCATATTAAACTGGTAAATACATATTTAAAATACACTTTCAGAAAATTATAAACAAATTATGCTGATGCACTGTATTTAATGTACTTAGGAACAAAAACGTGTATAAATATCTTACAGGAGAAACAACACCACCACACAGACGCTGGTGTCACGTTATACCTGCTCTGAGGTATGTATCATGCGACGCTCGGCTTCTCTGGCTCCCGTCCACCCAGGCATGGATATTCAGAGGAGAAAAATTAAATTAAATTGGACTTCAGTTTTTGTCCATTATTGCCAAAAGCCCCACCCCCTCAACTGTATTGCTTTAATTTTCCTACCATGATGAATAAGATTGAGTTACTACTTAAAACCTGCGCTAAAAGGTAATATATGTACTGTACATCAGGATACTCCTGTTGCTACATATCACCTGCAAACTAGTGACATATTGCTCTCAAATATATGTAATCATAGAGCTGCCTAAAATACTGTACCAATTTAGAATTATAGCAGATACTGTTGCAGGTTTGTTTTCCAGGGCATGATAACTCTATGCTGGTTGAAGCAGGTGCTACAGCAATACCTTTGCCACTACGTTACATGTTCTGAATACGCTTGTGAAAAAGCTGTTTTCTCTGAAGCTTGTTAGTGATTTACAAAAGTTTAACTCAGGAATACAAAAGACCTGTACATCTCTGTGCACAGGCACAAAACAGCATCAAAACATACTGTACTTGCACTTCCTATTAACTAAAGTAATGGTTATTTCTAAAAGCAAAACTGCACCTCAACATTTATCAGATTAAACAGGTGAAACTACAATATTAAAAGTTGTTCTTTACAAAATAATTTCCTGAAAATATAAAACCATGTGCACTGCCACAAAATAGTTGAGTAGGTTCTTTCAAATCCTCAATCACCATCAATATGTTGCAAAGATCCAAAAGGCACAAGGAGCTCATGAGCTAAGCACTGCCAAGCTTGAAGTAGTTTGGTGGGTTTCACTGGGTCCATACGAGACAGCAGTCAATTACGTGAAGTTTCTTAGGATGAGTCATTAACAGAAAATCTACAAACGAAAGAGAAATTTTATTACATTTTCACTTTGCAAACACCACATAACGGTCAGTGCAATGGTCAGAAAAACTGCAGATTCTCTTACTCCCTCACTTGCTACAAATACATTCGAGGTAAAATTGCAGGCTAAATTAAAAGCAGCAAACTTGTTTGTTTTAAATGCATATAGAAGTCCCTTAACTTACTTCTGAAATTTCTCCATAAGTTTCTTCACCATTTTATCTGTGATCCCTGGACATGTTGCTTCTGCCATATTGATACTTTTCTCAAGTTCCTCAATTGCTTTTTTTCTGCTAGCATCATTTGTGTCTTGCTGTTTAAGCTGAGTAATAGACCAAAACAGATAAAGTTTACAAAATGTAATCAAACAGTTTTGTCATACTTTCATAAGGCCTTTTAAATCAAAGCTTACCTCAGCAAACACAGGGGTGATTATCATTGTTAAACAACTCAGGGTTTTAACAAGCTCTTGATCCTAAAAATTAGCAAATGCAGGTTATTTTAATACATTGTTGTACAGTGTATGATTTGCACTTTTCTGTGACAATACATGACATGACTTTCAAAGTTATATGTGCTATTCTGCTCAATATCATATGAACATTTAATATTCACATCTTCATAAAGCAGATACAGACCTATTACTATAAGGTATCTTTTGCAACCGAGGCTGACATTATCACTAATATGCTCTGCCTGTTGACTTACAAAAAGCTAGTCAGTTCTTAAGAAGAAAATAATTATTAGCATTTATGAATATGCCCCTTACAATAACTACAAAACAGCACTTTAAAGAAGAACTCCTCAGATGATACATACCGTCCCATTCTGCAGCTTCTTTGCATCTGGTTTCTTTCGAACTGTAGTAAAACTCCACTCAGGATGAGAGTTATTTTCTTTGTTACTTGATTCCCTGAAGGAAAAGGATACCATCTACATAACACCAGCCACAACATAATGCGAAGCAGCATGGGCAACCCAAATACATACTAAACCTATGTGGATTAGTTCAACATACCTAAAGTAAGTGTGCCCTGAACCTAACTGAACTTAGAAGAAAAGACAAGCTTTAGAGACTGAATAAGTTAAAGTCTGATCAAAGCAAACAGATCTAGTCTACCTGGAAGGCTTTCCTTCTCCCATGGTCTCCCATTTAAAAGTTATCTGATATGCAGAAAAACAGACTTGGAGAAGGGATGCTGTTCCACAGGCACTGTGTAAGCCTCTCCACACACGTCAGCCTTGCCCTGCAGTGTTTCTAATTGAGTTGCGTTTTGGTTTAACCACTAACCTGAGACTAGGGAACACACAGTGCTTAAACAGAACTGAAACTGAGTTTGAGAAGTCTGAAGTAGTAATGGGTGCACAGCTGGATTTATGCATCAGTCTTTAGGTTCAAAAAACCGTTTCCCTTTGAAAGGTTAGTGCTGATGCAAAACATACTGATTAAGACAGTTACGTAGGAGAGGAGCGAATGAGAGACAGAAACTGCAACACCGGTAGAGATCATAAATAAATCCACACAAACCCGGACTAAACTGTGAAAACCAACTTACGAATCGGAGCCATCGGAATCGGATTCATCACTACTGTGCCCCTCTGCCTTCCACCTCTTAAACCTGTCAATGAGTTCTGTCAGATATGAAGTCTTCTTGGCATTTTTCATAATGAATTTGTGCTTCAGAAGCTCTTTTGCAGTAGGGCGCTGTAAGAAACATTTAAAATACTTAACTTTATGGTAACATGCTCCAATTTTATACATTAGCGGAGGAGATTTAGTAAGATAACTGACTCTCAGATCTTAATTTGTACTGTATTAGGAATTTAGTTCAAGCAGGAAGTCAAGGAAAGCCAGCAGTAATCCACATTTACAAGCACTCTAAAAATATGATCGAGTTGCACAGAGACTATATTGCTTATTCTTCTGCATTAGAAAGTACACACCCAGGAAGATGACTAATCAAAATTCTCCAGTGCAACATTTCCTTGTAGAGCAGAATTCAGACAGTAAAAGTTTTGCTGAAGATTGAAGATTCTCTCTCTTAGGTTCAGCCTTCCCTTTTCTTAAAGAGGCCCAAATTAGCCTGCTCCTTAGGAAGCTGCCTCTGACATCGTTTCTTTGGTCACCCTCCCCCCACTTTTATTATTTTAAACTGAAGAGAGAAGGATGGGAAGACACACATAAAAAAAGCACTTATACCACTTACAGTGGAAAGCAGTCTTAAAAATTATTTAAATGGAATCTGACACACTAGAAAGAGTAAGGAACAAAAACAACTGCCCTCAAAAGCACCTAAATAAATAAATAAATCAGAGCCCACCTACGCACACACATACACACTTGTATCTACTCACAAATGTTGGGTCCTTATTGAGGCATGCGTCGATGAATTCTTTGAAAGGTTTACTGAACTCTCCTAATAAAGTTGGCGGATTGTTTTTGGGAATGAGAAACAGGACTCTCATTGGATGCATATCCGAGTTGGGTGGCTCCCCTTTGGCTAGTTCAATGGCCGTGATGCCCAATGACCAGATGTCAGCCTGAGAAAGGGAAAAGTTAATTTTAGTAAAAAACTAAGTGCTACCGTGACAAAGCATTTACCAACTGAAAGCGTTCTAAATACACCACAAACTTAATGTTGGTATAAGTGGACGATGCACAAAGATTTTTTTTTTTTTTAATAACCCTATGTAATGTGTCTTTAGTAACTCTGGCAAATGTATACAAACAAATGCTCTACAGTGTACACAGGGAAATACTAAAACTATATTTAATCTCGCACTACTGGCTAAAACACAGGTTTTACCATAAGCCACGTTTCTCTAGCTAGAAAAAAAAAAACGGGCAATTCAAAAGAGCAGTCATTCAATCTTTTCCTTCTGATACAGGAGAGGAAGTCTAGAGGGCCAGTTTAAAGCACCTAATACCTTTAATTTTTATGACATAAATCTTGCTCTTTGAAAATGAGGAGAATAGAACAAAATTTCAGCCGCCATCTTAGCTTTAAGCAAGCTGATAAAATTCTCACCAGAAGTAATCATTGTTTGAATTTAAATGGGAAACACTGAATTGAAGTTAAAAAAAAGTCCACAGCACTTAGAGCAGCCAGTGGGTTTCCCTGAAAGAAGCATAACTTGAAAGTACCTAATTTACTAGATGAATTTTGATCTGTCTTGCACAAAACTAGTGATGTGCAATTATAGCACACAAACAATCCAGTCAGACTTTCCATTTTCCTATTTAGAACTCTGAAATCCATTTCACCACTACTCAGAGCTAGAAAGACAAAGAAGACGAAGCTACAAAGTGAAGATTTTCTATTATTACTCTTACTTTTGAGTCATAGGCCGACTGCTGAATGACTTCAGGTGCCATCCAAAACGGAGTTCCTACAAAGGTATTCCTCTTGATCTGCGTATCCGTCAGCTGCCCAGCAACTCCAAAGTCAGCAAGTTTAACATCTCCTTGTTCTGATAACAAGACATTGGCAGCTGCCGAAGGAAAATAACACAATACTTAGCTTAGAATATGGCTCCTAGGCTTTTACAACTTTAAAAAGTCATATATATACACACACATATATAATATATAAATAAAGTGTCACGCACCTTTTATATCTCTGTGAATTTTCTTCTCCGAGTGCAGGTAGTCAAGACCTTTCAAGATTTCCTTTAGCATGGTAGCAATCTGGAATTCATCAAATGGGCCAGCCCGCAGCTTTAGAGGAAAGCACATGTTAATTAAAACTTAAACTTGAAATCTAACCTAACAAACCAAACAGAATTCATAAATATGTAATATTTATGTAATAAATATTGTATGTATTGTATGGATTGTATGTATCTGAAGGATATGTAATATCCTTCCAGAACTAAGGGTTGTCTTTACATCTCCTGTATTGATAATACACTGAATATGCTTAGTATTCTTTTTCTTCTGCACACAAAAATGCACTCCCCTCTCCCTGGAATCCCTATGAAAAGTTAATGAACTTTCCAAGAAGTTCCAGTTTGCCAAAGCCTGCACACAGAATTTTGCATTTTAGATTAAGTGACTTATGAAACTCAAGTTTTCTTCAAAATCAATCTATTCACAGTGTATGTTCACAATTTAACAATCCATTATTTTTTAATGCTCCAATATATTGGATTCCACTTTTTTTTCATATACAACAGAACGCTCTACTGCAGAGCTCCTTGTATATACTAAGTGTAAAGCTAGTAAGCAGAGGAAGCTAACAAACGAAACAGACACAGCTAAGGTGGGTAATGCTGCTAACAAACAAACAAAACAAAAACACAGCAGGGAAACAGAAAGAACACCAGGGTGCTATCAAGACAACAAACAAGGTTCTGTCCTCCTAAAGGATAACTGAAACCAGGGAATACTCCTCAAAGCTGTTTTGAGTCTTCTGTGGAGCATCAGAAACAACCACCCAAAATGTTGACAAAGAGTAAGTTCTCATAGCCATGTCCCCCAAAAGACGAAGTTCCAAAGCTACAAGCTACCATATTCTTTGCACAAGGGCTATGCCTTTGCTTTGCTACAGCTGAGCCAAAGCTGTGAAATTTCACACACACAAAAGGAGTCTGAACAGATTTGTGAAGTTAAGCACATTGTTAAACCTATGCAGGCAAGAGCTCTGTTAGCAACTGTAGCATTAGGATGATTCTGTGGTACTGAAGACACTGTATTTGTACTGCAGACTCACACAAAGACCACGTTACATTATCTTACAGGAAAGGGTGAGTCTAAGCTTTACAGTTAAGGCGGAGCTGTACTGAAAGTCAGGGGAAACCACATCCACGTAGACTGGACTGCGCTTTTTTCTATTAAGTTGCATCCTTTATGAATGCCTCATTATTTTAAGTAAAAGGCACTTTCATGTTTAACTGTAAATATCTGAAAATGGAAAAGCCAACACCTTTGAGCCAGTTAAAATTAACTGTACTCTGTGAGCACACACAACATTCATTCTTGAAAGCCAGTCCCAAAGGAAACATCTGAATTTAAGCTCATGAATATGCTACTTTTTTGAGGGGGGAAGGAAGATGGCAAGAACACTACTTCTCCTCATAGTAAAAATCCCAGTTTGCTTCCCTTGGAAGGAAAATTAATGGACACAACCTAGCGCTTAGAGGACAAACAGCAGAAACAAATTAATACGAGCTCAGTGTGAGGAAAAAACACAGAGGTCCCACACCAATTTACATGTTTGGGAGCGTTACAGGGGAGTACTCCTATAACACCACCAGCCTCCAGGGACTGCATTCTCATGAAGAGATAAAAGCATGCACAATGAAGCAAGTTTTACAGCTGGTACTCGAGAGGCAAAATTCATATACTTACAAGGTCTAAAGCTGATCCTCCACCCAAATATTCCATTATTATCCATAGCTTGGTGCCCTGTAAAAAAAAGAGGCATTAGCTGTTAGAAGGCCAAGCGTGCCCCGAAAATAAACAAAACAAAAAACCCACCAATCCAACAGGTTACCAGAATACTGCTGGGAAAACACAACTGCAGAGTCCCATTAATCAATGGGTTGTCTCTAATTACTGCTTTAAAGTAAATCTTTTTTTTCTATGACTGCAGTTGCAACGAGACGTAGACAATTCCAGCTATTTGTGTTACAGAAGCATCGCCATTCTTAGTACGTGTAATAAAATTCATAGAAATTTTCAAAGTTAGAAGAATCTGCTTGCAATAAGTAAATAAAACTCAAATGAAATTTTCCTGCTACATGAGCACACACTCTCATATCCTGTTTGAGCAATGTTACTCAGCAGACCTTAAAATTCCTTAAAAAAAAAAGCAAAATACAAAACAAAAACAAGATGAAACCTGTCCTCAAAGGGAACAGAATTATAAAACAAAAATGGACGTAGGTGTTAAATGCCTCTTCATCTATAAGGTAATGGAGCATGTGCATATCTAACACACCCTCAAGCTCCAGCTTGACTTGTCCGATCAGCAAAAATTGAGAATTCACAGTCCTTGAATGTCTTCTGTCTGTCAAACACGCCTGTTACCATAGGGGCAGCTTCAATTTTGAGAAACAAGCAGCATATGACACCATCTGGGAGAAGCTGCATTACTGTATTGGGGAAAAAAACATGCAGTTTTTCTAAGCCTCCAGACCAGAGGTTCCAAATCAGCCACTAAAAGGTCAGAGATAAGCACATCACAAGTAAATAAGAAGCAAGATTTAGAGATCACATTGCAAAGTGTATATCCCTTTATTATGCTATCTGAACCTTCATTCCTACTTGGAAAAAAGGACACAGGAATGCAAAGAGCTTCTGTGCTTTCATGGTTGAGACGTCTCAGCTACAGTGCTAGAACACTAGAATTGACTAAATCTTCTAACATTGATTTCTAGATGCTGACTTTACCCTGCATCTGCAGCTAAAAATGGTGACTGATTCATATAAACAAAATCAAAAGATCTGGAAGCAATATTCCTATCTCCAAAGAGGAATCTTCTCTATTTGCTTCCCACAGACTCCTCACATTTCAGGATTAGATACCCGGATTTAAACCTATAGACTACTGCTCCATGAAGTACTCAAGAAGACATTTCCTGGGAAATAAAATCACCCCACACATCCTTGTCCGAAATGAAGATCAGTTACTGAAACCAAACTAGCACTGGCAAAGTCACATCTCCTGTTCAAGTCTCCAGCAAATAATTTACAAGTGCTGGTCCCTTGTAACGATGCACAAGCTCACGACAGAACTTTCAAGCCTGCACTATATTCCGTCTTATTCCTTTTCCCAACTTTCTGAAAGGAAACCCAACAGGCAAATAAAGGTGCAGTTTGTGAGGGCACCACATCCAATTATCTCAACAAAGTGAACTCTGTTGGATTTATACTGAATTTAAGAAACATGCCATAAATATGAGGGCCTATTCCAATATTATGAGATCAGCAGGGAAGGGCTGGCTAAATTTAGCAGGTTTTTATAAAGCTCAACTTTGTCAGCTGAGAAAACCTGCAAGAAACTCTCGTTTAAGGCAAACATTGTGGTTACCAGGCATGTTTGGAAGATCTGACTATTACTTGAAAACAGTATAGGGTGGACATGAATAAGTACTGTGTTTCTGCAATATCTCAATGTCTCAAAGAAATTGCTATTATCCAGTGTGTATTTGCTAGCATGTACAACCTTTTTTTCTAGTTATTTTAGGTGAGCTAAGTATAAATAGCGCAGAACACAACCAGTATCTTTACATGCTCTCAAATCCTTTCTGCACAAAGTGCTGTTGAACTTTGATGGAAGTTTTTGGATGCTACTATAGGAGTTATCCATATTAAAACATGGATAACAGAGTAACCTCAAACTTGTTTTAGTTACAAAAGAGCAAGCCCAGGGTGCTGTAAATAGTTAAGGGATGAAAACCAAATTTCTATCCCAAAAGCTATACGGTACAATCAGGAAAACAAATAGGATATTGTGGTCTCTAAGAGACCATCTCTCTAATGGATCAGCCTGGAAAAATACAGCCCAGGTACTTATCTAACCTCACAAATTTGCATAACCAAAATGTGCCAGAACTAGGGTAACTTTTAATACCTTTAATCTGTTTTTTTTTTTTTTTTAAATCTGATATGAGTATAAAACTGACATGTTGACAAGTCATTAAGCTTAAGGAAAAACTAATTTCACCAATTCTCATTTAAATCACACATTTAAGTCCTTTACTGCTGTAAGATAGAGTACTTGGTAAAAACTGAAAGTGACTAAAAATGATAGAGTAAAAGTTATGATAGAAGATCTGCAGTAATAGTTCAATGGAATGAACTGCAAAATACATAAAAATCAGAAGCAAATGTGGTCTCAGTCACAGTTATTTCTTTCATCCTAATGCAAAGCCATTTTCATCAGAAACTGCCCCTTTGAAGTAAAAGCCATCCAATTTTATAGATTTCACTAGCAGCATCTTGCAAATACCATTTAGAGACTAAAACCAGATCTGGATGCTCAACTAAAATGAATCAGTAAGGACTTCAGGCAGCCTGAAATGCATCTGCACCGACAGTGTGCTCTGCTCTAGCCAGGGAAATCCCTTCTTGATTTAGGCAATAGATAACTCCAAAGAATTTCTAATATCCTACTTAGAGCTTCAGAGAAAGCCAGAGATGATTAGTGTATTTTAGCAAGCTATTTCTGCTCCATAAACATGATCTGGAAGAGGGTAGACTGGTTCAGCCTTCTAACACTCTAAAAGATGCCCGCATGTTCATACCTTTCACTAGCCAAAACCCAGACACATTATTATTATTATTATTTTCCATTAAGGAGTCAGTAATCTACAACAAAGAAGGATGCAAAGAGGGGAAAAATCAAATTGATCTTTTACATTTTAAAATACCTTCTAGTTATGTTCTCTCTAGCCACCACTTTAAAAGGTATTTCTAGAAATACTCTCAGTATCTTTTACACAGAGAACTAATTAACCCCCAGCAGACCTACTTGGCTTTTTAATCTATTGCCTATTGGCTGGAATGAAACAAGATGTCTTATTTTTTAGATTGCAGTGTCACTGTAATGACTTTAGTCTTTAATTATAAAGTCACTTGCTGCACAACAGTACAAATTCCAGTGTGTGCAAGACATGTCTACACTATGTGGCACAATTCCTGAAGGAAATACTGCAGATCCGAATGCTCAACAGGCTGACAACCACTCTCAGAATAATAGCTGATAGAAAATTCAAAGCTATAGCAATTAAGTTTAAAAAAAAAAAAAAAAGTAGACCAATACAACCCTGAAAATACCTGCAATTAACTGAAATGAAGGCATCATAAAAGATTCTTTGCACATTTAACAAAGCCAATATACTCCTTCCCTCAAGTGATCCCAAGCTGCAAGGCCATGCTATTCAGGAATGAAAAAACACTCCAATAACTCAAAACTTTTTAAAAAAGGAACCAGATAACAGTCAAACTTCCACAGAAACCTTCCCACACTTCACAGAGAAGTTTTCTTCCCTAAAGAATATTTTAAGTGTGAAAAGTAAACACGGGACCAGCATTAATCTTTCAGAACTTATCAAAATAGATTAGAAAGAACTCAGTGGTGAGGAATGTAATGTGACATTAACATATTCCTATACTTGCCAGGAATTTTTTAAAATTAAAAAAAAAAAAAAAAAAAAAACAACTCACCACGAATTGAAAGCTTTACAGCAGTGATGAAATAACTACACTACATATTTAAGAAAAGAAGAAAAACAAAAAGAGTGAAAAACATACTAAAGAAGTTTTGCAGGATTGGAAAACTGCAATAACTTTTTTGTTTCAGCACATAGGTTGCTGTAATAAAAGACAATTTTCTCAACAAATTCAATCCATTGCTTATCAAGCTTTTTGAGCCTAACAAAGCAGGAATCCCCCAAAGCTGACAGCTGCAAAGTAACCTACGTTAACGTGGATACTAGCAGCAACTATGGTTAACACTTCACCATTTTAAAAACCTATCCATTAAAAATATGTAAAATTCTGCAAACTGAAAAGACCTACTTGACATTGTGGATTTCTGTAGGATATTTTTGTTTTGTTTTTAAATTGTGCCTTGGATAACATTTTACAGACTTGTTACATAACTTTGCTGATGTCAGTTTTACTGTCTCAGGTCTATTATGCTGTATAATTACAAACATAACTCTACACAATGCAGGGTATCTTTCTATATCAGAGAAAGGTTTCTGTTACTCTAGCTGTAAACACATTTTTTTCTAACCTGGAAGGTTCACAAGATTAGACTGGGTACCTTAGGGAAGAAAGAGATGAGAAAAAGACTCCAGAAGCAAGGACAAGAACAATTCTCATACAACTCTGTGCATTCTGCAGCCATTTTGTGCTATTTCCAGCCTCGAGGATCATGCAGCAAAAGCAGCAAATCAAAGCGGGGAAAATAAACAAGTAAATCACTGCTCAAAGGAAGAAGAAAAAAACCCTACTAAAAAAGTCAAGTTGGCATGATAGCATTTCCTCAATTTTAGATTTTTTTTTCTTGACAGCATTCAGAATAATTGGGTAACATCCCGATAGCAAGTTTTAAGAAATATTATAAATTACCTTTAAATATGATCCATAGTATTTTGTTACATACGGACTATCACACTGACTTAAAACATTATTTCTTGCTGTATATCTTCTATTTCATCTTCTGCTTCTTCAAGGTCTATGATTTTTATAGCAACCACTTTGCTGTGTCCGATTATCGATTCCTTTAAAGACTTCACCAAATGAGCCTTTCCCAATGCGCTCCAGTTTTGTGAATAGTTCTTCTGGGTCTGCTCTATGATTCTAGAAAAAAAGGGGAAAAAGCACATAAGTTACTTACTTATTTCCAGATTATTATCCAAATTATTAGTTCTCACTGCTTCCCCAGAAGCAGATCATCCAGATTTACCATCATCATTAGAAGGCTTTTATCAGATAAGGTTATTTCCTGTACACTAAGTTCTACCCAGCTATTAGTTACAGAACGTATATTATGCAATGATGTGAAGGGTAAATCAGTCTTACCACAGACAGAAAGTCAGGTATAAACCTCATTTAATTCCCCTATAAAACAGCCCTCTGAAAGGAAAGACTTGGACTACTCTTGATACTGATCCTACCATGTAGTAATTCAGCTGGCTGGGGAATGCACTCACTGGCACAAAAGCACCATCATCATTAAGCATTTGCATCATTAAGGCAAGAAAAAAGTCTGGGCTTCCTACCTGGCCCAGAGCCTTGGGCAGAAAAAAAAAGCATCAGATCAAGATATACAGCACAGAGCTAGTTATGAGGAGGCTGCACTACCCCTGTGCACTGGCAGCCTCCAACCAAGTACACCGAGCCCCTGATAAGATCAGGCATGTTCAGAACAACGCGAGGAGCCAAGTGAAAGTAGAGCAAAAGGGCCTGGGAGATGTTCAAAGAAGGAATCAGAGAGCTGGAGCACAGTAATAACACAGGAGCACTGGCCAGAATTGGCTGGTACCACCTAAGCACGCCTTAGAAGTGGGAGTAGAGCACTGCCGAGAACACCTCCCATTAAGGCCTTGCAGGATGAATTACTATGCAAAGGTTTTAAATTTCTCAGCTGCATCCATTTGTCAGGGAAAAAAAAAGAAAAAAAAAGGAAAGAAAAGAAAAAAGAAAAAACAGCAAACAAATTCTCATTTACCCTTCAAGCTAAAGCATGCCATGCGGCTGCTAGGAACGCTCCACATCCAAAAATCATAATATTGGATGGATAAGGATGACCTGATCCAGAGTTTAAGTACACAAAACTTCTCAGCACGGTAAGGTTTGCAAAAAGCTGTTTTTGCGAAGCCAGACAGATGTGCCAATAAAAAGGCCTACCCTTTGCAGAACAAAACGAGGCACATTATCATCTTCTGAAGAACACAACAGCATTTTGAGATGACCCCAAATGCTTTGCTACTGAGTTGTTAATTTGCTACTGTTCCAAGCCAGACAACCCAATACACAACTTAGAACAAGACACATCTCCCCAGTCCCCAAACCACCCTGATTTAAAAGCAGTATTTGAAAACACACACGCAAGTGCTTGGTGATTCTTTTTTTCTCCTGTCCTAAAACTTGACACTCCTTGCTCTGAATAAACATATATATAAAAGAAGATGAATATATATTAAAGAAGATAAAATAATGCCAGTCTGAGAGGAAAGCAGCATCCAGCTCAAAGAACATCTTGCATAAGTGTGAACCTCTAGAAATAATGACAAGCAAAATGCCCACGTGTTGTATCAAAAAAAAAAAATTAAAGATTTCTAAATTATAAAAGACCTTCACGCTCTTGCAAACGGATAAGAAATCTTCATCTTAAAAAAAAAAAAAAAAAAAAGTTCCTTATTACTTCAGTCCTTTCAAAAAGGGAAGATCCCACTCCCTTCTTTGCCCCTTATTATCACTCCCTCCTTCACATTAGGACAAGCATTTATTTAACAATATGGTGAAATGAATCAGGGACAGATTTAGCTAAGAGTTAACCACATGATTTGTCAGGTTTATTTTCAACTGGAGCAGTTCATTGCTCAGACTGTAACTTATGCTAGTACAAGAGGAGCAAGCATGAAGCACTAAGATTCATGTTGATACGAAAGGACAATGCAGTTAGTTTTAGAAATATACAAAAATGAGGAAGTTATGGCACAAAATAGCACCGAGTTCTTTGTAAGCAAAGCATAAAAATCACCCATGCAAATCCCTTCAGAAAAATACTTGAGCCCCCTTCCTCCCTAACCCCCCAGAAAAAAAATTTCATCTCTTAACGGATGCATCCATGATCCACAGAAAGGCTTGAAAGTCAAACAAATATCAAAACAAGACACCCTAGAGTTCAAAAAGGATTAGCAAACCTTCCTCATTACCCTAAAATACTCTTATTCATAAATACAAGTTTCATCCTCACAGACTTAGAGCAACTGATTTCCCATCAAGTTAAACTAATAGCTCCTCTTGGATATGAGGTGAAACCTCTCAAATACTTCTAGATGCATCAAGACAGCATGCTAGTAACGGATGCAGTAAGCTGCACCAAATCTTGTAATCATCTGAGGAGCTCAATGAGAATTTTTTCCAGTTTTTCCTGGGCAGAAATCTCCAATCTGAACTCCCTCTTGGCTCCTCTGTGGAAGGGCACATCATTCCATCCTCCACAATTACTTGGTGGTCATCAACAAAAAGTACCAGGCCTCTCTAGCAACCCCTGGTGAATCAGAAGGGCTTTCAAGGTCATCTCCACTTCCTGCAATTCCTAGTGCCATCATGTGCGAGTGCTGGAGCAGAGGGCAGAGCGGGCAGGACTCCTGTGACACTCCCCAATGTCACGGGATTTGAACACGGAGTGTTCAAGGGAGGGAGAGGTGGCACAGGGCAGCGTCGCATGGGAACGATGCTCTATCACTAGAGAATTCTCCAGCCTCTCTATGCTGAGAAGATCCTTTTGCAGCAAAGGAAGTCAGCTTTCCACCTGCCGTTATTCCAAAAGCTGACAGGCAACTGTAGAGCAGCCTGAAAATGAGGACAAATATTTCTGACCAACTGTGGCCAATACTGGGACAATTTATTTTGGAAAGGTTTCAGAACAAGAACACTTACATTACACTGAGATAGATCATTAGAACAATGACTGTATTCTAAAACAGATTTGCTCTTACATACCTTATTTGTCTTTCAGGTTATTGTTTTACAGTTATTTTCTTAAAGAACATCTGATCTAAAATATTTTTTTCTAAACAAAAGCAGATTTATAGAGTGCAGCTATGCATATTCTCTTGGAATACCCAAATATTTTTTATATTACAGTGTATATATCTACATATAACCAAAAAAAATTATACACCAACAAATTTTCACAGCATTGCTGCCAGTTAAATTTTAGTACGGTGCAAATTATAATCTAAGACTATTAACAGTCTTGGGCAAAAATGCCAATTGTTGCCACGTGCTCTTTCACAAATTTTGCAAGGAATGGGAGAATGACTGAAAGTTGCCTGCGTGAGAAATGGTTAAAAATAAATAATTCAGCTTCCATGGAGTGTCCCTTCTGTTGGAAAGCAGCTGGCAGCACTAGGGCAGGCAGAACGTGTGAACTCCAACACCTCTGAGAAGGCATCCTCTGTAAAGTGGACGCAGTGGGAGGAGAGCCCATTGCTCCTGCACCCCCAAAGCTCCACAGATGAGAACCCCAGCAGTGGGTACGACAGGCAGGGCCCTAAACACGTCAGCTTGAAGCTGGCTGCAGAGAAACACTGTGAGCACAGGCAGGGCAGCACCAGCCTCTGTGCAGCCCACGGAGCCCATCACTCCAGCCTCCCCTCTCCTCTGCAACCCAGCCACGTGCTGAACAGCAAGGACAGGGGGACAGGCTCATAGCACACACTGGGAGGGACCTCAGAAGGTCACCTAGTCCAGCCTCCTGCTCAGAGTCCCCAGATAAAAACCTCTGCAGCAAAACCACTTTTGCCAGAATACCTGCGTTAGTACAAGCCGGCTGCCAGAACACCTTAGTCATGAGCATTTTCTCTCCATTTTGATAAAAATAGCTATGCAGCAATGCTCTGGCTATATTCAGCTATGAGACTGCCCAGTTGGCTCACCTTCCTATCCCTGACCCCTTTCTTTTACCTGTTTTCCAAGTTCTGCATTTTTCCTTTGAAATTAAATTAAAGCACATTTCGTATCTAACTTCCAAGATTATGAAGATATCTAATGACGTGCACCGAATTACAAGAAACAATTTAGTAATTTTAAACCGTATTTTAATAAACACTCAATACACACAAATAATAGACAGAAGATAATCTCAGCATAACATCTTGATTAATGTGCATTTTAGATAGATGTGAATGCTTCAGGATCTGCCAGAGCAGGACAGCTCCCAAGCTATCATTGCTTACAGAACTGGATCTTCTTCTAAGAAGGTTCATTAATGAATTTCATTAAAGGGTGCTGCATATAAATGGATGAAAAACAGAAGCTTCAAAGTATCTGAGACAGAGACCAAGTTAATACCCTGTATCTAATGAAACAAAACCCAGGATCTTCTTGGTTCCCTAAGGCAAATAATTTAACAGTCTCATGGGACTCCTTTTAAGTAGTCTGTGAATGGGAGGACATTTATTCTGTTGTTCTAACAATATTTCTAAAGCCTGTCCCAGAAATGCTGTTAAATTATCTGGATTTTCAAGTGTCTCCCGGGCTTTATTTGAAAGAACAGATCCCTTAAAATTGTGGGAGAGGATATTACAGAATAGCTCACCTATGTTCAGAGGCATTACCCAAATGCACAGTTTAAAAAAAAAAAGTGCATTTATAAAAGATATAAAAGACTTCTAAAGATTTTGGTTAAGAAGAGACAGGAGTATCTACTCACCTATGTTTTTCAAATATCTTCAAAAACAGCACCCTAAGATATACTGGTATCTTTGGAAGCCATCAGAAATATTTGTGTATTTTAAAGACACTTACACAAGCAGTTACTCACTAAAATAAAAACCTGATCATTACAGAAAGAGAGAAGCCAAATGTGGACTTTAAGGAAAAGAGCTACCTTACAGAAACATCAAGGAAAGGAAGGAGATTATCATGAACTTAACCATTTTCTTAAGTCCTATCATCCAAATTATGGTTGACAGCAAAATTTGGAAGTGAATATTAGACCTAATATACAAGATATCGTGTGTTGTCCTCATAACAAACACTTTGGTTCAAGAAAGAGACATCTGAAATTCAGTAAAAGAAAACAGACTAAAAGTTAACCAAGACAATTCTCAACATTTACCTGACTTGTAACGAAATACTGTGCCTGGGTTGAGCGCACATGAAAATTCTATTACAAGTAAATCGACCCATTCATGAACATTTATCTATTCTTAGACAACATATTACCTCTATATTTCACTTCTGTTCAAATCCAAAGAAAAACGAAATTAGAAGGAAATAAGATTGGCAAGACTGGTAAGGGTATGAAATGTCTTAGCGAAATGTCTTAATCAACAGATATGGTAAAAGAATCTTGGTCAGGTTTCTTTCCATACATTACATGCATATATTTCCACATATTATAATTGCATATGATATAATTATTACCATGTATATTATATATACTCCCATACATTATCTGCATATGAAATATATTTTACTTCTTTAAGATAAAGAAACCACACAAGGATTGATTTTTTTTAATTCCAGATTGATTTCCCCTCTATCTACCCCAAAATAATTTTAAAAACATATTACGACCCATTAAAGCTAGACATACAAACAGTGCCACAGGCTTCTGTAAGTATGATTTAAATAGTTTGAGGTCAGTGAATGCACAGGTGTAAATCCATTATCACTTATAAAAAAGTCAGAAAAATTAACTTGAAAAATTAACTTGTGCTCCACTCAAAACAGTGGAGCACATCAGCCCTCCAATGCAGTCCTTTTCAAGATGCAAGGAAAGTGTTTTAATATATTTATTAGAACTGTGTAATACTGAAGACGAGAATGATTCTAACAACCAAACAATATAGTTTCATAAAACACCAAACCTTTGCAATATTAAGTTTTTCTGCATAAAAGGGAGCAAAAATTAGGTTTGAGATCTGCTCTCCTTATATGGGACCTGATCTATGTTACACAGTTGAGGAAGTGCCTCCCTTCTCTGAGAGGGCCAAACCTTGCCGACAATTTTAGTGAGAACCTGAAGAACTTTATAAAGTAAAGCAACCAACCACAAAAAGCAAATGACAAAATAAAATAATAAAAAATAAAGAAAAAGAACCATAGCTTTGTTTCTACCTAGTCAGCTACTAATTATAGAGGCCAGCTGCTTGAAAATTCTTACTACTATCAATATTTTAAAATCCACTTTCCTTAAAAACCTGAGAACAGGCAAGAATGTGCATTCTCAACTGTATTCTCAAAACATTTCTGAGCTGTGGCAGATGCATGCTGTCAACTGCATATTGTGCTGAAAATGGAAACAACCAAGCTCACTTCCTCTATTTTCAGCTATTCTTTCACTTTTGTAACAAAGAGGCTTAGGGGACAGCGTAAATAAGTGAAAAGCAAAATAAACATATCTTCCAAAGGTTAGTCCTTACACTTGCACTGGCAAATAACAAACAAAAATAACTCCCATTTAACTTCCATCCTGTAGCCATGCCTTTAATCTCACCCATCCAGCGCCTTAAAAATAAATAAAAGAATAAATAAAAATAATAAAAAAAACATTAACACACACTCACTCTACCGCATACACCTGCATAATCTTCAGTTTGTTCCTATCTGAGGAGTCTGGCCTCCAAAAGAACTAAGAAAGGTGGACTGAAGGGTACAAATCATGCATCTTTACCGCATTTTTATCAAAATGCAAGAGACTGGAAACCGTTCAGCTAAGATGATGTCCCTTGACAAAGAAAGAAGTCAGGTCTGGAATTCAATTACATATTTCTATATTGTAAAGTGCTTAAACCTTTATTACAAAGTCCAACAAACTTATCTTTCAAAAGAAACTGCCTCTCTTTAGCTGTGAATGAGTCAAATGAGCGTTGACTAGATAATAAACCCACCTCAATGACCTGCCTCTACATCTGAATTAGAAGATAAAGGACCACTGCAATTTCACCGTGCTGAAGATTTATAATCTCTCCATTTTATGGACTGCTTCAAAAACAAGCAAACAAAAAAGCCACTCTTTTGGAGAGTCTTTTTGGAGATTATAAAAGCCACTTCTAATAGGAATACAGAAAAATAACCATTTATGGGCTACGAGCTATTTCAGCAGTATGCCTTTCCCTTCAGCCACCTTATCAGTACGCAAGCAAACTTTTTTTTAATTCTCACCACACCCATTTAGAGAAACAACTACATCAAACCCCTGCCAGCAATAAACTAAATCATCAAGGCATTTGTGCCATTTTTCTGAATCCTTAGAGGTCTAGTATCTACACTAAATGGCAACTGTTTTACAGACAAACTCACTGTTCAGACACTATGCTGGCATTCTTTTCTGTGCAAGTTAGAAACTGATAAAACAGATTTTCCTACTGTAAATAAGATTAAACTGGTACTATAATCCAGGTATAATAAAAGTAACAAAATCAACTTTCTAGTTTGCCAGTTCATGAACTAGAAAGCAACAACAAAACCTCAAGCTTAACACTCATTTAAATACATCTTTTTAAATCTCTTCACTGAAGTAGTCATTACTTATTTTCAGGCTAAACAAAATTAAAACATGCCAGGAAAACACTGGCTGAAAAATAACAGCCCCAAAACATGATACAGGATAAAGAGCAGATTATAGCTTTACTAAAAGAAACTATCCCAGTCACTGCCTACGATGAAACTCAAACGGGAACCCACAGCTAGAGGGTATTAGACCATTCCTTTAGTAAGGACCATTTCGAGATGGAGTTAAAACACACCAGCCTGCTCAGAGCCTAGATTCCTATCCTTTCCCTGAGGCTAAAGACCACCCGCCTCAAAAGGACAGTGTGCTTGGGCTGGATCTTCTTGGTCATAGGGATCACGCTAAACTGGAAGCTACAACACACACGGGAAAACATGAACCTCATGGAAATACAACTCTCCATGAACTGTGAAGAAAGCAAGACACTAATCCTGCTGACAACTTGCCCTTTTCAGGAAACTACCTTTTCCATTACTTAGCAGCTCATTAGCTCCTTTAAAGCATTAAAAATGAATCCCATTACATAAAAGGAAGGGGAGAAGAGAAACATCCTAAAAGCAAACAAACAATAACAAACAAACTCAGGTTCTTTAGGCCAGAATAAAGCTGGGAGTGTTCTTGCTGTGGCTGCAGGGTGACACCTTCCTAAGTGAGATCAGCGGTTGTGATCTTCCTGCCGGCTGTCCTCCCATCCTCTACTGTAAGTCAGGTCTGTCCTGTCCTGCGCAGCCAACCCTGCAGTTGGGAGGCTCATTTTTCCCTCTTTAGATTTCTTCATGCACTTGTAGACTGACTTACAGCAGTAGGAATTCAGAATCTTGCTGGTTCAGAGTTTTATGTTTAGACACTTCATGATAACAAGGGTGCACAGTGTTTTGACCGTTCTGCGTTCAGCTGCCCCCCAGCACAGAGGCCTGCACTGAACTCAACTACCTGCTGGCCTGTGGGCCCCTCCAACACCCACCAACCAGGGCTGAATACACAGGACACACAGCAGTACTCAGCAGAAAGGAAAGCCTGCAAAAGACAAGGAAATAAGCCCAAATGTTCTTCAGGATCTAACAGATGGTTCTTGAATCCTGGTTCATAACCAACAACGCCTAGACCTGGGCTCTCAGACTCCCCCCTCCTGCAGTTAAAGTGGGAAACATACAGAGAACTAGTGTTTCTCATTCCTTCTCCTGGCACGCACAGAATTCCTGCAGATCCAAGGTAAATCACGCCATGAAGCTTTTCCAGGTATGCCTCCTCAATCCAGACCTTTCAGATCTAGCACTTGGCAAGACAAACTTGGCTTCATGCTTCTAAGAGTCAGCTATGAAGTTCTTCAAAGCTTTTTTCATTAAGAGACATAAGCTGAAGCCACACTTTTCTAAACTACAGAGATAATTAGTTTACAACATAGCATATCTCTGCAAAACTACATGCACAAGATAGAAGAGAGAATGAGACCAACAAGCCACTTATATCTCGTCAGTCCCTCTATTAATAGTTTCTCTGATAGAGTTCTTTTCGCCCCATTTATTTAGGCAGCAATCCCTCTGACAGAACAAATTCTCGTGAATCTCACGTAGATGGACACACTTATCATGAGATTAAAGCCTTTCCTGCACAGCTGAAGAGTGTGCTTGCTGATCCTTGGGGAATCAGCAGAATAGACTTGCTCTTAATAAAAAACTACCCCAGAAACTGCCCACAGAAGTTTCAACATAGAGAACAACCAGCAGACCTGTAATTGCAAGTTAAAAACATCTAAATACCCAGCAAGGCAGTATTTGAAGGATATTCTGATTTTCAATGATTAGAAGTTAGGAAGAAATATTAAAATTTGGAACAGTGGCTTCTTTCATGATACTATTTATTTTTGCAGAGGCAGCATACATATTGCTGCTAAATACAGACCTCCAAAAAGATTCCATACAGAAGAGCTTCAAAACCAACCTTGTACTATTACCCCCTACACACCTCCAAAAAGCATTCCTGAACTCTGCAAAAGTCTGTCAATTATTAAGTTCAGTCCTTAATGAGAACAAATGAAGAAGAAAAAAATCTCTTATCACTTCATGGCTGGTGACTTTTTTAATCTCAAGGTTATCACTGAAGAGCAAAAGGGTAGCGCTCTTATTAACAGTTTGAGAATTCATCCTTTCACTTTGAGAGGGTTGAAAAAATGCATTTGCAGGACATGGAAAACAATGAAAACTCAGGGTAATATGCTTGGCTATCCTTACTGAGATGCTCCAGGGATCTCACATGACCAGTATGCCTGCAGACATATTCAGTCATTTTTTCTTCATGGAGTGCCACGAAGTTTCTACAAATAAAGAACAAATCCTTCCCCCAAAAGAAATAAAAAATGGAAAAAAAGAAAAAAAGACAGACCTTTCATCAGGGCCCATAAAACATGAGAGTCAGGCGCTGGAGTTTGAGGAGAAAAAAAAAAGTTTTTCAATGCTAAATTCAACAGAATAACCACTGTAGACCAAATTAAATGTGATATAGTCATAAAAGTAGAAAATCTGGTTCCAGATGTAATGTTTTCATGTTTTCTAGGGAAATTATGCCCTGCCCAAAACTGATACAATATGATGGTGCAGAACAGTACAGGAATTAAGGTGAAAAGAGATGAGTTTGTTTTTATGTACTCTCTGCAGCTTCAGCAGATTTGCCTCTGAATTCCAGGTCAGCACACTTAACAAGTATATAAAGCTATAAAATCTGAAGAAAAAAATGCTAGGAAAACACTGCTATGGATTTTTTCTTGTCTCAGCCTGATGATGAAAGTGTCTGTTGAATTGCAATGGGTTACAGCGATACAGTTCCAGCATAAGAGACACTTTCCAGGGCACTCTCTATCCTCCTGCTTTGGTAACAGTGGGACAGCACGAGCCTGATGGAGCCCTAGTTTTCTTTGTCATTGGAACAACTTATCACAATGCACAAGACGGAAGAGACAAGTTCAGCTATGGCCTGAGCTGAGTTAGCAGCCTCCTGTTTGATTCGATACAGCCTGTACGTCACGCACAACCGGAGAGGGGCAACTGAAATGTGGAATTCCACAAATACTTTAGTGCGATTCTGCTTCAAATAGCAGAGAGATGTGTTGTGTACAGGTCTTAAAATACTATGCTCCTACAGTCTGCCTGCAGTGTAGCTCAAAGTACAAATTAAGGGACTGAAATTAGATGAAGTATTCACCACCAAACACTGGAGTCCATTCTAGACCACTCACAAGAAGTCTCAGTTGCTTCAAGTAAGTTGCATTTCTAAATAATGAAAATATAAAGCCCTTTCAGGCTCACTGCAGAACCATCTGGATGCAGCTCAGTTCTAAGGAGAATACATTAACAGATCCTTGAATAGATCTTTCTTCAAAGTTTTATGTTCTTCTAATGCCTCCTCTTTAAACATTTAAAGTGCTTGACAAGAACAGACTGCTTGCTCTTAATCGGAAGTCATATTCCTGCAACTACAGTGCAATCTGACCCTTCCAGACCAGCTTTAGGCACTATGCATAAAACCCCATTTGCGCAGATACACCGGCAAAAGAGGAAAACTGGTTTTTTGTCTATTACTGATTGGCTTTCAAGTATCAAAACCATCCTCCATGTTAGACTGCATCCCATTTATTTCTGAGCTGAAGTCTATCATAACCAAAAATTAAAATTTTCTTCCACCTTTCCATACACATCCATAACTGATATGCCTCTGAGCATCCCTCAGCATGAGGATCTCCAGCAGCCAGCTCAGGTTCTTCAATCAGCAGCCCTCTAAAGCCACCCTGTTAACCGGCAGCACGGAGGGCAAAGCTCACCGTTCCATCCAAGTGTGCATTTAATCAAGCAGTCCTTAAATTGTGAATCACGGTGGTGACAGGTCACATGTTTCTAGTTGCTCTAGAGGAAGTTGTGCTCTTCATTACAAGACAGCCTGAATGCCAATAAAAGCAGATGGAGATCAGGTCTAAACAACCTTGCTGGCTGCACTTGAGACGATTGCCATACAAGATCATGAGATATCAACAAAGCCACGAGAAAAAGAAAATGTTTAGATGAGCAGGACAGCAGAGATGCACAGAGAAAGAAAGCCCCAGACGAGGTTCCAAAGACATGCAGATCGACAGGAAGAGACACATAAGACAAAAAAAAAAAAAAAGGCATTTCTATCAACTAAATGGATATTTCACAGATTTAGATTTTGTACAATAAATCAAAATGAGAAAAGTTTACATATAAGAACTCTACCAGATACAAATATTTTTCCTGAGTGATGTTCTATTGCTGAGTTTAAGGACTTGTTCAGAACCTCGGGATGCTGATAGACAGCCAGATTTCCTCACTTTCCACCCTAGAAAGGTTAATTGTTGCTTATCTATAAGCTTATAAATAAGAGCAGCTGGAAAACCCAGTTTTAGGAAGTCTCAGCTATGTATATAGGCTGCCAATAACACAAGAACATGCATCAATCTGAAATGACTGCCATACCAACTACTTTAAACTTTCTCATCATTTGGGAAAGTGAGAAACAGTATCGTAGGATTCCTAAGAAAATGTCCAACACCTTCTCTTCAGCTCTGGCAATACCTCTATTTTCAGCAGTCTCTTGACTAGTGAAAGATAATGGGAGACTAATCCCTTTCTTGTAAGCCATATCCGGAAACTCTTCATATCAGTTAAACTGGATTCCTTCAAGATGATGCCAGTGGACCAGTTTCTCGTTGTGGTATCTCAAAACATCCCAAGCTAAGAACTATTTTAAATATTGTTATCCCATTAGGAAAAGGAAAAAAGTCACAATAATAGCACACACACACACAAAAAAAAAAATACTCCAAGCAGACCCTGAAACTTATAGTAAACTATGCTTCATACAACCAGAACACCTTAGTTGTACTCAGTCTATCGACATTTTGTTTTCCCTTCTAACCTTAGATTCTACACAAAAATGCCGCAATTTGGGGTATAATATTCAGCTTCAGAGCACTTTATTAATAGAGTCACCAAGTACTTTGATTTCACTGAATAGGCTAAGTTTCACAGCTGGGTAAGTTACTACCATATAATTACAATAAACAGAACTTTTCCACCAAAAAAGTAAGAAAAATATGTTTAGGAAGTCAATTGCAGAGGCACAAAAAATGTAAGGAATAAAATATGGTTTTGTTAGGGACACAACACAGGTTAAATACAACACAGCCACTATGCAAACAGCTGATTCTGTAAGTACTAAAAGGGCACCAGGTAACACTACCCCTATTGACAGGGTACTGAGAGTCACTGCCCGAGTTCACCAAAATGACTCTCTGTGACCTTCCATTGTTTTCCTTGTTTGGATTTCTGTTTTTTTAAGGGAATCCGATTCTTCATTAGATGAAAGGTCTTAAAATAGTCAAAAGAGCTTCTGTAATACTCCAGTGACAAACTGGCAAAGTTTTCCTTTTGCACTGGATATGGAAATTACATAATAAGTTGCTTATTGTGTTTTTTTGTTTTTGTATAGTGAAAAAAAAATAGAGGACTACAGTATAACTGGAAACCTCAAACCTGGAACACATTCTCTGGCAAATTCCATTTCCAACTGTTACCTTCAATAAAATGCTTCTCTCAACACAGGCTACAAGAGAAGGAGTTTGAGACTACAGGCACTTTCCCAGAGCACTAGTTTTAACATAACTATTAGATCTTCTTCCATCACACAAGAACCTGTTTATTTCTTCTCCAAATAATCACCATGCATTTATTTTAACACTGAGCATAAGCAGGGACACTTTTTATAAATCACTCACACCATCCTGGCTGAGTAGTTCAAATAGGTTAAAAACAGAAAAAGTAACTCCTTCACTTCAGACTAACAGACTCTTCCAGAATATATGTATTTTAAGCTGTATTATGGCTTTTCTTATAAAGCTAGCAGAATAATTTTGCGCTAAATTCAAAATCTTCATATTATAATACATTTCAAGACTTCCGTATTAGCCTTCATTAAAAAAAAAAAAAAGAAAGTTACCAAGGGAAAACAGATCTTAATTCTATGCAGCTGTACATATGTAACAGTTAAAATACTTTAAACCTACAAACATTTCTTAAGAGGTCTGGGTTAAACTAACAACAACACTAGTGGAACTAACTGTGTCATTATATAAAGTTTATTGGTTTAACAATGGAAAGCAACACTTTAAATAATTTCAAGGTCTTCTGTGATAACAGGGCAGCTAAGAAAACAGGACAGCACTACATTAAGAAGATAGGAAAATAAGGAATTGATCAACTTCAGTTTTGAAAAAGGAGTTTCCCAAATAAGGGAACACCTTTATATATATATATATACATATATATATACACATACACACACACATATATATACACACACATACACATACACACACACAAACAAAAGAGGCTCAGCAAAACTTCTGCCTCCTTATCAGGAATATATCAATTTATATATCTATTCCACACTTCCTGGAACAGATGAAGGTATTTGACCATAAGCAATTTCACCCTTCTGTTCCGAAACCTTCCTGAACTGTCACCTGTACCCATCTCCCCTATACAGAAATCTATCATAAAGCCTTCTATGTTACCAGAACTAGAAAAAATAAAATAAAATAAACTCAGATATATAGTCACAACTATCCCATGAGTGAACAAAAAGCTGAAAACACTGAGCAGGTCACCTATCTGCCAAACAAAAAGATTATCAGCACTGAAATGAGCTTGGTCCTTAGCTCTTTCAGGTTCAGTAAGGATCTCACACCTAACTTAGGCTGGATTCAGAGGAATGGGAGGTGAAGAGTCATATTCCAACTTCCATTAAAATGATTTTTTTTCCTAAAAATATGAGTTATATAATGGTTTTGGTTTTTGTTTTCTAAAGAAAGGAACGCAAACAGCACCGGCTGAACCGCCGTGGTCGCCCTGCCAGCCCCGGCCGAGGCGGGGGCCGTCGCCGGGCAATGGAGGCTGCCGGGCCGGGCCCGCGGGCCTCACCTGGCGCCTCCCGGGGCCGGGCTGAGCCCCGCGCGAGGCCGCCGGGCCGCGCCGGGAGCCGGGGAGGCTCCCACGGGCTGCAGGAGGCGGCTGCGAACAAAGCGGGAAAGGAGCGAGCGCGGCCGGGCGGCCCCGCGGCGGCGCCTCCGCAGCGAGGCCCTGCGGGGCCCCGCGCGCCGGGGGAGGCCTCTCCGCCGGGCCGGGCCGCGCCACCCCCCGCAGCGGCCTCGGCGCCGCTTCCGGAGCCGCTCCAGGGCCCGGCGCCTCCATTTTGGGCCCGCGGCGGCGCGGGGCTCGGCTCACCTGCATGCCGGGCACTTGCACCGCCACCGGCGAGTGGGCCATGGCGCGCTGCGGCGGCCGGGCGCCGCCCGCTGCTCCCCTCTCGCGGCCTCGCGGCTCCTCCTCGGCTCGGCGGTGACAAACAGCGGCGGGGCCTGGAAGGACAAAGCGGCGGGGAGGCGGCTTCAGCGCGGGCCGCGCTGCCTCCTTCCCTCCCCGCGCGGCCCGCCCTGCCCGGGAGCCGCCCGCCCGGCTCACCTCGCGGGGCCGGGGCCGGGCTGCGCGACGCGGGCGGGGACGGGGGCGGCTAGCGCGGCGCTGCCAGGCCCGCCGGCCTCCGAGCAGCGGCCCTGCCCATGCCCCGCTCCCCGGGCGCGGCGCGGGGTCCCCCCGCAGAGGCGCGCGGGGCTGGCGGCTCTCGGCGCGGCGCTCAGAGCGCCATGTCGGGCTCCGGCGGGAGGCGGCGGCAGCGGCTGCTCTGAGGCGGCGGCGGCGGCGGCTTCTTCCGTCTCAGCTGCGGCCTCTGGGGCGGAGCCGCCGCGGCCGCCGCCACCGCGCGGGCCCCGGCGTCAGCTGCCCCCGCCTCTGCGGCCGCGGCGGGGGACGGCGGCCGCCTCCGCCGCGTGAGGGGACGGGGCGCGTCCCCGGGCGCCGCCACCCCGTGTGGGGCCGCGGACATCCCGCACCTTCCTGTACTCCTGGGACACTGTCACACGGTGTGGGGCCGGGTCACACCGAGTGGGGCCGCGGACATCCCGCACCTTCCTGTACTCCTGGGGCACTGTCACACGGTGTGGGGCCGGGTCACACCGAGTGGGGACGCGGACATCCCGCACCTTCCTGTGCCCTTGGGACACTGCCACACGGTGTGGGGCCGTGTTACACCGAGTGGGGCCGTGGACAGGTCTCACACCTTCCTGCACTCCTGGGACTCTGTCACATGGTGTGGGGCCATGTCACACTGTGTAAGGCCGTGGACGTCTCCCATCTTCCTGTACCCCTGGGACACCGTCACACTGTGTGGGGATGTGTCACACTGTGTGGGGCCATGGACAGGTCTCACACCTTCCTGCACCCCTGGACTCTGTCACACGGTGTGGGACCATGTCACACCGTGTGGGGCTGCAGACATCTCGCACCTTCCTGCACCCCTGGGACACCGTCACACTGTGTGGGGATGTGTCACACTGTGTGGGGCCATGGACAGGTCTCACACCTTCCCGCACCCCTGGGACACCGTCACACTGTGCAGGGCTGTGGATGTGTCTCAGCACCCTGTACCCCAGGGACACAATGTCACCCTGTATGGGGATAGGTCACATCATCCTGCGCCCCTAGGACACACCATCACACCATGTGGGGCTGTGGACATGTCTCACTGGCCCACACCCCTGGGACACAATCACCCTGTGTGGGGACATGTCACACCAGCCCACACCCTTGGGAAAAACCATCACACCATTTGGGGACGTGTCACACCATCACACACCCCTGAAGCACGCTGTTACACCGTGTGGGGCCCATAGGCTTGTCACACCATCCACATTTCATATTTCGGGGGGCTGTGGCCTTTTGAGGCCATTGCAGAAGAGGTGGCATCTCCTGGCAGCTGGCCCCTACCCGGGTGGCATGAGCCACTCTGGCCGCACGTGTCACCTTCCAGCTGAGTTTCTTCTCCTATCCATGGTGTTTCGCAGCAAGGACAGCTCTCCCACTGCCGGGCTGCAGCTGCCACGGGACCAGCCCCACGTGTGCTTCAGCCTCAGCATCTTCCTCACTGTGGGGTCAGCCGATCCATGGATTCTGACAGAGTCTGGAGAGTAGAAAGTAACAGTGTTTTAAGGTACATTTGTGTATGAGTCACCTATTCCTGCATATGATTCACCTTCCTAAACATGAAAGTTTTGCTGTTTACTCATGTGAAACTAAAAATGGCATCTTTTATGAAGCTGGTCTTCCCCTCACCCAGTTGAGCAAGAATATAGAAATCACGCTGACCCTTTACGCTCATGCTCAGCTACAAATATCCTTGTGAGCACTTAAGGTTTTCCCTCAAATCCACAGGTTTAGGGGTCTCGAAGTCAAGAAAATATAGGGGATATTAGATATTAGATGAAGGCTGGATTGTTTTCCCTCCAGCCCTACCCCACTCAGAGGGTGGTTCCCATCGGAAAGGACGTGTCCGAAGGCGATCGCCCTCCGTTAGGACACGGAGAAGTGCTGCACTGCGGCAAGGAGCACAGAACACCTCTGTGTAAGGTGAGGCTGCGCTAAAGCGGCCTAAAGCCAGGAATTTCAGGCTTTCCATCCTTAACTCACTGTGGCTGGAACCAAGAAAAACCTCACAGTGATGTTAGTTAAGGATAAGCTTGTGGCTCATGCTGTTTTTTTGTTGCTTGTTTTTTTGACTTGCCCTCTTGTTAAGACATTAATGTTATTAAAATATTTAGTTTTTCACTGCACCTTTTAAAAATACATAACTTTAAAAAGCTTCCAAGTGACAGTTACAAAACACATCTAAGCTACCCATGAACCTACAAGGAGTTTGGCTTCATGGTGGCATATTTAAGGTAAGCATTTCCTAGGGCTTCATACCATATACTAAAATTCAAAAATATACACAAAGATTCTGATAAACTAAAGCCTGTGGGAAAAGGGGGCATTTATGTTAGTGAGAAGCCTTCCTAGCTGTTGTGTGCAGTGGTTCAGCAAATAAATGAATGAACATTCATCCGTGGAATTCCTGACTCCTGCCCATTTCATTCTGCTCCAGCTTACCTAACTCCCCCCTCATGTTACCTCTTAAAGATCTTTAAAATGTGTTTTCTGAAAAAAAAGAAAATCCCTATAGACAAAAAGAGATGATTTTTGTTTCAGTGCTAATGCGTTACTGTTGTAGCTCCCTCTGTTCTGACCCTGAGGCCCTGCAGTTTTTTCTATTACCTCTCTCTCCAGCCCCAAATCCTGCTGTTATCTCAGTCTTGTCTGAGATATATTTCCACTTTCCTTGAAGTGAAAGTACCTATTCACTTTGATTCCGAGAGTGTGCACTAATTGCCAACCTATGCCTCCTGTTTTGAGGCCAGAAACCAAATCTTCAGCCCTTTTATGCACTACTAAATTCTTCACCTCCATCCAGCTTAGTGTAACATGAAAGGGACCCTAACAGACTTATTTAATAGAAAAAGAGCAGGGCAATTCATACACATGCAATAATATGGTTTTCTCAGTAGGTATATCTAGTGCCCAAACGTGGCAGATGATTGGCTGAGAGTGCAGCTGTGACAAGGATATAAGCAAAATATTCTGCAAAAAGGTAATACTTGTTTATGCCATGCTGGCTTGGAAGGTCCCGGATGATATGGTGAGTGAAGCCAAGGAGGAAAATCTGCCAGGGAATCTTAACCAGGCAGTCACGTAACAACTGAATCACCAAGCCAGGCTGTGAAGGGAGGTAGGCTGGCACCACAACATCTGAGAAAAGGGCTGTAATATTACGTGCCACTCTGTAATTAGCTAGCTCTAATTTGTTTATTAAGAAAGTCAGATGGTCAGTGGCTGATATTGCTGCCTGAAAGGCCTTCCCTGCCCCCTCCCTGTAAATACCTGTTGCTACTGTTTTTTAAGACCTAAAACACGTCCACAGTTCGCTTGGGACAGCTCGCGGGGCCTCGTAATCGAGTTGTGACCTAAATCAGACCCTTTTATTGTTTTATGCATTTAAATAGTGGGGTTTTTGTGTGTGTGTGTGTGTTGCTGGTGTGAAAATATTATTATTTTTACTGTAGGGAGCTAGTAGAAACACTAGGTTCTTTGATGGTGCTTGTACTGCATTAGGTGGGTTACACCTACCTCCAGAAATTTCTCTCCACTATCAAACATTAATTAATAAAATGTAGTTGCTTACACTTTTAAGTAGAAAATTACTGCTTTTTATAGCTGTGGACTCCACACAATGATTTGTTGGCGTGAGGGAGGGAGGGCCTGTTTGATCCCATGAGACTTGCACATCCATCTGTGCACGTCCATCCGTATGATGATGCCAACTTCTGTGTATTCCTGGAGAATCTGGGTATTCCAAAGCCTCCAGTGCCTTTGCCAAGCTCAACCAGCCCATGCAGAGCTGCCTCTGGGGCTTATGGCAGTGATCCCACACACTGCTTTAGGGGGATCTCTTTGGCCATGGCCAACACAACTTTATCCTCCATAGTCTGGTCTATATTCAGTAACGAGGAAACACACATCTCCTCCTCTACACATTCTCAGAATACAAACAGCTAGTGGCTCATCATGAAAAGCTGGAAGACGGTATCACAAACTGTTAACATCAAATGTCCTTCATGTTTTCACTTTTGGAACGCTCTCCCAAAGGTGTTGTGGGGTTAAGAGTTGACCAAGAACTGAAAAAAAGGAAAAACAAACATAATATTTATCTTATTAACTAGAACACTAGAAACACCCCTTCCTTCCCCCCCAAAAAAGTAAATATTGTAGGAAGGATATAATTTTTCTGGTCTTTCTGATTCGTGGATGTTAAGAATCACTTTTTTCTTAGAGGCAAGTTATTCAATGGTTGCAAAATTTCTAGCCTCACTGCTGGAAACTGCTGAAGCTGGAAGCTACTAGTTAGCTACTAGCTAGCAGGGAAGGCAGATGTAGGTCTCTTCAATCCCATATTACAACTTAAATATTTCTATAACCAATTAATCATTTAAAATTATAAAACCTTGCAGTGAGACTAGAAACATTACCATAAAGCACTCATTTCTGTCCTGCACTTTCCTTTCCGTGCTGCATCCATCCTCCTTGCCTCCCCGCTCCCTCTGGCTCCTGCAGCATCCTTCCTTGTTTATTTCCACTGACTTCTACCGCGTTATTTCCAGCCTCCTGCTGCTTGTGTGCAGCATAGGTGAGCGTGAGGACACAAACCATGGTTTCCTGGTCACAGGATAGTGACAGCAGCCCGACACCACCAGGAATTACGTTCCACAGGCAGAGCCAACTCGGTGCTTCTGCGAGACGCCACACGCAAGAAGCTTCTTCACCACAAATGAATTATTTAGAGAAACCAGCTGCCAGATTCTCCCGGTGTCCTCCACATGTTTTTGCACAAATGGAGATTTTGCACAAAATATGGCCAAACAGAGCAGTTTCTCCAGGAGACAACAACAGGCACATCCCTGACACAGGGGTGATGGCTCTACCACATTCCAGCTCCTACCTCAAAAGCAGAGGGGCACATTAATTATTTTTCTTACCAGGGCAAAATGATATATCTCCTTGCAATATCCTTCTTAGAAATAGCTAAGCTATTTTTTAATTGACACTCCCTGTACTTTTAAGGGAAATAATCGGGCAGAGGCAGATGCCTAGGATGAAAAAGGTGAGCGAAGGATGCTTGCTCACCATTGCCTTCAATGCAAGGACTAAGGTTCATTAAATCAAACAAGCAGGTGGCAAATTCAAAACAAACACAAGTAGGTACTTCTTCACACAAGCTATAGTTAAGCTGGGGAACTGCTTGCTACAGGCCAAAAGTGACTGGACAATTTAATGGAAGAAAACTCATTGGGAAATACTATTTATAAAACTAGCACCTCTGGTTCAGGAAGTATGCGAGCTGCAGATCCCCGAGGGCAGTTGCAAGCGTTGCCTGCGCTCGCTGCATTTCACGTTTCCATAAGTCCCTGCCGCTGGCTCTGTCAGAAACTGGTGACCACAATAGAGGGACCTTTGTTCTGGCATGTTCCAGCTGTTCCCATGGTTGGGATGCAGCTCCGAAGGTTAACGTTGGGCCAAACATTCCTCAGCTGAAACAGCGGGAACTCTCCTGCAGTTGTAGGCAAAGATGCTTGGGAAAAGAACACCTTTGGACATAGATGACTGTAGCATCGTTTCATTTCTTTTCAATGATTTTTTTTCTTTTTAACAATCTTTAATTTTCCATAATAGGAAACAAAATACAGTAAGTTGTCTTTACGCAGGCACTAAGCTAATAGGGAATGTGTGTTGTACCAGTGTGCTGAATGGTGAGTCACTACGTGACTAAGGATTATGGCAAATTCAACTCCCCACCTGCCTCACAGAAAGATCCTTTTCCTGCTAAACTTTTTATTTCCATGCAGTATTTGGCTTAAAAAAGCCAGTTATGCATAATAGTCCTATGCTTTCAAGTCGGTGACAAAAGCGAGACAGGGTTAATGTTATGTTTCTGACCTCTTCATTACAAATATACTCTATCAAATAAATCTATCTTCTAATTAATGATGTCTAATTTTGCAGTTTAACATCACAGAACATCAATCTTTTCAAATGAATGTTCTCAAGGATTCACCTCCCTGCTTGTAAATTTATTTCATGCTGCTAAATAACTCAACTCTGCTCTAATTTCCCCCCATCAGGAAACCAAAATTTCAGCAAAGCCTGCACTCTTGGAATACCAAAAATAGTTTGGCCACAACAGTGGAAGAGGTGAAGGAAGCGAGCGGGAGGCCCTGCCCGCGGGCAAACAAGGAGCCAGCCCCGTCTGCACAGCGTCTTATATAGCCACTCCAGCTACTTTTTCTTTTCTTTTTTTAAATAAAATACATACAGTATTTATAGTATTAAAAACATTTCTATATAAGGGAATAGCAACAGGAAACTGGTTCTCATAGAATTCCTATACTAAAAAAGTCCGGGCTCCAAAGGGGCACCAGGCAAGGCTGGGCTGTGGACATGGTGCTTGCGGGGACAGGCTGCTCCAAGCACTAAAATTAAGGTGTAAAGGAAAGGAGAAAGAAGAGGAGGAGAAAAAAAAATAATAAAACAATTCAGGAGGATGTGGTGCCTCTTCTCACTCTCATCCCGGACTTACTGTCCCAAAGCAGGGATGTGAGTGCCCACCTACATGCACTTGCAACCCTGTTTTTCTCCCCTGAGCCTCAGCCATCCCTCCTGGCGCAGTCGGGTCACTTTGTGCCGCTCCACACATGCCTCCCGAGCCCCTGTCCCCCTGTGCTGGCTGCGGTGACAGCGCCTGCCGCTCGGCAGCCCGACAGCGCTTGGCTCCCGGGAAGAAGCATTCACACACGATGGCAGCTCGGGAGAAAAGTTGAAAAGGAATCAAAGGCATCTCTGTTGAAATAAACATCTGCTCCGCGTTGGGTATCGTAGCAACGGGGCTCACAAAATGCACGGGCAGCCCTCCAAGGGCTCCTGGCACTTCCCAGCCGCGGGTACCTGCTGAAAACAGGCGACCGGAGCGGTCACGGCACCGCGGGGAGCATGGACGAGGGCTCTCAGGAGCAAAAACTTTGGTCAAAGCTAGAAATAACTTCACGGTTCCCTTGGAGGAGCATGGCTTGGAAATGCACCACCCCTGCGGTGACGCTGGCAGATCGCGGGAGATGGTGGCACCAAGGTTGCTTCCACGTGGCTGGAGCACGTGCTTAGCACAGGAACCTGCAGATGGTTTCCTCCAGGAAAAGAGAAGGGATAAAGTTATCCCAACAATAAAGTTATCCCTTCTTGCCCCAAGAGCCTGTGCACGGAGGGATGCGGGTTTATGGGCACTCAGCTACCAGGGATGAGTGATTGCCCAGGGCACGGGCAGAGCCTCGTTTCCTTTCCCTCTGCCTCCAGCTGCTGCCAGCCCAAACCTGGACATTAAATGCAAACCCATCTACTCCCTGTTTGGAGCTCTGCGTTCCTGGATACCTGCAGAGGCAGCACCATGAAATGACAGCAAGACGCATCCTGCCACCCCTGGCTGATGCGCCCCAAGCTCTGGCCCACAAAGTCATCTCAGCTAATGGATCCAAAATGCTGTATTTGCCTTGTATAACTTTTCCGATTCCCAACAATTCCCTTACAGGGAAGAATCCACCTGAGCCCCTAGCTGGAGCTAAAGAGTTGTTCTTCTTTTTAAATGGTGAATTGGACGGGTTTGTGTAGGGAATCAGTGTGAAGAGACAGTCCGTATTCCTGAGCTCCTTCCCAGAGCAGAACTGCCCATTAAAAGCAGGAATACTCTACCTTCCTGGGAGAGGGAACAGAGAAAATTTTGTCTCTGGTCCAATCTAGCCGAATTCCTCCTAGAGCACTAAGTGACAAACACAGCCTTCACCGAGAGCTTCAAAAGGAAATTGCTGTTTGCATAAAAGGCATATTAAGTTTAGCTGGTTGTCAAGAGGGACCTTGAGCAAGAGGAGGGAATGGAACAAATCCCTTGGAAAAATGTCCAAAAGCCACTGGATTGTGGGAAATGAGGCTCAACATCTGTGTCCCAGTTGGGCTGTCACTCAAAGAGAGCAGCAATCGTAGGCTTTGGGTGGGCTGCAAGACATCACAGATGGCAACATCGGAGTGGGGAAAATCAGGAGATCCTCAGGACTCCAAGCAAGGACAGCAAAAGGGAGAGGGAGGGCGTCGAGAAGTGCAGAGGGCGAGCATGGGCTAGAGTTTTGCTGACTTTACAACAAAAGAGAGTAAAAAGACAACTCAAACGTCAGAAATGAAAGGAGTTACCAGAAGATCCTGCTGGGATTTCATCTTTATCTGCGCAGGTCAGTAGGGTGGCCTGGAAGTTTTCCTACCTGGAGTCTTGTTTCCAGGAAACGAATCCTCAAGCATTGCTCCAAACCCAGGCAGCTGCTGGCAGGGCAGTAACCAGCTGGGGACACACGAGGTGAGGACAGTGTCGACTCTTTGAGGTCTCTGCCGCAGGGTTTGTACGGGCAGAGCCTTGTACGGAAAGCCTAGCTCCATGCAAGGGCCGGCATCTCTCTGCGTGCATGGATGAGGCCAAGATGCCAACACGATAAACTGGATAATCTCAGTGGGTTCAGTGACAGATTCTGCAGCAGGGAAGGGAAACTTTCAGCAGAGCCTCGTGTGTAAGGAGTCATTTTTCTGCAAATAAAGGAGCGCACCAAGGAGCAGATGACTCACGAGCTCGCTTCTCCCTCCCGTCTGCTTCGGGAAACTCTCCTCTAGCTGGTCCAACGGCTACCTACGTATCTCCCTCATGCTGACAAGAAGTCAGACGTAAATATGTGGATCAAGGCCAGAAAGGCTACTGCTGAGACTGTAAATGTCAGGAGGTTGACAGCACGACCCGCGTGCTAGAAGGCTGCATCTATAAAATACATCACGGTTGACGCATCCTTCATGCATGCTGGTGCCTGGCTATCTTTGTATCTAAGCAAGTATGCTGTTTTGAAGTATAATATAAATAAGAGCGAGGCTTAGGTAAGTACCTTCTTCTACAAGCAAACACCAAACTGAGTCCAGGAAACTGCTGCCAGAAAAAAGAAGAAAAAAAAAAACAAGTTAAAGTACTTGGAGAGTATGAGTGACAAAGGGAAGAAGAAAAGAGGAAGTAACACAGACCCTATTACCATTCACTGCTAACGAGCTGCTGAATACACGGCCCATTGGTTCCCTCTTTCTCCATGTGCAAGGGGGAACAACAGCAAAATAACCTGCTGGAGAGGGTGAAGGGAACCCCAGGAGATGTGTCAAGAGTGCACGCCAGTGCCTGAGCTTCCTGCTAAGCTTGGAGAGGCTGCCACGGGGCGGAATGCTTGCTGGACTGACTCAGATACTAATGGGAGTCAGGGGATAAGTGGGAGAAGAGAGAAACAAAGAAGTCTGTGCAGCAGAGGGGAGCTGAACTTTCTTAAGAGGGAAGTGAGGAAAGCCTGTTTATGAGCCGCTTTGCCAGGAAGTCCTGTGACTAACCTTATTTCACGCACTGATTTTATGTACCAAGATGGTATTTATTGCATGCGGCAAAAATGCACAAGGAAGCTGTGAAAAGCCAGGCTCACCTTTCTTTTGGAAGGATCCAGCAAATTCCCTAAAATCTCTCCCACCGTGACAGCAGCCCACGAGAGCAAGGCTCTGGCTTTGCAGCTGCGCCTGTTGCATGGGGACCCAGGGACAGATTTTGTAACCTTGAGGAGGAAACGAGCACACCCAAGCTGTGTGTCTTGCAGAACTGCCTTTTTTCCCCCCCTTTCTTTCTTTTTTTTTTTTTTTTCCCCTCCAAGATTTAAAGGAGAAGAAAAAAAAAAAAGAAAGAAAAAGTGATGTCCTGTAGTTGTGTTGTGCCAGTCTGGCTGATGGTCCATCTGGCAACACAGCATCTCTCCTCTTTTTATTCACCCTCTCTATATAACTGTATCTATTCTCTACTCTTTGAACTCAAGGACAAGCAGAATTACAGCATTCTGTGGGTTTCATTGCAGCTTATGGATCCTATAGGAAAGAAAATGCTTCAGGTGCGTAGTTTTTACCAGGAAAATTTCATTTTCTGTCCATAGCACTGTGTAAACAGAAAACCAGAGACAATATGGGAGGCTGCAAACTGAGCAGAATAAATGCAAAGCGCAGTCACCTTGAGGAGAACGTGTCCATGGCAGGGCCCATCAAGGAAGGTGCTGACGGACTGAAAACTTCAGGGAGGATGAGAGGGAAGGCTCAAGGGCAATGGTGCCAATGCAGAAAGATCATTATAACAAAATAGGCTCCACTTGGTTAAACATCAACTCATGGAGAAGACGAGCACCCCAGCCTCCCAAAAGGGCTTGAAGAAGCCAAAAGACGAACTGCTGGGCCTGGGCCAGGTGGGCACATTAGGGAAACAGAGCAGTTTGTAGAAGCAGCCTAAATAGCAGGAAAATAGGGGCTGGGAAGAGATGCAGGGTACGAGCCAGCTGCTGGCAGGGTTTCCTCGTGGCTCCATCTGGAGACCCCTGCCCTGGGTCCCTTTTGCTCCTTTTCCCTTTCTTCCTCCAGGCTCAGTCAGAGATGCTGAGAACTCATCACAGCCAGGCTGGACACAGACATGGCCTTCCTGGAGCCTTGGCTGCAGCCACCTCCAGGGCGGTTAAAGCTGGGGTGGATTGAAGACTCTTCAGTTGTTCCCACATTTTGGTGGGCATTTGAAGGCCTGGCAGCATCCCGCTCTTCCCGTCTGCAGCCCTGAGCGTCCCAAGCTTTCCCCCTGCAGCACCTCTTTGCCCAGTTGCCTGCTCTCCTGTGGTGCTTGAGCATCTCCTGCTGCTCCTTGGGGCTGGCATAGGTGCCCTGTCACCTCAGGGCCAGCAGGACACAGTCACATTTACGGCTTCCTGGTGGCATCTCACAGCTTCCTCCAAGTGTCCACTGATTCCCAGAGGCTCCAGGTGAGGAGAGGGAAATACAGCCTGGCAACGTGCCTGGTCCTGGCTTGCTGCCAGGCTGTGGAGGACCAGGCTCCTGCTCCAAGTCAGAGATGTCCCTTCTGGATTGGCCCCCAACCAGGGGGCAACCCCCTGGGACATCTCTCCTTCTCTGCTCTGGACAGCGCTGTGCTCCTGTGAAGATTGAGTTTTCCTGCAAAACTGCTCCATGCCAGTCTTCTCCATCAAAATCTCCCTCCTGGCTCTGCTCTGGGGGGTAAGGGAGACTAAGGAATGCGACCGGCATCATTCCTAGGTGTTAATTCCCACCAGGGTGAGGTGTAAGATGGCAAAACCACAAACTGCATTTTTTTCCCCTCAAAGATGCAGCAAGCAGCTGGTGAAGCAGGGCCTTCCCCCCAGCTCTCTGGGAGGTATTTATCACCGACACCTGCACCAGCACCGACTTTGAAGCTCATTTGTTTAGGAAACAAAATTGAGAGAAAATAACGAAGTCACCTGAGGTGTTGGAGCAGGAAAAGGAAGCTCAAAAGTCAATTAGCTCCTTATGATGCCTGGAGTGGACGGAGGCTTGGGGGCGGGGGAGAGATAAGACACCAGATCACACACTTCTTTCATTTGCAAGTCAGGCTGGTTTAACCGGATTTCTGGCTGCTGACATCAGAGTGAACAAGAGGCAAGGTAGAGCCAAGCTATTAACTTTTAAGAAACCTCAAGGAGACTGTCATTAGTGGCTTATTAACAAAACGTCCCTGTTCCCTGTCATCTCAGGCTTTCAAAGAGGACCTGGCACCCCCATCTGCCCTCTGCTTTTGCTCGATGCTTTGCCCTCTGCTCAATGCTTTTCCCAATGTACTTGCTCCAAGGCAGCTCTTCCAAGCCAGGCCAGACCCGGAGCACCGTCAGCTTGTCCCATTGCATTGATTCATTGGGATCTTATAGGACCACATTTATGCCAAGTTGCTCAGGATGCTCTGGGGAGGTTTGTCCGTCCACAGCGTGATGGTGCCCAGGGACCACCTGGAGCACAGAGGGATGCGAAGTGGCACGGGAGGCTCCAGCAGCACCCACGACTGCACCATCCGTCTGCTGGACCTCAGAGCCACAGGATCCCAGAATGGTTGAGGTTGGAAGGGACCTCTAGGGATCACCTAGTCCAACCCCTCTGCTCCAGCAGGGACACCCAGAGCAGGGGCACATGGTGGCATCCAGGCGAGTTGAAGATCTCCAGTGAAGGAGCCTCCACAGCCTCTCTGGGCAGCCTGTGCCAGGGCTCTGGCACCCTCACAGGAAAGAAGTTCTTCCTCACATGGAGGTGGAACTGCCTGTGTTTAAACTTGTACCCGTTGTCCTGTCACTGGCCACCACTGAGAAGAGTTTGGCCCCATCCTCCCTACACTGACCCCTCAGGTACATATTGATCAAATCTCCCCTCAGTCTTCTCTAGCCTAAACAGGCCCAGCTCACTTAGTCTCTCCTCACACAACAGATGCTCCAGTCCCTTCATCACCTTCATGGCCCTGCCCTGGACCCTCTCTAGAAGCTCCATGTCCCTCTTGTCCTGGGGAGCCCAGAACTGCCCCCAATGCTCCAGGTGCCTCCCCAGAGCTGAGCAGAGGGGCAGGATCCCCTCCCTGGCCCTGCTGCCAACGCTCCTCCTGGTATAGCCAGGATCCCACTGGCCTTCATGGCCATGAGGGCACGTTGCTGCCTCATGGTTAACTTGTCACCCAGGACTCCCAAATCCCTCTCTACAGAGCTGCTTTCCAGCAGGTCAACCCCTAATCCGTGCTGGTGCCTGGGGTTATCCTGCCCAGGTGCAGGACCCTGCACTTGTCCTTGTTGAACCTCATGAGGTTCCTCTCTGCCCAACAGCAATAAAACAGGATGCAGCGTTGGCCCGACCGCAGCCTGCGAGGGCAACTGGCCAAAGGTCAGGAGCTGCTCGCTCTTGTGTGGTAGGAAACACTGATCCGCTTGAAGCAGGGAAACTGATTTTTGCCTAAAATACCCGACACTGGCTCTGTTGCCAGGGAGGGGGTTGCCAGAGCCCTCTCTGCAAAGTGAAGGGAGGAAAATGAGGCTGAACTCTGAGATTGGGTAATTCTTGGGTAACGCGGTCACAGGCATCCCTCACCCGTTTTCCGTGCTTAATAATAATACTACTAATAATTAATAACTCCAGGCGACACAGCTGCAGGCAGCTCCCAGCAGCTGTGCACTGAATGGGACGTGTGTCCAGGCCTCTGCTCCTGCCCGCTCCAGAGGCTCTCTGCTCCCTGCTCACCCTTGGGCTGTGTTTTGCACCTCAACCAGAGCCCTTTTGGGTCTCACTGGGTGCATAGACTCACAGAATCCTTATAGCTGGAAAAGACCTTCAAGATCACCCAGTCCAACTGTAAACCCATTACCGCCATCCTGCTAAACCGTGTCCCTAAGTGCCTCATCTACACGTTTCACTGCCAGGGATGGTGACTCCACTACTTCCCTGGGCAACCTATTCCAATGCTTGACTACTCTTTCTGGGTAGATTTTTTTTTTTTTTTCTAATTTCTAACCTGAACCTCCCCCAGCACAACGCGACGCCGTTTCCTCTTGTAGCTCATGCACGTTGGGTTCGTGCCCGGGATTAGGAGCTGGGTGTATGCAGGGGTGCCGGGGCGAGCAGGGGGGTGCCGGGGCGAGCAGGGGAACGCCGGGGCGAGCAGGGGGACACGCAGCAGCCCGTGCTGGAGGTGGCCACCTGGCAAAGGGACCGGTGGCCCCATTTGTAGGAGACTCCTGCCCCCCAGTGTCGCCTCCCGGCAGCGCCGCGCGCCCAGGGCAGCTGAGCAGAGCGGGGACTTCCCCGCTTTAAGAGAAAACAAACAAAACACAGAAAAACCCCCAAAAACCAGGAGGCCGGGCGAGGAGCTAGTTGTGCTGCAGCACTGACTGCTGCAGGTGGCACGTCCACGGTGTCGGCACGGCCTCGGCGCGGCTGTCACCGGGCACGAGGGATGCGAGCGCTGTCACCCATCCCGCGGCGTTCGGCATCTTCCCGCTGCTCCAGCTCCTGCAGACAAAGGGCTCTGGCTCCCACTGGAAAACAAAGCGTTCTCCTTGCTTATTACTAAGGGAGAGCCGGGAATTGGCCCTTGGTTGCATCAAAAAAAAAAAAAAAAAGGGAAAATTGATATGCTATGGTTCAGGAACTAACACTCTATTTGTGCCAATGCCAATCACTCAGTGTGAAATCTGCATTTCTAGAGATACAACATGCTACTCTCTTCAATTTTATCTGGATTTATATTTAAAATAACACAGGCTTGTTTATGGAAGAAAAAAAGAAGAAGGATTTATTTCACTTTTGTAACAAGATTACAAAAAGAAAATGGCTTAAACTTACACAAAACAGCAAGATTCCTTGTCAATTGTTTCCATATCCCTCACTTAAAGGCACCTCATAAGAATTAGCCAGGACAATAAAAGCATTAATTGTGTACCAGTTCCTGTAGAGGACGCACACAACTCATTTATAATAGATGCAGGGACATGGATGTGCTAACAAGTCTGTCCGTGGCATTACGAGCTGCGCATGCCGAGGAAATTATTTCCTTTGCAAACTTATTTTGTTGATCTGACCTAGAGGGAAATAAAGCTGGAAGAATAATCGACAAGTCAGGAAGTAAATGTAATAGAATATGAGGAGAAACACATTTAGAAAATCACCTCTGCTTTGTCATGGCTATTTTTTAAATAAGAAAAAAATCATGGTTGTGTTCCAAAGCATTCGGAAAGGCACCAATGCCCAGTATAGCAGAAAATGCATCCCTGGCAAACCACTGTCAAAACGTTGCAGAGGAAAAGTGTGGATGCCGGGAGCTCGTCCCCTTTTTTTGTGGTCTCTGGGGTTTCACAGCCACGCGCAAGTTCAGACAGCGGCTCAAAATCCTGCCCTGCCGCAGGTGTCCGTGTCCTCCCTGCGCCAGAGGCTCTCCCTTCCCTGCCTGGGGATGCGGAATAGCTGGGAACAGTTTAACTGCTTCCATCCCGACCCGCCCGGCACGGCGGTTCCGTCCGGGCTGTGCACCAATAGCTGCTGCAGAGAGAACAGCTCGGTGATGGTTTGCTCTGCACTAGAGCTCTGCTTCCTCTTCCTCTTGACTTTTTCTTTTGTTTTTAATAAATAAACGAACACGGAACATTTCCCAATCCTCGACAGGGTGTTACATTTCCTCTGGAGGAAGCGAAGCCATAGAGGAGCTGAATCAGCTCGGGCTTGTGTAAGCGCTGCCTCTGCTTCCTGGGGAGCTGCTCACTCTAATACCAGCAACCACAGATCTGCATGGATCGCACTAGTGCTATGGTAAATTAGCAGCTCTGGAAGTGCTCGCTGGAATAAAACGAACAATACCAAACCCATGTGCATTAAAATGATGCTCTTCAATTTCCCAACTCAAACATAAAATAAAAGGTTGCATGAGAACATTCAGAGACCAGTATTGCAAATCGGGGTCCTGGAAAGATGAAAATCTCTCCTTTTTTTTAACGTACATTAGATTTTGTATCAGTGTAACAGTCCCAGTCCCAAACTCTCTGGCTTCTGTTTTTTAGGATACACTTCCCATTTTTATTCTGCTTCAAGACCACAGCAAAAATCTGCATTCCGTGCACTTTCCAACACCATAAACGGAAACACTTCGAAAACTGCAGCTGAGAAGTGTGCAAAAATACATGTAAAGAAAGGAAATTATTTAGGAGAGGCATCAAAACACTTTTGAGCGTTCTTGGCACTGGGGGTGACGTGTGTGACACTTTCCCACCACCCACTCGCCCTCCTGCCTCATTTGGTAGAGCAATGGGGACTCGGGACAAGAAGGAGAAGCTTGGCTTGGCAGCTGGGTGACAAGAAATCCTGTTTTCTGCATGCTGTAATTGGTGGTCGCTGCCTTGGTTAACTCCACTGCCTTGAGGATGTTCTTTTCCTCTTCAGGGTCCAGCCCCAAGTTCCCCATCCTGCCCTGGGACCTCGGACATGATTGAGGATGTCAAGAGCAACAGTCTGAAAGGAATTCCAGCTAATATAGGACAGAACAGGTGAGAAGAGAGTGTCTGAATACACTGGAAGCTTAAAAAAGAAAAAAGGAAAAGAAAAAAATCCAGATTAGTGCACGAATGGGAAAGGGCAGAATAAGCCTGCTGCAGTGCTGCAATGAAGTGTGATATATTCTGCTTTAATTTTTATGCTCAAATATGGCCAGAGCAAATTTTAAGAAGCAAATAGGCAGGTGGGCCAGGAGGGGAGCGGGCTGGAGAAGAGGATGTCTCCAGTTCCTGGAGCTCAAAGCTGCT
Organism: Tinamus guttatus; assembly: GCF_059628265.1. NCBI lineage: Eukaryota > Metazoa > Chordata > Aves > Tinamiformes > Tinamidae > Tinamus > Tinamus guttatus. The sequence goes on from NW_028289621.1 coordinate 730,525, forward strand.
GCTGGCGAGACGAGCTGCAGCACACGGCGTTCTCCAAGCTCTGCAGCAAACAGAAGCCTCCAGAAGTGAGCAGCAAACATCATGTTTGTCTTCAGAAAGGAGACACCCATGAAATTATCGATCCTTCTGTCCAGCTCCATCCCTAGGGAAACTCTGGATCAGAGCAAACAATTCTGCAGCCTTTTCTTCTCCGTGTTTACTAGGCAACATCTAATCAAGCATCAAAAACAGTTTGCGCCAAACCAATCCGGTTTCCTTTTCTGATAGGGCTAACGCGCAGGGCAACATCCTTCTAATCAACTTGAGGAAATGTGACAGTTAATCACTGAAATGGATGTGCAGCTGGCTGAAAACAAAATCCCTTAAAGAGCACTCGACTGCCCAGCGGGATGGCGAGTGCGGATGTTTTATGGAAGCCTGTCAGGATAGCAGCGTTATTCAGCATCTTAATTCGTCTGCTTCTGTGATATAATACTCTCCATGGATTACACCGAGTGAAGAATGATTACAAAGATGCTTAGGGACATACAGCATGAAAAAAAATTGCTAGATTTTCTCTAAATGGCATGAAAGCACAAATGAAAGAGATGGAATTCAATAAAAATGTTAAAAGCATTAGTCGCAGGGAGGCCAAATCAGTTTTGCAATATCAAGAATGACTAACAAGGCAACGTCATTGCTAGAAGAGATCTGGAATTGTAGAAAGCCACAGACTCAGAACTAATAGTACAATTGTCTCTTGCCAAAAAACAAAACCAAGCAAACAAAAAGAACACCCTCATTCCGGATATAGCAGGGAAAGACTGACAGGCAAACAAGCTAACTAACTGTCGTGCTCTTTTGGGGATGCTGCTGCCTTGCTTAGAAAGCAACTTCACCCTAGAGAAGCCAGCAAGAATAATGAAAGATTTAGAAAATATAAACCAGGAGAAGATGCTTTTTTTTTTTTTTTTCTTCTTATTTTCAAAGCAGCAGAGAGGGAGAACCAAGGGTTATATTTCCAAATGCAAAATAGCTGCTAAGCAACTTCACTGCAGGGCAATGGGTGTCAGGGTAAGAAATCAGCTTGAACTGCAGCAAGTCGATTTAGGTTAGTTATTAGGGGAGTTTCCTAATTAAGGAGGACACAGCAGTGCAGCCGGCCATCTAGGGAGACTTTGACTCGAGCTACTTTTCCAAGTTGGTTCAGTTGGACAAACATCCATCACAAAGTTCTGCTCCTGTTGTGAGTCAGAGCACCAAGGCAATGCTGCCCTGAGGACTTTTTCAGCCTTACATGTACTTTAATAAACACACGTTCAATATCACTTTACATATCCCCCATAATCAAAAGAGCTAATGTTACGCACTTGATAAAAAATGGTCCGGTTTTCTCAAGCCAGCAGGATTTTTGCTCCAAGCTAAACTCAAACACAGCCCATGAAGACCAGTGCACAGAAGGGCAGAGTCCTTTCCACTGTCAAGTTATTGGGATTTCTATGTTTTATTCCTTATAGGAGAAAAAATGGGAAAAAAAAGAGAAATGACCAGAAGTCTTATATGCAACAAAAGCTATATGGAAGTCTACTGGAAAAACATTAACTAATGGTTCTGCCTTAGTTCCTGCTGGTCTAAGTGGGGTTATGTGCAGTTGAATATTCTTTCAGTGCATGATAGGATGGGAATTTAAAAGAAAACAGCCCCAGCTGGAACAACTCCCTGTTGCAGCTGAACCCTTGACAGTTGGAGGGCTGAGTAATTTATGCCCAGTTCAGACGCGTACCTGGCACTGTCAGAGTTTCTACACCTACATTTTGCATGAAGGAAGGAAATTTGAAAGTCTCAGAGGTTTGTAGTGTAGGAAGGTGAAATGCTCTAAGGGGCAAAACAGGCAAATTAAGGTAGTTCAGTGCTCACAGTGCTACTGTTAAAAGTCAAGAGATTTTGTTCCCATCTGCCCCATTAAAGCAGATTCAAGAAAAGTGGCAAAGAAACCTTTAAGGAAACCTGGATTCTGAGATTTCAAACCCTATCGAATTACACTGTAAATGTACAGAGATTGCCAAGACAGCAGCAGTTGATATTGCATGATCGAATTGACCTTTGATCAGGTCAAACACAAAGGATTCCCATTCACACCAATTTGTTTCTAGCCTGAAGCATGAGGTTGGTGTGTTTTTATTGCAAAGGTGTAAAACCAGCTCCACTATGAAAGCAAGACATCAGCTTAACTCCCAGCTCAAGTCACTCCTCCTGCCTTGGCATCTAGCTTAATAAATTAGCTCAAGTTCCAAAATTTGATACTGATGTTCAGGCCTTAACAACCTCAATCTTGCTAAGTTTTTGGTACTCTTATCCAAATCCATTTTAGCAAATTGAGACAAATTAAATACAGCAAAACTTCAGTGCACTAACCTAAGAATACAATTATGCCTTAACTGGACAGCATCTCTTTATAGATGCTTTGTGGAATTGGCATCAAAATAATTCAAAGACTTTGGCAAAGGGAAAACAAGGAACAGAGATTAGTACTAGAAAGCCCCGGCTGTTTCACAGCTCTGCCATGGCAGGAGCGCTCAGCTTTCACTCGAAGAGCACAGTTTGTGATAACTGCACTCCTGGAGAAGGGACATGCTAAGGATAAACGGGCAGGGCTTACAAGTAAAGAAAAACAATTCCATTGACCTAGCAGACATAGCTGGAGGAAAGAGAACATCAAAAACAAAAAGGCATCAAAAAGCTTTCAGGTTCTTACACCTTATCAACCTGAAACACGATTTCCGGGCCTCAAAATTTGCCTCTCTCCTGTTCTTCCCACCCAAACCCAGGCTGCTTTGCTGTGGTTATAGTGTAGACTTATTTACATCATAGTGATCTTAAATCACCTACTTTTAACTGTGATTCAACATAGCCAGCAGGAAACCCATTCAAGTAGAAAGATGTTAATCTGGCTTCACATCTGGCTGGTAATTATCACCTAGAAGCCACGTTCCTGCAGCTGGTGATAGATCAGGGCCAATTGACACAGCGCTTCCAGCAGGAACCCTATGAGCAAAACTAAAGTATTTTAAAATGATCTTGATGGACGTCTGGTGACATGGGCAGCTCTCCTGCCAACAGCTCCATGATGTGCATGGCTAGACCTCCCGCACTGACCGTCCCACCACCTTCCTGGGCAAGGGGTGCCCTCGGTGCCCTGCATCTACCTGCACTTCCAGCTACCCACCTCCTCCGTTCACCGCGCTGAGGGGAAAACCCTCCCAAACGGAAAGTTCTTTTTTGAAAAAACAGAGAAGAAAAGAAAAAAAAATCAACATTTCTCTTCCAATGGAAATTCTGAATACTTAAAGTTTGAATTCAGAGACTTATTGAAGACTTTGAAGACTTAACATTGAATGGAAATTCCCAGTAAGATCACAGTTCTACCTAGTAAGCATTAAAATGTCATGGTTTGAAATCTAGTCTGCCCATTCATTGACTTACTTCAAGTTATGCCCTATCCTGATTGAAATCAATAAAAATTCACAAAAACAAGAGCATTTAATTGCTTGAAGTGTGCCAAATATAGAAAACCTATACAAGTATTTTTGTGTTTCACATGGTATTTATTGAACTAAAAAAAGGGCATCAAATAAAATTAAAGGTGGTCATTACGGCCAACAAAACTGAAAACAGGAAAAGAAAAAAAAATCAAATATTCTTAATTTTTAAACTTCCCACTTTTATTCCTTAATTTTGAACAATCCAGGCACTGACCTGAAGGGGAGGAAGGCTTCTTTCTCTGAGCCCTTTGAAGAAGGCCTTGCTAATGTGTTTATTTGGCACTTGAACACGTTTGGATCTGGACATCTAGGTAATGGCTTTCATCAGTGAAACAGCCTGACATTTCTAAAGACTTCAACAGCTAACCAGAACATCACAGATTGAAATGACTTTTGGTAAGGTCAGAGCAACCTTTGTTAAGTTCCAGATGGAGAATTTCTGAATTCTTTCTTGGGTTATGAAATAAAACACACCAACAGCACAAGAAAACAGTGCGATGTGGAGCCACGACTCCATCCCAGCTTCATTACTCAAACTACCCAAACTACCTCCCCAAACTACCGCCGTGCTGCTGTGCAGACCCCAGTGCACTGAAAATAGAAGAGGACAGGGTCATATTTAGCTTTTCTTCTCTCTGTTTTGCATGACTCAAACGTGCTTCTCTTATTGAACAACTGCCTTTTTTCTGCCTCAGCTTATCTTCACAACACACCAAAAAACCATGAAATTATATCAAAAAAATTCAAACACATTTATTCATTCTTTAAACAAATTTACAAATCAAGTAACTGCAGTGAAGAAAAAGTACTAGCAAAACTAAGAAAATTTCAAGCGGAAAAAAAGAAAGACCACACACCATAAACAAGAGAATTTAAAGATTAACATAAACTGAGATGTTTGCTCTACACGCCAAAACAGACTCAAGAAATACGTGAGTTAGGGAGTGTCAATAACCATTAGTCAGAAAATACAGAATTACTCAAGTGATTTTTAACAAGATATAAATCATCCTTCCCACTTAAGACTTCCTTTTGGCCTAGCACATTCATCTATCTTTTTCTTCCCTTTGCTTTATGAATTTGCTTCGTTTTTATAAAAAAATACATTTTGATTTTGTTACCAACCCCGAAACAGAGTAAAAGACACTTCAGGACAAAGTACCAAGGATCTTCTTCCTTGACAGTTTTACCAAAGGCCATAAAACTTCAGATTACACCATTATGCTGCCTTATATATGTTTCTGCTTGTAATCTATACTCTAGTAATCTATAATTAGCAACATTCTATATGAGGTAGATTTGAAAAATATTTTTATCTGTCATAATATGGATCTTGGGAGAGGGGGAAGGGAGTTGTGTTGGCAAAGGAATTAAGAAATTCTTTGTCCCACACTGTGCCTCTACCACCGGAACATCAAACATTTCTGCTAGCTGATTTTGTAAAACCTGAGTTTTGTTACATCTCACTGAAATCCCTGAGACTTCGCTGTTATTTCGTTAACCAATTTTGATTTTTTCTTTAAGCTTGATTTTAAGTAAAAGTTATAAGCTCTTACGTGGCCTGCTAGTTCTGCCACATTCCTCCTCCTAATTCTGCCACCAGTAGCTAGTGTGAAGACATGTGAGGAAATTATTTTTGAGAGGTCCAAGGAAAAGCAACTGGATTTATGAACGCAAGGAACACAGAGGGGATGCAGGACATAAGTGTGTAGTTTCAAGGCAAAGCTCCATTAGCGTTACTTCTCACAGAATGGGATAATCCAAAAAAGTAGTTCTTCCCTTCCAATTTTTGATTGAATCCAATTTGAATTTAAAGGCTAAATCAGTGGCAATAGAAGTTGTCTCTGGCAATCTTTGGAGAGGGTCTGTTCCCAGACTTCCAAGATTTTCTGCCCCAAATTGCATATACTTACTTGCTCAGAAAACTGCCAGGAACAAGCAATTCCTTGACTGCTAAACACAGCCAGTTTGCACAAATCCCCTTCTCCCCATTACAATCTGCCTCCTTTTCTCAGAGCACAATCAGGGTGCTGCTGCTACCACCGCTGCAGCACAAGGTACAGCCCAACGCTCACAATTTCGAGCACAGAAAATTCACAGTTGTGCCAGACACCATACACTGAATTCTGATGGGTAAAGCACCTCAAAACGAAACCATGGAAAAAAAAAAAAAAGGAACAAACCAATTTGTGATTTGCAAGGAAAAAAAAGAAGAAATCAAGCTGCTGCAGCAAATGCAAATGCTGGAGAAAATTCTGAAAAGTCAAATGAGCACCTTACTTTTAAATTGCTGAGATCCAAGAGAGGAAGTTTTTCATTAGAGAAAGAACAAAGCTTATCCCCCAGACTGTCAGCCAGGGTTGTCATCCCCTCTTCCACCAAGTCCATCAGCTCTGCAGAGAGGATGAGTCTTAAAAGTCCTTGAATTCAGTTTCTGCGGTTTAAATGTGCTCAGCATTTGACCACGGGTCCTTAAGCTCACACATCCATTATCTGGGAATTTTGCTAAACAGTCTCAGGCTGATTTACCCTCCAAAATCAGGCACTTTCAGGCCAGCGTGGCCAAAGGAGAATCATAGCTGGGTGCGACTCAATGCAGAGTCATCAGCCACAGGACAACACAGGTGAAGAACTCTATTTATCATTTAAAACAAAATAAGACTAAGTAGTTCATGGAGGCAAGCTAAGCAGCCTGAGGACAGGGACCTGAAAGGATAAAAAAATAATAAAAACATAAAACTGTTCTATGAGTAGACTGAACACTCCTGGAAGGTGAAGAGGCTTTTCCCATACATTTAAAAACAAAACAGAACTCTCTTTTATTGGGTTTGATGAGCCCACAGCTGAAGCACATCAACCAAAACCTTCCAAAGACTGGCCCATAAATGGGCTCTGGAAAGCCCCCTACCCAACTATGGGCTGATCACCAATGATCCACCGGCTCCGGCGTCCCGCAGCACATCCACTCGGATGCAGGAACGAGCCACGGGCTGCCAACGAGCCTCATCTCACCTGCTGCAAAGCACAACCGAGGACGTCAGCAAAGTTGCAGTGCTTGCTCCACAAAAAGCCTATTTACAGTCTAACCACAGGCACAAACATGAGTGCAAACAGATTAAGTTTATGTACAGGCTCATCTTGAAAGATCCAGGATGAGCGTTTCCAGCAGAGATGGAGGAATGGCCAGTGTTGGTGATGTTTCTTCTGAGTATCATACCCACAAGAAGGTTCACAAAGGACTCAGTTGAACGTTGGTGAATGTCTTAGAGGCCGGTCCACATCTACATTGTCACCTGAGGTAAGGGAGCATGAAGAAAAGTCTTTCCTCATCATTCCTTTGTAAAGACAGTTTATCGGTTTTCGTTTTCAGAAGAAGAGGTCCCTAGAGTTTCTGTTAGAACTAAAGAATGAATTTCTTCTTCCTTAATTAACCTGTTGTAAGCATTCACAGGATCCTCCTTTACGCCACCCTGAAAGAAAACAACAATGTATTTAGCAGAGCTTCTTCATGGTGAGCATGGCAGGCCAATAAAAGTAAGACATAACAGTTTCACAACATATTTGGTGTATTACAGTGAAAAGCCAAGGTAGTTGCACACAAAAAAATACATTTCTCAGGGACATTAGGCCTGGTTAACAAAAGAGTTGTGCTCTTTGCAAGTGAAGAAGACTTGAAAGTTGGCCTAGGTCTAGCAGTGCCCTCCCAAATACAGCTAGTACCTGAAGATCAGGCTGGAGGAGTCAGAATATGCCACTTAGTATAGTCCTCACCAAGCCCCTGAGCATGGATGGGAAGTTCAACGCAACTCTTAGAAGACAGAAGGTATCATGGTAATGTTATTAGAGCAGGTAGAGAATTCAAAGCCAGACAAACAGCTACAGTTGTTATGATCTTGATGGCCGCAGGCCCCATCTTAGTCCTGTAAAGTTCACTGTATGTTGAAATATTTATCCAGAAAGTGTCAAGCAGGAGGGCAGAGCCATGCCATCCTCATGGCTCCAGGTTATTATTAGGGAAACTCGCTATGTGCCCATGGCAAGAGGCCCTGCTGAGCTTTGGACTCTATTTGCAGTTGGGAAGCCATGAGAGGAGACTTGGAAAATCATCAATCCAGCTGAGAATGGCCAAGAAACACGTGGTACCAGAAACCCAGAGCGTTACTACCCTCTGTAAAAGCTTCACAGACAGCATCAGTTTGGAGATATCACTATGAATCAAAAGGTCCCTTCCATGCAAGGATGGTCTTCAGAGAACTCTGTGCAATGCCTCATTTCCAGGTCTGAGTTAGGGTTTGTAGCTGTTTTTATAAAGAGCTACTGAGTTATTTCTGTTTAGATACCCAGATACAAAAACTGCAGAAGAGTTGCTATAGCCAGTATGTTTATTTTTCCAGAAATGAGAGCATATAGTGAGTCTTTCAATAACCAAAGTTTGAAGCAGCTACCCTTAGTTCTGTTCTTTTGCCAACAAGAAGCTAAAGATCTTGAGTTATGTCCTAGCTCAGCAATTGTGATAATTACATGTTTCTGAAAATAGTTTTATCCAATGGCATAAACAGGAGCAACCAGCAAACATAAAACTTTTTTTCATGTTCATAAAAAAGAGTTTAATGGAGCAGCAAAAAAAAACATTTAAGGGATTACAAGTCTGCAAAAATAACAGAATAATTAAATTCTATTATTGTATCTAATTAAATTCTATTAATGTATCTGAAAAAAAGTGATTCAACTTGATAAGAAGATCTGTATCACTGTTAAGTAATTATTTCTGTACAACTCCTGGCACTGTAGATATTTCTCCACATACAATATATATACTTACAAATATAAAGACAAATAATAAAAAGAGCTGGAGAAAAGAAAAGGAAGCCTATGGGTTCCAATTCCAACAGAAGAGCTGGCCAAAGAGCCAGGTACTAACCTGGGAATCCTCATTCTGCTCCCCAAACATGCGCTTAAGGATTTCTCGAGGGTCAGGAACTGGCGGAAGGATTAATATCTTCAGCCTTTGGAAAAATGAAAAGCCAAGTTTTAAGTGAAAGGGGCAGTAATCTAAAAATCACCATTTCAAGGCAAGATTTGGGTGTGGTTGTGAAAAATCTGTGATCCGAGCTGATATCGCGGGCCAGCTTTCATCCTCGGCACAACTGTGACCCGTTTTCACTTTCACTCGCCCAAACAAAAGGAAATGGGAATGTTTACGCGGAGCCAAATATTGAATAGGTTCCAATGGTGACAAGGGCAGCAGCAAGAGTAGATTTTTTTTTTAATGGTACAAGGAACTTCAGAATGAGTTTCTCTATTTTTATTTTGGGCTTCATTGCTTAAGAGAGGGGATGCAATGACTATGCAACAAGACACTAACTGTAAGCAGATGCAAGCAGATACACACGATTTCATCAAAGTGCAACCAGAACATACATCTAGTTTATCAACCTAACTACTGAAATTCTAACTACTGAAGCACACAGTGTTGCCTTTGTTTTTTTTTTTAATGCAATATATATTAGGGAGAAAACACCTACTGCTGAAACAATGTCATATCATGGGCAGCTATCTGGAAACAAAATGAATTATAATGCAAATCAAAGACTAATCAGAAACAGTGTACTGAAAATAAAGGCATATAATTACTTACTTTTTTAGGTAAAAAAGTAGAATTATCGTAGATACTGCTATTATTAATGGAATGGTGATAATTAAAATGAAATAGAATGTGGAGTCTGACTTTGCACCTGCAAGACAAAAAAATGTAGAAATTTAGGAAAGTTTCTGAAAGCTTTATAGGAACAAGGACAGTTCTCTAACTCAAACTAGTTCTCTAACTCCCAGTTTGAATATTTTTGGACTACGATGCTTTTGTAGGCAGGAACTTATTTTTCAAAACACACTGTAATGCAGATAAAGTTGCTAAGAAAGTGAAAAACAGAGAGGACTAACAGAGGAACACTGAATGTCAACAGAGTCGAAGCAGAACTGTTCTTACCAATACTCTTGTCCTCACTCCAGTCGCTGAAGAGCTTGCTGCTGTAACACTCGGGCTTTGGTTTTGCTCTCACCTTGAAGGTGTACTTGGTATTAGGATCAACACTGGGAATTGAAGTACGATTATCTTCAACCTTGTGTAAAAAAAAAAAAGTTACTGTGTTCAATTACCAGTATTCTCTTGCTCCTTTACAAATCCATTTTTGTTTTGCAGCTAATGTATTTTGGATGCTTTTATGGAAGATCCTTTTGTGAATGCAGAACTTCATTAAAGGGACATAATAGCATTCAATCAGCTTGATGAAAACTGCTGCCAAAACAAAGATTCCAAGGCTAACACTTAAACTGACTCACTCCTATTATACAACATTTGGCACTGCTGATTAAACTAAGACTCAGTGTCTGGATCTGCATTTTGCTTTTTATTTTTTTTTTCCTAAACATCTGTGATTTATGCTGAAATCCCCTCTATCAGTCACCGCAGCAATGTGGATTGAGCTTTATCCACAGGAAAGTCTTCTGGGATACCTCACAGAGTGGAAAAGATTACCTGGAATAGTGCTTCACTTATATCGGATCTAAGAACCAGGTTTCCTGGAGAATGTTGGTCCAATACCAGTTTGCAGCCGTTTGCATAGGACAAACAGTCAGATAAGCTCCCTGAGAGAAGGCTGGCACCTTATTTCTGAATTTATCATGTTGTTTACTTTTCAGATCAGACAGACAGCCTGATTATTCAGATACATGACTGAGCAAATCCAGACACTTAAGTCAACGCCTTTTAGATATACATATTTTGACATACATGACGTAAGCACAGTTTTTTCCCCTTACCCTCCATCATTTTTTTTTAATCCTCTTGATTTTCTGGATAATATCCTGTGCACACCAGCAACTAATCTTGCTTTATGGCAATCCAGTCACAACATCCAAGACCAAATAAGTCATGTAACGGAGAGCAGCCCGACCATAGGAAAACACGAGGCCAACAGAGCAAAGCCCTTCCATACCAGTGAGAAGCAAATAGGTATTTGCAACACAGTCCATCTCCTGGGAAATGCTACTTGCTTCAGTCTGTGCCTCTTTTAATTGGACTCTTCTTATATATTAATGCTTTGCCATAGTAAGTGATGGCAAAGATTCAGAAGACAAGGCCTTGCATAGCTATTACTACCAGAAAGTTATTGCATGGGAGAAAAATCTAGTGAGTCCATGCAGCACTTTCAGCTAGTGCAACATTCCCATTCCCCTGCAGCATATATAATCATGCATTAAAAAGAATGTTTGAGTTACTGTGATCATTTCTGTAAATTACAAAAGAGACATAGGACAAAACAGGTAACTGTAAACAAGGAAAAGTTACTTTAATTGTGTGAGCAGTGTCCTTATCGCCATTGTGGTATTTCACCTCGTAATACAGACAACTTGCTGGGAAGGTGTCTGGCTGGCTCCATTCTAGACGAATGTCATCATTAACCTTTGACAGTGCAACTGCTTTGGGCGTAGCAGGTTTTACTGAAAGGCAAAATAGAAAAAAAATAGTTTTAAACTGTATAACTGGTTAGAAAAGAAGTCTTGTATTGAAAGACGTTACACACACCCTAGAGTGCAGGAACGGAAAGAGGAAAAAAACAAGCACCAAAAAGTAAAGAGAGAGTATTTGGATTCAATACTTTGAAAAACAAAATAGATCCTATTTGGCTAATTCTTAAATCAGAAATGAGTACAAGAAGAGAGCATCTCATCGTGTTGTCTGACCCACAGCTTACAAGCTGCACATTTCTCAAACCCATTGACATACCAGGAAGCTTCAGTTGCTTTGTGGTATTAAACTTACCAAGGGTAGTAGGATTTTTATTTGCACACAAAGGCCTGATTTCCTCCGAAGCATCTTTAATCAAAATACTGATAGTTGGATAAGTATTGGTGACCTTGGGAAAGGTAAAATTGAAAATGCATTTAAAGATTCCTTCATGTATAGAAGAATTGCTGCACTTTTCAGGATTTCCCAAGCCTTCATACCTGTAAGAATAAAAATATATTTTTTCAGCTTCAGAAAAATAGGATTGATAGGAGAAAACTTGTCTTTAAAACTATTTTACAAATTCTAAAAAGTGGTCCTGCATAAAAGTTGTGCTATAGCATATGTAAAAATAAAGTTAAGCAAAGTCTCCTGTTATTTATTTCAAGTTGCAAAAGGAATGTTATTTTGAGAGTTTCCAGTAGTAGAAAATAGATAGGTCAAAGAGTTTTCAAGAACTAAAACTGAAAGCACGTTCCAGCTTTGCTCCAGATTTTCCCAGGGGAAAACAATTTCGAGGAAAAAAAAAAAAAAAAGGGGAATCAAATCAATTTGGATCTCTTCCCATCTTCCCAACAAGGCAATTTCACTTCTGTGAGGGAACAGTTAATTTACCACTTTCAGCAATGCATCCCAGCTCTTGCTCAAGAAAGCTGTTTCACCTACTGCACTCATTTTCTCCCCAAAATGTCAGCACTCCCTTTGAGGAACGGAGAGGCTCTGACTGCCTTCTTCCTTGGTCCCAACAGGGAAAATATCCCTGGGGCTTCTCCTCCCCAGAAAACCAGGGGAACTGATCTCTCTGTACCACCAAAAAGCATAATCTGAGCTTCAGATGGGGTCGCTCTTATTTGCAGTCCCAGACCCCTTTTTATTCCTCCTTTGGGGCTGAGGAAGACGAGGCACTCGGAGCACACAGCACTGGATACATCAGCTCCATTTCAGCCATTATTGCTGTGCAGGGACTGGATTTCTTTGTTATAAGCAGATGTTTTGCTCGTATTTACTTCCAATAAAAACATACCTTTTGCAGGAAAATACCAAGGAAGAAGAACACAGAATAAAGTGCTATTTTTCCAAGTTTGTTATCCAGTAACTTCTGAAAAAAAACCTTGCATTACAGAAAATGCATCTTTCAACCCTCAAATCAAGTCTTTCACCTCAGCTTTCATGTTCAAAACTTAAAAGTGCCTTTTTTTTTGTTATGGGAAATATAGGACTGAACCTGAAGGAATCAAGTTTGACTTCCAAGTGTTTTCACATACAGCTCAAGCCTAAAGCACTGTGTACATATATACGCAGCCAGTTTTCTGCTATTTGCTGTCAAAACGTGTTTAAAAGAACAGCTAGGCTGTGGAACTACCACTGCAGTGAAAAAGGAAGAAGTTCATTTAGTCAGGTCAGATAAGACAAAAAACTAATTTAGAGATTTCAGAAATAAAATTTCAACATTTCTGCAGAAGCTACTACAACCTGGCATTTCACACAAAAAATTAACACACAGAAGCAGGCATAGATCAGGGTGCACAGATCTTGGTGCTAATTTTTCCTCAAATCACCACTCCGTTCCCCTAGGACAAGAGACTATTTATGGCAGTTAATTGGCAAGGAGAGATGATGATAAAAAGATGTTCTCTGTAACTTTCAAGGTGAATCCATTATTTACAACATAGAAGACACAAGCAAAACTACTGGTAAGTGTTATTAATGCTCCCATACTACTTTCCAGTGATTTAAGAACTGACATATGCAGTAGTGAGCAGCTGTGACATAAATTGCAACACAAGTTTGTCAGGCAGCAAAGAAAAGACAAAATATGTTTGCCTGGCACAGTTCTGACTCTTCCCTGCTGAATCCACAATTAAAAAGATAAGTAGCAGCAGTTATTTTTAAATGGGCTGCAGAAATAGCTATTACTTTGTGTAAATATTCAGCTTCCCGAAAAGACTCGGCAACCTCTTGAACCTTCAGCAGATTTCTGCTGGACAGGACCCAGCACCAGAACTCATGCACAGTGCTCTCGGATACTCCAAAACAACAGGAAAGGGACAAACAGAGCACACCAAGTAAGAAATGTAAAGCTAAAGAAAAGAGTTAAATGAGTTTAAGATTCAGAATGAGAAGTTAATACCAACCAGTAGAACAAAGTATAGTTGGTATCGCTGCGTGCATTTTTCCCGGCGAGCCACTTGCACTCCATGTACTCCAAATTGTGCCAGATGCAGTCCAAGTTCATAGCAGCAGTACCTGGAATACCTGCGAGGCAAGTTGGAAAGGCCTCTGAGATTTGCATTGCTGGCAAAGTCTTCTCCCCCCTTTTCAGAAGGGAAACATCCCATTTGATATAACAATTTCTACCTCTAGTTACCTGAAAAACTTCTAGCTCAAGCTAGTTCTCAAGGCATGACTTTGTGCACTACTCCTTAGGATTATCTGATATTGAATTTGAAGGGTTAAGGAAGGAAGTTGCTTTGGTTCTTTAAAAAATAGACAACTAAAAAGAAACTAACGTAATTGGCAGTTCAATCTTGCATTATTGCATGACCAGGAAAATACATTTTCCTAATGTATTAACATATTACAACTTATCAAATATTTTTCTTTCAACATGTAGCAACATCTCCAAAAACTAAAAATGAGCGATCATTTTAATCAACAGCCCAGACTGTTATTGAGAGAAAATCCAAAGCTTATTCCTAACTCCTGAGCTTGTGCTCTCACTGAAGCCGTGACTATGTAGAAGAAAATGAAACTGATTTTCCCGTTGCAAGAGGCACTTCAAAATATTTTTCTGCAAGCATACTTTTAAAGCCCCCAAGGGTTTTAATTGTTTAGGACGTGTTGTCGCAACGATCCACTTCCCCAGTTTTCCAGAATACCCTCTCAAAGGACACGCAGACAAACCTGAGAAGCTCTCAGATTCTCCTGTCTGCAAGGCGTTTTCACACATCCTGAGCCAGGATGCTGGATTAGATACAGACTTCTATTATTCAACGCAAGAAGCCCCATTTCCTTGCTATAACCTCTAAACTTCCAGTCTGCAGCAGTTCAAGGATATCCTCAGCTGCAGGTTATATAGAGGACTGCATGTAATAGCTCTTGCTTTTGGCGCCTTTCTTGCCTCAATCTACCTAATCGGTTTTTAGAACTCATGTATGCTCTTGGCATCCAAAATATGCTGTGGCAATACACATTATAATTACATTTTTGTGAGGAAAAAGCATAAATTCTTGTTCAAAGTCTTCTTTTTCTTCTATGTACCTCCTATTTCTAGATTAAAAAAACAAAAACAAGTATTTTACTACCTTACATGAGATATTAAGTAAGGTATTTAATACCTAATAATACCTCTTAAATGCCCATAGGACTTGAAGTGCCAAAGGGCTCCCTCTTGGTTTACACACAGCAGAATTGCCCTACTCAGACTCTCCCAACTGCAGAGCTTCCTAAATCCCCCCAAAAGAGTCTCAGCTGCTCTTCCCTGCGTCATCCTCTCAGCTGCAGCCTTGGATGGGCCTGGGTGTTGCCCAGGGCTACCATGGCCATCCTGCTCTTTCCTCTCCTACATGATAAATTCCCTGGGTCTGCCCTGAGATACCTCGCTCTGATGTATTTATGCAATATTTCGTTAAAAGTGCTCAGAAGATAAGACTATGTCAAGGATTGGCACGCCTGGCTTTTAGTCTTGCTGTCTGGAATGTTACCTCGTGGCCGGACCAAGGTCTCTACCCATCTGCTTGGCTCGCTGCCGTTGCTGTGCTTGCACTCACTTCTCACTTTGAAACCCATCTCCTCAGTCATGAGCATATCGGTCACACGGAACAGACTCCTACTCCATTCCTAGGTTTAAATGGGAGGAAAACTAAAAATCAGAGCATTCAGTGTGTCATGCACAAGGAAATTGCTACTAATATAAGAGTACCATTAGAATCCAACAAAAAAAAATGCAGCTCAAGCCCAACGAAATGACCTTCTGAAGACATGCAGAGGACTCAATGGAGGAAACTCAGAGTAAGTTTTCAAGGGTAATGCAGAATAAGCACACTACAGTTTTCCAAGCGCAATTTTACCTTAATCTTTCTGTGTATTTGCACTTGTGTATGTGACCAACAGGGGAAGACCTAAAGACCTAACTGAGATGCAATAAGAAGAATGTACATGAAGCAAAGGAAAACTTTACCAAAAGAGAACTCCACAGATGGCTGTTAAGTGGAATGACACTGCAGCAGGCCCAAGAAGCTCACGAGCACCCAGTTTTGGAAATGAGGCTCGTAAGTGTTTGAGTGGGGAAAAGACCCCTTTCTCATACGCTTTCTTAAGCATCTTATATTTGGCCAGGGAGATATCTCCTACTTAACTGCAGACAAGTAGATCACATTAATGCATGAGAAAGGAAATCAGACAGCCATTAACAGAGTAGACCCTATCAGCTGTAATGCAATCAGATCAATGAGGTGATAGAGGCTGGTTCACCCTGTCTCATGAAACCACCTAACGGCTCTTTTATTGCCCCTGACATTTGTTAGATCCTTCCACGAGCTCACTTGACATTTGCCAGGCCCTTCCACAAACTCATTGGACTGTTAGCCGAGCAGAAAATTAATCTACCAGGAGAGGTAAACAGGTTTCAGCTGAGTTAGCAAGTTCAACTGGCTCCCAGAAAGGTCTGTGAATACCCAGCCCATCCGTAGATAAGGGGATGTCAAAAATGAAACTTGACGTTTGCGGCGTTAAGGCACTAGATCAGCTAAGCTGCTTGAGAAACTGCCGTCTTATTTCAAGTCCAGGATATCCTGGAGCGATCAGAGAGAACACGGCAGCGCTAGCAAGGAGGCCACCACGCACGTCAGGCCGTAAAACTAGAATAGCACTCAAGGACAAAGGACTATTTCACGAGGCACCCTCGTGAAAACATAAGGTCAATTTAACTGTATCCGAAATAGCAGGGCTGCCAGCCCTGCAGCCAAGTTATGTTCCACGTTTAGCATTCTGGCAGTTAGAAATTAGGGGTTGAGAGAGTATTGTCTGATTGGGAATACACTGAAAAAATACACTCCATCATGGTGAAACAACTATCAAGCCATGAATCACATCAGTGATGCAACCCAGGGAATAGAAGGAAAAGCCCACAACTAACAGATATTGCAGTTGTTTTGAGGGTACAGATCTGTCCGGTTCATAACACAGGCCCCATAAATAATTGCCAGTCCCTGTGCTGGGACAGTGCAGATGTAGGAATGCTTTAATGCTTGGCATCGTCTCCAGGAGACACTACGCAGTGCCACCACAGCGCACACCGAGATGAATGTGCCTGCCTCCTCCTTGGCCCGAGTTCAAAGTGCAGGAAGACGGCGTTGCAAATTCACCGTTGTATCATGAGGGTGGAGACTGCCCTAGCTACACGTTTTTAATAGAAAGTTGTGAAAATAAATAATGAAGCAATTCTTTACACACTATTACGATTATGGTACTTGCGAGTTATCAGTAACAGTTGTCTTATCACACAGCCACAGACAGATTTTTCTGATCTGAATATTCCGCATGCTGTCATGACTCATTTTTTGAGGTTTGGATCCCACAACAAGAACTACAGGCTGTACTTATATGTGTACGCATGTATAAGCAAACATACCCAGTTTTACCACAATTATGCATTAATTGGCGTTTGGACGAGTACAGAGGAGCTCCGAGAGCCGAGGAACCTACTTTTTGGTTCTGAGAGACCTCGTTGATGAAGATGTCGCTGGAGTACACGAGGTCGCAGCTGCTGCTGACATTCTCCGGGGCTCTCCACGTCCAGTTCAGGTTGCAGATTTGGATGAATGAATAGTTTAGGTTGGATGGAGGTGGTAGGACTTCTGCTCCTAAAAGACACAAGAAGCTTGGAGAACAACAGTCCTGTTGCTTGACAATTTACCATCAATAACGCTGGCAGATTTTCAACTCTCCCATGGAAAAGAAGGCAACCGGCTTCTCATATTTGTTTGATCCTATCGCTATCAGATAAGCTACTGTCTACTAAAACATTTTTACTCATTACTGCTAGCTCTGCCCTCAGTCACTTAGATAATTATAGGAAACCATTCCAGAGCTTATTTTTAAGTAATTTTTAAGTAATTGCTGCAGGTAACAGTAGGGTGGCAGTGGCATATGCTTATTGAGGGAGGAAAATAAGTCTTCCACAGTGCCCTTGTTTTTCAGTTGTTTGCTGCTGTGAGCTGCCTCGTGAAGCTTTAGCAAATATTGTACATAAATTTTGCAGAGCAGCTAATGCCTTATTCAATCCACAAATTAGCTAACAACACAGCTTTTGAAAGAATCCCTGAAAAAGCAATTGCATTTCACAGCCATGCTCTAGCCCAATCCAAGCAAGAACAAGAACGTCAGAAACACCACCACCACCACCACAACATGCAATGTTTTCTATTGCAATGTTTTCTATTGCATATCTATTGCACCTCTAATGCTGCGCTTTGGCACCGTAAGCAAAATCAGTGTGGGACAAACAGTAATTTGCTGCCAGCGCAATTGAGCGGCACTTTTTTTATCCCTCCAAAAAGCAAGACGAAAGCAGGGAAAGAGCCCTGACTCAGAGATACTTGTCAAGACAAGTCCATCTGCGACCCCACTCCCGTGCTCTGACTCACAGCACACTCAATATTTGGTCACCCAGTTTGGAGACTATATTAGAAAGGAGAGAAGAAGGGGAATTAGGCAGAGAGGAGAAAATTGCCGGGATAAAAATGGTGTAAATTATGTGTCAGAATCAAATGCTCGAGAGAGCTACCAACGGGTGATTTCCTAAGAAAAAATGGAAGTGAGTTTTATTAAAGGCTACTGTGTTGTGCACTATTAAAAACATTAAAAAGAGGCCAAATAAATGGTTCTCCGGTGCATCTACAAGTATCACTAACGAAGCACCACCACCTACTCGAGTGTGGGAAGAAGCCGTCCGTGTTACGCAGTAGTTTCACAAACACTTGATACTAATGGCACCTGGCCTTCCAGGGCTTGCACATGCTAGGAAACCAATGTCAAAATTCCCGGGATTTGGGGAAGAAGGGCAGGATCGCACCCGGATGGGTGCAAACCCCTGGGACACAGGGGTGCAAGGGCAGAGCAGCAGTTTGCAGCAGTAGCTGCAGCGTCCGTGGCACCGGGATCCTGCACCCCCTGGAGCCTGCGCTGCCAAAACATTACGTTTAAAAGTCCTCAAATTCCTGGAAGTTTCTCAGGCATTTGTGTGGTTAGAGAGCAGGCTACAGTCGACATCACACGGAGCTGCTGTTTGCGCATCCGTGTGCACGTTCCATAGTGTATATTCACACGCAGAATGGGAATAATTACTAGGATCGCTCTTAGCAACACCGTACCTAACTCTGTCGCAAGTTTTTAAGCATTCAGGGATGCATCATCAGACAGGCTTGTTCTCTGAAGCTTTTCCTTTGCGAGGGGGAATACGCGATATTTGCTTTTTGTTTTGTTAACTTTTACCGTGGAGCTCACAACCAAAGAGAACTTTTAGCTCTAAAGATCTTACTAAAATAGAGCCTTTCTTCAGAGCACTGAGCCCAGCCACAGCATCTTTGCCTGTTACCTTTTCTACTAAAAAAAAATAGAATTTTTAGTAACAGCATCGGGGCCTTAGTTTACAAATGCAATGTTATATCACGTAACTCCTTTAGATCCAATTAAAAAAAAAATCAGCAGGACGACGCAGCTCTGAGCATTCTATTTTTTTCCTGATCAAGGTTTTTATTAACTACTAACAAACCTTGACAATACATGGTTTTAGCTTTATCACTGGTCTCATGATCCACATGTTTCCTTTTAGTGAATCTGAAACAGAAAGCTGGAAGCTCAACCAGAACTATTGCTCAGCGCAGAGTTAAACCTGGGGTACTCAAGATTTATAAACAAAAGAGTAAATATTATTAACATAAAATCTCTCGAAACCCTGGGTTAGCCCGTACAGTTCTGAGGTGCGTGCTTTAATGTTATATCTGACCGAAGATCTGCTTTTGTTCAGTGGCTTGGCCAATCTCAGTATTTCTGTTACTAAAATCTCACGGATACAACAACCTAGCAGAACACCTCGAAGGTCAGCCACAAAATATATAAAGAATGTTACTCCTCTCTGGGAAAAAAATAACTAAAAGCCACCCTCGCTTATAAATAAAAGCTTGCAAGGAGGCAGCAGCGCAGCTCACGGCAGTAACGCGGCGCAGTGCAAACCTGTTACTGCCCGGTGCCCTAACGGGGGAGCAGCATTCACGGCACCTCGGAACCCGGCTCCGTTTTGTCCTCCTGGATCTCCCAGGGGCTGGTTTTGGAGCCCCGAAGCCGGGCAAGGCAAAGGAAACCAAACAGCGCCCAGGCGCTCGCCGCACATGGGCGAGTGCCAAGCGGGGCTCGGTCGCCCCCCGGGCGCGCTCGGCCTCGGCGGGGACGCGGGACGCGCGCGCACCCCGCGGCCCGGCCCGTTCCCAGCCCCGATCCCGATCCCGATCCCGGTCCCGGTCCTTCCTGCCGGGAACGCGCCGCGCTCTGCGCTGCCTCCCCCGGCCGAGCCCGGCGGCCACGTCGGGGCTTCCAGCCGCCGCAGCCGCCTTGCCCCGAGCATCCCCCCTTCCCCACAGGGCTGGCGCGCTCCGACCCGGCTCTATTCTATTGCGAAATGACTTATTATTTTTTAATACTATTTTTTTCCTGCGCGGATTTAGCCGCGGTGCCCGCAGCCCCGCGCCCCCTCCTCACCTGCGGCCACCAGCGCGCAGCCCAGGGCCAGCAGCGGCCACCACAGCCCGGCGGCCCCGCGGGGATCCATGGCCGGGCCGAGCCGAGCCGAGCCGAGCCGGGCTCCCGGCTCCCACTTCCCGTCGCGGGGGGACGGGCCAGCCGGGAAGAGCCGCGGCCCGCCCAGGTAACCCGAGCCGAGCCGAGCCGGGAGCGGCGCCGGGGGCGGGACGAGGCGGCGCCGCCACCTGCCCCCCCGCCCCTCGGGGGCGGCACCGCGGGTGGCCCCGCTGGGGACCGGCACCGCGACACCCCCCCCACATCGGGACGGACCCTCCCGGTGCCCCCGCTGGGGACCGCGACACCCCCCTCACATCGGGACGGACCCTCCCGGTGCCCCCGCTGGGGACCGGCCGCACCGCGCCGCTGCCCGCTCCGTCGGGTCTCAGCCCCATGTGCCCCCAGGGCTGCTCCCCACATCCCGCGGCCCACAGGAACTCCCCGTGGCACCTCCAGCGTGGCCCCCACGCCCACGGCTGGTGTCTCCCTTCGCTGTCACCGCTTGTGCCCCTCGCTGCCCTCCCTCCCTGTCTGTCTGGGCTTCGCTGGGGCCACCGCGCCGCAGGGGACGTTTCTCTCCCCACATTTGGTTATGGCTCCGGGATCCCAAAGCAGAAAATCGAACACATCAGCGCGTCCCCTCACAGCTCCTGCTGCTAAA
The DNA here is from genome assembly GCF_059628265.1 of Tinamus guttatus. Lineage (NCBI taxonomy): Eukaryota > Metazoa > Chordata > Aves > Tinamiformes > Tinamidae > Tinamus > Tinamus guttatus. Next base: position 751,289 of record NW_028289621.1, read on the forward strand.
CCCAGTCACTCAGGCCCCATCAGCGCTCCCCTTATCCAACCCGCTCTCCCTCATTCCTGGAAGCCCATAACTCTTCCCATCAGGACCCAAACTGTGCACAGTGCCGCTTCGGATCCACAGCCCCACGACTCTTCCCTCTGCAATCTTCCTGCTTCTCCCACTTTCTGTTTCCCATGGATCACCAGCGTGGTGGCGGCAGCATAAAGCTGCAATGGGGTTTCCACATTCCCAGACTCAAATTGCCACATTTCCGGGTAAGGAAGCATTTAGGATAAGGCTCCCCTCCACAACGAGGCTTTTGTGGTAGTTGCAAAATTGCTTCTAGTTGTCAAAATAAAAGTATTAATCGTGTGGGTGCAGCGTGGAGGAAACCGCGGCTAGGAATGTCTCTGGGAAGAGCGCAGTGTTCCTGGTAAGGAATTCTTCCCAAGTCAGCAGAGCTTTTCAGTATTTACTCAGCTCCTCGAGGCGTTTTGCAAGAATTCATCTGCTTCTTAGAGCCGCTCATGTCAGAAAAAGGGAAGCGGATCTTTTTATGATAGGGTGGGGAATATCCTGTTTTAATGCTGTTTTATTTTCTGCTTGTTGTTGTTGTTGTTGTTCTCCTGGGAGAAGATTTAGCAAAGCTCCTTGTTTCTGTTACAAAGGGCCCAGGAGACCACGATCATACACGAATGGGAACCGTAGTTTCACATTCCGGTTTACGGCCGCGTGAATCAGGCTGCGTGACTACCTAGAGCTGGAATGGGCTGCGCCCGCCGGGGGTGACCTTTGGAGAGGGAAGCGGGCCCAGGCGCCGTGACCTCCTCCTTGCTTTCGGTTTCCTCGCTGGCGTTGGCTCCTTTTCCTCCTTCCCGCTCTGCGCGCGCTCGGGAGCGGCGGTTCCAGGCGCGTGTCCCGCGGTTCGCACGCTGTTGGCCGCTTGCCTGTTCCTGGGATGTTTTTTTGCCGGCAGCTCCTTCCCCATCCCGCTGCAGCTCCCAGAGCTTGGCTGGGATCTGCAGTCCCACGCGGGCTGAGCGGTGCCGGCAGTGCCTGTCACCCGCGTTGGTCCCCAGCACTCGGTGATTCTCAAGCACGGGGAGCCCCGTGTCCCCCCATCCTGCCTCTTGCTCTCACAAACCTCCTGGTTTGGTTCTTTATGGGGATGGGGACACACATAGACACGCCAGGGGTGGCTTTGAAGGGATCCATTAGATGTTTCCTTGGGATGTGGCTTCACGCTTGGCTCGGAGCGCTTGGAGGCCGTGCAGGGCACGTGCCCCAGCAGTGCTTGTGGCGGGGCAGCACGGGGTGCTGGTTTGCTGGTGCGCTGAGGGAAAAAAAAAAAAGGCCAATATATTTATTTTTTTCTGATTTTTGCATGTGCTTTAAGGCAGATTAGCAAAATGACTCGGATGTCCAGTGTGGCCACGTGATGCCTGAGTCTACCAAGGGCAGCCCAGAGCTGCGTGGGATGGACCCCCATGGAGTTGACCCTGGTGGGAGCAGCACAGCCTTGGGCTGGTTTATGCAGATAACGAAATTCCTCTCTTATCACCATCGACTTGGCCACCTACATCGATCTGAACTCTAACAGCGTTCAAGGAAACGCTGAGAAAGGAGTTTGGTGACTGTGGAGCAGCTTCTGCGGGTACCTTCGGTCTCACCTGGCATCCTTACAGCAGCTTCACAAACGGAAGGGGTCAGTTCAGAAGAGCCTCAGCCATTTTGAATATGGTCGGGTCTGAAACACAAAAAGCCAAAGCCGAGAGAGGAAAATCCCCAGGGTGACTCGGGGAGCCCGTCCCGTCCCTTTGGGCCTCGTGCGCTTCGAGGAGGCCTCGAGCTCTGCGGCCCCTGTGCTCAGAGCTGCCAGAACGGGCAGGTCCTTCCCCGGCTGCTGCCCAAACAGCACCGCAGTCCCCAGGTTAGGGGCAACCAGAACCCAGGCCCCCACGGGTGGTCGATGTGGCCAGAAGAGGTTGTTCTACCTCAAAACACACAGGATGTTTCTGTTAGTGGCCTCCGGGCCCTGCTCAGGCCGTGCTTAGAGGGATCTGCCAGGCTCAGGCCCAACATGGCGGCACTTTGAGAAGGACCCAAACGTGATGGAAAAAGCACTTGGCTTTTGTCAGACAGGACGGGCCAAAGGTAAATAGCAATACTAACTGACTTCCATTACGGTATTTAATAGACATTAGCAAACAGGCAACGGAATCTAGTCATTTAAGCCGAGTTGGACAGAGTCCCGCGAAAGAAAATACGCCCGCAAAGAGCAGAAATCAGGGTTTGAAAATAGGAACCAAAAAAAGAAGCAAAAACCTGGTCACCAACTACAGACTAGTCCATAGGAAAGACTGACTGCTGTCATCGTTTCCTGCCTGGCCATTCATCCTTGGCTTCTATTTATTCCTGTGTCCAACTGGATTCGCTCCCTGGTTACTCTTACTCCTGGGACCATCAGTCATGGATGGGTGGTCTTCATCCTCCTTCAGGATTTCCGAATCTGCACCTTCTTTTTGCCACCCAGTGATTCATCATCAACAATTTCATCCGATGTCCCTATGCATACAAAGGTTCATTTAAAGGCAACCTTCCTTTGAGGCAGCAGATGCAATAATTCATTTAAGGAGGTTTGAGTCCTATGAATTTTACAACAGTATTAGCTTCAAAATATGTGTTCTGTGAACAGCAAAAAAAAAAAAAAAAAAAAAAAAACCCAAACTGGGCTGATTGCAAAACTCATTTCTTTCCTTTTTTTTTTTCTCTTTTTTTTTGATGAGCTGGAACTGTTGCTTCTCTGGATCCACTGAATTGAGAATTTTCCCTTCCTTTCTTCAAATTACTGATTTTTCGGTAAAGAGAAACTAAGAATAAAAAGAATAACATTGTATCACAGATCACTGAACTCTGGAGCATTTTTTGCATATTATGGGGCATATTATTACCAACCCAGGCAAATGGAACGTACCATCCCTCATCTCACAGAGAAGAGTATACCTGTTAGGAATATGTAGTAGCAGGTGTTAAATTTACATGAAACTCATGTAGATTACATACAGAATAACTGAAATATTACATATAGATCATAACTTGTTCACCCTTGCTTGGCATAGCATGTTATTTAAATAAGTGGCGCAGTCTGTGGTGGCACAATAATTAGTGAATGCAACGTTCCTAATTGCAGCAAGAATGTCCTGTTTAATTAGGAAAGAGCTCGGGGCTCTGTGCATCGGTCACCCTCCACCCCAGCTTCCAGATACCACAGCCTTGATTCAGCACAGGAGCCTCCCATGCGGGTACATTGAGTAAGATGTGGTTTAACATGGATGGGATTTTTTAGCATCTTTTCTACTTAAACTTTCTTCCAGTTGTTTGGGCTTGGTTATGCCTAATTAGAGTCATTTCCCCCCTCTTATTCTGAAGCTTGCTGTGAGGTTAATGGGACTGTCTCTACAAGAGGGGAGATTTTAACATAACTTTCAGAGAGAGAGCACCGTGTTTATGTTAATCTTATTCTATATCCAAATGCCAGGTGGCATGTTTCCCGAAGGCTTCCAACCCAAGATAAACACATTACAAACTACAGCTGTTCTTGCAGCCATAATCTTCCAGTTGTTGGCCTCTGTAACTAAAATTCATCCTCCTTTTTTCAGAAGAAATTTAGAACATTGGGCAATATGTAAAAATATATCCTTGGTTGCAGTGAATTCCAGAATCCAGATTTTGGGGGAAGAGAAATGCAGCTTTTAAATTATTTGGCTTAAGATACTACCTTGTATTCTCTCTGCAGACAGATAAGCAATATGTCAGAGAGGAGAGTAAATGTTTACACTTTGCTACTCTATCCCACGCAGGTATATAAATCTCTGAAAGCGTTTCTTGTAAATAAAGTGCTGGCAGAGCCCGTGTTTTCTATAGATCCTATCCACGATCATCTGGCTCTAACACATACCGTTATCCAAAATAGTCCCGATACCGAGAGCAGCCCGGTGCTCTTAATCCTCATTGACAGACACTTCACCCTATTTCTTCTCCCTTTATGCAAACAACCGAGCGCTTGCAGAATTACTAGCACATCTGTTCTCTTAACACGTTACGCTGCAGTTTTGCAGCAAAAGTAAATTAAATTGTATGTGTACAGTATGTGCTCATGTATCTATCTTTATCTACATAGATAAATTACATAAAGAGTGCATGCTAGGCTGTAATTTAAATATTTATAGTAATTTCTACAGACCAAAGAGATTCACAAACGTTTCTTAGCATTAAACAGAATAGAAAAAACCAAACAATTAAATATTCTTCAAAAATATTCTTTGACTTCTTCAAAACAGAAAAAGGCAGCAAACAGGAAGTACCCAATGAGAGTACTAGTTAACTAAAATATAGGCATGTAAGTACTGCAGTTCCCAGATATCTGTGAATTAAACTATTTCAACCAGAAATAAGAAATAATCTGGAGAACTTATTTAAACTGGGACAATTTCATAAGAAGAGGAAAGAAATAAAGAAAATATTCTTGGCACAATTGCCAAAATACAACTGTAAAATATCTAGTGACCATCTCCCCATCATTTCTAGACAGATATAAAACTAAAACAAAAATAGGTTGGTTTGTTGCTAGTCACAAAATTTCTTGTGCTAAGTGGTTATAAATCCATTGGAATTTCTTACCTGCAAAGTAGGCAAACCCTTAGAATGATCATTTTTTGTTATTCGTCAAAACTGCGTAGAAGTGAATATTCTGAACTGCACTGCTTCAAAGAACATATATGAAACAACTGTAAATATTCCAATTGGATTTAGGTGGTATGTAGGTAGGTACTTTTTTGGCTGAATTATTGAAACAGGTTGTCAATATAGTCAATTAAAATAATATCTCAATTACAATAGCAACAATTGAGAAAGCCAACAAAAACAAAACAGCTCAGAACATAACCTTGCAATGTTAAAGACATCCAAAAACATGAATGAGAATTTCACTGGATTTCAACAAAACTATTAGTTTACTTGTAATATTTAAGAGTGGCATATTGCAAGAGCTTTTGGATAGCTGTTGCTCGCCACTGTGCATTGCATTCAAAATATGTCCTCAGTAACGACGTTTAGATTTTAGCTGGACCTAAATAATTATTCAACGTATCCACTATTAAACAACTTCAGTATCTTTGAGAGAAGTAATCTGGAAAACTCTATCTACCTTCATACCATTCTTTGCTGAAAGATGAAAATCGATAAGGTATTAACCATAATTAAACACACTAGTCTCTCTTCCTCTTTCTGTTAAGCTAAATTTGGAGCTGGTCTGGCACCAAAGCACATACAAGCAGAAATGTGGTCTGTGTGTTATATCTGTATTTCGCTTGCAACAACATTCAGGGAATTTAGGAATCACAAAATTTCTTTCTCGGAAGATAATTTTAGGTAAAATCATGCAGAGTGTACATTTTAAAACGTAGGCCATTTACTATTTAATTTTGACATAGAAATTAGAAGTTTTACATTTTGTAGATGCTATAGCCAAACTAAATAACCTAACAGGAGCCCTGTTATTATGGCATTTTGTTGTGCATCATTAAAACAAAAACAAACCCAAACCTCCTTTATGAACTTTTGGAACCATATTTACAGTCGATGGGATTTTGAAAAACACAGGCATTAAAAATGTTGCTGGATAAAGGAATTATTGATCTGTTTTCTTCTTCCTGTATCTGAAAGTGTGCTATTAAGACAGCAATAGAGTATCAGAGCTTGGGGGAGAGAAGGAATAAAAGAATTCTAGCAAATTTGCTTTAGCCATCAGCTAGACCAAAAAAATATCTTGCTCTTGGAAAGTAAAATCAGGGTATATGTTTGCCACAGAGTGATAAATAATTAAAAAAAAAAACAAATCTGAGTTATTTCATTTCAATGCACTGCAGTTTTTGTTTTTAACATATCTTGCTGATTATTACAATGTTTCTGGAAGGCATTAAAACACTTTATAATTCCCAGTTCATTTTAAGGTAACTTCTAACAATTTCTGTACCTTTATGTGTAAGTCTAACAGTTCATATCTGTGTGAAGCCATGAATGGTAAAGCATAAAATTAGTATCAAGTGAGAAACGTCCTGCAGAAATGCAAGATAAGCTACAACTGACAAGAGGCACAGTAAGCTCAGCTACCATGGATGTTGCTTTAGAATTATCTGTACAAGGGACGTATGAAAATGATAATTTCTGAATTGGCTTTTTGTTATTCTAGACAAGGGTGAGTTTACTCTCATTATATGAGTGCAGAAGGGGCATACGGAGTCCAAGCCACTTTCCAGAGAGGAGCCTCTCTTACAGCGACTACAATTTCTTCTTCATGTTCCCTGCCCAAGAAATCTTTTAGCAGCAAATATAGTATCATGCTCATTTCTATACACTCTATGCTCCTTCTATGTACAAAGTAGTTTTACATTTTATTATATTCCATTATACAATTTTACATGGTACCGTTACCATTTCAATTCATAGTTTAGCAATTCAATACATACTTAGATAACTGCCTTTCCATGTACTGTTATACATTTAACCAAAAACAAACAAACAAAATGTAGAAAACAAGCACAGTGGTGCAATGTCCAGGCACTTTCAATGTTGCTCAGCAAAATAAGCAAGCACCCTGTTTGAAAGCATGGTAACTTTTAGAAAAAGAAAAATGCTCATCATGGATTTTTTTAACATCTTTTGCACAGTTCCAAGTATTCCTGAGAAAGCTGTAAAATATCACTGGCATGTTTATATTTCAGCAGTGGGTCTAAGTGAACAGTAACCTCCATCCCCAGATGTTCCACTGATTGCACAGAAGACATGTAGGGAGTCATGCATCCATGGCGAATGCATCGTATCTTCGTGGTACATCTACACAAAACAAAACAGCCACAGATTCAGTAAAAGTCCAGTTCATTTTTAAAAAGCTGGATTATAATAAGGCATGCAAAAGAGATAGCCGACCTTGTCTTCAAAGCTGTTTCACAAAGGCAGCATAACAAAGAAATGAGAAAGAACAGTAATTCAGCAATTTCTGTAGCACGCATATAGACACTCTATTGTACAGCACTAGATAGTTTTCAGTTAAGACTACCCAATTTAGGAAGGAAACAATCCTCTCTGTGTGGCAACTTCTTCTTATAGCCTAACAATAACAGAATTGCCACACAGTCTTCTAAGAATTGCTCTCGAAGTAGCTGCTGCATTTGTTTTTTATCCTGTCCTTCATCAATGGGCTCAAGTTAATCTGCATTTACACTGCTGAAACTGAGATCACTGGCCATTGTAAACAGTTTTTGGACACCAGTATTCTGTCACTCTGAGATTTCCTGCACTTACTCAGCTGCAGTTCACCATTTTGGGTTTTTTTTGGATAGGTTACAGGCTGATCCAGTGAGTTACCCATCTGCCAAAATAGATGTACAGCCTGCATGGCTTTGGAGGCCCTGGAAACACTTAGAAAAAGGTATATTATTTGTAATGAGAACCCTAAATGAATCTGATTTCCCTTCTACGTTTAACTGAGGAACTTTGCAAAGGGACAAAGTGTTTAACAATGCACAACCATGCAGAACAATCTTTGTAAATACTATGTTTTACACTGCCTCCAGATGTCACACAAAATACTTAAGAAAAAATGAAAAGTGTACCATTCCTGGCGAGCATTTTACTTTGATGTTTCAGTTGCTGTAATAATATTTTGCCCATTAGCCAAAGAGAACAAGGCAATGGATTTGAAAATACATATATAGGTAAAAAGCTGTGTTTTAATAATGCTTCTTTGTTCTAAGATAATCTTAATTATTGTATTGCTTAGATGCAAAACCATGATATTTGTTTTAACTTTGAATATGAAGAATTCAGAAACCACAAAAGTTCCAGCAGCTGCATGCAAATTAAACGCCTTGGAGAGGTTTACTTGCAAACATTTTAGAGTAAGCAGGTGGCAAATTCCTATGAACATTTCTGAGCAAACTCAGCAGTGAAATGAACTTGTCAACGTAAAAGTGGGAAAAAAAGCTGAATGTGCAAAATGAGTAGTTGGGCTACTAAGAAAATGGTGGTATGGAGAGAATAGCAGGGAAATCTCATAGCAAAAGGGAGATAGAACAGTCACTTATCCCCATTACACTCCTACAGCAAAACTCATCACCATCATGAGACTGTGCTTTGTTTCCCTGAAATGACATTCTACTCACCTGTGCCAACACTCTATTTGATTCCTTTCAACATTTAAAATACGGGTCAATTAAGTTAGGACAAATACTTTAACAGTGCATATAAACAGCACGTTGGCTTTAGGCCAAAATTCAAAGTAAATAACCTTCAGAGACAAACAAAAAAAGGAACTTAGGCAGGATATAACAAAGGAAACCAAACTTTTGCTCTCAAATTTTGACCTGTTATTTATCATGGGATTCTTACCACGTAGAGAACATGAGACAAAACATGGCACAGTGTTTCTGGTGGCCACAGCAAGCAGGAAACTACCAGTTACACGACCTGTGAGGACTCCACCCTGGAGCACACGGTACAGTGACACCATGATGGGGCTTTCAACCCACAGGAACTGGGTTGTTAGGAGGTCACCACGGGTATCATTTACTTTTTCACATTCAGTGACTGGTGTTTTTACGTTTTGCAAAGAGCACGAGGAGAAGCAGCTCCAGGGGTGTGCGGTACGTGCCTGTTCGTGGATGATGTCAGAAAGCTCTTTCACCATATCCCTAAAGTTTGACTTCAGGCCCTCGTGGTACTCCAGCTGGTCCTCCTTAATGAGCCGCTCATTGAGGTCCAGGGCAATTCCGCAGGCTTGGATAAACTTCCTGCAGGTGAAAGCGATGAGCTTGTGGCATTACATTGTACACCAGCCCGGCAGGGAAAACCCTCAGCTCTCCTTTCCTCCAAGGTTCGGGACAAGTCAGGTCCTGGGGGGCAGCTCTGGCCCCATGGAGCAGGCGGTGGAGAGGGAACACTGGGCAGGAATGGGCTTTCCTTCGAGCCCAGGCTGGCAATAAGTGCAAAAAGGCACACGCACACCCGCAGGGTGACACGGTGTGACACAGGGTCACCCTTCCCACCTGCTCTGGCCCCACACATGGCTTGCAGGTCACAGATATGGTTTGCTAAAGGAAAACAGTCTGCTCCTTCCAACAAGCGTCCGGTGGGTGAACGGGAGTCACCGGCACCCAGCAAAGCAACGGGGGAGCTGGTGGGTGCCCGGTTGATCCTGGAAGCCCAGGACATGCTCTAGAAAGGCAGCTGGGGAAGCACATTGTCCTGAGGGCAAGCAGGAGCTGCCAGGGCACTCCTTATACAACAAGAAACACTTGGGCATTCAGCACCTCCTGATCTCAGGAGCAGGCAAACACGTAAGAAAAAACAAGCACTATATGCTAACCCTATGGTTAGTTTTTATTACATTAGAAATCCTACCTGAACATTTCTTTTAACTCATTCACCTTCTTAGCAGGATATTTGCTGGACTGGCTGTCACTTAGGAAAGCCCTAGCATAGGCCAAGGGACCAGCATTAACCTAAAAACAAAAGCAGTCATTTAAGCTTGAACCTAAGTTGAATTGCTGAAACAGTTATAAAAGTATAATAATTTTGTTATAATTGAAAAACATTATTTGAAGACCACCAACCTGGCACTATACAGGAGACGGCTAAAGTTTCTAAACATGAGTATTACTTTTTCTATCTTTTTTTAAACCTAAAGACAGATGGAGATTAAAAAAAAAGTAGTCTATTTCCTCATACTTTTTTCTTATTTCTGTTTAGAGAGCAATGCAGTCTTAAAGTCACATGCTTAGAGAAACCAGGTTCACAAAATGGCTATAGGTTTGCAGTACAATCTTCAAGAATTAAAAATATTTCAGCACCACCCACTGCAAACTAACGTGGAGATACATTTGTACTTGGCATTGCAAATACAACCGGAGAAAACACTCGCTGCCATGAGCCACCTGCTCAGGTACAACCGCACGCAGCAGGTGCAGTTTTGAAGGCGAGATCATGGCTGCAGTGCTGCAAGCAAGGCAGTTAATCATTTCTGAAAGGTAAATGTGCTGCATTGCCTGGGGATGACTCACTCCGAGATGTGCATAGAAACGTAACCTTGAACGGAGCTCAGGTCTTACCTGCACAGAAACACAGCCCTGCAACTTGAGCTGCAGCTGGATCATATCGACATCACCGGCAGCGCAGAGTTTTTGCAGCTCTGCTGTCTTGTCTTTTATCTCGTCAGTAGCGACATCAATTGGTTTTAAATTAACCTGATGTTCATAATTGACTGGAATTCTCTTCTTTACATACGGAAAGGAGTTCGAGGCTAGCAGAAACAGCAAATGAAGTTCATAGGTTGAAAAGCCTTTCAAGAAATGGGACTATTCTTCATAGCAAAAAAAAATATATATATATATATATATATACAGGCAAATCCTTGCCCTCTGAGTTTTACTCAGCGCACAAGAAATCCTGAAACAAGACTCTAATCTAACAGCATTACTTACTCATTTGTCAACATTTGCGCACAGAAATATAAGGATAACCTTCCCCCAACCTCCTCCCAAAAGTGAGAATAATTCATCACAGTTCTGACTAAAACTGAATTTCTGACTTGTTTTGGGTATTTCAATGTACTAAAACACTCTAAAAAGAGGTCCTGATACCTTCTGTCCCACATTTAGATGCTCATACTTACTAGTTAGAACAGTCCTTTTTTTACACTGTTCTTCCACACTGCCATGCTTTTTTCCAGATAAAGTATAAGGAGTTTCGAACACAAATCTATTGATATTGTGGTTTCTTTCAAATTCAGTCTTTCTTTCAGAAATTTCTTTGTCATCAAAGTAGGGCTTCACATAGGTCACTTGAATATGAGCATACTTAGGATCAAGGTCTTTAACATTTACCTGTGAGATAAGAGGATTGCTTACTAGAAGGCCAAAGGCTACGAACATCACAGATAATCAGTTAATTTAGTTAATTCATCTGCTGGGATCTGATGCAAATCCCTGCTGCTTTCAAGTAAATGATAGACAAAACTCTTCCTTTGACCCCAGCTGCGATGGCAAGGTGCTAAGGCCATCAGCTGGCAGATGCATGAGATATATGGAGGTCTGGGATGAGAAATACCTCACCTGTTGCCAAACAAGGCACATCTGGAACAGATAATCGTATCACCGTATCAATCAGCGCTGCACATGCCTGACCTAGTTAATCCCAACACAACCACGAGCTAGTGTGTATGCAGTACTGTGCCGTGGCATGCAATGCTGCAGGCTGGCACAAAGCAAAATCTGGGATCTCCAGCAGTGTCTGGAGTAACCCACAGTTGCAGCCCAAGGAGGTGCAGACCTGTGCCCTGAGGAAGCACAGGGAGCTACGGCTGTTCTGGGCTCCTTATTCAGCAGAATAACAGCAGGTTTTAGATGGGTAGGAAGCAGGCAGCCCACGCAGGAAGAGTTACACAAGAGGGATCTGTTTCCAGGGAATCCCCCAAACTGCACCATAAAGAGGGGGAATGAGCAGGAGGGTGAAAAGGATTTCCTCTTAGATATGCACTGACAAAGCAATGAGTAACCCTGTTTCCAACCATTTGCTCCTTTGGGCTGGGTCCTAACTCCTCCTGACAACAAGGCTGAGACGTGGGTTGCAAGTTTCCAATTTGTAATTCCCAGTTCATTTATTCCCACCTGGGAGCCAGATAGTCTAATTTAAAGCTCTGATGTTCACTGCTAATAGCATGTTTATTTGGTTTAATGCTACCTTGTTAGAATCCTGGATAATCTTTACAGTCTCTGATCCAAACTTTTCTCCATAAAGCTTAAGAAGTCTGAAGGAGATTTCCGAGAGGCCCGTCAGCTTGGGTTCTTTATAGATGTATTCCTTCCCATCTTCTTCTTCAAAGAATGTCTAGCATTAATTTCACACACACAAAAACACACACAAAAAACAAAGTAAGAAACAAATGGGTTTCTTCACTTGGGAAACGTTATTTTAGATTTTCTACTTTGAAAACAAGTTTATTCTAGCAAGAAGGTTTATATGATTGTGTCTTGCATAAAGTGTCATTGAATGTGGTTTGTTTAACAGGTTCCTTCAAAAACTGTATAAAAATGAAGTTCCTTCCTTAAGCAACGCAAGCATGCCATTGCTGAACAGAAAGGCTTGAATAGCACTGATGGGAAATCTAAACAATGGGGAAGGGGAGTTTGGCCAAAGGTTTTCTTTTAGGGAGTGCAGAGAGGGGCAAGCAGGAGAAAAGAACCCCACAAAAATAAAAACAGAGAAGGAGTAGAAAGACACAAAAATTGAATGAAGCCTGAGAGCAGAGACACATGAAGAATCTAGAGAATATTTTGTGTAGGCTGAAAGGGACTTGAAGCAATCAAGAATGAAACGTGCTGCTTCTAGTTTGATTCCTCTTGCACTGAGAGAAGTGGAACTTAGTGCAGATGTTGTAAATAGAGACAAAATGACACCAACAGCATCTGCCTGCATTGTCAATCCTCCCTGTAATGGGAACAACCTGAAGGCTTCAGGCTTTGGCCAGTTATTCCAGCTAGAAGTTGTGACAGAATATTAAAACTATCTCTCTATTGTTGACAAATAAAGCTGGCAAAGCTTTAAAACAAAAAAACTGGATCAAATATTGGTCATCAGGATACTACTTTATGTAGCTTAACTGGAGGAGCAGCAAACTAAACTCTAGCAGCTGTTTCTTTTTATCTGTCGTTAACCTTATTTGCCTTGTAAATAACCAAAGATGAAGATAAGACAAGGCCAAAAATAAAACTTATACTGCTGTAGCAAAAGCTTGTGCTCAGATATGTTATATGTGTAACAGTGGTGGTATTCTTGTGTCCAGGCTAGTTTCAGGGGTATACATCACCTCGTCTAGAGGAGAGGACCAGGAAAGACAGGGCTATTATCATTTACACAACATTTTCTAAAGAGCACTTCTGCATCTCCCCCAGCATTAGGGGTTCACAAGCAGAAGAAAACACATGGAATGTGGGAGATGACACATTTTATTGGACCAATTGATAAAGCTGGAAGAAAGGCAGCTGCTTTTAGGCACAGAATACTCTAAGAGGTCTGATAAGCACATACTCCTTGGAACTCCAAGCCCAAATCTTTTCCATTTCTTTTTTCCAATGACTTCAGCTAGTCTAACAAAAAATACCACCTAACCCTACAAACTTGTAACTGACACTGCACTACATATGTTATGCTCCCTGTTTCTCACGTAACCATTTTAATCTGCTGATGTCTGTAAAACAGCAGCAATTTTCTGTAAATTAAAATATCTGTTACTAATACTAGTTATATACTATATACTGTGGTATTATCAGTTATATACTACATACTAAATGGATTTGTGTAAATTATAATAATGATTGCACAGAATGTGGTTTTCTGAACCTTCTAAGCCATTTCCTAACTGCTGAGCTGCTTTGTGAAAATCCTATCGGCAGATCACAAGCTTAACAATAATGAAGCACTCCTAGAAAGGCAGAGAAACACTGGCCTCAAGAATGTCATATTAAAATGGTTATGTACACACTCCCGTGGCTGCACCCCAAGTAGGTAGCAGGCTTTTCAGCTGCAAAGCCTCACAGAAGAGCAGCTTTCTGGGCCAGGTGAGTGGTAAACTGGCAAGCTGCTTTATACACTTACTTGTCCATAAAAGGCCACTCTGAAGAAGGTTCCAAGCAGCCTCTTCCTTGAGTGCATTACCTCCAGTATCTTCGCATAGGCTCCATGAAGTGTTCTGTACAGCTGAGTAAGTTTCTGGAAATCAAACCTTGACATCATTAAAACAGAATTACACAAGCAGGAAATTATACATAAAACACTGGAAGCTACTGAGATATCTGAATCCAATCCTATGGGGACTTTGGACTAGAATTTTTCGAGAGGCTCATTTTTCCTTTGGAAAAAACCTCATTTTTAAACACATGCTTAGTTTCCGGTCTGAGAGGTGCCACTGATTTCAAATAAAGCCGCTAACCTTAGAGATAAGAACTGATAATAAACTGAAAACTGAGATAAGAAGAAACTGAAAATTGCGGTAAACCTGGAGTCTCAGCATGCTCCTAGACTAAGCCTTTAAGAGTAGAACAGTTTGCACTATTATAGCCAAAAAATCTTTTCTGATTGAAAACAGCGTAATGATATCAAAATAGATCAAGGCTTTTCCTAGCTTCAGTTATACAGTTGGACGTTGTCCTTGTGTGGAAGGGGATATGGGAGAGGAGGGAAAGTGAAGCACTAGTCTGCAGTCCAGCAACACCTGCTCTGGAGTGAGGATCATAGCAGGGGATGGGAAGTGCAAAGAGGAGGATGGGCTGGTGACAACTTCCTTCCTCCAACACTTGCTGCTGAATTATCTGCAGATTTAGTCCTCTATTTGAGCAGATCTTACTCTTTTTTAACCTTAAAGGTCTGAAGTCTTTACGCATTAAATGACATAAAGAATCAGTGGCTTTGATAAGGGCACGGGATGTAGGAGGACAGTAGTATATTGGGGAGAGGGAATTACTACCTAATAGGAACCTTCTCGATCTGGAAATGCTTTAACTTTAATGATTACATTCCAGATTATTGCTGGACACATAGTAATGACACACAGTGCTTTACTGACATCAAGCCATTAACTCATAATTTCTGAAATAAGAAAAAAACAAGAAGCTTTTTTAGCCATCTAGGAAATTACTTGAGCTGTACAAAAATGCCTACCTCAAATTCACGCCGCTTTTCATAGATAGGAATGATCAATTTGGAAACTTCAGAAATTGTTTCATAACGCTCTGCCTTCCACAGGCCATCTATACATTGCTCCAGCAGCTCCACTAGCACTTCCTATGACAGCAACCAAATTGGTGGTGTTAATAATAAAGTCAAAGTTGGAAGCTTCACATAGTTCAACACATTTCAGAACATGTTCCCACAACTCCAGACGTTTAAAATCTGTGTGTTCCTGGCCTTTTCAGAGGTATTTTAAATTTCAAAAGGGAAAGAGCTGAATTATTTTAAACAAATTTCATTTTTAATAAACCATGGGCAAGTATGTTTATTTAGCTACCTCCCGATGTACTTACACAGGTAAGAAATGTGTAAGAAATGTGTGCAGTGGCGAGGACATGTGCTGCTGAAGATCCTCAAACCTAGCCTTGATGAAAAGACAATCTAGCCGTGAGGTTGCAGGGCCACCTTGCTCAGCCACGTGGCCCACCTAACACTGATGCACAGAGATGCAGAATTAATTGTGAGGCCTCACAGAAGGATTGCTCTCCACTGTCCTGATTCCCTATTATGTTTTCTGGAATGTTCTGCCGATGTGTGTGTCCCTTTGTCAGGGCAGGACTGTATTTGACTCACGTTCTGCTCCTCCTTGAAAATTTGGTGCTGCAGTGCCCTTGGCCAGCAGAATTTGCATTTGCATAACGTGGCAGGCAAAGTTTGTGGTGCAGCCTTTTCAGTCTTAGTATTAGAGAAGTCTTTCAAAGGAACCAACAGCTTGTACCAGTTTTACTGACCAGAACTTTACCCCTAAAATCCTTAAACAACCTTTCCTCTTGTGAAATTGTTACAGAATACTTTTCCTTCCAAGTGCCAGTGCACGGCTATAATTTATTACAGCTCACACACAAAAAGATCCAAAGCTAAATCCTATCAAATCTTAAACCTACAGGTCTGCATTACAGCACCTCACCTCACTGTAATGTACATCCATCATCCCCCCATCTTCTTTCATTGCACCTTCTTCATCTATGTTGGGAGTGATTTTCCTGAAGGCAGAGCACCCACTGGAGAAGAGTTCTGTGGAGGACAAAAGCAAATCACTTTACAGAATATATCTCAAATGCATCACACTTCAAGAGCCAGCCAAGCAGTCTAGCTGGTAGGGAGATCCTACAAGCAGCAGGAGACCTGATTCCCATTTTTGCCACTGATTTGCCACATGACAACACAGCAGAACCCCCTTGGCCATTCTTCACGGCAGTCACTCCTAGTATGTCACCAGCATGAAGGGCAACAGATCTTTCAGCACGCTGTGTGGTGGTCACCTTTAATCAACCTAATGGGCTGCAACTCACTGAGTTGGGCAAGACAAGAGTACATTTCTGAACAGAAGATCTGAGAAAAATCTATTACCAGATGCTGGAAAGCTGGGTGGTAAGAGAACAGGCTGTCAACTACAAGAAGGCACATTTCTTTATGCACTCTCAGCTTTGAGTAATTTGGCCTACATATGTGTAAAGAGTGTCAGTAATGGAGATAGCTCATTGCATTCTCTCTATATCCCTTTGGACTTGTTCCTCTTCTAAGTTCTTGTTTTAAAGCTGGTTTTGGTCAGCAGCTTCCAATGTATAAATAAAGAATAACTAGCTTTCAATCCCCTCTGCTCTCTAACTATGTAACATACCTATCAAAAAATTAGTATACATATCAAAAAGAAGTTATGATTTTCCCACTTGGTTAACACACAATACATAATTTGGAGAGACTTCAAGTCCCCTGAGCAGGACACTCAGAGACCTTCCTGTCAAAGGGAATGTATGTTATCAGCTTTTGCAGGCCCTTAACTTTCTGCTACCTTTTAAATGTTATGCCATTTCAGCCATACTTCACCCATAGAAATAAGAAATGGGGTAAATATATCAACTGTTAAATAGATATTTAAAAGAAAATCTGCAAAACGGTGCTACTTTAGAGTGGAACAGTCTGCCTTTACTTCCTGTTTTGCATTAAACCACAACCCCTTTTTTTTTCCCCCCCCTCTGGTGGGTCATTACCTATTTGTATAGTTAGGGTACAACCTCATTTTTTGACTGAAATCCAACTATAGTTTTGTGTACCTATAGCGATACTTCTAGTGTGATGAATATACTGAGAGTCAGTTTTTAACAATTGTTTCCCCTTCTGAGCACGTTTCCTAAAGCGAATACATGCGAACACTTGAACTGAGCTGCATCCGTTCTTATTTTACTCAGCAAAATGTCATTGTGATTATCTAAGTAGAACCGATCAGCCTAGTAAATGCCCTTGCTTGAAAATCCGGATTAATTTCTTTAAAAAAATCCCCATCTTTTGCCTTTGTCAGCCCATGGTGCATTATTATTATTTCCTTTTTAGCTTGTTTAAAAATGCTCTACAAATAATCATTTACCAAATCTTACCAAATTACCAAAAAGATTCTGATCCCCACAAAACCCAAGGGCAAAGTCACGACACTGCCTTTGTGCCTCTCTAGCAGCAAGCACTTACTTTTCCTGTGAAGAAACTCTGCAACGAGGGCTGCTACGTGAACATAACACATGGCTGCCTGGAAAGTACAAAGGGAAAATTAAATGTCATCTGTACATCTGTCTTTTTGTACACCGTGGCTTTAATTACACAATTACCTCTGAAAAGTCTCCATTTTTCACATGAATCTTTGCCATGCTGTCCAGCCAAGTTTTGCGGAGCTCTGGAGTGCTTGCATAAGATTTTGCTAGACTGTACTGTAGGTCTATCAGCATTTCTGGGTCCTTTTCGTGTTCTTTCATTTGGGCAGTAGCCATGAGCACTGTACGGATTCTCTTTGTCAAATCTTTGACTTCGGAAGGAAAAGCAGTTGCCTGACACAAAACAAAGCTAGTTAAAAGCAGACACAGACATAGAAGGTGTTCCAGCCTTTGGCAAAGATAGTCCATCCTTACCCTTTGAGCCAATATTCCACTTACTAACGACCTGAAAATGCAAAGCACTGGAGATAACTGCAGCTTTTACTTTTTGAACTCACTCTGTGTAGAAGGTAGAGCATTGCATATGCAATGACATGCATTTTACTCTGGGTATGCAAATCCTATTGATTTTCGGGCTGATCTCTCCTGGTCACGCACAGGGTGTCAGGCTGGTTATTCCTATGCTGGCTTGAGGCAGGTACCTTGGTAACCTGCTGAGTTGGTGTGAGAGCGAGATGAAACTGCTCCAAGCATGTGAACGTCACGGAAAGGGGCTTTAAACCATTCCTGAACTAGCTTTCAGTTCATTTAACCACCGGCTTGTTAAGTCTCTGATGTGGTCACTCTTGACTTCCTACAGAACCAAAGAGCTGTATCTGTAGAGCTTCTCACCGTAGGAACGTAAAATAGGGAAAGTGGAAAAAAACAGTTCATCACAGAATTGCAGACTGTAGTCAGACCCCTCCTCGGAGCAGGGTGAAGATAAAGCAGGCTGAGTAGGGCGCGTGCAGCCAGGCTCTGATAACTTCTAAGGACACAGATCCCACCTCATTTCAGAGCCCTGCTCTAGGGCTACACCAGTCTCTTGGGGAAGAATGTTTTTTCTCCATGGAATTCCCCATGCAGCAACTTGTGCCTATTGCCTCCTATCCTGTGACTTCGGAGCCTGACTTCATCATCTCTACAACCCCGCTTTAGCAGAAAGCAGTAAAGTGTAGCTCCATGAAACCCGTTTAAATAATCATCTCTGCACAGAAGAGAAACGAGGTCTTTGTAGGGTATATCCTAAGTATAATTTTATTATATCACAACTCAAGCCCTAACTGTGGTTCTCATTTCACCTTTAGTTCACAGGATGATGACACCACTGTAAAATACTTTCCACTTTTTTCTGTCTTAAATCTGTAGTTATAGGGTGCACAACGGAGCAGGCTGTAGCAAGTGTGTATTGTTCAGTGGGTTGGGTAGAAGCCGTTCATTTTAATACTTAAGGTAGATAGTTGTTTCCCAAAGGAATAGGGAGAGCAAAGTAAAAACACATCACAACCACTAATCCCTGGGAGAGGGGGCTTTCTCCATATTGCTGAAAATCAACTAGTTGATTTTGCTTCCAGCTAATCGATACTTCTAGGCAGTAGAAATGCCAGGGCCTTCCTCATCATCCCTCTCAATGCTGTAGGTTCTTGGAAAGCTCTTTGGATAATCTTGAAAGCAACGTGCTGAGCAAAGCACAAACTGAATTACAGCGCTACCTCCTTTTGGCTTTAAGCCTGATGGATGGAACACGATCTTCTATGCAGCTGGC
Source organism: Tinamus guttatus (assembly GCF_059628265.1). NCBI lineage: Eukaryota > Metazoa > Chordata > Aves > Tinamiformes > Tinamidae > Tinamus > Tinamus guttatus. Next base: position 770,336 of record NW_028289621.1, read on the forward strand.
CATATTGCTGTTGGCATAATCTTTGTTTACTGAGCAAACAGAGCCCAGTAGGAACTTATAAATCATACAATTCCATTCATTAGCTTTACCCTTAAACACCATTTCCTTGAGTGCTTCCCCACTCTCACCCCCAGTAGCTGATAGCCCATGACATGATTTATTTTCCTCAACTTACCTTCATAGGTCTGTCGCTGTTGGCAAAGTTGTTAATGATGAGCAAGGAGTCCTGAAACCTTGTCCCACCACTGAGTGCCACATCGGCTATTAACTGGCTCACTGCAATTATTATCTGTTGGGAAAGAGCAAGGGTTTTATTTAAACAAATCCTTGTAGAGGTGTTTTACTGTCACAGTTATATAAGATGTTTATACAAAAAGATCACGTCTTTCCCACAGTGTAAGCGATGGTTGTTGTGGCTTCCCTGTCACATCTCCCAGGGACAAATAGTCTCCAGAGTACTTGCTGAACAGCAAGCTCACATGATCCGTGATAAAATGTTCTTAATACTAACCCTAATGAAGTAATTAGTACATCACTTTTCTTCTGTGACTTATTACAACCCAAAGGGTGTTCATCTGCCCATCTAGATATCTAATTTGCCTCAAAAAAAGCAACACCACAAAAGCAGCTCCAGAAAAACAATTCCTCCTCCTGAGCCAAAGGCAACTCTTCCTGCTGTCCTTCCAACCCCATCCCAGTCCGCCTCCAGGGCAGTGATGTGTCTTTTAACCATGATTCCAAAAAATCAAAAGCTTGGAGTCTGACTGGGCCAATCAGTGAAAGAGAAATTAAGCAAAGCCTGGAAATCAAGAGGATTTTTGACCAAATAATGGCTATGTTTGCTCTTTTCAGATGCGTGTGAGAAGTTTCTCTGGAAACATTAGATGACATATAGCTACTAGGCCAGTATACAGTCAAGCTCTTGAAATATGAGTTCATGAAACTGGAGGTGGACTGCTCTCTACTTGTTTCCTGTTCACTGACCTGAAGATGTGTTCTCAGAAACGTTCTCCTCTTGGTGAACTCAAAGTTATTTCTCATCAGGAGATACAGAAGGGCAGAAGCCTCATTCCTGGTGGAGGCCAGCTTTGATGTGCAGCACTTCAGGATCTCGTAGCAGAGGGCAGCACACATGTTCACCCTTCCCTTGAAAAACGCTGAGGGAAACTTCACAAGACATACACAAGCATTAGAACAGATAAATGACACCCATGGTGCTCAGAGGGACGGAGGAAGAGGGGTTACACAACACGCTCCAGCCTGAAGGGCCTGTACAAAACCTTTACCAGAGTTCTGTGCTGAAAAGTATTTGTGGGAATGAATCCAGGGCCTGTTTTTAGGCATGTTTCCTAAAGCAATGAGGAAGGGGTGACCTCAGCCAGGCCTGAGGAGCAGGCGGCCGCGGCGGCCTGGCACACGACTTCCCCCGGCACCGGCCGCAGCGGGGTTGGCACGGGAAGCAGAACAAGGAAGAGTCTGGCCACGGCATGTGGCCACAGCCGCACGGGTGGCACCAATGCTTCCTGGCAGGGAAACGGAGGCCGTTTGGGCATTGCGTGTGGTGTCCCTCCGTGGAAACGCTCTGCTTTCAGTGGCTGAACCCCTTGGCTGTCACTGAAGGAGCCCTGGGGTCCCCAGGCCTCTGCTCACTGAGGACACAGCGGTCCTCATGGCCCACCCGCCACCTCGGCCTGCCTCAGCACCACCTCCTGAGGGGACATGATGGCAAATACCACCAGGGAATGCAGCTGCATCCGCCATGTCCGAGCCTGGAGCCATTACCACATCTGGGGGAAAATCTATTCATGGGGAACCTACATGCCAGGTCAGCTCCCTTTTGGGAGATGAATCCTAAGCAGGCACAAACCCTGTTGGTGCCAGGGTCGGAGCGGCGCCCAAAGGGTTTCTGCCTGCTGAAGGCCTGGCCAGGAGCTCCCAGCTGGCAGGAGAACGTGAGCTGGAAAGTGCTGGGAATGGGATGACTCTGTGTGCCCTGGTATGGAAACCCAGCAGGAGCCAACGCAGCGAGCGGATCCCAGCCAGGCACAGGGATCCTAAACACAGGCCAAGCCAGTCTGCTGCAGGGCAAGTCACCTGCGCCTCCACCCTGCACGTTTTCCTTCACAACTTTTAATTTATGACCATTCTCCAACATGCAAATATGTGTTTTGCTGTAACCGACACTCTGAAAAGAAGGATTTGGATTTTAAGACAAACTTAGGGTATAAAACAAAAGCAAGCTAGCTTTTATTGATTCTTCCCAGTGAGTAAAATGGAGACAGCTTCCTTCCCAAATTCCTGGCACACATGCAAGCAAGCCACATTCATTTTAAAACCAAAACCAAACATGCAAACAATTACAGACCTGGGTTTTCTGCACTTTCTCAAGATTTCTTTTTAAGTTTTTTGCCTATCAAATAATCATGTTTAATGAAGAAGAAAAAATATTTTGAAGATGGAGTTTGGAATGCAGAGTAACAATGAAACCAGGAATTTTTTCTCCTCTAAAATCCAGCAGTGACAGACACCAGACTATGTGACACACCAGATAAGAGAGGGTTTGTTTTCAATGTTATTACTAGCTACGGAAAGCATAAAAATGACCACTTTGTCCCTTTTGACTGCCTCAAAGGCATAGTTCACTTTTTTTTTTTGTTTTTTACTTGATGTTAACACTGATACACTAAACCAGCTAACAGGCATAAGCAACTCTGAACACAAAAATCCAGTTTTCTTATGTCAAAACTTGCAGAAAAACATCCTTGCACTTGTCATGAAACACAGTGACACTGACTATTCTATTGACACTTTCGGAATTAGAAAAGCACGTTAAAGGACTTAAAAGGAAGTTTGGAACCCATGTGGTTACAGAGTTGGCAAAGAAAACACTTCCTTATAGATACCATCTGCTGGGCTCATATCTTGCTTTTACAGAAGTAACAGTGTGTCCTGTCTTAGGGGAAATGTGAAAAACTAACTGAAATCAAATTTTCAAATCTCTGGAGACCCATGATGCCAAGTGTGGATCCAGGCTGGCCTAAAACCAAGAAATCTGCCCAACTGCCCATCCTTGCAGAAGCAAAGAAGGCAGCCAACACTGCTGTCATCATTACTTTCCAAGGAAGCATACAACCCCGAGGGACTGCAGTGTCTGATCTGCAGTATCAAGGTTTGAAAGCTGATGGTGGGACCATATACTGTCTGGAGGTGCAGGCTTGGCTTCACAATTAAACAGACACAGAAAATCGTCCAGGAAAGCAAGGAAAGTCTCATTTGCTATGGGCAAGAAACAAAAATCAGCCCTAGCCATATTCACACTAGCACTTGGCTAATAAAATGTTCATAGACTTCAAGACTTCTCTCACCTTTGTAGGGGTGTCTCTCTTTAGCATCAAACTTGGTTCAGTTACTAGTACGAGTTACCTTTGCCAGCAATACTTCTTAGATGCATTTCAAACACGTACTGTCCTAGCTGGCTACAATCTTTTAGTTCATTAGGTGAACTTAGTCAATTTGGTGTTACATTCAAGTGATGCAGTAGCTTTTAGTTCATTTTGAATTTATCATAACTGTGCAACGTAGAAGCAACGGAAATTGCATGCATATTCGGTCTAAAAGAATGTATTCATGAGAAGCAGCAGGTTTTGACAAGCAAGAAGGCAAATGTTAGCAATAGCATCAGTCACAGCTCTTATGTGGTTAGCTTTGACTCTGCTTGAGCTCTGGGGATTAAGCAACCTCACGTGTTCCAGGGCTTGGGAAGTCAGAGGCTGTAGAAAGGTCTGGCTGCTGCTACCCTCTCTCAAATGCACACGAGCGGTTCCAGTGTGCAAGCACTGTCCTGGCAAGGGCTTTGTTAGCATTGTTGCCTCTTTGGGGAACAAATATCCAGAAGTACCAGCTTTTTGTGGAACTGATGATAGTCACTAATAACAGCTTTATTATCGAGGCAAATAAAATAATTATTGGAGATTTCTCTGTTTCATGGCATACAAGGAATAATAACTGTTGAAACAGACAATTTAACTTGGCCTTGATTTTAAATAGGATAAGTATTTGTTTTCTAAAACTCATCTTCTAACAGCACAAAATGGCGATTTAGTAGCTGAAGCACATTGGTGTCTTTCTCATGCATATATAAATTCTACTGAACCTCTGGAGTTATGTATTACATACCTTGCTAATGAAAGCTCTTAGAGAGGCAAACACATGCTTAAGAGCTGCTTCTGACTGTCCGTTTTTGAGAAAAGCAAGATGAATATCAAAAACCTTCTTCATGAGTGGATTATGACCATCGTTGCTTAAAAGCTGGGTCTAGAAAGAAAGGAGAGAGAAAAGTTTGCAGAAACTAGAAATGCCAGAAGCAAGAAATGACAGAGAGAATTTTGCATAATTAATCACATCAATTCTTTAGCCAGATAAGGAACAGGGACATTTCATAGTAGAAAACAAAACAAAAATATTTAACCACTTTTGCGTCATTAATTCCAAAGCCTCACTCAATTATCTGCACGAATTTCCACCAGTTCCCAGAGTCCCTTTAAATAAAAGAGCCTCTTAACAGCATAATTCACGTTCTGTTTTTCCTACTTGTTTTTATGAACCTCAACAAGAGTTTTGTTTGCAACCCAAAGAGAGAGAGAGAGAATGACATTAACACATCTTTTCACTGGAAGGATTCTTAGCTGCAGTTCATCAGTAGAGCTCCCTTGTCTTTACCAAACCTTGGCAGTTTGCACCTTGTAAGAACCCATCTCTCTTTTCACCTATACAAAGATGGTAATCCTCTTTATCCTAGAGAGGATTAACATAACTTGGTGTCAAAGTTATTTTGCTTATATCTACTTTTTCTGCCTAAAGACCTTTTTTTTTTTTTCTTCTAGACCAGAAAAGGAGGATTTGGGTCCTTTCCAAAATCTCGGAAAGTTCTTATTCCTGGGAAGTCCCATACAATCACCAGATGTGCATCTACAAGCTCTATCACGCACACCTGATAACGATGGCACGTACAAGCCCTGGGGGGTGGCCTCTGCTTGCAGGGATCTTTGGAGTCCTGCACAGGAGACTTGGCACCTCCTGGCATCTGGCAGGAACATGGAAGCCCTGTATTCATAGGAGATCAATCATCTCTCTTTGGTTGCCAGTTCCAAGGTTGCCCGGGCTCTAATTTGTCCTTGGCATCCTCTACACTTGTGGAGCTGGGTAAGTTTCCAATCCATACTCTTCATCTGAGCCCCACCTACTCCATAGATAAGAAAAGCATCAGCATTTTTCCTGCAGTATAGGGCACATTTCAGTGTGGTAACTCTGTTTGACCATAAAAGCAAAGCAGAAGCCCATTAAAGCGGAAGGGAATCCAGTCTATCCTGTGGTTTGAAAATCACATTGTTTTGCGGTTCGGCTATATTCAAAAAGAGGCAACTGTGAATGTCAAGCAACATTTAACTCTTGTTGCTAAAATTTTCTTCTGTTATCTAGCTATTATGCTGTAATTCAGTGTATGCATCCGGGCTGTTTTTTCCTTTGGAACAGGAGCAGAGGATAAGACCTTTCTCATTCTGTTGGTCAATGCATCTAAAAAGGAGATCTTCACTGTGCTCACTCTGAAATCCTTGTCCTTGTGACATTATGCAAGACACTGCTAGGAGCAGGACTCCCCTAACCACATTCCGAGGAAGAACTTTGCTGGAGCAATATTTCACCATTTTGCTGCCAACCTGGGGCTCTCTCCATCACACAGGTTTGATTCTTGCTGATGTCAATGACTGCCAAAAGTGTGATTCACAAAATGGAGAAGATTTATACTGGTGGTGCTGGTCCTGTCTGAACTGGTCATGGTAGCTGGAATGCCTTTGCCCAGAGACATCAGTGTGCAGCAGTGCAAAGAAATCTGGGCCTTGCTTCCAAGCAATTTCTGACAAAAACCGACAGTTCTAAGAATGCTAGACCTCCATTTCCCTCTCCTCTAGTCCCTGCAATACAGTTTCCTCTTATTCTATTTTCGTAACGCCTACACTCATGGTATAATGTCCACATAATTTTCCCTGGTCTTGCAGTTTAGAACAAATCGTAAGATTGCATAAGTGCGTAATTACTCTGAGATCCTGTGAAATACTCAGCATTTTGGAAAATAAACCAACTGCCAATCATTTGCCTGCCATTATCTGCCTCTCTAGGAGAGCAGATCACCAAAACAAACATACAGAAATAGAGCACGCATCTCTACAGTATTCTTGATTTCAGTGCTGACCTTGAAACTCTGTGTGAAAAAAGAGATGGTGTCCAGGACTGTCAGGCACACTTCAGTGGCAATATTGCCCTCCAGCAACGCCTGGTGCACAATATCAGCTTCTGATGTGCCTGCATCTGGGGATGGAAAGCAAATCAGGAACAAATGGTGCTCAACAATACGGCTCCCAGAAAGCCTAAAAGCTGATACACACATAGGGTTCTCCCCTGACACTTCTCTGCATGCTGGAGGATGAGGTAAGAATAGTGAGACATGGAATTTACCAGGTCCATTTGGAAAAGCTGTCTCAGGCTAATGCCACCCAACACAACACATGTCAGTATCTTCACTTAATCTCACTGTCTTCAAAATCTCAAAATGAGGCGACTCAAGTGGCCCCCATGGAGGGGAAATAGCAGTGTCTTTCAAGGGAGTGAAACTCAGCCATGTGAAGAGACTTAGAGCATGTCTTGGCCAAGGTCTCTGCAAGGGAACCAAGGTGAGGGCTGAACTTCTCCCCCAGAGCAGCTGTCCCTGCTCTCTACCCAAACCAGGGGGTCTCCCAGGGAATCTGAGTCAAGACCAGTGAGAGGGGAAAGCTACACAAGTACTAAGTCCCAGGGCTGATTTTTAAGGGACTGACTGAAATTTCTCCATGCCCACTTCCCCAGATTTAGAAATGTTGCAGAGATACCAGTGATCACGGTACTTCTCTAGAGCTTAAACATCCCAAAGCAACAAGGAGCAAATGAGAAAAGGCTGCATGCGGTTTTTAAGAAGCTAAAACACCACAGTCCCACTTCATTCCTCTGTACATACTGTGATTAAGAGTGAAGGAGGTCTCCAAGCTGCCCAGATGCTGAAGTCGTGCCTGCATCCCTCCAGGTCTGCTGCGGAGCACTGGCATCGTCTGAGATTTCCTATCAGCTCCCACATGCTTGGATAACCAGGCATCGTGCACCCTGCAAGGGCAAGCTAAGGCTGAGGATTTGGACGAGCAGCAGCAGCCACCTCACTACAGGTTACACGAGGCGCTTGTCTGGGGTCCTGGCCACGCTCCGATGTGCTAAGCTCATGCTGGACAAGTCCAGCAGGGTTGTCCCCAGCTATCCTGGTCTCAGCAAAGCTGGTCTGGCCTGCACGCAATGGCCCTAATGAAGCAGCAGAGATGCAGCCCACGACTCATGTTTCTCCTGCGCTCACTGCAAGGCCATTGCAAACACGTGCAGCCAGTGGGGATCCCTGTGCTCTCATGCAGGGCACTAAGATGACGGGATGCTGCTCTGGCTTCCTGCGTGCCCGGATTGGCCTGGCATGGGCACACGAGCTCCCTTCCTGCTGCAGCAGCAGCTGGGAGGGCAGGACGGAGCCCTGCGGCGCCCCGGTGGAAAAGGGCAATACCTGGCGATGTTTCTCTTCCCCACGTATCTGAAGTGGAACAAACACACTCTAGAGAAGAAGAAGAAAAAAGTCTCAGAGATCCTGCAGATTAGGAAAAACTCAAAGCATTTCAAATCAAAAGTGGCCTTGCCTGTGGACACACGCATGAAGGTTTCAAGCTTATGCTTATGTTTTCCTCGAGCTCATACCCATAGTCTCTGAAACCTCCCTGCGGGCAGCTGAGTGCCCTCTCTGCCACAGTCTGAGCTGCTGCATTCAGGACAGCAGCCACTCCACCTTGCTTTGGCAAAAGAAATTGCCTGGGGCAGGGGAAAATTATTTTGCTATATCCTGGCCAGACACCTTTAGTGGTGCATAGGGATGTGGGCATTTTGAGAGACACAGGGCAGACATTTCTTCTTTGCCAGCCCTGCACAACATGAGGTTTAACAGTGCAAAGGTGCAGAGTTTGAGCCTCCTGATACTCACTCCAGAAGCACAAGGACATTGATCAGTTCTTGAGGGGTGAATTTGTTCCAGTAAGCCAAGAGAGTATCTGAAAGAAAAAAAAAATCAAATGAGATTAAAAATCAAGCAAATATACATACATAACTTTGAGAACAAAGCTGCCAGTGATGGTCTCCTGCCTTTCTGGCTGCCCATGCGAGACACCAACCTTCAGAGATCATCTTCACAATGTAGAGGTAGCACATGAGGAGCGTCCGGATCTCAAACTGGTCCAGGCGGCTGCAGTGCGACACGCTGCTCCTCGTGGAGCTTCTGCGGATCTAACGGGACACGGGCATGAGGCAGAGGCCAGCGTGGCCCGGGTGGCTCAGGCTGTGCCAGGGGAGAGCCTGGGGCCAAATACGGCCCCACATGTGGGACAACGTGGGCACAGCAAGTGGCTGGGCACGGTGGCCTTCCTGCTCTCCCTGCTGCTTGCAGCCCAACAGCACCACTCCTGATGTGTTTGGAGACATCCCATCCATCAGGGCTGCTGCTCATCCAGCGGGCCCCTGTCTGGAAATCCTGGATAAATGGCCAAACTCTTTTCTGCCCAGAAAAGAAATGCTGGGTGGAGAAGGATGACATATCCAGCTAAACACATGGCAACTCTGCTTTCACTTCCCCTGCTTTCTAAAGTTTGCTAGAGCTTTTAAATTCCATGACATTTTTGAAGCCAGTTCTTGTCAAACAAAATAGTTCCCTAGCTTTCAAGATGCAAAGCAAGATTCTAAGTTTGTTTAAATAGATACACTTTAAAACAAAACGCCAGTGAGCAAAAAAAAAAAGAGCATTCTGCTTAAAAAAGAATCCTTTTTTTTTTTTTAATTATTTTGAGAAGTTTTCCCCTCCCCCCATTTGATGACTTAGCCAAAGATAACTGAAATACTTCTGGTGAGTCAATCTGTGTGGGAAAGGCTGATTATGCTGTGGTGGAAAGACCAGATTTTCAACGTTTCACCATTTTTTTGCATTCTCCCTGCAAGCCCTAGCCATAACCTTGGACAAACAGCTACAGCTAAGCTCTAAGCAGGACCCTTCTTTTTAAGCTGTGCCTCACATGTTTGGAGAGCAACCCAGAGGTCTCATTTGTTGTTTATTCTTGGACAGATTGTGGATGTGAGTCATAAGAAAACAGAATTAAACACTCACTTTAGAGCCGGAGATATGGCGCTAGACCCAGGACTTTGCAGCTGACCCATGCCTAACTACCAAGCTCACCCAAAGAGAACAGGCAACGAGCAACCTGTCTAAAGCTGTGACCTCTGCGCTGGTCACAGTGCTGCTTTTGAAAGGCTTTGTGGATATGATATTTATTAACATTAAAGGAATTCTCAGCTACTCTGAAAAATGTCCCTTCTAGGACATGGGAGAGGGTGATGGGGACAGAGCTGAGAACATTGATTCCTGCAAACCAGCCGGGCGTTGCTGCCAGCAGAGCTGGAGCACATCCTTAGAGCACTGCTGCATGCAAACGCTTGGGTATTCATGTGTTTGGATAAACTTGGTCCCATATTTCTCCTATTTCTTTCTTGTATTTCACACAAAGGAGCTGCGAATGCTGCACCTCCCCTGAGCCTGTCAGGGCACAGCCGGTAGGAGCCCGGATAATCTCTGCCTTACTTGTTATAAAGGCCAAAGCTGTTAAGGGCTCAGGGATTATCCTGGCCAATCTGAGACATGTGCAAAGTGCCTGGGGGAAAAATCAGAGCTGGGTTGTATAAATACCCAATTTCCATACATGCAATGTGGAAATAAAGACAGTACATGCTTTTGGAATCCTTGGGGCCAGGCCTTTCTGCGGTTTGACCAGTCGCCTGGTGTATATTTGGGTTTATGGTTGTTAATCTTGTGCTGGCTTTCCTAGAAGTGCCTCATCTTCTCTGAAGTCCCTGGCCATGGGAAGCCTCATGTCACAGCTGGGAGTGCTCTGCCTCCCAGCTGTGCATGGACACCAGCTCCCAGCTCCATGGATGAGGCTGCTCAGGCAGGCTCAAACCCATCCAAGCACAGAGAATACAGCTGCATGTGGAGAGTGTACTGCAGGAGCTGAGGTTTTCCTGCTGGATTTTGCCTTTCATGTTTTTCGACATTTTCAGTCACTTTTCAACAGCTGGTATTTTTAGCTCGGGGATTGTCAATGATGGAAAGCATACCAGATCGGAGAGTCTGAGCTCCCCTATTAAACATGAAGCCATTTGCATCCAGGGACATTTTTAAGCTGGCTTTTGAGGACACAATCACAGGCAACTCCTCCTCCCACCCCGTTTCTCTTCTGGCACATCCCAGGCATGGGCCACGGACCTGTGTGTTCCTTCTAAGCCCAGATACGTTACATTTTCGCACTGATCCGGGGAACCTGTTGCCCCCTCCGAGTTCAGGGATCCTTTTGAGTCTTCTCGCTTTATCCCATGTCCGTTTGGAAGTGCTGCTCCACAGGCTGTAAAAAATAACAAGCCCCACGATGACACCATTTGCACCTACACTCTGCAGGGCGCTGGCCCATCACTGACATTGCAAGGAGCAGGCGATTTGGACAGAAGAAATGGGGATTTGCTGGTTAATCTGGAAAGAGCAACCAGGATCACATAAAAGGGAAAAGAATTAGAGCTCTGAGAACATGTTTGTCCTCTGAGAGGTAGTTTAGGTGAAGGCTGTTTAGGAGGTTTGAAATACTAAGCACTAGTAATAGCTTAATTTAAAACAAGGAGAAATTTAAAATTTGGGAGAACTAATTTACCTGTATCTTTGTCTGCAATCAGACTGGATCTGTTTGAAGGAGATGCAAAATTGCACATGAATTCATCTCTGGAAGCCTGCAAAGCAAGAGGAGGCTTTTTTTCCAACAGGGAGACACAACACTTCTTCAAAGTAAGGAAGAGAATAACGAAGCAAAAGGCAAATCAGAGCAGTCTTGTAAAACACAGATGAAAAACAAAATCAATTTTCTTACTTTCATAACAAGGAGACAAATGACTTGGGAAGCTGCACAATGAATTCCAAAGCATACTGAGGTGAGTTATAGCAATTTTTTTCTTCCCCCTTTTTTTTAAATCATTTGATCTGAAACTATTTGAATGTTTTTACTTATTTATTTATTTATTTATTCCTTTTATTTTGCTCCGAACATGAAGGGCTGAGCCCGCTTGGGAACCACACATTGCCCTCAGGCAGACAAGGCAACTCCCAAGCAAAGTCGCTTGGAGTCTAAGGCTGAGTCCTGTTGCAACTCATTGCACTCGGAGGGACTCACCTCACCTCGAGTATGAGGCACAGAGCACAGGGATACATTAAATGACAGCAAGCAACAGGCTTGCTCCACAGCCAGTGCTGCAACCGGGACAAGCTCACAGGAAAAGCAGAATTAAGGCAAACAGCGCAGGGCCACAAGGATGATCAGGGGCCTGGAACATCTGCCCTGTGAGGAGAGGCTGAGGGAGCTGGGCCTGTTCAGCTGGAGAAGAGAAGGCTGAGAGGGGACCTGAGCAGTGTCTAGAAGTACCTCAAGGGAGGCAGTGAGGAGGATGGGGCGGCCTCTTTTCACTGGTGGCCACCAACAGAACTAGAGGAAACGGCCGGAAACTGAAACACCAAAAGTTCCACAGGAACTTAAGGAAAAAAAATTTAACAGTGAGGGTGCCAGAGCCCTGGAACAGGCTGCCCAGAGAGGTTGTGGAGTCTCCTTCTCTGGAGATCTTCAAACCCGCTTGGACGCAGTCCTGTGCCACGTGCTCTAGGTGACCCTGCGTGTGCAGGGGTTGGACTGGATGATCCCTAGAGGTCCCTTCCAACCTTGAGCATTCTATGATTCTGGGATGCTATGATTACTGTGGGGAGAAATAAATAGCTGTTTCTAAAGCTATTCCCAGCCACACAGGGCAGGGTGAGTGGGTCTGGGGAGGAGAGAAGAGCCGGTGCCCGCGCGTTGCTCACCGGGCTGGCGGCCGCACCGGGGCAGAGAGGATCCCGGGCGGCCACGCGCTGGATGTTCTCCAGGAGCAGCCCGAAGAGCGGCAGGTAGAGCTGGGCGATCTTCGCCTGCTGGTTCTGAAACACAGACGGGGAGGAAAATGCAGTTGAGAGCCCAGGGTTTCAACAGGTTGCAAGTTAAAAAGGAAAACACTTGAGCTGATGGTTTTTACACATTGCAAACTTGTTTGGCTTCTCATTGGCACTTGTGGAGTGGCTGTTAGGTGTCACCATTCCAACTGCTGCCTTCGGGCGGACAGGGACTCTGGAGCCTGAGTGACATTCCCGGTCATTCAGGAAGCATGACAAACTAAATCCCGGATTTCCTGACTCTCTCACTGGCACTTCATTTGCGCAGGCTGATTTTCAAGTTCAGCGCCCATGAATAATGAAACAAAAATATCTGTTCCTCGCCTTGTGATGACAACTGCTTCCAGTCAGGAACTCTCCATAGAAAATGTTTCTGGATGAGAGGGTTTTTAGGAATGGGTGTCATTTGGATTGACTGATACAGATTTGTTTTATTAGGTTTTAGAATGATCAAAGACGGTCTGCCAGGCCTTTTCTAAATGCAAGACTCGCACCCCAAATCCTTTTTTGTTAAAAATTGATTACTCTGGACTCAACAGAAAAGTTCAAAAAAGCACGCAAGGCTTTAAAATTGAATCATGGATTTAAACTGACACAGTAACTTAAATTTTTGTTCTGATTCATGGCGATAAAAATAAAAGAAATCTTGAAAGTGCCCATCGGTCAAGAAAACTGAGTTGTTCTATGGCAACGAACACAGGGTTTCTGCAGCCGGAGGGAGCCTGTGCCAGCAGCCTCGGGCACATCCAGACCATCCTGCCAGAGAGATGATGTCTCATTCCCAGGTCCATCCTGCACGAGCGCCAGGCGGACTCCTGGCCACATGGCCCTGAGCACAACGGAGGCTCAGAAATCCAGTGGGATTAATTTCAAAACGCATGAAGCAAACGGATGCTGAATTAATGTGAGGATTTTTGGGCACCCAGAAGAGCAGGCCACCTCTGAGCTGGCAAGTCACTGCTGCTGTACTGCGTCTGGGACCCGGCACACGCCACGGCTCTGCTTCCAGGCAGTGCAACCACCAGTGATCTCACTGCACACAAAAGCAGGCTGCATCCCGCTCAGCTCTGCTGCCAAACGGGCTGAGAAGCAAGAGGAGGGGAGCTGGTGCCAGTGCTCTGTCCCAGGAGGCAGCCCGTGTTCCCAGGTCAAACCGGGAATGCAGCAGATCAGGAGCAATTAGAGGAGCTAATTTGGAAGCAGAGATTGGCTTGCAGTTTATAGCAAGGACCACCTGTACCTGCACAGGTAGTTCAGTGCTTTCAAGGTCAACAGGGTTCAGCATCAAGGAAGGGACCAAGTCCATCCCCGAGCTCTTGTGGTGCCATCACAAGCTAATGCTCTGCCTGGAGAAAGCTGCAGAGCGACCCAGCGGAAAGACAGCATCCCATGGGAATGCTCTGATTTACTAATTAGTAAAACATGCAGTTAACTTGTAACAGAGATCAGTTCCATATTCTAATTAGAGTATAATAATACAGGATATTAATTTAACCCCAAGTCCAGAGCACTGATGTTGCTTAATTTTGAACAGCCTCCTGGCTAATGGTAGCTCAAGTTCCTTATTGGCTCAGAGCTTTATTACCTAAATCCTCAGCATGGGTTAGAGTAATGAGCAGTCTGCAATGAGCAGACTGAATTACTTGTTTTCCTGGATCATTCCTAGAACTATTACTACACCACCATAACCATCAGCAACTTAGAACAGTGCTCTAAAAGGCAACTAGAGCACCCTAAAATGCACCATGCAAAATCTAAAACTCTGATGTGCGTCTTTGCAGGAAATTCAATAACACTATTTTTAAAATCCAACAAAACATGCCCGACCTTGTGCTGGTATCTGTTGTCGAAGGCGTGCTTTATCAAGAGATTTTTTAAGACCGCGATGGCCGTACATCTGATATCGTAGTTGTCCTGCAAGGCGACGGAGGCTTCTCGGAGAAGCATCCCCACCAGGAAATGATGCCGGCAGTACTCGTCCGTTAAACTGTATTCGAGATTTACATCTGAAAGAAACAGCAAGACAACGGTTAAGGGAACTGTTCCTAGAATCTATTCAGAGCAAGACAGAGGGGTCCTGTAAGCCAAAACAGTTCATAAGGCCTGTTCATACCTCGCTCTCCTACAGTGCAGGAACCCTTTAATAGGTTTGAACTGAGTACAGCCTTTTCTCCCAGGAGATTAAGCCATATCAAAGATCCTTCCTTCCTCCAGTTGAGGATAATCATTAATTTTGGCCCCTCACAGTTTCAGCAGCAGCTAAATGAAGGCTGTCTATGGTGTCAGGCTTTTCAAAGACTAATTGTAACACCAGAGATGGCTGAATCATGTAGGGACAGCTCTGCTTGCTGCCTGGGGACAGCTTTACTCCTGACAGGGGGTGATCTGAATCCCCAAACTGCCCGGAGGGGTAACGGGCCGAGCAGAGGGTGCATTTGTGACGGTCACCAGGAGACGTGTCCCTTTTAGCCAGGGTCAGAGAGCGGAACGGAGGCAAATGCAGCTGCTAAGCCTGAGGGATGCAAACAAGGACAGGGTGCCAAGTGACCACTGCTGTGGCTTCCAATAGATTATACGGCCGGGCTTTCCAATCCCCCTGTGAGGAGCCAGGGCTGGATGCCAGCAGCTGCTTGCCACAGACTGTGAGAGTTCATTAACAGATGTTACAAGCTGCATGGACTTAGAGAAGGAAGGCAGCCCATCATCTAACCACCTTAGCTTAACTGCTGCCTCCTGGAGAGGCAGGCAACACCCACACTGTGCCCAAAGCAGGGGCTGCTGCAAGGGGAAGGCATCACTGCCACCAACTCGCTTGGATAAGGTAGGGAGAAGCGACGGAGCCAGATTGTGCGCTCGGGCTGCTAGGAATGAGCTTGCCCTGACACTGTTACCTCTTTTGGGCAGCTCAAAAGAGATCACAGCTCCTTGGGCAGAGTCTGATCACGGTTTCAAGGGGCAAAGCTTGTGGCAGTTAAGTCTCCCGGAGGGATAACCCCAAAGCTGCGCGTTCTTTCCCCAAAGGGAACAAATGCCGTGTGCTCTGCTTGGATGGTTTCTTGAAAACCCCACAGGTGTAAAAGTTTCTCTGTGGTGAGACATAATGCACACACAGAGCTTTGAAAATCCCAGCCAAAGGGTTCCAGCAGCTCTGTCCTGTTGCTACAGAAGATATTTTTAAGTTGATTGATTCATAAGTAACATTTACTGGTTTGTGAAAGTCTCATTCAGAGGAAAGGGAAAGCAATCTGGAGCATTATCTAACTTTCATTGTTAGTCATTTTGCAAATGCCTAAGTGTCACACATCACGGCTGTTTCATTAACTGGATGCAAGCTAGTTGATTGGTGGCTGCATATTTAATTTGACATTAGAGCATTCAGTGAACCTGAGGCAAATTGTTCCACAGCAAATGAAAAAAAAAAGTCTAATTTATGTGTAAAAAGGGACAAATAAAAAGATGGCAAAACTTAACAGGAAGAAGCAATGCTCCAGATCTTGAAAAATGGGACAGCACTTCATGTTTTCACATTACTTGTAAGGCTATTGCTTAACCTCCAGCTTTCATCAATCTCTTGTCCTTTTGCCATGGCAGGATTGCAAAAACGACTCCGTGCTGCTGTTGCGAGGCCGGGCTGCAGGGTCTGCTGGGGCTGATGGAAGCCGCCTGTCCCCAGGCGAGGCCGCAGAGCAGCCGGCACCCTCCTGTTAGCGGAGGCTTTTCCGAGACGCTGCTCCAAGCTGCCTTGGAGCCTCGGCAGGATGTGGTCACAAGGACGTGCTCTGCCCGCTGCCTTCCTGCACCGATTCTGCGGCAGGAACCCCGGGGGCTGCTCCTGTTTGCAGTAAGGGAATAGCAGAGGGGATCAGCGGGCACGTTCCCCCTCCTGTCGAGCAAGCCCATCTCCTCTGTGATGAGAGCACGGCAATCCATGGCTCTAGGGGCTCCTGTAATCCCAGGCCTGATCACGAAAACAGATGAGTTTGCAACAGAGATGCCCCATTTCAAGTCTCCACCGTGGCAGTCAGAGCACGAGCACCACCCAAAGGGGCTTCTGCTGAATGAGGATTGACCGCTCTGCTGTCAGAGAGGCAAGCGAATGGCATCATTGCCCTTATTTTAAAATATACGTTTTAAAAATAAAACCTCACCTGGCAAGTGCCTAGTCTTAGTAAAACAGAGGAGAAAAGATGAGCTGCTCCTGCAGCTTTTCAGATTATCTATTGCAAATGCAGAGCTGAATGCTAACCAAGAAAAAGCGTTTGTAGGTTATCGTGCTACAAACACGCAATGAGCGGGCGCTGGGGCCACTTTTAGCATTGCACTTTTTTAAGCTATGCCAGACATGTAGCCAAGCTGATGTGAGTGTAAACAGATTAGCAGATGGCTCAAAAAGCTCAGAGAACATGCCACAAGAGGGGAAAAATGTGAGTTATTGTTGCCCCAGCCACCTGGATGTAAAGGGAAGCATTATGGGATTTGTATGACTGCACCCTAAGGCTCTGCCAAGCATCCCATTGCTTCCATCAAAATAAATCCACTAAGCTTTCACATGGAAAGATGCTAAAATTCACTCTCATCTCCGGTATTTGGCCAGCCTGTGAGCACTCAAACTTTGTAATCTTTGGTGTGTATTTCTAGCACAGATGAGGCATCACGACCCAGAGAGAACGTACATCCACACCAATCTTAGGGAGCCGGCCAGGAACGCTCCCGGCTCAGGGCTCTGTCCTTACTGCCACTTGCAGCAGCTGCAGCCAACTGTGTAGTTATCCAGCGTCGACCCAGGTCCTCAGCACCCCGCTCTGCCCTGCGGCGAGCAGGACCACGCGGGACACGGCGAGGCCGCGAGCCGAGGCCGGGCACACGGCAGCACCGCACGTACCCACACGCTCGGTATGTGCCGGAGGCTGGCGCGGGCCCAAGCTTGAGCACAACCCCGAACGCGGAGCGAGCGGCTACGCTCTTGTTCCAAGGTGAAAGCAGGAGGGATCTAAATCTTTTGGCCACAGAGAGAGCTGGCAGCAGAGCAATGAATTGGATCTGTCCTCCTGCTGCCCTGATCAACGAGACATCCTGCCTCTTGGGAAATGCTGATGGTTGCGGGAGCAAAGGATTGCACTTGTACTATTTAATATAGGTACTGTAATAAAGGCAATTTCTTTTGGACACTGTTAATCTGATGCAAATTTAAAGACAGAAAATACTGAAAGGACTGATTGCAGACCAGTCCGGAGCTCAATAACTTATAAGCAGCAAGGCTGTATCTTTTCCCATGATTAATGTAAATCAGGCTAACCAAGACATACATTTATTTGACACTAATCCCAGTTCCACCTGGTCAGAAGGCTTTGAGAGCAATAAATTTCAGCTTTCTAGACAGTCTCTTGAGGAATTACCTACCTTGAACTCGCTGCAGCTTGGGTTTAGAAAATGTCATTGGTAAGTTCAGAGGAATGTAATGCTCATGGTTGCAAATGGTTTGAAGAAATTCAAACTTGTATTCAACCAGGAGCTGAGGGGGGGAAAAAGACAAATAAAATATGGTCACAGTTAGACCCATTTGCTCTCAGTTCAGTGTGTTTCTTGCACAGAGAGTCCAAACCTCAGTAATAATCAGCAGATTTTTCTCTGGTCCTTTGAAGTGTCACTGCATGCAACTGTCACTTGAGACAGGCAATTCTTTTATTGTCCAGACTTTCCCTCTCACGCATCCATTACCTTTGCCATCTGTACCATTAACCAAACCCTCCTTCAGTTCAACTGCTTTGACTCTTTATATTGTTTTAAAGCATAGATGCATATGGGCTCTTGGCCCAGATAAAGAGGTCTCTGCCTCCAGAAGATGCTGCAGGAATTGTGTTAAAAGGGCCTCCAGGAGGGTTATAAAATAATCCTTGCAAAGGTTTGACTGCTGCAGATAAGTACAACTGCAAGCCATCTTTCAAGAAATACCCTGCTTACCTTAGGGTCTTTTGGGCTGAATCCAGAAATGTAATCATTTATCAAGTTAAAAACAAATCCTCTATCCATAAAGGTCAAACAGCGCTGCAAAAAGCATAACAACAAGTGAACAATTATTACAGAAAACAATAGTCTTAAATGTTCTCTGCACTACCACCCTGCCGGCAGTCAAATTTGATCTCCTCCAGGCTGCTGCTCACTTCCCAAAATTCACTGAACCGATTCTCTGAAACTACTTGGATGACCTCACTTAGGTCTCTAGTGGACAACAGAAACACTTAAAATGAGAGCACACATATTTCATCTCAGGTTTTGAACAGCTGTTGGGCATGACTAAAAACCCCAGATAACATATGGGGGATCATAGCTTCTTTCTGTCCCTCTGAAAGTCAACCCCCTGATTTTTCAAGTCTGAAGAAACTGCTGAGATGATTGAGTACAAACATCTGTTTGCTCGTTGCTTACTTCTAATCGTTTTTTCCTTAAAGCCTGGGAGAAGGAAAGAAATTGCTGACCTTCAGGAAGTTAGCCAAGCTAAAATTGACATTCCTGGACTCCTCGGGAATTTCATTATAGCGAATGGTCACATGAGGAACGATGGCAAGCAGCAACGAATGCAGGGCATGCTGGTAGGAGTCAGGGAAGCGCTGGCCTCTGGGGAGCTGAAACCAAAGGCATGTCATATAGCAAACAGCACTGAGTGCAGGCATAAATTTCCTTTAGCATTTGTTTAGGTTATTTCCTAACAAAACATCGACACAGAGAGCACTGGCTGAAACTCCAGTAGCCAGCATCAGAAAAAGAGGTTGCACAAACCGCAACAAGCTTGTGAACTTTAAAATTATTATGGGAGAGGAAAGGGCAAAAGGAAAAACAAAGGAAAAATAAAAAGAAAAATAAGAAAGATCTGACTAGCTTTTCAGCTTGTCAGAGCTTGTATAATGGAAGAGAATTACAGATTTTTTTTTTGCAATAATTTTGAGGGAGTTAGTTTGTGATGGCTCCATTATGTAGAAAACTAATATAGGAAAATAATACATTTTTACCTTAATTTTGTTTTCTTCCAGTAAGTATATTGCCATCGACTTTGCCAGTGCTTCAAAGAAAAACCAGGAGTACTGGAAAAAGCAAAAAACACTCTTAAACTTCTCAGTGTGACTGACTGTGTTTGACTATGTGGGGAAGAAATGGTGTATGAAGGAGGGTTTGGATTTAAACAGACCTTTAAACTAAACTCCTCGCTTCTTGCCATGTCCCAAATAAGCCTTTTTTTTTAACTACTGACCTTGAGCAGCTTATTGATGGCTAGAAAATCCGCCGATTGCTTCAGGATGGTGGCCATGGAAAGGCCCAGGATCTCGTGGGTGAGCTTGGCCTGCGTGGCGCTGGGTTTCTCGGCGCGGAAGGCGTACTGCGAGGCAGGAGGGACGGCGTGAGAGCGCGCGGGCACCCGGCGCGGGGACACGCGGGGCGGCAGGGGGTTGTGACCCACCTTTAGGAAGGAGCGCAGGTAGTGCTCCAGGCCTTCCTCGTGGCACTTGGACACGATGTGCAGGAGGACCCTGAGGAAAAACACCGTTTGGGTTCAGCATGCGGCAAGTTCCTGGGGCTCATGGACGCAGTGGCTGCCTGGGCCTTATTCAACCCCCTAAACCCCATCCCTGGTGTGCAAAGAGCCCAGTTTTCCAGCCGACAGCTGGGATTTTCTCCAGCCATCCCTATCTGCTGCCTCTTCTGCATGTGTGGCTGTGCCGTCCCTGCCGTAGCCCCTCAACGAAGCATGTGGAGCCGAGCTTCCCAAATCCTTTTCCCCACTTTCGGATGAGGTGTCACCTGCACTACATGTTCTCCACCTCAGAGGTGAGGTGGAGGCTGCCACCACCTTTTCCCTCAGGGTGTGCCAGGATTAACATCCTGCGGCAACTCCAAATTACTCACAACTCAGTATCAGGCACCTGAGCACACTCAGGCACCAGCTACATCTAAAAGAAACAGATTAATTTGTCTGCACCTGGTTCTCCGGTGTCACCCAAGAATGGCTTTATTGACAGGGCTGCTAAGTGCAGAGCAAACGCTCGGGATTCCTCCACACCCTGCAGCTTATCACACACTGAGCCTGTCTTCACCCTAAGCCTTTCCTAATGCTACTGGGAGTGCTAATTAACAACTGTAACACTAAAAAAAAAAAAATCCACAAAACCAATACAAAAAGCCCACAAAACCTCTGCTGAGAAAGGGGAAAATGTCTCCATGGTTGTTACACTCTGACTTTTCCCTGAATCTCCTGAATTGATTAACTCTGAAGGCTACTTTTTACTGAGTTTATAGCATGTGTATCCTCCTCACTCCCTGCTATTTGCTATATCGTTTTCTCACTGTTGTCTCACAGTTCACTGGGGACAAGCGGGTGGTGGAGAACTCCAGGGACCTTCACGGAGGTGCCAAGCACCCGGCTTCCTTCACCAACCCCGGGGATTCACATTCTCCCTGCAGTCAAATGCAGCAACAAACTACCCTGCTTTGTCCCAGACCCCACAGGCCAAATTGTGGGGAGATTTTATGATCAGTTTATCAGACACGGTTGATTTCAAATTCCACTCTGAAAGCCTGGATGACAAAACAGTTGTTATGAAACACGGAGCTAAGCCTGGAAAGGAGCAAACAGAGCTTTGCAAACCCTCTAGGGCTGAAGGTAGGAGGTTTCAGCAGGTGGTTGGAGGCTCTCGGTGCCCAAACCGGCCCTCAGGCTTCAGGACAGCCAGATGCTTTTGGCCTGGGGATGCAAAGTGCTTTCCAGAGCTGGAGCAAGCTCTCCATAGAGCATTCCCCTTGGTGTTACACCACTGTGCGGAGGAGGCATCAGCCTGGATGTTTTGAATCGAACCGATTCACTCAGCAAGGGAAGTGCTTTTTGCAGGCCTAGCAGTGTCCCTCTGCTGCGACCTGGCCTTGGGCAGCACTGCCCTCTTGGGGCTGCAGAGCTCAACTAAAGAAAAGCTCCTGGGCTACGTGGTCTGGGCATATGCAGCAGGTACTTCCCAACACCTGGGAATTTTAGCAATGGGAGAGTGGCCCACAGGGTCTCTGAGGGAACCACGTCTGCTCCCCGCAGCCCAGGATGCTCTCACGGAGGCTGGAGCCTTTCAACACTGCAGCAACTCGGCTGCCTTCACACCCAGGAGCATCCCACCAGCAAACCCTGCCCCAGGTAACAGGGGGGCATCCTTAACCTCCCCAGTGAAGCTTTTGAACCAAATAAAGTGGCAGAAAAGAGAAGTATCCCGCTCCCAGGTTCCAGCCTGGCATCCTTCAGGAAGGAATCTGCTGAACTCTGCAGGATCTTTAAGAGAAAAGTCATTTTGGGAAACTGCTCATGAATTTGTTGTCATAAAGGAAAAAATATGTTTCCTTTGAAAAATAAACCAGGAAGGTTCATTTCCATGCGCATCACAGGCTTAAACATCCCCTTAGCTCCCCACTGTCAGCACTGCACCTTCCCAGCAGCAATAAAACAACAGTTTTCCCCACAGAACTCTCTTTTCTCCATTTGTACATGCTCTCGGAACAAGGACTCCATGCTGTGCCATGCCACCCACATGTGCTAGGAGAAAAGAGCAACCGGTGCTGCATGAAGCTGCTGGGAGCCTGCCTGGCCAGGCCATGCTGCCTCTTAGCACCTCGTAGTGGGAAACCACACCATCATTTGCACTCTACTTTGTGGTTTTGCATTTATGACTGAAGAAAGATGGATGGTTTACCAGACACTCACATGGTGCAGTTGACAGCTACTTCATCTTCCTGGGTCACATTTGTAAGGACTCTAAATAGTTGCATAAGAATTACAGGTAGAAACTGAATCATTACTTGGATCTCCATGGCGTGCAAACACTAAAACAAATGTTCAAAACACAGACACGTTTAGTTCAATATTTTACAGATGTTGTGAAATATTTATAGTCCACAGACATTTCTGTGGCAATAGGACAGGCATTAGCAAATGCTTCAGGGTGTGGGCTTCAGCCTGTCCGGGGCAGGAGACTTGGACCTCCACCACTGCTTACTCATAGAGCCTTCAGGGAACAATATGAATCACTCATGGCAGGTATTAATCTTCCTCTCAGATTTGTCCAGGCAGCTATGACTTAACCAGAAGTTACATGCTATGATATGACCCTAATGTCCCAAACCCTGAAAGTCCCTGAGACCAAATGCCAGGGAGGCAGGAGAAACGTAAACAGACCATTAAGATGTCACCCAGGAGCCTTGAAGCAGGACTAATCTGTTACAAACAGGAACAGCACAAAGAAGGGATCACTTGCCTATCAGCAAAGCCTTGAGGAACCAGCTGTGAACCGGTTTTCCTCAGAAACATCATCTAAGTGTGAGGAAAGAGGGGAAAGCAATTCTGCCTGGAGGCAGCACACGGCCACCAACTTGATGACCACGGGCTCAGGGACCCTCTGACCCAAAAGAAAGAGGGAGTTGCACATACACAGTTACCTAAAAGTCATGAAGGACAAGAAAACCCATCCTGTAACAGATGAATTATAATATGCAGTAGATAGGTGGAATCTGTTAACAGTAACTGTATAAATAATGAGTATACCAAGCTGTTTGGGGTGCCAGTTTTGTGGAATCTAGCACCCATCTCTGCCCAGAAATGACTTAAATACTTTGACCCTGTGTGTGCTTATTGCACAGCGGGTGATGACTCTGTTTTAGGGACAACCACCACAGTATTCCAAAGTTAAGGCTGAAGTTCTGATCCCAACTCTTCGTGTCACTCGGGACAGTTTTCCAGAGTGACCAAATTTCATTTTCACAAGTGCCTTTAGAGCGAGTGAACTTGACATGCAATTACTTGCTGTGAGCCTTTCCTCCAAACATGATTTGATATCAGAAATACAAATGACTTAGCGAAGGTCAAGCTCATCTGACTGCATACATGCTTCAGCCATCCCATAGACATCTTATTTCACCTGGGTCTCAAGATACAAGTCTGTGAAGATTCTGTGTATCATTTTCAAATTTCAAATTTTCAAATCTAAAAAAAAATCTTAAATCTGTATTGAGGTATTTAAATTACTGAACTATTTAAATAATTGGGGTATTGGTGGCTGGAGGCCCTAACTTGTGGTTAGCATGTAAATGTCTCTCTCCTTGCAAAGCTGCAGTGAGATCCCTGTGGCCAGGCAGGGCTGGGACCTAACCAGCTCCTTCAGGAATTGCTTACAAAGGCAACTACTGTTTTAATGCTTGGCTTAAAAAAGGTCATTATTTTTATTACTTAAAATATTCATATGTTATCTGAAACACACCCAGTAACTTGGTGATGATAAATCCCCACCACTGTAAGTAGAGCTGTTGCTAGAGCAGCACACTTGAAAACAGGCTGTCCAGAAAAGAAAAAAGGACAGTAAACAGCCAAGAAAATTATTCCCTGCAGAAGCTTTCCTTGGACCTGTTCCTTTTTACTCATGCTGCAGGGAACGCCAAAAAGCTAGGTCAGGGTCACAGGCCATCTACAATTCAATATAACTGAGTTACAATCTCACAGATCCTCTTCTGCCTGAACAAGAATCCCGTGTTAAATGGAAAAATTTCCTGAAAACAAGAGTTTAAATCAGGTTAAATGCAGCAAGTGGAGAAGGCCTTTGCAGCTCTTGTAGACTGCCTGCTCAGGAGCGCCTGAGGCCTCCAAGAAGAGGCTCTGCCATAAATGATGCTATCTACCTGTTTGTATCTCTTGCAAAGTGGCATGCAAACAGCGGGCAGTTTGGTCAGTAAGCAAGGGAGAAGATAAGGATTTTGCACAATGCACCAGTCCTGGATGCTGCAGGGAGTGCAGGGGTCTGGTGGCCCATTAAAACATAAACAAAGTGCACTGGAAGGCACTGTTCACCTTTAAGTATTTAACAAGGTCCCCTGGGACTTCCTTAGCTCCTGCTTGAACCAGCTGGCAGTACTGGAAGAATTTGTGCAAATGCATGTCCTGGAAGAGAAAAAAAATCAAATTCAGTGCAACAGCCTCAGTCTTTCACAGCTCCTACAACTTCTACCTGCAAATCCACTGGCTTAGCTGCAGCAGCAAGCCCCATGTCACCAACCCTGGCACTGCTCGAGTCCCCCCTGTGCCTTCTTCCTAGGCTACAGCACTGCTTCCCAAGAACCTTGGGAAGCCCTTCCCAAGGTCCTCAGTCACTGCCACCCTCTAGCTCCCAACCAATCCAAGAGGAAGCACAAATCGCTGCCACGTTAAAATGTTGCCCTGATTTCACCACCCTCAGTTCTGACCCCATCCAACAGCAGCTTGGAGAAGCAGAACCAGCAAGACCCCAAGCCAGGCTCAGATGACACTGCAAACAAATTGCAGTGGATGTACATGATGCCGACGGTGTCCAGCACAGAACAAGGAGCCAGGCCGAGGGCTCTCCCTGGGGACAGCGAGGATGGGAGAGGGCCCGGAGCACGTGTGGGGAAATCTGCACTTCGCAAGAAGCGCGGGGAAGTACATCACCACCACAGGGCAGCACTGCACGCAGCGACCACACAAAACCGCCTCAACTGATTTCAAAGCTAAATTAGGGCTCTGCTTTCTTGTGAAAAGTGTCTGCTGTTGTCAGAATATTTTTTCCCCCCTTAATTTAGTGAAGAGACAAATCCCTGGGGAAACCTCCCACCTCCAGCAGCTCTTTACTCTTTTGCATCATCTAAGCAGCTTTTTTGCTCAAAGATTTTCTTGGTCGTGCCGGCTGCAGTGCAATCAGCCAAGAAACACCAACCTCTCCTGAGGCTCGGTCACACAACCACCTTGTCACATCGACCCAAAGGACGGACTCCCTGAAAGTGATCCCAGATCTGCTAAAGAAATACCTCAGTGCTGCTCCACAAACCCGGGTACCCCCTTCCCACAGCCCCAGCAGCAGAGCTGCAGTGGATTCAGCAGTTATTTCCTCTGCATTTGTCAGAGTCTTTAAGAATGAGGTGCTCAACTTACCTGGGTGTAAATGGTGGAGTTCAGAAGGATTTTGATTTTAAACAGTGGCTTTGCTCCATCCACCCACCTTGCATCCACACTGGACTGCTGTGAACAGACAACACCGGGGCATTTGGTTTCAGATTGCTGTGGGAAAGTGGTTTCATGCACAGATGTGTGATCAGAAGACATTGCGTGGGGTGGAGGAATAGGACACCCTCCAGCGCAAACACCAGTGATGCAGCTGTAGCTACACACCAAGTGTTGCACATATGTCCACCCAGTCTAGACGGTCTCAAAAACAGTTTAGGCAGCCCTCGTAAGCATGGAAAGCAGAATAGAAGCATTCTGGCTCCCACCCCAATAACTGGAAGCTTCAAGGGTTTCACTGCAGTAGGAATCTTCCCAATCATGCTTCCCTGAACAGGTAACTGTGCTAAAAACATGCAGAAAACAAACACAAGTCCAGAATTTACAGATGTAACAAAAGCTCAGCCACTCTCTTTCTGTTATGTTTAAGCCCCAAAATGAGCTTCCTACCCTTCGTGACTCCGTGTCTCCGAGGCCCAAGTAGCCAGGTGGAAGGTTGGATGAAACAGGCAAATGCTGCTCCAAGGTGATAATCCGTCCATCCTTCAGCAACGGGACCCAGGCGAATCCCACTGTGGAGGCAATCAGTGGTCCATAATTAGTACCCCCAAGTGATGTATGTTTGTCTCAACCTTCAGGAAGAGTTGTGTCTCACTCTGAGGAGGTCCAACCCACAGCAGCGCAAGTGGCTTCAACTAGGCTGGGATCGATCATGTCAGCCTCGTTAAAGCACATTTCACCCGAGGACTTAGCGTTTGAAATCAGACACGGCACAACCATGATCTCAACAGCTCAGAAGTGGGTTTCAGGGACAGAAAAGGTGCATAAGGCTCATTAGGATGAGGGTTGCTCAGTTGCCTGAGGACTGGCTGCAAGGAGTCCCATCCAACCTGACTTGGGTGAGCTCAGTCACCTAAACCATGTTCAATGAAGGCAAGATCGGCCCCTGATCTTATGCCAAGCTTTTGTTGGTGACTTGACTCACAAGAGGACTCATTGCTCTTTGATGAAAACCAAGTCAAGACACAGAAACAGCTGTCACGGTACAGCAAAAAAAAAAAAAAAAAAAGCTTTAGTATACGCTGAAAGCTGTATACTGTGTTTTAATCCAGTTTAGATTCATCATTTGTATTAGGTCATTTGAAAAAAAAGAAAATTCAAAAAGCTAGTATTTTCATCAAATATTTTTTTCACGTCCCTACATTTATTCCATTTTGGACTCCTACATTCCAATAGAAGCAATTTAAGCAGTGAACATACCTTGAGTTTCGACGGTGTCTTGTTTTTTCGATGTTGTCTTTGTATTAATTTCACAGCTGACATGATAGAAGGTGAAAAGCAAATGATGCTTTTGATGGAGGTGAATTGGAAGCTCAATTTTAATCTAAAATGATATCATGATAGATAAGACTGTATTTTTAACTGTGGAGTAATACTTTAAGTTCCATTTTTATTTCACAAAAGTTATGCTGTACTCAGTTACACAAGACATGTTTCTACCCATCTTAGATAACTCTTGGCTAACATTTCCATTGCATTTGCACGTTACTTATTAATGGGGGTGTGTGATTGGAGTGCACAAAGCGTGACAATAAAGACAGCAGAAAACAAGCTGGCATTAAGAATTGAGAAAGTCAAAAGGGCTTTGTTGAGCCCTTCTACTGAGACAAAGGCCTGGTGTTTATTTTTGCCCAGCCCTGGAAAAAGAGGTGTCCTAAAAAGCCATTTGACTTTGCAGAATCCAGGCAGGTTTGTTATTTCTCTGTTTTGATTTTACCTCATCATAAAACTCTGGACTTTGGTTGTGATGCAGCACAGCAGCATATGCATTTGTAGTCAAGAGAGGGCCTCCAGGTTTGCCATATATACACTGGAATGAAAAAGGAGAAGCTGGATTCAGGGCATCTGCCATGATGAACCACCCGATCAAATCAGAACAGGCAGCACCAAAGCTCAGTGTTTTCCTGTTGTCCTGCTCAGGACACTATAGAACTGCAAGCAAATGGCAGCCCCAAATCCCTAGAGGCAACAGGCACCCACCTTCAATGGCCTGGCATCAGCTTCGTCCGAATCCCTGAACTCAATGCACACAGCAATATTCCTTGCCTGAAATGAGGAAGGAGAATGAGCTATTGCCACAGATGAGCAGTGCCACCCTAGCCCATGCTCATCTGCCTGCAGTCGGCCTTCTGGGCTGCTCACCTTTGCAAAAACCTTCTGGTTCTCATACTTCAAATGCAAGGGGTAGACATAGAGGTGGTTTTTGTAGACAGTGAAGGGGTAACAGTATTTGGCAACTTCTGGGACGAGCTCCTCCACTTCAACTGCAATGTTCTCACAGCTCTTTTCAAATGGCTTTATAGGGATGTAAGAAGCCGTGACGCAGTCTAGAAGGGAAGGAAAACCCACATGAGCACACGGCTGACATGCTTGGTAAGTACAGCTAACGTGACAGGAAACCTGTGGGTCTGAAATTCGGTCATTGCTCCTGAGCACTCACTTCTCTTCAGCCAGAGTCTCGTGTGTGCTGACTAGGCAGCAGGATTTGCCCTGCCCTCTTTAGAGTGGTCAAAAAAAATTATCCTCTTGATCATGCAACATCTGTGGCATTAGCAATATTGAAGAAAGACGAGTGTGGGGGCACTACTAGTCTCTGCTCTCCTCACCAGCAGGAAGCAGAGCAAGAAAGTTGCTTTCCTGTAGATCTGGGCAAAGCCAGAGGTCTTAGGAACTACCTATGTCTGGGCTGGGGCCACTGCTCTCCCAATCTCTCATTGGATTTGCAGCTTGACACCTCCAGGAATTTGATCTATTAAATTTTGTTTTTATAAGTGATGCAAATATGACCTGAAGGAAACATCCATCGCAAGGGAGAAAGCAGCTCAAGTGATGGCCTTCAAAAAGAACCAAAAAAAAAAAAGAAGTCTACCAGAAAACTTTTCAGACAGAGGATTTGACTAGAGAATCTGTAACAGGCGCTGCCACAGTCCCAGGAGGTGGCACTGAACAGGCCACGAGTCCTTTCTTTGTCTTGGTTTCCTCATATGCAAAGCAGGGAATCACTGACCATATCTGTGAGGCCCTCTGGTGCTATAGATGAAAAATGCTACATGAGACTGCTGTAAAAATAACAGTAAAAGCAGACAGGGGTTTCCTTTAGATTTAGGATGTGCCAACCAAACTGCGAAGTTTATGCACCCCTAAAGTAAAGCTTTGGGTTTGGATCATGTCCCTTCACAGAATCCACCAGAGAGACTTAGAGGTCAGTAGTTGTCAGCAATGAGAGCCACTCATTTCTTACTGCAGCCATAAGATCCTGCTTTTTAATGGAACTGCAACCCCCTTCGATTAACACCAAAGGACCAGCACCGCCCGTACTTATTTTCAGATTCAAGGTCCTTACTTGTGAAGTCCAGTGGGATGTCTTTGATGACAATATTTAACTGGGCTGGAATGACTTGCAGTTTTGTCTTCTCTGGTCTGCATCAGGGAGAAAGCAACAAGAGCATGAGTCTGGAAAATTAATGTGCTGAAAAGATCAGCAGGGCTTTTTGTTACTCTGAGTATTTCAGAAATTGTCATCTCATGCTTACACTCACTGTTTAAAAATGTATATTAAAATGTCTACTCAGCCACTGCATCAGTCTCTTGCACTTACTTCTTATACTCTGCTAAAAGCTTCAGCATATCTTCATTTGAAAGCTTGCTGCTGTCTTGCTTGTACAGAGGGGAGAATTTTCCTTCAGAATCCAGAGTTCCCTGCGAGTCTTTAAAAACCGGCCTGCAAAAGGAAGGGGACAGATTTCCTCCATGTTGGTAAATCAGCAGATATCTGATATTTTTGACACATTGGGATGAAGGGCACTTTTTCTGGTGAGAGGTTCACTGGCTTGTAACTCTTCTAAATACCTCCAGGTCCCACCAAGCAGCACCCGGGTCTTTGCCTGTTGCATAAAACCACATGTGGCACCGCTCATTTCAGTCCCCTTCCTCTAAGGACAAATGGTAAATTATCTTCCCTGCTGCTCATCCCCATATAGGCCAAGATAAAGGCAGCAGGTATCTGTGTATTGCTGTGCACTGGCTCTCCAGAATGAATTGAGGAAGTGCATCCCCGAAACACACTCCCGAAGTGGAGCAGCAAATGCCACAGGAAAAGGCAGCTCGGGAATACAAGGGTGAGCAGTACACCCTGAAATCACAACCCCATGCAACAGTCATCTGGTGCCCCGATGTCACCACAGTTCCTATCAAACAGCAATGCAAAAACAGGAGGCAGCAACAGAGCGATGAAACTTGCCTGCAGCACCATCTCTATTAGGACAGATGTACTCTCACTGTGACTGATCACATAACAGGGAGGCAAAGGCAACACCATCTCCCAAGAGCATTAATTAAAGGAGAGAGAAAGATGGGAGAGCTGGTGGCTGCAGCTGGACCAGGAGCTCCTCCGCTCTTATCCCACCCCCAGCAACCGCGGGTGCCAGGAGGGCATTTCTGCACCAATTGCCATAGTAGAAAGGGAGATTGTAACTTGTCCCCAAGAATGTTCTGCCCTAATACCAGAAGCTACAGGTCAGCAGGAAGGTTACTGTCTTCCCAGCACTGTTTACTTCTCAATATTTTGTTTCTAATTCTAGACAGAGTATTTCAAGCCAATCCAAATTTTGCCTCAGGAATCAGTGTCAGATCCTGCCCTCTGTTGCCTCCACGCAGCTTCCCTGACTCCAGCAATCTGGCTCTTTGCCCGTTTAGCCCGATATCCTCCCGGATAACTCCCAGAGCAGCCAAAGGGCAGCCCGAGCCCGCTCACCTGGCAGCCCAGCCGAAGGGCATCCTGTACTGGCCCAGGCGGCTGCACACCTGCCTGGCCACCTTATGGACCTTCTGGGCAGCCTGCAAGAAACGACAGAGAAGGTCACCGTGCGCCCCGGCTCCCACGCCGTCCGGGAGGGAACAAGGAATGAAGGAACGTCACGCTCTCCGGGGAAAAGAAACTCTCTGTGTTCCACCATACGCAGACACAGAGCTTCACGATTGCTTAAACAGTTGATAGAAAAATCGCTGTCAATTCACAAGGTGCACATTTATTACTTTTGCAAAGATATAAAAGGCACAGTCATATTAAAACTCGATTCGACATTATACTGTCGGTTATAAGAGGCTAAGTAGTATATTTTCCAAATCTGACTGTAATTGGCTCATCCTTCACAGGCCTACAAAATGTTCAAAGGGAAAGCTAGCATTTATGAGCTGCCCTGACACACGTTAATTTTCCTGTTTTTACCAGCTGCAGCAAGGCTTCATCAGCTCTGCCTGGCACGGAGGCAGGACCAGAGCCTCTCATTGAGCATCGGTTGCATATGGTCCCCCATATGGTCACAGCACCCTCCACGAAGCATGAGGGAGGCAGGATGAGCAGAGAAAAGGGTAAAGCTTGTGCTTTGCTGCTACTAAAACACCCTGTGGCATTCCAGGGGGAATGAACTCAGAAATGCTCTGGGACACGGGGTGCTGCAGCACGACCCCTTTCTTGGGGTGTGAAGTGACCCACTTTGCTGCTACCTTGCTGATGTGCAATGGGGAAAGGCCTCCCTGCTCCAACTGCTTCACTCTTTCCAAAAGTCTTCTGTCTCCTTTTGGGGAAGGAACTGAGTTCCCCCAAGACAGCCTGGCTGATGCCAGCCTGGGAGCAGCACAGGTAGCAGGATGGATGAAGACCAATATTTGCCAGACGGAAAGTTAAAGAACAGTGAAAACATCCCGTGTTCCAGACCGCACGACTCCAAGGAGCAACAGGCAGCATCACTAAGAAGATCCTCCCACAGCCCCCCAGATACCTTTCCTGGGTCCGAGTTCTTCATGTACGGCTCTGCGCAGTGCGTGATGCTGCCCTGCAGCACCTTCTCCACGCGGGCCACCAGGAAGATTTCCACGTGAGGGTCAGTCACGGAGAAAACACCCTACAACAAGCAGACGGCAGGTTGTCAGAAAGCTGCCTGTACCATCGGACTTGGCACCCGGCCACTCGTTGCTCTCCTCCTGCAGCCCATGCAAGACCTGCTCAGCCCCAGCACCAACAGAGAGGCAGATGGAGGGGAGAAAGTCACTTTTTTACCCGCTTTATGTAGCGCAGACAGGACTCGGGGACTCCGTGCACGAGACTCTCGCCCGGCGGTCGCCCCTTGGAGCCCTCTGCCCCGGGTGCGGAGTTATCCAGCAACATCTCACGGACACACGGAGGGTTCAAGTCCACGTGGAAGTCAGCTGAAATCTTGCAATTATTTTTCAGGTCAAATAATGCCAAGCTTAGGAAAAAGGGCTCCACCTAGAAGTTTGATGGAATGCATGTGTCAAAAAGATGTATGGTACAGGGTCAAGAATATTGCACTGCTTTGCTCGCTGAGCTTGTCTTTGGCATCTGTTTGTCCCTTTGGTTTTTACCTTGAAAAGATTCTTACAAATACTGCATACTTATCTGCTCTATAAACACATACATTTTTTGTTGTGTATTCTTGCATTTTAGTCTAGTTAATTTAAACAAAGTTTATTTTAAAGCCATCAATAAATTAAGAGGGGAATCCATAGGGGTTATGTAACTGGTAAACTATGAGGTCAGGAAGAAAAGATGACCCCGATCCATCAGTTAAAACAGTTTATCCTTTGCAATGAGAAATAATTCAACTGAAGAGTGTTTATGTTCACATGCTGAGGACCACGTCACATGCCACTATCCCAAAGTAAATCAGCTCAGCACTGCCCCTCCTCAGCTATCTGCTATCAAGACACACAAGATGTTTGTTGGTCGCTAGCACTGGGGCACAGAAGGAAAGTCAGCACAAACCACCTCAAATAAAGCTCACAAACCAAGCTCAAATACAAGGTCAGGAGTGTTCTGGAGCTGCTTGTGTAAGACTTGCCCCTCGGGAGGCCATCTCACCCCAAGCTGAATGCGCTTTGAAGCTGTTGACCTTTGCAGCACAACACAAATGCTGACAGTTCTGCGTATTTTTAGTTCAAAAGACCCTAGCAGGCCTTCTTCCATGTAAAGATAAAAGCAAAGGCCCGAAGATAGCAGTGTTCCTGAGACATTACAGCATAACTTGGACGCATTACATCAATACTAAAAATGCTCTGATTAGCTCCTGCGCTGGGTGTGATTAGGGATTAATAACAGGAATCTCTGCTGTGGGCAGAGCCCTCCCCAGCTGAGCAGCAGTTTGCTGCACTGGCTGATCCCACGGGGACCGTGAGTGCCACTGTGCAACCATCATGAAAAAAGCTTTTGCATTTCTAACAAATACCACAAGAGGTGCCATTTGCAGAGACTGGGGACTCCCCGTGGCTCTGCCTGTCCTGGAGGGACTCAGGACTAGCCCACGTGGAACAGGGCTTGGGAGGGAAGGCTGGGAGAGCCTGGTCTGCTCAGCCTGGCGGAGCAAAGGCCAAGCAGGGATACGACTGCTCTTTACAGACATCAGGGGCTCAGAAAAGCCAGGGCAGAGCTTTTTAGGCTAAAGCACAACACTAGCATTAAAATAAATGCACATAATAAAATGGCCATGAATACAGCCAGGCTAGGAGTCACAAGAAGGTCCCAGAACAGGGAAACTCCTTACATGAGAGGAAATGAAATCAAACACAGCAGTGAGTGGTCTGGAGATTGTGCTTACTCATTTACCAACAGGATTTTAACAGGCGCCCTGAACCTCACTGACATGTGCTCCCGGTGCCACCAAACTGCTGGTCTCACAGTGGTCCCAGCTCCCGGCAGACCTAGGGCATGTCAGGACCTAGCATCAAGTTCAGGTCCCATCAGAGCTCATGGCAGAATAGGACATTCTTATCCATCCACATGAATCTGCCGTATGATTTTGCTGCTTGACAGGGGCAAGAAGGCAAAGCTGGTGATGCAGGAGCTCTCCTTACGTTGGTGGGTCCTCCTTCCGACCCGTCGTTGAGCTGGGCGAGGAGGTTGAGGGCCAAGCCCTGGCAGAGCACCACGAAACGCCTGCTGCACTTCTCCTCAAACGGCTTCACGTCCGGCTCCATTCCGGAGAAGTCCAGCCTCTAGACAGCAAACAAACAAGTCTGGCCTCATTAAAAATGAAAATAAAGCCCTGAATAATGTTAAGGGATCACATTACAGCCAATACGATTTACTATACTATACCAATTTTTTTTAAGTGGTACAAAAAGTACAGGACATTCACAAATGAGTGCCATTTGGTGATGTTACACAAATGCATTCAGAACATGAACTCATGAAGATGCATCATTTTTTAGCCATCTGGTTTTTAGAGCACAGAAAACTAAACCTCAGTATGATTTCAGTTCCTTCCTGCTTTGCTGTAACCCTGGGGATCTTCCCAAACACCATTTAGAGCTTGGGGAAGAAAGCAGAACATAAGCCGTCGTTACACTCAGAAAAGTATCTTCCACTTTGAAGATCTGACTACTTTAGAGATGGTCTCTGTGCCTGAAATAGAGAGAAGGCACAAGCCATTGGGATTGCGAACAACATCTCAAACCTCTCAAACCATAAGGTGTTTCTAGCACAGCAATAACCTGCACGGTTGGGAACAGCAAAGACTGCAGAACTGTCTGGGAAATCCAAATAGTCTTGGTTATAACCATGTATTTCCTAACCAAGAACATCCATGGCTGGTCCATACCTTGACACAAACCTCCTCAGACAGCAGACATCAATGCAGCCAAGACCCTGTGTGCAAGATCAAGATCCTCAGCCCTCACCAGAGCTGCTCTCCGCTGGACTAGGGTCACAGCCATCAAACACCCCAGCACAGCAGCACGTCCCCCGGGAGGACCTGGCACAATCCTGCTGGTTATTCCCCCTCGCATCCTGCAGAAACCAGCAGGCCAAACCCAGGGCGCTGCTTTCTCACAACCGCGTAGCTTCAGCAAAACAGGCTGCAATTGTTCATCCAATTCCTGGGAAAGTTTTCCCATTGTTCTTCCAATTTCCTTTCTAGAGGAAAGTACCTTGCAGGTATGTTTTCTCCCCCAGTTTTCTTAGCACCAGGCATGCCAGCATACACATAAACACCAGCATTCACTGGGACAGTGATCTTGGAGCTGTCACAGCAGCTCTTTGACCCACACCATAATGAAGAGCTCTGTGTACACAGAAAGGGCACACTCAGCTTAGCCCTAAATTTGGTTAGAAAAAAAAAATGTGTATTAGACTCTCTGTGTGCTCCACTGAAGGATATTTCCACTTTTAACATCTGAACTAGAATATAGAAAACTTTTCAAAATTTCTCTTCAAAAAAACCTCCTGCATGACACAAAAAATAAAAGATGAGCCTGGGACCTAAGGAAATAGCGAGACAAAAGCTTGCTTGGTGTAACTAAAGCTTTCAGAAAACTAATTACACTTTCCCGTTCAACTAGAATGTTCTTTTTCACAGGTGTGAACAAGCTAAGGCACGCCAGAAACAACGAAATAACTTGGAACAATTCTCTAAAACCGTGCTAACAATTGCAACTCCTTCCACTGAAATCCCACACCTGGGCCTGGGCAGAGAGGCCAGCAAAGACGCCAAAGCTGAGAAGAAAGCAGTGATGCTCCAGTGCAATGACAACAGCATGCGGTATTCTTCAAACTTGTATTCCACCCTACATTTGCCAGCTCTCTGGAACATGAGGCTGTTCCTATAAATCCCTGTGATCATGTCTAATGTCACAGCTCTGTATTCTGGTCGTGCTGAGCCCATGCAGCAGAGAGGTCCGGAGGATGGATTTGTCATTCAGCAGCATCAAGGTGCATTATATAGAAACCAGGAAAGCTGGAAGGAGGCCACCCAGGGAACTGTTGTGTCCCTTTTTCCAGCTGAGCATGGACACGTGCAGTTCTTCCTGCCACAGCAGGGAGGTGGGCACAGACCCCTGCTTGTTGCACTCCTTGGCAGGGCATGGGCTGCACTTCCATCCTCATTGCACCAAAGGAGACTCTGCATCTGCAGGTGAACGCTGCAGCCATGCAAGGGAACGGGGGAGGCAAACTGCCACGGAGGCTCCTAGAGGGAGAGAAACAGGGGCATGTTTACCTGGACTTCTGGGTCAAAAGAAAAGAGGTTTTGTCTTCCATCATTTCTGCTCAGTTTATTCAGCTGATCTGTTTCTCTTCCATACTAGGACAAAGGAAAGCATTGATATTAGTGCCTGGCTACACAGATGCAAGCATTTGTGTTTGAAAAGAACAGATGCAAAACAAAATAAGTATTTTGCAGGTCTTCCTTGTGATATGTGAGAGGATGCAAGGCTTCTCACTGCACCCATTAGTGCTGCACTGTGACTAAGGCAATGTGGCTCTGCTAAATAAGAAAAGAGATAGAAGCAGGCAGCTACTCTCTGTATCATGTACAAGGTGCCACAAAACCTCTGCTCTGCAATTTTACCCAGGACAGTCATCCCTGTGGAGCAGGAGTGACCAATACTAACCACAATGTCCCTACTCTAGCAGTAAGTCTGGTTCTTCTTTGTGAAGAAGTGTGGAGTTATCTGTGGGGCAATCCCAAGAACTATCCTAGCTCCATCCTTGGGCAGATGAAGTGCTACCGACAGCAGCAGCATGCAGTGCCTGCCCAGCTTCCCCGGAGCTGCAGTTTGGGACTGACCCACAGCATGTCACAGAATGTGGAAAATCCTTTTCCACGTTGTGGAAGTGAGAGAAAACTAGCTATGGGCTTGGAAAAGCGAGCCCTGCAAACAGAATACCTTCATCAGCTCCGGATGCATGCTCCTCTCCAGGCTCTCCAGGATGTTCTCCGATTTTCCCTGGGTACTCGATTCATCATCTGTAGGGATACAAAACCAGGAGATGTCCAAGACAATTGCAGGAGCACCCTCTTATTCCTGGCTGCCAGAGAGCACTCTGCAACATTTGTTTACAACAGCTAGCACAGGAACAGTTCATTAAGACCTTTCTATTCCTCAGGAATAAGATTTTCCCATACATTACTAGTACCAGAGCGTACAGTTACACCCTTCTTGGTCTTTTTAAAGAAGCATTTTATCTCAGGGCCAATTTTCCGGGAATCTTGGAACTGTGCCATGGATTTCCCACCCAGAGGAAGGGTCACGTTTCACTCGGCTTGTGGTTAACACAATTCTTCCTATTAATCCAGAAATAAAAGGAATTCTACAGGCACACAGTTTGCATCCTGCTGGAGAAGGGTGAACACAGGTACTTCTTTATAAACTGACCTTGCACCGATTCCACAGGATCTTTCTTCTCCTGCACCAAACTCTCAGCATTGCTCTGAATGATCTTTCTGAGAGTCACCAGCCACTCTTCCATCTCCTGCTCCGTTTCAGCTGCCAGATAGTGGCTGTACTTATCAATCGTCTTGAGTTCAAACGCGTAACGGCGCATTTTTGGACACTGAACAAACAAACAAAAAGAGCAAACCTTGTATTACACTTTCCTCACTTTCCATTACAGCTACTCAGCTCAGTACCTGTTAGAAACCTCCTGTCAGCAAGGGCGCTGTAAACCGAAATATTGAGACAGGGAAAAAATAAAAAACTAAAATCATATAACACCACAGACATCCTTGTTGACAGCAGAACAACTTCTGCAGCCATTGCAAAGAGCTTTATGGCTGGGAATAAGCAGCACGTGCCTCTGTGTGGCTAGCTGCCCCATCAGTAAAAGCAAGGCAGACTCAACCACAGTGGCTGCACTGGGAGAAACAGGGCCAAGTTTTCTTGTGTCATGAGACCTGCAATTTACCCAGGGAAGGGAGGACCTGAATTTGTCTAACAGTAAATAATGCTGCCTTCCAAGATACTTACAGGCATCTATGTAAAAGCTAAAATGGCTCAATGCAAATTTTCTGCTGAGATCTCCTGGTCTTTGAACAGCATTTTCCAATGAGGAGCCCAGGTGAATCTGATGCAGTCTGGGAATTACACCCTGTACATCACCAAGGCATGTGCACAGCAATGTGCATAGCTTGTACTGTATTCAGAAAGATGAGTATCTACAGAAACGCACAGCTCTGACTCATCTCTGCTCAAGCAAACAGCTGGGGCAATTTATGTTGTCCTGCACCCGCTCCTCTACACTCTATGCTTGGAGCTTCAGCGCAGAGGCTGGATGCAGAAGGCAGAGCAGCTCTTTACTGCTGCCCTTCACTACCAGCAGAACGAAGCAGTTTAGGTGCTACACAAACTCCTGCTCCTTCCAGGTTTTAACCCTGCAAGGTCTTTACTGCTGGGAAGAACCAAAGGGCTCCATGCTTGCATACCCTAAGAAACAACAAGCAGTGCGAGCAGCAAGCAGGCAACAAGGTGCACAAGACTAATTCACACCAATTTATACTGGCCCCAAACGTCAGGGCGTTCTGCAAGGTACCTGGCCTACAATAACCAGGTGGAGGCGGCAGACAGCAGGGAAAAAGCAGATAAGGTGACAATGAAATCCTTAGATGCAGCAGTGTATTGCCTGGGATGGCACCGTTATGCAACTCCTTGCCTGGATTTTAATCAGATTGCCCGACAAAGCAAACGGGCTTTGACTTACTTTGTAAATCCATAGCCCTCACCTCTCAGTTATAGTCCTGAAAGAAGCATTTCCATCTCTGAGCAAGGCACATGTCCATGTACAGCCGTGCAGAAAGCACACCTACCTGAACAACGTCATTGCAAGCATCCAGGAAAATACAGCCTTTGGATTCCTTTGATATTTTCTCATCTTTGTAGGAATTAAGAATATAGGAGCCATCGGTGAGTTGCGACAAGTAAAAATATCTCCTCTTGAATACCTGCAGAAGCAAAAAGTTTCTCCCATGTGAGCATTCATTCTGTTGCAAAATCCTATGACAGGCTCGTTTTTGGAACCAGCCTTCCTGCCAGCCCTGGGCTGGCTCCAGCCTCCTTCCTCTTTACAAAGCAATGCAAGCCTGAATGCAAGCCAAGTAACACTTGTATAACTCACACTTGCATTTCTGTTTGAAAATTACAAACCTGTTTTCATCAGCTGGTTCTGTCTGTCCAGCAGACACTGGACCATAATTCAGGAGCCCATTTCAGCAGCAACTAAAGTGTAACCAGTCTGTAAGGAACAGTGTTTCACAGTTGCTGGAGATGACTACTACGAGAATCAAACGGGAAGCCAGGGCAATAGGGATTGCAAGAGGCATTCCACTGGACTGGTAGATCTCTCTCCAGATTTTATTGGGCTAATATCTTATGAGCTATGGGATTTCATGCCAAAACATTTGAAACTTCTGGATCTCTTCATGGGAAGTGCAGAAGCAAGCACCAAACACTATGCCTATCATCTTGGCACTGCCAGCAGAGATAATTGTCAAAAGGCTTTGATCATTTGGCATGAATAATATAAAACCAAGAATAGAGGGGATATCCCCTTGGATCAGGCTACAGATGCTTGTGGAGAAAACGGCCATGGCAGAGGGATGCCTAGAGAACCTTGGAAGTCTATCTTGGCAGAAGGAAAAAAGAGAGAAAATCCTCATGCCATGGCAGTGTGGCACACTGGACTGAACAGAATGCAAGACACTGCCTAGCCAAGCAGAGAGGTTCTTCTCAAAGGAAGGGTTATTCTCAAATAAAGGTAGGCAGCTGTAGTCTAATTACATTTCCCTTGCAGGCTGACTCACCACCAAACCCATCCTGCACATCCTTAGCAGCACGTGAAGAGGCAGCAGCAGCCGAGCACCTCACAGTGAGGAAACAGCACCCAAAAGATGGGCAGGCAGCACCCAAAAGATTCTGCAGCAGGAGCACAGCCTCTCAGTGTGCCAACGAGCCTGAAGACTTCCAAAATCCTTACATTTCTCACACCTGCCTTAGGAGGTGTTTTGCAAGGCAGCTCAGGAAACGGCCTCTGATTCTGTGCAGTTTGTTTTTTTTAAGTTTTGCTAGAGACTCTATGGACCTTATTAGCAGAACAAAGTCCCTGTAGTTTAGCCACCATCGCTGAACTCTGGGTCTAGATGCTGGGCTCTGAGGCCATCATTAAGCACTACATGAACCTCAGGCAAGCACGCACGTAACTAACGGTTTTGAACATCAATGATAGCTCCTCCAGGTAGTGGCAGGGGCAGAAATGTCCAGCTCTTTGACCTTGCTACTCAGAAAAGCAGAGAATCCCTGTTCTATCCTGCCTTCAAGTTCATAAGGAGCCATTTTAAAGCTCAGATTAAATTTGAGCACACGAACTGTCTGGCTCTGCTTCTCATTCATATGTAACTTACTGGATTGAGCCTCAGAACAACTGATTTTTTTTTTTTTTTAAGATTTACCAATATTCTAAAAAAGCAGAGAGCCTTGCAGCAGCCCACAGTTGAACAGGACTACCTAATATTCCCTTTATGTAGTAAGAAGACAGCTGCATGAAAAAGAAGATATTGACTTATTACCACAGCAAAAACATGTGCTGAAGCTATTAAAAATGTCCGCTGCAAAATCTGGGCAATTTCACGCCAGATTATGCACAACACAGAACAGCAGACATTGCAGCTGTTGCTTTTTAGGTCAGGAACGCTCCGTCTCCTCAGTGACATCATCCCTGCTTTTAAAGCAAAGACTTGTCATTTAAATTTAAAGCTGGTCTCCATGCATATTTCCTACCGGGGAGGAAACTAGCAATTCAGAAAGCCTATTTTGTAGGGCAGCTGCTTCAGTTATTTAAATAATTTTCCCATTTTGCATCTCAGTTGCCCACTCAGAAAACAATCTGAAGTTTACTAGAAAGTGCTTTACCTTTTTGACCAGCCTGCCTGTCACCATTTGCAGCGCATTAGCATTATATTCTGGGGAGGGAACGCTGTTTCCGAACTGGGTTTTCCAGTGTAATTTGAGATATTCTGCAAAAGGGATGGACATGCATCCAAGCCAGAACCCAACAGCTGCACTCCACTAGTTTTAGAGATTTGCTCTGCACTTAAGGAGACTGTGCTCCATTCACAAGGAATATGACCCCGGATCAATCTTACCTTCATGGTAACAGTGATTGTGCTATTTACATTTGCTTTATGCAGCCAGCCTTGCTTTATCACACCACCCTTCTGGGAGCACAGGGACGAGGAATCCTAGAAGAGAGCAGAACCAAAACAAGGCATCACCTTAACTCACTGCCTTGGACCACGGAACATTTACACCAAAAAGTGATCTTGTTCTAACCAGAGCAAGATACATGTACAGTGCATCACAAGAATTGCAAGGGCTATTTCCTTCTACGAAAGGGTCAAAATAGGCCAATTCACCTTTACAAGGAAAAACTGCACCCACACGGATAGAGCCGCATTGGAATTTTGCAATTTAGAAACACACGTTGGTGCTCCTGCAGTATTTCAAAAACCAGGGGAAGGGGAAGTAGGGAATTTGCAAAATGGTCTGTTTGACCAGTTGCAAAATGCAGAACTCCATATTCATTTCATCATTTGTTGTTGTATAAATCAACTTTCTATTTTAAATTAAAGTAAACCTCTTCCCCCTCCCACCAAAAATAGTTGAAATTCGACTGAATTTCTTCACATTTATCAAAACAAATAGTTTTAAGGGACCAATCAATCTGTTCTTGGCATTCTGGCTAGGATTTCAACCTCTGGTCCTGAGCTCCTGGGGCCAGGTAACGGCCCTGCATCCACACCGAACTGCAGCCTCCACTGGAAGCAGAGGCAAACAAGATCTCGGAGCAATGGAACAACTTGCCCTGGGCCAGCTCCTAGAGAATCAGTAGCAGAGACGGTCTGTTCTGCTGAGCTG
The DNA here is from genome assembly GCF_059628265.1 of Tinamus guttatus. Taxonomy (NCBI): domain Eukaryota; kingdom Metazoa; phylum Chordata; class Aves; order Tinamiformes; family Tinamidae; genus Tinamus; species Tinamus guttatus. The sequence continues at coordinate 811,297 of NW_028289621.1, forward strand.
TCCAGAGACTGCTTTGGCCTGGCCCCTGAATCCCAAATGGCAGGTTTTTACTCCTTTCTTTTCCAATTTGCAACAAAGTACATTTTCAAATGCTTCATTGTCCTGGTTTAAGCAACCCATTATTTCTCCTTTACAATGGCTCACCTTTGTTCATCAGTAAGTTTCTTTTACTCAAATTCCCATCATTTAATTCTAATGTAAGTGCTCTGTCAGGAAGCTATAAAAGCGTATGCTAGGCAGGGCCATGCCAATAAATGGCAAAACATCTGCCAGAGCCCTTGGAGTGCCCTTCTAGGAGAAACATCAGAGGTTTCGCTTGTGTGAGTATTTGGGAAACTGATCAGGGAGAAGGAAAATCTCCAGTAATTTTTGAAAGCCATTTCTGTCCTTTCACACTCTCAGAAGCAAGCTGAGAGCTGCACAGCTCTGTGCAGCCCAGATGAGATGGAACTAAAGAGATAGCAGCCCAAGTTAATGATGTCATGAAAAGCAACAAAACAGCCAAGAAATTTAAGGCCAAGCTATCAAACTTGTTATCAAACACATTTCCATTTATGACAAAAAGCCAAATCAGTGTTGGTCTGCAGTGTGTTGGGACATGAACAGCAGTGGTTAGAACTGCACATGAAATGGCCCTTTCAAATCTTCAGCTTTGGCAAGAAAGAAACTTCCCTTTCGCCTTGGTGAGTTCCCCAGCAGCAGCAGTTTGATGCTGGGCTTCTTTTAAACATCTGGGCTCTACTCCTTGTACCATAAAGTACAAATTATTAATGCCAAAACTGTGAATTAAGCTTCACATGGTACCTGAGACAGAAAAACATTACTTCTCTGACAAATAGGGAAAAAAAGAAGATGTACACAGGGGAAACAGAGAATCTCTATAGCCCAAAGTGACTGAAATTCCTGGATTTTTAGAATTGCTAGCTCATGCAAACGGAAGAGCTTCAGGGCTGCAAATCTTCCCTACAAGAAGGGTTTGTGCAAATATGCAACCTCCAGAGGAAGCGAATGCCACCAAATATTTGCAAGTTTGTATTATTTTCACAGTGGATCAGGCCCATACAGTACACAAGGCATACGTGGGTATAAGTGACTGATTAAGAACTGTCTGTTATGAGGCAGAGCACGACCTGCTTTAAGGTCTGATATTACCTCTGATATTACCATATTACTGTGTAGTTGAAAACCAACTTGTCCACATTCCATTTTAGACACAAAGAATTTCACTTCGTAATATTTTTGGCTTCCTTCTTTTCTGCTGCTGCACCATATCAAGTGAAAGTGCCATGAAAAATATTAAAGTTAACCTTCCATTTAATCAAGGAGATTCGTTACAACACTTCCAAATAAATCATTGTCCTACTTTTGGCCCAAATCTGCAGGACAAAACATCTCAGCAGAAAGTCACTCCTGGGAAATGTATTCTGACTTTGCCTTGTGAAATCTGCTTTGTAACAGATTTTACAGAGCAACAGGTTAAAAGAAAAATAAAAAATCCACTTACCTCGTCCTTTTCAAAGTCTTCATCAATCTCAAATACATGGCTTGGAATCTTGTCTGGCCTAAAGGATTTGCTGAAATCATAATACATTTTAATTTTTAACGACTGGGGAATAAGGGTCCTCTGCGCCTATTATCTGATGCTGGATCAAGTACTGATAGCTAAACCACAGATTATGGAGCATACCAGAAGGGTCATCCTGCAGATTTCACCAGATCTACAGCCTTGTACAGCTAGAGAGCTAATTTCTGAGTGCATTTTGTGGTACTTAAGCACAATTTGCAAGCAATTGGCTTTTCTCATGTTACTGCCCGATACCGCAGTTTTTGCTGACTTGCACTTGTGCAATATAGGAAACAGCAGGCCAGTCTATCTCCCAGCTTGCAAAAGAGCCCCAAATCATGAGATAGCAAGATTTTCCACAAATGTAAACGATATCGGATCAGCAATGACACCCCATTTCTCTCAGAAATCAGAGAGGGACACGGTAGCACCCATCGCCGGCTCTCAAACCTCCGGAGCGGGACATTCCTCAGGGCAGGAGCTCGGTTGCAGGATGCAGGAAAAATGAAACATTGGGGCAGGCTGCCCCTCTCCAGCCAGAGCAAACCACAACCCTGTTACATGTTAGAATTCCAGGGGAGAGCAGCACTGACCATGGCAACGTTCGGAAGTCTCCCGAGTATTCCTCATACTTGTAGTTCACCACGTGCCAGTCCGAGCTGTAGGTTTTGATGCACTGAAAGGAAAACAGCACAGTTCTTCGCAAGCTGCAATGAGCAACACCAAACCTGCACCAGGCCGAAGTGGTACAAATTGCATTGCACTAGAGAAATTCATAAGGAACATTTTTAGAGACACAAAACACACAGCATCTGCTCTGCTACACAGCTGTAGATTAATTTAATTACATAAATCTGAGAATTTAAAAAAATGAGTAGTTACTTTGAGGGAACTGTTTATCAGAAAGGCCCACTTTCCTGCCCTTACAGGCGTGGTGCTTCTAATTCAACACTGAGCATCACTTGGGACTTATTTCCACGGCATTTGTGGGAATGGTCTCAGAGAGCAGCATTTTACACAACAGCTTTGTGCAATTCTTATTACCTAAGAGAGAAAGGACTAAAGGCAGGTGGGACTTTTCCTCTTACCTCTTTCACAAAGAGACTCTGAGCTTTTTTTAGGGCATCTTCTGGCACTGTAGACTGGACAGTTCTTCTCTGTCGACCAATGACCGAGATCTGCAGGGAAAAGGAGAAAATGGAGCTAGTACAGAAAAGGTCTTTAGGACTCGAGACTCACTTTTAATTAATATATTAGACCCAAAACAGCAGCGAGTTATTTCAGTTTTATGTGTTGGTAACACAGCCAAAATCAATACGTGGCTACGAGTAGAAATTTTCCAGAGTGAGCAGGATGGACATGAATGAGCCTCAAATATGAGCAGTACCAGCGCAAACTCACAGACACATCTTCTATTGGAAATATCAGCAGGTCCCGGAGAGGGTCACTGTAGATCTGAACTTTACGCTGAAGGATCACGTTCTCGTAGTCCAGCGGTTCAACCACTTTAGTTTTTTCCTGTAGGAAAAAAAGTAGAAGATAAATTTATATAAAAACCAGTAAGATTTATATACATATATATATAATTGGTAAATAATCAGTTAATTTTGCCTGATGATTTCAAAACACGTTACCGATGGACTGCTCATTAATTCGGCAATGGGACGCTCGTGTGGTGTTGGTAACCACCACCAAGCACATTTTCCAGAGAGGAAAACAAGGTTAAGTGACTTGTATCTGGCAATAAATGCTGGAAGAAACAAAGCACTGTGCTGCTCTTGTCCAAGCAGAGTCTCCAGTTTCTCAGTGGGGCACGTAATCCTCCTGGATATGCAATAGCTTTAACAGCTGCGTGTTGCAGCTTCTTTAAGCAGGAATAGCTCATCAGTGTGACTCAAGAAATACGGCCCAGATCAGACTTCTGCACGGACTCCTCTCAGTTTGAAGCAGTTTTGTTATACGAGCTGAGGAGATTTGCACCATGTCTGGAAAAGCTCCATTTGGGGAGCAGAAAGCAGGCCAGCTGGTAGGACCTGCGGCACAGGGATGTCACGATGCAGAAGGGAGATCACATCCCCCTGGAAACACAGGAAAACCCTCCTCATAAATCAGCCCTCAGCCGCAGCCCGGGGCTTGGGAAGTCTGGGGCCTGGCTTGGCTCTAACTTACTTTCCCGGGAAGCAGGAGAACTCCTCTAAAATCCCTTGAGCCACGAAAGCAAAGGGAGAAAGGCCTCTATAAACCAGGGATAAACACTCGTAACAGCAGCAACTGTTCCACGTTCTCCTACTCCAATTTGCCAGCTCCAGCCGGCATCACTTGTGCGCTCGGCATCAGGGCAACTAAGCCCTAAACACGGTTGCTCTCACAGCACCGTCACGAACCGATTCCTGTTTGCAGCACAAGGCATTGGATGTTCTCTCCGAGTTTCTGTTGCTGCTGCCTCTGTGCCAAACATCTATTTTTTTGCCTTCATCTGACATCTTGCACAGAGAACGCAGGTCAAAAAAGCTCATTTCCTTTGCAAAAGGGAATGAGTTCATAGAGATGATGTTTTAAAGACAATTATGCTCTGTATTGCATTACTTTTGTCCATGTTATGAGATCAGAAAACAGAGCTTAACAAAAAAAATGAGAAAAACACAAAGGCAACTTCTGAACTAGGAAAAATACCGCAGCTGTCTAGTTCTGGGCTTCTGATTTCAAAAGCAAGAGCTTGGCACTTAGCACTAGACTTGTGAAAATCAAAATCGATTCTGAAAGCAAATACATGATCCCACACGATAAAGGACACGCGAATTCCGATTCACTAATTTTGCTCTTTTTTGAAGCCTGACCAAATGCGTGTTGATGCCTGGCCACCCCCCGGACAGTGTTGGCGGCCCCGTGGCCACCACGGTGCCAGGCTGGCACATGGCTCCTGGACACAACCCCGCTGCAGCAGCGGCGCTGGGGCTCTTCGTCCCCAAAGAGGAACACCAGGTATTCCTCAGCAGCAGCAGCAAACGTCACCCTGCAGCTGGACTGACCCTGGGGAGGGCAGCACATCTGGACGTCCCCCCGGCCACCAGCTGTGGGGACAGACAGAGCCAAATCACGGGGAGGCAGCATTGCAGCAAGCGCCCAAGCAGCCCGACGCCGCCGCGACACGTGAGATCAGCGGAGCATCCCCATCCCCATTCCAGAAGTGATCAGAGCCAAAGGGTTCCCGCCTGGCGCTTCCAAGCTCCTTGCAGCAAACGTGAGACACAATTCTGTTTTAATGACAGCCGAGCAGAGCCGGCGCGGGGACCTCAGGGTGGCAGCGGGTGACTCCAGCTGGGGGACGTCCAGGATGGGGACATGTCCCCTGCGTGGTCAGGGGTGGCGGTGGCCACGCACTGCAGCGAGAGCAGCCCACGATGGCCCGGCCAAGGCTGCTGTGCGGACGGGACCGCAGCAGGGACATGGGGACATCACGGGGCTGGTTTTGGGGAATGCTGCACCCCCCGGGGCAGCCGGGCCCCATCCCTGCCCAGGGGAACGGAGATGCCTGAGGGAACCGGCAACGATGCCTCCTGCTCACCGAAAGAAGCATAAATCACTACAAACTGCGTTACCTTCACTCCCTTCTGGAGACATGTCTAGTTAAATTCATCACTGTGGAGACAATTTTTAGGTGCCCTCATTGATTTCCTTGAAACACTCCTCATCAGGCCAGGCGTGGTAGGACGAGACATTGGAGCTGCAATGTTAAAGGAAGATGCAGCACTCTGAAGTTTTCCAAGGTCTTTTCCAGACAGGCACCTCCGAGCTGCGTCTGGGCACCAGGGTCTCCTCTGGGGATGCAACAGGAGGAACAGAAATGCTGCTTGCCGTGGAAGGGGACCGCTGCATCCCTGGTGTTTCCAAGCGCAGCAGGCAGGCGTGAATTTAAAACTAAAAAATAGTAGCACATCTTGTTTTCAACTTCTTTTTTTCCTGAAACACCGCAGAATACAGTCTTTGTATGATGACACTGATTTCTGATAAAACAAGCATGTTTAAAAAAAATTGAAGAACTGCAGAAAAAAATGTTCCTTCCGTTTTTCTTTTGCCATGCTTTGGTATATGGTAAAAATAGAATAAAAATGCAAGCTCTGTGGGAGGCCTGGGTGGTCCATCGGGCTGGACCATGTGCTGTGGTTTGTGCCATGCTGCCTCTGGCCTCGCTGGACAAAATCTGCTCCCCAGGCGCAGGATTGTGAACTTTCAAAATGTGCAGAAAGCAGAACTGAGACGAGAGATTTTGCACGGCAGACGTGCAAGGAGGGTACCTGTTATTCCGAGTTTCCAAGGACGGCAGCTGGAAGCAGAACCAGACCCCAGCAGTGGCTGGGACAGAGGAGAGCGCAAAGCTCCATGTGCAACGAAAGCCAGTTCTGATAATGCAGGCAGCACCCGGGTGCTGTGCGAGCTGCTGGGCAGAGCCATTTCCACCAGCCTTTTGCTGAGCCGCCGCTCTGCTGCACTTGTGGCTCTCATTCTTGGCAGGGGAAAAGAAAGAAACATCCATCTCCTGCCCCAGACAGCTATTTATTCAAAACACCTCTCTTCCACGTCGCAGGAAGCCAGCATGGATTAGCTCTGATATCTGAAACGGTTCCTCTTAATCGCCCTCTGGAAAACTCTGCCTCATCCCTAGCAAAAACACATGGGCCAGCAGAAACCCTGTAGGGATGAGCCCAGCGGGGCAACGGCGCGAGAGGCAAGGGCTGCCCTGCAGAGGGTTGGTGCAAGCGCCCGAGGGTGAGGAGGGCTCCAACCAGCAGCTCCACGGGGATTTGGGTGCAAAGGAAGGGGCAGCAGGAGCAGGGAGGAGTGAGGGGCGCTACAGCCGGGACCCTTTAGGGAATACGGATGATCCCGGAGGATTTGGGGTGCTGGGGTAGGAAACGTGCTCCTGGACCAGGTTTTGGGGCAACCTCGCAATGTTGGCTTGTAGCCAGAAAGAGACCACCCAGCCACCCCCTAAAACTCCAGAGCAGAAAGCAGAGAAGAGGAACCTGTTGTTTTACTCAGCCCGATGCTCTTCGGACGCTAAATTAAACCTTGGCTGATCACCTAGCGCAGCGGTTCTTAGCTCAGCATAACTCAGCTCGCCCCTGAAACCGCGCCAAGCCCTGCAAGGAGCAGCAGCACGTGCAGGAGCTGCTCTCCCGTTCGCGGCTCCGTGTTGAGGAGGAGGAGGATGAGGAAGGCCGGGTGCCGGCACCGCGGCGCTGCTCCCGAGGGGCGCGGAGCCGGGATGCGCCGCGTTCCCCGGCATCGCGTCCGATCCCGCAAAGCCGGTTAAAGCGGCGCCGCAAATCCCAGCGCGCTGCCCTCCTCAGCGGCGGCTCTGCCGCTAAATGAGATTCCCCCTAAGAGCCTTTCGCTTCACTAAAGCGCTAGGAAGTGGATTTGGATACTCAGTGCTTGAGATTACTCTGTATTTTTAGCCCCATTTTACACCGAAATGTCTTCCTGAAACTGCGCCCGTGCTACAAAAGCTGTTCTTTCAAAACGTTTTTAAGTATTTGTTTCTTTTCTAGTTTTGACCCCTCTGCAGATCAGAGCAAGCCCCGGCAGGGATTCTTGGAGGACCTGGTGACATTACAAGGACTCCGAGGGCCCCATGTCACGGCAAGCCGGCTCTTTAGTGCAGATGAAGGATGTAGGTCAGCCCGCTCGCAGGGGAAGCTGCCGCTCATGAGAGGATGTGGCCTGTCCCCAGCGCGCCGGCGGGGACGCCGAGCTCCTCCATCCGCCCCGGGCACGCTCCGGCCTTGCTGCAAACAGGACGACGGGGACAAATTGCCAATTTCAAGGCTGGAAATAAAGGTTTAAGCCCTGAAATCAGACTTTGAAGTCAGGTTTTTGGTCCCAGCGCACACGGCCCGGCCGTGCGCTGCCCGCCGCAGTCACAGCCGCAGGTGGCACCCACCGAAGCCCTTGTGAAAGCAGAGGAAAAACCATTAGTTTGAAGCAATTAGAGTCTTCGAAACCACAAATTCCTCCACAGGGGAGGCCAATATCCGAGAACAAAGCAACGCTGCCCGTCCAACAACAACAGCAACACATTTCTGCAGGCAGAAACACGGGGCTGTGCCAAAGCGAGCGCTGTTCCCCCCAAATGCAGGCGGCACCGCGCCGGGCCGGGCGCGCGGCGCCGCTCCGCGCGTTCCCCAAAGCTCTGGAGCCTTCCCCTACGGCCCCTGCAACCAGGATGGATGTCAGAACAAAAAGGGAGCTGCGTTTTTGCATGGCAGCATCGGCTCCCTTTGCTGCCCTCCCCGGCCGCGTCCACGCCAGCTGCGTGGGTACAGATGGGTACCCAAGGAAAGGCCGGGGAGACCGGAGGGTCGGGGACACGACCCGGAGATCCCGGAATGAGCTTCTGTCCCGGGACCGACGCTCCCGGGAACACGGGAGCACGAGGGAACAGGAGCGCAGCGCTCGGATCCCTGTCGGAGCCAAGTCACAAGGCTCCGCTGGGGCAACAGCACAGGCGAAACAAGGGCCTTTCTATGAGGCTATTGACTGGCTACCAAAAAGCAGCTTGGCTGGCATTTTAACAGGAAATTCAATACACGGCTTCAACAGAAACATGCCCACGAACACCAACGCGAGGCTGTGCGCAAAGGAGGCCGAGGGCCTCACCCTGCCCGCCCTCCTCCGAGCCAACGCTGCGCGCCGCGACCGCGCGGAAAGCCGGAACGGTCCTTGGCCACAAAGCACCGAGGAAACGGCAAGGGATTAACGCATCAATCCCGAGCAGAACATCTCAGGAAGCTGGGCTAAGTTGTCTTCCTTCTGCACCCATTTACAAAGCCTATAAAATTTCCTAAATTTGCTTTCAGAAAACAGTCCCCAATAACAGCTGAGATATTAATGCGGGGAGGGTCAAGAGGGTTATTTTATACTTCCATGGCCTGAAAAACAGTAACTACCTGTCTTCTGATTTCCTGCCTTTGCATAGCGTAGGAACACGCATTATATACAGTACATGAAATCCACCTCACAGCACATCTAGAGAGGCACGAGCAACCTGAATATTAACAGCGACGATTCTTTAAAGTATCTGTGGGGAAAAAAGGAAATTGCAAGACCACACGTATATAAAAATATATCGCATCAGACTGTGCAACTGTTCCCAGACATTTAGCGAGCGTTTGATGGCGTGTCTATTTACTGCTTCATCTAGGGCAACCCGCAGTTGAAGGAGCAGGAGCTGCACTTGTGTGCAAAGCCTGGCCAAGCCTAAAATCAAAGGGTAAAGGAACAACCTGAAGCAGCTCACAGAAAGCAGGAGGCAACGTCAAGCTGGGGAACTGAGTAAAAGCTAGAGAAAAAAAGAAAAGGAAGGGAGGAACCACCCCGAGATGAACAAGTCACAGTCAGATCGCTCCTGAGACCGGCAACAGCCCAGGGCAGAGAGCGACCGCTTCCCACCACGCTGCCCAACCAGAAAGACCTCCGAACTGAGGAAACCTCCACAGTTCTGGGATTTTCTCATGAATCTTTTTGGTAAATTGGAGAATTTATACGGAATCTGGGAAGTGAGAAAATTCACTTGACAGCATGCATGGGTACAGACAACTGGGGAATTTTTATCTATAGAAAAGCTTTTCCAAAGCCAAGGATTCAAGGATCATGAGTCGGGGCTCTCTGAAATTGTTTGGTCTATAAAAGCTTTTCTTTTTTTTCTTTTTTTTTTTTTCTCTCTTCTTTTAAATAGCGCGTGGGGACTCTGTTGCTGCCCTGCTGTATGATGACACTGTCAGGCTCTAAGCCAAGCTTGACCGAAGTGAGATGGGGGAAACATAAGGATGAAAAACAGACAGTTCAGTGCATGGGTCTCGTTGCAGCCGGGAAGACCTAGGAGAGATGCCCGTGGAAGGGGAGATGACAGGAGAGGATCATAGGAAAGGATGGAGCAACAGAGCATGGGGCTGAAGACCACACGGGAAATATTTGTACCAGGGACTACCAGATGAAAACACCGAGAATTTTATGAACTGACTGAGGAAGAAAAACCTTCCAGGGAGAGGGAACACAGGAAGCAGGGAGAGGTGCCAGGATGGTGCAGAGGCGGGTGCGACTGGGAATGCACATTGATGGGATGGAGGGCTCGGGCACACACAGGCGGGGAGCTGGGAGAGGTTACAGCTGGATGCTGAGGTCTCCTCTCCAAGCAGAAAACCCATCCTCCCCGGCAGAGCCGGCTTCCTGATGCCTTCAGCAGGCTCCCCCAGCACCTCCTGCAAAGCTCATCCCTGTCCCTGGAAACAAGGGCTTCCCCAGGTGCACTCCAGCACAGTCTCTCTTCCCCAGTCCTCAGCAAGCTGTAGGACTTCTGTTTCATACCAGAACCGGGCTCACGGGGCTAAGGGAGCCCAGCTGGACCTTAGAAAGGACTTGAACTCTTTCCCGTCCCAGCAGGACACAACCACTCGCGCTTCCTTTCCAGGCATCTCATAGACAGGGATGCGGGTGCAGCCCCTCCATCCCCACCTCCCTGCAGGGGTTCGGTACCAGCCCACACCGTTCCCCAGCTCTGAAACCCAGTGCAGACAGCGCAGGGCTTCTGTGCCCCGCTCTGCCCCCGCTCCAGGGACATGGGGGTGGCAGCGTTTGACACGAGCTGTCACAGAAATAAGAAGCCACGTGGCAGGGAAGGGGAGGACGGGCGCGCAGAGCTGGCACCCTGCAGGAAAGCACTCGCAGGGGAAATGACTCAGGTTTTGCAGCCGAAAGCGCCGAGCTGGAGCCCGGCCCCTCTCCCTTGAGCCCCTCCGTGCTGCGGGGCCTGGGCAAGAGCAGCTCGGCCACCCGCACATCCCTCCTCGCCGAGGCCCAGAGAGGCCCTGCAGTTTGTGCAGGACAAGGTGTGCGTGAGGCTGAGGCCCCATTAACAGGACAGACCGGACCCTGTGACCCTGGAGCTTGGGAGGAAATCTTTTCCACTGAATTACAAAAAAAAACCCCCAAAAACCCCACAACGCAGGGTGCTTGGATCAGGATTTTGCTGCTGAAGTATTCCCCCTTGCATGCACTAAGGCTTTAAACATGGCCAGGAATTGGGCCACTGCTATCGACAACGACTGCACCCGCTCTGGATCTCATCATTACATCTGCTGCCAGAGACCGAACCCGTCTTTGCAGCAAATCCTGGCCCCGAACAAGCTGCGATGCAGGCCACAAATTACCATACCCTGAATCAAGCTCAGAACTATGTCAACAGGGTATTTTGTAAGCCACTTGCTTCCTTTTTAAGTGTAACGCCCCTATCTCTAATGACTGTTTGCAGTTTTTGGCTTTCTTTGCTTCTGAGAGTGGGTATCTTGTGACACCAGTTTGGAGAAGGCTTGGAGAAGCAGCCAGAAAGTTGATGCCTTTCCAGGAAGCAGGCACTTCTGATGGAGACAGGAAAATATTTACCCCATCAGTTCTGCTTAGGCCTGGCAAACAAAAGAAAGAGTCATGCCCTAAAATATCTTCAAATTGGCTTAGAAATTTTAGGCAGCCAGAATAATCAGCGTATAGTTCTTCATTTTCCTTCATATTCTTTTGGAGATCACATTTCTTAGCTCTGCAGCCACGAGGGCCAGGAAAGTTTCTCTTTCCAGAAAGCTGAGATTTCTGCACAATCATTTGAGCTAAAGAAAGCAGGTACCAGAAACAAACTGCACTGCAACAAGGCGATACGAATTCCCAGCCAACCTGCCGGCAACACGGAGCGATGCGACGAGCACAGAGCCCATAGGATGCACATTTTTGGCCCAGCTTTGGCACGAAGCCCCTTCCAAGCTGATCCAGCCGCACTCCTGCCCAACGCTGTCAATCAGGGACTGCATCTCCAGGCCCCAAACACAGCGCTTGGAGCCGCGCGTGTCCCTGCACGCGTAGGTCCATCCCAGCCAAAATCCAGCCCTTCTGCACAAGGAAGAGAGGGAGGGATTAGTGCATCCCTACACCAAGCACGGGAGATATGGACACAGGACAGTGTTGATTTTCTCCTCTGAAAATAACAACATTAATAGTAGCTGGCAAAAGCCTACTGGTTTCCATGGGATAGTTGCACTTCTGCCAGATATGGCTTCTCAAAACATTGAGAGCACACATATGCTAAAAAAAGGAAACGATCACTATAATGACAGTAATACATGTTATTTATGTAAGTTATTAACTGGAGGATTCCAAAGTGCTTTTCAGATTTCACTGCTATTTCGTCATTTATTTATATAATATCAGTTCCATATTTAGCATTCAGTTCCAGAAGAGCTGAGCTCCAAACATCTTTAAACAATTAATGGCGCATCAGCAGAACCCCTCCCTTTCCTGCCTGCTCTTAAAACCCGTGTTTTTCACTCAAAAAGCTGTGTGCACAAGCCAAGGGCACAGCAGCATCCCGAGCAGGAGCCGGGGAAAGGAGCCCTTCTTCTGCTCGGCTGGTGTGTGGAGCGAGGCAGGCCATGCTTAAGCCCCAGCAAGGCTGAGGAAAACAAAGCAGAAAAGTCATAGCTGTTTTTTTGGGGTTGCCTTAGCAATCTGGTAACCACCCACAACAGCCAAGTGAAACCCCAGAGATGTCAGGGCTGATTGAAGCAGCTCAGGAAGTTGCTTGTGTCGAGCCCTGGCTTCCTTAGGCGGTTCTGCCTTCGGGCCGCAGGACTGCGCGCGGGTGCAGAGCGCTGCAAAGCTGCACGCTCTTCTTCCCAAAGGAGAAGGGATGGGGGCTCCAGAGGGGCCTCTTGACTTCCAGGGTCGAATGTGCATGAATCCCATCTCACACCAGCCAAAGGCAAAATGCTGCTGTTGGAGGAAGCAGCTGAAAGCTCCCCCTGGATTTAGACATCGGTATAAACTCCTGACTCCATCGCACGGAAGGACAAGGGAACACGTGGGCCACGCCAGGCAGGACAGTGGAGCGCGAGTTGTGCGCGGCTTTCCTGAGCCCTCACCCTGCTTTGGGAATCACAGAATCCCAGAATGCTGAAGGATGGAAGGGACCTCTAGGGATCATCCAGTCCAACCCCTGCACACGCAGGGTCACCTAGAGCACGTGGCACAGGGCTGCGTCCAAGCGGGTTTGAAGATCTCCAGAGAAGGAGACTCCACAACCTCTCTGGGCAGCCTGTTCCAGGGCTCTGGCACCCTCACTGGGAAGAAATTTTTCCTTAAGTTCCTGTGGAACTTTTGGTGTTTCAGTTTGTGGCCATTTCCTCTAGTCCTATCAGTGGCCACCACTGAAAAGAGGCCGCCCCATCCTCCTCACTGCCTCCCTTGAGGTACTTCTAGACACTGCTCAGGTCCCCTCTCAGCCTTCTCTTCTCCAGCTGAACAGGCCCAGCTCCCTCAGCCTCTCCTCATAGGGCAGATGTTCCAGGCCCCTGATCATCCTCGTAGCCCTGCGCTGGACTCTCTCCAGCAGCTCCACATCCCTCTTGTCCTGTGGAGCCCAGAACTGGACACAATACTGCAGATGTGGCCTCACCAGGGCTGAGTAGAGGGGCAGGATCCTCTCCCTCGACCTGCTGGAGACGCAGACCATCTCCTGCTGTTTCCAGTCAGCTCCAGCGCCGCGTGGCTCCGAGGCTCCCGCAGACAACCCTGCGCGCGCGGAAGCCTTCACGGCTGCCCGAATCCGTCTCCAGCTCTGCCCGTGGCGGCTCCGGCGCGGGGACCCTTCCCGGGTCCCCAGATGTGCAGGGCACCGCGTCAGCGCCAGCGGCCTGGCCGCAGCTCCTGCTTTCGCGGCCCTCGCTCGCCATCCCGGCGGGACACAGCTCCAAGGCAGAACCCCGGCTCCTGACCACTGCCAAAATTGGGCTACTAACCTTGTTCGGCTCAAAATCAGCAAAGCTGAAGGAAAACGAGCGGGATCTGGCATTTTGTGTGCTGCCTCCTTCAGCAAGAGGAGGCCGCTCTCTTTCCTTATCTTGCACAGGAGCAGTTACACAGAAAACATGAGGCTCTTGGCCATGACCACGTCCTTGTTATATGAATTATACGATGGTGACTTTCCAGCTGCAGCTGGATGGGATCCCCCTGCTCCAGTGGGTGGGAAGGGGTCCTTGTGTAGGGGCAAGGGCCACACTGAGGATGTCACCCAGCAGGAAAAGCGGGAGCCGGAGGGGAGCAGGGAGCAACCCGGGCTGAAACAGGGAGGCTCTTGTTCCACCCACTGCCACTTCCAGGGACAGCCTGGATATTAATGAGGACAGAGGAGGAAAACACGTTGCAGGCAGGATGGAGAAGGGCGAGACAGGGGTAGGAATGAATAGAACTGACCCCATTAGAGAAGCAGCGGGAGGCAGGGAAAGCCGGGACAGACGATGCAAGGCTGTGCCGAAGGAAAAAGGAACCAGCGAGGGGGAGCTTTGATTTGTGCTTTTTTAAAGGAATGAAAGAGATGGAGGAAAAGGGCAGCAGGGAGATGTGTTGGAGCATTTCTGAGCTGACAGCAGCAGCCACAGAGGCACGTGAGGCTCTGCTGTTCCTCCTCGGGCAGGACAGGACGGGGAGGTCGTTTCACCAGGGAAGCTGGAGGCCACCGGCTGCTGCTGGGCTGCCTGCTGTGGCCGTGACTTGCCTTCTCGAGCCACAGAAATGTCAAAAGCTTTGTGCGGTTTTACAGCATTGGAGATAAGGAATCGGTGTGCAAGGGACTGCACGAAACACTGTAAGAGCCCCCAAAACGCACGTATAAAAGGGTGTTACAACATGCACTGCAACAGCCCAGCTTCAAATGCTCCTGGTCCAGGGGAGACCATGGGAGTGGGGCTGAAATGGAGACCTCGAGCCATCCCCTCCCTGGATTTTAGGAGCATCGAATCCTCACCCGCATTGCGGGCATTGGCTGCAGGCACCACCAACCATCTGCTCCAGGCGTTTCAGCGCAGCGACAGCGGCACTCGGGGCAGATGCTGCCGGTGCAGGTGTCCCCGCGTCTTCATGACACCATTTCTGGCACAGAACGACCCACTCAGCCTTGCCCGGCGAGTACTAAAACCCCAGCCTCACAGCCAGTAAATGTGCTAAAAGGTGCATGTGAAAAGCACTAGGGCTGGATGCTCTGCTCTGGATGCTCTGCTGTCTTCTGCAGAGCTCGCCCTGGCCAGGAGGACACGGGTTTTTTCAAATGATGCTTCAGGAAGGGGAAGGTTCAGCACCAGACCCGCCCCAGCCTCTTCCTCCCTGTAAACCAGCTCCTTCTACCACGGAAACTCCGTGCGCAGGCACAAACCAGGGCACCGCGCTGCACGCGGGTGCACCCAGCCACCCCGAGCTGAATTCAGCACACACCAGCCCTGATTTGGGAAAGCATGTGACTAATTTTAAGAATGCACTCGAGTATTTTTGTACATAAGTCCCCGTGAGCAATAATCTCTCTATAAAGACTTCCATGGAAGTCGTCAGAGCGAGAGGAGGTGGCAGACGCCAGCGTTACCCTGGGTAAAAGCTGCCCTACGTAGAGTGACAGCAAAACCCCCGCCCTCCTCATCGGGGAGGGAATTTCCTTCATCTCTTTAAGACATCTTTTTACTATTGAAGTTATGCAAATACAGCACACTGACTATATCCTAGGGGAAACGCACATGTATTCTGTCTATCTCAAGAGCACCAAGATCACTACAAGCACTGCATATAAACACCCATCATGCTGATCAAAGAGAATTTAGCTTATTAAATGCGGGTTCTACACAAAAAGCTGGTTTCCTCTGCATGGGTGCAAATCCACTCATAAATAATACAAATGAAGACTCACAAGAAGAACAAAACGCCTTTCTGCCTCTTGTCAGAACCTTCTTAACATCGTTGCTGGGGAGCTTTTAATCTCCAATTTTGTGCTCAAAATGGAGCCACGCACATAAGTCAACCAAACGAGGATCAGAACACGCCACTACCTCCTCTGGGGACGATGCTCAGCGTAAGGGTGAGGATTCCGAGAGCGCGTCCTGCGGGACCCGCGACGCTCGGCTCCAATATCTGTGCACGGCAGGAGCCTGCGTAGACGTTTGCTCTGCCACACGGCGGGATGCCCGCGCGCTGGCACACGTGTAGCTGTGTCCTCACGCCCGGGGACACGGCGCCGAGCCGCGGGGCGCGCGGGGAACGGGCCATCGAGCGGCCGGGCCCGCGCGGCTGCTCCTTCCCGCTCCGGATCCGCAGCCTTTGCAGACCTCGGCAGTGAGCGCATCCTCAGCTAATCTGCATGAAAAGGAGCTACAGAAAACAGGAGTAATTGTGGGAGGCTGCAAATTGCCACCAGATGAGTAGCTCTGGCAGCACTGTGGGAAATAGATGGCCTGGGTTTCGTCAAATGCTCCCTGCTCTGATCTCATGTCTCCCACGTATCTTATTGCTCCGTCACAGCGCAGAGAACGGCACCTTTGGAAAGCTTGCGAGTGGCTTCACATACAGCCCCATTCCCATGGGAGCCGGGTGCTGCCGAGGGCACCGCTGCCACGAGGAAGAGGAGCTGGAGGAAGGCTGAGCCCGGCGTGCGGCCCTGTCCAGCCGCCGCGGGTCCCGGGCAGCAGGGATAGACTCGCTGTTTTCCTGGCAGCGCTCCTAGACGCCTGATTACGGGTCTCCCTCGTGCTCCGTGTGCGCTGAGCTCCAACAGCGCCGGGGGAATTCCTGGCAGGGCCAGCACGATGCCATGGAGGATGAAGGAAAGGGCAAACACGACCCCAGGAAGGCACGATGGAGATGAAGGAAAGGGGAAACACAACCCCAGCAAGGCACGATGGAGGATGAAGGAAAGGGGGGATACGACCCCAGCAAGGCACGATGGAGGATGAGGGAAAGGGGGGATACGACCCCAGCAAGGCACGATGGAGATGAAGGAAAGGGGAAACACGACCCCAGCAAGGCACAATGGAGATGAAGGAAAGGGGGAATATGATCCCAGCAAGGCACGATGGAGATGAAGGAAAGGGGGAATACGACCCCAGCAAGGCCAGGGAACCCACCCGCGAGCATCCGCATGGATCCTCCTGGCAAAGCTCAGCTTCCACCCGCAGTGCTCCCGCACAAATCCCATGCGCTCCGTACAGGTTTTCCATCCTTCCCTCCACACACGACCTTTCCATTAATACTCAGCAACATCCTGAGCATGGAGAAGAGGGGAGGAAGGAGATTTTATCGAAGGCCTGAGTCAAACTCACCAATGTCTGTTCACTGCCAAAGGTCCCCTGGCTGCTCTCCTTGAGCTCTAGCCTGGTTGTTTCTCCCCAAAGACCATTAGCACTTTCTATCCTGGGTTTAAAGTTATAGTTCTAATATAATATCTTACTTTTAGTGCCACAAGGTTTAAATTGCTGATAATCTTTCAGTTAAGCATCATGCTTAGGCTTTGACTATTCCCTTTAAGCAAAACTCAATCAAATTATTTGTATCTTCCCACACGTCATTTATCCCACTGAGCAACTTAATGCCTTTGCTATACTTGCCTGTTCATTTAAATAGTGACCTCATTTATCAGTTATTCTGCCAAAATGCCATGCACTAATTTATAATCAGTAGGATGCATCAGGGACCCATTCAGAGCTGCAACTGATAGAATCTGCCCTACAGTTATGCTAAGAAAAGTGTGGAGAGAGAATAAGGGCTCCCACTTGCCCTGCTGCCCGCAGCAGCCCATGTGCTTGTGGCTCTGCTTCCTTTCGAGGGGTTCCTGCTAAATTCCTTTTTCTCACCCAGGTCTCCCTGCACAGCCTGTGCTGTGAGCGGGATGCAAGGCTGGGGCCCTGGGAATCCAGAACCGGGAGCGAAGCCCTGCCAGAAGTCACCAAACTCCTCCTGACTTTACTCCGGGTTTGCAAAGAAAAGTATAAATGTTCTCCTGGCACGAGGCAGCACAACAAATCCAGGAACAGCAGAAACACAGAAAGAGCTTCGTTGCACTTGCAGGACAGCACTAATTGAGCTGCATTATACAAAGCACCACGCTCACCCCCGGCGCAGCGCTCCCGGCTGGAGGTGCGTCTCCTTTACAGCATGAATTATGGCTCAGCGCGAGCTGACCTATGCCGTGATGTTAAAAGCTCTCTCACTTAGACATTTTCATTCAGTAGCACTTCACTCCCTGGCTGCAAATGGTTTCTTACCCTAAAACAGCTCCTTGTCTCGAGGGAGTGACTTGAATGCCCAAAATGCCGAGCCTGATCCAAGCGGAAAAGGCGCCCGGCGGCTCCCGCTCCTCCTGCGTGCTGTGGTGCACGCACTGTTATCCTCGAGCAGGGCTCCCCGTCCCTCGCTCTCATCCATGCTCCTGCCATGGGAGACAGCAGGCAGACAGCGAAGGCATCTCACAGCATCCCTGGGACTGCGTCAGGCAGAGCATCCCTTGGGTGCTGGGGTGGATGACACCACTCAAGGCTCTTATTGACCTAACATCTGCTGTGTTGAAGCAGCAGGAAGCAGAGGAGATCCCAGCACTCAAGGTCAGCAGTGTAACCCCAGCCTGCTCCACAGACAGATCAGTCTGCGGGCAGCAGCTTTCAGCAAGGGCCCCCAAGCAGGTGGTTCTGCCTGACACCACGCTGGGATTGGGACGTGCCACCCTTGGCACGTACCAGTGCGGGTACCCGTGACCCCAGGCTCGGCCAGGCCCCTGGGGGACCCGCACAGCTCTGGACATGGGCTTGGTGGCAGCCTGCACATCTGCCACGGGTGTCCTGAACGTCGCTCCATGGCGAGAAGGGGCTGCACAGGCATGGGGTGCATTTATGCCAAGCGGGCAGCTCCATACACTTCCATTTCAGCTTAGAAATAGGATCAAAATCTACAGCTTTTTAGTCTCCCCCCTCTCCACCTTCTCCTAGGATCCCATCTCTGCTCTCCTTGTGACCAACACACCAGGACACGGACATCCCTTGTGAGGAGGAGCAATGACCTGGTGGATGGAGAGGAACCACCTGCTCCTTGGAGCAACAGGGGAACCACCTACTTTGTCCTGAGAGAGCCCAAAACACTCGTCCAAGATACCCTCATACATTTACACCACCTCTTCCACCACTCCCTGGACACTGCAGCATCTTATGGCTCTTCCTAGTGATGCAGAAGCGCTTGGATTTATCCTTTGCTGCTAGGCTGTCAAGAGCAGGAAGCTCTGCCAAGATCTAGGAAACAGAGACACCTGCCCTCACCCTCCTCCAGTGCTTGGCTGCAAACAGCAGCTCTGGGACATCTGCCCATCACAAAAAAAGAGAAAAGAGAGAGAAAGTCAGCAGGGGGATGGTGAGTGCCATGAAACCCTAGAGAGGAACAAAAAGCGAGTGGTTACCGATGGGTGCCGAGCACTGCTGGCTCCGTGGATGGGAGGCTTGGGGTGGCTGCAGGGTTTTGTTTATCTTCACGTGCAGCCCACCCGTCCCTCCATGCGGTGACAGCAGACACCTGGCACGACCACTGGGCAACCACTTGCCTGGAGGATACTGAGGCTCTTCGGGTCCTATGCAAACAATTTCATTTTTAATGAGAGGTTCCATCAGCTTTTAGAAAGCATTTATTCCTACGGATCATTTATGAACGAGTGAAAACAAAACACGTGAAAGCCGGCAAGGATCCCTAGACAACTGCATATGGGAAACAGTAGCCACAGCACCAGGAAATCACATAGGATCATTACAATTTTTTTTCAACCTTAGTAACTATCATATTCACAGAAAAATTACGTTTAAAAGAAGAATCGCAAGAAATCCTCTATTTATTTTACTATCAATCTACTAGCATAGAATTAACAAGAATTATTCACTGAACTCGCACTGCACTTGCTTCATGTCCCATTGCCTAACCTTCCATCCAAGCCAAGGTCAAACGTGACTGCACACTTGAGTAATTCAACGAGCAACGATGAAATCCACCCTGGGATGCTCCGAAGGGCCCCGGGCGGGCCCAGCAGGCAGCGTCCGCACAGCTGTGCCCGAACAAAGACAACCTGCTGCAGCATCCCTCGCGCGGGGAGGAAACGCTCCCGATGGATGCGCCGCGCGCGCCGGGCGAGCGAGCCGGGCTCCCGGGACATGCCGGCCTCCCGGGACGCGCCGGGCGAGCGGTTGCTGCCTCCCCTCGCCAGGCCGTGCCCTTCAGCATCACCCTCTTCCCTCGCCCCGTTTCCATCGCTCGTGCTGGCCACGCCGCGGTCCCTCTTGGCCCGACGAGCCGCACGGCTACGATGCCCGTGAATTCCTGCTCCCCGCGCAGCAGCGGGAAGCAGCCCCAGGTTACGCAGCCCTTCAGGTACTCGCGTGTCAGCCCGCGCTCAAACGGTGGCCAACGGCGCTGATGCGAACCCGCAGCCCCAAAACGGTCAACGCGAGCCGTCCCCCCGCGTCCCCGCGGCGCTCACCAGCACCAGGGAGCCCCGCACGGCCTCCGAGACGCTCTGGCGCAGCTCGGCCGCCGTGCCCGGCTTGCTGAGCCGCTTCGTGAACTTCCTCACGTCGGACATGGCGACATGGCCCGCGGCTGCGGCGGGCGCGGAGGGGCCGGGCGGAGCCGCCACGGGGCGGGCGGCCACGGGGAGGGCCCCGGCGGCCACGGGGAGGGCCCCGGCGCTCGGCCCGCCCCCGCGGCGCCGCTTTGTCCCCGCCGCCCGCGGCACCTGCGCCTCGTTGTGCCCGGGATGGGGCAGCTAGGGCTAGTGGAGGGGGGACAGAGGCAGCAGCCCGCGGGCCGCGGCCTGGCCCTGCCTGAGGTGCTGCCGGGGGGACACGCGGCCACGCGCACCCGGCCCAAGGAAGTCACCCTCTCCACGGAATTCCCGGGTGTTTCCACCAGGAGCACCCTGGGGAGCAGGGCAGGGGGCCCGTGGCACTGTGGGGTGGGTGCTATGGCCACGCCGGGCCCTGGTTCTGCTGGCCCTGCTGCCACGCACAGGGTCGGGACCTGCTGCTCGCGCTCACCCTCACCCGGCTCCAGGGATCGCCGCAGGAACCCGCTGGGATGAGAAGGGCCGTGATCCCCTCTGCCTGCAAAAATGATCAAAAAGGCTCCTTTACACCCCAATTTAAGTCTAGCCCAAGTCCTTAACACTCCAATTTAAGTCTAGCCTGTGCTGCTCTACTCTTGTGCATTGTTTCAAGGGCGGTGATTCTGAAACTACAACAGGACTAGAGAGATCCATTAAGCCTTTCCAACCTTGTGCTTTAAAGATTTACTATTAATCTTCCTACTTATTTTATTGGGTGCTGTGGCTTCACAGTAAAATCCAATACATGTGAACATTAAATAAACAGCATAATCTATTAACTCTATGAGCATGTGTGAACGGGATGGAGTTGCCCCTTGTCAAATTTTTAAGGAATTTGCACACATTATGCCATATAGCTGATTAAATACAATTTACAAGGGCTTCACAGGAATTACAGGCATGTTGTTAGTCACACAACATATAGAGAAGTTTAGATTTTTAGTGCCAATCTGTAGGGGGTAATGAATACAGCTATTATGATCCAAGCCATGTAAAACGTTATTTGTGACTCCTAAAGCACACAGGCCAGTTGTTGTTCTGCTTTTTAGCAGTTCACTGAAGGGGCATCAGACTCCATTTCATATTAAACATCGCTCCGATCTCCTACACTAGCAGCAAAACAAGTCTAAAACTTTCATCTCACCTAATTCTCCAAGGCCAGTATAGCAGGGACAGGAAAAGAGGTAGTTCCTTAACTGGGGAATTAACCTTCTCCGAGACCTCCTTTCTTAAGGCTTTTCCAAACCAGTTCAAATTAAGCAGATCACTTGGCGACATGCAGAGGGCTGACGTTCGCTTCCTTATTCCTAGCTCACGCACGTCCTTGCAGAGATTTTACCAGCCACTCCACGCTGTCACAGCACACAGCTCCAGCCACCACACTACGATGACCTGGGCTACATCCATACTGGTAAATGAAACAAGTGAGGCCTTGAGAAGGCAAGTTACACAGCCTGGCTTGTGCCCATGTGGTCACTCTGCACCGAACAGGGTCACCGTGTCCATCCCACCTGCTGGGACGGTCCGCGGTCCCTACAGTTCCCCGCACGAGGCTGGACGCTGCGCAGGGAACACACAGCATCGATGGGATCGGGGCTGCCGTTGCTTTGCTAGTTCAGAAGCAGCTCTGGGAACCCAAACGGCTGCAAGGGGCCGAGGAGAACGTTGTGATGTGTCACTCGACAGCACATAAAATCACGCTCGGAGCGCCCAGCCCTCGTTTATCCAGTCAGAAATTCCCGAGAGGGCTGTGAGCTTGACGCGGTGCCATCGAGGGGCCAACGAGTGTCCCGCTCAAGGACCCACCAGGGAACCGTGTGGCCCTTCCATGAAGCCGAGCACGGACACAGAAGCACTGGGAAGGGCCCATCACATGAAAACAACACGCAGAAACCAGCGACTGCCGCTCAGGAAGATTAAGCATCAGAATATGAGTCTCGAGCACAACGAATACTAAGAAAAGAGAACATCAGCCACAGCACTCAGTGACAAGGCAAACCTGGGGGTGTGTTTCTATTCCCCGTGCACGAAGGCCAGCACTGGCTCATCAGTTTAAGAAAGGCACATGGGGAAAGGCAGGGGGTTCTGGAGGCACTGGAGCTCTGTGGTGCCCCAGACCACTGAGCTCTTCTCAGCTGCCATGGGGAACCTGGCCTCAAATGTGCTCCCAGTCTCACATTTCCATTTTCTGACTTTCTAGTCATTCTGACCCTAGGAAGGGTTAAAAAATAGACTTTTACAAAGCATAAGTGTTGTTGAAATGACTTCCATTTTCATCACTTCAGTGCACATTTTGGTAAAATATTTTTTTCTGGCCAGTTCCTAGCAATGCCCAGACAGCGGCCGTCTCCTTGCACAAGCAGCCAGAGCCCGTCGCAGCTCTGAACAAATTCAATGAAGAGCAATGGGCACCCGGCTCTGCAGCACACAGGTCACAGCTGATGGAAGTGCTGCCCTTTTCCCAGACACGTCAGTTTATTGGGAGCACACGAACCATAAGGAACACCAGATTCTCTGAAGCAAGCAAGCAGCTCTGCTCCTGTCCTTAGGAGAGACAGCTCTTCCTGTTTCCTGTCTTCCTTTACTCACTTAATTCAGAGAGGGAATTCCTCTTTCCAAGAAAACAGTCAAATTCAGCAGCCCGACTGTACAAGTGTCCTCAGCTACATTTTAGTAGTTGAGGATTCCTCAGTTGGAAGGCCTGCCCAACCCCAAAGGGATCTTCAACACAACATAAATATTCAAACTTGAACAAAATGAAATGGAACCCCTGAAACAAAGATGAGTTAAAAAGCAGAAAGGAATTCTTGGCTCATCTAAACCTATTTCCAGCCTGTTGCAACTTTATCTTTGGAAGAACTAGTAAGGAAAAAAAAAAATAAAGACAATAGGAAAAGCGTGTCAGGTAGATTTCAAGTCTGCAATTTGCCAAACAACATAAAGGCAGGAAAACAAACCAGTTTTCTGAATTAGCTACTGTGAAACAGCCTGGTAAGAAATCAGCTTCGGTGCCAACATTCCAGGTGCCAACATTCCAGCACCTTCCATTCCATTTCATACTCTCTTATCAGCAAGCATGTCAGCAAAGAAAAACACGAGAAGGGGCTGTGCAAGAAGAGATGCTCTGAAACACGTTCTCCTCACTCCAGCCTCAGGCAAGCAGCTAGCAGAGGCAGCAGCTTGCACAGCAGTGTCCAGAGCTTGAGAACCTCCTTGGAAACTGTGGGCACCTTCTGGGGATGCTCTGAGGAGCTACAAGGTACTTGTGACAGGCCAGGAGAACCAGGCAAGGACAGCTGCAAGAGGCCTCGACTTCTCCTGGGAAAGCTCTAGCTAGATGCAGCTGCTAATGGGTTCTGATCAGAGGGAATTGGGACCTTTGTTCCAGCTCACCCCTGTTTTGGGTGGCTGGGCACTGTGCCATGGGGAACAGTCAAACCACGTAGAAGATGAAGGCTGGAAACTGGCCACTCCTTGTGTGAGGAGAAAGGCTCTTGCTCCTCCTGAAACTTTGCCATTGATGAACAGGTTGAGTGGCCTTCAAACTGAGGAGCAACTGGGCATGGCTTTAAATGAAGCAACTGAGCGCATGGACCGCATGCCGCAGGTCTGCTGAGCGGCCTCTGGTCTGAAGCTATCCCAAATAAAAGACAGTATTGTTACAAAGTCATCTTCATTTCTGTGATACCTTCACTGGTTATCTGTGGACCCTTATATCACCTGCAAATGGGCCTGTCCCAGAAAAAAAAATAACTATGTGAGTAAAGTGGTAGGTACTCCCACTGACTTCACTTTATTGGATAGGGGTCTATATTCCTGCAGGGAACTTACTGGACTCCATAACCCACATCCAGACATGCTGTTTTGCTGGGAGCTATAGGGTTATAGATCACTACTCCCCTCAGTTTCCCAGCTTCAAAATTCCTTTTGAATTTTGTGGTATGTCAATGCATTTCAAGTGTTTCAAGCTGAGCATGTTTGTAACTGTGCCTTTTTATATTTTTGTCAGCGCATTTACCTCTCAACAACAGCCAAGGCAGAGGGTGCTCTGGGTCCACAAGCAAAGAACTCCATAGCCGACCCTTTCTGTGCAGCTTCTGTCTCCTGTCAAGAGCAGGAAAGACAAAACTCTGTGGGCAATGGGCTCAGACATCTCCTCTCAGCAATGCACAGAGCTCACCAGCGGGCCTGGCGCTCCCGTGAGAAGCCCGTGATGGCCTTGACACTGTTATGAACCCTGATGGGGATGAGTGAGGGTCATATGTGCATACCTGATGGATTTTAGTTGGTGCATGCGCAATTAGCCCTTGCCTATGTGCTATTTACAGAGAGATCAGGCCGGGGGAAGGAGCTCACCATCACAAACTCTTAGACTCTCAAACTCTTAAGAGTCACAAACTCTATGCAAGGTGAAACACCAGGATTTGGACACCATCTCCAATGGAGGTTTAACAAGACAGCTCCTGTCCTTACTCCCTACGTGCCACACTGTCTACTGACTCTATCACTTAACGCTGGATGAGGAAGCCTCCACCGGCTTCTCTGCGCAGGGAAGGGAGCCCCTTGGCCTGCACAACAGCAATTTGATGCTTTGCTGAGGGCTGAGAAGTCCTGGCTGTTCCAGGGCTGCCCTCTGCTGACTTCCCCGCAATGAGCAGTGACAGCCGAGCTCCCTGACCGAGGGACATGCAGGGCTAAACGCTACCGTACCCCACAAGGTCACCACTTGAGCGAGCACCCACATACAGCAGGAGCAAATGGTGCCGTACCTGCTGCCAGGACCGCTCTCCTCCGCGGATTCCCCGGCCTTAGCTCCTGGGGATGGGAGGTGAAGGTAACCACGGTGCATCTGCTGCTGTTGGTGCATCCCGGGAGCTCCTGCCAGCATCATCTGCATGGGAAAGGATGCACGGATCTGCAGGGGATTGGGAGGAAACTCCTCACTGCACTGACGGGAAGTGAAACAGCATGATCAGGGTTCCACTAGCACGATCAGGGTTCCACTAGCACAGCAATTCCCTTTAATCTGCTGCTCTGTCACTAGCAATAACTCCAAGCCTCCCAGGGACGGTATTAGCCCAGTGAATTGTGTAGTGCAGATATACAGAGCAAAGTGGAAAACTGAGGGATCACCACTGTTCAGATAAGTCTTTTCAGCAACCTGCTCTACAGCATGAAATTGTGTACTTAAATCAGGCAGGGCCAATACAAGAACCTTTCATCCTTTCAAGATCTGGGTATCGATTAATCAGGGAAAAAGCTAAGGACAGTAAGTGAAGCCTATTACAAATAATGGAGCTCCCCCTGGGCAGAGGTGAGGAGAGTGTATTTCTTTCCCATAATCTGCAGTTCCCTCGGACACAAACTTGCTCAAGGATCAGATTTAGTAGTTGCAGGACCTTACACGAGCCCCAGTGCAGCTCTTCACTGCCCTGGCTAGATCTACCTCAGTTCCTTCTTCACAAGGATTTCTGGTCTTACAAAAGAGGTACATACCCAAGTTGGAGAGGTCTCTGGGGCTTCTTTTAAAAACATGCTTGCAAACAGTTAGAGTCACCCCTTAGTTACTCAGAAACTGCACGTATACCAGAGGGGCAGCACAAATAGTTTGTTGCTTGCACCAGAGCTCCTAGGAAGCTCTGCTGTTGCTGTCTAGCAGTGCTCATTGGTAAGGTGCTGCCTTACCAGAACAATCCTGCTTTGGGATGGTGGCTGAAACTAACAGGGGGTGGGTTTTAGGCTTTTTTTTCTTTTAAATATTATATAGCTCCTGAAAGCTCCAGTACTGTTCCACGCTAGGTGCTAGTACAGAAAATGATGTATCCAAAAATAGAAGCGAGTGGCAGTGCTAATCACATTAGGCTACACTGAGCGATTATCACATTTAACTTCTGTATCTGGAGCTTCTTTGGAAGCAGTGCATTAGTCCTGCACTTACAGGAGCTCTTGTGACCCTGTGAACAATGTATGCTCCTGGTTAGAACATTTACATATTGACGCTTTGTTTATTTTTTCCCTTTAGGAACTAAACCACCCAATCACCCTTGGTCCCTGGGAAGAACAGCACAAAAACGTTTACTCACCGCAGCGGTCTCACCGAAGGGCTCTGGGGTCACTGCTGTCACAGGCGCAGGGACATCTCCTCAAGCACAGGCAGTTGTACAGGAAAACCCGAGTGTTTCCTTTCAGAGGGTGCAAATGTTTCACAGCAAAGTGATTCATGGCTTATAGCACAGACTTCTCATTTCTCTGTTATTTGGCACATGCTGCACTAACACCCAGCCTTCAGCTCTCAGCATTTCATAGTAACACAATAATAAAGTTTTTTTTTTTTGGAACAAATTTTATCAGTGTGTAAATCCACCCGCTGTAGTTTAATTTCTTGAGACAAAGACCAGATGTCTTACAAGGGGCCTCATGAATCTTGTCTCTTCTTAGCTGCTTTAAAAGGCTTAGATTTCACCATGAACAGCCAGATTTCCAACGTCCCAGCTTGTTTTGTTCTTTCTGTACTTCATGTCACAGAAAGACGCAGACTATACTGGAAGAAAAGGCTTGGTCAGTAAACCAAGCAAGAACAAGGGCTCTGTACTGAATTAGCGTAGCTCTGGCAGCGCTGGGATACTATGTGGTTGGCACCAGTTGGCAAATAATCCTTTTCTTTTCTGGAGCGCCTTGTCACGCTTTGAATTTCGATTTTATACAGCAAAAATAAATAGCTGTAAGGTTTGAGGCTGCTGTTTTCACTGTGTTCCTCGTGCACAAATGCACGCGCCAAGGATTGAGGCTGTGTCCACGACAGGAGCAGGGGCAGGACAGCCCCCGGCCAGACTCACCCAGAGCCAGGGAGCTCCTTCCTTGCAGGACCAACTCATTCTCTTTCTCATTCACGCTGCCCAGGCAGGCCCAGAGCAGAAGGCAGGCCCAGAGCTGAAGCCCTGTTGCAAAGCGAGCGCTTCCCTGGGCAAACACTCCACTGAGCCCAGGAACGAGCCAGACAGGCACAAAGCGCTGCTTGATTTCCAGGCCTGGCTCCAGCACAGCGTTCAGAAGCGTGCTGAACACGCTGCAGACAGAACTGGAGGCAGAACAGGCTGTCTTATTAATTAGTGCAGCAGTTCATGTTCATTTTAGGAGGAAAGCAGTTGTATGTAAAGTTTCATTGCTCAATATGCAGACCTTACTGTTCTGCCAGATGGGTGCCATGGAAAGAATCCAGAAGACCCAAGCAAAAGAACAACAAAAAAAAAAATCGCCCACTAATTATCAAAGCACCTTACATTGCAGAGTGGCCTCATTTACAAGAAGCTCTGGTATTTAATCTGGAATTTCCATGGACAGCACTGAGGTCTTGGCCAAGCTTTCACACCCCACCAAGCCTTTCCCAAAGGCAGCACAGCAGAGTTAAGTTCCTGAGCGAGGATTTTTGCTGCTCAGGCAGCAGCCCTCTCCTTACCAGGGCAAAAGCTTCCCTTGCTCTAGCAACATTAGCTACGTGTTGAGGCTAAAAACAGAGGGGCCAAGGAGAGATGGAAATGAAGCGACTGAGGGACAAAAACCCATCCCAAGTTTGTGCCAGAGCACTTACTAGTTATGTCAATAAAGACAAAACCTGTTGAAGTGAAAAACTTGGACACAAATTCACCTCAGCAAAGGCTAGTAGGACTTCCAAGGCAGAAATGGTATTAGAATATCTAGATGTAAAAGCAGAGGGAGTAAATGGAAAGGGAATGAACTGTTCTGATATTGACAATTCACATAATGATGGCCCTCACTCAGGAAGGTGTTACAGACATGCTTGTGGTTAAGCATGAGTCCTACCAACACTCTAAGGAATTAGAGCAGCTGCAAGCACAAACTTGTATACAGCTCTAAGCATATATTTATCACTTATTGCAGTCTAATTTATCCACAGGCTCAAAATTAAACAAGTACTCCAGTGCTTTTCTGGATGGCCTCTCTTTTTCTGCTTTTAAATAAAAACAAAACCAAAAGACATAGCACTTGGCTTAATTCTATGTGCTCCATTTACTTCTCATTGTATCCTGATCTACTTTCCACACAGAAAAATCGGAGGTAATATCACTAATGCACATACAGAAAAGAATTACCAATTCCAATTGCACTAACTGGAAAGCCTCTCCAGCACCCTGGCAGCAGGCCAGTACCATTTGCAAAACAGTAGGAAAGCAGCAGTTATAGCCAGTGGCATAAGAGCCTTGGAATCACACAAGTATCTGACATCCTCTGAACTAGCCAACAGTTCCCTCCAGCCTTCCAGTTTGACCTGCATTCACAAAACAAAACTGGAGTGCCTGTATGCAGTTCTCAAACACATATGCATAGTAACATCGTACAGCACCAGAAAAAAAACCACAAATCCAATGCTTGATATTCCCAGTAGAACAGCAGAGCAGTTGAGCATTCACCTGTGCTCAGAAGTTCACTTAAAATCAAGTTCCAAGAGTCGTCAGTTTTAAAGATCCCCTTTCAGCTTTTCCTAAACACAGATTCAGATTGCTTTTCTAATTCAAGAACATCCGACTCCTGCAGCATTTAAAAATCCAACTTTAGCATTTTCCATGCTCCTGAACCATTGCTTTTATCCTGTGCACGTGCACCGGGCTTAATGACAGCGCAGAAAGACACACGGGTAGTGGAGAAACAGCTTATTTCCAGCCATAGCTGCCCCTTGCCAAAACTAGCTGAGTGGAGCCAGCTACAGCTGAAAGTCTTAAATTCTTTCCTTCAAGGGATCTATGACACTCCCAATCAGCTCATTTTATTGATACTTGCAAAGTGATTAAATTAATTCAGAGATACCCTGCACAGAGGCACTATACAATGGCAGTTCTTTGCTTCTGTCTCCTGGGAACTCTCAGCCATATTCTATACAGAGAATTTTGATTACACAGATGTCAACTGTTTCTGTTGAACAAATGATTAAGTAGACTCCTGGAAGAGGCAGTCCACGACAGAACGTTCTAGAGTAAGGAGGAATGTTTCATTTTAACAGACTCCACCTATGGCTTGCTGGTGTTTGAAGGAGCAGAGTAGCCCTTGGCAGTGTAAGGGCATGAGCTGATGTACAGCAAAGGGAACTGCACAAAAAGGGCAATCTCAGTAACTGCCATTTTGCAGAACAGCAGAATTTAAAGGTTCAAGACAAGCACAGAACCCAGCGGTATGAGGAACCACACAAGCCTTGGGATGCACTAATGGGATAGGTTAGGCAGGGCACGAGGCCCAGGGCTATAGCACCACTAACACAGAGTTAGGGCTGCCTTACTGGTAGCAAAATTCTGTGCAAACCTGTTTAATCCTGGGAAGTGAGGAAAAGAGGCTCCGATTTCTGAACCCCTAAAAACATGCAGAACAGCTCAACTGGGGAAAAAACACACAAAAATACACGGAATACAAAATGACCTCAGAGTAACACCACAGCTGTTAGTACGAGAACCTAATTTTGAGATAAATGGAAGCCAAACATTTCCATCAGTATCAGCTTTGTTTGCTGCCAGTGTTTGAACAAGAACCTGGGTAATGAAAAATAACAGTGACCACTTTTATAAAGTGCTGAGTAATTAAGTTGCATCAAATCCGCTAACAGCTTCTGGCAGCTACAGGGAATATTTGACTGACTGAAGCAAGACCAATGATCTGAGAGAAAGGCGTAAGTTATTCAACAAAAGGCAAGTTTATGAATCAAAATGGAAAGGAAGCAACAATTTCCAAGTGTGTGACCAAGTTTAATGATATATATGTTCTCTAAAACACTTGACCATCAATAACATTTCATGGGTTAGGATGCCCAGAATGTTACTTCATAGGTGTTTTCTATGCATATTTACAAAGACTTTCAAAGTTCAGTGGCACTAAACAAACAAGAACTTAAATCTTTAAGCTACAATGCTTAAAAAAATGTAAACAGTTTATTTTACATAGTTGTAAAATATAAGAACTTTCTAATGCAGCTTAATTTTACCTGGAAGGTGAATATAGCCTGGTGCCCATCAACAAGGAATGAGAGAATTCTTTACACATAAGTATTGTGCTCCAGTGTGCAAAAATTATATATAAGAAAGGAATCTAAAGTCCACAACAATTAAAAGACAACAAAAAATTTCATGTCCCGAAGTTGAGAAATTTATAAAAACATTTACACATGGTTCCTGACCCATCAAAAACTTGCATAACTTAAAATTCTGAACATTAGCTACTGCAAATTCAAGATCTTTCTCAAATGGAATTTTGTGCAAAGATCAAACTAGATCATTTAGCATTTTTCCAGCCATCCCTCCACCCTTCCCACCCCCATTTCTGACATCTAGTGGCCACAGGTACCACTAAACTCCTTTTGATAGATATTCAAATTAATGCATGTAACCAAAAGGCACACACATGTGTGAATACATTTAGTGCAGAAACCTGTGCATGGTCACAACTACATTGCAAAATAACTGCTCTTAGAAAGTTTACAATGTCATGTTTGGCAGGATTATTCTTACACATTCTTTCTATTCTAAAAGCCCTGGCGTTAATAGGTTGTCACTGCTTCCAAAGGATCCAGTATTTGAGTAGCTTTAAAATAAAGATTTTAAAAATAAATCAGCCTGTAACATTATTATATTAGATACTTTGCTTTTGCCCACATTATTTACGGAAATTCAATCCCACAGTACCATAGCTTTATGCTGTCAGTTACAAAACAATTAAGATACATATTTCTTTTTGTTAATGAAAACTTTGATTGCTCCAGTAAAGTCAGCTGATAAAAGCACTTCTGTGTGATCCATCTTCAGAGCTCCTTAATAAGGAAAGAAAATACATGATCAGTTTTTAAAAATCAAGTTTCCAGTTAAGAGCTCTCAGCATGACACCCCTCTGCCTCTATCACCTGCCTGTTATCAAGCCATTACTTTAAGAAGTATCTGAATTTCTAGGAGAGGGACTTTTCTGAAAGCATGGGTACAACTTTACCTCAAAATAGCTCAGGTGTAAAAAGAATATTCCTAACATACACAGGACTACATCTATGCCCCTCACTTCACACATTTTGCATAAGTGTTTTTAAGAATGTTGTCAAAAATATTCAATAACCGAAGTATGAATATATCCTTGCAAGGATTTTTCTCCTTTATGAACCTCCCAACTTGAGAATGCTCTCTATAACTTTTTCCTTCTCACCCAACATGTAAGTTTTCCTTTCAGTTGGTTTTAAGCAGAGCTTAAAGACCTACCAGAGGGAATGGTATCCGATGCTTCAGAATCTTCTGCCTTACTTTCAACCTCTTGCTTTTCAGAAGTTTCCAGTGACACCATCAAACCAGGATTTGGAGCAAAAATTGCAGATGTGACCACTGCATTGTGTGCTTCAGAAAAAAAAAAATCCAGTTTTGATTACATTGTTTCAAGGAACTGCTAATTTTATAAGAATAGCAGGCATAAATGAAGGACCTGAGAATCTCAGTACTAGTGACATCAGATAAACTCATTCAAGGATCAACTGTCCTCCTTTTATTAACCTGATCATCTCAGAAGTTCATACAAGTCCCCCAAACTGACTGGAAAATGTTTGAAACAAACATGGCCCCGTATTTTTGGAGGGAGGAAGAGAGAGTTTGAGGGGAAGGCAACAGGACAGCACACCAGCTGTGTGTCTTTTTTTAAAAAATCCTGCAATAAAAAGACAAAAGGCCTTGCATTTGCTTTCAAAGTCATAAAATGGATCTTCTAAGGATGAGTATTTTGAGTGGCCCACTTTTATTGTAATGATCAAAGATTCTAGATGAATATAACGTTTTGCTGTCAGAAGTTGGACTAACTCCTGGCTATTCAAACTTCATACTCATTTCTTCCTGAAGACAAAGTTTTCTGACAAAGTCCACTCACTAAAAACTCGCAAGTTGCTAACATACCCTGCTTCCAGAAAACTGACAATTTGTTCAAGGTAAATGAATAAAACTGCTTGGAAAGTTTGTGTATTTTTTTTTTGTTTGTTTGTTTGTTTTGCTTTTTGTTTTTACCTTTAATGCCTTCCCAGAAGTCATTGCGGTCTCTTCTTACAGATGTAAACTTGCTCAAGTCATGGTATGTACTCCAAATATAAACATATTTATCTTCCGAACCACTTACAATGTAGGTAAAGTCATGACTGTGGGTACGAAGAAGGAAAAAAAAGACACTTTACTCTTTGCTGTTTCGAAAGCTCTTCCAATGGCTTTCAGGACAAGCTGTCATTTTACAAATGCAAATCAATCTACAATCACAGTCTAATTTGATCCTTTGCATTAGCAGCTGCAGCTCAGGGAACATGTAGTCCTTTTTAACAAGGGCACATGCAGACTCCTTGACCCTCTTCTCCAGAAGAAAAACAATCCTCTGGAAGAGTACACAGCTGATACAAGAGCTTGATTTCATCATCAGGCACAGCTTTCCTGCAGCTTCCAATAATGAAGGGGATGATTCCAACAGCTACGCTCAACAGGGTGTTTAACTGCAATTTGTTTCTGTTTTGGACTGCAAACTGTGTGATCTGATATGCAATATATATTGTAAGCAGTTCCTATTGCAGGTGTGTAAGATTGACAGAGGTGGAAAGAAATGCGTCCTCAAGAAAACCAAATAACTGCACAGACCACAGCCTTCACAGTTACTTTGGTATTCCTAGTCAGTGGCGCTTCAGAAGCACAGGTTCATACAAGTTGCACAGATCATTTAAACAAAAGCCTCTCTACTTCACCCACTGTGTTACTGAAATCCAACACCTCCATTGCCATAGTACTTCCTTACCTAAAACTGGCTTTAATTTGACTGCTGCTGTTGACATAACCCTTGTATTTCATGGATAAAGACAGATCCCTTAGGTCATACAATCTGATTCGGGAATCATTCGAAGTCACCAATATCTAGAAAGGAAATAAACAATGGATATTTAAAAGCGGAAAGCAGGAGGAACTATCAAATTAACACGCACAAGAAGCACCACAGTTCAGTCAGAATTCCAAGTTATTTTGATTAAAAAGTATAAAAAGTTACGTAGGCAAACGATAATCCCAAAGAAGTAGGCAAGTTGTAGGCTAATGACATTCTTTGTGGTCCTATGACGATGAATAGAAGACAACTTCACAATCTGCCCAGAACAACTGACTTGCCTAAATTAGAGGAGCTATTCTTGACCAAAGTAAAATTTGTGCCCAAAGAACAGTCAATTTGCAAGGATATATTGGAGCCCATTCTACAGTAACATAGCAAACAGCTGTCCCATTAGGGTGGATATCGAGGAAGTCATGACATGTCTATCAAAGCACAACTCAGATGTCATTATGAATAGGGTACCATATAAATACTGAGTATTTCTATTTATCGAATTATTTTATTCAAAGTTGTGACAACCCTTTGTCACAGATTACAGATCTATCTTATCAGATAGATCAGACACAGAATTTCCTACTTGCTTTTTAAAAACTCATTGGGCTGTGCTTCCTTAAATCACAGAACATGCCAAGCACAGCACTCCATGCAGGCCCAAGGGAACTGCAGATTTCTGAATGTCTCTGGAATCAAGTCAGACAGACTTAACTGAACAAACTAAAGATAAGTTACAGTTATAAATACCAGTGACCAGAATACAATACCAGAAAATAACAGCTGGTAGTCTACTACTGTATTAAAGCCAGCTGTTGATCCCACACAACACCTGAAACCTTATACACAAGTGAGAAACTCCAGTTTTCATTCAAAGTAATCTGTGAGCATTTTTTCACTTTTACATTTATCAGAACATAATGTCATTAGAATACTGCATAATGGGAGAACAGTTTTTTTTTATTTTAGTAATGTCAGAAGACTAGGGGCAGCAAACAAGGTTGCTGAGGTTGCACTGAAATACTGTACCTTATTTTCTCCAGGCAAAGGTTCAATGCCCGTGATTTTTCTTCCAACTCTGTTCCGGCCTCTGGTAGAACGCACATGTATTTGGGTATGGTACTTCAAGTGCTGAAGAGAAATTAAAATATATCCTTGAATAATTGTGTAAAAGCTTCAGTTCCAACTTTTTTTTTGGCTTTAAGTTCTAAGAGAGGTTTCCCAATACTTACACAATAAGCATGATCTTAAACCATCTACAATTTAACTTGACAAACATTTTTTTCATGAGACAGTCTCACTCAAGCTTTTTACCTCTGTGTCATAGAAGATGCATCTTCCATCATATGTGCCAATGACCGCATATTTGCCATTCTGACAGAAATTAGCAGCTGTAATCAATTTTGTCTGTCCATCTACTTCATTCCACAGTGCCACTTTTTTGTCAGGAATGTTCCAGAGTCGGAGTTTCCCATCCAGTGAACCACTTAAAAAGTACCTGTCATCCTGAAAGGACACACTGCATTACTCCCAGCTTGTGCTCTATGTACCTCCTGAAGCATTCCTAGAACTTTATTGCCCCATTTCCAAACAACTTCTCTTCAGGACCTCCCAGAAAAGAATTTCCAGGTGAATATTTGATGCATTTACCAGTCACATATGACCATTTCTGGGGAACACTGAAAAATGCTTTTCCTCTGCTTGAGTTTCATTAATGTTTATGAAGCTTTATGTTTCAGGTCTTCTGTTCATTTGTTTATGATTGTGAATATGGAAGGGATCTCCTGAGGTCTCTGGTCGAACCCTCTCTGCTCAAAGCAAGGGCAATTTCAAAGTTTAAATCAGGCTGTACAGGTTCATATCTAGTCAATTTTGAAAGTCTCCAAGCAGCCTGTGTACTCACCAGACACTCTGTGGTACATCATTAAGTGTTCCCTCCCCACCGCTTTCCCCCCTAATACTTAACTGCAATTTTCATTTTGCAACTTCTGACTTTTCAGCAAGTTATTCAAAACTATGCCAGCTGTGAGGTCATAGCTAGAAGAAAATTCACTGGCAGCATCATGCCCACAAAAGGATAACCCAGAGAGCAATCCTGATGAAGTTTTATGAAGATGAACACCTCAAGTTCTAGAATATTATTATACTGAGATATTTTAAAATTCACAAACCCATTTTATTTTTAAATACGGGAGGAGAGCTCTTGCTATTTCAAATCTTCCCTCCTGAGATGAAAAGGAGGACTTACTCTTGGATGGAATGCTATAGCAGTGACAAAGTCTATATGCTGGAAACAGCAGAGACATTCTCTTCTTGATATGTGCCATAGTCTGACCGTTTTGTCCATAGAAGAAGAGAGCAAGAAGTAGTTCTGTTGGACAAGAGAATTGTGAGGTTTATTAATAGATAAAGAAGTAAAAGTACAGATTTTTATCTCCAGTTTTTAATCTTTGAATAAATAACGGTATCTTTAGATAACTTACATAACAGTACCTTTAGAACCTGTATGCTTTGCATTAAACCAATGAAGCACACTGAAGGCAAGAAAAGCAGTTAACACTGTAAATCACTGTAAATCAGTGGAAACTTCTTCTACTCTAAACAGAATAACTTCATTATTGAATAACAATGGTAATAATTACTAGCATGGTTTCTTAAATAAAACTTAATGAAGGAACACTAAGTCCAAGAATTTTGTTCATTTTATTCCAACTATAATAGCTGGGATAAGCATTCTCTTAAAAAATCTTAACTCTAACTGCAATAAATGTTTAGATATATAGTTCCAACAACAGAAAACCATAAAACCACAGGAGGACTGCATAGTCATGTGTTAAGGTGCCTTACTTTAGACCAGGAAAGATCAAGAAGGTCTGCAGTATGTCCTTTGTATTTGCAAAACGGTCGTTGACGAAATGGGGCATTTTTATCATCTGGATCTTCATCAACTCCACTGCAAATCTATCAGGCAAGTGTTTAGAAACATTAGAAAACATTAGCTGGAAATACTACAAATAATTCAAAAGCAATTACTGCTTATAAAAGGTACAAGGCCAATAATAGTTTGGAGAACAATTCTAGTGACATTAAAATGAATGACACAGTAGCAACAAAGTCATTTCTCAAGCACAATGGGCTGTGATGCATCAGCTTGAAATAACAAAATTAAGCTCTGCATTTTCCATCAATGCAGCTTTTATTTCAATGGGATAAGCTTAAGATAGCAACTTAAGCAAACATTTGAACATCTGCTTTTGGAACAAAGTATACCAACTTTGAAAACTGTACTCCAACAACAATGGCACATATATTTTGATATTACCACTAAAAACTGGACTTAAAAACAGATTGTCATCTGTTTATCACATTCTCAAAGATCAAAATAGATTAAAATCAATGTATTTTTTCTAAGTTCATTTAAATATCTGAACACTCTACAACTATATTGTTCTAATACTTTTGGTTGTTCACGGTCCATTTTAGTGCATACAGATGTGAAATATTAAAAATACCACATTTTAATATACTGAGCATCCCATTGCTCAGCTTGGCCTTCCTCAAAAATGTCACCAAGTCAGATGCTAACCTTAAGTAATACTGTAAAGCAAAACAGTAGGACTGGAAATTGAACATTCACCCTGCCCCTTTTAGTAGCTCACAAAAAAAAAAAAAACAAAAAAAAAACAAAAAAAAAAAAACACAAACACACGCACTTGGAAGAGTTAAGAAGCAGAAAGCCACAGAGAAGCTACGCGGATTTTGTAGAGCATTATGTTTAGGTATTTTCTTGCCCGCTTGTATTCCACACAGGTGGAATAGCAGTATCTTACTAAAGAAGTCTATTAGTAACAGAGTACACTCACATCTTAAAGACACTGGATAAAAGCTATTGTCCCTCATCAAAACAATGTGTGTTTGACTGAAGATATAATGAGGAGCTGACATTCTAGATCACTGCAACCCTTCCTTCCCCAAAGCAGCCTCCCCCTGCAAATATCTATCGTACGTACTCCTGCGTCAGTGTCAGACTTTGAAGAATTCAGACTCTCTTGAGATGGTGAGGGAGAGACACGGCCTAAAACACAAGCAGAAACCCCGTGGTCAGCTCCAAATTCCTAAATAAGTATAATTTATAGCGTTTTACAGCTATAGCAATGCATAGAAGGATACCTTCTGTGTTGTATTTCATTCGCATATTATTGAAATAGTCAAAAGCATTCTTTAAAACCCATATTCTCACTACATTGTCCTGTCCTGCAGATGCAAGTAATCGACCACAGTGAGAGAATTTCATTGTCCAGACAGCACCCTGTCAAAATAGAGAGTTCATTGTTTCAGCTTTATGTGAAGTGCTTCTTCCTATACCAGAAAGCCTTTCTATAATGTTAATTGACAAGATTTAGTCAAGATTTACAAAATCTCACAAGTAAAAAAAACTGCAGATCAACTGCACTGAAAGGCAATTGCTAAAACTGATTCTGCAAGTATGTTGCACAAACACATAGAAAAATCAGGGAGTTTTTTCAGTAGAAAGCAGGACTGTCTCATGGTTAGCTCTGAAGATGCTGGAACTATGAAACCGATTGCTGTCAGCCATCATACTTAGCTTAAGGGTTAAAATGAGGGTTTTAATCATTGTCAGATGGTGTCTGCCAGCAGAACAATCAGGGGAGTCTGGAATTCTGGAATCTATTTCAGATTCTGCAAGGGAACAAGCTCACAAGCTCAAGTGGTAAATATGCAGTTTTCTGCCTTACAGCCATCTCTTTGCAATCACATCCCAATTTTATCCTGATCATCACAATCCACATACCCACTAATCTCTCCCCACTTTCACTTCCAGAATCCATCTGTTCAATACCTGGATTCATACTACTTGCACTCACAACTGGCAGATTGTTTTGTTCCCTGCGAAGTGGGTCAACATCTGAACTGGCTGCTCTGTGCTCAGTTGACCACAGCCCTCATTTCTGGAGGACATCACGCAGATGAAAACTTGAAGCTCAATCTCAGGCTGAGCGAATTCAGCAAAACCACAAACAAAACTTAAGACTTACCATATGCTCTCCACTGAGATCCTGAACTACTTTAATTTGTTCAAAATCATAGGGACCCTTGAAGCCATGTGCTGCTTTGAACTTAACTGGCCTCGTGTATGGCATCCCTTCATCATCACTTGAAGAAGGATCATCTTGATCTGTATGGAAGACTAAGAGGAACACAAATTTAGAAGTATATTGCAGCAAACGTTTATTCTGTTAGAATAACGGAACATTTGCCAGTGCTTTGATGGCTGTTTAGTCTTGAATTAACAGCTCTCTATAGTCAATTTTAAGATTTTAAAGCAAGACAAAAGAGCGCTGTTGCATCAAGGCCTAAAAATACATCTACCCTAGTTTTAGGTTGCAGTGAATACAGACACTCAACCAAAATAATTGCTATCATTTTTTGTTCTGCTCCACTTATTGCATCAGCTCTTGCATTCATTAGACCCTGCTGTGAGTCATTTCTGGCAGTTTAATAG
The DNA here is from genome assembly GCF_059628265.1 of Tinamus guttatus. NCBI lineage: Eukaryota > Metazoa > Chordata > Aves > Tinamiformes > Tinamidae > Tinamus > Tinamus guttatus. The sequence continues at coordinate 849,736 of NW_028289621.1, forward strand.
GTACTGAAGAGCAGTCATTGCATTTTATGTTTCTTTCCATTGAATGTGCTGAAATGACCCAGCCCCTGGAGGATCTGAACAGACAAAAGAGCTGGGGTAAACAGCCATTGGCAACAGCAAATGCAAAGGTGCAGTGCTTATATGGCACTTATTTCAGACTGTTACATTAGCTTACTCAAGTACTAGCAGTCTGCCTGAAAGAAGGAATACTGATGAGACAAGAAGGTTCAGTTTTAACTAGAAAACCTTCTAAAAGGAGTTCAAGCTATATGAGAACTCTAACATGGGCATAAGTAATCAGAAAAATGTATTATTACACAGAAATCACAAAGACAATCCCCACTGCTACTTTTTCCTGGAAAAGCTTTCCAAAAAGTTTACATTTTGATATCCAGACAACATTCTGACATCACAGGAGAAATTTCCTTAACTGATTTGGCTGAAGAGGTGCCTCAACTACCACTTAAAAGGATTCATCCCTGTAACTTGACAGTTTAGGAAAGTCTACCAAGCTAAAAGATTTAGCTTTAAGAAGCCATGTTATGATCTGCTGTATAGAGCAAAAGATGTTTCTCAGGTAGCTTTCATTAAGGAAGGGAGGGGGAGTTTCACTGACCTTCATCTCGAACACTCTTAACTTTATTTACAGCACGTTCCCCATACTCCTCAGCAAGGTGTTTTGCTCGCTTTACGGATTTACCCAGGAACTTTTTCAGTTGGGTCCTTAAAAACAAGGGTGGTACTTTCAGCATATAATACTCTCAAATTCTTACTTTTTGCTATTATGAAGTTATGATTTGGAATGCAGTATTCTCTCTTTCTGTTGTTTTTTAAAATAAGCATTTAGCGTAACAGCAGCCACAACCTTCAGTTTCACTACAGAACAACAGGCTTATATAGTTTCAGTTGTGATTTGCGCTTTAAGCAAATTTGTTCAAAAATCATAAAGGGAGCCTTGGCTTAATCAAACAAAGCAGAACTGTCTTATTTGCAAGGACATGAAACAGCATCTTACGTTTTTTGTTTTAACCTTCCTCCATCCGTATCCGTTTGCTGTGCCTGCATTTTGTCTTCATCATCAGACTGTGCTGCGTCATTACTAGGAAATACAGAAGTGATCAACATTTAGCACAAAACCATAATGAGCCTAAAGAGAGCAAAACATTTTAAAGGAGGATCATTATTTAGGACCCATCTTTAGTCCTTAACATGGTGCATCAAAAATATGTGATGTAGCATATTTTGCAGCAATTCAAAAAACCTAAAAATTGTCCGATATATTTCAAAAACCTAAACTTGTATGTTGTGTCTAGAGTAACAATTTTCCAATGTTTAAGAAACTTTTCTATTACAGTTCATGGATATATTTTTAAATATTACAATGACCTAAAACTTTGTTGGAAGCAAAGGAAAACCTCAAAGCACTCAGCTATAATGATGTCTGCTGACCTTCACAGCATCAAGATCTACGAAGTTAAACACTGAATAAATTTACAGGGGGAATTGGCATAAACGAAGCACAGTACTTGAGCATAGATCATTTTCCTTTCTATTTCTGAATTAAATTTAGTACATCTATTACCAGAACTTAAGTTCAGCTGGATTTTCAGAGATATTTGCCAGTCAAGTTCCAGTGATATCAACCTTCGGTCGACTTAAGATACAAAAATTCACAAAACAATTTTGCTGCCTCAGTAAATACTTAGTTTATTGAAATTTGGGAATTACCACTTATGTTACAGACGATAAGAAGCAAATAGGTTGGGACTCCCTTACATACGTAAAATACATGCAGAGAGTATGAACACAGCACCGTAAGAAAAATCTGAAAGCTATCTTCATTCATACCTGACATACTCTTTAGTCCTCCTCATGATATGCAAAGTCAGGGGATTAATGCCTGTTGGCAACTTTTCTTCTGCCAAACTCAGGGGTATTTCTTCACCCGTATCAAGGTTTTTTATCATTACACTTGCTAGAATTTCCTACGGAAAAATAAGATGTGAAAAAAAGATAACTTCATTAAGCCACCCGAACTACAGCACAACACAAATCCGGTCTTACAGATTGTCTTAAGAAATTCTGTGATTCATTATACATTTACATTAGAAAGACTGTATTTACAGGAATAAGATTACATTAAAAATGCCATTAGTATGTTAACATTACCATAATACTTTAGCAGCTATATGCAGATTAACTGTTACACGTCATTAACAGCTTCCATTCCATAAATCTGAAATGCAACTATGTGAGTATTTGCCACTGCCTGACACCTTCTAGGCTAATATCAAACATACGCAATTGAAAGATTTGAAGTCTTTCCCTTTTCAGTTACTATAACAGTTTTAGTTCAGATTTAGGCAAAGAAACTTTAGAAGAAAAATACAGAAAGGTAAATTTAGACATAGCATACTACCCAAAAGGTAACGAGGTTTTTTCTGGAGCACAAGTACACTATTGAATAACCTATTCAACAAGAGCAAAAAAAGCTATACATGCAAATATGAACACACAGCTGGCAACAAAATGACATCATTGAGATTAATGGAGGTTAACTGAAGAACTCTCTTCCTAGCTGAAGAAAAAATATTCCTTTCTGCTCACTCCTTCCCCCTCCAGATGCACTGACAAGATGCACTGGCATTGTCAAGAGGGCTGGCATTCCTTCAACCTAAAATTTTGTAAAATGTTTATCTTCAAAGCAACTCACAGCATTCCAGATCTACCTCAGCTCAGACCCTCAAATACCACACAGGGACCACAAAGCCCCTACACTGGAGGGACAGCATGTCATTTTTTGCTGGGCAAGACCTTGGTGACAACATATAGTGTTCAGAGTGCAAAGAATGACCTGAGACTATTTCAATTCACTCAGCAGATTAAAGAAGAGACACACAAAAGAATCAATTATGTACAGATTACAATCACTAATACCTCATCTGTGAGCTCTCTTCCAGAATTAGACCTTGGTCTTTGTGGCCCAAGTACTTCATTTGTTGTTTGGCCATCAGCTGCTTTCCCGTTCTCCTGAAATTTTGCAGACATAGAACACATGATCTCCAGTGTTACATAGAAAGTGTAACAGCCAGACTAAGAGTTGTAGCTAGTTCTCAGTACCTGTGCAGTAACTATTTTATCTCCACTAGTTGCACTTGCCAAATCCAAAGAAGGCTGAGAATCTTTGGGCATGCCCTCTGTCATTGTGCTCGGAGTTAAGAGACCACCAGTTGCAAAATGCTCCCGAGGAACTGAAAAGAGACTTCCTATTAGTAAGAAGAATGTAACACTAGCCATACACAGGCTGGAGCTTTCTTCAAACAAACAAACAAAACACAACACTGCCTATCCATCTTATCAATTATATTTTTAATACATAGCTGGAAGCATCGACATGATTTCCAGCCTAGCCCATGAAGAAGTTTTTTTTTTTTTTTTTTTTTTTTCAAATTGCTTTTTCCTCTGGCAGACCTATATTGCCCTACTAGTACACATTGCATATACTTCATTTGAAACACACAACTTCAGATTTATGGCAGCCTTGTGGGGAAAAAAAGGGTACTTGATTACTCTGATAGTTAGCATAAACCTCCTCCCATATTGCCATGGCCACTTCCCTTGCTTGCAAAAGTAGCAATTTTGGTAGAAAGTGTTAGTTTCCAAAAGAGCCTATAGAGTAGAAACATCACTAATTCAAAAGGGATTTTTTCTACACTACAAATCTGAAGCTAAGACATTCATAGGATGTTTTACTTGTCTACCAGTTAAGTACTCTGAAAGCATGAAATTTAATGATTCTTAAAGCAGAAAATCAGTAACCCTGTAGATAGCTAAAGCTGTCTCAATAGAATACTTGCCTTCTAAAACAGGTTTTTGTATTTCAAAATCCAGTTCACTCTTTTTCTTCCGTGGTGGTGGAGCAGGCCGGGCAGGCGGTGGTGGTCTTGGAGGAGGAACATTTGTTGGGGGTGGTGGTCGTGCTGGGACAGGTTTCTTTGTGCTGGCAACTATATCAGGTTCTACAGTAAGCTGCCTTGGTGGTTTTGCTGGAGGCGTTTCTTCTGATGTAGAAAGGTCTTTGGTAGATATATCTGAAGCCACTTGTTCTAAAGCATTTGTTTCTTTCTTGTTTGTTACTTCCTCACTTTTTGATGTTTCTTCTTGTGCTTCTGTTTCATTGACTTTAGGGTCAGCTCTATCAGTAACTTTTGTGAGTTTATTTGTTTCTTGTTGCTCAGAAACAAACAAAAGCTTCCCAGAGGCCAATTCCGTGTCCTTACACACACTCTGACACGCTGTTTCTTTTGGATCTTCTTGTAATGATATTTCAGTAGATAATACTTCTGGAATACTACTAATGATGCCTGCTCCAGAAATCCAAGCATTTTCACCTGAAGTTGGAATATGCAGTTCTTGTCCTCTAGAAGCTAAAGAATCATTATCTAGTTGTTGCACCTTCTGACTCTCTTCTATAATACTGTCAATAATCTAGGGAAAAAGAAAAAAAGCCATATTAGCATTAAGTATCAGGCATTGCTGGGGGGCACATAGCAGTGTCTCTACAAAATACCACAAAAAACTCTTCAACTGAAGTGTTGCTTTGTATATAAAATATATTTTGTTTAAAAACACTGGAGATCAGAACCTGGGCGCAGAAACAGGCCTATCTGAAAGATAGGGCAAAGGGACTAGTATCTACTGTGTTTTATTACTTTTATTATTTTACCTTTTTTTATTATTTTTTTTTACAGTTTTATTACTTATTTTATTTTGTTGCTTGAGGTAGTCAGGCAACAAAAGATGCTTGGCTCCTCAGACATTCTTATACTCATTCTTAAACTATTTAATGCTTTAATACTACACGGAAAACTTAAAGCAATATTTAACTTACCTCTTTTGAATCATCTTGCTTCACTTCTTGTACAGAGGCTTCATTTCCAACTTTGTGTAGTTTGATGTCTATATCCTATAGGAGAAAAAAAGACATAATAAGTTAGTAAAAAGTCCTTGAATTAAGATGAATTAACAAAGAAAGTGATAACCAGTTAAACACAGAAAGACAAGCATTCTGCTATACTTTAACATATTAGTGTTTAAACATTTGACAGCGTAATCCATAGCACATACCAAAAACACTTCAGACTACCATATACATCCAGACAGCCTGCTCAGTACTAAATGGACAGATTACCCCTCCTGTCTATAGAGGCAAAACTTCTTTATTTCTGTTGAGGCCACCAGTCACTAAACCTATCCTAAAGAGGCCACCATTAGCTAGTCAGTCACAAACAACAGACTCTATAGCATACTAAGTACTATAGTATATTGAAAGGCCCTAAGTAGACATCCACTTGAGTTCCAGCCTCGAGAAATAACATATCAAGCAGAGATGGCTGCAATTACTGGAAAAATTCCTTTGTCAACTCCTCCTCCCCTTTCCATAAAAATAGCCTAATCTAGATGTGTGTTCTATTTCACTTAATCATCAAAATTAATGTTCAAAGGAATGATAATTTAAATACTTGAGAGTAATTCATATCTACAGAAGTTACTATATCAATTGCTGTTGAGATCAAACTCACATACTCACTTCTGCTAAACTTTGGACTTAAGCATTTCTAACCTGCTCCAAGACAAACTATGCCATCAGTCACACATTCAGAGAACTGATATGATAACAAGCAGAGAAGCAGTTACTTTTCCCAACCTCCAACATAGTTTTGAGCAAGTGATATACTTGAGAAAAGAATCCTATATGCAATATACAGAACTTTATAGCTGAAAATTTTCATTGCCATTAACATAGAAGTTTGAGCCACTTGGCTGTATCTCATTTAGTTAGAAAATAATGGAAAATAATTGAAAATAATGGAAAATAATTTAAGCCTTTCTTAAAAGGCTTAAAAAATAATATTGAATTATTAAAGGGACATTAAGCAGACAAAATAAAAATCTGTTCCCATATGATATCACTGTAAAAAGACAGCTGAGCATTATCACAGTTTCTACCACTATCGACTAACCAAACAGTAGTGTTTTCACCATGACTGCCCAACACTTTAAAGACAATGTCAAGTTTTTTTTTAGCTCTACGTCGGAGGACTGCATAGCTCCACTTTGACCCCTCTAAGACCACGCAATGGATGTTATCTGAACAACGTTCCAACTCCTAACCTATTCAGTGTCAGATTCAGCTGCACTGTCGCTATGCACAGATGCAGCATACTAATTACTTGCGTGGGAGGTGGCAACCCTGTCTCAATAAGCTAAATATAGTGTTTTATTTCCATATAACGTAAAGGGGAGGCTTTTCAAGTACAAACACTAAGATTTTTCTTATTTTGATGACAGAAAGGAGTAAAGTAACTATGTCATATAAATCAAGCCAAAATCCAAGTGCTGTAGAGACTTGTTTATTACTCAAAATCACTTGAAAGATGATAGTCCAATAATTAAGTACAGCTCAAGTTGCAAACATAAGTTTCAGAGTAAAATTAGCTTCAAGACATGTTAACATACCCTAAATAAAAGGGAAGTTCGAACCTCAAGAGACATCAGCATGAAAGCTCCCTACAAAAAGGAAAATCTACAATTCCCCATCTGTGCACATGTTAAACCATCATAGTTATGTCTGCATTTGGGAAAAATGCTCTCTGTTCTTCAATAAATATTCCTTGGTCTTATGCAGAAACATACCTTAAGTACATGAGATCCAACCTTTGTCGGTGACCTGGTAGAAAGAAGAAGATAGATTTAGGTAGAGCTCTGAGGGGAAAACAAAACAAAAACACACTCATTACAATAAACTTCGCATTAAACTGAATCTATAAGGCAATCTTCCTTTGCAGAGAATGTATGCTTCCTACTTTCTATTAGGAAAGTGAATGTTTCTGATATTCCTCCTTTACGCAAGAGGCTCCAAATGGAGTTAAGTGCTGAACTAGTCCTGATAGAAACAGACCCCACAGCTCAACTCCCCAAAGTTTCTCAACAGCAGTTTTTAAAACAAACAAACAAAACCCCACCACCACATATTTCTAACACACTTTTCTGATAAACTGACGCTACTCCTAAGGCACGTTTAAAAACGTTTTCCGTTACAGAGAACCTAAAATTGGCATTTGGACAGCTATGAAGAATGCTCTAGTATCCAGTACATTAAGTACACGAATCCTACCTGTAGTATCAACACCATCATATCCATTCTACTCGTTATACTGCTAGGAGGGGTAATGCAAATGAGCAAGCTCTCTAGCAAATTCAGGCTCTTGCTACCAATCACGACCATAGATCATAGAATGCTGAAGGTTGGAGGGACCTCTAGGGATCATCCAGTCCAACCCCTGCACACGCAGGGTCACCTAGAGCACGTGGCACAGGGCTGCGGCCAAGCGGGTTTGAAGATCTCCAGAGAAGGAGACTCCACAACCTCTCTGGGCAGCCTGTTCCAGTGCTCTGGCACCCTCACTGGCAAGAAATTTTTCCTTAAGTTCCTGTGGAACTTTTGGTGTTTCAGTTTGTGGCCATTTCCTCTAGTTCTGTCGGTGGCCACTAGTGAAAATGATGCTCAACAGAAGGAAAAAAAAAAAAAAAAAAAGCATCTACATCATAACAGAAGGGAACCCATTTTGCACTATTTATTTTCTCAAAACATACTCTGAAACAGATAGTGGTATTAGCATCCATTCACACATAACCTTTTGCTAACTCAAGGGAAGAACAGGGTATCTTAGGGGATTGGTATCAAATAATTACTTCTTTCTAGGTCACCAATCAAGTCCAACCAGCAAACTGTCAACTTCTTATCCCCTGAACTTGCATTTTCACAAGATCCTAAGTATTCACAATGAGCCACACTGCTGACTTTGATTAACAGGATCTTACGTGGCTATAAAGTTTGTTGGTCACAAGCAGAGAACAAATCACAGGTTACCACCTTACTGGCTGTTTGCAACCTGGATTGCAAACATTCAAAAGGTCTGCTGAGTTCAGTGACATTTTACAATTTACATGAGCTTATACTAACAAACTAACCAAACATAGAGAGATTGGGCTTGTTGTGCATGTCAGTGTTTCCTTAAATCCAAAATATCTCTTCAGCAAGAAAACACAGTTAAAATTACTAAAGTACTTAGATTTCAGCCAGGAGTAAAGTTCCATTGTACCAAGCACTGCTTAGACTTCACAACCTAAAGATAGTGCAAATGCCTCAATCGACAAATACATACCTTATAGCTATTTATTGAGACACTTCCCACCAATTACCATGTCACTCCTAGTACAGGAAAGTCATTTCTGCATCGCTAACACAAAATTTGAGGTTCAAAAGACCTTGTTTCCATTTCTAACTTCTTTGGCTACATAATTAGTTTCCTGGAAAATCTGCACTCAAGCTAAAACAGATGTTATTACCCACTCCCATGCATTACTCAAATGCCTTAGGAAAAATCTACTCAAGTGACAGAAATTACTAAAATACCGGGTATAGAATATGAAACAGTACTGCGAGCTTGATTATCAAATGTACAACACTTATGTTAAGACGAATCTGTATTACTGAATTACATCCCTTGAAAACATTCCAAAGCTTCCACTACAATTTGGCAATAACACCAGATCAGTATATAGTATAACCAAATTTAACAGCTTGCCTGAGGAATATTTGAACTATGTGCATGTAAGAACCGTCACTCCCTTATCAAAATAATGACTACTTTCCTGTGTGCTGTTATATTTTAAAGCCAAGGTATGTCACTGAAGCTGATAACTGAAGTCCCTTGCAGTTTAACATGACTCTGCAATGGTTTCACTTTCCCAAGCACTTGAAGTTACCACCCTTTCCCCTCCTACTTCTGCTGTATCTGTAAAAACTAGTGGCCTAAAAGTATCCAAGATACTTGGGTTTTTTTCCTAAAAGTACACATGAGAAGCAAAGGTGTCTGAAATGATTTGTTATGAATATCATGATCAAATATTGATCTTGCTTAGGAAATTCTGCAGCTTTACAGGGTTGTCAACTTTAATGTGAAGACAGACATACCACAGAAAACGTCAGGCTGATACTTTATTTTCTTGCCATGTATTATTGTTTAGTAAAGAATGGGATTACGCATCTGGTAACAATGGATCCTAGATGCAATTTATTTGAAATGCTTTCTAAGACTTAGGTCTTCTTTTGTAATACTGGCCATGACAGCAAGAGGTTAACAGAGGGGATGTTCAAGGTTATCTACGAAGATCAAGGGGGCCTGAGATGGAAGAGGAAGGAAGATCTGTTTTACCTGCACAAACATACCAGATATCTGAAAGTCAGATGAACTCCCCAAGAATATTATCTTTGCATTTATTCAGTCTTCCAAGTTCATCCTGATTAGGGGTAACCCATCTGCTTTCTTAGAATATTCTGTATCATTATAAGGAAGTATGTTAACAGTGAAATGGTGAATGTTCAGTGGCAAGCTGCATAGCAGATACAGGTTTAACCACAGCCAGTCACAGTAAGCATACTTACTGCTTTTCTTCACTTTGCAGAGGCTGTTTTCCTCCCTCTATCTTCGGGCTGGCCTGGAAGCTACAATTATTCTTGATGTAGCTCTCTGTGGCAGTCCACACTTTTGAAACCACAAGGATTCATCACTGCAGTGCCCTCTCGGCTACCCTTGCAGAGCAGTTGGGCACTTCAGCTAACTGACCACAGAAGCTTGTCTGCAGTGCAGCAAGACACTGTGCTCCATGCTACACCTATCGGCTGCCGAGATCATTTCTGGATTTTGGCTAACATACACACAAGGAAAGCTTGTGCTAAGCACATCTCCTGTGTCATCAGGGTACAACTTAGCATTATCTAATTTCCTACAGAGAAGAAAACTCAATGCTTGAGGAGAAATGGAGAAGCAACCTCAGAAAGATAGGATCATTGAGGTTAGAATTTACAAACTTAAACTAATTAAGGTACTAGAGAACATTTTCTCACTATTCACACTGTCTCTTGGATACAGTGCCTTTTATTTGGTTTCTTGCAACAATTTTTAGGATAAGAGCGCACTACACAAAGCGGGTCCCTTACTCCTAGGCATATGATATTCACACTGTTTGGGAGATCTTCATTTCAGAGTGGGTAGCCCCCACTCCGAACCCTACTCTGACTGACCCAACATATAAAAGGGTCAGTCACCTGCTCGTATCTGAGCAAGTGTGCCTTGCTTCACTTTTTCCTCCTCTCGAAACTGCGTTCTCCTTCAGGGGGGCTGTTCATGCCTCTAATAATTTCACTGTTTTTTTTCTAGACCTCTACTGCAGTTACAGTCTTTTGCAAGAAGAGTGACAGAAGACACCTGCATATAGCGTGAACAGTGGGGCTACATTTTCAGCCTTCTTGCTTCTTTAATGTCACACTAGCTCTGCTACTCCCTCACTTGCTAGTGAAAGGCAGCAAAATAGATGCCTTCACTGATGGGGCTACACAAAACACTTGAACACTTTTTTCATTTTTTTTTTTTCAATTTTTTTGTGGGGGGTCTACAAAAGCTAAGAGAAACAGACATGGCTTGAGATCCAAGAGCACAGTTACGCATAAAAGGAGAATTGCACAGCTAAAGCAAAGCACACAGGCCTAGCCATGGAGGATGCAGTAGTCTCCAAACATCTGGTTTAACACACTTAGTTCTCCAGGGTTGATGACTTCTGTGAGATGATCTCAGCCCATAAGTATCTGAAATAAACATTCTGTAACAAGTTCCATATTTTTTGCTAATTTATCCCTAAATGGCACCAGTTATTATGCATTTGAGGATAGAGGGTTTGCTTCAACAAGCATCCTAAAGCTCAGTACCAATTTACTTATGATGGCAATTGGAAGCTGATACCAATTTGAAAATGTCACTTCTGCACATCACCAAAGTCACTTAGTAAAAACAATTAAATAGCAGAGAAGGCAGTAAGCTTGCAAAAACACTCTGTTGTCACCACTTTCTGAAGTTCTGTATCAGCAGTTAATAAACTTCCCCACACAACCCTGGGCAGGAGGGAGGAAGCTACAAATCCCACTTAAAATGCCCTTATGAATCATGAGGACAAGGGCACCTACACAGCTTTGGAAAAACTGGCTACAGTAAATGCTGGGAGGAAAAATTAAAAAAAAAATAAAAAAAAAAAGAAAAAAGAAGGAACTCCACACATTTCTGGAGATTTTTTGTGCAACCCTATTCATATGACATATGCATAAGCTTCAAAACTATATCAACAAGTCAACTTCTGAGAAGAGGCACACATACAAACATGAAATTAGCTTGAGACATCTCAACGCTTAGAGAAAAATACCCTCCATGTTGTTAGTACTGTTATGTATTTGGTATCAAGGCTGCACACAAAGCCCCTTGAGGTCACCCCCTTACTCGACTCAAGCGAGTTGAATTCTATTGATTTCAGTCAATGGTGCATCCTTGTAGGTTATGAAAGAGCAACATAAAAATAAAAACATGTCTGGAATTTTAATTTCTAATGTATGACTTCATAAAAGTTAAATTCTGCTTAGATATAGGTGGTGTGAATCCTCAAAATCAGAACATACAGTATTATTAACACCAAATACAAGCCAGGAAGTGTAGTTATTACACATTGTACACAGAAGCTACCAATGCTCACACACACCTCGACAACACTAAGCTGTAGTTCCCTTTGCACCTGAGCCAGATTTAAGGGCTCATGTTTACCAAAAGATCCGTTTTCTCCTTTCTGCCTCTCCTAGCCACACAAATCCAACTCCTTCACACTGTCTGGACCCTTCTGTTAGCTACTTGAACACACTAAATAGTTTTTGCTGTTTCTAGTTTTCTGTCTCTGATTACTCTGTGTTAAATGCAGCACATAGAAGAGTTCAATAGTCACCAGTGCGAGGTAAGCACCTGGAGCAGGACCCCGTTTCACAGGGCCGTTTCAGCCAGGGCCGGCTGCTGATTTGGCTCGCTACACCTCGCAGAACTGGATGCCAAGATATGTTTTTCACAAGACTATTAAAGAGCTAAGTTCAAAAGAGCTTTGCCACGAGATGTGTGTGTGAGCAAAGAAAATGTAGCCTTCCCTTCATTCCAGGCACCAAGCGACCATCAACATGCAGATTATTACAAGCATATAGTCAATTATTAAAGCTCTAAATGGGCAGACCTCACCGTTTATTTTAGTGCTCTTCAAACAGCTACATGAAACCTCACTCTGTGCAATCAAGTGATGAAGGGATGTAGTGCAGACTATGCAAAAAAACAACTGATATGACTCTACCTACATACAACTCCACCATGCAACCAGCGAGACAGATTTTTATTTTAAGAAGCAGGAGTGTATCTGCTACACCACAGTACAAGAGCTCAGTGCGGTTTGAGGTAACAGCAGCAGGAATTAACATTATAAAGGATGGTTACAACTCCCCATACAGCGACTAAATACAACGCACAGTGCACAGAAGCGCAACTATTAAGAGGGCAGCAGAAGTTGCTCTGCACACAGCAACAGTTCGCCTCGGAAGAAGCCCTTCTTCCCCGAAAACCGCTTACTCTTAACAAATTTCAGCTTTACCGCCCGGGCTGCATCTCTACGGCCGCACGTCTCCTCCGCGGCCCCCCCGCCCAGGGCGGCAGATCCGATCGCACCGAGATAGCGGCCCCGGACGCCGCTCGACGAGCACCGGGCTCGGGCTCTCCGCATCCTCCCGCGCCTCTGTCTCCCTGCCCGGGACCCGCGAGCCGAGGCCGCCCCCGGCGCCGCGATGGAGGAACAGGGAGCAGCTCCCCCGCCCCCCAGCTCCCCGTAACGGTCGTAACGGTCGGAGCCGCCCCCGGCCCCCCCCAGCCCAGCTGCGCGGAGGGCGGCGGCGGCCGCGGCGGACTCACGGCGCGGGGGAGGCGCCCGCCAGGTGCACGTCCTCGGGCGCGTCGTAGAACTCCTCGGTGTCGCTGTCGGAGGCCATGGCCGGGCCGTGCCGGGCCGGGTCGGGTCGCGCCGGGCTGAGCCGCCGGCAGCGCAGCGCGGCCGCCGCCACCTCAGGGCAGGGCAAGCGGGCGGGCGGGCGAGGGCCGCGCGGATCTCGCGAGAGCGGCGCTAGCACCGCCCCAGACCGGGCGGAAGTGCCCGGGGAACTGAAGGGAAGTGAGGGCAAGCGGCGGCCAGCGTGAAGCCGCGCGTCGTAACGTAGAGGGGCGGGGCAAGGGAGGAGAGGGCGGGGCAAGGCAGGAGAGGGCGGGGCGGAGCCTCCCCCCCCCACCCGCACTGCGGCGCCCCCCAGCGGCGGGGCCGGGCGCGCCCTGCAGCTCCTGCAACACCCCGCAACACCCTGCAACACCCTGGAACACCTTGCAACACCCTGCAACACCCCGCAACACCCTGGAACACCTTGCAACACCCTGGAACACCCTGCACCCCTGAAAGAGCCTGCACACCTACACCCCTGTGCAGCACCTTGCACCTTGCACAGCACCCTGTACCCCCTGCACCACCCAGCACTCCTGTGCAATGCGCTGGACCCCTGTGCAGTGCCCTGCACCCCCTGCACCGCCCTGCAGCACCCTACACCCCCATCAGCCGCCTGCATCCCCTGCAACATCTTGCACCTCTGTGTTATGCCGTGCACCCCCTGCACCTCCTGCAGCCCGTGCAGCCCTGGCAGCAGCAGCACTCTCCCCAGGCAGTGCTCTGCTCTCCAACCTGCAGCAACACATTGCACACCAAGATCTGGGCCACAGGGCTGCACCCCAGAGCCGTGCAACCCGGAGCGCATGGGGGACTGTCCTGCCATGGCCCTCATGCAGAGGGGACGGGCGGTATCCTGCTGCGCCCAGCACCTCGGCCGTGTTGTCCTTGCGCTTCCAGCCGCTGGCACAGCCCCAGCCTATTCTCCGGCTCCAGAGAAGCGCAGCGAAGCAAAGCAAGGAGGAAGGAGCATTGCCACCACAAAACGAGGACAAGGAGCGCTGCCACCACGCTGGGCGCCGCTCGCTTCCCCGGCACCTGCTCCTCATCCTGCAGCTCCTGCTCTCCCTCCCTCCCTTCCTTCTCCCAGTCACTCCCAAGAAATAGCAGATGAGCCCTGCAGCCCCAATAAAGCAGCCGAGGAGCCTTGGCTGCAGCCTGTCTCCTTACAGCCCCAGTCCAAACTAGCCATGATTTCAGAAAGTTTTTTTTTTTCCCCCAATTACTTTGGCCAGAGGAGGAAACCAGAATAAAGTTAATAGTGAGAATTAGGTGAGAGGGTATGAAGATATTGTATTAGATGAATTGCTAAGAAATGTCAAAATGATTTGTTCCCAATTAGCGTCTGTAATCAACATCTGAAACCAGTAGCAGGAATTAAATTACACGGTTCCTTATTTGGTTTTCCCTGTATTTTCTTTCCAATAAATTTTCATCTGATCTTCTGGTCCTTTTTTTTTTTGGCCATTGAGTTACGAGCGATCGGCCAACAACAACATGCAGAGGAAGAGGCTTCGCTTGGAAACCTGCAAAATTCTCCCGCTGAATATCGGCACAGCGATAAATGTGTGATTCCAAGGGAAAGCAGGATCCTCTCATCAACATATGCGGAGATGGTGGCCGCTGATTCCTGCATGTCAGGTGTGTGCAAACTTGCACCCCCCATGCATGTGTGCACTGTGTGCAGCTACATCCCTTTATTTCCCTAAAAAAACCCCAAACTCATCCAACATGCCAGGAGAAGGGCCAAGGAGCCAAACGGTAGGCAAACTGGAAATGTGTGAGCAATTCTTCTGATTCCACTTAAAAAAAAAGACTCCCAGGCCTCGCTTACAACTTGCACTTTTACGGCGAAGGATTTGAGCAAAAAAACTAGTGCATAAAATTATGGACTGGTGAGTCACTGTTCAGCGTTTCTGCTCTAGCCCGCAGCCAAACACGCGGATTGCATTAGCCTAAGTAGGATGGTCTCTAAATTATTAAAGACAACAGTGATGCAGCCTGCGCGGGGCTGGCGGAGGGGCAACCACAGCCCCTGTGAACAGCTCGAGCCGTCTGCGACTGACGGCAGCCGCCTGACTTCACGTCTGGTTGCACTCAGGAAATTGTGGAATGAAGGAAAGTGGAAATGAAAGCGCAATGAAATGACGGATTTTAGCCGGGTCTGTGCAGCGGCCAGCACTGAGCTTAACTGCAGTTCTCTTGCTCGCAGTGCTGAGGCTGGTACACACATCTCGCTACTTCTGTGAGGCTGCATCAGCATCCGAAAATACCCACTGTGTTGGATTTACGGCCTCTGCAAAATATTAGCAGCCTCCTGATGCATCTGGTTGCCGAGGGCCATAAACTTCCAAAGCAAAAATATTTTTTATCCTCGCATTAAGAAATGAAGGGTGAGAGGTATCTCTAGAGAGAACTTGTTCCTGGTGCAGGTCAAACACCAGAGGTCAAACACTGGAGCTGTGGCTGAAGCACTGAGGTCTCTGGCATCTCCTCCTGGGCTCCAAGGTGCCGGCACTTCCCTGGATGTGGAGTTTGGTGAGTGGAGGAGGGACGGGATGACCGGAGGTGCTGGATGTGGCGGTGCCGGATGCCACTGCGAGCGGGTGACACCAGGGCGGCGCGGTCGGAACGCCGCGCGCTCCCGCTTGCTCGCAGCCCGGCGCGGTGTGCAGGAGCCCCAGTGGCACCCGGGGAGCCGCTCTCCCTCCCGGCAGCGTCAGCCGTGACTCACTGCCACCACCGCCGTGACACGTCCCCTCCGCCGGATCAGCTGGGGCCGATTCACGTGGGTGGTGGCGACGGTGACCGCGCGGCGCGAGGTCTCTTTGTGGCCCTGTGCCCAGGCCATGGAAACACGGGAACAGCGGGATTTGCCGGCTGCTAATGGGCTGCAGGTGCTGCAGGGCCGTCCTGCCAGCGCTGCCATCTCGGGGTTGCATTCGTGCAGGTTGGGAGGCTGGCAGAGACTGCCCAGTGCTGCAGCCCAGATGTTGCAGCCCAGATGTTGCAGTCCAGATGTCGTGGTGCAGGGAAAGCTGCAGGTCTCCAGGAACAGCAGATATTCCCTCATTCCACAATAAGCTAAAGGTGAGGTGCAAACACGGGGTCACTGACTGGGCAAGAAGAGGTTACAAACACCCTGTCTACCTCTCCGGGGACCCTCCCAAGGCTCAGGCTGTTCATGGGTTCATATTTGGAGACTTTTCCAGCTGCACTACATCATCTACACTCCAGAACACACCAATTTAATTACCCAGGCCCTTTCTGGTGCGCTCTCTGAAAGCCACGATGAAAGCCGTGCATGCACAAAGCAGGGGAATTCGCACTTCTTGCAAGGAAGAATTGCAAGCCGCTGGCTTTGAACTGCATTTTGTCAGCTTTGAAAAGATAATGAGCACTTGTGAAGATTAAGGAAGTAAATGTGAGCATTGATGAAATCAAAAAGCAGCAAGCAGCTTTTACTAATGCGGTTTTACCAAACACTCTTGAATTTGAACAAAAGAATGGGAATAGAAAACAATATTAAAGTGAGCTAATCACTTTGTACACAGTTTCCCTATTGGATCCGGATACAAGCCAAAATGCGAGAAAGCTCACAAAAATCAGTAAGGTTGCTAAAGAGATGATAAGACCACAAATTACTACAGCATCCAAAAGCTCTAGCTTTACATGCGCCATTAGCATGAAGCCAGTTGGTCATAGGAAAAGTTCTGCCTGTTGCTTGTGACACCGGAGTGTTGCAGGTGGTAGCTGCTGGCCCGGGCGATGCCTTTCCTGGGTGCTGCAGGAAGAGCCTGGATTTATTGGGTTGCAGCTTGCAGGTTAATGCCATTTTTTGCCGAGACTTTTCCTGGCTGCAAGACTGCGTTTTGGACTCCATTCCTCCACAGATCGCTTGCAGGAGTGACTCCAAGGAGAGAACGCAGATCTTTCCTTGGTGAGAAAGGGAGCAGCTTTGGTCACATGCACCGTGCGTGTGTTTGCACACCTGGCTGCCGGCGGCGATGGGAACGCGCCGGAGCCGCTTCCCGCACAGCTGGAGCCAACCCCTGGAGAGGGGGAACATCCGCACGCTCCCGCCGGGAACCGGCGTCACGCGGAGACAGCTTCCCATCCTGGGGAAAATCTTCCAGATTTCACACTTTTCTCTCCCACCTTAGTCCAAAGTGGGGGGAAATGAAAATCTCAGCCCTTCTATTCCGAACAGAGCTCCATAAATCACGTGGCCTTGCAGGCAAAAGAGGTTCCTTTAAGGTCTTTGTTTAGATTTTTGTTCTAAATTTACAGTTTTTGCTGGCTTGAAATAAAATTTGCATAGTTGCTTATATACAATATTTTTCCTTCTCTAGATTTTAATTTTAGCTAACGTTAAATATGCATAACGAAGTAATTGAAATGTCGGAGTCCTAGATTAAGCTCCTCCACTGGGATGAAATTAAAAGGCTTCTGCTCCCATCCCGGCCTCGAAGAGCGCGGCGGGAATGTTTTCTGACAGCGGCAAAGCCAGAATTACAGGTTGGGCTCCCGGTTTGTGTGCATGACTAACACCAGGCAAAGCAGGAGCAGCTGGAGCTGTTACAGGATGAAGACAAGAAGCGAGGAGGGAGATGTGATTTATTTTGTGTTATTTATTTTATTTTCCTCCGTCTGTCCTGGAGGAAAATCTCCTTTCCAGCTCGTTGGGCCCCACAGCTCTCACAGGGCTCCTCTGCCCTTTCCTCCTTCCAATCGCAGTCACTCCAGGGCAACATTTCCCATTTCCTTCCTTTGGCTGGACCTGGAAAGGGACAATATAAGCAAGAATAGACTTACTCTAAGCAGATATAAAGTCCTCAGGTCTGCAGCACATTGCTAAAGTTATCCAATAAATTGCTCTCGGAGTATTTATGGGTGTGAGACGGATTTGCGAGGTCCTGCTGGCTTTTCCCGTGAGATTTCCTCCATGCAAGGCTCTTCCTTCCCTCCCTCCCCCAGGTAACTCCTTCCCGCTGCAGCAGAACTGCAAATGCAACCACATCTGATGGGAATTGAGAAGGTAAAATTAAAAAAAAAAAAACGGAGCCATTTTCAGGCTTTTTGGAATACACCAGGTGGGCGGCAGGAAGGACGGGGACGGCAGCGGGGACCCAGCCAGCTCCAGATGTGTCCCCAGACGGTGGCGCTGGGGCCCTTTGCAGCAGCCCAGGGTGGTTTTAACAAAATCAGCCAGGAGGCAACAAAAGCTCTTTGTCCCGCCCTGCTTTTTTTTTTTTTTTCCCCTCTTTTTCTGTTTTTTCTTTTTTTTTTTTTTGCAGCCCGTGAGCCCTTGGGCTGAAGGGGACTCCCCTAAACAAGGACATATCAAAGGCACAATGAATAAAAAAATAGGAATTTTGGGGAACATGGCCATAGATTAAAAAAAGTGGGAAAACTATCACGTCTGGCAGAAATTGCCTTGGTTTTTACTCCGGCACTGCCATCGTGCTACGGACAAACCTACAGCAGCCTCCATCGTTTTGATCCTTTCTCCCTTATTGCAAGAGCCGGGACGCTGGTGGCCTTCGCTGGTGGCTTCCAGCCCTGTGGCTCTTGGGGCTGCTTCACCTAAGCCTGGGCTCACCCCTGCCGACGCCAGGCTCCATGTGGCCGCACCATTCCCAAATGCAGGAATGCAGGAATGCAGGAAGCCCCCGGGCTCACCTGCACGGATACTGCAGAAACGCTGCAAGGCAAAATCAATTCTAAGTGGATTAACTCTTACGAGTTCAACTCGGTTTTCTTGAGTATATATCACAGAGTGACTTAACTAGATTAACTCCTGGGAGTTTTGCTCTGTATACCCGGAGTGTCATGGAATAGAGGAAATCTGGTTTTGTGCAATCTCTTGGGATGCTGAAGAACCAGCCAGTGGCTGTTGCAGAGGGTTTGCTGCCCTGCTGAACGCGGGGGCACCAAGAAACCCTGGAGCCTGCAGCACGGAGCCGCTCACGTCCCTCCACGGCGTGGAAACGCGGGACGGGATCATCGGGCCTGGCACATTGCACCCCTCACAGTGAAATCACCCCATGGCCGTGCACACGTGGAGATGTGGAGCTTTTTTGCTCTCTCTCTGCATTGCATCTTTGAAGATGAAGCAATCAAAAAAGCCCAACCAAGATCACTGAAGGCAAAGTCTTGCCTGCCCGGGAGCTGGGAAGCTGCTGCTGCAGAATAAGCAGCATTTTAATATTCAAAGAAAACACAGAGATAAAAATATCATTTTATGTAAAAAAATCATTGCATGTGAAACTATCATTGCACGTGAAAATATCAGTGCATGCAACACACCAGGGCACATCTGCTTCCATGAGTCACTTCTAACCACAGGCAGTTTCTTTTGGAAGGAGCGGGACTCCAATGTTCTGTTTGTGAAACTTCAGCACATGGGCTGAGCAGCAGGAGAAACAACTCCAAAATCACCTAAATATAAGCAGACACAGAAAAGTATTTATTTGCCATGAAACAGGAAGCAGAAATTTACTGTCATCTGAAAGGGAATGGCATCCACCACTGAACTCTAAAAATTGCCCAGTGCTTATTTTTGTCAACCAATTTCTCCTAGGGAATCATGAAGGGCAAACATCTTGGGACAAGAACAACTGCAAAGACAAACTGCGATCTTTGAAATCACAGAGGATATTTTAAAAGACCCCAAATGTAGCTGTCAAGTGGTCACAAGTTGCTGGATTTTAATGGATTTCAATTTCCCCTTGGATCCTTTCAGACTCTCCCTGCAGTGAGCAGCTTCACAGCAACCTGGAGGCTTGGAAACCTGTTATGCAGTGAGGTTGCTTATGGTTTAAGTGTATTTTCTAGATACAAATTGAAGTCTTTGTACAGCGAGCAGGTTGATGAAATGCGTGTGCACGTGAGGAGGAAGAGGATGGCTGCGATGGCTCCGTTCTTCCGGGTGCAGAGCTCCTCCGAGGAGCTGTCCCTGTGGACGAGCACTCCTGTTCCTCTGAATTAAGTTTAAATAAACTGAATTAAAGAGCATCTTCCTGAGCCCTTGCAGAGAAACAATCCAGCAGAGAAAACAGAAGCTGGGGGAAGCAGTTAGTGACTGCTCTGGAGCAGCCTGGCCGCGAAGGCTGCGTCTTCCTCCTGATTTTACACTCTTGGTTTTGCACCTTTCCTTGTACCATGAGCAGTTATTCTGCAAGATGTAAGTAGCTGAGAACAGAGCAACAGCTTTGTCTCATCTAGAGCAGAGGCAATAACTACAGAGCATTAAGCAAGCAAAAATACTCCTGGAAATAATAAGCAAAACTGATGAGACGCATTCGTGTCTGCAAATACAAGTAGGACACATGGGCTCTGCAAGGGGCTATCGAGGCCATAAGTGAAAAAATGCAACAAATCAGCTTGAAAATAATTTATTAAAATAAAGAAAAATTGTAACCTAATTTAGGAGGTAATAACCTGACCGCATATTTATGTGTCTGCTAAAATGCAAAGAGACAGAGCATCCCACTTGGTATAGATACAATCAGTTGTTTCAGAAGGGTGATGGTGCACATGCTATATGGGGAAATTAAAGTTGGATTTTAATGCTTTTCCACTTAGCTGCAGGCTATAATTCAATTAAAATTCATATGCACCATATTAATGTGCAATCCCTCCCCACCCCTGGGGAGCTGCGTAATAGGAAGCAAGAGGCAGCCCGGCCACCCGCCCACAACGCGGAGCATCAGCAGCACCACGAGCCAGAGGAGAACCCGCTGGGAATGTCCCACATCTTTCCTTCTCCTGCAAAGGCCATGGATTTGCAATGCAGAGCTGGATGTGGCCCTGGAGCAACACGCACTGACTCCTTGTGCAAGGAGGTGGAGCAGGGGGTTGGTGGCGAGGCCTCGAGACGGAGCAGCAGGAAGGATGGAAGTGATAATTCCCGCTTAATGAGACTCCTCATTGCTTTTCTGAACAGGTGGACTCTTTGGGGAGTCATCTCGCTGGGGCAGGATGCACAGGCTAGCCAGGAAGCAGCAAAAAAAAAAAAAAGAAAAGGAAAACAAAAAAGGATGATGCAAATCCCTCCTTTTGTTACGTACTAAGAAAAGGTTAAATCCCTGCGTACTTTTGGCTGGCACTGCAGCACGGCTCGGAGCAGCCGGCAGCTTTGTTCTGCTTTGGACGCTCATTTTGCGGGGGTGAGGGGTTGCTGCTGTGCACTGCACGTCAGCCCAACAGTGCGATGAGCTTGGGGCCATTCTCAGCCCTCACAGTGATGCCGAGTGCAACAGAATTTGGTTGTCCCCTGCTCGGGGACCTCCTGCTCAAGCCACCCCAGACTATCCCATTGCTCTGCATGTGCTGCCCCAAACCTCTGGGAGTTTTCTCTCTCCTGGCTCTTCGGGCAGCGGCTATCGCACCTATCTAGAGACTGTTTAATATCATATTCCTAATGAATCCCATTCCAATTTATTTTGCATTTGCCTTAGGCATCATAACTGAACAGCGTATTTTTTGACTCAGAGGGGTGTTGTTTTGGCTCAGAGCAGTTGCAGAGCAATTGGAAATGGTGGAAGGAGAAACTGCAGCTGCCAGCCCCAGGCAGGGCTCGGCTGGACAAGACTTCCAGATTTTGCTTGGAAGGATTTCCTCCTCTGCACTGTGCAAAGACTGTGCACACCATAATAATAAATATATAGAGATATGGAAATCTATTTTAGATCTCTCTTTATATAGATAAATATATTTTATATCTCTCTATATAGATAAAACTTACTATTTTTGTAATATCTTTATATAATAATCTACTGAAAATGTAAACGCACCTTGAGCATTTATGTCATTCAGAAGTGAAAGGACAGACTCTCTTTCTTCTCCTCCTCTGTTTTATTACAATTAATTCTGTTGCCTTGTCTGCCACATCTGTGGAAAGTATCAGAGGACAAAGGAGAAGGAAATGAGGTGGTCCTTGGCCAAGAGGTGTGATTTGCTGTTTTCACAGCTATAACAAGTGTGACAACGAAACTTGTCAGGTGTCACGGGACAGAAATCACTCAGGTAGGTGTGCTGGGAAATTATCGTTTTTCCTAACTGTGCCCAACTCAGCAAGAAAGTTGAGTTCTGGTAAAGTCAGATGGGATTTCATTTACAAGCCTCCTTCCAAAACTATCCACACATCACTATCCTGTGAGCTGCTTTCGGGCAATGCTTTTCCCATTGGAAAAACTTTGCATTTGCATTCAAGGGGGATGGGAGCTGAAATCGTGTGCAAGGAGTAGAAAACTTTGAGGTTGGTGGCTTTTCTGGGATTTTCTGTTTTATCTTCATTCTCTAAGGACACAGAGCTCCACATTCTTCAAGCATGTGGAGCTTGCATAGCTAGTGGCTTTTGCTCATGCACCCTCTATGTGGCAACGCGTTTCATGGAGATGGGCTAGAAATAGTGAAACCACAATATTATAACCTGATTGCTCTTGTTCATCCCCAAACACGCTTCACTCGGTGAGAATCTGGGATTTTTGTAGCTGATCTGGTGCAAGGAGCTCAGGACATTTCTCTTCTGGTAGGTGCCGTGTTGTATTTTCGCTTGTGCATTTTACCTTCCTTGTGCCATTTGCCCTGGCTGAACAGGTGTCTCTCAAATTCCCCACTGTCCCCTCTGATCCCACAAAACTTACCTTGCAATTTCTGTCTGCATGTAGGTGAAATATTCCAGTCTTGCTAAACCGTCAGAATAATATTTTTTGTTTGCCCTCCTAAGAAAATATCCTCTTGCTGGCCATAAAGGCAAGGGCATGCACTTTTAGTGCAGCTGCATCTTGTAATCGAGGATTTAAATCTGTCCAGCGTCTGCAGTAAAATACCCTGTTAGGAGATAGGCTGTTTTCATTAGATTGCACCGATATCATGTGCCCGCTGCAGCACTTCAGTGGTGCAAGCCCATTTTACGACCATTTGTTTATCTCTGAAGAAATAACGGAGCAAATAAACAGTTGGTTATTGCTCCTGCAGTCTAGTTCAGCCATACTAGACGTACCTAAATCTGTGATTTTGTTCTGCCTCCGAGGAGGAGAACATAGGAATTCAATATGTGCTCTATTGCTTTTGGGGAGATCATGATGAGGGGCTGCATTGCATCCCGCAGCAACTTCAAATGTAGTTTTGATGTATGAATCCTGCAAATAAAAAGAGGATAGTTCTGTATGGGTCCCAGGACTAGGTTTTAGAAGTGGAGCATGTACCAAGCTTTACCATGGGATCAGCTCAGCTGACTCATGGCAAACTTTCCAATCCCTGGCCGTTACTAAATTTGCTCCATTTGGAGCCATTTAGCTATTCTTGCTTGGAGATAAATTTGGTAATGTGTTTCCTGGTGGTAATCAATAATTTATCTTATATTCACTGCGATCTTCAACTGGAAGTGAACCTAGAGCCAGATAGCTTGGCAAAATTTGCTTCTTCTCAGTTGTGATATTAAAATCACCTGTGACGGAGGTCTCTATCTTGGTTTGATATTGTAGCGATTTTGGATAGTCTGATAAGGGATCATTCCAAGGTCTTCTGCTGGAGCACATTCCTCATCCACCCCAAGGAGGGGAGCAGGATGGCCCATAACCACGGGCTGCGTTCGCCAACTTCATTCCTGGCAAGCGAAGGGAGGCCGAGCTCAGCGTTCCCTCTTTAGGATCCCTCTGCCAACAGTTTTATGGCTCAAAAGCAAGATGATTTTCCAGAAGTTTGAGAAAAAAAGGGTATTATTATTTTTTTAATTCCTCTTGTTATCAAAGCTGACCTGCAGTCCCACATGAGGAATTAATATTTGTTGCCAGTGGGGAACTAAAGCAGATAAGCATGCAACGATGCTGTGTCTAGCCTGGAGAATATGCAGCCCACAGAGATGAAAATATTTCTATGCAGTGACTAGTGATTTTTCTGCAAAAAATAAATGAAGTTGCTGCTCAAACATGAAGAATAATGAGGTCTTGCAGAAGACATTGATTATGGTTTTGTTGACTGTTTGAACTTGCATATGGTAAATGAGAATGTAATTATTTAGTGAATCATAAAGCAACCCCATGCTGGCACATGAGGCTCAATGCCTTGGAAGTTTTGCTGTATAGACATTTCAGAAAAAAAAAAAAAAGCACCATTGGTGGGAGTGATATTAAAAGATGTATTGTAGTCCATTGTAGAAACATGTAGAGTTGAAGCCAAGTACTGTATTTTGCTCTTTTCCTTTGACATTTATTGGAACCATTGCCTTGCTTGCACTTACTTCACTTACAGCTTAGCAGTGAAAAAGAAATACATTTGCCTATTTTTTTTCTCTAAGATGGTAAAAGTCAGATAAAAGTGCTGGAAAAGGGAATGTGAAGATATAAATTTGGCTTAAAAAAATCAGGCGACCAAGACCTCAGCATTCCAGAAGACCCAACTCAAACTGTAAATTCCCTCCCTTCTTCTGACTCTCTAAAGCAAGGATACAGAATTAAGAAAGAGCATGATGTAGGTAAACAGTACAACTCAAAAATGAAGCAATTCTGCCGTATATAAACATATACCTCAAAGAGGTATAGACACATTCTGGGCAGTGAAAGCAATGACTGAGCGTCTTAGCCAAACTTCACTAACTTATGCAAAGCCTGGATGACACAACAGATAAGATTTACTGCCATTTGTGAAAAACCATAACTCATTTAGCAATCCTTGTCACTTGTGAGCTAAAAAAATCATTAAAATGTCAGTGATACCTTTACTTGATTTCTTCATGTTGTCAGTTATTGGAGCACTGGACGATATGAAAACATAAGGAGCGTATTTAGGTTGGATCCTGTCTTTGTAGCTGCTACACTAAATTTTGCAACAATTCTAAATTCCCAGTGCACTTAAACCTCAGTTTGCACTGATATCCTCCCTTCTGGCTTAACCTTACTTACTCACTCTGCTCCCTGCAGTAGTTTTCTCCAATTTTTCCAGCTTTCCTTCCACTTCTTTCACATTTCTTTGCAGACTCAGAAGGTTTTGATCAATTGTGCATTGAACGCTTCTGCTTTTTTTTTTCCACACATGATGAATTTTAATGCTCAGCGGCCGCAACCATTCCCCCGTCCTACATATTTTAACATTTTGACTGCGTCTCTCTAGCGAAATGCTTCATTTACATCGGAATCGTTTCTTGGAGAACAGCGGTGATGCTCATACTGAGTCGTTCCACATCCTGGTACGTCTTTTGCCATCGAGGCAAGCGCAGACTGTCAAAACAGTGACTCTCTGTTGTCCCAACAAATGTCGTTTCCCTGGCGGGAGACTGCACAGGCAGCAAAAAGAGACGAGATGTTAAAAAATGCAATGAAAAGTGCAAACTTTAGCCTATTTGTAGATACCCTGTGATTTGCTGTGGGTTGCAGAGGGTCGCACATTCACGGTTAGGTCACAGCTCCCTGCGGATGTTTCTCCATGCTGGTGGGTACCCGACACGACAGTGCTGGGATGGGAATTGCTTGGACACGGTCCCCACGTCAGAACCTCGCCATGGGCACAGACAGGTCCAAAGCCCTGCAAGGTCAGTAGAGTTTGGTACTGGCTCATGCAAGGGGCTGTTTTCGGGGACAGAAGTAGGAAAATGTATACAGAAATGCTTTATTCTGCAAGTGAGACAGCGAATTTCTTGTCAGTCTGAGTATGGGGATGAGCTGGCTCCCTGGCCTTGACTTTGCTTTTGTTGATGTTAACGATGTGAAGGAAATAGAAGTGAACCTGAAACTATCCCAAGCAACAACTGTTGGGATTGTTTATCCTGGATCTCTTTCTCGCCCGGGCAGATGATGCGCTGCCTTCGACAAGCCACCTTGGAAAACCCCAAGGTCAACCGCAAATTTAAAAGTAATTGCCATTCATATTAATAATTGCAAAAATAATGATTTATATAGAAGGAAACTCGTTTGCAGACTAATTAAAGGGGGCTCCTGGAGTAAGTCTTGCCGCGTTGCTCCCTGCAAGGCCAAACGACTTTGCGCTGCCGCCCTGCGCAGGGGTAAAGAAGAGCAGGGGGCGGAGAAGGGGGCGGAGCGAGGGGCGGAGCAGGGGCGGAGCGGAGCAGCCAGACAGGCGCCCCGCCCATCCTCCCCTCGCGCCCCGCCCATCCTCCCCTCGCGCCCCGCCCCTTACTCACAAGCCACGCCCCTTTAAGTAGGCCCCGCCTCCGCCCCGCCTCTCCCGGCGCGCTCGCGGCGGCGCCTGCGCGCGGGCCGCCATGTTGGCGCGGACGGTGACGCGCGGCGGCGGGAGGCGGCGCCGGGCGGGCGCGGGGAGCGGGGCCGCTCCCGGGCCGCGCGCGCGGCGCTTCGGGGACGCTGCGGAGCGGGGCCCGCGGCCGGCGCCGGGCGGGCGGGCAGCCGCGACCCGCAGGTGAGTGCGGCGTCGGGGGGGACACGCGCGGGACGCTGCCCCCGGCGGGGTCCCCCGTGTCCCGCGGGGCCTGCGGGACCGGGGCGGCCGTGATCCGCGGCGGGCGGCAGCGCTGCCGGCTGGGGCGGCTGCTCCCGAGGGCGCTCCGGGGAGAGGAACCGGTTGCGGGGGACGCGGGAAGAGCCCCCCGTTTGCAAGGGGGGGACACAAGGGACAAGTGCCCCGTTTGGAAGGAGGGGACAAGGGACAAGTGCCCCGTTTGGAAGGAGGGGACAAGGGACAAGTGCCCCGTTTGGAAGGAGGGGACAAGGGACAAATACCCCGTTTGGAAGGGGGGACACAAGAGACAAGTGCCCCTTTTGGAAGTGGGGAGGGCAAGGGACAAGTGCCCCGTTTGCAATGGGGGGGAGAAGGGGAGCGCCCCGTTTGCAAGGGAGGGACGGGGGACGAGTGCCCCGTTTGCAAGGGGGGAACAAGGGGAGCACCTCGTTTGCAAGGGAGGGATGGGGGACAAGTGCCACGTTTGCAATGGGGGGTACAAATGCCCCGTTTGCAAGGGAGGGCAAGCAAAGAGTGCCCGTTTTTAAGGGAGGGGGTGCCCCTTTCCCGAGGGAAGGTGCTGTGTCCCCTTGGGCTGGGGGACGAGGCGGATGTCCCGTGCCCTTCCCTTGGGACGGGGAGGGCGCTACGCTTGCTGCCCCCCAAGGGGAGAAAAGGGAGGTTGCTCTTTGCAAAGGGAAGTGACCCCCGCTTTGCAAGGGGCTGCCCTGGGTGCAGGGGGGTCCTTGTGCCCACGGATGTGGGGTGCCGTGGGGCTGGGGGCGCCGGGAGAGGGGCCGGGGCAGCAGTGAGCGGTGGTGGGGGCAGCGGCTGCGCTGCCTCTGGTCTCCTTCCCAAAAAGCGTCCCCAGGTCGCCCTTTCCAGGCGTCGCTTTGTGGCCATCGTCACCGTTTTCCTTCTTTTCCCCCAACGCTTTCTGCTCCTCCGCGTTCATTGTTCCACGGTCTTTAAATAGGGCGGCTGAGTTTGGGATGCAGGAAGGCATCTGAGGGATTAGTCTGCGATGCAGCCTCCAGCAGTGGGTGTTACTGCAGGCTGCGATCAACTTGCGAGTTCTCTTTACCTTATTCACGTGAAAACTTAGGCCAAGCTCGGTTTTGACTAGGAGCTTCCCAGGACTCTTCCTTCTCCTCCGAAGAAGCCTGAGGTTGACTCGAGAGCTCTGCAGCTCTTTATGGACACCCCTGTGCAGCTCGGGAGCTCCGAGGTGCATGTCCAGGTTCACATCCAGGTGCTCGTCGTGTTTCTGCTTCATGCAGCTCCTCTGCCTCCGTGTTCGGCACCGCTGCTGGCTGGGACCTGCATCGGAAATATCCCCCTTCTTCAGGACGCCTCCTGCATTTGCATGGAGTCTTCCCTATCCTTCCCCAGCGAGCTGTGCCCGGAGATAATGCTAACGAAGGACCTCCAGGGCACTCTCCCCACTGCTCCGGTTTCGTGGCGGAGCCTGTTCTGCAGTGCAGTCCCCATTAGTGCACTCGGATGCTCTGCAGAGGCAGCGAAAAGTTCAGGTAATAGCTAGAACTAAACGATGTCTTCAGTGCTCTTTGGTCGCTTTGATTCTGTGAGTTTTCAAACTGTTTCTAAACATTTTCCCTTGCTTACAAAGTGCAAAAAAAAATCGCGGGGAGCTGCCAGCACAAATTATCGTGCTGCTGTGCTTCAAAGCAGCAGGGCTGTTTTTAGTGAGCGTTGGCTTGATACCAGGTATCAAAAATGAGTTTAAGTGGCTTTGCCCCAGCCAGCTTTATTATTATTATTATTATAAAGGAGCTTTTGCTCCTTTATAATTCCCTCAGCTGGAAGTCATCTGGGGCACTAGTGCCCCTCTACCTGGGTTGTAGTGACAATGGTGACGTGGGGAAGGCTGTGGCTGTCCTGCCACAGCTTCTGGTGGTCCCACGCTGTGGAGCAGGTGGGCAAGCTCACCCGGCTCGGGGCAAACCAGCGTGCACCGTCCTGCTGATCCAGTCTGCAGTGTGGTCCCACAAATGATAGGTGAGTGCGACCAGGGGAGAAGATGGAGCACGGGGAGCATCGCAACCAGCGTGTGGGGAACTGGCTTGCCGTGCTGGTTGAGGTGGAGCGAAAAGGGAGCGTTTTCAGCTGGTGTCAGCTGAAGGCATCGAGATCCCCAGGGAACCCTTCATTGGGCTCTAAGGGGGCTGGAGGAAGAAGCAGAACGGAGCTGCTGCAGAAGGGACCTTCCTGCTGCTGCTTTGAACTGCCTAAAATCACAGGGGGATTGGGCATGCGGAGTGAAACTTGTTTCTCTCTGAACACCAGTAACTTTTAAATATTTCTTCTGTTTTTTTTTTTCCTGTTTTACAGTCAGCTGAAGAAAATGTAGAAAGCATTTAATTCTTGGAGTTCATGTAAAGCAACTCTCAGACTATCTAGTGTTTCTCCATGAAATACGATGCTCGTGTATGGCTCTGGGACAGCGGGGATCAAGCCCAGGAGGTCTGGATCTAAAAGCAAAGGCTCTGCTGTCTGCACTAAAAGTTCCACCAATGCCTCCTCGAGGGCTGTGTGTTCTCGGTGTGGTCCAGTTATTACGAAGGGCTAATTAGCCTACAGGGAGACCTGCTGGTCGAGGCTCCACGTGAATTTGCAGCGTGTTCTGCTAGAAATGTTTCTGCTAGAGTTACTGTGTCGCCTCCACAAACACAGCAGTCAAAGCTGTCAAAACTGCTGCTCTTCCTCATAGTTGTTTTATTGCTGAAATAGCTGTGATGCTTAGTCCTTTTTTTTCATAACTTTTAGGTGATATCTTTGCTGGCAAAGCTTCCTACAAAGTTGTGTCAAGGTAAAATGGAACAAATGGAGCAATTGGGAGTGTTTGAATTGAGCGCCGGCTGCCTTGGGAAAGGTGTTCAGTGTTTGGCCATTTTGCTATTATCAGTAGTACAAAACTTTCCTAATGACTCTTATTAGCTTACGAAAGTCAACTTAATTTAGGCCCTAGGCTAGATTCTCATGGCCAGTGCCCTTATCGCAGATCTAAAGTCTATGTGGGTATCCGGGTGAGTGGGAGGTAAGAGCTTAAATGAACGGGGCAGCGCATGTTCTGCTTTCACTCCAGCATTCCTACTTTAAGGATTGGGGGGTCTTTTTTTCTTTTTTTGAATTCTTTTTTTGAGTTTTGTATTGCATTGTTGAAATACTGGGTGGAAACATTTTAATTCTATTTTTAACTGTTCATTAGGTTTCCTATTTTTTTCAGGGTAGAACTTTATTAAAAACCTAGTCTGGAAGGAATATTTCGTAGTATATTTGCGATCCCTAAGCAAAGTGTCTTTGAAAAACTAGGAAGTAAGCAAGTAGTGTTAAATAATCACGAGGAGAAAAGGCGTAATCAGTATCAGAGATTTGACCTGCTGTTTTTGTTGGAGTTACTTGCATAAAGGCAAACTTATTTATGCAGTGCCTGCAGAAGTTCCATGCTGTGGTGGCTGTTTCGGGGTGAGAGCTCAGCGTATAGTGAAATCAGGGCTGTTTAATATCCTGTTTATCAAACCTCTGATAAGTTGACTGGGGCTGCAGGTACCTTGATGTGAGATATGGGGCATTGCTCTGGGAGACTTAATTGTGGTGACAGGGGAATTTCAGAGGTGCATTTATGAAGGCAGCCTTTGGATTAAGAGGTGGTGATGGAGGGTCTGTCTGAATGCACGAAGAGTTTGCAAGCTGGGACAAAATTCCAATTTAATTCTTTTTTTCAACTATTTCAGAAGAAAATGCAAAAGCTTTCATACGGTCAGTGAAACAGCCTGTTCTGTAATGAAGTTGATATCTTCCCTGCCTATTTGGAGAAGCTATTTTTAACTGAATCAGGTATATTAAGTTTCTGGATAATGCAGCAACTGCTGATTTGTGGTGTTAATCAGTGTTTTTGCTTTAAACTCGCTGTGAGAAATATGTCATTTTGTTTCCTTTAGTGGAAGCAGTACTTTGGTAAATACTAATGTCGCTCCCCACGTGATTCCTCAGGGCTTTTGTTTTAAGCTCTTTGTGCCTCGTGCAGCTGCTCTTGGCCTCCTCTGAGGTTGTAAAATCTGGGGGATTTGCTGGGCACTGCCAATACAGTCTCCATTTTTAAAGCTGTTCTGCTTGTTTCCTTTCGGTAGGACATGCTTAAAATGTGTGAATGCTTATGTAGGGGTAAAAGAACATTGTAAGCAGAAGTTTTGTTGTCAGAGCAGTTCTTAAATATTTTGTCTTATCCTGAAGTTGTTGAAATCTTTTAAGTGAAAGATCTCTTCTGGTTTCTGGCTTAAATTTATCAGTCTTGCAGGTGCCATGTGCCTGTTTGAGCTGCCAAATTTATACGTGTTCTGCTGCTCCTTTTGGAGGGCCTGAGCACACAGGGGTGCATGTGGAAGGATATCAACAGCACAAAACTGCTCAGGGTTTTTATATAGGTCTGGAGGGACCAGAGATGGGAGTCCCTGTGGACAGTCCAGGTGGTTCAAAGCCTGTGAGATCTCCTGTAGTGTTGGCCCAAAGCTTCAGCTTGGGCTTGGGAAGGTGAAGGTGGGAGCCTGTCCCATCTCTGAGGACCTGCAGTTACTTTAACAGGTATCGCAGTGCTTGGCGTATCGCAGTGTGTTAGATCCTTTGCGAATTTAAATTTCTGTCTTGGTAGGGGAGCGTAGAAAAGATTTTGTTCCCTTGTTCTTGGTGAGTAATATAAACTGAGCAGGCCGATTTTGTCCTTCTGTATCCCTCAGAGCTGGTAGACCAGGGTTTAGCCACACGACGAATGAGAACCGTGTGTGCTCTGAGCCAGCGTGATTGCACTTCCACCGGGTCAGCTGCAGTCGCGTCTGAGGAAGATGGGTCCCGTGTTATGAGAAAAATAAGATACAAGCTTGGAGTTTTGCAGGGATTAATCATTAAATGTTGGGAGGTAATTCTGCAGATCCGATAAAGCAAGGCTGTACAGGTGAAGTTCAGTCTGTCTCCTTTCTCGTGGTTGCTTTCTAGGACCTCGGTGTGAGCGGTCTGTTTTGCTGGTCTCAAATTATGTTTCATTTAACATCGTGGGAACTTGGATTCCTCTGAATAACTGACCTTATCTGATAATGCTAATGTATGATGTGAAATATCTAGCAGGATGTTAAGATGATCTAAAATACCCAGTGTTTTTTTTTTGCTGTACTAGCACAAAAATTGAATTTTTAAAATTGAATCTATTTCTATAGTGTACATTGACATAGTGTATTTTCTGTATATTTAAGTAAATCAATAAGAAATAAATGTTAAGCTTTTGTTTCTTTTAAATTTTAAGCATAAACCTGCCAAGGCCTGAAAGGGAACTGTATGATTCCCACTTGGAGGGCCAAATCTGCTGGCAGGGACTTGGGGACAGCAGGGGGACGGTGCTGCCCTGCGCTGCTGCAGGCTCCGCTGCTCCTGTGATTGCAGGGTGATCGCTTTGATGCTGCTTATCTCATGGGAACGAGCCCACTCACTAACGCTCTCATTTAACCAGGTAACTCGCCCTGGGGCTGCACCGGGCTGCCCTCCCAAGCAGAGGTGGGAACTGGAGCTGCGTGGAGGGGAAGCGGGACTTCCACATGGGATGGAGCCCCCAGCTCCACCTCGCGTGGAGGGGAAGCAGGACTTCGACATGGGATGGAGCACCCCGCTCCACCTCACGTGGAGGGGAAGCAGGACTTCGACATGGGATGGAGCCCCCAGCTCCACCTCACGTGGAGGGGAAGCAGGACTTCCACATGGGATGGAGCTCCCAGCTCCACCTCGCATGGAGGGGAAGCAGGACTTCGACATGGGATGGAGCTCCCAGCTCCACCTCACGTGGAGGGGAAGCAGGACTTCCACATGGGATGGAGCCCCCAGCTCCATCTCGCGTGGAGGGGAAGCAGGACTTCCACATGGGATGGAGCTCCCAGCTCCACCTCGCGTGGAGGGGAAGCAGGACTTCCACATGGGATGGAGCTCCCAGCTCCACCTCGCGTGGAGGGAACGGGCTGTTCTTGGATGCCTGGCTTGGCAGTGCCCAACTTGCTGAAGTACCTGCCGAGTTACGAAACAGGTTTGGTTCTGGGCTAGTTTTTTGCTGCCCACAGGTTTTGCATAGAGCAGAGGAAGTGACTCGTGTGCCCGTTATGTGAAGGAAGCCCTGAGTGGCCCTGGACTCCAGCAGGCCTGGCCTGGCAGCAGGATTTTGGCCTACTGTATATTTTTATCTCTTTTGTTTCAAGTTTATAGTGAAAGGTTTTTAATAAGTGCTCCTCAGCAAGGACCCATGCTGAGTATTTGCTGTATGATGCTTCACTCTCCATTAGCTTTGAGCCGTATCAAACTTGGACCTCGAAGAGCATGTTGAGGAGGGGCAGAAGGGCTAGTGGGCAGTTTGGGTCTCCAGGTGGGACTTGATACCACCTCTTCCTCTTGTGTCCTTAGTTTCCAGGCCAACAGCCTTGTTATATAAAGGAGAGGAGCAATGAGATGATGATGATACCATTTTCCATCAGTGAGTGGCAGAGTGTTATCCCATCCAGTGAGGCTGTGGATACCACTAACTGCGAGAGAGTCTGGCCCCTGCCTTTGCAAACAGGCTGATGCTTTTCAGGAACAGTTCAGTAGCTTAAATGTAAAGTGGAAAAATTGGAGGAATTTGCAGGAAGGCTACAAAGGAATCACGATCCAACTCCCCCAGCACCTCCTTGTTGCAAGGAGATAGCGACACTGAGTTTCCTTCCTGCCTTAATTTCAGTTTTCTTTGTTAGTGCAATGCTGCTGTTAATCTGTGTAACTGATGACACATTTGGTTGGTATAAAATTTTAGGGTGTCAAGCTTGCCGACTTTGAACGTTTTAAAAAGAAGATGGTAATCACTTATGGAGAAACTATATCACAGCTTTGTGTGATATCTATATCCAGGTCATGCTGTTGTTATCCTCTCGGATTTTTTCCTGCAAAACCGATGGTGCTGCTTAAGGGGGTGCGTTTTGGTGAGGATGCAGCATCTCCTGCTGGTGCTGGGTAAGAGCGTTTTGGGCAGGGAGGAGGTGGCTCTGGTGCCAAGAGCTGTCACCAGGCTGGTGAGCACTGCATGGCCAAGTGTCCCGTCCTCAACGGGGACTAAAAACGGGCCGGGTTGGATGCTCAACTTGTTTATTCATGGGTAAAAGTAACGGTAGGAGCGAGCGGGCCTGGAAGACGAGAAAGCCAAGAGAAGAGGTTGCGCGGCAACGCGCTGGGCTCGGGAATAAATAATGATGGAAAAAGAGAGGGGAGGAGGAAAGGGGTGCGTTGGAGGGAAAAACACTCTCTTAGTGTTGACTTTAGTGTTTCGGTGCCATCCCAGATGTGTGTAACAAGCCGGACGTTGTTCTTGTTGCTGGTGGCCTTTCATAAGGAGCTCTGCTGCGGCCTGTGTGTGTCACTGCAGGGCCCGACCGCTCTGCAGAGGTGCAGAAGGCCCTGGTGCCATGGGGATGGCAGGAACCCTGCGGCTGATGCAGGTTCAGGGGGCTCCTTCCAGCGGGGAGTGTTTCCTAGCGCCAGGACTTCTTGGTTTTCTTCCCCGGAATGGCTCTTGTATGTGATTCGCGAGGAAGACTCTTCCACATTGATGCTCCTTTAATTCTCAAACGTGGGGTGGCTGCCCATGTCCCTGTGTGTGTATACATAAAATCAAAACAACTTGATGCCTCTTAGAGAGGAATATTGAGAGGATGCAAATTTCCTGCAGTAAGACTGCAGTAGCCTCTTTAGTCTTCTGATACCATGATCACTTTGGTTAAGTTTGAATGCTGTGTAGCATCTCTTATTTCATTTCTCAGCAGTTTTTATTAGTTAACATGAAGCTTCCTACACGTTCTGTTGCCTGTAGGATTGTTCTGTTGTTTTTGCTGGAACAATGATTGCTCTTTGGGTCGGGAAGTGCTTGCACTGGAAAGCTGTTGTTAGCTTTTCTTGAGCTGTAGAAGTGACCCTTGCTGGTACTACTCGAGTACAAGCTGCTGAATTATCAGAGTTACACTGTAATTTTTCTGATTTCTGCTAGAAAACACAGAGGAAGTGAGAGCAGCCAGTGCTGCTGTTACCAGTTTTCTCAGTCTGATTTGGATTAGAATTATAAGAAAAGGGGGTGGAGGGAAACACCCTGCTGATTATTCTTTGTGGTTTTGGGTGACAGTTTTTTTTAATTGGCCATACAATAGCTATTCAGCACAAACATGAAAACAGTGTCTCCCAATTTGTGCTCTCCAGTGCTTCCTTCTCTGCAGTCCGATATCTCGGAGTGGGCTGTGAAATCCTGTTCCAAGCCTGTTGTTGCCTGGATTCTTCTTGCAGGTCCCTCCATGGAGCTTCCTGCCGTGGTAGCAACTGTGGGGTGAATTAATGAAAAGCTCCTTTGGTTTAGTGCAATGGTGCCAGGTTTTATTCCTGTTAAAATACAGTGGTTCACACACGTTCAGGGATTTACACAAGCTGGTGGCTCTGGGGAAATGCAGTGTTGATGAGATACAAAGAGACAGAAACTAAGTTTAAAAGCAAAAGTTACATCTAACTTTTTTATTTCCACACTGCTGTTGAACTGAAATTGATTTTTATTTGTGGTCTTGGAGAAGTGTATGTTATAAATACATAGTATATCTGGACGAGAGCAGGATGGGACAGATTTGTAGCAAGTTAAATGAGCTTTTTGTGTAAAAAGGGGGGAATTTTCAGTTTTCCACTCCAAGTGGAGGTAGAGCTCAAGGAGCTGCAGGAGGTAATAGTCAACTGTTCTGCAGATGCTGTACTTTGAGGTTTGTTCTAAATAAGAAAATCTGCAATGAATAATAGTGTGCAAGTGTGTGTGACAATTTTTTTTCCTTTTTCTGAACCTTGTTCTAGATGCCAGAATTAACCTGGACTACTTGGGAATGGCGAAATGTAGCCCTGGGACTCTGCCATGAACAGTAAGAAAGTTGAGATGCTTTGTGTATGCAACTGATTAATAATAATTATAAAAGTAAAGCTAAGATCCAGTGAAACTGCTTCTGTTCAGTTAGCATAACTAGTCAACACTTTTGGTAGTGCAGTGTGGATGTAATTCCAACTTTATTCATAGAGTAATGGGGCAGTGCGGTAAATCTGTTATACTGAAAAAATACAAGCCTTTGAGTTGATGTAAATTAGAAATAATGGGGAATTTTCGTTTGGGGAGTTGCTCTGTGATCTGTTAGCAGTTTTGGGGGTTGTGCACAGTTCTCAGAAGTGTTGCATGAAGGTGCTCACGGGCGTTTCGAGAAGAGGAAATGAGAACCACGTTTGCTCAGGTGTTTACTCTGCGAGGGAGTGCTGGAGGTGGGCAGGCTGCTATGGGGAGTGCGTTACAGTAATTAATAATTATAATTATATGCTATTGGAGTAGAGCATTCCCTATTAGTCAGGCTGCTTGCAATGTTTCTGAAGCAACTGCTACTGGGCAGGTAACTTGGATAAATTGGTCTTTAGTCTGACCTTTTATATTTGACTTCTATAAGGTGTTTTCCTTACATGAAGCTTAGTATTTAATAGGTGCTTACATAGTTTCTGTATCCATGAGAACAAGCACCTTTAAAGATATCTTTTGAGGGCTTATTCTTTAATTCACATGTTCTTGTGTTATCGGTAGTCTGAAGCTTTCCACTTTTAAGGTTGTATGAATAAATATTTGCATATTTACATGCTATGTGTGCTCTCCATAGTCTCTTCTAGATATTGCAGTAAGAATCCTTAAATGGATTAACTGAAAATTATTCTACCTGATTTTTACCAGGGCAAAACAGATGATTTAGGAGAGACTGTGTGTGGGTGAGTAGCATGTTAGCAAAAGTATAAACTTCAGCTCAGCTTGGTGCTGTTGACACTATTTGTCAGTCTTCTGTGAGGCAGAAATTAGAAGGCTTTTGTGTGGTAATAATACCACCACATTGGATAAAGTTAGTTGGAAATGAAAGACCCTTGGAAATTCCTGTGTCTAAGTGTTCCACAGCAGTTTAAGTGCTTGACTTGCAAATATCACAGAAAAATATTTCACTTTGTTCTGTGGAACACTCTGGCCATGTCTCATTTAAGTCTTTCATGAGAGGAGTGTTTAATATGGGACTTTCACAAGATGATTAGTATATTTGAACCATGAGACAAAACACTGAGTATCTTGAAAATCTCAGAAATCCTTCAATGAAAACGCTAATTGTTCCAATGGTAATTGTGGTTCAAAAGCCCGTAGCCTTAGGTCATTAATCGGAACAAAGGAGTAAAGGCAGAGGAAGCTGCTCGGTTTTGTGCATGCACAGAGCTGTGCACGCAGCTCAGGACTGTTAGAAAGCTGCGTTTTTCACTTTTCATAAGCTTGTTCAGCTGAAAGTCAAATGTGTATTTTGCATGTTGTCAATAGCTGATTTAGAAATCTTTCCAGAGTGTGGCTAAAGGGTTAATTTATCCTTTGATCTCGAAAGGACTGACATAAGCTCAAGTTGTTCTGTTTTGAGGCAGAGCGTTCATTGAAGTTGTTCTGTTTTGTGTGAACTTTGCTGTTCCAGCTTCTGTGCTTTGTCAGAACCGTGTTACTTCGTGTGGAGTTGGGAACGAATGTCCATAATGGCACTGTGTAATCCTTCACGCGTGCTGCCGTTCAGATGAATTTTAAGGATTAAAAAGTGCTTCTCAGTGCAGTCAGGATGCCTGGAATGATGTATTTTAATCTACCAATTGGTGCTGGGTGTGAGGGGGGTGTTGGGGCTGGGCAGCTCTTATATTTGTGTTTGTAATCCTGGGCTCAATGTTCTTTATGTTCCTTCCTAGGCCGAGCATCGTCGGACGTCCCCGTCTCGTCTCCGCCGTGGAGCCCGTGGAGTAGATCCAGTCTGTGCAGCTCGGAGGAGCAGAGCTGCCCGCACGCGAGGCAAGTGCCTCCTGGTCACCCTCGGGATGTCTCTTGGCTTGGGATAAGCTGGGGAACGGCTCGGGATAAGCTGGGGAACGGTGCGCGTGTTGCGTGCCCACCCGTGCCCTAGGGCTTAGTGGCTCCCAAGTGAGGTCAGTTTCTTGTTTCTGTATTTTTTTGTTTGTTTGTTTTAAGGTATGATCAAAATACCTGTTAAAACAAATGAAGACTAATACCTTTATGCTGATCTGCAGCCTGTCTTCCCTGAGCTCGTAAAACTTCACCTGCTAGCAGCGCTCTGGAATTGGTAAACTTCCTGACAGCGCCTGGTGTTCGAAATCATACTGACAAACTTCATCCAAAAGCATTTTTCCCAACACTTTAATAGCATACGTAGATATTTATATATATACACACACATTTTTCCCAAGGATGTGATTTAGCTGGAGCCTGCAGGTAAAGGACATGGCTGAATAAAGTAACAACGGGTGGAAAGGCTCAGAGTTCAGTCAAAAGTTGTTGCAGGGGGACTTGTCGCGTGGTTGCTCAAAGGATTTACAAAGAATTTAATTCCTCAGTGAGGCGGGTGGCTCTGGTCTGCGAATGTATAGTACAGCAGAGCAGTGCCAAAAAGTTTTCTAGCAGAAAATGGGAAAGTGATTTTTAATGTTCTGAGCTTCTTTGATTTTATTGTCAGAAAATGTATGCTGCTTATTTAAACATCATTTTTGAAGACTGGGAGATTTCAGGCTACTGGAGTGTGTGTTATTTTATTCAGAAATTTGACAGGTTTTAAACCCTTGCCATCATTTGTGCATTGACAAAGGGCATTAGTTAATAGCCACACATGACAGTTAACTAGCAGGACTTGGTCCCTTTGGATAGATGCAACTTCTGCCCTTAGCACAGCTACCTGTTCTGTGAGGTTGATGGGGTTTTTTATTACCTTTTTCTGACTGAAATAAGTTGATTATTTCAATTTATATTCTGTGGCTTATGATGCAGGATTTCTTTTGTTCATGGATGTAGTTTTTTTTGAAAATATTGAAATATTCATTTATTTCTAGTTTGTGGGTGGAATCTGGTAGTGTTTCTACTTGTCCATTAGTGATTAGGAGATATTTGATATGTGTTAATACTGCTTCCATATGCAACTCCAGTGTGTGCATTATGAGAAACAAATACCGAAAAACCTGCAGAAAGTTTTTCCTGGAAACTGACATTAGGCTGCTCTATGTAGTACTTTATGCCTCAAAAGGTGTTTTTATCTTACACTTTTCTATTTCGTTAGAGCCTTTTGAGATTGGAGGCACGTTGTGTGTAAGAGTAGAGTTCAGTGTCAGATGGAATCAGCTGCTGGAGGGACAACCTGACTTTCTGTCCAACTGTATGCAGTTGCTGGTGAGGCCACATCTGTAGTCCTGGGTCCAGTTCTGGGCCCCACAGGACAAGAGGGATGTGGAGCTGCTGGAGAGAGTCCAGCGCAGGGCTACAAGGATGATCAGGGGCCTGGAACATCTGCTCTATGAGGAGAGGCTGAGGGAGCTGGGCCTGTTCAGCTGGAGAAGAGAAGGCTGAGAGGGGACCTGAGCAGTGTCTAGAAGTACCTCAAGGGAGGCAGTGAGGAGGATGGGGCCGGCCTCTTTTCACTGGTGGCCACCGACAGAACTAGAGGAAATGGCCGGAAACTGAAACACCAAAAGTTCCTCAGGAACTTATGGAACAATTCCTTCCCAGTGAGGGTGCCAGAGCCCTGGAACAGGCTGCCCAGAGAGGTTGTGGAGTCTCCTTCTCTGGAGATCTCCAAACCCGCTTGGACGCAGCCCTGTGCCACGTGCTCTAGGTGACCCTGCGTGTGCAGGGGTTGGACTGGATGATCCCTAGAGGTCCCTTCCAACCTTCAGCATTCTGTGATTCTATGTGCCTCGGAACGTGTGGC
Organism: Tinamus guttatus; assembly: GCF_059628265.1. Taxonomy (NCBI): domain Eukaryota; kingdom Metazoa; phylum Chordata; class Aves; order Tinamiformes; family Tinamidae; genus Tinamus; species Tinamus guttatus. The sequence continues at coordinate 888,969 of NW_028289621.1, forward strand.
CGGCACCGGGACAGCTGGATCAGCTGCTGGAAAACCCGGTTGTGCCGAGGGGCTGCATTTTTCCTGGGCACAGTTGCCTTCTGCTGACCTGCACAGCTGGTGGCTTTGGCAGATCCAGCCCAAGGAAGGCAAGTGGTAGCCGCTTGCATTAGGATACAGCTCGGGCTACATCACAGCCTCTTGGGGTTTTAATCCCTATGCAATGTTCTACATTCTAATTTCTGCACAAAAACATGCTTGTGTGCCCTAGTATATTATCAGCACATGCAGGGGTTTTAAGTTGCCTGTGAAATGCTTATCAATTTCCCATGGCTCTTAAAGCTCTTAACCCACCCCACTTAAAAACTCTATGCCTAAATTCACGCCGGAGGTCACTGCAACAGCTGTAATGGTTGGATGGGGAATGAATCATTCTTCATAAGCAGATGTATTTGCTTTTGGGTGTCAGGAAAAACGATGGCAAAATATGATCCTTGCTTGTGTCTGCAAGGAAGGTTTAGAAATCCCATAACAGCAATAGGAGCAGCAACAGCAGCAAGGAACCCGACCAAAGAGTCTGGAACTTGCAGAGCTGTGAGGAACCCCCGGGTTCTGGCCAGGTCTGCTGGTGGTGAGCAGATATTTCCTTTACGGGGATGTAGTGGGTAGTTGTAAGCAGAAGTGTGAAATTCTCCTTTTTGTATGCTGGGCGTGTTGAGTTAATGGGGACACTGGTTGATAGCAGGTCTGTCATTCAGGTGATTTTTTTTTTTTAAAGAGTTTGTTCATACTAATTTCTTAAATAGCACTTGAGCTGTCTCAATTTCTATGGTAAAGAGAGCTGTGTAAATATTTCCCACACACTTTATTTTGTATTTTATTGAAATAAAATTCTTCAGCTGCCACTAGAAGGACTTGTGTATGTTAGGTTCCCTGTTGGGCACTGTTATTTTCTGTATTCTTTATTTTTTTCCCATGTACAACAAAGCAGTGCATGCACATCCCTTGGCTGCACAGCACACGGCTCTCGAGAGGCTGTACAACTCTTGTCCCATAAGCAGAGATTTTAAAGAAAATGGCCCCCAAACTTAAAATTAAACCTCAGTCTTTCCCTGCCACTGGAATTGGCTCAGCACTCCTTCTAGAGCAGAATATTGTGACTGGAAAGTTTGTAAACCCTTTAGCTGAAATGTAATTTCCCAAGGGAACGGAGGTGTGAGCAGAGGAGATAGGCAGCTCTCGGGTGCTTCGTTTCTGAAGTCGCTCCAATGATGTTTTTTGTTTGGAACTGGTGAAACAGGCCGAGGAAGTTATCAGAAGCAGGATGGAGGGGAGTGTGTGTAAACAGCTTGGCCAGTCCCTGGTGTTGAAGGTTAAGCTCCTTTGCCAGGGATTTAGTTCCAGTTTCTTTGGGTGAATGCTGTGCAACAGCCCACTTACCTATTTTTTCCTAAAATAAACTTAACAAATTTGTAAGTAAGAGGCCTTGGAGTAACCTGCTTAGGCAAGTTACATAAGGTGGAAGGATTTTTTTTTTTAAAAAAAAAGTTGCATTTGGTTGCTGAGAATAATCGATAGATCTGGTTTCCCTCCCGTTCTTTGCGCAAGCTGGAATGAGTGTTTTAGGTGAGGGGTACAGATAAGCCATCCTATTAAAGACCCTATCAAAATAGCACTGTTTGACTTTGGCAGGGGGTACGTGGATGGGAGATGCATAACTATGTGTACACAAAACCCTCTCCAGTGTACACTGGTCCTAGACAGGGCAACTTCACTTATTTCTGGAAATACTTAATCTCCAGAAGCCTCATGGAAGGCCTGGATTTTTTGCAAAGTGGAGAGGACTTGTCTCTTGATCATAGTTTGCAGCTCTGCAGTGTATTTGCCTCGTTGGGTAAAATAATTAATACTGTATGTGTTTTTATTACATTAACCTTACTGTACGTGGTACAGGATTTGACAAGTGACCTTTTCTGGGTCTGTTTCTAGAAAAGCAGTTCAGGTGAATACGACACTTTTCGAATGTGCTAGTTTGATGGAGGATGGAGAAAGCAAATTCTAATCACTCAGGAGGCTGATTTAGCAGGGGAAAACCTGTAGTTTTTTGAAATGAGGATGTCCCGAGGTGCTGCAGCGCTAGGGGTTGAGAACCACCTTGTGCTGCCAGCAGCTCAGACATCATTGCAAAGGGAACAGGAACCTTTAGCTACTGCTAAGGGATTCTGTTTGAAGCCATCTCGGTTATGGCACTTCTGAAGTGTTGCAAGGAACACAGGGAATTTGTAATTCATGCTTACAAATACTGTGTGCAAATTCTTTCTGCTAACTGTGTCTCATCTGTTTTAACAAAATCAAATTTTCAGAGCAGAACCCCCAAACAAGCATTGCTTGTGGCTTGTTCTCTGAAGTCAGAATTTGCTTTGCATTTGGTAGTTTTGTTTTGGAGGTGAAAGGGGGGAAACAGCGGCTAATGATTTGCAGAAGTTCTTGTGTTCTTTTTAATATATAAATTGACCAAACACTTTGAATGCCATATAGATTTATTGTTTTGTGAGCCTGTGAAGCAATACTCATTTACTCTTGTTTATCATTCATTTGTGTTTAAAATGCAAAATATACCCAAGACCAGATATTTAAGTGTGGCTTTCTTCGGTTTATTCTATATCTTATATTTTGCAATGCTTGCTGCACAAGGACAGCTGCAAGCTGAAATATTACCACTTACCACTGTACCTTCCAGTAGAGATGGAGAAATGAGTTCAAAAACAAGACTGAAATCTTTGGGAGAATGACTGTAAGAGATATCCTTAAACTGAAAAGAAGCCTCAAGCATGGCTATAGCTTTGTGTTCAACCGTTATTAGATCTTAAAACTGGAGCTCGTTAAAATTTAGGCTTTTTTCTCTGTACAAATTAGTGTCATTACTTATTGCACATAAATAATGTGAGCTATTTCCCTTCCTCGCTCTTAAAATACGAGGCAGCTTTTAAAATAATGAGTCACAGCTTCCATTTTAGTAAATTGTTCATGGGATAGGCAGGCTCAGGAGCAACTGGGTTAAACCAAGAGATTATTTGAAAAATCTAGGGCATGCGCTCTCTCTGTTCACTTGATTAGTTTTCATAATTCATCCTTGTTTTCGCAGCAGGAAGGAGCAGTAGTCATGTAATACAAATAAGAAACATTTTTTTCTTGTCTTCCTTTAGCTCTGTATTTTTTACTGTAGAATGTTAGTGCAGTGAGGAAAAAGCCATTTTGGGCGTGAATATTTAGAGAAATCTTGTTTTGTTTTCCTGAAATACGTGGGATTTGGGAGGTGGAATGCTGCTTCTGGATGTCTGACTGTGACTGCTTCAATTCTTTTTCTTTTTGACTATAGGTGCATGAAGAACAGAGGAGACATTTCCGCTTATCAGAGATGATGTGGAGAGACACTTTGTGAGTAACTGAAATGTGTGCTTTTTTGTTCTTTATCCTTAAAAGAAGCCCCAAATGCTTTGTGAGATTTGAGAGAGAAAGTGGGAATTAATCTCTTTTGTAATTTAGAGTGTGTTGTTTGCCTAGAATTTTTGTTTGATTCTGGAAAACTGTGAACATATGCAGGGGAAAAATAGACAAAGCTCAACTTGGAAATGCAGAGCTGGGGACTGAAGAACAGGAGCTCTGAGGTCTCCTGAAGGGTGAACTGTGCTGCCCAACTGCCCTGTGATCACCCAACTCTCAAGCTGGTGCTGGTCACCTTTAGTACCATTAGGTGCTTGCTTCTATCAAGCCTGAGAGGCACCGCCTGTACTGCGTGAATTTTCTGTAATTAAGCCCTTGTTAATACTTCTCCATGCCTAATTTTGGTTGTCAGAAGCCTCAGAATTGCAAAGGTGGGTAGAGCGGTAGTCTATAGAAAAAGAAAAGTTTCTCGAAAGCTTTCAATTTGCATCTGTGTGCAGGAATGTGATATTCTGGTGTTATGCAGCTAAATCTCAGTTCCAAAAATGACAGGAAGCAAAGAGCCTCAAAGACAGCATAGAACTATACTGAAGTACCTGTACTGTTCACTTTTGTGAGGGCAAAGTCATTTTTTTGGTTGCCATGAGTTGCTGTTATGCTGTATTTGAGCATTTGTTTAGATTCTTAGACTGTATTTGCTTATTTCTATTGCCTAGTTCCAAAAAGATTTTAAAACTGTTTTTGCGCTTCCCTTATTTCAGAATATTTTGTGTATTTTCCTTGATATGTTTTTGTGATTTGTAGCTTAGTAAGTACTTAAAAAGAGGTGGTTAATAGTGAAGTTCCTCGTTCCGGGGTGAGATTGTGCACACAGTGGGTGCCAGTCTGTCTTGCTCTCCTTTAAATCTGCCTCGGGACAGCGTTGGTTCCCGCTGTTCTTCCCATGGCTCCTTCCAGGCTCCGCTCGCCAGCTCAGGAAGGTGGTCCCAGGTTTTCCTCGTTGTAGCGTCACGAAGCAGCAGCAGAAATCCTGTTTGTGATCCAGGTAACCTATCCAGTAGGAGCAGTGCTGATCTGATTTACTCTGCAAGCTTGTGAGCATTCTCCTTGGTCAAAGGCCATGAAGGCTTTGCCACATGGGCTGACAGCAGCAATAGTGAAGCATGGTAGGTAAAGGGAAAGTCCTTCTTATCCAAAGGTGCTTCCAGAAATGAGCTGGATCACCTCTGGTCTAGCAGTTACTAACATGGACTGCAGTGGGGACCCTACCCTAGAGAGCAGCTTCTGCAGCTTTGGGGAGAGAGCATCTCTTCTGTCTTGCTGTTGCTCCCTGATGCCTTGAGCAGAGGGACAAGCTGCATAGACCTTGCTGCCCCACAGTTATTTGGAGTTATTGGAGCACATACTCATCAGTGTTGGAGAATTTGTTATGTTTTCTTCCCACTGGAGATGGAACAGAGCTTTTGGGCAAGTTCTGTCCCTGTGAGATAGTTTCTCATACTCAAGAATTACTTTCTGGGAAGCCTCTTGCAGTGCTGGGCTGTCTGGTTCGTCAGTCCTGACTCGTGTTGATCCGGGTGTTTGTGGGTTCTAAGCAGTGCTTCCAAGCAAAATCCCTGGATCAGGAGTTTTAGGGAATGCTGCTTCATGCAGCCCTTAAGTGCTCCCTGTGCCTCCAAGACGGTGATCTTCCAGCAGTCCAACTTCCGACCAGAGAAAATTGAGGAGGACTTGCTTGGTGTTCTGCGTATCAGTCTGGAAGACTGAATACTCATTCAGTGGATAATGCTGCTTTAAAAACGTGTTTCAATTATGCAAAGTTACCAACAGGTATTTCTGCTCTTAGTGATAAGAGTGAAGGGGGATTCCATGCCCAGAGCCTTGGCTTGTATCAGAACTCCTTGTTTCAGTTTGCTGGACTATTGTGTTCCTCCTTGGGCAAAGGGAACTTCTTTTTCATAGCTCAATCTTTTTTCCTATTTTTTTAGTAATTACCTATCTTTTGCTGTGGCTTTGTGGAAGCTTTAAAGCTGAATGAAGGAAACAGGACTCGTGGCAGTCTGGTCTGTACAGACCAGGATAAAATATGCTTGAAGTGTTGTGGACAGGCACAGTGTGATTTAATTGCCAACTGGGTATCACTATATAGAGCATGGAAAACTTTGCAGTTGAGAAATAAATTAACCATTCCTCTTAATAAGGCATCCTCGATGCGAGGTTAATAAAATTATACCTTCATTTGATTTGTTTACCACAAATATAATTTAGGTATAAATATTTCAAGTATCAGTCTACATACATTAAATGAAATGTATTCCTAGTGCATTCACTGATGCATAATTTTTTGTTTGGATATATTTACAGATGTTGGATGTGTTTTACTGCGGTAGTTTTCAAAACGGGCTCTATGAGGAATATCCGTGCCGGTTGCTTTGGGATTGGGCAGTGTTTGAGATCCTTGCTGGTGAGGGCTGCAGCTTGGAGCCGTCAGCGTTCCCGGCTCCGACGTGTGCCGGGGTCGGGTTGTGCCCTGATATCTGGGAGAGAGTGGATAACGCCCGGGACACCCACCGGGAACAGGGATCCTGGATTGGCCTGCATTGATTCCTCTGGGTCAGCATTAGCAGCTGCAGGAAAAGGTAATATGTATCCATCTAGGTTGATTAATTCTTTCAGGATTATAGTAAGGGTGAATATGGTTAAGTTATAATGGGATTTTCTGAACTCAATAGATTTTAGTCCTTGCTGCAGCGTGAAGGTCCTTTTTTCAGTTCTGCCTGCCCATAACCTTGGCTTTAATCTCTGCAGTGTCTCTCTCAGCAAGTGATATTTACCCATTTTTTAGGAAGTTCGTGGGCTATATAAAGGGAATTGCTATTGATCTGTTTTTATCGCTGTTGTGAATATTGCTGAGCGGTTCTGACGGTACAGAATTTCTGTTAAAAGTAGAAAAGTGTTTTTCCTTTGAGTACTTGAGCAGCATGATTTCCAGGGCTTAAAACAGATACTGCAACTTTAGTGCATTACACTAATTTTTTAATAAAATGCAAGCATGCAATAGAAGCGTTTGAAAGATTTACTATTGATTTGTACATTCACAAATTTTAAAAAAATTGTGAATATGTTTTATAATGTTGTAATGGTGGCAATAAGGTACTCGTGAGCAGAATGCCAGGATTCAAGCTGCTCCCCTGTTGTGTTGTGCTCTGTGAGGTGCCTCGTCCTGCTTGACGTCTGCCCTGGGCTGCGTAAGCCTCATTTGTGCCGTAGCAATAGGTGCTTGAGCTGTGCCCGGGGTAATCCGCAGATCAGGGTGTATGTGCCAGGCTGGGCGCTGGAAGGACATGCTGTTTCTAAGCTGTTCAGGTTCCTAGGGAATACGCTAGTGTGCTCTGCTGGCTCCTAGGACCAGCGCAAAGCTTTACACTCCTAAAATAACTGGCAGGCAGCACGGGGTTTCTTAGCAGACTCTTCTTTCCCCCTCTGCTAGTGAGGAGAAAGTGATACCCAAAGGTCACTAGTTCTGTTGTCTTAGTGGAGATAAAAGGCTTTTATCTTTGATTTTTGTCATATTTGTTGCTTTTGTGTTTATTAAAAAGCAATCTAATCAGGCTTTATCAGGGGCTCCATGTCAGCAGCATAAATGTATTAAATATAAGTGATGATGAAGGAGCTTTACTGGACTGAATCCCTCACCATAGGTCGCTGCTATTGGCCAAAGACGTTGTGAAAGGAAAGAAGTGAAAGGCAAGAAGTGAAAGCCCTTCATAGAGCCCTGAAGGTTTGGTTCTGTGAAGACTTGAACGTGTTAGGAGTACTCTACATCAAATGGACTACATGTTTTTGGGGGCAGCAAAAATCTTGGGGATATTTTCATCTTTCTGCAAATATGCGAGAGAACTTGGTGTGCGAATCAAGGCATGAAGTATGTGATGAGCTCCCTTGCTCAGAATGCCTGGAATTCGGATTAGGAAGGGCACGAGTGTCAGGCACAGAGTGACTCGAGTCCAGACCCATCCGGGCGCAGATCCTGTGCACTCACACGGTGACATAACCCGATTCCAGGACAGTTACACTAGAACAGCACAAGTGCTACCCAGAGGTGCAAATTGTCAAATTGTTTGGAGATTAAATCTTGATTGCATTACTATCTCTATACATTCCCTTCCACCACCATGTAACATCTCTGAAGGTTTAATTTGCTGTCTGTGCAACATCTTAAAGTTGTAGCTATAGAGTGAACTCCTTTGTGTTTTAATTTGGTCAGGCATCCTGGATGGTTTCAGGATGCTATAAGATAGTGAGTGAGGCAGTAGGTATTTTGCAGGTTTATAACTGCACACGTTGTTAGTGTGTCTCGGTGTCACCTTGTGTGCCCAGATGTTCACATTGCTTTGACAGTGCTTGCTCTGCTGTACACACGAGCTTTGCAGTAGGTTGGTTTACATACAACAGGAATTACTTGCACTGATTTTAAACAGGGTTTTGTGTTATGGAGTTCAGTGTAATGGATGCTGTTCTATTAAGCAGTCCTGCTTCCCTATTAGCACATGTGGCTTTTTTGGAATGGTATTGTTTGTAAATGATATTTCAGGAAGTCTGAGCAGATCCAGCATGTGCTTAATGCTGAATGTTAATGAACTCCTATGTGCAGTGTGAAGTGTGGTGTTTTTTCAGGAACAGAAACTTCCTTAAGCTTCAGGCTTTGGGCAGTTTCACACCTATACTTTAATGATGATCTCTTGGTTTTGCTACAGGGAGTCAAAACTAAATAGCTTTGGAAAAAATATGTTGATTTTTAAAGACAGCAAGAAACATTTGCCTTTTCAATTAAATCCATGTGGAATATGTTGGGTTTTCTGGTTTGCTTTTTTTGTCTCATGCCTTGTTTAACACTTGCTCATAAGGATCCCTGACGTGACATCTACTGCAGATACCTCCTTGCTGGATCAGAATAACCCGCAGTGGAAAAGCTGGAGCCTTTGTGCTGCTCTCGAGTTCTCAGCAATCAGCTTACACCTCTCGCCGTGTTTAGTGGCTGTTGAGCACAAATAACATTCCCGTTGTTTGCACAGGTCCAAAGTGCCACCTTGACAGCAGGTCCTTGTGCTTGTCCTGTTTACCTACGGTTTGGCAACCATCAGCTCCTGCTTCTGGCAGCAAAAGTTCACAGGTGGTCCCTCTTCCCGGAGGAAGAAGTTTGGGGGGTTTCCATTCAGAAATAAAATTTTAAAAGGGTTGTTGAAGAGATTTATGAACTTTAAGATTTTTTAAAATTCATCTGGATGCCCCCCTCTGGCAAGCACAGACCTTTTATTCCTTTGAATTCAATGATTCTAAGTTTGTGTTCCTGCTTTTTTGTTTCATAAAAATACGAACTGAAGAGCACAACTCACTGTCTACTCTGCAGAGCCTCTGTGTGGGTAATGTGCTGCTTGGATACTCGCCCAACCAGCATTGCCAGGGTGCAAATGTAAAACACAGCATCTTTCACATGGCTTGTAAGTCCAAGAGTGCAAACAGAGAGCAGGGATGCATGGGGATCTATAGGAAATCAAACCAAATGGCTAAGAAGAAATGATCCCAATATAGCAGCCCTCTGACAAACGTCAAGGGCCCTGCACCATCGCTGACTTGTTGGTGGTTCTGAAGAAGAAATTGTCATGGCCCTAGTGTAGAAAAGCACCTTTGTGTGTGAGGGAACCTGAAAGAGACTGTAGAGGTGCTGCTTGTGCCATTTGCCAAAGGTGGATCTAATTAAGGGGAATCAATGTGGAAGCTGTAGTAAAGCTGCAGCCTTTTGTGCTTGATGTGCTGAGAGAAGTGGGATTATTGGGTGGATGTGCTGGAGTAAATGAATGTGGCTGAAGTGACAGCCAGGAAGGCATTCAGCAGAGTTTCCAAGAATTAAGCGTGTTATTTATTAGAAACCAAAATAACTTCATCCTGTGCAAGGTGGATTTTACCCGAGTAGGTAACAAGAAGCAAAATTGTTCTGAAGATGTAGAAATAGGAAAAAAAAAATTAGATGTTTGAGAGTAACTCTCTACATGCAGGCGTGTGCTTTCCCAGATGATTTGAAACAAGCTGGTGAGAGTTGTTTGCTGATGAAACTGTGTTAATCTAAGGCTTTTGCTAGTATAAATGTGTGAAGTGTTTACAGAAGCAGCACACTTTGTATTTCCTATACCTCCACCCCTTCCCAAGGGAAAAAGGTGATGCAAACTAAACACTCTTCTCTTTCCCCCAACAAATTGCCCGTCAGACAAAATTGCATGTCTGCAGTGAGATAAGCACAGGCAAGATGAAAAGCTTCAATGTGGATCTGCCCAGAGAGCCAAGGTAATATGTGGGTCTAGAGGAACAAACGAAAAGACTGTTTTGCATATAAATATCATTGCATTCACCAAAGGCTTTACTATTAACATGTCTGAGGACCTAGCTCAAATTTGAATTTCATTTTGATTTCTAGAAGCTTTGGAGGAGAAAAGTACTGCTAAAACTCAGTGATGCTGCAGAGCTTATTCTTATTGTCCAGAATATTCTCTGGTGACAGAAGCCTCTTTTAATGCCAGTTTTCATCAGAAAGTAATTTCCTCAGTGTGTAACACTGATTTCTTTCAAGCAAGATTTTTAAAAGAAGCAAGAGGAGGAAGTAGTAAATGTTGAAAGTAGCAGCTGCTGTGCTATATGCATCTCATATTTAAAACCCTTTTCATGAGGGAAGTGTTCTCTCTTTACTATGAGTGTGTTCTGAATAAAGATACCTGGACCGAAAGTCGGAGCACTTCATTAGATACCTTTATTTTAAGGCACTCTAAGTGCCTGGATCTAATTTTGAACTTGAGGAAGGATCAGTGCTCCTGAGCTGCTGTGTGCCCTGGATTGCATGTTTTGGCTTGAGTCAGATAAGCTATTTTAATTGTTAGTTCACAAGCAGTCATTTTTGGCCTCGTTTTCTTACCATTTGAAGCTGTGATTTCTAGTCCTCTGATCTTTATTGGATACAGAATTTAAGTCTAATACTCTTTAATGGCAGATGGGAGATTTTAAAAACAACTCGGTGTTTTTACTGCGGAACAAAGTTGTGTATCAAAGTGCATTTCTAAACAACTACTTTAAATCTAACTTTATCGAGATTTATACATGATACTGCTTTGGTTGTCCACAAAGTTCTTTGTTTTGAAAAAAAAGAAAAAAAAAAAACTCACAAGAACCAAATCCAAGGTTTTTTTAATGTGTTTGAAGATCATCTATAATGAAGCTATCTCAGTTGTGTGTGCTTTTTTTTTTTTTCTTTTTACTTTTGTTTTTTGCTTCTGCTTAGTCCAGGATTAATAATTGCAACAAAGCCGCTTGGAAAAGTCTTCTGGGGATGAAAGCGGGGTTTTAGGTTAAGTCATCCTAGGCCTTGTCAGGCTGAACACTGAATATTTCCGATCAAGGGAGACTCCATCACTTCTCTGAGCAAACTACTCCAGTTTTAATTCTTGTCATTGTGCCAAGGTGGTTTTTTTTTCCTTTTATTTCTATTTTTTTCCTTATATCCTCATGGAGTTTCCTGTGGCCCAACTTGGACTTTTTGCCTTTTGTCCCGTCTCTGTGCACCCGTTCGAAGGGAGCGGGTCCATCTTCTTTATAGTGACATTTCAGGTGTTAAAACACTGTGGTTGTATCACCCTGAGCCTTCTCTTCTCCAGCATGAACCAAGATGAGAAAATAGAGAACAATTTCATTCTCTCATTGTCTTATTTATTCTAAAGTTTAGGCCTTATGTTTCAGCTCATCTTTACAAAGTTGAGGAGCAGCAAAGCTTCGGTGCTGGTATTGAAACTGAATACTATGATTATTTTATCTTCTAAATGTTCTTCTTGTGATCCTAATGCTCACATGAATGCGAGACTCACAACAGTAATCAGGAATTAACATCCTGCATGAGAGCCCATCTTTGCAAGAAAAGAGGGCTAATTGGAGTTTATGATAGTCAAGGGAATAGCAGAAATACAGGCATCACAGCTGAATGCTGGAGAGAAAATTTGTGCAGAGGTGGTTTGTAAGCAGTATGTTTGTGAAAGACAAAGACTTCTAGAAATGTGATTTATCATGAGATAAAATCTTTCTATCAGGAATGATAGTTTTTTTTATATCATCAGTATTTTTTTCCCCTTTGAACTAGAGATGTTTCAGTTGATAGAATTTTTCTGAATCATTTTTCTCTGTGCTGCTCTTGAAAGTCTTGATATTTTTTCTTTCAGAAGCTCGAAAGGTAGTACTGAAATGAACGGCATGCGGGTACTGTCATGTTCAAATAAGTTTGAGTACATCTCTGCTGCTTTGTGGCTTTCTGGGGCTTATTTAGCCATCAGAACCACGGATGGACTTCACCAATCTTTGGTAGTTGCTGGCTGCAGCTCCGTGTGTTCTACCAAGCTAAATGACATATGGCATTTTATCTGCTTTGGTTGACAGGGGAGTTACTAAGCTCGCCGGCATGGATCCCTCTGTGCTCCGAGGGGAGCTGGCAGCAGCGCTTCACAACAGGTACGTCGCAAGGGGACGGGGTGATTTTTTAGGCAAACCCAGAAAAAACGAAGCCATTTTCCTCTTCCGGTTCTCTAATCCAGGATTTCTGTGCATCTGCTTGATCTAGCTGATGCTACATCTGCTTTTAGATCTCAAAGGCCAGTTTTACAACAAGGAGGCAGTAACGAAGTTCATTATGAAACCTTTCAGAATATGCTAACAGCATTGATTCTTGATATGGCTAGAAAGGGCTTTTTGCCTTAATATACAAAATACAGCTGTTTCTCTTTCTTCACTACACTTTATCTGCCACTTCTGCAACTTATTTTTAAAACAGACTCAGGAGAAGGGTTGAGATACTTACCTTATCTTGGACGGTCTCCCAGCAGCCTTGTTGCAGTGTCTCAAAATGAAGTTCTTAACGGATTGATTATGTTTAAGCATCTGAAAGTTTTACAGCTTCCTGAAATCAGGTTATGTTCGTATCTTGCTGAACTTTGTGTTCCTTTTCTATTAATGGTTGTCTGCTCTGATCTGTTTCATTTAAGACGTTAGGAGTATTGCTTTCATTCTTTCAAAGAAGCCGCCAGAGAAATCAGTATTTGTTTCTAGTGCAATGTCTTTCCATAAGAAAAGAGGTGTATTTGGTATTTTGATTTTTCTCATGCTTTTTGTAGTTGAAGTAGGAACTTTGGGTTTAATAAAATGCAGAGGAAAGCAAAAGTTTGTGTCTTTGCTAATTTTCTCATGAAATGGCTCACGTAAGCAACTATTCTGACATATCCTTCAGATTAGATTAGTCTTGATATACTGTATAACACTGCAGACTTTTTGCTGATTGTATGTTCCTTTGTGTAGAAGTTTTATTGCACCAAGAACAACTGTTTTGATCAGATCTTTGAGGAAGTGCCAGATCCCTGTTTCTCTGCCCCACTGTATCTAATAATAACCAGCTGCAATGTGAATGTGAGTGTTCACTGGGGTTGCTGGGAATCCGTTTTCCCTTGTAGTGGTTGAAAATATTGCTAGATGAAATGCCAGTGTGACTAATGGTCTTCTGTTAATGTTGCTTAAGACTTCCTCATTGTTCATTAGGATTATTTATAAAGGGAATTTACAGCTTTTATTTAGCTATCGTAACAAATTGAAAGGGCTGCTCTGAGCATGTTTGTTAAGAATAAATGCTCCATTATTTCTATCCCGAAGCTGGTATTGACATTATGCTGCTTGGTGAGATTGTCCTGATGGGCAACTCTATTAGAGTTGTAGTTTCATTGACTGATCTTGTGTATGAGCAGTGAATCCATGGGACTGCAGTGTGAATTAGTGAAGTTGTGTTTTGGCAATAGCAAAATCCTTCCTGAAGGATGACCAGGCTCATCAGTAACCTGCCCTCCGCTTCAGGTTCTTCTTACTACCCTGCTTGGGCTGGGATTTGAAGCAAGAGACTTTTCTACAATTTTTTTTTGAAATGGGCACACAAGCACCTTTTGTCTTGCCAGATTCATATGTGGCAGCTTGATGACTTGACGATATTCAATCTCAAGGTTCATTTTTGATCCTTATGAGTGAATTTCTGCTGCAAATCAGTGAATGTCTGTAGCCTTTTAGCAGTGTTTGATCAGCTGCATTTCTGCTTAAAATAGAGTGGCTGTAAAATGCTGTAAAAACTGAAGAATAAACTCCGTAAGTTCTCTTTAGACAGGAGGTGCAATGAGTAAGTCCTGTTCATCTTCCAAAGTTTCCAAATTGGAGTAAATCAAGTTATATTCTTTTTCCTTCTAGTTATGCACTAACACTTACTTTGGTTTGCTGCTCGTGCCTCCTCTTCCCTGCAGCAATCAAGTTACCTGGGTTGTCTGTCCTTCTCATTCCTGCACTTCCTTCGCTCTCAGCACGTGCACTTTAGTGTCCTAGGGCAAGTTTTTTTCCTTTGAAATGGGATTTCTGATGTCTTTATATAAATATCACGTAAGAACTGAGTTTAGAAAATAAAGAACTGGAAAAAATCCAGTGCATTTTTAAGGTGATGAAAAGCGTTTGTTGATCGTGGTTATTGGCCGCTCGTATTGTTCACATCTGGTTCCAGTATGGTATATATGTTTGGTGTGCTTGATAAGGGGGAAATTATTTCCTAACTTTAGTTGAATTAACCTCTTCAGGCAGAAGTTTCCGTTTCCCCAATGAGCGCTTCGAGCTTTGCAAATTACTTCAACCAAACCCTCCACAACTTCGGGCTTAATAATGTAAAAACTGGCAGCCTCTGTGCTGACTCGAATTTGAAGAATATTACTTTAGCCCATCTAGCGAAAAACTTTATTTTGTTGATAGAATATTTCCTTAAAAGCATCAACTTTTTGGATAATTTGTACTTGTATACAGCTGGAATCTTATGTACAGGCTTGGTGACTAAACTGGTAGCATGACAGGGTGCATTTGGCTTTTATTTTCTGCATGAAGGGAATGGTGTTTCAGTTTGGAAACACCCTCCTCCGTATCCCAAAGCTTTTTTGTTTTGGTTTATTTTTGGTTCAAATGCATTTCTAGGCTAATTGCAATTGAACTTCCTCTATCCATGCCCTCTAACTGTTAACATCTGTCTGAATGCAGTCGTTGTATCCTGTATGTGCCTTCAACGTGTGAAATGTTTGCAATTCGATGTTGGTGTGGGCAGCAAATAGGATTTAAAATATTAAAAAAAAAATCTGACAGAAGCGTATTGTTTTTAATTGGATAGGTAATGCTCACAGGTGATCATCTAAAACACGTTTGAAATAAAAGCTGTCCTCTTGAAAAGAGGAATGCTGTCCTTAAATTCTCCTTGTAGGCTGTTTAGGAATGCCATCTGTTGATGAATAAACATGTTGTTTCATGTTCTTTCCTCCTAGAAAATACTTCTTGGTGCTTTCAACTATAATTAATGTCTCAAGACCTTAGTCAAGCATAAATGACTTGAGGTGTTATTGATTCATAAAGAAAAAGGTGAGGGGGAGAAGCAGAACTATTTTATTGATGCATCTGTGGTTTTTTATTTTGTTGAATCAAATAATTTTTAAAGACTAAAATGCTTCTTTGTGGGTGCTCATACTTTATTGGCACTTTCTAGATTTTAAAACAACTTTACGGACTTCCTGGGAATATGCCCTGTACTTGAAGGAAAAAAGCAACCAAAATCCCCAAACCTGAACACCAAAAAACCCTGACTGTGCATTGGAAAAAATACTCTTTTATATATAATCTATTTTTTTAATGCTGAAATTCATTGGCATGTGCATGCACATGCACTCTAGTAATGTTTTTCGGATGGTTCCATTGCCTTTGGACAGCTGGGAACTCTGTGATTCAGGTTGTAGTTCACTCGGATGCAAAATCAGGCGTATCTTGGAGAATAATTATGCAGTGGTGGAAAAACAAGATGCCCAATCTTATTTGGGTGTTCACCCCATGGGAGATGGGGAGACTTTGCATCGCGCTGATTTGTTTTGATGAGCTGCACTTCCAACTTGCCAATATTTAGCTTACCTTGTAGGAATGACAAGTGTTAGGTTATTCGCACTGGTGTCATGCGCTGGACAGAGAAAACCAAAATAACTATTTAAGGATTTCCTTCATCATGTGCAGAGGTCTCGGAGAAGCATCCTGCAGAGGTAGCGAAGGCTGTTGAGAGGAACCAATTCAACTGCTGCTGTTTCAGACAGTGTGTTCTGCCTTTGCCTGGGCTCTACAGAGTCCATAAACATTTTAAAAACAAGACGTGCACCGAAATCCAGATAAGTGGGATACTTGTTTCTGCGAGTAATAGTAATTTGAACAGTGGAAAATAACACACTTAAAATGCAAAAATGTTACCAGCAAATCCTTTCAGATGGTATTTCTTCGACCTCTGCTCTCCCTCGTCTTACATGTATATTTATGCCTGACCTACGCGTGACATTCTGGAAATCTGAGCATTTTGCTAATCTCCTTCCATCTTCCCAAGCCACGTTATCGCTTCCAGATCCATCACTTTGGATATCCAAAGTTCTCAACGTGCAGCTGCCGCATTCCGGCCCTCTCGTGCCGTTTTCCTGCCTCTGCTCACCTGAAGCGTAGCTGACAGCCGGGCCGCGCAGATGTGCAACATCTGGAAGGAAACTCGGTTTGAAGTCAATGTCTGAAATTTCCACGCGCTCTCAGTTTACGTCTCGTCTCTCGAGGTCGTGTATCAACAAGTCGGCGGTTCCTCGGTGCCCCGGCCCGGCGGGGGCAGCGAAGCCGTGTTGGTGGTTGCTGAGAACTTAGCTCGCCGTGACTTGGGTGAGTCAGAGCGACGTGGGGGGAGAGCAGAGCACAGGAGCTGGAGCTGAGGGGTTTGCAGGCTCCGTAACGCTGCTCTCCCCGGCTTCAGCAGCAGCATCTCGGCTGCACAGAGAGGCCTTCTCCCTCTTTCTCCCTTTCCCTCCTAGAGAGAACGAATGAATTTAGAGGGTGAACGTGCGTGTGTTCGGTTCTGCTTTCAGCTACTCACACGCTGGCCCTGTGCAGTGGATTCAGGGCCGTCCTGCTCGGTTTTTGCCCTGGGCTTTTCCGTGGTGTCTTGGCAGGACCTTGGTGGCCTGTCACTGCAAGCCGGAAATCCTTCTGGTGGCTGCAGCTCCGCGGGCTGTGACGAAGCCGTCGCTTGTGAGCGGTAATTACAGGAGCACCGGGGTTTGCTCTGGAGTCAGCCCGGCCGTCCCTGCTCGGCGGGGAGGAACGAAGGGTGTCCTTGAAAACAAGGGCACCCCTGTTCTCTCGGGGAGCTCAAATATTGCCCTGTGACACCACGTGCAGCGCTGAACTCGGGGGCAGAGCAGGGGGAAGGAGAAGCGAGCTGAATCCCCTCACTGAAGTGGGCTCTTATAAAGAATTATTATGTGCATTTGACTGCTGAAAGGCAAATCCAGACTCGATAAGTGTCCTGCTTTTTTCCAAAGGGGGTTTGTGTCCTTTGGATTCTGTATTCCTTCATCAGATTACATCAGTGCAACAAAAGCTTAGTCATTCTGTGGCTTCTGCATTTGCTGTGCTGTGTTGGTGTGAGACCATCATAAATAGTGTTTATCTGCAAATACTGGAACTGAGGTGTTTGACACAGGAGCGTTCAGTGTGATGACTGAGAATCCTGAGTAACTTCTTAGCTGATCATTGAACATAATTATTCAGTGTCTCCATTAGTCTCAAAAGAAAAAGCCTTTTTGTTTTAGTAAGTCAGTACTTGTGATTGAATTGGGCACTGTTCGGAAGTCTTAAAGCTCCTCCTAGGGTCCAGCAGAACTTTTTCACACAGAAAAAAAATAATGGTTTTCTTGAGCAGCTGCTTTTTGTGCTGCAAGCTGTTGGCAGTTTGCTTATGTTTCTGTTTCGATTAAGATTACAGCAGCAAAGGTATGTTTGTGCATGTTGTTTCTCGATTCAGGATGTGAGCCAGTTCTCAAAAATTTCTTCAGAAGCACTGAAGAAAGAACAGGCTGCTGTTAGAGTGGGTAAAACCCCCGTGGTGCAGTAATTGCTCTAACTGTTGGCCTCCCTGCATCGTATTATTATTTGCTGGGCAGTTTCTGATTCAGTGTTTACAAAAATTCTGGTGGCGAATGGTCATTTGGTCTCTGACCTAACAACTGGGTTTTGCTTTACGTTCCATACTGACCCTATTGAATATTTGCCTTATTGCCCTTCCTGATCCGACTGCTGTCGGGTTTGGAATAGTTGGCTCAGCTGAGATTCCCCAGGCGCCCCCAAATTAAGCTTACCTTCTTTTCATGTTTCCTGTGTACTCTGCTCAAAGACCTCAAAGGCTTCAGCTTGCAAGGGTTTTAGTGGCATGAAAGTCCCGAGTTCCTTTGAGATTCCCCTCGACTCGGCAGGCGCCGGCAGCGCTTTCAGCACGAGGTTTGAAAGGTAGATGCAGAGTCCCAGGAGTGTGGAGGTGCTGCACTCAACTTCCCAATTGCTTCTCTTCAAGAGTAGTCATAAATCCCTTGAAATACAGGAACAATCCAGGAAGGGCTGATGTCAGACTTTTTTAAATATATGACTGAGACTGAGGGAGCTGGGCCTGTTCAGCTGGAGAAGAGAAGGCTGAGAGGGGACCTGAGCAGTGTCTATAAGTACCTCAAGGGAGGCAGTGAGGAGGATGGTGCTGGTCTCTGTCAGTGGCCACCAGTGAAAAGAACTAGAGGAAACGGCCACAAACTGAAGCACCAAAAGTTCCACAGGAACTTAAGGAAAAATTTCTTCCCAGTGAGGGTGGCAGAGCCCTGGAACAGGCTGCCCAGAGAGGTTGTGGAGTCTCCTTCTCTGGAGATCTTCAAACCCGCTTGGACGCAGTCCTGTGCCACGTGCTCTAGGTGACCCTGCGTGTGCAGGGGGGTTGGACTGGATGATCCCTAGAGATCCCTGCCAACCTTCAGCATTCTGTGATTGTGATATATATTTCAATTTTTAGCTTAATTATTTAACACCTCATGGAGTGACACCATTGCATTTTTTCATACAATGCTCCATTGAGGTGGCTGCAGTCCAATTATGCCTGGCCTGAGATTCCTGGTTCTTCCGAGTTTGCTGGGCAACCTTGGTCTTCTATTAGATATTTGTGCTGTGGTTCTCGTAAGGGATGCAGGTAAATAAAGAGCTGTTGCTCCAGCATGACTTTTGGTGGCGGTTGTGATTAAATTAATATTTAGTTCTTCTCATCATACGTGTATGCCATTCTGTATATTGTGATCATTCTGCCTTGTCTGGGCAAAATAGTAATTATAGTATTGCAAGAAACCAAAATGCTGAACTTAAGTAATGAAAAACCTTAATTATAAAACCCATTAGAGCAGTGTGTTGCTTATCATAAGGTTTGTTTTGTTTAGAGATTCAGAAAATGATTATATAATAATATATATATACACACACATGCAAAGAGTTACTGGAAATTGTGATGAGCAAGTGGGGATCCTTATGTTCTTGCACTTCAGTTGTCTGATGTTACCAGTCCACAAGTTTCTGAGCATGGTTTTGGGCTGCTCTAATACCAGCACCAACTGTCTAATTGCATTTTGAACCTGCGTGATTAAACTTGTCTAGTTTAAACGTACACTGGAAAACTATGAAGTGCCTAATAAAAACTAAAATTAAACTGTTAGGTACTTCTAAAACCAGAAGTACTTAATTGGTGGAGCGAAGAGTGACTAAGGCTGGAGAATTACTAGGTATGTGTTTTCAGAGCACCTGTGGAGCATCAGAGCTGAGAAACTGTTAGGGTCAGTTACCAGCATGCTTTTAGCAATATAATTTTATACTTATCCCATTTTCCTTCCCTAGAGACGCTCTATTTTTTCCATCTGGAAAATTGTATATGGAACTCTGAAATCTAGAAGCACTTTTGCATTGGAAGCTTAGTTTTTGCAGAAACTTGGAAACAGTCAAAGTCTTGGAGATGGAGTCCTGGCTTAACTTAGCTCCTCATCACGTGCTTAACAGCACAGGGCATTTTGTGTCGTTCCCGGTGCAATTCGGAAGAAAAGGGAAGAAAAGGGTGCAGGTGCCCCTTGCAGGTCCATGCGTTTTTCCTCCTGCAGCGTTTAATGGTGCTTTGGTAGGAGATAAGGAGAGACTTGCACAGTGTCATCTCCTGGCCTGTGCCTGCTCGTGCTCGGGGTCCTTCTAGAGCAGCGATCGGACTCACCCTGTTTTATAGCTCTAGGGGGGATTTTTTTTATTACTTTGTACAGCTGCAGCTGTAAATCCACGTGTGCTGTAATAGGAAGATTTTCCTGGAAAGACCAGAGCTTGATAGCAGTGGCACATGCTCTGTGAGGAAGCAGCTCCTCTTCCGTTTGCTTTTCTTTTCTTCAGCTTCATTTGCTACTCTAGTAGTGTTGGAGAGATGGTGATAATTACCTCTTGTTGGCCTTTTCCATATGTTTTGTGACATTACGGAGACCATTAGTGTATTTATTCTCAGTTATCTCTCTCCTGTGCTGTTAATTCCTGCTCCTCCTTTTCCTCCTTCCCTGCCTTGGCCAAGTTTCTGGTGCGACGGTTGGGAATGGGCAAGGAGCCCTTCATGCCTGGACCAGGTCACGCAGGGACCTGCTTCTTTGTGACAACAAGTGGCCCAGCCACTTTGAGGCTGAGAACAGGTTTGTACAAGCTCATGTGGTTAAAAAATCCACCCAAGAGTGAGGAAAACCCAAAAACCCTCAGTCCTGTTTTGCATCTGTGCCCTTCTGTGTATGGTATTTTTTTCTATTTAAAATGAAAATTGGTGAAAAGTGCATTTGTCTTGCAGAGCTGTTCTTCTGTATGCCAGAAGGTGGCATAACTGATTTTCCTAAAACTTTTGAGTGCAAGAAATACAGCTAAGGTTATTTTCAAAGGTCAAATTTTGAGGGAAATCTGATCAGCTTAGTGTTTTAAATTTAAGGCAATCCTTTAAAGATACATATGTTCTGCTGATTTTCGAATTTCCAAAAAGCAAAAGGGCTGGTGGGATTCGTGTTGGCATATATGGCTAAAATTTTTGAAGCTGAAAGTAGTTTAACTGAATCACATGATGGAAAGAAAGGGCTGTCCATCATGTGTGTAGTTGTATCTTCCTGAGATGCTTTATAGAATCTCTTTTTTTTTGAACAAATCGTTCACACGTTTTGCATTTAGTGATCTGCCCAGTGACACCAACTTCAGCCTGCTTTAAGTTCTTCATATTTGTTGGTGTTATGCAAAGATAAACCATTAATACAATATAACTTAAAGCTTTATGCAATAGCAGCTCCACCTACATGCAGCTTTATAGGTGCATTCATACCAGTTTTGGAAAGTAAGCAGTAAGTACAAAGTGTGCGCAAAAACAACCAGGGAGCACTGAAATGAAGAGCGGTTTTCAGTGTGATTTTTTGGCACGCTGAAAGCTTTGGTCTTTGCAAGTCTTACCATTTGCCAAAAGAAAAGAAGTGAAGTAACGGCTGTAATTGGGATTTTGATACCATCTTGCCAGCCTTTTCCTAGAAGTTAGAGGAGCCAGTGGCTGGATTAGCTATAGGGAGGGTCAAAAAAGCAGTTAAGTGTACCCAAAAAGGAAGAATTCTTTTCCTTTTTACACAGGACGTATTGACAAAGTGGCCGAGGAAGGGGACTCAATGCTGGGAAAGGAGAGGTTCAACAGTGGTTCTTCAGGAAAGGTCTGAGAGATGGACAGGGTCTGGACCTGGGAAGTAAATACCCATTTGGGCTGTTCACCCCCTACATAGCAACAAATCTGGCTGCTGTTGAGTTGAAGCTCTGGCTTTGGAGGGTCCCGAGAGGCCCCGTGTGTTTCAGATATTCAGGAGGCAGTAGTGAGTAGCACAGAAGGAAGCAATGACAGTGATGGAGACCTAGACCTTTTTGTGTGAAAAAGGAAGGCCATCGGGGTTATCCAGTTTGAAGAGAAACAGACTGTAGGAAAAAGCAATACTAAAGGTTTTCCAAATACTTCTTACCCGATCAACTACAGATTTTTTGGTCTACTTAAAAGCCACGTAATTGTTTAGGTTGAGTGGTGGGATTGGAGTTGGCTCTAGAGCTCTTGGTTGAACTCCTTGTGCATGGGTAAAAAACAGCAGTTTGGGGGGGAGAATTTATACATGTTGATTTTGCAATAAAGCCTAATTTTGCTGATAAGCTGAATGGTGCAGGACGCAAACTTGAAGCATCTCAATATATGGGTTTTTTTCTTCTTTCCTTCAGCTCCCTCTGGCTGACCAAGACCTGAATTACAACTTCATTGGGTTTGTGTTAGCTCAAGCTAAGGCCTGTCCCAACTTGTTCAAAAGAGTTTCAGCTGTAGAAATGCAGGTGACTGCAGCTGCAGAAGCTGCAGAAATACAAGTATTTCTTGGTTACTAAATGCTTTCTTTGTAGAGCCTTTGGGCATGTCCCAGCTATGTGATGCCGGATGACCCCAAGAACCTCTGTCCCGTGTTTATCTATGAATTTCTCTTTCCCCTCTCAAGCAGCCTTTCCTGAGCTTCACTGCATTAGCACAGATGAGAGATGTGACCAGTTTGTAAAAGTTAATGAGGTTTGCAGGGTCGTTGGGCCCTTTTTCTTTTTTTGCCAGCTTCCCTCCCGTGGCTGCAGGTGGATGGGAAGGGGTGTTGAAGCTCCAGCACTGGCACCTGTCATTCATGCGACTGTTGGATCCCTCCACCTGGCGTTACAGTCGGCAGGACAGCCCGGCAGGATGTGATACCGCCTTATGTCCAACACCATCCACGAAGCTGTAGAAAACCTTGTCTAGCTGGTATATCAGTTAATAAAACAGCTCACTGGGGTAAATGGCTACATGGAAGTCTTTGAAAGCGCCAATTTTCAGTCTTGCAGGTTTTAGAGCACTCAAGTTAATTTTGGCTGTTGTCGATGAGTCTGAACGTGATGCAAAATATTCCTGAAACTTATTCCATTGCACTTTCTGAAGAGGAGGTTCTAAGCCATTTGGTCTGAGCCCTTCATGATTTTGTGACTCCAAATGTCAGATTATCCTTCTGTTGTGAGTCTTTCTTAAAAAAAATAAAGAAGCCTCGTGCTCAGGCTTTTCTTGCTCCATGCAGTTTGCTTCATGCAAAACAACGTGCCCTGAGTTGATCCTAAATTATCTGGATAGTTACTGTTGTCTCTGTATAGGGATGTACAACTCCAATCTGCTAACTGAGTATCCTAAAACTGTCACTTTAAATCTGCCTTTGGAAGTGAATTCATGGCTTGTACATTTATCTGCTGTACAAAGCTTAAGTAAAAAACTTAAATAACCTTCATCTTTAGAAACTTTGCACAAAAAACAAGTGCGTAGATACTAGGGGAGAGTGCAGTTGATAATTTGATTTTTATTGTTTTACTATTATGCAGGACGGACATTTGCAGTAGTATATTTCAAACAAATTGAGCTGTTTAATCTGAAGCAGCCATTTTTTGTGATCATTCTTATTTTTTTGTATTTCCAGGAAAAAACTTTTCAGTAGGCAGTGTCTAATTCTGGAGCACACTTGGCTATTCAAGCTGTTCCAGGCGCTTCAGCCTGCAGCGTGTTCCAGGTATGAGGTGTAAATCATCCTGGGGCTGCAAACACCCTTTTTCTGTGGCTTTGCTCCTGACTCTCCTCAGGTGGAAAAAGCCCTGTGAAAACTAACCCCCCTCTCAGATTTTCCCTGCTGCTGTTGGGAATAGAAAAGCAGCAGCTCGAGTGTGAACTAGGCTGGTCTGTTTTCTGTTTGGTAACAGGTAGTGTGCAGGTTATCACCGCTGTGATTTGCTGAGGAAGGGAGGATCCTGAGCAAATATTTTTGGGAGGCCTCTGGACCGTGGGGACTTTCGGGCAGGAGTCTCTGGGCTGTCCCTGCCTTGGTCAAACAGGAGGAGCTGATTCGTGATCCCCTCTGCCTACAGGTAAAGAATATGAAAAGAGGCAGTCGAAGCCTGGGCTTTTAATGCAATATTCCCTTGTCTCATGTGCCCCCTTCAAGTGTTTCAGCTTCAGAACTAATTCTACCTGTTACTTAAAGGCATTTAGTTGGAATGATCTGAAGGCTTAATCTCTCTTCTAGTGTATATAAGCTATAATTTTGTTTTTGTGATGAATGTGGGAAATACTGTCATCACTGATAAATTTGAAACTTAGGTTTTTGCTGCCTTTCCTATGCCCTCGCGTATGAAGACAAGCTGAAATTCAACAATGAGCTGTCAGTGCAGACAAAATCTATACCTGCTTTATACTTAAGACTGGCTCGTTGTAAATAATTGATGGAATCTCTTTTAACATCGTTTTTGTGTGGCTCCTCAGTGATACAGCGAGCAGCAGGATGGAATAGCAGCTTCAGGTCTCCCAGAAGAAGTGTCCCTGCTGCTTGTTGGCCTCCAGGTTGTTCTGACAAGCTGGACAAGCACCAGCATCTCCCTCAGTCCTTTAAATCTCTGCAACTCTTCGTCTTGCCTGAGGGGCTTTGACCTGCAAATAAAGTCTTCGAGGAAGGGATGTGGCTTGTGGGTTAAAGGTGGCATCCGTTGGTGACTGCGCTGGGAATTCCTGCGTGCACAAGAAGTTCATCTTTGTCTTTGAAAGAAACAAACTCCTGTTCCTGCTGCCTGGGTCTGTAGTGGCTTCGTGTGCTTCATTCTCACCTCCCTGCCTGCCCTTTGGAGGAGGGAACACTTTGTGTGCCCATGCGAGAGCAAAAACTCCCTGCAGGGCCTGAAGACAACGGTACGGCTTAGGGGATGCAAAATGACCAACAGGCTCCGTGTAAATAACGCAGAAAAGATCCCCCTAGAAACTGCTATTTTGAGAAAATTTGCAAAATACTTTAATATGTAAGTATACTCATTTGCAATTTGCAGTCTTTGCTGCAGGAAAGCCTAAAGCTGGAGCTTGCTCTGGTTCTTCCTTGCAGCTCCTAAACTGCTTAATATATTTGCATCTTGTGGGTCTCCTGCGTGTCAGTGTTTAGGCGTGTTTTACTAAAGGGAATTGTGAGGAGCACAGATGAGAACAGCTCGGGAGAAGATGTTTATACGTTTTCATAGTTTAGAGATTGACCTAATAAAAGTAACTTGCTTCAGACCAATCATTTTCCATAGGCTCCATCTGGCTGCTGTGACTGTGCATTCAGATTTCTATTTAATTTTATTAAATACGTTATATGGTGACCTGGGAAAGATAAGCACTGTCCTTTGAATAAATCAGCATTAATTCAGGAGCATTTATTCTTAGCTCTGTGTTGGCAGTGGAGCGCCCAGGCTTGGCTCTGAAGTTGGGAACGTTCATTAACTTGCTTTGGTTTTGAGACCTTCCTCTACCTGTTTCCGTAGGTGGTTCTGGGTGTAGGTTGTTCACCCAAGCACAGGTGAGGTTTTGGATTTGCCTGTGTTATAACCTGTAGCCTGCGTTAACACTGTCTCACATCTTGGAAGGGATCTGCTCCTAGAGATCTTCCTTCCGTTTAGAGAGCAAAGCCCTCAGGATGCCCAAGGAGAAGAGGCAGAGTGTCCACACATGGAGTAAAATAAAAAACAGAATTGCAAGGAGCAGCGTTGTGGACTTCTGGAGCTGCTGAGGTCCTTCTAGCTTGGTAATGGAGTGATTCCTTATTCAACGTGATGACTTTTCGGTAGGCAGCTCCTCATACCCATTTGGCTTATTGAGAAATATCCATTTTGATAGTCTGAGAATCATGCAAGACCTCAAATCTTTCTAAATGGGCTGTCAAGGAGGGAAGGGGAAGTGGCTTTGTGAGATATAATATATAAAACAAATGTGCATAGCTGTGTGTGTATATATGTGTAAGGATATGATGTGTATCATATGCATATGTACACATATAAATCAGTATTTTTCTCTGAAATCATGCAGCCTAAAACATTGCTGCAGCAAGTTTCTATTTTATGTAGGAAATAACGCCAAGTGGGTGGGGAGCAAACCGCAATATTTTTTGTTACGCATGTGGTGCACACCCTGAATGCAAACCTGACTGCCTTATTTAATGCTTAAGGACTGGCTGTTTTATTTGTTTGTTTTTGTTTATTCCTGTTTAACAAATAGCCCTACATATATTGCCACGGAGACAGGAACTTGCACTGTTTATAGTATGCTGACAGCAGGAGGGGTTGGCCACAAAACTTGCTTATCTATATTTTGTGCTTTTGCTCTCTGTGACTGTTCCTCATTCTTTCCTGAGCAGTCAGCTCCATTTAAAGGAATTAATTATGTTTGAAAACATCTTTTTTAAGCATCTCTTCTATTTATGAAACCCTGTGCATCTTGATGTCTGCTGTACAAATGCTTCAGAAAGGTGCTGCGATACATGTCTTGTGTTGAAGGGTTTTTTCCCCCACTTGTAAAAATTCTTTGAGACAACATAATAGATAGTAAATCAAAGCACATGTGTAATTCTTCTGCAGCGATATAAATGCTTGAATTTCTAAAATTAAATATTTCTAAATATTAATTTCTCTATTTAAATATCGAATTGCAAGACTACCCTGTAAGACAGATCTCTGGGGCTTCTGGAAAAGTTGTAGCTTCAGGAAAAACATGGTCAGATACGTGTTGCCCCTTTTTTTCTCTTAATATTTTAATATGTAGTGGCACTGTAAGAGACTGTAGGCTTAACTGCGCTGGTTTCATCCACACTCTTTTTGCCAAGCAGGTATCTTCTTTACCCTCGTATGAATTTTGCTATTAACACCTTCAGGATGTATGGTCAAAGAAATCGTACTAATGAGCTGGCTTATGTATGGGGCAGTACAGGAGAGTCTGTCTTTTAATGATTCTTTTCCACTAATCAGGACAGCCAGGGTTGAACAGGCTGAAGAGCTAAGGTAAAGGCGTGAGAAGCAGCAGTGTGAAGGGGAACCGAGAACTGAAGGAGGAACCCAATTAAACACACCGTGAATCTTCCAGAGTCTGAAGGTGGTTGCTGATACTAATTAACACCAGCATTTCAGCCTGGTTTTGGATGTCACTTTTCTTATACGAAGAAACACTTTTTCCGATAGAAAGTAGCTTAATTATGAAATACCATTTTCATGACAGAAAACACACAGACCTGGCTGTTGCCCCCGTTTCTGGGTGAAGTCGAGGGGTGTCACAGCTGCCAGCCCCATTTCTCCCTAGCGCTTTCAGCTCCACAGAGACTTGGTCGATGAATAAAAGCAGGGAGGTAAAAGGCTTGTTAAAGCAGAGCAGCAAATTTCATAGGCAGAGCGGATCGCTTGACTGAGCAAATGGTTTTTGCCTTTTAACCATTTAAAGATTGAAAATTCAGTGGCATGTCTAGAAGACAGGTTTTACAGTGCTTAATTTTCTATAAAGTTCCTTTTGGAATGCCAAGGCTGAGAATAATATTTTCTGACCAGCATCTTCTTGCATTGCCACTGCGTTCAGGTGCTTCTTTCTCCCTGAGAGTGGTTCTATTCTGAAAGCCCCTGAAGGGAAATCTTACAGGGAAACTTAAAGCTGGTTCTAAAGTTATTTGTTGGAAACACACGTGATGCAGCACGATATGCTTACATCTTTGTAAGAGGAGAATTTGAGGGCTTTTGTGTAAAAGGCATATGCAAAAGATGGTAGGAGCTTAAAGCCTTAAGCTGCACGGAGGAAAAGGAGAGAATGCTGCAAGGAAAAGCAAAGAATCGCAAGGGAAATGGTTTTAACTTTTCCCTTGCGTCCCTTCTGTCCCTGCCTCTTACGCCACCTGCTCCGTAGCTTTCTGGAGCAGTTTGCAATTGCTCCCGCGTGCTGGAGAAAAGCAGATCTCCAACGTGGTGCTGGAAACGTGCGTTTTTATAGCGTTTGCCTAAAATAACCGGCTCCTCGGCGCGGCGGGCTCCGTCGTGCTGCCCTTGGCCTTCGGTGCCGGTCAAGCTGGGCCCGAAGGGCAAAGTGCTGAGATGCCAGGTAAGAAAGCAGAGCCCACGGAGCCACGTATGGCCCTCCTGGAGATCAGGGGGGTTATTTCCCCCTGGTATTAAATGTGTGACTAACCCGTTATCTTGAAGCCTTCATTAAAAGAACAGAATAGTATACTGAGATTTCTTTGTTATCTCAAGAGTACATTATGTAAAGCGTGTAATATTTTTAGCAATCTTTTTTCTCGGGGAATATGCAACCCATTCGTGACTGTCAAGAAGAAACAGTTGCACTTGATTTGGTTTCCTACCTGGGTGCAGATAGGTGATTCATTCCTCACATGGTTCCTTCTTTTGCAAGTCAAAACCAGGGGGATATTTTTAGAGAACCTGACAGCGCTGCTTCCCGGTGCCGTAGCTCCGATTGACTGCGGCCGCGTGCTCCGCATTGGAGAAGACCAACTTGGCTATTTCTTGGAAATGATACGCCTTGAAAAATGCCGGGTTTACTTCAGCTTTTGGCTTAAACTCTGGCCTTATAAGTGTGCTGTTGTGGTGCCTTTTGGTTTTACTGGAAAGGTTTTGATTAGGTTTGATTAGGGGTCGGAACGCTGATGTTGCCCACTGCGGGTTCCTTGGGATCGGGAATGACAAGTGACTTGAGCTCCCTTCCACTGAGGCGGTGTCTGAGGATGCCTGCATTGCTCAGCTTTCCTGTTCTCCATCTCTGTTCAAAAGGCAGATATAGGGGATATTGCAAGTGTTACTTTCCAAAAAGTAGGGCCGTGATTGTCTGCAGAATCTTCCTTCTATATGCGTATTGCTGCAGATGATAAAATCTATAAGCAACTCCTTGGGATGGGTAGAGCAGGCAGAGACTGTTAAAAACACTAGTTGGCTTCACTGGTTGGACTCTTCACATGAGGGAGTAGCGGCACTTAATCACAGGATCACAGAATGCTGAAGGTTGGAGGGACCTCTAGAGATCATCCAGTCCAACCCCTGCACACGCAGGGTCACCTAGAGCACGTGGCACAGGGCTGCGTCCAAGCGGGTTTGGAGATCTCCAGAGAAGGAGACTCCACAACCTCTCTGGGCAGCCTGTTCCAGGGCTCTGGCACCCTCACTGGGAAGAAATTTTTCCTTAAGTTCCTGTGGAACTTTTGGTGCTTCAGTTTGTGGCCGTTTCTTCTAGTTCTGTCGGTGGCCACCAGTAAAAAGAGGCCACTTACTCATTTTAAGATGCTTTCTGTGTGATGGTAAATGTAACCCCCCAAGTGAATATACCAATTCATTTTTGGGGTGCATGGTTTTAATGCCTGCTATCTAGATTCTCTTTGAACTTATTTTTAGGCCTTTGCAGCTGGGTCGTGATGGAGTACCTTGGTGTTACTCGTGAGGATGAGGCTGGGGGCACTTCCTCCCCTGTGTGCAGACAGCAAGCCTGCAGCTACATACGTGATCTACCACAAGGCAGAACCCTTGTTTATGCCAAAAATACATATTCACTCTTTTCAGGACTATGCTTTTTTAGTAGTTATAGCATGTAAAGGCTTTCTTGCCCTACACAGCAAATATCTGTGTGACACTGAGTAGTAGTTTCTGTGAAGTTTATTGCTGGTATTAATAAGGTTAATATATAGCGAAAACTTATTTGGAGTAGTGGGAGAGCTCAGCTACTTCTCATAGAGGTGGGTCTGGTGTGGAGTTAGTGCTGAGCTGTGGTCATCCTGGATTATTGCAGTTCATTCCCTAGCTTTAAAACTCCCACACTGTATTTGGGGAAACACTCGCAATAGTCATCGTCGGCTGCAGAAGCAGCAATTGTTGCCTAGTGATTTCATCCCCAAAATAAACTTGATACTGTAGGTTTTGCCTCTATTTTGATAAACCTATCAGAGTGCTCCAGAATGCTGTTAAAGTGCTTTAAAAATGTATTTATAGAAATTCTGCTCCCGGTTCTATTTCAGCACCGTGTGACAGGGCGTTGCCTTCGTTGCGCTAGGACTAAACTAACCTGAAGAGAAGAAAAATTGCTGTGAGATGGCTCTGAAATCTGTAGAAGAAGTGTTGGAAATAGGGGTGTTTTGTGCTGCCGATGGGCTGTGTCACCAGGGCGCTTTTCAGCACAGGGGTTTCTCAGGGTAGCTGCAGCTCTGCCGCTTCCCCCCCTCCAGCAGCCCCGGTGCTTTTGCCCGGTGCTCCATTCCCATCCCCTTTTCCACAGCGTCTCTTCCCGCCTCCCGCCTGCCCCGGGAGGTCCCGCGCGGTCCCCGATGGCCACCTGCGTGACCGGCCGCTTCCTCGCGGCTTCGGGAGCCGCCGGGAAGGGGGGGCTGCTCGGGATGATCCCGTCGATGGGATAGTCGCTCCGAGCGCTGCCGCTCGCCGCTTCTCCGCTGCGGGAGCCGGAGCGGGATTCGTGTTCCCCTCGCGTGTTGTAAAATGCATGAGGTTTCGCTCGTCCTCCCTGGGAAGGAGACCAGGAAAATGAGAGCATCCCGACCCAGAAGCTGTTAGAAGAGCATGCAGAAACCTGCTGCGATTGATGCTTTATTTTCTCTTCCTAGCTATGGATTAGAAGGACTGATTTTTTGCAATGGGCTTTTTCCATAATGGCATTCTGGTATTGTCTGGTCAGAGCTTGCACAGGAGGAAAACAGGCTGCTGAATTTAGTCACTGATCTCTATTAGCCGTGGCCTAAGGCTATGCTGAGATTTATATCCCATTTGTATTGTTGCAGCTCAAAAGAAGACTGCTCAGAGGATGACAAGTGTATTCTGAGTAGGTATGTTGCTTCATTTTCATATGAAACCTCTTCTTTTTTTTTTTTCCTGCTTCCATTGGTCAGAAATCAGGTTAATAGGAAGGGAATATAGTACGGTGCTGCAGTGTCCCTGCTAAGGTAGAACAATAGCCTCCGAAATAGCTCTTTAGAAATTAGCTGCTTTTGCTAAATAAAGCTGCATTGTGCTGGCGTGCACAGTGCAGTCTTTTTTTTTTTCCCTTTTCTTTTTTTCTTCCTTTTTTTTTTTAAGCATATACTGCAGTCAGCGCTTCCCTAACGAGGTGGCACTATTGTTGAGTTAGAGAATCCTCGTCTGGCTTTAGGGGACAGCAGGACTGAAGCAGGCGATGCCCCGCGGCCCCGTTTCGCCGCTCGGCAGCAGCGCTTTAAGGGCATCGGCAGGATCGTTTCCTTGTTCTTCGCGGCGGCCGCCGCTGAGCCGGCAGCGTGGGGAATGGAAGTCCTAGTTGGTAGCCTGTTATGGAAACGCTGTTTGCTGTTATTGTAGTACCGTGGTGACAACATGCCATTGAAATGGAAAACGAGCTCTCCTGCTATCTGGAAATTCCCAGTTCCTGTGCTTAAAACATCCAGGTCATCGCCACTTTCTCCAGCATACATGTAAGTGAGAGAAATGAGGATAATAAGGTGGGATTTCTTTCGTGAGACTACCCTGTGGCAAAATACCCTGTTGTATATTATATGACATTGGCATTCAGTATTTTTACCTTTTCCTCTGTGGACCCTCAGAGTTTCTCCTGGATGTTTTGTGATGGATGTTGTGTCGAGTCTTTCCCCCTTTTGTTGGAACATAGAGAAATTGTGCAGATGAAGCCTTGCTCCTACCAATACCGTAAACGTTCGTTTGCAAACTTCACCTTGATGTGAATTTGTAAGAACCGATCTCGAATTGGCACGGGGAAGCTTTGAGGCAGGCTTTATTTGTAGTGTATATGCTCCCATTCCCTCCTCCCGCACCCGAGCATGGAATCACCTGCTGTATCGGAGTGCACTTGGGCTTCCTGGGACTTCTCATCTTATAAAGAAAGAAAAATATCTTGCTTTGGTTCTGATCTGTCATTTAAAGTGCTACCCTTAATGCAAATGTAATGTCTTGTGTTTTAAAAACGTACAGGAAAAGCTTAAAAATGTAAATCATTAATATTGAAAAAAAATATATATATTACAAAATATACAGGTAGCTTATGCAGGTTGTCCTTATCAAGGAGCGTAATATAAATGAGTATTTCAGTTCCCAAGAAAACAGTATGTCTTTGTTCTTCCTGCCAAACCTTGGTAAAGCTTATATTCACCTTGTGCTGCTGGGAGCTTTGTGTGAGCACGTACAGGTGGCTTTTTTTTCTGAAATAAAACCAAAAGTAGCTACTCTGCTTGCTTCTCCCTTTGTTCAAGGAAGCAGCTCTTTGAAAATGAGGAAGAGATGCTTTAAAAAACACATATTGTCTCTGGGAAATGATTCTAAAGTCTCCTGTCTCTCAACAGTATTCTGTTTGTAAAAGCTGCAGTATTTGTAGTTTTAAGCCAATATTGCCCCTTTATGGATAGGTTTTGGCTTCCTCCGCCGTAGGTGGGTGCTGGGAGGAATCCGTATGGTGGGTGTTGAAGGGTTTTGGGAATATCCGCGTGTTTGGAGAATTGTGGTGCTAATGAGCGGGGCCGCCGCGCTCCCGGGTCACTGTCATCCCCGGGGGAACCGCGGGAGCAGCCCCGCTCTGCCCACCCGCTCCAGGTTCATGTTCGTGGAAGTTCCTTGGCTCGCTCTTTGGAGACATTAAAAACGCCTCAGGCTGTTAGAAAATCTGCCTTGTGCAGTGGATTGCTGCGAGTTTATCCAGATAGGGCCAAATGCAGAGGAAGTATCGGGGAATAAGAGAGTTGGGGGCTTGGAGGGCGACTCGGGGAAATAAAGACTTGGGTATTGCTGGGGTGGTTTATTGAACTACAGGATTTATAAAATGCAGGGAAGAGACTAGGCTGGTACGTCTGCTGAAAACAAACATTTCTTTCATGGGCTGCCTTTTAAATTGCTCATCTCTTCTGTGCCTGCTCCTGCATTTATTATGGGATCGTGTGGCCGGTTATCTCCGTGTGTTGGAAGCATGTGGGCATGTTCAGTATCGTGCGTGACTACACGGTGCTCCCTTACGTGGAGCATGAGAACTGGGTGATCTGCAGTCTCAAACATCTCTCTATAATGATACGATGCACCCCAGTGCTTACAGAAATGCATTTCTTCACTGATCCATAAGTCCTGCTGTTAGCTGGACTTTTAAATGTAACATAAAATTATTCATCCCTCACATGGTAAAGGATGGAAAGCGCTGCAAGATGGCACCTATTTGATTAGATAGTGTTTATTAATTGCTAAAAACAGACTTGTGATTTAGCTTGACCAGTAAAATAGGTGTTGGAATTGCTATTTTTCATTGCAGAGATTGCACTGAATTTGCTAAATGTTTTACAGGAACTTTTAACATCAATATTTATAGGCTTTTCTTTCCTTAGCAGTGTTCTGTGTGTTGAGAAAAGACTTGTTTCAAGTAAGACTTGGGTGTAAGTGACCCGCGACATGAAACATCTATTGATGTAAAAGATACGACTCAAGTCTCCTGCATTTACAGATCAACATTTTGGCACTTAGCATTTTGAATCTATAATGTATAAATGTGTAACTAAATCCTTAATATGTGGCATCTAAATTTGTTGTAAAATAAGTTTGTAATGTAAAATATATTGATAACATCAGTGCAGCTTGAAGTATGTTTTTTTCCAGCATGAAGTTGCAAACTTTTCAAGTTTTCCTAGTAAAGGTGACCTTAACTTGCAGTGCCCCATCCTTATTACTTATAAGCAAATATTCCGCAGGGGTTAAGCTGACTGTGCGGTGCCCTTGGTTTTTATTAGCTGCTTTATGTGGTTTGTGTGCCGGATTCCTGCCCTCTGCCATAGTTTTGCTGCGCTGGGAAGCTGGAATTTGTGGTCGGGAGGCTTCCTGCATGGAGCAGGTACCTGCGTGCAAAGTACCCCCGTAAACTGGGGAATTGTCCTGGACGCCGCGGAGCCTCCCCGGCAATTCCCCGTTTCCCACTTGTGATTAGATCCAAACGTGCGGCGGGAGGACAAAGGGCTCGTTTAGGAGAACCCGCTGCTGGACCCGGGCGGCACGTGGAAAAAGAACCGGTCCGGTTCCAATTCCTGGCTATTTTCACAGTATCCTGCACTGCAAGGAGCAGCTCTTTGCCTTATGCAGAGGCAGAACTGCCCATCGCAGGGGGATGCAGCCGTCCCCGGGCTCCTGGCCGAGCTGCTCCAGAGCAGCTGGAGCTTTTCCAGGCATCGGGAAGGAGCCGGGGGTGGATTTTGGGAAGGAGCAGGCAGCGACGCACCCAGCGCGTTGGAGCAGCAGGCAGAGGTGCAAGGCAGTGCTCCAAGCCCAGCTTTCCAGATGTGCACGCAGCTGCAGGCCTCCATCCAGATGTGCGCACACCTGTGCGCCTTCAGTTATTTGCCTTTTTTCTGATGTCATTGAAGTTTAGGGTATAGATTCCTTTCGTAGCAATGAGTGCAGGGGCTATTCAGCAAGTGTATGCCCTATTAGTGAAATTTTATATTCTTACCTGCTGGGGTGTCACCTCTTTGGGACAGGACTGGGCCTTAATATTATTGCAGACCCAGGATTTATTGTTAGCAGTCAGGGAGCAGCTCAGCAGGTGAATCAGAGGAAAGGACAAAGTGACTAACAGTGCGTTGGAATAGCCCAGCTTCAGAGAGGGTGGCATGCAGGATTGCACCGCGTAAAATCAGCTCAAAGTGCATCAGAAAACGTGTCCTAATTATTGAACAATCACAGATCCTGGCATATAACGTTACAAAGGGAAAGGAGAGCTCTTGCTTCTCCAAAGCGGCAGTACGTCCTTAATTCTGTTCTCCAAAGTTGTTTAGAGCTTCCATTAAAAAGACTGAAGAGCTGCATGTGGAGGATGTGGCACTAGAGTCCTGTCATGCGCTGCCAAAAAGATACAATCTGCAATAATGCAAAAATACCATTTTTCCACTAAATACAAGTGAAGATAATGAGAACTTCTCTAATTCTGATTTCCAGTGAGAATGATTGTTAGCAGTTTTCTGTAAAACGACGTTAAGTGTTTTCAATCCCCAGGCTGCCGTGCTTAAAAATAAATAACGCAAAATTTACAAAATTCTTAATGGGGAACAACTGGTTTGTAACCTTAGCCTTTTAGCTTTTTATGTTGAACAGTGTTCTGATGCTTTAAATGGAAACTCTCCTTTGAATGTGTTTTCATAAATAGCTGGATAAATCTAAGAGAAATAAATATGATACAAGTATGTTGTTATCAAAGTGTTTGCCACAAAGCCTATCCCCAGAGTGTGTGTTCTTAAACTGGTCTGATAGAAACTGCTGTACTGTAATGGAAATCAGTTACTATGCAGAAAAGCTGAAGAAATTGTGAGCAGCTGAGGGTGATCTGTGTTAGGTTTAGTTACTTACAAAGTAAAAGCTTTTATATCTTCTCCCAAACCTTGGATTTCCACTGCGGTGAACTTAGATTTCTGCTAAACGCTGTTGTACTTAAGATGGAAAAAGATGTTTTTGTGGCAGCAAATAATTCATCAGAGATCATCTGTATTGGGCGGTTTTCTCTCTTGAGATTACCCTACATTTTTGTTGGTCAAATTCAGGAAATAAAACATTTCACCGGGCTTTGGAGCATTTGACAGACTTATTATTTGCTTAAAGACTCACCTGTCTTTGACAGGGTTTCCATTCTAAGCAATTGCTTCCTCGGTGTCTCTGTCTTCACTGCCTTGGAAGTCAACATGCAGGTTTCCCAAAATATTTTTTAAAAATAATCCCTTTCCGCTCTCTATGCGCTGTGATGGTGCAATATTGACACTGTGACATGCTGAAGTGTCTTTATTGGAATATCCGGAACATGTTGCTCAACCTGTTCTGCCAGAATGGCACATCTGCCAGTTTGGCATTTTTGTCATTATTTCCTTGTTATTAAGAGAAAACGTCGTTGCGCGGCGACTGCTGTCGCTTTCTCCTTGCCAGCCGCTATTGCCATGCAGTAACTTCCACTGAAGTTTTGGGGGTACCCATGTCTTTTTTAGTAATTACATGGTAAATTCGGGGTTTGAAAAAAATAAGTCCCTTATTCTAAGTGATAATGATGGGAATAACAGTGTAAAAGTGCGCCGATGTGACATTAAAATGGAGGTGCACGTTTGTATTATTGCTGTATTGCTTTGCCTAGGAATAACTGAGAAAAATCCTTGCTGTACCCAAGTTGCAAAAATTGGCATTGACAAATAGCCCAAACTTCTTGTTTTAGATTTAAACTCTTCATTGTCTGGGGGAAAATTATTTTGCAATTTGAGCTAATAAAAAAAGAGGAAGGAGATAGTAGTAAAGATAAAACAACTGCTATAGTTAGAAATCGCTATGAAATAACAGGAAAGCAAATGATAGAGCAAACCTTAGTCAGAGAAGGAGCAAGGGTTAAATAAACTGCAAAGTCAGGATGTTTTTATCTTTTTTTTCTGATAGGTTTTAAGCTCTCAAGACCATCCTGTGTAGCAAGTGGACACATTCTGGGGCAGAAAGAGGGGATATGGACGGGAGTTCCTAGGTCTGAAACAGTGATGAGCAGATCTGGAATGCAGAGATGCCACCTTAGAGAGACCAATAAGGGGTTTTAATACATTCATTTTGCTTTCATTCTAAGGAATTGTTCTGCCAGTTAAACAATATTTATGTGTGTGTATATATATAAACTAAATGTAAAGGTGTGTCGGGGTGTGATCTCCATGTGCACACAGTGGTTTTCTTAGTGCTTGTCCCGCCTGGGAAGTGTTCCCATGTGCAGCTCCAGTGATAACCTGGAAAAATGAAGCAGGAAGGGCGGAGGATTGGACTGCTCTGACAATGCACAAAAGCGGAGCCGCTGAGGGCTGCATTTTACCTGTTTGAACTTAAATGGCATTAAAGTAGTAGTTCTTGTGCAGGAAGGCTGCAAGGCATGCGCGCCTGTGCTGCTGCTCCTGCTTTTCATGAGTGAAATCAATAGACTTTGGCAAGATGTCATTAGAGAACTATTTCTAATTTGGAGTCATTAAACAATCTGAGTCTGCAAATCCGAGCTGGAAATGGCTAAATGAATGTAAACCCTTTCCCAAACAGATAAACGCGGATGTTATATTAAGGCTCCCAGAGGGACTGAGTACTGTTAGGAACAAAAGCCTTATAGCGATGTCTGAGCCAATTATTGTTTTGTTTTGGTGGAAAAACAAATTTGGTTTAACCAGGGGGCTGTAATTATGCAGCAAACATTTGGAGATGTCTGATGGAGTTTGATTGTTTTTTAATCAGGATATTTTGAGGAGAATCGTTCCTGTGCGCGCGTCCTCGGGAATTGCACCTAGGCAGTGGGCTCTGCGGGGCGCATGTCGTCGTTGATGTTATTGCTCCTGGCTTTGCAGGACCCAATTTGATGCTGATTTGGGGGCCTTCACAGCCTTCAAAAGGGTCAAGGGACGTGGAGAATATCCTCATTTCTCTCCCTCGTTCCACCCGGATCCGCTGACATTTGGGACAGTCATCACTTGAGGCATCTGAGAGTTTCTACTAGTGTTTCCCAATCTGTGTGAATCAGGGGCTTGTGGGCACGGGGAGAGACTTCTGCCAGGCCTCATGGCTGTGTGTGGCAGAGCAGAGAGACTTCATGGAAATCCGGAGGAAAACCAGCAATTCAGAACATCCAGATATTTCTGCTCTCCCCAACTCGGTTTCTGCAGTAACTCCCCTTGAGCCTGGCTTTGATTCTGTGTCCAGAATTCTCAAATTCTGACTGGGGAGCTTGGTATTGGGTTATCAAACTGAAGTTTAAATATTCTGCCCTTATATTCTGCTATATCAACAAATTCAGGTGTAAAAAGTGTGACGTTCGAATACAAGCTCTCAAATTCACCTGCAGTAGTTAACAGCAGTGTTAATCCGTCGGAGGTGCCAATTTGTTCACTTTGGGTTGCAGCGACCCTTTCGAGCAAACAGCATGAAAATGCAGTTTGCACGAGAGAAAAAAGGTAAGAAATGCACAGCAGTAACCTGGCAAATGCACAGTGTCTCCAGGTAAATGCTGTATGTTAAAAAGCATCCTTTAAGTTGTGCAGTAAGTGATGTGAAGTGGATGGCATGTGACTACTGCTCACCATAGGAGCCTTATGAGTAGGACTGGGCATGTGTTTTAAGTACAACCGATCACTTCAGTGCCTTCCCCTGCTGCCGTTTTGTCCATCCTCACTTCAGATCTCCAGCAGCAGCTAAAGATAAGGAGGAATGGACCCGAATGACCGGGTCAGTACCTGTCGGCCCCCAAAATTACAACGGGAGCTCCAGGAGCCTCTTTGCTAAATGTTTGATCTGTTTAGAGATCAACCTCTCAGCCAAAAAATAGCTTTTCTCTTTGTTTTCTCTTCTGGCTGAGGCTGTGCATGTATTTGGCAAATGTAAACTAAGGTTTTCTGTGCAAACTTCTACTGTATTTTTAAATTGATTAATTGGGAACAATGATGCAACTTTTACTGATACCACAAAAGAATGTAACTGAAGAAATTCCTCATGAAAAGTAGTAATAAAATATGAGAAGTTATTGTAGGGAAGGACAAGAATAAGAGCAACTCCACTGGAATAGAGTTTCCCAAAAACGTGGGTATAAGATGCAAAATGGAAGAAACATGAAATGCTATGGTTGTGCAGCTTGGTCATCTGTGTTATAACACCATTTGCCTGGGTATCAGCATGATGAGATTTTTTTTTTTATACAACACTGCTGTATCAGTTCCACTTAGTGAGCTCATAGGTGGCCACAATTTATTGGGGAATTCCTGGATTCATTAATGAGGAAGCTGGAACATCCCTTCATAAGGGGAAGACGATAAGACAGTCAATATTTAACCTATTTTTTGGCAGACTGAGCATCCTAAGAATACACCTTGGCAGACCAAGCATGCAAAGTGAAGAGTTACTGGATATTCTAATAATAGCTGGAACTTTCATGGTATTTCGGTTGGCCTTTTCATTCATAGTTTCCTCAGCAAAGCGTATCCCCGGCTGCACACACAACAGCCCTGTGCTTTACCAGGTTGTTCAACATCATAAAACAGTGAAGATTTGTCCTGGGAGAAGATCACAGCCATATGAAATTGAAATCCAGTTCTTTGTTTGCTGATAAATGCCAGAGCGCTGGCACATGCCAAGAGCAGTTTCTGAAGATGCCATTTACCCGAGCGCTCGCAGTCATGGCTCGTTGGATAGCAATTTGACAAAGAAAATAAGGTTATAATCTTTTCAGAAAGAAGCCATTGAGCCTCACCAAATTAAGAATGCTCTATCTGGGCAGTACTGCTCCGCTAGGCTTTTCCTGGATTATTGTAGAGATTGTGGGTTTTAAAATAAATCAGGGAAGACGTACCCTGAAATATCTGTAGATGCTCCTGTGCTCTTGCCTTCCAAGACCGCGCGCTGAACTCTGGCCGTTTCAAGCACATCAGTGCTTTACTGATAGAAACGAACAAGTTGACAATAATTTCTATGGCTGCCTTGTTTCTGTCGCATCAGAGAGTTCAATTTCTTACTAAGAAAACGGCGCAGACCAGTTGTTTGTTTTCATTCCTCTTAGTGCTGCACAAAATGGCAATTCCGCACCTGAATATTTTAGGCTGGAGTAAAAGTTTCCACAGGTCCCTGATTATCGTAAGTCACTCGGAACTATTTTAGCAGGCTAATATTTGCTAAGCGCAAAGAAAGTGGCTTGGCTGCTGCCTCTGCACTGGGTTGTAATTCAAGTCAGTCCAGAAATATTTGTCAGTATTGGCTGGAAAGCGCCCAACTTAGGCCCAACTTTGGAAGAAGGTGCAAAATCCTGTTGTGGAGATGGAGATGGATGTCTGAGCAGCAGGAATGGGCTGAGTAAACTCCAATTCCTGGTTGGATTACTGTGCTGCCATGGGTATTTCTGCTCTGCTTTTGAGGTCAGTCCTTGCAGCCTCTGTAAATCACTGCAGATAACCCAGAGTGTGTGTGCAGTAGTAACAGCGAGCAGTCCTGCAAAGGCTTGTGTCTGTGTGAAAAAAATTCAATTAAAAAAAAAACTCCAAAAATACTCACCTCCCTAATGCTTGTGCTGGGCCAGATACTTGCTGGTGCCTCCTATCTCCTTGTAGCTGCTAGCAATTAAGCTTAGAAACTCGATACAAAGACTCACTGGGGTGATTTTCACCTTCTGGTCATCTCCTCGTTAACAGAAGCTTCTCATTCTTGTCGTTTTCCCCTCCACATTTGGACCTGTGTTGTGATTAGATGAAGGACATTATATACCTGCCCAACTAGCATTTAAAAGCCCCTGAAGTTCATCTCTTTGAAATAAATGAGGCAGACGTAGAATGACGTTACTGAATTGTTCTTATTTGAACTTCCACCTTACTTGTCTTCTACCTGAGCTTAAAAAAGAAAAAGAAAAAAAAAACCATTATTTTCATTTTTTTTTTGTAGCTCAGCGTTTGGCTTACAGTCTTTCCCATTCTGAAGTTCTATTTCTAAAGGTACCTGCACAAACTACCTGCGATGAGGTTGCCTGATTAAAAAGATTAGAAAGGATAAATGTAAAGAGAAGATAAATGAAGAGAATCCAGGAAATCCAGTAATTATTATGGAAAACCGTACTAGAGACCAAGTGTATATATGGGAAGTGGAGTTAATATCCATATTTATAGCAGCTTCCTGTGAATTATCACTGCATGCCATTGTACTTGTCTCTACCAACTTTTTTTCTTCCTGATTAAAAATGCTCCTGCTGCACTTCTTGTTTAATGACTTCTATTGATCAGAACAATGGAATTAATTAGAAAACGAATTAGCTTTCTTCTTTGGTAGTATGCTTAATCGTGATATACTGTACTTACAATACAGTACAAATCAATGTATTTGCATTCATTATTATCTAATTACTTATAGTGCTTGGCAGACCGATGTTAATGAATATAAATAATGCAGTTGGAAACGGTGCCTAAACAAGGCAGTCGTGCTGGCTGCGAGTGCACTGGGGATTGAGCTGGATGCAAACTCAGATGAACCTTTGTGGCCTGGACATAGCAGCAGAGCTGTTCCTGAATATTTGCTTTACAGCTCCCAAACTGGAAATTATACTCTGAATAATTTGAAATCTCTTTAGAGGACAGTTTTCTTATATATAATATAGTGTTTTTCTCACTTCTTTGTCTACTGGTATCAATGCAATATGTAAGTGCTGTTGCATTTCCACCTTCTTGCAAAGATAAGTAGCTTCTCTTGGTATGTGAAAGTAAATGTTGAACCTGGTACAACGCCAGTGGCAAATTCCAGCCCTGGTCACTTTGGGAGCGCTGTTTCCTCCTGTGTGTACATCACACGCTGGGGTTCAGCAGATCAGTGGGCAGTTTCCAGGGTTTATTGCTGACTTGCACTGCAACTTTTAGCAAAATAAACTCCTCAAGTCATCAGCCGTTTCTGTCTAATAGCAGCGTGTGCTGGTCCTCTCTAAACTAAGGGAGTTGTAGGTGAAAGATGCAACGTGTATGAAACAACGCTTTTGCTTTGGGATGGGAATGAGTGGGGACTGAAAAAATGGTGCTTGTGGATTGTATTAAAACTTGCAGTAACCTTCCAGGAAAGCAAACAACATCTTGATTTCAAAGAGAGGAAAGTCTCAAAACGTGGAATGAAATGCAGCAGAAATACAGTTGATTTGTTTGAACGGTGCAATGCCCTTTAACTTGTTTTTGCCTCTAGTGGGCAAAACAAAAGCCTCATAATGACTATTTAAATATAAAGTAAAGGCTAGTGCTATAGGAACAGTATTGCCTGGTTATCTTTTAAAATTATTCTCAGAGAGTCAAATGCAGCCAAGTTAGCAGCTAAGGTTAGAACTGTAACATTTATATTTCTGGTGGATTTATGTAGTGTTCAGACTTGCATTTTTGATGTCTAATTAGCTACACAAGCTATATTATATTCCTGTGGATATCTAACAGCAATTGCAGAGGAGGCAGAAGGGCAGCGTGTTCTGCACGATGGGCATCAGGGCAGCTCTGCACAGGGAGGCTCCGGAGCTGCTCAGCTTTCGTGTCCATGGTAGAGATATTAGATATCTGCCCATTATGGATTGAAAACCAGGAAGGGAAAAATAATTCCTCGTAGGCACATTTCAACTCACATCTCAGCTTTGTAAGTGTTACAAATGTTTTAAAATTTATTGTATTCTCCACTGTGTATGCTCTAGCAATGAGGTATCCTATGTTAGGGACCCT
The DNA here is from genome assembly GCF_059628265.1 of Tinamus guttatus. Taxonomy (NCBI): domain Eukaryota; kingdom Metazoa; phylum Chordata; class Aves; order Tinamiformes; family Tinamidae; genus Tinamus; species Tinamus guttatus. The sequence goes on from NW_028289621.1 coordinate 930,482, forward strand.
TTTAGGACAAAGCTTGGACAACTTTATGCAATTTATTTTCAGAGATGCTTATAAAATACACCGAGTGCTCTGTAATGGCAAAAACTAGCAGAGATGGTGCCAAATTGTCTACCAGGGAAGTGCCAAACAGACTATGTTGTAGTCTGCCAGTTATTCAAGTTGCAAAGTGCATGCCCTTTCCAGTATCTACTGGTCTCCTACTTGCAGGGCTGCAGATGCAAAGTGCTGAACACCTGAATAAAATGGAGGTTGCTTATCCTCATTTTTTCAGTATTTCAGTACCCTTAGTGTGTGTTTGGCCTGCTCTGGGTGGGGAAATGCATGTGGTGATGGACCCTGGTGGGTTGTTGGACCTCCTAGAAGGGAGCTGGGTGACAGTGACTGAAATCCTGTCACTTCCTAGTGGCCTCTCCAGAAAGGAAAGGAGGTTTCATCATTTCTGCAGCTGTTGACATGAATGCATCATTATCCAGGTGTTTGCCTTCGTTTGCAAGCATTATTAAGTACGTTAGCTGGTGAGGAATGCAAAGAGCGTGTGGCAACCACGGTAAAAGGCCCTTCCAAACCAGCAAGCAGGTTGGCTTGCTCGCCCCCTTAATGATCGAGGAGTGCATCTGTTTGCTCCCATGTTTGAAAAGTCTTGTATAAGCCCCTTCATGCAATGCTTGTCTCATCTGACATTTCTGGAAGATCTTTCAAGAGCATCTGCAGTCAAATTAATGCTCGTCGAATCTGCAGCTCTTTCCCACCCACGCGCAGAAGTCTCCCAACGTTATTTTGTGTTTCTTCTTGTAGAAAGACATGTAAACAAATCTAAAGACTGCATGTCTGTTCAAATCACAGCAGACTCTTTCCTTGATGTGATTATGTTTGAACTAACAAAGATCTAGAGCAACATGAACAAAAAAATCTTCTGGGTTGCATGCTAGCAACTGGTTTGTTGCTGTGTGATGGTGAGTGATGCATTTCTTGAATGCCAAGGGTGGTTTGGAAAATGCTTTTCTGAGTATGATAAACTATGTAAAATACTTTATTTAAAACAAATCCAGTGTGTGGTTTATAAATTGGAAATCACTCTTTAAAACAACTGAGCTATTGCATCCTACAGGGCATTCACATTTAATGTGATTTTTTTGGACGTATAAATATTGGGTTACTACATTAGAAGTCAAAGCTATTTAGCTGTACCCTTGTTCCTACAATCTGTTATGTCTGTGTGCATAAAATCTCACCGTTTCAAACCCATGTGGACTGTGAATTTGTTCTGAGTATGTTTTCATAGCTGACCTTAAGGAACCATGGGTTTGAACAAGGCACATAAGTGCTATCAGAAAAACTCATAAGTTTCAGAAACTGCTGTAAGTAGACAACCTGCCAAAAAAAAAGGGGGAAAGGCAAATTTTTTGTATCTGCAAATTCCCATTTTATCCCTTACATAGTGGTCCTAGTCAAATCTTGGGAGGAAGGAGAACTAATTAGAACACATTCTTGTCGCTTATTTCAAGTAATTTCTGAAACTAGTTTGGAGCCCAATGTTTTTACCTGCATGTAAAAGTTGGGAGAGCTTTTTGTATCTGAGATTTGCAGCACTTACATTGATTTGCTACGAATCTTTTGGAAATATGGACTCTTTATTGATAATGAAAATACCCTCACCCATCTATGAGTTAACAGCATATGTTTGCAAATTATTATTGTATATGTGCACATCTATAGAGAGAGCATGCATTATGTTGGTGTGCATGCCAGTAGGAACTGTAGTAAATCATGGAAATTATGGGTAATGATCATTAATATTTCTAGAGATTAAGGTTATTTATAGTTTACAATAATTACTGGTTAGGGTAGGTAGAATATTATATGCACATCTCTGTAAATCTACTTTACATCTTAAGATTCAAGTGAGAGGTCAGTTACAAATGGATAATTTTTAAGAGCTACCTAAAAATAGCTATTCCTACCTAGATTGGGCAGTAATTATTTGCGATCAAAATTGCATGTACTGACTCTTCACACTAACAAATATTAACCGAAAATTAAATGAAATGGTTGCCAGCAATAGTCAAATACTAAATTTCATATCCTAGAAGAGTTCTTCTAGTTATGAATTCCTAAGAGTACTGTTTGAGACTCCATTATATATTTTCTATTGTTATTTTCATACTTGGGCAAGCTGATACTTGCCCCTAAAATGAAATTACTGAACTTTAAAATTACCTTTAAGGTTTTAATCTTTTAGCTTTTGATGGCAATCTAGTGTGGTAAGACTTGATGTTGAATGTTGAATGCCTGAAAACACTTTAAATACTAGCAGCATATATAGAAGTAAAACAGTGCCCAAGTTTATTAATTTTGGAGATAAAAAGTAAAAGAATAGCTGAAAAATAAATTTTGAAGTTAGACTGCTTAGTTATTTTAACATTTCCCTTTCTTAGGTTAGATGATGACCATTAAGGACAGGTTTTGTTGCCTGCTGATTTTGCCTCATGGCCTCTGTGCTGTTTCTTTTTACCTGAGAAGACTGTGGCTTTAATACACAAGGACCTGGAATGAAAATGCGTTTTCTCTTAAGGCTGCTGTGTTCTGATCTCCTTAGATCTCTGGTGGAAGAGGAGGATCCTCATATGAAAGTATCTCTGGGGAGCAGCGATATGGGCGTCTCTGCCCATCTGCAGTCTTCGAAGACAGGGACCACGAGATTTTTCACCAGCAACACGCACAGTTCTGTGGTATTGCAGGTAATTGCATATTCTTGTGTCCAAAATGACCTGTATGGAGGTTCTGGAAGGCTCTAGGCAAGCTGCTCTGCAACCTTTTCAAGCTGGCAATTCCCAAGAAGCCCTGGAAAGCGTATGGTTTGTGTGCTCTGCTGACAGTGCCCCAGAGCAACGCGGCTTGTCACAGCCTTTCCACAGAGCTAAAGGTTCAACTCTCAGCAACAGCCTGAAAAAAAAATGGCTTTTGGGAAAACAGCCAAGTGCCTGTGACTCCTGCATGGCAGCAGCAGAGCCCACGCATTGCTGGGGAGCCTGTGTTGTCTGCAGAGAGCAAGATGCTCTGTTTTCTGGGTAGATATTTTAGTTGCTGTAAGTATGTTTCACAAAAGTACCTGTGAAATGGCCTGCAGTCTAGCAATTAGCCAAGCAAACAAAGTACAGCCATTAAATCAAAGAATTGCACATTCTTGCAGCCAGTATACCAAATAGGTGTTCTGTTGCAGATGGCTTTAATTTGTCAGATACAAATGAATATCCCTCTTTCTCATAATGCCCCGTCTTCCCTCTTGATCAATTTAAGTTTTACTTGTCTGTATTTCTTTAATCTCAAAAGATATAATTTTTTTTTTAAAAAAAGTACAGAGCAGTACTTTTGGTAGTGCTTTCTCCTAATAGATAAAAACACCATCCCCTCAAACTTTAAAAATCTCTCTATAAACGCATTTTATTTTCTCGTTTCTGCTGGAGGTTTTGCACATCATACAGTACCAAGCTTAAAACTTGGGCTGTTCTTGCTGCTTTCCAGCCCAAGCTCCCTCAGGAGTGCAGTTGGGTTTGCATCGAGTGTGGCCTGATTCCTTGGAGAACTGCTGTCAGCGAAGAAGTAGGGAGAAGAAAAGCAGAAAGCACCAGATGCAGGACTGTGCTGGGCTCAATTTGCACATTATTAGACTGAGATTCTGCCCTCAGTTTTCTAGCAGCAATGATACTCGCTTTTAAAGTGGATGAGAACATACAAGAAAATAAGGGTATTGGGAAACCTAGGCCAAGTGTTGAGGTCTTATTTCTTCCTCATCCTAGTCTTCTTCGCAATTTGAGCCATTGGAAAGCTGATATTTGTAAAACTGTTGCTCAAGTCCTTGAAATGTATCAGTTTCATAAGAGCTGAGAATCAGGAGGTTGCTTCTCCAAATGCCCAAGTTTGCAAAGTGCGAAATATCTGATCCTGTTGTGCATCAGAAATGAGCTGCTCGGAATAAGGAATCCTGCTTCCCCTATTTATTGCCAAATTTTTGCAAACCTGATACCATAATTACAGTCCATTTTCTTATGCCCTGTAGAGAGTCCTGGCTTCAGTGCAACACTGTGTCATGAGTTACGCTGAGTTGACATTGGTGTGAAAGCTTGGTGATAAATATCACAGAAGGTGCTGTAGAACATAATCCTGCATTGGCTTCTGGTATTTATTAGAGCTAATAATTCATCTCTTCATTGGTACTGTGTTCTTTTTGGTTGGACAAATTTGAATGTCCTTTTCTGCTTACCTTTATAGTTTTAAAAATGCAGCCTTTCGTTAAGGGATCTTAAATTTTAAATCCTAGGAACCGATGCCAAGACTTTCTCAAGTGTTAAACCTGTAACAGCAATATTTGCATGTTTGTTAGTACTTTTAAAAAATAAGAGGTTGATGGAAACTGTTTTATGTTTAAGCCTCTGTTCTGCAGTGCATGAAGGAGATTAGAATTGCACACACCTGCCAGCATCCCCAGCCAGGCGTACATTGGGAGGAAAATATTTGGCATATTATTTCTTTCATTAGTTAGCACTGTACTTCAGTAAAGTGCTTGAGAGAAGGAGAGCAGATACACTAATGTAGGAGGATATTTTGGAGCTTGCCTTTACTTCAGCAGTAAACTTGATAACCGGGTGACCGCTGTCCTTGCAAACCCCAGCCTTTTGCAGCCTCTTTGTTTGCAGAGCGGTCTGGAACAGAAATATATTAGAATGAACTTGTGTCCAGAATGGATAGGTCACAAAGTGATGATACCTGTCATTACCTAAAACAGCTTATGGAATATAAGGAGTTGGAGGAGAAAAAGAGAAAGAAACCTGCTTTCTGAAAACGATGTGTCATGAGTATAGCACGCTGCTCTTTGCATCCTTCACTTACTTATGGAAAATAATAATTACTCAATTTAAGTTTTCTAGTGAATAGTTACCATTTGGTATATTAGATAATATGGTATGTAGGAGGACAGCTTGCTGGCTTTTTGGCTGTATAGTGTGTATGTGAATAAAAGTCAATAAATTTCACTCTTCATTTAGGCAGGCAAGGAGTCCTGCTCCCTGCTCAGATGGAACAGACCCTTCAGCCTCTGCTCTCCTTGCAGGGATTCGACCAGCTGCGGGTGGAGGGTTTGCTCTGCGACGTGACGCTCGTTCCCGGCGACGGCGACGAGGTGTTCCCGGTGCACCGGGCCATGATGGCTTCTGCAAGCGATTACTTCAAGGCCATGTTCACAGGTGAGGTTTCCTTTGCAGTAATGCGTGTGGCTGTCCCTGTGTCACCACCGCTTGGACACCCCAGCACGTGCTCGGTGTTGAGTGTCAATCAGTCCTCATCAAAATGATAGTATGAATTCACCTCTGTGTCTTCCGCAGGAGGCATGAAGGAGCAGGATTTAATGTGCATTAAGCTTCATGGTGTGAACAAAATAGGCCTAAAGAAAATCATCGATTTCATCTATACTGCAAAACTTTCCCTTAACATGGACAACCTTCAGGACACTCTGGAAGCTGCCAGCTTTTTGCAGATTTTACCTGTTTTGGACTTCTGTAAAGTATTTCTTATCTCTGGGGTAAGGCATCTGATTTAATGCTACTCATGTTTCTCACTGAAAATGATAACAGTCTTTTTGATTTTTTTTTTTTTAAACAACGGTGACTAATAGGCAAAGTTGAGACTTAAAACTTGCCATTATTCATCATTCTATCCACACAGGATAAGAACTAGAAGGAAAATTTCAAGAAATTGTGTACCACTTGTCTTTTCCTCTATGGGTATTTTGTGTAGGGTGGATTCAATATGAATATTACAGCACGTTACAATTCTTTTAATCCCTAAGTGCATTTCAGTGCTGGTGGTAGTAACACTAATTATAGCTCACAGACTCCATACTGGGTTTCCTAGTTCACACTCTTGCTTTCTCTTTCTGCAAGAAAGGATTGTTGAATTTACCTGAAGAAATACTAGAAGGGAGAACTGTTATTGTTAAAATAGTTAATATGCTTTTTTAAGCTTTTTTTGAGAATCGAAGCATGCAATTGTAGTGATTCTCACAAAAACCTTTACATCATCTTTCTAAGTTGGTGAACTTGGTCATGATCCTGTAGTATAAAACACCTTCTAAAGGAATTACTAATAGAGATGTTACAGAAATGTCAGTTATATGACAGAAGTACCTACAAGAATTTCATGTTGATTATCTTGTTATTTAATAACTAAAAATGTCCTGAAATGGAAATATTTTTCCACAATGAACAAAATAACTTTGCCTTAGCCGAGGACAGTCTATGAGTAACAGCCCTCTGCCTTCCACTAGTACTGCTGCAAACCAGTATCGTGCAGTTGCAGTGCAGTGTTTTTACAGCCTATGCAATGTATTTATAGGTTAGAGCTGGCCTACTGGTGTGTGGTTTGTTTGTTTGTTTTAATCTCTATTTGAAGTTAAAAACTCAGGTCCTGAACCCACTCTGTGAGGGGACATGTTAGTAACACCGTCCTCATCCTCCTTCATCGCCAGCGTCGTGCCCTGTTCTGGGGTGGTGCTTTGGAGAAGTGCCATGTCCCCTTCAAGCTGAATGTTTAAATTTGCATTTTTTTCTATATTAAAAGACAAGCAAGATCATTTCTTTCCTAACAGCAAGGCAGATTTTAAAGATTCAGCCTATTTGGTAATGCAGTTTCTATCGGTGTAGGCTTTATGCTGGGTTCGGCCTTCCTGGGTGGAAAGAGGCATGTGAGCAAGGAAACCTGATGTGAAATGCTTCATTTTTCATTGAGCTGCAGCCTCTTGTTAACCACACTGCTCAATGCTGCTTAATCTTGCTGTATGCCAAGCATCACCCCGTGTGTGTGTTCTGTCAGCTTAGGTTGTCTTTCGGAGGCCTTGTTTAAAAACATCCTTTCCATTTTAAATCTCCGATATCGGCGGCTTCAGGTTCTCCCTGGATGACTCTGCTTCTTCTAGCATTGCCCTCAGTAGACTCATTCCCTAAATTTTGTATGCTTCAATTGCATTTACTTAATTTCCATGACTAAACAATGCAATTTCTTATTAAGGGTGGAGTTATCTGTATTCTGTCTTGCTCACGGGATATAAGCAATGCCAATGTATGCTGCTTCGGTACCTTGCCTGGCTGCTGCTCTGCAGTCCTATGTAAATATAACTTTGTCCTGCCTGCAAGAAAAGGGCACCTACTCCGTGGGCTGCACAACAGGAGTGCTGCAGAGCTCTGCTTTGAAAGGAGTTTTGCTTAGAGGCACATCCTTGACTTACTTTTAATGTTTCCTCAAGCTTTTCTAATGTTAATTGTGTTTATACCTAACTGGAAAACTCTCTCAAGACTTTTAGCAGGGAAACTGGTGGATTCTACTTGAATTATATTATTTGGTGTTCAGTGTTCTGTGTGTGAGTAATGACAAATAAGCAGGTACTTGGAGCTGCACAGACTACAAAATGTGACCTACTTAACCAAAGACATGTACCAGGACTTATGCAAACAAGAGGACTCGGAAATGAAAACAACAAAAATCTGCTCCTTAAGGAAAATGTTAGATGCAACTGGGCTCTCTAAAACTGCCTTTTAGTCTTGGCATGTTTGCAAGTTGGCTAATTCTCGGGGAGTTGAGGTAATGTTTCCTTAGTCTTAAACCCTGCAGCATCTATTTTAGGTTGCAGTAAACACCAAGGTGGGATATTCAGCATTCAGGAGTTCTAGTTTGCTGAAGCCTCTTCCATTTAGTATTGACTCAGCCTTCAGTGTGGTTCAGATAAGTCACCTTGTGTTTGATATTCTCCTTTGAAAGCGTCTGGCCTCAAGATCATGAGGACTTTTTTTTTGCTGATTTTAATTCTGATATTCTAATTTTTAAGTATTTTTATTTGCGTTGCTATTTTGATATATTTAAGCACGAGCTCACAGCTTAATTTGTGTAAAAACAATGAGAATTTTGTAGAGTGACACATGTTTTAGCTGGCTTGTAGATATTTTTGGTGCTTGTTTACACCCTCCCTGTTAAAAAGCCCAAGCTCTGTAGTTGTGACAAACTTTGCAGACCTGCTCTGCAGCTGAATGGGATCCCAGCAAAAAATGCTGGAAAATCTCCTGAGATGCTTTCTGTCTTATTTTTAGTATTAGTTTTAAATATTTATAGCATTGCAGAATGCTACAATAGGCTAGGATTGCTCCCATGTTAATACCTAGAGGAGTCATAATGTGAGGAAAATTAATAAAAAAGCGGGGAAATGTGTTCAGAAGAGAGTGCTAGAAAATGCACAGTACTGTTTTAGTAAGAGTAATAGCAATGTATAAACTACAGAATCATTAGAAACCTCTCCAAATAAATCACAACATTCAGAGGAATACAACAGTATAATGGGAAATAGGATATTATACTGTAATTAAACAGAAAATTTTCCAAAACAGGGAAAACAATTACTTCAGCTTTACCTTTGGTATAGTTGCTTAGGTAGATCTTACTGCTTTTGTAACTGTTTTGTATTTCTGTAACAGCTGGCAGTTTGTCCAGGGGGTCTTAATACTTGGAAGTCTGTCACGTCCCAGGAATGCAGTGGTTATAGTTTCCTGGGTGAGTGGGATCCAAGCATTTTTGCTTATGGATTTTTTCCCAAATGGTGTTTAGCTGCTTTTTTTAAAGCTTTTCAAAATTTCTGGAGGTCTGTCTTCTGCTTTGTACTGAGTAAATGTTGTGAAAGAGCAACTCTCTCCTATAGTCAAAGTGGAGTATCAAGGAAAAGAGAGTTTATCAGAAATCTCAACTTTATTAACACTTCAGTAACTTACATGTTTAAATAGCATTATTAGACTTTAACTCTGTCCAATTTAAAGTACTTAGGTAGAGGTGACTATTATATTTCATTCTGTTAAAGGATTATATTTCTGTCTCTAAAGACTTAGGAATCTTTGAGATAGGTACTGTTTATGACTGTGAAATAGTTCTTTGCAATAAGTTTTAGTCCAGCTTGTTGATTATTTTCTCAAAGCACAGTAAAATGAAAGGCAAGGAAAGGAACTTTCAAGAAAATACTTAATATGGTACTCTAATTTGAGGTCAGTGATGGAATTATTACTCAACCAAATTTCGTAAGTATTGGAGCCTGCTTATAATCATCATATACATGGACAAAAGTACAGTACAACACCAATAGATGGAAAAAGGTAGCATAGGGAAATAAGGTAAAACAGTAGAGGTGATTGGAAGCTGCTGATGTGATGTTCACCTGACATTAGTGGTGCAAAATTAGGAGTTCTTTTCTCCAGGGTAAGCATTGCAGGAATATATTCAATTGCAAAGATTTACAGTATAGCCTAGTTATTTATACATGGCATAGATGCATTGTAATGGAAATCCTGTTAGTCTGCCATGCATTAATCGCATGGATTAATCTTGATTACAGGATTAGTGTTTATAGAGATGAAAAATAAGATACACGGAGCCAATGACTCTCCAAAGGCATTTCAGGACATTTGAACAAAGACTTTTGATGATTGCAGATATTCACTCTAGCACAAGTCAGATCAGTTTCTACTGAATAAAAAGAATATATCTGCTATTTTCATACTCATTACACTTTCAGAACTGTCTAGTATTAAAGGACAATGATGAGATTCAGGTTATGCAGTAGAAGAATCTTGTAATCTCCGTCATGACCTTCAGGTTTTTGGATGCTGAGGCTACAGTCAGGTAGCAGTCCTCAATCTTAATATGTATGTATTTTAAATAGCCGTGAGATTTGGAAACTTGAATTCTTTTGGCATTATGACTCTATGAGAATCACGAAGGAGTTATGGAAATTGTGCATGTTGAGGGGTGGCTGGCATGCTTTTGGCCAAGATGATTAGACAACTTCTATGAATAAGGTTTGGTTTAGCATAAATCTCAGACTTGAATGCAAAAGAGCCGCAATTCTCAACAAGAAGCCTATGAAAATGGGCTTGCTGTCCGTCACTGCCGTAGAGCTAGCTGGAGTGGTGGAGTTCACTGGAGTCCCATTTAAAATTGTGTTCTGTCCTTTCCATTATCCTCTGCCTCGATGCCTTAAATCCCCAGTGACCCCAGAGAGGAGAATTTAAGTTCAGTAACGTGTTAGAAAAGTCTAATGGCAGGTCCTACTCTCGCATCATTCATAGACTCATGGAATCATTATGGTTGGAAAGACCTTTAAGGTCATCAAGTCCAACCATAAACCCATCACCACCATGTCCCTAAGTGCCTCACTGCTGAGGACGGTGACTTCACCATTTTTGTGGGTAGCCTGTTCCCATGCTTGACCACTCCTTCCATACAGACATTTTTCCTAATATCGGACCCAGACCTTCCCTGGCACAACTTGAGGCCGTCCTGGAACCTTGGGCTAATCACCTCTTGTTTGGCCGTATTTTCCACAGTTCTAACTTAAAACCGTGTTTGCAGAGCATTCAGAGATGAAGTGCTATATAATTGCTATGTATCATTGTTGTATAATGCATCTGACAATTAATACATGCCATCTGCTTGATACTTGTCTCACTTCTTTCTTCAAAATATGGAATATATTGGATCTTCCTTTGCAGTCATGAATATATATATCACGTTGAATATTTATTTGTTCGTGTGTAAATCACCTTGGGCGTTGCAGAAGGATGAAAATATCGCTGCTTCTATAGTATTCATTAAAGTCTACATTATCATTTAGACACCGAATTAAGAAAGTGTTTTGATTCCTCTTTCTATTTACTTAATAGGTTTCTTTAGAAAACTGTGTTGAGGTTGGGCGAATTGCCAACACATACAATCTCACAGAAGTGGATAAATATGTTAATAATTTCATCCTGAAGAACTTCCCTGCGTTACTAAGTACTGGTGAATTTGTGAAACTCCCCTTTGAACGTCTTGCCTTCGTGCTCTCAAGTAACAGCCTTAAGCACTGCACCGAGCTGGAGCTCTTCAAGGCGGCCTGTCGCTGGCTGCGCTACGAGGAGCCTCGGATGGAGTACGCGGCCAAGCTCATGAAGAACATCCGATTTCCCCTGATGACCCCCCAGGATCTTATTAACTACGTGCAGACGGTGGACTTCATGAGAACTGACAACACCTGCGTGAACTTGCTTTTGGAAGCCAGCAATTACCAAATGATGCCCTACATGCAGCCGGTGATGCAGTCGGAGCGGACTGCCATCCGCTCGGACAGCACCCACCTGGTGACGTTGGGGGGAGTGCTGAGGCAGCAGCTGGTCGTCAGCAAAGAGCTGCGCATGTACGACGAGAAGGCCCACGAGTGGCGATCGCTCGCGCCCATGGACGCCCCGAGGTACCAACACGGCATCGCCGTCATCGGCAACTTCCTCTACGTCGTCGGCGGCCAGAGCAACTACGACACGAAAGGCAAAACCGCGGTCGACACGGTCTTCAGATTCGACCCCCGCTATAACAAGTGGATGCAAGTCGCGTCGCTGAACGAGAAGAGGACCTTCTTCCACCTAAGTGCCCTCAAAGGACATTTGTACGCGGTCGGTGGTCGGAACGCGGCCGGTGAGCTCGGTAAGTGCTTCGTCTGGAGCAGCATTCCTTGCCTTTCCCTTCCAGCCTTGAAATATTTCCATGCTCTGTAAAGAGGTGGAGAGAAAACAAGCTGAAGTCGTCACGCTGCTGCTTTCTAGATGGAAATACATGGAGAACTTGCTGCGGATGTTGTTAGCAGTTACTTATTTTGCTTGAGATCCGATTGTAGCTCCGTAGTTAACGTGGCATGGATACGAAGGACTCCGTCTCGCTGCCTGCTTTCTCCCTCCTTGCCAATGGTGATTCATCCTACTTGCCAAAAAAATCTAATTCCAGGGAAACTGTTAGGAACAAAGAATAAATACGTGATAACTTTTTTTTAAAAAAAACCTTCCGTTAAATTAAAAAAGTAATGCACGGCCCCTATTAATCAACTGCATTTTTCCAAAAGAGGTTGTATTTAGACGTGAATCTGGGAAAACAGTCATTTATAAATTTGTCTCAGTGCTCTAAAATTGAAATGGTACAGTAGCTAGGGTTGGCATATTAATATATAGACATATATTTAATATATATGTAAGGTTTTTTCTTATTAGCTCTTGCTTGCTGCTTTCATCCCACTGCTCAGCCGTGGCTTGTTTTCCAGTCCCTTCTTATGGCCATACCTCACTGCCAAGATCAGCTTTTTACAGCAACGTTGTGCATCTTTGTTTACTGAGGAAAGCAGAACCTAATTTGTGCTGCATTATCTGCAATTCTCTTTCTTAATGCATCTCAGCCATTCAGATAATCCACTTTTTGTTTCATGGTCAGATTACAAATGTGAAGAAACGTACAGATTTTTAACTTTTGGCAAAAATAACCCAGTTTTGAGTAGCAGAGTCAGTCTGATGGTGACATGGGGCATTTTTAAAATGCTGCCTGTTTCAAAAGACACTTGAAACTGTTTTGGAATAACTTGTTTTTGCCATACAGCTGTTTTCTGATTTAAATCTAGGTGTTTTTTTATTAAATGTCTAATTGTCAGAGTAAATTATGGATGACCAGCTAAAATGCTGGTTTTCTCACATGTCACTCCATCTACGTTCAAAATTCATTCTAAAAGTAAGTGCAATGCCCTTTAAAAGACCTAATGTACAAATTAATGTGTATTGATTGTTATCTTAAGAGTATCAGAAAGCCTGGCCTTCCCTGGGATTTTTTTTAATGATTTCAACTGGTAGCAGATAATCTGCTTGCTATTTTTGTGTGCAACAAGAGCTCAACAGAGCAGATTGAAGGGAGTGCTGATGAAGTTGCAGCACTTGAACAAAATCAGCATGAAATAACACTTTCACTGAACCTGTGCAACCTGAGTAAATGTGGGCCTTAAAAACGGTGTTTTTTTTTTAAATTAGCTCAAGCCAGTGCTGTTCTGCTGACCTCCGCTCTTCTGCTGCTTTAATTAAAACATAAAATTTATTGCCTGTCCAAAATTGTTTGGTAAAGCTATCATTAAAATAGCCTTAATTTCTGCGGTGATTTCTGCACAGACCTGGAAGCTGTCTTTGGATCATTCCCTGGGAAAAGCGCTCGGTAAATGCTAAATATTCCAGCTGTCTGATGCTTTGATTTGGGGGTTTGGTTTCCTTTGCTGTTCAATTGGGAGGCAAGTTGCTTTTCATTTTCGTGTTTTTTTCATAAACCTTGACAGCTGAAAAATGAAATCCAGCTGAAATTTCCCCTTCTGTTCAGATGAGGAAGAACTCCAAGCTTTTAAATGAGCGGAGGTCAAATGTGTGTTGGACAGGTATTAAAGAACTTGCCCTTGAGTTCAAACTAATTTCAATCTCTTGTTGTCAGAGAGGGAGAAATTCTGCAAACCCTGAATTCAGCTTTGCAGAAGATCAGCGCTAGATGGAAAAGGGCCAAAGGATTACAGTTACCAAAATGAATTTCTGTGGTTTTGTTTGTCCTCCTGATCATCTGCAGGAATAAATATTAAATATTTTTATAGGGTTCAGATTGTGGTACATGTCTTTGAAACTTGTCATGTTATAAAATTATTCAGATCTCTGTCCCTGAGTTTTGGACTACGCAAAAATTTGCAGTTCGCCTAAAACTCGGCCCAACTTTGCTTGGTGGTTCTTAAATGTGAGCCCAGGCGAAGGCAGGGAACAAGGAGGAGGTCAACCTGGAGAAGCTGAGGGTGCAAAAGAAAAGGCAAAGACTTCTTGGAAAAGGAAACAAAATGAAAAAGGAAAAGGAATTCAGATGACGTGGATCAGTGGTCATAGACCTTTTCCAGTTACGCTGTTGTGCCGAGCACAGGATACTGTTTCTCCTCTTGGACAGGTAGATTTTGGGGTGGTTTTGGTTTTATGGTGGTGCTTGATGGCAGAAACTGTGCCTTTAACTATTACAAAATGTAGTATATGCAGATTCCTAAATACTTAGTCTCTCCTAAGAATGAATTTGAGATTTTGTGCATGCCAATTTGTTAAACACTTCTGGGTATGTTGGGTTGTGGTTAAAACACAAATTAAGCAGTAACTTGTTCATCATGCTGCAATAAAGGCAGCAAACTCTCCCAGTTCAGAGCAAGACAGTTGTGATCAGCTGAACCCTTGTCCATTGAATGGGAAGGTATTTATTTTCCAGGTGCCTTGGAAACTCTCAGCTCAAGCAACTCCACCTTTATATAAAAACTTTTATTGTGACTATATAGAAAATATAAAATGTTGTTTGGCTAAGATGAAAAAAAGCTCCAGCATTGCTCAGCTGAGCAGCCTGCTTGTTACTGGTCGGTATTGTGAAAATCAGAGCAAGGTTTGAACTCAAGGACCCTCGAATATAAGTTTATTTGGAGGAATTCCTTGCCGTGCTGTGGACAGAGATGTGTCATTACACAGAGCTCTGTTTAACTGAATGGAGTAAGCCTGGAGTTCTGCAAGAGCAAGCTGTGTTACAGGAATAGCACAACAAAAACGAATGCCGTGTTTTGGGATATAACACACCCCAGCAGTGCAGTTGCTCCTGCCAGGAATGGCAACAACCCGTGTCATTCCCAAATAGCATCCCAGATGCCACCGTAAAATGTGTGCGGCCTTCCTGAGCGTTGCCTCTTCTGGAGATTCCTTAATTCCGTAAGAATGAGGCAGCTCCTCCCTGGATTTATGGGTCCAAATTGTTGTTTGTTAAAGCGGACATCGAGCTGATGGAATCACCCATCCTTTGGGGAGAGTGAATCCATCATTGTATAGTCTGTGTGTGTATATGTAAGTATATGTAAGTGTATATATAAAAAAGGACAATAAGATGGGGCTCTTTTCAGTGTGTTGTGCTCTGCCCTCCTTATAAAGATGCTATATAAGATATCCCTGCTTTAAATTTGTTTTTAATGCAGAGATACTTTGGTATGAAGGTCAAATTTAAAAAGTGTTCTGCATTTCAGTGCAGAGGGAGATCTCGTAGCAAGAGAGAATATGAATGGCCCTGCAGGGAAATGGGGAAAACAACCATATTCAAGGAATGAACAGAACAGCAGTGTTTTTTTTTTTTTTTTTTTTTTTTTAATCTGGGCAATAAATTAGCGCTGTCTTGGAGCACAGCAGAGGCATGATGTGAATTGAGATGTTTTGTGAAATGCTCTCACGGGCCGCACCAGCCCCGCCGGTCGTCTTCGAGGGCGTCCTCCAAAGTGATGGACCTTGGTCTTGATGGTGGCCTTTATCAAATGGTTAATGTCTCCTTAAAATGGTGCTAGAAAGGTTTCAGTAGGGTAATGTGTACTGGTTTCTACGTGTTGTATCTTCTCAGCTTTAAGGGCTATGTTATTTTGGTTATAGGTTTTCTGGATTCTCTCTTAAATGCAGCCTCTAGTGCAGGATGGGATAAATGGTTGTTCAGTGTTAAATGTGATGTTTTACTTAATTTTCTCACCTCAATGCAGAGTGGAAAGACTGTGGCCAAGAGGATGCCTTTGGGTATGAAAGCAAATTGGATGGTGCTTTTGGTGCATTATAGCAGTTAACGGCAGGTTAGGATGGTTTGCTGGCAAGGTAGGAAGGGGAGAGCTACAATTACTGGAATTTCAAATCCATTTTGCCTCCTTGCTTGAAGTTTCTGCACATCTTTGTGCTTCTGACTGCTAAATGGAGCAGAGTAGAAACGAGGGTTCCTTTTTAGAGAAGAATCTTGGAATGGGTGAGTACATTTATAGGAGAAAGAGCTGATTTAGTTGTTGGGCAGATACCGGGCGTGATGCCCAACGCTCCAGGACGCCTAAACGCAGTGCCCAGGTTGAGGCTCAGGTTTGGTTTGTGGAGTTGAATCTTCAGGGTGCCTCTGTCTTTTAGCTGGGCAAAATGCTGCGTCCTGTGTTCGCTGGCAGCAGTGGCCAGTGATGACAGCCTAGGTCCTAGTTGGATATTTAAAGTGTGCAGGACACAGAGGGAAAAATCAGGAAACTGCTATTTTCAAAGACTGATTAAGTTCTGTATATGTAGTCTGTAAGCATTTCTCTAGAACTTCAGCACTGCGTAACAGGCATTAGAATCTGCTTCCTAATTTTCATTATTTAGCATTTTTCATTATTTGCCTTTAAGGTAGCCCAGTTATTGATAATTCCCTTGTGCATTGCAAGTTCACTATATTGCAGGGTGTTTTAGGATCTTTTACTCTGGCCATATTATCCTGTTCAACTTGCCACTCTCCATAACTTGCTCTGATCTGTTACTTAAATCTACTTCTGTGCTTACTCCATATCCCTTCTCATGGGACCTTTTTCCATGTCCAAGAAAAGTGTTCTGCTTGTGGGATATGGTAGCCCTTTTTGTGACATGTATCCAGTATATTCTTTGCATATCTACAACAGATGTTGGAGAGGGTTGAACAAGAAAAAGGAGTAAAAAAGCTGAATGTACCCAAATTTGTCACGTTCTCACCTTCTACCACTGTATCTGGCAGGGTACGTGAGCTGGAGCAGGTTAGTTGTTGGGTAGGAGTGAGAAGGAGGCAAATGCAAGGCAAGAGTGTGAGAAGATTTCCCTTTTTGTTCCCCTGGGAGAAAGCTTGGCTTTTCTGCATTGTCTCTCGACATAATATTCAATAATTCCCTTGACACTTTCTCAGCTAAACAGTGTTGTCTCATTGATACTTCCTCTGTTTATGAATATGTTAACGTCACTGCTACTGTGCTCCAAATCAAATCACTGCTGGAGTCGATGGTTTTATTTTCTCGCTTGTTTGTTTTAAACAGCTACAGTGGAGTGTTACAACCCCAGAATGAATGAGTGGAGCTACGTCGCAAAAATGAATGAACCCCACTATGGCCATGCTGGAACCGTGTACGGGGGGTTAATGTATATTTCAGGTAAGTCACTCGTATGATGAAATCATCTCAATTGAAAAAATTGCTTTAACTTTTCCTGTTTCAGCAGGAGAGCCTAAGAATCAGTCTGTGGTTGCGGTAGGTTTGCTGTTGTATAAGCAGTGACTCAAATTCATACGAAGCCAGGCCAATAACGTATATACTGCAGAATCCAAGACAACAGTTTTAGATAATATTATGCGTTTACATATTTAAACAGCAGCTCTGAATTGCAAAGCAGAGTTATGTGCTTTAACTGTCAAAATACATTTTTTCTGGCAACGGCACTTGAACACACATCTATCTTGGTCTGTTTTGGAAAGCATGGGAAGCTTTAATACAGTAAAAGACAACATCAGCCTTTGCTGAACCAATGCGAGGGCCAAAGCTTTAATGTTAATCACAGTAGCAAATGGTGTCCTTAGTTTCACTGCTCTGTTGTAATATGCTTAGTCCTGTATGTTGCCAAGGTTATAGTTCAATGCCTTTTTTTTAACTGGAGGGCAGGAGGTGTTCTGAAAATCTGTTTTTAAAGAGGATTCAATAGTCTGTCAGGGATCTCTGCTAGACCTGTTCTAATTTCTCCGCTGAGGGGAAGGATTTAGACTTTGTGCCTGTGTTTCTGCACGGTGTTGGTTGGAAACACCTGACCGTGCGGCAGCATCAGCCAGGGCTGTGCTCTCCAAGAGCCAAGGGGAAGGGAGGGCACAGCCCTGTTGGGTTCTCCTGTGGCTCTCGGGAGCCCTCCAAGGACCAAGCTGAAATTCCGGGGGCCGAGGTGGTGCAAAAGTGTTTAGTTATGAGCAGAACCCACGGGGGGATCCACTGGATCAGATCCATCACCAGGGTGCTTTGATCTGATGCGAGTGCGCGTGGAATGGGGAGTTGTTTAAAAATTTAACATAGGCTTCTTATTTATTTTTCTATACTTAAGTCTGTTTAATTTATGTTGTAGTCACTGTTCTGCTGTTGGTATTTTCGGCCGTTTTCCCCGTTTCCCTGCAGGCAGCACGTGTTGGTGCTCTCTGCTGTAGTTGCCCACCTCATTGCAGTGTTTCCTACAGATTTTCCCTTTCTTCCTCCTGTCCCCTCACATGTCCCCATGGGTGTAAACGCTCGTTTCTCTAACCACCATCACTGCCGTGGCTGTCAGTAAATGCCAGGACTCTGCACTCCCCTCTAGTTTGTTCCCGTGTTTAATTTTTCCTGTCCAAACGAGCTAAGTGCTCCTTGTGCAGCTCCCGCAGACACCGTGCAATGGCTCAGTCGCTTAATCCAAGCAGCAGTGTTTAGTGCTGAGCAGTTGAGCAGCAGGAGGAGGCTCCATCGTGCTGCTCCCTGCCTATTTCCGAGCCCCTCGAGTGCAGTTGCAGTGTGGTCCGAGGCAGAGCATGGTTAAGAAGCCGATAGTGTCCGGAATTGGTGGGATTGCTTTTGGATCTGCCTAGTGACCTTGCAGAAAGGAGGGATGTTTCATCCACCGATGGGAAATCGCCCTGTGCTTTCCCCTGAAGCCCCTCCAGCTGTTTTGCAGGGAACCACAGGAAGGTAAATGGCCAGAACCATAAACATCTATTACAGTAAGAATATTTGAAATCTGTATCCCCTCTCTCTTCCATTCAAGCTGATAAGAATAGTTCTCAGAATAAAGTTTTGCGTAGCAGGGCTACCTAGAACACGATACTATTGCATTAAAATTTGAAAGGGAAATTTACTCCTAATTTCATGACAGTGAGAAGCAAAATTAGCAAACTGAATAAATGTAAATGAAGGAATAATAATTTTGGCAAAACCAAGTGTTGAAAGGAATTTCTTTGCTTTTAATCTGCCGGTTAAAGTAATCTGAGACGTGGCTTCTTTCCATATTCAGATTGGAAAGAACAAAGTGCATTTAAAAACGTAATTTTAAGCATAGCAGAGATGTGTGAGACGACTGTAAGAAGTTTTAAGGCAGATTGAATGAATTCATTAAAATGGATGTTTTGGCTATTTATTGCTCACTAGAGTACGTATTTAAGATGTGTTTTCTTTCCTCAGGGGGAATCACCCATGATACTTTCCAAAAGGAACTCATGTGCTTTGACCCTGACACAGACAAATGGACTCAGAAAGCCCCGATGACGACGGTCAGAGGTCTGCACTGCATGTGTACTGTAGGAGACAAGCTTTATGTTATCGGTGGAAATCACTTCAGAGGAACGAGCGACTACGACGATGTTCTAAGCTGTGAATACTACTCCCCAACTCTAGACCAGTGGACTCCCATTGCCGCCATGCTGCGTGGGCAAAGCGATGTTGGGGTAGCCGTCTTTGAAAATAAAATCTATGTGGTTGGAGGATATTCCTGGAATAATCGCTGCATGGTGGAAATAGTTCAGAAATACGATCCGGAAAAAGATGAGTGGCATAAAGTGTTCGACCTTCCCGAATCACTTGGGGGCATCCGAGCCTGCACTCTCACTGTTTTTCCCCCCGAGGACAATACAGGGTCTCCTTCTAGAGAATCTCCTCTTTCAGCACCTTAGAAACATCCCTTGACTTCTGTTGTTGTAGTAATACCTTTGCACTGCGTTCATGGAGTCTGTTCTTTTTCTTCAGTAGTTTCTGTTAGGCTTAGCCTACAGCAGTTGGTACAGTTACTGGAAATAAAAAGACTTTAACATTACGTGTGCTGTTCGTTTGGCCTAGAATGTTTATCAAGTGGTAATTAATTAAAAAAAATGTATTCACCGGAGCCAAATGTTTAATGAAAGTGAAACAAAGTATTGTCTATAAAATGTATGAATTGGGGTATGTTTTTAATGTTGTGTATTGGGTATGAGGTACCTTATAACTCGCATTTGGAACCTCAGTTGAGTTGAATTGGA
This sequence comes from Tinamus guttatus, assembly GCF_059628265.1. Classification (NCBI taxonomy): domain Eukaryota; kingdom Metazoa; phylum Chordata; class Aves; order Tinamiformes; family Tinamidae; genus Tinamus; species Tinamus guttatus. Next base: position 950,201 of record NW_028289621.1, read on the forward strand.
AGAGTTCATGTTGAACACATTCTTTCACTAGACGTCATCATTGAAATCCTTTTTTCCTTTGGTTTTTGACTGCAGGTGACAAAGGGAGGTAGACTGCAGCGGTGTGAACCCTCACAAACATTGCCAAGGGGCCTGAGCTACCTCCCTCTTTTCACAGAGTATTTTTGACATATCTGTTTACCCACCTGACTTTGGGGGTGCTTTCAGAGCATATGGAATTTTAGGCAGACAGGAGAAATAAAAATCATTTTGAACTCTTAATACTGCAGGAAGCAGACCTTGTAGAGGCCGGGTGTTTTTTATAACATGTTGAGTGTTTTTTTTCTCGAGTCAGTTGAGTGATGCTTCAAACAAAAGATTTAAAATGTTTGGGTTTTTTTAAATTTGGATTTTTTCAAGAATTGGCTTCCGCTTGCATGGGAGCAACTATGAACATATGGGAGTTCAGTGCAGTTGCATATCCTGCTGTATGCCTGCCCTGAATATAGGTAGACAAGGGCTAGAAACATTCACTGAAGCCACTGAATTTGACCAGACCGTTCCTTCAGATCAAATTGAATCTACCTTTTCTCCTTTGCTGTTGAGAACTTGCATATTGTGTCCTCTGTATAGTCTCAGTTAATAAGGTTATTTAGCACAAAGCGCAGCTTCAGCGGGAGAGCTGCATTTTGCTCAGTGAACTTGGACTACCATGTTTTACCTTCTTTTGTTCAATAAAACTTTTAACTGCAGTGATCCAGTCTGAGCTACCTCATTAATGTATTTGGTGTTCTTCCTCTGCCTCGCTGTCACCCGGATACACACCGACTGTGTCTGGATAGGTAATTTGCTAGGAAACCAATGCAGAAGTGGTCTTGAATGGGTGTTTTGACCTACTTTGAGGAAACTATTTTGGCCAGACCTATCTACTTTATTGTTAAGAACTGCAAATACAAAAACTGTCTTTTTTTGGGAGAACTGCTGCTTAAATGTTCAGCAGCGCAAATGTACAGGAGTCTTTAGTTGCTCCAAAATAGAGTGCACTGACAAGTCATAGCTTCGAGTGCTCGTGCAAGGCCACTGCTATGAGGATTGCTGCGAGTTTCCCGTCATATATTGCAAGTGCTTGTGCTCATGGGGGCATCGTTGGGGAAAACAGTGTCTAAATCAGTCTTAGTTTATCGTGCTGCCTATTGCCAACAGTGATGTAAAGCTTCATAGCCGTGCTGGTAGGGTGCTGTGTTCTGTCCCTGCTTGCTGCATCAAACCGTAGTATTGTTATGGTGTCAATTTTTGAAATACTGATATTTATTCTTTATGCAGTTTGCTAGTTATGATCACTACCGAAATGTGTATATAAAAGCTTTTGGTTTCGTAGTTGTTTTGGTTAAAATTGAAAGCAATTCCTCTTTAAAACAAAGAAAAAAGTCTTAATTCTTCGTAGCTTTGCAATATGTCACATCTGGGATAGTGGCACCAGGGGCTGCTCTTGGAGGGCAGCCGGTTCAGATGAAGTTGTCACCTTAACTATTCTGCCCTTAACGGTAGGGAAAGCACCGGATATGAAAACGTTGCTCTATCATCTAAATGTCATACTGATTTTATTTTCAGCTTAGATACTAACCTTTTAGAAACTGCTTGCGGCTGAATCCATATTTCATTTATATTTTATTAATTCACCTCGAACACAGGAATTAGTTGCAGCTCTTCTTGGAGATTCATAAATGCATCTAGCTGCCAGCGTGCAGGGGGTGAGGCAGAAGTGCTCTTCAGAAGTGAGTATCTGCACTGCTATTCCCATTTGGAATTAAGGTGGATTCAAACCCTTCTCCCGTGGTTCCAAGTTAAGATGTCAGTCTTGTGCTTGAGCCTTGAGGACAGCCTTGGAGCTGGCCACAGTTTAGAGGTTTTGCTTCAGCAAACTGTTAATGGCTCTATTTAAAGTGGAAGAATTCTTTTTGAACACTGTTTTGTCATCAGTATTGGACATGGCATAGCGGATTCAGTGTAGTGCTTCAATAAAATTAATCTTGGAGGGGTTTTTTTTTCCTTATATCCCTGTGGATTAAAGTGTTCCTAATGACAATAGTTAATGTCTGCTCGCCAGGGTTGCAAAGCAAATGTCAAAGATTTGCCGAAGACTTCAAACTGGTTTCCTTTGTAATGCAGTGTGAAATGACTTCATGCCCATTGCAGCTTTAACTGCAGGATTGCAAACCCCGGCTCACTCCAGATGCGGAGCTGTAGCGGGAATTCTGGATGCGGAGCTGTAGCGGGAATTCTGGATGCGGAGCTGTAGCGGGAATTCCGGATGCAGGGCTGTAGCGGGTGTTCCGGATGCGGAGCTGTTGCGGATATTCAGCCTCTGTTTTCAGCAAAATACTTTTATGAAGAGAAACCCCCCGTGGTATCGTGCTGCCAATGCACAGATGATAATCGCCTGTTTTTCCCCCTAGATTTTGAATGCTTTCGTTTTGCAGCTGGACCCCAGTGAGTAAAACATCTGGATCCAAAGCAGCCGGTTGGTGGGATGGAGACCATGCTGGTGTGCGAGGTGGGAGAGCTGCTGGGGCTGCTGCTTTCTGTCCTGGCTGCTGGTTGTTTCTCCCGTTGCCATTTAGTAAGCTTTTTGCTGCTGTTTGAGCTCTTACTTTTTGCCTTCAAAACGAGCACCATATCTTTTGAATTTTTATTATTATAATTTGTATTAGATTTTAATGATATTGGTATTGACGTGGCTCAGAAGTCCATAGAGCTTTATGGGGACCGCAGGACGGAGGTTTGGAGATTCCTCAGTCCTTTCCTTCAGTAGAAAACAAGTTTCCTCTAAATAATAACTTTAAAATGGTCCCTTTCTACTCGTTTCTCCCTGTATCCACTTTCTGTTCCCACGTTCTTGGTCTCTGCTGCATTCACAACTCCCCTTTGCCTCCCTTGTTCAGCATCACTGTAAAAGATCTCCTTGGTTTCTTTTCCTCTTCTTCATTACTTGTAACTTTTTCTTAGCAGTGTGGAAATAATTTTTTTTTGCATTTTTTATGCACCAAAATAAACACCACTTCTGGTCACCTGACTTCCCGCCCTGTATTTCCTAGGAAGTCCCAATCTTCCCAAATTTATCCCATGGCTGTTAAATTTTTCCCTCAAGTTTCTGACCGTTATAAAGTCGCATAATTTCTCCTGACAGGCTCAGTGTCCCAAGCTGCATCATACAGCAAAGGTAGGTCATCATTTCTCTTAAATAAAGTACAGTAGAACAAATAATTGTTGCTCTGGAGAGTGGATCTGGATCAGAGCTCTGGGTGCAATAACCACCTGCTCTTTTCTGACTTCGGTTTTGAATGTTTTATTCTTTCAGATACTTGTGCAAAAAACACCTATGTAGCTTTTTTCTGCATAGCGTCTCCCCCTTGCTAACAGGTGGATATAGGTGGATACAGTGATGCTGTGTGGGGCTAGCTCAACATTTGCCTGCGCGGCTCCCTTTTTGCCCATGCACACCCGTAGAAAAGGTTGCTGCTGCTCCCAGCTTCGAAAGAGGTGCAGATAGAGCTGCACTGCAGCTGAATTTGGGTGCAAAATCAAAGTAGCTTTATAATTGCAGTTAGGAAATCAAAATCAGCATCTGGGGTTGGAAGCTGCAGGCAGGAGAGGGGCACTCGGTGTCTTGACATGAGTTTAGGGTATTAGCATGGGAATGACTGTGCCCTGAATAAGGACAGTTAAGTAAATCTCCAAGTCTGTCCCCAAAACAGAGACAGATTGCTTCTGTCAATATGCAGCACTGTTAATATTTTACTCTGCATACGCATGAATATATTTGCGTATATATCATCTGAGATGTCTCAAGTGCTCATATGTAACAGATGCCCCACTTGCCTGCTGTAATCACAGAAATGATGCCCTAGTGTTCTTAAGTCACAGTATTTTCCTCAGTTGCACCTTGGAATTATATGCTGGATATAGGATGCACCTTCTGATGTTCTTCCATAGCTGTTTAAAGCACTTTCTGCATCTGGTGACAATGCATTTACCTGGCCCTGACGAGGACAACGGGAGGTGTCAGGGCCATCCCGTCCTTCCCTGCACACAGAGCGGAGCCCTGCGGATCCCTCCATCAGGCAAGGTGGAAGAAGGGGGGGGTTTCCTGTAGTTTTGTTTCTATTCTTAATTGCTTGTAAGAATAATTTGAGTTTTGGCTCTCCAAAACGAAGGTCAGACTTGAGCTGCAGTCTCTCTTTGTGGAGCTCATTGCAAGAGGATTTCTCCATAAGGAAACTTCATGGCAGCATTTTCCAGCCATGGATTTACAGTCTTGGTGGTTGGGTTGGTTGTTTTCTGCCCCGTACTCTAAATAATTCCCATGCATTTTGTCTGTCTTACTCCCAATGCCCCAGGGTGGGCAGTGCCTGAGCAGTTGGGAATGTGACTGTCACCCCCGGTGTCACCAGACGTGTCCTGGGCCCCGTGGTGCCCATAGGGGTAGAAGCTGCAGCTCTGCCTGTTCTCCTCCTCCCAAAAGAAAACCTCTTGCATTTTCATTACATCATGCTGTCAATCTGGGTATTTTCGGAAATATTTCAAGTTCTACCTCTCCTGCCTCATTTTTGCATTTTTTTCCAAATTAAGATGAATTTTTTTTAGTCCTCCTTCAGTGCTGTGTGGTTTGAAAAATCACACCATTCACCAGACAGCTGCAGCTGAGGGATACTCCAGAAGATGCGGTTCTTAAGGAATCTCATTTCCTTTGCCTTTTCCATATTTATATACGTACGCATAAATATGGACTTTGGGGGATTTAGTGAACTTGATGAAGATGACGTGTGCCATATGGTTGCTGGGACAACTTCCAGCTTCATTAACAGTCCACGAGGCTGGAGGGAGATGAAGTAGCAATTCCTATGTTGAGATGTATCAATCCCTCTATCCGTTAGGAAGCACGTGGAAAATCCTTCTGCTGCAAGGCCCTGCCCTGGCGCTTCCCTGCGCTGTGTGGACTTTCCCATAGCCAGCCACGAAACCAACGTTCATCCTGCTCTGTGGGAACGGGTTAGAGTGAAGCGTAGGTTGCTTGATTCCTGCACAAAGTGAAAATATTAAAATTAATGGGTAAGATCTCGATATTCCTCGGTTTTACTGGCACGGTCTTGGCTGGGAGAGGTGCTTGCAGGTGATGGGCAAAGCCGGGGCGCTGGAGCAGGAGCATCCTGAATCCCTGGCGTGTGGCTCGTTGCGGTGGGAGGTTTTGGAAGGATCTGCATCTCCGGCTGCTCCTCAGCAGCGTTGCTGTCCCCTGACTCGCCCGCAGGCAGCCTGGGGCCGGGTTTGGCCTCTTTTGATGGCAGCAGCAAGGACAACGTTGTAGCTGCAGCCGCAATGACCCTGCACAGGGGGAACGAGCCCCTCCGTGGGAAGCGCTCGACTCTTCCACGAAAACTTCTTGAGCTGCTGCAGAGATCAAGGTGCAGCGGGATGGACTTGCTTAGAAACGGGGGGAATAAAGCAGACCACCTGAATGGCTCTGTGTAAAACTGTGCTGGCTAAATACCAGCCGTGTTGTTTTTCCTTCCCTTTTTAACACTCGTTCCATCACAGACGATGGTTCATACATAGATAGGGTTGTAAAAACCTGCAATAGACTGGGAAATACCTGGTGATTTTAGCCCCGGCCCTTCCCGTTGTCTGTAGGAAGTGGTTCACGGCTGCTCCCATCGAGACACCACGATGGGACACAGCGCTTCATAGTGAAGACCTGTTTTTGGAAAGGGTAGGTCCACATGAGCCACCTCACCAGCAACATTCATCCCGCTGAGCCTTCGAAATCCCCAGCACCTTTGCCCATCCTTTACAAGGTTTGTGTAATAGGAGAACCCTAAACATGGACAGCACAAGGGCAAAAGATGCTCTGCAGGCAGCAAGGAATCAAAGGGGAATGGATTTCCCTCAGTGTATTTGAAGATGCAATGCTAAATATTTGGATGCAGCTTTGCACGGTCATATGAAGTCCCTTCTCCTTGCAGCTCCACTGGTTGATGCGGAGCAGCCTGAGACACTGGTTGCATTCCCGGGTGAGATTTCCATGGCCGGTTTCAAGCAATTCCGTGCAGTGTCTGTAAGCAGCGGTGGAGCTCGTGGTCCTGCGGGTTGCACGTGGTGTGCGGGGCCACTAAAACACAAGAGAAGGCAAGCGAGCTCTTGCATGCAAAGCCGAGCTGCTGCTTCAGCACCTCCCCAGAGAAAGCTGCTGTCAGGCAAAACTCATAAGGGTTTTTTCCTCTGTCCTCCAAATCATTGCGATGCGCTGCAGAAAGCGTCTCCGTGTTTGTGTGCTGCGCTCTGCCCTTGTCCCAACACCAGCAATAAAACCGAGCCTGTGTCCATCCCAACGCTGTTTTGCAAATATTCCCTCTTGCCCATAGGTTATCCAAGCAAGCAGGTCAACTATTGGAAAGAGGGAGCTGCCTTGGAGAGACAGGGAGGGAAAAGGAACAGGGTTTTGCGCAAGAGCCCATACAGGTATCGTGACATCTGGGTGGGCTTAAGGGTTTGTAAGAGCTTATTTTAACAGTTCTGTCAAGCTTGGGTTTTTGCAAGTTGAGCATCTGCTTTGGAGAGCTCCAACCAGCCTCCCATTGGGAAGCCACTTTCCTGCAGCAAAGACATATTGGGAAGCTGCAGCCCAGGAGAGCAGGAGGAGCCAGAGGAGGGAGCCCTGGACAGGGCTGGAAAGGTGAGGGAAGGGCAGAATCACGGGGCTGGAACGCGCCGGGAGCACCACGAGGCACCTGCAGTGATTTGTATTTGTGTGAGATCATCGCCAGCTTTTGTAGGCAGTGGTTATTGGTTTTTTAATATTTTTTAGTTTTTCCCTGCTGCTTTAGAAAGAAAATAACCGATCATTTTTACTATTTTTGCCGCTCACAAAGGCATAAAGCTATCTTTTAGGTTCTTTGATGTATTTTTCCAAATACATTAGCCTGTGCTGTTGCGTTAGAGAAGGCCAACTATGAGCTGCTAATGAGAATTCCTGTATTCCCAGAGACAAACCAGGAGGACTTTCAGCACGAGGATATGTATTTGCATTAAACTCACCTACTTAATATCCCCACATTTTGCACAGGCGTTTGTAAAACCAGCACTCATTCCAAGTAGGATAAGTATCACTTGGAAACTATATTTAATTTTCCGCTCTAGACTTTTGTGTCATTTAGTGTGTCTAGCTGTGCTATTGGTGACTTATGTCATTGCAAACCTGCTGTGACCTTACAAAGCCCGAGCCCCTGCACAGGCTCCCTCCATCCGTCTCTCCAGACAATCTGTTTGGGAATAAAAGCTGGGCATAAAGGAAAACTAACTTTAGCTGCACAGTGGAGCTGGGGGGCGGAAATGATTTTTATGTGTAAAAGCAAGAGTTGAGGCCAACCTTCTTGGGGTACCTGCATGAGTCCGATGCCGTGTGGTCCCTTGAGCTCTGGGTCCAACCTGCCTCGGAAAAATGCTGGGAGGTCTCTGGGCAAAGGTGGCGATGGGAATGGAAATATGGGGGTTAAAATAATTAAACCCAGAGGTTTGGCAGCTCTTGCAGGACGGGTTAATTCCCGGCTGGAGTTTCGGCTCGCTCGACGCCTCTGACGCAGGATGGCCTCAGGACCCTGCAGTGGGATATGGGGAGTTTTCCAGCTCTCCTCGCTCATCTGGGTGCTCAACCTCCCCAGCATGAGCAAAACCACAGGGAGTTGGAGTTTTAAATAATGTTGCAATTTTCTAAAGGCATTTTTATATATATAATAGTAAAAAGGGCTGTGTTTTGGTGCGTGGAAGGGCAGGTGCTGCAGTATCCCAGACCGGTAACGGGCAACAGAGCTGGGGCCTCCCCAACCTCTTGCAAAGCATCTGTGCTGTAATGAGGTTGTCATGCAGAACAAAAAGTGGCGTAAAAGAAAATTAATAAATGTCAAAGTCCATGTGCAAAACCATTCCTCATGCCCCATGTGCTGCCTGACACCCCCCTAATTGTAATTTCCAATTTCAGCTTCTCTGCACGGCCACGGATAGGAACTCATTCAAATGGCAAGGAAGAAATTAAGTCCTAATTTAACAAAAAGAAAGGGCTACAGAGGAATTAGATTAGATGCTTAAATTAAATATAAACCTGTAAAAAGGTTTTCTGAGTGTTCCCAGCATTTCTCCTTGATAACTCTCTGTAGTAATAAAACAAAATGCTACTGAGTGTCTGGCAAAGCACCCCCGGGCAGCATGCTGATGATTTGATAACGTGATTTTTTTGAATAATTCTGCAAATTTCAGGGTTTTGATGTCCCCAGCAGCTTGCAGCAGTGTGGCCACCCAAGGCCATCGCAGGTGGAACCCAAATGCTGGCCAGTGTCACCATGCCCAGCTTGTCCCTTCCCAGCATGGTAGAGATGGCAACTGGGGTAAGGACAGAGGCAAATTATGATTTAAGAATTTCTTTGGGACTTTTCTAAGTAAAAATAGAGGTTTTAAACTCCTTTTCAATTCTGTGGGAGCCAAATATCTTTAATTAGATTTTACTTCATTTTTACTTCATTCTCTGGTAGCATTCTCCTTTTCTCTACTTAGCCCATGATGATTTGGGCTTCTTTAAACAGATAAAATTATGCTGTTGGTCTTTAATAAATAAATAAATAAAAGCAAAGTGCTGAGTGATTTCATGCTAAATAGCAGATGAGGTGTCAGAATTAAAAGCTACTCAAGACAGTGTTTCGGTCTGATGCATTTAGCTAATCTATTTAAGGTTGCATGATGTATCGAAGGCCTGTTAACTTTAATCTTAATTCTGTTTTCTTTTCCCTGTATCCTTTAGCTGGGAAACAGGCTTTAGAATTGCAGCTCTTTTTGCTCGTTCTCTCCATTTTTAAGGTCTCAGGTTACAAAAATCGTGCCTCTTCATGGAACAAACCCCAGCCTCTGCAAAGGTAAAAAGGATTTTTGTTCCTTTTCTTATATTAAGTGGAGAGTGATTGCTCAGTGGTTCCTGGCTCTGCTCCCTCTGTCTCCAGCAGATCCGGGTTTAGACTCAAATTGCTTCAATAATTGAGTAAAAATCCAAATGGCAACTTGTTACTTAAGCCCTTTAAGCCCCTTTCAAGCCCCTATTAAGCAAAATGTCCAGACACTTCAAACAATAGATTTGTTTGAGAAAAAGGAGTTAGAAAAACCCCAGCAAGTGGAGAATGATGCTCTCATTTGTACTGAATGGCTGAATATAAACTCGGTCTTGGGACTAAATTATCTTCCAGTTATTTCCATTAATTTAACTGGAATTGTGCTAAGGCTGAGCATTGCTCTGTCCTGAGAAACTCGCTACTCTCTTTAAAAGCAAAACCCTAAACCAGAGCAAGTGAGCGGAGCCACTCAGTAGATTTGGAGATTTTTTTCTCTCTGTACTGATTTGCTCTATCACCAAAATACATTTTCACCCTGAAAACCTGAGGTGTCTTTTGGCATTGGCAGTCCCTGCTGCAGCAGGTCAATCCTGATTAAAGGGTTATGTTAATAAACATAGAATAATATCTTAGCCACCCAATTTGGATGGGCATTTTTCTTCACCCTCTCGGTGTCTGGAGCTGGAGCAGGTTGGATGCTCCCTGCTGCCGCCGGGCTTTGCAGCTCAGATTGGCATTGAAATAGTTAAAATGTTTTATTTTGCAGGGAAAAATCCCCTGACGGTGGCTGTCCTGACCCCCGTGCCGTCGCGCCCCATCTCCATGGGGCTGTTTCCACTGTCTCCAGCCACAGCCCTGTGAGGCCTACTCGATGGTAGGATATTTTGGGGCGCTACCTTTGTATTTTCAGGGGAAAAATTCAGTGGGAAAACGCGTCCCGCCCTGGGCCGCGGGAGCTGGTCCCTCAGCCCGGACTGGTGCTGGGAGCAGCTCCGATGAATCCCCTTCCTCATCCGCTTCATTTTTCCAATGTGGAGTTTCCCTGAGAGGCGAATGGATCATCTCACCCTCCAGCATCCTCCAAAGACACCGTGAACAGGATTGTCCCCCCGGGACATTCCTCCTCTGATCCCTTTCGGCACAAGGTGATTCCTGCCCTTTCTTCCCATTCTCTCCATCTTAGAGCAGTAATTCCCAAGGGTTTATACTTATTTATCTTGGGTTGGTTGAGCGCAAGCATTTTTCCATGCTGCAACAAGACAGGCATCTAAGGACTGATGTGACAATGGTCAAGCACGATTTCCTGGTCATAAAAACCCACAGAATTCTCTTGTTTTCCACCTATTTTTATTCTGTTGTCACACAGAGGATTATTACATTTTGCCAGAGCGACAACATTGCCGTCCACCCATAATTAGGTTTATGCCCAGCCTGGAGAATCGACAATTATGTCCTTTGCAGGCAGATAATTGTCTGACACAATAACACAGATAAAGCGGCCGAGTGATTAGCCGGGTATTTGCTCCTTTGCTGGATGCAGTGCCAGATCCGGTGGCCTCCGGAGCCCTTGGAACGTGTCCCTGCTGCGCTCCCAAGGGCTTCATCCCTGTTTCCAGGTCCTGCCCTTCCCGGGAGCGCTGCCCGTGCGGAGGTGGCTGCTGCTCTCGACTGATTCTCACTGACGTCTCTGTCTTATTTTGCTCCTCACCGGCTGTTGGGAAGTGGGTTATTATTGTTTTAGGCTTCTGTTTGGAAGTATCAGCTCCAGAACTAATTACGTATGAAATCGGACTGATTTTTTAAACACTTTGAAGTTTTTACAAGCGTGACTTTGAGTAAGAATAATAAGGGAATAGACCAATGTTTCCCTTTACTTTGAAGTCCCTAAAAGCACGTCTAATTACAAAGTGATTAGGACTGAGTCACCAATTGTGTCTTTTCTGAGCGCAGCTCTCAAGCAGTATTAATGTTCTTAAACATAAAATATTTCCTAAACAGGAGCACAGAAGCAGCGAGGTTGGGCTGTCTGTGCAGCCTGAATTTCGCGTTGAGCTCCTTGCGGTGAGTGACAGTGTTACATAAAACATCAAAGCCCTTCTGTGTGCAGTACGGGGGAAAAATAACAGCCCTACCTGCTTAAAAGAGCAAAATCAATGACAGATGATGTTGCTTAGCTGCCAGTTTCAACAACCTTTGCTAGCCTTTTTAAAAATATTCATTTATTTATAAGCTGTGAGATTAATGCCTGAGCTGCTTCAAAAGGAGGGCTTGATGCTACTCTACGGTGAGCAATTGTATTTTTATTTTCATAATGTTCTATCTCAGTTATTAAAAGCTATTGCAGCTGGTGATAAGAGTTACCCGGACCAACAGGTAATTGAATAGGTTTAATGGAGCCTTGATTCTTAAAATACTTGCTCGGAATGATAACGTGCAAAGTTAAATAGATGATGGATGAGCTAGATTAAATGGAACAGAATTCTAATCTGCCTTACATAATATAAGAGACATTAGTGTAATTCCAAAACACCTTGAGTTAAAGGCTATGAATGTCACAGTGAAGGAGAACATGGGTCCCAGCAGGAAATGCCGTGTTTCATGTCCAGAAGTAGTTTTAGGTAAAACAGAGGCCCTAGAAGAAGCTGAATCTGGAAGTTTAAGGCTTGAACGCATCTACAGGAAGGTACATGTTGGTGCCAGCTTGGTCGCAGGCACCGAAGGGCTTTAGTTGTGGAAATGTTCCTGAGAGCATCCAGCAAACGCTCATTGGGTTGAACATCTCTGCTCGCTGAGTCAGTTCCCTCCTGTACAGGATCATCGATGGAATGTGGACTATGATCCTCAGCGTTGCTGTTGTCCCTGAGTTCCCTCAAAAACACTGTGTGGGGAGAGGGCAGCAGGGACAAGGTAGCCTTGTCCCAACACCAAGTCACACAAAGGCCCTTGGTGCCGGTTTGTTGAGAATGATGCCAGATTGGTGAACCCAACAGCGCTTCGCAACTGCTTTCCAGGGACACTCGAAGGGCATTTAGGGATGTAAACACTGAACAGATGTTAGTTCAGGCTGGCTCCATCTGTACAAGCCCAGGCAAGGCCAAGCCTGCATCAGTGGCCACCTCCCTCCTCGAAGGAAGCAAGCGTAGCTCAATTTGCAATGCTGGCTTGGGCATGCTCGTCTCATGCCGTTACCCTCCTCACGCTGGACAGCGGGTGAATGTTTTGTAGACGAATTAGAGCAATTTCCAGAGTAACATGGTTTTAGAAAGGCATTCCGGTTCTTTTAGCAGTGCAGGAGAAAACAGTGTCAAAATAATAATGTTAGATGACACAGAAGGTGATGTCCCACCTCCTGTCTGCATGGCTGTGGCTGGAGGACAGGAAGTCGACCCGAGTCCTTTTTGGGTGAGTGGATGGCTTTTTATTTGCTGCACTTTCCTCCAAGGAATCAAAAAGGTCTCTATTTTCCTCTGCAGGAAATTGGTGTTTTCTGAGCAGGAAGGTGAAGTCATGACCTTGAGAAGTTTAAATATTGCAGGAGGCCACGTTAAGGTAGGTAATTTCTCTAAATGCTCACTCAATACTTTGTCTTAAGCAATCCCATTTTGTGTGAGATGGATCTTCAGCAGCGAAGTGAAGACCTGCTGCTTGTTCTCCCTCCCAAGACAGCTTTTCTGCTCATCCAAACAGGCATTCGCATTCGTGCGAAGCTGGGGGTGCTTTTTTCTGCCCACCTTGTTAGGGATTCAGTTCAGAGCCATCCTGCTTCTGCACTGAGTAATCTAGATCAAGAAAAAGGCTGTTTTCAGCCGCCAGACTGGAATGATAAACAAGTCTCATCAGACATTTTTCAGGGTCATGGGTTAATAAGACCATAAATCTAAGGGTAATTTCCCTGAGAGCCACAATGAAGTCATAGGCTTGAGTATGAAATGTCAGCTTGATTGCTCCAACATTATTTATCTGAGAAGAGGAGTTATAGGTAATTTGTGAATTGTGCAAAAACATTAACTCATGCATAATAATCTTTATGGAGCTTGTTTACATCTTTTTTTTTTTCCTGTGTATAATTAGTAAAACATATGATCTAAGTTGTTCTCCTCACCCTCAGCCCTGTTTTGGCTGGTTGACATCGTGTAGCCGGTGTTGCCAGGAGCTCTACCGAATAATGTTTTCTGATAGATTTAGTGTGCGATATCTGTGCACAGCAGCAGGATCCTGCAGATTTATGACATAAAGACTGAGACTATCATAAACAGCAAGATCTGCTGGAATTTAAAGCGGTGCTTCCAGTGCTGGCATTTCCTCGGTGTCACACATGTGTCATCCACCGGGTCTCCTGTCACTGCCTGTCACTGCACGACTGATTGTGCCCCAGTCTTGAGATTAGACTTCCTCACTGGAGGTGCAGAAGGAATAATTTTAATTCAATTAGGTGTTACTGGCTGGACAGCTAATAGCATTTTGCACGCCTACGCAGATTATTATTAACATCTTCATGAGCTCAGTTACTGACACTTGGATACAGAAAATCAGTCCTTTTTTTATAGCTTTGGCATCAGTTTGCAGCATCTGGCTGAATTAGAAACAGCAGTAGATGTTATTTAACATCTTTCTGCACAATCTGCAGGAAACTCAGCCTCATTTATGTGGCTGTAGTTATGATGTTAACTCTGAGGCTGATCAAATGCTTGTTGCTAATTAGGCTTTGGTGAACTTTTACCTTTTTTTTTGTTCCCCCCTGTTTTCAAGCCAATCCTGATTCATGCAGAGGTAATAAGTTCCTGAGAAATTGTCCATGCAGCCTGTTCCAGCAGGTGACTTACTTGCAAGTAGTTCACCTCAGCTAGTTGCCTCTCCCCTATTCACTCTTCATCATATTGCAATGGGCAATTTGCTTACTAATTATGTTGTTTGCTCCCTTCTTGGATTTATGTGTGTCTTTCAACGGGAAAAATCAAGCAGGACTGAACAACCTGGGTGGCCGGGCTCTTTGCCCTCTCCGTGAGCACTTTTGGTCGGGCTCTTCCATATGCTGCAAGGGAAATGGTCAAGTACTTTTGAGTTTTCACCCTGCCACGCTCTCTGCTTTGGTGCTGACATCTTCAAATGAAGCTGACTCATTAGCACAGCTGAGCTAGGCTCTCATTTTCCCAAATCAAAAGCCCTTTCTAGCTCTGCAGCAGCTCTGATCTGAGCAGAAGGTGGATCTGATGAAGCTTGCGAGAACGGCTCTGCTCACGCGCCGCAGCTTCACACCTGTGTGAGCAGAGAAATTGCTCTGCCTTTCCTACCAACAAGGTCCTTGCAGGTGGTCATCGAGCCCAGCATGGAGCTCTTTATGAAGTGGAGTCTCATCTAAAGGCTTTTGGTTGCGGATCTTTCTGGTCCCACCGGGTCCTGCTGCAGGACCTGCAGCTCTGCTTCAGCAGCGGGTGTCCTGGATGGAGTTTTGCCAGGGAGGTGCAGCTCGGATAGGGATGCTCTGCTGCAGGAAAGTCTCCTGTGACCAACCGGGCAGTGAGGAGCTGTTGGAGCATGTGTCTGTTTGGGCAGATGCCTTTGGAAAGGCGAGGGACCGTGCTGCTCCTTCCCGGAAAGGCACAGCTCCTGCCCAGCACAGTGTTTCAGGAGATGCCGGGCTCTTTCTTGGGGGATATTTATCTATTCAAGTGTTTTTTCTCTTCAGTGCATATTCCAGATGTAGTAAGAGAGAAATACAGGGCCCAATGAGGGAGAATACCCTTCTCTGGCATTTCCCTTGTCTGTGGGATGTTCCTGAGCTGCTCCTGTGCACAGAACAGCCAAAAACCCCTCATCAGGAAGGCCCTGGCCAGGCCCTTGGGATTGTAGCAGAGCCCATCCCTAAAGGAGCAATTTCCAGGGGTCTCAGCTGCAGCCTCCAGCTCCGCAGTCCTCCGCTGGCCTCCTCTCAGCTGAGACCTCAAAGTGTCCAACCAGGACCAGCTTTCTCCTGGTTTCCCTCATTGGCATGCAATTTATACCTTGTTTTGTTTTGTGTTTTGGAACTTTGCTTGAAATTAAATTTCAACCCAGTACTCTTTCCAGGGTGACTCTGAACTCATTTGAAGCGAATTGAGGCTGAGCCTGATTTCGTGGGTGCAAAGATGTTGCTCAGGTTCTCTCCCTCTGGTTTCTGCACTGATGTGGGGAGGTTTCACAATCATGCTTCTTTGGGGTGACCAAAAAACACCCCCAAAACCTCTTCCTTGGCTGACGGCCTCCATGGGCTTTTCTGCTGTCATTTCTTCCCCTTCGATACCTTCCAACACGTTTTGAAACCATGAAACGGGGCCAGGCAGTGCCTGCAACCCTCATCAGTGTGATTCTGGGGCCAAGGTGCAAAAAGTGGAGAAGTGACCCCAAATTGCTCTGTTCTTGTGCTGAGTTGTACAGCAGTCATGCAGACATGCCTTAGTATTGGGATACGAATCCTCATATTGCAGGATAAAATCAGATGTCAGCTTTGAAGTCTGTGTAAGAGCAAGGAAACATGAGTTTAAAAATACTTTTATTCCCTTCATTCCAATCTGCTTTTCAAAGAGAATGAGGCCTCCGACTTAAATTCTAGCAAATCTGGATGTTTCCCTGCAGCGTGAAGCACTCCTGCCTTCTCCCATGCGCCTTGCTGGAAACGTTTTCTCATGGAGCATCTTTGCCATAAAAGAGCTTTTTATCAGGCACCCAGCAGTGTGAAACAGAGATATGCAGAAATTGGCAGCTCTTCGCAAGAGGTACTGCAGCCTATGGAGTTATCTCTTAATCTCTGCCTCCCCAGGCAATACTTTCATGAACTTAAAAAAAAAAAAAAAAAAAAAAGCCCCGAAACCTGCAAAAAATAAATAATAATAAATAATATCACCTCTATGCAAAATCTTTCTGTTTAAAAAGGCAAGCAAACAAACAAGAAAGTCTTACAAAGAGACCGTCTTTCCTTTTGTCCTCCAAAATCTGGCGCTCTCCTCTTGATACGAGGGTATAAATGAGCAAACTGTATTATAATCAAAATGCTTAGAGATAATGACTGTTTTGGTAACTGTATTTAGCGACAGTGTCGACTGGCCCTCTGTTAATAATAGGTCTGTTTTCATTTTGGAGGGAGTATAATAAAGCTACAGCAAGGCAGAGCAGATAGCACTGGTTTCCCCTTCAATGGAAGCAGAGAGTGAAATTGGGTCTTTTATGGCACCTAATCAATGATAAATCACTGAATAACATGTAAATACAAAAAATCCTAGGAACGGGCTTCTGTGGGGCTGCACGTGCCTCAAACCACCTGGTGAGACTTTATCAGGATGCCAGGTGTAATACAGTGGCATTTCCACTTAATTTTATGTGTTGGGGTCTTGCATCGTCAAGCAGGAAGGGATGAAGTTTTGCTGTCTCATTTGGCTTTGCATTGCCCCTTTCTCTGTTAATTTGGGCATTAACAATTGCGGTTAAAAAGACCAAATTTTTGAAAAAATGATGTTTCATACTTTCCACAACAACTTTTGGACTTTTTTAAGATGAATATTGAGATTATTTAGTCAGGTCTATGGCTGGGTAGAAATCCTAATTTATATCGTAAAAATAGGTTAAAAAGAAGGCAGGACTCTTTCCAATCCTGCAAGTTGAAAGTAATGTTTCAATCTCTGCTTTTTTTCTGAAATAATTATTTTAATTTTTAAAGCTCTAGGCAATAGCAATGATATCTTCATATTCAAAAATGAAGGATTTGGTTTCAGCTGGAGACTGGATTCTTTTTCCTTGTGAATAGCATCCTGTCATTAAGAGCAGGGTCTTCCCAGTGACTGTAACACTGCAAAATGAGGTGAATGAACCCCAGACCAGAGCGTTGGAGGGTGTTTCTGCTCTCCCTTTCTTCCTCGGTGAATTATCTGAAGATCACAAGTGCTCTTAATATTAAAAGGACTTTTCTTTTAATATGTTTTTAAATATTTTTAATATTTTTGCTATTACATTTTAATTCTTAAAATATTTTTAAGGCGGGCGGGAGCCTTTCTCAACAACAGTGAGGGAGAGGCTTGACTGAGGCTGGAAAACGTTTACTCTTGCAGCAAAATGATTAAAATCATCTCTCCATCCATAATACATTATAAGAGCCTGGGAGAGTGCAGGTAGCCTCCTGAGACAGCAAAAGAAATCTTTAATAATGAAATACTTCACCTGCAACAGCAGAGCGTTGTTGAAATTATTGGGGCTTGGAAGAGTAATTCCCGAGTTGAGCTATTCCCGGGAAAGAGCTATTTTATACCCAAATGAATGTTGGACCAGCCTGAAAATGCGTCTTGCCTCCTTGGATATACATGTGCCATCCTGGACACCAATGTGGGAAAGGGAATGGCTTTGGGGCTGGACTTAAGGGTATTTTGGTGTCTCTGGTTTCACACGGGAGCTTTTGAAAGTTCATTAAATGTTCCATTCCCAGCCCCTCTTTCTCTCCCGCTATCTCATGGTCGCTCCTTGTCTGTTCTCCTTTCTTTCATTAGCACTTTATATCATTTGACACCTCATCAGGATGATGGCCTGTTTACTGTATGCAAATAATTCCTGAATTATGCATGAATAATTATGAATTTGCGCATTGGTTTCCTGAACTGGCGTCTTGCCATGGAAAATCAGCTTCCCTTGAACGTGAGCACAGAAACGTTGTCGACACAGTCAAATTAAGTGGAAGGGAGAGCTCACCTTGAAGAGAACACTAGGAGAGTCGAGTAAGGCTGGAGCTTGGGCCATGTGGCCACGATCCAAGCCCTGTGGGGCTGGTTTTCTAGGACTGGTTTTCTTCCCATTACATGCTAAAAACAAGTCCAAATCAGGCGTTGAACCTCTTTGAATTTCCCCACGTTTTCTGTTTCTGCATGCCTTTGGATCACAATTCCAGCCTTGCTTCCTTGGGCTGGGGTGAACACGCCAGGTCCCACCCTAGCAGGACTGCTGATAAATCCATCTTAATAATGGCAAGCAGGAGGACTCTTCTTTTGACCGGGCTACTTATTAAGACTGCATTAATACAGAGGTTGTGCCCTATACGAATTAAGTTGAAATGGGATATTTAAATTTTACTTCTCTGCCGTTATAATCTTTTGCAGAATTGACTTCAGCTTACCAGTCTGCCTCTAATGAGATGAAATGACTTGCTTGAAAGAAGATTTCAAAAGCCGAAAGCACCTTTTTTCTTCCTACAAAGCGCCGACCTGGGGTGCCATCGTGCTCCCCGCTTTGACATCCTTGCCTTAAGAAGTTTTCCTGTGAAAAAGCCTGTTGCTGACTTGCTCTGTAAAGAAGATCTAAGCTGAAAGTGGTAGCAGCCCTTTCACAAGGAAGAATATCGAGGACAAGAGAGGTCTTTTTTCCTTTCTAGTGTTTCTCCCAGACGCCGTGGCATGTGTTTTCAGGAGGACTGAAAACAGCAATACTCCTTCTATCTTTCTTTCTAGCTTAGGCATAGGAAAACCCTTCAAGAACTGTTCTCTGCTGGCAATATGTGCTAATTCTGGTTTGCTCTGATCCTCCGATACCCCTGCTAGTAAGCTCTTTGCTATGTTTTCATGTAATAGTTGTCATTGCATAGAAATGTGACGTGTCGTTGCATACGGGTTCCCGTCACTCTTTTCTCTTTGAATTTCCTTCCAGGATAGAGCTGCTGATGACAACCTACCTCCGTACATGTAAGCAAATCTTAAAATCTGCATTGGAATATTGGTAATACTGTGTTCTGCCTGTGCTGCTTGGCAAAGGTTAAAATAACTTGCGTTGTGTTATTTGAACTATTTAGTATGTGCAGGGCAAAGGCGTATTGGGTATCCTGGACCTGCAGCATCCTTGGCTCTGCTCGAGGCTTGGTGAGTGCTGGATCCGAGTCTACTTTCCAATGTGATTTGTTTAAACTCTTGACTGCAGGGAGCAAAAGGCTGATATTCTCACAAATGTCAGCAGGAGGAAAAAAAGTCCTTTTTCTTAAAATCAATGAAATCTGATTGCTAGACGCATTATTCTTGCCTGAGGACTGTCATTCATCAGCAACAGATATCACTGAAGTCACTTCTGTTTTTTTTCTGTTAAAAAGAGAACTAGTAAGAAATCAGAAGAGTTTTATTAGTTTTTAGGGTGAATCTGCTTTCTTAGCAGATGAAGACATTACTTAGTGCATTTTCAAGGGACTGTAAAGCCAGTGGCAGCTGGAAGAGGTCGCATGGTGCAGCTTGCTCCATGCAACACGTGCCAGAGCTGGATCTACATGAATCCCAGCAAATCCCCATCTACAGCTGAAGCTGTGGGAGAACTTAATGACTAATTCTGCAGGGTCAACACAGATAACCTTCCTATACTGCATTTTGCTGGTCTGTTGTGGCTTTTCCTTCAAATACAAGGAGCTGAGTAACTCTGGAGCACTGCTTCTGGTTTTGCTCCCTTTTCAACCATGCTCCTGTGCTGTGATGCAGGGTATGGACTGTGGGGAGAGAAGAGGATCTGAGGTTCCCACTATCCGGAGCAACCAATGCAGGTGCTGAGCAGGATCCTTTTCCAGGCACAGCTTGCTGCAACGCCGCTTTTCCACCGTTAAACACCAACCAAACTGGGGTTTAATTGGTAAGAAAATTAGCAAACAACATCCTAGATCTTCTATCATCCTCTTGGTAGGAGGGCAAACAGGGATGTGAAGTTTGCAGACATCTGAGAGTTTCTTTTTCCTTTTTTTTTTTTTAGGCTGAACATGGTGTTTGGGGGACTCTGCTGGTGCTCGTTCTGTCTCTTTTTTTTATTTTCTCTCTTTTTCATCTGCTTTCCATGTTTTTCTTACTGTGATAATGAAGGTAAAAGATAAACACTGCAGCCAGCAATGCCGCTCCAATAAAGCTGCAGTTAAAATAGCAAAGAGAATGCAAATTAAATACCATAATCATTTAGAAGCTGTAGTTTCTATTAAATATAAGCACTTTCTATCTTGGCTTTAGAACGTGGGTGGATTCTATTAAATTTAATTGTTTTCCCAGTGGATTGCAGGGTAAAGGTGTTTCACAAATTTGTAGCTAGCAGAGAGGACAATTTCTTTTTAAAATTGCACAGAAAAGATGCAGTCGTTAAATATATGTACAATAAAGATGTGCTATTATTGATAGAGCTTTTCTGTCCTCTTTTCAAGTCTACTTTCTTTTGACATTGCAGTTCCCTAAGAGCTCCCACAATGAGTCTTTCAGAAATATTAAGTATATGAACACCGGGCAAGCTCATTCCTTAATGCTTTGCTCCTCTCTAGTCCTGGCTCTGTCGAACAAACTTTGTCTCCCACTTGTGACCTTGCAACAGTTGTGGAAACCGTCCTGGGAAACCATCCTGGTGCATCTCCAGGTGCTGTGCTCGAAACAGAACCTTATGCTCAAACCTTCCTGTAGACTTGGCCTTCAGGGACCACTTCAGTGACCAGCCAGTGAAGCCAGCAGCAAAATGCCATGGCTTGCAGGGACACAGAACTGAGCTGCTCTCACAACTTTCTTAATGAGGGGTGACTTTAGCACGTGGTGGTGTTGTGAAACCCCCCAGGCGCTCCTTGGCTCTGGTTGGACCATCCTTTCTTGGGGATGTCTTGCTGTCACTGTTTTCTGCTGCATTCCACCAAGCACGGACAAGAGACAAATGTAGATGAGAAGCAAATTACTGCTCAAATTCCTTCATTCCATATAGGCAAAAGAGTGACAGGGCCGGAGATTTTTTTTTTCTATTTTATGGTGAAAATGGGGTGAGAAAAGAGATGCTGGGGACTGTTGGTGGTAAGCCTCACTGTGTATGCAAAGACTGCAGAAGAGCTGCTAGTGTTTCTTCCAAGGTTAATGTAACTGATTTTGTTTTGTTGGTTAAGTGATTATTTCCAGAGGCATTAGTTATAATCCAGAATTTTCATCTTTGATGGTCTTTGTACAAATCTTTCATATGACCATCCAGGCAAATGATCTGAATAGCTCAGCACTTTTTACTGAGGGTTTTATTGCAAATCAAACCCACTGTGTATCTTCATGTGAAGGGGAAAACACTTTTTGCTTTGAAAGTGCTAATTCACTGGAAATTAAATGTTTTACAGAGCTTTTGGAAAGACACATGACCCGTCCTGGAGAGGCCTGGCTTGCACGTGTCCTTGTAAACATCTGTTGCAGGTAGCAGAGGGCAAATTCTGCAAGCCTCATACTGAAAAATCCCTCCCTGAGCCCTTGTGTGTGCACAAACGTGACTTGCCACATGCAGGGAGCACAAAACAGGAGCTAGGAGAAAAGAAAACCATGCTGCATGGGGAAGCACGTCTCAAGGAGCTCCTCTTGTATTGGAAGCCCGCTTAGCTGGAGCTCAGCTGGAGCATCCTGCAAAAATCCAGTCATCTTTATGCTATGGGCCAGGAAAATATATTTAAAGCAAGACATTCTCCTGAGTTTTAAGTCAGCCAAAATATTTTTAAGTCTCACCAGGAGACTTAATTTGCCTGAGTGGGTTGTGCTGCTCTGTGCTGCACAGCACCCGGTGATGTCTGAGCTTGTAGCTCCTATGTGAAGCTCGGAACAGCTCCCAGGTCTTCTTTTTGGGTACCTGGCTCCATCCAGTGTGATGGGAGCTGTGCACACAGCCCAGGGAGACAGATGTGTGCCCAGCACATGGGTCTGGGCTACAATAAGCCCAGAGGCTCTTGGAAAATAATTTGCTGTGGGCTGCATGACCAAGATGTTGTGCACTCAGGCCTAAGGTGCATTTTAGATACTCAGGTGCTTCGGACCCTCTTTTTCATGAGAAGAAAATCATTCTCCCCTGTCTTAGGCTTGCTAATGAATGGGTGCTTCAGTGTGGGTATCTGCATTACTGTGCAGCCCTCATTGCTGCCCGCAGCATCCTCGGCACGGCTCCGAGGCTGGGTCAACTGGCAAACCTGGTGCCCCTTCCCTTACTTGAGATCACAGGCTTAGAATTAATCAGCATTTTGGGTGGGCTGAGTAATATCATTGCCCTTGGCACAAGGGCTGCACCAAGCAGAGCCAACTCAAGAAGTGCTTGTGTGGCTGGAGGCTTCTCTTTCTGCTGGATTTTCCTATTCAGCAGCCAGGGATAGGGGTGAGGAGCATCATTTTCAATGGAAAAGATTATCCAGACTCGAGAAAGAAGCTTTAGGGAAAGGTACCTGCTTGGGACTGGTTTGCTTTCAAAGGCGCTTCCCATAAATAGCAGCTTCTTGGATCCAGGCATGGGAATGCTTTCCATATCCTTGTCAAAGAACACATGAGCTGAAGCCCTGCAAGCTCTACTCCCTGGCCTTACCTACCTAATATTTTATAAGAAGCAAAGTTTTCCCTGAATCTTTCTGTCTGCTTGTGCACATGAATAAGATATTGCATTTGACCTATCAATTTATCAAGACATGGTCCTAGGGGTCCTTAGACCCCTATGCAGGTGGGAGGACGTGCTGAAGCAAAGCAAAATATTTCCAAATGTTTCCAGAGAGTGCCGTGCTGCTGCTCTTTTCTTTATAGAACATATATATTTTTATGCGTGCATTTATTTTGACTGTTCTGGGATATCTACCTAAACAAAGTTGTAATACAGAAGAGTAAACTATGGAAGCTGTGTTCCGTGCAAGCCTTAGTGGCAACTTGCAGCTTTCCTTTGGACTAGCTAATTCAGGTGACATAAAACTCTCCTAATTATACCAGCAATACAAAACCTAATCCATAATTGTGCCTGTAGGTCCTCTTCTATAATGGATGTTTTTTTGAGACTTTGAACTGATTTTTGTTACTTGACATTGAATTCTTATGTGGTGAATATGTATTGCAGATGACTTTTCTTGCTGAATGTGAATATATAGGATGTCATCACAGTGTCCTTGGTCTTTGTTAGTAAATTTAAAGATGATTTCATTTATATTTATACATATTCCACATCAGTTACCTGATATACACAATATGGTGTTTTTCAAAGCCTGTCGTATTGTAATACCAAGGGTTCTCTAAAGGAAGGTGGCTTTAGGGAAATTGGAGGAATCAGTCCAGGTTTAAAAAAATACATCCTGTGAGATGATTAATCTTTCCAAAACAGAATTGTGACCCTAGCGTGCCTACATTACTATTGATTTTGTGGGGAAAAGCATACATTTTTATTAGTTTTTTTAATTTTATTTAGCCTTTGCTCTCAGATCCCTCAATAGCACAACTAGTTATATGGACACTTTATGGTCATATAATAAATAGCCTTCACAATTTAATTAAAAAGTCAAGTAGAAGAGCTGTTTATCAAGCCAGATGAATAAAGATCCTGCCATTTTTAATGTAATAAATCAGAATAAAGACTGTCAGTTTAATCTTCCCTGTCTTCAACTGATGTACCCATGACCCATCCCTGTATCGGTGTGTGCACTTGAGGGTTCAGACTGGGCTCAGGAGCTGCGCTTAGTCCAGGCTGCATTTCTATTTTATCCTGTGTTCAGCTGTGGATCATCCATCCTACTTATTCCTAGGGTCTTCCTAAGCTGGATCATGTGTAGCAGCAGGTAACGAGCAAAGCAAACCCATACTCTCATTTTCAGTGACTATTGCTCAGTTCCAGTTAAAAAAAGGCAACATTTCTTTTAACAGAATAAAAGCAAAGTTTGTAAATTTAACACAAATTGGAATTTTAATTTTAAAAAATAGAAATTGTGATTTTATCCATGTGATAGCAACATTTAAATGCATGTATGGAATATTTCTTGTCAAAAAACAGTAGTTTTTCTTGTCTCAGACTGGAAGAGTGTGACCTTCCATTTGAAAACCCTGGCATCGTCCCTTGTCCTTGAGACAACTGCATCCAGATGAGATTCCAAAACACACTATGTATGTTCCAAAACACCTGTAGGGACCTGTAGGGGCAGATCAAGGACATCTGTGCCATAGATGCTCCTGTCCTGCTAGCAGTGCTGCAATGAACTGTGAATTGTGCGAGAGGTGCCCAATTCCCTGCAAGCCTGATTGCTAGAAAAATCAGTAGGTGAGGCAGCAGACGTGCAGGGAATTGAAATTCGCTTCAAATGAAGGCTCAGTGCGTGTTTGTTCAGCAGATTGTTTAGTCTTTAATCACGGTTAAATCTTTTAGTTAGATAATTGTTCTACCAGCTGATAATTTGAATTGTATTGGAGAACAATATGCTAAAATGTCTTCAGCAAGAAGCAGCAAAGGAGATGAGTTTGGGATTCCTTTCGGTTCATTTCTTGTGCATAAAGATGTCAGATTTTGTGTTCCCTGACTAATACGGTTGCAGGGCATGCATTTTTCCTTCCAAACACTGATTCCCAACACACCCTGCCTGTGGCAGCCCCCCGGGAAGGCAGTGCTCGCTGCTGAAGGTGCAGAGCTCAGTGCAGGGTGCCCTTGGTTCCGATATGCAGTTGCATTTCCAGCTGCACAGCAGGATCTGGGTCAGGCCACCTAGCAAGGACATGCCTGAATTTTTCCATTTGCAAACTTGCAAGGTCTGGGATTTGCATTTCCTTTAGTGGTCAAGGTGCTTAGTAGTTCTGAAGTTCTTTAAGTAAAATTGCATATTATTTTTTTCAAGGAGGCTGAATTTAAGCTGTGCTTTGCTGCAGTTTCTTCATTGTATAGAATCACGCTATGTTTTTAGTTAAGAACATCACAAGTGCAGTGGTTATTGCCTTGTCCGTTCCTTTGGACAGGGGCACCTGCACAGGGCTGCGTGTTGCTCCATGCATTATCCAGTGTCAGCAGGGAGCTGCTAGTAATGAGATTTACTCAGGAAAAAGTATCTAAAAAGCCTTCTTAGTCCCTTTTTAACTTGTGGGAAGAAAAAACAGTAACTTTTGGAGACATGGACAAAGAAGCACACGAAGACGTGGGCAGAGGCTTTAGTCCTGCTTTCCAAAGGCTCTGAGGCAAGACACACGTCTCAGTTCTCATCCTGTTTGAAAATTAAGACATGTTTTTTTCTCACCTGTGCAAAAAGCATCTCAGTCAGTGGCTGTATTTCTTCCTGTTTTATTACTCAGCCTGTATGAAAGCTTGCTAAGAACCTAGTAATGAAGTGGAAAACTTGAACTTGACCTTGGCAGCGCTTTTGTCAGATGTGAAACTTGTAAATGGGTATCTGCATTTCCATTAGTTTACTGTCCAAACTGTACATGGGTGTCCAAGACTGGCTTTGCAAGGAAAATAATTCTGTGCAAAATGGCCTATCACTGAATTTGACCCTGCTCCTAGCAGGCATTGGGCTAGAGAACTTCAGAAATACTTCTTAATCTAAACTATTAGTAGAATTTCCTTATAATAGTTTCAGATAATAGAAATAGAAGTTTCAGATAATAGTGATTAGACATGTATGAACGCCAAGTGAACACAACCTTAGCATAGCTCATGACAACCTCATTCTTCCTCGTCTCAGGAAAGATATTAAAAGCTTGTGCACATTTTGTGTAGACAAAAGTCTATGTACAACACTCATCTACACGGAGGTCTAAAATCCAGTTTCTGCTCTTTGTAATTGCAGACAAATTTCCTCCCCCAAAACGCTGTTCTGCTTTTCCTTGTGTTTTTGATCTGCGCTCAAATCAACTAATGAGAGAGAGAGAGTTTTAAGAAAAAAAAAGTATGTGACAGATCACGAACCTGGTAACGAATACAAGATTACCCATTGCCTATGGCTGTGTATGCTTGCTTCCAGCTGGCAGCAGCTGGGATTCTGCAATGGAGTTTTTTTACCACCCTGGCAAATAAAACAAAGTCTGATGCATGTCTGAGATGAAAGGGAAGCGCCCTCCGTAGATAAGCTGCTCACTTTCCATGTTGGCCCTTTCCAGCAGGGAATATTCAATTAAATGTGCAAGTCCCTGACTTGCTTCTGCAGCACCACATGGGTGATTTAAGGGGTTCAGCAGAGCTAGGGAGGGAATCAGACCAAGAGGGTTTCTCTTTACACAGCAACTCTGGAATCAGCTCAAAGTTAGTGGGTATTTTATGTCTTTTTGTAGCCCATCTAAGTCCACATTCTTCCTCTTATCTCGGCTTTCCGTGTCTCATCTATTGCTTAATTGTGGGTTTAATAGTTGATGTTTACCTGAAAGTTGATGGAAAAAAAGTGAAGTCTCCTCTGGTTTGCACTTGGTTGGATGGTCTATTTGCAGTCTCTCCAGTACCATCACTTAATGGGCAATGGGTTCTTGCTCACTCATTCCTGTTTGGCAGGGAAAGGGGAGCAGGAAGGCGGATGAGAACAAAACATCAAGTTAGATTAACTGGAAGATTAAAGCTCTTAAAGAACTGCTGACACTGTTTGTTCTTATGCACATGGTAAATATTAGAAAATACATGTGCAGATTAAAAGAAACCAGATGAGAGTAGCAAGGGCAGAAAAAAAAAGGCAAAGGAAGCAGCTTCACAACCCTTATTGCAGAAAATATCATGGGTGAATGAAAAAAAAAGACTGGGTTAGTTTGAGGTAAAGGAAAAAAATATCTGGGTTAGTTCATGGTAAATGTTGGCAGCCAGGACCTTGAGGCTCTGCCCCAGGTACCAAGTTGTTCAATACCAATTTCAATCATTTGAGTAGAGAGTAACGTAGCTGCCATGTAGACAGTGCTGAGAGTCAGGAGGGGCCCTTGGGATATTCGAAGAGAGATTTTGAAATGACATGAACTGCAGTGAAATGAGTGCCTATAGGTGTGGAGCAGCACAGATTGAACAGCCAAGGCAAGACGTTCCCTGTGTTGTGGAGGCCCAAACTGCCATGTCTTCTCCTTGGGCTCTGCAGGTCGATCTCTTCTCACCATAGCAGAAAACAAAAGGTAACTTTCCTCCAAACCAGGGCAGGGTATCTGCAGCTGTGGAGGATGAGGAAAGAGCGCAGATAATGAAAAACTCTCGAACTTATTTTGGATTCCCTATGGTCGTGTTTTGCACTTAATGCTCTGCTCCCTTTTTCCCGCTTTGTGAATATTGCACAAATTTTTAAACTTTCAAGGTTTAAAAATTGCACACCATTTTCTTCTCTAAACACAGGAAGCTGCTGAGCTGAATTTCAGCTATTAAGCAAAAGCAGCCTAAATAGATGATCATTGCTATGTCAGGCAGCAAGTGTGCACCCAACCATGCAACCCTGAAAGGGGAAAATTATTTCTGTTTCATACAGAGTTGATTGAAATATTTAGTGGGTTTTTCATTCATGCTTTATTACGGATACTCGCAAGCTCCTCTAGGTAAGAAGACAGCACGAATGTCCCTCCTGATGCCAAGTTCAGGATGGCCCCATTAAGCACTTGTTAGTGTGTGTGATGTGCAGCAGGTGCTGAGCTTGTGGGCTGGAGGTCCAGGCATCTGCATGGGCTATGCAGAGCCCTGCGAGCATCTGGCCATCGTGGCAGCCCTGGGCATTTTCTTGTTTTATCAGGAATATGTTGGATTAGTGCAACCCAAAGGAGAGCTCCACATGGGAAAGAAATTGAGCAGTTTGCTGTGGTACAGGATTATGCTAGGCTGCTCGGTCCGCATCCTCTTTCCTATTACACTGAGCATGAAATTGTCTCCATGGCCTGGGAAACAGTGACGGACCTGATGAGGTCTAAATCAGTGCTTGAACATGTCAAAATGCAGATCTTGGGATTTTTGGCATGTGTGGA
Source organism: Tinamus guttatus (assembly GCF_059628265.1). Classification (NCBI taxonomy): domain Eukaryota; kingdom Metazoa; phylum Chordata; class Aves; order Tinamiformes; family Tinamidae; genus Tinamus; species Tinamus guttatus. Next base: position 977,766 of record NW_028289621.1, read on the forward strand.
GCTGGAGCACTGCATGTTCCTGCTGTTCTCAGGCCAGGGAGTGGGAATTGTGCGGCCGACACACCAGGCAGGAGGATATTTGGGATGTCTGGGGTGTTTCCTGGCTTTCCTGCCCAGCCTCTCTGGGCTGCACATCCCAAAGCCCAGGCGGTCAGGAATTGTCCATGGAAATCCAAGGCAGTAGGTCTCTCCAACTGCTGTAATTATGGACTTGAAAGAGCATCCAGAGGCTCCATCCCTCCCCATGGCTCACACTGGAGCTCCCCCAGGACCACATAGAGCCATTTGTGCCTTGAACTGCGACTAAACTTACCCAGGCACAAACATCCTGGAGGTGCCATTGCCTTATAATTCAGGCAGATACATAACTAGGCTGCCTTCGCCTTCCTCCAACTTCATAACACCTGAATGATCATAATATTAAAACAGTATAAAGAGCTCTATAATTCAGTGTCACCTCATTATGGTTAAGAGAAATGTCATGCTCCCAGTCACAGCCACAGAATTGCTCTCGTGGCTGGCAGTACAAATTGCATCCAATTGCCGTTTCACGTGGCCCCAGAAAGCTGGAGGGAATGAAAAGGCTTTTTAACATATCTAGGTGTTTGGCTGTAGTTAGGAGGTAAATGGTATTTCAGGCTCATTAATCAAGGGTTCAGGAGGGAGGCAGAAGTGCTCAGCATTGATTAAAACTCTCCTTGCTGCTATGACTTAGACACATCCTCACTTTGAAGCCTGCCTTAAGAAGACAATGTGATGGCATTAACGTGGAGCCGTGTTTGTTTGTTCTGGCTGACGCTTCCAGCCCCAGAACTGGAAGGAGGAAAGGGCTCCTGATCCCGTTTCCATGCTGGAGCAGAGCTGGCACCGGGAGTCCAGGCTTGGGCTGCACTGGGGAATGGGGCCGGTGCAGCAAAATGCAAACACAGCTTCAAAGCTGGTTTAGGGAGCAAAATAAGCTTTGTTGGCAAATGCAATTTACACTGGCACTCGTCCTCTCCACTGTGTGTTTTGCCAGCAGAGAAATGTGGCAGATATAAGTAAACATTTTTTTTTAAAAAAATCTACCAGCAGTAAAGCTTGGCAGAGCCCAGTGCAAATCTGATGCAAGATGCCAATTTCCTTGGCCCCTGGAGGGGTAAGGAAAGGATCGAAGCAAGAAAATTGTTGTTCTGGATTTGACTTTGGGAGCATCAGCGTGGGGTCTAGGAGCTCCCTGGCTCCATGGATGGGAGCAGTTTGTCCAAGGCTGGTCCAGAGCCACAGTCTGTGACACTTCTCCGACCTTGGATCCCATCGAGCACCAAGATTGGAAGCAGAGGAAATGCAGGGATAAGGAATCCATGCATTTCCAGGGGAAGGTCAATGCCGGAGAATTAGTTATTTCCAGATTTTGCTCTATTTTCCAGAGCTGGTAGCCTTGAAAATGTGGATGTTTGAGGATCTGGTGTTTTACACAATTTTGGTGCTTTTCTGTGGCTTGATAATTTTTTTTGCAAATGCATCAGTCCAAAATTTTGTTAGGAGAAAACCTGTTATCGGCAGTTATTTTCCAGTATCGGGCTTATGCCTGGAGTGCTGGGGTTCATTATCTCGGCTTTACTGTGGATTTTTACAGGTCACTATTTTGGGGCAAGGAGAGGAAATGTCCTATTTTTACCTTTTGAGATTAAGATTAGCCAGATACTGTCAAATTGTAAAGCAAGATTTGCAAAACGAATAGGATTGACCCATGGCACAGCAACCTTCCTCCAAGGCCAGAGGAGGTCTTCCTGCAGATTTAGGGTTTTTTTTCTCTACTTTTCCATGCCTCTCAACATGTGTAGAGCCATATTAATGATAATATGGGAGAATGAGAAAGCTCGATAACTATATTTATTTACATATGCATATATATACACACACACACACACACACACACACACACACATATATTCCCCCTCCCATTCCCAAGCATTGGATACTTAAAATCCTGATTTTTTGCGGCATCCAGGAGCTTTTCATGCTGAAGTTGCCCTCCAGGACCCTCAGCTGCCAGCGTGCTGCAAAACAGCAAGCAGGGCATGAAACAGCAAGCAGCGTTTTGGGCTTGAAGGGCAAAAGAAAGTGTCACTGGAGAGAGCGATGGGGTCACGTTACCCTGTGTGATTTTCACCTTCCAGCAGATGCTTTAGGAGGGAGTCCAACATCCTCCTAAGATATTTGTAGAATATTTGTGCAATCAGCATGACTGGAAATGGTCCTTCATGCAAGAGGTAAAATGGTTCCGACCAGCTCTGCCCCAGCTCGCTGGGGTGACGTTTTCCTTGCTGGAGAAAGAAAAGCAGGAAAGAAATGGCAAAAAAGACAGGTATCAAAAAGGCAAATGACATGCTTTCTTCTTGAGAAGGAAAGGACTTTCGGGGAGTATTTGGGGGGATCTAGCAAATGCGACCAGCGTGGCACATCTCGGTGGCAGCCTCATCCCATGCATGTATCCCTGGCTCCAGCCCTGGTCCCAGGTTGCAGGGTGCAGCTCCCGCCCCTCCTGGGCGATGGAATTTGCTTTTCCTGGTTTTCCTTCTGCCACTTCTTGCATTTGCCCAGGCAGAAATGGCTCTTAGAAGAATTATGCTCCTTTCCTAAAATGACCCTAGAGCTGATTGCATAAAAAAAGAGAAAAGAAATGGAAGGGCTGCTGTGGCCAGCTCTTAAACAAGAGCAGTGAGAGCAGCTCAAGAGCTCTCGAGGGAAGGAGCAAATAAAAAGTCTCTTCCCTTCCTAGAGCCGAAATCAGCCCAAATCGAGAGTCTGGCTGCATGCAGGTGGTGGGTAGAGATCTGAGTTACTATGGGGCTTCCTAGCATCCCCATAAAGGACACATTTGTAGAATTCCCCTTGGAAACCTGCTCCCAAGGGAGAGGCAAGGGCTTGTTTGTCTTTTGCACAGTAACAGGTTGGGCAGGTGGGGACATCCATTTCCAGGTGCACATTCAAGGGACACATTGACTCTTAGCCAAATCCGTGCCAATCTCCGCTGTAGCTTTGCACCCCCTAACCAGGAATTCCAGGATTGCTGCTCATCCAGCTCTCTGCTCCCAGTGTTTTCTCCTCCTTAGGGCCCACGCAAGGGTATCTGAACCATCTCAACCAACCACAACATTCCCTTTTGGCTGCAGAAAGTCTTGATTTCAGCCTATTAATTGGGTTTCAGTGGGGGTGTTGAGAGGATGAGCTGCAGACAGTCCCATTGGCAAGTGCATCCATGGAAATGCATTTGACTGCTTTTCTTTTCCACCCCCAAGCAGGCTGGAATATCAATTTTCTGTGAGGGGGTGGAATCCGTGAATTGAATTTGTCACTCTAGATCACATCAGGCTATAAGAAATGGTAGGAAAAATGAATTAAAAAAAATAGAAAACAGGAATAAAATGGAGGTTTGTAAACATGATGTTTATTAAACATTATTTTCTATTATCAGGAAACAGCTTGCTGGTTTTTAGTACTGTTCAAGCAGTCTGTGTTGCCTGATGGCTAAAAAAATGAGGAAAAATATTGCCAGCTGTACCCAGGTTGCTTTTCTCCCTGTGGCTTTTAATTTCTGTTGAAAAAAGTTGCTTGGTATCCAGGACCAGGTTTTAGAAGACAGTTTTTTTAGCAGAATATTATGTCGTGCTGAAGACAGCGAGTGGGTGCCACCAGTCTATAGCTAATGTTATTTATATCCTTCATGTCTGGTACAAGCAATAAATCTGCAAAGACAGTGAGGATCTTATCCAGCCACCCATACTGGTAAGGGCATTCCTTACCCATAAATTGAAAACTAATGTTTATTTCTCTTTAATTAAATACTCCATTAGCCAAGGACTGTGTTAAAATATTTAAAGAGAAGTAGCGTAATCAATACACCAACTGTGCCGTTACAAAAATAATTTATATTCAATAAGTGCCAAGTTTCCTCTCTTTGCTGAATTACGAGTACTTCAAAATGGAGAGGGGGAACATAGTGGGCTGAGATTACCCGTAAATGCAAAAGAGCTGTCTCCTTTTTGATTCTCGTGAGAGCATTTAGCCAAGGTAGTGTTTTAATAATGTCCAGTGTATTAATTGATTCAGTTTTATTTTATGACGTGCAACATTGCTCCTAGACTCTTTCTCTGCTTCCCAGATATGTTAAGTGTGTACAAACATATATATATATATATGTATAAAAAATATAATTAAAAGAGGTTTACTGATATTCCCCCAGGAGATTTGAGAGCTTTTGCATTCTGGGCTATCAGCTCTTCTGCCAAACGAGCCCCAGACAGGGAAGGATGGCCTGGGAGGAGAAGCATGGGAATAACCAGGCAGAGGAGATGTTCAGATGTTGCTTCCTCTTTGCTCCCTCTGGGAACCAGGCTAAAATCGGATTTTGAAACACTCAGGAAATAAATGTTTTATTTCCACTAAAATAAATATTCTGCAGCCACTCAGTCACTGCAGTTAGTAGTACCTGGAGGAGCTAAAACAGAAGCATAAAGTGTCAGATTTATTATCCTGCCTGTTCTCAGCAGGTGCTTTCCCCCTCTTCTGCTATTGCTTTGCAGGTTGTAGCTTTTATGGGGTAATCAAGGGGAATTTTTGCAGTTGCTTTTTTTTTTTCTTTTTTTTTCCCAGAAACATATTCCTATTTTTAAAAAAATCATTTCTGAAGATTGTCTATCAGTAGGATTAGTTTACATGTGCTTTTAATGCCAGGAACCTCAGGCTGCTTAAAAATAATAAAAACGAAATGTCAAGCAAATAAAAGTTAATTAAACGCACAGCGAAGGAGGCTTAGCTTTAGCCCTAAAAGGAGCCAAGGATTCTGTAGAACATATCTACGGAGATGGTGAAATCCCTGGAAGCAAAGTGTAAAACATCCGAGACAGATGGAGACGGAACCTGGAATGCAGCTGAGCTCCAGGCACAGGCAGATATCCCACAGATAGGCAAGGGATTATCTGCGAGAGATTTGGGGGAATAAGGCAGCAAAATCACACAAAAAGGCCTTGTAAATGGTTGTATGCCATTAATACACTTGGGAAATGGTTGCACGGATAGAGCCCAGTGCTGCCCCAAGGCTGATGCCACGTGAGATGTGAAGGTCAGTCCCATCTCCTGCTCAAGCTTGTGGAGCCTCCATGCATTTCACAGGAGACTGGACTGGGCTCCTGGCTGCTCTCAGCACGCTAATTCCAGCATTTTGGAAAAGCCGCTACCACACACGGCTTCAGATTTAGATTTAGAGGGTGACATCATTTCAGATTCCAAGGAGGGGGAAAATGCCTGAAATGTTGAAGCTTCCTCATTGATAGGCATCTCTCAGGCTCTTTCTTTTTTTTCCTTCTGCTTCTCAGCAGATCTTTTGCTAGCACCGTCTAGGAGTCATTTATGCCAAGGAGATGATATTTCTGTAAACTCTCAGCATTTAATCTTTAACAATATAACAGCTTTGTTAATCACTGTAACAGATTAAATTAAATGTTCCCTCTCTGAGCTGACCTAGTTTGGAGGTTAAAATTATCCAGCCTAGATGGAAAAAAAGTCCTTTTTTTTTTTAAAAAAAAGGCCAAGCCTCTCTCATCCTATTTGTATGATTTTTTTGCAATATGAAAAGAAGACAAAATCAGCATCATTGGAAAAGTAGACTTCATCTTGACAGGAGATGTAATTATAGAACCAGAATAGCACAGAAGACCCGTAAGGAAAATCAGAGTCGTGCCGAGATCACAGGCTGGGTGGCCCCAGGAAGCACCGTTCTCTGGCCAGGGACTGAAGTGTCACCTCTTGCTCGGCTTTAAATGGAGCAAGAGCTGGAATTATGGGCAGGCTGGAAGGGTGTTGTCCAAAACTGAGGCTGGACTGGCTGCTGTTTTGCCACCACATCCCTGGAGATGAGAGCAAGTTGTCAGCATTGAATTGCTCGGCTGCGTGGAGATGGAACCTGCTCCAAGCATCTGCACTGCAGGATGGGATGGGACTGGATAGGCGAGGTGGGATGGGATGAGAAACCTGCTTCAAGAATCTGCACTGCAGGATGGGATGGGACTGGATAGGCGAGGTGGGATGGGATGAGAAACCTGCTTCAAGAATCTGCACTGCAGGATGGGATGGGACTGGATAGGCGAGGTGGGATGGGATGAGAAACCTGCTCCAAGCATCAGCACTGCAGGATGGGATGGGACTGGATAGGCAAGGTGGGATGGGATGAGTTAGAGGACAGGAGGGGAGGAAGGTGAAGGAAATAATTATATAATCACTTTTTTTTTTTCATTTTTTTCACTAATATTTACAGAAGTAGGTCTTGTTGTTCCATTGCTGAACTTCGTGTGGTGCAAAGAGAGACGAAGCCAAATGATTGCCTTCAGATGTGCGTGCATTAAATGCATGAAGAAGTAGAGCAGAGGAGCTTTGCTAAGCAGCAGGCGACAGGCAGTGACTGTGGTGACGCATCCAAATTTTTCCTTTGGGCCTCATGGGATTACCTGTAAATTTTTATGTGATTGTTCTGGATGGGAAAGAAAGGATCATTTTGCTGGGCTTGGAAACTAGTGAACTCGTGATCAAGCAGTGATCGATGCCCTGGGCTCTGGAGGAGAACGGCTGTTCTGCCGGAGCATGCGAGAGGAAAACTGTAAAGTGACAGAGCTGCCTGTGTCCCTTGGCCTGTCCCGATGCCGTCCCCAGCAGGGTGGCTTGCGAGGCCCTGCAAGGAGCTGCCAGTCAGCAGAGACTTGGAGGAGCAACACTGATTTATTAAACTCTCTCCCTAATTAGGTGCCATTAGATACGTTCCAGCCAATCCTGGGAAAGGGCACTTGTTTAGCTGTTGAAGTCATAAAACCTAAGTGGCATTTGGATCGGCATCTGGTCCTTATATTTTTGAAGAGGGGTCGATCCATGGCTGCGTTTACCTTCATTTTCCCCACACTTGGCTGCTTCATGGCTACATCTGCAGGACGAGCCATTAGGGCCTTTTTTGGTGCTGACTCTTGCTCCAGTTGCCCCAGTGACTGTGCAAAGCTCTAAATGCTGCCAGCCCTCTTCAGATTTATTAGTGCAATTTGCATATGGTTAATATTTGCTCCTCACTGACGTAAAACTTCATTATTATTGGCCTTTATTAACTTTTTGGTGAAGGTCATTGCACTGCTTTATGGAGGTGCTAAAAATTTGCAGAACTTCCTATCGATGCTTTGATTGCATGCATAAAACTTGGAGGAGCTTTGGTAATAAAGCTTGTTGAGCAGCTAGTAAATGTCCTCCTGTTCCAAAGGAGCCATGTGTGTGGTGTGTGTCCTGGAGACTGATTCCTCGGCTTTGAAGAGCAATTTCCATTAATCGGAGCATCTCTCAGCTGCATCCCGGCCTGTGTGTCCGGACAGGTTGGTGAAGGATCAAGGGCTGCTTCCTTGTGAGCCGGTGTTTGCTACCTGCCATGCTGGGAACATTTCCATCATGCTATATAACTCTTCAGATTTTCTCTTTTACCAAGCAGTAAAATAGAAAAAAAAGCCCCTCATGTTACATGCTAAAAAGATTTATTTTATTGTTACTTTCTGATGATTTACTATTTTTTTTTTTTAAAAAAGGGAGTAAGACATGATTCAGAATAACATGGAGCAACAACAGGGAGAAATTTCCTGACAGATGCAGCATGTCCATCCAAACAGACATCCAAATGTGGCTGCAATGCAACTCTACTAATGTCTAATGACTGCTCAGGGTGTAAGATGGGGAAGAGCAGAGCTGGACAAGGTCAATCAGCCTTTCAGTCCTCCCTGGTAACTGAGCGCAGAAGTTTCCTGAATCATCCATAATTTATATTCCAGATATAGAGTTTCTTGGTGACTTATTTTCAGTTTGCACGTTCTGAGCCAGTGTCAGGAATGAATGTTGTGCAATTAATTCATTTATCAATCACATTTATTAAATGGAGATTGTCTGATCTGAATTACAGAGAGAAAAATTAGGCAGATTAATGTCTTTTCTGAACTGAAGCAAAAGCGGTGATCAGAGCTGGCTGAACAAACCGACAATTCCCGTCATTTCTGCAAAGCCCAGTGGTTCCTGGTGGATTTGGGTCATGTTACTCGCTGTCCCCGAAGCAGTCGAGCACGGTGGCAAATCTGGGACGTTCCAACCCGGTAACCCACATCGTAATTCATGCTGGATTGCCAACATCCATTTATTTTATGGGCTTTTCTCCCTCCAGAGAAGGAGCAGCAGGTTGGTGTCTCCAGACCTTGCTCCTGGCCATTAGAAAGATCTAATGAAGACAGAGCATGATGCTGTGGGACGTGTCAGGGTTTCCATTACATGTCTATCATTTGTCCAAAGACCTCAGCAGCACAAACCTTTGCTGCAAACAGAGCTTGGGACACTTTTTTAGCTCTCCGGGTTAGAAAGGTTTGAGGATCTTAATGCGTTTTTGGTGAGCAGTGTTCTGGCCTCAGTGCAGATTCTTTCCCATGTTGTTGCTGCAATAGCTCATCGATGTTGTATTTTTTAAAGCAACTTCTTTTTACACCATCTCCTTAAATATTAAACGGGTGCCTTGAATTAACTATTAATGCAAGACAAATTGATGCCCTTGAACAAACATAAAGCCTAATTCTTGATGCAAAGTCATTTTGTCTAGGCACTATGTAAGCAAGTGGTTTGCAATTGCTGCCCCATTCCTCAGCCCAGTTACTCACAAACATGTCTGCACTACTGTGCTCTTTTTCCAAAAGTAATTTATTTTCTTGGCCAGTTCTATTTTCCCCTGTTAACAGGCTCTGAAACAGTCCAAAGCAGAAGAAGAATGGGCATTCAGTCAAAGCAAGGACTGCAGGAAATATCAAACAGACAAGCAGGTAAATGTTGCATATCTCAGGCTGAAGAGTTTAACATAAACACGAGCTAGAAAATACATACAACCTCATTTTTCCTACAAGTTTAAGACTGAGCTTTCCCAACCCATCTGTCCTGTGTACCATGCTAATGGGTGTAGCTCTGCATTGAGAGTGTTGGAAGTGGAGGGGGAATATATGTCCTATTAGAAAATGTGTCTTGTTAGAGATGAGTTTATCCATTACACATTTTTTTTTTTTACTCTACTGGTCTTGAACATTTAATTTCCCCAGTTCAGTAGCCTGAAAGCCATCGTGTGTTTCAAAAGTGATATTTTCCTGCTCATTAAATGCCATTGGAGTCTGGGATAGAGTGGCCTTCGTGACATTTAATCAGCAATGTGTCACGATGCTCTTCGGAGCCTGGATGGGCAGGGCTTGGGCCGGGAGCCACTGAGTTAGGATAATTCTGGGAAAACACATCTGAGCAAATTTCAAATCTGTGATTCAGGCTCCTCCGAGAACCGAAGCTCTTGAAAGGTCCTTGGCTGGGAAAAGGAAGAGGCTTTTGATTCTCACATCCAGATCACCCCCTGGAAACTGGATTCATGTGCACTAAGTGGAATTCATTACTGCCCACATAGGCATGCTTGAGTATCTCCAGGAAGCTCACCTGCCTATGCCATCTGGTGCTGTGTTTGATACGGAATTGAGAAGCAGGATTGTAAAGCAGAACCTCTGATAAAAGTACTTAAAGCATTTTCTTATCTTAGACCTGTTCCAAATTTTCTGAATTGTTTTTTATGAAAAAAACATCAGTTTTGTTAAAGTTAATGAAAATAATGTGTTTCAACACAGTTTTATGCCACCAAGTGTGTTAACTAAACACAGTGAACTCTTGCTAAAAGCAGTAAGAAAAGTTTAACAAAGACAGAAGTTCCAATCTGAGCCACTGAAAATGAAAGAAAATTTAGAAATTTCTCTGGGGGAAATGGAAGCTCTCTGACCTTGTGCCCATCCAGGTACCAGCACGAGGTAGGATCCCCAGTTCACCAAAAGATGCCCCAAATGCCTTACTCAATACAGTGTTGGGAAATTTCCAAAGATATGTATTTTTATAAAATGCCCATTCCCTGAAAGACAGCATTTTTTCCCCCAAGTAGCAAATAGCCTTAGGTAGGCAGTTGTACAGGATCAGGAAGAACTAGTCCACCCCACTACATGTGGCTTAGCTTGGGGATTCGAGCAGAAATGCAGAAATGCAACAACTTCCAAGCTGCTGCCCCAGGCATGAGGCTTTGGGCTGCTCTGGTTGTTTTGTGAAAATGTGTTTTCAGAGCATTTTGGCTTTGTCCTATTGAGGAAGGGGAAATCTGCCATCTCAGGAGCCTTGCCAGCTAGCAAAACTGTATCCCACCGAGAGTATAGGACCTGCCCTATAGGATTGTATCAAGCAGATGAAAAGACATAAAGGTTATTTATTCCCTTAGTGACAATGCATTATACATGGGTTATTTAGTCAGGTGACTGAGGGGATTGCTGGCTGCTGTCCACGAATATTCCCTTTCTTTAGGGCAGAGGAGTCTTTCCCAAACTGTCCTTTTCTGCAAGTGAGGGCAGAGTTGCATTTCTTCACATAACATGGAAGTAATTTCCTTTTGACACAAGTTTATTCTGATGTAGAGACTAATTGATAGCTCGCAGGGCACTCGCAGTGTTTTCCAGGCTGCTGGTTTTGCTTTAAGCACAGATTTACGCAGTGATGAGAATATTTTGACAACTCTGCCTACCCGTGCTCAGGAGCACAGTTCGGTGTGAATTTTCTGGGTGTACTGACCCAGTTTCAAAGCCTGGAATGAGCAGGCTTTACATGAACGTGGAAATACTGTAGTTCGCAAAATAAAGCAAAGAAATGGAGCAAATGAGTGGAAACACTGCACCTCCTGAGCAAGAACTTGCAGGAATTGTTTAACTTAGCTGGTGATAGTGTTTTTGTCATTAGACCTTCTCTAGGAGGAAACTGTTAAAAATTATTTTGCTTTAACTTGCAGAAATGTGTCATTCTGACCCACTTGCCTGTCCCCATGACCATGACTTTTGAACAAATCAGTGCATTGCTGTTAGCCCGTAAAAATGAACATGTCAAATCAATCAGAATTTGTTTTAAAGGGAGGGCACATGTTGCATCATGGCTTTACCTGTCTGGATCTAATAAATGCCTCATTTAGAAGCCCCTGTCCTTCATATTTGTGGTGTTTATTTTTAAATCAGAACTTCTCAAAAATTATTTTTAGGCAGCTCAAGAATCATTCTTCAAGGACAAAAAAATATCCTTTCCTTTTTTATGTGCTGCTGTGTGAGCAGATCTGGGAGGAATGTGCTTATTGTCTTTAGATGCTATAACAAATTAGCTTCTTCCCAAGTACTATGCTCCAGAGACTATGATCTCAGGAAGCAGGAGAGAATATTAGATTATATTGCCAGAGCTCTGTGTGTGTATGTCTGCTGTGTACAGGGTAAGGTTTTAAGTGGAAATTCCCTTCGTTGGTCAAAATGGCCTTTGATACAAATTATCCTAGCAGTGTCTTCAGGAGCTCCACAAATCCACAAACAGTTATTCATGCTGAAAACAGTTATTTTGCTGCAGGTTTTGTGCAGAAGATAGATAATTAATTATACTGGCTATCTACAAATATACCATTTATTGGTACCAAAAATAACAATTATTATAATGGTTGTCTACAAGTATAGAAAAGAAGTACTCTGCCGCTCTCTTTCATTTCTCTGTAGGTTTTGCAATCCAAGAGCTACCCATAAATAAAAGTGCATTTACCTAATAGGTAGGTATCATCACTTTGCTTCCCCATCCGTCTCTCCGGTGGAATTAGCTGGGTTGCTAAGCCATGAAAACGCAGCAAGAGCAGGGAGCAATTAGGAGCCCAGCTGCACATCCCGTGCTCCCGTGGAGCGCATCCCTGTCTGCTGTCTTCATTGCCCTTTGTCTCTTCTCCTTGAGGAGCCTGCGAATTATGGAATTATGGAATTATGAGCCCATGAAATGTGAGGTCACCCTGGTCATTTGTTATCCCAGTAGCTGGAGGGAGAAGAGGGAAGAGTGAACGCTGGTGCCTTGCTCACAGCCAAGGGACCCTTGGATTGGGGTGGGAATGGGAAAAGTAGTGAAACTTCTGCACAACGGGATGCCCTCCCTCACATCCTAGCACTCCTTGAAGCAGGTCATTATGATGCTGAACGCAGTGCAGAAAGTTAACACCTTGGCAGCTAGTTTAATTTTAAAGCAAAGCAACCTCCAGCAGGTTCTGTATGCAGCCGAGCTGTGCTATTTGCATTTGCCCAAGCCCAAATATCAAATTTGGATCCGACGTCCCCGGCGCGGAGATAATGAGCATGGAATTTCACATCTGGCCTTGCAGCCTGGGCTTCCTTTTGATAAGGCACCAGTAGCAATTTGGCTCTTTGAATAAAGCTGTCAGAAATTGCTTACCAGAGTCTCCCAGTGTGTTGAATAGCGTCTTATGGCTTCTAACTTTGGCTTGATGGGTTTCCTGTTCATCCTGTTGGATTTCATAATGGAAGGAAAGTCTAAGGTGACAAAGCGAGCCAAAAAAAAAGCGTATATATAAAATCATGTTGGCAACAGCAGGCTGTGTGAGCATTCAGACTGCCCCAAATGTGGGTGTCTGCAGAGCTACTGCAGAGAATGGCTGCGTTCATAAGCAGATTACTGAGTCATGAGCATGTTTTGAATGTGATTACAAGCAGAGAGACAGAATTAAAGTCTCTGATTTCCATAAAAAATTAGTGAGGGAGACAGACAGGGCCAGAGAAATTGCAGAGTTCACTTGCTTAATTTTCTAGCCAGCAGCTATTGTAAATGCTCCTCTTGTTTAACAAAGAAATATACTAAATCTATATTGGTTATGTTGGCCAAGAAAAGCTATTAGTGTGCTACAGGCTTACCTGGGGACAAATGGTGGCAACAAATTTGAAAAGCTACCATATTCTAATTTTGGGACATTTTTATGCATGTCCCCCAAGTGTAGTTAATTCCTCTGAAAATAATGTTTTGCTTTGCCTCTATGCAAGTACAGTGGACTGATTCCTCTCTCAAAAGTAGAGAGTCCAGTTATGATTTAAAAGTATACTAAGTACATTAAAAGTATGCTAAATATGTTAAGTTATTCTCTGGTATGGGTGCAATGAGACCTTCATTTCGTGCTACAGATGCAGCAAGGGCAACAGTGCTGGGTTTCCTGTTAATAGCTGCATCCTTCTCCATAGATATTTTGAACCTACCAGAGCCTATTTACTGCTTTTAACCAATATTCAACTTCACCTTGCATGAGCTGTGCTTCCGAAGCTTTAGTCCAAGGCAGCCAAAATGCCACCGTTTAGCAGAAATATCTACCGTTCCGCATGGTTTGTGAGGAGCAGAGTGTGAGGCTGTCGAACCCAAAATGGAGCTGGCTTTAATTTGCAGAAAATATATATGAATATTTTTACAGTGGTTTCTGATCCAGATCTCATGCCAAGTGTTAAGACTATTTACAAACACTACAAAGAGGAGAAGATGAGTGCAGACCTCATTCGAACACACTTCCTAGCAGCTATGCTTGAAAAGGAATTATTACCCTCACCTGAAGACTTTGTTCTCACGGAAAATGGCTAGGAAAGTGGTAGATTTGAATCGTTTTCAGCTTTTTTAGATAGTCTTGCAAAATGTTAATGCCTCAGTGGAAAGGATTAAAACAGTTTTAAAACTTGGGACAGAAATGGGCAAGACTGGCTGGACATGTATAGCAGAAACTCATAGTCTGCACATAATAAAGTAAGTAATGATTCAACTAAGGATGAAAATATTTAATGTGAGGATTTTAATGTAGTCTAGATCATTGTAGGAATGTAATAGAGAAAAAAAATCACTTGCACTGGGAGGAAAGAGAGGGAATAACTTGCTGTAGTAGACAAACTGCTTTTTTTTTTTTTTTAAAACACATTATGGAATTATTGACAGTTAAGCCACATATTTAGTTTCTGCTTTTATGTCTCCTATTATGATAGTACCTGCATCAGCATCTTTGTGCTACAGAAGTCCAATAAATAATTCATGTTTTTATTTAAATAACCGTGGATTTATTTCTCTTTGGCATGGAAAGGGCCTCTATTTTCTGTATCATTGCGCAGTTGTCGGACTAGCCTCTTATTTCAAAATGTTTGTGATTCATTTGGAACACATCAGTAAATCAAATTACTGCAAACTTAGGCTGAAATTTAATTAGATGATCAACAGTCATAGTTCTGTACTTTCCTCTGCAAGTATCTTCTTGTAGACAGTTTACATTGCATTGTCTCTGCACCTGAATCCATTATTCTTGAAACAACATGGCAAAATATTAAAAAAGGTAAGGAGAAGATCAGAGATGGTAAGTTGTAGGCAAGCTGTATAAAAGTGAGGAGCACTTGCATATGACCGTGTTTCTATATCAATTTGTGCTTGCCAGATGGAGCTGAATTTGAAGTTAAGATGTTGTTGTCTTTCTCAAAGGTGTGAAGGTTTCCTACTGGCAGAAGCACCATCTCAGCGAAGGTTCATGCAAGAGATGTGGCAGATTTCTGCAGATCCCATTCTCATGACCCAAGCGTTGCTAATAATGGCTTAGGAGAGATTTGGATGTTACACCAGACTGACACAGCCCTAGCCAGATGTACCTATCCAGGTAAATATCATGTCGAGCAAACAAGAAAATAGCCCTTGAAAATGTTTTATTAGTCTTACCTTCAATCTATGATGTTATCTGTGTTAGGCTGGATTCTGCTACCATGCACTGACTTTGTAGATATATGCAGAAAGTGGATGGGGCTTGGGGAGAGATTGTCTAAAACTACTAGACTTTGGAGGTGGATTTTAGGAGTGGGATAAGCTCAGAATCTGAGTTGAGTTCAGCACAAAGATGAGGAGAGGCTGGCTTTTGAAATGCTTCTTGCAGATCAGAATACTTCTTAAGAGGTTTATCACCAGCTCAGTTACTCATCTCCAGGTCCCAAGCCCTAACTCTTTGACATAGGAAAGAGTAAAAACCTGATTCTTGCTTGGATCGAATCTGGAAATGTGCCGGGAGCAACGTATCAAGGAGGAGCCTTTGCTCTGGTGGGATTTAGGGATCATCCCTCTAAGCAGACCCTGAGCTACAGAAGCAGGTATGGAGGAAGGGAGATGATGCCTCCGTGGCAGCATCTGCCCTCCCGATGCACTCATTTATTATGCACAATCCAGCTGCCTCTCCACTTCTGGAGATGCTGTAACTTCCCTTACTCTGCTAAAATCTGTAATCTAAAATATGCCAGGTAGTTTGAGATATTATATATATGATTCTCCATATGTAGAAAAGAGAACAACGTCTCTTGTTTGTCTAACAAAAACCCAAAGTTTAACCTGTGAGGCACAATGCAAAGAGCATCTGTCCATTCAGATTTCTAGCCTGGAGGCTGAGAAGGATGGTTTGTGTTTGGTCCCTCTAGCTGACATTCATGTACTTAGTCTGCTTATGTTTTCATGTGGTTTCATGTACCCAGAACCAGTTGTTTAGGTTATGATAGGATAGGATATAAATATATGTATGGTCAACTTATTGTTTCTCCAAGTTGTCCCAGCTAGAATACCAAGGAGAAAATGAGTTTTGGAGACCTAAAATCCCCAGGTATCAGAAAGAAAGGGTGCAGAAATAGTAAAGTTTCAGCGTTTCATTGCTGCATGGAGCAGCTGCTGTTGTAGAATGATGGAACCGCTGTGATGAAGAGCCAGGACTGCCCTCAGTATCTACAGCCCTGGGCTGGGAGGAAGCTCTTGATGCATCACAATTCATCTCTTGCTAGATGATGTTGTGCAGCCCTTTGGATGCTGGTTGGGGGTGCAGGAAATAGCATTTGAAAACTTTTGACATGCCACAGATACGTTATGTGTGTGTGGGTTGCAGTCCTGCTTTGGGGAGCACTTTGTCCAAGCGGGGACCACGTCCTGAACCACCCCATAGACCTCATGGTCCAGCCCTGTCTGTGCATGGTGCCCATCTGCCAGCTCTGTGCTGCACAAGCTCTGCAAAGACACGTGTGTCTGTGAGGAAAGTCTATTTCTGGGAGAAATTACCCTAAAAATTCTTCAGAACGCTTTTATTGCTGTTATGACTGTAGAAAGCTTTCCTTAATAACGTCTAAATATGGGGCTAAGCTTGAGCTGATGACATCTCATTAAAGCCAACAGAATAAATTCAAATGTGCCTCTTCTTCTAAGTGTTTATCTATCAGCAGAAGCCTAATATCTTGTGTGACAATGTTATCTGCCAGTGACTGTATCTGTATACCAAAATGAAGATGGATACATTTAAACTTAGAGGATTCTGAGTGTTTCTGATGGTGATGATAACCAAAACCTGCTTAAAGGATCAGCGTAGTTTACTTAATGAAGTCAAAGATTCAAATGACCTTCTTTATTGTTAGGATTATTGTACCATACAAGCAAAACTGAAGTTTCTTAGTGCCTGATGCTGTATATAGAGAGATTAGATAGATGTGCATACTTCTATGCACACAAATGTACTGGCTGCTCCTGAGTAGATTCCCTCCAAGGAAGCAGCCTGCAAACCAAATTCACAGGGTTATTGGAGCATTTTCCCTGCAAGAAAGTATTGTATCTTGATGGCCACAGGCAAGCAAGAAGAAAACTGTCCTTTCATGACCTTGTATATATATATATATAGTATGTATGTGCGTGTTTGTATAATGTATGTATATAAAATTATCTCCTCTGGGCTGGAGCATCTGTGACCCCATGCAGTTTCTCAAGAAAAGCCAAGATTTCAGTTGCTAGCCATACCCCCTTCTGAAAAAGATCATCTGCAGTGAACTGTCTATGCTCCAGCACTAGATGCTTAGGGGAAAAAAATTCTTTTAAAGGAGCCACAGCAGAAATATCCATCCCAGTGAGAAAGGGAGAGCAAGGATGCTCATGGGCGCAAGAGGCTATTTGACTGCTTGATACAAAGCACAGCATGTTGCTGGCCTAGTGGACCCTGGTCTGGTTGTGTTTATGTCCCACTATTTCCAGGGAGCCTCGGTGAACCCTTTTACCCCCATTCTTCCATGATCCTTAGGGCAAGGGGTAGAGGTCTTGCAACTCAGAGGAATCTTTGCTTTCCAGGGCAGAAAAATCTGCTTTCTTGGCCTTCCCTTTCCTAGCAAGCTGCTTTGTGGGAGGTTTTTCAGAAATGCAGCAACCAGACACAGTGTAAGGGTAACATGCAGCAAGTCAATGTACAGATGCCGCCGGGGGCCAGGGCCCCGGGGGGCTTTTCCTTGGCTCTGGATACATTTCAGTATCACTCAATAGGGTGAAAGCCTATCGTCATTAATTATGAAGGTTTATGTTGGCAACCACTTAGTTCCTATGGTTACATCCCTAAGAAATTGTGAAATAGGCACTTCAAGGCTCTGGGCAGAGAAACAAATTGACTGTTACAGAATTCATGAATGATGATAACTCATTTACTTATAATGCTAATAAATAATTGGTGTAAAATCATCTGCTGCAGCCTTACATGCATAGGGTGTTTAAAGGTCAGTACTGCTCTTAACTCTCCATTAAAACCCTTGTATCGCAGTAATGCATCCCAATGAGCAATTACAGTGTCCCAGCGTATTCACTTAGCAAATCTGTAACCTGGTCTGGTCTGTCAGGATGCCCGGCGTGTTTTCCCTTGGACGCCAGCACATTCTTTCTCTTCTGAGTTAAATAGTGATAGGAAACCCGTTGATTCTGGACATGCTGCAGCTGTGTCAGGAGAGGCACTGCTCAGCGTCTCCTCCAGGCCATGGCAGCATCCCGAAAGAAGAGATGCTCTGCAGCAGATCCATATTCAGCAATTTGTCTATGGGATATTTCCTTTCCTGTTGGAGAACTCTCTTCCTTTTCTGAGTTCTCCTGATCTTTCTTTTTTTTTCTCTGGATAGAAAACATCATCCTTACCCTATAATATTCAGTGCTACGGGTCCTGGAATATCTGCCTCCTGTACTGCTTTTCTACTCCACTTCTGCCCATATTTTGGCATACCACCTTTTCATTTCTGTGCCCTGTTTGTCTTACAAGCAAGCAGCCACACACCAGTATTTTTGTCATTTTAGGATGATCTGCCATGTCCTACCCAGATAGCACAAGCTCTTGCTTCGGTTGCAATAAAAAAACTTGATTCTTTTTCTCTAGACTGCCTCTCCTCCACCTTCTCCCTTTAGAGCTGGCCTTTGATAGCAAACTCTGTACTCAGGCTAAATGAACATCATCCATTTCTATAACTGTGCTATCATGTTCTCAGTGTTGCAGCTGGTGTAACCTCACATTCTGCTTTCGTTGACCGGCAATACGTACAGGGCAGAGATGTTAACTGAGATGCCCGTGACAGTGCCCGACGGTTGCAGATAATTTAGAGCTCAGCGATACAGGAAGGTAACTTCAGATTATTCCTTCATGAGGCCAGGATGAATCAGAATGAATCACACGGCGATGGAGGTAACTCCTTCCATCAGCTGAGCAGTGAATCAGCCACTGTTTTTCTTGTTGTAAAGATGTCATTTTTTGTGCCGTTTTCCCTGCGAAAACCATGCGGTGGAATCAAGTGGCCGGTTTGCCATGGGCCTGCCCATGAATTAGCAGTATGGGTTTCAGCAGAACAGCCTTCAGCATAAGCAAATGGTGTTCAGTGATTTGGAGAAGAAATTCCAGTTCTAGATCAGGAGACAGCTGGAAACACTTTCTCCAAGACAGGTATGGAGGAGCTGTTGCTTGAGACGGGAGACCATCACATCCCAAACTTCCCAAAATCTGTGTAGGCCCGGAGAGCAAATTCAGCACTCAGTTTGCAGTACATGTCCAGTAGGTATCGAGTTCCATTGGTGGCTCTTTATGTAGAAGAAAAGGAAATATCAAGGAGGAGGAGATGGGATGAATCCCAAGGCTCTTTGGCTAAAGTGACCACTTGGCCAGATATCTGCTCCTTATGGTACCAGCCAGTTCTCTGCCGGGTGCAAAGCTGCCACACTGGTTTATGGCTTGGCCCATTTGGGAAATGCCCTCACCTTCCTTGGGATTAAGGCTGAGGGATCTGCAACACAAACAGGAGCTTGTGCCCTTTATTCATTATGTCACTTCCAGCATTAGCTAAATAAAGAAAATCTTTACATCACTTAAATTTAAAATGACACAAAGTCATGATTCAAACTTGCAGTGACATTTATCCAGTTAGCTGATGCTTGCTAGAGGTTGAAGGGACTCATAAATACAGTTGTCTTCATGTCTCAGGAACATTTCTTGGTGTTTCTTGACAGTTATTAAGTGCGTTAATTCTTCTGATGCTAATTTCTGTGTAGTACTGATGAAAAATGCATTTTTCCCAGGGAGTTGGCACTTGGCAAATATCTTGATGGCAATAAATTAAAGTACGAACTAAGTTTCTGTTGCCATGGTTTTCTTCTCCAGTGATACATGCAATTACAGCATCTTCATTCCAGCAACAGCAGAGGAGGGAAACCGCAGCGCTGATCACCCCGTTGAGCAGTAAACTCCTGGTTCACCCTCCTGGTGCTCTCACACCTTAAAGCAAAGACAGTAAATAAGTTGCTGTTTTATCTTTCTAAAAAATTATGGATATATGCCCGCCCAATTTAGCTTTTTTTTTTTTTCCTTTAAAGCTATTTTATTTCTTGATTTTATTAAGCAGGACTTTTAAGCTATTTTTTAAATGATAGATCTAGATGAAAACTCCCAGCAGCTCTTTTAGCCCATCTGGCTACAATTAAATATTTCTCTTTGAAACGTAGGAATATCAGGTTTTGAATTAAATAGAAGCAAAGTCCCTCCTTGTTTTGCACTGATTCAGAAATATTGCCTCTCTCTGAGACTAATAACAATAATGAAGTTGCAAAATTTCTAGCCTTAAGATGTACTTATTTTATTAAATATATTTACATATTTTCAGCAGAAATAAAAAGAAGAAAACACTTTTTAGAGCCAAGGCCGATAGCAGGTGGATGGCAAATCATTCTAGCTTGTATTTAGGGGTGGGTGTGCAGGGCTGCTGGGCAGGGGGCAAGTTTGGTGCAAGCAGAGCATGGAAAGGTTTCCACAGACCCTTTTCCTTGGTATTTTGCCGGATGGCCGCATCGGCAACGCTTCTGTATCTGTGTCTGGAGAAAGATTTAACTGCTTCCACCAGCAATCTGATGTCTGCAGCAACTGTTTGAGCCGCCGCTGCCCGTCGTCTCCCAGGGGTCCGGTTCTGCCAGGAAATATTTGTCACAGCAGCCTCCTTCCCCGCTCGGGCATCGTATTTGTTATTGCTTCCAGAGCAAGCGCCGAGTTGTGATTTCTGCTCCTTTGGCAGCCTGGCCTGCACTGCGGCAGCCTCCCCCTCTGCTCGTGGAGATTTAGAGAGGTTGCAGTAAACTGCTTTGCCCGGAGATGCTCCTGCTCTCCCGGCTCGGGCGCAGCCTGGCCCCGCTCTGCACTGCTATGGTACCGTATATAGGATCAGTTTGCAAAATCAAGCCCTTGCAGAAGAAAATGATGCATTTGGTCTCAAAACAACACATAAAAAATCATAGAGGGGATTTAGGAGGTCTAATCAGAGCTGAAGTCTTTTTCTAAACTCTCCTGTGCACAGATGCATGTCCTGGATGCAAGAGGGCAATTGCTTCCAAGCCACAAATTTTACTTTTTTTCTTCAGGCTTGCACGGGGGCTCTGCTCCGCTGTGCTATGTCACTTGGCATCATTCATACACATAGGGCTGGATCTAAGCACAGCAGCTCAGCAGCCAAATGCCAATTGATTTATGGTGCAGGCAAGAGCTCACAGCGAGATGCACTCGGGGACACGTGGGTTTGCAGCCTGAATGAAGAGCTGGGCAAGGGGAACGGATTTGCACGGTTGCTGGCAGTTCATATATTACAGCTAGTTAGCCTATTATATGTAAAAGATTCTTTTTTAAAGTTTGATTGTAAAGATCCAATTATACTTTTTTCAATGAATGTTATTTCATTAATAAGCAACACAATGCCCTTTTTTTTTTGTTGTTGCATCTGTTTGTCACTGTAGAGGTGAAAAATAGCATTGCAGCTCTTTTACCTTAAACAATGATATTTCTATGACTCATACATTATTGAATGCTCCTATTTTTTCCCAGTGAGTTTTTTAATTTTAATATCACCTGATATTACAGTTGATTCCCTTGTTGCCAAGCCATATAAATACTGACCTCAGAATTTCAGAATAGCCTTGGCAAAAAAAAAAACAAGCAAAAACAACCGAGTAGCTTAATTTGCATCATCATTGCCAAGGGCTCTGCATATTTTCATGATAAAAAACCCCCCTATTTTCAGCAGTCTGGACGATATGGATTGTTACGGACGCATTCAGCTTTCCGGAGGAAATTTATTCTTAGAAATTGGGTCAAAGAATTTGGTTTGGCAAGACCCACTCAGAGTGACTGTGATTCAAAACCAAGATTTTGCAAGGTGGCTTATTAGCATAGTACAATTGCTTCTAAATATCTTTTATTTTAAAAGTGGGAGACTTTTAAATAAACTTTCATCAGCTAAGTTTTCTAAAGGTGAACCGAGTTGTATGGATGAAATAAATAAATGAGAATTGTTCAGAAGCCAAAAAAAAAAAGCCAGCCTGATGTACAGATTTTTTTGATGTTCTTTTCCTTTCCGCCTTGCTTCCTTAATCCTTCATAGTGTCAGTAAAATTGGGTCTTTCTCAATATTGCATGTCCTTTGTGCAGTTAGCTTTGACATTGAGGAAAAGGAGATATAAATTATGCCTCTGATGGAGATGGGCTTTGAGTCTCCATGGACAGAGGGCTTCATGGAAGAGCTGGTCAGAAGACCGAAGCCTAAAAATAACCGCTCCACGTGTGTTGAAATGCTTTCCTTCCTTCTCTCCCTGGTCATACGCAGGTTGGTTGGTGTAGATATCTGACTCAGTAGAGCTCGGCTGTGTTGACTTTGTTGGAGGAGCTGGAGGGCATGGACAGGGCAGCAGGCAGATCAGGAGATGCTGGGCTCTGCAGGCACGTGCTGTGTCCAGAGCTGGAGATGTTGGGCTCCCAACTCCAATGCCAGGAAGTTAGTGGTAGACACTGAGATATTTAATCCTGATTTTTGTCAGAGGGGTGCAGGTGGAGGTGATCTCAGTGGGTCTTGTGATAACCATCTACAAAATTGTATAGTCATCTATGAATTTGACTGAGAGAGTTTAGATCTGAGACTTGCAGTCTCTTGTTACTTCTCGGACCAAGCCTTGACTTCATCTTCTCCAACTCACTGGGTACCTTGTGGGTCCTCCCATTTTTGGATGCAGTACCAGGCAAGGGCCAACAAGTTGCTGGTGTGGCCACATGGACCATCTTCTCCTCCCTGTAGCAGTGGGTTTAGGATAAGTTTAGGGGGGATGTTGACTTCTCATGACTCCTCTCCCCACCACAATAAGAGCAACGCAGCCCCCTGATTCCTGGGTCACTCATGTGTCCTCCTAGCGCCCTTCGTTAGCACGTGTAAGAGTTTCTTAATGTTTCTGAATGCACTCGTTTGAGAATATATTAATTGGGCAATCCCATGGAGACCTTCGAGTATACAACATTTGTGGACACTTGTCAATTAACTTTTTCCTTTCAAGGACTAATGACTCTAAATAACATTTCACGCTCCGCACTTGCATCGTTGCTGTGCACAGGGCACCGGCCTCTTGTGCTCCGAGCAGCTCTGGCTCTGGAAAGACACCTGCTAAGAAGATTAAGTCTGCAATGCTAAGCATTAAACCCACCAATATTTATACAGCAGACAAAATTCATATCAAATCTATCAGGCAGAACCTGTCACTGTGCTGTTTCTGAAAGTCTACCAGCCTCGAGAGATCTGTTTTTCACTTGCAAACCGATTCTAAGATGAATTGTCCTTCAGTTTGCATCTTAGACCACTGGTAAACTGCCTAAATCATTATTGAATTAATACATTTGAGGGGGTCCATCTGCAGGAGCTGCTCCAGTGAACATGATGAATAGCAACCTGACCGATAGAGAGGATAAGGAAGAAATGTTTTCCCTTCGGAGAAAATGTGTGATGTGTTAAACAGACGTTTACTGCCTTTTTCCTTACAAATGGCAAGAATCTCATGGAGAGGTACAGGATGCAGTTATGAGGTTTCTCTTCCAAATTTCAGTTATTTCCCTCTCTATTTCCCTCTCTTTCCGGGGGAAGGATCTGACCCTGGCCCCACGCTTGTGCATGGAAGGTGCCGTGGTCCCTCTCCCAGCCTCCTTCCTGCAACACAATTGGAAAACCAAACATGGCACTAGCACCTAAGCACCGCTTCTATTTTGCAGTCAGATTGCTCTTTTATATAAATTTGCTCCTTTTTTAAAATTTCTGACCTAAAAAAGAATCATATTTTTCTTTCTAATGGAAAACTTGTTGTGCAGTAAAAATGTTTACTGAGGCATGCAGAGCTCGACCTGTTTCCTATTTGAATCAATGGAAAGACTGCTATTGATTTCAGCTGTTTCTGAGACAGGCTCCGTGGTTTATCCATTTTTCAGTAGCTGAATTCCCTGGTGGTGGGTGCTTTGCAAAGGCTAACCATCGTCGTGTTTGCATGTCTTTTGGGAAGGAAAGGAGGCATAAGAAAAAGTGATCATTCCATAAACTAAAAATGTACAATTAAAGGAAGGAAATGCAGATTGCTATTGGAGGATAGCGTTGTTTTATGCTGAAGGGTTACAGGTAGGATGATTGACCATCTCTAAGAATTTGTCATGCATGGGGTAAAAGCTGCCAACTTCTTTAAAATCTAATGCAACATGACATTTATGTCACATTTTATCTGCTAACATTGGCTTACGTTATGTCGAGTGATGTGATGTAACCAGACATAGCCTAATAGCTAGTGATGTGCAAAACAGGCATTTGTTTTTCTTCCCATGCTAGGAGAAGTGTAAGATATCACAAAGGGCAAAATAACCTTTGGCTTTGTGTATGCCACATCAGCATGTTCTCACAGGGCAATGACTCCAGGGTTATAAAACACCATGGACCACAGGGATGTGACTGCAGCACGCTCCCCATCTAAGCAGGCAGCGCAGCTTCATCTTTGTAAAAGGCAACGGAGCAGATCGAATCCCTTCATTTGCATTGGTGATTCCCTGCTGCCAGGGAATTCCAGGCTGAAATTCTTATTGAAATATTGGTGTTTTAATTCAATGAGTCCCACGAAATGTTGGTGCCTGGTGTTTTAATTCAATGAGTCCCAGCAGGTGCCGCACACCACAGGGATGCTGTGGACGTGACAGGATTTGGAGGTGCCATGGCCAAGCTTTGCTGTGGCAAAGCCTCTTCCAAGTGTTCTGGGAAGAACAAAATAGGGAGAGCAGTGAGCCAAAGGAGCGTGTTTATTCCAGAACTTCTCTATTTCTCTGAGATAGCTCCTCCTTTAAGGGACAACCTGGCCAGCACACCTTGCCTCAAAGATCTTGTTTGGACAATGTTCCTCTTTGTGCAAGATGAAGTACTGATGCTGGGAAGATTTCTACAGAGGCTTTCAATGTAAAATAGCATGTGATGTATTTACAGACGTGTGATGGCAGAACTAGAAAAAGGATTTGTCAGGGAACCACCAGGATAGGTAATTTATATTTTGTATGAAGAATACTTAAAGAAAATTGTCCTGATGTTAAAAGCCCTTCTGCAATAGACTGGTTCTTGTAGTCATCTAAACTGACATCCAAACCCATACGGACCTGCTGGTAAACTGGCTCCGGGCTGCTAATAAGGAAAAGATGAAGCTGTTTGCAGAGCAAAACGCTGCAGGATCCCAGCTGCACGCGAGCCCAAGCAGAGGTTGAGGTCCCCTTCAGTGACCGTGAGATGTGTTGGAGCTGCCGTATCCCGCTGGATGGAAGTCACCCTGCCGGCCGGATAAATTCATTGCTAAACGTGGCAGAGAGAAGGATTAAACATTTCACGAGTTGCAGGAGCCAAACCCGAGCTAGAGGTGGGCACATCTGTTCCTCTGCCGCGTGCATGTTTGCAAGCTTTAAGCTGGCTAATGGAAAATACGGTTTATTAGTGGTGCTGATCTGATTAGACTGGCAGCAGAACAGAGACAAATATGAACCTTGCCCAGTAGTCATTATTATGACAAAAATATCTCCGTGACACTGCAATGGCCCATTGCATTTTGGCAAGTTGCTTTCCCAGGACAAGCCAGTGATTAAATTCTGTGTACTGCTCATTATTTTTGTCAATTTAGCAACTTGCAGGAGTTACTGCAATAACATTTAAATGGCAAGAGGTGGCTGATCTGGATCAACATTGCTCTGGGTGTCCCTGCTCAAGCCCCTGGCATTCAGCAGGGCTTTCATTATCCGTGCTGCTCCGCCACTTCCAACGAGACCGTCTCCATAACTTCTTCCTAGGGACACATTTTCTTCCCCAGCACTGTCTGGTGCTTTCTGGAACTGAAGCAGCGCTGATGTGTAAATGCAATTTAATCATGGCAAGGTGTGTAGTGTGCTGGGAAAGGAGTTGGCTTGCTCAAATTTCTCATTCCCGAGAAAATCTTTGGCACTTTGTCTGGATGTGCAGAGTATAAACAGGACGATGTTTTCAAATGATAAACAATGATCAGGTAGGAATGGAAAAGGAGAAGGAGAGAAAGGGATAGCTCACTAGCTGGTTTTAAGCAACGTTTTGCTCATTGCAGCAAAAAGAATTTCCTGGCTACTTAGTCGTGTATGAATCTCTCTGCACACTCTTTCTCTGTGATATTAGTAGGTGGCAGGGCAGAAAATGATGCTACAAATCTGCATGGCTCATTTGCCAAATCTCAGTGGCTTTTGTCCCAGGTGGACAAAGTTCACTGCTCCAGTGATGCAAAGCACCTCGCACGGGCCTCGGTTTCCAACACGTTAAACCATTGCACGGCAGAGACAGGATTTGGAAACTCCCCCAAATGGACGTGCAATTATCTGTTCATAAATAATCTGTGAAAAGTGTGAATGGGAAGAGGAAGGAACAGTTGGAAAAAAAATACATATATTCATATTTTAATTGCAGTTTGGCACAAAGAGGCGTAGTCTCCATGTCACTGAAATGCAACAAGTTGAAGCCTGTTATTGCCACAGTGGTTAAAAAAAAGAGACCAGGGTCCCAAAGTGGCTCCAGACGTGCAGTGAGGGAGTTCAGAAGGGGCTCCTTGTCCCCATTCCCTCATGCAAACGTGCTATTTGAGGGAGTTTCCGTGGGATCCATGCTAGGAGGGCGCATACTCAAGGTCAGAGACAGTTGAGGGACTGCAGTTTCACATTATTTTCTTCTATGTAATTATATGTAATATATAATACCTGGAAATCTAGGAAACAAGACTCAGATCACAAACTCTTCAGTCCATGAATCCCTCCATTGCTGTTGCTTGGGTTTTGATCTGACAAACGGTGGACTATTTTAGGTAATGGAAGAGATGTGTCTCACCCATTATGATATTTTTTAAATCCTGCCTGTATGTTATCTGCGCTCTGAAACACTCTTGCTTTACTTGTTCATTTTAACAAATTTTGTACAAGAAAGCCCTGCCTTTGTGCTGAATCTGGCAATATTGGCTGTTCCATTCGCAACCTCTGCTTAGGAAAACAGGAATTTATTCTGGCCTGGGATATTCTCTGTTGCACTTTTCTTGTTGTCATAGCAATGGAAATATTTTACTAGCCCAAATGAGCCCTGATTAACTAGATTGCACCTTGATTTCCACAGGCTAAACTGATCGCTGGTTCTTTAACCCGCGCGCATGTGGTTGTATTTTTATTGCTGGTTAAAAGACACATGCAAAGGGTAGAGGAAAGAGGCTCCATGTGCAAGTTGTCCCTCTGTTAGTGGACATGGGCTTCGTAATGTCCTTCCAACAGCCTTTCTCCATGTCAACTGGCTTCAACACTCCTGGCAGGACCTGTGTGGTCCCCTTTTGTCACATGCCAGGCCCATATTTTTGATTCTGTAGCTGCTGGGATTTGATTTGGGAGGAGTAGCTGCTGCCCTTCCGCATAAAGATGTGGATATATCTCCTCACCCCTGTAGAGGCTTCAGGAAATGAGGGGGCTGAGTTGGGGTTTGATTTATCCCGAAAGGCAGCAGATACATTCTAGCATCAGGCTATTGTGCTTTTAGAAATGGATGTGCCCCGGAATTTTATTGAAAGGAAGAAGATGGATGACACAGGATAAAAAAAATTTTTTTGATCAAGCTTAGAGATTTCATTTCTAGATTGATGCTCTAGGATTTTTCTTCTTTTCTTCATGATAACATTCTGTACTGTATTTCTGCCATGTTCTTTCTAATTGGGGAATAATTAAATTGTTAAATTGAATATTTTAAAGATCTTCTTTGGCTGGCGGTTTGATTTCCTCCGGCGCAGGTAATCGGTTACAGACCTGTCTCGGGGCTCAGCAGCATGAGTAATACCCTCGCATCAGCCTGGTTTGCACCAACAGGTTTCAGGCCAGCCCTTTCCTGCGCTGATGCTCGTGTGGCTCCGAGGAAAAGCTGAGGCTGTGGTTCAGATCCAGGAGGGAGAGCAGCTCCTTGCGAAGCAGAAAGTTGGCAGGTCTCATAACACTGAAGAGAAATGCTAAGTATATTAGTAAGGAGTAGAACAAAGCTGGAAGACTAACCAAGGATAACCAAGGCTCAAGGGAAAATTATAGAGATTTCTGCACAAGGGTGCCATGGTCATTAGCAAGGGATTCCCCAGACTACCGAAATATATTGAAGCTACTTTTCTGACTGTAGAAGCAGATGCATTTGAAGGTATTATTTCCAAAATACAAAGGAAAGGATCCTCCTTATTTGTTAAAATGAATCCTTCAAGTATACAGGTAAATCTGAAAGTATCAGTGACATTCAAGAAAACCTTTAAGAGTTTAAAAATGCAGACCATGGTAGATTATGAAATTAGCTGAGCAGAAAA
Organism: Tinamus guttatus; assembly: GCF_059628265.1. Taxonomy (NCBI): domain Eukaryota; kingdom Metazoa; phylum Chordata; class Aves; order Tinamiformes; family Tinamidae; genus Tinamus; species Tinamus guttatus. Next base: position 1,005,684 of record NW_028289621.1, read on the forward strand.
ACATCATTCTCATGAACTATTAGACTCAGGGGAGACACCTCTGTCTGTAAGCGAGGGCAATATGCAATTTAAAGCACGAGGATGCTGTCTTTAAAATCATAGGAACTTAACTCTGAGGGCCTTTGCACCTCTGAGCAGCTGGGAGCACGCAAGCTGCGGCAGGATGCTGACTTTCAACAGGGCTTCCCATAGGAACTTTTCCGATGATGGGAGAGTTTTGTTTTGTTATTCCAAACTACTCATTTATTCACAAGCCTGGATGCGGGGCCTAAATCAATCTGTCAGGGCTCCTTGTGATGGGCCGGAACATTTAGACACTTAGTCCACTGCCAAGGGAAATCGTGGGATCGTCATCGTCAGCTCTAATGACAATCCTATATTAAGGATGCTCTTGGAATAAATAATCAATGAGACAGTGCTTTGAAATGACCCAAGGACTTTCCAGCCCAATGATTTAATAACCTAATAAGTTAAAAAAAAAGTAAATCTTGGTAAATACTAGTGGCCTAGAACAGAATCTGCCCAAAGGAATTTTCTGATATTATTTTTATTTGCTGGTCATAATACATTTGGGCCACATTTTCTCCTTTCTGTTGCATGTGTTATATTAAAGATGAAAAGAAAAAGTTTCATATTCAGCTGGAGTTTATCATGAGCCTCTTTTTCCTCACTAGTTAACCAGAAAGACATTAAAAAACTGAAATTTAATTATCTGACAGAGCAATTTAAGCCCAGTTTGAGAGCGGTTCCTCTAGCAGCAGCTGGATGCCTGGAGAAGCAATGAAGAGAAAAATCCCTTCCTTGGCAATGCATCTGCGTTTCCCTTTCTTCTTTTGTGCAGCGATGAACCTTTTTGATCTCATTCTTTTGTAAAGTAAATCTTCGTCAGATTAAATTTGGAGATCCCTATCAGAAAGCACTTGGCTTTGACAACCCTGACAGAGTCCTACGTTGCTCGCAACATAGCGTGGTTGGCACTGCAATGCAAAGGACTTGGATAAGGAATAAAGGATATTTTAGTCGCATGACTCATACGGAATACAAAGGCAGCTCTGGCAACGTCTGCACTAATTACGGGCTAGTTGCTATGTTGCTGCAGTCGTGGATAGATATTAGCTGTGTGGGATGCTGAAGCGCGTGGGCAACCTGTGAAGCCAGAGCTTGGCTCCCCGGAGCTCGCATCCCCATCCAGCCCATCTGGGAAGTGGGCAACACATGGAGGGGCCTAAATGAGGATAAACCACCTGTGCCTTAGTTTTGGCCTCTAGTTAACTGCAAACTTTTGGTGATATTAAGAAATATGTGCAAAATAGTGCATGGCAGAACCTCAGGGCCACCAGCCTTGGTGCTGCACAGAGCTCTGGGTCTGACCTTCTCACCGTCCCCACTGCTACAACCCCGATGTCTGCAGCAATGGCCCAGTGATGCTCTCCTGCCTTGGAGGATGGTTGTTCTATCATACCTTGGTGGGGCAAGAGATGGTTGTTGGTTCCTCCAAGCTTTCAGGGCATGAGATGGTGGGGGACCACCTTGGGCTGAGAGATGTCAATGTGATTCATATCTATCTGCACTGCAGCGAACTCGGGGTTAGAGGGGGAATTTGCTCTGTTTCAAGAGTGAAATAGTGGGAAAATTATCCAGGCTCAATTCTGTGTTTCCTTCAAGGATCTTGCTTCCTAAGTTGGGATGGTTGCTTCCCTGCTCATCACCCGGCCTTGCTCCCTTCTCCTGCTGACCTTCAGGATTAGAGGATTTCTTGTCTCTTCTTTCTGGAAATGGGACACATTCTGTCCACTTTAGGGCAAGAAAACATGATAGCAGAAGCTGCCCTTGCTGCCAGCACTACAGCTCTATGCTATGTGCAAAGATTTCTGCCTTTAGGTGCTGCATAGCGAGGGAGAGCCCTTGGTCTGGGAAACCCGGGCGCAGAAAGCACATCCATGACTATTAATTACCCGTGACTACTACATGGTGATGTTTTAAAACCATATGGCAGCTCATGGACCGTGCCAGCGAAGGAGAACACAAGCTGCAAGGGGTATTTTGGGAAGCAGAGTGGATGGGTAGGTTTGTTTTGGAATTAATGTCTCCAGTAACAGAGCTCTGAGGAGGGCCAAAAATCCCTGCAGCGCCGGGGTAGCCTTTTCTAATTGGACTAAGGCTGCTGCAATGAAAATAACCCACTCCTCTAGATCCCCCAGTACAATGACCAATGTTCAGGTGAACAGAAATTGGGAGTTTTTATGCACATTGGCTTTTCTGCATGCTCCCTGCCTTGTCCAATACCTTAGCAAGACGGTGAATGCAATTATAGCTCAAACTATATTCCTTCAAACACTATAATGGGACACTATATAGCTATATAGCTCAAACTATATTCCTTCAAACAATATAATGGGAGATAGCATGGCAGGCTTCCATCCTTTGAGTGTAAAAACCGTGAGCAACACACTGCTCGTGGTGCTTGGGTTTGATTCTGTATCAGAGATTAAAGCAGACGTTACCTAAAATATTCACCAAGAAATGTCAGCACTGAGGAGGAGATGCAGGGGCAGGGCTGGAGGTGGGCTCTGTGTGAAGCATTTAAGGCCACGAGGCTTGAGGAGCTATTCTGGTTGCATCATTCTCAGCAATATTAGTTCAATTACGTGATCCAAATCGCATCGTTAATGGCAAGCTGCAAAGAAAAGAAGTGCTTCTGCTTGAAAACATAGTGGCTTGGGAACCTGGCTGCCAGCTTGCCTTGTCAGAAATTATCACGGGACTTATATTAAAGAGCCCGGTGGGGAAAACAGCTCTTTTCAGCCTGGCACGGCCAGGCAGGGCAGCCCTGGCTGCTGCCTTGCTCTGCTGTAATTTTGGGGTCTTTATACTTAAGAAATGCTGGAGGAAAACTTCCCCTGCAGCTAAAACTGATGAAGTCCCAGCAAAGATAGTGAAATCGGCCTCGTGGTGCCCCGGCTCTGCTCCTGCTCCTCTTCAGTTACAGCACCGAGCTGCAAAGAAGGGCAGCTCCAGCTAATTGGCTGCCCTCATCTAGGAGTTAATGATGCTTCTGTTTTGGGGGAAAGCAAAACCAAAAACATATCTCAATTCCATGTAGGTCTATTGACTTTAAAACAACCAGCATGACTAAACTAAGCTTGCTCTCCAAGGGAAGTTTGGCTTGATGGGCTGCAGAATTTGAGCCCATATACCACTCTCATGGGACCTCAAAAGCCGTCAAAGGAGGTTTCTGAGGTCCTTGGTTTCTGTATAAATTCATGTCTGGTTTTGCATTCTGCAGCCTTCCTTCAGCCTGAACTGCTGGCTCAGCTTTGCCTTGCACTTGGCTTTGGTATAATGTAAATGGGAGAGAGCTGCATTAGCAGCTATTTAACTTATTTCTTCACAGGTGAGTTAGTCTGACAAGTCCTGTGCCTTTTTGGTTAAAAGCAGCCTAGTTAGTGGCTAAATGGGGTTGTTTCCTTGTCACTTGCTGCTGCCCCCTCTATTTTTGCATTCAAAGCCCACTTAATGTACACGATTTGGTTGTGCTGATTTGCTCTGGATGTCAGACACCTGAACAGCTTGTCTCAATCACCACTCGGTTAGCATACTATATATTTTTTTCTTGCCTGTTCTTGTCCACAGGCTTTGATACAGTGATTTCTTTTGCCACAAGCATTGCATTCAACTTCACATGTATAATTTTTTTTTCCATTTCCATACTTTCTGCCACTTCCTTTCCACTCTATCTACACTTTATTTTCTATATTTTTGCATGCATTGTAGTGTACTTTTGATGGTCCGACAGACTTCTTCCTCATATTTTCGAGCTTTTCTTGCACTACGCTACTGAAGAGCAAAGAACACCAAAATTACTTGAGGGAATAGTGAGGAAAGAGCAAAGGAGCCACGTGGGTGTTTTACATAATGTTGGAGGAACCAGTTGGCTTGTGGGAGGAAAGATGCTGGAACAGGGGCCAAAATATAAGTCTGAGGACACCAGGGTAGAAAGCTTGCTGTTCTCTATTAAGAGCTCTCATTAAAAAAGCCACTTCTACCTGTGAAATTTGCTGACATAGGAGATGTCATAAATTCCCTAAGGCAGGTAACTAAGCAAAACCAAATAGTCTTGAAGATCCTGAGTTTACATCTCAGCTAGGAAGACGTCTGAAAAAGGCAAACTTATTTCAAGAATGCTCTGAATTTTTGTAATACCTGGCATAACTTTATCAGAGGAGGATTTAGGTGGCCATACATTACATCAGCCCAGTGCTGTGCAGGACATATGGAAATTAATGATGGATTAGATTCCAGAAAGCTTATAAAAAGAGCCTTGCAAGACCTTTCACCTTAAAATCGTTCATAGCTGAGCAATGCATTACAGTAACCATGGAAGTAATCCTCGAATGGTACAGCAGCAAGAAATATGCTAGTGATTAATAGGTTTGGGTTACTTATTTAAAGGTTTAATACACGGCTGCATGGAAAATATCCGTGATAACAGCATGCAAGGCCTAACTATCGGAAGAAAAGCTGGATGCTGAGCTGTGGAAGTTTGGGCATTTTCCTGAATTGCACGTGGGATTTGCCAGGTGCTCTTCCAGGGGGTTGCCCCTCTGGCAGGAGAAGGGGAATGCGGGGAGGCTGCTGGCACGTGCGGGTCCCTGCGTGGGTCGGGGCTGCTGGAAGGACGACGGGTTTTGTTTTTGCAGCGGCTCTCGCGGCGTCGGAGCGGATTATTCTGCTGATGCAGCGATCTGACAGCCTTGTCTCCATCGCTTTGCTGCGCAATGTCACCCGGCGTCACATCAGCGCTGGGAAAGGCAGCTTCATGGAAGTGCAAATCAGATTTTCCCGTTGGACACTCACGGCGCGTGGTGCTCGCTGGCTCCGCAGGGACCGAGTGCGCTGTGAAAAGATTCATTACCGGTGATGACTGCTGGAATATAGCTGTCTACGCGGAAAAACATTGCCAGGAAGCTGCATTTGGAGCTACTGCTGAGGGGCTTCATGCTGCCAAGCAGGAGTCTCTTCCATAGCACAAGGAAAAGCCACTTTCACCGTGAGGAAAATAGGAAAAAGCTGCTAAATTCAGCCCTTACCTATTCGGCGCAACGTAAGTTTCGCGGTATTTCTCATTGTTAATCAGAAAATCTACCTGTTAGAGCATTGTAGAAATGGCCAAGGATGATGTTCTTGGCTGTAGCAGGAGCAAATGGGGGGTCTTGGGCACGTAAAGTGCCGCGACTTGGCGAGTTTGCTTCTCCTTCCACCTTCTCCTTCCACCTTCCCCTTCCAGATTTTGGGTGTTAGTGAGACATGCCAGGCTTTCCAAAGAGCAATCACATCAACCGGAGCCGGGAACAAGCTGTCATCATTCCCTGTGCTAATGAAAATGATGATGACACCACAACAAGAAATCCTCGCCAAGCTCATCATCTCACGCCGCCGCGGCATGAAGTTATTTAAAGGCTGATGTTCTTAGCAGCGCATAAAAGCTACGAACAATTTCTAAAGGTGATTGAGCACCAGAGCAAAGTAGAGCTGCATGGAGAAGGGAGCTGGTGTCTGGTGAGTGTGCTTTGCTCCAAGCACCAACATTATTCATACTATATTAGAGAAAACAAGCTCAACAAAGCATGACCGCAGCCGGCGGAAGGAAAAGTTGTCTCTGGCCAGAGAAGAGCTGGGAATTCACTGTTGCTGCCATGCAACATTTCACTAATAATGATGTGAGTGAGGATGCACATTCAGTTTGCTAACATTTAATTCCCTCACTGCGGGTCATAGAGCTTGACTTAAAATTAATTGAGGAAAAAAAAACAGAATGGAGAAACCTTCTGAGGAAGGAGATGCACATTCCAGACTTTCTGTGGTGTGTAAGCCTAGGACCCATGCAGAGGGGAAAGGGAAGTTGTCACGGGTCCTTCTATCCCTGGCACGTAGTTATTGCCACATGCGAAATAAAATATTTATTTTGTTAACTCTGGGGGGAGAGTGTGGGGAGGAAAGAATCCACAAAGGCGCAGCAGGGGAAAAAGCATGAACTCAAATTAGTTTTATGGAGCTGGAAGAACGAGTCTGTGAGATTTGATCTACCTCGAGCTCTATCCCCAGCAGTGACTCATGAAACAGAATGTCAAACTACAGTAAATTCAAGGAATAGACACAGCATTAAGGGAGTGGAGGAAAACCAAGACGAAGGCGAGAGCGGGCAGTCAAAAAGAACAAGAATAAACAGGGAGGTTGGAGGGAGAGAGGAGGGGGAACAAAGGGAATTTGAGGCAACAGAAACACAACAATATGTTGGATTCCACTGAAATCTTTTCATGTTTCAGTATATATCCTCTATTCCCTTTACTCAGAGGTATTGCTTTTCAGAGGAAATTTAACTTGAAAAAGGATTTTCAAGTTGGAACAGGAGCCTCAGGTAAGCAAAGGGAAAATCCTGCTTGGATCAATTCTACCTTGCCTTGAGGGAAGGCCAGGGGAATAAATACTTGAAAAGTATTCTTCTTGCAGAGCAGAGGGTCCCAGATCTTGCAAAAAACCTTTGATACCCTCTAGCATCCTTCAGGGGATGGTAAAAGACCCAAAAGATGACGATGGAAATCTGGGAAACTCAGGCTTGGCTGCAGCCAAGGGAAGACTCCAGCTCCCATCTCTCAGCATCCCACTCCGTGCTTGACTCAGCCTGTATGTGCTGGGAAGATTTTTAGCCTGCTTTTCAGAGGAAATGAATTGTTGGCCACTTTTCCTCCCTGTACTCGTTCCCAGCCATCCTCTAACGAAGTGCATGGACTGCTAGCAGCCTAATTTCGCCAGCTTCTTTTTCTCCACTGTGAACGTCCCAGTGCTCCCAGGACTTGGGTGCCAATGATGGCTCTTCTCTGAGCCATCTTTTCGTTCCTAGTCCAAGAAATCACATTCTGAGATAGCTGGGGGGTTTCAGACCTGCTCAGGCATGTGCCTTTCAAGCACCTCATGGCTACTGGACTGCATGCACAGAATAAGCTGAGTATCTGTATTAATAAGGCACAAGACTCTTTTTTTATTGCACAGCATAATGTGTTTGCTATGTATTTTTCTCCATTAATCCAGAATCACTGTATTTCTTTTCTTGGGATTTTTAAGCCTCTCATCCAGTTGAGGCAAATATACATATATCTTTCCTCTGCAGAAAGGCATTAAGTTGTCTACAAAGCTGTTCTGCTCCAGCTACAGCCTTCAGAAAATGCATGTGTGTGCCCAGGGCCAGCACATGCAAGGCCACCAGCTTCATGCCCAAAGGGCCCCTGTTTTCAGTTCCACTGGCCATGGGGAAAATGTGTATGGGGATTTCTTTAGGAAGAAGACTTAGTTAAACATCAGTGCAGGCACTGTCTGAACGGCTGAATGCTGTTGTGTGTTAGACAGGAATCTCCCCTCCAGGAAAATCCTAGGATTTAAGTAGAAAAGAGGAGAAGGACGTGTTTTGGTTTCAAATAGCACAAGTGAGAAATGCAAATAGGAGAAATCTTTCAGAAGAACATCAGGCAGATGATGGGGCTCTTCAAGCCCCGTCTTGCATCTTAAGTGCAGCTTGCATGGTTAACAAAATCTGCAGACAGCCACTCGGGGAATGCTGAATCATTACATTTTACATAGTCCTTCGCACTATGAAACCTGGATGGTTCCCAAGAGGGAGCAATCTGGAAATAAAAACGTGTCTGATCAATAAAATCAAATGGCTTGAAGAAATCCGAGTTTAGTGCCCGGTAAGTCGGAATTGGCTTTGCAAGCATCAGGGGTGACCTTGCCCTTGGCAGCGTCGCAGCTCGAGGGTTGTGCAGGGTTATTGCAAGATAATTCCAGCATGGGGATGATTCCTGGTGCTCTCGGCAGTGCAGAAGACCCTGTGCACAGATGAAATCAGAAGAAAGGTCTGCAAAGAGAGCAAAATGTCCCAGCAGACATGCCCAGCTCTGCTTCTCCTAGGCTTTGCTGTGGGATGAGCAGAAACCTCCCATCTCATGTTGCCTGCATTTCTCTCTGTGCTGGTACAGACCAGGCCTTGCTTTCTCGGTGCCCCGTGGCATTTGGAGCTGTTGGGATCAGTGCTTCCTTGGAGCCCTGCTCTTCGTCCATAACGCCAGCTCACCCTTGAGCTTAGGGCTCGGAGAAAATTCCTTGGGAAGAGCAAAAAGCCAAGCTGCAGAGGCCAAGAAATGATGCTTGTTAATGCCCATTTGCGACCCCAATGTCCAGCTTCTTCATTTTCTTTTCCAGCACTATGAGATATAGACACAGAAACAGCAGATGTAGGTGAGCTATTAAAAAAGCTAGCATAAGTATTTAAATAAGGAAGTTAAACAAAATCCATCCTAGCTGGCTTTCAACTCCCAGCCCCATGATCTAAAAATCGATTGGTTTTACTTGCAGAATGGTAAAAGCCCTGGAGGAAACGGTTCTCTTTCCGCAGCCGCTTCTGTGGATGGAAGAAACTTCAGAGGTTTTCTCGTGGTTAGCCAGAAGAGATGGACCGTAAAAGCACAGGGATCTCCCTCCACAACTGCCTGGGTCTCCTTTAGTGCACAAGACCTGGCTTTGCAACAGCAATGCCACAGAGTAAGTCAATGGCCACTGGTGCGGCTTAGGTACCACGGATGCAGATGGATGCAGCTGCATCCTGGAGAGCTGAAGCCGGCTCTAACCCCCAGGAGACAGTAAAACCAAAAATCAAGTGGCATCCCCAGGCCACTGCAGCTCCCATTGGTCCTTGCAAATTCAGTTGCCTTTGAGAAGATGGTAACCTCAGCTCTGAGGTTTGCTAAACCTCGGGAACCCAGAACTGGCAGCAAGCAAAGGCCTGGGGACCACTTTTGTTTGAAGTTCGACCCCATTTTTGTGCAGCTTTAGCAATAAATCCATAGATCTCTGATGGCAAAAATAATAATAAAAAGAGTAAATAGTGACAACCTGAGGCAATGCTCCACTATATAACCTCACAGTTGCATGGTACACTAGTGTCACTTCCTTGTAATGTACTTACAACTTTATCAGGATAAACATTAGAGAATCCATCACATTTCTTTGTATTTTCTCCCTGCCTATGAGGCTGCTGGCTGCTTCAGTGAACCCTCCGTACCCAGCTTGGCTGCAGACCGCTGATCTGCAGCTCTCAGCACTCGGATATCGTCATTTCTCAAGTCCTGTCCAACTCGGGCTGTAACTTTTCATGAGCAAAGACGGATGCCATAAGCAAAAGCCAGACACAGGCAAAATTTATCTCAATTTATCCTGGACAGAAGAAGTAACTGAGAATACCTTGCTGAAAGCAAAATACACTGCTTGACTGAATTTACTATAAGTAATAAAATACATCAGGGAGAGACCATTTACTGTAGTGGAAGAAAGTAATATGTGATGTCAGTAAGTCATTTTAAAATGATGCTATTAAGCAAGGATAATGGTGATTATTTCTTTTTTTTCAGGCATTAAAGTTATATTTATAAGCCAGTTGGTGGCTGACATCTACCAGTATAAAAGAGCCATTTTTAATTTCTTCCAGAAGAAGCTGTATATCTTTTATGTCACTCTCAGGACTGTGCACACTCCCTTGGCAAAAGCACAGAGCAAGGCAGGCCTGCAGCTGACATGAAGGTAAGCATCCTCAGGATGCTTCTGTCCTCAGGACTCTGTTGTAAACACCAAAAAAAATCTAGATGTCTCACCTAATTCATGGAGAAACTGCTGAGACATGAGCAGGAATTAAACGTTTCCATTGGCGTTAGCCTAATGCACAAAGTTGTCTTGAAGCTAGCATAACTAGCCATAATTTAGCGATGTCCAGCCAGCATGGCCTTCTTGCAAAAATAGATCATTTTGGCATAGATTAGGTGTCTCTACGTATTTCATAGACATTTGCATTGGACCGCTTTGACTTTGGGCTGGTTTCAGAGAAGCTGCTTTGGTTGAATTCCAGCTCTTCAGGCCAAAATGCCAATCCACCTCCCTCTCCACACCTCTTGCCCTAGTCCTGAGGGTGCCCAAACAGCTCTCTTCAACCCTCCTTCCCTGCATTTCTGTGGCCATTTCTGCACCCATTCTTTTCTTTCTTTTTTGGAATGTGGACATATGGAATTGTAAAGAATATTGCAATGCATCATGTGCAAAACCCGTGACTTCTTTACCTGCTGCAGCTGGATACAGCAGACCTGTGGCAGGGAGGTTTTCCAACAGGCCTTGGACATTCCCATCTCTGCACGAGCAAACACTGATGTGGTTTCAGTGACCTCGTGCCAGGCAGCTGCAGGATTAGGCTTGGCAGTAACTGTCCCCTACGGCAATGATGCCTCAGTGCAGGCAGGCTGGAGCCTGGACATGCCAGGGATACAGGAGCAGCCTGAGGTCTCCATGGGGAGCACGCAGAGTTCAGTGCCAGGAAATTAATTGCAAAGGATGCAGGAGCCTTAATCCCAGCTAGTCCTTCAGGTTGTTCCAGCTCCATGGCTTAACCGCCGGGAGGATGTTGTGACAAATGAAAACCCCCAAAACATCCATCAGCTGGAGGGAGCACTCATCCCATTTACTGTTCATCGTCATGTGGCTCTGACTCATTGGCGTGTGCTTTATATAGCTATTTTCAGGCAATAGCTGGGCTAATTAGAGTTAATTTCAGAAGGAAGCTTTCCAAAGCGGTTAAGTCTTCCAGCCATTGCCAAATTACAGCAGCACAGAGCGCATGAGGCATGACAAAAAGCTCCTGCTCCACCTTAAGTTCTAGCTCTCATGAATATTTCACATTTTCAAGGGTTGAGCAACACGACTTCTCCAACCCTTGTGCTCTGCTGCTGTAGAAAAGATCCAGTCGAGCAATGGAAAAATCAGCAACGTCCAAAGCCGCTGGTGAAATTACCATTGGCTTCAATGGCAAATTCTGCATTTAAGCCCTTTCCTGAGATCATCAAGCTCAGGAATGGCACCTGGCAGTGCAAGGTGCCTTACCCTCCTGACAAGACCCTCATGTCATCACACTGCCTCTACCTACATTATAAATGGTTGAAGTTTTCTTGACAAAGCAGAAGCATCCTTATTAGATTATTTAGGAAAGCACAAAATTGCCAGATTTTAATTCATTAACAAGAAGAGCAAAGATAGTTTACACTATCTTTGGAGATAATGAAATTGCGCTAACTCTAAGGATGAAAGAGGAAACAAACACCATGGAAACTGCCACCAACAAAAGCTGCAATATTGCAGAGAGGTAGTGTGCCTGCTTGTTGAAAATATCCAGTGCTTTCCTCTTGCTTAATACGGAAACAGGAAAAATATTATTCACGCTGCATATGATGCTGACAGACAACAAAAGACTAAATCATGGGTTGCAAAAGTGCTTTCCTTTGGTTCTTGTGCCAGCTGGGTAGTGGCTGTCTCCAGCACTGATATCCTGAAGGGCTCTGGAAGGGAACAGGCAGGATGTATTTGCTGGAAATGCCAAAGTTCATTGAAGGCAACTATTCTTTCCAGTGGAAAGGTGTTTTTTTTTTTTTTTTCTTCCCCCTGCAGGTCTGTTAGAAAAGTAGTGAAAAATAAAAATAATAACAAAAAGGTTGAGGTTGCTTCTGCCTTTCCTTCCAGTGCTTTCTGCTCAATGTTGCATGCTGAAATTAGGGCACTTACTATTTAATACCAGGAAGAACACAGCACCTCATCACTTCTCTCCAGAAAGAGCCTTTCTTTTCCATCAGGGATGGAGGAATTACTGTCCTGGCAGCATGCAAAGCCTGAAAAAAGATGCCACAAACCCCTACGCTACAGCCAATTTATCCTCTCACCCAAACTGGGGACACTGGGCTGGGAGCAACCCATGCCCAAGACAGCACTGCTCCAGCTACATGCTCCAACAACAGGGTGAGACAGTGCAAAACACGAGGAAAGGCTTTTTTTTGTGGGGAGTTATGGATATATGTAGGCCTTTTAGCAGAAATACTGCCCTATAATTCTGCCTGATGCCAAGTTGCCGCTAGCAGACGTGGGCATCCCAGGCTTTGCACCATTAGATGCTTTAACAAGGAGGTCAGTGCATCCTGCACCAAGGGATTTGGGGTTTGTATGGTAACTGGAGTGGCACACGATGAAGGGACACATGAATTAACAACATTATTTATAACCCATCTCATTATCGCACACAGCTAGGCAGCTCAGACAGCCGCTAATTCTCTTAACCACTTTCTTTTACTGGAAATAAAACTGCTCCACTTCAGCTGTGATCCATTAGAAGAATGTTGTTGTTATTTTTTTTTAAGGCAAAAGCTTCTTTCAAAGAAAGGCTTCATGACTGCATGACATAACTCCCCTGAGTCCAAATCTGGGATACAAAAATATTCATGCTGAGTCTGCTAAATGAACAAACAAATAAATTACACACTTGATCCCTCCACTTTGCCTTACCTTTCATCTCTAATATTAGAGTGCTATAATTGTTTTTCAGCTCATGTTATTAACAAGCATGTTGCTATAGAAATGCAGAAGCCAACGTATTGTCCCTGAGCTTTAAACAGCAACTTTGCCCCTCCTATTAGTTTTGTCCCATTTTTGGCACACTAATATGAATTCATCCTGTGGCAAATATTAAAGCCTCCATCCAGCTGCAGCTCCACAGCATCCCAGACACTAGAAAGTTCTCCTCTACCTTTTCCCACCTCTGCCAAAGCCCTGGGAAGCTTCAGGGCTTTCTGTTCTCTGGTGTTCTGCACTGTGTGGTCTCTCATGAAATATGCACTGAAGAGATCAGTCCTCTGTGTGTGCTTTGAAGCCTTCTGGAAGGCCCTTCTCGCCCTTTGGACGTGGTGACAACCTGTAGAGGCCCCAATTAGCACTCTGCTCTCTGTGACAGAGAACAGATCAACTTGGAGAAAGGTAATTTTACATGACACTAAGGACATGCTTGTTGGCAATTATTAAAGCCCAGACACCAGCATAACAAGGTACCTACAAGTCTACTTTTGGTGCATTGTCCAAGGGTACAATGCAATCATCAGAAAAACATCCTTCTCTTACGGATCACATTTTGTTTTAGCTTCATTTCTGCTAAAGAATATTTTGCCCTGCAATGTTCTTGCTCCTAAATATGTTACTACCTTTAAATGAAAACAGGGAGATGCAGAAGAGTATGAAAATACTGATTTCAGCAGACGACTCCACAGGGGACAGCCGTGACTATCACAACCCATGTCCCGACACAGCCGTCCGGCCCCGACTGCAAGCCCAGTTGCCCTGTGAGCCAGAGCACAGATTGCAGAGAGAAAAAAAACTTGTCTCCATAGGGAAAAATCTCCTGCAATGACGACTTGACCACAACTCTCTATAAATTATTTCCAGAGTTAACTTTCTTCCCTTCAGAAAAAGCACAACTTTATTTCCAAGTTGAGCTAGCTTCAGGTTCCACTAGGATCTTCTATACTTAGGCAACCAGGCTGCAATACCTGCAGCTACCAAACTGCCCTCCATCAGGGAGGGAACCTATTGGCACAATAAAAACAAAACACACGGAGTTTTTAACCCAATTTGCCTTCCTTCCCCATTGCTGGATTGGTGATGCTGCCTGCAGTGTTAATACGAGTCCTCGTTCTTCTTCACATCTCCAGTTACCGGTGGGCCCCTCCACGGCTTTTTCACTCCTAATTGCTTCCAGTCAGCAGAATTGGCATTTTTAAAGCAATCCTTATATTCCTCTCTGGGATCTGGCTTTGTTTTTGCAAGCAGCAGTACAGCCCGGTCAGAATTATTTGCACCCAGACAAATGGCTAATTCTCAGCCTGTAGAAAGGCATCTTCCCTCACTTTCTGCCAGGGGAAGGTCAAACAGAGAAGTCTCCTGTGCTGAGAAAACACTTTTGCAGCTAAGAGATTGCCATCTATAATTATGAAATACTTCAAGGGTGTTTCAGTGCTGACAGGCCAAGATCTCCATTTCCCAAGGCAGACTGGAGTCCCTCATGTCAACACAGCCTCCTCCTTGGGGACAGCCATAGGGAAGCTCCAAGTCCCTTGTCCCACTGCTGGGGTCTGCATCAGCCATCAGAGTGTAGGAAAAAACCTTTTTATTCATTGGGATAAGAAAATTTGCAATAAAAATATTTCTAGAGCTTTAATCATTGCTCTACTGAGCAGCTTGTAAAAAAAAAAAAAATCAGTAGAAACCTTAGGAAAAAGTATGAGTTTCACCTGTGAAAATTTAACTCTTCCTGGGAAAATACCAAGCCTAAAGAGTCAAAATTACGGAGCCTGATGCAGGTGCATATCCCTGCCCTCACTGGCCATGCTTGCCATCACCCCAAGGCAAGCCCAGAGAAAGCATTAGTAAAATATTAACCAAAATAACCCTGTACCTGACTAATGCCACATATTGAGAAAAGCCAATAAGCAATGCTTGTGCTCTCTGCTCTACTTTCCTCTGAGTTAAACTGTGATTTTTTAGTTCATGCATAAGGTTGCAATGGAGCGATGAACGGGTAATTACCTCTGCAATTTCTTACTCTTCTTTGCATTATAAGCATATTTAAAAGGGCACTTGGCAAAAGCAGTCAAAATCTAAATTAAAATGTAATAAGAAAAGAAAATTCGAAAGGCTGCGTGGAAAAGTAGCATATCAAGCATTACATAAGGGAGAAAGTGACCTTTTCCCCTGAGATTTGTCCTTCTCTCTAGAGCTTTTTTGCTTGCTTCCTTGTATAGCTCCATAGTTTTCCTTGATTCCCCTTGAGAGAATGGGCAAAGTGGAAGGAACAAGCAAGCACTCTAGACCAGCACAACCTTTTTTTTGGTTGCAAGTGCAACCTTTTGTCGCAAAATTAGCAATACGTGGCTCAACATAGACTCCAGAAGATGGAAAAAGCCAGATTGTTAGGTGGGAGCTGGCAGCTTGCTGGGAAAATTGCTGTATAGATGTCTACCATCCTCCCAAAAAGGACCAAAGCTAGCTTGAAACACCCTGATGAGCGTGAAACTGGCATTCATAATTAAGCCTGCAAAAATACAAAGATTAAAAATTCATCCTGAACTAAACAGAGCTATTAAGAGAACAGTTTTTTCCCCCATTATGCATTTATGATCAATAGGATGCTAATACATATCCCTTGTTCTGAGGATGCTGAAAGCGGTTGCTCAGTACCCTGGGGCTGGCACTTGTGGAGCTGGTGCCAACGGTCAGTAGCTCAAAATTACTGAAAAGTGATTACTGAAAAGTAATTTTGACTCCCTAAACTGGGACATTTCCTGCAAGGAAGTGTTGGAAGAGGAATGTGTAATCTGGATGGATGCAGGAAAGGGACTGCAGTTCCCAAAGCAGCACACGGTGCCCCTGAGGCTCCCGCAGCTGCAGGTAGATGCTGCTTCCCCTTCAAATAAAGGAGATTTTTAAAAACGAGAGAGAAGCACATAGGACCAGTCCTCCTTTTGCCCCAAATGTAAGGCCCTCAGTGGAACTGCTGAGGAATAACCAGCATCAAAAGGGAACCCCCAGAATACAGCAAGAAATCAAGTTTCTGGGCAGGACGCCAGGGCAGGCAATGGCTTTTTTGCACGTCCATATACCTCTAATAACACTATAGTCTTAATTAAGTGTGATATTATAACTGTCTAGACCAGGTATTTTTTTTTCCCCTTTTTTAATTAAATATTTCTCCCTTTTCCAATAAGTTCCAATACCACACACTCCTGGCTTTATTTACCACAATGGATAATTCTACCAGAAGGTGAAAGAAGCTTTAAGTTCAAAACCATCAAAAAAAAGAAAAGGTATTTTTTGCTTTCTTTTGGTTAACACGCTCACCATTATATACAAATTCAGGGCAGAGTCCCTTACCTATGAAAGTTTGGTGATGTTCTTCTCTGGAAAACTGACAAGACATTGAATTTCAGATTCAGGAAACGTCCAACTCTATGATGTGTTTATAATTAAATTTATTTCCCTTGAATGCAACCAAGAGGCTCTCCGGCTTATTGCGGTAGGCAGCTGCATGTTCAGGATTATGCTTGTGGAATCAAATCGATTGATGACATGATTTAGAAACTATCTGGAAAGATTAATTGAATTAAATGCAGCTCACACGGTTTGCCCTAATCCTCCAAGGAGAGTCTGGCTAAATTCACACCTCCACTTTACTCTAGAAACCTTATTAAAAGACAAAGAAGGAGAGGGGGATTGTTTTACATACTTGATTAGAAGCTTTAAGTGTTCAATAAATTGCTACATTTCGGAGGGGAAATTTGAAATGTTTGTCTCACCCCTTGTCTTGCTGGTTCGATGCTCCCTTTGCTTCTCCATAAATCAGCGGAGTGATGCAGAGTCCTTATGCCTGGGCTTCCCCAGCACTGAAGTGATCAAGTCCTTGTGGCATCGCTGCAGCCCTTGCAATGCAACTCATGTGTGTGAGGCTACTTTGGAAATCAACATTTCATCTTCAGACTTGGAATTGCACAGAAAAACAAACCTCTGTCCCATAACTCTAGGGTCTGTGGCAAAGGCCCTGCGTTGATGTCTCAGCATTCCCACATTGCTCCTGTCCTGCATCCCGTCACCCATCCGTGGAGCTGGGTATTGCCCAACAAACGCTGCGCAAGAATTTTGGGACAGGCCATTAAGAGAAATACTCATCTGTAGCAACAGGAGCATCTTGACATGCAGAATCATGCTCATCAGCTTGGATTTGGGCCAGGAACACCCCTTCTGCAGTGAGAAATAGGATTTTAAACCTCAGAACTTAGAGCCAAGTAATTACATGGGCAATAAAATTAATTCCCCCTCCTCATAGACATCTATAGCTCTTGATTTGTAGATATCTGATTTTTTTCCTTCCAATATCTTTAATGAAAGTCGAAGTGAAATGCACTCTCTCATGATTTACAGTCTGAACACATCTTCGTGTTGCCCAGTGCTTATTTGATCATATATCTAATATGACCTTATTGATCCATTATGGGCACTTTTATTACTACCTAGAAATACAGCAAATGTGCCGTGCAAAAACAATGAGATGCAAAGACTTCAAGGAGCATCACCTTTCAAAATAACTGGGGGTTTCAAATGCCAGTGCAAATGCCTGGAAGTTTAGCATAGTAGTATCTCTGCTATGTATTCAATTTACTATGAAAACATTTCTATATACAAAGAGTGAGGCTCTGCAAGGAAATAATTTACACAGCATTTACCTATAATTTGGCAACACAATAAACAGTCCCCTTTTGCTTTCAGTTCAGGCAGCATATGCTGGAATAAAGCAAATTTGCTCCAGGTATGTACAAAGTTTTGCCCGTTCCCTTCCACAAGGCAGCTACATTTCCAGTATTGCATTTTTGTTCTGCGGCAGCTAATTTGGACACAACTGATTGAATTTAAAGGTCAAAAAGGCACAAAAATTGACTGGCTGAAGAAGGTGAAACATTTTTTCAAAACTAAATTAAAAAAATGAAACAGCTCAGCTAAGTCGCCAAGCATTTTATGAAATCTGTATTTCATAGGAGGCAAAATTGATATATCTGCTAGCAACAGCCTATCATCGGTCCTAGCACATTCACCTCTAAACAGTGAATTCATCAAAATCTGTTTTACTTCTGGCAACACTAAGCATTGAGGTGGGAAATACACCTGAGCCTTAAAGTCCATAAAAACAGACACCTGATAGGCAAGAACTGAACAGCATTCAGGCCCTGGACTAAACGTGAGCCTGACAAAGCAGAACCTGGAGCTGAATTTTGGTTTACACACAGGTCCTTCCTCCAGAAGGGCAACGCTGGATCCAAGCAGCCCAAGGGATCTCAACCCCTTTCCCAATCTGGGAATCTTGGCCCTGAGTGACTCTTGCCGTGCGCAATGGGGACTTCGAGTCGTGCTAAAGCTGATGCAGGATGGACTCAGGTCATTAGAGCTCGTTGATGCTTTGCAGTGTACGAAGCCACACGTCCACGTGGGAGGAAATTGGCTGCTCTGTTTGACAAGGCCACTTCACCTGGTGACTAAACATGAAGAGCAGCAGCCACTCGTGGCTGTTGAACACACAGCCCAGAAGCACACAAGGAGCATGCACGGCCACGCTCCTAAAGCTGGTCCTTTCCTCCTGGATTTACTCTTTTACAGCATCCTCTGTCCCAAACACCTCAGGCAGAGCATGTGTGCTTGGTCTCCAGCACAAATGACCATGTTCAGCATGCTTACACAACCCCAAAAGCACTATTTTACTAGCAGGATTGGCAGGAGACTTGCAATACCATCACTGCATGCTCATGCACCCAGCGTTGCCAGCCCGGAATGTCAGGAGCCGGCCAGGCCATCTGCCCATCTGCTCCC
Organism: Tinamus guttatus; assembly: GCF_059628265.1. Taxonomy (NCBI): domain Eukaryota; kingdom Metazoa; phylum Chordata; class Aves; order Tinamiformes; family Tinamidae; genus Tinamus; species Tinamus guttatus. The sequence goes on from NW_028289621.1 coordinate 1,023,999, forward strand.
CTGTCCTAGAGCCCGTCGGTTTTGTGCGGATCTCACCTACCCTGAGGGGCTGAAGCCAAAGCTCTGGCTGCCCTTCAGTGGTTTATGCACATCTGCTCCTGTTCAAACACCCGCACACGCCACGAGATTAAAGGCATCTTGCATCTAACAGCAGGAAACATCTTTGTCTCTAGTGACAGCTCAATAAGTGTTATTCGGAAAAAGAGTGAGGTTTTTTAGGATGGCTAAAGAACTGCCTAGTCAGTCCTAGCAGAGCAAGTGCAGGTACCTGGGGTCCCTTATTTCCTGCATATCAACTGATAGGAGAAAAGGCACATCTGCTGTAAATGGACAAAAGCAATCTTGCATGTATTTGGACACAAATAGTATACAAGACGCTTTGCTCAGGCAGGGTCATTTGCAGGTTCTATCCTAAAACACAGCTGAGACTTGGCAATCTGTCCCCAAACTCATCCTTGCATCACGCCATCACAGCCTGCTAATGCCTCCAGGAAAAGCTGACCTTCCCAGCTTTACTGACTACTAAACGGGGCCACACACCTGCATTCAAGGTGGGAATTTCCATCGTGTCCCCATCACTTCCCTCCTACAAATCCGCTTTATCCTTGGGGCGAGCATGCATTATGCATGGGAAACATTTCTCCATCCATCTTGCTAAGCACGTTAGTACTCTCGATAAGGGCTTTCCAAGTCGCCTCTCTCATCTGAGAGGAAGGAGAGCTGACCCGTGAATATCACCCACTGCAGCTCCGAGTGCTCCCTGCAATGAAAATCCAACAGACGTGCACGAGGGGCAGGAATGTTCTGTGCAAGCCACAGCTTGCAAAGGGCAGGCTTGCCCAAGGCTGCAGGACCCACACTTGCAACTGAAGAGTTGGAAATGGAGGCAACAATTTCCTGGGAATACCAGGGACAGAAGCAAAATGCACAACATCTCCAAGGTCTCTGGATTCCCCCAAACCAGGGTGGTGATAGCAGAACTAAGCTCAACTTATTACATAGTTTTCTTGTAATGGATATAGCAGGATAGCTGGGTGTATAGGAGAAATATAAACACAGAAAAGCAATTAAAGTTTTGCAGTGCAGGCTGTACAATTTTATATAAATGCAATAAAGCAAAAAGTAGTATCCTATTCTACCTTCCATACGGTAATAGCATATTTCCCATTTCACTAATGGAATGTGCAGATGCGGCATAAAGCCTGAACCCGGGCTCGTGGGGGCTATTTTTACAGCTTGTAGAATCAGAAAAATACCTCCCGGAGACACAAAGCAATGCAATCAACCACGGCCAGCAGTTGGCTGCTTTCTTAATGAGCAGGCATCGCATCGATGTTTCCAAAAAGGCCACTCCAAGAGCAGCTCTGCTCTGATTGTGCTCTAATCCCTGACATGAAATGCCAAAAAAATATTTATGCCTGCTGTATTACATTACAAATTTATATTTCTGAGAAGTAATGAGTTGTGACATTACACCAGGCATGATAATTGAACCTCAGGGCCTGGCCCCGTTGAAGCTGCTCTGGAGTTGTCTTACTTTGGGGGGTTACAATAACCTCCAAATGGCATTGGGGATGTTAAAAATAAAGACACATCCAAGTCTATAGACTGACTTTTCATCGAGAGATGCCTAATTGCATATCCGCTTTGCTGTACTCTGCAAAGTATTGAGAGCAATTATTTTAAATAGATAAAGGATGTCAGTGAGGTTCAGTTTTGCTCTCTGTCTATCACTCATGCAACGTGGGCATGTGGCCATGGCTATAGATATGGCCCGAAGTTGTGTTCTGACATTTGTGAGTCTTATTAAATGCACTTCCTTTATTGATTTGTTTGTTTTGGTAATTGCAGCATATGAATGTTCTTAATTCTTCATTTTGCCTCCTGGCATTTAATTTGAAGTGATCCTGTGTTTAGCACTAAAAGACGTGTATCAGAAATGACCTTCAAGCTTGAAAGGAAATCATTTCATTTTACAATCCGTCGATAAGCAATAGGCAGAAGCTTCGTACATTTAATAGCATCCATCAAACATTTTTCCTTAAGAACTTACTGGCCTTCTTGGCAGAGGCCGTTCAAAACACACCACTTGGACTCGCTGCCTTCATCAAAGGGATGGAACTGCTACTAAGTCATTTCAGCACTTAAAAATTAGGTCAGCTATCGACAGCAACAGATTACAGAATTCAAACGATCTGTTCTCCCTGCCTGATGGAAGAGAAGCACAACATGATCTATGGTCGGGTCTTCTTCATCTCAGCTCTGCTCCTGTGGTTGCAAGACTCCCTTGAGCAGCGAAACGATCTAAGGAAGAGACTCTACTGCTTGGAAGCTGCAAATCTGTCCTTACATTTGGGTTTTGGTAAGAGAAGACTGGGTAATGGCTGATCAGTTAATGTGTGAAGGAGTTTCTCATGATTTACAGAAAGGAAAATAGGACCCGGACTGCAACAGAATTGTCCCCCAATAAGTTCCATAAGCACATTTGATGGCAACCTCCTTTTCAGATAGAAAACAAGGGAAGGAGGAATTTGAGTGGTAGCCTCTATAGTAACATTTTTTTTTTGCTTCCACAGCAGAAAAATCAAACTGATTTCTGGAAATGCAGACAATAAATTTCAAAATTAAGCATTTTCAGGTGCCCCAAAGCTTCAAAAACTCATCCCAGACAGAAACTGGAGTTTAAAGAGAATGAAATGACCACATTTCAAAAGTTAATTCTGTAGCAACACGCTTAATGGGAGGTAAACGGTTGCAATTACACTGCTGCAGCTCATTTCGTAGCAGCCGCTCGTTTTGTGTTGGAGTCATTTTGCATTCCCCCTGGAAGCTGCTTCTGAAGCATTTTGGCTGGTTGCAGCTTCCAAAGGTGCACAGGGCCCAGCTATCCTCACCGTAGAGCATGGATGACTTCAGTACTCTAAGCCCACCGCGTGCTCGATTAGTTGTGCAGAGTTAAAGGGAATTTTCATGAGCCCACCCAGAAGTAGCTGCAAGGAAAATTAATTTCCAGTTCCTGAATGCTCAGCATTAGCAGAACAAGCCCTGTGGGTTGTGGATCACCAAGCTTGGGCAGAGTGTGGTGGAGAGTACGAACACAAGAAGATCCAAAAGAGCCCGACTGGCAGCATTTTTACCCACCCACTTCCCACTCCAAAACTGAGGTCCCATCCAGGTCATCCCATGGAGCATGCGGAAGCCTTGGTCACATACCTGTGATGGAGCCTGTGAACAGAGGATGGCCCCATCCCTCCTCTTCCTTGCTGCTTCCAAGGGGCCTGGAGCAGGAGCTGGGTCACAGGCTGCAAGGAGAAGCAGGTCAACGAACAGCCCCCAAAGAAGAAGCATCCCCAGGTTTTACCACCTCCGGGAAAAGGGATGAACCTACTATGGGATGAACTCGATCCCTGTCACCAGTCCATGTCATGGCCTGGCTCTGCAGCAGGGACCATCACAGCTGCCTTGTGCAACGCAGCCACCACCACCTCTGCAATGCTGCTCCTGCTGCTCTGCAAACCTAGGAGGGTAAAGGAGCAAAGAGCATCTTATCCAAAATGCCTCTTGGAAAAGATACTCATTTACAAAAGCATCGTCATTTTCATACTGGAATTGACTCTTGAATATGTATAACTTCCAAGACTGTTTAAAGCAGGAAATCTATAGCATTAATTCCTTCCCCAAAGTAGTACTTTGTGTACTATGGGGATTTATGGGCACTGAAAATGCATCGGACAAAATCCATCTACTTTTCATTAAAAAAATAAAATCTGATCTTTCAGGGAAATAATTATAGCCAAGACAGATTTCTTCCAGGCTTGGAAATGAATAGCTTCACCTGGACAACAAATAAATTTCCTAACCTCCCAATTTGCCATATTTTTTATGCTCCTCAGCAGTGCTGCTAAGTGGAATTTGATTAGCAAAAAATGATAGGTGAAAAGATGGTATGGAAGGGACTGCAAACACGGGGATGTCCTGAGAGAGATCAGACTCTTTTGCAGTGTGAATGTGAGAGCTGGGATACTTAATCCTTGATGCATCTCTCTAAATCAGTAAGAAAATCTGCTTTGTGAGGGTGCATATATTCATTACTATCATTTTGTACCATCCTATAATTTTATATTTTTTTCTTGAAGCTCATCCTCTTCATAGCAGAATACAGAAGCACATCATTATATAAGATGTAAATAAGACATCACTTGCAGCCAGCTGTCTAGCTTGTACAATATCTTTAGTAAACAAAAAATATTCAGAAAATAATAGTAATTACTGTACTTTGAGCGTTAGACAATTTTCTTTCAAGGAAGTTTTCACTGAGACTTTGCAGAAGGCAGGAGGAAATTCTGGTAAAGTCTTCACAAAAAGCTGCATTTTTTTTTTTTTTTTTTGGTCTTCTGACAGCTCTAATCCTGGAGATTTTTTAGCCAGGTCTGAAGTAGAAAAGACAGAAAAAAAATGTTTTTTTAAATAAAACAGGCAAGATACATATTTTAGTACCTTAAAATGTGTGAGTTGTCCAAAGTTAAAAAGAAAATTGACCTCTTACTCCTTCCTGAGAGAGGTAGGGCAAGGACAGCTGGAAAAATTGCTGCAGGATGAGACCAAACCCTCTCTTTTTGGGTTAGCACAAGAGCAATGAAACCAGCACCCTTTACTAGTTGCGCTCATTATTTACTTGCTTTACTATCAAAAAATACAGTTTTTGATATTAAAACATTCTACAATACCTATAAATAATAAAGCAAAGCCCAGACACTCTATTTTTCTCTAGTTAACTCAAATATGTATATGTATCTGTGCGTATATGTATATCTCAGAGGTATTCATTGCAAAACTTTCAGATTTTACCCAATTAGGATGTTAATTGAGAGCACTGCTGCATTTGGAAAGCTCTCATCTTTCCCTGCAGAACCGTGCAAGAAAGGAGCCAGAACAAAAGATCTGCGTCTTGCCCAGCTGCTCCTGGTGCACGTCTAATTTCAGAACTATTCAAATTCAATGCAATAAGCAAGCGGTCAATACTGTAATTAGATAAATGAGCTCACGCCTCAAATCAAACAAGCTTCATCAAATATCCCTCATAAGCAAGGGAACGAATACATTGCAAGGCCTCTTTTCAAACCCTGATGATGTTAAGATACCTTCTCTAATCTTTTGGAGAACAACAGCGCTGTCTCCTGCGTGCGCCACACCACCGAAACCCTTTGAAACTCAGCAAATTTAGCTCTTTGCGGATCAAACACTTTCTGAAATCGTAAGTAACCAGAAATGGCTATTCCCACTCCAAGACAAGTCGGCATCTGCACATCAAAGGAGCCAACAAGCATTTCCTGCCTGCAAACCCAGGGAGAGGAACCTTTCTAGGAGCAAACCAATCCACTCTGTAATCACCACATGTTCCTTATCTTTCGGCAGCTTTAGATTTTATATTTGTGAGTAAAACGGATATTATTTGAAGCAGGATGTTATTGCTGTCTGGATAATCGCGTTACGCTTAGAACTTGTCATGAGAGATTATTGAAATCCTCCTGAAATGCCGTCATTAGAGGGTAACAGGTTATAATACTAACACTTATTTTTATTAAAGCATTCTCGGGTAGCGTCTGGAGCATCAATAACTCCTCCTCAGTGGGAAGATCATCTCCTACCCGCCCTCAAATAGTTTAATTGCAGCTCTGAAGGAAACGTGTCCTCTTGAGCACCCGGGCCCTTGCAGAATCGCAGCTGATTAACGGGGCTATTGCTCTTCCCGAGTCGCTCATCGGTGACACATAAAAATGCTCCGTGATTAATGTTACGTGAGCTCACGCGCCTGGGCTGCGCAAAGCCCTCACAGGCCGTCAGTTGTATTAATTTATTAGCAGCAGAGGAAAAATCACTATATCTTTACTGCTTCCTGAGCTTTACCTCATCCACTTGCTACCTCAGTCCTCATCTTTCCTGGGATCGCTTCACCAGCAAACCTGCTTCATGGAGATGCAGTTTATACACTGATAGTCATCCCTCTAAAATACACCTCTGAAAACCTCTGGAATGAAATAAATCATTTTCTAGAAAAAAATGGAAGGTTATTTCAACTAGAATTCTTGCTGGTGCCGGGAGAAGCAGCGTGAGTCCTTTTGTGAAAAGCTTTGCTGCGGCAGGGAGGCGATTTATCAGCATAACTGACAAATTATAAAAATATTCAAAACTTGTCCCTTGCCCATCTTTCATGATCCATAGTAGGTAGCAGAGGAGCCCAAGAAGAAATCTAGAGTCTGCTTTAATTTAATTTAAATTAAATCTAAGTATAATTTGGGCTTTTTACCTTCAAATCCACTGGGATCCAGAGTGGTATTCTGGCCAAAGGGCTACACGATGATTAACCTCAGATCAGGCAAGTTCCTTTTCTTTTGGGGCTTTTTGTTGTTCAGAAATACCAAGAAGAGCTGGAGAGCCTCCCCCAGTTCAGATGGATCTGAGCATAAACTATCATGGAATAGTTGGGTAGCCCAGAAGTGAAAAATAGACCTTTTATTAAAAGAAATGCAAAGAGAAGACATAATAAAGATGTCTGCTAACTTTGATATCTTCAAATTTAATAGGTTCCAACTTTTAAAATATTTTTCTTATTCTCAGCCTATGACTAGGTTTATATGCTTGATTATAGGTTGGGGGGGGGGTGGAAAAAAAGCCACTTTGCGACCAAACAAGCCAAGGCAAAATTTTAATTCCAGCACTTAGAGTTTCTCGTTTCTCGTGCAAGTTTTCTCGTGCTAATCCTGTTCATTTATATTAATACAGAGGAGATCAGCATTAGCCTGATCGGAATGTATACTCATGGTTGTGGGCTTATTTATTTAAAACAACATTTATCATCTGAATGCAACATTAAGGGAACATTAATACTGTAAAAGCATCTAGGCTTGCTAATTTGCTCTGAGGATGTGTAACCAGACTCAGGACAACATTATCCAGGATACTATAGAAGCTGATCAAGTATTCTGTGGGAGCTGTAGACCTGGGAATTGGGACCTACATGAGACAAGGTACGAATGAACACTCTTTCAGTGCTTTGGTAAAGCAGAACTAATCCAGGAAGAGACAAATATTACATCAAAAATGCTCAGAGAGAGCAAGAGAGACTCAAGGTATCTGAGGATGAAGCCTAGGGTCTCTTAATGTCCCCGTTACTGGACAGGAAGGGGAACAAAGCTAGTCTGCTCGTGAGCAAAGTTTGTTATGAAACAGAACTTGCAAAATTCTTTTCCGCAAAGATGAAATGTGTTTTTGAGAAAATGATGCTAATATTCCAGCCTGCATCTTCTCCCTGCCCCTCCTGACAGCTCGCACGAACAAAAGGAGCCCGGCAGCGCTTTTGAAATGAATATTGTTCTTATTCGTGCAGATTACATGGTGCGTGCAACCTAATGTTAAGGAGCTAAGAGAGATAAGAATAGTTTGATGGATATTACCTTTTTTTTTCCCCTCCCTCCTGAAAGGACTCTAAAGCTTACAAAGTTGATTACATTCTTTCAGATGAGTCTTACATTTTGCTTTCCATATGCCAGTTATTTCCATTTCCACTGCTAGAGGAAAGAGACTCATCTCACACATAAACCCAAATCCTGCTGCTCGCATAAGGAGTTGGAAACGAGGATTGCAAGACATCGACTGCCAGGAAGGGCAGCCAAGATCGAAAGAGCTCAGATAGCATTAGTGAGAACCTCACGTCCCATCTCCCATCTTTGTAACTCATTTCGTGCCCATCTTCAGCCAATTTTGCTGCAATTTTTAGAACCTCGGTGGAAAAAAAAAAAAAAAAAAAAACTTATACAAGGATGTTTCAATTTTTCTCATTGATAAATTTGACTTTTCAAAGCTCTGTGAATCTCGGCTACCATCTGAATGAAGCTTCACACTCATTATTCCAGCTCACTGCCGCAATGTTCTCACGTAATGAAGCACAACGCATAATCTGGCTGATAATTTAGCTCCAGAGCACTGAAAGGCAGAATTAAATAATAGCAGAAACTGCACTCCCGTCAAAAGATATTTTTATGAGCCATTCTGAAGAACTGATTTTCCTTTCCAGAGCTTAATTTGGCATCCTTGAGGAAGCTACACATGCTTCTAGACTGGACAAACACACGAACAAAAAGCTACTGAATTCAATGAACCAAAAATAAAGATCTTTTTCCCCTCCTATCAACTGCTGCTGGATAGGTGGTATTTTATACACAACCTGGAGCCAATTCCACCCAGTCTGCACGAACAAGGGGAAGAAGAGTTCACTGCACTCCCTGGAGCAACCCAACAGCACCGAGGTGTCATGCAGACCTGGATGAGCTGTGCATAGGAACCCCAGGGAAGGCAATGCTTGCAGAAGGCTCCTTTTTAGGGTCATGTTTGCAATGGCTCAATTCCTGGCATTTTACTCCCAAGAGCAATGTCACAGCATTTCCATGATCAGAAGAGACAGTGGAAGGGATGCACATCAAACCCAATCTTGCTTCTCAGCCTTTACTCAGGTGGTCCCCCGACAACGCCTGCAAACCTTTGCAAAGCAACAATAAAAATATTTGCAAAAATCCCTGTCTTCTCCCCTGTTACAACAGGGAAACATCTTTGTTCTCAGCTGACGTGTTAGAAAAGCTTACAGATCATTGCACAGCAGATAACTTGGGAGTTTTAATTCCATCTCCTGGGTTCTTCCCAAATGCCCAAGTTGGGCTCAGGTGCTCAGAAGCAGACTGAGCTATTTTGGGGTTTAGCAGCTTCTGTCTGGGGAAAAATCTGCTCCCCAGTGGGTGCAGGAGAGGTTCTGAGTACACATCTTGCAATTGCTTCCCTTCTGGCAATACAGAGCATGCTTGCTCCGAAGGGAATGGAAATAGGGGCTGACACTGCAGTCAGTTCTGTGGTGTCACCACCAAACCTGCACTGCAGAGGAGTGACAGACCACAGCTTCCAGCAAGCCCTGGAAAACAGGCTCATGCCAATGCTCACAGCCCCATCCAGCACCCCAGAGAGGCCTTGCAGAACAGCAGCAGGGGTTACTCAAGGCAAAGGCCAATTAACAAACATTTATTTGCATGAAGAGCTCCTGGAACAAGGCTGCCCTCACCTCAGACTGCTCTAGGATATTCCTCTACGCTTTTTGGCCTGATGGGAAGGACCCTCCCATTTTCACTGGATCTTTTGGGGTTGCCTAGAGTTTTAAGCCAGTTTGCAGGTTCTCAGGACAGCTTTCTGCAGCACGGGGAGATGCTGATGCTTCCTCTGCCAAAGGTTTGCACTGGGAATGCTCAAAAGCACCTAAAAGTCTTGAGGAGGAGGAAAAAAAAAATGTGACAATGTATCTTATATTATCTTACCGTTTTTCAGCTCCAGCAAAACCTAAGCATCCTGCACACCATCTCTAGATGCCAACAGAGGGGAAAACATTTGACCAAAATATATACATATATTTTTCTTTCAGCTCTTAGCCCACAGCCATTGCCAATCACTCAAAACCCCAAATCAATTACTGATGCTAAAGCATTTCCCCAAGCGCAGCCACTGCAAGGCCATCCTTCTCAGAGGCACTGCCACCAGAGACGGAATGGAAATAGCTCGTTAGGAGACTCATTACACCCAGCCCGCAGACGGTTTTATGACCTAGTTAACATTTGATGGCCAACATTTGCAAATACAGCCATGCACATCGTACAGCCCTGTCTCTGCAAGCTGAGTGCTCGGCCGGCTGTGCCATCCTTTGGGTGCCAAGTTAAGATATGTGGACAGTAGCCCAATTCTGCAGCAGAAGAAAAGACAAGGGAATTCTTGCTGCTTTCTAGCTTCCCATGCACCAAGATTCCCAAATTAACAACACCAGAGGATCCCTGGAAAGGGCAGAGTTCAACAGCACTCGAATATACTGTGCATGACCCAGCTCTGCTGCTCCTCTGGCCCATGTGGCTGCTCACACCGCAGCTCAGTGTCCTCCAGCATCTGCAAAGTGGTCATCAGCAAGTGTCAGGGCCAGCCATCCTACCCTCTTGGCACAACCACAAGCGCAGGGCTGCAAGGGCATCATCAACACTGGAAGCATAAGTTCTTAGTCTTTAAAAAAAAAAAAAAAAAAAAAAAAAAGGACAAACATTTTCCAGATCTGTTTCCAGCACACCCATTGATCTCCCCCCACTACGCAGCATGGATGGTTCATTATAAGTAACATTTTGTTCAGAGATTGAAGGCAGAACCTGTGCGGGGCTCAGGAAGAGCAGCACAGCCCTTGCAGCACGTTGCACAAGCCTCGCATTGCAGCTTGGCAGAGCACTGGGAAACCCGGGCAGATCCCATCTCATCCCAATTCCAGGCATCAGGGATCCAGCAAGGGCAGCGTGCACCAGCCAGCCTGGAGAGAGCAGCAGCCAGGCCTGGAGCTGCTTCTCTAACCCAGAGCATAGGCAAAGTTTAGGTCAGCTTAGCCCTCTGGGGCAAGTCAGGCTCAGCCAAGGAGGAACCTGCTGCCAAAAGCCACCCGAGCTGCCCCAGCTCCTCCAGACACTGCTCCCTGCCCAGGGCCAACCAAGCCTGAGAGCAACACCAGCTGAGACTTCAAATCAGCTCTGCTGCCCATTTGTGATGAGATGAGCCTTTAGGGAAGAGAAAAAGAAACCCATAATGGTTGTGATTCATAGTCATCTTCTAAAGGCTTAACATATTAGCTTGGGGATTTAGGTATTAGCTATTGGCAGCTGTGCTCAGGAGGCAGCACAGATCAGGCTGAAGTTCTGGGGTTAGAAAGACCTGACTCTCTTAGCTAGCACTTCTTGTGTCTGGATGCTTGGGATCAAGAGACCTGCAAACAGGGGGTGGAAATGGGAATTGTCCCTCCCTTGCAATCAGCAGGTGCTCAAGGGCACAAGGCAGTGCTGAGCTCCCCTGCTCTACCAGTGCCCCAGGCCTTCAGCATTCTCCAGACCGAAAGATCTCCAAGCTCTTTTGTATCAAACAAACAAAACAGTTTTTGAAAAATAAGTATTTTCTAAAAACTTGTTTCTGAAAGCTCTCATTTATCCATGCATTTTTCTTGAGGAACTTCCTCTTGTCCCCTGTCCTGAGGGGGGGGGAAGGATGAGAGTGGAGTAGGACAGGTTTCCTTGCCCAGGTACACTGCAGGCCTGGAAAAGTCTGACTCTTGGGAGCTTAAAGAGGGGTTTTTTTTTGGGGGGGGGCGTTGCTTGCTCAGGTAGAAGCTAAAAGGCACAGGCACAAAAGCTCCAGAGTTCATTATAAGATTAAACAATCCTATGATCTAAAGCGAATCACAAACTCAAAGAATGCTCCCAGCTCTTATTTATCTTGCTGTTTGGCTCTGACTCCAACCCCAACAGCCTCCATTGGGCAAAAATACCCAGAATCTCTTATCTTCTCTCAGTGGAGGACATTTACATCTGTAGCAGTACAGAGGGAGATTTAAGACTACTGCTAATAGACATCACATTGCATCAAATTAATTTCTTGTGATGATCCAGAACGGAGGAGAGGTCATAACTCCAAAACCAAAACAACCTCAATCCTCTCTCCAAACCCCACTACGAGCAAGTGTCAAGATACTGATGAATAGTTGCTTAATTAGAGGAATGTATATGCATCACAGAGAAGCTCCCTGCTTAGAGGGGCCACCCCATGGCTTCAGGAACTTTCTTGGTTCAATTAACTCCGAGGGAAGCCTTCAAAAGGCATCTATACATCCAGTCACATGGCAGCATATCATAGGAACAGATAGGACTTCACCTCACCCATAATGATCTCAGGTATAAAAAGCAATCGTGATGGACTAGCTAATTACTGCCTTCTTATTCAATGAGAAAAGATGATCCCACTCTGCTTCAATTTTAGTGTCAAAGAGGCGAGAAAGAAAGAAAGAGAAGACAGCCAGGTAAGAAATGTACAATTTTGCTAAATATAACCGGTGGCTTCTTTAACCCCACCTGGCAGTCATAAGAAATAGGACATTTCATGCAAAGTGGAAGCCCAGCAATTTTTTCCTTTCAACAGGCAACACTCGGTTCATTCCCAAGGGCTGCTTCCCATCTTTCCCCCCGCCACCGTGCAAATACAGCATCGCCTCCTACACACGGTCATAAACAACATAACCTAACAGGATGCACCTATTTTACAGCAAAATTCAGGAAAGTTAGATGTGTTTGGACTACCAAATTTATAAGTTTTGATGTTTTCTTTTTCCACTTTTACCTAACTCCTGGACAAAATAGAAGGCACTTTGTAGTTCAGCATAACATACTGCAGTGTGAACACTGACATTTGCTTAAAAAAACATACAGTGCTTGGGTATAAAGTAAAATTTTGGCATTTACTTCCTAAGCACCCAGCTCAAGTGCAAGCCTGTGTGGGATGGTTCCCCATTTCCTTCTTCTCCCCCATTCCTTATCATTGCACAGCTTTAACTTAGCCGATGTCTCAAAGCCTAAGGTCAAACCAGGAGAAACATCAAGACCAATTAGACTGCAGCTCTTGAGACCTACAAGAATGAGATACAACAGAGTAGGAAAAAGCTGTGATAGTCAACAACAACAAAAATATCCAGGGAGAAATTCAACGAGTTGTTAAAATTAAGAGTGGTCTAAGAAGCCTAATGGACACATTGCCCTTCACTTGGGAAAACATTTAATCTGCATCTAGCTGAAAAGAGCAGTGATGTGGGAAGGAACATTGGGGAGGATTAGAAGAATGCACAGGGTGAGGAGATCTGCAGATAGCTGATGCAAGGGGATAGTTTTATTTATTTATTTGTTTCTTCCCAAAATTTAAGCACGCAGTTGGATGCAGCTAGAGATAAGCTGGGTAGGTCAGCACAGGAACCCCTCGTTTCTGACCTAGTTGTTGATCTAGGCACAGCAAGCATGCTCAGAAAGAAAAATAAAATGGAAAATAAAACATCCCATCCCAGCAGCCTAATTCACAGTTCTCATTACTCTGTAGGTGTCACAAGCAGACATTTCATGACACAGCATGAACCCTGCTCTGACAGTCAGTACATGCAGCCACTCCAGCTCTGACAGTTAATTAGAAAAATATATAATGGAGCATTCAGCACTAAAAATAGAGGGATTTGAAGGTCTTCAGTGGCCGGTCAGAGCAGGCGAGAGAAGACAGAGCTCTGCAGAGCCCCGTGTCCTGCCTCCAGCTCACCAGAAAATGCATAGCATGGAAACCAAGCTCTGCAAAACTGCCTCTCCAATTAAGCCGTAAGGACAAGGGCTTTTCAGCTGCCCTGGGAAGGCTCCTGGGGCTGAAGCTGAGGGAAAGGCAGGGAATTGGGACAGAAAAACACCAGGTTCCACACCACCACAAGCAGCAATACCCTGCTCCAGGGCAGTGTCCATTTTACATGTAAATCCCAAATCCCACTCTCCTGATTTTGAGCAGTTCTGGAGTCTGTCAGCATCTTTCCTTGCTCCCAAAAAAACCTCAGAGTATTTCTGCTTCTCTGCACTTCCCTCCTGCTTTTCCAGGGCAGGGAAAGAAATTACAAGCAGCACCAAGGCAGCTTCCTCACCCAGACTTTGCAGCAGTGGAGTCAGCTGAAGCAAAGACATCACAGAGTAAAACCTGATAAATTTTGCAGAGTACTCGGTGACCTTTTATAGCAAGGAAGAGGGGAGCAGATGGGCAGGGGATGTGTAAAGCATGTTCATTTTGCTTCGCACAGTCTGGGTAGCACTGATTTTGCTCAGTTTCAAAGCCACCCACCCTTTTGTCATCCAAACTCAGGCAGTTTCCTCATTTTGGGGGATGAATCACAGCGTGAACTTGTCTACCAGCTAAAGGCACCACTCCAGCTGGTGCTGGACCCCACTGGCTTTAACAAGACTCTCCAAATAAATTCATAGCAAACAACTTTAGGCAGTCTCAGAAGAGAAGGGACACTTCAGAACGGGGAGGTCCTCCAAGGAATGCACTGAACTGGTTTCTCCCCGCCAAGTCTCTTGGAAATGCATTGCAAATCTTTCCTGGCAAATCTGAATTTCCTCATGGAATTGTTTAATCAAAATTTCCCATACAGCGTGCTTGAGCACAGGCCTCCTCTTGCCTTGATGTATGCAAATGGATTGCATTAGTGAAGCAAGCAAAGGAATAAAAGGTCACTCAAGATAGTTTGTTTAAAGAGAAAGCCTGAACTTGGGCAGGAATTAGCTAAACTCAGACATATTGATCATCTGGGCTGGATTCAATTAGAACAAGCCAGCCACAAGTTTACTTTGGTATTGGGCAGGGATGGATGGGAGCATCCCATCTCTGACATTTCCAGTCACCTGTGAGATCAGCTTCCCCAAAAACAACAGAAGATCCACGAGGAGCAGAAGTGACGGGGATCAGAGCAGAAGGAGCGGCCGCTACTTACACGGATGGTTGTTGCTGGGCAGCATCAAGATGGACAGACAGAGGGGCTCAGGGATGTAACTGCAGCAATAACACCTAGGGGGAATAAAATAAAAGCATCATGCAGCAGCCTAGAAACAGGGGGGAAAAAAACCCCACGAAGACAAAACAGAGGAGTATATCCCAAGCTGCAGATGGCATCAGAAGACGGGGGGAAATATGATTATATATTTTATTTTTAACCTCAAAGCATAGCAGAATCCTCCTCAGGACAAGGCCAGGTCCCTAGGCTGGGTCCAAGAGTCCCCTTCCAGACCCAGGACATGCCCAGGAGGAGGCTGCTTCTCCCACCACCTGCCCAGGTTGTCCTCAAGCCCCAGCAGAGATTTACAGGTGGTGCTTTTAGCCCATCTCATTCCAGGGAAAGAAGTCCCTTCTACAAGGGACTTGTGAGGCTCACAAACCTCGTTTTCTTTATTTAATCTTCCTTTCCAAGGTGCACCTTTTCCCCCAGAACAGAGGGGGAATCGCCTGCACGTGGGCTCCTCAGTGCCTGTGACATGGCAGGGATGCAGTTGCCAAGCAACTACCGCAGGTGGAAAAAAAAACCCTTTATAAGGTTGTTTGTAATCATCTGAGAGCCGATCGTGGTGAGATAAGAGAGGCAGACAAATGAGCCCACCTCCACACCACAGACGAGGTTTAATCAAAGAGAAGCTGCTTCCAATAAGTTGCTTCAATATCCTGAGCAATCTGATAAACAAGGAGGCACTGAGCCCGAATGCGATGCAGCTAGACCACGGATGAGACTTTCCATCACGTCCAACTCCTGGACAAGAGCAAAAGAAATCAGGGCAAATGCCTGCCTAAGCATAACGGGAGAGATAGCATCAGATGTGAAAAGCTAATTGAAATTATCCCACTGTAGCTAAAATAATTAAGTTGAAGCTTAGCTCTAATGGAAGCTAATTCTCCTCCGAAGGAGCCTCCCCTGCAGCATTGGCCCCAAGCATCCTCCCTCCATGGCTGCACCATCCCCTTTGCAGGACACAAGGTGTCAGCTGCTGCAAGATCTCTTTTTTGAAGCATCTTTTTTTCCATATTCCTGCAGCCATCCTGGCCCTGCTCAGGGCCAACACATGCTCCCGAAATTCCAGGGCCTGCAGCTTGAATAGCAAACCCTAAGTGGCTGCAGCTAAATTTCCATGAAGATTGGAAGAAGGATGCCCAAAACCAGCCTGCCTTGCTCCAGAGCTGGTCCCAAAGGATCCCTCCTTGAAGGGGACTCCTGCTGCACCCCTCTCCTTGCATCCCCATCTTCTCCTACCTGCTCACACTCCTTCTGGTTGGGCACCAGCTCCTTCTCTACCTTCCACCCATATTAATGCCTTCCTTCCTGATGTTCCCTTAAACCATCAGCTGCCTCTCGTAATTCCCATCTGAGCATCCCAACGGTCAAACCCACCTGGTGCCCATCTCTGTGAGGACTTTCCACTGGGCTCTGTGGCCACCTTTGGTTATTTGCTTCCAGAAGTCCCCTGAAGTCGATTGCCCACAGACTGCAGTGATTAGGAGTGATTGTGCTTCCATCAGCCCTGCAGAGTTCAGGAGCTTTGATTTTGCTCAGCAAGGAAAAGAGATGTTAAAAATATTCCCGCCTTAATCCTGCCAGTCAGATAAAATTTAAGAAAATGGAGCTATACAAAGATAATGTTGTGGGAGGGAAGGATTTTTTACATGATTGAACAAGGCGTTCCACCATGTTATAAATATTATGCTAAAGGCACATGAATACTAAGAAATCAGGAGGATTCTCTGAGCTGCTGCAGAAGCTCTACCCAGTCAAGGAGCTTCTGCAAAACCACACTTTAAAGTATCCTGTTGGAGTCAGGACATGGAGGTGAGAGGATGGATCCATTATCTAGTGACGGTCCTAAACAGTGGCTAAAAAAGAGCTTGCAGATGATGAGTGAAACCAGACACTAAGTGGGGGCTAAGGCTGGTGTCCTCAGCAGAGAGATGGGATGTTTTTAAGGAATAAAACATCTCGGTGTCAAAAAACAGGTAGCCTGTCCCAGCTGCCCCATGGTGGCACTCAGCTCTGCTCCCCAGCTCGTCCCCCTCCAAACTGAAGTTATACAAAAAAACAGCACAAATCCTATTGCTGCCCTCCCACTTCAATCCAAAGGTAACAGACCTTTAAAAATAATATGTACAGGTCTTTTTCTTTTTTCCATGTATCTTCAACTCTTTGAGTTATTTCCATGTCTTTTGCAAATCAAGGATCTTCCACTAGGAGTTCAATCCTTCGGACACTTGAAACATTTCATCTTGTATATCTTTTGTCTTCCTGAGTAGGTTGTTATTGTATCCCGATTTATTCTGGTTTATGAATTCCTTATATCATACCCTGCTCCATGTCAAATCCCTCTCTGCAAACACACTATACCAAATGGCATGGTAAAGGACATCTCTCTGATAGACCCTCATTCATTTCATCTTCATTCACATCAAAACACAAAACATTTCCAGGCACTCTGGAAAGCCAGCATGGTCTCTGCAGTGCCCTGAGATCAATCAACAATTCTAATGTACTTTTGTCAAAAAATATTAAGGTACCTAATGGTATCGTAATGAGGCAAGGCTTAACTCAGCTGCACAACAATTAAAACTGATGAATACTATTTCACAGCATCTAGTCCCCTCACAAAGGAGCCACTTGCCTTTCTGCATGTCAGGTTCAAAGTTGTAGTTTTCGTCTGATGTGAAATCTAACTTCCAATCAAAACAAATCTGCATCTGACATTAAGAAGTTGAGGCAGCTCGATTTGCCCTAATAATCGGTGGATTTGAGAGAGCACACGGATATTAGGAACATTGGAAGATCCTGGCAGTGGGTAAAACGCATAAACGCTCTTCATTCACTCTTTGGACTGTGGTTTCATGTGCTCAGAGTGCTGGATAGAAGCAAAGTCCCTGCATTTTCCCTGTGTGAGCTTTCAAGGCTGGGATAAATCCTCTTTGCCTTTACATCCTTTGGCTGCTTCCAGCTCCCTTTCCAAGTTTTGATCCTCTAAGTACTTGCACGCTTTCTTTATCCTATGCAAGTCACCCCAAGTGAAAGTTAGGGATGAGTTTTGCAGGGTATTTAATGCGCTGGGTGCACTGGAGACATGCAAAGGGACATGGCTAGAAGGACTTCAGGGCCCCAGCTGAGGTGGCAGAGGAAGGCAAGGTCAAGTGACAGCAACTGGCAGGATGGGGTGCACTGTGCCCCATTCAAATGCCTTCTGACTCTCATTTTCTGCAGCCCAGGGCACAGACTAGTCCCTTGGGTCTGTGCATGCATTTCTGTTGCCTTTGGAAAGACTCCTTGGCACCCGTTCCCCATCCAAATCCATTCACATTTGCCATGTCACTGAGCATGGGCTGAGCAGCAAAGAGCAGGAAGGGACCTTTGGGCTCAGCAGCCCAGCAAGACACCCACAGGGACAGAGCAGAGGATGCATCCAACAGGCATGAGGAAGCAGCCTCTGCTTTGCTCCTGTGTCCCCAGGAACCTTTTGGAAAAGCAGCAAAGCCCCAAAATGCAGCATCATCTGCGCAGAGAGCCCTGCTCTCTTTGTGCCCAACAGCTAGTGAACTGCAATAGCCTGTGTAATGCTGAAAATCAGACAATTGCCCCAAGAAATTTCCAAAAGTCTTGGATTTGTTTGCTTTCCCATGGCTTCAGTGCATGAAAAACACAGTTTTACTACAGCCCTTCCCAGCAGCGTAGTGCTGCGGATAGGAAGACAAATGGCAAGCAGAAAGACGGAATTTAGTGCATCGGTGAAAAAAAAAAAAAAAGGCTCTAACAGCACAATGGCCTGAAAAAAAAAAAAAAAGAATAAACTGCTGGAAAAGCAGGAAAGGAAGTGAAAAGTGCTGATGATCATTGTGACAGAGCATAGCTTGACAGCCAGGGATGCTGTAGTGCAGGAAGGTCAGGATGCAGGAGCTGGCTGGTCCGTGCTCAGCAGGTTTCTCTTCTGGCTAGGAAAAAGCTTGTTATTGCCAGAAGAGTGAAACTGGCCCCAAAATTCACCTCTCCTGACATGTCTGACCAGGCATTGCTGAGGAGGTGACATGTTCTTCTGCTCTGTCTTCCTCAACCCCTCTGCAAATGGACCAAAACTCATCAGTGCCTCCAACAATCACTTCAGACCAATTGCACTGAGTATCCAACCAGCCGTGAGAATGTCATCTACAAACAACCCCTCAATTATCCATTTGCTAAAAGAGCAGAGTCAATTAGACACCTCCTGGGCTCCCTGGGTCACTGAAACATTCCCAGATGGATGAGAACAGCGGTAGCTGGTTCTTCACATCTCCCATGCTTGTGCCCATGGGAGCAGAGTCCTCATACTAGGACTGATTTTGTTCTCATTTTCTTGCTCTTCATACTTTATTTCAAACCCAGGACCAATTTAGTTTAAGTCCCCGTATGCAGTAAATGCATATTGCATGCTGATAAATCTTTAGCCTTCTTACATAGGATGCCATTTGGTAAACCCATCGAGAGCCACTTACAGTTCCCCACTGTGAACCAAAGAGCATTTGCTTAATAATTCTATATCCAGATGTGTTCAGTGAAGCACCGGGAAAGTGTCACTGTTTACCAGCCTGGGCAAATGTCCTTGATCCAGGAAGACATAAGGTCTACCCAGACGTGCTGGAAATTATCCGGGTGCTACTCTTTGGAAAATCTAATTTAATGAAGGTAACAGAACCTCGTGCATGAGCTGTAGTGGTGTCCTGCAGTCCCACCTGCTGCCTTGTGCTCATTGTTATACAAATGGAAAGTCTAGATACCAATAAAATGAACATATGGATTTTTCTGTATGGGAACACGTCTCACAGTGAGAACTCTGCTTGTTTCAGGGCTTGGGATGACTAGGCTGGACACACACTTTCAGGTGGATTAACTCTTTGTAGTTTTACTTTTCTAAGATAGTTTCTTGAATAAGTTAAAAGCAAGTTAAAAAAATTGCCTGCAGGTGTTTTAATGCCATTCCTAACAGGTGGGGACAACTCCCCATTTGAAGCTGGCCTGAGCTTCTGGGTTGTCCATTCTCAATTCCTCTGGCTCTTCGCAGGAACCTCTTCTATACTGACATTACTTTTATAAAAACAACTAAAAACTAGAGGAGGTTAGGTGGAAATGGAAAACTTTCAGCTGTTTGAGCTAGCAACAAGTGAAGGTTATGCCCAAATCAAGAAAAACGTGGTTTGTCTTTTGGGACCTGGTGGGACACCCTCCACTTTCTCATAGCTTCAGTCTTGAAATGCAAAACCTGGAAGGTGCTGCCTGTAAAATTGTTGGGTTATTAGCTGCTGTGCTAAGAATACTTGCTAAATTATAGCGTGGATGTATTCTCTGGGTTATTATTTTCCACAACAGGCTTCTTTTATTAGGAAACTCAACTTGCACAATCAAGAACCAAGCACTGTGAAATGAATGAAGTGTGTTCTCCAGGGAGCACAAAGGCTTTCTTTACAGATGCTGCGCCTCAAGAAAACAGCAACACATCCCTGACTTCGCAAATGTGGCTTTGCCTGGTTTGGAGAAGAAATTATGTTTTTTTTTTTTTCCAGATAGATGAAATAATTTGTTAAAATAAAGTAAATTCTTATGGAGTAATAAATAGCAAACAAACAACAGACCTAATGGACTGACGCTAGAAGACGAGTCCCTGTCCCAAACTGTTAGTCCCAGCCGAAAGTCTTAAATGGTTCATTCAGAAGAAACAGAGTGAGCAAAGGCATGGAAGAAGGCTGAGCTCCTCTTCCTTTTCTAGCAATGCTTAATTCTTAATAAGCAAAAGTAAGAAAATACTTAAAGTCTGCAGGATCTGAGGCATTTCCACCCAAACTATGGTCCATGAAGTCACCAAGCATATGTCCTGCAGCTCCTGCGTTCAATCTGTGAGCAGCTTTAAACAGGGAACCTTGGCTAGAAACTTAGCATCGAGGCAGCATCCTCCAAAATTCACCTTTTGCACAGGAGGAGCTGCAAGGAGGTGGCTGGCTTGCTCTGCAGGCATAGGCAGGTGGAGGTCAGAGCAGCCTGTTTCACAGGTCGTGGTGAAAAACTTCAGGAAAAGTCATTTTTCTTCTTTGGCATGGAAAGAAATGGAGGCACTCATTGCTTTCCATGTCCCAGGAAGCTTCACTTGCTTTGGGCCAGGATAAGAGGCCTCCTGCACAATACTGCAATATCCAATATCCGTACATCTGCCCTCTTTTTAAATTTCAGAACTTCCAGCACAGCTTGATTTTACCCTGCTGGTGCAGTTTTGCCTCTGCAGAGCTTTGTTTGCAGAAGAGCGGCCAAAGGAATGACATTTTTAAAGGGTCCATAATGCAGAAGTTTCATGCTTGGCATCAAGAAACTACTAAACAGAAGATTTTTCCAAGGCAGTTGTAAAAAACAGGCTGTTATTTACCCTCTCTGGGAGCTTGAAGAACCTCCTGTGACATTGGGGCATGCTCTGCCTTTCTCCAGGCTGGTTTAGTCGCACCCACCATGGCTGAGATTTGCATTTGGACCCACATCAAAGAGAAATCGGTTCTAAAAGAAAGCTTCTCTTGACTGAAGTGTATAACTATTAATTTTCTTCTTTTGCAAGCATACGGCGTTCTTAGAGGAGACTGGTCAAAGGAACATTGACGGTACTTTGCATATCTAAATTATACACCAAGACATACTACAAAGATGTAACGATCCGATTCAGGGAACACTAAAATCTTAAACTATGAAGCACAATATTCATTCTTCATCTTTTATAGTTGATACTGTCTTTTCTCTACTTCTACAGAGAGTAGGTTATGGCTGGAGGAATACTCTTCAATTCTACTGGCTGTGATGAATTTTTTTAATGATTGAACCATTAAGCCTTGAGATTTTCCCTTTTTTTTTTTTTTTTTTTTTTTGCTACAAACATAACATCATTATGTTGTTTGTAGGAATTATGGTTTTTATCTTCCCGTCAACAAAATATGCATGCAAATAGACTTAGATTATTTATAGAGCAACATCAAATTAAACTGCTTGGATAATGACTTAAAACTGGTTATCGCTATCCTGCATAATATCTGTTTAAACACACCGCTCGCAGCACGCTTTCCTAATCAAAGGAAGCAACAAAAACACAATGTCACTAATTTTATGTACGCCACAGCTTGCTATTGAACTCCCGGCACCGTGTCCCCGCGGTTCCCCCACAGCCCTTTGGAGAGCCTTTTTTTTGGCTAAATGCCGGAGTTTGGGGGCTCAGTTTCCTACTAAGCTGATTAGTTTAGGTGGCTCCTTCTTCACCTGCTTTTGAGCACTGCACATTTACCCCCCTGGGGCCTAGGTGCCCCGTGCCACCCTGCTGTCCCCTGGCACGTGCCACATAGCTCTGGATATGGATTTAATCAGCAATGCAGCTGCCCCAGCTGTGCTGCCAAGCGCAAGGAGCATCATGAAACTCCCATGCCTCTTCTCTCTGTCCTCCATAGCAACAAGGCAGCATCATTCAACTCCACCCCAAAGGAAAAATAAATCAAAGAAAAGCTAAAACAGAGCCGCATATGGGTCCTACAAGAACTTTGCATTGCACTGGCAAAGAGCTTTTAAATTGGGACTCAGAGCCCACTCACTGCCTTCTGCTCCATCTTTTGCCTTGTAAATTCTGCTTTCTCATCGTTTCCCCAAAAGATTATGGATCCCTTGAACTTTGAGACTGTTTAATCAGCACAATGCTGCCTGGCACCAAAGAGAAAAGCTCTTCCAAGGACATTTTGGAGGCTGTTCAGCCCCCTCAGAAATCTACCTGGATGCTGTGTTTTCACTTGTATCCTTCATGGATGCTCCAAGGTGAAAATTAACATTTTTAATAATATCCGCCTGGTCCCTTACATGTGGAACAGACTAACTACCCCTAATGGCTACAGAATGTCACCCACCCACAGGTGTAAAACAAATGAAGGTCAAAATCCTCTTTTTGAGGCTAGATGTATTATACTGATTGGCAGAGCAGATGCTAAACAAGCTGGAAAATATATATATATATATTTATAATGTTAAATACAAAGTGGAGAGGAAATCTGCAGGCTCTGAGGATGGATTTCACACTCCCTGCTGAAACCCATGGGCCTCTGCATGTGTCTGCAAACCAAATCACTGTATTTTTCCCTAAAGCGTATCAGGCTTTTAACCAAGGCATTGCCACCATACAGGGCGGATGCTGATGTGCAGTTTTGCACCCTTTTTATTACACACATGAGCCATCCCTTGCACAGGGTCTGGAGGGTGGCCAGGGACGCGGGGTCCAACCTGAGCCCCTGCACAGGCTCTGCTGCCCCTTCCCAGTTCAAAACTTCTCAGTTCTCCCCATGGGGCTGGAAGTGAAATTCGTGGTATTCATCCTTAAGATGAGACAGCCGCGCTATTTTCCTGCATCTCAGGGGAAACCTGCTTTGGAGATAAAGGTAAGCTGCAGAGATTGCACTTTCTTTATGTAAATATGTGTCTAAAATGAAAAAGCTGAGGGATTCTGAAAATTGCTTGCCAGGTGGGTACCCAGCTTTGTGCACAGAAAGTGGCTCTGAGGAGATGGTGACTTGGGTTCATGTGCCAGCATGCTTTTTTCAATATAATATTTCTCCCTGGCTGCTTGAAGCAAAATAAAATATTGCATTCCAGCCTGCACTGCTCAACTCTGTCCTCGCTCTTCCCAAGGGAAAGGCTGAGCAGGGAATGCTGTCCCGCCGTTAGGATAGTTTGCTGCAGGACATGACTTAGGGGTTGTGCGTAAGGAGGGAGCAACTCCCAGCATCCGCGGAAGCTGTTTTTGCTTTCACATGTTCTCCAAACTGCAACATCAGCCACTAGGAGTGATTGTAATTAGCACATTACTAATTCATCGGGCTCTTTTCACTTACAGAAAGTCCCAGGTCCGTACCTCCTCTATGAGAGCTGCATTGCACACAGGCATGCAAACCCCTGATTTTCTGGTCCGGTCTCACCGGTGCTTTCTGATAACCATGGTCATGCCAGGGAGCACAGAAACCACAGGGGAGCCCATCAAATCCCTGCAAAATCCTGCTCGCAGGCCAATCTCCATGCACCAAGCCCTGTCCCTTAGGGAATCATCATGCTCCAGCCCTGGGATTTCCACACGGAAAAGTTCCTCCATGTTCACGCACACACACAAGGCATGGAGCCAGTTAGACCAAGGTAGCTTGAGGTTTGTGTGCCCAAATCCTGCTCAAAGCGAAAAAATAATGAGATGTTCAGATATTTTTAGAGCACTGAGGTCTTCGGGAGCCACCTGCTCATGGCAGTGGCATGAGGTATTGCATGACAGAGGTATTGCAATAAATCCTACAGCACTAATGGCCATGCAGCTGTTTAACCAAGGCAAATTGCTTTAGTGATACCTCAGTGCATTAATGAATAATACAGTAATTAATTCAAATTATTGAGCATTGGACTTGCTAGGTTAGAGTGACTTGGCTCAGACCCCAATGGGACATAGGAAATGTCATGCAGAGGGAACAGATCCCTCTACTAAGCCAAATCTTTATCACATCTTGCTTGAAGATGAAGCTCCCTGGAGAACCCAGGAAACAATATAATTTCCCCAGATCTGCAGCCACTTTCCAGCCCATGGGGGTAGTTCACCAGCATAGATGAAGGAGAAGAGATTTCTAAAAAGCACAATAGTGCTTTTTAAATTCCTTTAGATAGTCAACAAAAATCCGGAGAGAATGCTAGGAAGAGGAAGCCAGAAGAAATTTCTCCTGGCTCCCCCATCCTTTTTGCAAAAGTCCTAAATTTTTGATAGCAAAAGGATAGAAACAAGGGGTCATTAGAAACTTCCTGAGCAGGTCAAAAGAGAGGCAAAAAGAGCAAGAAGGCTGTATTTCCCATGGCAAGCTGTTAGGCATTTCCACATATGTTAAGCATTCCACAGATTAATTCATTAAAATGGCAAAAATCCTACAAGAGAGAAAATCTTTTTTCCTCCTGGCACAGAGAGATGAAGAGTGTGGAGAGAGTTTGAGCCCAAGTTACTCATTAGGCTGATTGATCTTGGGGACTGTTGTGACATTAAAAGGAATAATCTCAGGAAGTTATTATCCCTTATTAATTTGAATTAATATTCATTGCTCCTTGGGAGGACCCAAAAGCAACTAGAGCATCTGGGACCTCCAAAGAGGCCCATCCTCACTGGCTCAGAGAGGGCTGATTTTTTCCTTTTCTTAAGGAGGATGGGTCATGCAGCAGCACTAGTCAACAGGGATTGCCTGCTCCAGGCAGAGGGAAACATGGAAAAAAGATTGGAATAATCACAGTTAATTTCCTTGTTCTCTAAGTACAGCTGTGGTCACCTGCTTTTCTGTTTGAGCAGGGAAGTTCAGAATACGAGATGAAATTTGCTTCATCAGCATCAAAACAGCAACCCTTTAAGTGCATGTTAAAATGCACAAGGGCCATTTAGGAATTAAAAAATAGAGAAGGACCAGAGCTGCTTCCAGTGCTTAATCTCAAATGGGCAATAACCTTGAGGAATCCCTTGAGGGATTCCTAATCCAGAAAATCCAGAAATCCAGAAAATCCAGCTAATCCAGAAAACCAAGTCAAAAAGAGCCCCTGTTACCAGCACAGGAAGAAGCGCCTTGGCAGCAGAGCCTTGTTCGCTCTTTTCTTGTCCTAGGTTGTTATTTTTAATTTCCTGAAGGAAGGAATTTTGGGAGGAATACTATGGGGAGCACCCGTCACCTCTCGCACATCACCCTGCAAGCCAGAAACATGGACTGTGAGCACCAAAATGTGACAGGTAGGACATCCTGAGTGCACATGAGTTCCTCATCCCAACTGGGCATGCAACATACAGAAGTGCTTCAGCTCCAAAAAATGCTCAGGGGAACCCCCCCCCAAAAAAAAAAAGAAAAAAAAAGAAAAAAAGAAGCTACTGAACGGTCACAATAACAGAAGCACAAATCCAACATGATTAGACACAAAAAAAGCAAGTCCTCAGCATGCTACTCCCGATCCATCCGTGGATACGGATGGGTTTTGTTCTGCTGCAGCTTGATGGTCCCCTGAGGAGCTGTGAATGATGCATCCCCCACAAGCATGAAGCAGGGGCGTTCTCCTGCCTTAAAGTTTAATTGCTTTATGGAAATGTAACTCTCAATATTGCATTAGGATCTTTCCCATCTGCTAAACATCAGCTCAGAGAGGTTGGTGACGCTTTAAATGAAGCTGTGAAGAGATGCGTTTATTGTAGATGTAATCAGACAGCTGTTTTATTATAAATTAATCAGCATAGTTCATTAAAAGAACCCAGTTTTAGGAAAGCAGGTATTAACAATTAATCCTGACCAAAGCCACAACTAAACAGGTGCTGGGGAACTCGCCCCAAACCAGAAGATCAAAAAGAAAAACCAGAGAGGTACAACAGGATCAGAGGTAGAGACACAATTGACCAATTTGTTATTTTAAAGCATATTCCAGACCTCTTTCCCCATTGCCCCAATCACTTTGGCCAACCCTATGGTCATTAGAGGAACTCTGTGGCCTCAAGTGATCCCTGATGTCTATTGTGAAGGTGACACTGAGGTGGCCATGCAGAGCTGGGCCTGTGCCGGAGGGTCCTGCACCAACCCCGGTATCTCGGAGCTGAAATACAGAGCTCTTCTCTGCTGAACCCAGCAGCCAGGACAGGGGCCATGGAAAGCATCCCCTGGAATTTCCATGGGAGTTTTCACAGCTTGTATTGAGCACTTTTTAAGCAATTAAGTCCTTGCCCTGAGAGAGTTGCAGGGAGAAAGATCCAGAGTTAAATGAGAACAGGTACACATGCCATGTGTGCAAAACACTGATTTCCTGCTGTTAAAATAAGTCTGTTCTGGATCACTGTGGTGTCTCAGCAGCTGCCTCCTGATCCCTCTCTGCTTCAGCCCTCCATTTGGCCTTCTTTTCTGTATTCATCCTCAGCAGTGTGTGATCCCTCTTAGCAGCCTTGGAAAATAAATGGCAAAAAATCATTGCAGAAAAACACTTCCCATTGATAAATTTCCCCTTCTTTGCACCACTTGATTTGATATCCCACTGTTCTTTTTAATATTTTTGTAATGCAAGAAGTTAATGTATTTCCTTTCTTTACCAAATTGCCAGCATTTGTAGCTTGTGATTAGCAGAACAAAAAAAAAAAAAAAAAAATTCACACCGTGTATTGCATACAGAGGTGCATGAGCAGCTAGGGAAAAAATGGTAGGAATTTTAGTGATGAAAACTTAGATGCAGAGAGATCTTGGATTGCTTTTTTGGTTTCCATCACCACTGTTTGCTCAGCTGGTTTTGGACTGATTGGTGCTGATGCATTTGCAGCCAGCTGACGTTATCCAAGTTATTCCATAACCTTTGGACCAGCCTTTTCCCCGAGATATCAGTATCTATCCAGTGCACTGGATTATAACAAAGTGGGTCAAGAGGGACGTGTTAACCAGCCAGTAGCACTTGCCAAAGCCCGTGTGTCCCCCAGAGAGCATGACAGTGCGAGTCCCCTGCAGGTATTACTGGTATGGATTTTTTTTTTTAATTACTTTTTAAAGAAACCCCTGGGTGAGACAGTGCACACAGAGCCCATGTGCTCCGTGGAGACTTTCCCTCACTCCAAAAAGAAGGAAATATTCACCTGTTTGCCTGAAATGACCATGGCCAAACAGCCCAGCAGGGTCAGCGCGATCATGATGTAGCAAACTTTTATCCTCACGTTGTTCCTCGTGGCGTCGAGGACCTCAGACCTGCAGAGAGCAGCGAAATCTGGCTCGTTCCAGCTACTTATATGCAAGGCTTTTCTGCTCTCTTTCTTTGCGTGCTTGTAGGACTCAAAAAGACAGGCAAAATTTGGCCAAACTCCACACAGGTGAGGTCTTGTTATTGTCAGCAGTGACACATAGAATCACAGAATGCTTAAGGTTGGAAGGGACCTCATCCTGCTCCTGTGCCTTCATTTAACACCCGTGAGAGTGAGTGGACCCAGAGATGAGCCCCAAGCTGCGTAACAGACCCAGCTATTGCTGACAAATCCCCACCACCTCCCACAAGTGGCTGCTGACTTCGGTGACAGCTGATGCTTGCAAGGGACATCAGCATGACAACCCGAGTCGCTCGCAAAACGGCATCCAGCTGTGGCTTTAATCACAGCTGCAAGGGAAACAGCACCTGGAAGAGCCCCCAGGAATGTCACGAGTCAGGCAGCATCAGGTCTCTGGCAGTGAATGGGAAGCCTTTAAGGAAAAACACCCCAAGAGGGACATGAGTCCAGGGGCAAGGAACTCCCAGCAGACGGCTGCCACCAGCACTGTTGATACCCCAACTCTCCTATAATTCGTGCATTAGTATTAGTTAATCATTAAAAATTGGCAAAACACATAAAACCCCAAATTAATATTCTGCCCTGCTGACTTCTGAGCTAAATTCACTCATTTTACAAAAGATGTGAAGTTTCTGCTTCAGCATGAAGTTTCTGACACCTGAAGTGACCAAATCCTTTTTATTTCACAGGAGGTGACCAAAACTTTGTGCTCCCAAGAGTCTGGATTATTTTGGGGTGCCTGTAGCAGCCCACTTAAGCAATGCCAGCAGGGCAATATCCCCCTTGCCTTGTGAGCAGCCTCCTGACCACAACCAGGCTGGAGTTTCATCCATGCAAATCCATGCGGTTGCATCTAAAACATCCAGACAAAAACAGGGTCCCCCGTAGGGAACACAGATTTACTCACGAGATGAGCTCAGGAATTTCCTCCTCCCTTTTAAAGCGTCCTGCCCATACTAACACCTTCTTATCGAAATTCGTAGGCCTTCGGTCATTTTTAAATGGCTGATAATCTGTAGGAGATATTACAAAAGCAAGCTGTGAGCAAAGGTTCAAAAGGAGGTAGATGGAAAAAAAGCTACAGCAAAGTGGGAAAAAGGGTTGAAGGTTCATTTTTTCCTATTCCTAAAGAGCCAGATGTAGTTTTTAAATATCAGTAGGATCCAGCAGATCAACTATTGGCTCAGCTGTGAGGTTGAATGAAACGTTTTCAGCACTAGCCCCGTCCCAGGAGTGGGAACAGAGGCAAGGGCTGCTGCAGTGCATCTGATGTCAAGATAATGTCACCGTGCAGCATGGAAATAATGGATGGAATGGACCCCAGGACCAGACTGGTGGCAGGAAAACTGCTGCTAGAATAGCGCAAGCAACAGCCAGCCTGAATGGAGCAAAGCAGCAACCGGGCACCCACCTGGATTTGCACGCTGGGAAGTGGCATCCCGAGCGCCCCTCGTCCCGTCACCAAACCCTCTCCTGGCACAGGGAGAGGGAATTGCTGCCCAAGGGTCCCAGGCACGCGGCAGCCACCACCGTGGCCTGGACCCAGGGGCCAGGAGCCTCCGCAGCATCGCGCACGGGAACGCGGAGCGTCGCGCGCTCCCGCGTCACCGTCACGGGTACATTTATTGCCGTCACCTGCCAAAAAGCCACACCTTGGAGTTACGCAGCCAGACCCGCTCCAGCAAGTCCCCAAGAGCCACGGAGCATAGCAATAGCCACTTAAAGCTTGTTTTCTTACTTTTTCCTATGTTAGGGCTAAAATACGGCACTGTTTTCACTGTTTTTTCCCCTCCAAAGACAGGCAGAGTAACTGCTAACCCCCCCTGCCCATTGAGCTGCTGGAGCTCTTGGTTGTTTTTAGCTAAAAAAATAATTTTCTTGCAGATCAATTGCATCAAACAGAGCTTGATGAAGAAGAGATACCCTGCCGTTGTCTCAGAACAACCACGGGGCAATAAAGGGAGAAAAAACCTGTAGCAATCTTGAACTAGAGTGAAAATATTTCTTCATAAAGATTTTGTATGTGGGGGAAAAAAAAAAAAAAAAAAAAAGAGTTGTGAGCAGCAAAGCAGGGCACTAAAAGTCCATTTTCTTGGAGTGATCTCGAAGGGCAGAGCTACTCAGCCAGCCGTTCCAGCCTCCCAAGTGCTTATCTTGGGAGTTATTCACTCTCCGCATACAGTGCAAGCCTCGCCCTCCACGCTTATTTGACTAACCCCTTGGGTTCGCTTGCTTTCCAGGAGCAAAAAGCTGCTGTTTGTGATGATAAATGCAGAAGGGAAGCTCGTCTTGCAGCCCCGACAGTCCCACGTGCAGATTAGGGAGCTTTCCTAGAGATATTTTTCAGATGAGCTTCAAACTGTTAAGCTAAGAAAAACACATAAAACATCAGCTTATGCAGTATTTGCTAGCAATCGAATGCGGACATGTAAACACCACAGTATATGCAGAGCATTGAATTCATGCTGGATGTTTCCCCATCCTGGCAACGGTGCTAAGCAGAAGACGCCCCAGAAACTTGGCTATTTTATCAGTTCCGCGTTGCTGCTCCTGCACTTTGCACTAAACTCCACCCGACCGGTCAGGAAATGGAAGCGCAAACTCCACAAGCCCCATTCAGCACATGGGAGCATTTACTGCTTCCACACTGGAAGGGATTTTCATCCAGGAAGAACATTTCCATTCAAAAGAGCAGGAGCAGCTGCCAAAGGAAAAGCGTTACAACCTATTTCATAGTACTATCAAATGCAATATTGCAGAACCCTAAGTGCAAGGGGAGGAAGGGAAGGGAAAGCAGTTGGAGATGTTTGCAAGGATGCTCGTAAGGGCTGCAGTGATGAGAGATGTGACACAGATGCAGCTCAAGCTACCCAGTGCCTGGCCCAAGGAAAAACACTACTGTTTATAGAGATGTCTTATATTTTTCAGGACATAAAGTTATTGATACTGAAGAAAGCAGAAACTCATGGCAGTGGTAACTGTTTTGATTTTTTTTTCCCCTCTTTCTTCATGAAAACTTCACAGTGCATCTGGGCACACTGCAATGCATTTAGCTTAATTTTCTTGTAATTCAGTAAGGCAAATTAGATCCATTTCCAGATTAGGAATGCATGTAGAAAACAAATGTCAGTTTGAGCTTCCAGCTGCAAACAAGCGAAAAAAAAAAAAAAAAAAAGAAAAAAAATCAGCAGAGCTGAGCGTGCTGAAAGAAGCAGAGGATATTCACGTCCTGTTCATGATTCTGCAGTGCAGAGATGCCTTGCACAGAAGGGGAACGATGAATTTGCAGGGAGTATTTGCAGGTCCACTCATCCCCTCGCAGAGCCAGCTGAGGCCACATTCAGAAAGGCTCCTAAATATCAAGGATGCTGTAGCTGGCTCAGTGCCAAAATTACATACTGGCACCAAGGTCACCTGCTCTAATGTTTGCTGTCCACTTTAGAAAAAGAGAAAGAAATAGTAGTGGCCCAGCACAAAAACAGCAACCAATTTGGGCTTGGAACCCCTTTTTGCTTTGAAAGGTATTCTCTGAAACACTCCCAGCAAAAGGCACTGCTTTTACCCCACATCAAGGCTGAATTTAAAGAGAAGGAATTATCGTTTTTATTGCGTCTCCTTTCTTCTCAAATGCGGAGAAAATGGCCAGGTTTCCAGGCCTGTGGTGCTTATCCACCCAGGGGTTGCCAGTTGTTTCCTCTAAAAGCGGCACCAACTAACAGCTATATTAATCCCATCTGCTGCGAACGAGAAAGCACTTTAGGATTTATTACACCAGCATTTGGGAAGCATGGAAAGACAGACAAGTCCTTGAGAAACCACAAAAGGAGTTACCTGTCCCTGAATTTTACAGCCATCACTTGCACTGGGGATGCTCGGCATAGCAAGGTGAGTTTGCCTGCAGTATAAAAAAGCAATAAAAACTATTCCCACCACTGTGCTGGACCAGCCTCCAGTATTCCCTATAAATTTTGTCTGGAAAAAAAGTGCAAAAAATGCTTATTTTGCAAACATCATTGCTTTGGCTGGTATTTTATTAGAGAGAAGAGGTTGACTTCTTCCCAAGTATCTTGCTTTGGTCTATCAAACACAGGCTGTAATGGAATGGAAGCTGCTTTACCCTCACTCTATTGCAAAGCAAACAGGGACTGCACCCACTTTAGGCAAGGGAAGCTGTCGTCTGCTGGTCTTTCCCCTCCTTTGATATACCCCAAAACCTCTGGGGACCTGGCCCTCCAAGGCCACAGGATAAAAATCCATTGCTCTTTGATTTATGGTTGATTGAGAGCTGTTTTTCTCCCACACTTAATTCTGGTTATTGCCAGTCTATTGCAACACTGGGTAACTTCAACATCTGTTCCTTTGCTTTTAACAATTGAAGGAAAAGGCACTTTGAAAGGCTGTATTCATTCCCCTAAAAGCCCAGGTGAGACCATCTGCACTTCTCTTTGCAGCTCCTGGTTAGTTTTTTAAGAGCACAAAACATTTTAAGATACATATGCAAAAAGAGGCATAGAAGCATTCAATTAAACAGCGACTACTTATGAACTTGCTCTCCTGGGCAGTGTCCTTAAAAGCAGGAACCTTAACACTAGGCTTTGTTTCACTTGGCATAAAAAGTTTTTAAAAACAAGAGTTGTGATGAGAAGTATGAGAGAGAATTCCCTCAAAATTCTCTGCCTTCTTCCACTCTAATTAGATGTGCAGTGGAGCTCACCCTTGGTTCCCAGCGAGATAAACAAGCAATCCTGAGACTGTGGCTCATGAAAGTCTAAGCGAGTCAGGAAATATTTCTCCTTGCAACCTCATCTTCGCTGGCAGCCCAATTTACACACCGAGAGCCAGGAATTGCTTGGAAACATCTCACTTACCTGCAGCCTCTGGACCCCTGGAGCCAGCACTCGGCAAGCTTGGGTTCTCCCTGCATCCTCCTGGGACAGGGAAGGGAACCTGGAGAATGTAAATGCTGCTAATGGAAATCTACAGAAATTAAGAGCTCCTAAACTCTGGCCAAATCAAATGGGGGATCCAAACGCATCCGTATGGCAAAGCTGCAATGAGATGGTGTGCAAAGAGCCCTGGAAACACCCCCGGCACAGAGCACTAACTGTCTGAGGACAGCAAGTTTCATTTCTGATGACCTTGAGCATTATCCACAAAAACAGGGCGCCCAGCAGGAGCAGAGCAGTGTTAGTGAAGGAACTTTCCTCACCCTTTTTAACTGCGAGTCCCATCTTTCTAGTCCCACAGTAAGAGAAAGTCCAGTTTTTCTTATTTATATCATCTCTACTGCATCAAATTTGATAGCACCATTACAATTTAGGAGAGGAGAGAAAGAAGGGGGAGGAGAGGGAGAAAGGAAGGGGAAAAAAACAAACAACCAAAAAACACCTTTTACCCATAGAGAAGACCCTGCTCAGGTACTCTGCTAGCTCCAGGCTAATTTGCTAATTTACACCATTTGAGCCTATTCGTCTCCCCCTAAAGGAAAGCAACTAAATGTGACACACTTGATGCTTTCTGCACCAGGTGAAGGAGGTTTGAACCATTCTCTGTTTCTGCCCCTAAGACAAGAAAAAGCAGGATTTGGCCTTTGCTCTGTGCAGTTGCATTTCAATATTTTCTTCCTTTAGCTCCAGGCCTGTGTGGTCTGAGCAGAGACGCTCAACACTACAGGCACCCAAAGCAGGTGCATCTACCCTACCATTAAACACCCACAAAGAAGGGAGGTTGCTCAAGTGCAGAGGACCAACAAACCACGAGCGCTTTGCTACACCCCGTCGGCTCGTGGTTTCCAGCTAGGATGAAACATAACACTTATAGGTCCCAGGAATGCGGTTGCTAAGGTGCAATATAGCGCTTGTGGGTTGAAGGAGCATGGTCACGAACTGGCTAAACAGGAGCTGAATTTGGTGAGGAATGCTTGCAAGCTGAGCCCGGAGGTGCTCGCCTCTATAAAACAGCATGAAAAAGGGCCTGGGAGGGGTTGGCTATCCAAAGTGCAGGGGTTATAACCACCGGCAGCGGAAGGACAAATAGCAAAATGCAGCCAGTGAAGTCGTTGCCCTTACCCCAGGCATTGGGAACTGCTTTCTGATTCAATGCAGAACGGGACTTTGTAGCAGAAAGGCTCAAAAGCCCAAAAGCTAAAAACGAAACCTGTAGCCACTGTAGTAATTTCATTTGGGCTCAGAACTGGGGGAACTGTTTACTGGAAACCTTTTCTACACCTGCTTCCCCAGCTGAGCCGGAGCAACACACTGACAAGGACAGGCTCCTTGCTCACTTGTCACTTAATGATTTTCTTCCCTGAGAAAAATTGTGCTGTCTTCAAGAACAGACGCATCCAGGAATTCTTCAGCCCATTAGCCAGGGGTTTGGGGAGGGGGGGAAAAAAAGGACTAATTTAAAAAGATTGAACAATTCTGTGCAGAAACATCCTTTCCTCACACTTTTTTTAACACAAGGATGACCTACCGGTTTTCTGCTCCTGCGGTGAAGCCGTGTGCTATCGATCAGGACGATAAACCTGCCCAGGCTGGTGCAAGTCCCTGCACTACAGGTTCAAATTTAGCTTTTTAATGAATGGCTGAATATGTATTCAGACACTACGGGACCGAATGTATCCTGAGGAGCACATGTCCCACCCCAGGGACATGTTTGTCCCAGCAATGCATTCCACTGTAGGTCGTGAAGTGGCAAAGCATCTTCTCAGATTTACCAACCAAGTCTTGAGGACCCTTCCAAAGAAACCATAAAACTTTTCCAAACCATCCTGGGTGAGACATAACCTACTTGGAAAATGAGATTTATTCTTCCAGCAGCTTTTTTTAAGACCAAAGGGACCACCAGGGCAATGCATTTCAGAAAAGACACACAGTCCACCCAAGCACAAGTGCTAAGAGAGCAGGAGAGTGATGCCTCTGTCACACAGAGCTTCATGCTGTGGTCCAGGAGCTTGGGTGCAGAAGAAGAAATTATTCCAGGGAATCTACAGAAACCTTTACTCCTCTCAGATTAATGCAAAGCTGACCTGCATTTCCTGGGCTGCACATGTGATGCCTATGTAAAATGCATATGTAAAATTGCTTGCTGAAAGAAGAATTTGTTCAAGACTAGAGCTCATAACAGATATATGGCATGACTCCATCATGCTGCCCACATTAGGTAAATAGTTACCTACCTGCCTGAGATAGCTGTGCTCAAGAAAGGGGGAAATGAAGGAAGGGAATGATGAAAGGGTCTCCTTATTTTGGCTAAAAAATGTAAATGGAGAGGAATCGCAGTGCAAAACTCTTGGGAAAGGTCAGCACCAGAAAATGAGGAGGGTCATGCAGGCTAGCTGCCAGTATTGGTAGCAGAACAACTAGGTTCAGGCTGCTCCTGAAGGATGCCAAGGACCACGTCCTTCACGGTGCAGCCCCACGTACGGTCAGCAAAGAGCCGTGGGCTTTCTCCCTGCCCTGGCAGCCTTGCAGCACGTTGCAATGGGAACAGCCAGCCCTGCTCAGCTCACAGGGCTCCTGCAGCACCACGGGGAAGTTCAACGTGGCCCATAACTGCAAAGTCATTAGTGTTTACAAAACAAGCATCCCAGGAAGCAAAACTGCGCATGGAGGAAACAATAACCGGCAATGAAATCAGATGCAAGAGGGAGATCATTTCATTACCTGCACCTGGCCTCATTATTCACCGTTGCTCTGGCAAGAGCTGATAAATAAAGACTAATGAATCTCGGGCCTGAGGACCAAAGGAAGGAGGGCTGGTTCTGTGCTACCGCATGCTAAGCAGGAACCAGAGGATCCAACTTGCAGCCAAAAGTGCAAAGAACAAAATAGCCCATGGGTGGCTTGGCCATATGGAGTTGCACCGGTCTTGGGGACACCAGAGCTTCCATCTGGCACGTGCATGGTCTGCTTCCAGCACCACGATGCTGCTCTTCTTCAGGGGCTTAGTGACACATCTGTCTCAAAGCTGAGGCTTTTCCAGAAGACCAGAATCAGTTAAATTATAATTTTTGCCCAATTTGCCATGTAATACTGCAAGACACTGGATCCAAGTGCAAGGGCCACAGGTGGCTATTTAGGCAAAGCCTTCCAGGATGACCAGGAGTAGCTGGAAACCTCTCTGAGTGTCCTAGATCTCCCCTGGGTGACACTGCCAGGCATCCTGGGGCTGGTTGTGGAACAAGGAAAACAGCAGGGAAGAGATGCTACAGCATCAACCCAGGAAAACCCGGCAGCAGTCCATATGAGCAGGTAAATCGCTTGAGGAGCTCTTTGGTTCATAAACACAGGTCCCCTTTGGCTGCTATGGGTATTCATCCCATTAGAAAATATGGAAACAGCAGAAGCACTGTTCACTGTGCACATCTATTAAAAATTAAGAATGCTGACGAAACCGTCAGGAATGGAAAGCACAGCTCTTTAGTAGAGATGAATTCCCAGAACTGCGAAGACCACATGTGTTTTTCTGCACTTTCTGCATAGTTCTCAAGCAGAATGCTCCCCACATTTCACATGCAGCAAGAGGAGAGCACTTGTCAAGGCTCCCCTGAAATGGGCTCAGACCCTGAGAGCTGAAGCAAGAAGAAAACTTAAGGAGAGAGAAACCTGCCCTGGCTTTGCAGGGAAACGCTGCCCTCGTCTGTCTTCTGGTGACGGCCTTTGGTGTCCTGCCTGCAGAGCTGCAATCATTCAGAAACCCAGCAGTGAGGCCGGGTTCCCCCTTCATTAGCTCTGGGCTGGTAGAAATTTCTGCAGAAGCAAATTTCAAGACTCCTCAGTGGCCCATGGGAAGGTGAAATGAGGGAGGAATTGCATGTGCATTCATAATACACAAAAACATAAACTTTCAAGTTAGAAAATTATATCTGCTAGATGAAGCATATCACTAGCCAGTCTATATTGGTTTGACTGTAGAAGGAGCTTCTATTAAACCTCCATAAGACACGTCAAAAGCCAGCCAAAGTCCACAGAAAGCCCTCAGAAAGTGCAGATCACACAGACCTGTCCTTCCCTCCACGGCAGCATTCACCAGAGAATGCAAATTCCAGATTTTCACCAGTTCTGTACAACAGAAGGCAAGGAAATGCAACCTAAAAAGCTGAAAAATGTTCACATTAAAGTCACTTTGCAAAAAGTATTTTAGACCTAGCTACTTAGCGCCAGGCTGCAATAATTGTATAAGGGGATTACTTTGTATAAATATAAAGAACAATTTCT
This sequence comes from Tinamus guttatus, assembly GCF_059628265.1. Taxonomy (NCBI): domain Eukaryota; kingdom Metazoa; phylum Chordata; class Aves; order Tinamiformes; family Tinamidae; genus Tinamus; species Tinamus guttatus. The sequence continues at coordinate 1,060,510 of NW_028289621.1, forward strand.
CAGGCAGCAACAGAGACATAAAAGGGAGGAGTTTCATAGACAGCTAAAATAGCAGCAGGTATTAAACATAGCATAAAGCACAGAAAATGGCCATTTATGAGAGAGCCTGTATGCATTACGGATTGCTGTGCTTAGCTCTCATGTGTCCCCTGCTCTCAAGCTGGAACCGATGAGCACAGGGACTGCAACAGCCACCCAGCACGGGTCAGTCAAACCCAAAAACGCGTTTCCTCCCAGGTTTCCAAACTGTCTGGTCATTGTCATTCTTCCAAAGTGGTATATAGCCCTGTAAATATGCAGAAACATCTGCATAACCCAGAAAAACGTGATAAACCTCTGTAAATACCCAGGTTGGCTGTGTTATCTACACAGCAATTGGCCTGTAAAGTCAATGGAAATATTCACATGGGATCCATCAGCTCAGTATAATGTCTTTCTCTTCCCTCATTCCCTTCCTTGAGTACCACTTATCCTCAGGGTTCAAATTTCAGCTCGTTTTTACCGTTCCATGCATCGTTTGCCCAAAAAGCAGATCTATGCAGAGGATCTGCAGCTCCCTTGGGGCTTGCAGGAGGCCAAGATTAGACACTGGCTCCTGGCATCCCTTTAGGGCCAGGATCAATGTTGATTTTTGAACAACTGCCTAATGCGGTTAGGGTGAAATGGTTTTTCCCTCTTAAGGGTTTTGTCACTATTCTCCCTATTTGCATCATAGTTAGAGTTAACTCAGAAACAAATCTTTTCTTCCTTCAAATAGTTTTAAAGCAAAGCAAGCAAAAAAACATTCCTTAAAACCATTCCTTCAAATGGTTTTAAAGCAAAGCAGAAAAATCAAAATATCAACTCCATTCCCACCTGCTTCCCAAAGCAGCTCAGATTAGAAATTATACAAATTTTTGTTTTTTTGTTTTTTGATTCTTTTGTTCAAAGAGGTGTTTGCTAAACTTGAATGTTTCTTCCTTCTCAGCCCTGCTTTATTTATTTATTTGAAGGGGTATTTGGCCCAAAAAGCACAATCACTTCGAAAACACTGAAATTTGTTTCTTCCAATGATGTAAAACCTTTTTCCCTTCATAAATTTTGGGGTCAGCCAACTTCTGTTTGGTTCGCGACCCGTTCTGCCTCCCATGGGATGAGACTCAGCTGAGCTCCTGGGGGCAGGGGCCAAAAACTGTCGGAAAACAAAGTTATTGGGGACAGAAAGGCCCATTTCCCAGGAACAGGTAGCAGATAAGATAACCTTTTGCCAGTTCCATTTTGCAGAATCATAAGAGCAGTTTTAGCAAAGCAGCCGTGCTGTTGCTGCAACGTTGCATGCGTGTTGCACAAGAGCATCATTTTCAAACAACCGGAACGTGCCAAAGAACCTTTCCCTGCGTGGAATGATTTTTCCATGTCCCAATGGGAGCGTGATGGGGCTCCTGGTGCTCTGTGCAGAGCCATGGGCTGGCACTGCTCTCTGCTGGCCACGAGCCTCCGTGCAGCTCCAGGACCAGTGTCCAGGCTGGAAATAAGAATTGGGTCTAAAACTGCCTCCTTAAGCCTATTTAACACTTCACATACCTACACAAGCGACATTTCAAATACTCTTTTTAAGCATTTCCATGTTACAGATGTGGCTTTCAGACTCCCTGGCACTGTTGATGTCTGCGCTCCCTTCTCTGGCTGAAAGCACACTGGAATCCCAAGCCAATCCAAGCTGAACATATTTGCTTTTTTCATGTTCTACTTTTCTCTTTCCAAGAATTTTCCTTTCACTGCAGTTTGGTGCAACTGGAACAGAACCATTTTCTCTTAATCTCTTTTCCTCCTTCAAAGGAAAAATAAACAAAAAATAGAAAAGCACTCAGGCCCTTGCCCAGGACCGAACATCCTCTCTTACAGACCGGTATTCATGACTTTGCAGCATCCCCAACAGGCAGGAGAGTGCTAGCTCCAGCTGGCATGGGCAAGGAGGACCAGCTCTACAGGATCCAGCCTTCCTCCAAAAGGAAGGATTCTCATAAGATTGGATTCTCCATGGATTCTCATAAGATCCCAAGCTGAAAGATTCAGCTCACGCAGGGAGAACAGCAGGAAGACTCGGTGCTCTTGGAAAAGGGTGACAGATCTGGCCCTAGAGCACCCAGGGACAGGAGAGGGGTCCTCCTAAGCTCCCAGCACAATTTCTAATCCCTCTGTCCTCAAATTCACAGGAAGATTTTCCTCTATTTTCTGAGCCAGGGCAAAAATCAGGGCTATTGCATTAGCTCTGAACAAAAAAAGTGGTTCCTGGATGTGAACCCCTCAGTTCAGTGTCCCAAAGCCCTGGGATCACAAAAGGCACCGCCTCACCCCATCAAATCCCACTGCAGCTCCACAAGAATTCTCCAAAAGTGTTACAAACAGAAAATTACTTTTTATTTGCTATAAAGTGATGATTGGTCACAAAAATACCATTATAAAAGGTATACGTAGGTATGCAGCTTGGGAAACTATCCCTGTTGCTTCATGTCCAGGAATGGGGACAAAGCCCCAAGAGGAAGACACAGACAGAAACCTGCCGTATTGGTCGCAATGGACCATTGTCACAGTGACATAGACATCCCTCCAACACGGATGCTAAGAGGGAATCAGGGTCTCTTTACCTGACCCCCTACTCCCTACCCAAGACCAACCACACTGGCCTTAATGCCCCAGCTCTTGGAGTTGGGTTATAAACTGAAGCTCTGCTCTCTTTTCCCCAAGAAGAGCTGAGAGATGTTGGATCTTAAAAGGCACCAAAGCAAAATCACATTGAAGATCTGCATACTTCCGTAGTTTTCCAGAAAAATCTCATTATTGTGGATGCCCAACCTCATGATTTTGGAGTGTTTTTACACTATTACAAGGACATTGTAATCTCCACCTAGTGTGAATCTCTGCTTCTCCTGGCTGTACAACAAGACTGATGCACTGCTTGGATCTCTAAAAAACACTTGAGTCTAGGCCCTTTGCTGGGAAAAACCCAGCCAGAATGAAAAAAAAAAAAAAGATGCAGAGAACACACTGATAAATAAAGCCTTGATGAATGGAAGGAGAGCAGATGCATCAGAAATCCAGGGTTCCTATTTCATCCTGCACAGCCTTGGCTAGTGACAGAGCATGGGGACACATGGATTGTGAATTACAGATGGACAAAAACCGAGCATGGACACCCTGACACAAAAGATGAGGAATCCCTGGAGGAACAGTGATAAATACAAGGAAGCCTGCTTTTCACCACATTATAGCCTTATTTCATGGCAAGGCCTTTTTTTTTTTTTTTTGCCACTTAATATTTATATATACACAGACAGAACACACACACTTGAGTCAACATTAAATCCTGAGTGGCCTCACAGCACTGAGCAAGGCTTAAAGAGAAAGGAAAAAAATAATCCATAGTCCCTGGACTGCAGGGCCAGGCAGCAGCTTCCCCGCTTACCGCTCCGCCGGCGCAGAGCTCTGCAGAAGCCGTCGCTGCCCACAGCACCATTTGGCTCAAACTTCACATAGCTGGAGAGCACCAGGATGTGTCTCTTATTTTCCTCCCCACCAGCATCTGCAGTCCAGCTGGACGCTGGTTGGAGTCTGTTGAGCACACACAGCCCATCACCCTGGGGAGGCTGGAGCCCCTTCTCCTGCCCTCGCAACCTAAGAATCTGGGGAGACCTCGGGATCTGCCTTATAATCCATTGCTCCCCAAAAACATAATGCTAAAAATAAATAATATGGCTTGCTTTCAACTGCAGGCTGGGTTTTTGAGGGCAGGGGGTTGGGTTTTTTTGCTTTTCTTTTTTGCTTTTTTTTTCTGATTTTGCATCGTAACCTTCTAATAGTTTAACATAAAATCATTTTTAAGTTAAAAAAGTTGTCGTCCAAATGGAGTCTCAGTCTCGTTTGTACACGAAGCCACACACAGTGGGGATCTCATGGTCTTTTTCCTTTTTGGGATCCACAATGTGGCTGTATCTCTCTCCGCGATGGCATTCCAGATAGGGCCCCCAGTTTGCAGCTGGCCTGCAGCAGCCTGCAATGCGCTGCAAAGCAAGAACAAAAGCAGCATTTAATGTCTTATCTTAATCTGGCATACTTTGCTGTTCAGTAAAGGTGGAACATTTAATATGCACTGCAACTCAAAAAATAGGGAGCAAACTACTTTTCTGGCTTGCTTGTTTCTGAGAGTTCCAAACCTCCTCGGTTTCAGAGGACTTTATCTCAGGACACAGCATGGCAAATGTGCCTCTGGTGCAACTACTACAGATACAATTTGGTCTGAAAATCCAAAAAAAAATCTCCAGGTATTGAACATGCTCTTGAGAGCACAAGCTTTTCTGATCATGCTAAGGAAAGCAAGACTTGAGTCTAGCACAGCTGATTTTTGCGCCCTTACCTGGAATAGGTTTCCTTCTGCTTTAGCTATCTTTACAACAGCGACGATGGGAATCCAGATGACACAGAAGATAATCATACACCAGCCCACTGCAGTTCCCCACGTTGGATACAAGACTGAGCCGTAACTGGGGGTTGAAAAAGTGACCAGAGACCAGACCAAAATTGCCTTTTAAAAAGAAAAAACAAAAAAAGATGATTTCAAGGAGACCTGAACTTGTATTGAACACTGTTTCCAAATCACAGTTACTATAGGACTGGCTGCGAATTCTGCACAGCTCCCTCTTGTTTCCAGAAATGAGATTTTTCATGCAGGATTGGGTATTCAAACATGCTCTAGCAGTAAGACTGAAGGACAGAAGGGAAAGACAACACTGCTATGCAGCCCAACACTTGTAATTACATCTTAATGATGAATTAGAAACAGACTTCTGGGTACCTTCCTATTCTTATCTTGGAGAGTGTATGCTTTTTTGAGTGAGCTCACTACCTTTGCCCTTTTTGGCCTTATAAGAGAAATGTTGGTAAATATTCTTGCAGATGTAAGCTATTTGTAAGAAGTTTTTCCTAAGTTATAGTCTAGAAAGATTAAAGACAATGTTGCGGCCAGAACGACTTGTCACTGCTCCTGGGCTTTTGGCATTTTGGTTTTTCCCCCCCTCCCCAGATACTGCACCCATTAAAATGGAGAAGAACATGGCAGGACTAAGGTGGAGCTTGGTGAGAGAGGAAAACAGCTGAATATCCTAAGAACAAACTCATGCCGGGGATCTGTCCAAAAAATGGGACTTCTCCCCAGTTCTAGGATTTCAACACAACTTTTCTTCAGCCTGAAATGGGGATGCCAGCTGATAGTCCTACAGCTACATATTTCTCCTAGGACCTGGCCCATTAGTAGCTGCTCTGAAGGCCTGGCCTCCCTAGGGAAGGCCCAAGGCAGAGCAGTACCTACTGGACCTCCATTGACTCAGCCATATCTCATCTTTATATTCAAGACCTGGAAATTCAGCCTTGAATCTTGACCTGGAAACCTGTCCAATATCAAGCAAGTTGGGTGACATTAACATAATTCAGCCATTTATACTCACTGTTAGGAGCACCGGAGTAACAAAAAACCAGCACAACCTCCACCACAACCAGAAGAAAAAGTGCTTCTTTCCGATCATCATTTCAATGTCTGCAATGAATCTGTTTCCTCCTGTTGAAAGACAGACATATAATATACCATAAAGGAGCCGTCTGTCATGCCTGTGCTATTGCTCAAGAACGATAGAAGGAAGGGGACAGAATGGTCAAGGTCAGCTTCCCCAATTCCATGAGAAGTGGGCGGGAGGCTACAGTTAACAGTTAAGACTGCATTTGATTGCAGGGATTAAAGTTTAATATACAATGTGCCTGCGACTGTTTGTATCGACAATTCAGGGTTTTGTTTTAGTTTACGTAATTTACCATAAATGTAGACGATGCCTATTATTTCCAGAACAGCTGCAATAAGGATGCCCCATCCAGCACAGAAATGATCTATTAAGTTAACCCAATAAATTCCTGCCTGTAGAACAAAGAACAAACAGGTAAAGATATACCCAATCCTAGTAACTTTTCATGCAAATAGACTAAGCTATGTTGTTTTAATCAATTTAAACAATCAACTTCAAATTTTTAAATTACTGATTGTCTGCTTTAAGCAGATTTGTGAACATTATTTCATTTGAGTATCTCTATGTAAAGTTGAAGAATGCATTTGATGAAACACTGCAGATCTGTATATTAGCAACTAGGTATATGTCCATACTATATATATGTATGTATAAAATGAGCTGATAGCAAGATTCAAATTCTAATTTAAAGGTACTAAAGCTGAGGCTTCAATGAGGATTTACAGGAATAGTCCTAGCAGTTATCAGTTCTGTTAGGCTTAGGTACTCTCTCACATACAAGTTCCCCAGAGCTAAACACAGCTTTAAACACCAGTAATGCAGTAGCAGAAAAGCAGGACAGGCTTTATACCATCTCATTCTTATGAACCAAGCCCTTTGCAAGTTTCCTTGCCATCATATTGTGGCATCCTATGTGCTTTGCTTCATGATGCAGCCATTTATTCACCACAGCTATCTTCTTTACATGGAATTACATATGGAAATCTGCATTCCTAGATATAGCCCTTGTGATCCTTATACCCTCAAAAGCAGTTGCCTCTAGAAAGTGGACATGCTGTGCTGAAAATTTCTAACAAATATATTTCAGAAGGAGTAGCCTTGTCTACTGCCAAGATGTTTTTGACCGAATGGTCTTTCTGACTTTCCCATGGTAATTTCTTATTTGCTTGTTCAGGTATACTGCCAGATGCAAGATTCTCTCAAATATAGGCAAAGAAAAAAAATGCATGAAAGTTCTTGTCACACCAGGAAAGAATTTTTTAATCTGAGCAAACTAACATCATTTGAAGCATAACTAAACCTACCACTAAAAACTATTCAATATCTTACCTGAGTGACACATATGAGGCCAAGAAAGAAGAGCAATACGCACACACCCAGGGTTACAGGGATTCTCAACTTTTTCATCACTTTAGGATATATATCCTGTATGGTGGTGGTTAGTGTTTCTGTAAGAGAACAAGAGTGAGTTATGAGCAGAGTCAGAACAACTAAGAAATGTGACTTTCAGCAATGGGTTACTTAAACTCACCTATGGTGGCAAACTGTGAGTCGAGGCCCAAGAGCAGAAGCATAAAGAAAAACAAAAAGGACCAAAGAGGAGCAACTGGTAGCTTGGAGAGAGCTTCTGGGTAGGCAACGAATGCCAAATCAAACCCTGCAATGCAGTGAAATAAAAGAGGTTATTGTCAGGCTGTAGTCAAGCAGGCCCAGATCGCAAGGGCATGATGATCAACCTACCTGAGTCTACAACTTCTGAGACCGGTCTCTGTGACACAAATGCCATATGTCCCAGGATAGAGAATATTGCAAACCCAGCAAACACACTAGTGAGGCAGTTTGTCACACAAACTATAATAGCATCCGAGTAGCAGTTGTTGTGAAACTTATTGTACGAGGACAAAGCGACAAGGCCACCCCACGCCACTGACAAAGAGTAGAATATCTGGGTGGCTGCATCTTTCCAAACCTAGAACAAGAAAGAGTTTTATGAATTACAGTAAAAAAAAAAAATTCAAGTTTGTCTATGGAAGCTGCAGGGCTTTTCTAGATTTAATCTTTATAGCAAATTTTATTTCATGCAAATTTTAGAGTTAGTGGGAAATACCATGCAGGTGACTCTACTGTCTTTAACACAAAGAATATCTTCTGTGATCTAGGGAAGGTCATAGAAACATCCTGTGTCTGTTGCCAAATATTTAAGCCTTACTGAGATAACCTTGAAAGAGAGATTCGATTCATTCACATATGTGGGCTGTGGAGATACAAATCTTGTCCCAGTGCCAATGTGTAAGGAGAACCTGCATAGGGTTGCAAAAATGAAGACCTGTGTGTGCTCTCCGACTCACATTCCCCACACCATGACCCTCAAGACTCAGTCACTATTGGGAGGCTCAAGTTAATTCTGCCTCTGCTGCAACCCTTCAGTTAATGGCAAATGCTCACATAAAACACAACAGATCAGATACAGTGAATCTTTGCTTTTCATCAGACAGCACTGATATTGGCATAAACCTAAACAAAAATACAAGCTAGGCTCCCTTCTCTTGCACAAAGTGCCCACCCCAAGCCACCTTTTCATTTGAGTTAATTTACTGGGCAAATTATAGCCTTTCAAGCTCAGAAGTCCTGTCCATTTACTGGAAAAGTTCATTGAAGCCATTAGCAACCCAGGCAAGTGGGCCTGATGAGAGCAATGCTTGATACCTCGGTGAGAACTTTATCAGCAGGCCTGATGCTATCTACGGATCAACACACGTCTCTAGAGAACTGCTCTAGAGGCAACACCATGGAAGTTGCCACTACCTGGTGGTAAAGCTTCTAGATTACGAGTAGCTAGATGGTGGTTTGGACTTCTTAGAGCTGAGAGTTGCTGAAAAAAACAGAACCCAGCTGTGGGTGCAGATTCCATGACAGGAAATGAAGAAACAACTGACTGGATAAGGAAGCTGCTGTTGCTCTTCAAGATAGGGAACTATATGGTAGCTTTGGTAAGTAGTAAACCGATAAAACCACGGAGCTGTGTCACACTTCCAGATCCAACACCACCTCACCTCTGCCTCCATCAGCTTTGTGATGTTGGACTGTTTCCCAATGTAATATTCAATGCCATCCCGAGCACCTTCCAGGGTGGCACCTCGCACCAGCAAGATGAGCAGAATGACGTATGGGAAGAGTGCCGTGAAGTAGACCACCTGTAAGAAGAAAGGCAGGGTCACCCTGAGAGCGAGACAGCACACCTTCCCAGCATGAGGAATGGCCAGGATTTAGGCTGAAAGCTGCTGAATCCACGTGGAAAGCATGGCTGATCAAGGAAGTGAGACTGGAGGTGAACATGCATGTCAAGTGCTAACCATGTCGATTAGCCGGTTCTAGAACCACATTCCATGGGAAGCAGAAGGTCCAAGCCACCCAACCACTTTTAAGATAGTGCTCAGCTTCAGAAATGTGCTTTTGACATGATTTACTACCACAGCAAGGACTGGACTCGGTTACCTCAGAGGTCTCTTGCTGGACAATGTTTCTAGCAAATAAGAGCTCAAAGCCAAAGTCAGGTGGTCAGGATGGAATTATCTCCTGATGCACCTGCATAAAGCCATGCCAGAAGGTTTCTTTGCTGGGAACAAGGACTTTTAAGCACTCTCAGACACAGATTACTTTGCTGTTGGTCTGTATAGCTTCTAGTGCAGATTCTGGCTTCTGACCTGGGTTCTAGTAGGACCTGCAGTGCTATTACCATGCAGGATGCTTGCAGTCATGCTCTTTCTGGATTCTTAGTTTCAGAATTGCACAGGTAGATAATTGCTGGTTACACCAAGCCTTACCCCAGTCTTACCTTATTCCTGGAAGAGTTCTACCTTCACGCCAGAAAAGAAGGGACAACAGGAAGAGCCATTGCACAGGAACCCAAAGAATGTGAGGTCAAGAGGAACCATGCGGCAGAACAACTGCAGCTGGGAAAGCACAGATACTCCACCCTGAAGTGCTGAGATGGAGGGCAGAAAGCTCCAAAGAGAAAGGAGAAACATTAGACCGAAGAAAGGAGGGAGGACAGAGAGGAACTGTGGAAAGCCATAGTGAGAGAAGAGATAGGGAAGAAAGCAGGCTAAATGAGAAGGAAAAGGGCAGAAAGGGCAAGAGAAGGCAACAGAGACCAAAGAAGCAACTGTGTGTTGTATCTCCAAGTCCTAAGAGAGCAACTAAACCAGAAGAGCATCAGGCAGGAAGGAATGAAATTCAGCCCACTGGTGGTGGCTGGAGAGGAGCCTACCTAACCCTGGGCAACACCAGGCAGCCGTGTAGAAGCAACTGAACATGGGAGCTCAGCAGAGCCCGAGCCTGAGAACCAGCATCCATAGACCCGGTCTGTGCGAGCGGCCCCAACCTCAGCTCTACACAGGATGTCACAACCCGGCAGGAAGCTGCACATGCACCTCTGCTTGCAGGGCTTGACCTGTATTTTCCAAACACCTCAAACAGGCCGTAGGTGCCAATAATTAATGGGTGTTCCCAGGGTGTGCGCACACAGTCACGCGTGCATGGCCAGAACCGAGCCTATGCCTCTCGCGTGACAGCAAGGTCCCCAAATGCCTGGCAGCCCTGGTGGAATGAAGAGACCAGGGCACTAAATATCTGCTCTGCAATCACCATGATTGCTTCATAACTGTTACACAAAACACGAGTAAAGGGCAGCAAAGTTTTCCCTTAGTTAACCTCCCTTAACGACACTGACATTGAGCTGCTGGTCTCTTCCTCCCTTACCTTTCCAGAAGATTTTATTCCTTTAAATAATGCAGCTCCAACAATGATCCAGGACAGGAGGAGGCAGAGCGCCAGGTACCACACAATGTGGCCAGTCTCATCCAGCCCACTTGAGCGCTGAAGAGCCACTTTGCTGAAAAACAGAACGGTGCAATGAGAAGAGAGCAAAGCAAAATATGCTGCTCCTCATCAGCCACCCCAGGGAGGAGAACGAGCAGATTTCTGCAGATATTTGGAGATCCTGAAGTAATTTTCACAAGGGCAGCTCAGCCACTGCAGTTGAAAATATTTTACCCCGTGTTTTTCTCTTTCTAGAGTCCATCAGCTCTCCATTCTCCACACTTCTCCCAATACGTCTATCTAAGTTCTTTAAAGTTAACCAGAAATTCTCATGGCAAGAAAAAAGCCTTTGAGGAAGGGAACCAGCTTGCAAGATCCTAAAGGAACATGATGCAAATATAAGTCAAATGACTAAAGAGACTGCACTTTCATGAAAAGCTAGGATTCTGGATAGGTTGAATGTTTTTACACATGTAACTCATTAAATAGTGTATACCATACATAGAGATGCTAGGTAGTCCCTGGCAGGGCTCTGGAGAATAAAGTTTCTTTAGCTGGATTATTTCTCAGTTGGCTAAGGTTGGCTCATTTGCTTTGCTGCAATTCATGGTATTTTTAAGGGTTCAGACTCATCAATCAAATTTTAAGTTCCTTCTGCACTGTTGTGCATGCCCATACCCTTGGAGAAGTCTGTTTCCAAAAGTCAAGGTAAAACAAAAATGGTGGATTCATTCAAAAAAAAAATCACAATGCAAAACAAATACACTTTTACCAATTTCTGGGGTAATTATGTACACTTACTTCCAGTATTGCTCACTTGGAAATTGCACTGGTTTATAGTTAATGCTGTCATTGATACACGTGAGATTGTGGCTTACGATGTAAGAGTAGTTTGCATGAATGGTTTCGTTATCTAACGTTGCATTGCAGTCACTCACTGCAAGAAAAATAAATAAAAAGCAGTGGATTGTTAATATGCAGAGACAAAAGAAAAATTACAAAAAAAAGCTCCACTAGTTTACCAAATGGTTTTGTCACTAAGGCAACAATATTTAGAATACCACTTGCAGCTATGACTGCATTACTTTGTCAGTAAAATCAAATATCAGGGAACCAGCATGCTCACAATCACCTTTACTTACTGCAAAGGTAAAGAATACTTGCCAAAAGCAGGCTGTGTTGAGATGTTAGTCCATAAAAACCTCTGTCCCAAGGCAAAATTCATACAGATCATCCTCTAGCAACTTCTATTATTAGATCCCTTGAAAATCTTCCTTACTTTTTTTTTTTTTTAAACTAGAATGTACAATAAATGTAATCTCTCTCATCATTAAAGAACACCATGTACTGAGAAAGCACTGACAATTTTGGTGCCACTGCTTCAGTTTGGTTTTGTATTCCTCCAGAATCTATGAATTTTAGGCTGAGATATTTTTGCTCAGCCCATTAAAAAGCAGCAGCTTTTCACTAAATGAAGCACCAACTTCTTGTTATATAAACCTTAACTACAGATATAAAAATGTCTTTTCAGAGACTTCAATTATATTAATGCTTCAAGTAATGCAATGCATTTAGCCCCCCAATATTTTGAACTCTCAACAGAGGTTGTGCAGCTCCAGCTGAGCTTATTACTGCTATTTATCTCACTAACTTCACCTTTTCCACTGTATTAGTCTGATACAGATGCTGGTGAGATAACAAGCGTTGGCAGCACATGTGCTGCCAAACATCAAGAACAGTAGTATGGAGATATGTCCTAAAGAGTCAATAAATCACAATAGCAATGCCCCATGGTACTCAGGATTACCACAGGCCAAGAGCAGACAAAAAAAAAGGTAATGGAAGAACCCCAGATAAATGCTATAGGTGTATTCCTGTTTCAAATGAGGTATTCGCATTGCCTTGAAGGCAGTATTTCTGGGGATTGCATGCATTAGAGGAAAACTAGATTTTAAGAGAGAAAAATGGCAAGCAACAAGGAGGCTTCATCATAGCTCTCTATAGAGAACACAAGGACCTGAAACTGGTAAAAAGGAAATGGGAAAGTTCTGTTCCCACGTGTTCCAAGACAACATTCCAGGAGGATTTTGTGTGCCATGGGTATCCCTCTTGCTCCTGCAAGTTTTCCCAGAAAATAGCACAAAGAGTAATTATTCAAAACAGGAATATTCAAGCCATATTTGGTAATACTTGGTACAATACCTATTTTTGTTTTGCTGCAGAACTCATCTGCCCAGGAAAAGCAATCTGACCATGGTAGCACTTTTTGAAATGAGGCAAATAAGTAGTAGAGTGCATAGGCAATGATAACGTTGTAATAGATTGACACAAATGTTGAGATGATGACCATCGTGACGCCCACTCCTAGGAAAGAGAGAAAGACAACGTCTTAACCACACCAAATACAGGTCAAAATAGCACATGACCTTCAGTGAACTTAGCATGTCCTTCAACTGCCAGGAGAATCCCCTCAAATTATTCCATCACCTTGTAGACTAAGTTCTTACAAGTGCACAGACACTCTTCCCTGGGTAGAGACATTGCACAATAACTTTTCCCTACAGCATGCAAAAAGCAGAGCTAGCTGCCATATTTTGGCTCATTGACTCCCAGATTCCAAATCTTTTCCACTTTTGCACCAACTATGAGCAATGAAGACAAGGGCTAGACAAAACCAATGCATGAGAGCAGGTGGAAAAAAGTCAGGAGCAACTTTTTCCATAGCTAATGTGAGTAAAGCTGACTTGTGAGTCCCTCTTCCAGAGGCTGCTGTGTAGACTTAGTGATGTGAAAGAAGTGCCTAATATCTGAATATTGTCATGAGTTTGAATCTGCTGCATGCTGTCCCATTAGAGTCAGAGAGTGCACGACACAAGTGTGGAGAAGAATCAAGTTCATAGAAAAATTGCATTAGTTCTGATGTCCAAGTGTAAAGGGGAAGTTCAGCACTGAGATCTTCCATGGGTCAGCGGGAAGTTTTGATCACTTAATGGAAGGGGGAAGAAAAAAAAAAAAAAAAAAAAACATAAAAACTAGGGCTGATCCAGCCAGTGCAAAGATCTTGTCGTAACAACTAGCTGTGGCAATATATAAGAAGCAAGAGTGGCATTTCTGTGCCAATACTTTTATCTTCCGTCGTTAAAGCGAACTTTGTTCCATGAGTTTAGAGGACATCTGCCAAACTGTCATTTCAGAGAGTGTATTTAAGGTGAGATCTGCACAGAGACAGAAGGTATTTCTTGTGTCTATAGACTTTTGCTTTTAAGTTAAATGCGCTATTCTTATTTCGAAAGGTTGTTTGTGCTGCTAACCAAAGCCCAGAGGGAGGAGGGAGAAAAAAGTAGAGCTGTTCAGTCAACCAGTCAAACTGCAATCCCTTTTGTTCCTGTAGAAGTTGGCAAGTAAAATTCTCATTGTATCAGAAACATAACTTCCTTGTTCCTACATTAATTCCTCTGATAGATAAAGAGGACAAACAGGACCAATTACATAGTCCTTTACACCCTCCTGTACAGGGCAAGGATGGATAAAGGTGAATAAAGCAGGTGGTTACTCATTTCCAAACATAGATCTTCCCGGGAAATCCAAACAGCTAGGCAACCTAACACTATAGTGTGATTATTTCTATCATAACAGGCGTCCGAGCCAGAATCTGGTCTATTTTATCACAGTGCAACTACCTGGACGAATACATGCAAAGCCATGCATTTAAATATATACATATAAGTGTATAAAGTTCCACGTGCACAGCAGCCATTGCAGAATTAGCCCCTTCAGTGTACAACTGCCTTGGTGCTTGGGGCATAAAGCATATAGAAACAGCAATAAAGTTATTTGCAGCTAGTCATAAGCAGTGCCAGGCATTTGCCCGGTCTTTTCCTCACAGAGCAAACAATTTCCTCTAGTCCTCTCATCTGCAATTAGTGTGACATGCTGCATGACACCAAAAGAATCATCGATAAGATCTGTCATGACCAATAGTTTTGTAGGAAACCATTAATCCACATTGATTTATTAACTGGATTTTTTTTAAAAAAAAGAAGAAAAAAAGAAAAGAAAAACTCAAGATCTACCTTAGACATAATAAAACTGACCTTGAAACACAGGCACTATTCTTTGCACAGAGAAGAGCCTGCCAGAATTAATGACTTTGTAAGGGAAATTATTAATCCACATCTGTTTATTAAGATAATAATAAAAATAAAAATCCATATGGAAACAGAGTCATACCAACCTTGAAACAATGGCAATATTCTCCACACAGAAATTGGCCCTAAACTGGCAAACTGCCCCAGGGAACATTCCATGAAAAATAAAGGCAAGCCAGCCAGTGCCAGCATCACTGTATACGGGATTAAAAAGGCACCTGAGGGGGGAAAAAAAACAAAAACCAATGAGCCTTTCAGTATTCACCACAACTGTAATGCATTTTATACCTTTTTTGTTGTTGTTGTGCTTTATATCCTACTGTGCTTCTTCGCTTTATGGGGAAGGTATGGATTTGTTGGTCTGCGTTCCTCAAACTATGCAGGACCAGCATGAAGGAACACAGGTTACTAGGAGGACCAGTACTTTACACGGGACAGTCTCTCCCATAGCATTAAAAAGGTGTCACAAAGAGTATCCGACACATGCTGTTCTCCTGAAACCCAACACATCCTGCAATGCTAGAACTGGAAGGGGGCTCCCGTGCAGGTCCTCTTGGCTTCTGCTTTGGCTTCCAGGCCGCAGCAGCGTTTGCAGAGTCAAAGCACGAGGGTGATTTTGCACGCTCGGCCGACTGCTGCGACAAGCACGATCTCAGCAGGGCTCTTGTGCGAGGCCGTATCAACATGCCCTTCAGCTTGGCAGCAATGAGAGCCCTGTTCTTTCGTGTTTGCACGCACAAACCCAAAAGCAGCGTGAGATGGCGAAAGTGAGAGCACAGGCACCCTAAGCATGACCCAATATCCATGCATTCAACTAGGAGTTAATCCTTGTTGCTAGCAGCCTGCTTAAAAATAACCGAGGAGGTGGATCTGCAAAAGACTGCAAATATCTGCTGTATTTAGGTGACACAACCAAACCAAGTTCACCCCAATAAAACCTCTGCACCAAGAATTCCACCTGATGTCCCACATGCCTCACAGCTACTGACCATGGTGCATTTACAGCTCCAAATTTGGCTTAAAATGACTGTTAGGCAGAGCACCTGAGCACATACAAATAAGTCCCTTGCAGTTACTTGGCATTTGCACCCTTTAATTACCAGCGGTTGCCTGGCGGGTAGGCAAAGCTCTAGATTAGCAGCCGAGGAGGAATCTCGAGCCTCCTTTCGGCCTTGCTGTAGTTCATTGTGTAAGCAGGTAGAGGCTCTCTCAACCTCACACTTCCCAAGCATCTGATGGAGATAATTATCCAGCTCGGATAATTATTCCGGCTTAGCTTGTTTGCCTGGCAAAACAAAGGTTGAGAGGGGATTCAAGTGCTGGCTATAAACATATCAGGGAGGTAAACACTGGGGAGGAAGAACAGCTATTTAAGTGAGCAGAGGCTATTGGTGCCTTGACAAAAGGTCCAAGTCAGTCATTAATAAATTTAGGCTGGAAACGGAAATGTTTCTGTCCATCCAAGGGGGTTTTGGAATAGCTCAATTTCCTGGGGACAAGGACCAGGGCTTGTTCCAGCTGCTTGAATGGAAGCTGGGATCTTTGGAGCCTCATCAGCTCCAAGGGCAGCCCTATTTCCCATCTTTCCAAAGCGATCTGGAATCTGAGGTGGAAGCTTGCAGTGGAAAAAAAAAAATCCCTCTTCACTTGGTACTCAGAAAGACTGAGATTCTTCCTCTGCCCATTCCTATCAGCGGACACTATCCCAGGTCCCAGGATGATGCTCCCATGCAGGTCATGACAAAGCCTGCCAGATTCAGAGATGTCCCTCAGAGATGAGGGACATCATGGGGACTCAGAGGTCTTCCTCTCCCTGGGGGACATCATGGGGCACCCCCCGACACGGTCACTCAATACAGGTACCTCCGCCGTTCTGGTAGGTGAGGTAGGGAAAGCGCCAGACATTGCCCAGGCCCACGGCGTAGCCCACCATGGAGAGCAGGTAGTCGCTCTTGTTGGTCCAGTTGCCACGCTCCTGGTTCTCATCACTGCTGCTGGCATGGCCGTCCTTTTCCGTTGACAAACTGAAGTCCTTGGAAGAGAAGGAGAAGAGGGAAGGCTCAGGAAGGCTCCGGAGGGAAAGTGGGCTGAGCGCAGCCACCCTTTTCCAGCCAAAGCTGAACCCAACATTGTGAGATGAGGTGGGCACGGCTAAGCAGTCTGCCAACCCGGATAGTCCCTGGCAGAGCAGCAAGGACCTGCAAGAGGGTCTCCTTGGAAAACCTAGTGCATCCTCAGGGCCAGCCTTGCCCTGCTCCCTCCTGAATCCCCTGAGCTGGTAGAACCCCCTCTCCCTCCCAACCTGCACATGCCCAAGTGCCCTGTACCTGACCAGGTGCTCAGCCCAGCTCATTTCTGTGCATTCACTCTAAACCACCCACCCAGGTCTTCTTATACCTCTATGAGTGACCCTTAGCTCAGCCCCCTACTTGCCTTAGCACCCCATGCCCACCCAGATGGCACCCAGGTTCCCAGCATCTCTCACCCGCCCATCTTGTCCACGCACATCCCAGGGGCTCCCCCCAAGCCCATCACCCCCAGACCTGTCCCCGTTCAGGACAGGTCCTTCTCCCGTGCAGCCTCCTGCACCAGCACAGGGTGCCTGTCTCACCCCACCTGCCCAAACGCCTTCCTACCCACCCGCACTCCCCCAAGCCCGAGGTGTCCCCCTGCCCGACCCACCGACCCACCTTCTTCTTCCCGCACGAGAGGAAGCCGGGCAGGCTGAGCATCCCCATCGCCGCTGCGCTCCGCTCTGCCGCGCCGCCCGCGCCCGGCCCTTTATCGGAGCCGCCCGCCGCCCGCCCACCGCCGCTCACCGCGGCCTCGGGGCTGCCCCGCGGGCGGAGCCGCCGCCGCCGTCTCCGCGGTACCTGCCGCCCCCGCGGTCCGGAGCCCCCGCGGCCCCTGGCCACTTCCCCTGGCTCCGTGCCCCTCGCCACGGCCACCCGAGCCACTTCCTCGGGAAACACCCCGTGCACCTCGCCGGGCACCCACATCCCCGCCACGCACCGCAGGACCTCACATCCCGCGAGCCCCTGTTGCCCCTCTCTTCACCCACCGCACTCCCCCTTCCACCGGTGCCACTCTCGTGGCCCCCAGCAGAGCTGGCACCAACCACACGCCACCGCGCCAACCTTCTCCTGCAAGTCACCTGCCTACCCAAACTAATGCCACAACCATCCTCTGCCTCCCTGCATCTCCCCACATAATCACTGCCCAGCTCAGGGGAGCAGGACCTTCACCCATCCTTCCCATTTCTCCTTCCTGCCTCTCCTTCTTTCTCCTGTATTGTGGTCCAGCCGTGGGAGGAGGTGGCCTCCCGTAGGAAAGGCACCAGAGGGTTAAAGAAAGTGGAAATTTCAGCTTCTAAACACACCTTCCATGCACATGATGGGCCCAGAAAGGGAAGGTCTTATAAGGAAACTACCCTGGGAGGAGGAATTTCAC
The DNA here is from genome assembly GCF_059628265.1 of Tinamus guttatus. Lineage (NCBI taxonomy): Eukaryota > Metazoa > Chordata > Aves > Tinamiformes > Tinamidae > Tinamus > Tinamus guttatus. The sequence goes on from NW_028289621.1 coordinate 1,078,478, forward strand.
AAACAACGAATTAAAGACATTTTCCTGAAGAACTCTCCTTCCACACACGAAAGTGGCATTGCCCAGGTACCCACTAGGGACACGAAGGCTACATTGGCCCAAGGACCCTGCATGTACATGGACAAAGGTGTTGACTTGATGGTTGATAGCTCCCTTGCCTTTAACTGTTCTCTAGGGCTGGTCTTCCTTTGGAGTCACGCTGAGATCAATATGTGCCTTCTATCCTCAATTAGAATATTTTCATCAAGTGCTATTCCATGTAACTCAATCCAGCTATAAATAAGAGGTACAAGAGGAACCAGAAGTGTGTGCTACAGTGTATGATGCAGTGTTTGAAAGGCAGGATCCAAGATTAGATTACATTTTGTCACCCTGTGTAGCAGGTCTTCCAGGAGACTTCTAGTTTAGAAGCTGGAAGAATGCCACTACGCCATGTCTCTGGAATGAGAAGCAAGCAGAACGGTGCCATCCTGGCATGATGCAGGCTCAGCAACCAAGGAAGGGTCACCTGGGACTTCTGCATCCAAACAAATTCAAATCACCAAAAGACATACCAGGCTTCAGGCCAACTCGGTAGGAAACACCGCAAAACTCACCCACCCTGAGGGCAAACTGATAGACCAGTCAAGAATCTTTCCAAGCTTATTTGAATTGGACATGAACTAAACAAACCTTTTTGACCATTGCAGCCTGTGTCATGAATTTGAAATTATTTATTAAGTGAGATAGCTTGATTCCAGGTTGGTTTCTGGATAACTGGAGTATCAGCAGGTCACCAGATCCGATAGAAATGAAAACATTCTTGTAAACACTGCTGGGCCTGACAATAGCACCAGGTTTTCCTCCAGACTCATGATTCAGAACTGATTATCAGCTTGTTTAGAAATAAAACGAGATGAAAAACAACCTGTTAGCCACAGCCTCTCCCTCCTTATTAGGATTAAGTGTATGTTGTAACCTTGCGGAGTCACTTACTGTGGCATTTTCTCTACGCATAATGCAAGATGACTAAAAGTAAAACTATACTGGCAGCTCCTGGGATGCATTCTGTTTCTGGCCACATAAATGTTCATTTCTAATGCATTTTCCCTGCATATAAGGGAGAATAGAGGAGGAAAAAAAGTCAGGATTCCAGGGTGATCACTGGAGACATGTAAACAGTTAAAGGTGAGACCTGTGCCTCAGGCAGGGCTTTGTTTTGGCTGTGTCAGATATGCAGCCAAGTAAGCCAGTTAGATTTGCATTTACTAGAGATCAAGTCCATCAGCTTCAAGCCCTGAGGGCTGGCTGCCCTCAGAGCAGTGCAGGACCCGTCCAGAGAGCACCCTGCAAGCCGGTTACATTGGAATGTCTCAGCTGGAATCACGGAGATAACAACCAGCCAACCAAGCCAGATGGGCTCCGGGAAGGATGACATATCCCGTTTCCTTCCCTGCAATGTAACTGGGATATCTAAGTTACCTTTTGCTTTAGGGGAAAAATCTCCCCTAAATTACTACAATTTCCTTTAACTAAGCATTCCATTCATCCAATGCACACAAAAAATAAAAAAATAGCATTAATCATATGCTTAGCACATTGACAACCCAGCAAATATTTCCTAGGAATAGGAGCTGCCCACAATCTCCATTAGGTTATTCCAATGGTGTTGCATGTTGGATATCGCCGTCGCTGCTATGAACACAGCTATGGTAATGAAGTAGATGCATTTGGTGTGCTTATTTAAGAATAAGTTGAGTAACCTTTGGTTTTTAATCCATACCTTCTGCGATAGCAATGCTTACTGAAGTCGGCCCCTGGCACACAGGCTCCAAACTGAATCACCAGACAAAGCCAGGGCTCGTTTACCTCTCCCCTTGCCAAAGCACAAAGATCAGAAAATACCCTCCATAAACAGAAGCAAGGGCTTTAGAGAAGCAGCAATCCTTATATTAAAGTGGTAAAAAAGCAGCTCCAGTTGTGCCCAGAAGACAGTCCTCCCCATAATAAACAATGCAGAAGAGCAGAAGGTATTTGAAGACCACGGGGAAAGAATGACTGTCGAACAGGAAAGGTGATCAGGCAGTGATCAGCTATTGAGGTCCGTGCAATTACAGACACCTGCAGCTTTACCATCTCTAAAATGCAAGAATCCTGGAAAAACAGTCAAGAATCTCAAAACACATCACATTTTCCACCTATCTACAGGAGATCGAACAGCAGAGGCAGCTGCGCATGGAAGCGTCCACCTGTGAGATGGGAACCACGTAGTTCGAAATAACCTCTGCCCTAGCTGAGAGCCCCACATAGTCAGGAGAACAACACAGAAAATTATCAGTGTTCTGCGAGGTCAAAACAGATAACAGCATCCCAAAATGCTGCTGGAAAAGCTGCCAGCACCAGGTCCTGCTACCTTCCAGCCACGGAAGCCATCAATACATTTTCTCTGTGCAGCTATGTGATATTTGCCCATGGTACCCAGCATGGTGTTGTCTACCTGTTCTGCACCAGGGAACGACAATGTCAGGGTGGATTGGATGGTTATGGTGAGGATCTCAGCACCTTCCCAGAGATGCTGGAGTGAAGGGCTGTGCATCTGCCAGGTGACACAAACAGCTTCCTCAGACTCCCTTTGCTCCCACATTGCTGTCCCAGCTTCCCCTGACTGCAGGCAAATGTTCACTAACCAGATGGCAGCAACACATGCAACCAGAAAATACATAAAAAAGATGCTGGTCTTCAGGATCTGAGGAAGACAAACTATCTAACCATCCCCCAGCAGCGTGTAATTACTGTGATCCACCATTCCACAGCCACACTGGGCACTTGGGATGTCTTCAGGTTTCTGAAAGTCAGAAGGGATGTCCATGAGCCCAAATGAGCAAAGCAGAAAACTTAAGCCATCAGCTCCTGAAGCAGCAGGAATTGTACTCTGATCCAGTTGAGCCAAATCAAGCCCTACAAATCCTATTCAAATTAATGCTCATTTGTTTAAGAAAGCACCAACCTTGATTTAAATACCCTGGTCAATGATGAGCCCAACCCTTTTTTGGTGTTGGTCTGAGCACCAATGATTCAGAATGAAGCCAAAAATTTTCTCTCTAATTCAGTGATTGGAAAAGTAACCCATTAAATCAACATAACATTCCCCGTCCAGGCAGAAACGTGCTATTACAAAGTGTTTTTTTAAACAAAGCTGTGTTTTTATACAAAGTTTAAAACTTCTTTTGAAACTCAGAGCCAAGAGTTTATTTTCCTTAACAGCTTTGCAGAATGGAAACTCTAGGGCATTGATTTAGAAGCATAGAAGGCATGGAAAATTTTTATTATCAAAGTGTTTCAGTCATTAATATAATTATGAAATACTAAATATCAGTGCAAACTAAAATGATATAGGTCAACAGGCATAAACAGAAAGTAGAAACAAACCATGAAATTCAAAATTAAGTAATCTGATTTAGTGTTAATTTTTAGAGGTTTTTTTATCAAAATTTTTACCCAAATAGACAAATTCACATAAAATATTTTAATTATGCAGGAATGGGGAAAATGCAAAAGTCCAGTGTAAATGCAAAATGCATCAACCTTCTAAGTCATCCTTTCAGGATAACCCCTGTTTTATATTTGAGGGTGGAGACTTAAAACTACATGAAAAGAAAATCTGCCTGTGGGCATTTTTAGCAGGCTGCAACCTGCAATTAACATAATACTATTCAAGTTAGCAACAGTGATGTTTTACATATGCATGTGGGAAAAAATTGAGAGAGAATAGGAAAAAAAAATAAATAAAATATGTCACTAAAACGGAAAATCTTTACACTACTGCTCTTCTACTGTCTGCAGAGCCTGGCAGAAGATCCTGCTGTCCCAGCCGCTCAGAATAGAGCTACAAATCTCCCTTCACAGAATTAATCAAAGTGATTTGAAGATTATTCATAAGACTGTCAGCTTTCTGTCTAGGGTAGTGGATTTAAACATTAGAAGCCCTGGTCTCTGAGAACTTGGTGTTTGTCGCACATCATATGATAATTTTAGTAACATTTCCCAAATGTAGAGCTCCATTTAGAATAAGGAGAAAATCCATCAAAAGAAGATTAAGGTGTTCAGAGTGAGATTAGGTCGGGTTTAGGTGTTTGCATCGAGTATGCAGATCTGAAAACCTCTGCTGAAGCACAGTGCAGCTGCAGAGTCAAAGTGCAGCCAGTGACTTCTATGACCACAAAAGCATTTCTGCTTTCCCAGGACTAGGCATCCTGGTGCCGAACAAACATCTGGAGCTACTGGAGACACCCAAGGCAGCCCTTGCTTCACGTGTCCCCTCCCTGGGTGACCTGCAGACGCGCTGCAGACGTGTCCTACTTGCCTTTGGGCACCCGAAACGCCGCGCGAATGCAAAACCCGGGTGAGTATCGTTAAAGACACGACAACAGATACGATTAGCAAAAGGGAAGAGATAAGTACATGAAAACTAGGACCTGGGAGTGTGCAATTGCCAAAACCAATGATCGAGCTAATGCACAAGTGTCAGAAGAGAATGACAAGCCTATTAGGCAATATTTCAGAGGTGTGGACTGTAGAAACTAAGGAGTCATTTTTAATTGAGCACAATGAAGCCCGTGAACGAATACGATACCCATTTTCAAACATGCTGCACCAAGTCCTTCAGTCTCATCGCCAGTTTATTTTCAAGTTATTCCCTGGTATGAGGTGCTGATATCCCCAGAGCTCAGCCATGCCAGGATGTGCTGCACTTTTCTGAACTCTGCACCTTCTTACTAATTACACAAACAGCTTCTCACAGAGGTGAAATAAATGCATATTCCAGGGAGACCTTTAGGGAACAGCAGAGCTTTGAAATACAGGCATTGAGCAGCATAAAGCAAAGAGAAGAGCTTTCAGTTCTTTACCTTTCAGGCAGGTAATTTTACATATTACCATAGCATCCTGCTACACGATCACCAGGAGAATTGCCCGTGTGAATGTTCTCCTGCAGAACAGGATGAAACGCAGGCTGCAAGACATGTCCCAGCAAGGGGAATGGCTCTGTCAACGCTCCCCTTCGTGCAAGAGCTAGTCCTACACGTTAGCAATTGCTCGCTGGATTGGCCCATCCAACTCAGTGGGGCTTCTCGTGTAAGCAAATGTCACCCCAGCAATAAAGTGCAAAATCACACCTTAAAATAACACATTTCTAAGTATAATAGGGGAAAACAGGATTTGATTATTCCTCGTTGCAATATACATCACTTAGCACTTTGTTACCCCAAGCAAACCACACGATGGGGGCATGAGAACAACAATTATTTAGCTGAGCGCCCTTAGGAACAAAAAAATAAAAAGCAATTCAAAAGAATATGAATAGTAGTAATGATAATAATAAGTGCAATTCATTCTTTTACATTACTTTTCATCACTAGATGTAGCAATGCTTTGCAACAGAAATTGTTCCTCTTACACTCTTTTTAAAGAGGGAAGAGCAAGAACTTTGTTTGAGTATTTTAATCCAACACTCATTTAGGAAAAACCTTACATGCACAAGGACTGGACCCCCAGACTCTAGAATGCAGCATTTCCTCCGTGCTTACCAAGGCATCCCTCTTTTGGGAGGCCAGCTGGGTCCCCTCAAGAAGGGGAGAAACTTCTCCCCCTGCAGACAACTCAGAATTGAAAGGAAATTGCTTTAATCAAAACACCGCAAGTTATTTTAATACAGCCACAAACCTTGCTGCTCCCCTGCCCGTCCTTTCTCCTGGCACAGCCAGGGCTCCACCAGCCACATGCTCCATCCGTGGGGCTCCCAGCTGCATCCCCACTGCCAATCCTCATGGACCAGCAGCTCCTCTTCTTGGGTGGGAGCAGGAATGGCCACACTTGCCCCCAAAATCCCCGCAGAGGCAAAGGAAGCTCTAAGGAACTTGCCCTCTTCTTATGGCCGAGCCATTAGCAGAGCAGCAGTGCCAACACCTGTGTGGAGATGCATCCTCCAAGACCTGCCCCTCCAGCCAGGCTGCCCAGGGAGGCTGTTTTCTGAGGAAACACTGATTTCAACCAAGCCCCTCGCATCTATCAAGCTAAGGAACTTCAGGATCTCCCTTGGCACTTCATTTCCCACACCTGAAGGCCTCCCATGTTCAAGCACCCCTGTCCTACGCAGCGTTCAAGAATGCAGCTTTGAGAATCACAGTTTTGGATTTCAGTTCCACCTCTTTGCCACTCCGTGCCAAAATTTATTTTGGGAAGGACCCAAGTCCCTAGCAATCATCAAGGAATCTCAGCACAGAAGGGCAAGGCAATGAATTTCTGATGTGATGCCTCTGGGTGGATGGGTATCTGAAAGGAGGATCTTAAAAGCCACTTTGCTATTACTTATGCAGTATAAAAGTTCAGCATTACTGGCAGCTCTGCTCAATTACACCTTATTTCAGCATTTTAGTTTACATAAAATCAGAGCTTCGAACCCCCATAGAAGGGCTGCTAAGTATCATTGCATATTGAAGAGACAAAGCTTTGCAGGTATAAGAAAAGATTAAGGTACACAGCACTGCTACAGTTAGCAGAAAAGATATAACTATCATTCACAAATTTTGGTAAAAAGAAATATTAGCATGCTATTATGGTTGTCTGCTCTGCTGTGTTGCTTGAAGTAGCAATGTACACCTAGTGCCAACAACCTGTTCCCACCAAGTTACAGCTGCTCTGTGTTGTAAATACACCTAGGCTTACACACCGATCTGCTCCATTGCTTTTAGAAATGTTTTACACTCTAGTTTCCTCAAAGTAGAAGATTTAATTTTGTTAATTATGTGTTAAGTTTTGCACTGTGAATTCTTCTCCAAGAACCTGAATTTTGGGTGCTCTCTGTACCTGGTTTTAATGTGTAAGGGGAAAAAAGTATTATGAAGTTGTGCTTTCTCATTCTTGCTGGGGCAATTCCCCACAGCTGCTGATGGCAGCAATTTATTGATCATGAAGTTCCGGCAATTCTTCTTTAGACATGACTTTGTTTGCATAATCTCAGTCTTGCAATTCTGTAATCTCCCACATTCCTCATTACAGATGTCTCTTTGTCTGGCAAGCATACCAGCAAAAAAGTTTGCATGCAATACAGGAAAGTAAGAAAAGGTAAAGTGCAAAGGAAAAAAATGAGCTGACGTCCTCTCTGTATGACGAAGTGAGAAATGTGAACCTGGGCATATGCACGACTGAGAACATAGCAGCAGTGGCTAGTTAAAAAGAGGATTAAATAACCCAGGAAATTTAACATACACTCTGTGATTGAAAGGAATATTCATCAACAGAATACTGCCTGGGAGAGCCACCCCAATCTGTACTGAAAATGTAGTTGTGATGGCTATAAGATATTCACTTACTTATTGCTGAAGGCATAGTTTATCTGTAGATTTTTCTTTAAAAAAAGAGCAGTTGAAAAAGCTGAATTACAGAAGTAGATTTGCTCTCTCTGATGGGCAGGTTTTCAGAACTGCCCCATGCAGCGCAGAGCAAATTAAACTATTTCTAACACTACAAAAATAGAGAGGACAAATTTGCTGTGAAGTCAGGGTAGCCAGTAAGAAGTTAAGATTAGCAACGAGCCCCAAAGTTTACAGAATGGCTACTTCAAGCTGAGAAATGGGCACAGAGATTGCATTCGTTCACATATTCAAATAAATGTCTTGCAGACATACCTCCCACACCAGCATAAGTAGGCAAATTTGTCATACTAGTAGCCTAAGGTAGGTAGATAAAGAATACATTCAAGATATCATAAAGGAGAAGACCTGCCTTGATTAAATAATCTAATCATATAATATTGTAACATATCATAGATAATCATATAATATGATTAGACTCTTTAATCAGGACAGGCTCCCTTTGATAATCGTATAATATGATCATTTTCCAATAGCGCAGTGCAGTGCCAGGAGTCCTAGGAAGTGTCCTGGGAAACTTCCTTCAATTATTCCATCTCAAGCACATTCGATGCGGTGCGACATGGAACTCAAGCATTCCAGCACCTTTTATTTTAATAGTTTATGTAATTTGAGTTTGTTGTTGGCTGTATGAAAGCAGAACTATGCTTAGCACTCCTTGTGCCCATTAGGACAGCACATTGCAATAATGCTTGGGACTTCCAATGTCCTGAAACATGATGACTTGAATCATGTTGTCGTACATTGGAGTGTGATACTGGATGACACATGCCTCTAGAAATGTAGGTAAGTAGAAATCTTTCTCAGACAATTCCTGCAGCATGGAGAAATGTGATTCATTAGGAACAATAATGTGTGAATGTTGATTTTTGTTTAAAAAAATAATGATACACGTCCAAAACATAAAACTCTATTCATTGTAGCTCTGCAGAATTAGGTTAACTAATCCCATGTCAGTTCAATCTACAGAAGTTTCAAGTTAACATTTAAACTATTCTAGTGGCAGATATCCACTGTCAGGTAATGTTATATGTATTTTTTCCATGTTACGGTGTCAGTATGAGTTCACTTTTGGGCAGATATGCCAGTCTTGGCTATACAGGATTCTGAATAGAGGAGCCACTCCTCTAAGGCAGAGCATTGCTAGCTGCACAAGAAAAGGTTTTTCATTTGGAATTGAGGTGTTTTTGCTGTTGTTTTCTTCTGTTCACTGCGAAATGAGCCTGGATATTGTAATACAATTCCAAAAAGAGGGAATTGCTCAGCTCATAGATTGATCACCTTTATTCCAACATATATGTTTATGGTGCTGCAAAATGAACATTTTTCCATCAAAGACTAGAAAGATATTTATGATATCACTTTAATCAGAAATCCTAGTACAATTATCTTGATTTTTTTAAATGAATCAGGCCTTTTAGAGATCACTAGGTCACTTAAATAACATGCTTTCTCCATGGATATGCACTGGCCAGCAACTGGGTTGCTGTAGGGGAGCTGAAGCCCAGCGAATAGTCCAACCTGTGACATTTACCTAGACCTTTATTGCTAAGCTTTTAGGTCAGGTCCTTCTTTATCTGCCCAAATCAAGGCCAGATGACACATCCAATAGCTTGAATATTTCAACCACAATATTTACAACAGAGACACCTGTTTTAGTCCTTTCACTGGGAAAGATAAAGATTGCAAACACAAGAGTACAATTACCACGTGGCACTCTGAACAAAGTCAGGTATTTCACGGTCGCACTAAGGTCACAAACAATAAAATAGGCTGCAAACAGCTAATTCTGGGTCTTTGTTTCGAGATATTATAGGTATTAACAAACTGGACATTTGGATCTTGCTCTTTACCAAAGAGGATATCAAGCATTCTTATAACAAGCACAGGACAAAAAAATGTAAAATCTTTCCATAAAGAATTATTGGAATGGATGATCTGGAAAGGTTGATCCAGATCAGCTTCTTTAGTTGGAAGGGTTGCTGCGGTGCTCAGAAAAACCCAGAGCAGGAGCCTGGGGAAGGACAGCTCGGCATCATGCAATCAGTGCCCCATCCAAGGTAGTGTCATTCCATCCCTATCTCCAAGTGATCAAACCTCGTATTAAGCAGGCGGGCTTCCTGTCTGCGATTCCAAGTAGGGCACTGCTCCACATCTCAACACCTCTAAAGAGCAATTGCACTTTATAACAACTGTTCTCAGACTTAATTAGCTCTTGTCTTTCTTTGATATCCTGCCACACCTTTCTTCCCTTCTTGCTCTAAATCAACAGGGACCTCACATCTCCCTCTCAGTCCTCCGTTTTCCTAAGGTGAATATCCCAAACTCTCCCAGTCGCATCTCAGTTTCGTTCCTCATTCTCACATCCCTTCTCTGCCTCTCTCCCTGTCTAAATTAAGCTGCTTTGAACATGGGGAACCACAGCAGAGACAAAGAGAAGCGAGGAAGAGGATGCAGCCTTCCAAGATAACCTATGCAACATATTTACCCGACAGCCCAAACAGAAGGGGCACATTCTGCAGCCCTTTGAAAAGCTCTTGATCCCAACAGGGTGATAAAGCAGAGCCAGTCAGTCTAAAGTTTTTATCGCCTTAATACATTTATGCTTTAAGGTGAATCTTTAGTTAATGTTTAAAGGTAGTTTCCCAGCTGAGACAAAATTAGCTAAACTCTATTTGTCCAGGATTAAGTCATTCTAGTCTGTCCTACAATGACTACAGTGTCTGTGAAGAAGTCACTGGAGGTGGGAGATGGGTTTTTTTAAAGAGCAAATGAATTAGAAATGAGTTTCAAATGACTAAGATATTCTCTAATTGAGTAAAAAATTTAAGTGCTTCAAAAAATGGAAAATGTTAAAATATTTAAACATTTTATATGTTTTGAAAAAAAAAAAAAAGTTAGCTCTTTCTTTCCAAAACATTTTTTTACTTTGTTGTAATCACCTGTTTCTTCTTCAGCTTAGCCTGGATGTTTGTATTAACTCAAGCACAGAACTTACAAATATATTATTTAGAAATAGAGAAAAGAATAGGTTGGAAGGGACCTCTAGTCCAACCTCCTGCTTTTGAAGAGCATAGGCTTTGTAATTTTTCATAGGAAACAGAACAAGATAAAGTAATATAAAGATAATATGGTATGAAATGTTGTCTTCCTGCTTGGCTTTCTACATTTCTAAGATAGTGTATGAAACTGAAAAATATAAAATCAATATTATGGGAGACAAGACTTAAAGAGGGAGAATGATGGTTCTAGAAAGAAGTAAATAGTTTGAAAAGGTGTAAAAATCATCCCATTTGCCCTTCTTCATCAAAACTAGAGTGGTCTTATCCAGTGTAAAATAATGTCTTCCAGATAAAGTTGTTAGTCCTTTTTGTTTTCAAGATCTGTGGAGACAGCATGGATCTCATTCCCAGACTTTACCCATTCACCATCTGCCATACCCCTTAGGAATCAAGCATACCTCATGCAATGAAATAGGACCATTGCAAACCCACCTACCATGCCCAGGATATATCTTGGAGGCCATGTCCTTCTTCTCATGCCTTCCAAGGCTTGTGCGGGCTTGGGTCATTGAGAAAGAGACACATTCTTTTTCTGGGTTTGTCAGAATTGATGCTATTCCAAGATATCTATTTTTAGGATTGTCTGAACTGAAGCAGAAGGAAAGCAAAACGAAGAAAGTTACTCTTCTCACTGAATGAACTTCATCGGCAAGACCATCATGCCTCTAGAGACCGTGGAAATTTAGGCTGAAGGACAGACCCAGATCTTGCCTTACCTATCCCTTCTGCTGAAACTGTTTTTCCTTTAGGATCTATCCAAGAGAAACGGTTTATGCCAATCTCAGACTGAAGAGAGGAAGCCAGAAATGTCCTGTTCTCATATGGTTGCAACAAGCCTTTCTACTGAAAGCCCTAGTAGATATCTGCTTTGATGAATAACAGGGATAATACAAGTGATTACAATATAAAATTACAATATAAAATTTCTCATTTTTATTGAAAATTGTCACCCTCTATCTAACATTCTTGGACACATCTATTTTGTGCCATGAGTTTAAAAACAAAAATCAGAGGCAATAGATGAGGTTTGTTTGTGTGCTGGCTATTTCCTTCTCCCTCCTCAGCCTATTCCTTGTATACCTGCTCCTGTTTCCTCCAGTTTGGACTGACTGATATATAACCCAGACACCACTTAACCAACATACACAATACCTAAGCCATGTACAATCATAACAGAGATTCCAATTTCATTGCAGGATGGTGAGAAAGAGCCAAAGTTCAATCCAAACTGTGGAAGGATAACAAGCAGAGCTTGTTTGTTTGGCTAACGCTATCCATGTTCCAACCACTCTAATGAGATGCCAAGCTTAGCTTGTATACATGCAGTGTTGAGATGAGCATGAGCTTTGGAGTCTATGTCGGTCATACTGGGCACCCAGGTGACCTCCAAGCCATACGTGTAAGCACCTACTTCTTTCTTTTCCAGATGCTTTTCTTCTCGCCGTCTTTTGCGCCACCAGCTTTGGACTTCTCCCCATCCTCTCCAACACAGATTCCACTTTATGTAAAAACCGAGTATGCTCATTTCTTCTTGTTGGGAGGCGTGCACGTGTGACCCCAACACTGGCAAGAGGGAGAGGTGCTTCATGCAAATTACTCATTGTAACCCACATCAATTCCAACTTGTGCCCAGGCCACAGGAGCAACCTCCCTTCTTGGCCCTGCATCCTTCACACGCTCCTCCAGGTTAACTTTTGATCCTCATACTGCAGACTTAATGATGGCAATTTTGCGCCTGCTTTTTGCCCAAATATTTCAGTTTTTCAAAGAGACAATACTTTTAACATGTTATTATGAAATCAATTTATTTTCTTTTGGTCATGGTGCAAGCACGACTCTCCAGAGACTGCAGATTCCCCCCTCAATTACCACATCCTTCTGCCAGCTTGCATAGAAGTTTGGTGCTCACATAATGACACCCGCTTCTTCTGGCAAGGTTCTTCCTGGCCGGGGCTGTCACCAGCTTTATGAGGGTGAGCACGGACCTCAGCTCAGGACCTTCAGAGAACAAGAACAGTTGGGTGCTCCCTTCTGGGCAAGCAGAATGTCCCCTTGGGCAGTTGCTAGGAGCTGGCAATGTGACTCATAGATCCTGGTCTACAAGTATTTTCTATAGAGGGATTGTTCCTCTGTTTGCTGTTAGGAAGGATTTATTTCTTCACCAACAGCAGTGAAACCTGCTCAGGCTCAGTCAGGCTGAGTGTGCTGCTGGTGGGGCCCATTTGCCTATGTAGCCAAGTTCTAAAACCGCAGTGATGATTTGGGACCATCTTTTGGCGATGTCTACTTGAGACGCCTTGCAAGAGGGTGTGCTAAGTGTATGGACAAAAAGCCTCCACAACCTAAAAATTATTTGGAGCCAACCATAACAGAACATCTCTTTCTGTATTTATTCTACTTGTCCTCCTTGAGCACCTCACTCAACAAAGGAACCCTTCTTTGCTTCGAATAAGCTTTTTTCCCTCTTTCTATGGAAAAGGTAGCAATCATATCAACGGGCTGAGATTTGGCCTAACTAGGAATTAAAGGGCATGTATCTATGCAAGGATACCAGGATACCCTCTGCTACAAGGTTTTGTAAGAAAATGTGACCATTTCACTCTTGTATTTCTTCAAAATCAGAAAATATTCAAAGAATCTTTATCCTAACAGTTTATCTTCTCTGTGTAATTAATTGCTGCTCTGTAAGACCTACTACTTGCCTTCTATTTAAAAAGCAAACAAATAAACAAAAACTCAAATAAGTTTATATTTCTGCATCTAGTATGCTTTCTACGGCGTAGTACTACTAAGTGCAGGAAGGAAGCACCAGACTTGTTCTGATTCTTTGCAAAACTACACCATCATCTGTCAAGAGTAATGCCTAGCAGATAGTTCAGCCAATCTCCTTTTTTTTATTCAGGGATGCATTCAGATCAGAAGATTTATGTATGAGTAAAGAGAGTAGTAGGTCATGGAAAGAATCGGGTCCCCAAAACACTTTAAATATCCCTTGGTTTCCCAAAGGGGATGCAGCTGAGTCCTCTGGGCCATTGCCAGAGCACATCTGAGGCTACATGTAATTATACACATTTTCTCAAAACCTATCAAATAGGCTTTGCTAATCGCTTTAAAGTGATTAAAACTCCTGGTCAAGTTCAACCCAATCTTTTAGGATGCTACCCAGAAGGCTAAAGGCTCTTCCTGCTTTTTGCAAGCAATGGTCTTCCTGGTCCCACCAGCAGGTGCTGAACGGAAGAAAGCTTCAGAGCTTGTGCCCTGCAAGCCTCCTGAGAACCACCAGCTCTGCTCTGCTCATCAGAAGGGTGTGATGTGCCAGTGAGGAGTGAAATGCCATCAAAACACTGCCTGCTGCCTCGCCACCTCTGTGCTTCCCCCCCCCTTGCAGTCAGAGGACCATGGATCATGCGTTTAGCTTATCATGGGCGGAAACATAGAAGACTCTACATCTGTCGTGGAGCTGCAAGAGAGGCCAACTCCCAGATACTATCAATTGTTTCGCCGTGTTTTTGTTTGCTAGCCCATTTGCAAAACCAAAGGTGTGATATAGAGTATTTTTTTCTAGACTTTCCTGAAAGTGACTTGGCCTGGGATTGAGGAAGGCAATTTATTTACCTACCCGTGGTTGGAGTTTAGACACAGTGATAACCCCCGATAACCTTGCCCACGCTGCTTCACCCCAAAGGAGTTTACTGCAAGCCTTTATCAAGTCATCTCCTCCCACATATTTGAGAGCAGGAAGACTCCAGAAAGGGATTAGCCTGAAGTTCCACCTGGAGAAGTCACAGAGTAAAGGCCAACTAGGAAAGTAGGTAACCCCGTCCTAGCCCGGGAGAAGGGGCAGGAGGCAAACAGAGCCTTGCAAAACCTGCGTGCGTTGGGTGCTGGCCCGGCCTTGGGAGCGGAAAGCTAAAATTGAGGTTGGATCCCCCATTGCAAGAGGAGGAAATTCCCCGGCTACATCAGCAGAAGGATGATGTTCTGCTATGTGCACATTTTTACTGTATGTTCATGTTCCTCAATGGCAACCGGGCATCCAAGCTAAAGCACAAAATGGGACTTGGGAGATCTGGTTGTGTCCCAGCATTTAGTCCAAAAAGCCTCTCTCCTAGGTCAAAAAGTCTGTGCTGACAGACGCTCTGATGTTTAACATGTTTTGGGTTCACCCACTCACATTCTCTCTTTGCCTTTTTGTTTTTTTTGTCAGCGCCCTAGAAGTTTGGATCATTTAGCAGGAATATAAGCAGAAATAAGATCAACATCAAAATTAACACCTATTCAAAATCATAAAACCCAACAGCCCCTAGTTCAAAGGCAAACTGTTTTAACAGGGCTCTTTTCTGCAATAAAAATACTCTGTTTATGAAGAAGAGCATCATAACAGGAGCGATGGCTGCAGAGGGCTGTTACTTTACCCCATTTGGAGCCCTAAGCTCAGCAGGGCTGTGTGAACTCTCCCTGTGTATTTATCCCTTCAGCACAGTCTTGCTTCTCCTCCATAGCCAAGTCGTAGTTGCCATTTGTTGCATTTTTCTCCCCAAAGCAGGCCAAATAAATCACATCTAAAATTGGATCGAATAAAGATTACAGCACTGAGAATTGCGTTCAGCTTTGTTTGTGTAGTTGGAAGCACGTAGCAGCCCTCCGAGTCTGAGAGCGTGACTCAGACACAGTCATTTTTCACTTTGGATTCTGCTCAGGAGAATCCAGGCAGACAATCCAACAATATAAATAAAGTTTTGACAACATTACAGACATCTTTAACAACTTGATTATCTCTCTACAGCTCTCTGTTTCAAACCCCACACTGCAATACATCCTGGCAATAACTCCCAACTGCCTGGAATAAAATGCCTCCAGAGTCGATAAGAACATGCCGAAGGATGTGGGAGAAACAGTGTCGTTCTATTCACTGCCGAACACTATCTGACTGGAGTTTCAAGATATAAATGTACCGAATTCCCTTGCTTTTCACTGTCTTAGAAAACCCTGTGCACATATGCATGCAAACAACACAGGCAGAGATTGTTATGCAGTTGATTTGCATATGGTAGGACTTGACCTGCTGTTGTTCTCTGTATTTCTTTCAGCTTCCTTCTCTTCAGACAGGAGGAAACTCATGTGTTGATTAATGCAAGCAATTCTGTCCTAGGGCTGCCAAGAAGTGTCTCTTTGCACTCCCTCCAGCACCCTGCAGTTTCTTTCATGAGTGGAATCAGCAGAGTTCAACCATTTTCAGTTTCATTTTGGTCCACTTCTGCTCCTGCCATTGCTATGACCTGGTCTGGCCCATGATTACAGCATCATTAGAATCGGTTTCTTTTGCAAGTAACTTGCCTATGGTATTCACTTAACTACCTCTGCTAGAGAAGGACTGCGTATCAGGATGCATCCAGAATAACAGTAGACACAAGAGACTGCAGAACTCAAATGTTTTGGCATATAGACATTGCTGGAGCTACCATTTCTCGTTTATAATCTTCTTGAACTTTGACTTTGCTGCTTGGACACTTTGGCAGGAGCATACGGGAAGCAGATTGAATTACTGCTCCCAAGGTGTGCTGAGAGTTTGGCCACTAATAGATGAAATCTAAAATCTGGAACAAAACATTCCTTTGTCTTGGCCATGGAGTCGCTAGCCCTGCAGAACCCTTTCTAGTATATATACATTGACAGCAACTGCAGAAATGTCTTCCAAACACATGCATGGAAAGTTCTTACAGCAATAAGCTAAAAAAAACCCCAACAACCTTAGCATGACCAGACGAGAGCGTATGAGCAGGTAATGATATAAACACCCAGCCAGGATCCCTGGAAGGAAGATGGCCTGTAGGGACATGCCCAGCTGAGGAGCAAGAACCTTCAGAGACTGAATCATCATTTTCCGAAGAACCTGAACAGAAAGAACATTACGTACCAGATTTACATGCTGAGATGAGAGGTCCAGCCTTTGCTTCCCTTCCTGATCCAACGTAAGGCTCCTTTATCATGTTCACATATGCAGGAAAGAAAAGAGCAGCACTGTGGACCGAGGCTGATAGCAAAGAGATGCCCAGGAGCCAGAACGACCTGTATGTGCTCACCCCAAACACCATTGCTGGGGGAAGCATACCTCTTCTCATGGCCTTGGCAAGTGCAGTGCTGAAGAATATGGCAATGTTCCTCAGCATTTCACAGAAAACAAGTCTTTTAAACTGAAAGTGCAATCTTCATATCATATAACCAGCTATGTATGCAGTCAGCTAGCTGCCTGAGAGAAGAAAAAGGTGCTCAAAGGGGCTAAGTTCAGGACCGAAGCCCAACCAACTGGTGTCGCCTGCTAAATGTACTGAGTCCTGGTCCCCAAGGGCTTACTGGTTATAATGATTAAAGACACCCAGAAGCTGGGAAGCAGAGCAGGAGAACAGATCTGAAGCAAGGCAGCCTCTCAGCCGAAGTGGTGGTTCAAGTGGGAAACAGAGGAATAAAACCCCGGGGAAGGAGTTGTGTAAAGCTGTAAAGAACTTTGAAAAAGAGAGAATTGTACAGCCACTGAAGTGCCTTACTTCCAGCTCCACTGGCTTCTTTAAGTACCGATAAAAAACACTTCCCATTCCAAGGAAGGACATCCTTCTTAAAAGAAAGACGGTTCTCCAAAGAACTGCAGCCCAACTGTCATGTAAGGATGCAAGGACTTTGAATGAACATATGTGTTTTGGGGTGCTTATTATTATTATTATTTTAATATTGATGCATTTATAACACACAATAATTCTCCGACACCTCCACAGCGACACTGCAGTTCATAAGATAAAAGGGATTTTTGTAAAGGACAAAATTTCTTCCTGTTTGTGATACTTCAGAAACACGAACAACAGAAGCGGATTCAGCAGAGGGTGAAGAACCACCTGGCACTGCCTGGTGTCACTTGGCACAGGAGCGATGCCCAGTCTTGCCTGTTCATTACCACCACTACAGCATCCAGGTCAGGCTTGGTAAGAGGCTCAGCCTTGCCTTACTGCATCGGTTGCAACATCAGTTACAGGAGTTTGTTTGCTATTCTAGCTCCAGTTCTGCTTCTTGCACTGATTTCTGTTTGCACTGTAGGTACATAGGAGGGAAAACACTAGGTGAAGCGATGTCAATGCGATACAATGGAAGACAGTTTGCATAAGGTGCTGCAAAACCACGTAAGATCACTCACCACTGGGAGCTGAATGTGTAAGCAAACAGAAGAAATGTTTTACATAACTAGCTAACTACAGCATCTTTAATCAGGAAAGCTTTTGTTGCTCATTTAGTTTGACATTATGCTCACTCGTAGCTATAATCCTCCAGATTTTATTCTGCAGACATCTCAAGATACAGATTTTCTCACAGAGACCCCCTCTGAACAGTAACATCATCAGAAATAAACCTCCAAGGCAAGAGACCTTGATGACAGAGTGAGGTACCCGAAGGCTGGACCCATTTACAACTTGGTATAGACCTGAGATCTAGAAAGGCATTGCCTCTGCTTTCTCAATAAATCTTGGCTTCTTTCCTCCTCTAGTGGCTGATCTTCTCCAGGCCTGAACAGACATGTTACATCCCAGAGTTCTCCCAGCTGAGCTTTTGTGCTCCCAACTTTTAGCTATTTATAGCATTTTTTTTTTTAATATTACTTTTGGCAATAAGGCAAATAAGCCTATATTGTTATTGGGCTTTTCTCTTGTAACAGCTCTCTTAAAACAAGCAAATGACTCACAAAAGCTCTAGATTGGATTTTATGGTTAGATTTTGTTGTTATTCCTTTCCTGGGGAGAATGGGCTCTGTTCTTTCGGAGATATTGGGACCATTTGGCAGTTTCTCGAGGGGTGCTGGAGAAGTGCTGGGAGCCCAGATGCTGCCTTTGTGGGCAAGCATTGAAGCGAGGCCTCCATGCACTGCGTTTTCCAGCGTGACCTCTCCAAATTCTCCTGCAGACATCTGGCTGCAGCTAATTAGCACAGCTAATGGGCTGCCGTGCTTTCTGTGCCCTAAAGGTTCCTCCCTAACCTGCCGATTGTAGGGCAGCGTGAACTGCATTCCTTCCAAGCTAAAATAATATCTCAGAATTACATTAAGGAGTTTCTTCACCCACTTATACTAGCATATAGTTTATTTGCTATGATTCCGTTGTGATTTTGGTGTTTTTACTGTAGTGGTGCAACCTAGGAAACAGTCCATCTATTCTCCAACTCTCCAGGTTTATACTGCTCTAGCTACTCACCCAGTGCGGGCACGTACCTCCATCTGGGTCCTTCTTTAGTAGAAGTCATCTCCAAAAGAAATGGGTGGTCTCAATGCAGCTGCAGGAGAGGGCAGGCAGCAATACCAGATCCACGCTTCCAACGTGCCAGGAAAAAGGAGTTTCAGGTAAAAACACACAGCTGAGACATTTCACCTGGGAATCAACAGGATTCTCCCTTGGAACAGGATCCAAGGCAGTGCAGAGCTTTGGAGGTGGCTCAGGACAGACAGACAGTCGCAGTGATGTCTGCCCACATTGCAGCTCTCATACCAAAATGGATTTTACTACCAAATACTCATTCTTCATTTAAATGCAGCGGGATGATTTGCGACTACATCGTAAGGACATTTTGTACCCGTTATTAATACAGCCATATTTCTGTACTTTGAATATCATCATAAAAAATGGTATATACAGTTTTTTCCAGGTTAAATAATAAGGCTCGAAAATCCATTAGTCTTCTAAGTACTATCAAGTAGCACTCACAGTAGAGAATTTATAACTGTGTATGCACAGTGCTCGCTTTCCATCTCCAAAGAACTCTAATAAATGCCCAAGTTTGTTAGGATGGTTGTCAGAGCAGATGCGAGGACTATAATGGAAATTAAGCTTTGGATTTAGAAATAGGTCTTTCGACTGCATATAGAGGAAAGGCTACAAGCTTTGTTATTCCCTGAAGGTCTGAAATGCTAAGGGAAAGCCAGTTCATCCGAGGAACGAGTAGGAAACAAGGTCAAACCCAGAAGTGGAAGCCTGGGACAGACGTGGCCCCAGGCTTCTACATTGCATGCCAAGGCTTGGGCCCGAGATGCAGATGGTCTTAGGCAAAGTACCGTGCCCTTTCACCAAACAATATGTCATTTAGAGGAGAAATTAGGTGGGGAACTGCATTTGGGTGAGAGAATTTCCCAGAGCAGTGTACACAGCATAGACAGAAAGCAGCTTAAAGCAATGCAGCTGACAAGTTTTCTGGGTGGTTTTGAGCACTGTATTGACATAACAGGGTTTTGGTAAATATGTACGGTGAACTTGGTTAGGCTTTTGGCACGGAAATGCTTTTGAAGGTCACCCGTGAGTACAGATTAAAGATCAAAGTCTGGGAGGAGAGTGGAGTGAGGGCTTCCAGGAAGAAATGGAGAGAAGAAGAAGGCGCTTATAAAAATTATCGGGTCAGAACCAATCATATTTTAAGCACTGGAATTCCCCAGCACAGTAACAAATTGATCTGAGTTGGTAGAAATGATTCAAGTGTCAGGGAACAGAAAGTCCAAACCGGAGCGTTGCAAACAGAACCGGCCCTGCCGGATTGGGGTTTCATCATCTCCAGGAAGAGCGCGAGTTCCCTCGCAGGGAATACCGAAACGGCGGCTCTTGCCCCCCAGCCAAATCCAGGGGACAAATCCACCTTTCCCAGAAGGGATACGGATAGCTCTCAGCAATGCTAGGCCCACAGCAGCTTCAAGGATGAATTCAGAAATTACTCTTAAGATAACTGGCAGTTGACAAAGCAAAACCTCTGACTTACATGTTCCTCTAGCTTTACAGTTTCACAATCTTTATATTTGTGACGTTGCAATGAGCTACTGTGGCCTTCTCATTAAAAAATTGCCCCTAATTCTAGGTTCCTATAAAAATTATTTGCCTTGAAAAGTTAGAAATCATCCATCTCACTCTTCCAATAGCTCTTATTAGTGGCTTGAACTCTGCCAACAAAACAATCCTCTGGAAGGAAGGGCATAAACTCCACAGACTCCTACAACGTGCTTGGCAGCATCGATTTTGTTTCTGTTCCTTATAGGAATGTTTTATTTAAGCCTAACTAAACTCAGTTTTAATGTTCGTTCCGTGTTGGCACAGTTGTGCTTTCCTCCCGGGTTTACGGTGCGTTTCTGCAGTTTTTCCTACGTGGGCTGTACAGGCTGGTGCTCGAAACCAGGAGCACCGGGCTCGGCTTTGCGGAGCGGCGCTGCCGGCTCGTCCCGTCCCCTCGGCTGTCAGCGAGCCCGGAGGAGGCTGCGATATGCCTGGAATGCAGCCGTGCCGCCCCAAAGGACAACTCGGTCTCTGTGTTTCCTGCTATAGCGAGCAGGGATGACGATACCTTGGTATGCACTAGCTGGAGGTTATTCCTTCCCTCCTCGCAGGACATCGCATCCGTTTGGTGTATCGGTGCGATGGGCACAGAAGATGACGGCTGGTTACTCCCATGAGCTATTTGTGTAGGTACATGCGTTCCTCAGCCCCGTAACTGATGTACCTACACACAGGCAGAGCCCTTGCCATGTCCACTCCAGAATCTGAGTGCAAAGCAGGGGGAAAAACAGAGATGTGCCTCCATCGGATGACCAAAGGCTATGGCTTCTTCATCTCCCTTGCCAGCCAGTAAACCTGTCCTGAAACTCAAGATTTCAACCCCAGACTTTCCGAAGCTGGTGGCAGACCCAGATGAGACAGGGAAGCACTACGAATAATGGATGATATTGTTTAATCTTTCATTAAATTGTCATGGCAGCAATAAGGCCACATGCTATTAAGCCTCTGGACAGCGGAGGCAGCAAGGGCTACATCTGGGTGTGGAAGGGGTGTTTTGGTCTCTCCCAAAACTCATACACACATTCCTCAGCTGTGCTGACCTCATGGATAGGGCGGAGGAAGAGGAGGAAGACTTCATCGCAGGATAAAAGCTGAAGCAGAATTATGTTGGTGGAGGGTTAAGACTTCATCCTGCTGCTCAGCCACCTGCCCTACCACCTGTGTAGCATCTGGCACAGCATGTGTTGAGCACTGCCACAGCAGAGCATCCTACCCACTATAGGGCACATGTGAGAAAAACATGGACAACCTTCCTCCTACGTATGAATATCCTGCCCTTCAGTGTGTCTGTACTCAGATTGCTCAACTAATGAGCATCCTTGAGATCTTTCTTTGACTCCCACGTAACTGCAGCTGGGACAAAACGTTTCCACTCGTCTGGGGCTAGCCAGGATATTGCCTCGAGGGAAAGCCCCGATCTGATCAAAACAGCCCTGCCTTTCACAACCCCAGGGCTGAAGAGCACAGTTCTTGCTGTTGGCATTGGAGACCCGC
This sequence comes from Tinamus guttatus, assembly GCF_059628265.1. NCBI lineage: Eukaryota > Metazoa > Chordata > Aves > Tinamiformes > Tinamidae > Tinamus > Tinamus guttatus. Next base: position 1,100,288 of record NW_028289621.1, read on the forward strand.
AGCAGAGCAGCCAGGCAGGAGCCACTGCCTGTGTCCTGCCCTCCAAAGTGCTCCAAGGCCACCTCGTCACCGAGCAAACCAAGGCAGGTGCCAGATTTGCAGAGCTTGGCCCCATTACTCTGTTTCTGCTGGACCTTTGCAAGACACTTGTGCTCCTGAGGAGCAACAAAACTGTTGCTCAATAGGGAGAGTCTCATGACGGCACGAGACAAACGTTCCAAAGGGTTGGAACAAAACTAGGAACCTGTTTGCTGCCGACCAAAACCAAACAGTGACCAGTCCCTCTCTCTCCCTTCATCCAAAGATAAATATGACAGCAGCGGGTTTGTTTGTTTGTTTTTCCAGGTGCTCCCAGCAATGTTTTCCTTCCCATCAATAACAACAAGTGATAGTAAAGCCTCCAGCCTGCCTCCTGGTGGGAGAAAGAAAAGGAAGCCAAGTCATTACTTGTGCAGGATGGTATCCCAAAGAATATTCCAGAAAACTGGAGAAGCACCAGCTTAGAGGATTAAGTCATGCAGCAACAAAAGTTAAGGGATTACACTGCAGTAAGGCTTGAGCAGCCTTTTGGGAAGTGCATCACAGATTTTTCAGAATGTATTTTGCTGTATAATTTTTCTGTGTTGTCCATATGGGAACCCAGGAGAACGTTTATGAAGTCGCTGCTACACAGATGATCGCTGTTACTCACGCAGGAGGTTCAGAAGGGCATCAAGAAAGAGCTAAGCCCTAGGAAGTTATTTGCTCAAAACATCTTGAACACACACCACCAGTTTTCATAGATCAGAAAGTAATAAAATAAATAGCATAGAAGGACAATTGGGAGGAATGAAAGAATGATCCTATGAGAAAGTGTCCAGTACACAGACCAAGACACAGAATTAAATGCAGGCATAATTAGAGGCTAGAGACTGAAGGTTTTCTGTGGATTTCTCTCCTGCCTTCAGGGCAATCGTTTAAAGAAATACGTTTGCTATAAGGAAAAATAGTTACAAGTATTTTGGAGCAGATCCTCTTCCTGAAGAATTTCGGTTTTAAGACATTTTGGTTCAGGTGAGAAGGGTCATAAGGAGGGTAAGAAGGGTTTGAAGCTGGAGTTTGAAGGTGCCCTTGACAGTCCATCCACACCCTTTCTTCTAAACGAAGACTTACTGTCATTACTACTACTACAAAGAGCTCCCAAAAGTGAGAGCGACAGTTTGGGAGCTTTTGGATGCTTTTGTCTTGCAACATGAGTTATTGCAGCAAACAATGTTGATGGACAGTTACAGATATCTCAGTGTTAGCCTTTGTTTTTCCTGAAAATAGCACGAAAGAATCTGTCTCTTGTTAAGGAGAATCTTACAAAAGAGTATTTCTTCTTGGCTGGAGCATGGCATTTTTTTTCTGTGTGCATTCATCCTGTTCACGGTTTTTATCTGCGTTATTTCTTCTGGCTCAGCAAGTTGTGACATTAATGCTACCAGAGCATGTCAAGACTTATGAGAAGAACTCTAGAGCATTTCTTCAGTTCTCGCTTTTTAAGGATTTATGAACATTTCCTCAGCTGCACAGGACAGAAGATGCTGGAGGGCTCTGCGGGCAGGAATTAGCACTCTCTGAAAGGGAAGGTTGATGCTGATAAAGCTGCCAAGGAACACTTGAAAGAATCGTTTTGCTTTGGGCTATAACAGGAAGACACAGAGAGCTCCCTGCGTGTGACTGCACTTACCAAAGAGGACTCCACTCTCCAGTTCAGCCTCGCAGCCCAGAAGTTCCCCAGAGGGGATCTTGCTCATTAGGACCAACACACTCTCAGCCACACTGTTTTTAGCCTCTAATTATAGCGTGCTATTCCTGGACATGTTCTGGAAAGGGCCATGAAAACAGTCTGCTGCTGCCTTCAAACAAAGGTGATGAAAAACCAACAATGTTCCTACCAGATCAGCAGTAGCTTCTCGACAGAAGTATCCCATTAGACAGACTAAAATAATCGAGGAAAACATTAGCCTCTGAGATAGAATCTCAGTTGTTACAATTACTAAAAATAATTGTCACTTTTTTTTTTGAACACTTATCATAGCTTGTTAAGGAAAAAAACATTAGTCTTAATGAACTGTTAAATATGGGTGCATCTTGTTGCAGGTAAGCTACCTCATGCCCACTGCATAGCCCATGTTCTCCCTAACACTACTATGAGAAATATTGTTTAGAAATCACATAAACAAAAACCATGCAAGTATTATAGCCAAGCAAAAAAATAATGGTGACTGCTCTGGAATTCCCTGCCATCGGAGGGGAAGGCAATGTCATCATCCAGGTATCATCCTGTGACTTGTGGATCCCTATGCTTGTGTTCCTTGTGCTTGCAGACACCCTTACAACAAAGTCTTGGTGTGCCTGTGTTGGGTAGATCCATCCCTAAAACAGACATGCTGGATTTTTTGAAACACAGCCCTTACAGTCCGACTTTTGATGTCCAGCTCTCACCACTCTCTTTTTTATAAAAAAAAAAAAAAAAAAAAATACTACTGCCTTTAAGTTACATTTCCATGACTTCCAAGGAGGTTTTTCTACTGCATCAGGCACTGGGTGTCCTCTTCTTTAACCACAGAGTGCCAAAGACAAGCTCTGGTATATCATTATAAAAACATGATTGTTAACAATGCTACAGAGCTTAGATCAGCAGTGTTTTAACATCAACACTGCCAAACAGTCCACCGTGTCCTAACTGGAGTACATTCATGGTAAAGCAGAATGCAGGGCTGAAGCTTCATGTCTTGGCTGGTAGCCTGGCACTTGAATGATGTTTCACCTATATAGCATCTTTCCATACAGCGTATGGAAAAAAAAAAGAAATATCTCTTGGTCCAAATTACAGATATAAGGGCACACAGAAAGAAAGAAGATGGAAAAAAAATACCCTCTTCTACCTCAGTGGGATATTCCAACTGATAATCAAAAAAGCCATCAGAGCCTCACCTCTCCCTGTGACCCAGGCTCACCCTGCCGTAGCATGTCCTCCTGATGACCAAGTGAGCTGCAGAAGGGGAGACTGGTGATGAATCTGGAAGCCCTTAAGAAACTTTTGGGGGTGGCAAAAATCTGGTGGGATTAACACAGAGAGCAGAATGAAATAGCTTATTGGAAGCACTCAGGTTTCCCCACGGAGGCTAACGAGGAAACGAGGCATTGCCAACAGCAAGGGTGCAATCTGGCAAAACCACCTGGAGATAGGGCTTCTTAATTTGCCTTCCAGTATTTCCCAATCAGAGGGAGCACAATCGCTTTCTTGCAAAATTCCTGTGCCTTTGCAGGATAAGCTTTGTGCTAAATAAATGTCTGCAAGCACATTTTGCCTTTGGAGCAGTATGTGCTGTTACGTGAGATCACGCGAGGAAATAAAGCATTTTTTGATAGAACAGGCACATGCTCCATGCCAGGGTGTTGGAGCAGGGAGCAAAGACTGGAGCCTGCAAAGACTCACTGCAAAGTGAAGAGGGAGGCGAGCTGCAAAAAGCTGCTTCTCTGGGAAGCTGCATGGACACCTGCATGGAGAAAAAGTGATCCCAGCTTCTCCTAGCCACAGCAGGAAGGGAATGCAGAGCTCTCACCCTGCTGTACTGCAAGATCCTTTGCTCAGCTTCACTGCCTTGTTTGAGTATTTTTCTTCTTGAGACAGTGACAGGAAGGTCTGGAGAGGCCAGTGAAGGTGAAGGCTTCTTCTGATTCCTTCTGTGCTTTCTTTAATTACTGGGTTTATAAAGAACCTGTAGGCACAAAGGGGATGAAGGAAATGCTCTGCACCACAGCTGCAGATATTAACTGCTAAACTACTTCAGACGGGATGTTAAATATTACTAAAATTGCTTTGCTGGTATACTTTAAATTGCTCTGACATGTATACCTGCAGTAATGTTATAGACAGGGTTATGGGACAAATGCAGGTGGCAACAAGAAAATAGCAAAGATTTATGACAAGGACCACAGTGGGAGGGAGTCCGTGAACAACCTCTCATTCTTCATGTGCCTCCAAGCGCATCTAGCTGGGTTCATTGGGCCACGTGTCACCAGTGTCCCAATGTACCAGAGCAGCCCTTGGAGCTGTCACCTGCTCTGCGACCCAAGGAAACCCCTTGAGCATTCCTAACTAATCATTTGGAGGCTTGCAAAAGCCCCTCATGCTGAATCCACCCTGTTCAATTCTACATGAACATCTGACACTTTTTCTCATGATAGTTTTTTTTTTTTTTCCCAATGGAATGCCTTAGAAGTACCTTGCTTAACCCAAGCACCCTCTTTAGCAATCGATAACAACCTCATTTCCCACCCACCCTGAGTATGGATAAAATCTGCTCCTGCCTTCAGTGTGAAGGCTGCTCCGAGTGCTCCTGCGACTGAACTGAACTGAACTGGAACTGAATCCAGGCTCCCACAGCAAGCTCAGCACAGGACACTCTCTCATCTGTTATCATCAACTGCCTGTTGATCATCATCCCCAAAAGAGCTGGTTGCTTCAAATCTCAGCTGCAGCAGTTCAGCATCTTTGACAAACAAGTAGTCTTGGAGTTCAGACCCATGCTGGACTTTGAGCTGAAGGAAAAAAAAAATCCTGGCTCTTTTGGGGAATTCCTTTCTTGGGTGTTCCACTGGCTGAAAGAAAGATCTCTTTGCATTCCTGCAGGGGATGAGGATCGAAATAAAATCACACGAAAGGCTGCCAAACCCCTGTCCAGGAGCCAGTGAAGTCCTTGGAGCTCTCTCCAGTTAATAGAGTACATTTAATATCACACCCTAGAGTCTTGTTCCTAGCCTTGTCCTGAGACAACTCAGGGTTGTGTCATTTACTCGCGCAATAAAAGCCCACAGTGTTCCAAACTGCAGTAGTCTATTACTACAGATTCAAAAGAAAAATAAATCTTTCTGCTATTAACGTTAAGTGTGTTGACTACCTTACAAATTCCATGCAGTTTGGAAATGCTTTCTTAAATAGACCATTGTCAAGCATATTCACTGCATGCTGAACTGCACGTGGAAGAATCCTCTTCCAAAGAAGCGCATGCTTTGAAGAACCAGTTCTGTACCTTCTTTAAGGGAAACTGTTAACACAGTAAGGCAGGACATGCAGAACTTCATGATAAAAGGGACTCCTCGACCCTAAAATCCTTAACAGTAGGAATTTGACTGCAGAAAGCCAAATTGCACCGCCCTTAACTATGGAAGAAATCTCACTGCAATCAGTGAAGGCATTTGCATTGTAAGGTGCTAGTAGCATGAGGATCACAAGGTCTAGTTCGTTACATATAAAATCTCTCACATTACTTATCAGAGCAAGTCAGCACAGAAGAGAGCAGCTCAGTATCTGCAAAGAAAACTAACACATTCCCTTGCAAGTGGAAAAGAAGACCTGGAACAGTCGCCTGCCATATGATCATCCTCTCCAAGAAAGCTTTTGGGAAGCAACAGATTTCCAGCTGCTTTCCAACTACAGAGAAGCACTCCATTTTATCAAGAGGCAGCAGTAGCTGACATGTTTTTCTGCTCGATCACGACACAGCTGTGTGCCTTGCACACGAGTTTCCTACGTGACGCAGCTCATTTTGCACGGGCAGACCGCTATGGAGCAGAGCCTCGGAGGCACCTCTGGGGAATGCAGAGAGAACAGTTAGAGCACAGATTAAACACCAGTAATAGCAGGCGGCTTTTGCTTCCTCGTGGATATATTATATGGATTTGACATCTTTCCATTTCATTGCTGTAAGTCTGTGCAAGCTCTTCCGCACTTTATTCAACAATTTGCAACTTATATCCGCAATAAATCTGGGTCTAATGCATTTAGTGATTATCCCGTGTCTCCTTCCTGCAAGAAAGCTTCTCAACACTTGGCAAGCGAGGCGATTTCCAGAGACAGCCACATCCTGTGCTCCATTTCAGCTCCCTGTCAAGCTGACTTGGCATCTGTGCTGGATAAGTCACATTTGCAGCTCATCAGATGGGTTCTTGTTGTTGAATTTCTGATTTCTTTTAAAAATAATAAAATAGTTGAACTTACAGTTCTTAAAACTCGAACTTACACTGGATCTTGGCTTCCTGAGCTGCCTGCCTTGGAGTTGCTCTGCAAACTTTCGTTTGCATGAACTGAAGAGCTACTGGTTGTCAGCACGGGACAGTGGGTCTTAAATTCAGATGTATCCCACAATAGGGAAGTCACTCATGGCCCTCATCCACTTCTATCTTAATCTGTTTTGTCCACGTGGAATGTTCTGGAAATCAGCAGAATCCAACCCGGAGATTATGGTGTTGAACATAGATCTGCGCTCGGCTGAAGGGGAAATGGAAAGGAAGCGCTGGGAACGGCCGGCTCCGAGGGGCTGCCTCCTGCTCCGTTCCAGGCTGCTCCACTCCAAGGCCAGGAGCATTTTAGCCAGGTCTGTGGCTCAATTTCAGCAGAGGTGGCTGCAGCGGCCCCAGGACAAGTTGCCTGCAGCCTCCTGGCCCTGCTCTTCTCCCAGCAGCAGAGCCAGGAAGGTTTCTTGCAGCTGGAGGAGCCCTGCCAGCGCCTGTGTGCTCTTATAGACGTAAATACTGACGTTCAGAGCTTGGACACAGGGACAGCATTCACTAAGGACGGGAGCTTCCTCCTACAAGTCAAGCGTCCAACAGAGCCAGTCAGTTCTTCACCTTCAAACCCCCTCAGAAAGCCCAGCTTGTCCATAAGCAAATCTCCGTTTTGACTCTTTTCCTTCTCGTATTCCAGCACTTGGCTCTCAGCCAGGTATCTCACTGGAAATTCCCCCCAAAAATCAAGGTGACCACTGCGCCGGGAGCAAATGCACGACACTGAACATACAGCCCTGGAGACCTTCCAGAGAGGCCACCTCACCAACCAAAGCCATAGGAGATCTGCACACCCTTCCCAGGAGGCCTCTCAAAGCTCCTTGTCCATGTCCAGGGCCGTGGGCTGTGGAGTGACAGGAGGATTTTGCTGCCCAGAAGCTGTCCTGAGCAATGGGGAATTGCCTGAGCTGGCGCCAGGATAGGCTCAGGCTCTGTTGACTTCTCGGGGAGAACATGCTGTACCAAACATTTCTTATTGTATATCTTACATAAACAAGGCACTGAGCTCACCATCCAGCACTTGTTCGTGCTAATAAAAACCAGCGACTCGCTGCTCCATACGCTGAGGCCACCTACTAAAGCCAGCCCAGGGTCACACACAGGATGCTCAGTTCAGATCCAGGCTGCTTCTGCAGTTCGTTAAAGCTGTTAGGAACCAAAGACAGCTGGGACAGGAAGCTGCAAATGGGATTTGCAGCAAAAGGATGGCAGGGATAGATGGTATCCTTGTGGGAATCCCTGCACTGGCAGCTCAGGTATTGGGTCCCTCTTGGGAAAGACCTTCTGCCAAGCCCAGCAATGGTCTGGGGCTCCAAATCGCTGTTGCTGCTGGAGAACATCCTCTGACCATTGTGATAAAAAGAGAAAAAGTGACGTGTGGCTCCCATCAACAGATTAATTTTTACTCTTTTTACGTGACATTCTGGATAGATTTCTTGTGAAATTGCATTTCTGAGGAAGGAATTTTCCTCCCCTCTCGGTTTGCCTCCCTTTTTTAATATATATTTTTGTCTCCCTGGTTCCAAGAAGATAACAGTGAGCGCAGCTGCCTGTGTGTGAGAGCTGGTGGGGGATCTCTGCCCTCCCGCAGGCGCAGAGGGACATCCCTCATCGCTGCCCTCTCATCCAAAAGATTTTCTCCTGTTTTCTTTAGCTGCTTACAGATGTAAATACAATTGAAGCTGCATTTCCCATTCCCATGATATTTCCTTATTATACAGAGTTGCCCATTAGGAAGAAAGCATGATAAAAAGGTTCTTTCTGAGCAAGTCTGGCCTAATCTAAGGAAAGCGTCCCGTCTATGCGTACGCTCTGAACAGATACACTGAAGCACGGGGAGCCGAAGGGTCAGGTAATGCTGTGCATGTAATTCAGCTGCTGCTTTCAGCCTACACACATGCCAATTAATGGCACAATTGTACTCATTACTGCCCTAATTGCTATGGCAGCAAAAGGCACCATGGCTCGGCAGCCTCTCATCCCTCCTCTGACCCCACCACTTGGAATACCTGGCAATTTTCTTAATGCGATTATTTGTTTTGCTGCAGCCTGACTGCGTTGTTATGCTCACTGCTAAGCAATTAAGAATTTGCCTTTCCAGAAATAATCCGACGCTGCAGACACCATTAGTGCCCGTCGGAGCATTTTCAACACAAACATGCCACAGGGGATGTGCTGGCGCCTCTGCAGCTTTCTGGGACAAGCATCCAGCTATTCCCCAGCTTGCTGGGACAAGCATCCAGCTATTCCCCAGCTTTCCAAGACCCCCAGACTGGGCTGGAGCTGGGGATTACTCATGGCCAAGTCCCCATTCTGCCCTGCTCTGTGACACTTTTTCATCGGATACTCCCCAGCAGAGTGTCATTTCCCACCTGCAGTTCCAGGAATCTCCAGGCAAGGCTCAAGGGTAACACACCTGGGAGTCTGAAGGCAAAGGCCTTTCGGTGGCTCCTGGAAGAGCCAAGCAAGGGGTTAAAGGGTCCCTCTTTTAGCACGTGAGGCCAAGGGACCTTGCAGTAAGAATGGATCTCCGAAACCCAAAATGTCCCAATAACCAGCACGTTCTTTCGCCCAAGGCTGCTGGGCTACGTGTGCTGCCATGGGGCTTTGCAGGCTTCCTACCCAGAGCATCGCTGCAAAAGGGACCATGCTGGCGCAGAGCAAAGGAAACTGGCCAGGAACCTGCTACATGCTCAGGGAAAGGTACAAAATCACAGAAGTGTCTAGCAGTGCTCTCCACCACCAGCACTCCTGTCTCCAATACCTGGCAGACCCATATCTTGATCTTCCCAGGATCTTCCCAGACCCCAGCAAGTAGAACATAGGTCTGATGTAATTTCTATGCATGTAATTGCATGCTATTTATAGCCATATAATTCCAAAAATGTATATATGCATGTATAGATGTACATATACTTTGTCTCCTTGTGCTGCATCGAACACTCATACAATCTCAGCCACACACAAGCTGATATTTAAAACCCATCGATACTCTTATTCACAAGGAACCTCCCTTTGGTGAAAGGAGGAGTAAATCCCCACAGAGAATGAAAATGGGGTGGGTGAGGGGATACAAAATGTAGAGAAGAGGCCCCGTGCCATGTCCAGTGCCTACAGCGCAGGCCCCAGCCCCTCTCCACTGCCCTCCAGGGCTTCGGCATCTCGGAAGCAGCTCCCTTTCCGCAAAGAGGAGCTCTCCCGCTGGCTGTTGAACTGATAAACGCGGCTTTTGAACAGGCGGTGGAGCTTCTCCTGGAACTGGTTCCCGATAAAGCAGTACAGCAAGGGGTTGATGCAGCTGTTGGCAAACGCCAGGCAGATGCCGAAGGGCAGCGCCGCGTCGATGACGCCCGTCACGGCACAGTCGTTGATGATGCTCATATGAGCCAGCGCGTCCAAAAACGTTAAAACGTGGAAGGGGAGCCAGCAAAACAAGAAGGCCACAACAACAGCGGCCACCAGCTTCAAGACTTTGTCTCTTTTCTGCTTGTTTTTCCCAAACTCACGTGCTTTTAGCAAGTGCCTCCTGATCCAGACGTAGCATGTGGTGATCACCGTCAAGGGAATGAAGAAACCCAGAGCGTTCTTCAGGAAGGCTGTTCCCACGGACCATTTTGCGTAATTCTCGTGAGGAAAGGCCATGATACAGGCATTTACCCCCAAGCTTTTAACGTGGTGTGTGTCACGGAAATAAAAAGTCGGGAGGGAGGAGAAGCAGGCCAGGCTCCACACGGCCAGCGCTACGACGTGCGCCTGCTGCACGGTTCTCCTTTGCGAGCGAATAGGGTGGACGATGGCGTGGTACCGGTCCAAACTCATGCAGGTGATGAAAAATATACTCGCAAACATGTTCAGGCACAGGATGGAGCTGGAGATTTTGCACATGAGAGATCCGAAGAGCCAGTTGTATCCGTGTGCGTAATAGGCGGCCCAGAAGGGCAGGGTGACAAGGCACAGCAAGTCTGCCACGGCCAGGTTGAAAATGTAGATATTTGCAACCGTTTTGGGGCCGCTCTGACGGCAGAGGACCGCCACCACCACGCTGTTGCCAACCAACCCCAGGACAAAAACTACAGAGAAGAGTGTGGGGATTAAGGAGAATTGGTAGGCGGAGGAGGTGAGTGGGCAGGGAGGTGGCACGTGTAGGGTCCCCGATGCGTTGGTCAACGCTGCGTAGGGCACCTGGAGGGTCTCACCAGCGCTGAGGACCAGGGAGTGGTTGCTCCGCATGGTGGCACCGGCGGCAAGGAACGTCCCGCTGGGAATCGCCGCGCTAGCAGCGCTCTTCCATCGCGTCCCGCCTGCGGAGCACAAACCACGCGTTAGAGACGCACACAAACAGTGTCTTAGGTCTGGCCCCGCACTGCCCCGAGGCAATAAAATCACTTAAAACGATGCTGGTAACGGGGGCTGCAATAGCGGACGCTCACGCGTCCCTCCGTCCTGCTGGCAGGACACGTCTAGCCCCAGGGAGGTCACGGCAGGGTTTAATTAGCCTGGCAGAGCAGCGAGCGCCCGGGCTCTAGTAATTTCTGTGGGCAGCAGAGCAGAAAGATTATCCATCCAGGAAGGGCAGATTCCTCAAGGGGCTGCTGAGACCCAAAGGCAACACCTGGGCTCCCCACGAGCCTTTTTCTCAGCTTTCTCAGCCTATTTCCAGCATTCTTTGTGGTCAAAATAAAGCAGAGGCAGCACTTGCCAGCAGGGATCAAGCACTTCACACCCTCAGATCTCCTGGCACTTCATAGGCACCAACATAACCTTTTAATAGGGCTATTAGGAAGCAAGCTGTGGCTTCTTTAATTCACGGGGCTGGACACAGAGACACTGAACAGTCTTTGCACGATATCACTCCTGGACCAATTTCTTCTCAAAGCAACCTGCATTTCCTGCCCTCTTAATGGCTTTTAATCAGAAGAGCAAAATATTTTTTTTTTCAATGTAGATATAAGCATCAAATGCTCATCTACCTCATCCTTGCAGGGGCTGGTTTTACCAGTGGTATTTGTCATCCACTTGGAAAGATCAGGAGTTGGCTTCAATACGGGGAAATACAGCAACCTTACAGCACAAAAAAGACGGTCCTTGGTCACTTTGTTCCATTGCTCAGCACTCGAAGCTGAGATTTTTTCAAACTTCCAGACTTTATAGCTAATAAAAAAGACAGCATATCCAAATATTTCATTGTAAGCAACGGAAAGGCAATTCCTTTTTAATTAGGTCCTTATGGCACCAGCTTGTCTTTTAAGCATTCTCAGGGGACTCTAAAACAGCAGGAATTTTGACCAAGTAAAGACAGCAACGTTGAGGAACGCTCCCTCGTTTAACAGAGGGCAACTGATCATTTCAGAAGTATTTTTCTGTATTAACAGTTTAGTGTACAATCTCTTACCGTCTGCTCCGTGCAAAATACTCCTCACACGGCTTTGAATAGCGTGATAAAATTGAATATATGGTCTCAGCACAATGAAAATTCAAGAGGAGAATAGGAATGCACGTTTCTGCCCGTGTTTCAAGTCCCATGTACTGGATCCTAAGCCCTCCTGCTATGATTAGACAGATCTCAAACCAAAGGAAGGGTTATTTGGGGAGAAAGGAAGGGATTCCCAGGAGTATCTAGAGTCTCCTTTCTCCCTCAACTCTTATACCTTGAACCCCTCACTTTAACCACAGATGCTGAAATTTTAGAAATAATTGCAAAGTATTATGTATTTGACTTAACTCTAAATAGAGGGACCATGCTATATTTAATGCTCATTATATTCTCAGGAACTTCTCCCCTCCTCTGCACAGGAATAACGAACGCGTTAGCTTTGTATCTGCTCCCAGGAGATGGTCACACAAGTCATTTTATTACAAAGCAAAGCAGATAGAAAACCTTTAAGTCCTCACCTGTACCCGGCCAGAGTTCTGGAATTACTCGCTCCTTTTCTCTGCTTTCCTTCTAGCGAGCATCACCCCCAGCTCGCTTGCACGCTCCATTTTCCCGCTGAGAGACTTTATCCTACATAACTTGAGGGCTGAAATGTGAACGCCTGCCAGCGTCTTTTCCTTTTGGAAGCAAAGCAGTTGGAGAGCCCCCCTTCCCCAGGCCACGTGAGCACATGCGGTAAATCAGGAGAGGAACGAGACAAGCAGAAGGAGAGAAAGAAAGAGGAAATTCGCTCCAATATCACTCGGCTCCGGGGAAGCGCAGGGTTAGAGCCCGTGCTCTCCGGCTGACATCCCGTTTGCAGGGCTGAGCTTTTCCATCTGCTGCCCCGGCTGCAGCCTTCCTCCCTCACACTCCTCCTCCTCCTCCTCCTCTTGGGCTGAGCTGCTGCCTTGCCCGGGGGCTGCTGCAGAGCAGTTGCTGGTGCAAAGAAGCAGCAGACCCTGTGCCTGCCCTTGCTCTGGGGTCTGTGACCTGCGCTAGCCTTAACGCATCCCTTGGTGGCCAGCACCCCTGGGCTCTCCACGCAGCCCAGGATGGCAGTTCCTGCTCCCACTTGCAGCCTTCAACTTTTTATTAAGAAACTGCAAGGAGCCGTGCCCAGACAGGAGCTCTTGCTGCTGGCTTTGCATGCAGATGGCTGCATCAAGGATACTGCTCCATCCTTCACCAAATGCCCAGGATGCTCCCTAAGCAGGGAAAAGGGTCAAGAGCATGAGAATGTTTATTTTGCAATGATAACAAACGCAAACTGTTGTTTAGATTTGAAGTTTTCCCTTCCGGATGCACTTCTGAGCCTTATGGATGCTTGTGGTAGCTACTCTGCTCCGGCAGCGCCCGAGAGCTGCTCAGATCCTCGTGCTGGCTCCATGTCTCCTGGCAGGAGAGATGGACCCAGTGCAGTGAGACAAGTGTCACACCTTGGGCTGATCCCCTTCTCCCTGACGGACTCTAGTGCCAATTCCCTATCTCATCCCATGTTCTCACTCCAAAGCCCCAGTTAACCATGTACAGATATTTTCCCCCTCCTATTTCCATTGGCACGTTGTCAGCATGGAAAATGGCTGGGAAATGGAAGCCAACACGGATGCCCAAGCTGTCCATGCACGAGCCTCCTCATGCTGCACGCCGCTGCTGCTGCGCTATTGCCCTGGTTTGTCCTGTTTCCAGTGCCCGACTCCGAAATCCAACAAATCCACCGTGCATTTGCTGCATCGGGGCAGACGTTGCACAGAAACAGGATCCTCAGGCTTTTTACAGTTGCTCTGCTTGGGACTTTTCTCTGCAAAAAGATGCGATGGGTGTTAAACTGGGATGAGGTGCTGCTTTCTGGGATGCACATATTTAGAGAGGGATTTTATGCATGTCTTTTATACTCCCACTGGAGTGCTGGTGCCAAGGCATTGCCTTGGTGTGCTGGGGTCTTCACAGCATCCCACAGACCTCTGTGCACCATCAGTTTTGACAGCGGGTCTCTTTATCAGCCAAATGTTGCAACCAGGACACAGAACTGTTGGGATTTCCCAGCTATTTTGCCTTCTTTCCTGGATCCATGATTTCAGCTGGAAGCAGCTATGGGGGATCCCTGGTTTTCCACCCTGGGGTGCAGAGCAGGGCAGAGGGATGTCCCGTCCGCATACAGCGCAGAGCAGAGGTTTTCCAAGGCATTTACTTTACAAGTTGTTTTTGCCGAGCTGACAGCACTGCCAAGACCGTGATTATCCGCCACAACGTCACTTGTTCAAATAATTGGCCTTAAGCATTTTACAAGTTACTAAAAGTAGTAAGGGAAACAAGAGCATAAAGTGACTCGGGAAGTGTTCTGCGCACGCTGCTATTAAAGCACCCAGCGCCTCCGACATCTGTGGCACTCAGCCCAATCCTGGTGGAAAACCAGCAGGCATCAGGGCTCTTCCTGCAGTGGATGCACAGGGTTTCCAGCACTTGAAACCTCCTTTTGATGCACAACACGAATCACATTCAGTTTTCATGAGAGTTTCCTTTCTTGCCCGCCACGGGACCGTGCTCCAGGGAGCAGCTGGACTTGCCAAGCCTACAATAAGCTGTAAAAATCTGACCGGTTTGGTACTTCCAGGCTCTTGGCCCTACAGGACATACTGAACCAAGGAGACACTGAGCAGCTGCGCGTTCGTGCTGCACCGCTGCGTTTCGGGGATGTTGAGCAATATCTGGCAACAAGAAATTCTGCGAACCGCAGGCTTTTGGTCTCTGGAAGTCTCCAGGGTGAAACCAGCTGCAAACCAAGCAGAATTAGTGACAGAGCTGGGCTGAAACATGGCACTGCTGCTGGATTTATGGCTATAAATAAAGCTTGCTTTGGACAAAAATGACAAGAGAGCAAGCAATCTGTCTTCTTCAGGCTGAGCTCTGGAGGTTTAGCTAGAAGAGACACAGACTGTTCCTGACGGGGGATGCGGAGCAGCTCGCTCATCCCTGCAGGGACTGGTGGAGACCAGGCTGCTCCGCAGGGACACGGGAGCAATGACAGGGAGAGCTGGTGTCCTCTGCTTGGACACAGCAGGAAGCGGTGGAGATACCAGCCATGGGAAAGGCCGCTCCAACACGGCATTCCTGGGACAACTTTCCCATCCGAGGTGGGAGCAGAGACCAGGCTTTGTGGTGGCCCCATCCTGTACATTGCCACCCTCCCTCAGGACACAAGCCACCAGCTTGCCGCCTGCCAAAGCCACAGCACTGCTGCTCTCGGGGTGACAAGCAGAGCTTGGGCCCCAGTTTCCTCGTGGCAAAGCCTGTCTAGCTAAATAAATGATGTTGTTTACAGCTGCAGGATGATCCCCGTTACACAACACTGTGGTCCCAGCCAAGCTTCCAGGGAGAAGCTATTCTTCAGGGGGTCATTGCTTGAAAAAATGAAGAGGAAAACAGAACTAGTTGAAGCCAATACAGTGATCTAACGGCACAGGAAAACCCAAGCTGCTTTTGCAGAGAAAACAATGGATTTGCGAGTAAACTTGTCCAATTCTTACTTCCCTTTGGGTGCAGGGCATGTTGGCAGAACTGGCAGACAGTGCCATGGTAAGATGCAACAAGGAGGAAGAGGAAATCCAAATTTGGAAAACATTAAAAGAAAACAATGAGGTAGCACAAGAAATTAAGAGCAAGGAAATGCACTTGAAGGAGAGTCAGGGCTGGGAAAAGGTTTTTAAGACATGTGAAAAATTTGAGATCTCCAATATGGAAATGAAGGGCAGAAACAGAATGTTGAAGGGGAGGTTGGGAAAGCAAGAGCCATAACTGTGCCAGCAGTTCCTCTCATGACACATGGGCTGCAAGGGCTGGGTCTACTTCTCTTGGAGCTATAAGCAAAATAATCAGATTGCTGATTTCCAGGTACATTAGCGAGCCCAGAGGCTCCTCATACCTCGTGCAGGATGAAGGCAGTGAGGGAGCAAGGAGAGCATGGGAATCTGAGGAGGACACAGCAATGTCCTCTCATAGATCTAGTCACTTGCTCCTTTCCAGGAGGCAATACCTACATGGGAATCACAGAATCCTAGAATCCTAGAGGTTGAAAGAGACAGAGTGAATACACACTGGGTCTTGTAAATGAAAACGGATGATTTCCTTTATGCCCTAGATGTGAGATGAAAACCAAGCAGGGGACCAAGGACATGAGGGTTTAGAGCCCCAAGGCTGGCGCTGGCTGTTTGATGGCACCATCAGACCTGATGCCCGCGTGGCCCTGGTGGTCTCGTGTGCTCCGTTACTGTCGTGGGGAAGGGGATGCCTGCTTTCCCTGGATCCAAAGCCCTTCCCAAAGGAGACAGAGAGCCTGGCCTGGAGGAGCTGCCCCTGGACATTTAAAGCCCACAGACTCAGGGGAAGGTTTCTCGCCGCACACGGGAATCCTGCCGAGAATCCTGCCCGTCTCCCAGCAATGCTCTTTACAGCACAGCGGTGCTTAATCAGCTTTTATCCGCCTAAAGGCTTTATCCCCCTTGGTCTGCAGCGGATGCAACCGGCTAAACTCAACCTCCGTGTGTTAAAAACAACCCGGCTCTCCTTGCTTTGCTTGCGGCCCACCTACCCAAAAGGTAGGAGTTCTTTTTCTTGCCTCCTTCTCTAGCGCCTCTCAGGTATTAGATGTGGGCTCTGGCTCCTGGTTGGTCATGTTCCTCCTTGTTACGTTGGTATTTACCTGTGCGGCGGAGGCTGCGCTGAGCGCCAACGTCTCCTCTTCATGCCCACGCGTGTGCAAATGCGTGTCCGACACGGTGACGCGCTGCAGCCGAGCGGGGCTCAGCGCCCTGCCTGCAGAACTGGCCGCCTCCACCGTGTCCCTGAACCTCTCGCACAACCACCTGCGCGTGCTGAGCCCCAACGCCTTCGGGAACCTGACCTCCCTCCACCGCCTCTGGTTAGACGGGAACAGCCTGACGTTCCTGGCGCCGGGAACCTTCCTGGCTCTGGGGCAGCTGCGGGAGCTGCACCTCGGCGGCAACGCGCGCCTCACCTCCCTGCACCCCAACGCCTTCCGCGGGCTGCGAAACCTCACCAGCCTCGACCTGTCCCGCTGCAACATCTTCGAAATCCACCCGCTGCTCTTTTCCCACCTGCCCTCCCTGGAAAACCTCGACTTGGCCTCCAACAACATGCGCTACGTCCCGCAGGCCTTCGGGAACCTCTCCAACCTCGCCACGCTGTCGCTGGAGGGAAACCACATCGAAGCGGTGGGACGAGACTCCCTGCGGGACCTGGGCACCCTGCAGGAGCTCAACCTCAGGAGGAATCGCATCTGGACCATCCAGGCGGGCGCCTTCGCCACGCTCCTCCGGCTGGGCGTGTTGAATCTAGGCCACAACCACATCGCCCATTTGCCTAATCGGCTTTTCGACGGCTTGCTCCAGCTCAGGACCCTGCACCTGGAAGCCAACAGGCTCACGGGCATCGGCTGCGCCTTGGGCCAGCTGCCCAACCTGAGGAGCCTCTACCTCAACAACAACCAGCTCTCCTCCCTGGCCCGCTCGGCCTTCGCGCGCTCGGCCAAGCTGCACTTGCTCCACCTCAGCAAGAACAACCTCAGCTCCCTCCCCGCCGGCCTCCTGGCCAAGCTGCCGCGCTTGAAGCACCTCTTCTTGTCCCGCAACCCCTGGCGCTGCGACTGCAGCCTCTTCTGGGCCTCGCGGCGGCCCGTGGCCTCCATGGAGGGCCTGCCCTGCGCCTTCCCGCCGCCCGGCCGCCTCCGTGCCGACGGCTCCGCCGGCTGCCCCAAGCCACCGCCGCCAGAACCGGCCACCGACGACGAGTGCGGGGTGGCCAGCGGGGCCGCGGGGCCATGGGGACACCCAGCCCGGCTGCTGCCCGCCGCGCTGGCCGGCCTGGCCTGGGGCCTGGCGGGCAGGAGCGGCGCCGCGCCGGCCACGCTATGACAGCACCCGAGGGTTTGAGCGGGGTGAACCCCCTTGTTTATTTTATTGCTAAATTACTATTATTATTATTATTTTAATATGTGCATTTAGGAAGTTTGTGTAGATTTACAAATGCTTGCATTCGCACGCTTTCCTTAAGTACAAATGACAAACCTTTTCCTATTACTGAAAACAAAAGAAAAGGCAATGAAAAATCGTGAAAATTTTTTCATTTTGGCAATGAAAAATTGCTGGTAAGGCAGAATAAGAGCAACCTTTGCTGTCACTGCAAGGCTGGTGAAGAGGAACCACGAAGCCACAAACATCACGTCTTGTGCTACAAGATTTGCCATTAGGTTTGTGCCAGGCATCAAACAGGCAATGCTTTCTTTGTATACTTTTCTTTAGGCTTTATAGACTATAATACTTTCATTACATCTTATCTGTGCTGTTTCAGTCTTCATTGCATTCCCCACCAACTTTGCTTTCCTCTATCTTGAATTGCTTCAGGAAGCAGTGAAAAAAGATACCCCCCCTTCTTGCTGTCCAGTCCTCTCTTCTAGCTACTCTGTAAGAGAAAAGAAAGGCAGAAATAAAAACAAACAAAACCCACATTTGACATTTTTTTAAAGTCTCTGCAACATTGCATTTTTCCACTGAACAACACAAATTGGTGAACATTTTAAACGAAAGAGAGACTTGTCTCTACTGGAGACTTGCAGAAAATATTCCTGACATTTTTAAACCGCCACCTCATTAAACACGGAACAGGAGCATGACTCTAAATTGCTCCTTTGAGCTACGATGAAGAAGTGATTGAAAGACTTGGTGAGATGTATGCAACACACTCTGATTGCAAGAACATGTGGTTGCATTTTTTATCCACGAAAGAATGAAGCTGTTGAGGAACATGACAGAACATCCATCAAAATCCAGAGGCTCCAAAGATATTTAGACTTAAAAGATGCTTGGGAGAGATCTTGGAGACGAAGGAGAAAACACAGAACCTTTTGCAAGATGTGGACCCATACGAGGGCGGAATCACTGCAAGATGCAGAAAAGCTAAGAAGTCTTTCCACCTACTTAATAAAAAAGGTTAATTCCAAGCACAAAGATGACAAGGACTAAAATTGGGGAGAAAAATGCAGAAAGAAGCTAGTGAGGCACAACCCCATCTTCTGCCATTTCACCTTGGCAGCTGGAATTCTGCTGCAATAAAAACTGTAACCATATTTGTTGCACAAAAATTACAAAAATGCTAAGGAAAAATATTTTTATAGGAAACCTGTCAGGCAGGGGCATGCCCATTTTAAAGAAATAGAGGCAGAAATATTTTCTTCAGCCTGCAAGATTTTCATTTGCCCTCCTTTTAGAACAGGGCAAAAATGCCAGAGTATCAGAAGATGTTAATGAACATCTGCCCTTTCCCAAAATACATACGTTTTAGTTAGACTTTCGGCTGAGGTGGGGTCTCAGGAAGCGCTGGGACAATCCCGTATGACCTGCATGGACAACATATTTCTTAAATATGTTCTGCATAAGTATTAGACCACTTTTCTTATTCGGCAATTGTTAAGGGTAAGAGTTCCACCTATTTAGAGGGCAAAGGTAAAAATCAAAGTTTTTCTAAGCAGTTGGATCTCCTCGCTGTCTCGTCCCAATGTTGCAGTTCCTGGAGCACTGAGGCCCTCCAGCATTTGCAATTCCCAGGCCTCCAGTACACGACCTGCTCCAGACCCTTCCAGATGTTGAGGAGATCGCCCAAATACCAACGCGACCCATGCCCAGCTCCGGGCGATGCTCACTGCAATACCCAGCGTTTGCCCCTGGATGGCACCAAATTCCAGGCTAAGGGCTGGGATGGCGCGGAAAAGGGAGCCCTTCTGCAACTCTCCATGGCGTGAAGAGCATCCCTATGCGTTGGACACGGGGAAAATCGCCAAGCAGCAACAGCGATTCCTACCCCTCTGCACCAGGCAGGCCGCCAGCACCTCGGGGCTCCGGAGGGAGCCTGCGGATAGCGGAGTCAAGGCACGTTCCTCACCAGCTGCTGCTCAAGAGGCTCCGTGGCCTCCAACAGCCAAGACCTGGCTCCGGTGCAGCAGGAGCTCCTGCTTTACGAGCTGCACGAGCAGCGCATCGAGGAGCAGCGGGGCTCGTGCCTGCAGCACAGGTAACTCCACGAGCGGCCACAAGATGCCTGGTATCTCCTGCCCACACCACCAAGCAAGAGCCCGATGACTGCGCCGAAATGACCGCATTCAACGACCCAAAATATCCAACGGGAGGAAAGGAAGAGGTGCGATGCTTGGCAGCAGCTCCAGCCCTTCTAGCTAACGCCTGCTTCAATGGAAAGCGTTTTCTGCTCCCGTTCCAGCTGTGGTTTCTCCTGGAGGAAAAGATCATGGAAAGAGGTGCCCCCTATTTTTTGCTGCATTAATTACTTTATTAAATCGTACGCAACACGGTTCAAGGACACCGACAGCTTCACTACCAAAAGAGAGCTCCTTCACAGCAGCAACATGGCAGGATGATCTGGAGATGGGATGGAGAAATTGGTAACTTGGTTCCTGCAATCTCCACTGAGCATTTCACCCAGAGCAGGTAAGAAGCTTCAAAATGATTGAACCTAGAGGTGCTCCACCTCTTTCACTATTGGCACGACGTTGGGCAACGTGCAACCTGCGTCAATAACCAAGCTCATCCCGGTCCTGGCAGCAGACAAGCTGCAGCCTGTCTCTTGGGCAACACACACCTACTTGTTTTCACTGCCAAAAACATCATCACTGTAGCTGCAGACAGGGCAGGAAGAGGGGGCCGACCAAGCGGTGAAGGTCACTGAGGTCTGTTTGCATGACACCAAACCCGCAGAAGTTGTCCCAATGGTCCTGTGCTTTCCAGGCACGAGGCTGAATTGCAGCTCCACGGTGCTGCAGTTTTCCCTCCTGCGCTCCCAGGTTTTGCTGCAACCAGGACACCCTCCATGGGCAACCTATGAGGCACTTGGGGACACCAACATAAGCAGCAATGACTTCAGGAAGCCGTTATAAAAGCCAGCCAAAAACACGAGCTGAGAATAACTGCACCGCAGCACCCGTTTTAATAGTCACCTTTGCAGACTACTTGTGTAACTGCAACTAGTCTGCAAAGGTGACTATTAAAAGGTGACTTGTGCATGACACAACTAGAGGCAATTACACAGCTCAGTACACCCAGTGCAAAAAAATCAAGATCAAGCCAAGTTCAGCCAAAAGCAAATGAGCTTCGACCTAGAAGTATTTGCTAAGTCAATGTAAATAAGGAGGAAAACTTGTATTTAAATGTTCTTTTATTTCAACTAATGCTTTGCCACCATATTACATCACTTGGAATAGCTCAGAATAGCAATATGATCTCAAAATATAGCAAACAGCTTGCCAAAGCAAGATAATATTAACTCCTAAGGATACAGCATCTTCCTTCTTTGGCGACAACACTTCCTTTTATCTGTAAAAATAGTCTTATGTTCCACCACATTTGCTGTTCAGTTTATTGAACCCTGCTGTTTACAACATTTGTCTCTTCCCCACACTAAACCTCCCCACAATGGATTATGGTTTTTTATCCAGCAGTATTTTAAATAAAAAAGTTATAGTTTTCATGCAGATTTTTGTAAAAATTATTTTCTAGGTGCACACAACTGAACCAAGATGCATACAAAAATGCATTCACTTCCATTCCCAGGTGCAACTGTGCCATCAGCAACATGATACCACGAGTTACCGCGAGAGGTCCAAGGATGGTGGTATTCTTGTATATAGTCTAACTTAAAAAAAATATTTTATATAAGCAGTAAGAGAAAAAAACTGCCATGCTTTATCTGTAATCAAAATAGTTAGGTTTATAAAAAAAAGCACCATGTACAGAGAATACCGTAAGAAGATCCATCTTCAAATTTATACACGCTTCTCATTTAACATCATGAGCTGGCCTGCAGGTCCCAACTGCTACTGTAGCTTTGCTTGCAAAAGTAAGGAAGTAGTCAAACCTAGACTATGCTTGAGCCATATAATACAAATTAAACTGTATTGCAGACAGAAATAAGATGTTTCCATTACAACTCATACCAACCACCTTAAAGCCCCTTCGGGGAAAAAAAAGAAACAAACAAACAAAAAAAAAACACCCACGCACCAAGCATCTGAGAAATAACAAGGTGAAAACAGCTCCAGAGCAGTACTGCAAGATGCTGGTCTGTTATGAATGCATTTCTGTGAGCTCTTGATAAGTTAAACTTTCCTTTGGGAAAAGAGCGTGTCTGTTGGTTAAAACTCCTCTCCCTGAGAATTTGATAAGAGTTTGTCTTGCAAAGCAAAACAAAGTCCTTTAAACTTCAGCAGTTCCTAGGCCAACAGCATTTCAACGTGGACACAGCTGATCTGCTACTCATGCACCCAGGGTGGCAGGTTGGGTTTTTTTGTTGCTTTTTTTTTAAAATTTTATTTTTACATGTATCAGCCCCTTTATACTCGCTTCATTCCTCTGCCCATCAAGCAGGCAAACACGGTCATGACCATCTTCGGTTTCACCTCCACGAGATCTTCTGGAAGGGCATAAACTCTGGCACCAATTCTTCTCGCCATGGACACAGCATACCTGTTTGCCATGAAAAGATGAGTGCGTCAGCGCTTGCAGACTGCTGTTTTTAAATAAAAAGTCAACTCCTCCTCTGTCCAACAGAATTTCTCTTCCCATTACTCTCTGTTAAGGCTCAGAGAAGGATTCTAGACGTGCAATAGTCCAATCACACCAAACCTATTTGTTTTATAACATATATTTTGACCCTTTGTAACGTTCTTTCCCCGAGTACAGGGAAGTGTCTTTAATAGGTGAACAAATTCACCTCTGAATGTCAAGTCCGTTTTATCAACACTTAAAAACCCTAATTAATGTTTGCTAGGGGTAATAGTTAACATGCGTAACCAAGGATTAATCAGCTAATATTTACATTTTTCACTGCTTTTTTTGGAATAATCAAGACATACTGCTATTTGCCAGAAAAAATGCTGTTATTCTGCTACTGCAGAGCAAACACAGAAAACACATACCAAAGGTCTGTTTAAATAGTCATCTTTGAAACTTAAAAGCCTGTGATGCTTCAGCAAGACAAGAGATGGACAAACCCAACTCAGGGTTCAATTTCAAAACCCCGAGCTATGGCTGAGCACTGCACACGCCAGAACAGAAAGATAAAAAGCAGAATACCATCACCAAGAACCACCTGGGCTCTTCTGCATCTCCCTCTGCAGCCTGAAGAGCACAACTACTCCCCCAGGGTTACCAACAAGGAGAGGAATTTGGTATCAAGAAGTGCTGCCTGTCTCAAAGGCACTGGCTTAACAGAGCCTGAAAGCCACAGTAATGTAGTAAAAACACCTGCAGCTTAAAGCCAGGGCACAGAAGTTACACCCTCTTGATGCAATGCAGCTTTCAAGCTAGCAGACTTACTTAGCATTATTTTGTTTGTCATCTTCTGATAGATGACCAGTCTTTACAAGGTCATAGTTGATACAACCAGGCTGTATAGCATCAATTAAATCCACAACTGCCAAGCTCGTGCTGATAGTCTTGTCCTAGAAAAAAAAAACATATACATATATAAGGAGACAAGTAAAGATACATGTCTAATCCTTAGCACACTTCTCACCTTCATCAGTCTGCTCTGGAATGTGTAATAAAGACTTAAATGAGCTGTTTCGAAGCAGTGCTGTCAGGGATTATTCCCAGCTGGACCACAGGCAAACCAAACTGCTGCTTCTCCTTCAGCAGCACTACAAGATCATTGCTCCAGCTTGTCACAAGGATTGTGAAAAGGCAAAGCAATTTGGCAGGTCTGTCCCACTGCCCAGACCCCCAGGGACTTCCCACCCACCAAGGCTCAGCAGCTCCAGCACAGCCTGATCACCCCCTCTCTGCTCTCCCCATCAGCTGGGCCACCCTGCTGCTCTTTCCCAACATGGGTGGTCCCACACATCTCTTCTGCAGTAGCTTGAAGCCACTTTGCTGCCAGCACAGGCTGAATCCTGTCTTTTTACACCCATTTCTCATGTGCTCCAGCTGCAGTGGACATGGCTGTGGGGCCTGTTCCTTGCAAATGCAAGAGGGGAACCTGCACCTTGAAGTTCTGGATGGAGGTGGACTTGCCAGCTTCTTTCAGGGTCCTGTTTACCCAGTTGACTATAATGTCATCATTTGCTTTTTGACCATCGCCGAGGTCCTCAAGCACATTCAGTGTGTACCTGAGAAGCAGAAGGCAGAAACAAGACTAGGCAGAGCTTCAAAAAGTCCTATCTAGCATGCAATAATGAACCACCGTGTGTATGTATATAATAAATATACATACATGTGCATCCTATCATAATTTTTCAGAACAACGTAAGAGAAAGGGGTATCAATTCCATGATCTTTCATTCAGTCGTTCTCCTCTCTCTCATTTCAATGGGGATGGTATTAGAAAGCCACCCTTAAATGCTTCTCTTCATAATTTCCGATTAAAACTACATAAGTTTGGCCATTTTCCTGCTTTGTGTATCAGCACAAGAATCAGCTCTGCATGGGCTGGACAGGCAGGATGTGCAGAGTGCCACAAAAGGGCTCTCCTTTTTGGAGAGTTGCTGGTCCAACTCTCACATGCAACAGGGTCATCGTAGCCAAAGTTTTGTCTGGCAAAGCCTTGGAAACACCCAAGGATGGAGGTTTTGCAGCCTCTCCAAGAGCCCTGTTCCAACACAGCACTGCAAATCTTCCCAACCATCACACTCCCTTCCCAAGTGCTGTGTGCTGGAGATGGGTCTCACCTTCTCATCAACTGCCAGACTAAGGCTAGCGTCAACGTCGGGTTTCCATCATTCAGATCCTGTCCTCCAATGCCAACCAGGGAGAATTTAGCTGGATGCCTCCCCAAATCTACAGCATAGTTGCAGTTTTCTAGCTACACAGGAAAAGAGTTCGAACAAACAAAATGTCACTGAGATACATTCATCTAGAAGTCTCAAAGAGAAATTTCTAAATACCACACATTGAGGACTTCTAAAGCCTTTTGAAGCGCTTACCTTTTTCATATTTGCACCAAGCTTAGGGTATGGAGGCTTGTTAACCTTATTCCAGTCAACGGGAACTTTAATCTTTTCGTATAATTGCAGTATTACGAGCGCATCTTGCAGATCACTAAAAAGGAAAACATCAATTAACCTTAATGTTTCAAAACATCAGTACACTTTGACTTTGTTGCTCTATGGGTAATTAATACTGTTTACAGCTGTTGCAACCTCAACAACCTCAAAAAGGACTTTTTTCAAAACGCCTTGTACCTTCTGGAGTAGAAGGACTCCGTGTTTAACATAGCTGGCTGCTAAACTAGAGCAGATTTTAGGACAGACGTCAGCAACGCAGCCAAACAACAACACGTCGCCCAAAATCCAAAGGGTGTCCATCTCTCTCCACTGACTATGGGGTTCACTTTGTACCCAGGGAGCTTTGCCTGCATATAGGAGGGCTCAGTTGAGCCCTAAAATTAGGCAACATGAAATTGAGGTTCAGTTACTCGAACAGCCATGCAAGCAGATCCTCCAGCCCCTAAAGGCCAATTGCTGTAAGGCTGCACTGCCCGAACTGGCTCAGAAACCCCTAAGCTAAAGGCTGCAGGGAAGGTGCAATAAGCTTGGCTCTCTCCCTGCTAAAAACTTCCCAAGCTCTTCCCTTGGCTGCTGTGGAATACGGGACACTCGGTCAGAAGTCATTGGGTTTCTGCAGGGAGAGGCACCTACCCATAGAGGTGATTTACGTGCGGGTTCACACCAAGGGAGTTCATCCAGTTGCGGAAGGTTCGTTCTTCCCGTGTCTCTCCTAAGGGGAAGGAAACGGGTAACGTGAACTTCCCGAAAGTCAGAGGGCTGCGTGGGGCTTTCCGCCTTGCGAGACGGATTGCTCCGAGTGGCACAGAGTCTCATTTACGTTTGCAAGAGGAAAAAGGCCCTCCTGCAAGCTCGGAGCCCACAGCAGCACTGGGGCAGCTGAACAAGCCCTCAGACACGTTATTCAGCTGCACACAGAGGGTAAACAGGCTGCCCAGAGAGGTTGTGGAGTCTCCTTCTCTGGAGATCTTCAAATCCGCTTGGACGCAGTCCTGTGCCACGTGCTCTAGGTGACCCTGCGTGTGCAGGGGTTGGACTGGATGATCCCTAGAGGTCCCTTCCAGCCTTCAGCATTCTGTAATTCTATGATTCTATGATAAACAGCCACTTCAGCCCCAACACCACACATCCCTCCAGCACAGCCTCTTGCCATACCCCCAATTTGCTAATTTTGCGACTGACACGGCCATCACCTTCCAGCAGAGTCCAGTCGATGTCCTGGTTTTCGGGCTTGGTCAGCGCCGGGTACTTGTTGAAGAGGTTGGCCACGAAGGCCAGGTTGAGCTTGGGGTTGCCGCTGACCACGTCGGCAGGCGTGACAAACTGCCGGCAGCCCAGGCGGTCGGCCTGCTGCAGCATGTACTCCGCTCTCCGCAGGTCGTCCTTCTCCTGCAGGGGACACAAAGCCATCAGGACACGGAGCAAGGAAGCTCCTGGCCTGGAGCAACATCAGCTCTGCCAAAAAAAGCTTTTTTTTTTTTTTTTTTTCTCTCCTTAATGTTGTGCTTTCAAAGCGCATAGGATGGTTGCTCAAGGGCAGAATCCTGCATGCAAAATGCAAAGGATTTCCCAACCGCGCGTGTTGTTAATTGCAACAAACGCTCGTTTAGCACATACCAAGGTGTGCACATACCCACTGACACTGCGTATGGCCTTGAAATCAGGATACCAGGTTATCTAGAGGCCACGGGGCACCTATAGGGTCACACAGCTTGCAGTGGCACCACATGGGGATAAGAGCTCGAATACTCACATTGAAACCCGACATGTTAATGTCAATCTGAGGCTCTCCTTCTTTCTGCCCCTTGGGTGCAATTTGATTGAGAAGGTGGAAATAAGCTCTAGAGTCCTAAAAGGAGAAAAAAAATATATAAAAAACCCTCAGGTCTTGCTTACAGGATTGAGTAACACCATAGCAATCCAATTCAGTCTCCTCTTAAGCAAGTCCCTGTGCACAATTGGCTTATGTACCTTTACTGAATTACCAAAATCAGTAAGCTTGACAGACAATGAAAAGAAAAGAGCACGATGGCAGAAATCCAGGCAGCAGGAAAGGAAACAGAAAGAGAGGATGTTAGAAACAGTTAAGTCAGATATACATATATATATATATATATACACACAAATATATTAATTTGTCAGCTATAAATCCTTTTGCTTCCCAGCACTGCGCAGCACCCCAGGGTATGCTGGCAGCTTATGGGCTGCACGGGGCAAGCCAGCAGCTATCAGCAGCACTGCAAGAGCTTGTGAAGCTGGAAGCAAGTTGTGCGTGTGCTGCACATAGCCCTGGCCTTCCCACGCATCTCAAATGTCATTTTTTTCCCCCCCCAACAGTCCTTTACACTGAATGAGGTCTACAACCTGCTTCAGTCTTGTTTCTCATGCTCCAGACTGCTGGTCGTGCAGAGAGACTCTGAGCAACCTGCTGTAGTCAGTACACCCTTCTTCCCCTTCCAGATCTTAATCCAAAAACCTCCCTCATTAAAAAAAAAATAATAATAATAATACATGAGCTGGCCTTTCCCCATGGACCACATGAGATTAGGAGAGCTCCCACTACCTTGATATCTGAACTGAAGTTATTGATTTTGTGCCAGCCTGCGTTTTCCAAGTGGAAGTTTGCCCATCTTAGGAGCAGCTCTTCTGGGGACAGTTTCATAAGGTCCTCCAGGTTTTCACCGTCACGAAGTAAGGCAGCCAGCGCTAGAAGAAAAAAATCACTCATGAGCACAAGGAAGGAATTTTCAAAAGACACAAACCTCCAAAACAGGACTAGAGCTGCAGTAACATCTCACTGAGCAAAATGGGACAGGACCAACCACATTCGCCTCCAGTTTGATAAAGTCAGAATAACCTGGGTGGGTTTAAGCCAAGTTAATTGTCCTTTGGGCTATAGGGCACTTCTCATGCCATGGACTTTGAAGGTGTAAGCCAAACTGTATTAACTGGTCATAACAGGGAAGTTAAAATAAAAGATCCTGATGATCCTCCATCCGTCTGCATGCTCTTCTTAGTGCAATGAAGAATAGCAGAGCTCTCTGAATGGTTCCAAAAGCTCCAAATTTGGAGGCTGTTGCCCAGGTCCAAGCATACATGGTGGGGAAGGGCTCCATTGCCCAGGGAAGCTGGAGCTCCACTGCTCCACCAACAGTCACAAGGAAACCAAATCAGTGCAGCTGCACTCCCAGAGACGGAGCCCTCCTCTGCTGAGAGCGGCCACTTCCCTATGATCGGAAAACGATGCAGGCAGCTCTGGAAATGCCACCCAGGACTCAACGACACCAGCTGAACTGAGCCCAAGCCCTGGAGGCAACAGCACAGGGATGGTCCCTACCCAAGGGCTAGGCAGAAGATGGCCTGTGCAGGGTCAGGAAGGGAGAGGAGAAAGGGGCTGATGAAATGAAGCCACAGCACCCTTGTCAAGCCACCCTAACCAAGAAATTCTGATGAAAACAAAGTTGAAAAGCACGTGCCTTTTGACCAGATCCTAAAAAAAAATTAATTGGCTAAATACTACTGCCAACATCGTTCTACATTCAGAGCTAAAGGACACTCACGAGCACCTCTTCCCAGCCAGGGGTTAGGCAAGAAAACATGCTCATTTGTGCCATGAAGCTTGACCCCAGATGCATCTTGACTTACCAACATGTCTGGGGCTAGTTCTACAATGCAGATATTGCTACAGTCCACCCACTCAAACCAACCTGCAGCTGAAGCAAGGGAGCAGGGTGACATGCATGCTCCACTAGGATTAAATTAATCAATAAAATGCACTTACCTTCATTCCTGCTGAGCTCGATGTCTGCAAACAGGCCGATCTTGATGATCTGCCAGAGCAGCCCTAGCACCAGGTGGGGCTTCCCTTCCCGCAGGTCCTCGGCGCCGATGTTGACCACATGGCAGCCGATGGCCGAGGCCGAATTCAGCGCCAGGTTCAGGTTCTCCTGGAGGGGACACGGACGCGTGAGCGGCACCCGGGACGCTCATCCGTTGGCCCCGTCTCGCTGCCCGTGTTTTAACGGTGCTGCCGGCGCGGACACGAGCCGTGAGAGGCTGCTGGGTTTAATTTCAGCCTCCGGTGTTTGGTTTCAGCTGGAGGGGTGTTAAGTTATACGCACGCCCACGTGCGGGCGGCTCTGCAAAAGCAGCCCATAGTACTGGGAAGCCATTCATAGGGAGCCCAATGCAATAACTTGGGAAAAAGACCGTGTCACGGGTGATATTGCAGCAACATCAGCTGTGCTCAGGCTCTCTGCTGTTTTATGCATGTCCCCAATACTAAACACTCACTCCTGTCCTTCAAGCTGTACCCGTAGCATCAGGATTGCCAACCAGGTGCACTGCAAAACTGCCTTTTTCTTGCAGTTGGTGACCAAAAACTCACTCCTTCCCGGAGCCCAGTGGCAATTCCGTAAGTCACCATGCTGATTCTTCTGCTATCCTGTCTTAACGTGAATTGCAGTAAAGGCACAAAAGGGCATCATACCTGAATTATGAACGGCGTGAGCTTCTTCTTGTTAATTGCTCTTTCATCGATCGTGTCCGGAACAGAAAGATTGATCATTTTGCTGGCAGGAGGAAAACCAACAATATTTAAACAGCCTTGAGTATTTCATTTCAACAAAAGCCATTCCGCTGCCACAACCTTCATTACTGCCTATTTTCTTCGGTCCATTCATTTTCCGTGGGGGCTTTTAAATCAAGGTTGTGTAAATCGGAAGTTAATATTTACGTTATCGAGAATGTATATGTAATTAATAGCTAAGCCTGAAACCTTAAACATGTCACTGGCCACCAGTGATCTCGGCGGCCGGAGCAAGAGCAGCGTGTGAATTATTCATGACGCAGGGGACGAACCAGCGCAGCCACCGCTCTGCAGGGACAACGTGTCCCCTCCTGAGGAAAAGGTGTCCCCAGGCCAGTGGGAAAATTATTTTAAAATTCTTCACTAAAGAAAAAATAAAGCGTAAACACTAAAGGCTTGGAGGGAAGCACGTGGATATTAGGACATTATTTTTTAGCCAGTGGAAATCATTGCAAGTTTTTCCTTTATTCTGTGAAGCGCTTCCTATTTGGTTTAGTTGTCATCTGAGCAATCAAATTACTTGAAGTTGTGCGAATTACAAAAGAAAAAAAATCCACAGGTTAAACAAAAGTGACTATTTTGCCCACTAGCACTCCGTGCCTACTGATAGGGCAATACAGAAATCCCGAGGAGATCCAGTTTGCCCCAATATTCATTCAGTGGCACCAAAAGAAAACAAAACCTCCCTCAAGCAGAAAACTGGCTGTGAAGCAGCCCTGGCTTCGTCCCAGCTTTGAGCACGCAGCAAAACAGATGACATCATTAGCTGACAGCAGCTACCAGCAGAGCAAGGAGAGGATTCCCACACACCCGTCTCTGGTTAACTTGTGTAGTCGCTAATATTTCCACATAGATTACTGCAATAACTGCTTGCAACCCCAACAGAAGGAAGAGTTTAAACAGTTTCCTTCTCCCCTTCAGCAAACTGTCTCAAACACGAACAAAAGCCTTGGACAAAGTACCCGCTAGGGAAGGTGGCATCAAAGCAGAAGCATCACAAAAGACAGCAAAAGCCCCTGCAATTAAGCCCCTCTTTATGTATGCAAAAACGTTCCACACACACAAAGAAAATACCCTTAACTGAGGAGTTTTAGGGTTGGGTTTTTTTTGAATTCAGGAGCTATTGGGACTTACCACAGCACAATCCCATCTCCCACGGCTTTGAACAGGTCATCTGTGTTGGGGTTCATTGGAATAACATGTCTGCAGTCGGGATCGCTTTCCAGGGCTTTGTTTATCCAGTTTACAAAGGCGTATTTTTCTTCCTCTAGGATAACCAAGTGCAAATTTAATACATGCTTCCTCAGAACACAGCAAATTCCCCAAGAGCACATCCGAGCACCAGAGGAATACCTGAATACGAGTGCTGCGTCCCTTCGCTGGAGAGCTCCGACGTGCCACCAATGGCACAGATGCCTTCCTTGCGGTTAATTGCTTTTCTGAAAGTTTTAGCAATATCACTGCTCTTCACCTCTTGGAAAATCTAGAAATCAAAGTGCTTTGTCAGACAAAAATAGGAGGAATGCAAAACGATGAGGCTTGCTATCTCTCCTCAGCTTCAAAGCAAACTTTGCAAGAAGATCAGCAAAGGTGAGTGGCCTGGCAAAGTTACAGTGGTGTTAAGTTTAACAGAGGTGAGGTGTCAAGAGCTGTCCCACTCTCTCTAACAAGCCAAATATTGCAAATATTGCTCCTGAAACAAAAGCATTTGGTACAAAGTCACTTGCACACCGTTATCCTTCCAGTACCACCCAAAAAATGTGCAGTACAAGAGCAGGTCACATGCAGCAGCTTCCAGAGCTGTTGTGCATCTTCAACGTTTCTGTGAAAGCCTGGTGCTCACGTGAATGTGACTTTAGTTCACACAGAAGACTGGCCATGACCACAGGAGACAAAAAATGATTCTCCTTAAGCAGGTAATGACTTAATCTCCTAATCTGTAGCAGTAAATGCTTCAGGTAAGGCTGTTCTCAACAGCAAATGTCCTGCTGTCCTCATGCCTGGGGGCAGAAGAGATTCTTTAACGCAGAAAGGTTCAATTATTTTAACCTTTGCTGGACTACAACTATGTAAACTAAGGTACTTCTAACTCACGTCATCCTTCATACCATGAAGCCCACCAAAAATACTCAGTTAGAAAACAACAGCAATTCTTTCTGCAAAATCTTACCACTTTCTACTGGGTAATCTGGCTGTCTGTAGGCTATTTCAGGTTTAATTGACCATCCCTACCACAGAACATGATGGAAGGGATTTTTACTTTCTCTCCAGTGCAAGTGAGACGTACGGACCAGTTCAAACCACCAGCTGAAACATGCACCCAGCATGCAAGTGTTCACAAACTGCAAACAAACTCCAACTTACTAGCTGGCTCCGAACTCAAAAGTTCAGAGGGTCTGAAAACAATTGAGGAACAGGAAAAGGTGAAGAGAAATTAAGAAATACCAAGAAAAGTAGTTGACATGAAAATAGTTCCCTTAATGCATTCCATTTTAGTTTATGCTATTACTCTTCTAACATTCATTCAGAGTGTAAAAAAGGAGGGAGTTCCTCAGAAATGTTATGCTTTTATTAAAGAAAGGAAACAAACAGAAAAACTTTCTGACTTATTTCTAAAAGAAAACATCAGAGGGTAGATCCAGCTTTCAGCACTTTCTTCCACTTCCTTATTAACAGTTCTTCCTTTTATAGGCAACAAATGGACTTGAGTTTTCCTAAAAAAGTATCTAGGAGTAACTTCCAAAGGTACCTCTAACGAATACTAGTAGTCCAATGGAATTGAGAAAGGAAGTTATACTCATATTGCTTTCATTGGGAAAACAAGCATTTGAGTGCCTGGAAAAAACTGAGCAGCTTGCAGTCAATAGCGTAAGACAGGAGATCTGAAAGTCTTTCTTTTTTCCAGTTGTTCCCTAACATGGAAATGGACTTTCAGCCTCCGATGGATTTTTCACATAGGAGAAAAAAATCTAGGGGCAGGGAGGGGAAGAGGAGAGAAAAGAAAAATCACATACAGGGGTCTGTCAAAGAGCTGGTTTTTAGATCTCAAATCTTTAAAAGCAATCAGTTTGTAGAAAGATGATCGGGACGAGGGCGAGTGGCTAAGGCCCAAGGTTCAGCCCCTTTTCTAAGGGCTGCTTAAAACGACTCCCCCAGGGCCATCTACCTGACAACCAGCAGGTACAGCACAACCAGACCGCTGCAAATTCAGCAATACCACTTACATAGACAAACTCCTCAAAGCTAATCTTCCCATCTTTATTCTTGTCACCGTCGATCATGAGCTTCTGGATGATCTCCCTCACTTTGTACCCGGGGAGAGGCAGGTTGGCTTCCTTGAAGAGCTCGTGCAACTCGTAGTCGCAGATGAAGCCATTGCTGTTGAGGTCTGAGGAGGAAAAGGAAGAGGAGAAGAGTCTTTAGCAATGGTCCCATCACCCAGAAGAACAAACCCTAGACAGCGAGGTGGAAACACAGTTCCTGATGCTCCAATGGGCTTTATGGAGCAACGCATGCCGCCCAACTCGGAGCCACATCACATGGAAGAGGAACGCACTCAAAGTGGGACATCCACACTGCAGACAACTGCACTACCCAATGGCTATAACACAGAATAAGCCAAGAATCAAATGCCAAGCGCACAAACTAAATATACAGCATGCTTCCCTGGGGAAGGATCAGCAAAAGCCAAGAAATCCCCCTGGCTTGCTGCAACGGGAGCTTTGAACTAGAGTTGGGGATGACCCTCAGTGCATCTGAGCAAGCCTAGTGTAGGAAAAAAGCATCTGCATTTCCACAAGCTATTTTCATCATTTTGTAACTTTTTCTGCATTTATACACTTTTATACGTGCATTACTTTACACATCTAACTACACCACAGCTGTGGTGTGTGTTAAAAATAGGAGGTAATGAAACAGCGCTTTTTGCATTCTGAACAAAAGCAAAAAGCACTAACTCAGCTCTGCATTTACATTTCTTAAATCATGTTGATCATGATGTTAGTCACCACTGACAGATATTTTAATGCTGCTCCAAAACGCTCTGCAATGGCATTTGCTTATACATGGAGACCCAGCAGCCCTGCCTGCTTAGCAGGACATTATCACCCCCAGGCACGACTGCTCCAGAACAGGGACAGCCCAGGGACAGCCCAGGGACAGCCCAGGGACGTAGCTCAGTGCCTGGGCAGCCCCCTGCCCACCCCAGGCCAGGGGAGATGCCCAGCTGGGATTACGGCTCTTGATGGGAATCAAACTTGATGGCAAACGCCATCCACCTCCCCTGCTTGTCACTTGACCACAGGCCAGGCAAAGGCGAAGCATGTGTCTCCCCAAGCCACCCAGCAGCAATTTCTCTCTAAAGTTGTAAAAAAATGACTTTTGCTCCTGCATCATCTCCCATTGCCCAGCATCGCTGCCCATGGAGCACCGCTAGAACAGGAGCTGCAAGGACGGAGCAGACACCAGTTCGCTCGCGAGTCTGGAAAGTCGACTTCCTATTAACGAGGTGTCGGCAGCGGGTTTTAGGTTTTATTTCACGATGCTCCAGCAAACAGCTTGTTCTCGCCACCGCTCCAAGCCGCTTTATGTTCCAGCTCCGTATGGGATTTTAAAGCTGCTTTCGTAAGTTAGTGAGAAAGTGAAATGAAAACGGTTAGTGGCCAGTGTCCAAGGAAACACAGGATCAGCCGGGGCTCCCGCCGGCACCCTCGTCTTGGGGCTCGTACTAGGAGGATTATTAACCATGTTAAAATTCTTTATGAAATGTCAATGTTTACAGTAATGCTGATGAAAAAATGGCCGGGGCCAGCGGTTAATGATAGCAACAGGCTGCTGTCTGGCCCTCAGTTTGAGGCTTTTAGCTCAAAAAATATAAGCTTACAAAGCAAGCTTTATTAAACAGTCCAGTCTGAGATGTCATCAGCAAACTATTTCCCCTGTAGATAAATCATCGCTTCTTCCGTTACAGTTTTCTTAGAAAAAAATCTAGCTCCATAATATGCAGCTTTTCCCTGCCTCAAAGCCAAAGGGAGAAGAAGGAAAGGCAGGCAGCACTTAATAATAATAAAAAAGTCAAGATAAAGAAGGTATTTGCCTCTCTACAAGGCCCATGGACTTGAAGTACAGCTTCATTTTCCCTTTCGGTATGCCCAGGGCCACCACCCAGCACGTTAGGCTCTGCTCAGCTGACCCGACCACAATCTTTTGCCATGCTGCCAAATCCAGGGGATAAATCCAGGCACGCCTGTTCACCACTGAATCCAGTCTATCCACCACTTAAAAAAAAAAGAAATTAAGCTCAGCATCTACCCAGACATTTAGTAGGGATTCCTGCAAAGGAGGCAGAAGGACATGCTAAGACTTCAAAATATATATCACAGCTTAGCAGAGCTCATCTCTGCCTGCATGCAATGTCGGATCAGGAGTTTGCTACAGTCTGGGTGAATATCTGCCTGTTATGAAGGTTCATCCAACCCTACAGCATCTTCCCAGTCTTTGGGCTGGACCTCATTCAGAAAAGCTTTCCCGTTGTTTATGGAGGAAAAATGATTTAGCAACTGTCCAGCATGAAGAGCCTTGGCTTGATCCTGGCTGCCCATAGCACCTCCCGGGGGCTCAGACAGCCCATAATCAAGTTTGAGGGACAAAAATGGTTGCGAATTGCACTTTAACCCACTTACTGTTACCACTGCACCTTAAACTCATTCAATCTCAGGAATCAAAGTTGAAACGACTTTCAGCAAAGCTTTATGCCGATAGCAAGATAGGAAGCAGCATTGTGAGGCTGCATGCGATAAGAAACAAAAGCACTGCTGGAGCAAATTACTTACATATCTTACCCTAGCTCTGCTTCTGTTACACCATTGCCAAATCTCAACTGCTGCCTAAACTCCCAGCTGCAAGATTTGCTCTTTTGCAGCATCCTGAGAAGACCCTACCATTGATTGACTTCAGCTTAGGAGGGTAGCCCCGGGACAGGCACTTTGGGAGCAGGATCCCAGACAGATCCGCTGGGATCCATGGGATAGCCCCGGAGAGGTGATGGATAGACCTAACCCCCATCCCAAAGGGCAGCTGCTTTCCTGGGGGCTGTCTCTGTTTCCTCCAGAATAGCAGTAAAATATCCAAGGTAGCAGCACGGAGAGTGGAAAAAAAAATGTCACCTTTCCAACACCAACAAATTTCATAATTGATTTCAGCCACCCTGTAGGTCTCCATATGGGAACCTTAATGGGGTCTCCTGCATCAAGACCAGGTTTTAGCCAGGAGATGGTCTAAATTCTCCATCACTAGCTAACCCCAAAGTGGTATTCAACAGTTGAGGAGGCTGTCAAAACAGAGGCTATCCCAAAAGAAATCCTTAGACCCGAGGCCCAGAATTACTAATGGAATAGGGCAAAATTGTTTTAACAGACAAGCTGCAGCCTGGACTCAGTACAAGCTGCCCAATGGAAAGGAAACTACAGCACAGCTAAAGTTTCCTATTTCTCCTGAAAAATGCATGCACGCCAGGACTCTAAACCTGCAGAAAGGTCACTGCAGTGATATATGGCACCATCTCCTGCCCATATGCAGGTGGCGCAGCAAAGCCACAATCAACACAACCCGAAAGCTGCCTCAGCTCTGGCTCAGCTTCCTCCAGACGAGTACTTAAAATAGCTTAAATAACAGGATGCAAGAGGGGAAAGTAACCCACACATTGCCTTTTAAGGATATATGCTCTCAGCAGGACACATTCTAGCAGGAGCACGGATCCCTATTTGCCTTAAGCTAACATTTTAGAGCATTGTTTTACCACCTTGCAGCAGCGAACAAAGTGTTCGAGCAGGCTATGATTTTAGGTACTTAGTGTTTTCGGAGATGTTTATCTTGGCTATTGTGACTGGGAAGAAGGAAAACAAATAATCAGAGCAAGTTTGCAGATTTTGTTCTGCCTGCTTTCTGTATGAAGTCCAAGTACGTGCAGGGACATACAGCACATACACCCAGTTCTACAGTCCAGATTCACAGACTCATTGAGATTTGGAGCAAGATGCTCTTCCCCCACTATTGTGCAGGTCATTCAAAGCCTGGATGCTTCTTATTCCCTGATTAATCCCCTTTTTGAGATGCTAGGATGCTTTTTACTACATGGATCACTTCCAACAGTAGAACCTGTTTGAGGACACTGGAAGTTGCACACCTGAGCTATAGCTAACTTTAGTATTAACCTTGAACTGTGGTTTTCCCACCTGTGAGCATCTTATTACAAGCATAGCTAATCTACAGGACTCTCCTACCTTTTGCTGGCTGTCAGAAAAGCTACACACCGGTTGCAAGTGGCACAGGCAGCAAGAAGTGACAGGGCACACACTAACACCCTTGACAGGCCTCAAGTGCTAAGGAATGCCTTTATGCAGGGTCACCAGTCCAGCAACGTGCACCAGGGCTGGTCAAACACCTGCAAAGTCCCCTCCGTGCAATGCTCAGCTCCTAGACCAAGAGTCCTCCTCTCGGGAGCCTGCTGCATGCGCCCCCAGAAGCTCCAAGTGAAGGGCAGACACCCAGTTAGCAACTTGTTATATATCCCCAGGCAAAGACACCTCTTCTTAGGCAAAAGGAAGGGGCATGGGAGCAATGAAGACGCTCTGGACAGGCAGAGGTCCTCCCACAGCAGTGCTTGTGGGCCACACCATACCTAAAACACACAAAACCCTCCAAGGAAGGTAAGTACTAGCAGATGCCTCCACACCTGGTGGGGATGCGCAGGGCCCATCACAGGGCTCAAGATGATGAGAGTTTTGATGTTTCCTTTATATTTGTATAACTGACCAGGGACAGCCTCCTGAGCAGAGCGAGCTGCTCTCCCAGGATGGTCACTATATGACTTGGATTACTTAGCCTGTTGCCAGTGCAAAGGCAGCTACCCTGCTTAGTCAGGTCACACTAAATAACAAAAAGCCACTACAGTCCATCCAAGTTAATCATTTTAAAGCTATTCAAAGACAGGAGAGGCTGCCTACACCTCTATCCTTATTATTACACACATTCAGAACCACTCCAAGTGGGAATCAAGATTGTCCTAGTCTCCCTCCACTTCATCCGAATTCTGCCTGCTGGAAAAGTCATGGGCAAAGCCAGGCACAGCAGGGAGCTGCCTACAAAGCAATCTGCTTTAAGTACTGATTTGCAGCACTTCCTGAAAACTGGCTACCTTGAAATTCATTCTTCCACCTGCAGATCAGGAATTCATGGCAAGCTACAGCTAAGAGACCCCCTATCCTACTTAGAGGGTAGTTCAGTTAATAAAGACGTGGGGCAACTATAGATACACACTGTGACCTGCTTTAGCAGACACCACACCATGCCCATGGAGCAGAGACTGCAGATACCAGCAGAGGTTAAAGATTTATGTCCCACTTGGAAATATTAGTGGAGTCTGCATAAAGATCGTCCCCACCAGCAGGAAATTGGGGTCGACCTTCCACAGTGGCCAAATGCCAGTTCTCCAGCGGTCGCAATGTGCAAGAAGGGAGAGCAGCCCGCGCTGATCCGGGCGCTCACGGGACTGATCCAGGTCCGTGCCAGGCGCCGGGTGCGGTTTCCCCGGCGCTGCGCTGAGCTCAGCCTGCGCCACAGCGATCCCTCCCTCCCGTCCCACCTCCTCCCTTGCATTTTACGTTCCTCCAAACAAACCCATATCAGGAAAATAGTCCAGCAGAAAATCGTTTTCCCCATGATGTCAGTTTTCTGCCCATTTAAGCTTCCTGCACCGAGTGCCAGCATGGGGAATGAGCAGGAAGGTGGAGTTGGAGGCCACAGGGCACGACCCGTGGCCCATGTGCAGCCCACGGAGCCAGGCTGGCTGTTACGGAGGGGAGAACCAGAGGGGAACGGAGCCACCGGAGGGCAATGCAAATAAATGCCAGCAGCCGCCAAGCATTTCCATCGCCACCACAAGTCGCTCCTTAACGGCCAGGTACACAACCGCTAATTAGGCTTGCCTGCAAGCTCGTCAGACGCGGCGCCTCAAACGCACCTGCACAAACCAGAAATGTTTGTGCACCATCCACCATCTGCCAGGCCCAGCCAAACTGCCAACGCCGGCAGAGACGAAGCGGATGCACGCTCGGGGAGAGCTTCCAAGCGGGAATATTTATCCTGCAGGAGCCATCGTGTGCCGGGCCCTGCTGAGACGGCAGGGCCTCTTGACAGGTGGTGAGAAAGTCCTGGGATTGCATGGGAAAGGGCTCCTTGCCAGCCCACCGGTGCCCTGGGGCTGCTGCCAGCCTGGAAAGCAACGAGTTCTCCTATTCCCAAGGAACCAGGCCCATGTCCGAGCCCCGAGAGGTGCTCCCTGGGCTACAGCAGTGCAATGCCCGGGGGGATAGTTCTTCCATCCTTCCCATGGAAAGGGAGCAAAGCCCATTGCCGAGCGGCAAGGCATGCACGAGCCCCATGCCCACGTCCTCTTTTTCTTAGTGGTTAAAGGGAGAAGTTGGCAGCACCAAGGCTGCTGAGGGGCTCCAGAACAGGGGGAGGAAGACGAGAGCAGCAGGAGACTGTCCATACCCTGCTACCTGCAAGGGCAGGAGAAACCCACAGCACGGAGCAACACAGGGACAAGGAGCCTTCCCTGCTGCTGGCTGGGACAACGGGCAACTTACCGACTTTGGCAAAGGCCTCCTTGAGCTCCTCCAGCTCATCCTTGGAGATCTGGGTGGTGATGGCCATCTCATGAACTTAGGGAGTACCTAAAGAGAGAAGAGGACATTGTGTGAGACCCAGCTGCATCCAAACACACACGATTTCCAACAGCAATATAACAATAACAGAGCACCAATATCGCTGGAGCGCTTGAAGCCGTATTTGTCTTCCTGCTAAGAAAAGAGGTGTGAAACTCAGAAGACCATAAGGAGCACATTTCCCAAGTCAGAAATCCCATTAGTCTTGTTAATATTTAGCTCCATGTGTTTATTTTACGGGCTGCGCTGTTCTGCACGCATTAAGGTACCCGCTACAAGTATGTTTTGTAGAGTCAAAAAAAAAAAAAATTCAAAAACACTTATATCTCTAGGGATTTCCCCCAGCTTTGAAGAGATTAGAAGTCCAAAGGTGCCAAAAGCTCTGCCTGCGTGCCCGTGCCCCGGAGCACAGCCGTCTTGGACACGAGGGAAGGATTCTCACTGGTATCCAAAGGAAGCCTTTCCGCAGGAGGTGGTAAACACCGTGTGGAAAAGCAGTTTGCTTTCCTACTGGAAAACCACTGAACAAACAACCACCTATTTCCCAGAATCGGCCTCGCAGGAAGACACGCGAACAACGGGATAATTTCCCTGCCCACGCTCCCGTGCGGGACGGAACGGGAACACCGGCGTGAACCGGGAGCGCACAGAAACCCCGCTGGGATCCCACCAGCATTTTGACCAGCATGAAGTGCAGAAATCAGTGATCCACAGGACACACAGGATGCTCCCTATGCGGTGACTTTCCACGCAGAAGGTTGTGGACAGCAATAAGTAAGCTCAGGAGCGACAGGATCGTGGCTTTCAAGAGACTGGGTACAACCCTTTGCAGCCTTGATATAACCAGCAGCCTGTACCCACACTGGCCTGTAGCTCAGGGTCTTTGCAAAAGGGCATCTGGGCAGGCTCACATCAACTCTAAATGGGAATTCACATCCCAAGATCTTTCGCCTTTCAGTTAATTAGCTAAAGTTGCTAAAACTGGGAAATTAGAGGTTTCCTCCTCTGCTTATGAGAATGGACTTTGTAAGCAAAGGGTACTCCTTTGTAAGCAAAGGGCTGAATTCTGCCTTCCAGACTGCTGAATTCAGGCTTCAGGACCATCACAAGGCAGGATCCCAAACAGCCCACTCGCCGCTTGAAATGACAACCATGGCTCATCCTCCTCAGTGTCAGCGAGCCTCCCTCACCTAAAGCTCCGAGCCATCTTCACAAGCACTTGTTAGGATCACAACAAGTCTGTGGCGGAATATGTTAGTTTTCTATAATACATGATTTGTTTTGACCAGCACAAAGCTGTTTGAGAAGGCGGCGGATGGACAGAGAGGTTGTGGAGTCTCCTTCTCTGGAGATCTTCAAACCCGCTTGGTCGCAGTCCTGTGCCACGTGCTCTAGGTGACCCTGCGTGTGCAGGGGTTGGACTAGATGTCCCTTGAGGTCCCTTCCAACCTTCAGCATTCTGGGATTCTGTGATTCTATGACAGAGGTAGTGCTCTGGGACAGCAGCACAGGCAACAAGAAGTTGCATCACAGGGCGCTGCAGGAAACTGGAGCAGACCTCGCTCCCGAGCAATGCAAGAAATGTCACCGTGCAGCGCACTGCAAGACGCAGGGACGTCACGTGCAACAGGAGGCTGGGGCCACAACTGGCAGAAACACTCAGATAACAAGAGCAGAGGCACTGGCTGCACGACCCGCCAGGCAGGAGAGCTAAGAGATCTCCAGCAAGGGGCAAAGAGGGATGCTCAGATCATCCCACCTGGCACAAGGACGAATCGCCTGGCTCTAACAAGCAGAAAACGGTTCCTCTACAGGCTACTCTCAGGCAAGGAAATTCAGTCAATCTCCCTTCACAAATACTTTTTTCCTAATCCCCACTCCTACTGCTTCGCTTTCAAACCCTTAGGACTTCCCTTAAAGACAAGTTTCCAAGAATGTAATTACCTAACCAACTCACTGAGATTTAAGTCGCTGGTACCCGTCTCTAGCATCTTTAACCCCATAAGGGGCAGCCAAGACCGCTATAAGCCAAGAGCTTTAAAGAAAGCTGCTGTTCAAGTGCTTTCATAGCACAAAATACACTGTCGCCCCTATGCTTGTCAGCTCAGGTGGAAAGTCTATAAAACAGACCGGGCATCCTCCAGAGAAGCAACCTCAGTGACTCTGGAATGAGCTGGGACAGCATCTTCGAGTCCATGCTGCAAAAGTTCCGCTTCTCCCCGAGGGCAAGAATCTTCCAATATCAGATTTTCCAATATGAACTGCCTCCCCAGACACAGGCTGCATCATGTTTGCATGTAAAAAAAAATCCCCTGAACACGGTGCAATGCTGGATTGGGGGGGATTATTTGCTCCCTCCTGCAGTAGCGGGAGGTCACGCGACGCTGGCGCCGTCCCCGTGTTTTAACAGCTGTGAAGCAGCCGGGGATGAGCAATAAGCACCAACAAACCCCTCTCGGCGCCTGCGTCCTCAGGGGCTTCATAAGCTTCTAGGAACAAGTGAACTGCAGGAGCAAAAAACACACACACGAATCTCCCCAAACAAACTGCAAAATGCAGCATTTGAGCATTTGCAAGTCACCCTGAAAGCTGGCAGATTCATTCCATTTTGAAAACACACGGCAACCAAGTATTTCCCAACAGGGAGTCGAGCACTTCCAACAGAAACAGGGCTGGAATTTGCTGCCGGTCCAGGCGCTCCGTCGCTCTCGGACCCCTCCCAGTCCAATATCGCAACGACTGACTGATTAACAGCAGCCGTGCATTAGACAAACAGAGACATGTCAAAATGTGAACACAACATGTATTAAAATACCTTTTCTCATCATATATATATATATAAATAAATATAAATAAAAAGAATGATAGGGCTAGTCAAGAAACTGTGACTCACTCAGGACGTATTTCTCTTTTTGGAGGAACTTGTGGTTTCGTTGCCTTTTCATGACAAGGGCTCCAGACATGAGAGGGCAAGTCAGTCAACATGAGGAAATTAAAAGCACTTTAAAATCCGCATGTCTTTGCTAACCCAGCAAAGAGCCGCCTCCCTTGCGGAGCAGCAGGGATCTGAGCTCACCCTGTGCCCGCGGGAACACCGTGGCCTGCTGCACGTGCCTCAGCAATGCCTGATTTGGGGGAGAATCCCTGTAATTTGTCCCAAATCGGATGCACCTAGGACACCTGAGAGCTCAGCCCACAGGGAGCACCGTGCTTGGAAGCATTTGCAGACAGGAGACACGGACTGACAGACACACCACCCATTCGAGTGCTCCCGCTCCAGCCCAATTTTGGTCCAAGAGTGACCAGGATAGGCACTAGATGCTGCTTTGGGAGATGGGGAAGTTCAGGGATTGATGGCCACAAAACTGTTTTTTTGCAAACCTATCAAGCACCTCCTTTAAGCTGTCAAAACCACCACTACTGAGCATTCCTGGTATCCATGCGAATCCCTCGTGCTCCCTGCTCCACATTCTCACTTGGGAGCAGCCCGAGCGCTTTCGCTGCTGCAGTTACACAGCTCCAAGCCACGGCTAGGGAAAAAACCTGTCAAATTCATTAGAGGCAGGGACGTGGCCTGGTGTTAGTCACTGCACTTGGCCGGTCAGCGGCTCTCTCCGGATTTGGAGACATGCCTCCATGGAATATCCACCTTCCTGCAGCAGGTTGAGACTGAAAACCACAGTTCTCCTCACTAGAGGACCCAGAAACAAGCTGCAACCCTGTTGCAGACACCTGCAAAGCGCCGGGGTGCAGCAGGACCAGATAAAATACCCAAGACACCCACAAAATCACCCCCAAAAGCCTGTTGGTCAAATCGTTCTCCTAAACGCTGCACTTGGGCAAATGCATCTTTTAGCAAAGGGAGCACTCCAGCATTTGCACACATTTAAGACAATAACCTGCTAGATCAGTTTAACTTGCTCCTGAATTTCAACAGTTTGCTCCCGTCGGCGCATGGAGAATGGCAATATTCCCCATGAAGCAACACTTGGATAATAAAGCAGGTGATGCCGTGAATATCCTTTTGGAGAGGAAGAGCTGAATACTCAATCTGTCCTAAACCTGCATAAGCTAATAATATTCCTAAGAGAATTCTAACCAAAGAGCAAGAAAATAGAGAAAATGGGGTGGTCTCATGTAAGCTGGTGGACTAAGACTTAGAAGGCTTGATTTGAATTCCTGGCTCTGGCACAAACAGGAAAAGAAAAGCGGGGAGAAAAAAAGAAATCGTGCTCGCCTCTCAGGAAATTCTTATTCTCATAGTAATTCTTATTCTTGTGTAGTCCACCAAATAAAGCCTTATTTAAATTCCTGGCTCTGGAACAGAAAGAAAGCCAT
Organism: Tinamus guttatus; assembly: GCF_059628265.1. NCBI lineage: Eukaryota > Metazoa > Chordata > Aves > Tinamiformes > Tinamidae > Tinamus > Tinamus guttatus. The sequence continues at coordinate 1,143,529 of NW_028289621.1, forward strand.
GCTCGCCTCTCAGGAAATTCTTACTCTCATAGTAATTCTTATTCTCTTGAAGACCCCCCGAAGTAGAGGATTAACCTTCTGCTTGCTCCATTTCTCTACCAAGGGAAACTTGAAAGGAGCCACCATGCCCATTTCCATAGGCATTTCCATAGGCATGCTTGAAGCACGCAAGCCTCAGTTTCCTAAAACGCTGCCCAAGGAAAGCCCAGCTCTTCAGGATGCTGAGAGGGGACCTTGGCCTATACTCTGGCCTCTTGCAGTTGGAAAAAGCTTGAAGTCAAGGCCAGGTTCAAACCCACCTCAGCCATGGGGGATGCTGCAGCTCGAGGACCTTCCTCCCGTGAGCTTCACAGCAGCAGCTACAGCCTCCATTCCCATTGCTTCATAGGTGAAGTCATCGATATTCAATACTCAGTGATAAAGCAAGGAGTGTTGCTCATTCTCCCACTTGTCCAGGCAGGGAAGCCAACCCGACTACTAAATTAAATCACCTTCCAGTCACAGCTCACTCAGTGCCAGCAAACAAGCTGCCACAAGCTGGACAGGTCACGGGAAGCTCCCGCTGCTCCTGGCATTTGGGTGAGTTTTGTACAGCCTTTTTTGCAAGAAATAACCATGATCCAACACCTTTGCAGGCTGTTTTATCAGCTTGAGAACAAATGGAACCATCTTGAAATTGCACGGCCAGGACTGAAATTCCAGCAGCCCGGAGCCTGCTGCTCCTGAAGGCCAGAAGAGCAGTGTGGCAACGAGCACCTTCTTAAATGGGAAACAAACCACTTCAAATCCATGAACCATACCTTAAAACACTCAAATTATGTTTTAAAAGTCTCTTAAAAAACAGGAACTCACCTAACAAATCACTTGCTAAGAGCTACTGATACGCAGAGAAAAATATTTTTCTGCCGTTTCTTAGCTGCTAGAATTCTTGTTTAGGAGGTATTAAAAAAAAAAAAGAAAAAGGTAAAGAAATCAAAATAACTTGATTCAGAGCAAGAATGCAACATTGGAGGGCAATAAATCAGTGCTGCAGCATAGTTGTTCTAGCAGCTGTTGGAAGCAGAGAACCTCTGTCATTTCAACATTGACTTTTTCTAGAGAAGGTGGCAAATTTGGCCCCTTTCTCCCCTGACCAAGGGCAGAGTGTTAATCTTCCCAATTAAGGCGAGAAGCCTGGAAGAGCAGCCGCAAGCTGCTATCAGGTGTATCCGGCCAGCACTTTTCCCTATAATTTACCCTGCTATGAGGAGAGAGGAGCGGAGGCGACGGCATCGGGCGAGCTCCACGTGGCCACTCCATGTGCTTAGACCAGCATCGAAAACAGCTCCTGAACAGCAGATTTCGAGGCCGGGCAGAATCGATGCAACATGTTCACTATAAGCAATATCCCCACGCGAAGAAGCTGCCCAAATTTTGCTTTACAGGAAAAGGGCTTCGAGCCCAGCAGTCCAAGGTGTCCAGCTCAGCACGTCGTCCTAGGAGCTCGCGTGCTAAAGGCATCTCAGCATCTCCCCTTTGCAACCTGCAAGCTAAAGCAGTTCTGATGTTAAATGAAGCCCCTGAGGTTGGAAAGATGGGTCACAGATGGCGATTTCTGGGAAAATCCACCCCAAGATTTCTTAGGAAAGCAAAAATACCCCATGGCTGGGGCCGCTCATGGCTCTCACTGATGCTTTTTGTGTGCACAGCTCCTCTAACCAGGTGCGCAGCTGAGTTCCCACTTAAAGCACAGCCCAAGCTGAACTGTTCTGCTTTGCCTAGCGCTGTTTTTTTTTTCTGTCATCTATAGCACTGCATTTTGCAGAAAGAAGGTGGAAAAAAAAATAAGAGGCGAGATGAGTTATAAGGAAGCTCTCAGGCGCACGCTCATGTTTGCACAGGTGCAAAAGAGCAGGAATGGGGTGAGACTGCTTAAAACACCCTAAATCAGGTGTTCTGAAGGGATGGCGAATATTACTGTCAGGGCTGGTCCATACAGCAATGCATTTTACCACCTCTTCAATTAACCGGTTCTGTGACAGGGGAAACCTGGACAGGCATCTGATATCAACCAGAATGACACAAATAAACAACAATTCCAATAATTCCAGGATAAGTCGCAAACAGGGCAAAACAGGATATCCAGACAATAAATATTTGTGAAATATGGAATTATCTTTAACTAAGTCTGCAACATTTGAGGCCTCTTATAACCAGGAGAGGATATCACTTACCAGCACATACAGGGGCACTAGTGAAGAACTTGGAAAATCTATGACCATGCTAAAAAATAAAAATACTTGAACTGAGTCATTGCCCCCACTTTTTTTTTTTTTTTTTTAAATTACCTCAGCTAGGAAAGTGAGTCATCACCTGGGCATCATCTGGAAATGCAACTCCGGCTGTTTAAGTTTTAAAAAAGGTACCAAAGAAAAAAGGAGAAAAAAATACACTAAAATGTGCAATGCGCCAGCTTCCTCAGAATGGTAAATATAATAAAAACCCCAAAATGGATTTGCTATGCCCAAGACTGCAGATGTGGTTTAAAAGCAGTAAAGTTGGCTCCAAAAGCACCGGGCGAGGGCGGGCGGCCGGGCACGGCGCTGAGTCACCGGCAGGCGGTTTCGGCAGCGCGTTGGGTGTAACGAGTCCCATCATCACCGCTCGCATCGCGACGGGAGCCGGAGCCTCCCGGCAAACGCAGCGGGGTGGAAGGAACACGTTACTGAAAGCCCTCGGCTCTGTGCTTGGCAGCACGTCCCACGGCACGAACCCACGTGCCCCAGCTTTTGGGGAAGCGCTAAGGCTTTGGAGAGGGCAAAACGCATCCCTCAAACCTCCTATCAAGACCTAAAGTGCCAGGGGAAGAGCTGTGACAGGGCTGATAGATGCTTTGAGGAGGAAAACGAAGAAATTTCCAGCTTTGCAAAGGCAACTCTCCTCCTCTTGCCTCCAAATGCTGGGAAAGAGCAGCCCCAAGGGTGGAAGATCCCCACAGCAGGGCTGGGCAACTAAAAGCCACCAACGCACAGGTCTGCAGAGCCTCTCTGTTTCTTTCCTTCTCCTGGGTATATTGTTGTCCTTAGACAACTAACAGTGATTACGGAAAGGCGAAGGGCATCTCCAGCCACCGCAGCCCCGAGGCAATGCCTGGCCAAGCGGAGCAGCACGGAAAAGCACCTGGCACAAAGAGGGCTGGCCATAGCCAGCTTTGGGGCGGCTTTAGCAGCTCTTTGCTCTTCAAACACCTCCAAACGCAGCCGCGTTGATGCAACCTGCAATTCCTCTCGGAGCTAGAACGGCCTCCGCGCCAGCAGCACTCGTGGGCACGCACGCGTGGCCGAGCCACGGTGGCTCCCTGGGCACTCCATCCTGCCTCCCAGGGCCAATACGGCTTCCAAAATAGGAGTTTTGGAGATGACTTGATATGCCAGCTCATTTGCCTCTTCCTCTCTCCCAAAGGAAGCCTTTTAGGGAAGCACGAGATGACACTGCTGGGAAGATCCTCTGGTGAGGTGACCTCCACCAGCACCGTGCTGCAAAACCATCTGGTCACCTGCCAAAAGCCAAAGCCACCTGCACGAGCAGGCAAGGATGCAACATAAGGATGTATGGGATGTATATACGATAGAAGCCAGGCATTCCCTAGTCGCAGCCAGCAAGACCAGAGCGCACTAACCACGTCCAAGACTCCCGCTTGCGACACGCCAAAACGAACCCAGCTCCAAAACAGCAAAACCTCCCCATGAGACAAGACTGGGGTGAGGATCCCTCGGGCCCGGCGTTGCACAAGGAGGCGGCTCCTCCTGGGCGCTGCCAGGTTTCGCCGGGAGGCCGCGGTATCGCCTGCCCTCCAGACGTTGCCCAACGCAGAGCCTGGCAGCATTAAGGGCTCTCCAGATCCCTGGAGAACATGTGGGACTCGCGGGGAGGAAGGAGCACCAAAAGCCACCCAAAAGCCACCCCCGAGGGTGAGAGCCCCCAGCTCTGCCAGCTTGGCATGAAGTCGCACCATCCAGGAGAGGACAAGGCCTCCAGCTTACCTGCCTGCTCCAGGGCCAAGAGACCTCGCGCCAGTGACGGCCACAGCGCAACGTAAGTGATGAAACCCGAGCGATGAACAAGCCCCGGGCACGGTGCCCCGGCCCATGCCAAGGGCTGGGCCACATCCAGCCCGAGGGACCCAGAAGTCAGCCCAGCCCTGGCCGTCCCGCTCCGTCACCAGAGGAGGAGGAGCAGGAGGAAGAGGAGAGCAGCCCCAGAGGTTACACCCAGGTCCCCTTGCCGCAGGTCATCGCTGCTGCCTGCAGAGGGGGAAGATGAGGACGAAGAAGCAGGATAGCAGCTTTCTAAGGCAAACTTTCTAGCTTACATCACCTGCCCTGCGGCGCCGCACAGAGGCATCTTGCTTTTTTAACCATTTCAGGGCAGTTCGGGGCAGCCAGGCCTTCAAGAGCTCCCGCGGCCACCGCAGCATGCCCGGCCGGGGCTGTTGTGTCTACGGTGCCCACGGCTTCCCAGGCAGCGCTACCCAGGGCTTCAGATAAGGAAGCAGCTCTGCTCAGCCTAACGGGCCTTCTGCAGCAAAAGTGCCATCCTGTTCCACCCCGTAGGAGCCTGGAGTGTCCGAGCCCCTCTCGCCCTCCTTGCAGTTGCACCAGATAACACCAATGGTCTATCCTTTTCCAAAGGGAAACCCACCGCTTTGCCGGCCAGGGCTCGAGAGCACCCTGGTGACTGCTCAGTTGTCTCTACAGGACCTCAAGATCCTCAGTTACCGAATCTACCGCTTGCCAGACTCTCCCCGCTTCCACTTCTGTCCACATCCTCTTTTTTAAAGAGAAGGTTTTTAAACAGGAATTGTGCCTCGGTGGGTAGACACGCTCTCCTCTGCACCTTTTTAAGCAAATTGAGGTTTTAGGCACTTCTTGATTGACCACAGTATGCGTTCCCTCAACGCGAGTGGCTGTGGAAGGGCTGGACATCCCAGGAGCAGGCAGTTTGTACCTTAGATTCCCAGTTTATCCCTTGTCTTCAAGAAGAGCGATCCAAGCTTGCTAGATTTCTACCTTAAAAGCCCCAGGTTGCTCCTCCAGAGAGACCAGCAGTGGCAGGAAAGCAAGACATTAGCCAGGTCCATGCTTATTTAATAAAAATAAATTAATAAGCACACATATGCATTAGGGGCCAAAATTTAGTCTGCATTTAAAAGAAAAAGCTTGCAACCTGGAGAACGGTGGCAGAGCCAGGCAGAGCCCTCCCAATTCACCCCATGTCTGTGCACAGGGGGCAACTCCCGGCGCTCCGCTTCGTTCCTTAGGAAATCAGAGGCTCTGCTGATGTCAGCCGCAGGAAATGAGCCACCGGCAGATGATGCCGGAAGCAGCCTTTATATTTAGTACTGAGTCACCCGCGTTATTAAATTCTGGAGGCACAAAGGTGGCTCTGGGGAGAGGAGACTTGGGGAGGAACTAAGGAACACTTTTTCCCTTGAGATCACCCATTGTCTAGGGCTTTTTTAAAAAAATAGAAAAACTAAGGTGACCTGGGAACCACATGGTTGCTCCCTGAGGATACAGATGCTGGCAGCAGTATCCTTGGGGAATAAACTTCAGAATTATTCATAAAAGGTTCAGAAACGAATATCAGTGCAATCCTGTAAGATCAAGATCTTTTGGCATCTAGCAAAATTAAAGAAATACAACTGTAAAAAAAATACTAAGAAACTATACCACAATACGAATTAGAGGAGCAGACACTTGCACATGGACCATTTTCATGCAAGTCTCTGTTAGAAGCTTTTCCACTCGAGAAGAAGGCTGCAGCTTGAGCAGCAGCAGCAACAGCCTTGCAAGGTTTTTAGCTGGTCTTTTCCACTTTTTCAAGCCCCAAAGGACAGAAACGGTTGTCAAAGCCAAATACTCTACCTAGCGTTGATTTAGAAAGTCAACAGCAAACAAGCGTCATCTCTAAGGCCAAACACCATCAGTGATTTGACTACAGAAGCAGTCTATTAGATTACCAAGCAGAAAGTAAATTGCTCTAATCTCCAAAATAAGATTACAACAGCAAAAAGGATGTGGCTCTCCAAATAAATCTCGACTGCAGCAGGACTGGCAATTACGCCAAAGCAGAGGTCAAGGGCTGCTTAATAACATATTCCACCTATATGCAAGTAGAGGGGATGCGACTGCAGTTACAGGCGGCTTGGACTAGCTGTGGACCAGGATCCTGCAGGATAACCCAGCTGGCTGCAAGGATGTGGGAGGTGGCACGGGTGGCATGCAAGGCATCCATGGGTGATGTCCCCATTTCTGGAAGCAGGTTTGCTGTTGGGGAAATCAAGGCAAGCCCCAAAGGTGGAGTCCCAGGGTCGTTCTGGGGAGCATCTCCAGGTGCAACCCAGTGAGCAGGTCATTAAGGAGCCCCTGGTGCCACAGTCAAGAATCCTACCAGGTGCTGGAGGTCACCAGGAGCCACCAGACTTTAAGACTTTGGCACATGGCTAATAGTGTTGTGCAAGCGAGCCTGTTAGTTCAGCTATTTTGGACTAAGCACAGATCTCATCTCAAGAGACCTTGAAGCTTTTCCTAGTATTCAGCTTGAAACTGGATTTGTTAGCTTCCCCCAGAGCCGCTCCTTTCATCCCAGACACCAGCAGGAAAACTTCTGCACGCTGGATGTGCCAGAGAGGTTGACTCTGCGCTGCTCCGATGGCCGCAGCGTCCTTCACAGATGCTTGGGAAGACGAGATTATTTGCAGTGTATGTGTGAGTGCCAAGTGCGCTGCTGTAAAGCAGCTTTATGAATTTATGCAAATAAAAAGCTTGTTTCTCCAAATAAAAAAGACATTGCCAAACTCTGCAAAGCCCAGGAAACACCAGTTAAGAGAAGGCACAGAACATCTTTATTCCCCAGATAGGAGGGGAAGATCTGGCTGTGAGGAATAACAGCACGAGGTGCAATATTGACCAGACCAACGAGATCCAAGCGCTGATCATCTCCATGAGCAGTGCATGTGAAAGGGCAATGCACTAAGGAAGTGCAAGATGCTGCTATCTGCCGAGCTGTCTTCAATCCAACGATCAAAGCCCTAATCACTAAAGTGAATTATTGACTGATGCCGGTCATAAAAGCTCTTGCACAGCACCTGGTTTCAAGGCCGTTTGTACCTGGCTGCAGGGCTGAGTCTTACCTCACTTCATGGGTTTACAAGATTTTTTTATAGAGACCTTCAAAGGAAAGGAAACAAGAGGACAGACCCCTACACAACCTAGAAAGAAGGTGTATATGGCTCCACGAGAAGACAGCAGTGGGCAAGGAGGGCTGCAGGACCTTCCCATCATTGCCATAGGCTGGGAACTGCAATGACCATCCACCCAGGAGGAATTTCCAAGAGCTTCATAGCCAGGCAAAATGCAAGTTTTTCAACAAGAAGTCTGAACACGCTGCCTTTGCTACAGCATTTGGTTTATATTAAACAGTGGCAAGAGCCCAGCCTGAAATTAGATCAACAAGAATGCTAAGGGGTGGGCAAGAACAGGGCAGAGGCAGGATTGCACTGGAACCTCCCATCCATGTCCCCGAGGAAAGCTCAGTCCCAACCTTGGCCAGACAGTGCAGAAAGAAACAGGCTAATGTTTAGGTCAGACAATTGGGCTGTTCAACTCAAAATATTTTCAGTTTTCAGAAGGTCCAGTTCCCCCTCTCCCTGTGCAGAAAACTGAATTCAACTGAAGTCAAGACTCAGAAATTTGCTTAGTGCTCCCAGGAACACAGAAACACACATGCATTTGCATCTGTGCTGCCGTTTCTTCACTATCCCCTTCCACCAAAGTATTGCTATCAAAGAATAAGTTCTTAAAAACAAGGATTAACCCCCCTTCTCCCTGACTGTCTGCACAGGATCGAACCTAACAAGGCTACTCTACCCCTCAAACATGCCCTAATACAAAATCCTTGTGATCTGTTTTTGGAAACGAAACATTTTGTTCAGGATGTAGGAAGAAAATTGCAATTTTGCTTGCAAACGCTCTTTCTTTGCTTTTAGGAGCAGCTGGAAGCCAACACCTTATTCTATGCTGGGTCAAGGAAACGTTTAACTTCAGGATTTATGGTGGAACACGTGTGTGTATATATATACACACTCTGTTATTATACACTTTAAATATATACATACACACTTGCACTCTGCTGCAGCACTGCAGCTTCCAAGCATTTATAGCAAAATGCAAACACAGCTTTAACCCCAGAAAAACAGCAGCACATTCGAATATCAGCCTGCTCATCAGCATCTACAACACAGCCTCCAGCAGGGAGAGCATCCAAGCCTGTCCCTGGAACGACACTCGGCATCCTGGAATCTCAAAACCGCAGCCCTGCTCCAAACCCAAACAACATCCCCACTCCCTTCCCAGCAGATTAGCAGGAGTTAGCATGAGATTACGATGGCAGCGTAAACAAGGACCCGGGATTAATATTCCTTCGGATGTTCCTCAGATGGGGTCCTTAACACCGAGTCACTGAGTGCCACCGATGCCACACAGCTGGCAGCTCCGCTGCCTTTCTCCATACGCCCCCCATGAAGAGACTTTCAGCAGAAGGAGCCTGCTTTTCTTCTAGCAGAATACTCACTTACGTTGTTATAGTGCTTTCAGCTGCTGACATTGAGACCCAGTCATAAATTCTTCACAAGCAGGAGTCAAGCTGCAAACCCTTTGCACCAGGAAAATGCACTTAAACCAGCAGCACCACTGGGGCAAAGACCAACACAAACAGCAATAAAGAACACACAATCACCCAATCAAACTTACGAAAAGCAAGACACATTGCAACAAATGCGGGGAACGCCAACCTCTAATTTCCCTTTAGGAGCTAGTGGGTGTACCAGAAGTAGGACGCTGTTGCAAAGCAGGAACTCTCAGTTCCCCGCTCAGTTTCCACACGCCCTGCGTTGCTCGTAGCCATTATTTCTGCCACTAACAATTCACATTGTCCCATGGCAGTTTGAGCATACAAAGTCAAGATAACGCCTCGCTCGCCCTTTCTGCTCTTGTGATGCCAAGCTGGAAAGATAGTATAAAAAATGGGCATAGGAAGGGGGGAAAAAATAAATAAAAAAAGCACACACCACAGGGCTCTAACTTTGCACTTTTCCAATGCAACATGCAGGGAAGAACATGTAAATGGGTCACATTAATGGCAAGATCCTGTTTGCTAAGAACTGCACATCACCTTCTATCTAATCCAGAAAGGATGCAAGTTTCTTATCCGTTGTCTCCAACCTGCGTTTCAAAGACCTAGGGCACTCAGCTTTGGAGAGCCCTTATTTAATGCCTAACATATTGGCAAAGAAACAGTGCCATACATATAAGTTCACTACAGCGTCATCTGCTTTCCTATTTTCCTTCTAGTATCAAAATACTTCTCATATGTTTGCCTTCACAGAGGATTAAAAAAAGAGAGAGATGGAAGACAAAAGGAATTTCTTTTAACCTTCATTTCCCCCCGCCTCAAAAAGGAGGCCCTAATTCTGCAGGAATGTCCCTAGAAGCGTGCAATTAATTATTTTCTTCTCAAAGCAAGACAGTCTCCCCCATCATCTGGAGCCAGGCAACAGAAGCAGTTTTATCAAACCAAACTCAGCCACGAGCCACGCTAATGGGAACCAGGCCCTGGGCAGCGCTACCTACTGCATTCTGGAGCAGAACACCCTCTGCTCCTGTGCCAGCACCCACCAGCATCACCTTGGACCACAGCCTCCATCGCTGTAGCACCCAATGCTGGAGAACTGAGAGCTAGAGAAAGGCCGAAGGCTCCGCACCTAGATTTTGGGAGAGAAGAAAAAGAACTCCTTCCTCGCTCCCTTCTAAAGCCAGTTTTACGGTGTCTGCCCAGGTTGTTACAAAAGTGAAAAATCTCCTATTTGGAAGCCTTTTGCCCTTTAGTCTGGAAGAACCAGAACTGGCCACAGCAGGGTCCACAAAACTTGTGGAGAAAAAGGCCTTTCAGAGAGACATTTGGTCAACAAGGCCAAGTGAACCACTCCCAGCCGACGAAGCCCAAGTCAGAAGTAGGCACGATACAGGCCAAGCCTGTCTGCTCTGCCCTCACAATCATTTATTTAAACCTGATCTCCAGCCCTAAACAGCCTTAGAGGACTCCAGCAAAGTTCAAGGCCCTTATTCCCAGGCAGAGGGGACACACTTGCCCACCCCAGATGGGTTGCAGGCCATCACCTTCCCCCTGAGCAGAAGACAGGGGCTGGTGAGTCGCCAGCATTCGTCACCGCTCTGTAAAACAAGTCGTTGCCTCACAAAAGCACAGCCAAAGACAAGAGAAAGCAAAATAAAATGAGAAAAATAAATCAACAACTGGGATTTACAAGACAGAGAACAGATGCCCAAGGCAAGGAGCAGCTCATCTCTCCCCCTACCCTACGCCAGGGCCAACCACTCTGACTCGCCCATAGAGTCTTGGCTTTGAGGCTTGGCTTTTCTAACACGCAGTGGGGAGATGAGATCACCACACCAGACAGTGGCCAACCTCTTCCTTAATTTGTTTTTTCCCTTTAAAAGAAGGAGGAAGTATGAGCCTCAAATGCAGACAGATGAGAGCGAGAGGAGGGCTCCGGGGAAGGACAAGGCTCCCAACTCCTGTGACTCGGCCTGCAGGACTTGACGTGCTGCTGCCAGCTGAAGTAACTCCCCATCCAAGAGTCCCTTCTGACCCCAAACTCTGCCAGCCTCCCTGCTCTACCCTCAGGGCCCTCCTGAAACCTACAGGAGGCCTTGCCTTTGCCCCAAGATGTTAGCCTAGTGGAAGCAACATAAAAACCCCCACTTAAAAAGCAGAAAGCTAATGAGCTTTTGCCAATGTTTTCTTAATAGCAGCTTCAGCTGAAGCAAAAATTTAAGGAAGAAAAAGGGACTCAATTTCTTCCTGTCCCAGAGCTTCAGCAACCCCACATCCATTCGCCTCTCCATCCCTGTCCAGCCAACTCGTCCCGCTAATAGAAGACAGACCACAGGCTCTGTCCAAGCAGGGTCTGTGGTCACCAGCCTACAGTTTTAAACTCCTCTAGGCCCTGCAAGACGCACAGCTAAAATTTTAATCAAGTCTCTCTGAGAAGTACGTGGCTGGCAGCCAGACACTTGGCTAGACACCGTCCTGACACGGGTCAGCTTAGAACTTTCTGCTGAATTAGCAATAAATGTATTTTTTGAGGCATTTTACAGCTGAAGGGCTTCCTACGGCTGCCAGTGCCCCAGAAGCCATCCAAGCCATGAACACGTTGCGCACAGCTTGCTGAGAAGAAAGGCTATTTTTAATCCAAGCCTACATAGGGTGGAGTTCAGTGTCCAACCAGGCTAAAAAGCCACTATAATCCACAAGACCAACGTCTGGCAACCTTTGCTTACAGGCTGATGTCTGTTCTATTTAGGGGTTGGGAGGAGTTTAGAGGGGGGAAAAATACAAATTAAAAAACAAAGGAGGCTATGAAAAGTGAATAGAGGGAAGGGCCACACTTATCCTGTGGGTTTTTTTCTAAAGAAAAGGACTCTAAAAGAATGAAGATCAGAATACTTTATTTTCTGCTTCCTAGAGTGGTTTCTAAGGTATCATTTACCACCTGGACTGGGAAGGGAAGCACAAGCCCAGTATATCCATGCAACAGAGAAGAGGAGGAGGGCAGCGACACCCGAGGACAAAGCAGAGAAATGGAAACCAACCACAGATGTGCAACCAGGATCCCCAACGGGAAGGTTTCCTATCTGTCCGACACCAATACAGCTCCTGCTGGGACACCTTTCTCTTTCACACGGCTGCAAAAATGGCAAAGATGAGCTGGGTAGTATTCAGAGCAAAGCTAGAGCGACCCAAGGACTGGACAATATGGAAAATTCATCATCATGGTTTATGGCAAACAAGCTATCCTTAAGCAGCAGGGATGTGTGGTGTGCTCTCAGTATTTAAATGACCTCGAGATCACACAGACTTCCTACATAAACAAACCTGCAGGTTTTATTCATTACAGACACAGCCCAACAACTCATTAGGTTAAAGACATTCAATTCAACCCAACCCAACGCAGCCTTATTTCAGCCCGTTATCCTCACTTTCCTAACAGGACACAGAGGGGTTGTCTAAAGGACACAGTTTCTCTCAGCATCTTCAGATGCTCCTTTAGCATCCACCCATAAACTGGAAAGCATGTGCATACAAGAGGAATCAGCATTCAAGAGGAATCAGCATCTCTAGAGCCCTTTCTCTGCCTGAACCCAGCCAGATTTTTAACCCCACTACGGAAGGCTGCAATCATTTATACCACTGGCAGTGGTATAAAGCAAAGAGAGCAGAATGGAAAAGAGTATACTGAGCTAAGTGCCCTTCTTCTTCCCCACACTCTGCTTAATTGACTTGCTTAGCCACACTTGTGATTTAGGTCCCCTAGAAAATTGAATATTTAGTGGGAAAGAGATTACTTATGAGCAGTCAGATTCCCACGAACAGGAACAAAGCTGAGGACCAGCACTGATGTACCACAAGTACAACTATCATTTCAGTCAAGGGTCACCTGGGCAGGGAAAGAAGTCTATAACTAAGCAGCACAACAAACTTCAACCCAGATTTCAGGAGCATAACAGCAAAACTGCGTGCTGAACAGCGCTATTACACTAGGTCGTACATTCACATCTTGCATCTCTCCTTCTCCTCGACTCCATCCATGAGTGATAGCTTCCCACCTCCTATACACTCACTTCCCAACCCAAGCAAGTGAATGAGAGCAGCAAACTGTTTTCAGCTTTAAAAAGAATAAACCAAAAAAAAAGGCTTACTTCAATACATCAGAAATTAGGCCTCCTGCAGAGACAATACACCTTATCTTCTCTTGAAGATCACAGTGAGAGTCTGTCTTCAGGACGATGCAGCAGGGACTCTCAGGAGCATCTGTGAGCTGTCAGTCTCTTTGCAGGAACAAAAACCTACTGAAGAGGCAGGAGAAACAGCTGTGAGCATTTCAGAGGAGGAAATGAGACAAGGAGACTGCTTAGAAGCATATGGTCCATATGGATTGACGTGAGCAGTCGTCAGCAGACCTAACCAAAACTTCCCATTTCAGACAGTTGTCCTGCTTCCCACATCCTCCAACGTGTGCCAAACTGATAATCACATCTTCCCTATCAATTCAAAACCCACTTGGACGCAGTCCTGTGCCACGTGCTCTAGGTGACCCTGCATGTGCTGGGAGGTTGGACTAGATGACCTCTAGAGGTCCCTTCCATCCTTGAGCATTCTGTGATTCTATGAATTCCCAAATGCCTGTACCACACTGGGACAACAAGAACTTCACAGGAGGAGCGGACTTGCTCCGCAGGGAGCACCCAGAGCATCCCACAGCGCCCCAGATCACAGGCCCTTCTAGCCCAGAGGGACACGAGGAAGGAGACCCAGGGCAGCCCCCTCGCCAGGGACGCCCAAGGCAGCAGCCACCCTCGTGACTCACAGCTGCTGAAGGGCGGAGGTCTGATTACACTGAGATAGACTAACAGGAGTCAACCAGCAAAACAGGCAAAGTAGAAAGAGGAGCTCTGGATAAGCCCCTTCCCGCTGATAGCCACTCTCCTGGTGACATGGAGGCTTCATTTTTCATCATTATGTCAGCTACAAACCCAACGACAAAGCTATTTTGGGTAGGCCAAGAGTTAAACAGCAAAACACAGGCCTGAAGCGCTAATTGCTAGGCAAGCACACGCAATATAACTCTGCTATGACACCCAAGCGGGCCAGACAGGATGGACTTGTCATTCATCTCATTTAAACTATGTTACCAAAATGCCACCTGATTGCAGAGTTCCAGGATAGCGTCTGACTCCACAGAGACCAACCAAAGTGGCCGTGCATGGTACTGGGCACCAACCACCAGCATCCAAAGGGACCAAAGAGGTCCACGCCCCTCTAATGGGAATAGACCCATCAGAAGATGGAGGCAAAGCAGGTGGCCCTTCATTCATAATATCCACTGTTAATGGCAGTGATATTATCAGTGCCTGCTACAGGAAAGGGCTGAGACATCAACCCCACAACCAATAATTCCTCTGGATTGAGCAGCAGAGTTATAACAGAGGAAAAATCAGCATGTCCTTCCCTCCTGTCCTGCTCTCCCAGCCTTTGGGGTGGAGACTCCTGCCTCCTTGCTCCATTGGTTCATCGGGTTTTCTTGTTCAGCCACTGCGAGAGGGCAGTTTGCTCTTTACACAGCTGAAGGATCACACCGAGGACACTACACCTTGTTACAAGGAGACTTGCTCAACACCAGGAGAGCTCCTGACTGCACAACGTGCCACACCTGGGATCGCCAACCAGCAGAGGCTCAGGAGTCCCATCCTTCAGCTGGAGCCAAACCACCTCTCGGAGCGTCCCCCCAACAGGTGGACATCAATCCCACCTCCACAGGCATGGACCTCCTGACGAGCCTGTTGGTGTGACACGCTAGAGGAGGCTAAGAATAGAGCACCACATGCCACCAAGGCAGCTGAGGTGGCAGGTGGGGACCACCAAGAGGGGCTTTGCTGGCAGCTGGGATCCCCTAACAAATGGGGCAATGTGGCAATACCACAAAGCCAGTTGCTGCTCAACCGGAGGAAAATTAAACCTACCCAAAATGAGCTTTTTGGGCAAGTTCACATGGGATAACAGGAGCATGCACATTGGTGCAGGGGCGAGCTGATGTAAGCAGGACCATCTCTTTGGAATTATCCAAGTCTCCACCACAGGCAAAACCTTATGTAAAGGCAGGAAGAACATCCAGGACAAGAAACTCCAGTGAGCACTGACAGAACAAGCCTGACCATCACCTACAACTTCAGCATTATGCACAAACTCTGGCAGGATTCAACTCTCACCTTTCTGGAGCAGAAAATTTGTGTTTTGCTCTTACAGGCCAAGGAAAAAGAAACTAAGACAGCAGCTGTGCTAAATGCTGGCGTTTCTTTACAAGCACCATCTATTCACCATGCACACCCTATGCATGCCATGCAGCTGAGCCCTCCTGGTGCAGACACACACCTGGCAGGAACAGAGCACACACAAGCATGGCACAAATGCATTCCTTGTCAAGGCCCATGAAAGGAGCCACCACTGAGTGAATTGCATGTAGGAATTCAAGTCTTCTGTGCACAGGCCACCTTTGTGCCATCAAAGGTCTCTCCCACCTTCAGCTTGGGGAACCCCCTCAACTAGGCCCCAAGCTACATGACATGAGCACCATCCATGCATCCCCTTGCAGCAGGACATGGGATCCTCTGAAGGGCACCCGCATCTCCCCTTGGTTTAAGACACCCTCTGCTAACCCGCTGCCATCCAATACAGTCAACAACAGCCGCGTGTGCCGATGCATCCCGCAACCCGAGCCTGCGGAGCAGAGGCTGTAACAGAGGCACATTCATGGGGAACGGTCACATGTCGGACAGCGATGACCACAGCGCAATTAGTAACCGTCAGCTGAGCTGCTCCTGCTCAAGCCACCTCCAGGACGGACAGGCAGCATCGCCCGTCACCCAAGCACAACAGGCGGCTGTCGGAGCCGGGCACTCGGGTGTCCGGCAATATCAGGTACCTCGGGGCTGCAGGGTGCTGCAAAAGCAAGTAAAGCTCACGTTGGATGGAACGATGATCGTGGGGTGGAGAGTCCCTCAAGGCACCGCTGAGGATGCTCACACACAGATTTCCCCCCTGAGCGAGTCACAACAAATGCAAACACAGTTGCTTCTGCAATAATCCTACTCCCAAAGTGTCAACAGCAACATATGTGCAAAGATGACAACAACAGATGCCGATCTGAGCACTTGGGGAGCCAGGGAAGGCAGAGAGAGCAAGGGGATACTGTGCCATTCATTAAAGTAGCTTAACAAAAACTGATTTAATACATCCTTGCATCACCCTCATTAAAAAAAGTTGATCTTATTTATGCAGTCAGCTCAAAATAAACAGATATTCAGGATATTCTGCTCTGCATATGTATTAAGATTGTTGGATGAACTTATTTCCAGTTCTGCATTTAACTCTACCTTGCACACAGATATAGTAGGAGCAGTTTCTGATTTATGATTGTTTTTTGCCATGTGGTTATCAGCTTTCTGTGCTCCACGAGCTCAGTATCCACAGAGCATGCCCCCTCACACACGACAGTGCTTAGCACACAAAGGTCAGAAATTTGTTCAGATATTACAGCCTCACTCTGAGGTCGTTTCTAATATTGGTTGGAATGGAGAAGTTAAAAATAGTTAAAAATTAATACCTGTTATTGCACCATTCTGGTTGATAACCTGTCACGCGTTCAGCAGGCGGCCCCAAACCCGGCACTGCCTTTGCCAAACTGGTGTCCAGCACCCGCGCAGGTAAAAGCAAAACAGCAACATTTGGAGCCTGAATATAGTTAATCTGAGCATGTTTCCTCTGCTGTTTATTGCTGCTCTGTGCTGCACAGAGATAAAACCAAGCGGCGGCCAAACAAAACAAAGTTCACAGCGCCTCGGCCTCCCTGCAAGCCGCAGAGCCGCGACGTTGCGCGAGCAATGGGAGCGTGCTGCGCTCTCCATGCGGCTTCCCAGCTCCGTGTCCCGGCGGTGGGACAACCCACGGGCCAACCCCGCAACTTGCCGGCCAAAAGCGCTTAAACGCGCGGCGCGAAGCCGCCGGCGCCGCAGGGCCCGGAGCCGCGTGCCGCAGGGCGCTGCGTGCGATGCAGCCGGGCTGCAAAAACACAACCGGGCCAGCGCCGCTTCCTTCAGCGCGGGCCGTTTGCTCACAACACCCTTCTCTTCCCTCTGAGAACAGTCCTACATCACTCAGCACTTTGGAAAGGAAGCAGAGATGCACAAGGTAGCAAACTGTTCCGATTTTGAAGAAACACTAAAACACAGAGCTAACAAGGTGTCTTGGCTTCTACATGGCCTCTTCTATGTTTTTCCCCACTTATTCAGTTAACCCTGGGGAAAAGAGGTTGCTTAGATCACAGATAGGGAACACCTGGGCAGCTTCACCATATAAATCATTACCAGCTGAAATCCAAGACGCCCTCAAGTGCAAAACGAGGATGTCCTAAGTGAGCAACCAAGCACATTTCTACTAATTAGATAACTACCAGCAGCTCTGATGAAGCAATGGACTAAATAGTTTAAAAAAGTAAAAATCATAGGCATTTGCTCCTCTCTAACTCACATCCAATCACATATAGAGAAAAGTATTTCTCTTCTGCTAAAGGAGTAGCTACACACATAAGCAAAAAAAAATACAACTTGGACTTGGGGCACAAAGCAAACACAGGGAAAGGTCCTTAGGAGATGCCAGCAGCGACCCCGCCGTTCCCTGGCTGCAATTCCTCCACAGAGCATCTTAATCCCGGCACAAGCGGCGGAGGCAGCCAGGAGCCCCAGGGGAAGGAACATTAGCCTCGAGCTCCGCATCCATCAGCCAGATCCCTAATGACCACTTCAGTCCCCCCCAGCCCTCCCCGCTGCTAAACTAATCTAGGCAAAACTAGTAACTAGGTTTCTGCAGTTTAATCCGGGTAGATATTTGTCTGTTTTATAGGTGGGGAAACTTTGGGAGCTTAGCGCCGATAAGAGAACAAAGAGCCTGGGTAAATTTAGCTCTTCCTATCTAGCACCAAATAACCAAATTCAATAATCGCGTTAGGATCTTTTCACCGAGACAAAGAGGGAGCAATTCATCTTTCCTGGGGAGCGCATTCCTCCCGAGGAGCTCAGCCACCGCGAGGCAACATCCTCAAATTGTTAAGCGCTTGGCAAGATCTCCAGGCTGCGATAAGAGCGGCGTTCCGAGACTTCTCTTAGCAAGTTATTCTCTAAGAGGTTTTTTTTTTTTTTAAAGAAAAAAAGTCGCTCACATTTGCACCAGCAGATCCGACATCCAAGCTCTGCACGCGGACACCCGGCACCCCCGCGGCCACTGCAGGATCCTGCCCTCAGGGGAGGCTGCGTGTGCCCATCAGCCCTTAAGAAATGCTGCCTGGACAGACAGACAGGCTCCCCCCAGCTCCCCTTTGAGCAAGATTTCTTTGCAACACAGATTGGGTTTCTCCACATCGTTATGCGCAGCACTAACATATGTTGATCTCTGGAACTATTCCCCCTTTATATCCAGCTTCCAGCTGTTACCTTTAAAGCTACCCTGGATGAGGCTGCGGGCATTGCTGAGTTTTTCTTCTCCGGTTACGGCACTGCCAGAAGCCACAAGTGTTACTGGTTGAACAATGGCTCCGAGCGCTCGTTCAAGAGCGGTTTAGCCAAGATGTCTGTTATCTTTTATAGCCTCTTCCCGGGCTGCCCCGGACCAGGAAGGCGCTCGGGGCCGCGCACGCACATTCCACCGGGCTTGTGTAAGGGGCGGCTGCGCTCGCCGCAGCCGCTCTGCTGCAAAAGCCGGGCCGAGGGATGCTCAAACTGAGGGCGCTCACCTAAAAGTTGGCACAGAGCGACCAAACGCATCCTCCGGTGGGGAGGCACCGATGGGAGCTGGAGGTCGAACCCCCTTGCGCTGCTTCCCCGCAGGTAGAAACCCGAACCTGGCAGCAGGGCCCCGCAATACGAGGGACTCGTTGCCGTTGCGAGCGCCAAAACTCGGGGCTATCGCTTAAAAACACGGGGGCAGCGAAGCCAGGAGCGCCGCGCCCCGCGGCCACCAAGCGCCCATTGTTCGGGGCATCGCGGCGGCGGCCGAGCCCCTTCGACCCCGAGCCCCCCCCCCCAGCCTTGCACCCGCTTCGACGCCGCGAGCGGCCACGCTGTTTTTATTATTATTACCTTCCCCATAACAAAAAGAGAGAAATAACGCAAAAGTTAAAGTTGCGCGCGGGCTCCGCGCCCCTTCGGGCGCTTCTGGGCGGCGCGGGAAGCGGCGGCTCCCTCCCCCCTCCCTCCCTAGCCCGGGGCTGCACGAGCCGCAGCCGGGCGCCCGCTCCGCTCCGCGGCCGAGCCCCGACGGGGCGGCCCCGCCGGCGGCACCGGCGGCAGCAGCCGGGACGCTGAGGCCGGAGCCGCTCGCCCCGCGCCCGGAGCCGCTCGCCACCCGCTCGCCACACTCACCCGCCGCGCTCCGCGCCGCGCTCCGTGCCCCGCTGCCCGCGCTCCGCCCGGCCCCGCCGCCCCGGCCCGATTGGGCGGCGCGGCCGCGCATCACGGTGCCTCGGCGCGGTCATTAGGCACCAGGGTAGTCACTCAGGGCGGGGAGAAGTCGCGGGCCGCCCTCCTCCTGCCGCCTGCTCCGCCCGGCTCCGCCCGGCCCGGCCCGCGCCCCTCTCCGCCGCCTCGGGGCTGCCGCCGGGCTGGGCGCAGCCCTCCCGGCCCCACATCCCAACCCGCCGTCCTGCGGGTACCCCTGTCCCTGCACCCAACCCTGCTGCCTGGAGCATCCCTGCTGTGACGGGACCCCTGTCCCCTCTCCTGCGTGTGTCCCTACTGTGCGGGGACCCCTGTCCCCTCTCCCGCGTGTGTCCCTGCTGTGCGGGGACCCCTGTCCCCTCTCCCGCGTGTGTCCCAGCTGTGATGGGACCCCTGTCCCCTCTCCTGCGTGTGTCCCTACTGTGCGGGGACGCCTGTCCCCTCTCCTGCGTGCATCCCTCCCACCCTGCAAGGATCCCTCGTTTTTCCCCACCATGCATTCCCTATCCCTAGGGGACAGGGTCCCCAAGAGGGGCTGGCTCCCTCGGGGACATGCTGGATGCACCCCCTCCTCTGTGCCCTGCAGCAGGGACATTGCCACTGCCCCTCTCCTGCCCCCGCTGCCCACTTTGGGACCGGTGGCCTCGTAGCTGTCCTCATTTCTACGCTTGGTGCACAGGGAAGCGCTCGGGAAGCCACGGGCCTCAGGGATGCTTCTGCACAGAAGCTCTGGAGACCAGAAATCCAACAGGGAGGCCTTAGACTCCAAGAGAAAAAAAGCGAAAAACACCCTGGAGAAGTAGGAAGAAGGCAGGACGGGAATGGGGTTTCCCACCGCGAGGCCAGACCATGTACCTGCCGCCACCGCAAGCCACCGGTGCCACATGGAACCGCTCCGGCCCCTGCTTTCCTCTTGCAAAGCTCACGAGACGGGGTGCAGGCCACAGCTCTTGTGCGTGCCGTGCTCAGATTTAAAACAGGATCATTAATGCAAGGTGCTGGGGCTTTTATAGAGTAATAGCACATGCCCCATTTTTGGTGTGTTTAACTATTTTCCATTACCTGGAAATTAAAACTGTAAAAAAAAGGCGACAGTTACCTAACAAACTATAAATAGATACAACGCACACCAGACTTAGAACACTCACTTTTTTCTATTTAAAAATGAAATAAATGAAGGGCATATTTAGCTAGAACTGCCCAGCAAAATCGATTGCAGAGCTTCTGCCACCCTCCTGCTTGCAAATACCAGCGTTTCTGAGCCCGCTGCGCTCGCTCACACATCCTGCACCTTCGAACACGTTGCATGCAGCAAGAGCCATCGCTCTGCATTCAGGGACCCTTCGTTGTCACCACATCAGGAAAAATCCTTTCGCAGTCAATTTTCCCAAGCTGCAATATGAAAAGGCCTCCCGGTGCAGGCCGGCACGAGGGATGCGACGCAGTCGCAGCGGGAGCTTCCTCGTCTCACTAGCAGGAACAGGATTCCTGATGGGAATTAGACCCTCTTCTCTCATCCTTTTATTTCCGATATGCAGCTGAGTTTTCTCATTAGGTGTCAGAAGCTCTTTCATATTCATCAGTTTATTAGAGTAGCTCTGTGGAGACAGGGGTAATAATTTTATGCTGATTGAAAGGATTAGTGCAATTTGACACTCGATAATGGTATTTTTGTGTCCCTGTTAGGCAAAAGATTTGCTTTATAAACACCAAAAAATCGCATATATTGTTGGGACTGGTTATGAATTTCAGCCAAAAAATGTATTTTAGATTCTTTCTGGTCAGATCTTGCTGGCATGCAGACATAAAGGAGCTAGAGACATGAAATCATCGTCGTAGATCTTGACTATTCAGAAAATGCAGATTACACGTTTCCGTGCCCCGCTTTTGTCCCAGCCGCTCATCTCACACAGGCAACTCTTTGTTCTCCAAATGAGGGAGCAAAGTATTAAACATATTGAACATTTACTAGTTGCTTCTCTATTAGGATTTTTCCTTGCATCTTCATGCACAAAGAAAGTTAAGATACAGTATCCATTAATTCAACTATAACCACCGTTTAGTAGCCTAATGTAGTCATTATGCTCCATATAAAATTTTTATCACAATTACTATATGCTGAGTGTGATGCCAGAATGTGTCAAGAAGAGATTCATTTATATGTAACTAACAAGTGTCTTCTTTCCAAAAATAGGAGAAAAAAGGCGTATTCTTAGGTGATTATTTCTGGTTAAAAGCACTCATTAACACAGCTCCTCGCTTCCCATCCGCTCCAAACACAAACACGAGTCGCGGTGGTTGCGGCTTTGTGAAACGCTGGGTGAAGGTTTCCCGGAGCACCGAGGATGTGCAGCCCCGTTCCCCATCCCGGTACCAACACGGATGATGCAGACGGATGAGGAGAGGTGGATTTTTGGCACGGCTCGCTGAGGGAAACCAACACCCTTAAAGAAAGTCCCAGGGGAATCATGGAGCAGAGACGGAAGCACAGGGTGGATCTGCGATATCTGTGTTGGCCACTGTCCTAAATAATGTCGGGGCTTTTTAAAAGGTCCTTTCAGGACTGCTGTGTAGAAAAAGCCTGGGGACATTATTTGTACATGGGATGTTCCTTGTAATTCACACATGACCTGAGGGCTTGGGGCCTGGTTGACACTGGGTACTTCTATACCACGAGGGAGCTTTGTTGCATACGACTTGTAAATGAAGTCAAATCAAGTTTAAATAAAGCAATATTTCTGAGGAATACACGCACTTATAAACCATTGACTCCATAAACCACTAGCTTATAGGAATTTAGGAGTGGGAAATAGGATGTATATTTTTGAAGATGAGCTTAAATTACATTAATTTCCTCCTGCAGCAGAGTATTATGAATTTAACTGGTATCAGAAACCACCTGGCTGTAGAGCAGCAATAGGAGGATTTTCTCCTGGGTTATTTTTCCTGGGCGTTTGCTAAGTCTCTGAATTCCCATTAATACAGTTTATTGGCATGCTCCCTGCCAGCCCGTTGCCTCCCACGCAGCTTTGCCGTCGACTTCGGTGGGAGCTGGACCAGTCCCTTAACAGGCTTGGCCAGTGCCGGATTAATATTAGTGCCCCTCTGTGCCTGCAGAAGGGAGCTCCATGGATTCTCATCACATCTGTCTAAACATAAGCCCTTAGCCGGCAGCTTAGCGATACGTCTCCCGTGCCACTCTTGTCACATTTAGAAGTTCTCCCCGCTCTGCTCTCGCCTGGTTTATGCAATCATATGTGTTTGTGTGCTCAGCAGGTCATTATGGTCATGGCCCAGGGCCTCGTGCTGTCCCTGCTCTTCATGGTGTGACACGGTGGCTTTGGGGACAAGGGGAGGTTTTAGGGGTTACCCCTGCCGCTGTGACAAGCCAGAGTCCCTCATGCTGCGGCTCGGGACAGCCCATAACTGCTGCCTTCATGGGCAGGACTCGCCAGGGACTCGTGACCTTCGGAGTGTGCAGGAGAGCGGCTGCCCTGAACCTTTATTTGCAGTTCCTATCAACACGGGAACTTCCCTCCTTTATGGCCGTGCACCAGAAGACTGTGACAGGGCCGCCAGGAGCTGCCTGTGCCTCTTCTCTTTACTTAATTTATGAGTCCACCACAGTGTCAACAGCTACTGAACATGCACTCACTTTCCCTTTGCTAAGACACAAACGGCTGTCTCCAAGGTGTATGTTCCTGAAATCCCATTTCCAGAGAGCACCTGGTGCTGATATATATAGGCATCTAGGCATGTCTCTAAGTGCTAAAGTCACCACTAAAAGAGCTTGTCCCCAAATCCTAGCGACCTCCAGGTTGCTCTCAGTGCATCCCTAGTATTTCCCCACCCGTTCCCCTGGCCCCATGGAACGTTGCACAACCCACATTCCCACCCCGGGCTCCCAAATCCCCGCGGAGCCGAGCGGAGGCGGAGCAGGGCTCTCCGCATTCCCACGAGCCTTGGTTGGGAGCCGGCATGGATAGGTGCCAGCGCTAATAAATAGGAAACTGGTAGTGACTGTGGAAAGCAGGAAAATTGCAGAACGAGATAAGCCTCGCCGCATTCCCGTACGCTGATTTTCGGATAAGGGTATTTGTCAAAGGGAAGAAAATAGTTATCCTTAAAAGCCTATCTCTATATCCAGCTGTGTAGGACCCAGGGCTGAGCAAAGAAGTTGCCCTGCACTTTCAGAGCCCATTGGATTGGAGCTGCTCCCCCAGCATCCAGCATTTACCTATCAGTGCTTTGCATGGCCAAGTACTCTCACAATGCTCCCAGCAGATAAAGAGAGAATCAGCTGAGAGTAATTTGACTTTGGGGGTAATTTATGTGCTGGGCAGGGTAGAGAGCAGAGGAACAGCCTGTGACAGATGGGTAAAAAACATGAGGAACTGTTGAAGCCTGGTCTAGCAAAATCAGGTTCTTCAGGTGCTGAGAGGCATGGGGCAGACTAGCTGTCCTGCAAGGCCTTTCCAGCGCTCTATCCTGTGATCCTTGCTCCTGTTTCTTTGCAGGAGAGCCACATTGGTGCCTGTCACACCAGGATTTTTCTCCCTTTCTCATGCAGAGCACCAGGACCGAGCAGCAGCAAAACTTCCTCCATCCTCAGTCTGCTCCCTGCACTCAGCCCTCGCTATTCTATTTTCTGCTCCTCCAGACGTGCTAAAACGGGTTTTTCTCTCAGTGCCTGACTCTCGGCAAGGTTATTAGGTAGAGAGGTCATTGCAGTATGTGACTGTCACCTGCCAAAATAATTTGCATCAGACAGGGGGTTGGTAACCCTCTAAATGCCTCATTAGAAAAGGCAACTAATCAGAAGCAGAATTCCTGCAAGCTTTGTTTTAAAAACAAGGAATATTTTCTTCCTAAAGGATAAGCAAACTCCAGTTCTACATTGCAAAATGAGGCAGGAGCCCAGCTCATTTCCCCACTGGTTTACACTCTGGAATCTGTACTATATGTATTTCCAGCAGTGTATAAACTCTTTTTCCATATGGCACATCCTAAGCCAGTAATGTGTAGCTAATGGGAAGCTCTGCTTGATGTTTCCTAGATGGGAGGAGATGAGGACACGCCAACGGCTGTACTGTGGTGACAACCATCCCAGAAAATGCAAAACCTTCCTATAAAAGCAGGTCTGAGAGCAAGCCTGGTCCTGCAGATGATGCTTCGACATGTCCCAGCCATGGGGCACTGTATGGAAGGAGCTCACATCGGGGTCCCTTGTCCCAGGAAAAGCTCTCTGCCCGGAGCAGGACTGTGCCTTGTCCCTAATGAGGAATGAAGATGCTGCATAAGGATAAAAACTCATTTAGACAAGGAGCACTTTATGAATTCATAACCAATATGTGCTGCTCATGGATATTTTTGGCACCGGAGAGCCAGCCAGGGTTGGATAATTTGGGTGATCAGACACGTCGTCTTCTGGGCTCGCACAGCTCCCATCGCGGCACCCACCGGACTCTGGCCTGGCCTCCCGCATTCCAGCCTGCCGAGTCTGCAGGTCCTGACCAACAGGCTCTATTAAAAAATACCGTTTACTGGAAGAGGACAGTAAACAGCTCATAAAAAGTGTTTCTCAGCAGCAGCTAGGGAAAGGAATTCCTCCCAGAAGCCCGTTGAGCTCTTTGCACGAGCAGGAGGCAAGGGCATTGCTAGATGCAATGGGGCTCAAAACCAGCAGGAAGCAATATTCCTGCTGGGAAAAAAAAATAAAGCTTCTCTGGTGGGCTGAGCACAGCAGAATTAGGGCACAGGCTGTGTTGTCCTCGGGGTTTACCTTCTGGCCAGGGGGCTCACGGCTGTGTCCGCCTCTTCTTCCCTTTTTCCCATCAGATGCTCATCATGGAAGGCACCCAGGACATCTCAGCATGGTGAGTCTGGTCCTGCAGCAGCCCCAAGGGACAAGTCCCCCACTGTCCTCCCCATGGGACCTGGTGTGTGTGAGGCCAGCAGAGCTGTTGGCACAAGGTGGCCGAGCTTTCCCTTGGCTGCATCGCTGGCCTTGACCAGGGAGCTGCTGATGGGGCAGTTTTGTTATTTGTGCTATCTCTGGGCTGGCAGCATGGTTATCTGCACTGGTATCTACCAGCTCTGCCATAAAGATACCCGTGTATATAGACTTGTCACTTGTCACCCTCTGATGACAATTCCAATGTTGGCATTGGCAGGAGCTCCTTATGTCCCCGTAGTCAGGTGGAGGGTAGAGGGATGAGAGGAGGAAGAGAAAGCTGAGAAGAAGGTGTTAAATCCTTATCCCTGGAGGATTTGCTCAAGGAGAACAAGAGCACATGGTGGAGAAACACAGAAGGTGCTGGTGGCACTGAGGGGACGAGTGTCCCAGCTGCCCAAGATCAGGCAGGGGAATGGGAGAGCTTCTCAGCTCCATGGGCAGAGTACAAAAACAAAAACAAATTCAAAAGAGCAGGTCTGGGCAAGTTGGGGAGGGGAAAAAATATGTAATCTTGAGCAATCAAAAGCACTCAGTTCAACCTGAAATGTAATTGCTGGGTTTCCTCACCCTATATTTAACTCACCTTACATTTAAGGTCATTTTTGATGGAAAATTGTGTTTAAATTTTTCCGTTGGAAAGTGAAATAGTTACAGGAGTCATGAGGTGAAAAAAAGGGGAAAATAGTAGACGTTGAGACAACCATGTTCTTCAGTCATCCCTCCTTTCCCAGTAGGTCTGCTGACATGGACATGCTCTGCACCGGTGCAGGTGGGTCCTCCGCAGCGTGGTCAGCGCTGTCCTGGTTGCAGGGCAAGGGAAGCCGGGGCTCTTTCCCTGGCAGCCACCAAAGCTCTGGAATTCCCAGCCTTGGAGATGCTCCAAGGCCTCTGGAGATGCTCATGGTGCTCAAGGTGTCCTGCTTGAGCAGTGGGGTTGGAGGACATGGTCTTCCCACCTCATGCTGGATCCCACACCCAGCAGAAAAGCCGTGTAATTCCCAGGCCATCGACACTGAAGGCATCACATGAGTCGTGATACTTGTTTTTTTTTCTCATTTTTTTTCCATTCCTTCTTTTGTTTTGTTCCATTCACACCATATTGGCTGTCACCTTTTAAATACCAAGCACCATGTTACCCAGCCCAGCCAGGAAAACCAACCCCATGGGACCAAGAAGTGACAGCCTGGTCCCTCTCCAAGCCTTTTGGGCTCCGTCGCAGCGGTGTCTTCCTGGAGCAGGACCAGGCAGCAGCCCCTTTCAGCTGCCTCCGTGATTCCTTCGCCATGATTCACCTTCCACAAATATCCTAATAAACAACCCTGCTGGCAGGAAGATCCTGGTGAGAGGCGAAAAGCTGCCAGAAGTCACTGAACTCTCGTTTCAAGCAGCGAAAACCTCTCCTGAGCATCCGATCATCACGGATGGCCCGGCCTCCCTAGGGAAAGCCAAGCGAGGCTGGGCCCCAGCGGGAAGAAAACACTCTGGAGCAGACACGGAGACGGAAAAAGATGCTTGGAGCCAAGCTGGGAACAGAAACAAGCCCCCGTTAGAGAAATTCCCCTCTCTCGAGGGCAGACAGCGGCGTCCAGCCTCGGCACCCGCCTCTCCCAAGCCCAGTCCCACCGCAAATATTCGCGCCGCTCATTTGGCACCTCTCCAATGCATATTTTTTCCCCTCTGCTCTCTTTATGAGGCCTTGCTCAGAGAGGCATCAGTAAATGCTACTCCAAAATTCCCTTTATGTTTGCTGATCCTGAAATTTGAAGGAACTATCAGGACTCTCTCACTATCGTGGTGATTTCTCAGTCATCAGTGGTTTCTGCAGTGTCTTTTATGCCTTGCTGGTTATACATTCATAAGAAGGCAAATGATTTCCTCAGCTATAGTCTAACGTATCAGAGAATTCAGGAGCTTCATGGATATCCACTGTTGTTTTAATTCGTGATGCATTAAAAAATCCCTAGAACTTCTGTGCTCACCGCACAGCAGGGGGAAGGAAAGCTGAGAAGCCTCCCTCCCAAATCTGCAGCTGCTTTTTCCTCTTAAAAGAAGAATCCACGGAGTATTTCTGTGCTTGGGCTATTTGCATATTTGCAATAAAACTTTGCAAAGTTGCCCTGTAATAGATATTCCAGGAAAAGCAGAGAAATGAGAGGCCAAGGTATTCTTAAATGTACCCAACTGCCTAAATCCTTTCACTAAGGCTAAGCTCAAAATTAAAGCTCTCCCTTTATGTTTTCTCCAGACCGTTTGTGTTCTTAGGCTGCAGAAACAGCCTCCCCTCCCTTTTCAATAGTTTATGAGATGTCAATCGATGCTCCCTGCTCTCTGTGTTTAGAAACCAGCCGGAGCAGCAGGATATACGTACCGGGCCCGGGAAGGCTGTTTGTGTTTCGTCCGCAGTTATTGACCCCAGCTGCGCTCGGGGGGTTTCCTACAATTCCTGGTGTTGTGCAAAGAGCAGAAGGCACCAAAATGCTGCATTTCAGAAGGCTGCTGAATAGCGATGCTTGAAGTCACGCCGGCGTGGAAAAGCTTCTCCAATTGGCATCTCTAAAGCTTTTCCTGGAGCTGCATGGATATTTGGGGGGCATTGGAAGGGAGATGGCTCACTAGGGACCTTTGGCTCCAGGAGCACGAGCACAGAAGAAGGCACGGGGTGATAACTTTCCTCCTGGAGATACCTGTCCCTAGGACTGAGCTGGGGAGACCAGACTTTGTGGGGCCAGAGTGAGCAGAAAAACCCAGCCTGGCTCCAGCTGACGAGTGGCCCAAGGAGATAACGGGGAGAACAACGGCTGGGAGAGCAATGGGCAAAGGGACAGCAGCAGATAACGGGGAAGAACTGCTGGGCACCAGCCCTGCTCAGACCGGAGACGAGTCCGCATGGGAACACGCAGCTCGGAGCACACGCGTTGCCTGCTCCAGCAATGAGGAAATGGGGCTCTGCTGGCCCCAACGTAGGCAAAATGGTCCCAGGGTACAACCACCTCCCTGCAACATCATTAACTCTCACGGAGGGGGAATAAAGGAGTTCTTTACCCAGAATTACCAATATGTGTAAAATGGGAGCCAAGAGCAGGAAGAGATGACAAAAATATGACAGCCATCATCGTGGATGCACTCAGAAATCATCCGTTATTTACAGTCTTGGGTCCCCTCTTGAGATGTGCAGCTCCTTGTCGAAACCTTGCAGGAGCTATGTATTTTCATAAATATGCTTTGGCTCTTGTTGATCTTATTAGAGTGGCCAGGATTTTTCGCAAATTGGAAATTAAATTGTAGAGAAAGCTCAAAGAGCTGGCCTGCTTTCCTCTGCGTCTCTGGACTGGCTCTAACACAATCTGTTCTGTTTGGCCAGGCAAAGTCAAAAGGTTTTGATGAAAATCCAGAATTTCCCTAATCCCTGGCATTTAGGGGCTTGAAAGTTCCCCTGGCTTTCAAAGGAGCTCTGTTCCTTTTCCCCATCCTGCTTCTCCTCCAGGTTAGCTGCAAGGCTCTTTTCCTGTGTCTCTTGGCTTGATTTGTGGAGCATCCCCTGTGCAGAGAGAGGCTGATGTTGTGGAAGGACCAACTCGAGCCCGGGAAGGGACAAAGGGGAATGTGCTGTTATTGCTGGAGCTGCCCATCCTGAGGCTCCACTTTGTTTCACGTCTGCTTTAAATGCCCGGCTGTTGCTTTGCTCAGGGATCGCTGCTTCCCGCAGCCTGGTGCTTTTTCCCCGGTGTTTGGTGGTGCAGCCGTGTTGCACGGTGCAGAGGTGCTGTGCAGGGTGCAGATGCTGCAGCCAGCATGATCCTGGGGCTCGTGAACCCATGGCCACCCCTGCAAAACGCATCCGCATCCTCCTCAAATCGGTCCCAATGCAGAGCTGGGGAAGGCAGAGAAAGAGCCGTGGCACCCTCTAAGTGATCTGGGCTCTGAGTGCAGCACTCAGCGCTGCCTCCTTCCTGGTGCTGCTTCCAGAGGGAATTGGAGGAAGCTGCGGAGCTTCCTTGGCCACCTAATGACCGCTGAAGGCTCTTTGCTTCAGTGCCACCCTCACCGGTCCCTTAACTTTAATAGTGATGGAGGAAGCAGAGGCCAACCGAGGAGCGTGTCAGGTGCATAAATCCAGCTGGAAACCTCGCTCTGCCAGGTCACCTTGGTCCCCGTGCGCCTGTCCGGACACTGGCAGTGCACAACGGCAGCAGGGAAGAGGGATGGAAGAAGAGCTGCCCTTTGGAGCGCTGCTGCACTTCCCGCTTCCTCCCTGCACTCTGGGGAATGCGATTTCTGTCTGCTTCCCTGCACCAACTTGCATGTAACCAGCCTGAGCCCTGCTCTGCAGCACCTGGATGCACCAGCGTGGTGAAAACAAACGGGGAGGAATTTCAACTCTTTTCCTAGCAACCCCTCCATCTTATCATAGGGTTTCCCCAGTCGGTCTCGAACATTCGAGCAAGGATGTTAATATCCCTTGCGCTCACAGAGCAGATAAGATGATCAAGGCTCCGATAGGGAGCTGAGCACACGGCCACAGAGCACAGAGGGCTGTCCCACTTCACACTCCCATTGCACAGGGGTGCCTGTCAAATCCTCCTCCTCCAAGCACGGGCTCCAAACTGCAATACCAGTAGCAGCATTCCTTTAAATACAGCATCCCAACACTCATAGCATGGTGCTGGCCTGCTCATATGACCCCAGTAGAAACAGGCAATGAAAAACCTCGATGCCTTCGTGCAAGGCTCAGCACCTTCCCTTGATGTTAATGCAGGAGAGAAGCAGCAAAGCACCCGCTTCTTGCTCTCACTTGCAAGTTGGCTTGACAACGCGGTGCAGCCACTAGGACAGCTCATTTCCCGTCCCCTTTTATTAGCAAGTGCACTTTGGTGAGCTGAATTATTCATCTGAACCATTTGCCGGGCCACGTAAGGCCAGTTTCCCTCTGCCCGAGCCCCACGCAGAAGAACGTTTCTAACTGATGGACTTGCTGCTGGTAACTGCTCAGTGGGAAGCCAGCACGTATTAGAGACAGCAAGATGCTCAGCCTGGTCCTTCCCCAGGTTACCTGCAAGAGCAGAGCCAGGGCCAGAGGTCTCACCCCCTACATATATATATTCACACATAGATATGATCGTATATATGTAGATATATATATATATATCTACACACACCAAGAGACATTTAATAAGTCATCCCTTCTGTCTTGCTCATGCCCTAGTTTGTCAGAACTGCAGCCGCTGCAAACATCAGTGCTCACAAAAACCCCCCTCGCATAAAGGTTTGCACAAATCGAACGAGACAGGGTGACGTCCTCAGCTGAGCATAACACATCAAGCGAACGCTTTGCAGTGCTAGGACAGCCCAATTGCTCCTACAGGAGACGGAAGCGATATGAAACTCCCCCAAACTCCCACATTCCTCCAAAATGCACAGCTGAGATTTGCAGCAGCCCAAATTCATTATTGAATTAACTGGATTTCCTCCAGGCATCACACCTTTCCGGCAGCTCTCCCCTTTGCTGTGACACTTTTCAAGATGAGATTCAGTGCTGGCTGAGCAAAATATCTCCATGTCATCAGGCCTGGAGGCTCTCCGCACTCAAAAAGTGCGAGAAAGGCCGAGAATTGAGCAAAACTCAGCTCAAGGCAACCGAACATCACTGGTTTACCCCAGGGAAACCCTTCCAGGAGATACCACAGCATCAACTAGCTGTTTCTTCTGTGGTGATGCTGTAAGTATCTGGCTGGTTGCTGCAAAGAGCATTTCTCATCAAGAAGGGGCTGTGTTCCCAGAGCGCGAGACGGTGCATCCCACGGGAGCTGCTAGATCCACCTGCGCCACCGGAGCCGATCAGAAACCATCCGGGATGCTTGGCTGACTGATGGTCTGAGGACAGGCTGTGAACAGGAAAAACTAATTGAGAAGCGCTCTTTGCTATATGAGCTCAATATGTATATATGTAGCTCAAAATAATGGAATAATCCCTTTTTCTCCCCCCTTTTTTTCCTCTCTCCTATTCCCACTGCCTCTGTGCAGTCAGCAGGAGCACATGCTTGCTCCCTTCCCAGCTCTTGCAGGCTGCTATAAATCCTGCTGGACATAGTGTCTAATTCACAAATTCGGATCCGGGCTTGAGCATGAGGTTTTCATGGGCATTGCACATCTTGGCATCCACAAGAATCTCTGCTGGGCAAAGCCCTTCTGCAGGGGCTGAATTGGGGGTTCTCAATGCCCTAAGTTTGGGCTCCATGTCCTAGACACGGCAAAAGAAGAAAACTTTTAATTTTAGACCCTCTGAAGCCTCCTCCAGAGCTGGGGAACTACTGCAGAAAAGCACAGAGAAGGGGCCGTGCTACCAGCAGGTGCATTTTCTAGGGAGTTCTGGAGAGAAAAGAAAAAAAGAGAGATTTAGAAGTGAAAGATCAGCACTAGCTAATTCTGCAGATGCCGATATATCCTGCTTCTCATTAAGAGACTGAGAAGCTTCAAAATCCTCTGCTGAGCAGCTGGTACTTTTCTCAGGCAAGCCCTTTTCCAAACCTCATCAACCTCTAACTAGTTTCCATTTCTCCAAAGGAAAGGGAGGTCCTTTTGGGAAGGACCACACACGTCTCAAGCCAACACAAGACCTTGAGCTGCTTGGTTGCCCAGACCTTTATTTCATGGCCTGGTAGGCTGGCTGCCTCCACAGCTCCATCACATGCCTAATTGAGAAGGGCTATTAGTAAAGAGGAGAGTGACAGAGGAGCTGATGACACGTGAGGTTGTTAGACCTGGCTAACCTCATTGCTCCAGAATATTCCCCTAGGTAATAAGACCAAAACAGAGAGTCATAACCACACCATTGACAGCAGGGGACTTTTTCTGGTTTCAGGGCACGGTGCTTTCCAGGCTGCTGCAAGCCTAGACCTGGTCTTCAGGTGATTCAAGACTTCAGCATCGTGTCCCAGGTCTTAGTTTAAAACGAGAAAAGGCCTTCAAAAATAAAAATGACTCTTTGCTGGCCACGCATGTGAATCCAGCCATGCTCAGACTGCTGTTTTCTTATACAAGTTAATTTGTGGTGACTTGAACTTACCACATCTGCAGAGATGTCCCTTGTGCATGAAGCAGAAGGTTGCTCTACAGAGCTGAGAGGAAGGGAAGACGCAGACAAGATAAATCTGGCACTTATTCCAGTACTATCATATTCCAGAGTGGTGAATGCTTGAAAGAGGTTCAAGAAAGAGCCACAGAAGTTACTTGCAATCTCAAAAGGTACTTTAGAGTGAAAGCATCGAGCTGAGCGGTCTGTCTGTCCAAGAGAAGGAAGGAACGGGAGTTGACCACAGCTCATCTACACAGGGATGCCGTTACAAACTCTCCTTAGATTGGCCTAAGATGAACAAATTCAGGTTAAGATGCAAAGATCTAACAATGGAATTAAGCACTGAAACAATTCAGAAAGAAAATAGATTTCCCTATCACTTCAAGGGCTACTGAAAGCAAGGCCTTTTGCAAAATATTCTGCAGCAGGGGCAACAGGCTGAGTGCAGGAGCTGCTCCATGAGGTGGCACTGCCTGTATTAACGTCTTTCAAGAGATATCATCCTGCATCCTTTCCTTCTCCTTGGAATACACCCAAGCACACAGCAACAGCCCTAAGCGATGCTGCCTATTTGGCTCAGACAGGAGTTCTTGGACTTTCAGCAACCTCCTTTTAGCAGCAATGGAACTTGTGTAATTTATTATTAATATTGATGATGCTTTTCCTCACATGCCTCAGAGTGAGGAAGAGCTCCTGGCCCGATCTGGATTCTCTGGCACTGATGACAGATTTCCTTTAAATATTGTGCACAAACACTTCTCAGGAGCCAGACTGCCACAGGAAGGTTTGTGCTACAAGTCCATGCACATAATACCTATATCTGTGTACAAATGTGTCAAGTACAAGAGTGGGCAAAACTCACTGTGTTCATCAGAAGGTCCCAGAACTTCTGGAGTGGCTCCAGAGCCCATTTCCAGCAGGCCCAGTCTGATTTATAAAGCTGGAGCAAATCATGCAGAGCTGGGGGGAATATTATTCCAATAATGTTTCCAAGGTGGTTGTGCCAGCAGAATTTTTGCTGGAAATTCATCATTCTTGGGGGCTCAGAGCACAAATGTGAGATAGGGCAGGGGAAAGCAGGGGTAAAGTGGTACAAGTGGGACAAAATCATTCACATCTTATTGCAAAATACTGCAACCTCCCTAGCAACACCCAGCTGCGCTTCTGCTCCACAGCCCTGAATTTCTCCTCTAGCCACATCCTCTGGAAAATCTCTCTCATGCGTGCTGGCTCACAGCGACGCTCTTCCCTGGATCTGCGCAGTCTCTTCGGAGACGCGACGCAGGCCAGGGATTAATTGGTTGAGATGAATATTTGGTGTCTATCTTGGATCTCGGTAATGCGATTCCTCTTGGCCGAATGCGGCTCTGGCATTGACTTAATGCAGTAGCTATGAAGCCTTCTGAAGAAGCACAGGAGATGTCAGCAGCGCAGATTAAAGAGGCAGCAACGCCCCGGATGGCTGCAACAGGCTCCGAGGACCAGGCTGCAAGGCAGGCAGCGGCATCCTTGGATTCTCCCCCACGGTGGAGGATGGGGAGGGATGCTCAGCATCCCTAAGCATCCCTGAGCTTCAGGCTCCACAAGAGCCTCCGGCTGCTGCTCATCACGACAGCAGGAGTTTTTCCATGAGGAACTGGGATGCAAGGGATGCTGATGTGGCGGTTCAGGCTCCAAGCGCTGGGCACAGCGCTGGGCTCACAGCGGCCAGGTCATTTCCACTGCTGTGATTTATCTCCCATGGACCTGCCCGGAATCTTCCTGAGAAAAGGCAGAAGTGTTTTAGCACTTATGGACTTGGGATGTGCGAGCACTGTGATGGCAAAGGCATAAAGACAGTATTACTTTTATGTGTTATACAGACTCACACTGACCAAGTTACAGTAGTATTAAATACCAAGAACTACCTGTGCTAAAGCATTTGCCTGAAGAAAGATGCAGACACAAAAAGCTTCATATTTGTTTTTACACTATGAAATAAATTCTTTAGCTCACAGCTTGCTTTGTCCTCTCCAAACCCCTTCAAAGGGTGAAAAAGCAGTCCAGGATGCAAATAACACTGCTGCAGCTGGAGAGCTGAGAAACATCCTAGCAGTTTTCCAAGGACAACTGCAAGCTGCTTTTACACTATAGGGGGGATAATTAAGGAGTCAAAAGTTAGAGCCTCATCTATAGTTAGCCTCTTTGTGAATATACACACACATAAATATGTATTTTACACACACATTTTTATATATATATATACATACACAAAATCTTGTTGCTCTCCTGACCTCAAAAACATCCTGTCTGACCTTGATGGGACATTCTGGGTATTTGGTACTCTTACAACTTGGGCAGGTGGCTAAATATGGCCACAGGAGTCAAACTCCAAATGTGTTCAGGGAAAAAAAAAAAACAACACTCAATCAAAGTCTGACATTTTGAGCAATGAAACAACAGTAACCTATAGTTTTCCACATCATCATAAAAATGCAGAGTCTAAGTCTGTCCTGGCTGCCTTTTATTTACCTCACACACTCCTTCCTCTCAAAAGAGAAATGAGTTTCTGGATCCCAATGGCATTTAACTTAAAGCAGCAGGTGAAGCCAAGGGTCGAGGACCCTAGCAGGACTCTGCAAGGAGGACATTATTAAGAGCTCCCAGCAGTTGGTTACCATAACTCAGGCATTTTAACCCTGGCTTTTTCCCATCCACGTGCAGGGTGACAGCACCAGCAGGATCAGCAGTGCTCAGAGTGACCCCACATTGCATCAGCTTGAAGGAGACAGGGATGTCACACATCAGAGGTGGGTCGTGACATGTCCTGTAGACAAGTATGCATCAAAAATAAGCCCAGAACGTCAAAGCAGGGGTGTAAGCTCTTTGGGTGCTTTTGCTTGCCTGTGATCATCTTGAAATAGCCCAAGTTATTCCGAGGAAGCCCAAGCCACAGTCCCTCTCCCGCCAGCTCCCTGCCTGCCCATGCACTGCAGCCACAGACCCAACTGAACACTCCTGGGCTACGAGTAGAGGACATAAATAATTCAAAGGCAAATTATAGTCGCATCCTCCCTTAAGAGCAGCTGTTTTATCCTCTATATAGAGCTAAACCTCTCCCAGGTGCCATCCATGAGCTGCTGGAGGCAATTTGCATTGGACTCAAGGCAACACAGAGCCCCAGAGGAGAACCTCTGACCTCCCCACAACAGCCTCCATGGGAAGCACAGGATGAAGCCCTTCCATCACCTCTGCTAAACCAGAACCAAGCCCTCCGTCAAGAATTTCTCCACTCTTGCAGGCTCCCCAATAGCACAGGATACAGACAGGAGACTCCCCAAGGGGTCCTCAGCTCCCCTACCTGCTCAGCAACTTGCTGCAAGAAGATGGAACAGGAGCTAATACAGGAAAGCAGTGACTACCACACCAGCACCTGGGCCTCTCAGCTTGTAAATACTGCTCCTCGTTTGCATACTCTCATTTGCAGATCATTATAAAGCACCACAGGCCATGACCTTCTTTTTCCTCTCTACCTGTCCCAATCTGCTGGCCCTTCCCCAGGTATATGGTGCTAGAACAACTTCTCTGCACGGCTCCCCTGGAGCAGAACAGCAATGTGCTTGGGGGCAGATCTGCTATTTCCTCACCACATCTGGCAGGCAATAAGAGATTTGGGAGCTGTTTTGAATCTGGGCTAAAAAACCCCAGTATTATGGAAAAGCTTTAGGAGTAATGTTGGAGGAGAGCTCTTTGCAGCCTGCCTGGCTGACGGTGCTCCTGGGAAAACTGGTGGCTCCCAGGTTTTGTAGATAATCCTGTTATCATGTGCTGCCTCCTCTGACGTTATTCCGTGGCTCCTGCAGAAGCTGGTGTTGTCCCAGCAATCCCAGACACCCAGGCCCTGCAAGGACAGGCTGTCAGGGCTGTGATAGCCCGTGCATGTCCCCTTGCACTGCTGTTTACAGGTCCTTGGCCGGGAAATACTGTCCCAGTGTTCCCTGCAATTTGGAGGATGTTATGACTGCAAGTGTGCATTAACAACACGCTTTTGTGGGACTAATGTGTTCCTTAAGAAATCACATGTATATAAAAACAAATAAAGGATGAGGAATACTGTGTGGAGACCTGGCCTTGGCAGGACCTACAGTGAACTCCTGAGCAAATGACACTCCCAGGACACCTGGGATCACCACGGCTCAGGACTTTACAGGGATGATGCACTTCTCTGTGGGACTGCAGAATTAAATGTAACTATCATCCATGGAAAAAAAAAGAAAAAAATAGACTTTTACCAACTGAAGGAAAGTTTAGATTTATTTCCATGCAAATAAATGACAGGATTTGGTAACCATGACTGGAAAAAAAAGCAAAACATAAACCTAGGAGCAGCAGTTTTGTCAAGGAACTGTAAGCTTGGTTTGGCAAAGAAGTTCAGCAAAGAAATCTGAATCTCCTGCTCCAAAGCTTACATGATGTCTAGCAAGGCTATTGTTTAGAGTAATTACTTTTGCTTCCTTTTTAAGGGTAAACGTTAGCCAAGAGTGGGGGAAAGGGGTTTGTAAGGAAAGCAATGGGATAATTCAGTTATGGCCTCCTAGCAAAACACGTTCGTGTTTACTCAGGACAGGTGACATTTTGTGGATCAATTTTTGAACTCGATTCCATTATTGTTTAGGCTAAAAGGGGACAAATCCACTAAGAACTGTTATTTATTTAGAAATTGGTGCTGCTTATTATAAAGTAGATTGAACTGGCCCCAATTCAGCTTAAGATTTACTGTCTCATTCCGTCTCTGAGCTTTCGTAATCTCCTGAGTTCATTGAAACCTTTTCTTTGCAGCTTTTTCTGTCCATGGCCTTACCTGGTGCATCTTTTTCTGCCAGGTTTCTAGCAGCAATGGTGAGTGTTGCGTGACAGGGGCAGATCCTGGAGGAGCACACTTTAACGAGATCATGCCATTTTAGTGGTACTAGATTTTGCTTTCTGATTTCTTGGAGCAAAACATTATGGAAAACTCATTTCTGATCATTTAAATCAGCAGCAAATTTAAAGCAGCAGAAAAATATGCACAGTTAGCAAAGCATTTAACCCTGCCTTTAGTAAAGATGCATGTGGCGTGGCCAAAATAGGGTCCGAGTTAGCAAAATTAGCTTCTCTCCCACAGGGATTTGACATTTCAACCTTTCCCTCTTTTTTTTTTTGTTTTCTTTTAGGGGAAGACTTATTGGCTTTATACAAATCCTTTGGGCTATTAATGTATTTAATGCTGTGCACCTCAGCGCGTGCAGTGTGTCCTTGTTTCAGCTGCATTTCAAGCCTAGCAGCCCGGGTAACTGCAGATGGAGGGACCCCAAAGCCGCTCTGAGCATCCCCAAAGCAAATGGTGATGCAGAACAGCTCTCATGCCACAAGCTGGAGCTGTGTGGATCTTCTGGGACAAAGTCCCACTGATCTGGATTACCACAGGCCTGGGATGCTCCAAAGGGATCTTCCCAAGCAAAACGCAGAGCAATGGCCATGCTAAAGGAGGGTATTTCTCAAGAGATAAAGGTCTTGCTGGTGTATTCCATAATATTTTTGTCCTTTGTCTGTCCAGAGCAACTAGAGAACCAGTGAAGACGCTGATGATGTACTGAAAGCACTGCCTTGATTGCAGGTTACTGGGAAGGCACCCGGAAAAGCAGAGCTGTTCCCTCTCCATCACGTAATCAGAAAGTTTTCCCGCTGTTTGCAGGGTGCATCTTGGAGCCATGAACCGGCTCCCACTGAGCACAGTGCGGGCTGAGTGTCTCCAGATGGCTGTGAAATGCTGCTGATCCTCCTGTGTAATCAGGTACAGGTGGTAACACTCTGAGAGCAACTTTTCCCAATTATGATACGGCTTATCATTCCCGCCTGGAAAATGCATTCCTCTGCACCAAGGGGGAGAGCTGGGGAAGTGTGGCAAATACACTTTGCCTGTGGTCTGAAGGGGAAGACATGCTGAAAGAAGAAAAACACCTGCAGAAATCCATGCCAGCTGTTGTCCACACCAAAGCCAGTGCTGTCCTGAGTGTGCAGGTCACCTTGCAGAAAAGTTAGGGGTGAAAACATACAAGAATGGGGCAGAAGAGCGTTTCAGTTGATATTAAAGAAAAAAAGTTGCCCAATTTCCCTTTCAGGATGGCAGCCTGCAGAACTGGTGGGCTTTGCCTTGGGCACTGGCCTGGTGGGGACCAAATGGCAACCGCCGTGTGCCCAGGAGCCAGAAGCATCTTGTGGGAGCTCGATGCGACCCGGTGATGTGGCCGTGGTCCTTGGAGGAGGAACAGCAGGATCAGCTCGTGCTTTGCTTCACCCTGCGCGAGCTGCAGGCTCCGAATCTGCTGTGGGCAGGTCTGGCTGCCACCCAACTTGCTGCCACTGGTGACATGAAACAAACTCACGCGACTGCTGTAACGAGGTATCTGGAGGCAAGCGGGGCTGCTACGCAATTAGAGTCCAAGCCATGCCTAATTAGCCCCTCGGGTCCGTCTTATTGCAGAACAAAGCAGAAGTTCTCCCTGTCTGGATCTGCTCCTGAGCTGCCCTGGGCCAAGGCTGCAGGAAGGCTGTTACATCCATCACCACCAGCACGTCTGGGGACAGAGCAGCCCTTGCTCTCCACAGTCCTGCTAATTGGGGCTGGCGCGGTGACGAGGTGGCAGCGCTGCGGCACGGACGCTGCTCCGGCCCCTGTCCCCATTGCCGAGAGGGTCACAAGCTTCCCCCAAGCTTGCTCGGGGCCGAATTTGAGCCCGGGAAGGCGATCACTCACTGATGAATGTGATGACGGGGAGGAAGCACATCAGCGCTGTCACCTGCATGTCCCCTATGCACACAAGGCACATCCTAACCAGCTACCAGCTGCGCATCCGCTAGCCCGTAAAGCAAGATCACTTAGTACATTCTCTTAAGTATTAATGTAGAGAGCCATGACTTTTACTGCAGATTAGCTATAAAAGATATAAAAACAACTGTGTGAAGACTGAGATATGTGAACAGTAGATTTTAAGGATTTTGAAATGCAACAAACATTACAACGTAAGAGGTGCTGTGAAATACTTCCATTCGTTGGGGAATGCCACCAGAAACAAATGGCCTGTTTCTAAGAGATAATGCAAGAAACTTCCTATTCAGGCTCAGCCAGACACTTAAAGCTAATTGAGTGTTACCACTAAATTCTAGGCCTAAAAATAGACAAAAAAGTTGAATGGAGACACAAACCCTTTTCAATAAGCACTGCTAAATTCTAGCAAACCATACTTCTCTGAAAGGAAAGCAGTCGTGCATTGGCTGGCTTTGGTGGCACAGAAAAGCTTTTGCTTTCTCAGATCTGCTGACGCATTTATCAGATAATGAGAATGAATCCACTGCAGCTGCCAGTGCAGCACACAGTGGCCGTAGGAGCTAGAAAATGATGTGAAAAGTGATGGTGAGCTCTGTGCCAGCAGGCAACGGGCTGCCCTATGAATTGCACTTAGAGGAGCTAGCTAGGAAGGGGTTTTGTGGCATTAAGAGAAGAGCTGGAGTGGAAGGGGCTTCATTAAGGGTAATAAAATGAGTTGTGTGCAAAGTAGCTGGGAGTGTGGAATGAAAAGAGTTTGCAATATAACAACCAGCAGCTTGAGCGCAGCTGCACCAGAACAACATGGGCTCCAGCCTTAGAGGGTTTTGACTTCTGAAAAGCTTGGAAATCTTCACATCTCACGTGTGTGAATCCTCCCACTGCGTCCAAGCTCTGTGTTTGCTGGGCAGAGCAGAGAGAAAGTGCAGGGACAGGATCTAATGATGAAAAATACCCCTCGCCTTTGACTTTCCCCTTCCCTCGGTATTTGCTGGAAAATAACAGATTTTCTTGTCAAATGTCATCAACAGAGTATGGGCTCAGGCTTGCTCTAATGGGAATGAGCTGAGCTGTGCCTCTTAAGCCCGTGATTTCGTGTGATTTCACCACTTTGCAATTCAGCTCTTATGATAACATTCAACATGCACTTGCTGACCCATCCGGCGCAGAGGCAGCACAAAGTCCATGTCAGGGCAGTGCTGCCCCTAAGCACGAGACCATCCAGAAGCAGCTTCTAAAAACATAAGCAAATAACACTATTGAGGCCGAAATGTCGCAACTTTCAGCACAGGGAGTGAAAATTTATTGACGGTGCTGATATGGTTTAGCAACTTGAGCAAAATAACCCCGTGGCGCTATCTTTTCGTTCTCTTTCATTGTGCTTGTTTTACTTTGTCAGTTGTTTTAAAACATAACCAGCAATTTCTGGGAATGCTGAGTTTAAAAAAAAAAAAGTGGGGGAAAAGGAAAAAAAAAAACTTATCGAGCAATTCTATAGTTCAGTAACCATGATTAATCCATGTCAGCAGGACTGAGCCAAACAGAATGCAGTGACCACTAGACATTTGCTAACGTTTTTGTCTAAATATGGGTTAAAACGCCACAAAAAATGGGACCTGGTCTGAAAGCCCTGGCACATGTGAAGTTGTCACTGCCTGTGCAGCAGCAACAGGCACGGGGGACATTTTTGCACCACCCAAAAAATGCATCCAGGCTTGGGCAGGAGGAAAGTTCTTGCTGCTGCAAAGCCCATGGGTACCACAGAGCTGGGTCTTGCCATAAATGTCATGCTGCCGTTGGCTGAATATTTGTTAAAAATAAATATATCTTGACTTTTCCCTCTCTCCCGACAGAGCTGTGATGGGCACATGGAGCTTATGGATCCCTGTGGTTGACAGGGAAGGAGAAGGCAGAAGAAAACAAACCGATGGGGACAACAGCCACTGGAAAGGGACCTTTATAATGCAGGCTCTGATACGGGGTGGAACAGCACCATAAATTATCAAACGGGTGTGGAACCAGATAAAACAGAGACAAAAGAACCTGGAAAAAGATTTAATGTCCCACTTCTTGTCACGATGCTGGTGTATAATTAACAACCCATATAAAAACGCTTCCCAGCTTGATCCCAGCAGCATCCCTTGGTGGCACACAGCATCTTCACGAGGACATTCCTGGTTTTGTTGCGGAGCTCAGGGAGGTTTGCTGAGCCGCCGAAGCGAAATCACCTTTGCCACTAAAATGATTAGATCTAGGTATTTTAAAGAAATTCTGGTATTTTAAAGAAAATCTCCCTCCTAAGGAAAGGAAAGGCTCTAAGGAAAGGCTCTAAGGAAAGATGATGTTTTACCTTGGATTTGATGTCCAGAAGATCCTAAAGATACTGGTCTGCAGGCAGTTGATGGGGAGGGAGGCAGTGGGAGCATCCTCAGGAATCCCGAACAAGCGGGGGCTGCTCCCGGTGCCTCCCTGCCCCTTCCCGAGGTGCTTGAACGTTCCCTGTGCCCGCGGCCGAGCGGGAAAGCGGCAGCTGAGATAACAGCGGCTCTGCCCCCGGCCCCGAGGTATCTGCAGCCCTCAGCAGCCCAACGAGCAGGAAATCACCCAGCTATAAATTAGCAAATAGCCAAATACACCCACAAACCTCCACGTCCATGCACTATGGCCTGCGTGCGCACCATGGGCCATACATCCTCGTCTTCACGTGCATCGTGGTCTGTGCACACGCGTGCTGCGGTTTGCGTGT
This sequence comes from Tinamus guttatus, assembly GCF_059628265.1. NCBI lineage: Eukaryota > Metazoa > Chordata > Aves > Tinamiformes > Tinamidae > Tinamus > Tinamus guttatus. Next base: position 1,185,310 of record NW_028289621.1, read on the forward strand.
GCACCAGCGTGTCAACCACCCTCAATTCACCGCATTTTCAATATTTTTCCCTGGCCAGCACTAACAGGCCAGTAAGACGGCAGCTCTGCAGAGAATCAGCTTGTAATTTGGAACAGATATCGTCTCAGAATATGTACAATCTGCATCACCTAGTCTATTTTCAAGCAAAGACAGTCACACAGAGAAAGATGTGATCGGGGGCTTTAATTAGAAGATAAACCCTTCCATTAGCGCTAGATGCTGGGTGGAAATTGCTACATTTTCACATTCTGTTTATGGCTACGTTCTGTTATCGCCTTGCTTAAAAAGTGCTGCAATTACCATCTATTTTTAATGAACGCTGCTGGAGCTGATATAAATACATCAGCAGCACATCTTGCAGGCAACACAAGGATCCCTTTTCCCTCCAGAAGTGCTGCGTTATTTGCAGCAAGCCTCGTGACTCGACATATTGAAAGTGCTGCTAAAATGTGGCCCACGTTAAGCCCAGGGCAGCCCTGGGCCGGACCATCTACCTGGGGTTGGTGTGTTGCAGCTGGCTAAGGACATAACAACCCAAACAGGGTTGTTTTCCAGGGGAAAAAAAGAGAAATAAGGACAAGCTCTGGACAGTGCTTATACAAAACCAGCAAAGCCCAAATATATAGATAAAGAGCAAGTACGAATGTGCTTTTGGATTTCCTCCTGCAGTTGCTATTCTGGGTCAAAAAGCAACTGGAATGTGAGGAATGATCAGGAGAGGAAGAGAAAACAAAGCCGAGCCCTGGTACAAATTCAGCTCAAATAGCACCCCTGCCCCGTGATTGCAGGTAGAGAAGAGCTGGAAAAGGTACCAAGGAAGCATTCGGAGGCAGGGAGCAGCTCCCTGGCACTTGGATGCACCAAGGCTCTTTTTCCCTAAAAATAAAAGGGAGCAAGCAAGTGGGACTGTTATCACCGGTCTAATAATTGCATAGGGCTTAAAGAAGCTAAGAACAGACTATTCAGTGGCCTGGGATGTAGCACTTGGGGACACACACAGACAGACCAAAGCAACCTGCAAAGAGCAGGAGTGGAAGAAAATCCCAGCAAATGGAATAAAACAAAAGGACCTTTTTTTTTTGCAGGACATGGCTGCCTCTTCCCTGTGCCCCCAGCCAGGGGCTCCATGGACAGGAGGCTGCTGCCACCTTCTGGGTAGGGGACCGCTGTCCTGCCCATGTGGCACTGCTCCTGCTGCCCAGATGTGCCCCCTTCCCCAAATCCCACCGGAGGGCAAAGAGCCGGGCTGGAAAAACCAACCTTGCGGGCGGCGCTTTCCACCTTTGCTTCATGCAAATCCACACGGCCCTTTGGGGGAATCAAGCTGGAAAGGAGAAAAAAAGCGCAGCTTTTATCATTAAGTGCTCATTTTTAATGGAAGGAGTCCCTAAAACTAAGATAAGGTGGAAAACTGCTGAAAAAGAGCTACTTGGGAGACTATCGGGGCATGTTCGAGCACCCTGCTAACAGCTACCCCTTTCCCAGGTGAATGGCTCCATCTCTTTGCAAATTCGTGCAATAAATTTGCATGTTTTTAGACCAAGCCTGCCATCTTTTGTCAAAATTTACAGCAAAGATGCAACTGAAATCAGAGCAGCATTTTTCGTTCAGCTGCCAGGTGAGTTGTACAGAGTTTGCATTAAGAGACTACGTCTTTTCCTAGGTTAATGAGCCTGGAAATGGGTTTGTGCTCCTGCTTTGGACGCCCTTGGAGCCAGGTCTGCCCCGGTAGTTTGCTGATAATGCTAAAAGCAGAAGAGATGCCAGGAAAGGTGGCACAAGATGCCTATGAACTCCCCTCCCAGGGGGGCTCTGGCAATGCTAAACAGTGGACGCAGCCCGAGCAGCCCCCGATCCCTTGCGGAAGGAAGGTGAATAACTGCACACTACATTTGACTTTTTTAATTATGTTTTTATTCAGTGCGTTGGACTCGTACAAGACTGCTCAGAAAAACTAACCACATCTCACCAATTCCTCTAATTTCCCCACTCCAAGCCCAGCCTAAAGGCACTCGGTGTGAAAGGCGAAGCGCTCTACCAAACACAGACCGTTGCGGTTCTAGTTGAGGGTGCAGCCACAGGCTGTGTCCGGGGGTGGGAAACGGCGCAGAGACCCCCAACCGCTGCAGGGGGGCCAGATCCAGCCCACTGGAAATCCCTAGCTGGTGGCAGCACTGGAAAGACGGATGCGGAGCAGGTATCCTGGCTGGGAAAGCCTCGGGGGTGGCATCCGTCCTGCAAACCCGGGGCATATCCTGGGGCTGGACCCCCCTTCCTCTTGCAGGAGGGGGCATGCAGCAAAGCGGGCTCCACTCGTGCCCCGTCCTGCGCGCTCGGGGTGTAAGGAAGGAGCCGGCGCTTCGCCGAAGTAGCTATCTCGAAGGAGGAAACCTACTGGGTTTTACGGAGCCGCGCGTTACGGGGCGCCGGGGTCACGAGCGGTCCCCGGGCCGGGCGCGCGGCGCTACGGCATGGTGACCGTCCGGCCCGCGCTCCTCGCCGCTGCAAAGCGCCGCTTATTCCGCAGCCCCGAGAATCTCTCATCCAGCGTCAGGCTGGTCTGCGGGGGAAAGGGAGAGCGGTCAGTGCCACGGCCGAGCGCGGCCCCCCGGCGCTGCCCAGCCGGTTAGTCGATTAAAACCGCTCGTCGCGCGGGGCCGCGCGGCTGCAAAACCTCCGCGCGGGGCCCCGGCACAAGGGGCATCCTCGGCAAGGACAGGAGCAAGCAGACGGCAGCTGAGCGCAAGGTGTCACGTAAGACCCAACCGCGCGGGCAAGAAGCGCGGCCGGCGGGACCTGCTCGCGGGACACACGGCACCGGGAGAGCAGGCGGCCCCGAGCAGGTGCCACACGTCCCTGCGGAGCGGGGAGCACACGGAGCGCCAGCAAAACGTCCTCCCGCGGCCAGGGGTGCTCCCGAGGAGCCGGAGCGTCCTCCCACCGGGAGCAGGCGCCAGGGCACACCACGAGGGCCCGGCAGCATGGGGAAAACGGGGCCGAGTCGGTAGGTGCCGGGCAGTCTTCTCAGGCGCTGTCAGTTTTGGCAACCCCCCGGCACGGGGATTTTCCTCCCGGCGGACGTGAGGTAAAGCGACCCGGCAGCCCGGCAGACGTGAGCGTGGCGTTAACGGGTTAGCGACGAGGCTGCGGCACGGTGCGAGGCGCCCCGCGTCCCCTCGGCCTCCCTCTACCTGGTTGGCCATGGCGCGGAAGTTGAACCTCAGCATCACTCCCTTGGGCTGGGGCTTGGGCAGCCGCGGGCTCCTCGGGAAGGGCCGCTTGGCCCCGGGCCTGGGGAGGGAAGAAGCACCTTGGTGAACACCCGCGCGGGCTACGGCAGCTCGCTGTGGCTACCGTGGAGCCCCTGGGCTTGCCAGGGCTTCGCTGGCCACAGCCTGTTTGCATCTGCAGAAATGATGGTACAGGCCCCCGTGCAGGGAACGTGGGCCTGGCGGAGCGGGCAGGGGACGCTCCTGGTGTCCAGGGCTTCCCAACGTGTCCTCGCTCCCCTTCGTTCTCTCCCTAGCTGGGTGCCAGCTCCTGCTGCCATGCAGAGCTCCCGCAGCCTGGCCGGCATTTCCCGATTAACCGGGAATGGAAATTACACCCATTCCTGGATAATGGACAAGCACCCAGGCAATTACAGTCTCCTTTCGGATAAGCCTGAGAGAGAGACACCACTTGCCAACCGTTTTGGGGCTGAACCATTCATTCCGCTCTGATGTAAAAGCAGCAAAACTGCAGCAATGCTGAAGGGATTTGCAATGGCTTCTGTGGGGTTCCCATCCTAACAAATCACCTCGTTTACTTACGCGCTAGCCTGGCTCGCCTGAGGATTAGCCACGGACACCGTGAGGACTGCTCCAGGGCTGGGCTTCACTTGCCACCTGCCAAAACAGGGAAACGCATCCAGCTTTGAGTCAAGCACTAGGAAGCGAGCCGTGTTTGCAGCAGGCCTTTTCCTTCCCTTACCTTCTCAGCCTTGGTTTTTTCCCTTCTCCAACTGCATCCGTCTGCTGTGAAATAAAAGAAAATCAATTAAAGAATTACCTCTCAGGAACTGAGGCTGTTTTTCATTTGGTAAATGAAAATAAAAGATACAAGAAAAAAAAAAAACATTAACAAAAAGCTACAAGAAAAACTACCTCTATTCACTCATCCAGCTTTAATTTTCCAGATGCCAGAATATTAAGCTGTATAAAAACAGCTAGTGGCCCTGTCCTGCAAACAGTTTCCCAGGAAGATGTTCTGCTAGAAACGGCCATCCCTCCCAGCTGCTTTTGGGTGCAGAGACGCGGCTGGACGAGGGCAGGTCGAGCCCAGGGGCTGCCCCGTTCGGCGAGCGCTGCGGAAGCCGCCTCCATACTGACCCGTCGCTGGAAGCCGCCCTTGGCGGAGCGCTGCGGCAGCCGGCTCTGCTGGAACGCTGCTCCCCGGTTCAGCACGAAGGGCCGGCTGTGCACGGGGAGAGGAGAGTGCGTCAGCGAGCGGGATGAGCCCCGCGCCGCCTCCCCGGACCCGCGTTCCCTACGTGTGATGGGTGTTTGGGGTATTTGTTACTGCGTTCAGCCCAACAGGTTTTTCTACCTCCAAAGAACCTCAGAGGAACTAGTTTTCCTGCTCAGAGGAAACAACAGCTCTTGTTTCTCAACTATTTCCATTAGAAACTTCAAGGAATCAAACCACAGCAAAAAAATAAAATTACGAGTCTGATACCTGCTTCATGGGCTGCGAGCCCCCAGCTTCCCTATCCCCCAGCACTATCCTAACGCGCTCCGGGGTGCTTCTCCCGCCCCACGTGCCCTCCCCGTTGCAGCAGTTCCGAAGAGGACGGGAGCCCCAGAGGGTGCCCGGGAGCCCCAGAGGGTGCCCGGGCAGTGGCTGAAAAGGCAGGAGCGCACACGGATCTCACCTTCTCCCCGCGGCTTGGCCGCCCGCAGCCGCTGCTCGGAAGCGCTTGGCGCCCGGCGGTGGCCGTCTCTGCGCCCCCGGCCGCCCCGCGCTGCCGCTTCGGGCAAAAGCGGCGTCGCTTTTGCTGCCCTAGAAAATAACAGAGAGCAGAGCGGTCACCAGCGGGACGTCCCCGCCAGCAGGGCGATGGCAGGGGACTGTCCTGCCCATCGGCAACCGCCGCTGCTTGAAAACCTGGGCACGTTTTTTGGGCATCCTCTGCTGCCCTGACCAGGGGGATGCTCAACCCCGCACCAGTTTGCACAAGTCTGGCGAGCTGGCAGGACCTTCGTGGCCCACTGATGCCTGCAATATCATCCAGGTGCTTTCCCAGGGGTTTTAGCCCTGCATTGCATGCTCTACGTTGCTGCTATTCTTTTTTTTTTTTTCCCCTTCGATATTTTCTTAGTAGGAGACTAGCTCCTGACTAAAATTTATTCAAACCAGTTCTCCTCCATGGCCTTTTGCAATTACAGCAGGAATATTACTCCAGAGCAGTGTTTCTTTTCAACACTTGGGTTTGTTATATACTGTTGTCACCCAGCAGTGTATGTGCATCAGCTACCATGCATGAGAAGACAAGCAACAAGGAGAACATTTCATCCTAACGCTGCAGAAACACCAATAAAATAAAGGCTGCAGAGTGCAGATTTTACACAAGCCAAACTTTATGGCTTTGCTCCTTTTCTTGAGGTCATCGAGTCTTTCCCATTTGGATATGCACATTGCCAGGACTGAGCTCTGGAGTATGGAGCACATGAGAAGGGGTGTAGGTCCTCCTGCTGTTACTGGTGCAGCTGCTCCATGCTCTACCCCAGTATATTTCCTTGGGACAACCACCATCCCTCTCTTACTACGCACTGTGAGATGTTTCCGTGTTCTTCCTGCTTGGTTTATTTCTGCAAAACAGAAGCTACCATAGAATTATGCCTCCTAGCAACTACTAATTACTTTCTGTTAATATCCAGCCACACTCAGTCTATAACCTGCACCATCCCAGTCTATAATTTCAGGAATAACCGCACTTCATGTCCATGCGTGCTCAGTTTAGGGCTTTCTTATTTATACTCTCAGGAGACAGTCATTAAACGTGGCATCAGGTTCACCACTTTGGTGGGTTTTTTGAAAGCTCTCCAAGCATACGTGACCTGCTAATTGAGCACATTTCGACCAGGACAGCAAAAAACCCACCTCTCCTCACAGAGGACTATCTACCTGCTAGATTTCCAGCTTCTACTCCAAGCTGATTTAATTTTAGAGATGCTCAGAAGGAGGCTGTAAAGTTACTTTAAGTATTTTAATGGTCAAGCACTTCTCCTCCACCTCTTGGGTCTCAAAAATAAGTCAACAACTGGCTGCCTTCTGACTTCAGCAGGCCTTGGAAAAAGCTCTGCATGGACAAAGAATCATGGTGAATCCTAACGTACTTCCTGCAAATGTTAATAGTGAGATGACTTGCAAACTGTCTTCACGGAAGTATTTAAGAACCTTTTAAGAACACATGTTTAAAACTTTTTTTTTTTTTGTTAAATCCATTGGAACAGATTTGGTAAAAAATATACAAAGTCTCAAGCTTACAAATCCAACTGGAAAATTGCCATTCCGTATGCATACGTGCCGTGCTCACCTATGCATACAAATGCGGTGTGCAAGCACAGGGAAGACTGTGCCTGTACATTTATTATGTAGATTGTTTCTTTGGGGTGATCCGGGATCATAAAATGGAGCGGATTTGAACACGGCATTTGGGAACAGCTGTACCTTCATTATTCCCCCCACCTCTTGTGCGGATGCCTGGCGATTTAAAGGGCTCACTCCATTTAATGCAGCAGCTGATCTTCTCCTGGGACCGGGAACAGCGTTCCGGAATTGCCTTCTATTGTTCTGCTGTTGTCCAAAGCCTCTTCTGAAGCGGTTAGGTCCTAAGAAAAGAAGCCCTTGTTTTAGCATCCTTCACCACTTGATTTAAGAGAGCAGTTTCTCAAGCCTTAACAAGGTTAACTCACATGATCTACAAGTATCTGTATAAGCAGTAAAGCAGGAAGCACAGTAATTTTTTTAAGGAAAGTTGTTGCAGAACAACAATGACAACAAGGTCTATATTTCCAATGTCTCACTCGAGCATAACTATTACAGGTAGAATTGACAAACATTATTTAATTTGAAAGAAAAGAGGAGAGTGAAGCCTTCCACAACCCCAGTCCCTAATACAGGCAGCAACTGTCGCATCAGGAGACCTGTCACTCTGCTGCCAACACTGCCATGGCTAGGAATTAATTGTGAAATGGAGAAGCCTTTTGATGCAGATATGCAAGTGTCTCGTGCATTCCAGCAGTCTGGAATAGTTCACCCTATACTACTCGATAAGCAAAGACTGGCCCCAAATTATTCCCTTTTTTGCTTTTTAAACTCGATATCCACTTACTTACTGCATATATGCAATGGGGTGTCTTTTGCTGCTGTTTTAAGTGTACAATATGCACATCCAAACAGACCATCTTATGTTTAACTTTTTTTCCCCACGCCTGTTTATGATTTTTAAGTGTTCTGCAGCAAAGGGCTCAGTCTTTCCAAGGGAAGCAAGCTGCACTGTAGCCTAATAACTCTCTAAGATAAACTTCTGTAGGCATAATTAAGTAGACATTTCCCAAGTATGTGCATACATACATGCAGGGGTATATAAATCATTAGTATGGGAATAGTTGAAGAAAAGGCATAAAGCAGGGAATTGGAGGGGGCAGAAATACAATGTGGTTGAAACCTTGCAAACCACATTACAGAACCTCAGTGACATAAACCGCAGAGCAGTTAGACGTATGTATTGATCCTGTACCATCGATTCCCACATCACAGCAATTTATAATGACTCGGAGCAATTAGAAATGAAGCGTTCCGGGGAAGCAGTGACATTCCTGTCACGGGGCATCACTGCAGTGATTAATGAAGGCTCCAGCCCCAGGGTGTAGCGTGGTTTCGCACCGGCGCAGGATGCTTACGCTGGAACACGAGGCAGAGAAGCAAGGGCGACACGACCAATTCGGGCTCTAAAAAATGACAGGCACCAGGGCATGCCCATAGGAAGCCCCTTGCAAAGAGAAAGTGCCAGTAGGTGACACTCAGGATAATAAAATGCTGTAAATGATGCTCTTAGTTTGCAGGAAGAGTGCAAATGACACTCTCCCGAAAAACACCCACATTTCAGCAATCTGTATTTTCTGCAGCCAGCCGCTGCCTCCACGTCCCTTTCTTCCTGCCTGCTTCTGCTCCTGCAGGCTGTTTTTCCCCATCCTGTTCCCATTTGCAGCCGTCCTGGAGCTCACCGGGGACAACGTTTTCTCTCCAACAAGCGAGGCTGAGCTCAGCTGCCCGATATTTCCCTGCTGCAAAGGCAGGCTCTGATGCAAAAGGCAACCCTGGCTGGAAAACCACGTCCCCGCAGTCAGTTCGTGTTAGGGAGCCTCTGCTCAGCCGTGCGCTCGGGCAGCTCGTGGCCAACGAGAACAACTAACGCTGGGGACATCAGCTCCGAGGGACACCCCGCGCACGCCAGCTGGGACCAAGGCCACGCTCCGGCACGCGGAGCTCGCAGCGTGACATGAAAAGTCTGCAGGGTGGTTATTAACAAGGGACATTTGAGCCAAGTCCCCAGTGTTAGGGGAAAACCGCTCCACCTTGTTCGGATGCAGCAGTCGGCACCCGGTGCTGAGCTCTGCGCATCCAGCCCAGGAGAAGCCCCGGCCTCCGACAGGTTCTCTGTGGAGGATGCTTAAAATGGGAATTTCCTGTCATTAAAAAGCAGTGGGGGCATCAACCCCCTGGCTCGGAGGGATGGTTTAAACCAAATTCCAGGAGGGATAACAGTGTTGTGCTTGCACGAATTCCCTCGCAGCTGTAACCAGCACAATATCCAGCTCCGCCGCCGCTGAGCTCTGCTGATTCCCGCTCTGATAACGGGTATCCGGGATAACGGCTGCGTTTCAGCAGGGACTGAGGCAAAGGGAACCCCCAGGGAATGCCAGGCTCAATTCCTGGCTGTGCCAAGCTTCCTGCCCACATCAGTGCTGGTCCCGGCGCTGAATTCAAATTCAGGCAAATCTATGGAACATCAAGACTAGCAAAAGCCATACTATAAGTGAATTTAAAAGTTCTCTTTCCTAAGGACCAGATACAAACAAATATATCAAATATACCATCGGATTTATCTAACTCTGGATGCAGGGAAAAATATCAAATCTTCTATTTCTGGCAGGAAAAAAAAAACAATTTGCAAAGGGGAATCATGAGTATTCTGGTTGGAACTACTGGAGCTGCTCTTGAACAGGCAGTATGTGGTTGAGACCGGGAATGTGTGTGTGCAAACCCACCCGGAGACATGTGGGACCTGCTCCCAGCAGCCCTGTTCTCCATACGAGCCTCAAAGCGGGGATGCAGGGATGTTGCTGCCAAAAGCCACCAAAATGTTCAATGGAAGGGTTTGAACAGTAATTAAAAAAAAAAGAAAAAAATGGAGAAATTTTGAGAATTGAAGCTGGCACTCCATACAGCAGATCGGTTTGGTTGATAACAGGGAGGGGAGCCGAACCCAGATTAGTGTGCGCTCACGTGGCATCATAATAATAAAATAAAATAATCACAAAAATAGCATGGCTGGCGAAAATGACAAATTAGCTCCAATAACGAAGCTATCAAAGACAGTTACTGAAGGGGCAATTTAAGTGTGTTCTGGGGAAGGAAAAAAAAAAAAAGAGGATTAGGAAGAGGCATAATTAAAATGTGCAGAGCCAGAAGGGAATAGATATTAAGTCACTTTGAATCAGTAATTCACAAGAGCCTGGAAGCAAGAGAAATGGGTGAATTTGGGTTCTAAAAGGGCCCTGATATTCTATCATTGCTGAGAGAAAAGCTATTCTGAGCAAGAGCATCTATTAGACACGTGCAGGAGAGCCGAGAAGGATTTAGGAGCTGGATCCTGCTATGCCAACACGTTTTCCAGGGAAGTGCTGAAGCTTCATAGGTGCCCAGCGCTCCGCGTGTGTCCCCACACGCTCCCATACCTTGCAAATTCCTCTGCATCCAGGCGCGGAAGCGGGGCCGCCCGAACCCGGACACCCAATTCCTGTTCTTCACCTGCTGCCTCCGCCAGTTCCCGGACGCCTGGGCCCCGCTCTGCTCCTTCTTGTGGCGCTTTATGATATCATCTAGATCCGAAAGAGCAAAAGGGAAATGCATCAAAGCTCTCATTTCTACACACATCGATTTCCCCTTTGGATGCTCCCATAGACACGGAGCTTGCGGTGCTCCGAGCCCTGTGGGCCCCACAATAAAAAACCAGGCTTAGCGCGGAACGTATCGGACCAATTTACTTGGCTCTCGCAGGCTGAAGGTTAGAGAACAGCAAATTATGTCAAAATGTGTCACCATCCGCATGGATCTGCAGGGGACAGATTTGAGTCCTAGAGCTGGTGGCTGTGGGATGGTCTCCTGGAGACAACACAGTGGCCCCCAAGGGATTTTCAGCCCCCACGGGTATAGAACGAAGCTTGGAGCCATTCACCTCTATAGCTCAAAAAGCAGCAAGCAAATAAAAGCAATGTGCACCAGGAATAGCAGCAGCACTTTGGATTTTAAGGCCCAGGTCAGGACTTGACCCATGATTTTCTGGCTATCTGGAGTAAGGGCTGCCACCGCTCCCCTCTGCGTCACCATCTCCACCTTGCCACAAAATGGGGACAAAATGGCCTGGAATGCAGCAAAACGCACCCAGCACGTCCTGCTTGCACCAACCCAATGCAGCTCCCAGGAAAATCTGAGAGAAATAACAAATCCTAACATCTGCCTATAACTTTTTACCTTCCTGTCGTGATTTGGCCACTTTTGGTTTAAAACTTCCACCTGTTCTTATCGGGCAGCTCTGGCAGTTGAGGTGTGGGGACCTCACACAAACCTCTTTAGATGCACAGCTCTACCAAGAAACATCCCACAGTGGTTCAAAGCCCCTCACTTCCCAGCAGGGTAAATTGAAATCAAGGCAGGGGTCTTTTTAATTCAAGCTATTTGGAAGCCAGGTGTTGGGAAAGGAAGGGACACCTCATTAATTCGAATTTTCCAACAATTTCTTCCTTAAACCTGAAATATTCCAAAAAATACTTGGCCAATAATAAAACCACATCTATTAAGCTCCCAGCAGAATGTTTCAGCTTTTGCCAAACTAGCATGGGCAGACCCATCCAAACCAGGCTTTTTCCCCAGGTAGCTCCTGAAGCAATCACTGGAGTGGAAGTTTGGAAGTGCTATCAGCTTCCAAAGGGTGATTATCACGAAGGGCAAATCACACCTGCAGCGCTGCCACTTGTTCTCCATCAAGAAAGCCCTGTACCCAAATTGTCCTTGTTTTTGCAGTATGATGCTCTTCAGCGAGTAGGTCTTGTGCGCTCCTCACCAGGACAGAAACGTTACTACATTAACTGATGGGGTCAATGGAGCGATATTAGGATTTTATCACCGTATAAAGCTAGAAAGGAGCTCGTATAAGGTACTCCTACGCCCAAAAGACGGAAAGAATTCTGTAGGAAGTGTTAGGATAATTCCTGCGGCATCACTTCAACCAAGGCTCCTGTTCTCTCTCCTGCCTTGAGTTGAGGCTAACCTGGCACCATAAAAAAACGAGTCTGCATCAGCCACAGGCTCAGGCCGTGAAAAACGACCCCACAAACATCTCGCCTCTAGGAAGGAATGACTCAAGCTTTCCGTTAGGAAGCCAACGCCATCCCAAAAGGCGCCGGCCGGCGTTCCTTCCACCGTGGGGACGTCAGCGCGGCAACCGGCCCTCGGAGACCCGCGCGCGCAGCCTGCGGAGCCGATAAACGGGCGGCTGCTCATGCGCCGATGCCGCGGCGCCGGCCAGGGCCGCGTCCAGCATCACGAGCACGCCGCTATAAATAGCGTGCACGCCGAGTGACCCCCGCAGAGCGTCATGCCTGTATTTTGGGCATGGTTGTGCCTGTATTTTGGGCATCGTTGTGCCCGCATTCCGGGGATGGACAGGCCTGTGTTCCGGGGACGGATAGGCCTACGCTTTGGCACAGTCTTGCCTGCATTTCGGGCACGGTCACGTCCTCATTTCGGTATCGCGCTCCTTTACGTAACTCTCCCCTCGGAAGTCACTGCGCAGCGCCCAGCGCTCGGCCCGAGGCCGGGCTATCTCCCCACCGAAATTCCTGCTCTTTCCACTCCCCGGCCTCCTTCCGACGTGAACTTTTTGGCCTGTTTCGGGGCTTTTCCTGACTTTGCCCGGTTCCCGCGCTGGGCCACACCGAGAAGCCCCGGTGGGCGCAGGGTGCCCCGGTCCCGGTCCCGACCCCGGCCCCGGGCGCGGCCCGCGCACCTACCCAGGGACATGTCGATCTCGTCGGCCCCCGGCTGCGGCCCCGGCGCGGGCCCCGCGCTCGGGCCCGGCTCCGCCGCCGCCTCCATGGCCCCGGCGGCCGCTCGGAGCGCGCAGAGCCGCCCGCGCCCACTGCGCCTGCCCGGAATGTGCCGCCCGCCCCGGGACCGGCACCCGCCCCGGGACCGCCTGCACCCGGCCTGGGACCGGCACCCGCCCCAGGACCGGACCTTGTCCCGATACCCGCCTGCACCCGCCCCGGCACCAGTGCCCGTCCGCACCCGCCCCGGGACCGGCACCCGCCCGGGGACCGCCTGCACCCGGTCTGGGACTGGCACCCGCCCCGGGACTGGCCCCGGCACCGCCTGCACCCGGGCTGGGACCGTCACTCGACCCAGGACCGACCCTTGTCCCGACACCCGCCTGCACCCGCCCCGGCACCAGCACCCGCCCCAGGACCGGCCCTTGTCCCCGCACCCGCGTGCACCCGCCCCGGCACCGGCCCCGGGACCGGCACCCGCCCCGGCACCGCCTGCACCCGGCCTGGGACCGGCACCCGCCCCAGGACCGGCCCTTGTCCCGATACCCGCCTGCACCCACCTCGGGGCACCGGCCCCGGCACCCACCTGCAGCCACCCCGGCACCGGCGCCCATCTGCACCCGCCCTGGGACCGGCCCTGGCCCCGGTACCCACCTGCCCCGGCACCGGCACCTGCCCCAGTACCTGCCTTGGTACTGGCTCCCGTCTACACCTGCCCCGGAACCAGCACCCTGTTTGCACCTGCTGCAAGAGCGGCGCCAGCCCCGATGCTGATCTCAGCACCTGCCTCGGTACTGGCACCCGCCAACACCTATCCCAGCACCAACCCCGTCGCAGCTGCCCTGGGACCGGCACTGCCCCGGCACACATCCTGCCCTTTGTCCCAGCCCCAGTGCTGGCACCCGGCCCTGGTACCTACCCTGACCCCAGCACCCATCCCCAGCACTTGCATCTAGTCCCAGCCACGCCGGTACCAGCCCCTGTGCCCATTCCTAGTTCTGGCATCTGGTCCCTGCATCCCTACCCCACCCCGGCATCAGTACCTGTTTGCAGCACCCACCTTTGGCACTAGCACCCAGCCCTGGCGCTGACACCCACCCAGGCACCCACCACCCCACCTGGACCCGCTCTGCCTTTCCTCAAACGCTCCATCCCTGCTCCGGCCCCTCTGGAGGCCCTAGCCTGGGCCTGCACCTTCATAGCGCTGCATAATTCCCAGTCCCTAGGATCCCATCCAAGCACTTTCTCTTCTAAGGGCAATTAGCAATTTTCCAGCAATTTAGTGAGAGCAGAGAGGGAAGTTTCAGCTGCTGGGATCTGGGCTGGGAATACAGATCTGGACCAAGGTGCTAGTAGCAGGCAGGGAACAGGTTCAGAGCAGCTTGCAAAACAGCAGGTATTTTCAAATGACAACATTTGTCTCCAAATGCAGCCCAGCTTTTATAGCAGATTCCACTTTGCCAGGTGAGACCTGTTTTCCCCTACAGCACAGGGTTGGAGGCTGTGATAAACCCAGGCAAGGAGCATTGTGAGTCTGGGCAGTGCCGGCTGATAACATGGGCTGCGTATCTCTCCGCTACCAGTCGGTGACCTCTTAATGCCTTGGCAAGTGTCCATTTACTGCCATTAACTCACTTCTGCGTAATGTCACACGTTAACAGCACCAGGGACCCGGTGACAAGGCCCCAAGTGCCAGACCCTGCTCGTCCGCGCCGCCCCTGCGCAGGGGACGCAGCGCCAGGAGCTGCAGGCAGACCCGAAAACAGGAATTTCAGTAATGCGACGTCCTAGGAGCTGAAGTGAGAGCGTGAAAACCCTGGCGTTTGTCACGTTTTCCTGCAGGACTCCCAGCTAAATCACTCCAGGGCAGTTTATCCACTTTTTCCCTTGTCACACACCCCAGCACTAAGCAAGCCTGCCAGCTTTTAGCTGAGAACTGACAAAATAGAAGGCAGTGGGAGCAGGGGACACCTATGAGCATCCAGTCGCCTTATCTGGCATGGTTTTGCAGCTCGTCAACCTCGTGGGACTCCTGCACGTTAAATAACTCGCCGAGATTTACTGGAATTCCGGGTTTTGCCCACAAGAGGGTGTGTTTAGGCCTGTTAATTGGAGGAGCCGCAGCGAGCTGATCTCCCTTCCCAACCATGGACATGGGCAGCAATGAAGTTTCCCTAGAGCACCCCAAAGCTGGTGGTGGCCTTTGTACACGGCCTTGGATCGCGGCTTTTTAACCATATGCTACTTGTAAACCATCTTCCTGGTGAGACAGAAGCAAACAAATCTGTTCTTAAGGCTTTTGAAGAAAAGCAAATTTTGGATGATGCCGGATTTTTCCCCATTCTCAGAAGCCGAGCCGCAGTGATGACACGACTCCGGTTTGCATTAGGGTCAATGGCAATGAAGGGGCTGAGGTGCGTGTGAGGTCTTGCCCTGTGAAAGCAACTGTTTCTGACAGCCCAAACACTCCTTATTAGCACTTAATGAAGATTTACACGAGTTGCTTCTTACACACTTAGCAGATGCAGCCTTTGGGCTGTAAGACCATAAGGTATTTAGGGGAAGGGATTTTTTTTTTCCCCTTGTATGCCGAGTACATTAAAAAATGAGCCCTCCGATGGGTGCATGCAGAACTGCTCTGCTATGAGCTCTGCCTCTGGACTATGCAGAACATCCTCAAAATCACCCCACAAAAATGCATGTCTGGATGTGAAGGTCTGCAGGATACCAAAGCACTGAAATAATTACATTAAAACAGAGAGCAATTGATGATCTTGTGTACGGATATCTAGGACAAGATCACCACAGCTATTTGGGTTATATTTCTGAAATACAGAGTCATTGAGAGGGTTATATTTCTAATATAACCAAAACCAAGCCTGGCAAGCAAGCTACTCAAAAGAGGGTAAAGAAAAGGAAAAAATCCTGTAGAAAATCACGCTAAAACAGCCAGCAAAGGAGAAAGGCCCCAGCGGCACCGCGAGGAGGTATTTCTGGTGCATGTAATTGCAATAAGTGGCACTTGGATTTACGTCCTCGAGGGCAGGAGCTGCCCTTCCCCCCGTGTATTTTCTGGTGCTCAGTGAAGCATTCGCAGCTGTACAGTCGAACAGATGCTCCTAATGGAAAAGGTACCGCGGATCTTCTCTTAATGGATCTGCTGTCTTACAGTACCCTGGGCAAAAAGACTTTTAAGAATAGATGTTGCTCACTAGGGTAGCCAGAGGGAACCTTGCTTTGCTGTTCCAACATCAGCTGCTGGAGTGGTTCCGAGCTGTCCCCAGCTCTTTCAAAATGATGCCGCAGACAAATAGTGTGATATTTAGCATAGGGAGTGTGGCGTTTACCTTTGGATCTAGCTAGGGATATAGGGATACAAGGGGAGGCTATTTGCTTGTTGGGTGTAGGTGTTGGGGGTATCACACCCCTCTGCGCAGACACAGACACCGCACACCCCGCCGGGGTTGTGTCTCTGCTCCCTTCCTGCGCTTTGATGCTGTTATCACGAGGACTCGCCCGAGGCCACTGAACTATCCGGGGACGTGTGGGTGGCGAACGCGCTTGCTCGAAGCCAACAGGGAAAGGCTTGTGAGCAACCACCTCTTGCAATCGCCGCTGAAAGCCGGATGGATCAAACCTTCGTTGAGATCTCATCCCTCTGGGGCGCTAAGGCCTCTCCTGGGCCAGCACTGCAGTTTCTTGATGTCGTATCTTACAGGAGTTTTTATCTCCTGTGAGGTTTTTTTCTCATCTCGAGCAGATGTGGGTAACCACAAGGCTTTCGGAGTGGAAGTTATTTATGAGAGCGGGGCCTTTTTGCTGGTTTTCAGTATCCTGAAGCACAGACATGGTCACCAGCGCAGCAGCAGAAAGAAGCTCTTGGGCTTGCGCAGCTCCAAGCATTTCCAGCCCTTCCTGTGCTCACCTTGGCTGCCTTATGACCAAGAAAAAGCCATTTTCTCTGGTTTGCAGGGGAAACTAAGAGATGGCGCAGCAGTGACTTTAGTACTCGTTGTGAGCAGACGTTTGGCTTTGGGAGCCCTTCACCACCAGGCTAGTGACTTTGCGATGGGGCCTTAATGAAAGAGAAAGCAGCAGGTGGGAAAGAAGTGTTGAGAGACCGCGAAGGCCGCAGTAAGGGAAGTGAATTTGAGTTCAGCATCACAGATCTCTGGCCTGGCTGTGCAGCAAGGAGAGGGGTTGGCCCGGATGGGTAAATCGGTAGATTTTGTCAGCTTTAATCCCACGGTCCACAAACACATGCACAGGAAGGTTAAAATGAAGCAGAGCGCCACACAGCTCGCCAAGAACCCCAGAAACGCTTTCCTTGCCGCACACTCATCTTGTACCTGTCTCTTTTTGCAGGAAAGGCAATCTGCAAAGCAGCCGTGATGCCCCCATCCTGCTAAACCACCACAGCATTATATCCTTCCCTACGCGAAACCCTTGTTCTGATCCTGGCTAATTCTGTCATATTGAATTTTGGCCAGTTATCGCCCACAGAGTATTATGGGGCTGTTGCTGTTTCTCTTTTGACTAATAGCGGCTCAGCTGTCTCACGCTGACACAGCGCTCACTGAGGGCCAAACTCTGCCATGCTGCTTGGAGAAGGAATTTCCCTCAACTCACCACATTAGTCATGATGCATGTAAAAAACCCCAGCCATTTAAGGAACTTCAGGAGGCTCAAAGCACATCAGATTCCGCTTATCAAACCCGCAGCAATTGCCTCAAAAATGCGAATCTCGGGCTTTTCTTTGAGATTTCCTAATTATGGCTTCACAGTCACTCCTGACAGATAAATATGCAGCACCTAATGAGTGCAGATTACATGGTAATAGAGATAATTATTCACCCATACAGTATTCCAGGCGCCATGGAGCATTTCATTAGGCTAGCAAGGGCTTGGATATGCGCAGCCAGCTTCTGATTAATGTTTCTCCATTCTGTGTTCATGCTTTCAGTCAGGAGCATTGGCATCTTTGAGACTTTCGTGGGTTTTTTTATGTTTTTTTTCCCTTTACTTCTCCCTGTAGGGTGATAACACTTCTTTTTTTTTTTTTAACCTTTTTTTTTGGCCATGTGAGATTCTTCCCCTTTTTATTTATTATTTTTTACCCCACAACAGGAAACCAGCTTCGCAGCTACGTGCTGCTCACAACGAGCTCCGAGGCGATGCTCAAAAGCGTCTAGTTCGGATCATTTTTAAATTGGACAAAAAAAAAATCACTATAAATTACAGGCAACGAGGGACAAACCCCAACTGTGCCGAAAACCGCCTAATTGCAGCGCTGTGGCAAGAAGGCCCCGCCGTGTCCCCGGCTGGTGGCCGAGCAGGGCGCGTCCCCGCCGCCCCGCCTCAGAGCGGCGCGCGCCGCCCCGCCGTTCCCGCGCGCGCGCCCCCGCCCGGCCCCGCCCCCTCGCGCTCGCCGCCGCCGCCCATTGGCGCGGGCCGCGACGAGGCCACGCCCCCTCCCCTGCGCGGCCTGCCCCGCCCCTCCCGCGGCGCCTGCGCAGTGGTGCGAGGCGGCGCGGCCGCCCGGCTGTTGTTGTTGTGGGGCGCGAAGATGGCGGCCGGGCAGGGGGGCGGCGGCGGCAACGGCGGTAACGGCAATAACGGCAATAACGGCCACAACGGCCCTGGCGGGCTGGGCATTCCCGCTCATCTCACGCTCTCCTTCTCGTCCGGGCCGCACTGGGGCGTGGCGACGCTGCCGCAGGCGCACACGGTGCGCAGCCTGGAGCGGGCCCTGGAGGAGGCGGGCAGCTCGGGCATCCTCTGCCTGAGCGGCAGGAAGCTGCGCGACTTCCCCGGCGGCGGCTACGACCTCAGCGACACCACGCAAGCAGGTGGGGACGGCGGCGCGGGGAGGGGGCTGTCCCCGCCGGGAGGGGATGGGGCGGCCGGGGTGGCCGTTGGGGTCTGGATGCGGTGGGGGCGACACTTGGTGGCAGAGAGGGGGTGTCGTTGGATTGGGGGGGGGGTGTGCAGCGTGCGGCATGCCGTGGTGGCAGCGAGGGGTCCCTGCGGTGGCAGTTGGGTTGTGACGGTGTGTGGGGAGGTGGCAGCGGGGGGATGTGGTGTGGCGGGTCGCTGTGGGGGGAACCGGGGCGGTGGAGGGGGTTACTAGGGGGTCAGGGGTGGTCGTGGGGGAGCAGTTGGGGGTCACTGAGGTGGTCGTGGGGGGACAGTGGGGGTCACTGAGGTGGTCGTGGGGGGACAGTGGGGGTCACTGAGGTGGTCGTGGGGGGCAGTGGTAAGGACTAGAGTGGCAGTGGGGGCGGGCTGGGGTGACAGCGGGGGGTGTTGTAGGGAGGTCACTGGGGTGGCAGTGGGGGGGACACGTTGGGGACGTGCAGGGCGCTCTGCTGTCACGTCCAGGCTTGGGGCAGGGGGCTGCGCAGCCCCCCTGCAGCGTGTGCAAGGAGCCGAGGAGGAGGCCGCCCCTGCTCGGGGGGCTGCAGGGTGGTCCCGCCGCGTGCGGGAGGGCGCGGGGCCCGAGGGGACCCCCCATCACTGCGCTTGCGTGACGGAGGAGCCGCCGTGCGCGTACGCCAAGGTGCTGCACAGAGAGGGACTCCCGCTTTATATTATATAGATATATACGTGTGTATGTGTATATATACATGTATGTGTGCGCGTGCCCGCAGTGGAGGTGTCCGCGTGCGTGCGTGCACCGCGAGCTCATTGTGCTCTCCCGCAGCGGGGAGGGGCGCGCTCGCAGCCAGCGCCTGTGCCACCCGTCCGTGTGCGGGGACACGGGGACACAGCCCGCGCCGGGGGGCACCCCGTGGGGCAGCACGCAGGCCCGGCGCTTCCTGCGCGCGTCGCGAGCACCAGCGGGATGTAACCCCTCGAGACATCAGAGCTCCGCGCTCTGCGCCATCCAGGTGCCCTGTCCTTTGCTCCCAAGCTTTGTTGCCTGCAGGATCCTGGCGGCTCCTTCTTCCCAGCCCGTTCCAAAATTTACGTATGCAGGGAGAGGGGTGTGCGTGCACCTGGTGTAGCTTAATGTATTCACCGGCTTGGTAGATAAATACTATAGGTGTTCTCCATGGAAGCCAGGAGCTACCCAAGCATTTAGCTGGAGTAAACTCGGAGGCCTTTTTCTGTATGCTCTGCAGGAAAACAAAGCTGTGTTTTTCATTAGGGTTTGCTGTGTTTTGGCGCGTCTGTGCTGTACTTCTAGATTTATTTGCTTCTGGAGTAGTCACT
The DNA here is from genome assembly GCF_059628265.1 of Tinamus guttatus. NCBI lineage: Eukaryota > Metazoa > Chordata > Aves > Tinamiformes > Tinamidae > Tinamus > Tinamus guttatus. The sequence continues at coordinate 1,204,920 of NW_028289621.1, forward strand.
GAAAATGGGTAATTTTAGTAATGTGCTAGAACAAAATATTGAGGAGAGATCCAGCATCTTTTGTTGAGAAATAGTAGTGGCTTCACAAAATGCTTTTTTTTTTTTTTTTTTTTTTTTTTTTTTTGAGTGAATTCAGTCCTGGGAGTGTTTTTGGTTTGGGCCTCTCTTTTTTGTATATACTTTTTCTTTTATTTTTTAATCGATTACAAATAGCTGGCCTATTGAATGCAAGACTGCCTATTATGGTACCTTATCCATCTCTGACAATCCTGTTCTGCTGATGTTGGTCAAATATTCATTTTGTTGCTCTTTGCGGGCTGTGTTTTGTGCAGAGGTTTAAATAATGATGTTCAGATGCTTCTGTGATACAGTAGGCTGTAGAGGGGGGTCGAATTTGCGAAGGACTGATTTTAAAATCCAATTTCCAGTATCCAGTACCAAGCCTGCTAATGATTTTTAGGTTATTAGCATATCCTTCCTGACACACATGATGCTCCTGTATGCGTGATGCACAATATGGATAGGTAGAAGTGTCTCAATTATTTATAATGGAAGCACCAGATTAAATGAGAAAGGGAGTTTATTAAGTAATAGCCGTTTCCTTGTAATATTGTAAAAATATTTTCAACAATATGGTAGGCGGTTTCTATATATAAATATTCAATCAGTAAAGCATTAAAAATAAACAATTTTTATAGGGAATCCATTATTAAAAAGACATTTTCTATCATCCTTAAGCCAGTTCATCAAGGATCTATATTTTGTGTTTATAATTTGCTTTCTTTCTTATAATCTAAGTAAGAGGTATGTGCAGTAATAATATCTTTATCTTTTATAATGTAGTAGAGCCCTGTCACCACCATTGAGTCTTCAGTGTGAAAGATGCTGGGTGAAAATATTAAAGAGAGTCTCTGACAAAAATATTCCTACTGCTCGTTGCTCTGAAAGCACTTATTTAAATAGTTGATGTAGGTGAATGCAAGTAGATTATTCATGTAGCAATGCTCATTTAATGTAGCACTGATTCAAGAAGCAATACTCTGAAATAAGGATTTTAGATATCTTTCTAAAACTTGCCTGTAAACAATAGCTTTTGTAGTCTTTATTTTGGCTTTGTCCATACATTGATTTTTTTTTTTTTTTTTTTTTATGATGAGCAGGTAAGTGGTATCTTGCTGGAATATCAATGATTTCCTTTACCAAGTATCAGTGTGGTGTATAAAGCTTGGTCTAGAATGCGCTGCTTCTTCAGAGGCAATCATCATATTTTTCAATAGACGTTTTGTATCAGTTACTGCTGTTTGACGTCGCAATATCCCCTGACTAAGACACGATAATAATCTGTAGACTGAGGCATATCTGGAAGTCAGAAATATTTGCTGGGTTTCACTTTCACACACATCGTTCTTAAGTTAGTGATTCTCTCACTTTCAGATCTGTTGAACCCAGGACAAGCATTTAATAACCCCCCCCCACCACTACCACATCCTCCTCTCCTACTTACTCCCCTGTCCCCCCCAAAACAAACCCCAACATATATCAAAATGTAAACATTATTTCTATATCACTGACACTTATGCATTAAGATAAATCTTTTGTCAAATCTGAATTTTAATTGCAGTTTTGTGAGGGCGAGCGGGGGGGAGGCTTGATTTTCTCCCTCCCCAAACTTGTCATCTGGCTATAAGACAAGGCCTCTGCTGTTCTTAAGCGACTCCTGGAAAAAAAAATCATAGGTCATGAAATATTAAGAGGCATACTGAGATTTATCAAGAGGTCTATGAATATTCCATTCATTTTTATTAATGTGTGTAATTTTGCTTCTCACCCTGTGGGCAACATTAATCCCCGTGACAATTAAGTCAATGAGTATGGTACATTGATATAATCTCTCTGTATTTAGCTAAGAGTTGTGTTTTCCAGTGTTTTTAGGTCAGTGCTGGTGCCTTATTGCCTTGCTGACCCAAGTCCATTTACTGTGTTTTGCAATTTCCTCCTCCCTCATGAGCACTCTCTTAAATAGGAATTTAGTGCCTATGAATGGTATTAGATTGACAGCTCAAGAAACAAATTTCTTTACTCAGGATATTTACAGTGATATCTTCAGGCCCACTTGCTTACGATTTGTCACAACAAAGTTAATCGCATTTTTTAATTCCAGAGGAACCTGCAAGCAATTGCAAGCAGGTGAAGAATTGCCTATAAATATATTTGCTTTGGAATTTCTCCTTTCTTGCCACCTGCTACCTTTTTATATGGCTGAGGAGTAACACCAATGTATTCCCCATATGACTTCAGAATGAGCCATCCTGCCAGGGCTGCTAATAATCTCAGCCCCACGGGCAGAATTCCCACATTGAGGTTCCTGCATGTGTCGTCTGGAGGTAAAATATGACTGTGGTTTAAGATACTGTTATCCAGTGTTACTTACATGGACTCATTGATTTTTTTACATCATGTTTCTGGCCCTGTGTAAGTGTGTAGTCATTCATGTGATTACAGATTAAAAGCAACAACATCTGCAAATTAGAACCGAGTGTGATTTGCATGAGAACATTAATTTGTACTGCTGGATATAGAACATACGCTTCTAAACTAAGGTATTTACTTGTATGAATAGTTATTTTATATAGTTATTTTTGTCGATGATAGCAATTTTGGTTGAAGAGGTGACAAGCAATTGACTGAATAGCAACACTAAACTCATTTTTTAGTGCAGAAGTAATATACATGTATGGCGTAAATCTAGATTACATTCTAGAAATCAAGCCTGTTTAAAAACTGGTGACTTAAACTAAAGCTTTTCTCCGTTGGTCTTTTTATCCCACTTTTATTTTTCAAATAGAATGTCCATTTGGATTGATATTCCAGAATTATGCTATTTTTTTAAATGTTTTTATTTAAGAGAAATCTATATATTCTCAATGTTAAACATACCTCTTGTATCTGAAACAAATGTCGTCACATTCTGCCTGTTCCTTGCCTATTAATCCAAATCAGAATCTAGAAACACGTGTGTTCTGCAGAAAGCTATAGAGACGATCATAGGATATTTTATGCGGAATTAGTTTGCATGTGTATAGTTCCCAGTCCTATTTGTTGGGTAGTTTCACTTGTGATGATGGCAACTCTCAGCTGCACAGCACTTTGGTTTCCATGCAGTTGTGCTTCCCAGAGAGAGCAGAATTCCTGTCTTTTTTTCCCTCTCTCCTCCTTGCCTTCTTGCTTTGTTGCTTATTATTTGACGAGGGAGGAAATGTATTTAAGCTATGAAATATATTATAAAATCTTGTGCTGTAACAAAAATGGATGAACCTCTGTTTTTTTCTGATTTTTTTCACTTGATATCTTGTCACATGATTGTGAATTTTTTTTTTTTCAGAGCTGGTTCAAGAGTGTAAGTTCATTTTATTGGCAAGACTGGCACGCACAGCTAAAACATGTTCTTAGCCAAAAGGTAACTAAACCAGACTGCCTGAAGGCTAGAATTCCCCAGAAGATGGAAAAATAATGAATAATTTATGTTTGTGTTAAATATTCTGCGTGGCAGTGTGGAGAGACTTCTAAATTCCCGGCTTTTCTTTGGCTGTCCTGCCGTCTGCTCTCCCCGCTCCTCCAGCTGACCTGGGATTATGAGAGTTTGTTGCCTGCTATGAAAACGAAGGTCCAGGTTGCCAGATGTAGAGCCTTAAGTTCTGGTTTACTTTGACTGCCAGCGCTAGTGTTAATCAGAAAAGACTAGTGATTTCTGGCAGATCTAGCAAATGTTGTAGCACTTTGGATAAAAAAAAATTATTCTGTTTTGGAACTCAATAGTTTTCTGCTTGGGCAGGTGTAATTATCCTCACTATCATTGAAGGGCTGGGAAGGTGTCGCTTGCTGAGTGAAGTACGATTTCCCTGCAAAGCTTTTTGTAGCACAAGGCTCCAAGGAACCCTGTCTCCCAGGTTTGTTCGTAGCCTGCTGACCAGCAGATGTAACTGCAGAACACGCCGAGCCCCGACCATCTGTGTGTTAAAACAAACATCTACTTCAATTTGTCGCTTTATCGCTTTATTGTAGGTAGAACTAATATGGGATGGACAAGACCTTTTACTAAAGGCTCACATAGGACTAAAATGTTTAGGCAAGCATTCGCTTTAGCTTGTTACATGTAGTAATGAGAGATATTAATGTATTTACTTTTAAACTAACAAAAGTAGCCGCAGCCCCTCTCAAATGCTGCCACGAGGCCTGGCGTGGGTTGGAATCGGCGGTCACTGTCAGCAGGAGGCACTGACAAATAAGAGCAGATGCTGGAGTTGCTACAGCAGCGGCCTTCGTATCTCCAGAGAACGTCGTAGATGTGATTAGTCCCTTTTGCTCTGTGCTGATGAACTGTTGTTTTGCCCAGTTTTTACAGAGCCTTTTTCTCCCTGCTTTATTCTATGCTCTCCTTGTTTTCCAGTATCCTTTGTCCAGAAACGTTCTGGTTTTAAACATTTCTATTTAGTTTATCCAGTTATAAGTAACTTGATCATCACAAAAGGTCTAAGCCCCGTAGTAGATGTTGGTTACAGTTGCGTTGCTGTAGCCCTTTTTCTCTGCCTCATGTCTCTAGATTATAAACTAGGCAAAGGCCGTGAATGTCTATATCGAATCATACAGAGATTAACATAAGCTTTTTCTGGGAGTTTCGTGTTCATTTGAGTATTGCTAATAAACCCAAAATTTGCATCATGGAGGAAAGGATTGATGATAATTTTTCCCTGTAATTTTTCTATGAAAAAGTTGAAATAGAAATTTGAAAAATAAAAAAAACAGAATTAAGTCTTTGAATGCTTGTGAGCAACCGGTAAGTAGACATGTCAATTTAAATAGGAGATGCTCTGAGCTATAATACACAAGCTTAATAAAAATTCTTGCTGAACTATCACGAGAACAGATTTCTCTCTTTCTAATGTTAAGCTGCTTTAAGAATCCTAGGCTAGACGGAATACTAACATGCCATTTAGTTTAGGGAAGCAGATAGCCTCCGTGTGGGAGTTGTTGCCTAGCATTGCGAATTACAAAAGATTCCTGGGGCTTTATCGAAAGGTTATTATGAAACAAGATTGCAAGAAGCCTTTAGAAGTGAAGGGGAAGCTAATCCTTGGCATAGAGTAATGTCCCTTCAACTGCACAGCTGTTTGATCTATGTGTTATTTCAAATGATTCTCCCCTCTTCATGTGTTCTTTGCACTTTTGTTTTCGTCATACCATGCTAAAATAACTGAAGCTACGTGCTGTCGAGTTGGAGCAGGACGCTGCCATGCACTGGGAAAGCCTGGAATTCACCGAGTTCACACAGGGAATTCACTGACTTCAGTTGTTGTTTTCATCACTGCTTGGTGTGCAGCAGATCGACACCCACATTTGCCCACCGATCACTCCAACGTTTGACCCAGACCTTCTAGTTTAGTTTTCGATAAGTGAAAATTTCAGTAAAAAACACATATACCTGAACCAGCAGGAGGCAAGCAGAGATGCATTAAATTAAAAACCAGAATTGGTTTTGATGAGCTTGGAATGAGCTTGAATGGCTCATGTAGACACATCCACTGTCTGTTGGAACAGCCATGCCTCAAATGTCGATGTTGCTTGTTCAAGCCCCTAGCGTGGTAAAAATCCAATTTTAAAGAGTTTTTTTGTTTGTTTGTTATTGTTTAGTAGTGCTGCTTAGTTTGCAGAGTCAAGAACTTGGAATATGTGAAGTGCAGTTTTGGTGGCCTGTGCTACCTGGCCATGCATTATGCACATCTTCAGTTGCTTGGTTGTGTACAGTTTCCTTTGCCACATTCAGTGCCCAGACTATGTAACTAGTATTAGCGGCACGGATAAAATGTAGGTATTTCCAAGCTCTTGATTTAATGGATTTGCAACCCAAACAGCACCTTAGATCTTTTGTAATGTATTTTTCACAAAAATAGAATCTATTTTGTGCTCTGTCAAACACTCAGTGAAAAAAATTAGCTTGTAACCGCCCACGGTCTTGGCAGTGTTTTATTCTCTTTTTCTTTCTTTCTTCTAAATGGCTCAGAGAAGCAGAAGCTTATGAAACTGAGAAGCAATATGAAGAAAATGCTAATATCTAATGTGAAACAGTCCTCTGCTGAAATTCTTTGATATTGTATTACTAGAACAGTCACTCCTATAACAATACTCAGTGTTTCATTTAATAGTGTATTAGGAGACAGTGCGTGTTTTGGAGGACTGATTAAATGACTGAGCATGCATCAAAAATGACCAATATAATCCATATTTTTAGGAAAATGCATTTCTCAACTTGGTGGTCAAGTGTAGGCCTCTCAGCTAGTCCTTGCATTCCAGATCCAGCATTTGGCTCATGCAAAATGTGGTCTAAAAGGGATGGAAATGGAGCATCAAAATGGGTGCACTGGATCAAAATAGAGACCAGTCTACTCCAGCAGTTTGTTACATCAAAGTCACTGCTGGAGTAGACTGGTCTCTATTTTGATCCAGTGCACCATTTTGATGCTCATTTACTTCCCTTACTTAGACCTACTTTTTGCATGAGCCAAATGCCTGGATTTAGGAACATGACTATGGAAGCTCATGAGAAGGACCCACTTACTCCACTGACTCCACCTCGTTGAGAAACCTGACTTTCCTTTCCTTAATCAATTTTGTTCTGAACCTCCAGTACTGTGCCTGTAAATTGTCTCCCTGCAGTCGGTGAAGGCTTCACTCTTTTAGTTGCTATTTAGTTAATTTTTTAACAAACTTCCTCAGATTCTTGTATTTCCTCTTTTTTAAATTAACCTCAGTAATGGTTGACTTTTGGCTTTCGTTACTTCTGCAGAGCTTGTGAATTGAAATATGCTGTGCTTCACGGGTAACCCTTGATGGTGTCTTATATTTAGGCTTTTCATAACACCCACAACTTCGAGTTACCCAGTCTAAGCTGAGTTAAGCAAAGAATTTCATAATTTCACTGCTAGGTGAGTTGTCATTGTTAATCACATGCACTTCTGCACTTTCCTTGCTGCTTCAGCCCATTAACCCTTGAAAAACTTCTCATTTTAAGTGCCACCAAACTGCTTCCATTTTCCTTTAGATGAAATCTCTCTTACTTTTAAAGGAACCTTCTATTTCCAGATTTTTCCCAGTTCCTAATGGAGATAACCCCCATTTCTTACAGTATTTTCTCAATCATTTATTGCATCTTTAGTCTTTAAAATTTACGTAAATTGCATAAACTTCACATCAGTGCTTCATTAGATGGGTTAGCATCTGTTATGATAAATAAAACTATTGTTAATTGTAAAAGCTTTTCTGGAATAGGAATTTTTTTCATTTTGAATAATAGTGCTCTCTATCTGTAAAAAGCAGTAAGTAGATATGATGTATGAATGCAAAAATATATGGGCTTGAATCTCTTGCTTTGCTCATTACTTTTTGCTGAACTCATGAACCTATTGTAATATTTTTTTGAAATAAAAGTTTTAAAAAATCAGTTGGAAGAGAAACCATACTAGCCTTCCAATCTTTTATTGACTTTTTATTTTGCAATTGATGGATAATGGGTGTTTTTTCCTAATTTAAAGCATGATTTTTGGATTTCATTACATAACAGAAAAGTGAAATCTTTCTAGCCGGATGGGCATAGATCTTTCTCAAAAACTTGCTCCAATTATGCTAAAACCATTTTAGCAGACTTTTCAATTCTAGTTGGATGTTTTATTGGAGTTAATTCCGTGTCCCGCTCAAGTACATCAAGAATTCCAGTCCTGGAATCTCTCTCTTCCTGCCTCTTGAAGTTAAAGTTTACTGAATTCAGTGTCAGCAATATTCCTTAATAGGGCAATTGGATGAAAATGATGGCTTTGCAATACTTGTGCTTGAGAATATTTCTTAGAAATAACGTAGTGGTGGAGTGACAGCCAGCTGGCTCTCAAGTCGCACTTGTTGTAGCCATTAGGAAAGTTAATGCTGCTGCTTCCAAAGCCAATACCCCTGGAAAGTACTGTCTCCTTGTGCCATCCTTTGAGTCTGCATCTTGTCAGGTAGAACAAACAAAACTTCATGCTTCTTCCACAAATACAGTGATAGTAGCTAGGCAGAAACACAGTCATTTTTGTGTGGGTACCGAAGACTCATAACCAAAACTCATTGCTGCTTTTTGTTAAAACAGGATGTCCGGTTTCTGAGAAATCACATCCTTGGAAATACGCACATTTACATGCTGCAGGCATGCAGCAGCAGAATATTTCTAACCCAAGTGTTATGTTTCCTTTGTCAATGATCTTCTGCTTCTGCTCTTAGTCTAGACTTAATTGCATCCTTATTTTCATAGCTAAAAAATTTTGACAGTGGTTCGTGCCTATTTTATTCTTTTTTGAGCTAAGTTGTGAATGTGAGATTGGAGGATAGACCAGTAACTGTGTTTAGGATAAAGAATAAATATTTAGGTAAGAATTGTAGTTCTTTAGTTGAATAAATACATTAACATTTTGTGCTGGTTTGGCTTTATCACTGCAGGTGTTGTGCACAGCGGAATTGGAATCATCTTTTTCTGTTCTTGACAGTTACATTAATCTGTTTACTTGGCTTGCAGTTTGTGACTCACTATTGTGCCTCAAATGGAAAAAAAAATAAAACAGTTGTACAAAACAAAGACATGATAGAGGAAAGGCAATCATAATTGATATACAGTTGTGCTTAAGTGTTCTTATTTATAGAGTTGATACAGTATTTTTGTGCGTGTTCATTGTGTTTATTATATCTGGTAGCATCATAGCCTCTGGCAAAATCAAGATTTTTCAGACTTATTGTGGCACCTTGATTTTTAGGAATGTGACAAGAGTAACTGGATATTTGCATGTCCTCCTATTGTGGACAAATTTTTGACTAAAAATTACTTTTTCTTTGTTCCCAGATCTTTCAAAGAATAGATTTACTGAAATTCCTCCTGATGTCTGGCTGTTTGCACCACTGGAAACTTTAAATTTATATCACAACTGCATCAAATCCATTCCAGAATCTATTAAAAATTTGCAAATGCTTACGTACCTTAACATTAGGTGAGTAACCCTTGTCATTCTTTCTTCTGTGCTTCATTGGAGAGATGGCATCTTATTTCCTGAGAACACCAATAGCCTTTGTGCCCTTACTTCCATCCCGGACAGATAAAAATAATTCTGTTGCTTGCTTGCCATATTCCTGGTCTTTTAGGACCAGGAGTTTTTGTTGCCTTCTTTGTTGGAAGGAGTCGACAGCATCATGAGATTCCTGGCAGTATGATTTCTGCCTATAAGGAATCTTGGAAGTTCTATTTGTTCATGTTATGCAGGTAGACAATGATGAAAAACTACACATATAGATTTTATTTTGTTGTTGTTTGCAAAAAGATAAGTTACTCTAGACCAAAGGACCTACTCATTTTGTATATTAGTCATATCCATTGCTATTTTTAGACTTGGGAAACATAGAGTTGAATCTTCTCAGGAAAATAGTAAATGGATATGATCTCTGTTGGAGATCATCTAAGGTACAATGTATATGTACAGAAGCATAGGACTCTAGAGGAACCTTTCCAGAAGAGCTGAGGCATCGTGTTCCACAATATCCTGGTTCTTATATAACTGCCTAAAGTTCACACCAGTCTTTTCCATGAAGAACTATCGAACATATGAGATTTGTTCCAGAAATAACTTCTTTTTGCACAAATTTCAGATTACTTTTTGAATTGATACTTGGAAAGGAAATAAAAATATGCCTTATCTCTTGATCTCCAAATATCAGAAGTTATGCTGATAATTCCTAAGAATTGTCTGCTCTGTGGAGATTTTAAAGAATATTAATGATATGATAAAACTGCAATCTCTTCTGAAAGAAACTTGACCTACTTTCTTCCCCAGAGCAGCAAAAGCATGTGTTTGTGTTGATGGTACCTGAATGCTGAATACATTTCTTAATCATCTAAGTGAGCATTGCAGGTCGTTTCAGGTTTGGCTCGTGCAATGGCCTTTTTCCTTGCCTTGCTTTTTCTTTTTTTATGTTAGTGTCTGAGGATTGTGTTTTCAGAATGCCCAAACACGTGGACAGGCAGTAGCTAAACGTAGGCTAAAATACTGACCTACTAGTTTTGGTATTGTGATTACAGAGGGGAAAAAAACACATGATCTCCAATTCTAATTTTGGATGCAGAAGAGCAAAGAAAAGTGTTATGCAATTCATTGTAAAGTAGGCATTTTTTTTTGTTTTCTCGAAGAACTTCAGAGGCAACTGTTCTGAGTCATGCAGAAAATTGACTTTCATTGCAAAGTTTCTAAGCAAATAAAAAGCTTCTTTTACTTGTACATGACACTTTTGCTAACAGATTACCAGGCAGAAAAGGCCAGTCATATCTGCCTGAATTCAAAATAAAAAAGCTTATTGAAAACCTACAACCAGTAGTATTAGCAGCAGTATTAGCCCACGAAGCATTAGCAGCAAAGATGCATTGCTCTTTGTAAGAATAATGATAGCAGTTTACTGCTAGCTAGCTTGGTCAAAATTGCACTATTTCAGAGCTGAAGTGTTCCAGGGATGTAGTGGTTGTGCTGCTCTTGAAAGCATATAAACTATAGTCACGTAGAGGGGAAATTGAAAAAGTTTAGGTGTTCAGTATGAAAGCAATGTTCTGATACAATTCTGTTACACAGAAGCACTTAAAAACTTTGCTTTTTTCTTAGCATTGTGTGAAAAGTAACATCAGCTCTTCAGAATGTTCTTGCAAACAGAACCTTTGGCTTCTGGACACTTCTCGAAACTGCTGGAAAGATGCCATGTTTCTGTGTGAAAGCAATTGCTTTCATACCACATCTGAACATGCTGGTGTTCCAGTGACATTTTTTACATGTACAAGTAGTTTAGCACAAGAAAACAATACGAATTTCTGGCAGGCAGCAGCCTGCAGTTGGTAGCTTTTCCAAACCAATTTAAATTAAATTGCCAGCAATAATACATTCCCTGTTAATATAGCAGGTGTATGTACGTGCAGTTGGAAAACGATACACACAGCAAAAATGAACATTAATTAAATCATACCTTCTAGACCATTGCTCAGCAAAGTAATAAATAGATGCTTAGGGCTTTTGGTACTGGTTCAGGAGAGCTGCAGCTACGTGCTGTGAGAAGCAGTGGTCTTGTCTAAACCCTCCTGTTCCGATTTGCTGAGGACATGAAGGTTATATTGGAAGACTGTCAGATCAGTAGATCCTTCTGAAGGTACCAGAAACAGCAGAAACGTGAACATCAGAGACACACTGAGTATTGCCTGCCATAGTTAATTGAGCAATAATGCCATATTGTCAATATTTGATCCATGGTGACTTAATATTGGTGAAAGATTTGTTATTGCCTAGATGCAGTATTAATAATTAGGATGATAGCATTTGTGGCAAGGTGCTAGATTAGCTGCACCTCTCCATGAAGAAGAGGAAATGCAGCCAGGTGCCCTTCCACAGAGCTTCAAGAATGCAAGTTAGACTACCCTGAGCTTTTACTGTTGTTCTTTACAGGTATGTTTATAGGTCACTGGGCTATTTTTATCTTTTGACACATTTCTCTGTGTGTATGTATTATTGTTAGGAGAGTCAGTTATAGTACATCCTCATTTACCAAGTGAAATGGGGATGTGCAACTTATTTAACTAGAGGAAGCTTTATCTGGTAAGGAATTCATTACAGAGATTATAACTTAAATATAGATTAAGTTGTAATAGGTGGAGGATACCTTCTAGAGCAGGAGGAATGTTCTGCAATGTGCACCTCAGACTTGTGTTGAGCTTAAAAAGAATGTAATAATGTAGCCTTTCTTGTTTGTTTATTTTCTTTCAAGTCGAAATCTTTTATCAACATTGCCAAAATACCTGTTTGATCTTCCACTTAAAGTTTTGGTAGTCAGTAATAATAAGCTGGTCTCCATTCCAGAAGAAATTGGAAAGTTGAGAGACTTAATGGAATTGGTAAGTATAATTGCACTCTATTAAGTACACTTAAACTGTATGCAGCATATTACAACGTAAGAAAAAACGTACAACATGATAACTTTTACATAAGGGATTGTAGAATGTAAATTCATTTTCTGTGTTTGTCAGTATGTTGGATTAGATTCACCCCCGCCCAAGTTATTTAACCTTTATTTTGTGCATTGTTAATGTGTTTTTTGATGGTTACTGAGTATTTAGGTTGTAACTTGGCATTAATAGGAGATATTTTGAATCTTTGGGAGGTTTTTCTGATGTCTTCTACTGTTTTTGGTGAGTTAGAAATGAGAAATTCTTCAATGTTCACCTCACCGTTTTAGCATCCCAAGATGGGATCATTGCTGCTGTTTACAGAGTGTGAACATCTTTTAGAGTTGCAGTTGTGGTACTACTGACTTTACTCATAAATGCTAAACCTGGAGGATGTGCTTGATGATAAGATTAAAGCCCTTTAGATTAGATTAAAACTAAAGAGTTTAATTGCAATATCTGTATTGTACCTATTTAGAACATAACTTATATTTTAAAAACGTTGACAGCAAAGCAGTGTGCATGCAAGGAGATGCTTTCAGGAAAGGAATCCTATTTTAATTTGTGTGCTGGGAACAGGGAAGAACTCAAAATAGCTCCTGCAACAGCTCATTCCCAGCAACCTGTAGTTTCAGACATCTGGCTCTGTGCAGACATTTCTGCTGCCAAGAGCACATGAGCAGTGCCCGTGCCGAAGCTCTGCGAGCGTGGAGAGGAAGATGATGATTAATTTTTCTCATTAAAGCCCAGCTTCTGGTTGTTCCTCAGCTAGGCTTCCCAATTAGCTTCTGTGTTTTCCATCGGGTGGGTAGATAACTAAGCTTTGTTGCCTACATTTAAGAAACTTGTCACCAAAATCAGTTTTGCTGAGTTAGTAATGAAATAGGCCTTACATCCATATGATTGCTGATTCCGTATACGCTACCTGCACAAATATTAAATAAATCTGTAGCAGAAGTAGCTGTAAACTGTGTTTGCTTTAGTGCAGCTTTGTCACCCTCTAGTGATTAAACCCCAAAAGTTGGTGAGCATGCTGTTGCTTTTGTAAATTTTTAGTTGCACTGGTTCTAATTTTATAAGGAAAGAGGAGAACTTTTATGAAAGGAACAGAATCCAAATCATTTGTCTGCAATTACCTTTGAAGCTTTTGGTTGACTCTCTTGATTTTTGGGAACTGTATAAATCTCAAAACCTGTTCTTATTCATTTCTTGTTTTAACTTTTTCAACTGAGTTCCTGAAACAGAAATGGCTGAAATTGTGCAGGAATAGCTGCACATTTAATTTCATTGAAGTTTTTCAGTTCACTTATTCATTTTATTTTCTTAGGATATTAGCTGCAATGAACTTCAGGTCCTTCCCCAGCAGATAGGAAAGCTACAGTCACTTAGAGAATTAAACATAAGAAGAAATAATCTCCATATGTTGCCAGATGGTAAGCTGCTTGTTATCCTTTCTTTCATGTAGGTAAGTTATGTAAAGTATTAAATAGTTACCTGATTTTTTTTATTATTATTATTTTCCATTGCAGAATTAGGAGACCTTCCCTTGGTAAAGCTGGATTTTTCTTGTAATAAAATTACAGAAATTCCGATTTGTTACAGGAAGCTACGTCATTTACAAGTAATAGTTTTGGATAACAATCCAATGCAGATACCACCAGCACAGGTTAGTATAGAAACATTGTATTTTGCTTACATGCTTTAGGATCCTAAGAAAGGGAGGCTGCTCTAAGTTATTACCAATTAGGGTTTCATTATTTTTCTAGCTGCATTCTTCCTAGTGAAAGTCTGTGGGCCTTAACTTATCAGTGTAGAAGGTATTGGTTGGTGAGTGTCATCAAAAACATGCTATGTAATAAATATTTCTTTTGCTTCCAAACAGATATGTTTAAAGGGTAAAGTACATATATTTAAATTCCTCAGCATTCAGGCGTGCCTCAGAATAGATAAAAAACCAGATTCTTTGGATCTTCCATCACTGGGTAAACGAATCCCCTCCCAGCCACTCACAGACAGGTAGGTCTTGTAGGCTTTTTATTTATTTATTTTTAATCCATTTTAGTATTTGCTGTGAAGTGGCGCTTAGGGAACAGAAGTACCACAATAAGTTAATTACAGCTTAATAGCTGTAATTTCAGTAATTTAAAGGCTGTTTATTTAGAAGTCATGCTCTCTAGGTTTGTGTTATTAGGCGCTTAATGACTGTCGGGGTTACTATGAATTTTTTTCTTTATGCTCACTGAAGATCTGCAAATTACAACAAAGGTGCAGTTTCAGTTTATTGAAAAACTCAGCTATTTCTCACTGGAATTTGTTAAAACATTGATGCTACGTTTCCCTAACTGCCCTGAATATAGAGTCAGAATCTAATTTAAACATCAGTAAAATATCTGAGGTCTGTTGACTGGATTACTCCTGAAGTCCAAAAATGCAGCATATTTTGCTTGATTTTTTTTAACCGAGTACCTCTCTGGGGTGATTCTGTGGGAGTGATTTTCTATTTCCTGCCTTCAGCTGGTTTGCCAGTGTACACCGTGTGGAATAATGCTCTATTTTTGCCACTTGCTTAAAATACCGCATTCAACCTGTGTCTTCCATTCAGGGCTGAAAGAAAGATAAGTTATGAATAAAGCTTACAGTGTCCATAGCCTGCTTCTAAGTGCTCCTAGAAGCTCTGGGCCACACATGCTCAAGTCTGAGCATGCACCACACATGCTCACCATAAGTCTGCACCAAACTTGAAAGAATTTATACATCCTCTTTAATACAATTTCTTTAATTCATATTTTTTAAAATAGCATGGAGGACTTTTATCCCAATAAAAATCATGGTCCAGACTCTGGCATTGGAAGTGATAATGGAGATAAAAGGTTGTCTACAACAGAAGTGAGTGTTTTTCACTGTTAAATTTGTCTAACTTCTGTTTTATAGGACAGTTTTGTTCCTTTGTACTTTATATCATTTGAGAAATGCTTAATTAAGTTGCAGTTACATCCTTCAAGAAGTTGTGTTGTAGAGTTGAAACTTTAGCAGTATAGACATAAAACCTTAATCACCTTGAATTTCTTTAGGTTATTCCAGTCCAAACTCTTCTACATTTTATAACTGATTTCTGCTCTAAGGAATTATTCAGATTTTTTTCAGATATGAAATGTGTATTTAAGTTTTACACAAAGAACAAAGCATGTGCCATTTGCTTTTGCTATTAATAAAATAGAGGAAAATGGATATTTATTTTCACTAAACTTGAGTGTATGTATTAGTAGTTTATTTTTAATTGTTTATTAGTTTGTTTATTATTGTTGTTTAAATATGAACTTCTAAATGGCTTATTAGGTTTAAAGCTGTGCACAGAAGCCCACACAACATATTTGTGTATTTGTAGAGATCTAAGTTTAGCCAGTTGTAGTTAATACTACCATTATCAAAACCAAGTGCTATAGAACAAAAGGCTTTGATAGTAATATGTTAAGTTTGCATTAAGTATGACTGTCTTTGCAGCCATCTGATGATGATACAATCAGCCTTCACTCCCAGGTATCAGAATCAACAAGGGAACAGACGTTAAGGAATGACAATCATGTAGTGGGAAGTAAACTTGATCCACAGAAAGGTAATATCTGTTGTACATCTGTCATCTTGGGTAACAGAAACACTCTTGCTTAGGTAATGTAATTTAACAAAACTGCACAAAATGATACTGTGGCAAGTTGGAACAGTATTTTTATCATCTTGGTAAACAAGTTCATAAAATGATAAATACACAAGACCAGAAAGAAGGAAAAAATCATCCTCTGGATAGAAGAAACAGGATTTCACTGTATTATATTTATTTGACATTTTTCATAAGTACTTCTCTCTCTCAGAAATAACACTTGGTTCAGAGAACTGCTTAATGTTATCTTTTCCACTCTTCATCAATCCTCACTAGACCAGGAGGTGTATGATTATATTGATCCGAACGCAGAAGAGGGACCTGTTCCTGAGCAAGGAGAAATGCCAGTTGGACCATTGCTCTCTTTTATGAAGGTACTGTAACTTGAGAAAAGAAAAGCTACTCAGCAGTTCTTTTTTAATTGAATTCTAAATTTATTTTTCACCATATGTAAGGAGCGGGGGAAACATCCTGAGAAAACCCAGAAGACAGAACGGAACGAGGAATGGGGAGATGAAAAAAGGTAAATTTAGGTCTTTTGGGAGGCGGATGGGGGATGCTTTTCTTCTTGCATAGGGAAAAAGAAATCTATAGACTTGCAGTGTATCATGCTTGGACAGAAAACAAGCTTGTAGGAAGGTCTTCTAATTATTGTTCAGTGACCTACCTGTTTCTGTCTTGCTTGACTGAAGAGCCTGTTTTAATTTCCATAATCTAAAGAAGACCGTAAGTTTTAAAGCCAAGGTAATGTTTAATTTTTCTAGGCTTCAGAAAGAACAGCTGCTGGCTGAAGAAGATGATGAAATTAAAGAAGTGACTGACCTCAGAAAAATAGCAGCTCAGTTACTGCAGCAAGAACAAAGACACAGGTACTACAGTATTAGGTTAGATAACCTGTATGTTAGTTACTCTTTAACCTCTTATTCAGCTGCATAACAGCTTAGACTGTTAATAAACTATTCCAAGTCTGTTAGACTATAGATGATTCCAAGATAGTTATCTTGCATTTTTTTGCATAAAATTACTGTTGAGAAGCAGCTCTATGCATCATGTGGAATGGAGGAGATGAATGTTTGAGTCTTTTTTTTTCCCCTGATTTTTTTTCCCTTGATTTGAGTCCCTCCTGCCCCTCAGAGAAGATTTTTATGTTTATGTAGAGATGGGTGATGATGGTATGAAGAGATTATTAGTGAGGTATTTACATGACATTATTATTGCCTTAGTTTATCTGTTTATTGAACCTGTTTGGAGCTGATTATCATATCGAAATAAAGGTAATTTAGGTAGTATTTCCTGCACCCACGTTTTCTATGGGCTGAAGAGGAAATTTGTTAGATATTCTTCTGTGAAATGTCAGAGCACGTGTTTGCAGAATTTGATAGCATGGTTATTCACCCTGATAAACTATGAAGCTTCTTTCACTTTGTGTTGGCATCATAACTGAAAGTTTCTTAAGAAGGGAGAATAGAGCAAGAAGCAGGATGAGGGAATGCAGTAGAACAAGGTAACAAATGGGTCAAGGGAAGAGCAGGCAGGGGTACCAAAAGTAGCACAGCATGTGGATGGATCAGGGCAGGAATTGTGCTGTGTCCATCACCAAGCAGGAAAATAACCAGTGAGGTCCTTCTGAGACCATAAGCTGTCTTTGTGAAAAATGGAAGTTGTAGTTCAGTAACAATTTATTAACCCTGACCTAATGGATTCAACCACAGAACAGGTTTTGTTTCCTTTGAAAGTCTCTGTAGTGCTGAGATTCTGTACAGCTGTTTTTCAAAAGGAGATAGTGGCAATGCCCTCAGAGAAGGGGGTGTCTTGACATTCTGCATTGCAGACGTTTAAGAATTCATTTCATGTTAGTCTAGTGTAACAGCACTAGTGTGAGGAAAAGATAAATTATACTTATAGCTCTGTCCAGGGTGTTTAAGTATTTGGTCATGTTCCTTTTGAAGGAAACAAAGAACTAAATCTTAATGCTAATATTTTTTACTACTAGAAGTATTGCCAAAAATGATTCTTTTTTTCCTATATTGCTGAATATATGAATAGAGGGAGAGTCTTAGTGTTGTTTCTTAATCTTTTCTTCTATGTGATGGTTATATTGCATGTGGAGTTTGCTTCTTCTTAATATTTCCTGGGTGTCTAATTGTTTGAAATACCAAGCCACTCCTCAAATACTGCAGCTTCAGTTTTATTTTTGTTAAACATACTTGTAACTTATGCAGCTGTCTTGTTAATGGTTCTACTCTGCTATTAAACTGGTCACACATACATAAATTTATTTTTTTAAGTTTTACTATTTAATTTAGCATTTATTTTTTAAAGTTTGCTAATTTTTCATTAAATACCGAGGTACAAATTGGCTTCTATTTTGAAATCATATTTAAAGTTAGTAAAGTGTAATTTAGTGAATCCATAATTTCATGAATTTATAATTTCTTGCTGTGAAGACCAGTAAAGGTAGTATGAAAAATTAAGTCAAGACATTTCTGAATTTATTTGCAGAAAATATGTACAGTCCAACCTGCATAAATGGAATTCTCGGAATAGTGTGCATCACAAAGTAATTTCTTACTAACCATATTTCTGTTCGTTCAGTGTGTTTTCTTTTTAATATTATGCAGTCTTTCTCTTTTCTTTTTGCTTGCTATGCTATTGACTTCCTTGTCCTCTCCCATCAACCTGTCCTGCTTCCTTCTTCCGTCTTTGGCTTTGATGTACATGAAATGTGAATACAGACGAAGGCCATTAAGCTATAGGACTTCATTCAGTGAAAAACTCTTCCAGAGGACAAGGGCGGCAGGACGTGCATCAAGGTATATAGTGCTTGTAGATCTTCAGATTTCCAAAGTTAAAATATGGACAAAAGAACCAACTTGGTTCATTTCTTGGACAAAAACAGTCCAAAGGAACTGGCTAAGTTAGCCTAAGGTTTTTTTTTTTTTTTTTTTTTAAATAATAAGAAATAGATGAAAATGCTTATATTGTTAAGATGGAATGCAAGAAAAATGTTTCATTTTATTGGGCAGACTGTCCAAAGCAGTTCAAACTAGAAGCTCGATTTTCGTCACCTTTTGGCAGGTTTTATCTCCAGGGATTGACTTTGAATATGGAAGTGCAGCACCTCAAGTGCAGAACCTCAGGCAAAAGGCTTTTTAGAGCTTTTGATTTTAGTAGTAACTTCAAAATTAGCATAACTGGCAGTAACTTGTTTTGTATTTGGCAGCCACGAGGGAGCAAACAGCAGATACAAAAACCTCCCAGGAGACACGACATCCAGAGTGGGACAGGATAGGTTATGATCAGACACGTATGTGATGAATCAAGTGATTTCAAAGTTTGTCACCATGTCACATGAAGCTCAAACCCTACCATCAATGCTCCTGATCTGTTTGAACAGAAAGCACAGAAGCTCAGCTCCAATATCCTTCTGTAGGGAGGCTTCACTTTGCACACACACGCAGTACGGATATTTGGCAGACAGCAGCAACTTCCTAAAGCTTCCTGAATCCATGAGAGTTCATCAGCTGTCACAAAGCAATGAGCCTCCTGGGAAAGATCCTGTAAAAGATATTGTGTCCTTGCCCACATCCCAGATAGTTCTTAACTGTTTAAACTTGGAGGCAGCTGTCCTTAAAGCAGTTAGCATCGTTCATCTCATTTGTGTCTCTTAAGCGTGATATTATGTTTGCTTAGGAAATGCAAACAAAAGAGATGGTTTAGAAGAGATTCCACTTATTTAATTCTCACACCTTGGAAAATATTTCCCGATAACATCGTTTGTCTTGCCATCACCTTTACTTCCCATCTAGTCAGCAATTTGGAGCAGTTGTTATGTGTGGATGATTATGAGAATCAGAGAAGTGAGTCACAGTGTGGATTTTTATTTAGTCTACACAAATGTGTATCACTGTGTGTTGCTGAGTTATTTGTTTCAAGTTTGTATGAGGTTTCATAACCTTTTCAAAATAATACAATAATTATATAAGGCCAGAATTTCAGTGATTGTTGTGAACCATAAGTATGCAATTCCTTACACTAATGTGTTATGGTTATGCGTTTGTTTAAGTATCACCATAAAGAAGAATCATTTGGCTGAGGATTGGTCCAACAAAACAGAAAATTTGGGATTTGAAATTACAGGGTCAGAAATGGTTGGTGGAATCTTTGCACCATTAGGACTATGCTTAAGAGCCTAGAATGAGCCGTGTGTACTTCTGTTTTGTACATTGTTTGGTATTTTATTTTCTCTAAAATTACATTTATAATACAACTAGATTTTTTTTTCTTCTCCAGCTAAGCCAATTATTTTGCATTGAATTCCTTAGTCTGCGGAGATTTTTAATTTCATACTACTTTATGTGTTTGCATTTTTTTGAAGTGATAATTAAAGTTCCTTTTTCCATAGGAAATTCATAATTCTGCCTGGACTAACCTGACATACTGAATTTTTCAGTACATTTTCAGTACAGAACATTTTCAATACCCTTAGTTTTGAAACTGGAAGGGTTTTTTTTGGCAAAATAATAAAATATGTTTGAACATAATTGGAAAAGTATTAGGAAAAACAGTGGCTTTAATGACATATGGTCATCAAATTAACACTACTAGTTGGTTTTGGTGATGGCTTAGGGTGAATCCAGTTCTCATTTATTAAGCTCTTTCTATTCCAGCGGTTGTAACTTGCCACTGGGTCTCTCTGAGTATCTCCTTGGCTTCAGTTGCAGAGATATCAATGATTCAAAATATCAAGAATATCAGTGATTCAAAATTACTTTATTTTATGATGTTTGATACATCGTACGCGCTCAATATTTTTTGTAATTTTTTTCTCCTGTATATAATATAATACCTGAAAGCACCCTCAGAATTAACTTTCTGAAAATAAATTATAAGGAGCAGATACTACAGACCATAAATTATCTTGTTTTACAGGTTTAACTTGTTGTAATCCCATTAAATTGAGGTTTGTACAATCAGAGATCTAAGCTGGAAATAAGATTGCTCAGCTTAAAGCTGTCATACTAACACAGATGTCTGACTGAGCATCACTGATCCTTTAAAATTAACTGTTGTCCTGCCCTCTGTAATGATAATGAAATATAAAATGAAAACGTCTATTTTACTTCGCCCACTAATAGTTGCTGGCCTTCCATTTTTTCATGATCTTTAATCAAATCGTTTTAGTTGTCTGTATAATTTAACATTAGAATTCAAAATTAATGGTTCTAGTTGCTATTCAGTGTTCAACCTGCTTGTAGATGTTTAATGTAAAAGAAAAAGTGTTTCGAATTGGTTTGATCTCTGACCTTCTAGGGGGTGGTGGGGTTTTTTGGTTTTCTTTCATTTTAAACAGTCATAATAAATAGTGTAGGTCTTCCTGTCTGTACATGTACATGGTAGGAGCTTGTTGCACATGAGAATTTCCAAATTATATTCAAGTTTAGACTTTTTTTTTCTCTTTTTTTACTTGATGACATTTTAGGAAAATGGAGTTTCTGGTGGTTCGCTCCTGCCTTGTTTGCTTCTTTCTGTCTTAGTATTTTCTCTTGCTGTTCTGTGCCCAAAATCCCATTCCACACATCTTGCTTTCGTCACTCTTTTTCCTGCATTTCCTTTGCACTTTGGTCCTACTTGGGTATCCTCTTCCCTGCTCCTGCAGTCTGACTAACTTTTGCTCAGTCTCTGTATCCTCTCCTGTCCACTTCAGTTCCATCATCTTTTCCTCTAGAGACATCTGGGGCCTTTTGTGTTGAGGGCAGCATAATTTCACACAGGTGGGAGAACACCAAAGGTGGTGAATATGTGTCAAGGAAAAGTAAGAGGAGCCTGCATTTTGTTTGGGTTATGATCAGGTTTTCCTTGCTTAAAAAGCAAAATCTGACATGTTACAAGAGCTGGAAACTACATCTTGACTTCAATGGAAGCAGGATTGGGCTTGGGTTTCATATATGCATTATAATTTTATGAAAAATGCTACTTTCATGTTTAAAACTTTTCTTTATAGGAAAAGTGGCACTCTGAAAGTATTATATGCTCAATAAAGAGGTTTAATTACAAAGCTCTTGTATAAATATGTTGTTTTTTTCTTTTTTCATTCCAGGCTTCTTAATCACTCAGCTTCAGTAAGCACAAGGAACAGACCAAAGCAGCCAGTGGAATCTGAAAAATGGTATTAATACAATTTGCTATATCACAGCTTTCTTTTTTTTATTGTTTAATGCTTATTTCATATCAGCCCTGCTGTCTTTTGTCCTGTTGTTTTAGCTGAAGATGAAATTGAAGTTTTAGCTGCTTTCAGGAGAAAAGCCAGAGGTGGTTTTCTGAGCCCTTCAAGTTGGTGGCATACAGAAATTCTTGCAGGTCTGACTCAGGAAACAGTTCACCTGCTTAAATACAGGCATTTGGTGGCATTTTAGACATCCCAAGGTCTTTTCTGGACTGGAACCAGAAGCTTTTGTCCCCTACGTAATGTGTTCGGATACAAAATGTCATTGTATCTGTGTTTAGACATCTGGAATTTCCCTGGCAGATCTTTTGTGTTCTTGGGACACATCTGAAAAACGTGTCAGGAGTTCAACCTGGAAAGCCTTCAGTTTTTGTGGGGGAATGTGTCTGTGTGGAATTTGCGAGTTGGTGCAACAGAATTGTGCTTCATAATGCTGTTGTCTGCAGGAATTGTGCACTTATTCTGTGCTGTGTCTGTAAAACGAGAAGGGTCAGAGCCTTGTCTCGAGGAAACTGCAAAACTGTAGCTTTCTTTTACTGCCCGGATAAACAACTTGCAAGTCTTTGGCTTCCACTTCCCTGAGGAATCCTAAGCCAGTTTTGGAGATCAGTTTGGTCAGGAAATTGTCTTTTAATCCTTTAGCTAAAGGAGGGGAGGATTGACAGCCAGCTAGAGAGAGCTGTTGTCCTGAGTAGGAGAGGGTTTTGGTGGCAGCCTTTGAAATCTGTTCCATCTACCTGTGTTCAAACCCCAGTTTGGCTTTTAGTCTAGGAGACAAGAACCCCTGATTAGAGCTGTTGTTGCTAGAGAGCACATGGGTGGTAACTACAGCTCTGTGTAGTCCAAGTGCAAATGAAGGGTACTCAGCTTTGATATTTCAGTGATGCATCCTGGCTTGGCTGCCTTCTCCCTCACTGGTACCTGAGACTTTGCAGAGATGGTTGTGTCCCTGTCCTGGAGTGACACGAACCGTGCGGCAGCTGGTGCTCATCTGCACCTGGAGCTCTCCTGTCCTTGGTTTCTTACCCTGCAGTTTCTGTTCTCTGTCGCAGAGCACAGCTATGGCAAGCCCTGTATTACAGGGGAGTTCAAGGAGAGTTACATTTGTTTTACTCTTTTTATGTGGGGGAAAAAAAAGACTCTGAGATCTGGGGTTGGACTTTTTTAATCCTAAAAATACCACCACCAACAAAACTGCATTATCATTGAGGTGTGTGTGCGAGGTGGTTGTCACAGACTAGTTGTTATTTCATTGCACTGATAGAAGCCCTAGACACTGGGGAAGGTACATACAAACAGAACAGAAGCTGTGAAGAACTTCATCTTCTAAAAACATGTCCTAGTTAATACATACAACCATGTTTCAACAGCAGGCTTGAATTATTTGTTCCAGCAATTCCTGGAATTCTCAACTAAATTGTGTATTAAGGTAATGGGCATCACTTGGACACATTTCCTATGCCAAAGAGCTTTAAAAAGTGTGATCATTGGTTTACATGGAAAAGAAAGGGAAAGAAAATGAATATGAGATAACAGCTGTAAACTTAGCCTCACATCATGTGCTAGTTTGCTCTCTGTTAAGAATTTACTAGAATTCACCAAGGTGTTAGGAGCTTCTTACATTCAGTCCCCAGCTGGTCACCTCTTCATGTACCCAATAGCTGCTAAGCCTGTTTTCTGCCCAGCTGTCAGGATGCAGATGACATGGTTACAGGTAAGGAGAACAGAAGTGAGCTTCACAAAACGGTCGTGACAGAAGAAACAAAGTGACACCAAGTTCAGGCATTATCCTTGTTCCCTCAGTATATGTTAGAGGCTTTGCAGTTTCAATGCTGTATCCTAAAATATTTGTTCCTTAGTGGTTGCTTAAGATCACTCAAAACTATTCAGATAAGCCTTTGCTTAACAAAGTAGTGTGTTATTTAAGAGGTGTTGTCAGCATGCTATAAAAGAGAGTAAAATGCTATTTGAGATTTTAATCAAATTGTCATCCTTCTAGCCACAGTCTATAATATCATTATGCAGCAAGCCAGAGTATTATAGTGTTGCAGAGAAGCTGCATTTTAATTTTGTGTTCACTTTATTTTGACTTTTAAAGTAACTTCATGTTACAGTACATGGAAATGTAGTAAGGAAATTTAATAATGTCTGTCATTTTAATTTTTAGTATCTCAGCAGATGAAGGGAATTCTCCATTGTCTCCATACAGCTGGCAGGTAAGTGTCTAAAACCGTATCAAGCAGTAACAAAGCATAGTAAAAGTTCCATTATTTCCTATGAAGAACTTTTACCCTTACTGTTCCAAGACAATTTGACTTGTACTATGTTTGTAATGCAGGTGCAATTAAGCTTTTTTTTTATTTACTGTTTTGCTTTTTAATTCATTAGTTGTTTATGATTGCTTTATATGACCTCATATTCAAAAATGAAGAAATCTTTGGAAATGCAATTTTTGCATGTCTAGTTTATTATGAAATATTTCCTCTGGTCTGGGTACTTTTGTTTTTCGTAGAGTATACGTAGACATACATATTCATTGTTTTTTATGAATAAATCTCCTTTAGCTGTCTCCTTCAAAGCACAGTATTATCCAACTTGTTCTAAAGAGTTTTTATACTCCCACTTGCTGTGTATTACCTTTTGGATAAGAACAGCAGACAAATACTTTAAAATGTAGTTTTGTAATGGCCATCTTTTTCCATTGCAGTTGATATAAAGATTCAGAAATTAAATGCATTAATGGCTAAACACACTTCTAACTGGCTTTACAAGCAATTCTTTATGGTAATTTTAACTGATTTCCTAAAAAACCTGTGAAAATTAGGTTCAGTGCATTAGCTCGAGAGAAGAAGGTTTGTTTTAATTATTTCATTGATGCCTTTTCCTATAGGATTTTTTTTTTTCTTTTTAGAATTTGAGAGGGAGGAAGTGATTTCCACCTGAACCATCATTGAGACTAGGATTATTTTTGTGTCATAAAGCTAGATGATGGGAGAGCCAAACAGTTTATAGTTGTAGTTCATAATAATTTGTGCTATGGAGAATTGTATACTTACGTGTTGTATAAAAATGCTTCTGAAACTTGCAGCCCTTGGAAAACCAGAAAGATCCAGTGGATTGGCCAGAGACACAGCCAGTGATTTGGCAGAGTGAAGAAAGGAGGAGAAGTAAACAAATTAGAAAAGAGTATTTCAAGGTAAAAGTGTTTTTTTTTTTCTTTTCTTTTTTTTTGTCCATGCCAAAAGTTTTGTGTTTTTATGTTGGAAGAAAATTATTATGAAGTGTTATAATGAAGCTAAATTTTGCATATGACTAATTTTTCATTTGTTTCTTTTGAGTTTGAGAACGTATATGTATTCAAGCTGAGGTCAGAATGCAGGAAAACCAGGGGGAAAATCCACTAAATGCCTTCTTCATTCTTTTACTTGAGATAAAGCAATATACAGTGATCTGCTGGAAAAGCCAGAAACTAACCTTTGGTCTTTGGTTCTTCTCTGGTGTGGGTCAAACTTGAGAGATTTTACTTGCATTTAAGGAAGATGTGCATCATCTTTTTGTGTAACATTACTTACACATTTTGACTTCTTGCATTTTAGAGAGGAAATTCGCTTCAGTTATTTTTCTGTTTGCAGTGTGTATCACTGGTCACCAGGTGTCAGTGTCTGCTTGTTGCAGAACAGATTCAGATTTGCTGCATTGTCAGATAACATTTATTTTCACCCTGTGGAGAAATGGGATACTTGTGACCAGTGGTAGGTTGAGTTGAAATTGGATTTACTTGGTTTATGAAATGACCGTCTTGGGTCTTTGCCATCAAACATCTAAACAGTAGCCTTCCTGAAGTGCTAGGGAATTTCCAACAAATTAAATTCTAGGAAAAACAGAGCATGCTATGTGTGAGAAATATTCTTGGGTGCAGTAGATATTTATTTTTCTTCTTTCTCAAGAATTTAGGGAGCCGTGTCCTAACATGAGTTCAAATGTGAAAGAGTATCTTCAGAATGCATATTAAATTGTTGCAATGAGTGTTGTTATGGCCATCAACTCCATGTGCTTCTGGATGCAAGTAATCTTTATTATAGGTTTCTTATGTTGTTCTTGTACAGCATTATTGCTCAGCAGAAGAGTAGAAAAACGTCTGTGCCCATGAGAACCTGTGTGCCCTTTTATGCTGCATGGCACAGAAGCTTGGCTGAAACCTGGAAAAAACTTCTGATGCATGAAAAATCTCTCTGTTGCTGTAGCTGTTTACAAAGAACCTTCCTACTGAAGATAATTTAATCAATCAAAATGTGTTTTTGATGCAAGTTTATAGTTAAACTTTGCATCTTGACTCCATCCTGGTTGAATATGGAGCTTCAGCACTGCACTTCAGCAGTGCTCAGAGCTAGAACTTTGAGGATGATGAGTATCTTCTGTGGGTAACTAATAAATACAGCTTTATGCATTTATTTACTAATATATCTTAAATAACAGTTATTTAAGAGTCAGATCTTTTTATTTTTTCTTTTTTAAACTCATTTAACTACAATCTACTTGCATGCATCACCTAAGTCAGGTCTCTCATGAAGAGCTATCTTCAGAGTGGTTGGAGGCCTGTAGCTAGCAGTGTCCCCCAGGGGTCAGTCCTTGGTCCAGTCCTGGTCAATTTATTCATCAGTGACCTGGATGAAGGCACAGAGTGCTCCCTCAAGTTTGCTGATGATACCAAACTGGGAGGAGTAGCTGATACCCCAGAGGGCTGCGCTGCCATCCAGAGGGACCTGGACAGACTGGACAACTGGGCAGTGAAAAACCTCATGCAGTTCAACAAGGCCAAGTGCAAGGTTCTGCACCTGGGGAGGAATAACCCCAGACACCAGTACAGACTGGGGACCGACCTTCTGGAGAGCAGCTCTGCAGAGAAAGACCTGGGTGTCATGGTGGACGACAAGGTGACCATGAGGCAGCAGTGTGCCCTCGTGGCCAAGAAGGCCAATGGGATCCTGGGGTACATTAAGAGGAGCATCTCCCGCAGGTCCAGGGAGGAGATCCTGCCCCTCTACTCAGCCCTGGTGAGGCCACATCTGCAGTATTGTGTCCAGTTCTGGGCTCCACAGGACAAGAGGGACGTGGAGCTGCTGGAGAGAGTCCAGCGCAGGGCTACGAGGATGATCAGGGGCCTGGAACATCTGCCCTATGAGGAGAGGCTGAGGGAGCTGGGCCTGTTCAGCTGGAGAAGAGAAGGCTGAGAGGGGACCTGAGCAGTGTCTAGAAGTACCTCAAGGGAGGCAGTGAGGAGGATGGGCCGGCCTCTTTTCAGTGGTGGCCGCCGACAGAACTAGAGGAAACGGCCACAAACTGAAGCATCAAAAGTTCCGCAGGAACTTAAGGAAAAATTTCTTCCCAGTGAGGGTGCCAGAGACTGGAACAGGCTGCCCAGAGAGGTTGTGGAGTCTCCTTCTCTGGAGATCTTCAAACCCGCTTGGACGCAGTCCTGTGCCACGTGCTCTAGGTGACCCTGCGTGTGCAGGGGGTTGGACTAGATGATCTCTAGAGGTCCCTTCCAACCTTGATTCTATGATCCTTCCAATTTGATGTATAGTCTTCTAATCCAGCCTGTATTTTATATTATATCATAAAAACAGGTAGGCTGGTTGTACACACATATCCCTTTTCTATGTAGCAATAGGACTAGTTCTCTCTGTGAATGCATAGATCTAGCTGAGAATTACAGCAGACAGTGAAATAACTTGCTTTTTTATAGGTACCATTTCTGTAAATTTCTTCCTGCAATCCCTTTTTCATTTGCAATGCTAAGTGATCTTAAATGTTTTTAAAGTATGTTTCTTTCTTGTGACTTTTGGGGGTTATACAGTACATGGATGATTGAGAGCAACAGTTGCTCAGATCTTTTCACTTGGATCAAATATGTATACAATCAGAGTTAACAGTGTAACAATATGTATCTTTGAAAGACATGTACCCTTTAATCAGTGTAATGAAGTTCCTGACTAGCCTAGGAACTACATGTTCTCTTTTTTCCCTCCTTTGACAATTTAATGTTTTTTCTTTTTTTTCTCCCACTTTGCCAGTAATAAATAACATCTGCCTGATGCAAAGCCATTTGGTTCAAATGAAAACTGTACTTGAATTTTAAAATAATATTTGTGTGTGTTTTGCAGTATAAGTCTTCCAGAAAGAGTTCAAGTGGAAATGAAAATGACGAGGTGAGAAATGATAATCACTTAAAATACATAAAGATTTTTATTTATTTTGTATTTTATGAATACTTAGGAGACAGTTATGGAACAGTTGGCTAGAGTCTATGCAAGCAAACTTTGTATTCCAAAACTATAAACATATAAATAAAATTAAAACTATATAAAATAGCAAAATCAGTATTACACTCCTCTATTTGAAAAAAATTCAGTAAGATGCTGTACTGAAGTAAAAAGTGATGTATTGAAAAAATTTACATACTTTAGTAATAGGAAAGTCAATTCAGCTATCAGGCAGAGGTAATGTAAAAGTAATATCCCATGTAAAGTGAACAGCACTACGTGTTTTAAATTCAGTTGCTACCAACGTGCCATACTTGACAGATGTTACATGTTTCATGTGTTGTGTATGTACTTCATAATTACATGCTTTTCTTGTTAAATCATAATTTTCATTTTATAATTTCATCTCTTTGATTTCTTTTTAGCAAGACAGTGATAATACTAATGTGTCCCCACAGTCTCCTGTGTCGTCTGAGGTACAAGTTTGTGGTTTTGTTTTTCATTCAACGAACATTTCTTTATGCACATTACTGTTGTCATCAGATTTCCCATACATACAGATATTAAGCTGTTAGTTTCCTTTGAGACTGAAGTTATAAATATTTCACATTTATTAAAATGTCATATAAGTTGGAATCAGAGACAGATATTAACCCAGTGTTAATTTTTTCAACGTATTTTACCTTGCCTCTAGGAGTCCACAATGAACTAGCAGTTCAGAAGATTTTAAGTACCCTGTGCTCTAGTATTCTGCCTATCATAGGGAACCCAGAGATGCTGAGACTTTTTAAGCATTTCATCCTTCACAATTCTGTCTTGACCTCTGTCTTGCAGCTTCACAGCTTGATTCATTGAGGTTTTTTTTCCTTTCTAAGGAAAATCCATGCAAATCTCATTGTGGTTGCAAAACTGAATAAAATATTCCAAAGAAGATATTCATTTTCATCTCATGTCAAAAGGGAACCTGACAGAGCAGAATGAGGAGAGCATCTCTCAAATACAGTTAAATGAGCAGAAAGAGGAAGTCTCGTGTACATATCAGACTGAGTGCATTTCTCAGATTATGATATGAAAAAAAAATGATATTCGCAATTCAGAGTAAGCATTTCTTCAAAAAGTTGATGCTAAGTTTTGCTTAGTAAAAGGACTTACTGTAGGCAGAAATAATTTAAACTTTATCTTGATGGGAACAAAACTTAATTCTTTGAGTGGAAGAAAATTGACTTTATCTCTTTCAACAGGATTATGAAAGAACAGACAGTAACACTCATGGTCCGTTTGGTCTCAAACCAAGGTCAGGTAAGTTGCTGTTCTCTGACATAGCAGGACAGAACAGATGTTTATTCCCCAGGCTGGAACGGACAATAAGGGCAGCAGATGCAGGAACTGGAACGAGTACAAAGAGAGGCTGCAGGACAGCAGTGCACTCAGTGTGCTTATCACAAGCATAGTGCTGGGAAAGGCATAGACAGCTGCTCTGGCAAACTAATAATTGAAAGTTACCCAAGTTGCACAGTGATTTGTTATTTCATTAATTTATTTTCTGCGTAATTAGTCACCCGCAAAGAACAGGGGACAGTGTGCAATTGTTGCTCAGACCTGATGGCTGAGGCAGGAGGGTTTCAAGAGAAGTAGGTTTTTGTAATTTGTCCTATGAAGGGATTTAGGGAGCAGCAGTGTGCCAATTTAATGGCTTTGTGCCTTCTTGTGCCCAAATCTTCCAGTCTGCCAGTCCCCCGTCAAATAATTGTGTCAGATGGGATTGTCTAAAGCAGATTTTCATTCCACTGAAATCTGGGAAGGAATAATACACTACTATTTTTTTTTTTATCTGGTGTCGTATTCTTTTATGTGGAACTGTCAGCATGAATATTGGATTGGAAAATGTAGTTTGGCAAGGTCACAGTGCAATCTCTGTTGCTTCAAGAGAAGAGCAGTATTAACTGAAAAAGTCTTTCAGCAAAATCATTAAGAAAAATGATCTTAACTCTGCAGTTCGTTAACGCACAGACTGAATGAAACTAAAGCTTGACCTCTGTGATGCTTGCTCATTATCCCTCAGTACAGAATGTCTGGCTAAGATGGTACAGGTGGCTCCATCAGGGGCCTTAACTGCTTGTGTTTTTCTGGGCAGTCAAGTGAGACTTCTGTGCTAGAGAGAGTTGTGTTATTTGCATGTAGGAGGGAAGCACTGCCAGGCTCATTTAGAGGCTTTTGAGTTATCTGCAGCCTTGGCTGCAGGAAGGTGCAGATTTGATAGCAGCAAGCAAGGTTGTGCTCCCACTTTTCTGCACGCTTTAGTTTAGTTTAGGTCAATTCACTGGTACAGCAGCAGGCTTCCTACAAGCTCTTGCCAGTTCGCATCTGCAAACCTTTTCTAAAAAGCTCTCCTTTCCCCTCTGTTCGTGAGTGACAAGTGACATTTTTTGTCTTGGCCATGAGCAAAAGTCTTGGTATGGCTTTTAAGCCTTGCTCTTGACCTGGCATAGTTTTGAAAAGAGGTCACATTCTCACAAAAGATGTTGTGTTACAGAAGAAATCCCCAAATCTTGAATATTAAGTTTTCTTGCTAAAATTCCAAAGTATTAGAAGTAAGAAAGTTTGAAGAATTAAATAGTGAATCTTTTGCTCAAAACTACAGGCTGGAATACTTAAGGATAGAATGGAATGGCTAAAGATTATTTCTTGTTTGCCAGCAGTCTATAAAAGAATAAATTGATCATATTAAAAGCTTTCTGGCAGTGAAAATTGGTAATGTATATATAGTAAAGAGTATTTAACAGACAAAGCTAGGCTTTAGGATAAGCTTATTAATGTACAAAAGGAATTATATAGATCACACAAATCTGTATATTGTGTATTCTACCTCCATATTTTCTAATTACAAGTTTGCAGTTAAGTAAGATGATCCACGTATTTTGAAAGCTTTGTTTCAGAGAGCAGCTTTTTCCTTAGGATTTTAAGAAATATGAGTTCTGAAAAGTTCTGCAGCTTTGTTTTTCTGCCCAGTTTGTCCTTTTTGGTGGATTTCTTGTCATTGCACTCTTTTTAATCTGAATTTTGAAAACTAAGTTCTGTGACGTTCAACAGCTTTTAGCCGTACATCTCGCCAGGACTATGGAGCGATGGATCCCGGATTTACAATGAGGAGGAAAATGGAGCATTTAAGGGAAGAAAGGGAACAAATCAGACAACTTCGCAATGTATGTACTCTTATTTAGTGTGTTGGTTCAAGCTATTGGGTACAGTGTATTTAGATTGCTCTGTACTACCCTTACTCTTTATAGTAAAGGCCTAGGAATCATTCCAGTTGTACTAGGGCACCTTTGCAGTGATGCTTCTTTCCAAGAAATTTTGTGCAACAGAGCTTTCCAGTGATCTAACAACAGGCAGTTACAGTAGATTTAAGCTCCACGATTGGTTGGGGCTCTTGTTGATCCCAACGACAAGGTAGGTGAACAAAAGGTATCACTGGGTTGCCTTTCTACCCCAGAGGACACTAGTAGTAATTTTGGTACAAGGGGAACCACAAAATGTTTTAGCTGAATGCCAGAATGTTTGTGTCTGGAAACTTGCTATCACTTATCTATTATCACATCATATTATCATGCTATTAAATTTCAAGCTTCCAATAAGTTGTTTTCCGTACAGCTCTGTTTTCAAGCTATTTAATAGTTGTAGTTAACTAAATTCATTGCAAATAGTAAATACTGTGGTAGTAGCTTTGTTTTCCATGGTGATTCTTGTTTGGGTTGTGACTTCTGCAAAGACTCTGTTCTGTCTGGCCAACATCCTGATCCGTGAAGACTTGTAGTTGGAATGGGATAAAAAAAATATATTCCCTGCCTCCCCTCTCTGTCTTGCAACACAAGTGTGGGACCTTCCTGGCCACCATTTCCTGCCCTGTTTATCTATCACTTTGCACATGAAACAGCCGTGCCTAAAGTGATCGTATTCCCCTGTTATTTCTTCTAGTAAATCTGTACGTAATTTAGACTCATAGAATCATTATGGTTGGAAAAGACCTTCAAGATCATCAAGTCCAACCATAGTTGGACGTTTCTGCCCTTAAATTCTGTGCTTTCCTAGTGTGTGTAGTTATTTCATCACATGGTTTTGGGAGTTGTGAGCTATGGTAGTAACTGTCAGACTGTCTTTCTTAGTGTGTCTAATTGTGCCATTAAAAAACCGAGCAGAAAAAAACACATGAGACTAATAATATAAAGAGAGGGATATTTGAACTCAGTAGAGCGTGAATGCATTTGTTTTGTTTCTGGATTAGCATGACCTTTTTAAACAATACTTTCTGAATTTAGAATTAAAATTATTCCAAAGTTGAAAGTGACTTAGCTATAGAATTTTCCATATTTAACAGAATCTTGAATCACGGTTAAAAGTAATTTTGCCGGATGATATTGGAGCAGCATTGATGGATGGAGTCGTTCTTTGCCATTTAGCCAATCACATAAGGCCACGTTCTGTTGCCAGCATTCACGTACCATCGCCAGCAGTGGTAAGTCATTTATCTCACTTTTAATTGCATCTTACGTGAGAACAGGCTGTTAAAACTCCGTACTATGAATCATGTTTACCGTATTAATTGGCTACCTTCACCTTTCCTTCAAGAAGCACGAAACAAGGTTCAGAAGTTTGGCTTAAAAACAATTGCCACAAACTGAGTATTCACAGAACTGGTTTTGTTTTCTAGTTATTTATTAGCAACCGTTGCAGAATTTGCATCAGATGTATGCAGTCCTTTACAAATGTGTGACAAAGATCTAACCTCCTGTCTTTACAGCCTAAACTCAGTATGGCAAAGTGCCGAAGAAATGTCGAAAACTTCCTTGATGCTTGTAAAAAGTTGGGTGTTCCACAGGTATACTGATTGATTTATTGACTACTTATTCACAATAATGACAGAGCATATGTCAGCAGTACTGGAGGGCTTTTTTCTGGGTAAATTCAAGCAGTCTAGTGTTCACAGTGCTGATCAGGGAACTTATAAATATGAAAAGAAGTCAAGACTTCTGGTGGTGTGTACATGGCATTCATCTCTATGAGTTTCTAATTAGTTCCATGGAGTAAAAAAGATACTGACCTCATTGTAAAACCACGGAAACACTGATGCAAGCTAATTGTTATAATATTTGAAAGTCTTAGTTTAGCAACCCAACGTTGAAAACTGAAAGATGACTGGGTTTAGTTTATCATTTGAAATGTTTTTTTGCCAGTTATGCATTCATGTTTTGAAGTTTTCATCCTCCAACTAAGATTATAGCTGAATTCATTTCTGAGCGTTCTGTTACTATAGAGAGCCACATCTAAAATCTAAACCATTTCTATGCAAATATCTAGTACTGAGGTATATATGACATCAGAGAAAATGCTTTTGTTACCCAGCTTGCAAAAGAAATGAATCAACCCTAAAATATCTACTTTATTTCACAGGAAAGACTCTGCTTGCCTCATCACATACTGGAGGAAAGGGGTCTGGTGAAAGTTGGCCTCACAGTTCAAGCTCTGCTTGAATTACCTACGCTGAAACTATCCCAGCTTTCCTCCATGTAACATGACTTCTTGGAAGCTAAACAACTTACCCTTCGGTCTGTTGATATGGATTGCTCTGGGACAATTTAGCTTCCCAAACTGGAACATCCAAGCCATCAAAAACTAATATGTGTCCAGATGCTGTAGAGAGCCTTACTCTGGAGTTGTGCTTAAAACCTTGGAGTCAGCTGACAGTTAACAGAACATAATGTCTTTTTGTAATTGGATGCACAAAGAGATTGAAGTTCTCTTTCCAGTTGACATAAATCAAAAGCTGCCATAAAAGCTGCTGTAACATCTCCATGACTTTACAGCAAAAAGATGGATTTCTTTTCCTGCGTTGAAAATGTTGTTTGGATTTCTTTAGAAGTTCAAGACCCTAATCCCTTGCTTGAAAGATTAGTCATTTGACTTAAAAGTAAAACAAAAATGTAGCATTGATATGATGGTAAAAATCTGAGTGACTGATCCCATGTAATCCACTTCTACGCTTTCAGAAAGCTTAAAGTTTAAGTTCTTTATTTCTTGCACTCCTGATTGTAACTTTACACACTTCTAACATTGCCAGTATTTAGTCTGAGTTTTTGGTAATTATACAAACAGCATAGAATGGGGAAAAAGAACACATTTTGAGTTTTTCCAGTCTTCTAGGTTGGTGCCAAATATTTTTTTCGGTTGTACTGTAGATTGTTTACATGTGAAGTGCCTGTGTAATTGATAACTCTTAACAGTCTTAAACATTTTTGCAATTTCTTTGTTTAAAATAGATACAATGGGAATTTTTAAATATTTTAATAGTTTTTTGTAAAGTCAGTATGTGAAGATTTGAATAATACTTCACTTTTTTGATGTTGGATATTTTAAGTTTGTTGCACAATTTAATTGATTATTTTATTGTCTAATGATTAGAAAATACTGTAAATACCTTTTATTTATGATATTTAATTTGATACTTAATCACTTTTGTTTTAATGTATTATTGGACAAAAAAGGTTGTCTACTTTCCTTTGTTTGGGACAAACAGTAATGTACATGGTGAGTAGGACATGAGGACTAGTGATGCATACAAAGTAATTTAGGACATTTTTGATAAAACTGCCAAAATCTCAGGTTTATGCTGTGACTTTCAGGATTTTATGTAATATTGTTCCTGATTCCATGTTACATTTTTACTACAGGTATATTCATAATTCAGTTGAAAAATATCAGTGTTGGGATGTTTATTTTTACTCTTTACAGGGTTTATTGTAGAATTTACACAAATGCATGGCATAGCACACAAATCAGTTTGTAAAAACATCACTGTGCTGAGACATTAGATGTTTCTGGACAAATGTAGAAAGAAAAAGTATTCCCACAGTGCTGGTGGTTAATTAAATTAATATATTTGTTTCTGCACAGGTTCTCAGTGTTTTGAGAACTCTCTGAAACCATACACGATTCAATTCCTCTCCAAAAAAGCTGCAAATGATATGGTAATTTTTGTAATAAGTCTGTTTGCATTACTTTGTTCTTTACAAATAGATGGCTCAAAAGGTAGTGGGTAAAAAACCACTTTAGGTTCTGACTCTGACACTGATTTTCTGGCATAACCTGTTAATTAGGTCAAGGGATTTGTTTGCCGATGTGTAACAGAATTTAATTCCGCTCTTGCCAGTTCACCTAGAAACCATGTGATAAAATGCATAAAAGAATGAAGGAGAGATGTCATTTATTCCTTATTTTGGTTATAATAGTCCTGAGTAAAAGGAATTTTACGCAGGAATTTTTTCCTGCTGAGGAAAAAAAAGAAAAAACTTCCAGTTACAATTTTTTTTGTTTTGAAGTCCCAATATTTTAAAACAAAGTGAAGCAGACTGGTTCATGTGTAATAGTTAAATACACTATTGTTTATATAGTGTAGTCGCAAAGTACGGCTTATTGAACAGTTAGTTAAAACTTAATTTGTGAAGTCGTCATTACCAATGGCTGCTTACATAAATATTTACTTAAGAAAACATGCTGGTTTATTTATCTTTAATTGTTTTTCAAATCATTGAGATAAAATGGGTACTTAAGCTTTTAAAATGAGTGTTTTTCACTAAGGGCGATTTCAGAAAAGTCTTGCTAAGGCTAAATGATTACGCTTAATATAATTCAGTAGGCAAGACTTGCCTCTTCTGCACTTGCAGAGCTTAACAATTTAAGAATCGTTTTTTGTCTTTCATTTTCCTTGGAGTGATCCTTGACGATTAAAAAATGCTCTATTTTAGTCCAATAGCCACAGATTTGCTAACTGGAAAGAAATTAAATTGTCACCTAGATCATGTGGCTCGAACAGATTGACACTACTATTTCTTTTTCATATCTTAAATGTGTTCTGATCCTAAAGTAATACTTCTTTTTTTTTTCCCAATTAGAGCTAAATTCATTCTTCATAACTCACTGATTATAGAGAGGTTTTTGCATTGATTATTTTTTATTTCTTGAAACAGTACTGTGTTTCAGGGAGATAATAGCTATAATCACATGTAAGAATTAAGAATTCTCTTGCAGTATGCCAGCTGATTACCAGTTATTTAAAGTTTAGCCATTATTTCCAAAATAACTTGAAAAATGGTTATTAGTTGAAATTAATTGAGGTATTCATTTTGATTTGTATAAAACCACTAAACCAGCAGTTACATTTTTACGCATTCTGGTGTTCTTCCACACCAACTTGCTAGAAGCAGTCTTGCTTTGCCTTTTTCTGGAATTATTCCAGCCCTCTTCATGCTTTTCAGCAGGCGTCGGGGGGAGGATATTTGTTATTCCCACACAATTTCCTTTTAGCTCAGCAAAGGTTCAGGCCTCCCAGTATCCACAGGAGCAGATGGAGGGACGGTCCAGCATGAGCACATGGATCTGTCCTCATCTTTAGCTGCTTTCACAAACACTCCAAAGCCAAGTCACGATTAGCCATCCCCTTCATGAGGGAGCATGGGGGAACAACTGCAAGAGATACAAAAAAAGCTGATATTCCCCCTTAAAATTGCCAGTGGAAATAGTTGCTGTCTTCCCTGCGTGGGGCTTCACTTACCATCCCCTTTCTTCCTTTCCCTTTGGTTGCTTTTGGCACTGGTGATCCCAGAATCCCTGCTCCCAGCACTTCATATATTCAAGATAACCTTTTTTCTATTTTGTTTAGGATGTAAAATGATTAATATTTGGCACAGCGGATGGGAGTTTTTAAAAACATTTATCAGAGACCTGCCTGGTTACTATTATGGCCATATGAAGTTTATACTGTTAAAGGAAAGAACTTTAAATGCTTTAGGAAAATTCATTAAGTTTTCCTAATAAATATGAGTTACACAAATGCTTTCTTTTTTAAATTGTAAATGTTATGCAAAGTTACTGCAATAATGTGATATGAAACTGTAAATTACGAAGTGAAGCAGCATACTGACAGAGGGCTTATGGCCTTGTTTATTTTTATTTTTCTTCTGTTTCGTTGGATGTTTGAATGGCTGCAATATTTCACAAGGGAATGATCTTTTTTTAAAGCAATAATGTCCCAAATGTTGTGAGATCTTAAAGTAGTGGCATTAAAATGTTTGTTTTCAAGTTTGGTAAGTTTATATGCAGCATCTCAGAGATGCTTCATAGTTACCATAAAATAGAGCTAATTCCATGTGCTAGTTGGGGTATTGCAGAGGATCCAGAAACCCCATTATACCCCTATGGCTGAGGCTCCTCCAAAATAAAACTGAGAAGTGGAAGTATTATAAAATGCAGAGAGATACATTTGGAACAGTAAATAACTATGGCATGAATCATCATGATTTCTGAGTAAATCCTAGCTCCACTGAAGTCAATGCAGATCGTGCTGACTTCAGTAAATATTTCACTTTTATAGTTTATAGGAAAGAGAAGCTGCACACCATGGCAGACATGGCTCAGCTAAACTTGTCTGACATGGGCAAAGCTTTAATTTCTGAATTTTTGGCAGTAATGTCCTGCAGGGTCTGCCATAAACTAACAGAATTCCGAAAGAAATGACTGAGATTAGCGATCTCTGGTAAATCAACAGCAACTATAAAAGTATTGCATAAAAACAGAAATACTATTTTCCACATGGAAAGAAAAAAATATGAGAGAATACAAGTTACCATTTTTCATCAAGAATTTTATAGTACAGATCTCTGGAAACAAAGATTTGGAAACATGAAGGTAATAAAAATAATCTGCTCCTGTGAAGAAAACAATTTCTGTTGATTTTGACTGATGAAAGAGGTGGGATTTCTGACCAACTTAATTGTAGTTTAAACTTGCCACTGTACTGGAGTAGTTTGACATAAGAAAATGCAAACTTCTTTATCTCAAATATTTCTCATAGCACAATTCTGACAATGTATAATTTAAAACTGTGCTTACATGTTATATTTATTCAACAGATGTTTAGAACTTTAGACTTTTTTGAAAACATCATAGGCAAAGAATTGCTCTAAGTCTGCCTAGCAAATTGCTATGGAAGGAAAAAAAAAGATATTGTAAAAACAGTGACATCAGTCATATTCAGTTAAGATATTTTATAAACAAATACATTTTAAAAAGTATATTTTAATGTGTTTTCTATATATGCTTCTTTAAAAAAAAAAACACAGAAAAAAAAAACAACAAAAAGCTTTCACAACTCCTTTAGTATCTTAGCAAACCTTACTGGAGAATAGCATGAACCAACAGCAATTTAAATCCTTTTAAGAAACTTTCCATTGACTTCAGTGAAACCAGAATTTCCCTCAATAGTTTTGTAACTGAGCCGTAGCCTAAAATAAGTCTCTTCTAACGAATTCTTGGCACTAAGAAGGATTTCTGCAGTTCTTTCAAATTGCGTGAACGAGACAAACTTGACATTTTCTCCCCACCACTCCTCCCCAGCAAAGCTGTGCTAATTTTCTCCAGGCAGATTGTGAAATAGCTAATATTTGGAATTAAATCCCAAAACACTTTTTAATTGTGCTTTGTTTTTAAATTGGAGCGAACCAGCACAATCTTTCCTGACTTTGTTTAGGATTTGGTTGTGCCGTTGCTGGCACAGAAGCTCCTATTATTCCGTGTTAAGAGTCTTTCTGGAGCATGTGCAAGATTGGGCTCCGCATATGCAAATGTTAATAAAGTTCTGTTTACTGAATCCGTGTGTTACAGGAAACGTTGCTGCAACTGTGGGAATTCCTGGCTTGCAACTGTTAATGTCATTTCCACCAACACTCAATGCAAATCTTTGCAACGCCCCTGGAAGGCATTGCAGAAAGGTGAGGTGTATTACGTGGGGAACAATGTGAATACTTTTTTACTGTTGTGTAATGTGTAGAACAAGGAAAACGTGGTTACTTTACAACTCTCACTCGGTCGGTATTCGGTTATTTTAATTTGTAACTTGTGGTTATGAAAACTCGGAAAATGTAACCAAATGATCAGTGTGTAAATGTGTGCAAGACCTGACAGAAGTAGTTCTGCGGCACAGGGTGATCATTTAGTAGGATGATAAAATTGTGTATATATTTACATCTACTTGATAGTGCATTTTAATTTGGCATTTCATGTTCTTGTAAAGTGCATTTTCCACATTTCTGAGGATTGTCTACCTGTACAATACTGTATCTTAAGTCTTTTTTCAGGACTTCCATTATTGCTGGAGCTTCCAAACATGTATATGTTTCTTTTGAAAAACGTTCTTACTGTTATTTTTTGTAAATAGCTTTTGTATTGAATTTGCATGGATAAAACCCACATTTCCAAAACCAATGTACATAGTCTGTGTATAAAATACAAACCGTTTCATAACTTTAATGTAGTCAAGTTATTGAATTTGATTTTTTTTCCCATTTTTACATAGTTATGGCAAGTCAGTCAGTGAGAGTTTGTTGTATGTTCTTTCAAATGTCTTTTTGCTGCCGTTTTGAGAGATGTGACCTCCCTGATTACATATCAGGAAATATGTTCTCTTCTTGTGCCAAACAGAACAAATGTTAACTGTTAATCCAGGAAAATGTGGGACACTTCATTGCATAAAGGCTAATAGAGGTTCTGTTCGACCAGCAGGCAAATGGGTGCTCCGAATACATGAGGACAGAGCTGCCTTCACTTGTAGCAGTTTTATTTATTTTCTTTATTTATTTGCACACTTTCCACTCTTGCAGCCTGTGTGTTTAGCACTAGGCATTTTTCTGAGTCTTGCTTAGGAGTTATAATAAGAAGTTTCTTAATCCATCTTAATCCAGGATGGAAACTCCAGCTGAAAGAGGCGATGAGCTTCTCTCCCCTGCTCTGGTTCGGACCTCACAATAGGAAAGATCAAGTTTTGCATCACTTGGAGTCATGAAATGCCAGATTTGGCCTTAGGGACACCAAAATGGCTTTTTTTTTTTTTTTTTTTTAACAGTAGCAGCAGGTAGAGCTGCAGAGAGTTACTAGAGCAAATTACACAAACACAGGTTAAAATACAAGATTTTAATAACTTTTCAGCCCAAATTCCATTGTTTACTTCAGCACCTTCTGCATAATTACAAAGATCTAAATATTCCAAGTAAAAGATTCCCTTTTACACAGATGTTTTATCTCTGTGAGGTTTTTCATTCTATACCTGCACCTATCTAGCAGTCCTTTTTTCTCCTCCCAATGAAGCACAATTTGGGACTTTGCAAAACGGGAATGGAAGAACAACATTACAAAGAAGCAGTAACATCCCTTGAAAAAGGCATCTAAGCAGCTGGTATGTGGTGGGTGTTTTTGGTTTGGTTTTTGTAGTTACAGTTGGAAGTTTGGTGGTTTAAATATTCCATGAGTGTTTAGTTCCCATCTATAAGGAAAGTTTTTGCCGTGTGAAGAGGCTTTCTGGGTCTCCGGGTGCGATGGGCGATCGGCTTCTCGTGGTGGATCCACAACCCAGGAGATCCCTGTTGGTCCTCAGGCGCCTTCCTGGGGAAGGTCACAGTCGGATAACGGTAATGTTAGAAGCAGAAGCTCTATAATTTCAGCTCTATCATTTCCCTCGTTGGTGCATTTTGAGAGAAATGGAGTTTGTGCAGTTCTGCAGTGTATTTTTTTCCCAGGTGAGCAGGAACGAGCGTGTTCCCTGGTGTTGGCACTACCAGCTGTGACACTTCCCTGAGCAAAGCCCTCCTTGGAGCCGTGTCCTGTATCCCGAGCTGCCAACAGCGCTGCGACACGGCAGGCTTCCCATGGAAGCAAAGAGTAGGTGCTTTGCAGCTGGAAGATTGCATTGATTCCACCAAGATTTGGGTGGAATTGATGTATTGATTTATTGATAAATTTGATTTATTGATCCTTATTACAACGCTTGCTCCCCCAAGCACCGCTCCGCGCTTCTGCCTCGTTCCCGTGCTGTGTCTGCTCTTCCATTCTTCAGTGTCCAGCGTGCAGAAAAACTGTGTCTCACTATTTCCACCTGCTGTTTTGCGTTAGTTAAGATTCATCGTCATGTCTTTACCCCTTAATTATCCTTAATCATTAAGTGATGGATGTGACTACAGTGCTCCAGATAGCTATGCTGTTCAGATACTCTGATACTCTTTGGTTTCTTGATATTGTCTGAGGGTTAAAAAAATACTTAGTATTTTCCAACTCCTTCACCATTGTTTCACATAATTCTCTTATTTCTGACACTGTATTTAAGCATATTTTAATGAAATACTCTGCCTAAAGTA
This sequence comes from Tinamus guttatus, assembly GCF_059628265.1. NCBI lineage: Eukaryota > Metazoa > Chordata > Aves > Tinamiformes > Tinamidae > Tinamus > Tinamus guttatus. Next base: position 1,246,339 of record NW_028289621.1, read on the forward strand.
TTGCTCAAATGGCTGTTAGGACCCCTCAAGGAATATTTTTCAAAAGCTTCTGAGATGCTTAATGTTGCCACAACTTGAGCACAATAAACCTATTTACAAAATGTGCACATAATTATTTCTTTTTAATTAGTTAGGTCTCATACTGGCAATGGAAATCTCATACTAATAACGTTCTATTTATGCAGCCAGAGCATAAATGATAATATCTTGTTCTACCTGCCACAGCGCTGCTTTCACAACAGAATGGTGCATAATTTGGCCCAATAATTAATTTATAGCTATAGCAAAGGCAGCCTAAGAAGACTTCAACTATGTTAACTTTTTTGGATTTCACAGGTGATGGCTAAAGACTGAAATTTGTGTCATCCTAAATGTAGTTTTCATTATAGTGCTGAAGTGGAGCAGCCAGACTGTGTGTGGAACTGCTGTAGTTTTATTTTTTTAAACTGATATTTAAATGTGCCCAACTGAATACTTGTGTTTTTCAGTGACTCAATCAACATCTATCTTTAGAGTGTTAAGATGAGCTTTATTATAATTATTTCACTATCAGAAAGAATAGATAAAAGATTTCATAAATATATCTTGCGCACACACAGATACCGAGTTAGTGTAACCTTTAGATCAATATTTTCAAGTTGGAGCAGTGATAAATGATTTATCCAGAGAGTAAAACCAGGAGTTGTGCATGTGTTCTGTTATCTCATCCTCACTAGCCGATTTGGTTGTAAATAATGTGATTTCTGGTCTAAGCTTCCAAGTGCACAAATCTTTGAAAAACATCAGCCGAGCCACCCCGTGCGTTCTCCAGCTCCGAAGAAATTCAAGCAAAAGGAACCCAGGGGATTCTCTGCAATTTACAGCAATATCGTTTAGAAATGGGTAAGTTGTGCTGAATTGGGTAAAAAATGCAGTTTCCTCCCACCGGTGAGCAGGTGACGTGTGCGGCTCCCGTGCTCCGTTCTGGGTTGAAATCAAGGTTGTTCTGTACTTTCCCCAGTAAGAAACATTTATACAATGGTGAAACCGAGACGCTGCCAGCAATGATAAACTGTGTGATTTTGGCTCAGGCAACGTAAACGTCTTTTTCCTCGGAATATCAGCTAGAAGATGATTGTATTTCTGGTGAATAGTCGGGCAATTCCTGCATGCTGTGGTATCCCACTCTGCTCTCTAGATTTGTTAATGTTTTGCAGACTGCTGTTTTATGTTCTTAGAAATAAGGACGGAGACACGCTGACCCACGACCTGGCTGCATGTGTTCTGTTTTATCTCATGCAGATATTTTGCCTTTGCTATCAGTTTTTTAGCGTTTAATATCTAAAGTGACAACCCTTGTTGCACTTAGGGAAAAGGCGCTTTGCTTTTGCAGAGCGGGAAGCAGCTGGGCTGCTCTGAGAGCAGTTTTTCTGCTTGGACCAAAAGCATCTCTAAAAGCTGCTGCTTGGCCAATGCAGGAGGGATTTCGGAGGACACAGCCCCTCTCTCCAAGAATTCAGGCGGCTTCCCCATCGATTTGAGGAATATCTTTTACCAAATCACACAAGCTGCTGAGATCTGCTACTGAATCAGTATTTTTCTTTCCCCTGATAGGGAGATTTCTCTTAAGCCAGCTGCACTCCCTTCTGTTAAGGGCATTTCATCCAAATGTTGATTATCATTTGTTGGTAATGATGGTTAATTACAATTTGTGTGTGTGTATGTATGTTATATATGTATCTTAAAGCCTGTTGGAACACTTTTCCCATGGCAATAGGATGAGGAAGCACAAGGAGCTCTGTGCTGAGCTGGGGCATCTCCTGGCACGGGGCCGGGGCAGTTTTATATATATATATACATATATATATATATCTTAAAGCCTGTTGGAACACTTTTCCCATTGCAATAGGATGAGGAAGCACAAGGAGCTCTGTGCTGAGCCGGGGCATCTCCTGGCACGGGGCCGGGGCAGTTTTCCAAGCAGGATTCTGCCTTCCGGAGCCGCGTGGCCCTGTCCCTTGTCCCTTCTGCCAAGTGGGGGGCTGCAAAGCCACCCTGGGGCTCCCCCCTTCCCTGCTCATCCGGCTCCGCGTGTGCGGCCGGGCACGTCGAGGGGTTTCGCCACTGTGGGAAGAAGCCGGGAGAGCTCCTGGGTGGGAGCAGCCCTTCCTGCCAAGGCAAAACTGCACCTGGGAGACGGAAACCTCCCTCCGCTTCCACCTGGCAAAGCCCCCGAGCGCCGGGGCCACCCGGAGCGGCAGAGCCCGCGGGGTCCCCTCGGATCCCCAGGTGGGATTTTCCCCCCTCCTCAGCTGTGGGATGGGCAGCTGGGTCAGAACCGATTTCCTGGGAAAAGGATAGAGCGAAGCCACATTTCGGTGAGAAGGAGCCTGCTGGAGCTTGCTGGGTCCCAGAGGAAGTGGGGTCCAAACTATCCCATGGCAGAAATGCTGGAGCATGGGGTCCAAACTATCCCATGGCAGAAATGCTGGAGCATTTTGCTTTCAGGCGCTATTTCCAGCCCGCTCAGCAAAAGCAGCAGCTCAGCAGCCCGTGGACCCCCCGCTGCAGCCCCGCGTGTCCCGGGCGCATCCCCCGGCGCGGCCTCCGTGCGCGCTGGCCGCCCGCCAGCCCCGCGGCCGTCACGAGTTAGCGGGAAGCGCCGCGTCCCCCCCTCCCGGGACGCCCCTTGGAGCACGTCAGCCGCCGGCACCCCCGGCACCCCCCGAGGCCGACAAAACCCGGCGGCAGCCCCGGTGCGCGCGGGGAGGCCGAGCCGGGCGCCGATCCCGGTTCCTGCATGTGCGTCCCGGGCGTGGAGCGCTCCCGGGCTCATGCAGCTGCTGCAAAGTTGCTCTCCAGCAGCCGGAGCGCGTGCCGGGCTCGCTCCTGCCCCGCTCCCGCTGCAGCTGAGGAACGGCGCCGTCCCGCGCGCTCCCCGGCTCCAGGGAGAATCCCGCAGCGTTATGGTAAGAGCTGGAGTTGTTGCGGTTCGGCGGCCGCTCTCTGCCGGGTGCCTGGGGCTGCTTCGCTTTACGCTTTCATTTTGGTCCCGAAACGCAGCGTAACTGCTCAGGTGCAATGCAGAATAGTGAGCTCTGGATCCCGGCGTTGCCACAGGAGTCGGAACGAGTTTGCTGCTATTCCCTGTCCTTTGCAAAGACTCCTGCATTCTTGCAATGGCTTTGGTTGCTCAGGGCGCTGACGGTGACATCCGAGCAGCAGCTCTGCAGGTGGCTGTGGCTCCACTCTGTGTCTTTACGCTGTTGTTGTGCATCCCGGTCCCTGCAACACATGGTGAGGTTTTTTTTTTTTTCTTTCCCAAAATATCTCCTTTATCCTGTGTTTTTCGTTTTATAGAGGGAGATTTATTCAGCTCCTAGTGTGTCTAGCAGAAGGCAGGCTTGTCCTAAGCCAGCACTGCCTTGCCAGCTAGAAAAGCCACCTGATCCCGGCCGAGGGCACTTGTCCCCACCACGCGCTCTGTCCATCGGATGCATCACATTGTTCAAGCCAGGGACGAATTTCCTTTTGCTTCGCTCAGCACTGGGGCCAAACCCCACGCTTTTAGCAAAACGCTAAAGCAAAGAGCATTTGGGCACCAGCCGTGGCAGCAACGGGCACTGGGTCCTGTCTGTGCCCGCTCCGCCAGCTCGACGCAGGATGCTCTGGCGCGGCAGAGCCTCCCTCTGCTTCCCTCCGTGTGCTCCTGCCAAGGGGCCACTGCCAAGAGCGGCTGGAGGGAGTTTAGAGAAAGGGAAATGGAAAGGGAAGAGGAAGGGGAACCGGCCATGCCAGCGCGGAGCCTTCCTGGAGCTCCCGGCACCGTGTGGAGGAGCCGCTTCCTGCTGTGCCCAGGGGGGAAAAACTGGCACCCGGGAGTCCTGCTGGCTTCCAGCGGGATCGGCTTCCAGTGGAAATTCCTGGTGAGCGGAAAGCGTCGTCACGTAGCGCCGGGACTACCCGGACAGGGGCCGGGGTTTCCCCTCGCTCCAGCTGCCGGAGCGCTTGGCAACGTCCAAGCCGTTGTGCTGGGCTCGGGGCGGACGTGCTCTTCCATAGCCGTGTGTCCCGTTCGGAGCGGAGCCCTTTGGCATCACGTCTCGTGGAATGGGAAGATGCTCCTAAATGTCCAAGTTGCACCGAGGAGCTGTGAGCCGATGTCCGCAGGGGTTGGATACGGCGGCGCTCCAAGCTCTCCAGCCCGGCCAGGCCACTGCACGGGTGGGTCCTGTCCTTGCAAGCACCGACCACTCACGGTTTGGGGTTTTCCTGCTGTATCCATGCAGATTTTTCTCAGGACCTGACCCAGTTCCAGGACTCTGGACCTGGCGCTCATGGAAACGAGGGACACGCGGCCGATTGCAGCAGAGAGGCCTGTGGACACGGGCAGGACACCCGCGGGGACAGCCACAGCCCCCCACACACCAGGGCAGCCGCCACTGCCGCATGGCTCTGACCAGCGCGTCCTTCGCTCCTGCGCCACCTTTATATTTTCATGATGTTATTATTACTTTATTGTAGCTTGGCTCTTTTTGCAGGCAGGGCAGCGCGGTGGCTTTGGTCCCAGCGTGGCCCCAAGCCACCCCGCAAAGGGTGCCTGGAGCTGGAGGGGACAGGGACGGCGGGAGGGCATGCGGGAAGCCACCACGCAACGGGCAGACGGAGACACCGTGCTCAGGGTCCCGGCTGTGCTGGCCCACGTCTTCCCATGCAGCCCTCTGCTTCTTTTAACCTGCCTTTTGAAACCACGTGCAAGTGCTAAACGAGCCGTAGTTGGGCTGAGCAATCGCGTCCTGCCCACAAGCCCCGCTCGGTGCTTCCATTGGGGAGCAATTCCCGCTGCCTTCCCCGGCGTCCCCTCCTTGTGCTGGATCCCCCGTCGCGCCGACAGAGCCGCTGTGTTCCAGGCTGCCTTGGACGTGCTGCAGGCTCACACCAATCCTTGCTTCTCCACGGAAATTCTCCATTTCCAGCGGGAAAATCCTGCCATTGCAGCTGGGGAGTGCCTGGAGGAATTCGATATTTGCTTAAATTGGGGATAAGCCTTTCAGGTTGTTGGGTAACATCCCTCAAACCCCCGCTTTGGTGTTGCCTGTTGTCCTCACGGCCGTGCCCAGACCCTGTGCAGGAGCAGGTTGCTCTCCTGCATTTACACCAGTGAGCAGCCCTGGGGGTGTTTTAATAATCCAGACTGCGTGCACTGTTTAATACTGAGTTTATTACCCGCAATAACCTCAGGGATGTATTGCATGGGCTCAGGTAGATGTTGCCATCTTCTTGCACAAGCAGAGCTTAAGCATTAGCCTTAAGCTATCAGCAAGAGTCAAGATATATGTATTTACTTATTTTTTTATATATATATATATCTAAAGTAACCTATAGTCTTTCCACCAGTGATGCAAGTGTAGCTTTTGGCTCCGCTGCTGGAGCCCTGGCCAACTGCAGCAGGACAAGTGCACAGAAGAACCCAAAGCCAAAAGCCCTGTCCAGAGTTGAGCAAAATGTGTCTTTCTTTGCTAAGACCAGGACTAGGCATTGGCTTTTAGTATTTTCTGGTGAAAATGCCACAGAACACAGGCACCTCCTATGAGGTGCTCCGCTGACAGACGGAGACTCATTGGGCACGTCACCCTTTCCGGAGAAGCCTCGCTGCTGGCTGCAGCGCAGCCTGACTTTCCTTTGGAGAATGTGCTTAGCTGGCCAGAAACGATTGCAAACGAGGCCAAAGCCGTCCGTGTGTCACCAGCGCCAAAAGCTTAAAAAAACACAAGCCGCCATCCTCGGGGAAATGATTAATCCGTTTTGGTAAACGCGCAGAACGCGCGCGGCGGCTGGCGGAGCTCACCCTGCAGAGGCACCTCGGGCCCCACGTGTGTGTTCGTGTGTCCCTAACGCCTTGTCCCTTTGTGCCTCGTTTGCAGCGTCCCCGCGCGCTGGCCTGACGCCCCCCGTCGCTCGCCATGGCCCGCGGGCGCGCGGGCGCCCTGGCCGTGCTGCTGCTGTGGGGCTGCTCCTGGGCACCATCCTCATCCTCATCCTCCTACCACACAGCAGGTAAAGCCGCGGGGGCTGTTGCTTGTTGCAGCGCGCGGATGGAGCGGGAGCGCGCGGATGGAGCGCGCGGATAGCGCACGGAGCGGGGTTTGCGCGGCAGCAACCGAGGAGCTGCACGTCCTGTTGGCTACAAGGGCAGCACAGCTCCGTATTCCTGGGTTTCATAACAGCTCCGGGATGGTCCCGGCTGATCCTTCTCGTGGCAGGTTTTTCTCTGCGCACGGCGGAGCTCCGCGCTGCTCCGATCCCGGATGCCGTAGGCAGAGCCGAACACGCCCTGGCGAAGGCTGCTAAATAAAAGCTGTTAACTAAAAGCAAAACCTGGCAGCTCCCTTTGCGGCTCCCTGCAATGCAAAGGAGGTGGAGAAGGGATTTTTATTTTTTCGGGAAATGCTCGGGAGCAGCTCGCTGGCACGGCTGGGTAACAGAGTGTGGTTAGTGCAAGTGGCCGGAGCGATGGTGTCTTGGTGTAGAATGGCTTAGAAATAGGAAACGTGGCTCTCATAACAACTCTGCACTGGCGTTTGGGACCTCTATGCATAGCTCTGAGGCCCAACATTTATCCTGGGAGGATATTTCCAACCTCCTGGGCAGCAATCCCACATCAGCAGTCCCACTCTGCGAGGATCTCCCCTGGTGGGAGGAAAAGTGCCTTATTAGTGACTTGGGAAATACCAAAAAGCTCATTTTTCCCTCCAAACTACTCCAGTTTGTTGCTCCGAGCCCCAACACCACCCAAAATGCACTCACGAATCCCAGATTTACCATCTAGCACAGCAGCAGACCATCCATGGAGCTTGCCCCATTCAGAAATGCTGGATTGCAGCAGTGCAGCCCACGGGGCACTGTTATCTGGGAGGGCTTCGTTGGGAAGAATAAATCTTCCCCCGGATTCCTGCAGAGTCTCTGAGGAGCCCATTAAAATTTGATTTATGCAGTTGTCTCCCACTGCAAGGTGTTCGCAGGGCCTGCTTTCACAGGGGGAAAAAGGGAGGAAAAAAGGGTGTAAATCTTGACTGGGATGCAAAAAGGGAGTCAGGAAGGCTGTGTCCTTTCCAGGGACAGCACTGGATGAACACGGCCGGGAGCAGGGCTCGGATCACTGCAATAAAACTGTATCCTCACACGGAGACTGTGCAGAAATCCAGCTGGAGAGCTTTGCCTCTGGACACTGTATGCAGAGAAAAATGACCTGAGACGTTATAAAAAATTGGCTTCGTTTGAGCTAATAAAACTGAATAGTCTTGATAGCTTTATGTCATGTGATAGGAATTCTCAATAAGGAGCTGAGCTTTTAGGAAGCATATCATCATCTCAGTGAGAAAACCATCCAAAAGATACTCTGCTTTATTAACATATGGCAGTAACTTAAAATATTTTAATAAAAGCCAGATTGTCTATAAAGGTATATTTTTTTAACAGTTGATAGAAGTTGCCCAAAATAAGAATGACTTTGTCCTAACTTTTTGCTTCTGTATTTTCGTTTTTTGGGGTTTTTTCTTTTTTTTTTGGTCTTCTTTCTCATTAACATCTAACGTACTTGAAAAGACCAGTGAAAGCCCCATGGGATGGGTGTGAGGCATGGCTATACCCCAGCTATACATTGCCCTGGTTGCAGGACGCGTTCTGCTGCGGAGCTTGTTGCAAGCGCCAACGGCGACGTCTGCGGGGGCAGTTGTGGGTAAACACCTGCAGATAAAAGTGAGGCCGTGCAGAACCCAGAAGGTCATTTCGGGAGAGCAGTTTTGCATTGCAAAATGATGACTCTCCCAGTGCTTCCTTAGACGCACGGGGTCCGTTCCTAGGTGCCCTGGCAGGATCCGGGCTTGCCGGAGCACATCCCGTGCAGATCCTGATCTGCAGCATAAGGTGCTACTAAATGTTCAGCCAAATCCCTCCCTCTCCCAGCAGCCGCATTTGCCCTGTGATGACATTTTGGATTATTTTTTTGTTCTCGTTACGTCAACATCTGTTTAAGCCCCCGCGTTGTTCTCCCTCCAGTTGCTGCCCCCCGAGACCTGCGGATTACGGATCCCGGCCTTTTGGGCTCCCTGGACGTGGAGTGGGAGCCGCCGCTCAACGTGCAAACGTCCAACGAGTGCACGGTCAGGTACAAGTTCGAGTACCGCAACGCAGGGGACAGGGACTGGAAGGTAAGTCAAAACCGCTCAGCGTGGGCCCGTTCCACTCTCTTTGCATAGATTTCATTAATTATCCTAACGAAATAATGGTCCCTGTATCCAGGAGGGTGCTTTTAATTCCTGTTTACTTACGGCTTTTAGATATCTAGCTCATCTTTGCAATAACGTTGCCCATCTCAGCCCCTTGCTGAGCCTGCAGGTGCTGGAAGCTGCGATGGGATTGGGATGGAGACCTTGCTTGCCAGGAACCAAGTCAAGCAGCAAGCAAAAAAAAGAAAGAAAAAAAAAAAGGCAATATCAAAAAAAAAAGGGCAAAATTCCCTGAACACCAGATATAAAAGTGACTCATGCAAGGCAGACCTGAAAGGTGGAACAAAATCAGCCCTTGTGCCTTGCCAAAACTTTGACCGCAGCTGAGATTACAAAGAAGAGTTGTTTTAAAAGGAAAAATACAGCAGGTCATGGGGAAGCAAGAGCCGGGGCTGCCCGGCCGAAACCTGCAGCTTGGGTGGGCTCCTCCGTGCTGGGACGGGCACCGACTGCACCAGCCTCCACATCCGAGAGGCAAAAAAATAATACATCTATATGTGTATATTTAAATACATTATATATATATATATATTATATATATGTACACATAAATATATACATATATATAAATATATATATATATACACACACCTCAAAGATACGTGCGATAGCTGCTGGCTCGGCTCCTTGCTGGCACGGAGCACATCCCCAGGTGACACTTGTGCTGTCCGATGTGTCATCCTCGTCTCCTGGGAGCCCCATCCTTTTGCACATCCTTCCTTCTGCTTCCCATTCCCTCGGTGCTGATGGGCCCCGTGTTGCTACTGGCATCATCCGGGTGCTGGGGATGTCCCCAGGCCGCTGCCTGCTCCGTGCTATTGTCACTTCTGTCCCCGTGGGTGGTGGCACTTGAAGGCGGTGAAGATATTCTGGGGGAAAACGTCCCCTGGCCTAATGGGTATCCAGCGATTTCCACACTCTTCGCTGGTTGCCAATGAAGTGACGTGCCCGAGGGGACCCATTTGGCACCTTGTCGGCCACTTGCCTTCCAACACGGCTGGAAACCCCGCGGGCAGGAGAAGCAGGGTAGACACGTGAGGAAACTCAACATTAAAGCACCAGCCGAGCCCCAAAGCAGCCGGAGCAGCAGCTCTGTTTGCAAAGCGTGCGGCCCGCTTAGCGGCAGAGGAGGTGCTTATAAAGTCTGTCTTTCAACCAGGTGATTTTTACTAGGAAACAAAAATTCAGAGTTGGCTTTGACCTCAGCAGGACGGCCGAAGCGAAGGTGCAGACGCTGCTCGAGGGCCGGTGCACCGACCACGTGGAGGTCCAAAGCGAGTGGATCCAGGCCAGGTTCCAGGCGCCGCTGCAAGGTGAGCGTGGCTGGGAGCCCCTGCCCGGGCTACTGTCACCTGCAGCTTGGTGGCCACAGACACCGCGCTGGGGAGACACCAAAGCATCAGCCAGGTCTCCTGCTGCTCCTCCTTGCTCATTGCTTCGTGTCCTGCTCCTCTCTGGACGCCGCTGGGATGCCCAGATAGACCCCCAAGGCCAAATAACGTTTTTATTATCTATATAATATAGATATACACTACTATAATATAGATATAATACCACTATAATAGTGACTGGCCCTTTTTTCTCTTCTGACTGCAATGCGCAATTGCTCAAAGATGTAAAAATTACTTTTTTTTTTCTGGCTCAGCCCGAATAGCACCTTTCTAAACAGCCCTTATTTCCCATTTGACAGGCAAACTGGAGTCGGAGGTTCAGGATTTTCACTGCATCTACCATGACTGGGAATACCTGCAGTGCACGTGGCAGCCGGGGCTGCTGGCGCCCCGCGGGGCGCGATACGGCCTCTATTACTGGTAGGTACCAACAAAACGGGGAAACAACAACGTCTTGTGCCTTCACTGAAGATACCCTGAGCATTTGGGCCACCCCTTAGGTCACCAAGCCATCAAGGTGGCCACCTTGGCACGTGCTGCCCATGTGCAGGAATCAGATGTACTTCCCCATTGCTCCTGCTTAACTTAATGATTCCTTCTTTAAGAAAGAGCCTGATTTCTGCATTTTTGGCCAAAGCAAGTGCTACATTTGTAGCATGGGGCATGGAGGGTGACTTGGCTTTGCTGCCCCCAGGCAGCCTGCAGGCAGAAACCTGTCTGTGATTTAAAAATTCCTTCCACATCGCTCTTGGAAATGCTGCGCAAAGCAGCAACACTGCTTGAAAAGCAAGTTAATAACCTCAAAGGTTCTTTGAAGAAAACCATGGAAATTCATGATTCAGTCCTGGAAAATAAACAAGTAAATAAAATAAACCCTCTTTAAATGCTCGTAATGGAAGCAGGCGTTTGGATCCGGAGTCTGTTGTATAACATGAGTGGGAGGGAGGCGGCGCAGCCTCTCTTTGATCCCGTAAGTTTTTGCAGCTTCCCGGCACACGGAGTTTTGGTATGGATCAAGTTGGAGCACTCTGAGTGCCGGGGCCAGAAGCAGCCCGGCTGCAGTGGCACTACCCCAGAAGGGCTCTTAAAAGGCGGCAGAAAATAGCACTTTTGGGGACTGGGGCCAGCATGCATGCAATGTGTGTGTGTGTGCAACGCGTGTGTGCAATGCGTGCAATGCATGTGTGCAATGAGCATGTGCAATGCGTGCAACGCGTGTGTGCAATGCGTGTGTGCAGTGCATGCGTGCACTGCGTGCAATGCGTGTGTACAATGTGTGCAATGCGCATGTGCAACACGTGTGTGTGCAATGCGTGTGTGCAATGTGTGTGTACAATGTGTGCGTGCAATGCGTGTGTGCAATGCGTGCAATGCATGTGTGCAATGTGTGCAATGTGCGTGTGTGTAACGCGTGTGTGCAATGCATGTGTGTAATGCATGTGTGCATCGCGTGCAATGCATGTGTGCAACGTGTGTGTGCAATGTGTGCAATGCATGTGTGCAATGTGTGCAATGTGCGTGTGTGTAATGCGTGTGTGCAATGCATGTGTGTAATGCATGTGTGCATCGCGTGCAATGCATGTGTGCAACGTGTGTGTGCAATGTGTGCAATGCATGTGTGCAATGCGCATGTGCAACGCGCGTGTGTGCAATGTGTGCAATGTGTGTGTACAATGCCTGTGTGCAATGTGTGCAATGCGTGTCTGTGTGTGCAATGCGCGTGTGTGCAATGTGTGTGTGTGTGTGTGTGTGCAATGCGTGCTCTGCATCCCCATCCAGAGCGCAGGGATGAGGCCTGAAGGCGGGAGAGGCTGCAGGTCCAAGCCAGCACCACAGTCCTCATACGCGCCATGCCTGGCCCAGTCTGTAAAACAACCTCACAAGCTATGAACGCACTCTATTCTTTTTTATTTTCCCCTTTTTTTTTCTTATTTCCCTCCTCCCACACCCTCCCTCCCTGCCTCCATCCACAACAGGCCTCCAGGAGATGAGATGTCTCATACGATGTGTTTTGGAGTCACTTCCAAACTTAAAGGGTGGTAGGATGGAGGAGATATCCGTGGCTTAGGTTTGGGCATTCCAACCCAACCATTCCAAAAGAAAAAAAACAGAAAAGAGGTGGGGGGAAGGCTGTATTGCAAATTACTGCTATACTTACTGCTTTTTTAACTCTTTATTCTTTTTTTCTCTGTTGTTTTCCTGACACATCTCCAGGTACGAGGGCCTGGACCACGCCGAGCAGTGCGATCACTACATTCAGGACCACGGCATCAACGTGGGCTGCACGTTGCAAAACCTGAGCCAGGCAGAATACAAGGACCTGACCATTTGCGTCAACGGGTCGGCGGCGGCCACGCAGCTGAGACCTCTGTACGTCACCGTTCGCCTCCAAAACCTAGGTAAGAACCTGCAGCGAGCCCAGGTGAGAGCGAGAACCGGGTGTGAGGCCGGATGCCCATGTGGATGAACCGAATCCGCTCGTGTCCTGCATCGCTGCTCTTCCCTCCCAGCCAAGCCGTCGCCTCCGGAGGGGCTGCTGGTGTCCGTGTCCGGTGCGGAGGAGCTGCGGGTGACGTGGAGCCCGCCGGGAGGGGAGACGCCGGCGCAGTGCCTGGAGTACGAGCTGCAGCTGGCGGCGGAGCCGGGGGGCAGCGCGGCCGCCTGGGAGGTACGAGAGGAGCCCGGGAAGGGGCTGGCCGGGATCGGGATCCTGCCTGCTGGCCGGGATGGGGAGGATGCCCGTGGAGGAGATCCCTGTCCCGCCACCCTCTTGCCCGTGCTCCTGCGCCGCTTCCTGCTGCATCCTTCAGCTGCAGTCTTAAGAGCAAAAACGTGAAAATTAATTAACCATAGGGACCCCATGTTCCCTCCTGTTCTAGATAGAATCATAGAATCATAGAATCATAGAATGCTTAGGGTTGGAAGGGACCTCTAGAGATCATCTAGTCCAACCCCCCTGCATACGCAGGGACACCTAAAGCACGTGGCACAGGACTGCATCCAAGCGGGTTTTGAAGATCTCCAGAGAAGGAGACTCCACAACCTCTCTGGGCAGCCTGTTCCAGTGCTCTGTCACCCTCACTGTTAAGATATGGATCTACTTAGCCAGTCTCATGAAGGATTCCATTAGCACACACGAACAGCAACATGCATGGTGGGGACATCTGAATGTGTACATTTTTAGTAGCATAATGTCCACAGTCATCTTGCTGGCACTGTTTGGCCCAAAGCTATTGTGAAATCACTTAAAACGGCCAAACCGCTTGCAGAGTCTGGATAACGTGCCCAGAAACATCAGCCCACGCCAGAGAGCTACTGGCTGTGGGATGTAATTCCTTGACCTTTGCTTTCCATGTTGTTTTGCTTCTCAGTCTGTGTCAACACAAATGGAGACGGCCTTCACCATTCCCAAAGAAAACCAAAGCCGCGTTTCGTGCGTCCGTGTCAGGGGCCGAACAAATATCCTCTGTGCTGACCAGGGCTTCTGGAGCGAATGGACACAAGAGTGTTTCTCGGGTATGGAAACCCAAAGCAAGCGGCATCGCTTCCGTGACGCTTGTAAAGCCGGGTTGGGACAAGGTGCTGGTGGCTGCAGATCTGCTGGTGTCCAGTGCCGGGGATGGATCCTGGTGCAGTCCCCCTCAGTCTGATCCAGCACAGTTGCACTTACGGCTTTGTTTCTCCATGGCACTTAGCAAACGAGACCCAGAATAGTAACCTTTCCTCACCAGGAAGGAAAAAAAGGCCCTTAGAGACCCTTCTCCACCTATCCAGGGCTTCCAGATGGATTCGGCTGAAACGAGGGCTGTTTTTAGGAGAAATAGGGACAAACTGAGAAGAAGGACCATGCCTTAACTCCCAAAGAAGCACTGACACTTCACAAAGCCTAGACTCCTCAAGGGCTGCTCCTATTTGCCTTGGTCCTGTCATCAGGAGATGGTTGCATAGAGGTGGCTGCAGATAAATGCTCTGCTGGAGGGCAGCAGCTCACTCGAACACGCAGACTTTGCTTCCAAAGAGGCAACACGACCTGTCCTGCAAACTGCCATTGCCTTAATCACTGTCATTCTCTCCACAGCATCCAGAAAAGAGGACAAGTGGCTATTTATTTTCATCCCAGTCATCCTGAGCTGCTCGTGTAGCCTCATCATGTTGTTGTTCATTGGCCAGTGCAAGAAAAGGTAAGAACGGGGCAGGCTGTGTCCACAGGGCCCTTCCAGCCTGGAGCACCAGGCTCCCGCTATCCACAAGGTGACACAGCAGAGACAAATACATTAACAGAGACTGGACAGCAGCCTCTGTTTTGTTTTGTCCTGGCCGAAGTAAAGCAATGCAGCTCTCCTGGGCTGGGGCTCCTTCTCTTTACCCTTCCATCGCATCCATTTCCATGTCACTTTGCATGGGCAGAAGCTGCTGCAGGGGAGGAATTTGCTCATATCCGAGTTGCAGGCACTGGTGACATTTCCTCCAGGTCAGAAGGAACACTCGGAGCTGATCTCCTGCTACAGGGACTATTATCCTCTCCTTACTCCATAGTAAGACTGCAGAGGATGAGCATATGGGTAGAATTTATGTTCTTCAAGGCATCACTATGAGGGAGAATTGGCTCTAGAAATAACTTGGTGCTCTTGTAACAGAGGAATTAATGCATTTTTGATAGATGAATGCATGGATGAATACTTCTGTGTTGTATCTGCCTTTCAAATGTGTTCATGAAATCTGAGCTAAGCGTAGACGCTAGCAAGAAGCCCATGGAAAGCAAAAGCCTCCTCCTGCATCGTCACAGGGCGTGTGGGGTGTCACGGGGGCCACCAGCCCTCCTGCTGCTGGTAATAACAGCCTGTGTCCTCCTCAGATCCGCAGCAGGAAAGCAGCCACCCGTGTCCATGGGATGCTAACCCCGCTGACAGGACGCCGGCACCGTTGGATGGGCTGCCCTTGGAAGAGCATCCCAAGGAGCCCCGAGCTACCCCAAGTCCCCTTGGGCCTTTTCTACTTGCTGCCATTTACAAGGTTGGTGCTGGATTTCAAGCCCACAACGGACCCAGGAAGAGTTTCTAAACTGATTCTGCAGCAAAAAACGCTTCCGATAACGGCACAAGGGAGCAAAAGCAGGCAGTGGGGATTGCAATGAACAGACACCCCTCTGCCGTATGTTTTTTTTTTTCCTTTCCATGTGAGCATGAAGCTTATGAAGAGCAACGCCCCACACACAGTGCTGCAAACTAATGCCTGCACGTAGCCGCTGTGCCCCTCTCCACTTCTTTCCTAACTCAGCCTGCTGACAGTATTTAACTGCTGCCCTTGGTCATGCTGTATTTATTTCCTCACCTGGCACACCTTGCATTTTGCAAAGCTCAAGTCAGGAAGCCTCGAGAGAAAATTTTGCTGTAAAAAGTCACAGTTGCAGCTCCCGCAAATGGCAGATGGTTAAAAGGAGAAACAAAAGGTTACTCTGGCAAAGGAAAGTATGGAAACTTCTCTAGGAAGGGAGTACAGGTCCCAGAGCCCATGAAGTACCCTGGATGGTGCTTGACACCATGTATCCAGCTAATGGAATTGCTTACTGGCTTCTAAGGAACCCTTCCCTATGATGATAAATATATATATATATGTATCTCACCACCACAGCTGGGTGAACTCCAGATGAAACACTATCCACCAAGCACAGTTCTGGGCTTGTCTGTTAAAAAAAAACAAAGTGAACCAACCCAAAACACATGTGTTTACTGCGTTTTCATTTCCTCTGACCAAGCCAGAGAACACATTTTCTTGTGGGAGCATTTACTCCCAGATGGGAATTTCTAGTGAATGGGGGAAGTTTAGAAAGAAAATCAAGTTTGCAGCAATCAGATGTGCAAAGAGCCCCGTTAATACAATCTGTCAGCAAACAACGTCAAGTGGTGTCTTGTGCTCCCAACCACAGAGTTATTCAGTCTAACCAGCTACTCCCCTGTCTGATGCGCAGCAATCCAATGCTATTCAGGGAGCAAGCAAAGCAGGAAAGCACCAGGAAAACTGGAGTGGGGATGAATGGAATCACTCGATCCTTGTTGTTTTGAAGAGCCCCAACTTTGGTCCATGCTCTCTGCTGCTTCTGGGGCTCTACAGCTGCAAATAGCAGCTTGCGTGCGATGCTGTTGAACCGTGTTCAGCTCCACCACTGCAGCAGGATGGATCCAGGGACATGCACTGGGCTCACAGGGATGGTGAAGGAACCCGGGAATGAGGGGACAGAGCTGGGACACAGCCCAGAGCAGCACTTGGTTGCTGGGCTAGCGCTGAGGTCCTTCTGGTGCTGGGACAACCGTGGGACTGGGGTGCATCCAGAACTGCGGAGCATCCAGAACTGCGGAGCATCTGGGCAATGGGACTTCAGGCCTGCCAGCATGAGCAATGGTTATTGCATTAATAATAACGGTTAAAACCCAAAGGTGTTGCCCATAGGAGGAGAAGTGAGGCCACGACCCTGGAGTGCTCTTTAGGGACTGCTTTATGAGCCGGGTCAATGCTTCCAGCCTAATTTTGTCCCAAAGGAGATAAGAAGGGAAAAAGACAGGAAGAGAAGGGGCAGGTGGCAAAGGAACGATGTTGCACCTCCAGCACCACAACTCGCCCCAGAAAAGATCAGTGCTATTTCTGTAACTACAAAACAGAAAACTCAAGCTGAAGCAAGCCTAGAAACCTGCCTAGTAACTGAGTGATAAATTAAGGACATCTCCTTGCATCTGCTCGGCTCTACGTGCGTACGGAGGGGAGGAAAGGCTTGGTCCTGCAGTGACACCCCAACACCCTTGCACAGGTAGCTCCCTGTCCTCGTACGTGGCCACCTCTGCTTCCTCACACCCCAAACTCCACCACAACTTCAGCATTAGGCTCCCCAGCTCCACTGAATGCACAGAATTAGCCTATTTCCCTCTTGCCTTCATGCTGTACTTTGCAGCATAGCGGTTGAATCCCTTTGCTGTAGCCCATAATTAATATTTTCAGTAAAGCTCTTTCAAAGGCATCACTCGCATGCTCTGCTCTTATTGCTTCTAGCCCCTGCCTGGCTTCCCCTGGGGTTTTGCTTTGCCCAGTGTCATCACAGACCCCAGCGCAGGTCCTGGTGTCACCACAGAGGCTGCTGCTGCCCCAGTGTCACTGCAGAGCCCGGTGCTGCTCCAGTGCCACCGCAGAGCCCAGTGCCCATCGGGTCCCACCACAGAGGCTGGCAGCGACCCGGTGCCACCATGTAGCCCAGCACAGCTCCTGTGTCACCGCAGAGCCCAGCACGGAGCTGGTGCCACTGCAAAACCCAGCCTGAGAGCCAGAGCGGGCACAGGCAGCGGCAGGTCCTTCTCGGGATGCTGCTGGGACCCTGAGAAGGTGGGAAGTCCCCAGCTCCGCTGCTTCCCATTTCCCAGAGTGGAATAGCAATAGCTAATAGCGCAGTGCAGCTAGAAACCTCCCGGCTGCAGCAGCTTTGCCGCTCGCCTCCCGGGCAGCAGAGCACGTTCGGGAGCTCCGCCACGCTCCCTACGTCCGTGCACAACCCCGATTTTCTCTGGAGGATCCGCAGTTCTCAAAAGCTGCGGAGCAAACAAGCCCAGCGATGCCTGTGCTTAACAAGACTACTGGGAACAGCTCTGCGAAACGTGTCAAAATCCACTGGGTTCGGGATGGATTCGGATGAAATTTGGATGCCTCCGCACGTCCGCCCCCACGGCCAGCAGGCACCTCCCCAGCTTTGCAGCACTGAGCTGGGCAGCAGCTTCCCGATGCTGCTGGAAGGTGCCCAGGGTCCCAGCCCGGCTCCTGCATCTTGGAAGGTGCCCGAGGTCCCAACTCGGCTCCTGCAGCTGGAGGCTGCAGCCCAGCCCCCTGGTCGGGCCCATCAGTGGCCATCTGCAAAATATATTTTTCCTGGGAACATGTTTTTTTTTGCCTGGGAAACCGTGAATGTGGGTGGTAGAGGCATGTGACTCCTTTGGTGTGCTTGGGTGTCCCACCTCATGAAGGCCCCTGGGTCTGAAATGCAGGATACATTTTCATTTAGGAAAAGAACAAATAATAAATACTTTTTTTTTTTCCCACAGAGCACAGAACAGTTTCCTTTAATAGAATTCCTTTACCCAGATATCTTTCTGCCCTAAAAACCCTGGAATTCACACAGTGGTGGTGAAAACATACATACCAAATTGCACCACAAGGTTCCTGGGAAAGGTCTGTGTTTCAAGGCTAAATTCAGTAAACACATCCGTCCTCCAGCACCAGGAATAGCCCAGGAGCAGTGTCGGAGCTCCCCATCCGCCTGCGCTTAGAGAGAAAGGTCACAGTCAAACATATGCCAGATAAATTGGAGATGCCAGGAGCGTGGAGCCAAAGCAGAGTCACTGTGAGTGCCTACCCTGGCCCAGCTTTGTGGTCACGGTGCAGGAGATGCAAGGCAGCGTTTGCTGCAATTCTGCCTCCTGCTTGTGCAAAATGCACTTCTTAACCATATAAAATTCACATGGAAGGAAGAAATGGAGCCAAGAATCACAGGGTCCCAACGCCCAAAACAGCCCTCATGCTCACGCAAGGTCCAAGTGGTCCCTGCATGATGCACCTTCTGCCTTGTATTTGCTCCCAGGTTGTGCCAAGAAACCTCCAGGTCTTCTGCTTGGGGGATAGCAGCTACGTTACCACTAAGTTTGTGCAAAGTTCTGTGCTATCATGGCGTTGGAACCAGCTACCAATCTGCTCAGAGACAGCAGCTGTACATCTGCACTCCTGGGCATTCTGGTGATTCATGCTTTAAAACAGATGGGTTTTAGCTTGTTACAAGGAAACAGGGGACACCAGGAGCCCCAGAGAAGGATGTTTTCCTGCCTTGTCTCTGCCATTCAAGCCGGTTCCCCCAAAGCCCCTCAGAGGCTTCCCCTTGCCTTTTATCTGATGATGCTCCAGCTCATAATTGCCGAACTGGACACACGTCCTAAGCCTTGGGGCTCGCGTTGTGTCTTCTATCCAGAAGTCTTGGTCATTATGTAGAAACACTGATGCTGAGGAGACAATACCCATGCTGCCTGCCAGGTTCAGCTGAGCCCATTTCTAACAGAAGAGCCCTGAAGAGGCCAGCAGCACGATTTATTTGATTTATTTTACTAAAGTGAAAGCCTGGAGCTCTCAGTTGCACAATTGGAAGCAGGGACCCAAGGAAAGGAGGGCAATGCAAGCACAGAGCCATCACAGAGCCACTGAAAGCTACTCACAGCATTTTCCGAGCTGCACCAGCAGGACATGACCTTAATGCTGCAGCTCTCCAGAGCAGACCAAAGCTGGGCCAGCAATGCTCCGTGTCCACAGATGTGCTCTTGTGGGTAAATACAACTTACTTACAAGCTCGAGCGTAATTCTGGAGGCTTTGGAGTGTGCAAAAGCGCTATTACTTCATCCGCTTCATTCATGGATCGGGCTGGGATCACGCAGCCTCCACGATCCCTTGACTTGGTGCTCGTCCTCCTGGCGGGACACGCATTCACTTGGGGCTGTCTCACCTGCTAGTTCCTCCCAAGCTGTGGCCTTTTTTTCCTGCTTCCCTAGGACTGGGAAGGATCATAGCGCACAAATATCACCCTTGCTTCAAGATGTTCATTCCTCCCACGCTCTGGGACTGGTCACCGAGGAGGTTCAGGGTGGCATCATGCAGACGACGTCTCATCATCCCAGGCTTTGCCAGGTGCAGGACATAGAGGTCCTCCCGTGGCACCACGGCATGCAGCCCTTCCTCAATGCAGGAGCATCCAGCAGGCTTTTCTGTCACTGTTGTCCCTGCTGCATCAGAAGGTGCCATTCCTGACCTGCAACAATTGCTTGTTAGAAACCTGCTTCTCATTCTTAGTTTATTTCTGGCCTGGCTTTTTTTTTTTCTTTCCTGTCACCTAAATAACTCCTTCCTTAGTCACTATAGCTACTCCCTGATGCCTTTATGGAGAGCTTTCCTCCCCATCTTTGCTTTCTAGGAGAAACAAGCCAAGCTCTCTACTCCCTTCCCATGAGAAGGTCTCTCCAAGCCACCACGTGGTCCCCGGGCACAGGCACTTTGGCTCAGGCCCAACACACACTCCAGTCTACTTCTTAAAGCAGACTCCATAGAATACTCCCATGAGTATTTCACCCACAAGGAATAAAGATCTGGCTAAGGAGAAGACCCAGACAAAAACCTTTTTGCTCACCATGGGGTGCTGCAGCACAGCAGGAATCTCAGCATGGTGTTCATATAGTCACCTGTTCCCTTGAGCAACATCACAATCTTTGGGACGTGAGGGCTCTGCAGGAGTTGTTGTGAAACCTTTCTCTCCAAAAAGTCGCAGAATTGCTGCCCAACCCTTCATGACAAGGAGCCCCACTAACCTCCTCGGTCCTTTTCATTAGCATCGTTAGCACTAGCCGGTCACCAGCACCAGGTTGCAGTGTGGCTCTTCTGCAAGAGACAAGAACATCAGTATAGCAAGTGGAAAGCTCTCCCCTAAACTTCAACAAATGCAACTAGGTGCCAGCTGACAGACTGGTCTCCGTGTGTCAACAATTTAAATAATTCAAAATGTCACAACTAGATTCTGTAAGAAATACACACTGAACAATTAGACTGCATTTTAATTAAGCATTAATTTACCCAACTTGCTGTTGACCTAATTACGACTCAAGCACAGGAAAGCTCAGAGCAGAGGGTTTAGCGTGTCCTCTGTGACACTGCATACATGACTCATTCCCCAGGTCACCTAAGCAGCTACGTAGGTGCCTGTAGCCCATATAGAGGGTAATAGTGGAGTGGCAGAGCAGCAGCTGCCACCCCACGAGACTGTTGGACAAAACGTGTTCAACGTCAAGACGTGCTGCACTGAGCCAGAAAACCAGCGCAGAGGACCCCATGCTGGGGGCTCCCATGCAGCCATCAGCAGGGCCCGTAAATTCGGACAGCTTTTAAGCAAGCGTTTTTTCAGCACATATATCTCATGCATTTGGCTGACCGTAAAAGATCTTCTGACATGGTTGTTTAAGTGCCCACCTTGCTGCGCTGATTGTCCATCATTAATACACATCTAAAGTCACCCACCTGAAAACGGGCCATCTTCACGCTGTTGCTTTCACAGCTGACAGGGCATGACACCTCACGGGTGTTTGTTGACTCCTGAGAGCCTCAGGACAGGAGTTCCAGGGTAGGTAAAAGCAAGCAAACAAGCAGAAGACCTGCAACTATGAAAAACAAGGGACAGGCAGCCAATAACAACATCACAGTTAAAAACAGAAGGCATTCTGTGTTGCGTGCACCTTTGGTATTAGATCATCATTAAAACTGCCCACGTTTTGCCATGCCACCTACACCCCACATTTGATCTCCCCATTACAGTTTTCACCCCCAGCTGTTCAGCTCTCCCCATTTCTTCAGGGTCGGCTGAAACGCGATGGCTCTTGCTGCCTCCCGTGGGCTCGGGTTGCGGGTCCTTGTGTTTGGGGCACGGAGCGGTGCGTACATCAGCCCACCCCTACAAGCCTTTTCCCAGCAAAATGCTTCTGATGCCTTTTCCACCCTTGTCTCCCATGGAGGCAAAGCCGAGCGCAGCTGTTGGCTTGGTGAGCGGCTACCGAATGACACTGTGACCACACCAGGAAACCCATCCAAGTGACATCTGCGTCTATATCCCATGATGGCCACGGCTTTGGGAACGCCAGAGTAGCATCGCTGGTCTACAGGACTGTCCAACACCTCTCACCAGCTAAAAGCTAAATAAGATTTCTGAACAGGAGGATCTACCTGTGATTTGCTTTTTTTTTTCCTTAAAAGATGTTTTTTCCTTTGGAATTTGGGTCTCCATCACCAGGGAGGGTGACTTTAGTGCAGCACATGACTGCACTCAGCCTGCTGCAAGGGTACACGCTATGGGGACGTGGAGCTGGAAAGCCCCAGCTGCACCAGAGGTGAACCTCGTTGTAGAGCTGTCCACAAAGAAGGCAGCAACGGCTTTATAGGGAAAGAGACCAGGATAACCACGTTGTTCACACCAACTGCTCCCACATATGCATCAGCATCCCTAAATTACCACTCAGATAAAAGCTGCTGCTAACTCACAAGTCGCAGCAGCGGGAAGCCTTGTCAACCAGTCATGGCCCTAGGGCTCTTCCCAAGTGTTGTCCCTGCGGACAGGGCCAGCCTTGCACCCAGCCGGTGTAAAACAGGGTGCTCCCGAGCTCAAACATCTTCTCATGCTTCCTAGCCTGAACACAGCAGGGCACGGATGCCACAACCAGCTTTCCCAGCACAAGTCAGCAGGCACAAAGCTGCTGCAAGCACAGCCTGGCCTTTGCTAAGGTGCACAGAACGAAATCAGCTTCTTACATTGAGACACTTATTAAAAAATGTCATGTTTGAGAGATATTCCAGGGGAAATGGTGGAAGAGTTTATCACTTTCTTTGTATTTACCAAGCTTAGGGAGTCTAGGGATATCTGCTGGCACCAATTTCAGGGGCTTAAGCAACAGTGGACTATACTGCAAGAGCAGAAAGATGAATGAAAGTTACTTGTTCTAACTTTTGTTGTTTTTCCTTTGGTCAGGACACACTTTAATCAGGGACAGATGGAGGAAAGGAAGGGCACGTTTGTTTGCTTATTTTCCAACAGACCGTGAAAAAAAAGTTAAGTAGGAGTGATTAAACCAACAAATTTTCTTTAATAAATTAATAGCAGCATCACAAAACCCTGATGTGAATGACCCAAAGGAAGTTGGGTAAGTGACAGCACTCAACCATTCATCAAAATGTCATCGTCCGCTGGCAGGGAGAGAACGCAGGCGCTCCGGGGAAGTCCCCTCGGCTCCTCATCGCACACCAGAACGGGGCCAGCCGAGCAGCAACGCTCAACGTATTTACAATTCTGGCACCGAGTATTTTTTTAAAAAAAGAAAATCTTCTAAAAATTTGCAAATTCTCTGTTCATTTCTCATTATTTACAACCCAATGGAGCAGGTCCCTTTTTGCCCATACAGAACTGGCAGGAGCGAGGCATGGAAGCTCCTACGCAAGGATGATGCCGTTGGGTGGACTTGGAGCACGCTGCGGCAAAGGAGCTTTCATGCCCGAGCGCTAGTCCTGCTCCTGCAGGAGCAATTCAACTTACTGCTAAAGAAGCAATAAGCTCCTGTTCCTGCAATTCAACTTATTGCTAAATGCTTTCAGAGTCTGTGGTTGGCTTTTGAATATATATATGTGTATATATATGTACACACACGCACACATATATATACACGCACACATATACACGTTTGTAAAAGACGTGTTATGAAGTCACCTAAGGCCAAAGGGGGAAAAAAAAATAAAGGCGCGGGTCAAAAGCAATGCCACCCTTCTGATTTTTGGGTGCTGCTGGAAACAGTTCAATAGTTCAAGAGGACCATCACCTTCAGGCTCTCAGCTGCAAGCATCCCAGCAGCAGATGCAAGCTCTATGCCATATTTTGGCAGTGGATTCCCTCTACGCAGCAAGAAAAGGGCACAACAGTACAGTAAAGCATGAGCTGAATTTTCTGTTTCCCCTACAAGACAATTTGGATGTGGTGAACACAATAAGCTTAGAGTACGAGGGGTCATGTTAATAGAACACAACTTGCCCATGAAGCTTTTCTGTTCTGAGGATTTGCTGTTGGTGATGCCAAATGCAATCAGGTTAGATTTGAGGATTAGCTAATGAAGGTCATAATTCCTTATGTTCTTCCTTCCTGGCCCTGACCATGGTGGTTTCTGGACCATGACACCAGCAAGTGATCACTGCCCTGTCCTTTGCCCGCCTGCACCCTTGCGTCAACACTGCTCCAAAAGTTGGATTGATGGAATTTTAATACTGCAAATCCCAAGATTTTTGAGGGGGTGGGGAAAGAAAAGCCAATGCGAACCAAGCCAGGCAATAAAGAGATGTGAGGAGCGAGAAGACAAGAGCTCCTACAAAGGCCAAAAGCTCTTCCCTGGGTAAAATAAGAAATAACTGATGCAAATGGTTCAGCATGCCACAAATGATGGCCACCAGCCGCCCGCGCTGAGCTGATGGCAGCTGCAAAGGATGAGGGCCTGGTACCATGTTCATCTTTGGGATGAAGTGGGTCTTGTCACACATCTGGGACGATCCCCTTAAAAAACAGCTCAGCTGGATACCCCAGAGTGGCCTGAATCTCAGGCTCCCCACCAAGGGATGGAGCCAAGGCAACGAAGTCTTCCCTACCTTTCTAACTGAGCAGCAGGCAAACAGAAATCTAGAAGGGTTGAAGAAAGAACCAAAGCTCTAGACAGGTCCCTGGAGGCCAGGGACCAGCTTGTCCCAAGACGCCAGCGAGCTGCACTGCAACGCGCCGGTGATGCCTCCCTGCCAGGGCTCTGCACAGCCTTCACGCCGCACAAATGGGGGTGAGGATTTAAAGTATATATTTACTGTCAACTGGAAAAAAAAAAAGTTATATTGACCAAGTCTAATAGCATGTATTTGATATATAACTATTAACGCGCCATTCTGGACTCCAGCAAATGCCACCTGAGATAAATATTCAGCATTTTTTGTTCATGCACTGGAAGAAGAATTCAAACAGTTTGTCCATGACATATGCAAAGTAACTAATATTTCTGATCTAGTATTAACAGTAAATATAGAACCTTAAACTTCACTGCAGTATATTAATATATATGATTTTTAAGTACTGGACTGGAAAGACAACTCTTTTTTCTTTTTTAAAAAAAGTTTTGTTCAGAATGCAGTATTTACATAGTCCTTTGACCAACACTTACATTTTTACACAATATATTTTGGCTACAGGTACACTGTAGCAAAAGACCTGGAATGAGCCATCTTTATACACAGCTCACTCTCTCGCTTACAACATTACAGCTGTTTATGGAGAGCTCTGAAGTCCCTGGTTGCATTTGTAGACCCTCAACTTCATCTAGTTCCATGCTGTTGAGTTCATTGCCGTTTCGGTAACTAGTTAAAGTCAGATCTTTCCCATATAATGCTGTGGAAGCAACATTCAGACACTGATTCTGTCGCACCGCTGATTTTTTACTGGTCTTGTATTGGCAGCGGATGTAATTGGAAAAAGCCCTGCGATAGGTTTTATTGAAGAGTGTGTATACAAGGGGATTGATCCCGGAGCAAACGTACCCGACCCAAACGAACACGTCCAGGAGTTCGCTCAGGAGCCCTTTATCGCATGCCTCCTTGCAAAGGACAGACATGATGTTGGTGATGAAAAACGGGCACCACATGATGAGGAACAAAAAGAAGACGATACCCAGAACCTTGGAGGCTCTTCGCTCGTTGTTGATGGACTGCATAGTTCCTTTCCGGAAAAGCACCGCTTCCTTGTTCACCGGAGAGTTCAAGTGCGATGCCCCCTCGTGATTGTGAAGCATGGAAACGTTCTCGGCGTTGGTTTCCTTCTTGAGGCAGTTCACGCTGCTCCTGCGCCCTTTGGGCACCTCTCCACACATGAACACGGTCGCCTGGCGCTGCAGCACCTGCACGGTGAGGCAATATGTGATCACCATGATGATGAGGGGGATGAAGAACGCCACAAAGGACCCGATGAGGACAAAGTTCTCATCGTTGAGGACGCAGTTCCCATTTACAAATACCCTGGAGTCGTCCTGCAAACCAATGACCGGAATGGGCATGGAGATCCCTAAAAGAGCAAGAGCAGAAAGAGTGAGTTACTGTCCTGGGCAGGACTCCAGAGGGGCAGGACAGAGGCTGTGGGTCCTGCTTGTGTCCAGCCCCTGCCAAAAGCTGTTCAGAAGAGAACTGAGGATCCCAGGTGGAAGGGAGAACCTCTGGGAATGTCCCCCAAGGGAGCACAGCTCCACAGTGCAACCACCCTCCACTGGGAGCTTCCGCAGGTCTCCGCACTGAACCCAGTGTAACGGAGTCATCAGGTTCTTTTTCTAGCATTACTTGGGATTTGTGGTGGTAGAAAAGGCAGTTACTACACCAAAAACGTGCTGTGTTGCAGCTGGGTCCCCTGTGCCTCCCCATTCAGGGAGCTTGTGAAATCAGAGGCAGGAGACTGATTAATAGTAAACTTCGAAGAAGAAAATACCAAAATGCAAAAGAGTTACAGCTACTAAAATTTAGTAGCAACTTTGCTAAAAACATTAAATAATCCTGATTGATAGAAAAACAACCGCTTTGCCCATCATATTACAGACCCACAGCAGCAAACCTCCCAGCTCTGGACTGGGTCCTTATCTAGCTCTGGCTAGCAGAGCTCTCGGAAAACTCGACTTGTCCCGTTATTTCATCCACAAGAGAGTGGAGTTCTCACCTCAAAAATGAGAATTATCACTTGCTTGAACTATCTGGCTCTAGTTCTTTTGGCCAGTTACACACTCAAATGCAAAGGCAACAGCACACAGGACCTGCCTCAGTACTTGCCCAGACTCCTGAACATGACAATAAGAACTGGAGCAACCGACACCACGACATTACGAAAAGTGTAATGAAAATTGTAGTCCGACTGACACAACAGTCAGAAAACAGAGCCCGGAGCATCCAGCCTGGAGCGTGGCTGTCCAGGACTGCACACAGCAGGAGGGAACGAAGGAAAGCATCTCAAGGGCTCTATTCATACCCCTCTAGGCAACATCTCCCAATACTCATGTCCTGTAAGTGCTGATTATTTTAACATTCTTTGTCTATATCTCATCTCTTCTACCTTTTGAAAGCCCTCAGCCATGTACTGCGGGGATGGAAAGAAGAGGGAGCAGAGGAGCAGCAATGGAGCGTCTCACCTCAATGAGCTTCACACACAGAGAGATGCTGAAAATCCTTCAAAGAAATCTGTCTAGGAACACCCAAAACTAACACAAGGGATAAGAATGAATTTTGGAATACCATAACCCATGTTTACGTGAGAACGTAGGAAGGACATGGTGGGCCAGACCTAGTTAGACCCTTGTGGACTCACCTAGCTCCATCTTTCCTCTGGTAGTGTCCAGGTCCAGATATTTCAGGATATGACATAAAATGGGGCAGCTACTGGCATTATAGCTTAGACAATTCCACATCCAGAAGTTACATCCACAGTCTTTTT
Source organism: Tinamus guttatus (assembly GCF_059628265.1). NCBI lineage: Eukaryota > Metazoa > Chordata > Aves > Tinamiformes > Tinamidae > Tinamus > Tinamus guttatus. The sequence continues at coordinate 1,273,087 of NW_028289621.1, forward strand.
TGTTTTTTTTTAAATAACCCTTAGGAGACCTGTCTTCTTGCACTCTCCATGCCTTCTATGCCTCCACAGGTATAGAAGCAATTAGTTCAACAACTTATATCTGTTGTGTGAACAAAATATTTCCTGCGTACTTTCAATCTGCTGCCTGATAAACTTCCTTTGATTCCTCTTAGCACTTCTGCTGTAAGAAACAATGAATAATTGGAGAACTGTTACCTTCTCCACCTCCTCAGCTGATTTTACAGACCTTCATCTTCTCCACCAACTGACATCTCTTTTTGAGCTGAAGAATACTACTCCATCTACTCTCTCCGCAAGCAAAAAGTCATTTTATGTCTCTGTTTCTTTTCTAATTCCTAGAACATTCAGGAGCATTTGAGCCTTTGGAGAGCAGCCGAAGGCCTTTCCTTCTCCCTTTGCCTCCATGAGCATCCAGCAGCTCTGCCCGTGGGGCTGCCCATGCAGCTTCTCCCAAGCACAGGAATAACCAGTGCCAAGGCCAGGGCTGCATCTGGATGGTGTTTTGGAGGGCTGTGAACAGCCCAGGTCCTAGAACTGATCCCCCGGGAACCCGAGTTCCTAAATAGACAGTAACATGCTAAAGCAATTAACCGTGACATTTTTCCTGTTCCAGTTAAGTGTTTTCCAGGATTCCGGAGAATACATCTGCAATCTGTCATCATCATAAAATAACCCTTTGCCAGTAAGTTAGTGAAGGATTTTTTTTTTCTGAAGAGCAGTTGTGAATGTCTCCTGCACTGTGGCATGCATTACATTGCCCCAAGTGATAGCTCCGGGTTCCTATGGTCTTCTCCTCCGCATGGCTGAGGTTACATTCACCAGCGAGCCCTTGGCAAGGTAACTGTGTCCTCCTCACTTTTTAACCCTTGGTAACTTGCCCATGTCAAGCCCTTGTGACTGCAGTGATCATCCCCCAGCCAGGTCACTGGCTTTCTATCTCTAAAGACACCTTTCCAATGCCTTGGCTGAAAGGACAGGCATGCAGGAATTGGTGGGAGATGGATCAAACAGCCTTTCCACAAAGAAGAAATCTGAACAGACCAAAGGCACTGCAGTGTGGCCATATTGGTGTGGATCCCTTTATGCTTTAGAGTCTTGTAAGGAAACATTTTATTTGAAAGAAAGCACAGAAAAAGAAAGAAAGGGTTCATTCATGAAGCAGTCACCATGGCATTCACAGGTACTGGCTTTATCCGAGGGAAATTAAATGAGCCTTCAGGATATCTCCACAGTCACACACATGGAGCACATTTGGGAAGAGGAACCTAATTCTGGGATACAGAGAGGAGAAAAATCAGGGGTCCTGATGGCCATCTAGAAACCTGGGCACTCATGTGGTACCCGCAGCCTCAACCAGAGGGAATAAGGAGCTGGTGGCTCTGATGAGGAATCCATCTCCACTTCCCTCATACCAAAGCAGGATTTCACCTGTGAAAGCCAAGGAGCAAGTGAGCCCCAGGCCTTTGCCTTGCTCTTACATAGAAGGAAATGTATGTAAGCCTGAGCAATGGAAACCACAATCTCTGGGCGTATTCTTCTTCTCCCCTCCCTTAGCTCCTCCTGGACAGAGCTAGTGGAAAGCAAGACAGTGAGACACCCTCTGCATTACAAATCCAGCTGGAACACTTGTCCTAACGACGCTTCTTGCCAGCTTTAAAGCTGTTGTCAAACCCAGCACATCACCAAATGGGGCTGACATGACGCTGCGGACATAGAGCAACAGATGCTCTTCACAGATTCCAGTTAATAAAACAAAACTGAAACGATTACAAATATGTCTCAGTAAAACATTTACTAGCTAGCCCCGGAGAAAAAGCTGTGCAAAGAGTCCACATGTACAACTGACAGTTACAAAATGTAGGCTTGAATGAAAAACAACACTGTTTTTGTGGTTTATATCTTGCTTTCTTTTGCGAATGTCCCTGAGACTAACAGTGATTACAGGAAAGACCAAGTCTTTGATGGTTACTTCCACTGAAGAAAAGGAACTAATTTCCATTCTTTCTGAAAATATTCTTACACAAGAAGAGATTTTATTTCCTTCAGGGACAGCAATCTCACTAAAGAAATAGGAGTCTGAATCCGGTTTACTTTGCCTTTGCACACAGGGGTTGCTCCGAGATGAACACGAGAGGGTTTTGGTGCTGGTGCACGGGTCGGGAATGCCAGGACCACCTCTTCTGGGATAAGCACCGGATCCAAAGTCTGCTGCAGTCCTCAGCAAGGGCTCTGCAGGTGCCTGTGCGAAGCAATGACTGCTTAAATCTGCGCCTTCGCCCTCCTAGTTACTATCATACAAAATAAACTTGGTTTATGCCTCCAAAAGTTACTCACCTGAATGTCAGAGACTGCTGTGACTGTGCACTACGGGAGACTGGAGGAGGAAGAGGAGGAGGAGGTAAGAATCACCTCTCCCAGTCCTCTCAGAAAGAGAAAACTAAAACAAATCTGTTTGGTATCTTAACAGTAGTGCCCTGAAAGTGCCTGCAGAGCTCCCTAATGCTGACTAACAGACAGCAAGAAATAAAACCCAAGATACCACCTCCTGACTTGCATTATGAAAGAAAAGGCACTGGCTGTGGGAAGGCAGCTCTTCAGAGGCTAATTGAAGAATGTGGTTTTTTGAAGTGATCAAAAATCCCCAAGAATTCCCTGTGTTCCCCACGCGGCAGCAGACAAATCGCACTGCGTTTCATGTGCTAATATAGCACCAATGCACCTCGAGGGCAGCATTAGGGCTGGTTTTATCTAACAGAACAACAGTGCCCGCCTTGTATTCCTTTAAAGTCAAAGACAGAAGGGGCCTGAACTTGGAGCAATCTCATGCCTGCATCGAGCACAACTGCAAATAGCAGGGAAAAGCAAGGGCAAGGTAATTACTAAGCGCGCGTGAGCAAGCTGCTGACCTTTACTTAAACCTGGGGAGAGCGCTGAACAACCCAAGCCCAGAGGGAAAACTAGCAAATGCCAGTAAACGCCTCAAGAAATAAATGATTTTCCCATTTGCCCTTCTATTTTGCTAAATTACTTCTCTGGCTTTGTGCAGCCACCCGCTCCCAGGGCTGCAGCTGAAGGAAGGGGCGACGTTGGTCCCCTCCGCCTCGGATTCCATGTTCCCTCGGTCGGGAATGTCCAGACATGCAGGGATGCTGGAACCAACGATCAGGAGCAGCAAGGAGGCCTTGGGGAGCAGACCAGCATCTCCCCTGACCCTGAGGACGGCTGTGGTGGGATGGTCAATCCATCCTCGTGCAAAACTGTCCCTATCTCCAGCTGCTGCTGTCCCAGGCAAAACGTTGCACTGACATTTGAGAGTAAAACCAACCTAGCACGGGCACCTGTGACCCAAGGCAGCTCCCTGTTCTGTATTGCTCTGATATAACGCTTGTTGGGGTGCTGTGGAGATCAACACCCCTCCTGGGAATCATGGCAAAAATACATATGAGTAAAAGAAAGTCTTTACAGGAAATAACCTTGCCGTCATAAATGGGAAACCGAGGCAGAGGACACCTTCGTGGTATGCTCTCAGCCATAAAGAGAGGGTCTCTGGCTGCTCAGGACCAGAAAGTGGATTTATGAGCAGAAAAATCTCATCTGCTACAGCCATCAGCAAGTAGTCGCATGATGTGCAGTGCTAACGCCACCTCTGTGCTCCCTCAAGACCAGCGACATCTCTATGGCATTGCCACCACCGCGGCACTTCAACCTGTGGGGATGACCAAGGCCATCCCCACCATCGGGCACACCGAGGTCTGCATTTGTTACTCGCTTCGAGTTTGATGGCTATAATTTTCTGAGAAGAGAATATCTCTCTGTGTGCAGGAAGCCCTCCTCGGGATCCAGGAAGGCAGAGATTAGGTGTTCTTGTTAAAGAAACCATTTGTGAGAAAATTTCACAAGGAGTCAAGAGAGGACTGAATTCTTTGGCCTCGTTATCCAATCCGCTGAAGTCGGGCTGCTTCCTTTGGACTGAAAATGTCATGTCTGGGTCCGTATCTGTGCCAGATCCTCAGCTGGTGCAAATAGGCCCAGACTCGATGGACAGGGCCCTGTCGACCTGCACAAATGAGGCACTGAGACCCCCAAAGCTGGGACCCCCCGCACACCCACTGTAGGACAACCAAACACTGATGATTTTAATGTGCGTTATGACCCTCTTACCCATGAGGGAAGAATTCCAGTCCAATATCCACTCCCAAACACTTAATGTCAAACGCATAAAGATAAAAATACATTAATGTCGTTTGCCTTCACTATTAGCCATGGTTTTGCTGTTTTCTCCGCATGAAACCCGTGTCCCATTTTGTTTGTCCTAGAGAAAAGCTTCCCAGGTGTGAGCACGGCTCCACACGTGCGTCTCGGGAACACCTTGATGTCCCTGAAGTCCCTCAGCCCAGATGGACACACCTGTGGGTACCAATACAAGCCCAAACAAATGCAGCTTGAAGAACGTGAGCGAGCCACGTTCTGGGCATCATTGCAGATGATCACTACCCTTTCCTTTCATGCATAACCTGCTCTTGCTCTATATAAAGAACACAATTCCTCTTAATGCTGCTGGTATCACTCTAAGCACATTCCTCAACCTGAGCATCATCTCCAACCAGGATTATTCCCAGGGAGACAGGCTCAGCTGATACCTGGATGTTCACTGATGGAAACCTACATGCTTGGGACTGCTCAGGAAAGGAACATTCAGTGTAGAAGCAAAAAAGCTATGAGAAATGCAGGCATTTCACCTGAGTGGAGCATTTACTGGTCCTTACAGTGCATACCTTTCATCTTTATACAAATAAATTTCCTCAAAACAACAAAATGGTTAGATGGCTAAATAGGAATGTAAAATCCCCCTTTAAAGTTGAACAGTTTATTATATACCCAATGACAGGATAGCTACCCCAAAACAAAACTGTATTATCATTAGCAAGGCAGAGAGAGAAAGAGAAGAAAAAAACCCCTATTTTTAACAACACATATACCATGGCATTACCGTAATTACCATAAAAGTCACATTGCCTTTTTTATTACTTATTCTGTTTTCAAACCAAAAAATAAAAAGAAAAATGGTGTTGTTTGCCACATATATTCCTGAAATGCTAAGAAAAAGCATTGAAGATTAATATGCATAAACAAGGCATGGAGCATCCCAAAGCTCATGGACACATAAAGTCCTGCCTGATGAGAGCTCGCAGCTTTGGGCTGCTCATCCAAAAACATTCCCGAGATGCTGGTGGCTTTGGCATTAGGTGGTGCAAGGGAGGTGCTGAGAGCATTAAGAGCTCAGGGAGTTTAGCAGCCTCTAAAGAAGGCTTCATAATCGCTTTACCTGTGAAACTAAGAGGGATGAAATAAAACCAGTGCGCAGAGGGAAGCGGAACAGAGGAAATCTGGGATTTCCAGTTTTGCTGCAACCAGCGTAGTGCCCAGTTAGCGCAGCAGCAGAATCAGAAATCTCATGTTCAGTTGAGAAACTGCCTATTTTCTATGGTAGGAAAAGCAACCATGCGAGATCTGCTTGGGCGCAGGAGTCAGCAGCAGAGTTTGGAGCTGATCTTGGAGCTAAGGATGCAGGAAACTGCAAGTAAACGGAGTCCAACTGCTGCTAACGGAGTAAAACTGTGAGACAAAGTTTGTGATTTCGGCATCCTCTAGCAAGTGGCCGAGCTTAGAGTTTGTTTCTACCCTTGGAAAAGGAGCAGAGAGAAACACCCTGCTCAGCACGCGGGCACACAGTTAAGCAAAAAGGAGCTCCACAATTAAAACATCCTACTTGGATTTACATCAGAAGTGATGTATGCAGTTCTCCCATCCAGATAACCCCCCTGAAGTTGATTCTCTTAGAGCTCCCAAGTGCTATTTCTCTCGCAGTGACATTACCCAGTAAATCTTCCTCCTGTATCATGCAGGGAGGAAGGTCAATGACTTCCTTATCGTTCCTGTGTAGAGGCAGCTCCTCTCTTTAAACTACTAGAAAAAGCAGCACGTCAGGGTGGCCTTAAGGCCCCTTTGTTGGAGCAAGGACACGGGGAGTCTGACACGATGGGCTGGAGCAAGGACACAACATGGGCTGCATCCACATTCCTAAAGAAAACCTTTGTCCGTGCGACGGTGCAAACTTGAAACAGCATTAAGGCTGTGCCAGCAAGCTCATAGCATTTTCATTTTGACTGCGTGGATATTTCAGTGGCTAATATTCCTCTTTCCAACCTGGCTATCTGCCACCAAGCTCCTCTGCACAAGGTGCACCTTGCAGCATCCACTTCTTCTGTAACTGTACACAAAAAGTCATACAAAAAGTCAGGTTGCATTTGCTAAAATCCAAGACGAGTGGCTGCAATGCACTTTAGACCCATTTGGGAACAGCTCCAACCAGGAGTCTGGGCTCGTGCAACCTTCCAAACCCAGAGCTCAGTGATCAAAGAACCAACCTTAGATATTTTGCTGTCAACACTAAAATTTCAGGAAAGTAGAAAGCAAAAGCTACTACACTGGGATACATACATGCTTTTTTCTTTCTATTTTAAATTCTGATTCAGAATTAAAATTCAGGACTCCAGATACATGTAGAAGTTACTTCAGCCCAACCAAAGCATGATTTAATAAAACACATACCAGAACAGCATCTGCTTAACTGCTGCCCTGAATTCGGTATTTAAGTGTGAACAAGAACGCACAGATTCTTTCAGGACAGTTCATATTGAAGGGATTTGCTTAACCAATTTCATATTCTCAAAAATCGTGAAGCTTTTCAGATTTTTCAAGTGATGGATGGGTAAGAGCTGTAAGATAACCATCTACTTTGGGTGGGCTCTTCTCTTATTTCCTGTTCAGTCTATTCCCCTGTCTATTCCATTTCTGCAGTTATGGTGCAAAAATAGTTATGCTAAAGTAAGCATATACTAAACATTCTTCCCCATTTAATGCAACCATTTGGGGAAAAACAATAACAACAAAGACAAGTGGATGAGCCCTATCAGATGCACTGGAAATAGTAGAAATTCAACAGCATTTGGGAGCTCCACACACTGAACAAATCCTTTGGAGCTATCAATTCTGCCCATGCCTTCAAGGAAATGGGTGCAAGGGAAGACATCAGTGGGTTGGCTCTATTTGCACACTGAAAGGTGTTTCCAACAGAGTATTATGCTCTGAAAGAGCTATGCATCTGCTATTTCTTGGCCTTTTTTTCCCCCAGAACTCAGCAAATGTCTTTACAAGTAGCCCTGCAGCACCCTGACATAAGGCATCATGTTCCATCTGTAATGCAGGCAGAGACTCAGGGAAGTTCACATACCCACAACACTATTTTCCTTGAAATACAGGGCTGAAAGTCACAACCGCAATATGAGAGCAAAGGTAAATGTTAAATCTGTGCAAGATTGCTTGTTATTGAAGCAAAAAAAGCAATATAGCAGGGGGAACAGGTCACACAATTCCTCTGACCTAGTCTCAATGCCTCTCACACAGCATGCTGGAACGCTTCCTCCCCAAAACACAAGCCACATAATTCCTGATATTACACAGTCATATTGTTATGCCTTTTTCCCCCTTTTCTTTCTTGTTTTACTGCTTTATGTATCATTTTTATCCATGTAATAAGGAAGTATCTTCTTTTATGTCTCCTCCTCATTCGCGGCACCTTCCAACTCGCTGGCTCGGCACTCGCCGCGCTCCAGCTGCGGCAGGACCGGGAGCAGCAATAAATCCCTGGCTCGTAGCCATCCTCGGCCACTGCGTTACCTCCCCTGCAAGTTGCACTGCGCATCGGCAGCATTTTATTCCCTTTTTGCTAATGCTATTTGCCGCTTTGTTTATGCAGCAGTTTTATGGCTCCATTCGTCTGCGTAAGTGCCCTTATTGGCATATTGATACGCATACAGCAGCAGCGCGTTGGAAGCAACGGGCTTCTGAAAAATCACTCCTTATCTCAGCCAGTGACCAGTCCCAGAGAAAGATTTCTGCTTCCCAGCAATCATTTGTTATATTCACTCATGCAGGCCAGGTAAATTAATTGGAGTATTCTCAGGAAAAAAAAAAATCCTAAATGAAAATGGGAGGAATGCTATTATAAATTAAGCCGCGGTTAGATCGTGAGCCGCATTGCTTACCTATGGATATGGTCCAAACTGCAGCAATTTTCATAATAGCCTTGGTGCGGGAATTGAAGCGGCTGTGCTCAATGGGATTGCGTATTGCTACATACCGATCAAGAGAGATGGCACAGAGATGCATTATAGATGCAGTTGAAAAGAGCACATCTAGGGAAATCCATATAGGGCACAACTGTTTAGGCAAAGGCCAAGCATAATCTGAAACATAGAGAGAAAAGAAATGAAAGGAATAAAAGAAAAGGAAATAATCTGGGAAGCGAGGCCGTCATTTTTGGAGAAAACAGGGGATATTGGAACCCTGCGGCACCGGGGACGGCATCTGCAAGGGGCTCCGTGAGCTCCCGCACCTCTGCCTGCCGTGACGGGCTTTACCAGCAGCTAAAGGGGCAATTTGGCAATGCTTCAGGTGGGCATGCAAGCTCCACTCCTCCTTCCACCTTTCCCCCAAAGCATTCACCAAATTAAATATCACATTCAGTTGTCATTGTATAACTACATTCTTTGGTTTGGTTTGTATGGTGCTGCCTGGCATTAACTTTACTCAGATCCACTCTAAAGCGATACATGCAGCATATCAAGAGGAGAATAGCAGCAGGTTTTCAAGACAGCTACATTGCATTTGGATTTCTTCGTTTCACCTTAAACACCCTTAATATGCATGGCACTAAGTGGCATGCCCTAATACCTGCAGTGCTGCCTCCTCATGGAGCTGCTGGGATTGCCCGGCTAGACCTTCAGCAGCCCCTTTTGCAGCACTGAGCATCTCTTATGGCTGGACTCGATGATCTTGAAGGTCCTTTCCAACCATAAGGATTCTGTGGACCCAGGCCAGCCACCACCAAGCTGAGGGGACCAGACAGGTAGAGCTGAGGGCAGCTGGCACACAGCTAACCCGGGCATCTGCATTTACCAACCCCTTTCCTCAGTACAGCGTGAGAATAAAAGTGACCCAGAAAGATGCCCCAGAGGTGCCTGCGTTTCAATTAAAGCTCAGGGAAAACGTATTTTGCAAATGAGACTCCTATGCACGAGAGCCAGCATGGATTGCATGGGATCAGGAACGGGTATTGCCAAGCTCTGCGCTTCTCGGTCACTTCTCCCCACCAACCAGGACTGTCCATAAGGGGGGACATTCTGCAGCATTGACTCATGAGCTACTCCTGGAGCTTCATCCAGAAAGCGAATGTCTAAACAAACTGTGTTTACCCTGAGGACCCCAATCACTGCTCTGCAGAAGGACGAGGCTCCAACGTACCAATCCCAATGGGAAAGGGAGAAACCTGGGAAAACGTACAGGACTTGGACCCCAGCAAGGCTTGCTGCAGGGAAGAGCAGCGTTGCTCTTCTCCAAGGGTCCCGGGACCTCATGGCAAAGCCCCTGGCATCGGCTACTAGCCCAAATTAACTCACAGCCATTGAAACCGCAGATGCCGAGGAGTATTTTCTTGCACGTAGAGAAAATAGCTGCAAATAGATCAAAGTAGCATTGCCCTGAATTGCTGCCCAGGTAAACTGTTAGGATGTGCTTAAAATAAAAATGTGATATTGAAAGCCCTCCTCGTGGCTCATCCTTTTAGTCTTTACTGCCCTAAGTCAGCGCGTTAGGCTTCAAGATGAAAAGGTAGTTGTATGAGGAGAAATTTTACTTTTTCCGGAAGTTTTCTAAATTATCTCTGAAAATAAAATGTCACTATTAAAATGTGCAGGATGGCAGCACGTAACACCTGGTTATAGATTGATACAAAGGCCATAATACATCTTATCTCAAGAGGCAATTTCTTTTAAGTAGAAATGGTGTGTGCATTTGGAAAACACCTACACAGCCTGGGAAGACAGTGATTTGGGCAAAAATAAAATAATAAAAAAAGTGATTTTAATTTCTGCATCATATATATGCACAACCACAGGAGTGTGCCTTGTGACCGTGCCAAGAGGTAAATAAAGATTAAAATAAAAACCTCTGCTAACAAAGCTATACATTTAAAACAATCTTAAACTCAGTCATATCTTTAGTACACTAAATGGTAAATCCTACAGGACAGTGTTGATATGAATTAAATGAATCTTGCTGGTCAAACCTAGGGAGATACTTGTTGACCCTGTGTAAAATTGAGTTACAGGGTATTTTTTTGCCTCAGGACATTTGGTGGATGCTGCAAGTTTATATTGGACAAATGCATGGAGAAAAATGAAAATTCAAAGAGAAAAATGCCCACCCTGAGGATTAAAGAGCAGAAATATCTTCCCTTGGGTTTTGGGCAGCTCTCGGTGTTGTGGGCTCTGCCAGGTCTCACTTCATCATCCTTCTGGAGCTGATTTGCTGTCAGATGACAGTCACCCTGAATTTCTGTGTTGTGCATTGAGGAGATAGCAACAACGAAACTGAATCACTTTTATTAGAGGTTTTATTGCATGTAGAACAGCGCAGTTTGCACGGGTGTCACGGGCAGCGTGGCCGGAGAGACGGAGCCACCGGCCCCTGCAGCAGGAGGGGAATCTCACAGCAAACCACAGCAAAACTAAATGCACGGAACTACTCCAGATTCTAAGGGAATGCGGGAAAGGAGGGAATGTGGGAAAGGAGGCAGGAAAAAGGAGGGAATGCAGGAAAGGAGGCAGGAAAAAGGAGGCAGGAAAAAGGAGGCAGGAAAAAGGAGGCAGGAAAAAGGAGGGAGGAAAAAGGGGGGAGGAAAAAGGAGGGAGGAAAAAGGAGGGAGGAAAAAGGAGGGAGGAAAAAGGGGGGAGGAAAAAGGGGGGAGGAAAAAGGGGGGAGGAAAAAGGGGGGAGGAAAAAGGAGGGAGGAAAAAGGAGGCAGGAAAAAGGAGGCAGGAAAAAGGAGGCAGGAAAAAGGAGGCAGGAAAAAGGAGGCAGGAAAAAGGAGGCAGGAAAAAGGAGGGAATGCGGGAAAGGAGGCAGGAAAAGGAGCATCGAAAAGCCACTTACGGAACTACAAAATAGACCATGGGACTACAAAATAGACCAAAACTGATTGCAACTCCCTTGCAGACCCCAGAGTCACCAGGCAAACCCCATGCCTCACGCTGTGACAGATCTATCGCGCTCGGGGACAAGACGCCTGCTTGTGCCACCGAAAATCACCGGGTGTCTGTTCACACACACCTATAAACTCAGAATTAACAGGTGTAAAACCAGAACGACAGACGTTCTTCTAGAACAGCCTCAATTATCGCTGGCTTGCCCAGGAACCAAAACACATGCAATACTCATCCCGCTTTTTCCTAACCACTTTGGGCTCTGGTATTTCCCACAGTTACAGTCTCAAAAAAATTGAACTAGAAATGGAAGGAAGTCTTTATTTGGACTGAATCTGGGTCCCGGCGTAAAGCCCAGCCTCCCAGAGCTAATCTGGCAGCTTTACTAGGCTGTACCATGAGTCCAACCAGGCTTTCCAGGATTCACTTTAAAGTTTCATAGCTGTCATAGGCTTTGCAAAAAAATAGAAACAAATTCCTTATAGTTTTAACACCACTGCATTGCATTATTCCCAGGGGAATGCAAGAATTTAAATGATCCTCTTGCCGCTCTCTTATCTCGGAACCCGATTATTTCCTGGCCTCAAATATCAGCCCCGTTCGATGCTGCAATTGCTGGTCCCAGCCCCAGCATCAGCTGCTCCCCAGGGCAGCACTGACTGCAGTTTCATCATCACTACAGTGAAATGTTATGTTTTTCTTAAATATTAAACACTCGCAGGCTTACATGAGACCTTGAGTTTATGTCTAAATAGAGTATTGAGCTTGCATTTTTCTACTGAGAAAAAAAAAAAAAAAGAATATGCTGAAGCTATATGGATGGCTTAAGCCAACTCCAGCCACCACGGAGAAACCTTCCCAGGTAGGAGGAAGAAACAGCGGTTGCAAAGAGAGATCCCTCTGAAACCAGCCAGAATTCCAGGAAGGAGGAAATCATAAGTACTAGGCATGCAGGTGAGGGGTTTATGGCTGGACTTGATGATCTGGAAAGTCTTTTTGAACCATAATAAATCTATGATTCAATGATTCTAAATCCATTTCCCTCCTATGGGAACCACTACCGCAGTGGAGAGTGTGTCTTGGTTTTTGCTCACCAGCTCTAGCCCTATTTTATAGGGAATTAAACAATTGCAGCCCATTAAATTGTTCGAAGAATTTTAAATAACGCGGTTGGGTTTTGCCTTCCACCCAGGCCTGCAGTGACTCGCAGTCTGGACAGGGCTCGTGAGGAAGGAGCAAAGATAAAGCCAGAACAGATGTAATTGTGTGATCTACAGAAAACTTGCTTGCCCACCATTTAAATAGCTTTCAAAAGATAAGGAACCAGCTTTATTGCAAACTATACTTAAAACATCCTTGCTAATAAAACAGGATGTTTGTTAAGAAGAAAATACACTGCACACCTTTACCTTCTCCAAGGCAGCATCTCTTCTTTCAGGGAAATACCTATTTTGGGTCTGGCCTGTCATTCCTCAAATCCATACGTTATCTTAATCTTTTTATCTACCAACGGAAATGAGAATTATGTTTGAAAAATAATAATAATAAAAAAAAATCAGAGGAAAAATCTCTAAGTTCAATAGTGTTCTCTGTTTGCAGTTTCAGTATCTGCAGCTCTATCTGGAATTTGCATGTAGAGCGATAAGGGCAATGGGATGATTAATTAAATCATATGTAGGCTGTCTGCATGCATTGATCACTTTGTACAAATCCGAGATAAAAGTTATTCCTGACACTTTGTGTAAACAAAGCCATAGCTTAATACAATATTAATGTCAGGAGCAATTCTTGTCACTGATGCCGTGGACATCAGGACAGTGTGAGGACAGCAGCCTCCACTCTAACTTCCCATGACCACGGTGTGGACCAGCCTTCATCCATGATGTTAAACGAGTAATAAAGCACTAATTCTACCAGCATTGCATTGGAAAACAAGCCGACAAGCAAACAGATTAATACCATTTAAGTGCAACAATATACATATTTTCTAAAAAGCTGTTACATAACAAAGTGCACAAAACATATGAAAATAGCAGGTGTTTTTGCCTACTTCTGATGAAATTGAAAGCGATCCATCATCACAAGACATAACTGCCAAAACATACAGATCATTTGAGGAAACAAAAATTTAGATCTGCAAACGATCTGGTGTTATCCACGGAGCAGAGCTGGCTGCTCGGCTGCTACCTTGGTTGGGGCAAAGAAACCCAAGTTCAGACCATGGCTCTATGCCACAAGCCTGAACTGTTCCAGGGACTATTGAGAGGACCCAAAAATCACACAAGGGTTTCTCTTTTTGAGGTCCTTGGGTTGCTTTCAGCATAACTCAGCAGTGATGGAGAGGTCAGGGACACCCTGGCAGCTCCTCGGAGCCCACCTGGGATTTATCCATGGTCTCAGCTTGGTCCTACCTCCTGTTAAGCCAAGAGAAGGGACCTGGATTCAGAAAAAAATGCCTCCTCGCAGACAGAGACATCGTATGGATTCGCTTTATCTGATGCAAACTGCTCCATATTCGGAGAGCTGTCATCTTTAATGAGCCAATATTTTTACTAAATATTCCAGAAAGCAGAGCAATTATACAAGAAGAGACATATCACTCTGCTCAATGAACGCATTTATGCAAACTTCTGCAAATCACAGAGGCATCCATTTAACAAATGAGGATGTTTGGGGGAGATTTACTAAACTGGCATACCCACAAGCCTGGTCACTACTATTTTTTAAACTTTCCTTTCCTCAATACTGACTGTTTTAATGCGGAAAAAAAGAATGGAATCTCAGGAAACGGAGCATAACACGAACTGTTGCTTCGGTCCCTGCTCAGCGCAGGGCTAGGCTTGCAGCACTCAAGCACAAATGGAATATTAAACCCATACGTAAGGACTTGGATGAATTTAGGGATATCTAAACAGCCCGGGCAGTAGCTTTCCTCCCTACTGCACATCACCCTCTCCTCAATATTGAGGCTGCTCTGCTTTCTAGCAGCTTAATAGCCACCACATGTTGACCTGCAACCTGCTCCAAGCACAAGGCAACTCAATGAAGCAACGCAACGAAGCGTCGCCATCCACCACTGAAACAGCAGCGGAACAGAAATCATCAGATACATAAGCCAAATTCAAATATCTAATTAATTAATTTAGTGCAGGAACAAGTGTTTGTCCTTGGCTTGGGCCTCTTGTCTCCCATGTGACATGCCAGGCAATGGGAAGGCAGAAGGAGAGGTTCCCAGTTGTGCCACCACAGTGCTGAGACACCACCAGTCCCTGCATGGTGCCTTCTCGCAGGGAAGGAGGATCTGACTCCTCTACCAGGGCCAATCTGTCACAATTTGAATTCTGCCACTTAGTCCAAGCAAGCCAATTTGCACTTGTCATGACAGTCCACACCATAAAACTATATTACATTTTGCATACAACTTGATGCAAATCAAAACTGCTCCCAACTAACAGATTCTCCAAGCTGGAATAAGACTTAAGCTTAGGAAGGGGGTGCTTTCATACAGCAGTGTTCCCATCCGCCGAAACTCTGGGTTGTTGTCAAGTTGCTGCACAAGGACACATTAGAGTCTTGTCAACACAAGTGTCTTTGCAGCTCCAAAGATCTGCAGGCACCTCAGATGACACCAACACACGTAACTCCACACTCACACCCTAACACCTAGCGATGCGGGTGACATTTCTCCACCAAAGAAGAAAACAAACAGGGAGAAATATCAATTCTGGCAGAGTTGATGCTCCTTCTCCAGGAAATGACGCGGGTTTGCAGGGATGAATCATGAGAAGTCCTAAGCTGCCAACACAGGAGGACGTGTTCCTTCTTCACATAACAACTCTTCAATGGGTAGAATATCTCCCAGAGGATTAGGAGCACAAGTGAAGTGAAACTCCGTATTTGCCCCCGCTTTGGGTACAGTTGTACATGGTATTTAGGTAAGGTAGCCTGTGGTTTATTTTGATAGGCTTGGTTTTGCTTTGTAAGCAGTTGCAACATTATTTCACTATCATGGTATCAGCTATTAATACAATATAATGTTGCATTTGATTACAAATCAAAACCAGGGAGAGCTATGATAATAAAATAATGTGTTAACTTAATAACACAGCGAAGCACAGTAAAATAGGTCTTGCTATAGATTTAACAAATGTAAATGAGTAATATGGGTATCCTAGTAGAACTAGTTACTCCCAAGGCACAGCAGGTACATATCCCAATACGGTCTAGAAAATGCTTGGGAATATTATTATGTAAAGTCAATAAAGAAGGATGTAAAAATATATATTTCAAGGGCTTGGTCTTGGAGGTTGTTTTTCCAGTGTTTATGGTTGTCAACAGCAACTTTTTCTGCTGTTGCATGGCTTGGATGGAGCTAGACTTTAATAATAAATACACACCTTTTGTTTTTTGGTATGTAAAAACACAGTTGATCTTTGGGGTCATTTCAGACCAGCAAATGCTTACCTGGCAAATTCAAAGTTTAACCTAGCAAATTCAAGATTCAAACTTCAGAGGGAGAAGTTACCATTCAGAACCAATGCAAAGAAACTGCTATTATGAAGCTCTGCCTCCACCTAAAAATAGCTATCAGTCTTCACGGGTGTCAGACACATGTTTACAGCCTTCTGCATCCCAGTGGGTGCCGAGCAGGTGCGCTAAAAGCCTGTCATACAATTTCCATATGTCAACAAAACCATGACCTTTTTCTACAGCTGCTGCCATTCCCCTGATTTTGGACGCAAAGAGACTTTCATAAAGACAAGCACAACATCCCAATCTCAAATAAACACATCATCCTCTAAAAACATATATATTTATACATCAAAAGGTAGAAATGGATTGGTCAGGGGAAAAGCTGGTCTGTCCTGATATCTCCTGCACAGCTGGAGAAGAGAGTTTGCTGCCAATGTGTCAACAAGGATGGAAATCAGAGTGCTTGAGAAGTAGCAGAGAATCAACAGAATTGTAACGACTGCTCTGCCTCACCCATACATCCTCATACCCAAGAAGTGATGCAGGAACAAGGTGTTTCGTGTCCATGGATTACTGCTTGAACTTTGTAGTCCTGAGCCGCTTTCATCTAGGAACCGAGCTGCCGTCCCGGAGGAGAGATCTTCACTAAACCCACTGCAGATATTGTGCTTAGCAGAGCTCCTGCAAGATCAGCAAGGGTTTCTGTGACATGAGTGTAGGTTTGAAAGCTAATGCACGAACCCAAAGTGTTGGCGTAGCGCATGGTGGAAATCACGGCGCCAGCTCTGAGACACGCTCATCCACAACTTCCCTTCATCTCATTAGCATTCCTAATGGCAATCCTGGCAGGAAAGCCACTGACAACCCACTGTTGGGTTGTCTGTTGGAGCAGGGCTGCCTTACACCAAGGTGGTAATGTGTAAATTGGTGCAAGGCAGAGAAATCAGCACAACGGCCCCACTTCCATCAACACAATTCCCACTTAACCAGCGTGCAAGCACAGGGAATCCCAGCCCAGCTGCATTCCCAGCACGTGCCAAGAAAACACAAGAGCGGAAGCAGGTTGTCAGCAGGTCCTTGCAAGGACACGTGGGCACCTTTCAAAGACTGGATTAGGCAACCGCAGAACCTGAATTTCATGGGATATGTTCCATGAATTGCAGAGAGATGCTAAAATGACCATCAGCTGAGTGGAATTTAATGATATCAATTCAACAGGCAGATGTGAGAGAAAGTAGAAGAAAAAAAACATGAATTAATTATAAGTTAACTGACCCAATCCTGAAATGTTCATATTTGAAGGTAGTATATAAGGTTAGTGTATTTGATTTATGTGTCTGCACTTTTTGGAGACTTCACCTTTCCTCTTTAATCCTTTCCATCATTTGTTCACGTATGTGTTCGCTTGCATAACGGCAGCGATTTTACCTCGCTTTTGATCTCAAAAGCTGGGTTGGCCCATGACAGGTTACAGGATCCTCTCCAAAAGCTCCAGGAATCTGCTCCTCAGGGCCTTGGCCTGTTGCCACCACACAGGAGGGCCCATTAGGCAAGCAAAGACGATACCCTGGTATCAGTCACATAGAGAACCTCAGGAATAGCTTACGAGGAAAAGAAACTGTGCTCATTTTCGCAGAATTCTCCCCCATGCACCATGTCTTAATAGAAATAAATATAAGAGGCTGTGCACCAATATACTGAGGAGTTCTATACAGAACAAGGATGAGTTTTCCAATTGCATGCTGCTCAGTCAAGGCAGAGCACAGAAATGCAGCTGACCACCCTTGGAGTCCTTCTCCTTTTCCCCTTAAGTTCTCCAATCTCTGCAGCTGCAGACAGCACAGGAAAAGGAGCCATATGCTAATCCTTACAACAGGCTGCAAGTAGAGCTGTTCCTGGAAATTATAACCACCCCTTGGCAAGCGCTGGGAGTTCCTGCTGCTATGCAGTTCCTTGCCCCAGTTTCCTTCTGCTGGGGCAAGTGAGAAGCGATAGCAAGTGCTCAGCATGAGCTAATGCACCCCGGGTGTTGAGTACATAAAGAGTGTTGCTAGAATCGGCTTCAAACAGCTTCCAGGAGGGGAAGTGAGAGCTTTTTTATGGGCAACAGAAAAGAGAAATAAAAGTAATACCTGAGATGGGGTGTTTGGGATGGGCCACTGCAACGCGCTCCTGGCACAGTTCAGGCTGGGCTGGTGTGGTCATCTCCGCGTTTCCAAACCCACGCTCGATGCTTCCAAACGGAGAATATGATACTTCTCACATCCCTAAACTGGCTTAATGTTTCAATAAAGTCTGTGAGAAGTTCCTAGGTTTTTCTCTCCAGCGTTCCACGGAATTTACTATGTATTTTTTTTTCCATTTTAATCACAAGCCTCATAAAAACAAATGGAGGCAAATGTCAGCCTGCAAGCAGAGCCCTCCCTCCCTTGAGGGCGAGATGTTGTGGAGAAGTTGAACGCTTCAACAGGGGCTCTCCCCCTATAACCAACATCCTGTCACCCTCGGTCCCTGATCCAGGTCACCTTGGTCCTTCTGATCAGAGGAGGCTAAAGGAGCCTCCAAGAAAGGCAGCAACCATCTTCCTTTTACTTGTAATTTCAGTGATCTGCTTGGTATCTTTATAAAGCAGCAAACTTATTTCTGGAGCAGTTCATCATAGGTCTTTCAGCTTATATAAAACAATTTTGTTTTTGTTATGGTTTTACAACAATCTCTGGTCTGCTGCAGCACGTGTAAGTTCTTATTTCTTTTCAACTGAAGTCATAAAAGTTAATCACAAGGAAGCAACGCACTTATGGAGCTAGTACCAG
The DNA here is from genome assembly GCF_059628265.1 of Tinamus guttatus. Classification (NCBI taxonomy): domain Eukaryota; kingdom Metazoa; phylum Chordata; class Aves; order Tinamiformes; family Tinamidae; genus Tinamus; species Tinamus guttatus. Next base: position 1,291,498 of record NW_028289621.1, read on the forward strand.
AGCTAACAGGCTACTGTCATAAAAAGTAAACAAAAAATCATGCATTTTAAAGTACATTTCGTTTCACTGGTCTGGAAGCAAATTGGGCATGAGAATAGCACACTGCCAGCATTAAAACTGCTGCTGTATTTAAACTGCAGTCGGTGCTCATGTAACCAGAGCAGTAACTACACACACTCTACTAACCTCAGCCTTTAACCCCTTCCACAACAGCCACAGCACACCTTGCACATGGAACTGCTGCACAGAGGTGTAAATGCACCTGATTTAACAAGGCTGAGGCTCTTGGAACCCTCTGCATCTCCCAACTTTTTTTTTTTTTATTATTTTTGCAAAAGGATGAAATTAAGAATATAATTGCAGCTAATCATTATTTGCATTAAACAGCAGCACTTAATGTGTACTACTCAAAAATCACCCTGATGAATCACCCCTGAGCACACGAGATTTCTTTTGGATGGGCAATTCGCAACCACGCTGGGTGGGCAAGATTTGCCTGCTCAGTTCTATGTCTAAAATATGAAAACTAGCTCCCTGCTTAGGTGCAGCATTGCTCCTGCAGGTAAATTACTGAACTAAAAGGCAATACATTCAGCTGCTGTAAGTAGAAGTTCCTCCACTGAAATCATCTAGCATATTTTTCTTTTTTCTCCAGCTGTCAGGAATGGGAAGAACGAAGAAGGAAGGGCACCCCTGGTCCTGTGTGCAGCATTTGGAGAGGGAACTTCCCTGCTGAGATGGCTGGTGGACCTTTCTGGGTTGGAATTCCTTTTTTCCATGGCTAGTTCTTGCATAGGACCACTGTGTATTTTCTAGCAAGACCACGGTGTAGATGGATTTGGAGCTGGAAGGGATATATAAAACATGGATTATTCTCCAGCGTTTTCTGCTTACAGTGACATATGGACAAGATTCCTCCTGTCAATGGGAGCGAACACGGGGAGGCTAATAAAAAACCACCACTGCCTACACGGAGGAAGGAACCAGTGTCGAGTGATGGATAGTGAGCGCCGAGCAAAGAAATAACAAGAAAAGAGGCAGGTGGTAAAAATTAACTAGCGACAGTTCTGCATCTGTATCTGATGGCAGAAATCGGCCTCCTGAGCCCCATAAACTCGAGCTTTGTCACAAAGAGTCACTGCAGGAGTGGGGACAAAGCAGCACGGGGACGCAACGTGCCATCCCAATGCCCTCCGATGGCAGGTGGCACTCAACCATGGGGCAAGTCCTTGTTGCTCCCACACGTTGTCCTGGCCCAAAACGGGGCAGGCAGTTTGGGAAACGACTTCAGGCTATGGCTCCTCCGTTCACCGCAGAGAAACCGGCTGCACGCAGGGAATCTCAAGCAACGCCCAAGGGATAGATGAGAAACCAGGGCCCTCCTGCAGGATGTTGAGCTTCTCAGCATTATACAGGGTGGGAAATTCATTTTCATTTGGCAGCGGAAAGCATAAGTATGAGAACCTCCAAACATTTTTGCAAGAATGGAGCTATGTTAAAAAAAATTAAAAAAAAATAAAAAAATTAAAAAAAAAAAAAAAAAACACAATGATTTTGAAGACAGAAGTTCCACTTTGCAGCTTGAAGCATAGTTTGGTACACTCCAGAGCTTAGGTTACTATCTAAATTCTTAATTTTTGCACAACAGAACATTGTCAAGTGGGCGGAACGGGGACTCAAACTCCCACGTACAGCAAGAACACTTGAGCAGCAGTGACAGGAACCCAGGCCCCCTTCCAGCTTCCCCGGAGAAGAGCTGTAGAAACGAAGATCCTCCTGCACCGCGTTGCAGTTTTGGCTACATGCCATCTTTTAGCAAAAATAATAATAATAATAATAAAAAGTGGGGTGTAGGATCTCTGAGGACACAATTTGGAGCAACATTTGGGGCACGCTTCTAGCAAGTCACGCCAGCTCTCCGTGTATTCCTGCCTCTCATCCTTGCTGCCTCCGTCGTGCTGCTTCCCTCCATGGATGTGCCAGCCTGCTCAGGGAGGGATGGATGTGTCCCAGGGGAGACGGAGCTTCCACGCAGCAGATTTACTGTGGGTCCCACCGAATTATTTAGGAGGCATTTACAATACAAGCCAAGGTTTTAGTGAATCTGAATTTTTATGGGGCTGGTTTCTATTATATTAAAAGTGACAGGTTTTCTAAATCTGTCCCTGAAGCCACAGCCAACGCAGGAAAAACAGCTCCGTTACTGATAGAGGACATTACTGCCTGCCCAAAGAAGTGATGGCAGGTCAAACACTGGACATTTGGCTATAATTTTATCTGCTAAAAGAAAGATCCTGGAGGATGACGTTGCCTTGGAGCGATGCAAAACTGCGTCCCAGGGAGCTAAATGCCCTCCTTGCTGTGCCCAGCTTTGGGCTGGGATGCCCTGCAGAGGTCCAGCCCAGCTCAAAGCGATGCTTCAGCTTCACTTAAACCACATTCTCCTAACGAGGAGGCAGCAGAGCCTTTCCAGCCTTGCTTCCCTGTAAATGCACCACGTGCAAGCAGGGAACCCCAAACCAGCACCTCGTCTCAAAAAGAGAGACCTGGAGCAGCGCAGGCCAAGTTGGACAAGAAAAATAATCCAATTTCTTCCCTTCCGAGACCAAAATCCCAGCTTTGCTGCTACACCTTCTTGCCATGGCACTGCAGTTATTCTACCCAAAACAAAACCAGGTTTAAGACCCTTCTCCCTCTACCAAGCAGTATCCTAAGCGCGTTTTCTCACTTACTTGTGTCCATGTGAGGTCAGTCCCATTTATTCGTGGTCCATCCAATATTGTCCTTGCTCTTGGGACTGCCGAATGCTTTGTGGGGGAAAATAACAACAGCAAAACACCCCAGTCTGAGCCATGGGCTTTTTGATTTTCTATGTCCACCATCAGGCTACAACGTATCTTGTATTTGCTTTTCTTGAAGTGAAACAAGAAATGACATCCAGGCAGATAGAAAGAAGAAAGCATCCGTGGAAATGTTATACACAGTATTTATGCCCCTGGGGAGTACTGCCCTAGAGTCCCTGATGAGAATGTCCTGAGGATGGGGTTGCTTCTTAGATGACCGAGTGGAAAGTCAGAAAAAAAATTTAGATTAAAAAATGTCCAATCGAATGGATACAGCCTGTACTGGAGCCAGTCGGCAAATATCACATTTGATTTCTCATCTCTCATAACAAAGGAATGCAGAAAAACTTTGAGGAGATTTTCAGACAAGACATCAATAAAAGACATGTCAAAATAATAAGAAAGAATAACAAAAGATGGGAATAAGTTAAATCCCTGTGACAATTTATAAAAACAATTCTGCATTAATGAAAGCAGCAGGAAGATGAACATGAAGTACCGTCGAGCACTATGGTCTTATTTCAAAGTGCTTTTCACTACCCAAATGACAACACTTGCTGCAACAACCACGATTCTAGCCTTTGTCGTGCTAAATCTCATATTGGAAATATAACCAAAAATATTAATAAAAAAACATAAAAAGGGGAAAAAATGGTATAAACAATCTCAGATGAGATCAGAAATAAAGAAAAAAACTGACGCAGATGGAGCAGCTTTCAGGATAGCAAATGGAAAGTGGAAAATCCAGCAAAGGAATATTTGGCTGCCTCAAAATATTTTGCAATCGAGGTCCAGTGTTCAGCAGGATACAGTGAGTACCCAGGAGGCTAGATAGATCCTTTTTATTTTAACTTTAATCATAATTAAATTTTGGGCAGCAAAACAGAAGCTGACAGTAGCGCAGGGCACCCTGTGCTCAGTTTCCTTCCCAACAGCCATGGGAATGCGGTAGCTTCATCCTGTCGATCACATTAGCTAAAGAGGCATTTTTTAATAGGATACTAAAATGCCCAAAAACAGTTTAATATGTATTTTAATTATCCAGAAAAACGATAGAACAATCAGGTAGCACATTTTCAGATTTCACAGACTTAATTAATTTAATTAATTTGGAATTTTCTGTTCAACAGCTTTACAAGGCACGGGTTCTCTCACCCCTCCAGCCCGAAACCCTCGCAGGGAGATACTCCTACAATGAAAACCTTGCAAAAACTGCAGTGACCCCACGGCCTGATTCTGTCCTGCTCAGCTCATCTCAGCAAAAGGACATGAACCTCCCTGTAACGTTCAGTTGTACAAAATACACTGAAAAAAAAAATATGATGAGTCTGTTGGAGATGAGGAAGCGGGAATCATTTTTAACTCCTAACATAGCAGGTGGTACAAGGAGCCCTGGCGTTTCCATTCGCCCTTTCTTTAGGTCAGGAATAAATGGCCCCTCCGTGGAAACAGGTTCAATATTTAAAACTGACAGAAATGAAAAATAGCTTTTAAAAATAATGCAACTGCCACGTGGAGCCTGGTGCAGCTAAGATGTAGCTAAGGCCACAGTAAGGAGGAATTTCAAAGCGATCATCCACTCCTCGTGCCTGGATGTCACATCCAGGTCCAATCCTGGATATCCCATGCAGAAGAGTGAGGCAAAACCTTGAGGCAGGTGGACAGCAAGGGCCGTAACGTGTGTGATGCACAAGGGCACGAGCCAAACCCTGGGAAATATCACGTGGAACGGAAAAGTCCCCCTTGAAAAAGCCTCTCTGTAGCCTGGGGACCCTGACACGGGGAAACCCATCGCGCTGCTCTGGCCATGGTCAGAGACAGGACATTAGACACAAGGATCTTTGCTCTGGCACTTCCCACGATCCAGCCTCGTTCTCCAGGGTCTCCCATGTAAGTCCATAGTTTATCATATTCGCACTGCTTCCATTCCCCTTTTTTAAATCCTCATTGCAGTTCCTCGAAGGCTCCAGCTCTCTGCAACTGCAAGGCTTGTTCCATTCCGTGGTTTTAAATACTTCCCATGCTCCCTTTATTAATCTTCTCGGTGCCACTTCCCAAGGCAGCAGCGCATCCCAGCAGCTCCCGGCGCTCCCTTCGGAGCCGCTCCCGGCTCGGGGTGCCGGCGGCTGCTCGGAGACCCGGGCAGTTCTGCGGTCCCTGGGGAAGTGAGACCCAGCAGGAGCTCTGAAAAATCAGCTCCTTTCACGTGCACCTTAACTGCTTCGGAAATGCAGTTTTCCCAAAGCAGGGATGCATATTATATTTTTAATATATAATAAATACATAAATATCTATTTATACTTAAAATATTTATGTGCCCTGAGGCACATAAATGAGAGTCTTACACATCCAAGACATATAGACATGTATATCTGCATGGATGTGGGGCCAGGGACAGGCTTTAAGCACAAGTCGTGCCCATGAAATAAAGGGCTATTGACAGTTGGATACATTGCACCAGCCAAGTAAGACCCTGATAAAAAGAAAGCCCCAGTGGTTTGCAAGAAGTGGGAGGACGTTAATTAACCCGAGTGGATTAGCACAATTAATGTACCTACAGCTAATTGCACTGAGCAAGGTGCTAAAGGAAAGGCTGCTATAAGAAATATTCCTTTACTTATAAATTAATCCGTCTCTCTGGTCGACACAGGTACAGAACAAGCAAGTGCAAAGTTGTCTCTATATGCTCCCCCTATCTATATATATATACGTATATACACACACATATATATATATATATAAAGTGCCTGTAACCCCGTTCAAAGCTCCAGTGCAGGCAAAGCAGCTGCTGCCCTCTCAGCTCACACCAGTATTTTTTCTTTGGGATTAAAACCAGTGTTCATTTCTCACTTACTCTCCCTCATACATGTTTATTAATTAGCAAAGTCATTTGTTTAATTTTTTTTAGATGTTACATGCCACGGAAAACATTCTCAGCTGTCAAATGCAACTCATCTATTAGCCCAAGTCATTTAAGAAAGACTCATTTATAAATATGTCAGAGCACTGACTAATTGGTGAAAAATCCAGCATGATGCATCCTGCCATCACTTCCTTTGTAACAGGGTTCTGGTACTAACTGACAACTTGATTTTTCCTTCTTTTAATTTAAAAGGGAAAAAAAAAAGTTGTCTTTGTGGAGGATGTCTATTCAATTTGCTGGTTATGCTTGAAGTGAAATGTTCTTCATCTACATCATTAGACGAAAATTAAGGAAATGAATCTTCTCTGCAAGCTGGAATTTATCATTGGACCAGAAAGCGTTGATGTGGAAACTGAGAAGTAACTTAATCACACGCATATTTACTATTTTATATAAGTATTGTTTAGGTTCCTTCTGATTGCCTGCATGAGGAATGCTCTGTGGCACACGCAGCACATGCCGGTTGTCGTTATATAGAATGACCATAATTCCCAGGTTAAACTATAGAGAATAGAAAGAAATGACTGAAATTTCACAGTCGCGTCTCCAAGCACCAGCTCCCTCCCCGTCACAGCCGGGATCCCTATTTGCCTGTGGTGGCATTTGGCAGAAGGGTCAATATTCAGCCCGCATTTCCCTCCCCAGCACCACAGGGACCAGCATCGCACTGAGGAAACGGCTCCCCAGCTATTCCCATTCCTCCCAGTCTTTCCATCATTTTTCCACGCGTGTTCCCAAATAAAAACTTTTGCCAAAGATCTATTTAAAAGCAGTCTGCCTGCAGAGGAGCGTTTGGGTCGCTAACACTGGGGCTGCAGCAGAGGAAGAAATAATTGCAATTCCTCTTCAGATCAATGATATTTACTTGCCTCTTAAATATGCAGCACGCTTTACACCTTTACACGACCTTAAGTGATCATTTTGTAGGCACAAGAGAAAATCCATTTCCATTAGTTTCAAAAGATTCAGAAAAGATGTATGAAGGAACATCACTTCCATAAATTCACCTTTTTAACCCAGAATTTATGCAAGCGCAGGTCAATCAAATCATTCAGGATTTATACGCTCCCTTCCGAGCTCCCGAGAAACAGAGTGAAATGCTAAAAATAAAATACACGTGTTGTAATATGCAGAATATTTAGAGATGAAACTATACTGACAACTCGAAATAAAACACTTCATGCATAGGATCTCGACAGCTACTCGTTTATCTAAATCACATATTGATTTAGCTCACTGTAGGCAGCTTATATAAGCTCTGGAATTATGCACGCTTCATCAGTGAATTTAAGAAATGAATCTCTGTCTGAGTTAATCTTTTAGGCAAGTGAAGAAGTCACATAAACACCCCTACTTTTTACCTTCTAAGACAGAAAACCGATTCCTAACCCAATCTGTAGGTAAACAGCATTGTTTGCCCCCCAAGAATTACCGATATGAAAATGCTTTTCAAAGAGGAGCTGGAAAACGGGCCTGATAGGACTTGTGTCCACAGTGTCACATGCAGAGACCTGGTGGAGGGGACACAGATGCCAGACCAAAGATGCTGGGTCCAAGCACCAAGCTGAGAAACCAGAGACAAGGAGGAGGGATGTGTGTGATGGGTCCTCACCAGGGGCTGCAGGAACTCGTCACCGCGAGTGACACATCCTGCACATCCCACACGGATGGGTGACAGCCAGCGGGACAGGGCCGCGGTGAGGGACACTCACCCCGAACACGTGAAGCCCCAAGGGCTGGGAAATGGGCGCATCCCTCTTGGTTTTGAGATAGGGAAACTGAGGCACGGAAAAGTGACATGACCTAAAGGCATGAGGTGAGTCCAGGCAATAAGAACCACCAAGATTGAGCATGCAGCCTACCAGCACAACCTCCTTTCTTGACTAAGCTAATACCAATGGGAGTTTAAGGGCTGATCCAGCCTTGGAAAGGGGGCCACTTGCAACCACACTGCTCAACTTCTCCCTCAGCTCCTCCAACCCAGCTCATTTGGGGGCCGTTCAACCAAGCTAACTCCCCACTGTGGGTTCTCAGGGTGGTCTCAGTACTAAGCCCATCACCAGACCTGTCTGCAGGTTATTCACGGCATGGAGAGGAGCTCCCGGGGTGCACAGCACGATAAGGAGAGAAGCCACTTACCGTACAGGACTGCAATGAGGGACACGGGCATGACCAGGATACCCACCAGCATGTCTGCCACCGCCAAAGACATCAGGAAGAAGTTTGTGGCGTTCTGCAACTTCTTCTCCAAGGACACGGCCATAATTACCAGTATGTTGCCCCCGATGGTGAGCAGGATGATAACCAGGATCAGGAGGGCTGGCCAGTTCTTCTCCCTCACCGACATGCGAGAGACGTCCCCCTTGTCAGAGGTGTTAAGAGGATCAGACGTCGGCCAACTCTGATTCAGAGTCAAGTTGCTGCTTAAGGACCAAGCCATGAGACCACCATGCAAGCCAAAATCCAGCGTAACGGACACCGTCGTTAGGCTGACCAATATTCCAGTGCTGCTTAGAGCGCTCATGGTCCGGGACCACGTCTCCCGTCTCTTAACTGCGCCTCAGCGATGACCCCTTTTTCAAAGGGCAGGTCCAAGGCAGATGCCCAATTTCACAAAACCAGAGCCAGAAAATCTTTGGGCCTCCCATCGTGGACCAAACCGTCCCAAGGTTAGCGCAGAGCTCGCCTAGTTCCCGCTCGGGCCGTGGAAGGTGAGCGCTGAGCAGCAACGTTGAGAAGGACACGCTGCAACCGCCGGCAGGTTTCCAGCTCCAACATCCTGAAAAGAAAAGGAAAAGTGTATTTTTCACTGCAATCCCAGCACACCCCAAATGCTCTTCATCCCCTTCAAGCAGCCTCCGTAGTCTCCCTCTTCCTGCTGCTTAGGACTTTCTCCCGACTGCGAGGGATTTATCTTATGGACACAGACGATGTCTACAACGGGGAGGGAGAAGAAGAGAATCACATCAGTGTGCTCCGGCTGGCTAAAAGCTGATTATCCCTAATTAAATGTTTTGTGCAACCTGCAAAAGCAAGTCTGAAGAGCTAAATACGTCTCAATTGATAGCCACTTCACAGATACTCCGGCTCTGTGTAAAATAGTAACTGCACGAAATTCCAGTCAATGCAGCTAGCAGAAACCATCCCCCTAAATGGAAGGGCTGGGCTGAATCCTGCATGTTCTGAGATGAAGCCCGAGAAGACTCTCTGATATTAATGTTTAGCTCCTTCCCTTAAGAGACCCTAGTTGGGTTTTACAGGGAGAAACGCCTGGGATATAAAACCCAGAAAAGAGGAGCATTCAAGGAGCTGAGTTTCTGCCCTTCTCCAGTCTTCCCCATCCCACCACGTCCAGGAGCAGCTGCCGGGTCCCACGCATGGGCTGCAGCCCACGTTTCCTCCAAGCAGCTTGCAGGATCTCTGCTCCTTCAGGGGTATTTTTGATTGGCACTGCTGCACAGCAGATAAAAACAGAAGTTTTGCTAGCCCTTTCCACCAGATCAGATAGGAAAAGGGAAAACTGCAGAAATAAAAGTTCAAAAAAGAAAGCACTTAGGATAATCACAAGAAAATACATGGTCTATGGAACAAGACCAACGAATGGAATAAAATAGTAGGCAATTTCTTTTGAGCATATCCCTCTCAACTATAGAGAGTATATCTCAAGTATATTTCTGTATAGAAATAAAGTTGTTATAGTAATGATATACACACACATATATAAATACATATATGTATATTTAAAGCAAGATTTTAGCACTGGGATACATTTTTAAGCAGACATGTGACTCAGCAATTCGCTATCCAGGGATCAAAAGTTAAATGTAATTTATGGAATTACATTCAATTTTATGTAAAATAAGTCCTATTATAAAATGTTTAACATTCATGGAGGTTTTGGAAACTTGCTAATGGGTTTTGTGCAGAAAAACATTTCTTAAATGAGCACTGTGTACAATGAACCCAGATTTGCTTCTACATTATAGTTAATTACTCCCAAAGGGTCTCTAAACCTCATATTTAGGAAGGAGTTTTACACTATGTGCACAGAAAATAATTTTGCAGCTGCAGATGAACTGGGAAACAGCCACTGGACCATTTACTTATCCTACTCGAATGCTCAAGATCAAAAAATAAAATTAAAAAAAAAGTCTCACCAGAAAGTTTTCAAATATTTCTACAATATGTTTGGAGAACTAAAATTTTGCTTTAAATTTGCAAATGAAAATATTCTTTTTCCAAACCACCAACTATTTAGGGCCCAAGTTTGAAGTGGTCTGAAAGGTTGTTTCCAGCTTGTGTTTTGCAGCTGTAAGGGCAGTAATATTTTCTTCCATGGATGATGCTACATCAAAGCAGCAGTTTGATATATGGGTAGTATAGAGTTAAATTTCATTTGGTAGAACGTTTGCTCCTCAGTTTCAGTTTTAAAAACTGTAAACTGTAGGTTATTTGGCTACTAAAACATTGCAAATTATTGGCTGCCAAAGTTACAAGTGTCACCAAAACATCTGCTTTGAACTAAATTAACCTCAGGTGAAAAATTGTTTTGCTAGTAAGACCTAAGACAGACAGACTTCAAAACTCATTTTCCTGCTCAAAACAAGCAGTTGTTCAAACAAACTCAGTCCTTTAGCAAAACGCTTTCTACACGAAGTGAATTTTGCAAAATTGTATACACTATTGTAGAAATAAAAGTATATTTTCTAAAATCTAATGGTTTTCTCAATATTCCTTTTTCGCCCACTCCCGTCAGTAGTTAAAACTGAACATGTAATTATAGCAACAGAAACATTAGGCTATGATATTCCAAAATTAAATTAGCGTTGGTATTAGGACTGTAACTGCAAAAATGAATCTCAGCCTCCAAAGAGCATCTTCGCTATTAAGGGAATGAATTACGCTTTCTTTTAAAGCTTGGCCTGCTCACCTGTCTATTAGCCTAAGTGACTCGGGGAGAGCCACGACTAGTTTGGGGCCAAGCCAGGACTGGTAAAACTGAAGGAAGTCCCAAAGATGCATCAAAAAGCGCTTTTCTAGGCACGCTCTCCTGGACCCTCTCTTTCTACCTGCTTTAATTCGAGCTCTCCTTGCTGCAGTTGATGCTCTTCATCCCATCGGAGCACCAAGCTCTCTAACACCCTCGGATGGATTCCTCCATCGGGATAACAACATCTTGCAGATGCAGGGCAGGTTTTTACCCAGGGCCGTAATGGTAAAAAAATCCGTCTCGGCAACATTAAATCAATACAGGAAACATTTCACCTACCTCTGTTCGCTTTGACTAATGGCACGTGGGAACTTGAGCACAGCAGCACTGAGGCTGGCTCCCACCTTCAGAATTAGCTGTTCTGCTGCTTTGCTAACACTTCTATTTTATTTGCTTTTCACATGGATTCTGAGTTGAAGTCATTAAACATTCTCTCCCGCTGCATCCCTCAGTCTCCACGAGCTAAACATTTATGACTAATTCCTTCAGCTACAGCCTTCTGAGCCTGTCACTGTACCAGAAAAATAATTCACATATTAATCATGAATTATGCATATATTTAAGAAATATCTCCATAATTTTAAATTAAAACCTGCGCCGATCACAGATTCTTTCCAGCAGGTAACTTGCCAGCACAGACACTCAATCTTGCGGTCAATCATCGTTTCCAGTCCTACCTACTCCTGACAGCCCTTAAACTGGTTGTTGAAACAGTCCACAAGGCCAAATTCTGGTCTGCACTGCTCTTGCTCCTGGTAGGTGTCAGCAAGGGATTATTTGGGTGTTTTGTTTTTCTTTAAAGCCTGGTTGAGAACAAAACCAAGCTAGAAAAACATTCCTGTTTCTTTTTTTTGCTGAAAACACATGAATTATTGAATGGGAGAGTTTGGCACGCTGATGCTTGCAGGAGGTTGAGTCGGAGGGAAGGAGCTTGGACCCCTCGGAGATCTGTACCTGCAGGGCACCAGTGGGGTTCAGGCACGTCTACCACGACTGCTGCAAGGAAAAACAAAGCCCAGGCAACAAAAAGTGCTTAAACTTTCTTAGAACAAACCCCAGGATCTTCTTCCTTTGAATAAGATCCATTTGTCTTCAAACTGTTTTGCCTCGAGCTGGTGGAGATGGGGATGTCCCCCGAAGAGAAGCAAGGACTATCAATGCTTTGCTAATTGAGGACTACCAATTTAGCCCAGAAAAAGCAGCAGCAATCTCACGCACTGGAGGAGAGAATAATACGTTAATTCATAGCAAGTTTGACGTAAAAAACAGAAGAACTCAATGCTGGAAAGCAATGACTTTCAGCAGGACTCTCTACAAGAGGATCGAGAACTGTCCAAGGCTTTGGCAAAGGGACACAGCCATGTGTGAGCAAAAGAGATTTTTCTTTAAAACTATCAGCGACTCTTAATTCTCTAACCCTCCTTCACGTTTCACTGGAAAGCAGATGAAAGTCTAGACACTGTTAAAGAGCGAACATATTTTTCAACCCAAAGTGTTTCTGCAGCCCTGGCTTTTGAAGCTAGACCTCCACAATGCCTAATATTTATTTTAAAAATAAAACTGAAGTGAGTTGCACATACTGCGATTTTTGACAGGAAAACTATTGCAGATAGCACAAAACCATGAGCCAGTTATTCAGCTGACATACATTACCACAGCTCTACAAAGCCCTCTACAAAACGGCAAATCATTTAAAATGATATAATAAGGACACACCATTTAGGCTCAAGAAGGCAGTTTTGCGGTTTCATTTTTCACCTTCAGTTTTCTGTATCCTGCTATTTGTGTCTCTATTTCTTTACTTTTTAAAGCAGTGCCACGTTCGTTCTAATTTTTCTTTGGAACAGATGGTTGTGTCAAAATATCTCTTCCAGGACACCCTCGCAGGGGCTCAGGAGCTTCCACCAAGTAACGGAGCTGGGTTTGGTCCAGCCCACCAGAAAGGAGACCAAGGGGGATGTAATCAGCATCCTGCAGAGACCAAGGAACGAGGGTCTTTAAGAGCCGCACAGCAAAGGGCAAGAGTTATCTGTCACAACGCCAAATACTGGGAAATTATATATAGAGAATATACAGGAAAAATAGAAAAAAAGTGACAAACAAACAAAAAAATCCACCACAATGAGGACTGCCAAATACTGGAACCTCTGAAATGGGCACAGGGAGCACGTGGCCTCTTCAGCATCTTCTGCTCTCCTGACCTCATTCTCCAAGCTGTAACACCCAGGAACAGGGACCCAAATATCAGTTACAAACCCTCCGAGTGCTTTGGAGCTCCTGGCCCTGGATGCAAACCCTGCAGTGAATTCACCACTCAAATAGAGATTCTGAACATGGGATTTCTCCCATTACCGCTCTTCATTTTAATCTTAGGAAATCTTCCTACCTTTTAAAAGGAAAGCTCTGGACTACAGAAAAACTGATGCACATTAACACAATGATTCCAGTGGGAAAGAAAATCAAAACCTAATTATTACTCTACGGATATCTGCTTCAAAATTTACTGAAGATGCAGCCCAGAGAAGTACTTGTGCCTAATTTAAAGTTGGTATTTTCAGCCCTCCAGAGTCATTCCTCAACTGAGGATCGTATGACCAGTGCCCTGTTTAGGCACATTATTTCCTAGGAAATATCTGAAATTCCCTTCTAAGTTTCACAATGGAATTCTGGAAGTTTTCACAATAAAGACTGTAAATCAATCAGCACAAGAAACACTTAAACCATAGGGATACCTCCTTAAATACAGCTTTTCACCACTATTTTTTAATTCCAGCACAGAAAATTACCATTTAATTACATGAAAGCTCAACAAGAATCAATATGGACTGGAAAGGGAAAAGGGTGACAATAAAAAAAATCAAAAAGCCAACACTCTCTGATCTAAATATATTACAGCTCAATATTTTGGTAGATCCATACTGATGAAAATCATAAAAGGGAAGGTAGGAAAGAAAACTCTCAAGATAGGCATAGACAACAAGAGCAGCATTGGGCAGAAATAGCTGAAAAAATTGGTCGAGGTGATGCCAGTAGCTACAGAGAGGCTGTACCTCAGTTATAAACCTTTTCATTGGAGCTAAACAGTAGGGAAAAGTTTCAGAATAAATTGAAAAGGAAGATAATGAAAGACAGGAAGACACAGAAAAAGCACTATAAAGTGTAACATGAGTTTCCCAGATGCACGTGGGGTCAGTCTGACCCTGTGCCTGGAGATTTTGCTTGTTTATTCTTCATACACCATTTTCCAGGCAAGAAGAAATAGAAAATGCAGCTGAGTTCATCTCCATGGACTTCATTAAACCACTTGATTTGGTGTCATCAGGGAAAGCATGAGGTAAACTCCAAAGAATGGGGACAAACCAAGCGATTACAGAGCCGTCATGGAACCGGCGGCAGCAGGGATGGAGTTGAGTTGAGCTGAAAATCCCAAGCCTGGGCTTGAAGCAAACGGGTGGTTGAAGTCAGCAAGCTCTGACCTGCCGTCACATCCTTCTGGTGAGTATAACCCCACAGAAAGACATTTCCTTTGGGAATCCAAGTTACTGATGATTCAAACCCAGGATGCATCACCCTCACCGGGAATGACTGGAGGAACGAGATGGCTTTGAGGACTCAACTAATAAAATAACCTAGAACATGATCTTGCCATCTGTAGATAACTAAGAGGGTGGCTATAAGCTGGGAGTTTAACAGTAGGAAAGAAATAAAGAGAATTACTTAGGTGCTTGAACCACAAATCACTGCAATAGTCCTATGAAAAAGATGGATACAATCCAAGACACACATCCAGGAAAAGATTTCTTGTAAAGATAAAGGGGAATTAAAGCTATTGGCACAAGATACAGTTATTCTTTAGCGTTACATTTTCAAGAGAGCTGATTCAAAGAGGAACAAGGGCTCTCTGCAGCAAGCACTCACCAACCAAAGCCTCCTGTCCAAGGGCCAGCTCCAGGCAACATAGAAATGAAGTACTTAATTACATGCAAACTAAACAAGAGCACTTTTTTTTTTCCCCAACAAGAGGAAAACAGATTTTCTTAGACGCTTGCTTAGTAGCTATCTTAGGGTCATAATAACAAATCGCTACGATTCAGTCCAAAACCAAATGGTATTTATTTCCCTCTCCGTCTCTTCCATCACACTGAGTCAGGGAGGCATTAATTTCCTTTTAATGCACGTCCAGGCAATACAGGCATACAGAAGACATCTTAATCTATCTTTTGGCAGGGAGATTAGTGTCCGCATTTTTATTTTCCCTTGGAGGAAGAGCACCTAGGACCCTCCCTGGACGATGCAGCTTCTCAGCCCCTCTCCATGAGGACAAATTTGCTACTTCAGCTGAGGTACATGCAGAAATTCTGCCAGAGGACAAACCTGAGTCTCTTCACACACTGTCTTAACTTCTTGAGATGATTACACTGTAGAAGTTCACATTTTCTACATGCAGATATGTTTATTTGTTGTATATTTTTTTCACTACTATGTCCCCAGGGGCTGAAATTTGCCATTGTAAAAAAGACCAGGTGAACATCCCTCCATCTCCTTGGCTGGCATATTTTCTTATCCTTATCCTTACAGAGGATATTTGCATGCCTCTGCATGTGGATTTAATCTCAAATTCAGAGCAATCTGCAGAAGCCCAAGGCAGCTCTTATAGCTGCGAAGATCCCACTTCTCCCACTACTGCAATAACACTCTCCATCCCTTTTTTTCTTCATTTTCAATTATAATATTGCTGGAAAAACTCCTGTGGTAGCTTTTTTCACCCTCAGCTTTCCAGGGCTGCTGCACTAAGTGCTGTTATCGACTACTAAACTTCCATAACAAAAGGTTTTTCTCTCCTCTCTTAAAAAGCTTCACACAGCAGCCCTTTAAATACAACAGTAGTGTCTGCAAATAAGAACTTGCAATGTTTGCCCCAAAATATAAAACAAGTCTTTGTCTATCCTTTTGTAGGCAATACGAATATATGAATAGCTGATCTTTGGTTTATAGTCCTAGATTCATTAAAATATATACAAACACCTAAGAGTCAGTTTTTGCAGCAGCATATAACCTGTCTGTGCTTATAGACCTGCGTGGTTACGGATGACCATACATATGGCATTTGTACCTGTGTGCATGCACCTAAACGAGTATGTGCACATAGTGAAGGGGATCAAATGCAATTTATTTCCAGGAAATCTCTCACTCAATAAAAATGAACTGCACAGCCTGAAGCTGCTGTGTGTACATTGCAGGAGTAATAGGGAGCAGCCGTGAAGCTGGAAGGAGAGGCCACGAGTACTCGGAGTGAGATCACGAGTCACGTTCTGCACATACACGCACCGTTACATAAAACACATGGGGCCATTTTTAGAAGGGTGGCTGTGATTCACCCATTACTTAATAGAGCCAATTTCTTAATCAAGCAAGAAATCTGTTTGATGTTGTGTTTGTAGCTTTCTTTTCACTGCAATCCTTTGTATTTTCTGCAATCGCGCCTGTTATGAAACATTGTTTTTTCCAACGAAGAGGCCAGGATTTCTTAAGCAACGAGCAGAGGCTCCTGCCCCAATGCACTCGAGGCAGGGAGAGCCTTTGGTCCCGGGTTGTGGGACTCGGGGAGCTGGGTCCAGGGTGCCAGTGCATGGCCGGGCAGGTCACCCCGCTCCGCCGCTCACCGCAGCGCTGAGATTGCCTCTCCAAAACTCATTTTCCCCCTAAGTTCATGAACTTAGTGGTTCAAAAGTCCCTAATTTAAAACATGGAGAAGCACTTAAAGTATAAAATGGTTAACAGAGTTCTTCTACCTGTACGAACACGTAGCACTGAGCACCTCCTCGGCTGGCAGCATCACTGGAGCTTCTTCAAGAAACCACGGGCTCAGAGAAGCCAAGCAAAAGCAAAGCAAAAGGAGAGGCAAAGCAGAATAAACAGTATTTCTAGTGAAACAGAAAACTACTCAGGGTTTGTAGTGTAACAGTGCAATTAAATATCTGTTTTCATAGATCTACACAACCTCAGAGAGGATATTAATGCTGCCTGACTACTGAAATATTAGCAAGTTGGTTATTTACATTTCATACGTAACAACAGCTGATGTAAGAAAACTTCCGCAAAACTTGTAGCAAAAATAGCCAAAGGTTTCTGCTCTAGGGATGACACAGAAATGTGATTCAAAACCAGCTCTGTGCCCCATGCAGCCTCTAACCACATGGGTGCTATAGCAAGCTCCTTCTGTGACCCATTTCCTGGAAGGTGCAAGGTTTTTATTGCAAAAACTGTGCCCCACGAGCATCCCTGCATCCTTCTACCTTTGCCTAGCACTAAGGGGCTTGTTCTGCCACCAAGGATGTGTATGGACAGGTCTTGGGGCTACTCAAAAAGCAGCAGCTGCCTCAGATCTGTCATTCTGCAACCCTCAGGGCCACAAAGACCCCCCAGCATTCAGGACTCACACTTTGGATGCTGCTTTTCCTTTATGCACATATTTAACACGTGGGGAATATGTTGGATCCTGGGTACAGTTAGAGGATTGATAAAAGGTGAAGTATTTGTTAAAGAAACTTGAAAAGCAACAACAAACAACACAGCAAAAATATCTCTGTTCTCTCTCTTTTTTTTTTTTAGTGAATCAATTCTCTTCTGGGCAACTAATCCATAAGGACCTGAAAGGGGAAGACTGACAGTAAAAAAAATCAGGAAGCCAACCCTTCTCTGATCTAAATATATCGCAGCTGAATATTTTGGTAGATCCGTACTGAGGAAAACCACAAAGAAGCAAGAGCAGGTAGAAAAGAAAAAGCTCAATGACAGGCATAGAAAAGAAAGACAACAAGAGCAGCATTGGGCAGAAATAGCTGAAAAAAATCGGTCGAGGTGATGCCAGCAGCTACAGAGAGGCTGTACCTCAGTTATAAACCTTTTCATTGGAACTAAGCACTAGGGAAAAGTTTCAAAATGAAAAGGAAGATAATGAGAGACAGGAAAGCTCCATAAAATGCAACATGAGTTTCCCAGATGTGCCTGGGGAAGGTTTGACTTGGTGCCTGGGGATTTTCTTTGTTCTTCATACACCATTTTCCAGGCAAGAAGAAAAAGAAAATACAGCCCATCTCATTTACATGGACTTCATTAAGCCACTTGATTCGGTGTCACCAGGGAAAGCATTAGGTAAACTCCAAAGAATGGAGACGTCCATTCTCAAAGCAAGTTGCTGGTTGAGGTTAGCAAGCTTTGCTCTGCAGAGTCACATACTTCTGGTGATTATAACCCCATAACAAAACATTTCCTTTGGCAATTCAAGCTGTATAGGAAGTTGTATAAGAAGTTGTGTAAACCCAGGAGGTCAATGAGCCTCCCAGATACAACTAAGCAGAGAAGAATCAGCACAGATCCTGCCAGCTCCGAGGACGGGCCAAGAAAGGGCTGTTGAGTCTGTAGGGGAAGAAAGGAGCTGTCTCTTATGAAAAGACAAAAAGATTCCACTTGCAACCCTAGCAAAACTGAGCGCATATAAAAGCAAAGTGCATGGTGTGTACAGCAAAGTGGGACCGGTCCTCACCACCCCCATGGCCCCAGTGCATTTCTTGCTGTCAGCTCCTCCGTGGTGGCATCACGGCCATGACTCTTGCTTGCAGAAAAGCAGGGTGGCCTTGCGTGGCCGGGTTTGACATATCTAGGCAAAGCCACTTGGGACAACTCCTGCATTCCAAGTATTCTCTGCCTTCCTCCAAGGGACGTGCTTGCACTGAAGAACATTTTCTTCTCCAGCTACATCCATCATCTAGAAGGCTTCTAGCATCTAATTGATTTCTTGGTTCTCCGCGTACCAACTTCACCCCCTCTACCTTGTTCCTCCATGGTCAATCCTGACTCCATCAGCTCCCATCCAGCTCCGGGTCTGTTGCTGCAGGAGGCACCGGGCACTGGTTGTCACTAGACTCTGGTCCAACGTGGAGAGTCCCAAACTGCCACCCTGGGGACATCTCGATATGACAAGACAGCACAGCACAAACATTCCCAATTAAACAAGGTGGCCCCAATCTCCCCCCTTGCTGGGTAGCCTTTGGCCTGGCTGCTCTTGATCTGCACTTAGAAAAGAGGCCAATTGCATTAAAACACCTCCAATGAGATCAGGAGCAGGCGTCGTGTTCAGAGAAATCATTTAATTTCTTGTAAGCATTTGACAGTTTAATAGACATCGCTGGTGAATGAGTCAGGGTGTGTGAAGTGCCTGGAACCAGGAGGAAAAGGCTCATTGACGGTGCGGGAACAGGCGGACGGGCACCAACAGCTCCCGCGGTAGGAGAGATGTCACCATTGAGGTACCAAATGCCACGCGCAGGAGTCATTGCCGTGGGAGCAAACGGTGGTGACACAACCCGCCGGCGGTGACATCAGGAAATGAGTCAGTGGGATGGGAGGGAAGGAGACGGGACACACTGGAAAACGCTTCAGCTCTAAAACCAACAACCTTCAAGCACGGCCCTAAGAGCAAAGGGGGCACCAAAAAGTTCCTGTTGTTTGTGCTAATCTGGTTCTCTTTCCTGATGTGCACAGGGGAATGGGGAGTGGGACCTTTTGGGCTCCACGGCAAATATGGGGCAAGTGCAAAGGCAGGAATGGAGCAAAGCTGCGAGGAAAGCAGGACTAAGCTGCCCGGTGTGTATGCAGCCAGCAAATGCTTGGTTGCATTGAACGAGACAGGAGGGGAAAACAGCACTAAAAATAAAAAATAAAAGAGAGAGAGAAAAAAAAATCCCTTGTAAGGACATCATCATAAAGACTAAGAAACGTTAAGGTGGTATCTGCACCGCAAAGACATCCTCCAGTCTCAATGACAGACTGTGAAGAAAAACTCTTATTTCGAAGTATTCTTATATTCTATAAACCAGTATCCAAGCAGCATTCAAAGCAGTCATCTCCTTGGTTAAGGTTTTTTTTGTTGTTTTTTTTTTCCCCTCTCCTACATTTACTTCAAATTTAGTCAAAAACGGGCAGGTGCCTCCGCCGTGTTCTCCGGATGGGCCGTGTCCGATGGCTGTGTCCGGACAACAACCGTAAGGCTGAAAATCAGGGATGGAGCCGTCCCCATCACTCCGAGGAGGCCGGGGCTCTGCTGCAGCCCGGGGGGCAGAGCGGGGTGGGCAGAACTCGATAAACTTACCTTAAAAAAAATAATAATAACAAAAAACTATCAAAACAATTTGCTTGAGACTCAGGGAGCGCCTGCGTCTTAATACTGCGAAAAGGCAGCTGAACTCGGAGTCAATTTTCTTCCGAAAACGATTACTAAATTGCTTTCATTTTGTCAGCAAGGTAATATCCATGAGAACAGCTCGGAGTTACGGAAGTAACAAGCCGTCAGTTGTCAAGCAGGGGAAATATATTTTTCCCTTGGGTAAATCACAACTGGAAAAGAAACATCTCGAGCTGAGCCCGGGCTCCTCCGGATACAATATGCGCTTTGCAAAGGGAAATATTCCATCGGGAGCAACGGGATATGGGAGAGGGACTACTCAAGGCTGGGAAAGCCATGGGACAGACATCTCATTGGGCTGTGGGTCTGTTAATTACTAAATAACATGGAGAAAGCTGCCTCATGCCTAATTTGGCCATGTTTTTGGCATATTCCGGGTCAAGACGTGTCTCCTCCCACACACTTGCAGAGCTGCAAGGAACAACTTAGAGGAGTTGGTGTTTGGTTTATCCGTATGACAACGATGCGACCGGCTCACGAGCTCTGGGACGGCCGAATCGCTCCACACATTTTATCCAAAACTGCCCTGGTCACGTAACTAACGGTTGAAGCCACTTTTCATCAGCAGCTTTTGACCACACAAACACGTTTTGAAAAATGGCAGCACTTTAAAAATGAAACAATTACGTTAGCTCCACTAACTAGCAAGCAATAATAGACTCCCACGTGCAGATAAGCTAAAAAAGCTCATCACCAAATTTTCTAATTAAATTGGCATCATTTTTTTTCTCATATGCATCTGACCCTCAAAGAAGGTTAGCATAAAGAAAGGCCAAAGCTGCAGCAAACCCATGTCTCAGTTCCCAGGGCACAAAAAGAGTCCAAATAGCACCAGAAACAGGGTTACGGCAAGCGCATCACACTGGCCACCACAGCCCAGCCCAGGGATAAGAGGTAATAGCAGGTCAGTTATTTGGGCTCCAGTTTTCCTATTATTAAGGGAAATATGAGGTTAGCCCAGCACTGCCAACTGTCGCTTTTTTCCCTCTCAAATCTTTTAGTACCTTGTGTCTTGGGTTTTTAAATCTCAGCCTTTTCAGGCTGTTTGTTGTCAGCCCTCACAGCTGCGAGCAAAGGATGAAAAATCCATCTCCTGGAGGCTTAAAAGAGAGAAAGCAAACAAATACAAGCAGGGCATGGTAACACCTGAAATTTCTGATTTGGCTCTCGATTTTAATGGGGCATCAAGACTAGTAACTCTGCACAAAAACATCAACAAGAGACCCTTAGAAAGCCTCACATCCAGAACAGTTGAAATTTCACTAATCAGGCCTTGTGCTTCCTATCAGCCCTTCAACGCTTCCAACGTAACGTTGCTTGCAGCACCCCCAAAATAAAATCCTGTATTGCTGAAAGGGAGATTTGGAGCTTGTGGGACCGCAGGACGTTGCTCCGGGCTTGGGTGCATCCCGGGCACTACGTGGCCCTGGAGGGGACACAGGGCCATGAGAAAGGTGCTATTGCAAGGGGGCCAACGCTTGTGCATGTGCCCAGTGTCCCAGAAACATGAGCCAAAGAGCCACAGTCTGTGCAAACAAACTCAGGAACTGTAGCTTACCCTGCAAGCCTCCTAGATCACAAGGGTTTGGACAGCCCCAATCCTTTTCCTCAAGATGCTGCTTTGGTGATTAGTTGAACACGTTTCCTTACCCGTGCAACACTGCCCTAAAACAGCAAATTAATTCCCATTGCCAGCACAGGAATTTAAATAAAAGGCAAAAGTTAGAGACAAAAACAAAACAAAACCTACACACATACACACAAATCCTAACTTTGTCTTTTTAGAAAAGCTTGCTGCATTAATATAGAGAAGGTGACGAAAGTGCACTGTATTAACCCAACAGGCTGCTGTGCCTGATCACATTTGCCCCCAAAATGAGCAGCTGATTGTATATTTTCCCTGCATATTTTTTTCCGGATATTGTTGTGAAAATGGAAGGCAAGCTCTCAATAAAATAAAAGGCGCACACATACCACATAGGCAGAGCTACAATCTTCAACAATTCCTCCCAACAAGACAAGGAAATGGAAGATCTTTTGGAAACATATTTCTGCCTCTCTCCCTGCTTGGAGAAGCATTATTTAGAAGATCTCTTTAGCAATAGGGGCAGTGTGAAGCGTGGTTGCTCTGATGTGCTTCATGCAGAGGTATCACAACAAAACCACGCGCCCTCGGACGTGCCCGCGCGCTGATGTTCGAGGAGCAGCGGCTGCATCTTCTTCCCTTGCCCTGTGCTTCAACACTCTCCACTTCGAATTAATCCAGCGATACTTCACTTTGAATTAATCCAGCGATAGCCACAACCCCCCGGGGAGCTCCTCTGTGCCAGGAGCATCTCTTACCTTGGGGACACTGTGACACTTGTGAGATCTCCCCATAACGCAGAGCTCTGCGCTGCTCAGGGGCTTGAAACAGCCCAAACCAGGACCTTCCTGGGCCCTACCAGGATGGTTTGTCACTGAAAATGAAGATTTCTTCCCAATCCAGAAATCTTCCCAGGATTTCTTCCCATCATCCAGCTAAGACCGGAAAGTAATAATTAATACAGATGCATAGTGTGTCCATATATTAATATATACACACTCTTTTGCACATGCACACGCATCTATATATGATCACACCAGGTGCTTTCTGGTTTCTGCTCAGCATTTCCTCCACTTGCCATGGGCTGAGCCTTTCTGCAAGGGAAGAAAAGTAACTGCCAGCTTCTAAAAGCTGGAAATGGCCCCGTTCTGCTCATCTGCTTAATGACTAGTAAAGGTGGGTTATTTTCTCATATGCTGTTGTGCCATAAAGACTGTGTTATATGCACAAAAAAAAATCTGCTTTATTTCAACACCTCTGACAAATTCTGGCTGTGGAGCAATGGTGCTTACTTGTAGACTTGTAGACCATAAGATGGAATAAAGGGAATATTTAAAATTAGCACTGGTTGGAAAGAGCAACAAAACATTTTTTCTTGGAAAAAAAAGTGTTTTCCTCAAAAGAAAAGTACTGGGGACAAATATGGAAAAAAAAATCAGGTTTAAATTTTGAAAGCAACAATTTTCCTAAAATTTTAAATAACTTTTTCATGTTGACTTTTAACATAATAGCAGCACAAAGAATTTTTGTGCAAATTGTACAGTAACCAAAGATTAAGATATCTAAATAACTTAATTGACTCAAACTTATTTCTTGGTGGGATTTTAGTTCACCTATCTTTGACATTTTACATCTTCTGGAATCTCTGGCAGAAAACTGGACTCTTCAGTAACATCTGTGGGCCAAAAAAGCTGCCTCCCACCTACCACTAATTCTGCTGTTTGGACAGAATTAAAAGAAAGGGATGCCGTGTTACTCTCTGGACCTGATAAGTTCTATCACATTAAGATAAATGTGTGAATATCAAGCACGTGGAACACAAGTTTCACTGTTTTTCTAACCTAATGAACTGTGCAATGAACACAATATAATTAAGCCCTCCACAGAAGCTACTGCTTAAGCGGAGAGCCCCAGAAAAGCTCCGTTCTTTGGCTGGCACCACCTCTGCAAACACTGGCACAACAGCCTCCAAACTACCCCCTCAGCAACTGCCCCTCGCAGGAAAAACGTGGGTCTTCTAATTAGCCCAAATTCTAGTCCCATGTTCGAAGAGTATAATTGGATCTTTTCTGTAGAAACTCATCAACCACTTGTGTTTAATCATTAACAGTTGATTAAAATTCACTAAATTAACCACCAATTGTATGAGTGCAGCTACAGGATGACACCTCCGGCCGCGATACATGGATGAGCTGCCATGGGAGGTGGTCACCATCCAGGTGAGTCCAACACAGTCATCTGGAGAGTAAGAGAGGTGGCTTCTGTCCCTAGTCTTCTACTGACTCCTTGCACGACACCTTTTGGAGTTCTCTTGGGTTTCCTTTCCCTTCCTTCTTGTATCTAGCTAGGAAAGTCGGGCCATGAATTTTTTGGAGCAGAGACTTACCCATCGTCAGTCCCACCACATCTGATGGGGTGCCCAATAGATCCACAGTCAAGAAGTTCTTCCCATGCCCAAGCTTGGCCCTGGGAGCAGATGCCTTAGGACTCATCTCAGGAGACCCTGTGGCTTCTGCACTGTGCCAGGCACCGGAGCTTTTCCTGAGAATGGACCCAAACACCCACACACTGCAAACGTGCTCCTGGCATCGCCCCTGGTAAAGCAGAGCTCCCACAGATACGAAAAATTGCTATGAGGGCTCCTTTGCCTTGGCAGTGCTTAATGCCAGAGCTCCTGCAGCGTCCAGAGCAGCAAGGAAGCTCATAAAAGCCCCAAATCTTCTGGGATAAACCTGAATGACACCGGATCTCTCAATGGAGGCCTTTCAGAGAAACAGAAATCCATGATTTATTCAGAAACAGAGACGTTTTCAAATAGCATTTCAAATTTTGGACACGCTGAGCAACAGGATGTCCAAATTCTCTGGAGCAAACTCTGCCCAGCCTGGATGGAGGATGCTTAGAAAGAGTGGCCAAGCAAAACGTGCAAATAAGTGACCTCAGCGCCGGGTACTGACATCAGTCCATCCCCGATCATGAGCTGAGCTCAGAACTGACATCATCGATGCAGTAAATCTTGAGCTCCCACTGCCACCGACCTCTGCGAGGCCGGGACAACCTCGGCTGCCCCGGTGACTCATGCTAGAGCAGCACGAGGTCAGAGATTTTTACTCACAGTCTGACTGAAACACTGAGCTAAGAGGTCTATATGATGTTCAGAAAACAGGGAAAGGAATCCTTCCCTTCCTTTTCCCTCTGAATAAATCCAGGAAGCCTCCAGAGGGGCACGGTGGTTACAGAGTACTGGAAATTCCCTTTTTTTGAACACAAAACACGTTTGTGAGGAGACCAAGCTACTGAAAAATGTCATCAGAGACATTTCAACTTCTCCAGCCAGTCTCTGCTGCAATGTTTTGGATATGCAGAAGTGTTCGAAACGCTCCAAAAAAGCTGAGCAGCTCTAGCATCAGCACTCTGGGACTTGGACACCAACTCTAGCATTTTTGCTTCACAGCAAAGAAACCTAAAAAAAAAGTTACTTTTTTTGTTATCAGATTTGGTAAGCTTAGGCAGCTTTTAAAAGCAGTGAGATAAAGGCAACTCACTGGAAAAGAAAACTTTCCAAGCTTCCAGTGTCGTAAGATGTATTCAGATGAATAAAGGACCTTACGCAAGATCTCCCTGAACTGCTCTTCAAGCCTGCGTGAAACTCTCGGCTGCTTTTGTTATTTCTGCTTTTGGTAAATTTAGGCTTAACAATTCCTCAAGTCCTCTGGCTCTTACAAACAGGTATGATTGACAGTCCCTAAATGCCATACTTTTCATAACAGCCCTGATTGACAGCCCTTGGTGGATAGCCCAGGCAGCCTAACAATGTTATTGTTCTCTAATAATTACCTGATAATTTTTTTTAATCTATTGCTGTTAGCTATGGTTCAACAAAGAGTCCTCAGAACTTTTCCAAGCTTGATTTAACCAGCACTGATTTCTGGTTTGCTCTTCTATGAGCCTGATCCTGCCATAGTGCTGGGGCCGTAGACACTATGGGCCAAGATGCATTCACTGTACCTGGAATCAGTGCTTTCCCAGGAAAACAGCACACATTAAAGCCCAAATATGCAATAATCTCTGTATCTTTGTCAATTTTGGCATTTATCATTCACAGTTTTCGCACACAGAGAAGTGTTTCTTCACTTAGCAGTCCCCGGAGCAGAAGAAAACAGCAAGTTTATATGTACCTAAGATTTGTCTAGGATTTCCATGCCTGTATCCGAGCTCGGTTCAGCACAGTCAACCCCTTCCAAGCTGCTCAAGGTGGCAGCTTGGCGTGTGCTGAAATAATTGAGATTTTCTGTCTTACAGAAAGGTCGTTCTCCAGAATCCTCAGCCAAGGGACTGACTTGTGTGAATCACCAGCACAAAATCATGAGCTGTAGGGTCACTCCACTGAGTATTTTTGGTATCTGCAAAATAAATTTAATTACTTTCTTCTTATGTGAAGCGAGTCAACTGTCACACTGCATACCCGAGAAAGATAATCCTAGCTAGAAAGTGCTCAACCCTGTTACCCTTGTACTAGGCATAAATCCAAGCTCACACGCTTCTGAAATGTGAAAGTCTACCTTTGTCATCTCGGATTTGATCTGCGGGTAGGATGGAAGCAGGCCAGAAAAACAAAACCCCACTTCTCAGATTGCAGGCTGAGGAGGACTCAGAAAACAACAAAAAGTCCCCAAGAATCCCAGGCATTTTTGCACACCTATAAAAATGAAACACGAGAGACCAGCTTGGAGTTGTACAGAATAGTCTTCCCAGAAGAACCTTATTTTGAGTGGCTAGTTTGCTGCCTATAGGCCACAACACCTATTTAGGAAACCTTGTAAATTTTTTTTTTCCTCAACTCCACTGAAAAGATGCCTTGCAAGAACAGCAAGAAAGACTAAAAAGTCTAAAATCTTAACACTCCAGGGCTAAAAAAGCACCTACTAAGCTTTTTCTCTAGCTTTCTTTTTAAGCTTAGCTTCTGCTTAGCAATGTGCAGCCAATACCAAGAGGCTCCACATCTGCCTGACGCACAACGAATGTGCTGGTTTGACATGGCAGAAAGAGGAATATTCCCATCTTTGCCGGTGGATATTACATATCCGCAGAGACAGAGGTATCCAGGATGGGGTAGCTGAGTGTCCACCAGGGATTTTCCCTTCTGAAACCCAAACCGAGAGCCCTGAGGGCTGTTCTGTGGTTGACCTGTTGGGTTGTATTCTCAAGAACTGGTCTGAAGACACTTGGCCCTTGCACCAATGGACACGATCCACGAGCAAGTGCTTTGCAGAGCTGAGGTTGGATTTGCCCATAGAGCAGCGTGATATGAAGCTTTGCGTTCACATTTATCGCAAATGCAAGCAAGCAAGCACACAATGTACAGATTGTATAGCCAAATGGGCTAATTCTGTTCAAAAACATTTGTTTGCACAGATTTAGGGGTTATGGCAGGGCCAGCTGAACAGTTGGGCCTTTCTTCCACGTTAATTTGCTTTCCTGAACATTACCAAGGTATTTATAGCACTGGCCATTTCAGCACTATATTATCTATGGTCCGGACCCCAACCCCTAATTATCCACAGAACTCCTTCCATTTCCTAGCACTTTTCTCTTGTTGCAAACATCCCGGGTGTTTCATAAAGGCTGTTTTCAGGCTGATAGATTGCATGCAGACCGATAGCGACGGAATGAATCACTGCGATGACAGCGCACTGGCTGCCTACTGATAAAGCAGAAACTACTCATTGAATACTAGACACCAGGCAGAGGCCAAAAAACCCAACCATCTGTAACTTGTGCAAACGCCATGAGCGAGGGCTCAGAATCTTCTCATAGATCCCAATTCAAGCGCATCTCTGGCCCTCTCCATGGAGGATTTCCGGGATGCAGTGTCTATAAGTACCTCAAGGGAGGCAGTGAGGAGGATGGTGCTGGTCTCTTTTCGCTGGTGGCCACAGACAGAACTAGAGGAAACGGCCACAAACTGAAGCACCAAAAGTTCCACAGGAACTTAAGGAAAAATTTCTTCCCAGTGAGGGTGCCAGAGCCCTGGAACAGGCTGCCCAGAGAGGTTGTGGAGTCTCCTTCTCTGGAGATCTCCAAACCCGCTTGGCCACGTGCTCTAGGTGACCCTGCGTGTGCAGGGGTTGGACTAGGTGACCTCTAGAGGTCCCTTCCAACCTTCAGCATTCCATGATCCTATGAAGCGCCGCTCAGGGCTCGGCCACTCATCACCTCAGAGGCTCCCTGTAATTCAGTGCAATTCCCCAAGGTCTGTTTGGTGCCTAAAGCTCTGTTCTTGCACCGGGTATCGGTCAAGCTCCATTTGCTCACCTGAACAGCATGCCAGAGAACTGAATAACCCCCTTACAGGCAAACTCATCACACCTATGCCCACAGTGAGGCGGGTCACACATTTACAGCCAGCTCTTCCTAATAAAGCACGTCAGCTCCCTACAGCTCCCTGTTTCTTGTCACCTCCTCAGGTTCAAGGTTGTTTCCACAAGCCACCCCCTCAAGTTATTCCTCTCTGCGTAAAATGGAAATCAAGTTTGGACTAGAGGGAAGGCAGGAAGGACCCATGTTTAGTCTCTACTCAAAGGACAACTTAAATATCTCATATATTTGTACAGCAACGTCTGCTTTAATCAGTAATCGCCCTTACATGGATGATGGGTTCAACTCCTCTGCTTAGGTGTCCGTTTTCATGCACCAAACCCCAGCAGTAACGTAGGTGTTGTACTAGACACACTGAGCTAAGACAGACAAATGAGGCTGCAAATGAGGTTTGAGGTTGCTTCTCAGCAGTGGGATAAGGTTTTTCTTTGGCTTTTGCTTTGCTTTAATTCATTTGCCTCATCTCTTCCTATCTCTCTTCCATCATTTCTATCCAGCAATCCCATAAAACCCAAAGGAAACCCCAGAGTACGAGCAATTAGACAAATCTATCATTTCTCACTAGAGATATTCACCTAAGTTTATTCAATTTGTTCATGATCCTCCCAGGAGTTGATGACCCCGAGTTTCTTCCCTAGTGTATAACAGAAATTCATAGCACCATTTTATGTTTCATTGAAAAATTACTGAGTTAATTTAGACACGCTCTTTCTGTAGGTCACCCTATCTCAAAGCATCCAGAAGACGCCAATATTCTGACATATCTTTGCAGGGAAGTTTCTGCAGAAACAGGGACAGCTAATTTAGCTAGACACCTTCATTACAAGCACTTGCAAAGCAACTTAATGACCCGAGGTCTCTCCAACAGCCTTTTTGTTCTACAACCCCTGCACAACCCTGGTGAGCACCGCTGTATTCAGCTTACAAGTAGATAAATCAAGATTTATCCTGTGAAAAAAAATAACCAGAGGGAAGGAAGGCTGCACTCTGCTCTTGCAACAGGAGAGCAAAGGGGCCCCTTTTATACAAACTTAAACCCTTTGGTCACCGCATTGTTTGTCAGACTGGCAAATGTAAAAGCAAAGCCCCGAACGGGGAGATGAAATAGCTGGAAATGCACTGCACAAAACTCACTGTACTGAACTCGCACGCTTCAGTGCTGTTACAGTGGATGCAGGTGGGAACACATGACTTATTTGCAGAGGCAAATATCAGTGGTATAGTTAAAAAGCAGTTAGTGAAGCATTCTCTCCCCTTCGGGAGGTATTTGACGCCAGCATCACCCACTAAGGCAAATTACCGCAGGAGAAAGACGAGACTCACAGCCAGCTACAAGAAACTATTCCGTGTTTAAACATCCCCTAAACTAAACAGCACCTGCACCCGCAGACATCCCAGCTGCTCCGCTCTCCTGAGGATGAGCTCTGCATTCCCCACCGGCTGCACCAGCTCCCAACGCAGCTGAGGAGGGTCCGGAGCCACCAGCAGCACCAGGACAGGCACCGGGATGAACCTCCCATTGCAGCCAATATGTTCATTTTTCACAGCATTAAATTCAATCAAGTTCCCTCCTTGCTCTTGAGTCCTCAAAAGGCTGTTCGAGGAAAAAATTACCATAGGACAATTTGTCCAGTTTTGTTAATAAATACTCTGCTTTCCTCCTCAGAACTTCAGGAGCTACATGCATTTTGCACCATTTTTAAACACTCAGAGACCATTTCTACTGCAAACCTAAAGCAATCGTAATGAAGACAACTCCTTCAATGCTCATAACAGAATTCAAATTAAAAGCAACAAGCAGGAGACACGATGCTAAGCACCTCTGCCTGAGGCGGAATGGATATATTAGCTAAAGGATAAGGTGGAACGCACCGTACTGCAGGAAATTTATTTGCTGTGAAACACATTAAGACTGTCAACAACTTGGCTTGGATGTTCACAGCATGATACACAAAAACAAAATCTTTGCAGTGCCGCAGTAAGCGATAAAACTTGGATTTTTACATTGACAGCAACAGCACGGAGAGAAAAGGGAACCGGCCATCACCTAAAATCAAAAAGTCCCTTGTGATTCCAGCACAAGAAACAAATTCTATACATTTTGCAATGCAAAAGGTCCAATAAGATCAGGTTTTGATTTTCTCTTGACATGATAAATTACTGCTTGATGCCCATGGATGCTCAACACGCGTATTCCAACAGCGTCCCATCCGTCCCCGGGAACGCCGGGAGCCGCTCGGGCCCGCGGAGCGGGAACGGGCACGAACACGAGCGCTGCTGTAAGGGCAGCTCGAAGCCTCGTCAACCAAAGGGAACCTTGTAAAGCAAATTGGGGCTCGGCTGCATCGCATAATTAACCAAAACAGCCACTCTAGAATAATTATTTGGTATTCCAGCACACAACTTGCTTGTTCTACTTAAATTAAAGTGACATCGAAGTAAGAAAGAAACAAGGCTGAAATAAAAATGCGATAGATTACAAACTCATTAAATGGCACATTTGCTATGCAGGAGAACAAAATATGCTGCCAAGTCGCATAGGACTAAATTAGAGGCAAGAGGAGCATTCAAAAAGGGTCTGCATAGGTGAAAGCAACACCACCCATAGTTAAAATAGCCACATATTTACATGGTTAGGGAAGCCCTGTGTTCAGGACAGCTGTATACAACTGACTGCCCACAGCTAGAATAAATTCCTCTCCTTAGGAATTTCAATGCATAACTGTCAATCCCAAAGGTTTTGCATTTTCCCATGCAAAAGCCAGGAGAGCAGACACCACCAGCTAGGCCAGAGAAATCCTCCAAAGCAAGAGAAGGTTCAAAAAACGTTCAAAAACGCCTTGGTAAAAATGACTGGATTCCCTGCCAGAGAATGTCATGAATACCTAAATTTTAGATGAGTCTAGAAAATCAGTTA
This sequence comes from Tinamus guttatus, assembly GCF_059628265.1. NCBI lineage: Eukaryota > Metazoa > Chordata > Aves > Tinamiformes > Tinamidae > Tinamus > Tinamus guttatus. The sequence continues at coordinate 1,322,378 of NW_028289621.1, forward strand.
AATGAAATAACAGAATCCATTCCAGGCTATTAAATTGGGTGATGTGGCTCAGGAAGTCCCAAAGCAGGAATTGCAGGAGAGTGGGAAATATCAGGGGTGAGTGGAGCTCCCGTGTCCTCGGCGCAGCCTCCCACCCTGGCAGCTTCTCCTGGAGTCACGAGGTGGATCTAAGCAACCACCACAGTCACTCATATGTTATGAGCTCACAAAAGATGCCCTGGTCCATATTGCTGCTCTTCATTGCTCTTCTCCACACTGAAGCTGTGTTTTTTGCATACCTGCCTGGTGGAGTTGGGAAAAGGCATTCCTGCTCCCTGGCATGGGCTCACCACCACGGAGCTTGAACACACTCTGGGTACCTAAGCAACACCAGAGCAGCTTTTCACTGCTATATCCAAATCATTATGCTAAAAACACCACCAACAGAAATCAGTGGGATGACATTTTTCCATTTTTGTTTTTCCATTTTGTTTTTAATCAAAATTATTACAATAACTTCACATATCACAACACATCCACATGTGCAACACATCCACATTCTCACACAACCAGCCCTACCCTGCTGCTCCTAGGTCAAGGAGTGTCAGCTCCTGACAAGAGGAATGGGTCCAAATCCCCAGCCTGAACATGACAAGTGATGCTCGGGGACCACAGGATGAGCTCAAGCTCTGCTGAAAACCCGCTGTGACCAGCGCCATGGGAGATGTCACTGTCTGTTCTCTACCTGGTTTGAATCCCTTACAAAAAGGGCTGGCAAAAGCAGAATAATCCACTGCTGGGTGCAATTTTTCTCCCTGCTCAACAGTTCAATGCCTTTGAAGCTTATCATCCCCCTTGTTTACTGTCTTAGTGACCTTGGAAGAAGAGGTAGAGATAGCAGAAGCAGAATACTAAACGGATTAATGCTTTTATTATCCTACTATTGGGAAGTTGATTAAAGGCACATATCCTTTCACAGGCCATCCTGGGCATTAACGTCCTCATCTCTCTTCTTACAGCAGGTCACAGTGGGGGTGTTAAATGTAGCCTTAAGTGCTGAATACTCTTCCCATTCCAGCACTGGTGTCCTTCTCATGGCAAAAGTCATAAGGAGTTTTCTCGTTCTCTCCAGTCCAGAAGCCTTCTTTGACTGTTACAAACAGTAACAATACTGTTTTTCATAAGAAAATGTCACTGGGACTGGGTGGGACTGTTCCCTCCTGCTCTCCCAGCTGAGTGACAACACAAGGCCAGAATAGGAGCATGAGAACCTCTTGGGGCTGGACACATTCCCCACATGGTTTTGACAAGACCAAAGACATTTTGCAAAGCCTGAACAGGTTGGCTTCAGGGCTTCCCTATGATAACCATGGGGAGCCTTCTAAGGCCATGCCTTATGGAGCTACCAGTTGCCTTGGCCACCTAATGTTGTCTCCATCGTGTGGAAATGCCAATGGGTGAACCAGGATGACATTCGATCCCTGTCGAGTAGATGATCTCTAAGCCAAGGAGTCAGAAAGGGAAATCCTGCTCTCCCTTCCTCCGGCCTGTTCAAAGAGCCAGCAACAACACCAGGGTGCAAAAGAATGGGATTAAGTGGTTGACTTCCAAAGCACCCCAAGAGCCTCCTTGCACAGTCCCACATCTCCTTGGATGCAGTAACTTCATGCACGTGCTCTGCATTGCAACACAGAGGTGGAAACCCCAGGCCCATGGGGCCAACATCTCCAACAGCAGATCATCACTTGGACACAAACAACAGCAGTTGAAGCTATTTCCCTCTCCTACCATCTACCTCTGTTCTTAACACATCTCTGCTTTTCTGAAAGGTTCCCCCTCAAGGTTACCAGGACCCAGCAGTCAGCATCATTGCTCAGAATGAAACAGGGAGAGGGACAACAGTTTTTCTGCTCTTATTGGCCCCAAAAAAGTAAGTGTGTCCTGCTTGGCAGCACTCATTACACAACAGCAATAACCCACCTCCCCGCAGCCCGAAACGCTCAGGGGTGTCAGGAAAAGCTAAGAATAACCCAGGAGAAGCCTCCTGGAAGGTAAGAAGTGAGCAGAAACATCTCCCGAGACATTGCATACACACCCCGGCTTTAGCTTCAAAATACCTTCATGCAACCTATGATACAAGGCTGCAGACCATAATCATCCCGTGGTGTTCCAATTGCCGACCAGCCTACCAGGAGCTGCTCAAACAAGCAGAGGGAAGGAGAGCTCAGTAACAATAATTATATCTCTGTCCATACAGGCTGTGCTCAAGTTGCAAAGCTTAAGAAAATGGGTAGGTGGCCTCCCAGAAGCCACCATGACTGTCAGGCCACAGATTTGTTCCCTCCTGCTCTTTGCAGGGAGTTATAAAGGGTACAACAGCGCTGTACATCCTGCTTAGACAGCAAGCCTTTAATTTGTTTATTTATTTCCTGGCAGCTTGTCTTAATACAGCTATAAAAATAGGTAAACGTACCTGGCAGCAAAAGCGAGTCTGCATTAGCACCAACTTGGAAGGAATGATGGACAATTTAAAAACAAAATACCACCACCACTAAGAAAATGAGGGTGTAACATGGCCAGGAGGATACTAGGGAAGACAGACGGACGAGACCCAAAGGACAATTTCACAAACTTTCATTAGTTTCCTTAATTACTGAGCTTTCTTTTGCAAAAGAAATGTGTAATTCTGTAAACTACCAAAAGTTTGTGAAAACTGGGATTACGGATTATTTCCTGAACTAATGCTGAGACTTTGGGACAGTCCGTTAGCCAAGCGAACATATAGGTCAGGATTCACTTGGAGATGAATGATTAACTCTTCCCAAGACACACAGAGCAAGCTTGGTACCAAGATCTGCAGAAAAAAATGTAATAATTCTGATTTTGGTCCCACTTACTCTGAGCATAATGGACTTGCAACAAGAGAAAAACGGAGAGAACAAGATTAGGAGAAAGCCCAGTAAATAAAAAGTCCTATCAAGCGCAACAAATTGAATGTCAGATTTTCATCTGAGTTTTTGCAAATGTCTGAGTAATGTTTTGAGAAGAGAAGATAAGGGGTTCCAAAGAAATCTGGTTTTATTATTTTAATCAAAAATGTCTTTTAAAAGAAAATTTAACATGCAATTTAATGTACTCACTGTCCCAGACAAAAGGTCAGTCATCTTTTACATTCATAGAACTAGCCAAAATACAGCTGAATATACTGGATGTATTAAAGCCTCTAAAACCAGCTAGGAACAAGAACTACAGGAACTCGATTTAGATTAAAATGTCTTTTTCTTCCCTTTTTTCTTTTTTTTTGGCCACTCACCAGATATTGGTTTCTTGCAACATTTATCAAAATACTGATAGGAAACAGGAGGTTCAAAGCAGCAGCAAGGAGTTTCAATGAAAAATATTCCCAGGGAGAGGAAAAAAAAAAAAAAAAAAACAGATTTTATGCACAGCATAAAAGGCAATAGTCTTTGCAATAGAGAAGACAGACTTCCTCTTCTCAAAGAATTAAAGCACTGTAAATGCTGTGCACACCAGTGATCCCAGCCTTGCCAGCCATCTAGTTGATAAGGCTCCTCTACAGGCAGGGAACTAAAATAAAACAAGGGAGACAGACCCCAAATTGCCCATCCTCAAAAGCCTTCCTGCAGACCCTTTGGGTCATTACTTCCCTTTGGGTTTAATTAGCAGCTCTGAGAGTGACCAGAAGTTTTCAGCCTGGTTGCGCTGATGGAGGAGGACTGGATGCACCGCTCACAGGATGTTGGAAAACCAGTTCTTCAGTTTCCAAATTCGTGATGCTGCAAAAAGTTGCCTCGGCCAATCTCCATATTGAGATTCCTTCAAGAACAACTCTTTAAAAAAGTCCAAGCCTGATTTTTTGTTTGTTTGTTTTCCTTTCTTTCTTTTCCAGGACAAAACAGAGGTATGTTTGACAGATATGTTTAATTTCAAGGAATTTTTTTTCCATAATTATCAACCCACATCTGTATATGAATCCATAAATAGTTCTTCATAGGATATCATGTTCATTAAGTCATCAAACAAAACGCTCCCTGGCACTGGATGCAGCAAAGCCACAGCTGCTTCTAAGAGCAATTGTACGTCAAGTGAGAAAGCTGGCAAGCGTCAAGTTAACATTTAACTACCTGACCAAGTTACCTTTTTCAGTGGCAAGAAATGTAGAGTCAGCAGGAATTCTGCTACTTGAAGTACACAGAAAAAAGGAACCTCTGCTTTTGAATTTATTATTTAATACACTTGATGCAATCCTTATGTTCGCAATCTGTAGCTACACTGAGAAACATAAGTGATCCAAAACCTCCAAGGACCTTAATCGTTACAGAACACGCAGGAGGAACTTGTTGACAACAGCAGCAGCTATTTAAATCTGCTGGCACTTTCAGAGACAAATATCTCCGTATGAAATCCAGCTGGAGGTGGCTTCCCTTGGTCTCTGAACGCTGATGTCAGGAGATTCTACACGCGGCAGGCAATGAATGGGGCAGCTGATAAAGCACGTGGTGGATCCCTCCTGCTCAACCATCCCTGGAGGAAGAAACGCTTCCTCATCTGCCTCAATGGACCCAAGGGCCAGCAAGGACAACCTGACCCTAGCACCCAACAGCCTTCACCCAGGTAGGCAAGTAGCACCGGGGATGGGAAGCTAGAAGGGATGCAAGGAAAATAGCGGCTCCTTGGATGTTTGCCCAGAGTTAGGGGGAGGAAAGTGGAAAAAAATAACGATGCACACATCACATCTTAAATACAAGGTGTTTTAAAGCTAGGGGAAGGCACTATTTCTTATGGCAAGCTGCCATGGCATCTTCAGGGGCAATCAATGTGTGGGAGAAACCCAGTGTTCGAGGTAGGCTCAACATGAGATGTCCACGTTTCCCCACTCAGCACAGAGTGGGCCAGTAGGTTAGGAGGGCTTCTTCACACCTAACAGAAACATCAAGCAGTTCTACTGCAACCATCCAAAGGATTAAATATTCCTTCATAAAGAACCTGCGTGGTTCTCAACAACCTTTATTCTCAAAGCATTTTTACTGCTAGACAGCAGCTCTGGAATCACAGCCGAACTGCTGGAATTCTCATGGAAATACCCTCCCCAAAGTCAAAAAACTTCAAATCTGCAAGCAATTGCAGGGCTGTCAAGGCTTTCCTAACGTCTCCCCTATGAAGTTACTTTCTCATGAATTCTTACATCAGTTCTCACAAATAATTCCCACCGCTGCCAGGAGAGGAGAAACAAATGTTTTCTGTGAGCACAACTTGCATAACAGCCTCTGCATCCTCAATACCGCTATTTCTGGAATGAACAGCTTTTTACATAAGTTTGTTCTTCGGGTGGCTAGTTCCAATGCTAGGAACCTCTCAAAGAGCACGGTAGGAGTCTCCCTTGACATGTTCACCAGTTACTTGTGCTGCCAACACCAGCAAAAGCAGCACACGCTGGATGAAACACGTCCCGTGTCTACCTGAATCAGAGGAGGACGTGCTGAAGCACCCGCACAGGGCTCCAGCCTGGTGCTCACAACAAACCCAGAGCTGAAAGCACCACAACCAAAACCTCTGTAAGTGCCTCTGTGCTCCAGACGGAGAGCCTGAAGCTATTTGGCTCCGAGGGTTAAATCCCTCAGGTTCACCCCGGACATGAATGAGATCCATGAAGAGTAAATGTCTTTGTGTGTGAGCCCAGAGCTGCTTTGGCTGATGCGAACGCTTCAGAGCTAAGATATCCACCAACACAAAACAGCAGACACTGCGGGACTGGGGGCTACTATGAAGCTGCAAAGTGCCCAAAGTAGCACGGCCCGTAAACTTGCAAAACAGAGTCTTGGGATAACCCCATGTGGGAGCATGGACCCTTCTCAAGCAGCTCAGTGCAAGCCCATGGCCAGGAGCAGCCTTCAGCCTTCTGCCCCTCACCTTCTCCTCAGGCCTGCAAAGCCGTGCTGGAGAGGGGCAGCTCTTTCCAGCCAAGCACCCAGTGGCACCTTCCCCAGCGCTTGGTGACCAACACTTACTTTTTCCTTGAAGGACGGCACGGGAGCTCGGGGAAGGAGGCTCTGTGCAGCGGGCTGCGCATCGGGGCCTTGTCACAGGGAGGGCAGCGCGGGGACACGCGCGGGCCCCGGGACGAGCACCACGCGCTCACCCCGCACCTCGGTGCTGTCCCCCGTCAGCCCAGCTCTCAGAGGACCCCAGCTGGAAAAGAGCAGAGCTCGGCCCTGCCGGTGGCGGCTCCGAAGGGGACACGGTCACACGCGGAGGACGCCCGTCCCGGCGGCGAGTCGGGGTCTTGTTGCCATCCCTGCAGCGGGCTCGCTTCGACGCTCCCCGACGACACGGAGCCGAGCGGGAATTACAGCGTCACCAGGGAGCCCTTGAGAAGAAAAGAGAGTGACAGAGGAATGAAGAACATGGGCATCCTCTAAATATAAACCTATGGGTGGCTTCTGCACAGCAGCTTTCAAAAAACCCTATTAAGTCCATCCACTGGTTAAAATCCTATTAATCGGGATGACCTGATCAGCTACGGTTTACTCTGAATTTGCCACGGTTTTAGTATTTTGTGATCAGACGATTACGGGTAATTTAAACCCTGTAACTCCATTCGAAACCTGCCAGCAATTAACAGCTTCAGATTCGAACAGCTTTCAGCATAGAAACACCCAGGAGAGTTCACATCACACCTCGCCCCACTTCATTTGCTCCTTCGACCTGTTTTACAACTAAATTTCTTCTCCCGGTTGAAGCAATATAAGCTCAGGCTCCCTGCAATTGCTTCTGTGCAAACTCAACTGGCCGGCAAGCTCTAGGCAATGAGCTTTAGCCTGTCGCCCAAGTTTTGGAGAGATCAGGCCTGCAAACATTAACTGCAGTAATTAAAGTAGCAAACGTGACAAATGAGCAGAGGGGACCAGCAGCATATTGCTGTGCTGCAGGGAGCAGGGCTTCTGCAAGCACCAGCGGAGCAGCAAAGCCGGGATCATTTGACACATGATTTTGCAGCACCCCTAGGCCAGGGCAGTAAATAATGCGAGTCACCCATGGATGGAAACAAACAGAAAAGGTCATAAAAAAAGCCCTACTAAACCAGATGAAATTAAACAAATATATTAATTAATTAAAGCCTCTATGAGCAGCAGAGTTGAACTTTACTGTAATAGGATCAGATGTCTTTGGAAGTGCCCTTTGGTAATGCAGCTGAAGCTCAGTGACTTTCCGTTTATGCGGCTGTGTTTATAGCACAACCAGATACTAGTCCAAAACACTAGAAAGAAGAGAAACATGGGACAGGGGGATCCAAGAACTAAAAAGAGTAGTACCCAGCTTTCATCACATCCCCCTCGCTCATGAATATCAAAGCACTTTCCCCAGGACAACAAATAGCTCCCCCTTGCAAGCATGACTTGCAGTAGCTGCAGCTTCCCAAGCCTCCTCCTTGAGCCTCAGGGCCTAAAGGGAAGTGTGGCCAGAACAAGGACTGAGCCCAGTCAGGGAGCCCAGCCTAGGGAAGGGCTTGGGGTCCTGAAGAGCATTTCCTGTAGACGTTAGTGCAAAATGGCCCCCAAAATACAGACAAAACTCCTTGAGTCAAGTAGGCCTCAAAGCCTTGAAGCAGCACCGAGCAGGGATCGTTCTGCTGGAGAAACCAAGAAACTGAGCACATGGGATCCTGGGGTGCGTTAAGAAGAGCATCTCAAGCAGATCGAGGGAGGGGATCCTGCCCCTCTACTCAGCCCTGGTGAGGCCACATCTGCAGTATTGTGTCCAGTTCTGGGCTCCACAGGACAAGAGGGATGTGGAGCTGCTGGAGAGAGTCCAGCGCAGGGCTACGAGGATGATGAGGGGCCTGGAACATCTGCCCTATGAGGAGAGGCTGAGGGAGCTGGGCCTGTTCAGCTGGAGAAGAGAAGGCTGAGAGGGGACCTGAGCAGTGTCTAGAAGTACCTCAAGGGAGGCAGTGAGGAGGATGGTGCCGGCCTCTTTTCACTGGTGGCCACCGACAGAACTAGAGGAAACGGCTGGAAACTGAAACACCAGAAGTTCCACAGGAACTTAAGGAAAAATTTATTGACAGCGACAGAGGGTGCCAGAGCCCTGGAACAGGAGTCTCCTTCTCTGGAGATCTTCAAACCCGCTTGGACGCAGTCCTGTGCCACGGGCTCTAGGTGACCCTGCGTGTGCAGGGGTTGGACTAGATGATCCCTACAGGTCCCTTCCAACCTTCAGCATTCTGGGATTCTATGATCTGTATCCATGAGTTCACACGGGATATCTAACATCACCCAGAAGTGATAAATGAGGCAGAACGAGGAGGAGCAGGAGGCAAAGCAATAACATCAATGCTGTCAGCAGGTGAGCACAAGTTGTGGCCTGTGCCTGTGTCACCAGGCCAGCCCCAGAGCAGAGATCAACACTAAAAAAAGAAAAAAAAAAAAAAAAAGAAAGAAAAAAAGAAGCGCAGTAGATATTGACACCTGTAATCATGGAAAACAGGAAGGTTATTGAAAAGAACTGGTCTCAGTGATATTACATACCTACATGGACATTGATACCAGGCCCCCAGCACTCTTGGAAGGAGCAAGAAAGTCAAGCATGAGGACAACGTGCTCTTGCGCAAGGAATCCCTTTGTGGAGTGGCCATGGCATGTTCTTGGCTCCGTACCACTGTCTGTTCCTAAGAAGTACCAGAAAAATCTTTCTGTGGAAAGGCCTTTTCCCATTAAAACAACTTTGAGCTGGCAATTCGCCTCCATGAAGCAACCTGTAAACACAGGTTTTTATGGCTTATAGGCCATAAATCCCACTGAAGACATTGCCATGCTCCTAGTTGGAGACCCAAGCCACCACATGGGTGGCCATCTCAACCTATGCTAGCTACCAAAATTAGCCTATGAACGGAATACAGATTTCAACAGCTGCTTTGAGGCTCAGACACATAACAAGCACCAGCCTCAACAACTGGTACTACACAGCTCTTTCCCTTACATCTCCTATGAAATGACCTTCCAGAAATGGAATTTCTGGTGTGACTAGTCTCAGTGGTGACACACAGTGAAGAGAAACACAGAATTATAGCGATTAGAATAGATCAAATTTATGGACTAACAAGACAGTTGATGCAGTGAAGCAGGAAATGAAATGTAATGAGGCCAAGAAAAAATTAAACACATGCTCCATTCAAGTCCAAATAGCAATGCACGAATAGTCTCAGAGGCTTCATACTACAGAGTAAAATCCAGTGAAGCTAGAAGGAAAGTTATGAAATACTGTAGAAACACATACATGAAACACAGGTTCAATCTTGCAAGTTCTTATAGCTGCATTGAAAAAGTACTAGAAAACACATATAAGCACAAACCAAATCCAGAAAACTCCTATAGATCTCACATTATCTGGCCAACATTAACTTTTTTGAAAAAAATGCAATCTACAGTTCCATGAAATTGTCCCAAATCCTGTAGGATCTCATAACCCTTAAGCGTATAAAGAACAGACACAATGGAGGAAGGGTCTCCCAAGAATGAGGAGATGCACCAGGAACAAAACTCCCCATGGGGAAAGCAGGAGCAATAAGTGAAAAGCTTGAACTCCTTCCCAAAAAAGACTTAGGCATCTACTCTCTTGGCTGAACCATGACAGTGGAGGTGTTGAGGAGGCTGGAACAATGTCCATCCCTGGACATTTTCAAAGCTTATCTGGACAAAGACCTGAGCAGCAGGTGGGCCTTGATCCCTTCCAGTCTGGTTTTTCATGTGTGTGTGGTTCTTTAAAACAGCATCGGGACAGACTGATTTGTCCTTTTAAGAATCATATTGGGGAAAAGGATGACTCAAAAGCAGCAGACGACTGAAGTGATGCTGGCCATGGATTTGGAGAGACCCTTGTGATACATTTTAAAGCTAAGACTTTCTTTACAGAGAGGAACATCCTTAAGGCCATAAAAATACTATTATGTGAGATTGTACTTTTCTTGCTCTGAGATTTGTATACATGCTTCGTTTTACATGTGCTTAACCCAGTCAAACATCAACTGGAATAATCATATGCTTCAAATTTAACATGTCAAGCATTATAAAAATTCAATCAGTTGGCAGGGTGGTAGTTTTTCGTCTGCTCAAATGCAGCAGCTTTTTAACCTCATTCCTGACTAGCTTCCTAATGTGGCTCAGAAGCAAAATGATCACTGAGCTGACAGATTAGATTTTGAATGGAGAAATGACTATTTTGAAAGATTAAAACAATTCTATAAATATTTAAATATAATCTGCAGCTGCTTAGCGATTTTAACTAAGAAACTGGCGTGGTAGCAGGACAACATCAGGGCATGAGAAGACTTTGGGTAGGAGCTGGATTTTGAGAACTATATATATATATATGTATATGCATAGGCACCCATTTATATATATACACACACACTTTTTTTTTTAGTGCAGATTTTTTTAGATCTGCATTTAAATCAGTCAACACATGAAGAAAGTAACATCCCTAATGAAGCAAACTGAGCCAAGTGCAGCTGATGTTCATCAGGTCAGAGGGTTAGAAGAGACCTCACCTATAAGAAAGAATTAACAGCAGTCACCTTGCTGAGGGAGGCAGAGCTATCTGGAAATGTTTGTAAATAATATAAATTTGTGCATTTAGCCAGAGATTTCTCTGAGCAGCAGCTTGCTTTATGTTTTAGCGGGAAACAGCTAATATCTTTAATATTAATTTGAACATAAATTTACAAAAGTATGATGGGTTTAAACCTCAACAGAGAAATTACGAGTTGTTATTTCAATTCTGAAGGGGGTTATTTCAAATGTTCTGCCTTCAAATAGAAATATCAGATTTTAATTAAAAAAAAAAAAGAAAAATTAAAGAAAGGGCAAAAAACAACAAGAAAGCCACGCTCTTCACACACCCTGCATCTGCTCCAAGGGACGTTACTAACACAAATGAGCACAGGGCTGATTGGAAAGCTCATGCCCACAAAACTGCAGCTTTACTCATTTAGGGATTTTAGTGTTTCAAGATGGTCTCAGAAAAAAAATTGCAAGGGCAAAAGCAGTAATAACTGAATCACACTGTCACACTGAGCTAGTTGGGGTTTAAATGTTAAGAGGTTTTTTTTTTTTTTTTTTGTATGCGTGTGGTTTTTCCCCCCCTTTGACTTTTTCACATTAGAATTTTACTTCTATAGTTACAACTAGGATATAAACATCTTAAGATGATTCTCCTTTTAATGAGGAGTTCCAAAGCAATTTTTAAGTAAAATAACGGTGCCTTAAACTTCATTTTCTTCCGGGAAACATTGGATTCGCAATGACTTTGCGATGAATAACAGTTAAAGCTCATGGAAATGCACGGCCTTGTGCGGGCAGAGAGGATGCCGAGGGGATCCTCGTGCTCCTCCAGCACGGGCCAAGCAGCCACAACATCCTACGACATTTCAATTACCCCCAGTTTGGAAATTAAAAACTCCTCCTAGCAGTAATGTAAGACCATTACATGCATCTCTTTTATGGCATTATCCCACATATGGTCTAAATTCTTGGAAGTCTTTTACATGAATTGCATGAAAATATATATATATAAAAAAAAAGAAAAGAAAATCACAATAAAATATCCTTTTCATTTACCCTTTTTACCCATTTTCTACCAAACAAATGAGTCGGGTCCACAGCACCCACTCTGCAGCCTGGGTGACCCACGTGCAGGTTTGGGACGGTGACAGCCCGACACAATGACTGGTCCCATGCGGTCCCTGCACGCAACACTCGCCCAAAGCGGGAACAACCTGTCCAATTGCCTAAATGTTGGAGCCCGGTCTGGCTGTCCAGCTCCTCGGGACAGCTGGCACAGCAGGGGAGTTAACGGGGAACATAAAATAGAGAGATAAAATAGAGAAATAGGGAGTTAACAGGGAACGTAAACTAGAGAGATGCACGTCCTGCATCGCTGGGTATCCAAAACGGTCCACCCAAATGAAGGAGGGCAGCAGAGCTGCACGGGCATCCCGGCCACCACGGAGCAAGTGCCACAGAGGACGGACGGACAGACAACCTTCAGAGCCAGCACAGGGCATCAGAGCGTCCCAGGCTTGTTGAATTCTAGGTCTGAAGCTGCCAACATTGGAAACTTCCACCGTTTCACGGGTCTTGCAGCCCTCGCACTCCAAAACCAGGCAACCGAGTGGGAATTTCAGTTCTCATTATAGCTGGAGCAGGGGGTTAATCCCCATGGTTGAGAACCAGCAGCTGAAAATAGCTCAAACCTGAAACGGATACAATTTTCAGAAGTAATTAAAAGAACCATTAAAGAAAAAAAACTCAATGTAAAGATGCTGACTGATCATTTTTGAATGTGTGCCAAGACTGCACTGCTCAAAAGAGTTATAAATTCCTTTAAAAGAGTTTCATAACTGTTCTGGAAATCATTTTTATTCCAGACCACTTGACCAAGCTGCCCTGTGCACTGTTCACCATCGCGCACCCAACAGCGCCCAAGGCCAAAGCTGGGTCTATCCAGCAGCTGGTGGGAGTCCCAAGCAAACATCAAATACTCTACAGAGGAATTAAATACAGTTTTGGAAGTAATCTTCACTTTTCAGATACGTATTTTTACTTGGAGGCAATGCAGGTTTCATTATTTTTGTATTGGGGATAGAAGGGACAGGATACCCAGAATTAAAATGAATTTTCTAACTGGACGGCACCCCTTGATGCCATCTCTCTTGCTTTTAAAGATCAGCCAGTCCCCATTAAATATTAAACGAGTCTGATTTACAGATATTTAAGAGCCTTCCTTTTGGTGGCTGGGCTGTGCATGCTCTGCCTTCTTTACAACCAGAAGAAAAAAAAAAGGAAAAAAAAAAGAAAAAGAAAAAAAACCTCAACACATTAATGCATAGTGATTCTGTTAGCTTATTTTAAAGCATGTAAATAATCTCTTTAATTATATTCATTTGAGAGAGAAAGCACTTAGGAATTAAAAAAAAAAAAAAAGTGCTGCCAAGTGTTGCTCGATGAAAAGCAATTCCAGCAGTGTTCTATTTTCCCCGAGTTTCTCTTCGAGAAAAGGCTTCTTTTGCCTTTTCCAAAAGGGGTCACGTTTTGACTAGTCTGCCGTGACCAAGGTTTTGACAAATGCATTAAAGCTGGCAGCACGCTTATGTGATTCCAACTGCCACGTGTCTCCAGGTTTGGGGCTTTCGGGGACTTTCTTTTTTTTTTTTGTCCTTTAATGCAAATATTACTAGAGAAAGATTTTCTGTGATAAAAATAAAAAATAAAAAATAAATCAGATTCTGACTATAACCAAAATTCCTATATGCCACCGTGCGGGACTGCCGGAGTTACCCGCTGCTGTGGGTCCCTGGGGCACCCGAGACTTCCGAGGATGGCTCCAAATATTCCTCATTGTAATAGATGCAGCTCCCTGATCCCAAATGCCTTTGTGAAACATTTTCTTCCTCTTAACGTCAACCTTTTCCTCTTACAAACACCTCTTGCTGTCGCCTCAAGGTGGCCCTTAGAGCTATCGCCCCTTGGATTAAGTACCCAAAACGTTAAGTCCAACTGCAACCCTGCAATGAATTATCCCCACCGGCCTCCGATGCAGGAATCCAGATCTGCTACGATAACCAGTAGCTCCAAAATTAATCAATACAGTTTATGAGCAACATCCATTTCTATGCCATTAACTTTTACCAAATTTGAGGTAGCAGAAGCATGGCTGCAACCTGGAGAACACTGTATTATAAATAAATTTATAGTAGTTTTGCTAATCTGAGGTTGGAGAACCTCTTGCAGCTGTGCCTCTGCGGTATCAAATGCTCCATTCATTGAAAAAACTTTTTCAGTTACGTTATATCCCTATTCTTTCAACAGCAAAAAAAGCCCCCCAAAAAAGATCCCAAGAGAAACATAAAATCCTCATTTAATTACATCCCTAAAAGCCTCTTACTGCTCTGGAGGAGTAAAAAATTTCCTGGATGTTAAACAGAAACATCATTCCACAGCAAAAATAACTGCGAGGATAAAATTTTATTCATGAAGAAAACTCCAATCCCCCTTGCGAGCGCTTCGGAAAGGCAATGGTTCAGTTCCTAATTTGACCGAGTGTGAGGCTGGCTGAAAAATGATGTTTTCTGAGGCTCCATCATTTGAAAACCCTGCATTTAATCTTAAGAGCTCAACCAACAAAACAATGCATTCCGTTTAGCGTGATCCAGTTGGGAATGCTACTGGAGACGTATAGAAGAGCGCCGGTTTTTGGAGGTGCCGACTGTACCTATATCCATGGGCATTGCCACGTCTTGGAAAAACAGCTGTCACGGGATGGGCTTTCCAAACACGACCTACTCGGGGCCACTGCTCCTTGTACTGGGTTTGCCACCTCAGGAAGGGGCATCTTGGCATCCTTGGAGAAGGGTGGTCTGCAACGTCCAAGCCCGGCTCTGCGGCCACAGAGCCTCAGCGCGTGGCCATGAGAACATGCCACGTTCATCCTGTATCCAACGTTAATGCGGAAAAACCAATTTGTGCATGAGGAAGATGATGGCGTCTCCATAGACGAGAGCTCATCACCTTGGTTCCAACAAGTGGCTCCGGCCTCGTTCCAGGACAGGCAGATCGGGAAGGAGGAAGGAGACACGGATGGATCCACAGCTCAGCTCCCCTCCCAGCAGGGCCTCAGCAGTGTCACAATTCCCATAAAGCCTTTTTTTTTGGCTTGTTTTTTTTAATCTTAACACTCAGTAAATCATCAAGCCAACGGAAGCTCTGCAAGGGGCAAAAATGCAATCGCAGACCAGTCTCGTTGCCAGTTAGAAGCTTCGTGCCGAGCCGCCGGTGAGCTCATTACCACCCAGCTTCAGCAGAAATTGGATATTTTCAAAACCAGAACGATGGATAATTAAGGAAATTCTATAATGGCATTTACTCAGGAAACAGCATTATAAAACAGTCTTTTCAGCAGCTGCAGACTGCATGGAATTTATTAACCGCTGATGCAAGTTGGTCACCGTTTTTCTCCCCAACAAAGCAAATTTCCTTGCGGTAACCCCATGCCCTTAACCAGCTCGCTACCACTGTGCTTAATGATATGGCTGAAAAGAATAATGACGATTAAAGTACAGCATGTTTCTAAAGCTTAATACAATAAAAGCCACCAAGTGAAAGCCTGAGTAATTTCTACTCAGAAGAAAATTACACAGCTTAAAGCATTCCAAAAAAAAGAAAAGTTATGGCTTGCTTTTATAATTGGTAAGTAAATAACGACCGCAAAGAAGGATCCATGCACTTTCCAAAGCAGTTATACGCTGGATTCTGTTACCTTACTCTCAGCTCTGTTTTACTAGATGTTAATCAGTATCTCCATCATTGAGTTATAAAAGCTGCATCTTTCACAGGTGATCCCAGAAGGCTTTTCATGCATGCAAATCTCAGTTTGCAGAATACCTCCGAGGTTAGTAATACCAAAGAAACGATTCTCATTTTCCAAGGAATCCCCCAAAGAATATTTTTAGTAACAGGGACAAAATGACAATAAGCAAAAATAAACTATTTGTTTGCAAAACATGCGATCGAACAGAAGTAACACATTAGAAAAACACATTTAAAAAGGGGACACGAGAATTGTCTATTCCCCTGCCTATTTAGTGAAGCAGGGGAGCAGTAAGCATCTCAAATGTTGCTTTTGGTGGCAGATCAAGGGAAGGCCACCTCGGCACATGCATGGGGACACACTGGAGCCGTCACCACGTGGAGGTGCTGAGTCCTTGCATGCAGTGAAGCTCTGCAGGGCATCCCAATGCTCCAGCACTGCCAGGAGGTGCCCATGGGACCTCAGAGCAACCTGAGCACCTTTGGCTCGGGGCTCGCAGGACCCCATCTCTTTGCTGCCAGGAGGCCCACAGATCTCCTTGCGACAACGCTCCCCAATTTCACCTTTTCTGCTAGGCTCTTTTAGCTGTTTCGCCCTTTCCCCAGCCTCTTCTCCTCTACCCAGCTGGACTGGGCACCCACCAGATGAGTCTCCCAAGGTTCCCAGTGCCACAGAGCCACCCTGAAAGCAGCTGAGCTCACTATGTACCCACCTAGGGAGATCTTCAGCTCCTTGAGAGCCTCCAAAACAGCTCCCAGCCTCACGGCTGCTCCCACAGGTTGCACGGCCAAGGCTCTCCGACCCCTCAGAGCTCCATCTGGCCTCCTTTTTCTTCAGGGGAGTTGGTTCAAACTACAGGCACCACCAAACGTGCAAGAGTCATGCAGTGCATTGGGATCACAGAGTCCCCACGGCTGTTTATAGCATCCCAAGACAGGGCTGCGAAGACGAGCGCTCACGTATTTACAATTTAATGAGGAAAAGAAATTGATCCTCTTGGCAAACTGGAGCCTGCAGGAGCTTCGCAGAACATGGCAGGTCCCACGGACAGGGACAGGTCACACAGAGACGAAGGGATAGCGCAGAGGGCCCCGTGGCCCAAGTGCCACCCTGCATCTGAGCCGATCCGCAGCGCCCGGGGACATCAAAACACACAGAAACATGATGCGTCTTAAAAAACAACCAAGGAAACGCTCCCAAAGGGAAAACGTTTGGTTTCTTAAGCACATCTGCTAAAGGACGTGTGCTGTTTTCAGCACACTGTGCGTGCACAGTGGAAAATTAAATCATTTCCAAAGACTCTTTTTCAAGGCACCATATGTAACTCAGAGTCATTCAGATGACCTAATATAACTTGCTCTTCAGTGTTCTCTATTCATTTTTGCCCGGACTATTAGTTTTATGGGCTGGCACAGGAACATCATCCTAGATTACCTAGGATAGGTTACACTTTTATCTCCTTGCTGTATTTTTTCCTCTCCTACCATAGGTTCTTTCATCACTACCCTGTCAAACGCACAGCTACGCTCAACATCTCCCCAGATAAAAGCTTTGGGTTACAGGAGAAGAGGGAGAAGACACACACTGGCCCTCAGAATTCCTGTCTCCTGAATGCAACGCAGAATGGGGTGAGCTGTGAGCAACCATGACTTGTGCACAGTCCTTCCAAGGCCTTTCCCAACACCAGGATGCAAATGGGTGAGCGTTACTGCATCTGTGCCCTCCGAGCCTGCAGATTTATCTCCCAGTTACAGAGAAGCAAACCACAGCATGGAAAAAAAAAAAAAAAAAAAAGAAATACCTTGCTCAGCATCACCCAGGGCACCCGTGTCAGAGGGGGCACAAGAAGGCAGGTCACAGCTCTTGAGCCCACCAGTCTTGTGTGATTGGAGACGAGATCTGAGCGGGTCATGGCATTTTCTACACCGAGACAACATTTAACACATACGAGGGCGGTAGAGAACAAACAGATCATGGAGATCCTTCTGCGACGAGGACACAAGGGATCGAAGACAAAAACCCTCCTCCGGCCTACACGGCTATGGCAGGATTTTAAAGCCCAACTAGTGAATTTGGACAACCAAATCATAGAATCACAGAATCACAGAATGATGAAGGTTGGAAGGGACCTCTAGAGATCATCCAGTCCAACCCCTGCACACGCAGGGTCACCTAGAGCACGTGGCACAGGACTGCGTCCAAGCGGGTTTTGAAGATCTGCAGAGAAGGAGACTCCACAACCTCTCTGGGCAGCCTGTTCCAGGGCTCTGGCACCCTCACTGTTAAAAAAAATTTCCTTAAGTTCCTGTGGAACTTTTGGTACTTCAGTTTGTGGCCATTACCTCTAGTTCTGTCGGTGGCCACCACTGAAAAGAGGCCGCCCCATCCTCCTCACTGCCTCCCTTGAGGTACTTCTAGACACTGCTCAGGTCCCCTCTCAGGCTTCTCTTCTCCAGCTGAACAGGCCCAGCTCCCTCAGCCTCTCCTCACAGGGCAGATGTTCCAGGCCCCTGATCATCCTCGTAGCCCTGCGCTGGACTCTCTCCAGCAGCTCCACATCCCTCTTGTCCTGTGGGGCCCAGAACTGGACACAATACTGCAGATGTGGCCTCACCAGGGCTGAGTAGAGGGGCAGGATCCCCTCCCTTGACCTGCTGGAGACGCTCTTCGTAATGCACCCCAGGATCCCCTTGGCCTTCTTGGCCACAAGAGCACACTGGAAATGGAAATGCCTTGCAAGAGCCCAGCTGCTCGAGGCTCACTGCTCCCCTTCGAGTTGGGCACCAGTTTTCTGCAAGTTTACAGCACTCCTAATGATGGGGTCCACCCCAGCAGGAACTCTTGTAGCGTATTACAGGCGAGATTATCTTTATGGGATCAGATCCGCAATAATACCATGCAGCAAAACCACCACATGTTCTGAACACGTGCCAGGATAAACAGCTACACAAAGTTGTGACTCCTGGGACAAATTCCAGCAGAGGTTTCAAAAGGAACTTTTGAGTTTCAAAGTGATTTGCCAAGCCCCTTAAGTGCCCTGCAAATCATACAGCGATGCATCTTTATGATTGTAATAATTAAAGTGCTTTTCTGTTAGGAAAGAGCCCCAAATGCTTGTCAAAAATACACATGCTTATAAAAACCACTCGATGCAAGTCTAAGGAAAATGTTAAGCGAGTCATATGATGAGATGGTTGCAAGAACATCACAAAGGGGAGGCCAGGATTGCGTCTTATTCTAGCTTGTGTTGTATTGCTTTGCTTTCTGGGCCCAAATGCTTTATCTAACACTCTATCCTCTCTTACACTGGCCCAGGTTTTGTGCAATAGCTTCATGCATGAAGGTGCCAAGTGTTGAATGAAGAGCTAAATCTCTATTCAGAAGAAGAAGAAAAAAATAAAATAAGTTTGTTAGTCTCGCTTTTGTCCTCCCATCCTCACACTGGAGCTGTGGGTGCTCCAAGTAGAACCTCTTCCATCTCTGCCCAGATGTCAGTTCATATAATAATTCACCAAATGCTTTTTCTCACTTCTCCCCTTGCACTAGATGCTGATTCCCACTCACCTTTTTCTTAAAAAAGAGTCACCTCATACTCACACATAATCACAGATTTCCTAAAATCACACTTTAATGAAAACACCATGATAATACAGCTGTTCCCTCTTGTTCTGAGCCACTAAGTGCTGGAAGCTGGGAGACTTCCAGGAGACCAATGTTCTTGCCCCGTTATTAGGGTTTTCCCTAAGCCTCCCCTCATGGCTCCAGGCTGGATGCAAGGTTGGATGAAGACCTCATATGAGGTATGAGCTGCTACAGGTGCTTTTAATATCCTGCCCACTTAAGATTCCTCTGAGCTTCCAGTGAGAATCAAAGAAAATATCCTATCACAAAAACCCTCTTCTCAAAGGCACAAACAAATGTGAGCAGCCATCCCCCCGCCTCCAGAACCAACTTCCATTCATCTTAAGAGCAAGATTATTTTAAACTTTTTTGTTTCCTCAACAAACAATGCTGATTGTACTCAACATAATGAGTCCTACCACAAAGGATCTCGGTGCAAGCTGTTTCCCTCTACTTGGGAGCTTGAAGATATCTCATTCATTGCAAGGCTCCGTCAGGCGTTTTCGCTCGCCGAGTGCCTTTCAGTTCCTGTCAAGCTGACAAAAGAGCTGTTCCCGACGTGGGACGTTGGGCACAAAGTGAGATGACAAGCGCGGTGTCAGCAAAGCTGCGAAGAGCCATTTCCCTTCGCCGCATCCCCAGCTCCATCCTCGTGCACCTCGTGCACATCAAACACCACGACGGGGAGGAAGGACGCCTCGATAAACGGGACTCTGATGGGGAAATGAGAGTCTGGCATTGGCTTAATGCATGATGAAGGATGAGCAATTACACTCCTCCGAGACAGGGACAGCTCCCTTGTTTTTAAAGCAGAAGTCACAACACATACCGTTTCTTACCCATAGTTTGGATATATATATCTTATACACATAATATCTACACACACACAGGGGAAACAATTGGCATGCAGTAAAACGGCACTTAGGATGCCTCTGAGTTAAGTTGCTGCCTAATACTCAAATCCTACCTGTGTTATTTTGATATTTTCATTAAGAAGTCACATTGTTTAGCCTACACAACAGGGCAATGTAAAGGCATATTCTCTAATTATACAATAGAAACATCAAAATATGAAGGAAGAAATACTCCAGCCTTCAGAATTCAACTGGACAAGGCCCTGATCTAAACACACCCTGCTTGGAGCAGATGGTTAAAACCAGACATCTCCACAGGTCCCTACCAATCTAAATTGTTCTATGAGGCTATAACCCATGGCCCAGCACTCCAGATTCAAGCTTCACCACATCCTCCAGTGGGGAATGCCCAGTAGCTGGAATGTTCCACCAATTTTATCACTAGACACTACTACACAGTAAGCTTCCATCATTGCAAACATGTTTGCAAAAATGCAAAGAGATAAAACAAAATCATTGCAGACATAGGAAAACAAAGAGAAGACTCAAGTGTTAATGCAACTAGCTTACCTCCTTAATTAAGAGCAACTTCTACTGAGGTAAAGCAGGGTTTCTTTATCAAGATGCCGGGTGCCTCCAATGCAAAGCTCCCATCTCAAGCCCAGAGCACCACATTCCTGCCCAGAAGCACTTCCTTCTCCTCTGGGACAGGCACCCAGTGACAACCCAGCACTGCCACACACAACCTGCCCACCTTCCCTTCACCACCACACACTGACATCTCGCGTGCCAACTTGCAAATTCCCAGCGGCAAATTGCTCGCTTCTGGTACAGCCTTCCAGCAACAACTGATAATTTTTACGCATCGTTTACAAAACATTAAACATACAATCGTATTTGATTCATCGCGAATAGTTTTCCTGCAAGCAATACGTGAAACCCAGTGATGAAACCCAGCAAGCAGAGACCTACTACGAGAGCATTGCTCCCCTTTGGCTCTACGCGCTCTCTCCTACCAACCTCATCCCATCTGCGTCGAAGCCCCCAAGCTTCCTCCACTGCAGCCCAAGGTGTGTATGAACTTGGTCAACAGTAACGAAAAGAGAGAGTTAAAGTTATATTTTAAAAAGGCAGCACCTACCAGCAGCTAAGGGCTCATATACAATTACCACAGTTCAGGTGATGCCTGGTGAGCTGTAAAACTAATCATGGCTCTGAAGCCTTCTATTCTCCTTCTCTTTGCACTGTGCTATTGAACAGGCAGGGGCTGATCCAAATTCCACTGAAATCAATGCAAACTCCCCCTCTGCGCTGCGTGCCTTGCGTTCCCTGCTACAACGACATTATTTACTTTGATTAATGATCACTTTGTGGACTATTAGCTGAGCAAGCAAAGTATGACTTCAATCATCTGAAATAAGAAAAGGCAGATAATACAGCCTATAGTACAATCAAATAACCTTGCAAACTCCCTGTCTTTTCCATTTTTTTTGTTTGTGTTTAAAGTCTTTGCTGAACTACAGAATATTTCCTAAAAACCTACCAGAGATTCCTTTTTATTGCTGGAGGGAAAAACAAATAAACAAAGAAACCCATAGTGTTCACAACTCTACTGATTGCTATGAATCTTCTTCCCCATCTTTGGGTTTCCCCCGGATTGCAAAGACAGCAGCACTGGAGAAGTCATCCTGAACGTACCACAACTTACTGAGCTGGCTACCACATATTGCTCTGAGAGCTTCAAAAGAAAACCAAGGACTAAATGCACCCAGGATACCAGGACAAAATGGCCTAAAAAGGGGAAAAGAAGCACTTACAAAATGCCAACACCACTGACACGTTTTAAGTTGCAGACACAGAGGTTTGGTGCAAGAACCAAGGTGTTCTCGTAACCTTCATGGTCAAGCAAGGTCAATGGCATCTGGCCCTGGGCACAACGTGGCTGCGAGTCCAGCAGTTGAACTGAGTTTAACCCTCTCACCGAGCTCGTCTTCCCTCCCATCTTATCCCCATGCAGTGTGCAAGGATTCTTCCCTGCTCCTCAATCAGAAGCAGCTGGAAGCTTCGTAGTTCCCCCCCGCCCCAGAAAAGTGGGAGTACATTCACATAAAATAAGGTTTTTAAAAACGTTACCTCCTCCTCCTCCACATCCAGTCACATGCACACACTGGAAATTCATGAAACATTTTAGGGAATTCAGCAACGAAGTCTTTTAACAGAAAAGGGGGGAAAAAACATAATGAAAACTTTGCCTTTAGTCGGAGCCAGGATGACACGCAGTCACCCCTAGCTAGTCGGAAGCATTTCCTTCCCAATATCCAAACAAGCTGACTTATATTGAACCTAACTTTGCCCAACGAGCTTCTGGGGCTCTAGGCAATTTTCCCAATAATTTCTCACTCTAAATTTACAGATAAGAGGTTTACCTCTTGCTGCCAAGGGAAGGAGAGGTGCAGAGCACAGTTCCACCCTTTTTCTCCCACCTTTATTAAGGAAATCTGCCAGTATCCACCAGTATCATGCTGCAAACCTCAGCAGCTTGCTGGCTCCTGTTATTAACCACGCATGGAGCTAAGGAAAACCAAAAGGAGAAGATGGATATTAGCAGAACACAGTTTTATTGGTCCTTCAAAGGTATATCCTGTATATCCTTCAAGGCCTCATTGCTCTCTACAGTCTGCCCATTTGCTCCTGCTCTGCTCGCCCTTCTCCAGCCATTCCCAGCTGGGTGTTTTGGAGATGGAATTCAGCTTTAAAGCCACCAGGATGATTTGTGAAGGACTGAGGCAATATAGAGCCAACAGACCGTGCTCAACTCAAGACCATAACCCTGTGCTGGGGCTCTGCAGAAGAGACCTGCTGCACATTTATAGAATAGGCTGAAAATAACAGGTTGAGCAAGAAAAAAAAAAACTCTACAAGAAAAGCTGTCAGAATATATAGGCTCATATCTTTCAGTCTTTAGAAACCCAGCATTTTGCTGAGGTGAAAAACTTCCAAAACTTCTATTTTAAGCTTCAAGGGCAGCAAGCCCTGGAATGCTTGAGAAATAAATACCATCTTTTGATCCATAAGGCAAGTATTCCCCTTTCTCCCACCCTGTGATTCACAAAGAGGAAAGTGGTTAGAATACTTTATTCTAAAATAGCACTCACTTGGTTATATAAGATCAGAGGTCTGCCCACAGAAACTGTAATGAAATTATGAAACTGCTTCAGTACCATCTCAGCTCCCATAAATTACAGGGCTACTTTAAATAGCGATTATGAATCAAACTGAAGCTCTCAATCATTTTTTTTAGGATAACACTATATTCCTAGCAAGTGGTATCCACTAGTTATATATTAAACTTGCAAAGAAAAATTCAATATATTTAAATCAGGATATGAAAATAATAGCTCTCTTGCAAGACTGCGCATTCTCGTGCAAAGTGCAGAATATGAAATTCCTAGGAAGCAATGTGCTTCCTAAAAATAAAAAGATATATATGAGCTCTGGCAGGAGTGGTTCCCATACTGAAGTAATGCCCTGGCCCCTGTGAACGAGACCTATGTGGATGACTTCACTTCTTAATCCTCGCCAGCAGAAACAAAGTTAAGAATATACATTGCTAATTCCAGCTCTTTGCCAAGAATCCATGAGGTGCAATTCTAGAAAAGAAGTAACTTTTCATACACAAGACCCAAGATGCACGGTAGCCTTTAAACCACACTTTAAGGAAACAAAACACTGTTTTAAAGATGAGAGCAACGAACAGACTGCAAGCAAGCTCCAAGGCAGGCGTGAACAGGGGAGAACTGGAAGCTCCTAACGATTCCCACACACCAAAATAAGAAGCAAAAGGCAAAAAAACCCTCATGCATTAAATTAAGAACGTGTTTTGGGTGAGCTTCCCACGGCCTCATGCATCTACTAACAGCACATGGTGAGCACAGGGCTGGCTTGGGCATTGAGGGGTTCGGGTTTTGAGAATCCCCAAACTTGAGTTTATGCTACAAGGGGTTTCTGCTCCATGCTCATGATCTGCACGGGGCTCTCTAATGCTTTTTCATGAAGATTTGAAACAATAACTTAAAGTTAGCATGTTCTAAGAATGCATTCAAAAGTGAAAGAGAGGAAATTAAGGACACAGATTTAAGCAAAAATTAGCAATTCATATCACGTTACTGAAATTAGCTTTTTTATTTTCTTTTTTTTTTCTTGCAAACCAGGCAGGAGCAGTGCAAAGGTGTCAAACACAGTATTAGTCAGTAATTTCTTTGCAAATCGTTTTTCCTGGTAGCCTGAATTTACAAGCCTTAGCTGCAAACACACTACATTCAAGCTTCTAAACACACTCTCTCTTGATTTTGCTACCAATTAGATGTACTATGTAATCATTTGTAATCAGCACACTATGCCACTCCTTTCAAATGACTATCAGATATATATATTTTGAATTTCACATTCACAGACTATGAATACTTAAAATTAAGGGGTTACCCCCCTTCATAAATGATCCCAATTCAAAAATACTCACGCATTGATGGGCAGCAAATTTTAAAAGAGTCTTTTTTCAACCCCTTTCACACTGCAAACCGAATGCAGTACCTTGGACCTCTAATGTTTCTTTAATGTGCATTTTTGGAATATATATCAAGAGCCCAGGCTTGCTGAGGAGCTGCAAGAGAGTAATAAAGAGTTTTGAAAACAGATGTAATTACCATGCTGCTGATTTGCTAACTCCAGCGAAAGCTGGTGGGGAAAGAGGGAAAAGGGGGAGAGAAAAAAAAAGAAAAAGAGAGAGAAAGAGAGAGGAAAATCTCTGCTTGGTTAAAGGGTTTTGCCTTGGGGAAGTGCTGGCCAGTTTGGTTTTGCTCGGCTGCTCCATGGCAGGGCCCCTGCGCAGCTCATCCAGGCTCCGTGCTGGGACACGATCCCATTAATTTCCAGGCATCGCTCAGCTTGGGATTCTGGAGGCATTTCCCAGACTGTGCCCACCTCGTTATGGAGCAGGGAGCTGTTTTCCGTAACGCTTGTTGCTTTCCCCAACCATCAGAGCAGACAAGCGGCCAGAAATGCTGCTCCTGGGTCAAGGGCCTGTGGTCCTGGGCACACGTGGCTGAGATGCCCTCCTGGGACCTCAGGCTTCTGACTTGAACCAGATCTCAGTCCCTAACCAGAAAATTCAGAGGTGGGACCTTCACTTCACTCCTCATGATGCTTTATGGCTATATGGAAATACACGTAGCCACCAAGTTCCCTGTCCAAGCCAGCTCTTCCACACAGAGATCCCACCAGATCCAGAACAATGCCCTGGATTCCGGGAGCTCCGCTCCTCACTGGGAGCTTTGCTCCAGCACACCAACCTCCACCTTGGATTAAACTAACACTAAATGCACCAAGCCACAGCAACATCCAGTTACACCCACGAGTAAGTATTAACCCACAACATTTATTTTCAAGCTTGAAAATAGCACTGTAATTGTGATAATTTCAAGCAGGTCCCCTCAAAAAGTCTCAGATGAAGTTTTGCCCACTGGCACAGCAAAACTTAATTTCATTTAAAAAAAATCCATCTCGTTTTGCCATTGCTCTTGCCGCATCGCTGTTCACAACGAAGCCCCCAAACACCAGCATAGAGAAGCACCATCACTTTTTGCAGTGTCACAGCTACACGGGTGGGCCTGGAACGGAGAGCATCCTGGTTGCTGACTCCTCATCCTGCAAAATTAAATATTTCAGCTTTCCAGCTGAAATACACACCTTATTCCAGGCTGCTCAGCCAAAACCAGAAGCTTTTTTGCTAGAGCTTCACAATCATCTCAGCAGATATAAATGTTTCAATTTTCTGTGATCTTACTTTCCCTCCTAACTTTACGCTTTCTTCTGCTCCAACATGTTATGATGGATTTATAAGGGTGGCTGATAAAGCATTAATATATTAATCTGTTTTTATGCAAACAGAAACAGTGAACTCACTTTTTCATGCGCTAGGATTAAATTCAATGTGATCATAAGAATATGTTAACATAGTAAAATACCCAATGAATAATTCAGACTCTTAAGAGCGAGACGCTGAAGGAGACATTTTCAGATGACTGTGCTGACAGCCTCTGATGTCCAATATGCTCAGTGCAATGGAGGATGAGTTGGAAAGCCCATGAATGTCATTTTTCTAGTTCATTTACTCCTCATCAATAATAAATGGCCTCATGTATTCATTTTCAATTCCCCACTGGAGAGGCTGGAACATTCACGCTGGAAGTGAAGAGTGCATCACAGCGACGTCAATACCCAGATGCAGGAGTGAGTCAGTCCTGCGCTTCCCACCGGGACAATATTTAGGAGAGTCAAATCCAGACATGACCACAGCGTTCACAGCAGGCCAAAGGAAGGAAGGGAATCTTATGCCAACCAGCATCTCCACAGTGGGAAGATTTAGGAGGGGAAGAGTGATTTCTCCGATGCTATTTGGTGCTATGTTGACCTCTGGACCTGCTCTTGGAAAGCCAGCGTGGAAACAACCCCTTTGCTCCAGCGTTTGTTTTCACCCTGTCCTTGTATTTTTTCCCAGGCTAACATTCCGTAACGTCAAAAGCAATTTGTCGGGATGGCAAAGATTGAGCGCCGGGCCGCGCACCGCGGTTCTGCGGGCTCCGAGCAGGCAAAACCAGAGCAGACACCAACCCGCAGGGGACCAGCGAACCGCAGCCACCGCCTCTGCTCCCAAGGGGACCGGGACCCTGCTCAGCGCACCGCGACTTGGCGTCACGGCGCCACGTCGGCCCCACCATCCCAGATGATCTGCGATGGAGGCAACCGCTCGCTGAGCACGATTAACCCAGACCGAGACATCCCTCGGGAAGAGCTTTCGCTGCTGTGTTTCTAATTAGCAAGTAGTCATCTTGTCTAATTGCTCAGGAACACAGCGCTTTGGCAGGCAACACGGCACCCGCAACGCCGATCGGGCTCGTTACACGTCCCCGAGGAGGTGCCTCCGGGTTGGCACTTTGGTGGAGGCATCTCAAGGTGCTCCAAGCTCCCCCGTTCACATCACGGCTGGTCCCCAAACCACGGTACCGAGCAAAGCAGGGATGGAAACTGGGGCAGGCTTTACTCAACCTTCAGCACCAGCTGTGAAGGCGACCAAAAATGGTTCTTCCAAGCTCGGAAAAGTCTTCTCCTGGGCATCGCTGGGCCTGATGACAAGCATCGGTGGGATGCAGCTCCCACGCCAGCACAGCAGCGAGAAAACAGCTTCCTTGTCCCCTTCCAGCACCAAGAACTTCTCATGCTCAACCCACCTTCACACCGGCGGTTCCTGGCACCCAAGAACCACTTTCCATTCCCAAACCACGACAGGGAGCCAAAAACCAGCTGGTAACTCAGCTTCTGCTCTGCAAAGTTTCCACCATCCTTTGGCATCGAGTCAACAGCATGCACAAAACCCACATCCTGAATCCAAACCAGAGCACGGAGCAGTGGTTTCCCCTTGGGCAAAACGGGAGCTGCTAAAGCCCACGTTTTGCAGAGGAATTTGGCAACAGGCCCAAGAATCATCAGCCTCTGGAGGCCCAAGAGGCTCCTGCAGCCCCAGGCACCTTCAGGCTTAGCCCCTTCTACGCAGGCCCGTCATTCTCCCATTGCAAAATTCAAACGTGTTGAAGCTGTAGCATTAAACTAATTTAATGTTTTGACCAGGGAATCATAACCCTGACGGAGACGGAAGATTTAAAATTACTTTTTGTGTGATTTCCAGGGGAGCGTATTATCCAAATGTCAGCGGTGATCAATAACGTCACCTTGCGGGACAGCCCAGTGTCTGTGATTTATCCACAGTAATCTTCCACAATTACAGCCGATATAAAATGACTAATCAGGCCCGCATTTCAACATTAATTCATCAGTTAACCATTCTGTTTTTAACTCCTATCTCTGTTGCCATTTAACATACTAAGAGAACTCAAGTGGTCCTCCAAGAAGTCCTGAAGCAGTGTCACCAGGACAGTTTTTATTTACACATAATGACCATGCACCTACACACACACCCAGAGCTGACCAGTGCTTTCCTTTTGCCCGTCAAGCTATTTTGCAAAATTCCCCAAAGCAGCCAGTTTTTCATGCAACACGTAGCAGGATTATCAATGGAGCATGTGACAAGTGACACAAATTAGTTATATTCCCATAGTTCTGTATTTTAGCACAGCTGAGTTTTGTTTCTCAAGCGAAAAAAACAAAGTATCTTAACTTAAAGGTAATTTATCTTTTTCCTGCCACCAAAAGATGGTAACACAGATGTGTTCAAAGATGTTTCAAGCTTCAGCCAGTCATTTTGCTTGCTCCCTCACATTATTAAAAAACAGGATCAATCCACAAGAGAAATTAAAGTCAAATCAGCATATATTGATTTTTCGGGGAAAATAATCATTATTCCTCATGTGAAAATCCATGGGAGACATTTCAATAGAATCTAAAAAAGAAAGTTAACCCAATTCAATGAAGCATTCTATATAGTAAAATTGTGTTCTTGAGTATAAATTTATGCCATATAACCATTTTGAACCAATGGCTTTTCTTTCCTGCATGCAGCTTAATGATAACCAATTTTTCTCTATTTCATAATTTTCATAAATACCATCTTAGAGATTTTAAGCAGCTCATGCTCAAAGAATAAAAAAATAGAATGCGTCATATTTGCCTTGACGTATTTCTAGTAAGGAGAAGGAGAAAAAGACAGACATACACTGTTATAGCAGAAATAACATGTTAGTTGCCAAGCTTATACATTTTAGAGCAAAGAGACCAGGGTGACTGGAAAACCCCAGGACCTCACAGGTTGCCAGATGACTGTTCCTTTTCCTCCAGAACCAACACCTGAACCTGCTGCCTCACCCTGTTGACAACTGAGGAACCAGAAACTAACTTTTCTGCACAAGCCCATGACATAACTTCAAAAATACATCAGTAAATAAATACACACACAGCAGATGAGATGCGTGATCGTGCTGTCCACAGTTACCTCGAGAATTAGCACCAGGCAGGTTCAGCAGTGGATGCATTGCAAAAAAGGTCAGTTTAGCAGGCTGAAATATCATTATTGAATGATATGATAATTTAGATGACGAGCCCAGAGACAGCGCTCCAGATATCCCGCAAAGAGACCGGCGGGCTATATAGAAAAACAAATATATACAAATAACTGTTAAGAGCAGAGCCAAGTCATTGAGTAATTGAAAAGATAGTGGCTCGCCTTCCTACAGCGATTAAAATTATGCAACAAAAATAAGACAGTAACGAGCTAATTCCATCAGCGTCATTATTATTAGCCTGTGGAGTTTATGTAAATGTTAACAAGGCAAGTCAAGACAGTTAGATGAGAAAGCATATGCAGCAGACAGATTGGTTCACTTTAGCATCTAAAATAGAACCACTTAAATATGAATTTCATTTAAATTAAAATATACAAAAGGATTTTCATTAAAAGGACCTCATTCCCTATAGATGTATAGGGGAAAAGAAACCATCATCCAGCCAGAGTCATTGTAGCAGATTAATTTCTAAAGGTGCAAGAGATGGATGATATGAAAGTGAATGAACATGGCTAATTAAACCTCGAATAACTTCATTTCATGCTCTTCACACTTCAGGGGGCCCTGGCCCCTCTCCCACTTGGAGAAGACCTTTGTATGGCAGAGTCTTCCTCCCAGGCTCCTGCAAACCTGCCCTGGGTTCCTCCAGCAAAGAGCCACCTCTTGGGGACCTCCCACGTCATGCAAGTCACTTCCAGCTCTGCACCACCAAGGACCCTTCTCCAGCAGTGTGGAGAAAAAAAAACATTTTTTGGCTTACATTGGCAGGAGAAAAGTAGGATTTTAGTGTATGGGATGATGCGGGAATTGGCACAAACTACCTATTACACAGGAAAAAACTGCCCATCAAACAAGCTGGAAACTGTAGCTCTGCTGTTCTTGTGTCTCGCACTGAACCTGTTCTTGGAGGAGGCTGGAGGAGCAGGGACAGGGGAACTGCAGGGGGACAAGGACCTCGCAGCGCCACTTGCCCTGGGTGGCATTGGCTGGGACACGACACAAGCCCGAGTTGCTGTTACATCTATGTGATGAATAAAACAAATGCTTTAGGAACGATATATTTGATTGCTAAACCACAATAATAAACTGCTGCATCAGACTTTGGAAGGAAGAGGCAACATAACTGCCTTATCATGTATAGACAGGGTTAAAGAGAGGCAATAGCCACGTGTGAGCCTCACCTGTCTTGCAACAAGAGCTTTTAATTTGGTGTTTCACATGCACTTTCTTATAGCAGCAGGAACCGCCACACAAATTTAAAGCCACCAAAGAGAAGCTGCTTCAGCTCAGTCACCTTTTCCAGACCTTCCAGCAGCAATCCACAACCCACCCCAGGCTGGCAGGCCAGAAAATAGAGTTTCTTACCATTTTCCATCTCATCAAAGAAACAGTTTGACAAAGGTGACGCAGGATATACCTTTTCTAGATCCTATGAAGCAATAGGAATATCCCCAGTTTATTTTCCCCCCACACTATTGCAGGAACCTTTTTATCTTCTCTGAAGTCTACACCCCATCTTCATAGCATAGGCTGCAATTAAACAAGGACACGGTTACTGTTTCCAGTGTGGATAGCTGTTGTCACCAAAGCAAGGCTGCATTTGAAACTTCAAGGAAAAAAAAAAAAGCAAGCAAACAACCAAAAACAACAAAAAAAGATGAAGAGGATTTCTTTTGTTTTTAGAAAAAAAAAGACATTAAATTTAATAAAAACAGATAACTTGGCTGCTTCAAACATTTGTGATTTCATTTGAACTGGCCTTAGCTCTGTACCCAAAGCACATCTCAGAACTTGCTTTCGGGGAAAGGAAAGGTGTGAAGAGTGACAAGATGTTATCTCAAAACATTAGGCCAACAGCTTCAGCCCAGCCAATTGGGATGTCGGGAAGAGGGATAATTCAGTTCGCCAGAAGAAACAATCAATTGGAAAGGGAGTAATCAACCGCTTATGGCGCTATCGAAATGGAAAGGCTTGAAAAGTTGGGCTGTTTTCATGAAGAACCTGATGGACAACTACTAGTAGTGGAAAGATATTCTGTCGTAGGGGCTCTGTGCAAGGCACACACTCACCCCAACCAAATCCTGCAACCCCACGGGGTTCTGTGGGCAGACAGCAACGTTTTCAAACGGGCAGCTTTATTTTTGCCTCAGCGATCCTTGATGGCAACGGGATTCCTAACTCACCCTCAAATGCTGCATGTGAACAGATGCAAAATATATATATTTCCACCTGGAAATTCCAAGGAGGAAAGAAATGCAGCTGATTTCTGCAGGCACCCAGGAATGCCGCCCGTGACGGTTGCTCTAGGGCAGCTCTTGCTTCTAGGAGGGATGCAAGTTTCCCTACAACTCATTGCAAGGCTTCCTGGTGTGCACGACAGGGTCCTAAATCTTTATTTCTGCCTCTATTGCATAAAAATGGGATGATGTATGCTGGCACACGCACTGCGCATCTACAGGTCATAAAAGCCACAAATCCAGTAAATTGCAGGCACTGTTTTTGCAATGCAAACAATAAACTTTGCCATCATTTCCAGGAAAAAAAAATTCCACTAAAACTCTTGAAAGTGAATGTTGTATTTGCATAAAAAGATGTGATCTAAATGCTACTCTTTATGGATGGAATGAATTTGAGAAAGGGGAGTGTGAATTCTAATTACTGTGCTACCGGGAGATATTTATCTGTAATTTGAAAGTATTCAAGTTGCTTACTTGAAGATTTTACACAGTTGAGAAAGACATAGCACATAACCATTGCTAACTGCAACATGAACTGAATGCAAACCTTTCCCAAGAGCTCCCCCGCCCCTGCCATTAACCTGGGTGAAATACAGGTTCTTAAAAATGTATGTTATTGTTGGTAAAACCTGTTCCCAATTGCAGCCGTGAATGGCCAAACTCCTTAGTAATAGGAATAAGATAATTTTACAAATAAATAAAAAAGTGCCATTTACATGCAAGTCAGAGACAAGATGAGAAAAGTGATCTTCAGGTAAATGGAATTAAGCAACATAGTAAGCTTGGGGCATAAAGAAAACCTGATTTAGGATGGCTGGGACGTCTGCAGGAGCCCTCCCTGGGGTAGGGGAGACTGCTGGCCACACCACAGGACCCCACCATCACCAGAGATGAGCTACGACGTCATGAAAACTGCAATTTTACAATATAATCCCATTTTTGCATTGGAGAGTAAGAGAGCTGAGAAGGAAGAGCACAGCTAACAAATACCGGGTACCAACTTGGGAACCAAGCTCCAAGATGCTGACCCAGAAAAGCATCACCAAACTCCGAGCCTCACTTCCCTCTGGCCACAGATGCTTGCGGGCATTATTGGCATTTAACCTGCATTAATCCTTTCTCTGCAAATTAGCATTTACATTTTTGTTTGTGGAGCCAGGATTAAGAAGGACCCATTAAGAAAGATCAGAAAACAAGTTCAGGCTGTTTGCTACTACGGGCTGCTATTATAGATGCAAATACAGGCACTAATGAGGCAAGAAGGGGGATGCTTCAGCCATTCAGTTTTCATGCTCAGTTTCCATGTACACAACAAGCTTCTGCAAAGAAATCCAGAGAGATGGGAAGGAAGGTTGGTTCATTAGCAATTCCTGCTGAGGTTGCATAAGCCGGAGATTTATCATGTTAATGTTTTCTGCTCCCATACATGTGAGAATATATAGCTCGTAATTACAAAAATGAAATATAACTAATGATAGAGCTGAATTTTACATAATGAGTATCTTGGAAAGCAATAACCAGAGAAGCAAGGGTGAAGCAGAGGCCATTCCAGTGCCTCGATTTTTATAATGGCTCCAAAGTAACCACTGGTTAGTAAACTAAAACTCCAGCACTTGTTTTCCTTGACTGTGCAAACTACTGCAGAAAAGCCATGGAAAAGCAGGGGCACCTTTCCAGCTATAAGTGCTCCTATATCTTAGTTTGGGGAAACCCCATCAGGAGCCCTTCGCTCCCTGCATTGCACCAGCCCTCCCAAGGCTGTTCTCCTATTTCTCCTAAGGAAAAATCTCCTTTCCCCTCTTGCCTGATGGGATGACCGTGTACCGGGAATCCAGCTCGGCACATAAAACCTCTTCCTGACACAATTCCATGCCCCATTCTCAAAGCAAGGCTACGTCCCTGCTGGAGCATCGTCTCCGCAGGGCTCCCATCCCAGCAAGGCTCCAGGGATTCCTCCAACGTTGCTGTGCAAGCTCCCTGCACGCTGGAGACTCTTTACTCCTTCCTTTGAGGGAGAAAAATAATAGAGAAGGAAACAGTTTTCCCTTTCCCACTTAAGGCAAAGCACTCGAAAGCCCCAATCTATAATTAAGTGCTTGCTTCAAAGTCCTCCCTCTTAGTTTCAATCTCTCTCCCACAGCTCTGCTGGTATGGTGGAAGATTTTATCAGTAATTCTCCTCTGCACCAAATATATTTTTTTTTATTAAGAGGGACAGGGACAAACCATCATCTAGATGATTTAGGGAACAGCTCTGACAAACCCAGAACTGCCCAGGTAAAGGGATGCTCTGCATTCAGCTGCAGAGCCCCAAGCAATGGGACCATGCAGGGTGCAAAGCAGACCTGGAAGAAGCTTTGAAACTATTTAATCAAGAGTTAATTAAGTGAGGAGAGAGGAAGGGAGAATTGCAATCGTTTTTCTTTTTGAAACAGAACTTATTTCTGAAGGGCCTTCCAAAATAAAGTCATATTTGGGGAACGAGTTTTCTGCAGAATGGCTCCTTCGTGACCCATTGGGAAAGCACAGATCCAGCAAGTACGTTATAATCATTCTGCATGCTGTTAATTTGCCCTGCATTTTCAAACAGAAATGAGACTACAGAGAATGAAAACTAACCTCTTACTATAAAAAAAAAAAAAAAGACTTCACATTTCATTTCTACATTAAAAGGACTTTACATTTCATTTCTACATTACCCATATTTCCATAAATTTACAGAACAGAATATGATGCTTGTTATGCCAGGGTCAGGGGATAATTTGCCTGCATTTTCCCCAGTTTGCTAGTTTTCTTGCTTTGCCCACACCCACGATATCACTATCATCAGCGTCTTGTGCAACTGCTCTGACTTCCCGCAGGAAATTCTCTAAACCTATGCACAAGTATCCACCAGGATCGGGAAAGCGCCAGCAGTGACTCATTGCCATTTGTAGAGTTGTATTTTTGGACACCATCAACTGTGATGCTGATCCCATAAAACAGATTAATGGCTGGATGTGCTGATTAACATCCCTGCACAAAGCCTTACGGAAGGACACGCAAGCCAGGGCCGTTGGGACATTGACAGCCACAAAGCCCTTCCAGCCTTCCCTGCTTGCTAAGGATGATTCCCTTGGCTCTACTCGGGAACGCATCCCAACTCCGAGCATCGGCAAGCCTTCTGCTCAGTAAAAATCCCCAAAACACCTTTGGGGACTATTTGGGGAAGAAATGATTGATTCTGCTTGAAATGAAGGACTCCCTTCACTATTCTGCTCCAGTGAGGTGGTCACGTCATCAGTACAGTCCGTTTGGCTGCAAAGTCCTTCTCACTTAAATAGTTTTCAGCACTGGAGGCAGCATGAAGAATTTATGGAACACTGTTGAGCTGTTGGAGGTCGCTCTGAAGCCATGACATAGACCAAGAGTTATAGGAGATGCCTTGAATTTACAGCAGCTGAGCTGCCACAGCCCCTCTCCAGAAGGATTAGAGAAGATCTGCATCAAGGAAATCTCATCTTCACCAGAATTTGAGGAAAAAATAGAGTTTTCACATTCAGAGAGAGGCAGGCAGGGAGCACAGATGCAGAGGCAACTAACTGCTACACCTGAGAAAGAAATGGGCCCAACTGGGCTGTATCATCCATAGGCCTGAGTAATCCCTAGTCCCACCACAAATGGAAGTGGAGATGGAGATTCCTGGAGGACAGAGAGAAAAAGTTCTCCTGGTTTTGGATCATGTGCACAAGAGCTGGTCAAGGGCTGGGCTGTGTAACCCAGGCACGAGCAGCTTCCCCAGCCTGCAAGGATAAAACTCTGAGCAACAACACATCAGCAAGCAGGAGCAGAAGCCTCCAGCAAGACAAATGGGCCATGTTCTCCCTAACCACGCTGCATTCCCTGCAGCCCTAAGCATGCCAGAGGCACAGTATAAACTGCTAAACTGCTCCACAGCTTTATTTTTATGTGCCCTGAGGATGTCTCTGCTAAGAGCAGGGATCTAAGAGCACAGATGTGCAGAGCAAATTCCATGAGCTCACAGACCCCAGCACGAGGAAAGATGGGGACAGCACTAGAGCGGGCAAGTGGACCGAGCAGATATATTAGGTAGAAGGCAACCAGCCCAGAATTCGTCCAGTTTGACCAAAGAGTGTTAACAAAGAGCTCCTGCACTCTCCTTCCACTCAAAATAAAACCCAGGGTTAGCTGCTGACACCAGCCCAAGCTGGGGAGCAACTAAAACCCCTTAAGAAACCTCCCAGAGACACCAATGACAACTTCAAAACCAAAAAGCCCAACTATCTGAGAAAAAAAACCCACCTGCAACCAGTGCTAATGGCCCTAGAGAGCTCCTTGTGAAGCCTTCCAGCCTCAGCATTTTATTCGTTACTAGAAAACTGGGAATCAAAGATATCTACCCCCTGCTAAGGACCCCTTATTTCCTCCTCCAACAAACCTTGCACCAAGGAGCTGCCGCATCCCAAGGCCTGGAGCGTCACCCGTGTCCAAACTGACAGCTGCACCGGTTAGATTTAATCCAGGTATTTGGGATCTTCTTTGGGAAGTCGGGCTTGCTTAAGGAGAATATAGATCACCACGTTAGGAAATACAATAAGCCTGCGCTACAAATCCATTTGCAGCAGTGATTTGCCGCGTGTCGCTAGCAGTGCCAAGGTCCCTTCTTTGTCACTCTGTCACACTCCAAGACTATCTATCCCCAACACAATCATTCACATTTCCATTTCTATTTTATTATGCCCAGATATGATGCAACCTGTATTTAACAATACATTACCATTTTCAAGGGCAAATATTTTTCTGCAATCCCAACTATGCCATTATTCTCTTTCTATTACACGTACTTTAAATGTCAAAAATCCATCTCCTAAAATTAATCAAATATAAAACAAGCCTAGCAGGGGAAAGTGATCTTGAAAGGAGTATTCTAGATGAAATAAAAACTTAAATGTCCTTTCTCTAAAATAGACCTTGCTATTATTTAATTTACCTTCAGGCTTTAAAAAGGGACTATGTATGGTAGACTGCATTCACGCCTGTTACTGCTTTGCTTAAGTTAGCCCCAGCCTGAGGCAGCATGTGTACAGCTAAATACCAAAGAGGAATTAACCTGAACACTATTAAAGGAGTAGGGAGGAAATGCACCATCACCACATCCACTTTTAGCCTTGCTTTTACTCCAATTAGTCCATCAGAAAGAGTTAAAGTATGAAAAGCAGGCCTATTTTTAATGAAATGGAGAAAACACAATCCTGAAACATATTTAAATGTTTCAATTAAGCTTGTGAGTTACCATCTCTGTAAGCTCCTTTACCAACACAACTTACCAGAGCTATTTATTCTTCCAGCAGTGGTTCATTCCCAGCATCTTATAAAACTTACAAATAATCAGTTATCTCTTAGTGCAGCTTTTTACCCACTAGTGCAATATACTTAGCTAATTTTACATTTGTTATCCAAAAGTCTGTTTTAATACCAAGTCCCAAAGTAAAATCTTTCTCACAGCATATAGGAAATGCTCTATTCTGATAGAGTTCTCTTTCAAATACCAAGCAGTTTTTAATTGCTTTTTCTGTTTGAAAGTTTTACAGTGGCAAACCAACTCTTAACTTTCGTTGTTGTGATCATTTCCTCTTGTAGAGCATCTTTAATAAGGCTTCAGCTATCTGGTCCTTTTGGTATATACATTCTCCATGAGATTTAACACTGTCACACTTTTTTGTTGCGGTTCTAGTATTTTTGGGTGCCTTCACAGAGAGAGGCAAGAACATGTTACTTTCCACAGTGTTATTGAAGCCTCCAGCAACTCTTCAGGCATCTGTCCCTCATTGAAGCATGCACAGATGAAGATGAAGAGAGGCCAAAAGGTTGCCAGGGACTTCAGGTGCCTTTCTCCTCCTTCCCCCTGGTTTGGGGTGGGATGAAAAGCACACGTAATGTTTCATTTACCAGAAATGATCCAGCTCATTTCCAACTTGCAGTAAATGAACCAGCGAAGCCCATTTCACACCTTCGCTGAGTAGCAGGCTCTAGCACTTCACAGTCCCTGTAACTCAAAAATGTTTCCCAAGGCAAATTCACTATTTGCTGCTTTTTTTTTTCTTTTTTTTTTTTCCTTTTTTTTTCCCCCTGCAGCAGAGCAGATAATAATTCATCAAAATTCTCTTCACAAAGATGTTTTATATATTGCAAAGTCTTGGGGGACCCGTTAAGAATAAACAAACCCCATCCCCTCAGCCTCTCCTCACCAGTTGCATCTCTCCGTCCTTCGCTCTTCAGACCCACTTCTATTCACATTTCTGAAGCATTCAGCCTATAAAAACTTCCCTTTCTCACATCAACGAAATTCTTGGGGTTGCTACGCCAGGTTTTCTAGGGCTACCACGAAGCAGATTTCACATCTGCACGTTTGCACTGGTGTCGATAGACCTAAAACGCAGCAGCTTTTCTTGCTCCATGCAGCCAAGTCCCTGCTCGTGGCACCCCATGGTGGGCAGTCAATAGGATGCTGGTGGCACGAGTCCCCACTGGGTTTGCCTGCTGCATTTACAGCCAATTTTAATGCACCTGAGCTCTTCTGCACCACCCTAAGCCTCACATACACTATTAGAGATCTGTACAGACACAATCCTAACATGCACTCAGTGCTCTTACATTGCTGCAGGTTTTCTCAGCCAATTTTAAGGTGCTGATCTGGAAGGGCATCTCCAGCATCACCCACAAACGCCTTTTGTTTACATGCCAGGGCTCTATATATTCAATATTCTCCCCTCCTCAGCCTCCACACCAATCCCAGGCACCCATTTGCCATAGCTGTTCCCAAAGAGGAACACATACAGCTTTATTCTGCTGCATAAAATCAGAATAAGCAAAAAGGAAAGGGTATTACAAAGTGCAAACTTCTTCAAAACAGCTTCAGTAGCAGAGCAAGACAAACTAATTTGTTTACCTCCCAGGAGGATGCATCTTAATATTTACCAAGTAAATATTTACTAGTATTTATACCAGGCAAATGTGTAGTGATCCAGAAGAAACAACTGTGCCCTGGCAAGATCTTCTAGCCTGAGAATACAAGACTCCAATTGCTCTTTTGTGCATAAAATTTCCACTAAAACATCTGCCACAATATATTAATGCTTTTTCTTGCTTTGAAAAGAGGGGACATCCCTAGGATAGAGAAAAATGCAGTTGTTTTCCCTGCATTGTTTCAAACTCAAAGTTATTAGGTAGCTACAAGAGCAGCAAACATCAGGAAAATACAATTTTTGATGTGCTACACAAATTGATAACAGGGGTTTGCACACCCAGGAAGATCCCTTCTTATCTCGGGGAGTTCAGCAAGTGAAATTCTGTGCAGCTGCTATACACATCTATGGCAAGATAATATTTTTAAAAACAAGAGTTATGCACAGCCACCTGGCTTTCACACAAAGTAACTCTGGAATTAATGCACTTGAATATTTCTAAGATTATATATGCCAGATTAAAAACATGCTCTGATCCACAGCAAAAATCTATGGACACCTGCAAATATGCCAGAGACAAAAGAGAAGGAAAGGACAAGCCAAAGGAAAAAAGCAGAAAAATAAGATAAGCAATATACTGTTAAGGGCTACCTATCATTAGGTGGCACTAACTTCACTTCTTTTTCAAGTCACCTTCTCCCTCTTGAGCCTGTATTTCAAACACGTGGCAGATTTTGCCACCCTCAGGAGAAGCATATGTCAGGGCTCAGATTCCAGCAGAAGAGGGCAAAAGAGAGAAAATGATGGAGAAACCAATGAGATACACATTGAGGAATGTAAATTAAACAGAAAAGGCCCCAAATCTGCTAACTCCACTTCCTAGAACAAGGCAAGGTGGCATATGAGGAAATATAGTTAGCTACCTTCCTGATGAAATAAATTAGTAGTTCTTAAGGCTAGCAGACAGTTCTGAGGCCTGCAGGGGAAGCAGCTAAAGGAAAGCTGGCTCTGTCAAGGGCTGGATAGTCCTTCAATCTTGCCCTGTGTCCTTTCCTACACTTCACTAAGTTTGCAGGAGGGACAAAAAGTTCATTTTCTTCAAAATCATAGCCCCATAAAGTACATGAAGTGCAACAAGAAGAGCAATCTAGCACCGGTTCTAGATCTCTCTGGACAAATTTTCCTTCAACTCCAACATTATTTACAACATTGGGAGACAAGTAAATAGAAATGCTCTTTCTTTCAGAGCAGCTATGAGTCACCATGCAGACACTAGTTATGCATTCAACACAAGTGCCTGATCACCTTGGGCTTTATCTATGAGCAACAGGCCATCCTATAGCTTCCCTAAACCCAGGCCACTTCAGAGCATGAGCTACAGAGAAGACCTCCACACATTATAGGGAGCCTGTAAGGAGCTGGTGAGGCCTTGACTTCAGCAAGGCTTCTGACACCATCTCACATAACATCTCCCTGGTAGGCGAGCTCAGGCAGTGTAGGTTAGATGAGTAGAACAGTGATGGAGGGCCTAGCTGGAGGCCTGTAGCTAGCGATGTCCCTCAGGCATCAGTATTGGCTCCAATCCTGCTCAGTTTATTCACCAATGACCTGGCTGAAGGGACAGGGCATCCTCAGCAGGCTTGCTGATGATACAGACCTGGCACATGCACCCGAGGGCTGCGCTGTCATTCAGAGGGACCTGGACAGGCTGGAGAGATGGACAAAGGGAACCTCATGGCGTTCAAGAAAGGCAAGTGCAGAGTCCTGCACCCGCAGAGGAATAAGCCCCTGCACCAGGACAGGCTGGGGTGACCTGCTGGAGAGCAGCTCTGCAGAGAAGGACCTGGAGAAGAAGCTGACCATGAGGCAGCAACGTGCTCCTGCGGCCAAGGCCAATGGGATCCTGGTTGCATGAGGAGGAGCATTGCCAGGAGGTCGAGGGAGGGGATCCTGCCCCTCTACTCAGCTCTGGTGAGGCCACACTTGGAGCATTGGGTGCAGTTCTGCGCTCCCCAGGACAAGAGGGACATAGAGCTACTGGATGAGAGTCCAGCACAGAGCTACCAACATGATTAGTGGGCTGGAGCATCTCTGCTGTGAGGAGAGGCCGAGAGAGCTGAGCCTGTTACCCTAGAGAAGGCCAAGAGATGATTTTATCAATGTGTATAAATACATTAAGGGAAGGTTGACAAGAAGAGGGGACCAGACTTTTTAGTGGTGGCCAGGACAAGAAACAAGAGCCACCAACTGAAGCACAGGAAGTTCTGTCTGAACATAAGGAAAAAAAAAAATTCTTGACCATGAGGATGACAGAGCACTGGAACAGGCTGCCCAGAGCGCTTGTGGAACCTCCTTCTCTGGAGGTCTTCAAAACCCACCTGGACAAGATTCTGGGCAACTTGTGGGGCTGGCTGAGATGGTCTCCAAAAGTCCCTTCCAACCTTTCAACATCCTGTGAAACAAATGGCATTAAGCGAGATGCAAGAACAAAAGGGTTGGAGAACTGCCTTAACCTCAGGAAAACTAATTACAAAACTGTCATCAAGACTAGAGCCACACATCTCCCAAGACATCTCCCTCTGCTAAAGAATGTCTAATACCACACCAGGAGAACAGGAGAAAGTAACTTTCAACATTTCACACAAGCTAATCAAAATTCAGCCACAAAAATGACATTTCCTTTAAACGAGTTTCCTCTCAGCTTGTCAAAAATTGTGACAGTTTTAAACAAAACGTGCTTCACTATTTAATTAGTGATGGATTTTATTTTGTTCTTTGGTGGTCCTTAACTTAACATAGGTATTGAATTTATTTTGCCTCTAAAAATTAACATGAAAGAGCAAACCCCTATCCCTTCCCCTAAGAATTCTACAAAACATTAGAAATATTAACAAAAACTTCACAAAAGATTTCTTATTCTTCTGGTTTCCTAGGCTTTGTTCCTAGCCATGCAAACATGGCACCATTGCAGTATCAGCAGGACAAGCTTCAAGCACCAGCAGCATCTCCTGAGGAGACAGCAGCTGAAGAGCTCGTGCTGCTTCCATGGGTTCTTCCACCCATCCCATCACGTTGACCCAACATGTAAACAGGGCTGGCCCAAATGATGGTTTGCACTCAACATCTCACCCTGAAGCTGGTCTGTAGGAGGACAAATAACCCTGTGCTATCTTATCCCAAAACGCTCCATAGCCAGGATCAGAAATGCATTCTGCTACATGGCAAAGGTACCCCAGAATAACCTGTCATCGAGTAAATGAAATGTTTCCTTTCCTTCCCAGAAGGGTCAGGTTCCAGCCACAAGCACAAAGTGGCAAATTAATAATTCAGAAAATTTGAGGGAGGGGAAAAAATAAAAATACAAAAAACAATCAAACAGCTACAACAAAAAACACACACCTAAAAGTAGTTCCACAGTTTGACTTCGAATCACTAAACAAAATTATAGTTTATGTTATTAAAATACAAAGCAATCTCAGTGTTATACATGGAGACAATAAATTTACAGAACTCAGCTTACTGAATTGAATGGTAACAAAAAGGAGTTTTGTGTCCTGAAGACTGACAGCTTCTCTGCCCCAGTGGGAAGCACCGCTGAACAGATTGCTTTTTAGGAAAGGGAGGAATGGGGATTGTATACAGGAGGGTTGTATAATTTGTTTTTCTGTTTGACATACAATTTCGGGATGTAGCAGTAAATTAGGAGCTTTCATCAACGTTAACATTAGTTTGCATGATATAGAAATCTTCACATGCAAAGACGCCCACGAGCCGCAGATACCAGATATTGCTACTTCCAGCACTTTTTCCCTCAGGCTGGGAGAAGGAAGGAATCGTTTATTTGCCCTCAGGACAACCTGCCCCAAGCTTTGCAGCAGCCAGTGACAACTGAACAGCTTAAGACACCGGAATCTCACAGATTTGGCCGGTGTCAACATTGGCAGCAGAGCGGCCAGTGCAAGATCCCAAATATCCCACAAATTCTAAGCAGGGATTAGTGAAAGCCTCACGGGGCACACATCCTCTTTCGAGGAAACCTTCTCTATGTCCCAGGAACAGAGTCACACCATGGTGGTTCCCAACGCCTGTTGGGCACACAGCTCTGCACATCCGATGGTGCCACCACCTTCAACCACCACTTCGACTGCATCACCTGGGCCAGGGAGCCACCCGGGGTCCCTGCAGGGCCACCGCTGGGGACAAACATGCTCCTACGGGATGAAGAACTTGTTTATTTTACCTATTCCTGCCCGCTTTTTTATTTCCCCTCCTTACCACTACAGCAGCGTTTTCCCAGCCACCGCAGGAATCTCTGCGATCCAAACGGATCCCACCATACCCACGAACACGTTCAGAGCCCTGCTGCAACCTCCCCTTCACACTTCCTGCCTGCCAAAGGCCATCAGGCATCTCCCAACAGGGATCACCATCTCTCACCCACTGGCTTTCAGTAGCTAATTTCACAGCAATTCACCCCCAGAAAAGTCCATATCCACAGGATAATGATGGCTTGGGGAAAAGAGGGATTCACCTGTCACCAGGAGGTAAAATATAGACTAT
The DNA here is from genome assembly GCF_059628265.1 of Tinamus guttatus. Lineage (NCBI taxonomy): Eukaryota > Metazoa > Chordata > Aves > Tinamiformes > Tinamidae > Tinamus > Tinamus guttatus. The sequence goes on from NW_028289621.1 coordinate 1,365,048, forward strand.
TTCAAGGCCCCAGGTGATGGTACCTCATCAATTTTTTGCTTGCATGTGCCTGGAAAACCTATTTTTTCATTTCAGCTCAGTGACCCTCTGTCTCTTTGGGAATTTTGCTTCCAACCACAATCCTTAATCTCTGGGGTGGTTACGGGCAGAAGCTACGGGATAAGCACTCCCTAGCATTTCATAAACCTTTCCAACGCTGCAGGAAGAGGGAACGAAGCCACGGCAGTTCCTCACGTTGAGCCCCATCCATTTTCCACGTACGTGCGGCCTCAGGTATCCATGGAAACCGCAAATCCCGGCTCCCGGCGCTCGCCCCTTCCTCGGCTTCAGCACCACATCCCGAGGGATCTACGAGGCCGCCCGGGCTTTGCCTCTCCCCTCGCAGCCCAAAGGCCGGAGCCGGCCCCTCTCCTGCCCTCCCAATCCCATCTCCTCCCTTGGCTTCTCCTCAGCTGCTCCCCAAGCCAGAGCCTCATCCCGTCACGCAGCCGCATCCATTTGTTATTGCCCCTATGTCTCCCAGGGCTCCCGAGCCTTCCTCTCCCTCTCCGGTCTGATTTATTTGTCTTGGCTTCCAAACCCTAATTTCATTAGCTTATTCTGCCTCAGAAAGTCTATCAGAGTAGTTCGAGTGCATTTGAAACTTCTCTAGATACCTTTGAACTTCTCTGGCATCTAAAGAGCTGTCCAATTTTCCATACTTTGCCACTTTTGATAACGCACTGCTCGTTTGCTCTTTTAGATCATCAAGGGAGATAGCAGCATCAGAAAAGACATCACAAGTTACTAGATCAAATCATCCTACAAGAAAAAAAAAAATCCCTTTTTCCAGGGATTTCTGAAGCATTTCTTGGATATTGAATCCAGCTGGGACCACAGGCAGCTTTGGCTGCAGTGATGCTCAGGGCCTCCCCGCAGATGACAAGATCAGGCCTTGATTTCCCAGTTAATTATCCAGATGCAGAAGAGGAACAGGAAAAAACCAGGAATGTGGGCAATGCCCTCAAGTTACTTGCAGCTGGCAGAAGAAAACTCACAGGCTTGACATTAAAACCAGTCCTCGATCTACCTTGATAATATGAACTATGGAAAAACAAGAAAGGGGTGAGGGGACTAAAAAAGGAGAGGAAAAAAAAAAAAAAAAACACACACACACACACCCCTTTGGGGAAACTGAACATAAACTGAGCTCTACAACAATCTCCATGGGGGGAAAAGAAAAATCCAGAAATCCCTAGGACTTGCTGTTCAACCTGCTGGATCTTTTGGCGGTGGGAGCCGCACTGTGTCCCAAGGGGACATCCTGCTCTGGATGCAGCTGGATTTAGAAAGTTCTCTTGCTCATTTGATGCCAAGCAGTAGTCAGTACATAATGCTGATGCCTGCTTTATTTCTTCTTATTACCAGCATCTTCAAATCATTACCCTTTCCCCAGCAATATTTATGTAGCCCTTCGGTTTCCCACCAACCTTAGCAGAATCGCGGTTCCTCCAAAGCTCATTTAACTAATGGGAGGAATAGGTTATTTACTGAGACCTGGTACTACACTGGGCAATAAGTAAGACAGAGAAGACACAGTTCTTCACCCCACGGCCTAAACATACTTTGCACTGACAAAATTTACAGGCACAAAGTTGCATTTCAGGAAAAACAGATAAGAAAATGCAATGGCCACGCTTTTCAGTGTTTCGGAGAGTGCAGGCTGTCAAGTACCGGTAGGGTGTAAAGTGATAACAACCCCAAAAATTGGGCTTCTTTCTCTACACTTCATTGACTGCTCCGGTACCATCCCTGCAGCATGGAAAGAGCAATTGAAGAGGGAGGAGAGAGAAAGAGAGAAAAAAAAGGCTCATGATAAAAGGAGCAGGCAGGAGAACGGCAGAGAAAACAAGCTGTTATTGCCCTGCAGATTTGCTATTCGGCCTTTCTTCCAAAGGAATCTAAAAGCAGCATTTATCTCTGGAAAGGCACACTGCTGTTCTTTGAAGATATCCTTAAAACTCGGCAGCGCCCCAGAATTTGGGAAAAACAAAACAAAATAAAAATCCCATGGCAGTTTGAAAACATGGCCCTGTTCCCTCGTAGGTTCAGCAGCTTTCTCTTGTATGCATGCGTTTGGCCTCACTCATTTGTTTCCCATCTTTAGGGAACTCAAAGTGGGTTTCGGTGCTTCCGCAAGAGGAGGGAAGTGCAGGGTGTTTCCAGGAACCGCTTCCAGGTTTTTGCCGTGCCACATCCTGCCGTGCTGCGGAGCTCTGCCCTGCGGCCACAGGGCCATCGCCCGGGGAGGAGGGACGAGGAATAAAAGCACTTGCATTCACCAGGCTCCTCCAATGCAGCTTTGCAGATGCTGCAAGCTCATCCCCATCTAAACGGATGTGTGTCCTGGGTTTGATGGATTGCAGCTCTCGCGACGGCAGAGATCGGCCAGTTTGGCAGCTCTGCACGGCGACGCCGCAGCGGTTCCTCCTAGAAATCCTTCAAAAACCCAAAAACCAGCAGTGCAGAAACGCGATGCTGGATGGGTTTGTCTTTGCTAAACGGGCTCCGTCGCGAGGATCAGGACCAAAGCCCCGGAGCTCCACGGGGCAGAAGGGCTGGTCACACCGACAGCAGCAGGAGGCAGGTTTGAGCGCTTGGGCATGCAAACCATTCCCTTATTGCAAGATGAGGCAGTCCCCAGAGGTGAGAGGTAATGAATTAATAGCAGATCTTTCCACCACCATGAAGGGCCATCCTTGCAAATGCAGGTGTCTGGATGAAGGCCAAGGAACCTCACAAAGGAAATATGCAGGAGAGCAGGTCTTCCTCTTAAGCACCATCGAGGGAGATGCCTCAAGGAAACCCCGGAGCATCCACTTATATTTTTATCCCACATATATATGTACATGTGTGTCTCTTCATATACACATATGTGTGTCTGTGTGTGTGTATATCTCACATTTAAATAACTGGCATGCATTTACATATATATATGCATATACACAAATACACACAATATGTGTCTATATATTTGGATTCAAACACACAAAAACTGCAGCTTGATAATTCAATCCAAAATCAAATTCAGTATCATCTTTTATCTATAGTTGGAGTCCAAACACAAAACATTTAAACCAAATTGTGTTTAACCATTCAGCCGTTACATTCCCCCCCGAGGCAAGAGTATGTAATATATTTTGGCTATTACAGACTTAATAAATCATATTTGATATCAGCGCTACATTGCAAAACCCTCCCTGGATTTATTGATTTGTTCTTTTTTCCCCCCCACAGGTCAAGTGGGAGTTTTCCTGTGCAGATAACCATAGCATCAGACCTAAAAGACAACCCAAAGCACATTCAGACTGAAGGTGTGCTGTGTACTGTGGGGTAGCTTGTGCTACCTGGTGGCCAAAATTGAGAAGCTAAAAATAATCCATCTTCAGAGATAATTAAAAAAAAAATCAACTGAAAATTGAAATGAAAGTATCAGCATGCAGCCTTCTACCTAACAAGATTAGAGCTACCACAGCTCTGAGCTTATACAGTTCCCACCGACGTAATTCTGCTCAACTGGAAGGCTGGTAAAGGATTTCAATCCAAACTACGATACTGGAGCACATCTGAATTTCACGGAATCAGGTGGTTTTACTTCTATCCATATATCACAGCAGGAGGTGCCACCAGACAGCCCAACGTGACAAATGCCATGGACCAAAGATAGGGAAAGGCCCTCGCGACCACTGCAGCGTGTTCTTCTAACGCTGTGCCAGGCACTTCCCCTTGCTCCTGGTGGGCTCAGTGACAACACAAACTCAGGATCTTGTGCATTTTGCTTTATCCACACTCCTCTCGGGCAAAAAAGTTTACCCTGCTCATATGTGCAAAGCAACAGAGCTAAAACAGCGCTGCAGCCCTCAAGCACCGGCCTGGCCGGGCTGCTTCTCTTACTCATATGCACCCCGACACTTGACCTGCACACCAACTTCTCAACATCCATCTCAAAAACTCTGAAAAATACATTTCCATCTTTGTTAAAAGCAAAAATCCTTCTGACATTTACACAGGCCTTGAGGATTATATTTTACTTTTTAAGACCGAGCTTCTGCTTGCAAACTCCCCACGTTCGGCGAAGCTGGAGCTCATGCAAGGTCTGACTCAATTAGCGGTGCTTTTTCTTCCTTACTGGAATGGAAGGCTGTGTTCCCGGCGTAGTGCAAAAGGAAAAATGAATACTGATGTGTCTTTGGATGCTGGATGCTGAACTTGCTGTACTATACTTGCAACCCTGCCAAGGATGCTGGATCCGCGGCCAAAAAGTTTTAAGTTAAGACTATGCAAAAAAAAACTGCAGCTGCAGAAGTCACCCCTGCCACGAAGCTGGAGGGACAGTCCCAGCACAACGTCCTCCTGGCCCAATGAGGCACCCAAGATACTGACAGATTCCCAGCTCTGCCCCCGCTGTGTATGAAACAGAAAAGGCAGGATTTATATCCAGCCTCCAAAGAACATACTTTGAAACCTATTACTCTCTGTAACAGCTGCAATCATGGAGTTATTAAACTACAATTATTTAGTTTTCCACTGAATTAAGTGAGGTGGTGTTGCAAGAATCTGCATTAATTAAAAATGAGACACTCGAGCCTCTAAAACTAACACCTTTTAACTGGCTTTGCACCATCCGTTAGCATTTTCATGCACGTTTCCATGGGCTGCATCAGATGAGCATGAACGTGCCGAAGGGGAGAGGGGAGCAGCAGCACCTCCTGCACGATGGATGGAGACGTGTCCCACCGCTGTGGAACGCCCGCTGGTCACAGTCACCATCACTTCTCATTGGTGTCCTAATTGTTCGGGCCACCAAATGATTTACTGATTCTCACCCTATACTCACGATTTCCCCTTGTGCCTAAAACATCTGATTCCTTCTTCTCGGCTCTCGCAAGGCCCTGCTAGGAAGGTTTAACTTGCCTTCCTTTCTGCTCCGGAGGGAGCAGGCCAGAAAAAAAGGGAGATCTCCTTTCCCACCTCCATGCAACCATGATCTCCTCTCCCTTCAGAGTCCAAAAGGCTTTTGGCCACATCCAAACGGGAGGAGGGGACAGGCACAAGCACATAGTCCTGGTGTTGAAGGGAGACAAGGGGCTCCACAGAGCAATTCAGATACCCAGGCTCCATTCCTGCCTGCATTGCCATGTGCAAGGGCATCTTCTCACTGACGTGGTCCCTGCTGGCATTAGTTAAGACGCCCGAGTTCCTAACTGCGACATCACAGGTGAAGCTGTCACCCCATCCACAAAATCTCCTACATGCTCCTAATCTTTGTCCAGTTCCACCTCTGGACAAGGGCCCTCCCTCCAGACTCCAATTCCCCCAGACACAGCTGCACCGCATGGTCCATCCTCCCTGGAAAACACAGAACATTATAGCTATGGGGAAAATCCTGATTCTTCTTCTTTTTTCCTTTCTCTCCCCACTTCAGTGTGTGTTTTCCTGCTGTAAAGACTACAATTTCCCAGGAAAGCAACATTTCTTTTCCAAAAGGAATATGAAGTATAATGAGCCTTCTTACAGCTCAGGAGAGAAAAAAAATTACATGGATAATTAAATCATTTATTATAAAAGTGACATGTTCTGGCAGGCAGAAGGAAAGCGAGTGGTTATTACAGAGATAAGGGATGAGCCCAAACCATCAGGCTCCGCATTCCGACCGTTACGGATCAGGCACAAGGATCAAGCACATGACAACCGGATCCTTCAGGTGGGAGCAGGAGGGGAAAACCCAGCCAAATCCAGCACTCGGGCAGGCAACGGGCAGCAAAAAACACTCAGGAAAATGGAAGCGGCTCTGCAAATTAGCAGCTTAGCTTTGCTAAAGGAAATATATATATATATATATATATCTCCTCAGTAACTTGGCTGTTATCTGACACACACAAACCTCAGGTCTATGTTGCTACGCCAAAAGTATTAAAAAGCAGAGTTTCTGGTAGCAGTGAGGTGACTTTCACTGTTCTAATTTCAGTCCAGGTTGGCAAAGAGAGCTGGGGCAGGGGGAAGAAAACAAAAGTCTTTCTGTCTAAATAAAAATCAGTTCCCAACACCTCGAGGCAGATTCTGAAGTGCTGCGCTCATTTTTGGCTCCTAGCAACTGTTACATAGATCTGGTCCAGACACAGAGCAGTATTTTTGTGGAAATGCCTACAAAAATACTCTTTTGTCTGCTCCAGTTCAGAGCTGCAGCGATACGAGGAGTAACATGCCTGAGAACATCCATCCACCGGAATCTGAAGAAAAACCTTCCTGAGATGGCAAATCATTTAAAGCTTCAATCAGCCCCAATATAAGAATGTTATAAGAATGAATTGCCAGTCCGTATCCTGTACTTAACAGCTTCGTTTGGCCAAAACTGACCCAAAACTGAGGCTCTCCACCCCACTTCGTACATGCCCTGCCCCGTGCAAGGAGCAAGTTGCAGACGTGGCAGAGGAAGGAGCCATCTCTCCCCTTGATGGCCACGTGGCAAAGCCTGGGCTTCTCCAAGCAGCTTTGCACAAGCACCACGATCCTGCAGGGAGCAGCTGAAGAACTAGGAAAAGCAGGTGGGAAAGTAATTCCTGGTCCAAGGAAGAAGCAGAGACTCCCTCCCAAGCACAAACAAACATAAATAAATAAAACACAACTCCAAGAGAGCCCTTGTCCAGCACACTGGGCTCAGCAGGACAGCATGGAGAAGACCTCCCGAGTGCCAAGAATGCCAATCTTTCCTCCAAAATATTTTAGGGGGCACAAACTGACTCCCTATCCCAAGGCAGCTGCTCCCCTGCAAGCGCAAGGGAAAGCAGAGACCTTCCCCTACCTGTATCCATGGAGGCTTCGCTCCGGGAATGGACATCCAGGGTGGGAAGCCAGGCCGGTGTTAAGGACAGCCCCTTCTCCTTGGGATGCGGCTGGGCTTTCCCGGGATCCTCTCACTGCAGGGGAAACCCCGGCCACGTCGCTCCTCTCTCCCGTAGTCCCAGCGGGATCCTGCACATGCTTCTCCCTTTGGCTCTCTGCAATCCTGGCTCTCATCTTTGGTCTCCAGATTTCAATATATTCCCTTTTACCCCCTCCACACACTCGTGCCTGTGGCACAGGCCCTCACATTTCCCTCCCCTCTCTAATTTCCAGCTCCTTCCTGCCATTCCTCTGGTACCTCTGGTCCTCTCACCATCGCCGGCACATCCTCAGCATGCAGCACCTTAACCTCACTATTTAAATGCTTTGCTACCAATGTTTTTTTCTCTCTATCTAGCACGTGTCAGAAAAAAAATTGTTTCCATTAACGGATGTAGCATTAATTCAGAGTTTAAAAAATTGTATTATCCTGAACGCCCAAATATCAAAACAGCATCATTCTGCTACGTTAAATGAAGAAGAGGTGCACGTGCAGAGTGAGAAACCATAGGAACAGAGTGCTATGCAGCAGGAGGAAGCAGGGAAAAGAAAAGAAAATAGAAAAATAGAAAAGACAACACGTTGTCCTGAGCTCAGCGGAGAGGCCAAGAGCTGGTGGCAGCTGTGGGTCACCCAGGGCCCAGCTGCTCGTGGCGCGGGCGCCTCTACATCCCCTTGCTCCATGTTTATTCCAAGCTTTCCATGTGCTGCAGACAGCTACAGGGCTCTTCAACCTGCCCCTGCTTGGAGCTAATTAGCCCTGCTGCAAGGCAACCTCGTTAGGATGAATAATTAGTGCTTTGCTACAGGGAGAAGCACCAGGTTTTTGCAGCCGCCTCGGCTGGAGCTTCCTCAGCACCGTCCCACCGCGGAGCAAAGACTGTTCTCCCACCACCATCGCATGGGGCTTGGACCCCACGGGTGCTACAGCCTCCTAGAGATGCACGGAGCAATGTCCTACAGGGACATTGTCTCTTTGTCCCCATGGCCGGCATCGTGCCACCTCCCCAAAGAGGAGCAAAAGGGGCTAGTGAGACCCTCTGCCTGCTTGGTCACCCATCACGGACGTTGTGGGTGGATGGAGAGTGGCCCAGGAGGTACACGGAATATGCAGACGTTAACCACTCTTCATATGCAAGGGGAAAATAACTTTAACCCGTTATATTCAAGCCACATGTTGTCTCAAATCTCCAAAACCAAAAGCAGCAATGATCTACATGGCAGAAGAGCCAAACAAATGGAGTTCTGCAATTTCTGCAGAAAATAGAAGATTTCCCCCAAAATAGGATCCTCTGCAGCAGAAATCTTCTATGCCATGAGTGTTTTATGCACACTTTCCTTCCTCCCTACAGGAAATACCCAGATAACAGGCGCTTTCAAAATAAAGCAGAAGGATGAGAGGTGACACCAATTGGTCAGTGTAACTCAGAGTGTCAAGTATTCCTTCAAAGGACTAGACTGGGTTACTAGACAACGTATGATCCTGATGACTCAGGGGTTCTTGAAGCTCCTTCCCCAAATACATACAACTGCAGGCCCTTATGGTCAATCTGAGGTCTCCCCTCCACCCGCTTTCTCCTTCTGCAGAGAACTACAAGGCATTCAGAATAACATCCTTTCCACCAAAATATATTTATGGACAATTTGTGCCCATCTTCCAAATGAGGATGCTGCAAATCACTGTGCCAGCTTTGGAAAACTCCTCACCAATATCCGACTAATAAAAATCCTGCTCAACTCCCAACAAATTTTGGTATTGACTTCAATGTCGAAGGTGTTAAATTCTCACTCTCTGCATCTCTGAATACACAGGTTAATTATAAGCAGTTCCACTCTCTATTTTTTCATTTTTATTATGCATCTAAAGATCAATTCCTCATATATCCACACTACTTCTGACCTCCCCAAACAGGGTGCAAGCCCGAGAAGTTTTCACAGTGGGATCATTTAAGCAAGTGCTGCAAGAAGTCAGACCAGCTCAACCGCAGTGAAAACGTGCTGGAATGAATTCCTTGCCATCTGTCTTTATTTTGCTAACCAGCTCAATCAGACACCACAAATATATTCAAACACAGGAAAAATATTTAAATTATTTGTGTTACGTCCTTTTTCAACAAGCAGCTCTCGGTGTCACTGCTTTTAGCAGTATCGCATGCCCCGCAGTAGCTGCGAATTCATCCTCGCAGTTTTTGGAACATGCCCATGCCACTTCCAAGTAATGCACAAAAAAAAAGATATATCATTCCAAAAGTTACAGTATTATGAATGTTTTAAAGGTACGCAAGAAAGCATTTGAGCAAATGTCATGTTGTGGTTATGCAAACCTTGCACAACTAGGATGAGCAGCCGGGGTTCTGCCACCGGGTCCCCAAGAGGCAAAATGTGGCCCCCAAAACCCAGGGCTGGAGCTCTCTGAAGAGCACAGCAAGATTGGGAGCTCAGCAGCTTGCAGGCTGATAAATTGACGTTTAGTAGAGCATTTGTTTTTATACCTTTAATAATTTAGCATTGCAGCTCTCAAAAGACTTTATCTGCTGCTTCTGCCCTCAACCCAATTTGTTGTCTGAGGACCACAGAGTACGCTGGCAGGTGAAGGATGCTTAAGTTTTGGAAGCAAAGCACAACATAGGTGAACGAAATTGGGGAGAACGTAATTTAAGAGTCAGTCTGGTCCCTAATTTGTCATCTAAACTCTTCCTCAGGGAATAGGAGTCTCTCATCATCCTCTCCTTTACAGGAAGCTTTCATTTAATTCAAAATGACAGCGATGAAATGAAGCACTTCACACTTGCAGAAAGCAAAGGTCAAAGAAAGTTTCAATCTCTGGATCAAAAAAAAATTAAATAAATAAAAAAAAAAGGCAGCTCCAGCAACTACATTGATTTCATTCCAAGGAGGTAATTAAAAAGCTCCTGACATTAACTAAAGGACGGATGGCAAAACGTGAGTGGTGTCACCTGCCCTAACGGGACCGGGGACAAACCCGGCACCTGCACGACGGGAGCAGCCTGGCTGGTGACATTGCTTCCTTTAATAACTGCGGCCTAAAAACATAAGCTGCTTTTGCATCCTTAATTATAATGGGATGCTATAATCCTTTTCCACAATTGTATTAATGCAAAGAGCAGCTCAAGCAGAAGAAAAAAAATATATATATATACACACACACACACACAAATGGAGTCCACTAGGGCTGCCCAAAACAGAAACCATCAATGAAAGCACTTTCCATTAAATAACTTGTTCAAAATGCAATAAAGTTTAAACAAGATTCAATTTTGCTTTGCTCATTTGATTTAAGAAGTGTTGAATATAAGATTTCTGTAACACTTAGCAAGGATTATGAAAAAGGCCAATTTTCCCCCTAAACTCCAAACAATAGAAGAAAGTACACAAAAAATAGCCCCCAAAAAACCAGAAAGCCAGGACACTAAAACCCAGCAAGAGCAGCAGCGTTAGAAGATACTCACCAGGAACGAATCACCTCTGTTGGGCCCAAACGAGATCCCTGTGCTGTTTAAACCACCATTCTATGTTTCCTTGGGAAGCTCTGGTGGAAAACCCGTGAATTCCGCCCGCGGTGCCGGGTTTGCTGACGAGCGGCCGCGCTGGCTGCGACGTCCTCGTCCGGCGCGGGCGGCCCCATCCCGTCCACATTGCATGCGCTGTGTACGCCACCGAAAATACACACAGCATGTACAATGAGGACAGCAGCGAGCCCCCATCTCCACGAGGCGCTTGGAAAAGGAGAAAACAGCAAATAAATAATAATTAACCCCCACCACCCTTTTCCCTGCAGGGCGGTGGAGTTTGGGAACATGTTTTCACTAAAATTGGAGTTTATAGAGAGAAAAAGCAAGTCTATAGAGACCGAGAAGTCACTCCTCATGTCTGGTAAATCAGAACGAATGAAGGGCATCAAAAGGTCTTTTCGGAAGAAGGCGCACAGGAAGTAATAGCAGTTTAATTGCAATTATCAATAGAACAATCGATGGCTCTGCAGTTTTACTGGAAGCCTAGAAGATTTATCATCACACTAAAAAGTTAAGAAAAAAATAAAATAAATGCAAGTGCAGCCGTTTTTAGATGCTTGTTCTACTATGTGGGTCTGGCAAGGTGTTGTTGGTAACCACTGCGAATGCTAAAAACTCTCCCAATTGCATCCCCTGCATTGTAACATAATGCACGATACTGTGAAACAGAACTGAAAGGGTATTTTCATAACACAGTTACTGTTAAACTTTTCTTATTAAAGCCTATGGACCTTTTTCAGTTGTGGTAACAAACTATTCCGATTTATAAAAATCACAGCAGAGAGGATGCCCTGGAGACACACTAGGAATCACCAACGAGAAGCACAACAGATGCATTAATACAGCTAAAATAGAGAGCAACAAAAGCAGAATGGGGACACAGCACTACCATATCACAGGTCCTCATTCCAGCTCTCACTTTACCACCTCCAACACAAGAAAGGTGAGACTTTAATAGTTAAGTCCTTGTTATTTTTGTCCTTGATTTAAACCTTCCAGAAATCCCCTTTTTCATAGCTTTTATTTTGTTTCTCATTACACAAACTAACAGATGCGCATGCAGCTCTCCCTGCCCCCCCAAACAAGGAACTCCAGTATTTAATTTTCTCGGCGTTCGTTACCTTTTTAACGATTCACCTTCAAACTCAGAAGCCTAAGAACACTTTCACGTGCCCACACGGCAGCACAACACAACATTCCCAATGCTCCCACGTGGGTAATAAACCCCTCATGGTAATGGAGCATCTGTCTCCACGGACGCCCCTTTCCCTGGAACGGCGCCGGATCCGCAGGAGCGGAGACCAACGCTGCCTTTAACGAGCAAATCCCATCCCGCTCAAGAGTTGCTTTAATTCCATTATTCTAATAACCAGGAGATTTCTAGCTCGCTCATACGTTGCTACGGCAGCGTTAAGATATAGTAGAGAGGTTTCTACGAGCCGGGATCGAGGAACGCGGCTCTTCCAGGCAGGTGATAATTCACGGAGCGATAAAGCACAGCGGGATACAGCCCTTCTGCTCCTACCGCGTCGGGAAGCACCAGCGTTTCCCATTAACAGCCCTAACGAAGCGCTCGTCCCACACAGGAGGCACCTCCGGCTGCCCTTGACCACAAATTCCAAGAGGAAGAAGCCCCAAAACGGAGGTTTCTTACAGCAGCGCCTGTGCCAGCCCTCGGGTAGCTCCTGGTCATCCTTATGGGTGACCACCAAGGCCATGAAGTGAAGGCACCACCAGCTTTAGGCCAGGAGGTATCCGTCCTTCACAATTCCTACCTCTCAGACCCATCAGACTATCAAACGAAATCGGATAAATTAAGCATCTAAATCCCATAACTTAATTGAAAAACCTGCCAGGAACTGATGGGATAACACTCATTACTCCCCATCTCATCCATTAGGTTGCACCTTTTGGAGGAAGAACCCCATGCTCACGTAAGGAGAGGCTGCAGTCTCTGCAAGTCGCTCCAATTCAGATGATTGAGATGATATTTCATACCAAGGCTCCCATGAGGCTGGAAATCCAGCCCAGGCCTTGACCCCCAGGGAAGCAGCTCTCTTCCATCCAGGAGCACCTGGACCAGGAATCCTACAGTTCTGAACTGCACCTTCATAAGGGGACAGAGGATGGTACTCACTTCTACCACCCCTCTTGGTAAAAAGGGATCAAAACTCATGCCGAGCACAGGCGCACATAATTACCCAACTGTATTTTCTATATCAACACGATAATAGGGTCTATTCAATATCCATTACATTTGAACGAATAAATACAGCCCCTAAGTGTCAGAAACATATTCAGAATATTTAAAATTTCATATAGTGAAGCCACTGACAATTTCTGAAATATTGAATTACGGATCCTTTAACACCTCAGGCTCATGGAACAGAAAATGATGATAAACTAGACAGGTTAGGAGCTAAATTAAGAAGTCATTCGAAGAATTTTCATATGCTTTCATAAACTACCAGGACAGAAATAAGAGCAAATCAAGGCCTTCAATACGTATTAATCCATCATGTTGCCATATACAGCGTTAGCTGTTTCACTTATATAATACCCATGTTCATCCAGTTGCTAATTTTATAGAAGAACAGGTCTTATTATCATATCCAAAAGCACAACCATCTATAGGGTGGATTAACCATTTTGGTGCTTTCAGGCCTGTGTCTCCGTCGCACGTTGTTGGATCGGTGACAACAGCGTTTGACGCTCGCGTGGTTTCCTTCACCCATCAGCTTTATTGCAGTGACACTGGTCCCAGTTCACGAGGGATGGGGGCTCCCCAGGCTGCTTTGGGATTTTGGAGCTGGAATTTGGTCTGAGCACAACGGCAAGAGGGCAGACAGCTCCGAGGCATCGCTCTGGTGTTGTTTTTGCCCCCTCCAGAAGCATCTCCCATCTCACGTCTGTCCATTTTCCCATTTTAACTCATTAGCAGTTGCAGGAAAGCACGGAGGCAGCACATTGAGCAGCATTAACGGAGCAGATAACGAGTCCTCTCTCACACCTCGCTGCCCCTCAGCAAACACGTTCTCCTCTGCACAGCCCAACGTTTCTCCATCTCCTTCAGCAGGCCCGTGCAACCCCCTCGCACACGCTCAGGGGCACAGAAACCTCAGCTCAGAGCTGCCTCCAATACACTCAGATTGCAGAATGCTGAATAAAACATAATTCCCGAGAGGTGCTCCATAGAACAGATGATATCTGCCAATAACTGCAGCTGTGCCCACTCAAAGTAGCCCAACCTTCACTTTAATGAAAGCATTTCCCATAGTTTTTCCTCCATTCGATATGACCATATCTTCTGATAATTCTGCAGTCTTGTTTTCTTCCTGCAAACAAAAGTTCTAAAACTTGCGCAGGAAGAATCTCCAAACAACTCTCATTTCTGCCCCAAAATTTAAGGACACTATTAGCAGTAAACAGGATTTCAGGTCATTCGGATTATCAGATGCCTCGTCCCTAATGGTTTTGGTTGTCTTCTAGGTTTTTATTAGAACTGAGAGAACTTTTGCATAAAGAATTTCACAATACCATAACACGTGATTGACTCCAGTGTTAAGAGCAGAGGAACGTGCAGAATCCTGTACTCAGACCCATCCGGTCCCCAAACTTTTTGTACTCACCAGCTATTTCCCAAAAGCACCACTTCCTCGGTGCTAGCCAGCATAAGATCCAGCATTTTAACATTGAAAGGGATTGGGTATTAGATATAATTTAACACCCAAAATGTGCTTTCGAGTAGAAGAAAACATCTGAGCAGCACAAGGCGCTACATACTGCACCCAAAGTCTAAACACTTTGCAGAAGATGAGATGTCCCCAGTGAAGGGACAAGGGAACCAAGTCACACAAGCACAGAAGGTGCAGAAGGTCCTTCCCTCCTCCCAAGCACTGAGGCTCTTATCTCCTAAAATACACTGGATATCCAAGGGCACATTTGGGGGATGAGGAAGGACAGAAAGGGACATTGCCAGGACCATGGAGACGCTGCTGCTGCCCTTGTCACCTACATGAGCCCCTAACACATGGTGCAAATGAAAGCTACAATAGGGCATCTATCCAGGGCAGGGGAGGCTCTCAGACACCCACTGGAGACCAATTAATCCCAGCATCTTCGCCCTACGTTGCTATTCAGTTTGCAAAATTAGAAGTACGTCAACATAAGAGGGCCAAGAGTGGCAGAGGAACTCATAATAGGTTAATAGAGAATGAATGTAAATCAGTAATTTAGAGGCTTGCTGGAAATGGTGAGCTGGGAGTCGAAGCTCTTCCAGCTATCGTAATGTCACTTTTGAATATAAATAATGCCAACGATTACACAGCTGGCTCCATGCTGGGTACATTTTAGCAAAACAAATTATGCAGTTTGCACATCACTCTTAGGAATGTTAACTAAGAAGGTACAGCAAAGGGCCATAATTTCAGTGATCTTTTAATTTTGCAAATTATTTTTCCTTTCTGGTTTTATTCAAGGGGGAATTGTCAAGCAATCTGCAGCCTCTTATATATTTGTACCACTGAAAACATGAAATGCTTTTGGTTGGCTTGATCTGGCAGAAGCGCCTGCTTCCATCGCAAACAAAAAACCTGTCCCAGGCATGGGAGAGCGACCACAAATCTCAAACAGAACGGCATGGGGATGATGCTGAAGGCTATGATGTTAAAAAGAACAAAGCTGACAGTATAAAATAAAAGGGATTTGGAAATTGCAGTAGATAAAATAAAAAGATTTTGATTAGAAAAAGCAGTTAGCGGAGAGCACCAGGGGCTATTAATGCACCTCTGACTCGGGAGCACGCTTTATTTACCTTACAAAGTAACCCGAATCTAAAGAGGGTCTAATGCTCCGAAGCTAATCCGGTACTTGACGGAGAGATGCTGGTAAATCAGATTAAGGAATCAAAGACCAAATGTGAGCTGGGTGCAAGACAAGTAGCCCTCGGACCAGCGGCCACCCAGACCTGCCCCTGCAAGCTGCACCGTGACGCAGCGCACGCACACAGGGGCTGTTAATGCTCCCCCTCGCCTACCTTCACTCCGCACATCCCAGGGATGCAGGCAGGGACAGCAGGGAAAGGCACCTTCAGGCCTCCCAGCTGCAGGTGCCCAAGCGCCAAGGTGAGGCTCGTTTGCTTGGAAATGAGCAGCACGTGATTCTGTTAAGCTGCAACCTCGCACGTACCTGCAGGAGCAAAAACACAACCCGTTCCCGTGCCAATTGAGCGGCACGGAGCAGCGCAACCACGGAACAAGCTGCCTAAGTGGTACCTCCTCTCCCCTCTTCCCACGGATGCTGGATGCTTCAACACAGAGCTGAGGTTGGAGCACCCTGCGGAGCTGCCCTTTCCACCTGCAACAGCCTGGAGAAGTCCAAAAGAGCCCCAAAATTTATTAAAAAAAACCAAATATCATTAGTATTATTAGTATCAGAAAAACAAGGGGTAAATCAGTGTGTGCCACAGCTTGTGGCTGCCCTGATGCAAACACACCGCCCCGTCTCAGAAAAGAGCTGTAAATAGCAACCCTTGTTGTCCTTTTTGTCCTGCCAAAGGCAAGTGATATGTCCCCATCTGAAAGCTAGATGACTCTGCAGCCTTCCCGATCCGTCTTGTATAGTGATGCAGAACGGCAGCGCTGGCTTTATGGACACAGAGGGAGCAATTCTGCTCAGCTAAAAGCATGAGGCTCAACTTGATTTTTTTTAGATACATATTCAGTTTAGTTCTCTGCAATAGTCCACAGTACAACACTCAAAAGCACCTGGCCTGTTTTGGAACTGCAGAAACACCCTGCTTCTGTTTTAAAGAGACCTTATATAACACAGATGTCTGAAAAAGGAGCTAAACTGTTAATATTTTTATTGCTTTTACTCTTAAGGATCCCCATTCTATGGCACAGGGATATGGAAGCTGCTCCACTAAGCTGTGTTAATGGCTACTGCTAAATTGGAAAGTCAACATACGGCTAGATATTATTAATACTATTAAGAAAATTCAAATTAACACAAGAGTCTAAATAACATCAAATCAGTAGATACAGGCAGGCAAAAACTGTTAATTTACCGTACTTAACCAAAAGGGGCTATTCACTCCCCAAAGTACCTGAAAACACAGCTTTTCACCTCAGAATCTTCATTTACAATTAATTAATAGTAATTAATTCATGATTAATTTAACATTATCCATTTTTATATCGTCTCCTGACAGTCTTGCACACAGGATTCAGGGCTGGGTCACTCTGTGCTATTTTGAAGACAGGCAGCAGCAACATTTTGTTTGTCCGCACCTGGTTTTGAGCCATTTTTTAAGTTTTTAAGCACCAATATGTTGCATTGTCCAGCATTATCGGAAGGAGCCCCAGCTTCACCACCCAAGCCCGTTGCAGTCTAAGGCTCATGGGGTTTGTGGCCATGCAGAACTGAGCACTATTGCAACAGCTGAATGGGAAAAGCTGCAATATTGCAGCACCCAGAAGCTCTACATCCAAGAGACAACCTTCCACCACATCACGACCTGCTCCTTTTCAGGTGTTTCATAGAAATAAGAACATAAAAACATCAGGACACGGCTCTCTGCAGGTCACTGGACACACCGGATGGGTCC
The DNA here is from genome assembly GCF_059628265.1 of Tinamus guttatus. NCBI lineage: Eukaryota > Metazoa > Chordata > Aves > Tinamiformes > Tinamidae > Tinamus > Tinamus guttatus. Next base: position 1,382,109 of record NW_028289621.1, read on the forward strand.
AGAGGAACCTCAGCAGCCTCACCCAGAAACCCACCATAGAATTTATAAAAATATTTGTCGAGCAAGATGCACACTCACTCCTTTTCAATTTGGCTGAAGGAATAAAAAAATAAAATAAAATAACGAAGCAGAGTGATGTGGAGAAGCTGCATTATAAGCGCGACATAAAAGTGCCACTGCACACTGATAATAACATCCTTTACAGCTGACATTTTATTTCTTTCACAGTGGTATTTCGGAACTTAAAATAAAAGTTGATGCATAATAAGGAAAGCAACGATTAAAATAAAAAGTTTGAATCTGTGAAGAGCCTTTTCAACATTTATGAAACAAGGGCTCTAAAAATCTTCCTATTCAAGCTGATTGTTCCATTATAGACTATTGCCCACAATGTTTTTGTTCTGCCTCCCCTTTGAGCAGCAGAAAGGAGTCTGATGTGCTCAGAGAGGGGTGCAGGATACTATTTTAACACCGTCACCTACAGCTTGCTTCTCAGCTGCTTATAGAACAAAGAACTTGAACTTCCCAAGTTCTCATAATTTAACTCAAAAAAGAAAAAAAAAAAATCCACTGCAACTGCTTCCAGGACCTTTTTCCCATGGATTTGATGAAGTGTGTTGTGAACCTAATCTGATTCCGTTTATTCCGGATTTACTTCTAAAAATCCAGCTGTACCTTTCCCTAACGGAGGGGCCACCAGCATGAAATGCTCCCTGCTGCACATACCCACACAAGCAGAAACCCAAACCATCCAGCTTGGAATTTCACGGGCTCCAGCCCATTTGCAGCCACAGGGAAGAGTTTGGAGGTCGGGATGGCCCTGGGACCTGCACAGCCCCAGCAGCCCCGCATGGGCCGACGGCCACACACGGATCCTATCGGAGCAAATCCCATATTGGAGCAGCCACCCGAGGCACTGGGGGAGCCTGGACCTCACAACACTCATATTTTGCTTAGGGCTTTGCTGCAAACCCACCGTTCACTTGTGGGTCCTTTGCTGCTACGCTGTTCTGACATCGTATTAACAGATAACTAAATCCCCCATCTCAGATGGGCCTGAAGTTTTAAATCACGCGCAGATAATAACCAAGCATCCCTGTCGAGCCTCTCCAATAAAAGGCAAGTCTAATCTTAGTACTACTCCAGCACAATAAGCACCAAACTCTCTGAATTCACTTTGCCACATATATTTAGGTAAAGCTGGTACCAAATAGAGACTCAAGAAGTGACTGTGGGACAAACAAAACGGCAGCTTTTCAGCAAAGGAGAACTCCACTTGCACTGGATCCAAGTTTGGAGTCAGGCACCACGGAGCTATTCTGGAAGTGCTTCCGTGTGGGTCTGAGCAGTGCTGGGGCAGCAAAACCACCTCCAGTTCTCATTACTGATCCATATCTGATGTCCAGACACTCTCCTTCCCCCAAACGTAGGTATTAAATCCTAAAAGATACTCCAGAAAAACACACATATACAAAAGAAAAAAAAAAAAAACACAACTATTTTGGGAGTGTCTCACATGGACCTGGTACAGGTATTTTACTAAAGGTGACTTTTCTACTGCTCTTCACCTGAATGCCCAAAAGTTTTTACGCATATATAAAACAAACTCCAACCTCTTTGATGTCTTCTTAACGTCCCATCCTCCTAGATGCTGGGTATGTTACTGCAAGGCTCCTCTTCCCAAATCTACCTCCTGACAACTCCCTAGGCCCAAAGCACATTGAACTTGGACATTCCTGCAATGCTCTGGATGCAGCCCCTGCCCCACCTCGGTAGCTAATGCTGGCAAACCCCAATCCCAGCCAACACTCATTACTCAAACACCCCCAGGCATTTGCATTTACCTGAGTGCTCACACCTGAGCACAGTTTGCAACCTGATGAGGACCAGCCTGCTGCAGACCTCGCAGTGGGTGAGGAACAAGAAAACCAGGATCCCATCCCATGTCCCAAAGCAACATTTGCAATTTAAGGCTGAGGCTCAGGCATCCTAAAAGTGTAGTCTGTGGAAAGCACAAAGGAAGGGAATTTTTTGAGACAAGCTTTTAGTAATGTTCATGCAGAAGGTGCTTATGGCTAAGGAGGTCAGAGGAGGCCTTTTGTTCCTTGCACCTTTCTCAGGGTTGAGATACCTTCGTTCCCACCTCTAACACTTCTGAGGCTAAGTTATGGGTCCTGCACCCCTAGCCATAGTCACCTGGTCCTCGTTGCAGAGGGTTTGCCTCCCTGGTGCTGCCCATGGGCAGGTCACAGCTCCACGCGCTCGGAGCTTGGTCCTGCTCCAGTCTGGATCAGGTGGAAAACGTACTGGGGCTGATTGTGGCTGTTTCTAAGCCTGAAACTCTCGTTTGCTGAACTGACACACGCTCAAGAATGGCAGAGGTATCTGCATCAAAAAGAAGTAGGGAGAGGAACCGCAGGCATCTTCATGAGAAGAGTTGCAGGGTCTCAGCGGTCTCCTCAGGAGATGACACTTCAAGCTTGTGCAGGTGACAAAGGCAGAGGTGGCACAAAGCTTCCACATTGCAGCCCGCCACCAAGTATTCCCGCTTCAGAGCGTCGGGTTTGATGAACCAAACTTAAAATAAGTCATCAGAGAGGAGAGCAGAGTGCTGCTGCCACCATCTGTCAGAGGCACCACGGGAGCCGTGACAGAGAGGTGTCCCCGTGAGAGCAGAGCCTGGGGACAGGGAGCCCATCACGCAGCCAACTGCCACCACCAAGTGGGACACAGCAACCAGGGACAGGTTCCCTCGCTCGGGGACCTCCTCGTTCCCCCATTCTGCTCCCGTCAGCAGCAGAAGTCCCCAGCGCCCCTGGAACACGCTGGAAGCGGAGCAGGGGAAAAACCTTTCCAAAGAGCAGCTCCCATCTGCGTGAGGAGAGCGGGACAGCTGGCCTGAGCTCGGGGAGCTCGGGGCACAAAACTGCTGGGGCAAACGGAGAGAGGAAACATTCCAAGTGCAGAAGTCGGCTCTCACCGTGGTTTTATATCAGGACATGGGACATTTGGGATCCTGGGGTGCATTAAGGAGAGCGTCTCCAGCAGGTCAAGGGAGGGGATCCTGCCCCTCTACTCAGCCCTGGTGAGGCCGCATCTGCAGTATTGTGTCCAGTTCTGGGCTCCACAGGACAAGAGGGATGTGGAGCTGCTGGAGAGAGTCCAGCGCAGGGCCACGAGGATGATCAGGGGCCTGGAACATCTGCCCTGTGAGGAGAGGCTGAGGGAGCTGGGCCTGTTCAGCTGGAGTAGAGAAGGTTGAGAGGGGACCTGAGCAGTGTCTAGAAGTACCTCAAGGGAGGCAGTGAGGAGGATGGGGCCGGCCTCTTTTCACTGGTGGCCACCGACAGAACTAGAGGAAACGGCCGGAAACTGAAACACCAAAAGTTCCACAGGAACTTAAGGAAAAATTCCTTCCCAGTGAGGGTGCCAGAGCCCTGGAACAGGCTGCCCAGAGAGGTTGTGGAGTCTCCTTCTCTGCAGATCTTCAAACCCGCTTGGACGCAGTCCTGTGCCACGTGCTCTAGGTGACCCTGCGTGTGCAGGGGTTGGACTGGATGATCCCTAGAGGTCCCTTCCAACCTTCAGCATTCTGTGATTCTATGATTCTATGCCGGCGTGAGGCTGCTTGAGAGCATTTCGGGACTTGCTGCATCCCCTTCCCAGGCACTGGGGCCTCTCCTGGCCCCAGCACTGCGTGTGCATCTCCGGATGCTTCGGTTTTATTTACCAAGTGCCCCGTTGGAGCAGGAACCTGGCCCACATCAGCATGGGATTGCCCACGGAGCAGCATCCCACACCCTTCCGCACCGGTCCTCGCGGGCACCGGCAGCTCCATCCCTCATTCCTGCAAGGAAACCAGCTTGCAAGGACAGAGATAAGCGGGGCAAGACAGAAACATCCGTTCTCCCTCGTTCTGTCACAGCACAGACAGAATATTAGCGCTTCTACTGAAAAAATTTCCAGTATTTCTGATGAAAGGGAAGAGGCAACACTGAGTGGAAGAAGGAATTGAGAACAGAGCCAGCTGGGAAGGCTTCCATAAAGCTCATTTTTAGCCAAAGCCCTCCCCATCCCTGTACATATCTCTGTAGGAAACTTCAAATAGTAATTACTCTAATGAAGCAGTCCATGGGAGAAGGGACAAACATATACTCCAATTCCTGGCCCGTTCGAGCTGATATCCTCTCCAGAAGAACAATATCTGGCATTTACACTAATGGCTGGCAGCCAGTAACTAATTAATCCTCTCAACACTAAGGTATATGATTTTCTTTTCTCATTAATAATCAAGGGGAGGGAAAAAAGCACTATTTCATGCCAATCTGCTATCATAAGGAGTTTGATTCTTTACTAGGGAATAAGAATGCTATTTTAGGGCCTGATCCTGCTGTTTTGCACCAGCTCTGCTTCCTACTCAAGCAGTATTCCCCAAAACACAGCGCATCCCAGATAAGTCACCTAGCAGGCCAGATGTTCCTCGGGAATTAGCTCCCTTAAATCCATTCAGGGAACAGTTACAAACTAGTTTCACAGCTAGTGTCTCTTTAGGGATGGAAATGTTTATTTCCCCAGCAAGGTCCCAAATTAAATTCAAGCCCATTTGAATATACAGCGGTATCTATCGTCGTGACTTTCCAGCCAAACGTTTATAAAGTTTATGGCTTTGCTCACAGCAAATATTGTGGCACGTCTAGCGGTGGGAGGCTTTGCTCCTGCCCCAAGGCAGGGTGTTCTCGCATGGTTAATACCCCAAATGGGTATTAGCTTAGCCCAAACCAGCCAGCTCTTGCCACAGAGGCCCCTTTCCCACAGCTTGGGCATGGAAAAACTCATCTTTCCCTGGCAGCACAGAGGGAATGCATCAGGACCCCATTCCCAAGGCGCAAGGTTAAGAAGCAGCTGGCAAAAAGTGGTCCTGAAGTCACCAATGGGGTCGTTTTCCAAATTGGTCCATCATTAAACAAGGCACCAACACCCTCACTTGGGTATGCACCTAGGTCAAGCTGCCCCACTCTGCACCCAGAGCAACGTTCAGGCAGGGAAACAATGGCCAGAAATGGGTTAAAGACCCCAAAAAAGCAAAGGATGGAGCCACATGTTGGGGTGCTCCAAAACAGAGGCTTCATGGAAGAAGCTCAGCTCTGATGTTTCCACAGTAGCAATTAAACGATTTATTCCTCCAAAGGTTTCAAAGCAGGTTCCTGGGCTTTATATTTCTGGTGCAGTAATTGTTTAAATATAAAAACACTGGCCATATGGCACTTCCTAGGATGCAATTCACATTCAGTGCAAAGCTGCAATGAATTTAGTTAAATTGCCATGAATATGCAAAAGAGTCATTTTCAAAGATGCAGAAATATCCTTCCTCGCCAGCCCAGGCAATGACCAGCGGGCAGTGACTCACATCCCACACACCCAGGCTGGCACCAACAGGACTCAGCCCTCTCGCATCTAACGTGAATCAGCACAAAACCCGCCCAACTGCACCAAAACCTCCTGCAAGTCACACACGGAGCAACAACCACACACAGCAAATGTTAGATTTCTCCCCTCTTTGGTTAGGAAAAAAAGAAAAAAGTCATGATCCTAAGTTTGTTGTGGAAACACTTAATTTTCTTCAGAAAATTGCCCTGAGATCAACAATTGAGCAAGAAAAGAGTATCTGAAGTGCTTGTTCAATGCCTCAGAGCCTCTGTTATAAAATGTCTCTCCCACTCTTATTTTTTGAATAAATCTTCTTAGGAAAGGATGCAACATGGGGTGATTTTGCCCCTGGGACAGCCGTAACGTGCAGCCGGGGCTGCAGCACGGAGGAAACGAGCCGGTTCCACCACGGGACCTGCCAGGGCCACCACTGCCCGCGTGCAGGGACAACGAGGCAGCCAAGGCCACCATGCAAGAGCAGGAAACGCAGGAGGTGGCAGTGAACGAGGACTGGAGACTGCAATGCAAAGACTTCGAGGAGCCCGAGGCGGGTTCCTCCCTAAAAGCACTTACAAACCCCAGGGAATGAATGTCAGAAGGGCACGTGGCATCCAGGAGCTTCTGAACATGAAGAGACACGGACCCGCGTCCTAGCAAGCGGCAGAAGCACCTCCAGGTCCACTCTCAGCACCAAACACGAGTCCTCAGCAGCAGCAGGGACACAAGAAGTAGAATTACCCATTGCAGGGTAGAAAAGCAGCACCCGATAATCCAGTTTCTCCATAGGTACAGGAATGTCCTCTTCCACCTGAAGCCCCAGCACTGCCTAAGGGGAAGGCATGGGACATCTCCCTCTCCACGCTCCCATCCGAGCTGCTCCAGGCACAACGAGGCCGCTCCACTCCCACCATTTCCCTTTATTAATCCATCTCACTGGGCACTTCTTCACCCATCTCAGCACAGGCTGTTCAGACACAAGATCAGTGTAGGCAGTTGCTCTTCACCCGCCAAAGCTGTCAGCGCAGAGGTTGCATCCCCAATGCAGCACTGGCATGTCTCGTAACACGTGTCCTTATAATTAAGAAGACGTCTTCGATAAGGCAGGGTTTGTGGCAATGAAAATTAATTAATCTTCACCAGATATTCTCTGCCCTATTTTCATCTCCCTTTATTTTTTCCCTGAAAGCCGCAGTGCCAAGCTGCTTACACCTCCAAAGCTCTGCAAACCCTCTGTGGAGGCCTCGCTTGTTCTCCGTGGATCCTTTCCAAGGGAGGCTCCGCTCTCAGGTCCGTCCATCCGTGCTCTTCACCCAGATGTGCTGCTGTTAATTGACCCTCTCTTCCCGGGCACAAAAGGGCTTGTTAGCACCAGTGCTCTTGTTTTGCCTTTCTTCAGGGCTGTTTTTAGACAAGTCGGACAGTTCTCTAGTTTTGCTTCAGCCTTCCCTCTGACAGATATTTTAGTACAAGTTACCTCCAAACTGACAGCCTTTCCCCAAGGTGTAACACACACACACACACACACACACACACACACACACACACACACACACACACACACACCCCTCAACTCTTCCTAACCCTCCGTGCTGGTTTTTACTCACACTGCGCTCCGCTGTAGCACAGCTTTTCACTGCAACGTGTCCTTTCTCCAGCTCACACCTCAGAGGAATTTCACAACACGGACCAGGGTTGCTGCAAGGGCCATTCCTGCACGTGACGCTGTGAGAAATGTTTTAGACACTTAAATGCTCTTAGCCTGAAGAGCCTTGGCCTCTGGCACGTCCCTCCCTCCACCGCTGCCCATCTCCACCCTTGCTCCTCTTGATTCTCTCATTGCCCAAACACACATTTGCTCTCCTCCTATCGCAAGAAAAGCAGGAGTATCTGCTTTTCCATCTGTTATAGGTAAGCACCATCTACCTGGTCTATAATCAGACACACTCCTGCGCTAATGTTTGCATTTTACATTCAAAATATAAGCTAAGCATTACTAATTCATGCAAGTTTAATGATTTCCTCTGGTTTCACCAGGTGTCAGTAGCAGAGTTCTGGCAAAAGGCCACTGGCACCTGGTTGAGAGAAGGCAGCAAGAGCAGCGCTGCAGATGCAGCGAGGTGAGCACGGTGTGGGCTGTGCAGAACCAGCAGCATTGCAGCAAGCAGTGAAAGCTTGAAAGGTTCAGACCCAAATTAGCGTTTGCAAAGACCCCAGCTAGCCCTGAGAACTGTCAAAGAGGCGCCAGAACAAGGTGATACAACATAGAGACCATGCAGCAAAAGACACATTTTAGCTGACCCTAAACACCCAGGAAAGCTCAACAGAAGATGGGGAAAGGGATGTCTGCACTGGGGGCAGAGGAGCAGCCATTCGAATGGTTAAATCCCTGGGGAGCAGGTTGTTTGGAGCATTTACGGATGCCAAGGAAGGCAGCACTAGCTCTCCGGGCGCTCTGCTCCGGCCTGCAGTGTTCCAGCCCAAGGCTTCCTGAGGCTCCCGGCTCTCCTGCTGCTATGCTGGGCTTTAAATTCCAGCCTGCAGGAAGCAGGGATGAAAAAGGAGAAGCTGAGATGCTGCACCAGCTGTGCAGTTCCTACATACACCTCTCCAACCCCTGTAATCCTGAAGAGCCCAAATAGGAGGGCCACTCGCAACAAGTTAAAACATTGAGATGCAGGAGGACACTCGCAGCAAGTTAAATATTGAGATGCAAAACTTACTGCATTCAAAAGCAGTTGCAAGGAAGTAATTACAAACCGAAAGAGATCTGTCTGCTTTTCTCCTTTCCTAAGTCAACTGTTGGACTGCAAATGAGTCCGAAGGCCAAAGAAGTCATTCCACAAGGTACAGGCATCCCAGCAAAGCATTTAATATTCTGACTGATCGTGAACGGGTAACTGCTACAGTTCGCAAACTAAACCCTGCAATCTGCACCTCCCTTCCCATTGCAGTCAAGTCACATCAACACGTTTTCAGCACAGCAGAAGGCCTCAGGAACCAGCCCCTTTTGCAAGCCCTGGTCATCTGCCAAACACCTAGGGAAAACTCTGTACCTCTGCATACGAGGATATAAATTTCACGGCATTAAGCACCGTTCGCACGAGGTGGATTCTGCAATTTAGGAATACGCTCACAGCGATCGGATGTTTGGGAATCTGAGCGGCTTCGCCATTCAGGTCACTTCTTGGGTGAGCACACGGCGTGGAATAGCACGGAGAGGAGGGAAAACCCGGGATACCGAGCCCTCTTCTTCCTGCATCACTGCCAAAGTGCAGTTTGTAGCTGACATTCCAGACACTGCTTATTTGCTCCTTTCACAGCATTCACAACAACATTGTGCGAGTTCCCCACATGTAGCCATTATCACCAAAGGCTAACACGTAGCTTCCAGAGGGAAACCTCAAAACCTTTGTAAAATGGATTTCGCCACGCTGAAGATTGAGTGTCCACTGTTTTGTCTGGGTTTGTTTTAATTGTACTCACCTTGTTCTGCGTTCACATCCCATGAGAAACGCCCGCCAGCCACATCCACCCGGCAGGGAGACGCCACCAGCCTCGGGCAGAGCTGGCTCTCTGAATGTCCAAAAAGAAGGGACATTTTGCAGTAAAATACCTTATTCTTTTGGGCCCAAACGCTTGAGAAATTTCCCACCAGTCTGACAAATAAAGTGCCTGACCACTTTCAGCAAAATACTCCTGATTTGCATGCGAGTTGTTAAAACATATGATTCAAGAGGAAAGCCCAAAACAAGACCAGCCTGACTCAGTTCCCTGCTATTTCCAGTGTTCCAGATCAGCTAATGAGAACTCAGAGAGCCAGTGTCACTGCTCTCTTCTTGAAAGTCTGCTTGGAGACTGATGCATTGCTGCAAGTATTTGAACTCTGCTCTTCCTTGCTTAGTTCTAGCCCCAAAAACTCCCAAACATCAGGGGACTCATTGCACTCGCAGAGATGTGCCAGGGTTCCCAGCCCTCCTCAGCCTAGTGGTGTTCTCAGCTCATTTCTACCCTGCACAGGTTTTTGCATTTAATTTTTCACGTTTATATTTTTTCTAGGCATTTTATGACATCTCACGCTAGTCGCTAGTCACGTCTGAAGGTTTCTCTGAGAGGACACTCCAAAAATCAGCTATCCACGGGTAAAACCAAATCAGAAGTTAATCCAATGAGGTCTTTAGATTGCTTCAACAAGAACTGAGAAGATGCTACCTGTTACGGAGTGAGTGACACCTGTACTCACATTTACCTTCCAACAGAAACTCTTGTTCCATCTCCTGCTTATGGCAGGGCAAAAGTGCCCGGCTTAGCCCAGAGGCTGCTTCTAACCCAAGAGAACATTTCCTCGTGCAGACAGAAGGAATGAGTGACTCAGAGAAAGGAAAACAAAGCCCAGACCAAACAAAACAGCTTAAGAAACTTGTCCTCAACTTGACTCAATGCAGTATAGAACGAGAGCAAAGTGTTCGCTAGATCCCAACCTTTCATCTACAGTTAACTTCATAAATTAGACCTTGAATGTTATTACGGCTGATAACACCATGAAAGGAGTTGCATTTGTTCAACAGTGGAAAAAAACACCACATAATCAACCACACGTGGCTGGTTTTCCTATTTTTTGCTCCATGGGCGCAGACGACAGAGCAGAGCTGGGAATGCTCCTCCTTCGCTCATCCTCCTCGCCTCTCAAGTCTTATCTCATACCTGCTCGGTCAAAGCACATCCTGTTAAAGGCAAAACCAGGCGGTAGTGCTTGATCCCCCACTGTGTGATGAGGGACCCCTTCGCTTGCTGCAGCCCCTGCCCCTGCTCCGCTCCTTCCTCTCAGCTTTCCCAGGCACATCCCGTTCCCACCGCGCATCCATACAGAGCTCAGGACTACAGACAGCAGTAGCACACATCCATTAGCACAAGGCGTTACAAAAATCCAACCATACACCTTATACAAGTGTGTTTTGTGATCCTACAATGCCTCTACAGGAAACCTCCACAGCGGGGGATAAGGATGGATGAAGGTCAGGGAGAAGCTCCAATAAGGACACGTGCCAGGAAGAACTGCTGCAGGAACAGGAACCAAAGAGACTAAGGATGCTCTGAAAAGACAGCAATTAAGAACAAAAGATGCTATAAAGCAGCAAAGAACCTACAGAACCATCAATGAGACTGAAGGGCCAGTGATTTAAAAACAAAACAGCGATCTCAGCTAATGCACTGCAACTTGGTGCCAAAAGCCAATTGAAGCAGGTTTCAACAGAGGACGGGACATTTACATCAGCTAACAAGATTTCAGCAGAAGAAACAAGATGAAGGGGCGAGCGCACCGCGAGGACAGCGTGCTCACAAGCCACCCGTGTCACTCCTACCCCGGCACGCGTCCTGCCGCGTCCGTCGCAGCCGAAGGCCCCGGCGCCGGCATCGGCTCCACGCTCCCGGAACCGCCGACTTCCATCGCGGAGCAGCCACGGGAGCCCTGCGGCCCAAAGGGAGATTAAACGTAATCCTGTGACTCAGAAAACCCCTTCGCTGTTGGCAGTGGATGCTTAGAAGGAGCATGAAGTCTCCTTCTCTGGAGATCTTCAAACCCGCTTGGACGCAGTCCTGTGCCACGTGCTCTAGGTGACCCTGCGTGTGCAGGGGTTGGACTAGATGATCTCTAGAGGTCCCTTCCAACCTTGAGCATTCTATGATTCTATGATTCTATGATGAAGCCACGTCCGCACGTGCGTCCCCGCTGTCCCGTGTGAGCACGGCCTTCCCGAGCCAGCACCAGCGACAAGAGCTGCCCAAACACTGGATTTTTGTATTTAGTTCCTCTCTTGTGCCTGCAGCACAGGCAGTTTTGTCTTTTCAGGAAAGCCACCACCCTCACAGACCCCGGTGACATCCTGCAAACCTGCCCAGCCTCGGTGCAGCGGCCAGTCCTTCCTCCCATCACTCACAGCCATCCCGGGCTCCTCTTCCGCCCACAAAGTGCCTCCAAGGTGGCATCTCTGTGCCCGCTGCACCACCATCAAAGTCCCCGTCACTGCTGTGCCCAAGCAGCTCCTCATAAGAAGCCAGTCTCTCCTGCATCCCACTGGCGCACACAACGCTTTGACATCAGCAGCCCCAGGACCAGAGCTTTAAAGCTCCTGCAGCTCGGCCGCACCACAGCCCCGCTGCATCCTTTCCCTTTCTGTGGTTTCAGGCTGAAATCAGGAAAATTAATTCCAGCAGCTTTGTGAGGTGTGCAAGAGCTACCACATTTTATTATCTCCATTTGCAATTTCCTGCTTGTTCCCTCATAAAAAGAAGGCAGTTGTTACGGTGAATGTGTTAACTCGAAACGCATTTGTCTTTATTAGGGGGGAGAAAAGGAAAAGGCTGTTTTAGCTGCGCTGCAGCTCAGAGCAGGGGACTCCGGAGCGGCTTTCCAAGGATTCAAGCACTTCCACAGCTCCCTGTGTTCATCCAAGAAGCTCCGAGGTGGCCGCACGAAGCTGTGAACGGGCAGATTTTCCTCTTCCCAGGCCTCCCTGAACACTTCCAACCAGCAACGGGATGCTTTGGGGTACTTTTAAAATATATATCTGCCCAAATGTTCCGTTTTCCCATTTGTGCAAGTGTCAAGCAATAGCTCCCAAACACTATCTGTTTGCTAACGGGACACATCTGATTGCACAGGCTGTCGGTGCTGCTAAAGCAGGAGAGCGTTTCCTTTTGGAGACAAAAACGGGCATCAAAAGAGGAGTACAGAGAAAGCGAAGGCAAACCACCCCTATTCTTGACCTTATTAAACCCGGTGGAAAATAAAGCAGAATCCTGCCGTTCAGTCCCATGTTTTGTTGTAACATCAGCACTAGAGACCCTGGTGACACAAGGAGATGCACTGGATGCAGCAGGAGCTGCAGGAGCTAATGCAGCAATCCCGGGTTGTATCCCACACCGGAGAGCCGGGAAACCTGCTGAACACATGGGGCTTCAGATCAAGAAATGCCAGCATGGATGACAGAATTAATGAATTGCTCTGCATAGGAATAACTGCCATAAAGAGTGACTATAGATGAGATAAAAGCCATTTTCCTTAATATATTTATATATTTTTTTTTTTCTTCCTCTCTTTTCTCCCACAGTTCACAGATTCTGCCTGAGCAGCTCTGACAAGGACACTGTGCACATTTCCTTCCATGTGCACAGTACCTGATACGCAAGCAAACGCATCCCATAAGCAAGTATTCAAGAGTTCATACGTATTTTTCTATTCCGTTTCTCCTGAAAATTAATACTACAGCATGTACTTATCTTATTTCAGAGCACGAGTGATGCATGTGAACAAGTGAAGCCTGTGGCATTTCACACCAAAGGTTTCGAGACTCATTTGTCTATTCATTTTTTTCAAACATTCATTCAAAAACACAGCTTTTAACACCGTTTTGCAAGGAAAAAAAAAAAAAACTCCTTTTTAAATGCTTACAGAGAATTCTGTTTCTAGTGAAAGTTATTATTAAGAGATGCAACTTAAACGGTTCTGATGTTTTTGCTCTGAATTTTAACAAACACTGATGCAATTTCTGGCCCCTTACCAGGGTCCCTGGCCAGGCTATTGGCGCAGAGGAAAGAACCAACTATTAGACCTCTTTAGCACTTATTTAGCCCAAGTGTCCAGTTATTTGCAAACATGGAAAAAGAGACTCTCAGAAGAGCTCTGGACATGCACGACCTAAGGCTGCACCAAAGGCAGGAACCCATCACCTTGTGCAGCTGGTCGGAGCCACCCGAGCTCAGAGACCCACCAGCCACCCTGGGCCCATTGCCCTGTCCCAGGCTAGCAATCCCATGTCCTCTTGGGATGTACCTGCTTTCCAGGTCTTCAGACATCACCCTTCATTCGAGAAGAGCCCCCTCCACTTTCCTTAGGAAAGGTCCATGCAGATGCAGCCATTCTCCCACCACTCTTCAGGCTGTGGGTGAACACAGTTCCTCCCCCCTGCTTCATTTAGGGTCCTTCATGTTTCCAGGTGTGCATCTCCTAATCCAGATTAAACCTCTGCCCTGGGCAGGTGCTCATGAGGGATTTTCTTCCTGTAACGGGGGAGCTTTGGTTCTTCTGTGGTGCTTGGGGACTCATCAGACCTCCCGATGGTTTAGGGACTTCCCCATGCTTCTTTTTCAGGTGCTTCTTTCAAACTATTTCATGTGGTTGCAACCTGGTCGTGTTGTAATCCCTGCCTCCATCCTGAGCTCACTCCATCGCAGCTCCTCGCCACAAAACAGCATTTTGCCCTGGACCTCAATGTCACCCGGGCGGCGCGAGCGGGGCCCCGCGCGCCGTTATCTCGGGCGCCTCGTGCCACCGGAGGACAAAAGCCCAGAGCCAGCGGCAGATGGGAGGACACGGAGCAGAGATAATAACAATAAAGCCGTGCATAGCTCTTGTGCAAGCACCGGGAGCAATCGCAGCCCAGCACCTGCTCGGCAGCCACGGGAGCAGCTTGCAGATGAGCGCGCCGGGCTGGTTGGTTTACGCAGCGATTCGAGATTACTCTGCAAAGAGAGCAGAGCTGCGACGTGCGGGCCAAGGGAGCACACACAGAAGCTAAATGCTACAAGGGGATGGGGAAAGGAGTCGGAATACACAGAAGCTGGGGGAAAATGGCACGGTATTAATCAAAGGAGAATGCAGGGCTGAATGTCAGGCAAGCCATGGGGGCTTATCTCGCCCCAGTCCTGGGAGAGCTGTCCAGGGAGTTGGGGAAATAATCTCCCTAATTACAGCAGGAAAATAAAAAACGCTGGCAAATAGACCTGTCATTATGCAGTGGCAGGAAGGCCATGAGGTCCTTCCCCGCTCTCGCTTTGCTGCTGCAGGGCTGGTGCGACAGCGGCCGCACCGAGGGACGTGCAGGCGCCGCGGTGCCCGCGGAGCAGCCAGAGCCTGGGGGGGTCCAAGCTGCGGCTCTGCCCCGTGTTGGAACAAACCCACGTCCTCCTCCGAAGCCACCGCGGCTCCACTCCCGCCGCTGCCGCGCGGCTTCCTCCAGAGACCCCCGCACCCGACGGGGCCTCCTTGAACTGGGCTCTTCCAAGAAGCGTTTCAATTAACCGCGTTGCAAAACCTGCCCCCGCGTCACCTTGGGATCCGCTTGCTCATTCACAAGCAGATTGCTAAGCCCTTATTCATTCTCCGCAGAATCCTTTGCTCGGCGGCACGTATATCAAGCAGCAACACTTTACCAAGTTGCCTCTTGCTGGCAACCATACATGGCATGAAGCACAGTCCTGAATAAAACATGTTTATAGGGTTTACATCCTGTTCTTCTCAATTGCTAAATACCAGGCTGGGTAGCACTGTTGATTTCCCCCTTGTTTTCCTTTCAATGTCTCCACGCTTCTAAGCGTTTCTCACAGACATGGTTGACACTGTTCTAAGCGCAGCTCTTTACAGTTTTCTTATCGTTTTGCGGACACTTCGCAAACGTAACTGCAGGTTGCGTCCAGCATTCCAATATCCCTTCATTGCTTCTTCAAAACTAGCAGTCGGTTGTAGATTTACTTCATCTTATGTTTGCTGCAAGATGGCCTGGAAGGTTTGCTCTGAACTACACCAGTTTTCTCCCTTTCTCCCTTTCCAGCTCACACTGACGAAGGGCCAAAAGCCACGGAGAGGTTAAATTCCAGCAGCTTCTCCGAGCCATGGCCAGTGCAGGGAGCCTTCCCGCACACTATCCTGTGCCCGTGGCAATGCACTAGGCTCTGTTCCCATGGGATGTTCCCATTAAACACACAACGGGCAGAGCTGCTTGGCCCTCAGCCCCTGTGAAGGGTCGTGGTGCTGGGATCAGGGCAGGAGCGGATGGAAGGGATCCATGAAGACCTGAATCCCAAAGCGAGCGGGACGCACCGAGTTTTACACAGCACTCTCCAGGCAGAATAAGTGCTTAGATTAGGCATGCATTAGGCCAGGCTTTTCAAAGGGAAAATAAATAAATAAATAAATAAAAGGCAAGTGCTAATGGACTAATTAGGACGACATCCACCAGCAAATGCAGCCTCTTCATCCTCCTCCTGCAGGGAGCCTCCTGGATCCGCCTGGTCTGCCCTTAATCCAGTAGCACGAACACGGCTCCGGCTTTCCCAAAGAAGCCACCCTCCCCTTTCTGCCCGTTCCTCTACACCTGATTCCGTGCGCTCTGCACCCCTTTCTTATTTCTTCTACCCAGGATCTCTCCCACTTTTCCTAACAGGTTATTCCAGCCGTTTGGTAAGCAGACGTGCAAACTCCAGCTGTTGGCAGCGCTACGCGTTGGGCTCGTGCTAAGTATCCACCAGCATTATATTTAGTGATCTCCCTGTGTGCACGTCTCCCTGCCCGCGGGATCGCCGGTGCTTGCATAGACAGCTAATCCGTTCCGACAGCTACAGCTAATCCACTCAATAATCCCTAATATTTTTCCTCAAGGGCTTTGTCCTCCAGCTGTGCGGCCACAAAAGCACCCTGGAGTCCTCAGGCCTCTGCAGTTGGGCTTGATCCCGGATCCCGGAGGACGGGGCCACGGAGCCAACGCTGCTACGGGCCCTTCTGCTCAGCAGGAAAGCTCGTGCCTATGGATGCACGTGCACGTTTGCTGCAGCTCCGTGATGGTCCAGGATGGCAGCAGCATGAGACGAGAACCTGATGGCCACCAAATATATAGAAACACAACTATATATATTAAAAAAACAAAAGAAATACAAAAGATTTATACTTTAGCTAGCTACAGGCTATCACCCACTGGGCTTCATTTCAACACCTCAGTGCTTCGTTTAGCAAGGAAAGGGCTTCTCCAATTAAAAAAAAAAATCCATTTCATATACGTACTTGCAGAGCACGTCCATGTTTTGCTATGTGAGGGCCGCAGAAACATGACTTCATCTGCTCCATGAGAAAGGTTCTGTTAATATAGGATGAATGAGCCTCTGAGGAATTTAAATCTGTTTACCCAAAATAAGCAGCCGGTCCCGCGAGCCTCGACGCTTCCTCTAGGCTCCACCAGGAAATATTTTCAGCTGGTTTCTCAGAAAGCTTCGCAGGAGCAGAGTCAGAGCTTGCTGCTGTTAAAGGGACAGCCTGTGGCTTGATAGCAACGAGCACGATGACAGATGAAGCATCACCACGAGCCTTTCCAAACAGCCTGATTAATGGTGGGACGTTAATGACTCCAGCAAGGGTGGCCGGGTCCGTGATGTAATTATGGGCTCCAGGGATATTCCCGGTCCTACCTGGGCACATCCAGCCAATGAAACCCAGTCGCTCACTGGCTCGGCAGCTTGACGAGCAGCTGGGCCGTCCAGGCAGAGCTTTTCCCACTGCGTTTCTAGAAATAACCCTTCCCGACGCCTGGGATGCTCCATCTGGACACCCTGATCCGGTGCGGTGCCTTCCAAAATCTTCCAGGTTTCAGCAGCCCGGCGACGGCAGCCTGCGGTCCGGAGACCACGGCAGCAAAGCAGAGGAGCACAAAGACCTTTGGCACGGGAATAAACTAGACCATGGACAGACATATCCAAGAGATTGACTCCGGAGCAGCAGGAGATTCCCACCTCCCGTGCAGTGCCATGAGAGGGGATGAAGAGCAAGGAGCTTTGGGCCAGAGGCCCTGATTTGGGTTCTGAGAGGAACCTACCTGTGCCAAATTCCCCTACCTTTGCCAAAAACCAATAGGGAAACTTGTGCTTTCTTTGCTTTTGTTGGTTATTTTTTTAGCCAACTTTTTCAGCTGAAGAATGTGAGATTCCGGTGCTTCCCGGAGCCGCCGAAACGCTGCACTGTGGTGAAGCAACCAGGTTCCTGGCAGGAGGGAGGCCAGGCCAATCTCCGAGCCCGAGGGATGAAATCCCTTGGGATGGCTACGAGCACAAGGCCATCCCAAGGGCATCCATTAGCCAGACGCGTTCCCGCCGTTTCAGACGCCCGCACGGAGCAGCCTGAGACACAAATCACCCGGCTTCAGCAACCCGCCAAGACGAAAGCCCGCGGGACCGCCGCACGATCTGCAAACTGGCAGATGCTGCAGGTTTCTGCCGACTCATATAATTACTTCAAAAAAAAAAAAAGAAAGAAAGAAAAAAAGACACTTTGGCCTATCTTTGCCATTTTTCCAGCCAAGAAGTCTGCTAGATGCTCTCCTTCTCCTCGGAGAGCCTGGTGACACAGGGCTGACCCACATTTGTTGATGCAGCTCTCTGGTGCTCTCCACCTCGAGAGCCTTCTCCTCCTCCACGCGCTCCCAAGGCAGCAGGGGAGGTTTAGGCATAAGGTCGACCAGGAATCGAGTCCTGCTCAGATCCCGGAGAGTTGAAGGTCTCAGTGATGAGTGACCCACAGCTGCCCTCGCTGCTACCTGCTCGAGCTCTTTAGAGCAATGAAATCTTGTCTCGGCAAAAAAAAAAAACAAGTGAGTTTCTACCTTTCTGCTGGAAAAGAGGCATTTTAAGAGTAGGCTTGGAAAAAAAAGCTTAAAAAAAAAGAGGGCATGCAAATACGCTTGCATACAGCAAGCAGCTGTTGAAGTGCACTCCTGTTTTTTTGGTTAATTCCCATGTCAGAAACTTATTGAGAAAAGTTTCTAAAACAAAAAGCAGTGAAATTTCTCTGAGATATTTCATCTTTTCCCATCAGAGAAGACAAGGAAAACCCAGAAATGAAGCGGGAATTTTGTTGTCACCTGGAATCCTTCAACATCTCCTTGCTCAGCAGTGGGCTCCTCCTCAAAGGCCCAAGTGGGTTTCTCCCCGTTTGCAATGCAGAACCGGCGCGGGTGGCTCCAGAATAAACCCACCCAGCAGAAGGCAGGACAGCTCCTCGCTCCGGTGCTGCAGCTCTATGGGGATGTGGGTGACGGTCCCAGCTCCCGCGTTGTGACCCCGCTCTGGCAAAGCTTCCTGACCTTTGCTTTAGCACGGGGCAATTATTTAGATGCACTATTAAATCAATAAAAGTGCAGATGTTCACCAGAGCGAAGGATACTTCCGCTTAAACAGGCTGGGCACCAGAGCACAGCAGAATATGGCAAGGTTTCGAGTGCTGTGTCTGCAGTGAAGCACTAGCAATTGCAATGGGAGAGACGTGGAGCTTGTTGCAGGGGACTGGGGACTATGGAAAAATGGATTTGCTGGGTCCTTCTGTGCCCGTGGTGTTTCCACAGACTCATAATCGTGAGTGATACCAGTGAGGCTGCTGTGCGATTTGGGAGCAGGCTCACAAGCAGGTATTTATGTAATTGCTCCAGCTTGATTAATCTAAGGGCATGGCAGAAAGCCCCTCTGCTGCCGAAGGCTGCTTAGAGCCGGGAGCTGCAGGCAGGGGTGACCCTGCACCCGCAGGGCCCTCGATCCGCTCCCCTTCCCGCCCGGCACCGGTGCCGTTCGCCCACGTTCCCAACCTGCCACCCTTTGGGCGCACGTTTAGAAGCCACTGCCCCGGTCCCCTCCGCTCCGGGCAGCCTGTCCGGCCGCCCCGGGTGCCCAGCACGATCCTGAAGGACCAACCTCCCACGTTCCTTGGAGGAGCTCATCCGTCTTTCGCCCTGATTTCCCATTCCCAGAATAGCAGGGACACTTTTGCATCCGCAGGGTTATTACCCGCGGTGTTTGTTCCCGGTTTCTGGTGACATGATTTATACGCGTGCAATGGTCCTTTCGCAACGCTCATCTCTCCCGCGGAGCCTCCCACGGAGCCGGGAGCTCCCCCTTGCAGAGTCAGCCCAGAGCTCGTCCAAGTCCCTCTCACTAAATTATCCTTCCAGTAGGATCCTATCAATATTGACCTACAGGAAAAACATAATAATTTATACTGATCGCTTTTTCAATTATCGGATGGTTTTTGCTTCAGCTGTAGCTGCATTTGGAGCGGTTACTTCCAGTCAAATAAAACACGAAGAGCAACTACCTGCTGCAGTCTCTTGTCGGCATATTAACACGACGACAGAATATCAGCCGTTTTCCACGGCATCCTGGTGCTGCAATAACCAGGGATAACGTTACCAGACTGCGTGAGGTGCAGCTGCAAGCGCTGGCTGTAAGGGCAGCGCTGAGATGAATTACCCAGGCCGCATAACTCATTTTGCCCGTCATTCACACTAACAACAGGAGCGTTTTTACAACATTCCCCAGAAATCTCTGCCGCTAAAGCAAGGTCAAAGCTGTCACGGCCACACAGACACGGCTTAGAGCACTTTTAGGCAGGGATATGAGGGATACAGGTGATGTTGTCCCCCCAAACAAGTTCCCCTCCTCAGCCCTCTGTATGGCCAGGTGCAATTTTTGAGCAATGCACTACCCAGTAGTGCAGAGCATTAAGACAAATCTCTCGATAATGCATAGGTTTGACATTTCCAGATTTATTCAGATGTATTACCCATAAAACAGCTCTAACAGAATCAGAGGACATTACCAGAATTGTCTGTTCCCAGGACGTTTGGCACTCCGTAACTCAGACGCATTTAATCCCTCAATATCTCTTGTACATTTGGATAATTTGCCGCAGTAATGTATAATCATGCCTGGAGGATTCAACCTTTAAGAAATTCCATAAATTAAGTAGCAACTTGTATAGCCCACATTTACTGCTCGTGGTCCCGTTTAAGAGGCCATTCCGAAGTGTCACAGTCTCACTACGCTTTCCACGATGCTCAGTCCCCTTAGAGATAGGTTTCCCTGTATGGGGAATGGAAGTAATGGATCATCCTAGCACTTTCCTGAGAAATCAGGACATTTTGGCTGTTTTCTGTCTGCGTGGAGTGATTTTGCCTCCAGATAAACCTTCACAGTCCACTTCTGTGGCCAAAGGGTATCCACAAGGGTCCAAAGCGTCTCCTTGTTGGGGTGCCCTTCTCCCCTCCAAGCGCATCATCCACCAAGATCTTCCCGTATCTGTCAAAATCCAGATTGCTCCTTCCCAAGTCACGTTCCTTCTGCTGTTAACACAAATAAATGAATAAAAACAGAACCCCCCAGCATGAAGCTGCTCCGAAATCCGCTTGCAAGTGTCAGCCCTTTCCAGCCGGGAGGGATCGCAGCGTCCCCGACATCCCACGGGTCCCGCTAAGCTCCTTCCAACCTGCAGTCCATGGGCCTGGAGGTTTTAATGCAAGAACAGTGCCCTGGAGCCACAACATCAGCTCTCATCAGTGCTTAGTTGCACTGGTTTATTTGGCTGGTTTGTAGCTCTACAGGTAGGAGGTAATTACCCTAATGGGAAAACGCCACTTAGGCTTGGAAATACTTCATGTCGACAGAAGCAGAGACCGCCAAGTCAAAATCTACCCAGAAAATACTATTTTATTTCAATTCTCAACGTCCTCAGCATCAATAGCAGGGGTGTCTGCTCTGTGAGGCCTCCCCAACCTAGTGCTGAGGCATCACTGGCCTCCCCAGGCCAAGGTGCCCTCAGCACCCGCCCAACTTCTTGTAGAAAAGGGAAAAAAAAAAGGAGGGAAAAAAAAAAAGACAGAGGGAAAAGAGGGGAAACTCCCCCTCTTCCACAGCCCTCCACCCTGAGCCAAATCCCTGGAATGGGCGGCTCGGGAGGTAGGTGCATGAGGACACAGCACCCTCAACATCTGGTTTCACACCCTCAGCACCCCGCTCTGTATGCACCGCCCCAGGCTGCAGGAATTCACTGCACCCTGCGCAATCAGGTACTTCTCGGTGCTTATAGACACTCTGTTTCATGAATGATCTGCTAATTTATTAAGCAAGAGATAGCAGTCCCTTTCAGATGTTTTCGTTAAACTATTAAGCTTGTGAAGAGCTCTGCCGGAGCTGGCAGCATCCATTGATCACCAAGACAGCTCCTTTTTTAGTATTCCCTCAAGAATTCAGTTCTTTTCTTACTGATATTTCTATTTTGAAGACGTAAGTGATGTTTTTAGGGTCAGCAGACACGCCAACAACTCATTTACCAGGACACTCCACTCATTCTTCTATATCTTCTCATCTCAGCCCAAAAAGACCTGGATTTTTGTTTTCTTTTAAGTATTAAAGACTACGTACATAAACAGCATCAAAGCTAAGAGGAAAAATCACCAAGCAGGAGGCCGTCTGCTGAAATGGATTTGCAGAGCATCAGAGGAGGAAAAATGTTCCTTCATTGTGAATTTTGGCGTTCCTTCTCCTAGCAGCACCTCTCTGTGCTATCCAGGGCCTCGATAATTAGGCAGACGAGGAGGCTCCTATCGGCATGCGAATACCAGGGTTTACACAAGCCCTCGGGGAATAGAGCCGGGGAAGCTCCATGGTCTGCGTCTCCCTTGGGGATGTCGCCCTCGGGGCCTTCCTCCCAGGCCTCCTCCTCGCTCGCTCCAGCCCGGACGGTGCCCGCTCTCCCCGCGCTGCCCTTGGCACCGTGCTCGGAACCGCCGGGATCGCGCTCGGAGCGGAGCTTTGCCTGTTGCTCCTCTTTCTGGAGTGCTTTTTCATCCCCCCAAACGGTACTTTAGCCTCACCGCCGCTGCGGCGCGTTCCTTATCCAAGCGTAATTCATCACACGGTTTTAAAAGCAAAACCATTCAAAAAGCAAAGCTGAAAACCTTATTTTTCATTCCACAGCAACACGCGGTTCTCTTCATAATAAACATTTCCCACAGCAATTACTTCCCTTCTCCTTTTCTGTGAGGCCTAAATGCAGAGTTGCTTCCAGACTTGAATCTTGCATGGCAAGTTTCAGATCCATTTGAATTTTTAAGGCCAAGTAAACAACTCCCCAAAATAGAGACTTAAAATTTAAACCGCGCTTTTATAAAATGGATGGTACTGCTAGATTAGTTCTCCAGAAGTCCTGGACACTTAATACATTCACCATAAAGCTTCTTAAAGCTTGGCCTGTAGGCTAATATCAGGATTTTGGGGAGGTTGTACTGTTTGTTTTTACTGCTCCAAACACACCAAGGGTTTAATTTCGTATTATTTAAAACACAAATTTTTGCATCTGCAGCAAAATCCAAGTCCTGCTAATTGGCAATGACTAATTTGTCAGAAGGGGAACAGCTCAGTTCCCCTTCTGCATATCTGCATTCTTTTAAAAATATATATACATGCCACATGCAAAATGACCTTGCTTTGGCATGCGTGGTGCTCATTTAAGGAATTGGTCCTGAGCAGCAGCCACTGTGGCAAATCCATCCCCTCATTTACCTGCACTGCCTTGTTCTCCTAGTCAAGCCCTGGGTCTGCAGCAATCACATTAAGAGGAGAAACATTCTGTGTTTCAACAGACTGCATTCATAATTCATGCTTTTGGCAAAGAACGCAAGTTTTGGAATCAATACAAAAACCTCAGCTGAGCTCTATCATCAATAAAGTGCACGTCCCATCCTTCTGCTTCCTGGGATAGTTTTTATTTGTCTCCTTTTTAATACTCTTGTTAATAGGTCCATTTGATTATAAAAACATGGTACGTTTTGCACATCATGAGGTTTATCTACCGTGGTCCTGTGCAGTCACTTTCACATCTATTTTGGTAAATAAAGCTGAGGTCCAGACATGACCACAAGACCTGGGGTCTCATGAACAATTTTTATTACCATCAAATCTAAACTGTGCAGGAGCACTCAAGACAAAACAACTCATTGTAATGAATTACTCTGATGGCTGTTATTCTTAAAATGCGTTTTGACAAGATCCTTTATTGGTTCGCACCATTAATTTGTGCTAGTCTCCCAACAGTTTTTATGGGACACTGGAATTACAGATGCCATAAAAATGCTCATTTTGAAGTACTGTTAAAACTTAATACAATGGCAGTAAAATTATCCATATTACACAATGTGTTCATTTTTCTGAAAAACTGGTAAATTGCTAAATACATAATAGGCTCAGTGAGAAAGAAAGGCAACTCGTACTGCATAGGAATAAATCTGCTTTACAACATGTTATCTTACTTCAGCACTTTCCCTACAAAACCGAAACAAACGGTGCAGTAAATTAAAATTACAGATTCTTTTGCAGGTAGGCAGAAGTTTAACCTCATATTGAAAACTTCTATACTGCTTTAACGTTTTTCTCTGCAAGTTTCATAAACAGGGACCATTTTCACATCTCTGCCTTCAAATAAGCCAAACTGGAAACTCGTCTGGTTGCAGTGAATCAAAGCTGGGTTACCTGCACCCCATGGGAATGATGAGTAGGAATAGCACAAATTTACTCCAAAAAATGGGGGAGACTATTACTAAAAAACATATTTTTTTCAGATATCCAAAAAAGGGCAATTTTCATTCAACAAATGGGTACTCTCTTTAGAGCAGAGCAGCAAGTAGCTCATGAGCCAGCCCAGGAACGGTCCCATCAACGGATGGGCCCTGCCACCAAAACACGCTAAAATTGGATCTTTGCTGGTGGGAGGGGAGGAAACGCTCACATTTTGTGGAAATAGTCACCTGGTCCCATCAACCGTCCACGGGGCAGCTTTGACTTATACTAGTGCATCAGAAGATCTGAATTCTTGGTCTCTTATCCCTTTTATTTGCTTTTAACTGGGTTGTGTACAAGGACGCAGCATCAATGCAGGCCTGATCAGTCCACCACGAAAGATCTCACCTGAGTGTCCTTGACTTCACAAAGTAGAAATCTGGGCCAATTTCCTGCCTTTCATCACTTTGTATAAACTGCAGAGAGGAGCCTAGGGATATCCCAGGGAGAGTCATCCCATGGGATTCACTGACCCCTGAGCCTGGGTGACTACAGAAACTGCTGGAGAACCCAGGGAAGGGCAGACACCAACTCATCCCTCTCCCATCCCAAATTCCTGGAAGGCTGGTGAATGGGCCGGTGACTGCAACGAAGAGGGAGCTGCTCTTACACAGGGATGCTCCAGGCAGGCTGGGCTGCTGCATCACGCTGAGCTGAGTGTTATCCAATGAGTCACAACCTCCAAGTTTTGCACTCCAAATGCAAAAATAGGAAAAGAAGCCGCTTTCCAAAATAATCATTCTTCCAAATTTGGTGCTTAAAAACCCCTACAGATACGTTTATATGAGAATAAATGAATATAGAAGCTCTTCTGCACTGGCATTTTCCCTCACAAACAGGTGACGGAGCAGAAAGGACAGCTTGGATGTGAACACTCATTGCAGCCCCCTGAAGAAGTCCTGGGTGATTTTATAAAAATATCCTCAGCCAAAATAGAAGATGTTTGCAATTCTTTTAAAAGAATTCTTTTAAAAGAAAATCTGATCAGTGCACTTCAGCTGTTCAATTTTCCAGTCGAATGCAGGTGGCAAAACCAAGAGAAATTCTGTTTAATTAGGAATGTGGTAATTATTGCTGAACAACTTGAAATAAAAATTATTTGTCCAGTAAATGAGGCACATAATAATGAAATAAAATGCCAGTAAATTGTGGGTCACACAAATGCTAATCTCAATAGCAACTCAGAAAAAAAGAAAAAAAGGTTCTAAATTTATTTTCCCCAGCTCCTAAGAAAACATTTTGTGCCATTTATAGTCATAGCCCTCATCAGCACTTAAATTGGTTAGAAGTGCCCTGATATCTACTGCTGTTTTCTTGCAAGAAAAGACAACGACCGCTTTTGTAGCAGCCCAGAAAAAAATAGAGCTCAGTAACCAAACATCAGTTTGCTCACTAAACTGTTATCAAAGCTCCTTTTGCAAAATATAGCCCATGGAAGCGGCTGAAGTTTTCTCTTTAGTGTTCAACAGAAAGCAGAGTATTTTAGACAGAGCAAACATAAAGCATTTCCAGACCCTAATGCCTCACCCAGGCATGTGCCTTCTTATTTTATTTTTCATCCCCAAAACTGACATTCCTATGATCAAGACATATTCAGAGCTGTGCTGGATACGGTTGTTTACACCCACAATATTTTTCTCTGTGTGTTACCTGATCCTTTATACAGTGTCAGAAGAGAAAGAAAGCTGCAGGCAAGGGACTAAACACAGATACTGGCCACCCCAAACTGGGTTTTGACCCAACCTTTATTAATTTGCTAATTTATGCTAACATCAAGAAAAACAAGATTCCTTTGGAAGGAATTTAATAGGAAGACAGTGCTGTGAAGCACAAGGAAGCAAAACACAGGGATGGTGTTACTGCAATTTCTGACTGTTTGGGATGTCACCATGAGCAAAAACCTCAACTTCATGTGGATCCTGCGTGTGGAATGGCACCGTCATGGAAACATGGGCATTCCCAGAGGGATGGGACGGTCCCCATCGTGCAACACCGGCACTTCCCTTGATCCTGTCCGGGACACCAGCAGTTCCATCTACTGAATGAGGAGAAAAGGAGGGTGGGAAAACAGATATTCATGGAATCAGGTCCCTCAGCTGCTCCCTGCTTCTTATCACATATCCAGCACGTTGCACTACATCATCTCTTATTTTTCAGGCAGAATTTGAACCGTTGAGCAAAGCGCGGGGCAGAGGCCACGCGACGCCCCAGCAGCTCTCGGACAAGCCATTCCCGGCCAGCAACGCGGAGCGAGGCAAAACATTCCACGCGCCGTGCCAGGAACGGAATGTGCGGAGCCCATAAACGACCCGGGATCAGAACCTCTCATTCCCCAGCCCGGGTTTTACCATGTTTGGAGGCTGCTGTGAGCGCGAAGCTGCCGGTGGTGGCCGAGGGCAGCGGCCGGGCGCTCATTCATGTCCCCTGCTCCGACGCCTTCGTGTTTGCAGGTGACTTTGCAGCCGGGTGTCCCCCGGGCTTGCACCTTGCTGCAGGGCTTGCAGCTCCCTCGTGCACGCTGCAAACGCAGGTTGCACACATACCTGCTTTCCACCACACGCTGCACATCTCTCCTTGCCCGCCGCTTCTTTTTCCCTGTTTTCCCTCGTTTCCAGTTTTTGCTGCCGACTGTTTCACGGCAGCTCTGTGGTCTGAAGCTGGTTCAGCAAGGCCAAGGGTTTTAGGCAACAACCCCCAGCTTGGTGGAATTTGTTATCGCACAAACCTGACAACCAGCCCCTAAAACATCCTCCCACAAGAAATACCAAATCCTCTGAAATCTGCTGCTTCCCAACTAGGGATTCCTCCCCTGCAGATGGAATATGGGGGCTCTGACAGGAGAGCGCAGGCCCTTTTGGGATGAAGGAGTAAACGTTCACGTTATCCAGGTGTCCTTAGTGCCACAGTTACATCAACTCGATGCTGCTGCTCAATTCACAGCAGCTTTCACCGATGATGAACAGGATTTCATTCAATAGCTCCAATATCTTTGGGCTTGCATTTAGAGTGGGTATTATGAATGCATCTGTTATAATCCAGTTCAAGGCTTAAATCCTTTCAAAGCTTAACCTTAGATAGGAAAACCAACTTCCTACAAGAATACATCAGTATTTATTAAACACTAATTCTGGGAAGACTTGAATAATTTACTAAGGCTTCTTTCCTAAAGATACGGACACAGCTGTGTAATTTAATTTTTAAGCTTGTCATCACAAAAAACTCCGAGCACATATTTTCATACAACCATTACCACAGCATTCTGCAATATGGAGGTATCTTGCAGGAGGATCTATAAATGTTTATCTTTTGTAAATACGAGCTGGGTGCCAGAGGTACGGGCACGTTCTCAGGCATTGAAAGCAAATTGCACTTGGAAAACTGCATCTGCACCTTCGCACCCAAAAATCCTAAGAGCTTAAATAGGAATTGCAACAGGTAAGTCACACTGAACTATAATGAATGCGTCTATTTCTCTCCTCAAAATGTAGCCTTTTCCTTAATTTTCGAGGTCAATTAAAATATCATTTTTAATAGAAAACAGCACACCAGCAAGGGAGGGAACGCAGATTCAGCAGCCAGCACTAGCCCCACGTAGCTCTAGAAACCATCCCATAACCACGTAGCTGGCGCTGGCACATGCATTTATATATAGGCAGCAGTGGGAGAAGTCCTAGCAAGTGTTACCCACCTTGTCATGAAGATGACTTTATTACGGGTGCTTAGCTGCATTTAGCTGTGCTTTTTATTCCTGCAGCAGCTACAGAAGATGAGCTTCGATAGGCTCCAGTCTACAAAACCCAGCAAAGTTATTTTGGAGCCCTGCTTGTACTGACTTCAGTTGAGGAGGGGAAAAGAGGGTCATTTCGAAAACTGGGAAATGTGCAAGGTTTCTGTGCACCACCTGGGTTTGCTTGCCCCCCTCCACCTAAAGGGAGGGTTTTGCATTGTATAAATATCAACAGTAACTCCTCCGATTGGGGAAAAAACAAAAGATCACCTTGAAATCAACTATGGATTTAAAGTAGTTCTGCAAAGATCAGTGCATTGCACTAATCACAAGCAAAACTGACTGTTTTGTATAAATCCACCATGACCTATAGATTTAAGGAGGAGTCTTTAATGGGACAGCAACAGAAGACCCATCGCTCAAGGTGAAAAAAGAAATACAAGGGAGGCAAAGCAATAATAAATGGAGGATGCAACTGGAGCATTCCCGGCCTGCAAGGGGAAGACTAAAGAATTCCCTCTTTTAGTAACATGCAAGATATTATCCCTTTGAACAGGTAAATTGTTGCTATCATGGTAATGCCCTGTTTGAATCCGCAAATGCCCATGGCACAGCGGGAAGGCCGGGAGCAAGGGCAGCCTCCTCGCTGCACATCCCTCCTTTCCGGCAATCCAAGGGCCTCCAGGATTTGGATTTCACACTGGAGAGGAGCTGCAGCCTCGAGGCCCTCAAGGCAGCACCAGCACAGCATGGGATCCATACTGCCCACCACACACGTAATGCTTAATTTCATCAGCAAAAAAGCAACGGTGACCTTGCACATTACGAGAAAAAGCAAGTAGGAAGGTGCAAATATGATGCCAAAGGTGCCAATTAAGGTGCATATTTTGTGCAAATGACTGCAAATTCTGTATAACCTGGGGATGGTCCATGCACGGCCACCAGCAGCACATGGAGGACACCTGCGAGCAGCAGCCCAGGCTTCCTCCTGGGAAAGGCAGGACCTGTCCCTGCCGCACGGAGCAGCTGCCGCTTCACGTCAGGAGCAAAGGAAGGATTACAGGATTTGGCTTTTCCCTAAGTTACCTTTTATGCTTTTATTACAGCATGGAAAATCTATAGATCGCTCCGGGGCTGATGCTAGATACACATATCTGTAGCAGACTTATTACTACTGGAATGTGGTGTTCGGTGGCAGATTGGATTTTCTCGTATGAGAGAAATTAATCAACAAGGAGTGGATAATATGCAGAAAGACGGATTGCATCTTAATTCACATACTAAGATGCCTGTTGTTTTTCTAGGCTATTTACAACAAACCTCAGAGCTCCAAGACTCATACGCAGTCCTTCGCGGTGCAGACGTCCTGGCTCCCGTATTACAAAGTGCAGGTGCAAGGAGCAGCAACAGATTGTTTTGAACCTGAAAAGCCATGATTTTTAAAAATATTTAAGGGCGACTTCAAATAGATCTACGCAGAGGTGCCATCTGCAAAGAGGAGATTAAAACTGGCCCCAGGATGAAGCCAGAGAGGCTGGAGCAGTTTCCTGGCAGCTCCTGCAGCCGCTTCCCGGTGAATGGGGAGGGAATGGGAGCAGAAAACCTCGTGGGGCCCCAGATGCTGCTCCCTGCATCGAGCTGCTTCCTGCATCACGGTCCCTCCACGCTGCAAATTCTGCATCCCGCAGCGGCAGGTTCCGGCGCGGAGCTGAAGGCAGCAGCATCTTCCAGACCAAGGCCATTAACTTCTGAACATTTTTGATCTGCTGCAGAGACGTTCCCTTAGGATTCGGAATTAAATGCAAGAGCAGTTAGGCCCAGAAACAAATAGCTGCCGGTAATTTACTGTTTGTCAGTGTTGCAAGCCACATTTTTATTTTTTTATCAATATCAATGCAGAGTTGGACTGTATCCACGGAACGGTCAGATCTCCTCGCTTCCCACTGCCCTTCACACTTCTCTCTTACCCTTGGGCAAGAAAAAATGGAAATTTTCATGAGCAAAGAGGCCAAATACTTAGAGCTTTGGGGAGCGGGTTGCCGAGTTTACTACACGCAGCCCCGATGAGGGCTGCACAAACCAAGGGAACGCTGCGGGTTCAGTAACAGTTCGGCACCAAGACGATCCGGAGGGAACAGGAGAGGAGCTAATTCCAAGGAAAACAGTGGGCACAGAAGTCGGCAGCGAATTCAAAACTCCGTTTTGTCACATTTTCTGCACAGAAATAGCTATTTTGTCAATGTCAGGCAAATCTGACGTTGATGAGTGAGATTTTGACAGGAGACATTTCGTGCGATTTTTGCTTTTAAAAAAGGCACGTTTCTTCCCCAGAGTTATAAATAGACTCCAAAGCTCAGGAATTATTCCCGGCCCGCTGTGCCCGGGGCAATCTGGTGGGAGCCACCGCCAGCATCGGGCCCGGCTCGAGGAAACGGCGTTTCTGGCTTTTTGGTTCTGTTTTCAAGCACATCACGCAATTACCCCCCGCCACAGCAGCACGCAACTCCTTCAAATCAATATAAGGAAATTATTGAAAGCTCTCACTTAAAGAACAGGTCAGTGAGAACAACCAAGAGCACCAGCAAAAGCGTAAAGAGCCGAGGAATCACATCTGGCTTTGCTTTGACAGGATCTCAGGTTAAAGCCCCAACTGTGTTGCCTGGCATTCCCTTCAGTGGCATTTCTGATATTTATTCCAATATTTAAAGGAAATGGGCATTTGGCTCCACATACTTCCCCCAAACAGCAAACCTATAGACCTAATAGTATCATGCAGGGTGTGGGGGCAATAAAAAGCCACACGTGCTGGATTCGTTACCTGCAGAACTTTCTCCCTGCAAAAAAAAAAAAGTCTTTCAAAATCAAGAAATTGTGGTATCCTATATCCCTTTTGCACCTATCCGCTTTTTTAATCAAAAAGCCTTTCCTTTCTCAATTGCAAAATAACACCCCGACACACCACACTTCAGCCTGGAGGGACCGCTGCAATTCCCGAGCACGCGCTTCCACGGATGAAGCGGAACGTGCCGGTGACGGATGGACGGCGGGAAGATGTTTTTATTTTTGGACAGCAGTTGTTACAGCCCCTTTGACAAAGCAGCGGTTGAAGAACAACAGGCAGCCGGGCCAAGTCCACAGGCTGAGAAATACCTAATGCACTGGGCTGAAAAACAAACCATAAAGAGCAGCGCGTGCAACAGTGCAAGACCCAGCACACGGAAAACGAGGGGCAGGGATTGCACCAATTGCTTTAGTTGTGAAGTGCAACGCAAAAATGCAGCAGAAGGGCAGAGCAGTTGTGTTAGCATCAAACTGAATAAATGTTTGTGTGCTGCCTGTAGGAGTGGTGACCTTCGGTGCAAAGCTCCTCCGAGTGCTGCACCAAGCCCCTGGATTTCAAGCATTTGTGCTCAAAGAGGAGCTGAAATTTGCTAGGAACGTCATATTACCAATTCAAGGCACACAAGCTTTTTCCTCCCAGAAGTCTAACATGCCACTGTAAAGCACCAAATAAAAAGGTGGTATTTTGGAAAAAAATTCTACATCTTAGATGCTTCAGATTCTAAACTATAAACATCTTACAAAAATGAGTTTAAACACAACTGGATAAACAGCCGTTAATCTCTGGAAAAGCTCCATTTCTTACTGAAATTGCAGGAAAAGAGCTCTGGGGTTTTAGCACAGAGAGTGCAGGTAAACAGCAGAAGTGCAGCTTTCAGCCCCAAAACAACTCCCAGGAGGAAAGTGCATCTGCAAGGAAGACTTGAGAAAAATAGCTTGAGTGATGCCTCTTACTGAAGAACTAAGCAAAAGGGAAGGGACAGGAATTTGTCACGGGAAGGCAGGTTTTATTCAAACATAAAGGAAAGAATAGGGATGGAAACTGGAAAAAGAAGCAACTAAACAGCACTAAGAACACTGCAGCAGACCCTGCTCACCAGGTCTTTCACAGCCACCGGGCAGCTCTGATGCTCTCCAGCCCCACTCTGTTACTCAAGTTGCAGAGACATTTCCGAGTAGCCGGTGGCTGCATCGTTTCACACTACGCTATGTGTCACTAAGAAAAATAAAATAAATAAATAAAAAAAACATTTAATCCTGTTTGCTGTTTGCTTTTAAATACAGACTCCTCTGTTCCTACTCACCTTTCTGCACTGCAACCATTTCCTTCTCGGGAAGCACCTCTGCGGTGCTCTCCCTGCACAGAGCAGTGTAGCTGGTTGCACCTTGCAGTTTTGCTACCTGGTGAGCTGCTTGGTTTCTCTGAATCCTTCTCTATATATTTTCTCAGGGGTGGGGGAGTATGCAAAGCCATAGTTTAATTAAATAGTCACTATATTCACAATATTGAATATCCACAGCTTTATTATTCACTCTGCTGTATTACCCATACTCTGCACTTCGAGTGTTTGGCATTAAAGCGTCATCATCCATTTGGATTTTGCAACAGGGCTGCACAGGTCTCACCTCTGTGAATGCAAAACTCACCAAGGCAGGAATGCAGCTCACGTCTTCCCAAACGGATGTCACACGGCACGGGGTCAACCCTTCCATAGGGAATTGCACATAGACCCTTCATGGATGGTGCTTCCACCTGGGCGCAGCACCCAAGAAAGGGAGCGTGTTACTTAAGGGACATGGATGCATGCAATGTTGATAGATAGTCAGCTATACCATAATATATGCTATTAAAAAAGGACTGTAGCCTCAAAACGGTGACCTTCCATAAATTTCCATTTGCAAAATCCTTATTAACCTGTAAATCTGATAAGAGTTATTTAAAAGGAAACAGGATCTGAAAGACTCTTTCTGATAATTTAATGCCCGTTAAAGCTGCCAGCAGCATTCAGGGTACTACAGCTGAAAGAAGTTGTGAGAGAAAAATAAAAACACAAAACTTCTTCAGCCATCCTTCCTTTCTTCACTTCAAATGTGCAATTCAAAAGGTTTTTTGCAAAGACAGTTTCATTACTTCTTCAGAAGATTTAACTAGAGATTTCTCTCCTGGGAGAAAACATTTATGAGCAGCAGCAAGATAACTTTATATATAGTTAAAAGCTGCTCCAGGAGAAAGAGATTCTAGGAAAGAACAATTGAAAATTATGGACACTGACACAAAATTACGTCAAAACAGCAAAGAAAAAAATCCCTTTAAAATCCTCGTGCTGCAGAGCAATCCCAGCCAATAGAACCTGCACTTAGAGCTGTCTGGATTACAGTATCTAGTGGGGTGGTTTCAAAGTCACTTGCTCCAAACCTCGCTGAAGTCAGGGGCTGCCAACTGCGTAGGCTTTAAGGCCAAGAGTGAAGTGTCTGAGCACCCAACAGGATCTTGTGCATGGTGAAACCCAGCGATGCTCAACCACAGGCTCCTGCAGCTACCCAGGAGCCAGCGATGAGCTGGCCTCCAAAACTGCTGTATCCCTAATGACTCTTAGGGACAAAAGTCCAGCACGCTCTTAGGTAAGATTTTTTAGGTTTTTGCTTCCTGCCAAACTCAATTAGCCTAATTTGGAGCTTCCATCCCCTGATTCATCCAGTTCCATTTTTGCCTACGAGTTGTAAAAGCCTCCTGCAGCCCTAAATCTCCCACCATGTTTATCTACATATCCTGGTAAGTATTCTCTTAACCTTAGTTTAACTAGGCTGAGCGTTAGGAAACGCAGCCTTTGCAGACGTGGTGCGGGGCCCCTGCAGATGTGAGCCCAGGGCTTTGTTCCTAAATGGTGACCATTGATTCAGCTGCATTAAAATGCACTGGAGACAACGCTGATGACAATGGGCTTTGGAGCAGTCTGCCAAAGAAAATATGCTGTGAAAAATGGCTCTTTCCAAAGACCAGGAGATGACTGAGTTAAGAGCTTATTCCAGTAACTTTCTGCAGCACGAAACACTTACGGAGTTAAGTGGTCCTCTAAACCAAGACCTAGTAAAAGCATTTAACCTAACCAGGGAAATATAATTAACCCCATCAAGAAGAACAAGCTAACAGCTAGTTGTGGACTCTGAGTATCTGTACCTGCTTGCACAACCTTGTTTTAGGCTTATGAGTCTGGCAGTGTTCATGCAAAATATCACAGCTCATCTATTTTAATCAACACAATAAGTTAATGAAAAACAAAAAGGCAACATGAAAACCTGACACAAGTTATGGAAAGAAGGCAGAAGAATTTACAGGATGAGGAACTGATCTGAACTGATGAAATAGAGACTCCCTCATATTATAAAAGGGCAACAGATGCCCTCAGTTTTACTGAAAAGCAATGGAAAATAGTTGTACTTAGCTGGAAGGTCACTATCCTAGAGGTACATGAAGAGAGCTGTAGGCTTCTCACAATATTTTCACACCGTGATGACTGGCCTTACATGATAGAGAGATGGTCAACAAGCCCATGGACCCCAAGCTGTGGTGGTGGCCGCCAATGCAACCTCCAGGCTTGGAAGACAACCCAAGACCCAACAGACACCGAGACTCTTCCCCTGGAGTTCAGGGCACCACAGTGGTCCCCAGGTTACCGCTGCAGGACTGTCCCTGCAGAAGGTGGGTTGTCCTTCACTGCAGGAAGGAGTTTGAGCGCCAGAATCCCCTGGCAACTGCTGATTTGTGGGAAATTACCTGGCACGGGCCACTTTCCAAAGCGATGATTTTCTTTTAGAATTTCTCAAATGGAAAGTGGCAGGCATGAAAAAGTGAGAAGAAAAGTAATATCCTTTCTGCACCTCTGCTGTCCTTCCTCTTGCACGTATCCTAAGGCAAGCTCCTCGCCTTCTCCCAAGCATCTCACCTTGGTGTCACAGCAGAGCCACCAAACAAGCCAGACCTCCAGCCTTCTCCAGCCACACAATTCTCAAATTCCTGTACCAGCAAACAAGTAAACTCCTCCAGCTTTTTAAATAGCAATGAATTCTTCACTTCTCTGCGTCCTCTGAAAAACCATGTACATTCGCATCTCTCAAAGTAGTAATTGTGCAAGTTAGTAATTCTTAATAATTATAATGAAGATGCCTAGGCTATTCCTGGCTACCAAAATTAAAACACTTATACAGATGCAAATATCTTATTTTTAGAGAGATGCAGAGCCACATTTTATCTCAGTTCGATGGCTCCTCCAAAAAGAGATGCAAATTCTCTTGTGTAGAAGGTTTTTGTCCTGCTGATACGGCATTTACAAAAAGTGGGCATCAATATATCTGTAAAGCTTCATAAAGACTAGGATGGGAGACACTCTTTCAGGCACAATACTTTTGTTCCTGCATCATTAAAAGAGGCTTTTTTCTGCCACTAATCTTCTCTTCATTTATGACAATAGGGGTGGGACTGAAAGAGGAAGATATTGCCCTAGGCACTATGTATCATGCCAGGGTGCAAGCAGCATGAGAAATATTAATGCCAATCAACCGTTCTTGTTCATCCCAGCAATACAAGCACAAAAACCTGCCTGGGTAACTTGTAGGCACATTTTCATGTTCTGCCACCCCTTTTTCCAAGACAACCTTGCTGCTTAAACCATTTTCCCTAAGGCAACATATCTTCCATTTAGCTTGTTACTACTACCACAAGCCCTTCGTTTCAAGGGGAACTTTGCACACAGGGTTTTGCTGACGACCCTAACACACTGTTTTTGTCCAGAGGAAAATAATCCTCCTTTTTACAGACACAATATTCAGGGCACGAACATACCCAGCCTTAAGGAACAGCAGGCCAAGGAAATTTCTCTTGCAAAACCTCACACGCTCCCTACGCGCTTTGGTGGCCCATGGCCACACTGTCCATCCTGCCTGGTGGAAACAGGACACATAGCGTGCAGACATTTCAACCTGTGCTTACTCTTCAATGACAGCACTGTGTGTGCACCTGACAGTCCTTGTCACTTCAGTTAGGTTGAAGGTTTCCATGGAAACAAGACACGACGCTGAGAAATAAAACTGAAGACACATTGGAAAAGCGGGTCCCAGGCTGGAGCCCATGGACCGTCTGGAGGAATTCCAGCACTTGTCACCGCAATGGGATTGGGAAGGAGGGACAAAACAAGCGCTTGGGACATGGAATCGTCCTGTCACGCTTCAGAGGGATCCTGCTGCCGATGAGCAGCTTGGGGAACAGCACCACAACCTGCAGCACCACCAAGCAGCAGCTCTGGACGCCCAACAGGCAATGGAGGAAGCGGCTCTGAAGCTCAGCCATGGCCAGCAGGGACTTGCAGGCCTTTTATGTCAGACTTTCATATCTTGGAAGCAGAGGGGGAAAGGAGGTTTCACTTGTAAATTGAAATGAGGAGCTTTTGCATGATGAGCTGTCTTGTGGTACGGCAGTGATCTCTGATGCCTGTCAACAGGCTAAGGACAACACGAGTTTGCTTAGGCCGCGTCTCAGGCAGGCATGACAGCCTTCTGGTGGGACAACCAGTCTCTTCTCGCCACCTAATCACCACAGGGTATTTCCACCATATGCTCTTCCACCACGGAGTCAGAATCCCCATCCCGGTGCCAATACCCAACCTTGCCTGGGAAAGGGGTAACTGCAACGGAGCACTTGGGACAGGAAAGTCGTGCTCCTAGTGCCATCACCACAGCGAGGAGCAAGAGAAAGAAGATCTTCCTTCTCAAACCCCATCTTACACAACAGGACACTGGGGGCTGCAAGTTGCTAGGCCCTAACCTCACTGTAGACCAGAAGAACGAAGAGCAGCTCCAGTCTATCCCGGCTAGGGACACCACGTCCAAACTACGCGCCAGCCCCTTGGAAATCACGTCTTCCCCAGCCCTGATGGACAGCAGAGCCCCATGTCAGCAGCTATGAAGCTATTCTCAAACCCACACAGAGTTGCCTGGGGACTGTGACTTGGCTCCTGGAGGCAGCACAAAAAGATTAGGCACAATCCGCCCGTTACCCTGGCGGTAAATCCAGCACTCGGGAAGTCAGCATGGGGTCCTTCCTGGAAACCCAACGAAGAGCCACAATGTCAAGTAGGAGAGAGAAGGAAGTCTTGATTTTGGACCGATTCCACCTACTAGAGCACGCACACGAATAGTTATACACACTATTTTAACTGGCCAGTCATTGCTCTTGTTCAACAGATTCTCATTCAACAATAACATTATTTTTATTTTTTTTTTTTTAAGAAATACCCGTGTTAGAGATTACACCCTCAATTTCTAAGCTCTGCGTAATGTCTCTTTGTACTCTATTTGTAGATATGTATGGACATAGCTAGAATGTGACAACTCCAGAGGGTGAAGATTCTTGCAGAAAAAGACTCCAGGAAACTCCCTGTCATTTCTCATCTCTGCCAAGATGATCATCTTAGACATATCAGTTAATTTTTGCATGCCTTAGCTCCCCAATGACAAAATGAGATGAAAAAATGCAAATGTTAAGAGCAGAATTGCCCACAGAATCGTCTGTCAAGAGGACAGGCCCTGGGTGAATACCCTTGTACCAACCCTTCACCCTACTCATCCACTTTGATTTTAAACCTTCTATTTGATATGGTACTTAACAGAAGGGTTGTCACAGTGCTGTAAAATAAGAATATAAACAATAAAACATACTTCAGAGAAAAAAAGAAAAAGACACAAGTGCCATTAGGTTCTTTCACAAACATTAGTTGTCATATCCTGCAGTAATCACTGCATTTGCAGCTACAGTGTGTTCAAGCTTAACACACCCTTTCACTTCTCTTAATGATGTCTCCATCCCATTTACCTCAGGCTTCTTTAATCGGGACCACCAGTTTTCCATCTGAGGTCCAGCCAACACTAAAGGTCCTGCAGTGGTGCCTTCCTATCACAGGTGAGGAAGTCAGGAGCTCTGAGCATCCTTGGGTACCTTCTCCCATTCGGAACAAGTGGCTGTTGCTTCTTGGGCACACAGAGGGAAAGAGGACAATTCCCCAGGTGGGAACTCAACCCACCTGGGACACGAATCCAAAACCTTTCCAGCTCTACTGGGTCAAGGGCTGGATCCAACAGGTTGGAGGACAGACGCCCCGAGCATCCTGCAGTAGCTCACAACATCATATGGTCAAATTAGAGTTGAACAAGAAGTACTGCAACCTTGTTCAAGAGATGCATGAATTATTGATGTTCAGGAGCCCTATTAAACTGTCTAGTGGGCCAGTAAGAACATTCAGCAGTTCAAAATGCATCAAAATGCATAATAAAGCTTTCTATTTTGAAGTTTGGCCGTTAGAGAAAAGAACCCTGGCAAATATATAATTTTGTGTAATTTCACTTGGATGCTCACTGTAATAGCAGTAGTATTTATGACACAATGAGTCATACTCATACGCTCCTCAGATAGCAAAGACACCATTATCCACACTATTTAAAATCAGAGTCCTTACGCAAGAAAATATCCTACTAAACTCAAGGCCTGCTTATTTGACTTAAACTATAGACGTAGTCTATAAATATGTACTATTTCTGCACATACATCTGTGTCATAGCTATGAAATGCCTATAAATAAGTGTTGTAAAAGGAGAATTGTCACCGTTATAAGAAACACCTAGTAGTTTTCGTTTAGATCCTGCTTATAAAATTGAGAATTCAATTAGATTGCCTCATCATAAGCACAGGCAAACCCTTGCCATGCAATAATTAACGCATAAAATAAAGTCTCTCAGAAAAAAAGAACGAACACTGTGCAATCAAAACATGTTATTCAGCTTCTCTGCCTGCTACATGCTTGTGTTTCACTGTGTGCAGTTAGAAGATGGAAATCAAACCCTCATCTTACCTTGCCCTTTGGGGGAAGGCCCTTAACCAGCTTCCAGGACCTCACATCTTGCTGCAGCCCTGCTCGTGATCACGCAATGCAAACCTGGGCAGTGAAAGGTTTCTTCTGATAACTGCAACATCTTGACTGAAGAGGCTCTGCACTAGTTTGAGACTCACAGTCCACCTTAACCACCTCAGTTACAGTGAAACACTAGTGGGTATTTGGAGAGATGCTGTCGCATATGATGCTCAAAGGAATTGAACAGGATGTAGCTACAACACAAATACGTGTAGTTTCTCTTTGCTAAATCCCTACATACTTTCTCTTTTTCTCCCTTGCCTGCAGCCACCCTCCTCATAAAAGTCACTAACTTGGGCAAACATTTAATCTGTAGGTGTTTTATTCTGTGGCTAACTTCAGCGATGGCACAGAAATGAAGAACCATATCATCCAAAAACTCAACCCTTGGTGAAACTCAGCAATGGACCTCACTGCCCCAAAAGGC
The DNA here is from genome assembly GCF_059628265.1 of Tinamus guttatus. Classification (NCBI taxonomy): domain Eukaryota; kingdom Metazoa; phylum Chordata; class Aves; order Tinamiformes; family Tinamidae; genus Tinamus; species Tinamus guttatus. Next base: position 1,420,690 of record NW_028289621.1, read on the forward strand.
AGGAAGCAGAATAGAGAACTGGCAAACCCTGAGTGTACCCAAAAGCTCTCCTGACAACTGAACAACTGCTAACAAATGGGTGATTTGGCCTCAGAATTCACTCACAGCCTAACACATTTTCAGAGCTACGTATAACCCTTCCACCTCCACGGGTCTAGCCATTATAAAAGATGGGAAGAACATCTTCCCATCAATTTGTCTGCGGATTTTAATGTTTTCTGGAGTCAACAGCAACATTTTGGCAAAATAAAAAGGGGATTAAGTGGCCTCATATTGAGAAAGGGCTGCCCCTTCCTATCATCTTAAAAAGCCAGGAGGCCTCATCCTTTTCTTCTCCTTCCCCTCCAGTCAAAAAAATCTATCACCCTGACTAAGCTGAACTATCTTCGAAAATTATATCAGGGTTTTCAAGCTTGACCTCTCTGCTCCCCATCTTCAAAGAGAGGCTGCTGTAACACCACAATCCTGGGCCCTCCAATGCTCTGCAAACTCCCAGGAATTTTGGTGTTTGATGTAAGCACTTTCTCTTCTTTCCTCAATCAGCCAGAGGCAAAAAAGAAAATCTTGAGTAACACACAGCAAAGGAGAAAATTCAATCTATCCCAATGTGCGGAATACTCTTCCAGAAATCTCAAAATGAAAAATCAAGAGGTGAATACAGATCCATCATTGCTATTCGCAGGGTGTCTCCAGGGAGCTTCTGGCTCATTGCTGGGAAATGCAGTTTTCAGCCTCAAACCTAAGACAACGTTGTAAATCCACTTTCAAAATCTATAAAGGCTTCTGCCAGGGAGGTGGTCGATGGACATCAGAGCTACGTCCTGGGCCCTGGATGTCCCTGGAAATCTATGGCCCTGGACAGAGCCTATCCAAGAAACCATGAGGCAGCTGCAAGGAGATGTTATTCAGGCAGTGAGAAAAGGTTGGGCTCCCATGTTTATTTGCTCAGTATAGACATACTGACCGTATTTCACTCGAGTACTAGATTTTGTTCTTCCTCCAGCCCCAGCTAATAACCAGATGACAAACAAGGGCATTAAAACTACATGATTAGCTAAGCTTGTAAACCCTTAATAAGAGATCCTTTGGGCAGCGATGCAGAGCAGTGCTCAAAAGCATTACTCAAACTTTAGTGTTTTTTGCCTTCTTGCTACTACTCACTCCACTTCTCCAACCTTGATCCTATAGCAGGGGCTCACCAAAGTGAAATCCATGAATATAAACCACAATTTTGGCCCAGTCTCCAGCTTGGGTTTCATGTCACCTTTCTGCGTCCTGCCTTTTTCAATATGCCAAGGCCGTAGCCAGGAGAAGTCGATACGTCGCCAGTACCCGGGGAGCCGCAGGGCACGGAGCGGGGTCCCCGCGGAGCGACCCGGGAGACGCCGCGGCCGGACGGCACCGCTCCCGACAGCTCCGGGGCGGCGAGCCGGGCTTCGCCTTCTCCAGGAATGCAGGAACGATCCCGGCCAGCTGGAAAAGCAGGGACAGCAAAAACGGGAAAATAACGGCAAGGACTGAAGAGCTGGATTTCAACATTTAGCAAGTCAGGACGTTAAACCTATATCCCCAAGTGTTTGCATGGAGTGATGGTGACAACGTGCGGCCTTGCGGGATGCGTGCCTTCGCCTAGGGCACACGGAAGCTTTGAAATCCTGTTTTCCGAGACGGTGGGAAAAGGAGAAACGTTGCATAATCCCAACCAGCTCAACTAGCAATGGGAGAGCCCACCCCGAGCCTCACCGGTCACTGGCTCATTCGGAAGCAAGAAAATCTGATCTGCCCCCAGGTATCTCCTGCCCAGGACCAGCCACGCGGGTGCGTATCCATCTCCGGGCGGGATGGCAGCGCTTGCCATGGCACAGCTGGAAGAGCAAGGAGGAAAACCCCACCTTAAACCCCGCGACGCTTCCAAAATTAATCGGAAGCCCGGGATGAGATAAGCTTCCCAGCACACATTGACAGATTAAATCAGCACAAACGACACAACACCAGTTGAAGAAATAAAAAGAGAACTATCATAAAATCTACAGCCAGCAGCAGCCAGGGACGAGGTTTAAATCTCTGGTTAATGGCATCTATTACTTTCAGGGCTCACCACAGACTAAAACATTTCATTTCGACTCAGAAAAATACTATTTCTGAGGCTGAAAAGAGGACCTCATCCAGCATTCCCAGGGGCTGGTACTGTCAATAAACAGAGCAATAATTTTTCATTACTATCCTAGGCTCTAATCCATACTCCAATATTTAAAACATTAAAAAAAATACACACTTCTCTTTTGGGGTGTGTAAAGGGCACTTAATGTCAGTATGGCTTTTTTTTTTCTCTCTCTCTCTAGTGTTCACACCATGACTAGAAAGCATCTGCACTGAGAGATGGCAGCAATAACTCCAGAGCAATCACAGCTGCTTTGCAAGTAGTACAAGGTTATCCTTCCAAAAGGGATTTTATGTACAATGTTCACGCAGACTGTGAACTACCTCTAAAGTCATAAATAACTGGGTCGAAGCCTCCCACCCCAAGCCCAGTAGAAAGGCTTTCTATCACCTTTTAGCATATTTATGATTCGGTCTCATGAAGACAGCAATTTCTACTTGCAACATACACAATTTCATTCTGCTCTTCGAGAAAGTTACATCATTTTCTGCGCACTGTATCAGCACTACCAATTCCATGGGGTAACCCCACTTAACACCGATGGCCGTACTCAACACCTTCGCTTGGAATCTCTAAAATTTTATGAACAGAATGAATCAACCCAGCCTAAGAACGACCCTAAACGTTCTTCAATAACCACCGTACTTTCATTTTGAAGAAAATCAACTTTTAAGCATCTAAGGCTTCCACATCATTAAGACATCCAAAAGAAATACCCAACAGCTCCACCGGGGCACATATTTTATTTAAATTAGCGTTATACCTAAGAGCTCTAGCACAGATTTTCTTCTCAGGCAGTCCTTATTACTCTGTGACTGCTTTGCATCACCCCTAAATAACACTGTCACTAGCTAAATGAATAGAGCGTGCTATACTTATAGATGATTTACACAGAACTAGCACGGCTATCGGCAGGCATATTTCTGCCCTGAGCCTCTAGGCACTTTTCCTTTTGGCGTCAAAGGAATTACAAATTCAGGGCCAAACGGCACATAAAAAGCTAATTTCCATATGTGCACACTGCTGGAAAGGGGCCACTGGGTGCCCCACCTTAATCACCTAAATATCCCCTAAAAGCCACTGTTGCTACCTTTGGAATAGGCCATTATGGGCCCTGTTACGCTTTTGAGAGAAAAGGGAAAAACAGGAAATAAAATAATCGTTCAGTCCATTTTAATAACCACATAGCATGTGCTGGAGCGGTTGGGTTATAGTTAGAGTGACTTAAAGACTTCTTAATATTAGCAGACTTGTTGGGAAGCTTGAACAACAAGAGGTAGGTACTGAATGCCAGTCATGCCAGGAAGAGTTCCTGTCCTTCCCTCTCCCCTTGCCCTTTCACATGTCATTCTGAGGAAGCTCCAAGGATTTCTCCAACTATGTTTCAGAGAGCAACAACCAAAAGCTAAAACATATCTCGTGAAGGAAATACAACACTGAAATAAAGGCATTGTATGGGTAAATCTGAGCACTAGCAGAGGGTAAATCAAGGCTGCTGGAAGAGTGGCGGTACCAGAGAAAGCACTAAAATGAAGTGATGATCAGAGCCCGGTACCTGCAGCCTCCCATCTGCAGCATCCCTATCACTTCTTGGATGCGCCAGGTGATGGATCCCACTTGCCCATGGAGATTTTTGTTCAATGCAGCTTTCAAACTAACGTCTCAGGAAGCTCAGCTACCTTGTTCTGCTTGTGCTGCCCGCTTCAGACCTTGTTGCGCGTTTAAAGCAACACTAGAGAATTTTTCAGAAAACGGGTAATCTGGAAATATAGAATGAACCCCAAAAGCACAGTGACAAGGAAGGCAAAAACAACCAACCCCAGGGCTGGAGGAACTCCATTTCCATTGAGAAGATTCTTTCTAGGTCTTAAGCATCCCTCTACCTCTTTTGGTATTAAAATACCTTTAAAACGTATTCAAGTAGGCTGACATGAGATGTTTTGGTTCCATAAGAGGCACTGATGGGCAACAGTGGCTTGAAATCCATCTCTGTATAAGCAAGCACTTAATTTGCCCATATTCCTCTCCTGCTTGGCTGATAAAACTGCTGCCTGCTTTTAACCAGAAAAGAGGATGAGAGACATTAGCACTCTCTTATTACTTCTATTTATCCTTTTGCTGTTTACTCTGCAGGAATACATGTGCATATTAACACTACAATGTTACAGTAACCAACTAATAAGACTATGGAGACTATCATATTGCATGAGGCCTGCTAAAGTGGGCCCACCACAAGAACAAAACGCTCTTCTATGTGGCCTAGCGAGCCTCATTAGAAAAAGAAATATTATGCCTGTCATTACAGTGCTTTTTCCTGCTCCTGAGCAATTCAGCGAGCAGCTGATGGGTTTCTGACACCACAACGTACTCCTGTATGTCCAAATCGCTGGTTGGGAAAGAGCGTCTGCCCTGCGGGTGCCGCGTGGCGATGCCTCCGCGTGTCCATGCGTGACCCGCCATGGGACAAAGAGCACGGACACCTGTAACCTCCCTTCAGGTGGGGGACACTCTCTTGGGTCCCATTTTCACAGGACCAACAGGGACATCACACTTGGAGCTAGGCCAGTTTGCAGCACCACCAGGCAGAGCCTGAAAGCTGGGAGAACTTAGCAGACCATGAGCACCCCAAGGCTTGGAACCAAACGCGGGGACCTCTCCCTTCATCCTGCATTGCTAGAAGCATCTTGTGGAGAAACCTCCAAGGGAGAGAAACACAAGCTCCCATTCCAGGTCAGCTTGAGGAGCCCAGCAGATGAACCCAACCCTTGCTCAGGAACGAGGACGGCAGCAGCCTGCTGAGCCGAGCAAGGCAGCGCGAGGAGAGGGCAGCGCGGGCCAAGACAAACGCTGTGCAAGAAAACCATGTTGTAAAACCACCCGTTCCTCATGCTTTAAGGCATCCTGGCCCCCGCTGGGGCCGGGCTTTAGCACATTCACGACTCAGACATCCGCCATGCTGATCACTGCTGGCAGCGTATATTAGGGTTATTATATTCTCACCCTGCTTCTTATATTCTTCTCTAAGCATCTGCTATTTGCCACTGTTGGAGACTGGATACCGGGCTGTCAGGAATGGTTATGTCAAGAAAATCAATGGACTGTTCAGGAAAAAAAACTGTGAAAAAATGAAGGTGGCAAAAAAGGGAAAGGAGAAAATAATGCAGGGTCCTTGAGATGAGGACAGGGAGGGCCTAGGAATATCAAGTAGCAGGGTGAGCAATGAAGGCACCACGGAGAGAAGCACAAACCACAGAGAGCAGCTGGAGAAGGGAAGGGTTTACTCCGTATTCCTGCTGGAAGGGAAATCGCTCTGGAATGGAGCAATGGAAAAAGATGTTGGCTTGAGCTAAGAAAAGACCCAGATGCCAGCAGTGCCAGGTAGAATAAAAGGTGAGGAGGAGAGCACAAGTGCTGAGGATGACCACAAATGGGTACATCACACCAGCATCTGAAGTGGTCTAAGTAATATAGCCTAGACATAAGCCTTGACATAGATCAAAATCACCAAATATTTGCTAGAAGACTCTAGTGATAAGGAACGAAGAGAGTAAGGAAGCTGAGTGCCAACAGAAGCCCCTGAACTGATAAAAAGGATGGGGGGACCGAGGAGCGATCGTACTCCAAACCTGTCATTTATCTCTGTCATGGCTGATTTTATGAATGTCTCCACTGGGACAGAAATCTGTAAATCTTTCCTGGAAAACATCATCCCAGCACCGTCAGGAAGTGGAAGGCAGTGGAGATCTGTGTCTAACGGGAAGCCCAAGCATCCCTCTTGGATGACCCTGAAATGATTTGCAATCTGAAGCAGGTCGAAGAGAGGCAGCTGTGCGAATGCCGCAGAGCACGCATTGCCATATGGCTCAGTGACACTCCACGTTGGGCTGCAAGAACACCATTAGGCGAAATCACACGGAATACTCTTTAAAAATCCCTGATAATCAACACAATGTAATTTTAATGAGAAGCCATCATCAAATGGATATGCTTTTAACCGGGCCCACAGAGATGGCTGCTCAGCCCAGCTCCGCACTGGCATATGTGATAAATATTGGCAAACTCGGGGGACTCCACTGAACAACTCAGTCCTTTTCATCACCCAGGTCCTCCCAAGACCAGGTATTAACGCACAAAAATCCAAGTTTACTTGTCTAGGACCCAGAATTGCAGTGGTGAATGACTTGCCCCACTTAGAGGCGTGAACGGTTAGCTAGAAATCAGAGACTTAAAATACACATAGGAGTCATGGCAGATAACGAGAACAGGAGGCCCCAGGGTGGTGCTGAAGCTACAGGAGCTGGTGACACCCTTGGCTGTTTGAACGGGGCAATTTCAGCCCACGTTAGGAGGACGGTGGTGTTTCTGCACACCGTGTTAGTGAGATTAGCAAATCCTGTGCTCTGCGCTGCCCATACCGAATAATTATCAGAGAAACGCAAGCGATTTAATGGCCTGAAAATAGATTTTATGACAGGGGTTTAAGGGATGTAATCGCTTTAGCGACAAGAAGCCCAAACAATGACTTGACCGCTTGTGAAACGATTTCTATTAGCAGCAGGCTTAACTCAGGAGACAAAGGCACAACAAGATTCAACATATGGAGCAAGGAAATAAACTCAGGCTGGGTTTTTTGTCTCTTTCTCCCCTCCCCTTTTACTTAAGCACCAAACCCAACTGTCCTCAGGACACGTTTGAGTCCCAGGTATCTGCAGGATTTAAACAGGGCTGGCTCTGAAAGGCAGGGAGGAATTCCTGGCTGAAATCCCCCACCCTGGGCTATCTGGTGGCCAAACGACACGATCGTAGCAATCGTCCAGGTCTTACGGAAATGCCAGACAGTATTTGCACCTCCATGACACACTGTTCAGACCTGTGTGCTTACATTACCTTTCATATTTGCACACGACTTGAGAAAATACACACAATTAAAAAATTAAAAGGGTGATTTATATAAGGCAGGAACCCTTTTTGATACAGATGTATTTGCATGCACTCCAGCATTCAACTGTGATTTTTACTGTCATAAGCCAAGCACATAATACTAGGTGCCACAAAATCTAAAAATGCAGGCGTCTGCAAATAAGACCGATATTAAAATTAATTCATAGCTGTAGAGCTTCAGTGCTCCAGGAGACCGACAATAGCGCCCTTTAGAGTCAGTAAACTATAGTTTTTCAGATAATGTCCACAATAAGTGTTTGCAACCTACTATACACATTAAACTGTGGATAATTAATATGCTTTTGAATTTTTTTTTCCTGCAAGAAATAGCTATTAAAATAATCATATATTTCTGCCTAGAGCTTCCTGCACATTAAATACCCTGCAGGAGATGACAGGTAGGCAGCTGTGGTCCAACACTACAGATCTCGGCATGATAAGAAGCACTCCTGAAATCTACAGTTTGGTGAAATAAGCCTAATGGGCAACCCCCAAACCTATAATAGGTGACAGGCATCATAGTACAGGTTTTCCTGTACTGAATAATAACTTCCTTCATATGACCGAGGAGGTGGGATTTGATGGATGAGGATGGATGATGAGGACTTGCTTTGGAGGACTCATCTCACCTGGCGCTGCAGCCACTTCCATCGGAGCCACTCTCCATCCCTGGGCATTTCCAGGCTGCAATTCATCTTATCGCGCTGCAGACTTCTAAAACAAGCAGGGCAAGTTACTCCCTCCACATGCTTTTTATCTCAGCTATGACAAAAGTCCAAACAACTGGCTCAGGTATAAATATTTGCAGGGTTAGTCTGATCCCTGCCTGTCTTTCAGTGCCACGTAGCTGCACCCAGGAAGACCAGGGAGGTCCTCCCTAATGTCACCGTGGAGGAAACCAGCAGTTGGGGCAGGTGGTGGGACACCAGCTCTGCCACTGCTTGAGCTGGAAGCAAAATTCATTATTAGCTACCTAGCACCTGTGGTTAAAGACAAGACCAAAAACTGGGCTTCAAGGAGCACGAGTGTCAGAGCCCCACAGTATCTCCTGTTCCCCAGGAGATTGCAGCAGTGATAGAAATGTTTCCTCCCCAGCTGGAGAGGAACAAGTTGCTGCAGGAGCTTCTCTGCAGCCTCAGCATGGATGACACTGGGACTCATTGCACCACGTCCATTCCTACATAGATCCCAAACGAGCTACAGCTGCCAGTTCCGGCTGCTCGCTTACCTAGCGTGAGGACCTGAGGAATTCATGTAATATTTACAGCAAGCAGAAAGTATTCCAGGGATGGGCGAGGTGATGCCACTGGTCTAAGGCTTGTTGACTTGCAACGGGGGAGCCGGCGGCGGCGGCAGAAACCGTTCGTATTCCCGTCGCATGCGTCGCGCTCCGCGTCGCCGGAGCAAAGGTAGCGACACACTTGGACACGTGCCACCACCACTCGGGAGGAAAATTACGGCCTCTTGAACGTTTTATGATCTCCAGTTATTGCAGGATTTGCACAGGGCTGATGGCGCAAATTAATCTGATTTTCTAAAATTACAGCGTTTAATTAGGATTAGTAATAAAAACGATAGCATTCAAAAGAAAAGTAATGTGACAGCATCTGCACTGAAACAGGGGAAAATCGGTCGGGATTTAACGATTTTTTTTAACACTAAGAATGACTAACAGCCAAAGAAAATAACCTTCCACAACAATGAAGGCTGGAGAGCAGCTGCTTCACATCTTCGGAGGGGAAGATAATTCAGTGCTCTTGTCCTTCGAAATATTTTTACTTCAGTGTGGTGGTGTAAGCCCTCTTTCCAGCACAGGTCCCTTCCTATGCATTTTCTAAGCGATTAAATCCTGGCACTCCATTTTGACTTTTATTGCTTTTCAGACGGTGAGAGCCATATAATGATTCATCATTAAAGTAATCTTTAAGCAGCTTTGTTCCTATTTGCTGCTATATATATTAAAGAGAAACTGCTCGCTGAATTCACCTCCAAAGTCAGACTCAATTTTTTACCTACCAGGAACGGTATCTCCAGACATCATCCAAATGCAGCAAGGTGAGAAAACCTTTTGCGTAATATAAATATCCGCATTCACTTTGAGGAGGCTGGTGCTACCACCTACCGTGAGTGCATTTGATAAGTGGTACAAAGCCAGGCAGATTTCAATTGCAGAAGCAGAATCTCTTACAGATCCTCCGGTCACTACCAAAAAGGCTCATTTCCATCTCTGACGCAACACATTCTGGACCACAGGCTTTGATTACCTGTAGCTGGTTTACAAGCAGCATCTAAAACACTAAATTCAACAGTCACTGAAAGACTGCAGGCACCTAATTACTGCTTTTCGTTTATTTTGCCTCGGAATCCATGGAAATCATTCCCTAGTACATGGTTCCTTATGATTCAGTTAATTCCCTTTGCATTTGTCGGCTCAGGGCGCAACTCGTGACTCGTGTGTAGCGTCAACAGAGCAAGGCTCTGTGCATGAGACCTGCTGCATAAAACCAGCCCCGGGGGTAAGGAAGGGGAAAATCCCATAGGGACAGCAGCCTGGGAAGGGGCAAATCCCATAGGGACACCAGCCCTGCCATGGCCAGGTGGAGCCAGGAGAACATCAAGCTCAACCTCATCTTGCAACGGAGCGAGGTCTCCTCTGGAGGGACAGCAGCAGCCCTGGCCATGCCACAGGACACCCCGCTCTTCCTCTCAACACTTGCACTTTGGAGACCCTCATGCTGAGGAAGACGTTGGTATCGTCATCGTGATAGTCAGGATTTATTATTTTTAACATTGCCACTGCTAATTTTAGCCAACTTCCACAGAGCCTGAGCTTAATAAAACCTGTATTAGCGACCAAAAGGGCTGTTCAGCAACAAGGAGCAGTTCATGGGGCTGTTTCTGCTGCCTGAGCACTGGAAGGGCAGCTCCGGGGGCACTTCACCCCATTTGCCCCTTCACTCCACATTACAGGTAAACGCACATCTACATTTCGCTGCTTTAGAAAAGGGACCTTTTGGAAAACACACTTGCCAGAATAGGGTCATAAAAATAACCAAAATACCTGGCAGCAGACTAGAACCAAATCCACCTCCAATTTTGAAAGCCACTTAGAGAGAAACATTTTGCTTGAATTGAGCCAGTTCTAATCACCACTCTGCCTCTCTGCAATTAGCAGCAAATGGAACGACTACCCTATAATTTTCCCGGCACTCCCGGCACCCCCTCGCCCGGGTAATCTGGTTACCTGCTGCTCCCCGCAAACGGGCGGCTCTTCCCTCCCGGCCTTGGGCCGAGCTGCTGCTGCGGTCCCCGGGCTGCCCCCCGCGATGGCACGAGGGACACCAGGGTGTGCGGAAGCAACGGGGCGGCCGGCAGCAAGCGGGGAGCGACGCTCCAGGGGTTGAAGACTGGAGCGGTTGGAGACGGGGATGCTGGAGAACTTCCCCTTCCAGCTCAACCTTTGAGCAAGGATGCTCTGAGCGGCGAGCGAGGGCTCATGCCAGCCCCGAAATGCACATACAGCCGGTGAGAGAAGGAGCAGCACCAGCCCCTAGTGATTTTTGTCAGGGGCTTCCCCAAAAGGCACCTTTCTGAGCAAGCCTGCAGGACCGGGATGCATCTGGCAGTGTCCATCTCCCGGCATCGCTGCAAGGAAACCCGGCAGGGAAGCAGGGAGCAGGGATGAGCAAAGCTCCCCTGCGCGGAGCCGGGAGTGCCGAAGCCCTGGGCAGACACATACGCAGCCAGCTGCCACCGCTGCCTCTGCTTCCAAGGATCAGCACTCCAGACCTTCCAATTCCCTCCTCCTCGGGGAGCACCGTGCCTTCCCCTGGGCTCAGCACAACGTCGCTCCTTGGGGCAGCGCCGCGTCCCTGCCCGCGGCGCAGGAGCACCTGTAGAGCGCGCGGGGTCCCCGCGGCCGGCACCGCGCGCCCAAACCCGCCAAGGGCCGCGCGGGGAGGCGGCCAAGGCGCCTTCCACGGAGCCCAAACCAACTTTGCTCCCATTGCACACAAACAACTTCAGGGGCAGCAAGGGGAGGTCTGGCTGGGACAACCCTTGCCCACTCCTGCCCGTGCACCGACACTCCTCTGCCTGCCGTGAGGCTGCAAATCCGACTCTCTCTCTCCACCAAAATATTCTTTTAAAATACTCTATTGCCCCCACCTAGGCTGGGGGCAGATGCACCTCCCCGCCGTGCAGCACCTACCTGGGGCTGGCCGGTCACCGCGATCCCGCCGGGACAGCGGCGCTCGCCCCGCTGGAGCGGCCGGGCGCGCGGGGAGGCATCGGGGCGCGCGGGGTCCCGACGCGCGGCGGCAGCCGCTGGGTCACTGCACACATGCAGCTCTGCAGATTAGTCCCCGGCGGAGCGCGCGGCGCGCACGCAGATGCTCTTAACCCTCTGCAGGCCTGAGGCTCTGCCTCCGCGGGGCTGGGGGCGGCGGGCAGCCCCCCGAGGGCTGCGCCGGGGTCGGGAGCATCCTCTACGGCGCTCACTCCGGCGGCATCCCCGCGGGCGCCGGGCGGGCGATGGGGCGGCGGGCGCGAGCCCGGGCGCCGCTGCCGCGCGCAGCCTGCGAATGTGACTGGGAAGCATGGCTGCGGAGCGGGCTGCGGGGCGGCGGGCGCAGGGAGGGCGCCGGGCACCCGCGCCGCTCTTAAAGGCGCATCGCTGCGTGCGCCACGCGCCACGGCCACGCGCGAGCCCGCGGCAGCCCCGACGCGGACCCCGGAGGCTGCGTCCCAAATGCAACATCCCCTTGCAGCAGGGAAATAGGAGCTCAATGCCATGCGGGCCACTGCTGTGAGGAGTTGGGCAGTGCTCGGGCAGCCGCCTCCATCCTGCGCCGGGCTGTGGCGAAACGGGAGCTGCCGCTTCCCTTCTCATCCTGCTGCCTCTTTACTCCTTGGGTTGCCCCCGGCCATTCCAGCCCCCGGGTTGCCCCATCCTACCCGCACTGTCCCACAGCTCCTGCTGAACAAGCACAGCAGCACCTCCCGCCCAACGAGCATCCCCAGCCCAAGATCTGAAGCAACTTGGAGGTCTCCAAACCCCCACTTTTCCCCCCTGTGGCTGCATCACCCTGTGCAAGGTGCTTTTCCGAGCAGGATGAGGTGTTCAAAACCCCAGACTTCACTAAGCTGCTTTTGTCACACGGGGTCCAATCTGCACCTTTGAGCCCCTAAGCCCATTGGAGACACCAGAACTACCCAAACTGGCGCCTCCCTCCCTTGTATGGGGGGAGCCAGCAGCACCAAGAGCATTTTGGCCTTGGCACTCAGGCCAACACGAGCAGAAGAACTAAGTTCAATGCAGTTTAACCCCTTGTTTTTCAGAAAAACAGACATCAAGAAAAGCCACAGAGCTCCCCAGTTGGCACAGACTCGGGACAAGGCACCCCACGATGCCAGCCCAACACACACCGCTTACCTGCAAGGGCTGCTAAAACACAATTGTTCAACACAAAAACCGCTGCTTTCGGGCCAACAAGCAAGAGCACCACGGGCCACGGGCGCACACAGCTCCTTACCAAGCGCCGTGTGTCTCCAAGCCCCTCAGCCACGGGAGCTGCCCGGCGAAGCAGCGATTCACACAGTGCTTTGGGTTTGGAGCTGCCCGGCGAAGCAGCAATTCACACGCCGGTGCTTTGGGTTTCCCGCTGCTCCCAGGAGGATCAAGTTGGTTTTAGAGAGCGTTAGCAGAGCGTTTCTGCGGCCCACGGCTTCCCCAAGGTGCCTGCTCGGCTCGCGGACGCGGCACGGTGACCGCCGGCACGAGCGCCCGTCCCAAACGCAGCCTGTTGAGCGGGGACACTCCACCACGAACACGTTTTACTGTTTTCATAAAGCCCAGGACATGAACGCTCAATCAAAATCAAGTTTGGGGAATGCTCTGCCTAGAGACTTCACAAGAGCAGACACTGATTGGAGTTATTCCATTAAATAAGGCCACCGAGTTCCCATCTGCACAGGAGCAGAATGGTGCCACAGGGACCTGCACACAGCACATTATCCCTCTGCTTCAGGGCAATAAAAACTTCCCTTTTACTTTCTTTTATTTGAGTATAAGGGAGATATCCCGCCATGAAGTGTCATACTATAGAAAAGCGACTCATTCCAGATGTTAACCAACAAATGTGAGACCAGAAGTTTTACATCGTAATTGTACTAAACCCTATTTTTCACCCAAAGATATATTCCAATCAGAGAGCCCTTCACAGAAGGAAAAAAGGCACACAACAACCCTTCTCAGGGCTTTAGACACAGATATAAATGTAAGCCTAAAGAAGCCCCATCATCATTACAGTGATATTTAAAAACAAACCTTAAAAATCAGAAAACATAGCAACGCTGGTCAAAAGTTCTAGAAATTCATTCTTAACTACACTCCTAAGTGATATCCCTAGTGGTCCTAATGACTGGGAAGATTTTTGGAGCTCAAACCACTCCAGAGGGGAAGTGTCCATGCTGAGGGACATCCCTATGGTGCCAACCAGCAAGCCAAAAATGTAGGTGCCCTTTGCTCAGAAATGCTGGAACAGGAGCTCTAATTTCCCTGATGTTGCAGACTGCCCAACCTGCAGACCTGCCCAGACTGCCCCTATTCGTGGCATTCAACATTTGGCCTGCTTTTATAATTAGCAGACATGAATTATGCACGCTGGGAGGGCACGGATGAAGGTTGATCCTTCTTTTAGGAAGCAGTTGGCCCATTTTTTTTTTTTAGGGAATGTGCTGTTCCCAAGCTGTGCGTGACCATAAGGGTTGTTTAACAGATTTGCACTTACAAGTAATCAAACCATATAGCTATTGTCAGCACGTCCATGAGAGGAAGCAGAGCAAAATCCCGACGGAAGGGAGGAAACAGCTCCTGGGTTGACAACCAGCGTCCGGGCGGTTGTTTCAGGCCATGGGCGGGTGACAGCGGGTGCTGCGGTTGTTCCCTTGTGCTTCATGCCTGGACGGGACTGCTCAGGACAGTCAGGCTTCTCTGAGAAACCCACAGATGTGCCCAGAAATGGCACCGAGCAAGATGTGCCCTCCTCAAAGCTCCACGGAGGAGACTGGGATGCTCAAAGCCTGGGATGTCACTGCAGGGACCTCAGCCACTTCGCCCAGGCCCGGCCTCCTACCAGAGCGGTTCCCAGGTGCCCAGGTCACTCCTCACCTTTTCTTGGAGATCCCTGGTTGTGACCAGCCAGCAACAGCCATCTCCAGTCTGGAAGCACTGCCTCGGAAGCAAGGAGACCCTGGATGGAGCAAGCAGAGGGCTCAGGTGCGAGGCTGCAGGGATGGCACGGAGCAAAGCGGCTGGGGAACGGCCTGGAGCTTCACAGAGAGGTTTTGGGACCCCCGCTCTCAGCAACGGGAGCAACAAGAGAGCGGTAACGTCCTGAGCACCTGCACAGTCATCTCCACTGAGGAAACCTCAGAGCTTCGAGAAAGGCACTCGGGAAAAGCATCCAACACTCTTATAACCTCATAAACGCCCTTTCTGACACCTATTTTGGAAGACTTATGACCGGAACTTTTGCAAACAGGTAAAACTGTTGATGTGTCTTTAAAACCTCAGGGAAGCCTAGCGTTTTTTTACGTCATGTTTGAAAAATACCCTTTTGTATTTGGAAATTAGAAACTTGCAGCTCTCACCCGCGACTAAGACACAGACGTATTTGCGCTGTGAGAAGGGTTTGCAGAATTCAATGAATACGCTGACTCCGAGTCAAAAGAGCATGTTTGGACAACCTGGGGATTAGAAATTCCCCTCAGCTGTTTTTAAACCAGCTTGCTGGTTTAACCTTCATTCCCTTTGCACTTGCTAAAAACCACTCTCAATTTCTGTGAAATTTTTAAATGCATTTGAAAAATGCAACATTAAAGTCAGCCCGCATCAAAGAGGCACCAGGAAAATAACTCACTGTACAGACACAGCCTTTGGGGCTGGCTCCTACACAGGGTGTCTATGAGTACAAATTAACTTACCCTCAAATTGAGTTCTTGAAGAAAAATGATCATCATCCCACAAGCAGGACACGGGAGAAGACGAGAAGTTCAGAATGGCTCAGTGAGAAAAGAAAGGAAACAACTGCTAATAAAAAAGTGGAAAGAAATGGGAAATGTGGTAATGTGATAATGCGTGGCAAGACTCAAGAGCTGAGAATTGGAAGGCAAATTCCAATTAAAATGAGGCACTGCAAGAAGGACTGAACCCTGGCACAAAGTCCAGCCACAGGCCCCGGAGCCTCCATCGCTTGGCACAGGCCAACCACAAGCAGAAGTTTTGGGGAAGTTAAGCACAGATCGGAGCTTTGCTGCCGGGATAACTAGGTTAAATCGAGCTGCGGTATAAAGGAGTGAGACTAAATTATCTAAACTTCCTTTCTGGCCATATGTGCTGCGAATGGCTGATAAGCAGTGGGAAGAACACGCTGCTTTTAGATCTCCCGACTTCGCTGCTCCAGAGCCCGCGTCTCTCCCGCTGCGCGAGCGGGGAAGCGGCTCCTGCGGCCAGCGGGAAGCGGGAAGCACACGGAGCCTCCAACACCGGCACCTCCAATCGCTCCGTGCTGAAAAAGGGGCAACGGACACGGTCCCCCAAAGGGACATCCTGGTGGCGGGGCAGGCACAGGGGCCACAGCCCCCACTCCTGCCCACAGCCCCTGCCGGGAGGCCCCAAGCGCTTCCCAACCTCCAGGATTACATTTTCCTACCAAAATTTCTCCTTTGACCAAAAATCTCATAAAACTTCATGTCCAAGCCTCATTTTTTATTCACACATAGTTTGTGTGTCTACGGTTTTGGAAGCAAATCTGGAGGAATTCCAGTGCCCACACCCGTTGCAAAAGTTTTCCTAAATAAACCTGTTTTCCCTCCGAGCCCCCATGCTCAGCAGCACAGAAAGAGCCCGGCCAGGGCCACAACTGCCCCCATTCCCTCCCCAGCTCCCATTCCCCATCCCTCCCTGCTGCATCCTGCCTCTCCCGGCCACTCCATGCCTCCCTCGGCCAAAAAGGGAGGAAGAAACAGGCACGGCAAGAGGAGGAAGGCTTTGCAAAGACCAGCAGACACTTATTTGCCCGTTTGCACCTCCATTTGCCCCATCATGTTGCCCTTGCTGCTGTTCAGCCCCCCGGGCATCCTGCTGCAGCAGGACCAATTGCTCAGCCTCAACCTGCTAATGCAAGAGGTCCAAAAAGCCTTATCCGAACATGAAGCAAGGGGAAAATGACTAAGGAGCTTTGGGAGGTTGGGCGAAACCAGTCATTAATTTTACAAAGCAGTGATCTAAAACATACACACACATTCTCCTTTTACATAGGGACCAGGTTTCTTTCTTGCTGCTTTAAAAATGTCATGCTAGCTCCACCTAGCACACCGAGTGCTCCTACTAGCACCGTGAATCATTCGGGATTAAGGACGGTCATTTTTGTTCAGTTTGATCAACCGGTTATTTTTTGCAATTCAGACTAATGCTTCCATTTAATTCCTTTCAAACTCCCACGGGAAAAACGTGCCCTTCAGCTAATCTCCTCCTCAGGGTACATTTAGAAAGCATAGAAAGATTGTGCACATAAAAGTGTTGTATTCACCCCCGGTTACATATCATGGACGTTTTAAAAGTCCATTAGAGCCCTCCAGACTGGTCGGGATAGCAGAACCCAGGCGGATATTTAATACAAGTGCAATTTTAAAGGTCAGTGCTGAAACCCAGCTGACTGATCCGAAATTGCCTGGACAACAGGAGCGCTCAGAGCAGGGTCCCTCCTTGCAAACGCTGCCTAACGACCCGTGCCTTGCAAGCTCCCATCCAGATCGATATTAGCCCACAGAAGTTTCTTCTCTGCAGCTAAGCAGCCCAGCCGCTAAAATCAGATTCCTAGCACGCTATTTCCACAGCAAAAGCAGGCAGACATAATGCTACGGACTGCAAAGTTTCTTGCAATTGCCAATTTCTCTTTTTAAGCTGAGATAAACCCGATTGATGAGCAGCGTTTTGGACAGCAGGCAAAAGGAGGAGGATTTTGGAGAAAAATGGGAAGGAGGTGTGCCATTCCCTTACCCACAGCGAGCAGGAGGGCCTGGACACCTCCCCTCGGAGCAGGGCTCTCCGGGGCTGGCACTGCTGGAGATGCCTTTGAAGCACTGGTTTGGTGAGCAAGGAAGCACCACGGAGCACCGGGCCGGTGCCACCGGCTCCGTGGGTCCCTCACAGAGGGAAGGGATTCCTCCGAGCATCCAAATGCGAGGGAGCAAGGGAGAAATCACCCAGGGATTATTTTCCCATGTGTTTGTCACGATATTTGCAGCGGAAACGTCACTGTCACTCAAAGGGCCGCTCTTCCCGGGCAGACCATGACGTCCGTGACGCGCTCGGGGAGAAGCCAAAGCGGAACAGGCCCCTGGAGCAGGGAAAACGTGAGGGCACCTCTGAGGACAGTGTCACTTGCAGCCCCCTTTCGCAGCAGCCGCACTCACAGTGCAGCCCTGCTCCGTACTGGGCTCCAGCACTTCTGCTTCAAGGCTAAATTGCAAATATAGGGACACACAGCGACATGTTCCCAAGCCCAAAAGCACAGGGAATACGGTGGCTGTGAGCTGCTTGGATTTGGGGGAAACAGGGGCAAAAGCAGATGACTTTGTAGCCGTCTGCAATTCCAATAGCCAGGAGAGGCAGAGCAACACACACAGGGAAGAGCAAGGGGAGGCATCAGGTATCCATGGGACAAATCCACGGCACGGCGTGTCGCACCCTTTTTGCTCACCAAACAAATGCCCTCTCTAATCACTGTCTTCAGAGCAAGTTTTGAGACTCTGCTTGTTTTGCATAAAATGACACATAAAAACAAAGCAGAGAGTTCTCTGGAAAACCTCTCTGCTGCTTCTCGTATTAGGAGTTGACGCAGGCCTTCCACTGAAACCCTCCTGCAAAGAAACTGCAGCTTCTGGGGAGGGACTAAACAGGAAAAATAACCTTTTTAGGCACAAAATTCAGAGAGCAGCACTAGAGAAGGGCGTTGTGGAAAGGCCACCCCAGCCAGCCCTGCCAATGGCTTTGCCAGTTGCCCGGCCCCAACTCCGGTACCACGTAACTGGTTGCACAGTTTTACACGTGCTATTTTATGCACCCAAATTTCCACATAGCACTTTCTAGAGGCTGATGGAAACCCTGGAATTGACTCCTCCGATCTCCTACAGCGCCTGCTTTGAGCTGCGGTGGTTCAGCCAGCCCCTTATCCAACCCCATGGACCAAAATCGACTGCTGAATGAAGCAAAGTAAAATGCATTTAATAAATGCGTGGATGGAAGAAAGATCAGCTGTCCATGAAAAGCGTATAGATCTTGTTTTAAAATAAGATCAATAAATCAAGTCTAAACTGGTAGGTTTCCTGAAACTCACAATGATGCATCTAATGCACAATTTAGAGCATTTACAGTTTTTGGAGCTGCGTTTTTGCCTAGATCCATTCCTTCTGCTAAGGCTTGCTATTGTTGTGAAGATCCCAGCACACCTTAGCAGTAAATAAAAATACTAGAAAATCACCATACAGGGCGCTGGCCCACACAGCTTTACCATAACAAAAGTTTCTGCATTGTTCTTCATTAGTTGTAGCAAAAGAGAAGTACTTTCTGCTCACCTTTGGCTTTTATCCTTGCAAGCCAGGCAGGCTGGCTTTTTTTCCTACTTTAGGGAGTGTTTTATCGTCCAGCCAAACAATATTTAAGACACTGAAAATAAAACTAGAGGATGCTACCAACACTGGAATTTCAGCTTTCTATCTGTCCAGGGCTGTTTTGAAATGAGTCTCAGCCTGGCAGGGTAGACACTATGCCCAGAAGACAGTTGTTTTTCCCAGGGTGAGGAGGTGCTGGTAATCCAGGTGCTCTGGCCTTGCGATTCTCCCAAACACATGAAATTTGACTGCAAAACTTGTCCAACATCTTAAACGATGGCTATTTTCAAAATTATTCCCTATAAGAGATATATCAAGATGGATCAGCAAAATTAACAATCTGAAGGAACCAGGGCTGGCGCTAAACTTAATAGAAACTCCAAGAAAGCTGCACTTAAAAGTAGCACCACTATTGTGAAAGCAAATCTTCTCCACCAAGACGTTGCAACCTATTGCAAGGCACGTGTAGACACCTGCACTTGCAGTGATCCAGTCTAATATCTGCATTTTTCTCAGACACACCCCTAGGATAGTAGAAGCACAAGCGACAGGTAAATATAAAGTGATTAACTCAGGCAAGTAAAATGCCTGCATTCTTTTTGTGTGACTCATGTCCTTCACTGCAGCTTGGCCTCCACATGAGTCATAAAACAATGAAAGGGGAGAATGAGCAACGTAGAGATACACGGCCAAGTTCAGGACTAATATTCAAGCCCTTCTGAGGATGGAAAACATACCGGAGAAGTGTGCTCAGATGTGCGTTAGGAGTAAGAGAATGGGAATATGAAAACCCCGGCCACTCAAAATAACGCAAAAAACCCAAATCAGTAACTCTGGCATTTACATGAGAATAAGGTCCAGTTACATCATGACAGGAGTTAATGGGAGCAGAGTGACCTTGAGCGAGAGGCAGCTGAGGAAAAGGGTCTTCACACTCCCAATGCAGGCTCTACCGCACAAGAAACGTAACTTACTCATTAAAAAGGGAAAAACACCAAAAAAAAGCAGGTGAGGAGCAGTCCACACCGCACACTTCCAGCAAACGGAGAGGTGGAACAGTGACTCCACCAGACATTCAGCAGCAGCAAATCAAGCCTAAAAGTGCTCTGCGACTCAGCACCAGGAACGGGAAGCAAATCCCAAGGGCAAGACTCCTTGTTCCCTTCCCTGATCCAAGGCCCGGTTGTTTTGTTATTTGGGCTGCAGCGACCACCCTTGGTGCAACTGCTTGAGGCTCTGCTGCACCCGCACGCTGCTCGTTCTCCTGGCCCTGCCGTAGCCCAGGAGCAGCTTCTGCTCCGAGGTTTCAGCTGGAGCTCGGATGTAATCCAGAACCAAGCTGGAAGAGGCAGTTCCACAGCTCTACGGATGGTCCCGAGACTCTGAAGGGACTTTGTGCAATGGTGATGTCCAGAGCAAGAGGCCTCAGTGCCTTCAAGAGGACCTCCCAACCACGATGCTGCAAGCTCTTCCAAGAGAGAAGAGAGAACAACATTATGCAGAGAAGGAGGAACTAGGACACAGAAATGCAGTAAAGCCACGTCGAGAACAAGAGCTCAGGCAGCCACGCGTTCTCCTCCGCGCTGTCAGGGCTCAGCGCTCCAAGCCTGTCAGCAGCTCCTCCAGGAAACCCTTCCGAGATGCACTGCTGGATAGCGGGAGAGCAGGGAATCGGTCAATATTTAATAACTTTATTACTCAGTACAATATGAAACTAATAGAAAATTACAGCTACATTTAGGAGAAAAAAGTGCTTTTCTTTTGCAATAACAATCAAAGAGTCTAAAGCATTTTGAATGATTTTTTTTAATGCTCAAGAGACACCACGTTAAGCTGTGGCAGTCTCTCGAGGACACTCCAGCTGGAGGAGAGCTTCCAGAAATACTTCTCTCACCAGCACCGAAGTTTTTCTTTTTCCCCGCTCTCTTTTTCTCTTTCGAATCCAAGCCATGAGCAACTGCACTGAAATCATTAGCACCACCCACCGGGCAGATCTGCTTGGCACTGCACATGGCTCTCCCGAATCCAGGCGCTTGGAAACAGCCTCGGGGCGCTGGGAAGGAGGTTTGCAAAGCAGCAACACCCTCGCACGGGGCAAGTCACACTAACTCCCTTCCACAAGGGACAAACTGCAGAAGGAAGCCCAGGAAGATGCTTGGTACTGAGGCAACACCTGGGATGAAGAGCACCCATCAGGAAGGCCACGTTTTTGAAAGAATGATGGAATGTGAGAAAAAAATAAAATAGATTTTTTGCACTGTTTACTAATTTTTTAAACTCCATTTTACAGTGTAAAGGTACAGACCACGCGAGCATGCTGAGATGTATGGAAGGTGACCTTCACAAGAAGGACCTCAACTAGACCCAAACCTCAAGAAAAACCAAGACCAAGGCCAAAGAGCTTAAGAAAAGCAACAGAAATAACTGGAAATGTAGCAACTGGCACTTACCATGAAAGACTGGGAAAACAGGGGTTGCTGCATTAGCAAGAGAGGACTCTACCTGTCCTGCTTGCTATGGAGTCACACAACATTCGGGCTGGAACAGCTCAGAGGACCGAGGGCTGCTCCTTACTCCGATGAGCAGTAAATTCCGGTGCTTTACAACTGCTCCCTTAGTTAGTTTTTCCTAACATCCACCTTAAATCTTCCTTGTCACAACAGAAAGCTCCCTGTGAGGACACCAAGACAAGAGCTTCAGAGCAGCACTATGGACACACGTCCCTCCTCCTTGGGCTAAACCAGCCCAGAACAGTCCCTTCCCATAGATTATTCCCTACATTTCAAAGAACGCAGATATGATGCTCTTGACTGCTTTTAATTAAGCACAATAAGGAAACTCCACCTTGGAGGCTCTTAGGAAAAGGCTAGAGAAACTTTTTTTTGGAAAGAATTTAGAGTTGATCTTACCTGGAGTACCAGGGTGGACAGCCAACCTGCACAGAGCCTTTTCAGATGCATTTCACAGGGACATGAAAACAAGGGTTCCTGTTGCATTCGTGCACTCATCTGGTATCTCGACTCGGTGGCAGGGTGACAGCACGCTGTGCCCTGTTGTGACAGCTGTCTCGTCAGCAAACCAATGCTCCAAGCACCACGGAGCCTCCGGGAATGGCAGATGGAGCAAGAGTTGTTGCTTTCCCGCTCTAAAGGCCTCCCAAGTGTCTCTGGAAGCAACACGAGCTACCAAGGGAATGGAGGGCAAGGAGGCTGGATGCTGCTCCAGGGAGCACCCGGTCACACTGCAGGTGCAGGTGAGGCCCCCTTGCCCTTCCACATCCCCTGCATCCTGCTCCCCACTCCTTGCTCCTTCCATCCCTGCAAATTCTTGATTTCTACCTTTATCTCTAATCCCCACCAACTTGAGCTTCTCTCTTGGAGCTTCAGTGACTCTTTATCCAAGGCCACTTACATTAATAACTTACCAAAGCCATGCAAAAACCTTTCCCCTCCTGGAAGCAATAACCTGCCAATTTAGCATTTCATTTGCTAATACCAATTAACAAAAGAATGAAGACAAGCCAGTGCATCACAAAGTGCCACCAGCAGCTAAGAACAAGGGGATCCCTTTGGGATCAACAGATG
The DNA here is from genome assembly GCF_059628265.1 of Tinamus guttatus. Lineage (NCBI taxonomy): Eukaryota > Metazoa > Chordata > Aves > Tinamiformes > Tinamidae > Tinamus > Tinamus guttatus. The sequence goes on from NW_028289621.1 coordinate 1,443,052, forward strand.
TGTGCAGACCCACACGAGCTCCCACTTTATGCCAGGACAGAACTGCAAGAAATACAGTTTTGAGTCCTGCATCAGTAACTGCTGGAGTTTTAGGGTATGCAAAGCAGTATCATTTACAAATAGAAGGGCTGAAAATCAATGTAAATTATAGTGCCTGATTGCTGAATTTGGCTCTGAAGTTTTTACAATAACAATTTTTATAACATCCCACACTACCAAGCAGCCATGCCTCAAGCAGGATGCACATCCCTGCGTTCATCAACAGATCTTTGTCCCTGCCTTCCCTAATTGATGTGTTACCTTGAGTTGTCACATCCCATTATGCCTGATGTGACATAAGATGACATGAATAATGCACCCCTCTCTGACAAATTTTTCAGATTGGCTTGGGGGAAGAATAGGAAAGCAAAAATGTACTGAGTAGCAGTGGACTTGAGTTATTGGGATATTATCATCAACAAGTCTGCTTCCCCTTAAAGAAACAAAAAAGGCACCAAGAAAGATATTTCCTTAAAAAATGCTTTTGGGAGAACAGCTCTTTCACATATTTTTTTTTCTTTTTTCTTTTTTTTTCCTCCCAAATTCTGCAGAAATTCAGTCCATCACTAGAGCACTTCTTGGCACTGAACCTTGGTTACCACCTGCGGTTAGACATTCCTTGTATAACTTTGGAAAACTGAGGGACCTGGAGCTTCTTTGTGGGCAACTTTTGTTGCCTCCAAAGCGGACGTCCATGGATACTGAAATCTAGACATCCAGCCCAAAAAAACCAGAATAAAACCCAAGAAGTGAATTAAACCTAGTGTTGATTAAAATCTTAGAGAGCTTTCCAGCTTCTTGTCAGGAAGGCTTCAAGAAGAACAAGTTGCTTTCAGAGCAGGACAGATTCACTTCTTCCTCTTCTTCCTCAAGGTTGAGATATTGGAGCACTCGGTGCAAGATGCACTGTAGGGATCTGATGTTCGGACACCGATGCTCTAAATGACTTCCTAATTTCATCTAAACTCAGCCCAGGCTGTTGCCTGGTATAACAGAACAGGTTTTAGCTGAAACTGTTTAAATGAAAGGGTTAGGTAATAAGGATATGTAACTTATCATCATAAATAATTTCTGTTGGGCTTTTACACAGCAATATCCTTAGTTCACCACAGAATCTCCAGACCTGCAGTTTGATAAACCTTCACATTTTGAAGGCAGCAAGAGAAGCAACATCTGATTTAGAGACAATTAACTTTCAGCTGAGACAGAATGATGCCAGGGAGCAGTTGGAGCTAAAACCTAATCTCTTTGATATATATGAATTTCACAGAGTTTTCAGCTTGTCGCTGCTATAAACAGGATTCCAGATAGATGTACGAGACTGATTTCCCATCTCACAAATACACTAGCTGCAAACACTGCTCTAATAAGCACCTTAATCTCCTCACTTTCTCGATAGTTGCTGAAATTTAAAGCTTTCCAGGGGTCTTTCTGAATTTTATCACTGAAAAAAAAAAAAAAAAAAAAATCAGATCCAGCCTAATGAATGAACTACCTCTCTCTTCTTCCTCAGATTTTAACAGGTTTTTCTCATGGCTTCACAGAGTCAATGCCTGAGATGACAGAAGCAACAGTGTGGAAGGCAAACAAGTCATTTTTGTTTAATGACCAGCTATTCTGTTTTAAGATGCAAACACTTGCTCAGAATGCTCTGGCACTTGACACCTTGGTTTACTGCAGAGCAATCCCTGCCTCCCTAGGGAAGAGGAGCTGAAATAGCATTGACAGAGCTTGGCTTCCCAGGCCAGGGTCTACCTGACACGGCTGGGATTCCCTTTCCAGGAAGGAGATGCTGCCAAGGGATATTAAGTAAAGCCCCTGGTTCCCTCTGCTTCAAAGCTTTCAGGAGGTTCAAGATGGGACAAGACTACCCAGAGCTTCCAAAATGTCAGAAAGTGGGCAGAGACTCAGCAACTGAACATCTGCTACAAACATCCAAAATTGGGCAACGTGTCACCAACAAAAGCACCAGAAATAAACTGCAAGAGAGACAGTGCCATGAATCAAGATCTAGAAATGAGCAGCAGGGAGAGAGCACAGCGAGATGACCGCAGTAAATGCCAGAAACCTCTGCCCAAAGCACAGGATGGAAAGAGGCGCTGGAAAGACTCCATCCAAGGAAAAGTGGCACCCCGGGGTGCTGGTGTGAAGCCTTGAGGAGAAGCAGCCGGTAACTGGGGAACTGCAACACCCTTACCTAGGGATGCGGCCAACCTGCCACATCCTAAATCCGTGTGCAGGAGAGACACGGAACGAAGGTTTCCCTGCTTTCTATAACTTGGAGAGCTCCTAGGACATCTGACAACGCAGTGTGTCAGTGATTAGTAGCTGATTACTTGTAGAAAAAAAGCAAGCTGTTGCAGGAGCTCTGGATTTTTACTTTAAACCAGGTCCAAATCCCATGATCTCCCAAAGAGTCCTCAGTGGTTCCGGTTCCCCAGAAGTGAATTACTCCCACAAGGTCATGCCAGCTTACCAGGCACCACATCTGAGGTCACACCACATCTCCAGTCCTCCTTGCACGCTCAAGCCTGGAGCAGCTCCGGGCACCCCTTTGGCAGCTCCAGCTCTGGTATCGGTGACGCCAGGCGAGGCAGCAGCAGCCTGTGCAGGGGCAGAGGCCCTGGCAGCCCTCGGTGCAGGACGGTCAGAGCCACCAGCTGCATCCAGGGCAGAGGACCACGCGGAGCAGGTCCCACACGCGCTCATTCCACTGGCCTCATGAACAGGGGCAGCTCTTCTCCGACAGCAACGCTCGTGCAGTGGATTGTCACCATGGGAAGGTGTGAAAGTCCCACCACCCAAACATACTGATGTTCCTTGGGACCTTCCAAGACCGGATTTGCCCAAATAAAGGGCCAAGCTTAGCCCAAAGGCAGCTCTGAGTGTCCTGCACCCTCTCTGCTCCACCAAGGAGCAGTGACCCTGGCACAGACAGCAGCTCTTGGCACTGTGCAAGCCTGGCACACACTGAATTAGCTCTTTCCATGGTGACCATGCACACTAGAAGCTGCATCACCAGCTTCCCTCAGTGCTTATCTCACACTAGCCCCAAATTCTTACTCTTAGAATTGAGCTTTCCTTTTGAATGGCTTCTAAAATGCTAAAAAGCAAATACACCTTTGAAACCTCCTAGTTCCAAAAGTGATTACAAAAGAGTAGTATGTTGCCATACCGCTGTCCTCAGCGCCGAGCTGGCCCTCCAGAGACAAACCCAGTGATATGGATCCTATCAGGTTACTCGATGCTTCCACTCAAAAATAAAGCTAAGAAAAAGATCTGACCTCACTGCATATAGATTTGCAGAATGCAAATCACCATGGAAATCTAGGCAGCAGATTACGAAGGGTGTTAGCTGAGTGGATGCAGAACAGGCAACAGTGACAAATATATTCCACTGAGGATAGTGTGATTTGTGTATGGGTGAGTCTTAGCTCATGCAGCCATAGTTGATACTGTAAAGGTTGTTAAAACTCCACTCCCTGCTGTCAACTTCCATTTCCATGTCATGGGAGCAAGCAGGAAATTCTGGAGAACCACAACTTCAGAAATGATCTCAGGAAAGCATCAGAGATGGGTGTTTTAAAAACAAAACAAAGGTCCAGCTGTGTTTAAAGAGGGGGTTTTGCTGGCCAGAACACTTGCTGTATAATTAGTTTGCACTCAATAATCAGAAGAGCAATTTATGTTAAACTTCCACTGTGATCCAGGAAATTTATATGTTCTGAGGCTACTCTCCAAGACAGCACCGTCAGAAAAAAATCAAAAAATCAAAATCTCAATATGAATGATCAAGACTCCAAAAGTGCAGAATTCTGGGGCTATCCCCACCGTAAAGAAAGAGCATCCAGAACCCAAGGAGCTGCAGACCTGTCTCCAAAGCTGGTGCTTTTCCCATGCAGCCTTCAGGGATGATATCAAATGTCTCACTGAAGAGAATAAAGAGAGAAATTGCTACTTTATACAATGACCTGCTGTCATACTTTAAAAATCTTAACTTGATCAGCTGAGATGCAATCTTCTGAGAGTTTAGTTCAGGCCTTAATGAAGTTATTATATTCAAAAGGCACTTTACTGTCCAAGATATAAAACAGTTTTAAAGGATTCCCCTATGTCAACAGCTTGCTTGACAGTTAGACAAAGGACATCAAAGGACATTTTCAAGGCATATTTTATAGGAACCTGCTGCAAGTCTAAGCATGCCTACCTCTTAATAAATGAACTTGACCTTGAATCAGGTATGTTCATAACATGCACCTGCAATTCTGAAAAGTGAAGAATTATATAAATATCTTAATGATACTGTGGGACAAAGAGGTACATTTTAATACGCAACAGAAATTTAGGTGTTCCTAGATCTCTTCCAAAAAACAGTTCTGAAACTTGCTGTTTGTCAACACTTGACATTAATCCATGGAGAACTTTCTTAAGGCTATCTTACATAAAAGGTCAAGTTTGGGTGTTTTTTTTTTCTCCCAAGTTATTAACAAAGATTTGAAGGGCTCATTCATCATCTACTGTTTGACAGTTTGAGATGAAGTCACAACAGCATTTTTCTTTTTTAAACTGAAACACAGGTCAAACCCCCCCATAGGGTCGCTGTGAAGTAAACAGCACTACTTGAAGGATGGACACCAAGCTGCTGGGCTGAGGGCTAAGTATTTACCCAGATCAGAGTCTTTTCCCTGCACCCAGTGTAGGAAAGCTCCTTATAAAAGCACTGGAGTCCCTGATTGCAGCGCTCGGAGTGATGTATTTCTCCAAATCCTACCCTCAAGAGCCTTTTCTTGCCGGTTTGGAAACACACTGAGATGACCAGACACAAAGCGGGTTATATTCCCCCCTAGTCCACAACTGGGGGGAAGCTGAGAAAACAACTGTAATTCACAAGTGAAACATTCATGGAACAAAACAATGCTATGTCTCAAGGATTCCTTTCAAAACAGCTCTAATCAAAATGACAACTTTGGTTTTTAGCTCTCCAGAACACCCGATAGGCCGATGATCCGAGCACGGCAGCTGATGAATAAATAATGCAGCGTGGGCCCATTTCCTTCCCACAAAAAAGCAACCCACCCATGCGAGGAAGTTCAATTCAGACACACGCAGGCCTCTGCATTTGAGATGTTGCCTCTATTTCCTCCCCAAGAAAAGCAAATGCAGATGTGGAGGGGGTAATAAGAAGTGTGCAAGGAGCCTGCAGCAAGGACTTCCCTTTCTTCACATTTCCAGTGCCACTGGTTCCCAGCTGTCCCACTCCACTCTAAGCAAAGATTTCACAGGTCCTTCTTCATCAGGGACTCTGCAAGCTTAGTTTGAATGGAAACAAAATGCAGAGTATACTAGGCAGTTTGAGGAGCGTTTCTGTGAATACTAGAACAGGGCTGGAACTGCCTCAACAATAAAAAGCATCCATTTCTTTGGGGTTTTGCCAGACATGCAAAAACACAATGCCATGCTAAAAGGTAACTACTAGAAAACCTGCTGTTTGCTGTATGAGAAATTGCTGTTGCAGGACTGTGGTTAAATAATGAATTGCAACGAGGAACAGGAGAGGCACAGTCAGGCACTGAGAACGGGCTGCAGCCACGCTCAGCAAGGATGAGTTTTCCCATCTCTTGGGCAAGATCTGCAGCAAGCTCTGGACTTTGGCAGCTTACTCCAAGCTGGAATGCTCCCTGAAGGCCTACAGGGCTCCAGGTCCCCATCGAGAGCCACACATGAAGCCACAGGCTTCTTGCTGCACCCACAATGAGCAACATGGACCCACATGGGAAGGAAAGTTCTCAGCTCTCCCCAGCTTGGGGAGACAACTAAATGCAGAGACACCCACATCTGCTGCCCAGCTGCTGTTAACATAATGTAAGTGACCTATTTCACTGAAAAGGGCATTTCCAGCAGAACGAAAGCCTTCCTTTCCAGGAATCCTGGGCACTGAAACGCGCTCCTCCAGACACCTCATTTGAGAGCCCTTTCGCAGCACAGTGAATAGACCCATCACTCAGAGGAGAAGCAGGGAAAACTCCCATTCAGGGAAGGGGAAGGAAAATATATTCCTATTAGCTATCCATATTAATTATGCATTAACACTGGGACATTTATGAGACAACAACTGGTCAAAATATACTGCTATGCAGAAGCTAATTGCTCTTTCCCATGGTAAATTTTGCTTCCCCAGCATATTGCTGCCTAGCTTCGAGCTCCCTTCATTTGCAGGCTTCATGTCTTTGGCTTATTACTAAGGTAAGAGGAAGCAGGCATGATTGGATGGAAAACTGGATCTTTATTTTACATTTGGTCCTTTAAATCCTCTTCCCACATAGGTAAAGGATGTGACATCTGCTGTTTTGCCCACTTAATAGAGTTTGCTTCTCCCCTATGTAATGCATTTCCCCTTCATTCTTCCCTTGGCTATAGTTCCATGTAAAATTTTTGGCAAGAAGAGGGTTCAAGTCTTCCTAATAAAACGTAGCTTTCTTCCTCTTGTTCCACTTTATGTATCACACTGCAGCAAATGAAATTTGGCAGCCCTAGCATAACAGCCTATGCAATTAAGAGGAAAAGGGCTTCATCCACTACATGTGTGTGAGTCACCCTGGATTTGCCCTGGTGCTGCAATATCACTTCTGCAGGGAAGGCTTCAAACGGGCTCAAAGGGCAGCATCCCGCGTCCCTGCCCGCACCGTTATCCGCTCGGCACATCCATCGGACAAGCCAGCTCGGAGGGATCCATCCTCCTTTTACCCTTTGGAGAGAACTCTCCCATTCATCTTTTTACCAGTCCTCATGAAAAGCAAATAGTCTTTTCTGAAACGTTGAGTTGGGCGACAGCACCAAGCAAACAGGATATGGATGGTTCATACAAAAACGCCTTGTAATTATTGCCTCAATAGCCAGCAGAGGATACAAGAGCTATTCTCCTTTCAAGCCAATTAACCATGAAAAGATGTCACGCTCGGAGCATCCATCTACATCACCCGGCAGCGGCGCTACTCGAAGATAAGGTCAGGATTCACTTCCAATGTCTGCAGAGATGACGGCTCCCAGGAGACACCAAACGGGGTCCCAAATTCAGCTCTTGCTTTGCTGGCTCCCGAGCAACAGCCACAGCCGGTCCTGGCTCTAGTAGGGGTTTCACGTGCAGGTGAAGGAGATGCTCGGGGTTAGGGAGATGTTCAAACAACATGTGAATCCTGAGAAGTTTGGAAAGTCCCTTCTGCAGGAAAGCTAGAGTGGCCCTCCTTGAAACCAGGGACATGGGGAAGCCCTGTCACAGCCTTCCACATCCATGGTGGGCAGCGAGTACCAATTCTTTTGCAATTCACTTCATTATCTGCTTTGAGTTTGCCCCAGTCTTCCTCCAGGCAAGAGATGAAGGCTCCTCTTGAACAACCACGAGGTGGTTAGGACAACAACATGGGCTTTGCACCAAGCAGCACAGGTCACTTGTGTGCAGGACAAGGTCCCCTGCTGCTCAAAACCATCTTCCCCAGTGGGACCCGTAGCCTGTTAACCTCAACAAGAGTGCAAGAACATCAATCCTGGTCTAACATTTATCTCTTCTAACTTAGAAAGCAGAGCACCAGACTCAGCAGGTATGTACATAAAACAAGGCGGGGGAAAAATCTCATAAAAGGTTAATTTGACTATAAACTATTCTTTCAGAGCCTCTCCAAAACATTATCACATCTCTCTCTCCATATCCAACGATAAATAAGCAATGAATACTTCTTATTTCGTGCTACAAGGAAATGCCAGGGAAAGCAGGTGCTGTTTATTTACTGTTTGGTGCAGCTTAGATTCTTATTAAAACCAAATGCTCCGCAGCAACTTTCAAGGAGCCAGAACTATTTTATGGAGCAGGTTAGGTGGGATGAACTCTCAGCTTTGCAAATAAATCATTTATTAGATGCACCTCACTTGGATCCTGCTATACATAGAGTTTATATATAGCAAGTTACTTTACTAGGACTGCCTGGTGGTAGCGACCTACAAATCACTGCATTTCAAGCATTAATTTGCTATGCAATTCCCTCTGTTTCTAGTATGATACTGGAAACTTGCACTCCGGCTAGGAGAGAAACTGGAACCCTCCCAAGGCAAGCACCATAGATCTTGCTTGGTGCTTTTTACAGCAGAAATTCTATACAGAGACAAGATGTTAATGCAAATATGCTGTATGTGCTTGCCCCAAAACCTTCAGATCCTGCCTATACTTATGCACATACTTAATTGGAAGCAATTTCACTAGAAGAGGAACTGTTCAGAGCAGTCATGCTATAACATCCCTAAACATTTGCAAGCCACAAATCCTCTCATAGCAAACAGTGTAGATCCCACCTCAGATAACTCAGCTTATTTGGTTTGTTGGAGATAATTGATCCCAAACTTAAAAATACTGAAACAAGGATCATGATATTCACTGACTGCTCTAGGAAATATCGTTTTTTCATAGGAGAGCAACAATTACTTTCCCTAATTTACTACCTCAGTTGTGAAGCTCTGAGATCATGGAAACCTTTGCATGTGAGTTTGGGTTTTTTTACGCTAGTTCTTGGGTTTGTTTTCCACTGAACTCCCAAACGTGCCCTAAAGACCTGTAAATGGCAGGTAAGCAAAAAGCAAATAATCTGGCTGCATTGCTCTCAGAAATGACGGACATTGATAAAAGCAGAGGAGTTCTGGGGGAATAAAAGGCAGAAATAGTATGGGGCACTGTAACCTTCTCATCTTCCTCATTCTGGTTCTTCCTTGACAGTCAACATGTGGGTAAGCAAAGGGGGAGAGCACAGGCTGAGCCTCAGTGCATCCAAAACCGCCCCGCGTGCCCTGGGAGCACCGTGCAGAACAGGCGCTGCACGGGGGATGCATCTGGATTCACAAAAGGAACGGGACTAAAGATTAAACTGACAAAGTTTCACAGATAAACTCAATTTCGGGTGTGATATTTTACAATATTCATGCTCTGCGGGTTCTTTTAAAATCCATTTGATTTTCTGGCTGATCATCGGAGGCAACGCTCTAAACTGGCACACACAAGAGCTGAGCAGCTCTGCAAAATTTTGGCTCAGGCCTCGCGAATTTGATGACTTTCACGTACTGCAGGAAAAGCAATTGCGTTCTCTAGGGAAGCTCCCTTAAACTCCAACTCGCGCTGCTAATCACAAAGATATTTCAGTGAGCCTGGAAACCTCAGAGCTGTTTAATGAACACGCTGGCTAGACTTCCCCCTGCTAACGATGTCATTAACGTGTGTTATTGATAACTATCTCTTTGCAAGTGCTGGAGATGCTGGAGCATCCAAAGCAATAAAAGGCAGCTCAGCAGCACGGGCTCCTTCCTGGCAGCCTCCAGCAGCAGCACTGGAGGCTGCAGGGCTCCTGCACAATGTCCATGGGGAAGGACTGAGAAAGGTACCGTGACAAATGGGGTCACTTAGAGGGACTCATGGTCTGGGAGCCCAAAAGCTCTCACATCTGCTGCTGGAAGCCCACGAGGAAAGAGCAAAGCCCCATCGAGCCGGAGGCGTTTCTGCCTCCTCTACCCGCACAGATGCTGCTCAGGGAAACACTTGGCCAGGGCTTCTCCCAAGGGGAGGGCTTGGGGCGCTCACACGGCAGCATCTGCACAGGTTAGGATCAAAATAGGCCACTCAATACCACAGTATTTGTAAGGGAAATCACTGCACACAGGGAAGCAACATCTACAAAGCCTGGGCAGATGAGAGCTGTGAGGTGAGTACCACAACATCACTACTCACCGTCTGATCCTCAAGATGCAGGTGGCTGCCCCCAACCCTCCAAGGCACCAGAGATCTTCTAAGGGACCTTTCTTCACTGCACAAGGTTTCTCCGCTGCTCTCGCCTGCTCCCTGCGTCCCCAAGCAATGGGCAGCACCATCAGGACAGATCCCTGCCTTTAAGGGCACCCTGAGAGGGACCCGCAGGGAGACACATGCACCTAGGCTCGCTAGGGAGAAACACACATAGGAAATAGGAAGGTTAGGAAAAGCAGCATAAAGCAGGTACTATTTGCATTCCTGCACATTTTAAGCCTAGAACATCAGTCTGGTTGGCACGGCCTCATTCTGGTTACAACCACTGGCAAATTAAACATCTGTGCCCACAGGCCAGAGCCTTGGCACAGACCAAGGCAAGGGGCACCCCAAGCAGAAACGCGGTTGCACTTTTTGGCAGCACCTTTGGGGCTGTTTAAAAAGCAGGCTGTGACTTCCAGAACAGAGACCTTCGCTTTGAACAGGCTCACTTAGAGGGCAGTTCACAAAAACATCCGTGCAAATGAACAAAGGGACCTGGGCATTTCCCAAAGATGGAATTCTGAAGTGAAGTTCCCCTTGCACATACGGTCCACGCAGAGCAACAGCACATCTCTAACGCTCCCATCACAGGGCCTTTCACCCAGGGAGCTCGTCCAAAACAGCAGCCCAAGGGCTGCAGCCAAAGCTCACCCAGGCAGAGGGCTGAGAGCCTCGGGGTGCAGGTTGCCCTGTTTGGGGTCTCTCACACTGCAGCACTCACTGTCCTGAGGACGGCTACGGCAGCGGCTGGAGAGCTGCTCAGACACAAGCTAGCCAAGACAGCCACGCTGGCCACGAGGACAACAGCATTACTTCCCTCCTGTCCTCTGCAAATTGCAAAAAAAAAAAAAAAAATCACCAAAAGAGTTAAACACATAGCTACCGCAGCCCTTCTGCAATTCCAAGCTCGCAAACTTCAGTAGATTTTGGTAAATCACACATCTTCGGCGTGTTTTCTTTGGTAGGGAGATGTGACAATTTATTGTCCTCTAGTGCATGATGCAAGTTAAATGAGCACCGTATCTGCAAACATCAGAAGGTAAACAAAAAATTCAGCAAATTTTCTTGCAATTAAATTATTTATCCTTCTGTAAAATACATTTTTCTCTGGCAACAACCGGCTTTTATTCACAATGAAGAATTAAATTCCGCTACGCTTTAAATAGAACAGATGGTTTTGTTTATATCCAAAAGCATCCAACTGGTAAAGCGCTTTCCTCATTGTGCAAGAAAAGATTTGTCAGAAACCTGCATTATTCTATCCTAGAAAACACGTACAGTGGAGACCATGAACAAATATAAAAGCCAGATGTCTGGCTGCCCAATAAAACAGACCTGAGGGTGTCTTTGGGGAATCAGATCTCACAAAATATATCCATGTTATTTCAGAAAATGACACCAAAATTGTCATATCAGGTCCTATTGTCACACAGAAGGAAGAACAATGATGCGCCCTATCCAAGGGCTTTCTGCCATCTAATGGATGGCATTAAAGTTTGGGAGCAGGCAACCGATCGCTTGGCTCTTTAGTGGAGAGTGTCAATCAACTCAAATATATCATTTCAGCACTGGAAATCATATATGTTGGAATGGGAACATTGGAAATGGCAAAATGGGTGACAGGGAACTGCAATGTTTTAAAATCCGAGAAAAGAATGAGATCGTAAATAAAGCTAGCAAAAAAGAAGAAAAAATAGTGAAAATTCCCTTTTATTTTTAACTGTGTAAAATTTATCAGAACATTGTAAGCAAGCTATTCAATGGACAGAAAGCAAAAGACATTTTGCAGCATTCAAGATGCTAGTCATCTATGATTAAAAAGTTGTAAAGTCTTTCAATTTAGCTGTGAATTACAAGAGTGTCTGACTCCCAGAAAGAATGATACCCACTCGTTTCTATTATATTCTGATAGTACCTAATTACATATGGACCATTAAGACCATGTTTTATGTTTGAAAGATTTTATCCAAGCGGAACAGCAATGCAATTTTGCAATGCTTAGAAAAAGATTTTTCTGACATATTTGCATCATTTTTACAGACCTGCAGAGAACTGTGGAGTTTCTCATGCTCTGACAAGGCCAGCTAGGAAATCTTAGTGCTGCTGGTTATTGTTAATAAGCTTTAAGGCTAGGGAGAAAAAAGGGACAATGCCATTTCTGTGAAAAATAGAGCAGAGCCCTTTTAATACTTCAGCGCTTCTGGGGTTCCTCTGAAATATGAATTACATTTTAAGCAGCCAAGTGCCTATAGCAGCATCTTTACTAGAAAGATTTGAGACTACTAAAGGTCAGAACAAAGTCATGGGGCTTCTTGCTCCAAGCAGACTGAACTCCAGCTGGAATAGCTTAGGTGGCAGTTAGGGCTCTTCCCAATGGCCTAAGTAGGTTGGGATGGAAGCAGAGATGGCAGCTCTTGCTTGTCCTCCCCATGGATGGGAATGTCCCAAGGAAGAAGTCCCCTTTTTGAATACATGGGGACACAGATAGCAGGTCTGTTCACTGCAGCAGAGGTTTAGTTCCTCCATAAACACTTCTGCATACAGATAAGGTGGTTTCAAACCTTATTCTTGCTGCTAATGTCCCCTCTGTCTGGTGAGGAAATCTGACAATAACACCTTACTTGGCAGCTACAAGAGACCTATTTTGGCATCTACAAGAGCCTGGCATCTACCACAAGAGATGTAGTCTGTATAAATGCTTTTTTCCTGCAGCTACATAGTACCTTAAACCCAAACAGGCTGAACACTCTGCAGAAGAAAACCATGGAGAGGAAAGGAGGAGAAGAGACACGAGGTCTGCTGCAAAGCACCCAGGATGAGCTTGCCAGGAACATTCCAACCACCAGCAATGCCCAGTGCAAGACAAGGCAGAGTGAAATGCACCTTGCTCCTTCCTGCAGAGATGAGACAGCAGTTAATATAGACAGTTAAATAGATCCCCCACTAGAAACAATCATGGTGCATGCACGTGTACAGGCTCCTAGCCATGGTCTCCTGAGTGTTATTTTCCCCAGAAAGGGATGAGCTGGGAACACACAACGGATCAACAGAACCTCGAGAAGTCCTCAAGTCTGCTCTGTATTTTTGGAAGCCCAGTATCGACACTGAGTGTATTTAACTCTTGCCCTTTCCAAGTGAACTTTGTAAAAAGATCAATGAGGAGAAAGTACAGCAGCTAGGAAACTATGTTTCTTCTTAATGTCACATTGAAAACATAAAACTAATTTTAAAATCTCTTAGTAAGTGGAAAAATGATTGATTTCTTTTGTAAAGTTTTAATGCAGTGAATGCAATCCTCAAAAAAACTGAATCAATATAAACTCAATGATGTTTGGAAGTTTCTATTTATGAAATCACATTAGGTACTCTGGAATTTAAATTGTATTCATTTTGAGTGCGGTGACATTTTAAGATACAAGAAAAGTGTTTCAAGGTTATATTAAATGTCTTTAAAATGGAATATTTTTAGCACTTCAAGTACATATTCTGTAAATTAAAGCATTGCTGCAAGTATTTCTGTATTTCAGAGTACATTTCTCCAGCAAGATGCCCAGCTTTCAGATTGCATATGCAATAGACAATGCAGAAATTTCACCACTGAGAACCAAGGATATCTGACTTTAAGTACTTAGAGGTGCCAATAAGTGACATAAATGGGAACTAAAATAAGAACTAAAAGACTTACTTCTCAACAGATGACTTCTTGGAAACAGTTGCAACAGGAGACACTTCTCTAGCAGGACAGCAAGAAAGAAAATATTGCTACCATTCTCTGCACAAGCACACAACACATTTCCTTTACCCCATATCAAATTCACTAGCATAAACAGAGAGCAAAAAGCAGAGCCACAAGCTTCAGCCACCCCATCAGGCAAGGAAAGCAGAGGGGGCTGCAGGAAACCAAGGGGTTGAATTATTTTGGCTCCCTGCTGCAAGTCAAGGGATTTTCCTCTGAACAGTGGCTTTTCATTAAAGTTTCATGCACTTATTTGATGTTATCTAGAATAATAAAAACACTTCTCGGAGGTAACACCTCTTCTAGTTAAACACATCCAGGTTCCTATCTACCATAACCCAGTTGCATGAATTTTTAGTGTGCTAAATATCACCTGGCAGGGGAGGTTAAGCAGGCAAGAGCCTGAACTCCAAGCTCGGAGGCTGCTGGAGACAGGACCAGCCCGTGGCACCTGCATGGCCGTGAGAGCCAGAGCGAGCGCAGGGCACCCGGGGCTGCTCTAACACCCTTTCTGAAGGAATAAAACACGCTGTTAATAGCATTTCTTTAAATATGCAGCAGGTTTGCGTGGTTTGAGCTGCCTCAGAGTATGGAGGGTTTTGCTGTCGATGCAGGAATTTAGTGGGTTTGGGTCTGTCTTCATATCACACCTGCCTTGAGCATCCAAAGATATTAAAGCAATTTATGGAGTTCTAGAGATCTGGCTGTTCTTGCAGAAGATGGTCTGATTTCAAGGACTTTCATCAGATATTTGAAAGGTCCATGTGGTATAGATCCCAGACAAGCAGTTAGAAGTATTTTATCCAGGTAGTGCACTGTGTCATTTACCTCCAGAAAAGGGGCAAGGAGGGGGAAATAAGCCGAGATTTGCTGTTTTTTCCATACTTTTGATGCTCAAAAGCATCTTAAAGATCCATGAAATCTCAGGGGAACTAAAGCATGCAGCTCAGAGTGGAGATGCTCAATGTGCTCCCTTCTCCTCAGCCCACGTTGGCTGCCCTCAACATCCCCCAAGAGCAGCCCAGCTCCTCCAAAGCCCCAGGAGGAGCCACAAGGGAGGAAGGAGACTTTTTCCTTGGGAATGCAGCCCAGGATACGCAGGCTGTATCATAATGCACGTGCACAAGGGGGAGGCATTTCCTAAATTTTAAATGCTGGCGCGAGGAACCTTAACACCACTTGGTGTTATGGGCAGCTTTATGGCAGCAAAGAGAGCAGCCAGAGCTACCCCAGCTGTCCCCATGCTGTCCTTGATGCCACCACCCACGTCAACCTCCAGGTGCATCACACCTTCCTGAAAAGGTTCCTTCCAGAACAAGACAGTATTTCAGAAAAATCCTTTTAAAAATTGAGGGTAACGGAATCCATCACAGCCCCGATATTTAATAGCTGTGAAGAGCTGCTATTCTTTTGCTTCCCCCTCATACAATTTGGAAAAAGCCTGTAAGAAATTAAAGCAAGGCACAAGCAGCAGGGGCTGCATCTTTTCTACTTAATAGCAGACACTGGGGACCTAAGTGAGGCCAAAACCTCACAGAGGAAAGAAGCTGCTGCTTCTTCACAGAGATCACCAAGAAATAACCAGAGGCAGAATCATCACCCTGTCGCTCCCAACAGGACACTAAGAAGCAGCACCAATAACTTGCTCAAACTCACGGCAGAGCTCAAAATGTGTCTGAAGCAGAAAGTATTGCTCACCTTGCTGGTAGGGCCTCTCTTGGGTCGCTGCAAATGTTTTTTAGCATTGGACTCTGCTTGAAGACTGCAGAAGTCTGTGTTCCTTGCTTACCTGAGGCTGAACTACAAATTAAAAAGCCAACAGCCCTAAAAGTCACTACATCAGACGATATAAATGGTCTGTGTGGATTTTACACAGGTAGAAGGAGGCTGCATTAAGAACTTTTTTTTTTTTTAAAAAAAAAACAAACACATAAAGAACAAATATCCAAAGATGGATCTGCTTTGGCAGCTTTCCATTTTTTGCTGTACTAGCATGGCGATGATATAAGGCCTGACACGGAGGGCACTAGACTCCAAGAATTACTTTTATATCCCCAATATCCTCTTTTGGAGCTTAAGGTGAGAGAACCACCGCACACATCGCTCAGCAGAGACAAGCTGCAGGCCAGGGCACACAGGGGAAGCTGCTATTTTCTCCATGTTTGTGACAACAAACCCCTGAGCAGAGGGGACACTTAGGCCACAGCATTCAAGGCAAAGCTTTGGTGGCTCCCACAGAAGCCCTAGGGACAGACACCAGACTAGGACATGGGGACAGGCACAGAGGGTGGCACGGAGCACCAGGGAGGCAGCCCAGGCCAGAGCCTTTGGCACCATCACTGCCACGGCTGACATTAGCTTGAAGAATTAGTTTGCTTTTCCCATGGTAGGAGGGATGGTCTGTGGAGGAAACCTCTACTGATAATACATATATATATATATTTTAAGAATGTCCCCAGACTGTGGTCCCCAACTGCCACGTTTCTAAAGTAACCCAAAATCTCGTCCCTTATAGAGCTGATTTGTACAAATGTTAATCACAAAATGAGTCGTCTGAGGTAACAACATTGCTAGATAGAAGGAACTGCCTGTCGTAACCTCTGCTGAAGGTGGGAATTGCAGAGCTCAGCTCTGAATGCTCAAAGCTCGGCTTATAGATGTCACAGGAATAGAAAAATAAAAGGAAAAACACGAAGGTTTTTACACGCTTGGGTTCAGAGGGAAACACAGGCAGGCTAAGGTTGCAGGGAAGCCCATGCCAAGCTGCTCAAAGCCTGCACATCCATCAGGGTTTGCACATCCAAAGAGCTCCCCTGCAGGAGAAGTGTCCCCAGCCCAAAAGTTTGCTGCAAACTGAGAAAATAACCGGGATTAGGTCTGTGCCCTCCTTCTGCACTAACGTGTCGGAGGGGAAAAGGCAACGAGAAGCAGATCTATCAGAAACAAGCTGTAAGACCTACAATACAATCACACCTAACAGTTTTTGACATTAAAAAGCACAATAATTATCACAGATTCAGGGAGTAAGTCTGCACTTTTACTGTTTTCTGTTCGTGATTTTTCACTATTGCTACATACACAAAAAGGAGAAAGGGAGAGCAAGAGATCAGGGACCTTTGGCTCACCTGATTAAAGACAAAAGAAATTAACCTACATTTTACTGAAATGATCAATCTTACAAATGTTAAAGTTTTTATTTTCTCTTCAGAAAATGCACAGAAAGTCCAAAATACGGGACAATACAGTGACGGGACAGGGTCCGCACTTGCCTTTTTGCTGAGGTGAGTCAAAGAAAATTAAAAATTAACAAAGCAGTGACAGAAACACAACTTTTAGCTCCGGTTTCACAGGGGAGCTGCCATTCTAGTGATGCGTGAGGAGCTAGGGCCAACTCAGGCTCTTGAAGCAAGGGACGGGCAGGTGCTTGAAGCTGGCAGATACTTAAATTATTTTAGCCTGCAGCCACAGCTAAGCTGGCACTAGCCAAAACAATTAGAAATATCAGATGTGGGTAAAGCTTTATGTGCTGAAGAACAAATAAAAGTAAATTTTCCTAAGTAACACTTAAGAAGATGACTCATTTGTGTGCCTACAAGGGCTGGCTCTTCTGGCTCTTAGATCACTGTAGCCAATTTAAAATATTTTAGATCAGCATCTTCTGTTCTTCAGGTCCCAGAACAGAAATGTGACATTCGCTCAAATTAAAATTCTAGGTTGATAAACAAAAATACTTCTTTGCACAGTGCAATTAAACTGTGAATCCCATCATCCAAGATGTCACTGAGATTAAAAATTTTAAAAGCACCAGACGGGGTACTGCAAGGATCACCAAAACAGCACGAATTACAACACTAAAGGTTGCCAAATTCTGAAAAATATCAACTTCCAGGCTCCAGGGCAGCCTTTGCTTACCTAGTGTTGGGTATGAGCTGCCCTGGAAAGATGCTGCTGCACTGGGGGAGTCTCAGGCTGATTTGGGCTTTCACTGCTCTGCCTGGGGCAACTGCGATACCAGGGGTCAACTCTCCACAGCACAAAAAGGCCCCATCTCATTTCCCCACGAGTGTCACAGTGTTAAACTCACAACCTACATAGGAACGTGTCCGAGGACTGCTTGGGAACAGGAATCGCTGACAGGGACAGCAGTGACAGATGGCCTGCTGCACACCGTGCCATCACGCAGGAGGTGAACGGGTGGCATTCACAGCATACAGGAGTCTGCTCTTGGGTAGACTGCTGGGGAGGCACAGGCTGGTTCTTAGAATACATTCCCTAAAATACAAAAGATGCAACTGAAGATAAGCCCTGTCTGGCACATCCAAATATTTTTATATTTGCTCACACTTATCACATAAGCAAATGTAGAACATGCAAAGCAAAGGGAAAAGGAGTAATCCACAGGAGTTGCAAGTAATATATGCAAAAATAATATGCAAGACAACTGCAAATCTTCCCTCCCCAGGAACTATGGCAGCTTCTCTCTAGGAATGACCCCCCCAGCCTCAACTTCTTGTTACCCTTCTAGGCCAATCTGCCAGATATCCTTTCACTACTGGACACATTTTAAAATGACTAATTTCAGGTTTCTTAATGGGAATGTTTCATAAAGGATATTGTTTAGAAAACACAGCAGCCAGGCAGCTGAAAGCATCATGCTTGGAGGAGCGAGGGTTGGCAGCTGCAGTAGAGACCTCCAGGGACAACTTTCTCCATAAAAACATCTAAATAAAACTTCAGAACTTCAATTTGAGCAGCCTCTTTAATCTTAAGCATATTCTCTGCATGCTCTTACTGCAAACTGTGGCAAACAAGACACACTAACACTCTCCAAAGACACTAACCCTAGCATGAAAATTATTTTCGCTAGCACTTCACATGCTCTCTTGTGACAGATTCATTGTTCTAACATTTATCAGAAAAATGGATGGCCCTTGGAGGCACAAACACATTGCCAAACAGCACCATCATCAAACCCTTCACAGCATTTGTGTCATTTTTCCTGTGATATGCCAAAATATTTTCTATTCAAACCCCTCCTGAACAGAGTGGCTGCTTTAACTGCAGTTCTGCAGGTTGAGGAAAGCTGGAATCAGAGAAATGAACAACAATAAGCAGCCCTATTCATAATTTTTTTCTTTGACTCCTTCCAATGTAGTTATTAATGTTCTGTTTATATGTATTATAATATGTGATCCCTGTGATCATGCACAACACAGTTTTATAGACAGCACAATTATGCTTGTATTCAGGAAAGCCCAAAATCCAGTGCACGTGGAAACAATCAGAGAACAAGAAAAAGCAGAAAATACTGGGAAATAACAAGGCAGTGCAGGTTAACCAAGATGAGCCTGAGAGGTGATAACGGCACCCAACCGCGTCCGGGCAGTAAAGGAAAAGGACAGAAGGTTGTTTCTGAAGTGTGATTAACACGAGCTCCTTAGGCTCTTTTGTGAGACCTATTTTGCAGGGCTACGAGAGGCAGAAATGAACTAGTTCTTCCAAGAAGAGCACGAGGTGCTGAGAAGAAAAGCGAGGCAATTACCTCCTTCCAGAAGGCCTTTGTCACCGTCGGACCGCGCTGGGAAATGTGCGCGCTCACAGATAACGCTGCGGCCTCTCCGGAGTTCCCTTCCCAACCTCACTGCCTTCTTATCTGCAAGAGAAAAGCACTTTTAAAACCAAGCCAGTTTTCCTTCTCCCATCTTTCAAACATCATCTACTGCAGGCGGAGGCCAGGAGGAACTTTCCAACTTTCCTGAAAAGGAACGGGCACTGAATAACATTGAGCTCTAATGTTGGGGCAGGTGTCTGATAAGCAAATTCCCTTGTTGCAGACACTGGTTTGAGGTGTCCACAGCCACCCGTGCAACGTTTGCAGCATGCAGATTAAGCACAGTGTACTGGAAACAAACATCTAAAAGAAACGTTCTTGTTAGGAACAAATTACCTCAGAGGTTCCTCATTGATTCACTCTAGTTTGGGGAAGCTTCTTAATGGATTTATGTCTCTCCAGAAAAGGGAGCAAGGAAATGCCAGGAGTATTTTTTTCTTTCCCAGGATAACATTTGTTTCAATTTTTGTCTGCTGTAAAAAACTGTTTCTCATCATTCATTGGTTTTACAAACAGCAGGCACAAGAACTGGGATTGTTTCATGATTTGTTTTGCTAGAACCCTCTTTATTCTTTTTAAAGGGATGGCATGGCACTATTGGCTACAACTTGTTCAGACCTTTAATGTTCATTCTTCACTGTTTTATTGATTTTGAGGGAACAGGAATCAAACTTGGAAATGTTACTGCAGTACAATTCCAAATAAAGGCATTTCCATTAGTAAAGCCAGCATAGAAGCCACCTCTAGGACTTGTGAGAACGCCCTCAAAATAATGACATGTGTTTTAAAACTTGGGTGGTTTTGGCAGTTTCATTTGATGGCCCTAATTCTGTAGCACTGAAACTTATGATTTATGATAAATATTATCCATTTATGATGAAAAATACATTTCAAGTGTAAGGAACACTGGAAAGTTATTATGTAATGAGAGGCAACATTGACAAATCTTTTGAGGTCTATGTTGTACCACTGCTTATCCCCAGTTTGCCTTCTCTGAAATGTTTAACATTTTCCTCATCAATATAAAATGCATCTAGTCTCTCCAAAAGGAATTTCACCGCTAAACTAATTCTGTGAGAAGCCTCACGTTGTTTCTATGGCAATAGAGAGCATCATCCCTGTCTTACGGCAATTACAGATTCTGAAGCTGAAGTCGAGTTATGGTTCCTGATCTAATTTTATAGATACTATCAAACAAACATAAATAGGACTGGCAAAATCATTATCCCGGGCTCCACAGGCGCCTCCAAAGCTCCTGCTTTCCCCGAGTATCCCATTTGTCAAACGAAGGCAGCAGCCACGCGAGGCCTCCAGCCCAAGCAGCCTCCCAGGGCCGCTCACGTCAACAAGAGGCTACATCAAGTTGCATCAAGACACTTGTTTTTAATCTATTCCACACTTCTACTCTCCTCATGCAGCAGCTACTGCTTTGCAGGCATCGGTCAGGCAATCCAAGCCAGCACCTCATTATAGGAGCTAATTAATCTTGGTTATCTCCCTACCTGGGGTGCGGATGGAGGTACCTGGACTGGTACGGAGTACTCACAGCAACGAGATGAGGGTGGTCTAAGCATCAGTGCTGAAGTTACACACTACAAAATGACTCAAAAGGCCTCCCTGGCATTCCCAGCATAGTGTGTCCTTGCGACTGAATCGGAGACAGTACCTGGTAACTTGGGTGAGTCTTTAAAACCGGTCAAATTGCAGTAGCCAAGTGGCCTAAGCAACATGGAAGTATTTGGGGCCAGAGCAGATGCTGGAACACACTGGTGCATGAGACCAGTGAGGTATTTTTGGAATAAAAACAGATTTTATCTTGAGAAAAACATGTAATGATAAAGTACAACCCCTATGTCCAATTAGGAACCTGGGCACAGAGCTGTAACCCAGAGGTCACCTCGAGGAGAGCTCCAATTGCAGGACACCAGGAGAGGCCACCCAGGGCCACTCCAGCACTAACACCCTGAGACCTTGTTCCACAAGCTTCTTTTCACTACAACAAGACAGAAAACAGAGCATGAACAACAACTGACATGGAAACAGAGATCTAGATAGCGAGTTCATGCAAATTCTGCTTGTTTTCATTGAAATATGAAGGCAGAGCAAATCCTGCACTCCTGCAGGGTAGGAGAGCTCCCTTTGGAGGGGCAGACACCATGTGGCATGTCAGGGATTTTGATCCTCAAAAAGGCTTACCTGAAGATTGACAAAACATTTTAAAAGCTTCCCAAGCTTGTCTCCACCTCACTTACGTTTGCACTGATTTAATTTTCTTTGCTAGCCCCTGACAAGTACTAGATTGCTGTCAATTTTAGAGCCTATCTCGCATGGCACAGAGGAAAAGTGGAAAGATATTATCACCTATGACAACCCACACTGATCAAAAACGCTCCAAAAAAACTGCAAAATAAGTAATAATTTAGCTATGGTATCGCTGACGCAGATCAGTTTTTCCCCAGCAAAGTTAGAAGCGTGATGGGAGCAGAAGCCCTCTTGCATTTGGGTGGCGGGGGGAAAAACCCTCTTGGCAGTATTTACATACCTAATTTCAACAGTTATTTACCCACTCAGGAGGCAGCTCCCTTCTCCAGGCTAAGTGATTGTGGCACCAGCAGCTTTTCCATTTTCCTACAAAGTAGCCCAACAGTTTAAGCCCCAGACCAATGTGCCTCAGCAGCCCAGGTCTCATGTGAACGATGCTGCCACCCTTGTTTGATACAGACAGCTCTGTCCTACGAAGGAGAAACCCCAGAGAACCAAAACATAATTCCAGGTAGTTTTAGGTACTGCTGGGTGCAGTGGGCTCCCCCAGACACAGATATACTGGACTGGGGATAACAGCAACACAGGCTGAGCCGACCTTTGCTTCAGAGTGCTCCACATACCCTGGTTTTCATCATGCCAAGACAGGCCATGGCATTCTCACAAGCTGATTTTTCAGTGAAAGAGGCAGAAAGCAAATAGCATATGGTGGAAACAGTGCATTTGTACACCTGGATGAGCTCAGAAAGCTGTCAGGACCCCTCAGGGCTTTCTCCAGCTTAGTCTCCCACAAATACTGGCCATCTATGTGCAGTGCCACCTCAGTTCTCAAGCAATGACCATTTCTGCCCCGTTTCACACCTCGCTTCCTGCCGGCTTCATCCTCAGAGCAGCAGAGCCCAAAGCTTCCCGAGGAGACAGTTCCCGTGTCAAAAGCCCCAATTAAGCTGATTAACCTGTAGCACTAGAACCTCTCTCCTGCGCTAATCCGGTTTGGAGCTGGCGATTAAAACCTCATTTATAAGGCAGACCTCAACTCCTGCATAAAGAGATCACTGCTAGACAACCATACCACATACCCAGTTAATTATGATTTTTATAATTTGGGTTCCTAATGGTTCCTTAGTCAGAAAGCAGTTATGGAAAAGTTTTAGTACATAAATACTGCATAAATTATCATATCTTAAGACAAAAAGTGGTTGGCATTCCTAAGCTGACAAACTTCATGCTACAATAGGTAGAAAGAGCCCAGAGTTTATGTACAACCAGCATGGAAGTGCGTATTGCTCCTATCCACTTCTTGCAAACTGGTGATCACAGATGGTCTCATCAAAGACTTGGAACAAAAAATACATCTTTGCATTTGGAATGTGCAAGTTCTACATCTACATTAACAGATTTGTAATTCACAGCATGACATTCAATGAAAGATGCCATGGTAAGGCTGTTGTACTTTTTAACATACTTACATAATGAGCAATTATGTTGAATATATTTTAAAATAGAATTTTCTGTAGGTTGAAAAACCCAGTTAGTAATCATTTTCCTTTCTAGAAACTGTAATGCCTTGGATGGCTTAGACCAAGTTTTGGGTGCAAAGATATTAAGTATTTTTCATTTAGCAAACAGCTGACCAGACTTTTAAAAGCAATAATATTACTTCATTTCCAGAATAATTTTATGACAATAAAATGAAACTTTGTGACGAAAGCATTCCAAAGAAGCCCTTTATGGCAGTGAACTGTTCTATTCTTTCAATTCTTATTCATTTCAAAAATGCTAACTTTATTTTATTGTTACAAATGTAGACAACAAAGCTATTTTTTTTTCCCTGTTAGCCAGCAAAACTAAATGGGAATCCGAGTTCTGCACCTAGAACTGGTTCGTGGTAAGGAGATGGACAGCAGAAATGTTTTCTACAGTCTGAACCTACTCAGACAACTGCAGCAATATGCAGCAACATCCTTTTACAAGGATTCTTTGAGGCATCCATCAGTATTAAAATTATTCCCCCAAATTCCAGGTCATTTACATATCATGACCCTGCAGAAGAACAAGGAATGATAAAATTTCATCAATACAAGTTGAAAAAGCTGCTAGTAACTTAGCAATTATTTGGTATCAATCATTCCAACCTGCAAAAGTCTTTCCACACAGAGCTTGCAATTAATCCAAGCTGCTCTACAGCAGCAAAGTGACCTTATTCCAATCAGGGAGAAAGGCACTAGAAAGTCACCTGCCCTTGCAGCCGCTACTTCTGCCATAAATCATTTAGTCAATAATAATCCATAATAAATAGACCTTATTTTAGTACTGTTACTCAGAGCTGGAGCTCAGAAACCCAGACACATCTAGATAACTTATTCTGCAGGATGATTTACACCCGCTGCAGCAGGTTCCCTGGAGCAGAGGGCTCCTTTGGCACTGGGTGCTCCAGAGGTTCTTGTTTTCTTTTTGACCTTCCTGCTCAGCTGATAGTTGCAGTTACCCCTGTGTCCTTTACATAGCAAAGGGGCTTCACCTCTGGTTTCAATGCATCAATGATTTATGAGCATTAACTTTGAAATACCAACAGCTTGATCAAATTTTTGTTTTAATTTTGGTCTTGCCCACACACAAGATGAAAGAAAAGGCAAGAGGTTGGAAAGCCTCTTCCAAGAGCTAAGACCCACACCACAAGCTGCAGTGAACCCAGTGCAGGCTCCTTCCACACAAGGATGCTGCCAACCTCTCCAAAACACAACCTGGGAGCCTACCTGCCTCGCTGGTAGGAGTCCTGGGAGCCTCGTGTAGCCCTCAGACGAGCAGCGATGCTGCTAACTCTCACGGTGACCGGTCATTTGTCATCCCCTTGGGTCAGAAAACTGCTTGGCAAAGAGGATTTAGCCCATGAGTCATCCTCTGGCCTTCTGTGCTCTAGAAGAATCAATCAGCTCCGCTTGTCTCCCTGCTGGGTCTCCCAAGGCAGGAGGAAAGGACATGGATGCCCTTTCCTCCAGGGCGGGAGAAGGAACAACGGCAGCGGCCCCGTTGCTCCATCTTTTCTTCTCCGCGGAGTTCTTGGGCACCTAAACAGAAGGAAGAACAAAATCTCATCCTCCTGCAGCCCTGGCCAACATATGACATGCTTTTTATCTACTAGTTTTGGGTTAAGCAGAATTACATAAAATATCTGTGTTGAAGCACCCGCTTTTACCAGGGAAGCAGGAGACAGTGAGGATCCTTGCTAAAATACAAGGAGTGACACGTTAGCAGCATAGTGCAAGCGCATTAGGATTAGTCAGCAGAGCTGGGTTATTTTTATTAACAAAGTTAAGCATATCCTTCAATCCATTCAAAAAAAATGAGACAAAACAACTAGGTCCTACACAATCATGCTTCCCGCTCCTCTGCCTGGCAGAGGCATATGGAAATCACATATGGAAAAGTTTTCCAAATTAGCTGACAGCAACATCATTGAGAATTCATTAGCAAAAGGCTTTTATAGCTACGATTGCATTAGTGAGCCTAAAACGCACTTTCTTAAGTTTAACCAACTAATTTAGCATAAGCAAACCGAATGACTCATTTTACATGTGCTTCGCATTTGTTTCTTAACAAAATCAAGCTTAAAGGAGGAAAGCTGCTTCTATACTTGGTATTAATATATTTAACATTGTACTTATTCTTCTCTGTTTCTTCTCCTCAGTTTAATGCTGCTTTTGTACCAAGGGGAAAAGAGACACACCATGATGAACAGTCAATACAGTTTGGAGCATCAGGGAGAGGTCAGCAGAACTACAGGTTGTTTAAGGAATCCCCTGTGTCCCAAGATCACTGCTGACATCCCAGAATAGTTCATTAGCTACAGCTTTACAGGCCGGGGGTTTTTGTGAGGGAAGTCGGACACTACAAACGCTCCCATCGGAGGGAACGGGTGCGAGGGGACCGAGGGCCCCTCAGCCATCGCCACAGCCCCAAGGCCAGGGATGAGGGGCTAAGCCTTTCCTGAGGGAAAAGCCTCAATCTTCACAATTACGTGGAAGATGGATACAATTCCAGACAAAACACTCCAACCCAATTGCACCCTTCCCTTGCAATAGCCACACGTAACCCTGCTCCCAAAGCCCCTGGGCAGGCCAGGGCCGAGGCCTTCAGTCAGATGCTGCTGTTGGGACTTCATTTATATCTCAGTCTTCACAGAGGAATGGGATCGCTTCCTCCACACTGAGGGTAATTTTCACTCACCAAGGCTCAACAGCATCTGCCAGAGGAATCCTCTGCGAACATCCATACAAGTTTAGAGCTAAAGTAGCCTGGAAACAGTTTCCAAGGGCTGAAACAGGCAGTGATCACAGAAGCTACATCTTCAGAGCCTGCATTAGAGCTTTCCTTTGTTGAAGGAAATTAGAGAAAATTTTCAGGACAGAGGCCTTCTCACGCCCTCCTACTAGAAGTCTTTCCTGAGGTTTCTGTATTGAACCCAAGTGGTACCCTCAATTATTACACTCAGCTTCCCACAAACTGCATAACCAGCCTACCTCCACAAAGCCTGGACAGTAGGAAAATTATGAAAATACTTTTTAAGGCAACTTTGGTTTTACAAAGCTAATGCTGCTACAAGCACTACAGCCAGCACTGACAAACTATTAAAAAGCAGTACTGAAAAGTGATTTTTAAACACCCAAACATGTTTCTTTCTAGCCATACTGCTCCGATAATCTTTCCTCTCAATGAACATTCAACTATGACCACAGGCCTCAACCAGCTGATCATGTTGAGCACGATCCTGCCTTGTGACACAGGCAGAAATTGGAGTTGCAGAAAGAACAAATAACCTTAACTTAATATCCAAAACCTGTCATGGAATTAGCTGCCTTGCAGGATGTGCTCAGCAAGGGATTGCCATTTGACAGCAGCAATGACATGGCCAAGCTCTGAAATTCAAACTAGGGTGACCCAGGTCAGGAACTTTCCCCCACATTTAGGGGAGATGAAGGTGGAATTTTCTTTCTTGTGAAAACCAGAAGGAAGAGCCATTCAACCCGCAGTTAAGTAGCAGCTGGGAATTGGCTTTTAGCAGAATTGGGCTGAGAATGTGGTGTTTAATTAAATTAAACTAATCTGAAAGCTGAGAGCTATTATTTAATAGGCAAAGGTTTTATCTTCTGAAGAACTCGCTACTATGGGTTTTGGCTGACAGCAATTTTAAGCAATGATCCCTCTAAAACGCCTCAGAATTTATAGCTCAGAGGAGGTGAGCAAAAGGCCACAGGGAAAGAAAAAAAATCACCTCGTTAGTGCACCATGGTGACAGCTTCAACATGATAATTCTTAGCAATTTTCACAATATATCTGGGCAGAAGACATATTCCCGGGAGAGGTAGCAGCAGTGCTGCATGCTCAGGGGTGCCAAACTGCAGCTTTATCAGCCACAGAGCCCCTTTTTCCAGAGCTGCCCTTGGGAGTCACCCTTGCAACAGCAAAAGACTTGGAGATTTCTTCTGCGTTCACTCAGCTCCGAAATCACACTCTTTAAACCTTAACCAAGGTTGTTCCTCTTGCAGAGAATATCCATGCACCAAGTCCTTGTGAACAGGTAGGATGGATTCCTCAAATGTCTCAACATAAAACACTATCAGGCACTACCACCTTATATTTAAAAGCTCATATAACACTTCAAATCCCACCTTTCCTTCACTGTCTGCTGAATAAATCAATAAATAATCTCCCTTTGACAGGAGAGATTTGTTTGTATTTGTGAGGACATAAATATTTGCCTGCAGCCAGTCTCTGCTGACAACACAAAGATCTGCCTAGGATTTTCATGCCACGCTAACCCATTTCCACAATCCTTTCCAGTCTTCCCTTATAAGTCTGGATAAATCTGAGAGTCATCAGGATCCTTTTGTAAAAGCAGTCACTGCCCTGCCCAGCTTGGAAAAAAAAAAAAGGAACAAACTGGTGAAGCCAAGGAACAGTTTCAGCCACAAGCTCTTGCACAGAGGCCGTCCTCACCACTGGGCTCTCGTGCACAGGTAGCAAATTCATGGTAGCAGGTAGATTTTTTGGTTCCTGCCTGCAGCATTTGGTGGGACCCCAGGAGAAGCGTCTGCCTCTGTCAAAAGGAAGCGCCTGCGGCACCGTGACTGCAAAAGCAGAATTCAGGCCACAAGGTGCAACTTGATTTTGAGCTTTGCAAAGGCCACAGAGTCTAAAAACTGAAGCTTTTTTGAGTAGGCAGAGCAAAAGGATAAGTAAACTTTCAACAACCAAAAACACTCCTTGAGAAAACTGTTTCTTTGTCCTACAGGTGGCCCATCAGCATCACCCAAAAGGTGTTCCATATGTCTGAACTACGGAAGACTTCACACAATGTCTGTCAAAGGCACAAGTTACGAGAGAAGCCAACAAGCTTGTCCCTTGCTGGGACAACACTTCATCAGCCAAAGTTTCCCTGGAATTTTCAATAACTTCAGTTCCTCTCTCAAATCCTTTCACTTACTCCTGCCAAGGTCTCTAGTTTATCAATAACTAAGGCAGGAACAGAATATAAAATAACTCATTAAATCATCCTTTTCCTCTGCTGCAAAAGAGAACCCACAGCCAAAAGAAGATTTTCCCCAGCATTTCCCCTTCCTTCAGCAACACTTTCCCATGTGCTTATGGATACATTAGATTACCTGGGAGTCGAGGCTAAACTTGACCACTGTCTTACCTGCAGCCTGTGTGTTCCAAACAGGAGCAGTTTATTTATTTATTGTCTATCATCTGCTTACACAGGGAAAAAACCCTTGAAAACGTTGTGCATCTGTCTCATCATACATCAACATTATCTCTTGCAGAAACACAGTGCTGGAAAGGAACACCAGATCTCCAAAGGTTGATTTATCCCACCCTCCAGCAGATGTATGAAATTGATGAGATTAGTCACCCATGATGGTTCTCCAAAGGGATCCAGGGAATATGCACTTTCCTTCTAAATGGCTGTTAGAGGAGATAAATTCCACCCAGCAACCATTTCCAAACTTTTCCTAGACACTACAAATATCTAAGTCATGCTAAAGGAGGGAAAGTTTTGAACAGGAAAAAGAGGTTTTAATGCCTTTGTAATAACTCTGGACATCCCATAAATTAGTAATTTTGACTGCAGAAGGGAAAAGCGGGTTTGCAACCGCAGCCTGCAGCCCCTGTGCTCCAGACAGTAATTCTACTGTCAGGCCCAGGTTTCCTGTAACAGATACATTTCAGTAAGAGGAATCATTATCAGCAGTGATCACTTACTGCCCGCTATAAAGACAGCAAGACTGGAATAAAAAATTAGGTCTTTTTTCATGTTGGAGGTAACCAGGATTATTGTTACTTCATCCATTTATTGCTACTTCTGCCTTTCTTACTGTTGCTGCTGAAGTGCAGATTGCAGCTCAATGCCTCACAGCATTTGCTGTAAGATACACAGCTACAACACAGAAAAGGGGTTTTCCTTAATATCATATTACTAATAAGTCTTTGCAGCTAGATCTGCCCAAAATATGGGTCAGTCTAGGTCCAAAAGGACTGCACAGAGGGCTAAAATGAGGGGAAAGGCTCGAAAGTCAGGGCCGAACCTGATGCAAGGGGGTCCCTGCAGCGAGTCCTCTCCGCAGAGGCGCCGCAGTGACGGATTCCCCACTTCGCCCTCGTCGCGGCTTTACGATGGGGCCATATGGAAGCAGCGCGGAGCTTTAGTGCCGCACACACGGAGCGGAGCAGGGATTCATCTTTGCAAGCTGCAGCCCGAGACGTCTTGCGGGGCTGTAATTCTCCAGCTGCCTTTTCCTGATGGCTCCTCCTTGCAAGTCCAACCTGTAGCTCCAGGATCTCCCAAGGGACCCCCTGAGCCCTCACCCGGCTGCCAAGAGACTCCCAGTGACAGGGACGGGCTCCCAAGCTGCGACAGCCCTAGGCTGAGCTGTAGCCTTCCCTGTAACTAGCACAGCTCTTGCAGCATTCTCCACATTTGCGGACCCTTATTTCCCTATTTTATAGCAAAAGAGCCACTGAAGCCCACATTTGAGGTGGTATTTAGCTTATACCCTCCTTCATTTAACAATAAAACAAGTTTCATTGCTATTGATAACTTCTTTAGCATGGAAAGATACACAGATCAGCTTTACATAGAGAAAGGTAGTCTAAAGCAAGCTGTTACAAAAGCACCAAGTATTATCTCCATCTTACAGTAAGTCCAAAATTTGGTAAGTAACAAACGCCATGTCTGAAAAGCAATGTTTCTTTCTAGCACAGTGCTTATTTCACATAAAACATTCACCATTAGGTAAAACACAATAAATCAGAGTTAAAAGAAGACTTAACTAATTACATAATGGGCCACTTGAGTTTAGCAGTGGGGAATCCTGCCAGCTCCTCTGAGGTAATGTCCCAGGTGAGATTTGCCTAGACAGTAGAGCAAAACCAAAACAACAAATTTAAAACCTCAAAAGGGGAAATAAGATTTCTAGGGGGGTTTGAGGCTGAAGAACAAAAGCAGGGTAAGTTGCAGGGAAAAGGCAGCCTTGAACACACAGCATAGGAACATTCTGGGGCATATGCACATGCCCAAAACAATACAGAAGAAAAATGGACTTACAGAAGTCTACACAGTAGTAATATATACCATAAGTTTGTGTTTAAAAAAAGGGCAGGGGGGAGAGAAATTATATCCTGATGCCTTTTCCCAAACCTGCAATATTCCTGGCAGATGTCTGCCTAACCTCCTCTTCAGGGGAAACTTCCCATGAAGGATAAGTTACTCTACCTGGTTTGCAATGAGACCAGCAGCACACACAGTATTCCAGATGCAGGTACATTGGCGCCATGAGAACGTCCTCAGTTTTATTCTCTGTTCCTTTCCTCCTAAATCTTAACATTCAATTTGCTTCTTTGGCTGCTACTGCCCTTTTTCTGCAATTATTCCTTACAGCTCCGACACTGTGTTGGCTGCTCACACCGAGGAATCCGGGCGCTGCCGGTGCCACGAGGGAGAAGCTGGTTCTGTTTCCCAGGCCTGATGCTGAACCAGCCCCTCAAATCCTACAGGTGCCCTGGAATCAGGGACACTCAAAGTTGGAAACTGCCTTCAATCCCTGAGGACACCTGCATGGAACAGGCCTCTGCTGAAGTCAGTGGCAAAATCCATGGGAATTGCTGTGGATTTGATTCCACAGTGTGCCTCTGAAATTTCAAGTTAATTAAAATACAAAATTACTCCACACCACTTTGCTGTAGCAAAAAAAAAAAAGTCTCCATAGCTTTCTAAAAGGAGACGCAACTACAACATGCTACCAACCTATAGCTGTTACTGCCTTCCAGTTGAAGGGGTTTTCTTTGTTTGCCATTAGATGCTGATTCCAAACCTTCCACCTTCTTATTGCCAGACTGATGTCTTCACCACCCTTCTTTAGCACAGAACTGAGCAGACCCGAAGAGGATAACAGTTATTTATCAGCATTACACTTGGTCTTGAGGAAAACAGTACCATAAATAGAGGTAGCAGAAGCTCTCATCTCTTCCAGTTCCATCAAATGGCTTAGATAACTCATTAGAAATTAAGTCTGAAATACCAAAGTTCACTATGTACCTATCACATATTCTGTTAATTCAAATTGCTTTCAATTAATATCACCACACAGGCACATTTAACTTTCTCATGCACTGAGCTGTTGAGCACCCATTCCTTACTACAACCTAGAATTGCCTGCGGGCAATGACACAGCCACCCAACTTGCAACCTTTTCCTCCTTCCATGACAGCTTCACAGAAGGAATTGAAAAGAAAAAGCCCCCAAAACCTCTCCTGCAGCATCTCCTCACCCTCCACACTGCTCCAAACTCAGCTTCACAGGGGCTGCCCCATGTCCTGCCAAACCTGCAGCCCTTTGAACCCTCATAAATTCAGCAGCAAGAGCAGCTTTTGGGCACCCTTTGAGCTACCAGGCATCTCACTTACCAGCTGCAGCTTTTTTAGGCTAATTCCCCCGGCAATTCTCAGTGATTACCCCAGCTCCAATATACACACATCCACCTATGACCCTTAGCAGGGAAGGCTGTTGCTGAAGGCAGGTTTTCACAACTAGAAATAGCATTTTCCTTCAAGTGCTTTCCCAGCAACACTTCAGTACTATTTAAATTCTGAGTGCAAAGGAGGGAGATGGGCACAGGACGCCGCTCTCACTCATTTCTTGCTAATTTGAGCGAGGAGAGACTTGCCAGTTCTCATTGTCATCTGCTGCCAACTACTTCTGTTGCAGCACAAGCAGCCGTGCCAAACGCACATGCTTGAAGCCTTGTCCTCCAAGTTTAAACTCGTGCACCCTGACACCAGCTCTAGGCACACAGGATCTATCCTCTGCTATTAAACATTTTGAATATGGGTGCTGAATATTAATCTTAGTGCTTTTTTTTGACTCCTCCCATCAAAATTATGTGGTTTGACCATACAGTGCTTAGAAACAGAGAACAGAAGATATAATTAACTAGGACTCTTAATTCTCTAAGATAATGAAGAGTTTTAAACAATCTGGCACCTTGTATTGAATGGAAGATTTTTGGGAACGCTGTTACCGCAGCAGCAGCCTCTCAGCTGAGGATCCCTCCCCATCTTGGCTGCCTTCTGCCTGCATGTGTTGATGGCACTCCAGTTACATCCCTGCTCCTTCCAGGACCTCAAGAGCTAAGGGAACTTCCACACATCCCAGCTCCAGAAACACTTGTTGCCTTTGGTTTTGTTGTCCATCCACACTGAGGTGCCTTCATTTGAGCCTGGTTCAGGTACAGAGGGGAGGAATGGACTGAGCTTTCCAGCAGTACCTGCCTTTTTGGCAGGAACAGCCTGGGAAGGGATTCTTCATATATATATATAATATATATATATCCAGCTAGGACAGAGCTCCACATGCCCACAGCCCTGCAGGATGAGGAACAGCCATAGGGGATGGAGCAGGAGGCAGTGCTGGACAGGGACAGCAAAAAACAGAGGAGACAACTAGACTTCCCAGATATTTAAGACCAACCACAGGCCTTGTGATACTCCAATAGCCCAAAACACTGTGGACTGTTAAACACATTCTGCCTTCTGAAAAGCAGATTTGGAAGAGGAGCACAAGTGTTCATTAAAGGTAAGTATTAAAGATCTTCTTTCCAAAGAAAAACACACAGTGCAGCTATAAAACCACACGATATTGGCATTAATAAGAAGGCACCACGGATCTGCACCAGGCAGTGCTAGAACCTTCCTGCTGCTCTGCAAAGATGCTGGAATCTCACTGAGAGGCTATGATTACCACATAGCAAACCTGTAATCAGGAGAACAAAAAAATCAGTAATTGGCCAAAGTGCATCATTGGGTGCTTGGCAAAGAACTTTTATAGAGTTGCTCAGGATACAGAGAAAATCCAAGGCACGCTGCAGATGGAGTTACTTACAGCTGTCAGTCTAGGAAGTCATAGCCAAATTATTAAAAACTAAGAGACTGCTAGAGGAAATCACAGAAATGGCAACCTCAAAGCAGACTGCATTAGCAGACAACTCTCCAAACACTTCAGCAGCGGAAGTCCAGAGCTCCTTATGCGGGAATCACAACATAGTCCCAAACTTTTCCCAAGTAAAACATCCAGGGCCACTCCACCAAAAGCCAGAAGATTAAATCATGTAAATATTATGAAGTTAACGTCTTCCTCTGATGACAAGGGGAAGAAGCATCTCCAAAGGATGATTATAAATGGGATGTTGACCCAGTGGGGGTCTGTTAAATTAGGAAACTGCTGAAATTGATTGAGAAGCCATGGACAGAGCTCGGCTGTGATAAAGCATCATTGCATCACGAGGGTCAGCCTTTGAGAAGATGATTTATTCTAAACAAACTCAGTGATTTTTCTACTTCATTGATCAAATGTATTAGAACAAAAATCCAAACACTATTGCTGATTGATTTATTGACCTGCTTTGGAGACCTCCATCCAGTAAAAATGATTTTTGTGTCTTTTACCTCTGAAGAGGTCACAGCTTAGAAAAGTATCCTTCTGTCACTGAGAAAATATGAGTGTAACTGGGAGAACAGTGTGTTTTTGTCAGCAGAACTTGCCCCAGTGCTGGATTCAGGCACCTGGAGGACTTTTCAGGTCTGCAGAGAACACTAAGAGATGAACTAATGTCTCAGTGCACTGAATTAATTTCAAGGATAAGTCATTTGCAGCAGGTATCACATTTCCTACTTGCTTTGCACAACATTAGCAAACTCGGTTTGCACAGGGACTAGAAATTATAGCTGAATAAAGCGCTTGAACATTATTTCCCCATCTCATCAAATTAAGTCAAATAAATTTGGGTGGATGGATAGAGTTCCAAAGCAATAGTCATACTCCACATTCTTGTGGAAAACTCCCAGGAGGTCAAAAACAACAAAAAAAAAATCTGTTTATGACAAGGCAACAAGCCCAGTCTTTTGACCCTTCTTCACCCTCTTAACTCCTAATAGTTTCCATGGATTTACACGCAATAGCAGAGATCATAATTTTGATGTATTCAAAACAAACAAAGCTTGAGTGTTTCCTAAATGGACTTTCAGAGCTAGGCTTGAAAGGGGGCTGAGCTCCAAAATAAAATGCCACTCACAGCTGCTGAAAGGACAACTGTGCCCAAGCCCATGGGACACTGTTGGAGGTGACAGTGTGAAAAACACCCTCTGCCTTTTCCCAAAAAACTTCCTCAAAATTGAAGAGGCTGAGAACCAACCCAGGGCAGCTCTGCAATGCAACTTTCTTTTGAAGTGATGTAGACCCAAGACCTTATCTTAATTAAACAAACAGAAAAATCTATAGTTCTGATGGGGAAAAAGGCAGGTGGCTGCAAAATTCGATGTCCAAATACATAAAGAAATGCTCGGCCAGAAGGAAATCACGGAGACGCCGATGGAAACGCGCTGCCCGCTCGAGTTCAGTTGTTTCACACACTGGATACGTCTTGGGTCACCACGGGGTTCCAACCAGCATCATCTGCTGCATGAAACTGTCTACGGTGAATTAGACACGAGTCAGGATTTAGGAGGTTTATCAAGAAATGGAGCCATTAAGCATCTGGGAGAATTCAGCTCACTCAAGATGAGCAAGTTAAGCATTGAATTTCATGTCTATCTCTTCCAGCACCAGATACTAACTCACCAAGTGATGCTCATGGGGTGACCTGGGGTACGAGCTCAAAGGGAGCCCACGATTGGCAACTCCCCAAGCCACATCCAGGTGTTTAAATAGAGATTTAGGAGCCTGCCTTTATCACCCCCTTTAAGGGTGCTGGCCTCTTCTCAAAGCAGGAACTGTGCTGGAGCAGGAGCACAGATTGCACGAGACGTGTTGTGATTTGCAAAGCTGTGTAAATAAGAGCTACGAGGTATGAAAATATGCTTATGAAAAAACACATAGCCTACAAAGTAATTAAGGAAAGCACACGTTAAAGAAACAAGGTAGATCTAAATGCAAATGATGCAGCACAATTCAGGACATTGTGTAAAACAAACAGAATTTATCTGTTTATGTATGGAAAACTCACAGTCTTACAAACAGATGAAGAGGATTCTCTTAGCAGCAAAGTCAGAGGAAAAATATCCCCAGTTAAGAAACAAAACTATTGAACTTTGAGGAGTTCTCCTGTTTTGCATCTTTATTCCAGTCCTTTCTCACCAATGGAAGGAGGAAGCACAACCTGCTGGGGCAGCTACACATGCACCTCTGCCCATGGCCATTCCTCATGTCCTTCCTTCGAGGAGGTGGCCCCGACTGGACACGGAACTCAGGGCAGAGCCCTCATCTTCATCTCATGCGACAGCTACATTATAAAACCCCAGGCTGACACTCGTGAGGCATTAAAATCCATCTCTGCTCAAAGGCAGGTGCCCAAATCCGACCGGAAGAATTAAGGAGAGCTTCTCTATTGATTTCTGCAGACCACAGGGATCTCCGCACAGACGAACTGCACAGTGTATTCACAGCACTGTCAAAACCCAAAGATTAATAACCCCGTGCAAAATTGCTAAGTTTGAAATCCAAGGATTTCATCCACCAAAGTCCTAGGGAGAGGTAAATATACTCCAAGTATCAGGTAACAGGAGCTGCTACCACAGTTAAAAGGTGCCTTTTCACTTGCTTTTCAAGATTAGTTAAATGTCGTCATGTTCAACAGAAACATTACGCCAGTTTGGGAGAAAATTAAACACTGAAAAATTTCATGCGAGTGAAAAATATGCAAATCCAGGAGCCTGAGCTGGCCTTTGTGAAATTTCAGGAAGCAGAAAGAGCAAAACACACCGGAATGCCCTAAAATAGACTCCATATTATGAGGAAGCAGCACTTCCAAGATATTCAGCCCTGGGCAGCTGCCCCATAGTCCGTGCCCAGCAGAGCCTTCCTGCAAACCGAGTGCGAAGGCCCCACTTCAGCTTGGGCTTTCTGTCCTGCAATAAACCTACATGCAACAGCTTACACCTACAACAAACCTCTTTTTATTCTGTTTAATGCAAGATTTGAACTGCATCTTTGTTTTTATAGCATGATTCATGTCTTCTCTCATGACTTCCCAGGACCAGGGAACCCACTTGACATCCCTGTTAGATCAGTTTTGAAAAATTCAAAGTCATCCTTACTGTCTCAGAAATAAAAACAGAACAATTAAGCTAAAATTTATCTGGCAGCTTTCCCAAGGATTCAGATTTCTGTTCACCTGCCACAGAATGGAGAGATACACAGGTCCAAATTTCACATGGTACCTTCTCTTCTAAGCATCATTTTTAATTCCTGTTGCATTACCCAGATTTCAGTGTCATGCTGACACTACATGGAATTAGAGAACCGCTCTCAAACCTGTCTGCATTTAAGAAAATTAGTAACACAGTAATTAAAGTGCTAGACAAAGAATTTTGTTCTTAATAAAGCTACAATATATCATGACAAGGAAAATGGAAAGTTTTGGTATACTCTGTAATAATTCTGGTATATCCTGTATAAGCTTCCAATAAGGGGATGCTTGTTATAATATTGGTTTATATCAGAGGACCTTGAGAGGAAGAAAAGATCAGATTCAAGATAAGTCATACCTTAAACACTGCTGAATTTTTAAGAACAAATGCCAGAACCACAACTTCTAAAAAAATGTTAACTAACCTTTCTTGTCTGAATTAAAGCTCGAGAGCACAGAAGAGTTCTTGCCAGGTTTTCAAGGACATGACAACATCGAGTAAACACTGGCAGGGATTCAGGAGAAGACGTAACTTGCACAGAAATGCAGAATGAGTGGCTAAGACCCCGTGCCTGCGAGTGATCATTAGGCAAAGTTTCAGATACAAAAAGATTATATTGTAGCTTGTAATGCTTCAGTGGCAATGAAAAATCCACAGCTTGATTTTATGGCTTTTGAGAGGATCAGATATTTCCTGCTAATCATTTGGGAAGCAAGGCAGGGGAGTGCAGAACTGCTGCCTGCAACACCAGGTATCAAAGCCCTTGGCTCACACCAAGGTGTGAATTGGAAAACGTTACCCTTGGAGAAAGGCACAAGAACTAAATCCATGTTTAGAAAGAGGAAAAAGGAAAGAGGTACCTGCCTGTGACACTGGAGCTCAGCAAGTCTAGTGACCAACGCCGTTGCACCAAGAGCCACACAGGTGCCTTGGAGCCACTTAGGAATAGTCAGGAGCCAGGAATCCTTCCTGCCCAGCACAGGGAGGCCAGGCAGGTTTTGGGAAACTGTTTCAGGCCTTTATGGAGGAAAACTGAATCCTTTCCTTTAAGGCAAAGCCCCCACAGTGTGAGCAGGTGGCAATGCTCCTCAAGCAGCATTAAAAAGATTTTGTGGACATAGTTGCTATATGTTCTTCTGCATTCAAACTCCTTTAACTATGGCAGATAGAAGCGACTGCTCTCCATGAAACATCACACCAGAGAACATAACTGCACCTGTCAGCCAGTAGTTCCCTCCTGTTCCCAGGCCTGCATCAACTAGCCCATTTTCAGCACTGGCATAAACAGGCTCTGAAAATATTTTTACCATTCATATCCAGAGCACTGGATCCCCCTCAAGGAGCTCACTTCCAATTTACTGGGTACCTTAGGCCAAAATTGCAACAAAAAGATACTTAAAACACAGAAAATAAGTTTTTACCAGGAAATGAAACGCAGTTGTGGACTGGTTCATCCAATTGCAGTGACTAGCTCATGATCAGCACTTCCATCTGCAGAGATGCACGTGCTGCAGCACTCGGTCAGGGAGGCTTTTCACCCTCTGATTCAGTTCAGACAGGCTCAGTCAATGTAGAAGCTTCTATCAAGATTTCTGCCAGGTTGGGATATTTGAATTTTCTGAAAATTCTAAGAATTCTTTCATTTTATGAAAGCTAGCTTTTATGGCTGGTTCAGTATTTAGATTTCCCAATAGGCTTAATCACAGATCTCAAAACTCAGCCTTATCCAGAGAAATAGAGTTTCTGCTCTCAGGTATAAGTCAAGAGCAGCTCTACTGCTGTTTGTGTAAAAGCAAGGGCAGAATTAGACCTCTGTCTTCACTACAGTCAAAAAAGAAAAATAAACATACTTTTCGTTGGAAAAAAAGATAAAAGAATAAAGGAAATGATACTCATAGATCTGCTTTAAAAAGGTGATAATCATCTAGACAGCTGTACCATTTTATAAAACAGATTTCTGTGATGATCATAAAAGCCTGACAATAATTCCCTGCATTTCAGACAGGAATAACAATTCTTTTGTTCTGGCTGCACTTCACGTGATGCCTTTCAAGTGAGGAACAGTCACGTTCAGAGGGAGCTCTAAGATTACCTGTTTCTGATCTCATAATGAAAGCTGCACTGTTTGTAGTAAGATCTACATTTGAATCTTACTTGACTATGTGAAGATGCTTCATGTGCATTTAGCTTATACATTGAGCTTTACTATTTTGCTTTGCTGAAAGTAAATGCATTTTTTGCTTTGATTTCAGAGATAACAGGATTGGATTCTGCACACAGATGGGAGGCATTAGGCACAATCAACACCCACTAAAGCTCAGGGAAACAGCATACAATCTCCCAAGGGCACTCAATGCTCTGTGAAGCCTACAAAAAGGTTCATAGAAGGGCTTCAGAAGAGAGCATTAGAAGTCAACACAACAGAAAAGCAAACACAGATCCAACAGCAGCATATGCCACCTCTGGGCCTCTATTAGAAGTTTGTTCACCCCCTCTCTATGCTGCACTTCACTCGCCATGTGCCTGACCAAGTGCTATCAGGTGCAATATTCCCTGCATCCACTATAGCCTCCAGGTCCAGTAAACCTGCCTCCCACCTATATTCACGTGCAAGGGGTATCACCAATTTATTTGCGATATCATTATAACATTCTGAAATGATGGCATCACTTATATATAAAGTGTATATAGTATAGCAAATCCTACAACTGAGCATTTTGCTGTACTTTGGTCTTCATAATGGAGATGAGAATCTACTCCAGCTTCTCTACTCAGTGCAGTCAATTTTATGATTCTGTAAATACACTGTGTACCCAACACTTCTGGATCATCATCCTTAAGGATTATCTTGGGACACTGGTAAACCAGAGGAAAACAAGGCTGCGGTGTCACACACTACAGCTCCGTGTTTGACTATCAACATGCTTTTCCTCTGGGAATGGCATAAATTCCTGCCAGGCACCAGGGATTACTCCCTCAAGCCCAGAAGCACCTACCTGCCTGTAGAGCTCCAAATCACACAGCCAGGGCTGAACCCAAACACTTCTCTCTCCACTTGAAATTCTGCTGCCATCTTTCAGCTGAAGAAAAAGAAATGACAAACATTAGACAAGAAAAACCACCATTCATGGACTAGCCAGAGGGCAAAGTATTTGAGGTCAGTGACTCAGCAGTTCCACAGACATTTTTCCTAGCACCACTTCCCTAATTTCAATCATGAGAGCTATGTTATGCACGTGGCTAATCAGGGATGTCTATGAAAGGATCTGGCAGCTCCCCCCTGGTTCTGGGGATAACTGTGAAGGTCACTGGAGTTGCCAGCATGGCTGCGTATCCAGCTGGCAGGCAGCATCAGCTAAGGAATGAGGAGATGAAGATGAGAAAAACCTCAGATTAAATTCCAGCTGCTTGGCACATTTTATAGATGACCAGGACACAACACAAGAGACCCCAGTCTTCTGGGGATTTGATTTACCTAATAACTAGTTGCTCCCAGTGCAGCACAAGAAACTGGGATGAAGAGTGATCGGAGCAGTTGCCTCTTGCCAGAGCAGGGCTGGATGCAGCGGCACCTCCATGCACTTCACTCGCTGCAGAAGGACCTTCTGCTTGAGCTGCAACCTCGGGTTTGCAGAGTCCAAGTGTTCACACTAAACCACTAGCAGAAAAGGGTCACAAAGCAGCCAGATTTCCTCTTTGAGCTTCTAGAAGATCACCTAGCACACGCATTCAAGCCAAAGGTGCTGCAGGCTGCCTTCAGCACAAGGAGGAATCATCCTGCTCCCACTGTGTAAGTATTTAAATAAACCATCTCCGACTTTTTTCCAGTTTGTTGCATATACTTTCCCCTTTACTGTAATTTATATTACAACATAAATTAAGCTACCTCAGAAGAGAGGGATTAAGCATGCTAAAAAGCTCTTCACAGGAAGAGTTCCACTGAATGGGTCGCTGCCCTTACAGCACTGTACCACGCAGCAGATGTAAAATGAAAGGTATAGCATGTTCAGAGGTAAACAAGCTCTCATTTTAGACATATTTAAGCAGAAGCTCAAAACACGCCAGCATGGAAAGGCTAACTGCCTAATGAGCACTCCTTGCTTCATTTTACACATTTTGTGAGGTATTGGGTTGTGGTGTGAATTCTTCCTGAACAGCATCTCCACCTCCCTGCAGGCAGCTCCCCTGTGTTTTACACCAGTCTGATCCAAGTGACTCACTGCATGTTCTACATCCATGCTCTCATCTCAGGGACTGCCTATCAGGTCACACATCATGTCTTAACAGCATGTTAAGGAGGGGGGTGTTTGCAGAAACAAATTCTTTTTAGCAGATGAGGTTCAAACCTGGAGCACTTTGTGACTCATCATCTTCATTCTCTGTGACCAAGACAATCTTCTTTCCATAGGATCGTTCCTCGCCAACATCACCTATTTGAGAGGAAGAAGCAACATCAATCACCAAAATCCTTGCCCAGGAACACGCTGCAGATCCCAGGGCTCTCAATTCCTTTCCAAAGATTTGGAAAGACAGAAGATCTCAAAAACCCACCCATGGGTCATTCCTGTTTTGCCTTATGTTAGCACATAAGTATGCAACAGAGAGGGGACTAAGACATCGTTCTTACTTTGTTATGGAAAAGCTTTAAAAGTCTGTCTGAGATTGATAAAATAATAATTCATCCAAACACAAAAGTCATCATCTAGAACCTGCAAGTCTTATTTATCTTTCCCTGTAACTATTTCCATATCCAAACTCTCCAATCTAAGGTAAAACTGAATAAAACAATAAAGGCTTGGTTTAAACAGCTTTCTAGTGCAGCAGCAACACAAGGATTCCTGCTTTGCGCAGGGAATAGCAGGAGTCCTAGGAGGTCACACGATCTTAGCCATAATGAAAATATCTCTCAGCAAAACCAGATTTGAAGCAAACACTCAGCTCAGGACAAGCAGCAGATCAGTTTGGCTTCGAGTGTTATCTGAAAACAGTTAAACTGCAATTTCCAGGTGGAGAATTCTAGCTAACCACTTCTCTGAAGCCCATTTTCCCAGCAACCACCACTCTGCTACTCAGAACATCACATTTGCCCCCAAACCTACAAGGCACCACAAGGAAAACCTTGGCACAAGAGTTACCCCTCCCTGACCTCGGCCAGGCACAAGGGCCGGGGCTCAGGACGAGAACCCTCGACTGTCGGGCACATCCACGTGGTGTCGGGGACTTGGGGACTTCGGCTTCCCAGAAGTTGACCACGATGCAAGACAGGAGATGCTCGTGCACCAAAAAAGCTGCTTATAAAAGACACTGTCTTTTCATTGAAGTCACAGCAATAGAATTGGTCAAAAATAAAGCAGTTGCAAAAGACTTCTGTATATTTTGCTTAGACTTATAGGTAATACATGTTTTGATT
Source organism: Tinamus guttatus (assembly GCF_059628265.1). Taxonomy (NCBI): domain Eukaryota; kingdom Metazoa; phylum Chordata; class Aves; order Tinamiformes; family Tinamidae; genus Tinamus; species Tinamus guttatus. The sequence goes on from NW_028289621.1 coordinate 1,484,666, forward strand.
TAAGGATTTTGGGTGGATTGCTACAAATCCCAAAATGCTCAACTCATTCATTGTCATGGACTGCTCTGATCAAACCTGTCTTGCTCTTTAATGGCTTCAACTACTTCACCTACAGGTGCAAAACAGCTTCTCTAGAGAAAAAATAAGCAAGTTAAACCCAAATAACAGCGCTCTTTACCCCAAAGGGCTCCAAATAGTCAGCCAGATGCATGTGACCTCTCTTTGCCTCAGGTATCCCATGGCCATGTGTCAGATGTCACTAAACCCTAAGCTGCAGCACATTCCTCACTGCTCTCAGCTAATATTGCACTATGTGCCCTGCAGCAAAACCCCCGAGGCTCAAGGAGAATCATCCTTGGCCACAGCCCTGTGTGGGAAGAGCAGGTAGGGACGTCTGGACCTGCTCACAGCACAGAGCCTACCCTATAGCTCATCTCCCCTCCACGAAGCACCAAGACTTGGCACCTCGTGCAAAAGGCAGGGTTCATTTTGGGGCAGTGCATGAACCTAGGAAGAAATGGTTTCAAGGGTACATCAGCATGACAAAGTAGTTTGGATTTGCAGCTTATACTTGCATTCTACAGCAGACCTCCTTCCTCAGCTCCAAAAGCCTACATGGAAAAATCCTGCAGGAAGTGATCAACACACTGACAATCCTTAAAGATGCCGTGGGATCCCTGCAACACGAGAAGCAGCTTTGCTTCCCCATCTAGATGGGGAAATAATGTATTGTTATAACAAAGATGAGCCTAATTTTAGAACATATGGCCTCTGCCATGTGGTTGTTTACTTAGGGTGCTTTAATTTGCGTTGGCACTTTCCCCTGTTTAAGGTGCCTTTCAGAATAAGGGATGTATGGACACATTGTGGGCTAAGAGAGAATATAATTAGATAGCAAAAGCTTTACAAGATCCTTCTTTATTTTATCCACAACACTGAACACACTATCTAGCTCCATACCCTATAATAGAACACTCACCATATCCTAAAAGACAAACCAGGAATTAAAATAGCATCGTGAAGAGCCCTCCATATGTGTTTGCACTGAGATGCAACATGCAAAGGAAGTCGGCTACAGAGACACCAAATGAGGGAATATTTCCCACATACAATTCCTGCCTTGTCTGTTTAGACAAACATTAAACAGATCCTTAGGAGCCCCCAACAGCAGCTTGCTCATGAAAAATAACCAAATATATGATAAATATGGCATTTATGAAACTGTTGTTCACTAAACATAAGCGGATACTTAACATGAAGACTCCCAGAGGAGACGAGTTGAGGTGTAACAGCCAGAGCAGCCACGAGGACGGCTGCAAGATGCAAATCTCCATCTCCTGGGACCACAGGAATCTTGGTGGGGAGAGGGGACAAATACCTGCAGGAAAATACTCAGGTTTGACATTAGCAGATGGAACTGCAGAAAAATGTGGAAGTGTTTTCTGAATAAACCTGCTTTGCTCTACCTAGACGTAAAGCACATCCCTGCTTTGGTGATGGAGACTCTCTGCAAGCCCCAGGAGCAGCTTCCCCCTCTGGCTCCAGTGCAAAGCACAGCAGCTTCAACTGTCCTAAACGAGTCCAGGATGGGAGACTCGTAAGAGGTCAGAGCACCCTGAAAAAGGGGGTGTGAGAAGATGTGTCCCTCTCAGCTGGGCCTGTACCAGACCTGGGTGCCAATGGTTCAAGACATGAGAAATGCAAGAGGTGGCAGAAACCAAGGAAGATGAGTGTGACAACAGCAAGACAACTGCTGGGATCAATTGCCACAGCAGAACTTCAATGAATGCAATTTAACTGCAACTAGGACGAATTGTGCTACACTGATTTGGCAAGACTGCAGTTAAAAGCAGCACAGATAAGACCTATAATTATACACAACACCTTCGAATACTGTTTGCTGAGATTAGAATAAAAATTCTGCTCAGGATTCAACAAAAGGCTGTAAATAAATGCATGGATTACACACAACCTTGCAGACCAAGCAAATAAAAACACTTTCATCACTGCTGTGGGTCAGCATGGGCCCCCTTCCAGCTGTAGGGACCTGCATCAGAAACCACTGCTCAAATATCTAAGCAAAAATCAGACCTGCATTCTGGGGATACCTCCCTTTGGGGTACAGACCTGATAAACCTTGTCCCACCCAAGAGCCTCTCATTTCTACATTGCTAATAAAATACATCACTACCATGTCAGAACCATTTAGGACACAGCAGACGTTTTATTTACCTTACTTCCAAATGCATCTGAGAATAAACATTGCATCTATAAGCAAAGACCATGTAATGTTATTCAGTCATCAGCTGCACTGATTAACTAACAACTTTAGTTACGTAAACACACTGTGCTTAAGAAGCATCCATGCTGATGTTGACCATCTGTTTCATTACCATAGATCATAGATAGCTTATTTAGGAAATAAGATATATTTTGATATTGTTAGAGCAGCAGCATGATTCTTCAGATAATTGGTACAATATGGAATTTGCATGTGTAATTATGAACCCTTGGATAACTTAACAGTGGAAGTCAGATCAACCAGGAAGGGAGGAGCCAGAGGGAATTGCCATTCAGCTCCTTCCCAAAGGCCAAGGAAATCGTGGTAACAAATCAGCATACCAAAGTGCGTTTGCACATCAGAAGATAACTCAGGTCCCTGATAAACAACATTTCATTTGCATTCTTACTAATTCCCAAAATTAATCAAGGCACAATAACACTTTCCCTAACTTAATTAGCATGAACAAAAGGGAGGTGGAAGTCCCTACGTACTGCTCTGAAGAATCAGCAGATCTCAACTGCATCCAGATGAGGTCTCAACAGCATCCCAGGAAGCGTGGTCAGGAGCAGAACAGTCTGTTTGGAAAGACGGAGCCCTGGAGCAGAGACCTGAGCTTCTGCAGCCCCAAGATGCTGCAGCAAAACCCAGTGCAATGCAGGAGCTCAGCACAGCCGCCACAGGCTCTGCACAACCAGGGTTTTACCTGAGGGCACTCTCTGTAACTGTCTTCCAGCTTTGCAACCACTCAGCTACAATAAGATTTGTGATCTGGTTTTTAAATGACAGCAAAGGAGATGTCACATAGCCTTGCTGCTTCAGAATGAACTCAAATCAGATGGTGCTGCAAGAACACCTTGAGGAGGTCAAACCTGAGAAGTTTGGAAAGCCCAGGAGTTGGAAGGTGCCTCCTGTTAGGCGGGAAGAGTCTGTTTGAGAAGAGCATCGTCCAGCACCAGCTCCAAGGGAGAAATCCTCCCTATGAGACGTCCCCAAGGGCAGACAGGGAACCAACAGCATGAGACACCAGCAAAAGCTGCAGCATCGAAAGGACAAGAAACCTCAGCTGAAGAAAAACATTCATCTATAAAAGGCTTTTGAAAATACACGACTGAACAGCCATGCAAGGACAGGCTCACCAGCTCCAAATGCTTTGCCTGGGGCTTCCCTCTGGGTAAAAGGTGTCACTAAGGACCCATATGATAGAGAAATCTTATTGCAAACAAATAGCCAAGGCACTGGACAGTACCAGAAAAATCTGCTCTGTTATTAGTAGCGGATAAAGAACTGAAGTTTCCATGTTAGGGTAGGGCTAAGAGACATCGTTAATTTGCAGTATCTGCAGATATGCAAAATGCTAATAGGCTCTGCCCCCAATTCCTTAGTGGAATATTCTCCATCTATTCCATTAACATGAACAAGCAGAAACAACCTGCTGAATAAAGCAGAAAGGCTGCTAGGGCCTTACAGCAGGAAAGTCCATCACTTACTGCTGCTCATTCCACTGCCATTTTAGGATTGGAATGGGTGACTTTGCAGAGCATCCCATCCAATATCACCACAAAGACCAGCACCAGGTACCTGAAATTTTATTCAAAGGGGTATCAATTGATTTTTTTTTTTTTATTAAATCCATGCATAATTTAGTAGATATTCCATCCCCATCCTGTTTTTTTTCTGCCACTGACCTCAAGAGATTCCACTTGTTTCCTTTCCACTTCTCTTTTCGTAGTTTCTGACTTATTTTTCAGCATAATTATGTAGGTCAGACTACACCATTTCCACGTTTTAGCTCTTCTAAAAATAAGGTTTTGTCCAACATTAGCAACATGATTATTCTATATTATTCTATATTGAAAATATATTACAATATCCAAGAGTAAGTCAGCTGGCAGAAATATTTAGTCTACTATGGCAGAGAACATATCCTATTCTCTCTATAAAATCCTATATAAATTTGAAACTGCTTATGGTGCTAAATCTAGACTAAACTTTAAGTAACTTAAGTGCGATAATTTTACCAGCAGCTACATCCCAGCCACTTTGGGGCCAAATGGGTATTTAACATCTCAAAAATTCTCCTAAAGTTATTGTGCAGTAAGTAAACCAAGTGTCATAGTTAAAACCAAGACTGTAGGTAGGCACGATGCGATATTCAGGATGGATTTTGTACTAATACTAACAGTATAAATTCTTGGGAGGAAAAAGATCACATTTCCAGATGAAGCAGCACATCATTTCTAAAAATCTGCACTATGCAGCATAAAAAAGACACTTAGTACCACGTCAAATTATCTTAAAGGAGATGCTGCATCTCCTGCATCAAACGCTCCATTCTGCAGCATGTTAATGCCCAGGAATTCTTGCACTTACATTCAAAAAGAGCCTGGACAAAAGCTGCTTCCCTTACAAGCCTGGGTGAGATAACAGCACAAGGAAGCGCAGTTCTAATCCACAGCCTATTAAAAATAAATCAAATACAAATCAGTATTCTTCTCAACCACCCATCAGATTTTAGCCATTCACAGACCCAGCACTGCGAGGAGTCAGGGAGGGAGAAACTTGGCCTCATTTGCAGACTATTTTCATGCAAATGTAGGCAGCTCTGCATGGGAATGTTATTGGAGGTTTTTCAAGCACTAGTTTAAAAAAATAAAAGAAAAGGGGGAGTTTTGTGAGTCCCAAGCAGGTATGTGATCAGAATGGCAAAGCTGCATCACTGGTAGGGAACGAGGCTCTTTTCCCAAAGGAGTTTCTTGACAACCACAGCCTGTTTCTCCTGGCAGGCTACACTGCAGGGGGATTTACAGCAGGAGGGCAGTTTCAGAGGTGAAGCATCTGCCTGTGCCCGGCTCAAGGAAAGGTCTGTTGGTTCCCCCATTTCTCCCACAATGAACATGGACTGCATCTTGCAACTCCCCCAAGGTTTTGAAGGGAAGGACTCATTTATTTTGGAAAAAGAAACAAAAGCTACCACTTGGGATAAGGATCCACTGTGGCCTCAGTTATATACTGGGCTCTGGCATTTGTGAATAATGCATTACTTGGCATAAAGGTGTGCTATAAAGAGAGCATTACATCTAATTTTCTCCAAAAGAGTAGCACTGAATAATTTAGCAGTATATACTAGCACATCTATGGAATAAGGATGTTTAAATAGATTAATTGTTGTGGGTTGAGAAGATTATTATAAGTTGGAGGATTTTTTACCTCATGCCCAAATACTTACGTTCCTGCAATTCAGCTTTAATTCAGAGATAACAAATATAAACTCAAATAAAAACTAGAAGAAGCTTCAGAGTAGTCACAGTGATTAAATGTAATTGCCTTGAAGGAGCACTAGAAGCATCTATTAAGGCTTGATAAATTAGTCCCAGCAATTGTATGAACTGTAGCTGAGACACGAGGCTTGCCTGGGCTACTCCTGTGCTTTAGTGGGACTCAGAATTAACTTCTGAATTGAACATCCCAAATGTCCCCACTCACCGTGCTGGGATGGGCACTGCGGATTCAGAGAATGCAAGTGGGTTCCCTTTCTGCAGGATTGAACCAGATCTGGTCCAAAGTATTTAAAGAAAAAGCTCAAAACCTTGAAATTGGTGTAGTGGGGATGTCGCCACCAGCTGATTCCCACTGCTCTGGGAATCAAACATAGTAGCTGCTCTGTCCCATGCTCCCAAGAGACACTTTTCCCAAGTTGTTGCTGTTCCTTACCTTAATTATTTGAAATCTACTCTATTAAAGCCCCTGGTGACCAGCATATCACAGAGAAGCTGGAAAATAGAAAGTGTACTTTATATGCACATTAAATATTGTGCTTGTGGCACCAATATACAGCTACAGTTTGATGAAGCCACTCAAAGTGTCTATCACAGTTCCAAGCTCTCCAGCATGATTTGCTAACCAAAAACACAGGCAAAACACTATGAAATAATTTAGAATCTTATCAAGTTTATACTCACTGATTTCAACAAATCCTAATTATCCTAATTATTTCAGCTAAGCCTTTTTAATTGAAAGCATAATCCTAGGCTGCTGCATTAGCAAAAATGAAGATGAATTGTATGTCCATATGTAACAGGTATAATCTTCATTAGGATAACAGTGCAGTTTTGATGAACAGTGCTATTCATTACATTTCTGCAGTCTCTGAATAGCCATTTCTCTTAAAAGGATGACTCAAAATTAGAAGACAAGTCAAAAAGCCATGAACACACTGATGTAAGAAGAATTAAACTGGTAATTGAATCTTCCAGTTGACAGGGGATGTTAATATGTTTCTTTTTTGCTGTTTTAAGTATGGAGGAAAGGTAAAGCTAACGGTGACAAATATAAAGTTCAAATGTACATAACCAGTATGGGAAGCTGAAGCAAAAAAGACAGTTTTCAGTCAATGCAGTTAGAGAGAATAAAATGGGTGTTAAGGAAAAATAAGTATTTCAAAATACTGCAAGAACAAAGCTCAGATACAGCTCATTGCTATGAGCACTTGATAAAAAAAATGAGATGCAGAATAAGGTAAAGTACAGCAGACGTGATCTGCTTTTCATAAAGCAGGAGGACGACATGTGTATCCTATCTGATGATCACACAAAATAAAAATTGTCTATAACAGAAGGAAGAATCCACTGAAACAAATTTTCCAATCAGTACACCCCAAAAAATCCCATCTACGTATACAAAAGATCCTGTTTCAGATGAACAGAGAACCCTCCCAAGCTATTTTTTTAAACAAATGCTAGAAACTGGGTAATTTCATAAGTCTCAGAGGACTCCCCCTTGTAGTTCCAAGATGTAAAAACAGCCAGACAAATATCCAGGGAGTTACAGTCAAGATAACACGATACCCATCCCACAGAACAGTTACTGCCATTCTCTTACCAGAAAATGTTAGAAGGTAAAATGCTATTTATGACACTTAATATTGTTCTGTTGAAAGAAGTCTTCTCAAACAAACCTAGTACACCTTACAAGTTCACTGATCTGGTGATCAAGGCAACTGTTTTGACGCATTGTTTGAATTTCTTCAAGCTATTAGACTTAATTTCATAAAATTCAAGTTTTTTTCTTTTTTTTTTTTTTAAACAAAGACATCAAGCGGTAGTGAAAGGATACACCAAATGGATTAAAAACTGACTCATTAACAGGTCTGAGTTGCTAATTGGAATCCTTGTTAACTGAAGGTTTTCACTATAAGTTATAGGCGTTCCTAGAAAACTGCAGCCATTCCAAAAGCTGCATTGCACAAGACAAAGAGAAACAAGTTCAAAGGCAAAAGTAAAAATTATTCAGCAAAGCACATTTCATAGAAAGGGCCTGGAGAGCTCAAAATGCACAGAGGATGACTGACTACTCGGTGATAATTTCATAATGAAGTATGAGGGAGAATTTTGTCAGGATGATTAAAATAACAAGACCCAAATGGCTTAAAACGCAAAGCCTGAAAAATTCAACCTTGAAGAATGGTTTAAGTTGCTAATGTGAAAGGTAAGCAATAGCATAAAAAAGACATATGCTAATTTGGAGAAATCCAGAATCAACTGATATTTTCAATAGCATTTTTAGGACTCACCACCAGCACAGACATACTTGAGATATTCTGCAAGTTTGGCATTGCTTTGAAAGAAATAATCACAGCTGAGCAGATGAACAGGTAAGATCTGTTTCCCCAAAAAACTCCTGAAGCTGTTACCTTTCGTGTGCGCGGATCGCTGCAGAAATGCTGCCACCCAGCTGCAGAACAGCACAGGGAGAGCCTCAGCTCACAGCACATCAGTCAAGCCACATGCTCCCTGCTTGGAGGCCCCTTCTTCCACTCTTCCTGCTTCATTTTGTGTCCCAGAGATGCACAGCCCTCTGCTTCCTTCATCCTGTCTCCCTGTGTTTTGGTGGAGAATGGGAGAAATAGGGTGAGGCCTAATTTGGAGGCAAAGACCAAACGCAGCCTTGAGCCCAAAGCCACGGTTTATGTTACAGCAGGTGACAAGTGATCCTTATCCAGCTGCAGGAGTGACCAAAAATATCCAGGGGGCTGGAGATGCTGGAATTTTGGGACCAGGGTCTTAATCTTGCCTACAGTTGAGGGAGACAAATCCATCCATTTTGGAAACAAATTCCTCCCCCAGCAGGGAAAGGGGCTAAACAAGGAGGTCCTTTCCAGGGTCATTTTCTCTTCCCACCTTGCTCAAAACTACCAGCACTCGAACTTGAACAGCTCTAAGACTTTTCCAAGAAATTTGTTTTTCTTTTAAGATGGACACATGTCTGCAGCATCACAGCATCCAGCAACATCCAGGTTACACCTGGAAGTATGGAACACCTTCACATCTGGCATTACCTCTGATCCTACCATAGCCAGTTACCCAGTGACAAGAGGGATGTCAGAATTTGTCACCTTGTGTCAATTCAGTCCCAAATCCTCTTGCCAGGATGTGCTTTGGGGTGACTCGGATGGACTGTAGCACCCAGGATCCTGCACCTGTACAGAGAAAAAGGAGCACGTGGTGACACGAGACACGGGCCTCTCCTCTGCTTTCTCTGCTGGTGACAACGCACAGTAGATGATACACCACTCTACAGCAAACCCTGCCTGCAGAACCCTGTTATATTTAGAAGATTTGTCACAAGGCAAAAATAGTCAAACAAAGGCCTCTCTTAGGGGGAAGATTTTGAACACAAACTCAAAACATTTTCGGAAGTTATTCATTAGGTAACAATTTAATGGGATTTTCTCTCTGTATCCAATCACTGGAACTTTCTAATTTGGACAGTAGTTCTCTACTTTAAGACATGAACCATGTTTTTCCCTAACAAAAGTTCATTGACTTTTCAATCGTTTGAGCCTTTGCTCATATAAAGTTGGTTAAAAAAAATCCCAAAAAGTGAGCATGTATATCTTCATCATATAGAGCAAAATACTTTCAGCCAGCCAAAATATATTAAAAACCACACACTTCTTAAAAGCTTAAGTGATTTGGATGGTGGCAATTTCATTCATTTGAAAGACATAAAAATGACCATTTCAAACGAGGAAAAAACTCAGTTCGGAGCCAAGGCTCAATTTTGTAATGATTTATGGCAAATAGCTAAAAGTTTTATTAGTATTATATATTTAAACATCAAGGAGGCAATCTCTGGAACAAGTAAACAGCTCTGATGACAGTGGATGCCTGAGTAGTCATGCAGTAGCCAGATGGTTTTCCTTATTCATTCCTAATAATTTAGAGGAGAACATATTACAAAGTCAGTCTTATCCATTCAAATATGAATTCTGAATGACTATATTTCAACTTGGCCTTTAAGAACAAGGAGATTTTAAGTCTTTATTTGCACTTTGACTCATTTTAAATAAGCACCAGAAGTCATTCAACAAATGGACAGTGAACACAGTTTTAAGTTATTTCACACATAGGCAAATCCATTGGATGCAACTGTCAGTTCTACAAATCCAGTGGTAAAAACAGACCAAGAACATCGTCCAGATACTCCCTGAGCCAAAGAAAACTCTGTAATGGAAATGCGAAAATACAGGAAAGCTAGAGTAATAATGTCAGGATTAGTAATCACTTTTCACTTCTAAAACATAGTGTGAAAATCAATTTATATCCAAAAAAGAACTGCTGTAGCTAAATCCCAGAACAGCAAGAGCCACCAGAGCTGCTATGACCAACAGGACCCCACCATGGCTTGAGCCCACACAGCCCTTGGGTTGTGTCCTGTCCTCTTCTTGCTAGAGGAAAATACAAGAAATACAGGGAAAAGCCAACAGGGACAGGGGCCAACAGTGCAAGGAGAGCTCCAAAGGCCCCAAACAGCATCAGGATCAGATCAACTGCGACCACAGGGGACAGGAGCTGCTACACCCCTCACTGATGGATCCATGCAGTGGTTCTACCCACAGTTATCACCACTGCAGGGAAGTGATATGGGCACCTCCAGGCTCATCAGTCCAGCCCCAGGAATGGGCTGATTTCATCCCCTTCACTAACATTTGATATATTGGGAGAGGGACCAAAGGCCCCTTTTGTACAGGTGCCCTATGAGGTCTCTGAGGGGGGCACAGCAGTTTCTCCTTGGCAAGATCACTGCTTCCAAGGGAAGCAATTCCCCTCTAAATGTACCAGGAGGCAAGCACAAAGGAAAAGCAGTGTTTAAGCAGGGCTCTGCTAATGAACAGCAGAGCAGAAGATTAACAAATTAACTGCATTTAGCCTAAAAGTTGCAAGAAGTTCCCCAGGCATCTCCATCCAAAAAAGCAGCAGGCCAGCTCAGCGAAGTGGTGCAGTTGCTGGAAGCTGAACTCAGTAACCTAGGAGCTCCCATCTAATCTAGCATTCCTACAAATGTGAGCCTAATGTAGTAGGAAATGACCCTTTTTTGCAGCTCACGATGGACTGCAGCCACCTAGTGGGAAGTGCTCGGATTCAGCAGGTCCAGGCTGCTCCCAGCGCCCACCCTCCTGCTCCAGCAGCTGCAGATACAACCAGAGCACCAAGAACACCTACCAGCTCCTTCACCATCCCCAAAGCCTTGAGAAACGGCACTAAAAAGCATCTGATTGCTAATCCAAAGGGAGAAAAGACATTCTGCATTCACCTGCTGTTTAGTATCTTAATACTTCTAACCCACAAACCTAAGCAGAGATGAGTACTCACCAACACAGGGGGGTTGGAGCTGTTACTGCAGCCCCCTTTGCTGTCCTTCACAGGGGGCTTGGGCACACGGCGGCACCCAGGGAGCGCAGAACACACAAGGCTGGAAGGGATCTCCAGACATTGCCACATCCAACCCCTCCTTCCAAGGAGGGACATCTGGGAACATCTCCAGAGCTTCTCTGAGCAACCTGCTCCAGGGCTTAACCACTTTAAATATGTTTAAATGGAGTATCCTGTGCTTCAGTCTGGGGCCACTGCCTCTCATTCTTCTACTGGGCACCACTGGGAAGCATCTGGCTCCTGCCTGAAGCCACCCAGGATGCTGGTGGCCACTTGCAGGGCCCGGCCTCCCGCTGGGTTTTGTGCGGCTCCGTCTCTCCACAGAGGACTTGGTTTACAGGACAAAGTTCTGGGGAAGGCAGATGACTAACGAGCTTCACCTTCCCCAAAACAGGCCTCAAACACCGACCCAAAGCAGAGCCACCAACAACTGACATCTCAAGGGCCTCCCAGCACTTAGGCAGCAACCCACAAGCATCAAACACAGCTATAAACTGCTCTGCAGAACATGCACTAGCTCTTCACAAAAGCACCATGGATTTATGACCAGTGACAGTTTTTGTCCCTTGAACATAACTGGCCAGCTACAGCAATTCAGTTCAAATTAGTGTCATGTTGATGACAGGTAGTGACACCCATGCACAGGTGCCACAGATTCACAACCCAAAATCTGTGATCTGGGATGCTGAGGAACACCCCGAAACCCCACAACAGCCCTGGACAAACCCAGAGGAAGGAGCAGACCCAGAGGAGAGCAAGTCCCTGAGAATGCCTGGGTTTCTTCCATGGGTTTTCTTGTGACAAGCTTTGCTTTCATAGCAGAGTGGCCTGAAATGGGGTTAAATACAACTACAGACAAAAATCACAAAATAGTGAAAGCTGTGGAAAAAATGACATTGATTTTAATTAAAACAAAACATAAAAGCCAGCAAATTTTGCCTATTTTTCTTTTAAAAGACAGGAGATAATGTCCTGATGTGACTAAACCAAGTGCACACAAATAGCCTCAAACCACCCATGCACTGAAGCAGGGTGATGGAGCCATAAAGCACTGCAGGGAGCACAGGCTAATACATTATTGCAAGAACACTTCAGAAAACCACCAGAAAGTTTGTTCATTTATCCAACCCAAACTATGTCGCAATTTGATCCACTTTCTGAACTTGCTTTCATTGCAATTGAATTTATTTAGCCAAAGGTCAAATGACATATGGTCCCACATGGTACAATCCAGATGAGCTACAAGACAAATTCTCCTCATGGCTTTGTTTATAAATGACATATTTTTGCTTCATTAGTTGATCCCATTTCCTTGACACATGCAAGGCTTTCAACTGCTATCAGCTGGGTCCAAGTAGGAGTTTCAGCTCTTTCAATGAGGCTAAAGGGCTGAACAGAGCACAGCACAGGAGCCTGATGTTGAAAGGACCCTTGTTTTTAGGAGCTCATCATGCAGCATCTTTATTAAGCAGTAATAACTCTGCAGCACCCTGAGCATCCAAAAAGCACCCTCTTACACTGCTGAAACTGGTTTGCTAGAGCACAAAACATGCTATAAAGAGATGGAAAAAAGGGACCATCTCCCGTCCACAGGGGTTATTAGGAGCTGCCATCAACAGCTCCATCCCAGAGGGATCTTCCACAGCAAATACCTGGTACTTCCAGGTTTTAGTATTTCAATTCAGGGAAATGAATCCTGTGCTTTGCACAGCAGCTTGGAGCTCATGGCACAGCCAGCCTCACGTTTCCTGCACTCACCTTGCAGCAGCCAGCTCCTGTTACACTTCATCTGTCACAAGTTTCAGGCTAATAAGCACAATTCTCTCGCTGACAGCTTTTTCAGGTTGTCATTTACATGAGTGGCAATAAACCACAAGCATCGCTCAGTTTCTACCTACTGTTCTTCTCAAATCCTGCACTGGTGTTATGTAATTTTTATTCCTTGTTATTTCACTAATTGTTTCTACCAGATATGCACAAAGTTATTTTGCACAACAGCTGGAGAATTGTAATGCTAGACTCCCACTACTGATTACTAATTATTTTCCACTATTCTCAGTGACAAAGCTTGAGCTGTCAGAATGCAAATCTACACTGTACCGTTCCAATAGTCGTTTCTTTCAGCACAAAATTCAACATGAACACACTTTGATTAGAAAAATGTCGGTCCTGCTTGAAAACAAAAATGGGATAAAAATGGGAGTTTACATCTCAGTCCTTGGCATTACACAGAAATCCTGGAAAAGAATTTCCAAGTGTTCTTAATGGTACCAACAGAAGCAGGGAATATGTAAATCCAGTTAAAGGAGCAAAACAGACTCCTAACATGCAGGTCTCTCCTGACACAGACCCAGCACTGATGGTGCCATAGGACAAGCAGCAAAAGCCACAGAGAGGCTGCTTAGACCTGCCTGCATTCACTATACTGGAAAAGGCCCCACTGCTGGGCAGCCTCCCTGGCCAGACAAGTTCTGTGGAAGTATCTGAGAGACTTAGTGAAAAGAACAATGATCCTTCAGGGACAGGATACATAAACATGGCTATTATGCATTAAGAGAGTGGTTTGTGCAGATATTTTTAATATATACACACATGCACACATTCTTTCTGCATTACATGATGCTGATCTGACTGAAAGGGGGAGGAAGGCTTGCACATGTATATGCCTATCTATTCTTTAAAAAGATTTCAGCCTTGAAGACATGGAAGAAATCATTTTCTGGTGATTGTAATGAGGGGAATATTCTTATTTGGGAATAGCAAAAGGATTTCACCAGTAAAGACAAGATCTGCAACTTTAACATATTCCAAGGCAATCTTAATGCAGTTAATGGTTAAGATAAACTGAGGTATAGAACCCAGAAACTTCGTGTCACCCAAGCCCTCAAACAGGTAGAAGTTGTGAGGACAACCATGTCCTCACAAAGTGTAAAGGTTTCTTAAAGCCATTGAATAAAGCAAAACCTGACAAAAATCCTTCAACAAGCAGCAAACCACCCCACTCCTGAAATCAGCAGGGCCAAAAGCAGCTGAGAAGTTCTCCTTGGGACAGGACCCTGAGCCCAGCTGTGCTCTGGGTACCTGCTCTCACCGTCCCTGCTTGCATCACAGGACTGTTTTCTAGCTTTCCATATTGATTGCAAGTCTCCTGCTGTAAAACTGATGTTTTACCTGTTACCTAAGCCACCCGAAGCCTCTGTATTTGTCTTTTTGACACAGAGCAAGTGGACATGCACCAAACTCCGGCACCTCCAGGACTCTGGACCAAACTCAAGAGCAAGTCAGTTTTAGGCTGAAGCTGCCTCTCCACTGAAGACCATGGGATGAGGCCAAATGCTTTTTGTCATCAGCAGGAAGGATCCTGTATAAGGTTTGCTCACTTGCAGATCAATAGCTTCCTTTCACTTTTAAATTATCTCCTGCTTCATGTTTTCAGTTGCCTCTGGCTCTGCTCGACTTCAGTTCTCATAAGGAACTGGTGGGGAAAGTCCCTTCTGGAGGGGTTAAGACAGCAGCAGAGCTGGCAAAAAGCTGGTGTCCAGGGAGCCAACCGCACATCCAGGAGGACAGGGGCTCCCATCTGTGGTTATTTGTCTGACTGCACAAGACCATGTAGCAGGTGAGTGCTGGATTTGGACCTTAAACCCGCTCATCTGCTAATGGCAATAATGCACTAATCCAAATGTGTGCATTTGTGCAATCCACCTGCTCTATTTCAGCTGGAAACACATAGGGATGGAGTCCCACTGCCTCCGGAGCCCTGCTGGGCTCCCTGTTTCTGGTGAGAGTCCAGGATCCCAGGAGCAATTCCCAAGGCTGCTGTTCTTCATGGCAGGTCTGTGCTTGTGGATCACTTCCAAGGAACAAAGGCAGAACTTGTGTCGTGGCTGTGTAGCAGAGCCCATGGGAACCCAAGGGGCTGAGGAGCCCCCAGCACCGCCTTTAAGGCAATACAGTTGCCTTGCTCTGGCCAAGATCACCAAATCTTTCAATATTTCAGCTTTTGCTGCCAGAAAAACTGGTCACTGGAGCACGGAACCCAGCCAGAGCCTGCAGCACTTGCCCAGGGAAAGCAGCACCAGCTCCAGCTGCCGCAGAGCTGCTGGCACCAGTCCAAGCCCTCTCATGGGGCCAGTTTAATGACTTTTCTGGGCACATGAAACCCTGCAAGTGCTTCCTGCTCCCACCCCCAGCCCTCCTCTGCTGCGTCCTGGAGGAGCCAGTGCCTTTTCTTGGGACCATTTGAACATTTCAACATCGCACCATCAAACCCAAGGGGCCAGTGCTTGCTCGCAGGCCATCCAAGACCAGAGCGCCAAGGCACAGCTGGCATGGCCAAGGTGCCACATTTCAATGGCCATGCATGGAGAGGACATGGGAGCCTGAGGAGGGGACCATAACCCCAAGCTCTTCTGCCAAAGTCTCCCAGGGCCCTCGCACAAGGATCCTCGCTGGCTGCAGAGCGACTCTTTGGCTAGTGCTGGCTGTGCTTGGCGAGCTCAAACCAGTAGCTTATGTTGGTGTTTAAAAATGATCACAAACACAAGGAAGGAAAGATACAGTCCCCCACCATTGCCCTGGGCTGGTGACACTATTAGAAGATGCAGTAACAGATTCCCTGAAGCTTTTTCAGGGGCTTATCCTGCTTTTCTGCCAGCTGGGGAGCTGTGGCCACTCTGCCCATCAGGAGGAGAGGCCAGGACAGCCCAGGGACCCCCAGCTCCTGCTGGGCCACCCGCCACAGCCAGAGCCCAGGGATCAGGCCCTGTCACTGCACAGACCACATCACACCCTTCTCTTCCTAAACTGCTTCGGCAGCATCCTAAAAACCATTAAACCTGGCACCACTGCCTTTTTGGGAAGTCGTCTCCAGACTTCCTTGGGCAACACTTAGATTTTATTAATAATCAGTTGAGGAGTAATGACACCTTGTTTAGTTGTACCCAGCCTGTGGGAATCCTGTCCTCCATCCTGACCATTTTCCCCTCAGTGGATGTTTTTTCCCCCAGGACCTGCCCACCAAGTACTCGCTGTGCAGTCACCACCAACACCATCTCTCCTAATAGCAGTTCAGCACCACATAAGCATGTTCACAACTGCATTTTAATTATAAATGAAAACTGACACCTTGGCCATAACCTGCTACATTTGGTGAATGTTTAACTAGCAAGTTTTGCCAGCAGCAAGTTTGCCCTGCCTTATTTGCCAATGCTAAATTCCTACATAACTAACAGAAATCAGGTGGGAATCTAATTCTGAGCCTAACATTAGTTTAACCAGTGCACAAATAGGCACCATGCAACTCCTGCAGCTCAGTAAAACTCTTCAGCTACCCAGTATTTCTCTCAAAAAAATCTAATGTTGTCATACGGTCTGAAGAATACAATTTTAACAATGTTTTATATATATCCAGGTCCAAGGTACATTTATGGTGCCCCAAGATACATTTATGATATTAATTATCATTAACAGAATCAAGATTCCCTTTTACAACACACTTGCCTATGCTCCCATTCAAAAACTCTTCTATTACAGGCTGTAGAAAAATACACTACTGAATTCACTGTGAGAAGTGAAAAAGCATCATATACTTCAAAAAGGTAGAAAACAACTGTGCTAGAAGGGACACAGAGAAGGAAGGTCTCTTCTAAAGCATTTAGATGGTTTCTAAGATTGTCTTACTATTCCTATGAGAGCCTTGATAAACCTCCAAATTCCTCCAAACCCATACAAAGGCCCTAGTGTGAAATTCCCACTGGGGAGTACTGAGTCATTAACTTCCTATCTACCTTCATAGGGACAAAGCAGCAACCAGCCCTTGTTAAGCCTGGGATATAGTTCTTGCCCCCCACTCAGGCTACCCAAGGCATTAACCACCCCCCATAACACGGGTATGGGGGGAAGCAGAACCCTGCCTGCACACCCTGGACAGCAAACCCTGTCACCTGGAATCAGTCAAGTGCATGTCCCTCCTGCAGGGACCATGCACCTCTGACACGGGGCACATCCACATATTGCTTGCTGCAACACAAAAAGGTAAAAATCCCCCTATGAGCTTTTGGCAGTCTACAGAAACAGCCCTGTAACACTGTCACCTGCAATACTGTTCATGTTTGCAGCCACAGCACCTCAGAGCCATCACCCTAATTCTTGTCTGTAAATACATCGGCCTCCCACGCAAAACCTCCTGATCTGCCAGTGCTCCTGTGCCCTCACTTCCAGCAAAAGGGATCAGCTGCAAGAACCAAATGCCTCAGATCACAGGCTGATTCCTCTTCTGGTTCCACCTCCATTTAGAGCAGCAGAGCACCCATAACAAAAACCATTCTGCATAACCCACACACCACTGCAGGCCTAGGAGGCAATGCCTGTCATCTCCAAATAGACACTTAGGTCTAATGGAAAAAAGTGGCAGCAGCAGAATGAAGCTTATTTCCCACTCCAGGAAAAAGTCTTTGCCAGAATCTGCAGCAGAAAACCCACTGGCACCCCAAGAGAGCCAAAGCAGCTGGAAGACTTGGGCCCTTGAGGGAGGATCACTGAAACGTGGGCATCCCCATTCTGCTCCGGATTAACTCCACCAACACCCCCACATACTCGCATTGCTCATCACAGAAGCCAAACCAGATGTGGGGACATCAGCAAGAGCTGCTTGACAGCCAGCTACTCCCAGTGCAAATGCAGGGATCCAGGCCCAGTTCTCACCAAGGCTTGGACACCCTGCCCAGAGTCCCCAAGCTGCAATCAGTGTATGCACAGGCCAAGCCAACCCTTTACATCTTACCCTCTACACAAGAGCACTTCCTAAATGACCTGGCTCAGTCATACTTTTATTTGAACCCCCTGGATACACTCTGCATTTCCCTCCTGCTTGTGGCATCCATAGGCTTTGCACAGGAAACAGGACTCCTTAGGGAAGAACGTTTAATTGCAAAAGAATTAATTGTTCAGGTAATGCACAATACAAGTTTCATACAGAGAATTAGGCTGTCAGACACCACTATTCCAAGCTGTAACTGGCAGAACTGCTGATTATAGCAGACTGTCTTTTGTGAAAGACATCTTCTCTTGCAACCTACCTTCACTCCAGCTACAGAAAGAGCACATGAGGTCTCTGCTGAACCCACCTGCAACGACACCCACACTGGGTCTCCAGTCAGGAGCCCATGGATTAGCTGCTTTCCTCTCTTGGGCATTTTTCATGGGTTAGAAATCACTGTTCTGAATTGCACTGTCCTTGAGTGCTCACAAACACAAGGCCCTTCTGCTGGACGGGCCCCTCCAAGACATTCAGCTCAGAAGCTCCCATTTTTGCATAGGATAATGGAGTGGAAGCAGTCATCAATAACATTAATTTGACAAAAAACTAATAGACCAGAATTTGTTATCTTAAGCCTCCCTAATAACAAACTGTGCAGAGGGATTTTCAAACATAAAATGCACATTTGAAACCCCTGCTATGCAGTGTAGTGACATGCACTGGCATCTCCTTCAGGCTTCACATGCCCTAGGCCTCTTGATGCAGAGCTACCATCACTCATGTTAATCCATAACTACATTCCCAGGCTAGTTACTCCAACCAACTCTGATCCAGGATGAAGAGTGCAACCTTCCAAAATACCCTGACAAGATATTGCTGATTTTACATGCAACTCTTGCCCCGAGAAGTTGCAGCGTCACATGGAAACAACTGCTGGCCTGATGCCCAACGCTGTCAAACATCTCAGTAGCACAGGGGACCCCCCCAGCCAGAGATAAAGTAGTTGGAGCTGAGAAAGGTAAAAGTAGTTCTGTAAATTTAATCCCTGGTTGCTCAAAGAGCTGGAGCCTCTCCATTTGTTATGTTTCCAGAGGAAAGAAATAATCAGATCTAAAAATTACAGTTTTACAACCACCTTGTGCTAAATATATAGAACTAGCTACATTTTTGTGACTCAGACCCATTCCCCATCTCAGGTGGGAGCAGTATGTAACAAAATGACTCCTCTAGCAAAAGCAGCACAGTATTTTTTATTTGTTGGGGGATTTTTGAATTAGGGCAGTATGTTGCAGCGCAAACATACAATAAAGCACAAAGAATGGCAAATAAGTAAATGCTTGATTTCTGAAACTCCAGGGACATTCTCACCACAAGTGTTTGAAGTTTGTCTGCTTAACATATCTTCCAATGGCTTTATAGAAGAAAGTTTAAATCCCTGGCTGCATCTTCCCTGCCTTGCAGACAAGGAAAAATGCATTAATACTGTCCTGAATCTGGCTCCTTATTGCAAACCTGCAAAGAAGCTTGCAACTACCAAGAAGCTCAGAAACAGGAGGGTTTTTGCAGAACAGTTTCAACATAATTCAAGTTGCAGAAAACAAGGTAAACTGAACAGTAACAGTGCTTAAGGGCAGGTATAACATGTAAGGTTAAAAGATAAGTCAATTAAAAGGCAAAAGAAGGGGAAAAATAGAACTGGGGATCTCAGATGACCCGACATCCCTGGCAAAGCAATGACTGCAGCCATGGTGCTTCATCACACACTGACAGCAAGTCCAAAGGGAGGATCGAGCAGGTCTCACTCCTTTTACTGTTTATTGCCTTTCTTTTACAGGCTCTTTATGAACTTAAGCACACTGTAGATACTCTAGCCTTTATACTGCCATCATATTAACATCCAGTGCATTTCACCACCATGTTCTAGCGTTGGTGAAACACAGAAGGATGCCACTGGTTTCCGAGTGCTTTATGTTATTAATAATCCACTTACATCATTCACCCCTCAATGGCCGAGCCATGTACTCCTGCAGCCTTTCTTGTGACAGGAAGACACAGGGAGAGTTTGCTTGCCTGCTGCCAGCACCGGAGAGACAAGGACCCTGGAGAGGTTAAGAGCAGCATCTTGCTGTGGACATCGTCACCCTGAAATAGAGAACAACACTGCTTCAAGACAATATCGACACAAAGTGAGTTATTACAGGACAGCTCCTGGGTGGAATGGATGGAGATATCCAGGGAAAACCACATCCTGAGACACCTTCTCATGTGTGGGAAAGCTCTGATGCAGAATCCCAACCAAATAGGGTCTGTGGCTTCGGCTCTCACAGCACAGGAGCAGGACGCTCGCTCTGGAGCTGCTCCAGCAGCTTCAGGAATGCTGTGCATTCCCAGGCTGGCTGGGCTGGCACCAGGACAACACACAGCTGGGGCCACCCCATTGGGGCTCCTTTGGTTCCTGTGCTCAGGGCACTTTGGCCAAGGCAAAGGAATGACAGACCCTGACCAGGAGAACAGTGTCAAGCAGCATCACCTGGTTCCAATGACATCCAAGAGCCACAAGAAAGGACCATAGCACCTTGCTAAAAACCACAAGCACTTACTGGACTAAGATGTTAAAAAGGACACAGCTTACCTGGTTGCAATGAGATTCACACCTATTAAACAGGCTTGACCTTTAGGTACCTAAACAAGATTCAAAAAAAATCAGCTGCTTGGCCATCCATTCCTAAGATATTAGGGACTGCCACAGAGACTCCAATAATGCCCATGTACCTGAAGGTTACCTTGATCCATGAAGTGAATCACCACCATCTGTCCCCTGCAGCAGGACACCTGGCTGTCCCTGCTTGTGGCTGCCTCCCCAAAGCCACTTGCTTGGGCTGCAGTGCCCATACTGCAGCAGCCACCTGCATTCCTGAGCCCATCTGTGCAGACCAGGCCAGCCAGACGTGGATAGAATCACAGAATGCTGAAGGTTGGAAGGGACCTCTAGGGATCATCTAGTCCAACCCCTGCACACGCAGGGTCACCTAGAGCACATGGCACAGGACTGTGTCCAAGCGGGTTTGGAGATCTCCAGAGAAGGAGACTCCACAACCTCTCTGGGCAGCCTGTTCCAGGGCTCTGGCACCCTCACTGGGAAGAAATTTTTCCTTAAGTTCCTGTGGAACTTTTGGTGTTTCAGTTTGCGGCCATTTCCTCTAGTTCCGTCGGTGACCACCAGTGCAAAGAGGCCGCCCCATCCTCCTCACTGCCTCCCTTGAGGTACTTCTAGACACTGCTCAGGTCCCCTCTCAGCCTTCTCTTCTCCAGCTGAACAGGCCCAGCTCCCTCAGCCTCTCCTCATAGGGAGGATGTTCCAGACCCCGATCATCCTCATAGCCCTGCGCTGGACTCTCCACATCCCTCTCGTCCTGTGAGGCCCAGAACTGGACACAGTACTCCAGATGCCCAGGTCCAGGCAAGCACAGGCTGGATGAGCACAGAGGAGGGCCAAGAACGGCCTAGCTCAGGGCTGGGATCAGCCGCAGCCAGAGGCCCAGCCGCCATCCTGTCACCTCACCCGGTCCCTCCCCAGCAGGTCACGGTCCCGCTTCAGGGCTGGTTTCAGTCTCACCCAGCTCCTGCTTCCAGCCCTGGAAGCTCCTGCTTCCAGACACCAGCATCTCCCTGCAGAGCCTCCCTGTGCCGCATCCGCACCGGCTCCGCCGGGACAGCGGCCCCAGAGCAGCGGGAAGAGGTCACAGCGCCCAAGGGGCCCAAGCAGCACCTTTGTAGTCACTCACAACTACTTAAAGACTCCAAAAGCTACAAAATTGAAGTCATAAGCCTGTCACACATGCTAAAAAAGCACAATTGATACTGTTTTTAATCTAAAATACTTTCCTCTTTCAGATTATTATAACTGTGCAAGTCTCCTCCTTGGTATGTATAATTTTAAATGGTTTCATCTTAATTTCCTGGCAAGTGCAATCAAGGGGTAATGTAAGAAATAATGTATGCAGCTCACTAAAGCACAGATCTTTAGAATAAAAAAAAAAAAATCTCACTTCATCATTAAGAGCAAATGTTTTCTCAAAGAGAGAAGAAAAATCAATATAATCTGCCTTTGGATGCTGTGCAGCTATCTAGGGAATAAGGATGTCAGTCTTAGTTCTTTAATCTCTTTAAGATCCTGGCAGCTTTTCAAAATTGCTTATACTCTGTTCCAGTTATGTAGATCCTTCCTTACAGCTAAAATTTCTATCCATGTCTGTTTAGAGGGCTTTTACTCAATGGAAGTTACAAGTTTCTGCAAATGAGAGCTTGAGTTATAGTTCAGTACCCTCAGATGTAAGTTCTGTCAGGCCATAAAATGTTGGCATCTCCTTCCCTGGCAGGAGGAGGTTGCGCTGGAATCTGTTATGGTTGTAAAGATCCTGTTACTGTAAAACCCACAATTAGCATTGCTGCCTGTTGACAACTTCCAGGGCAAGAAGCATCACTTATTTTGCTAGGGTCTATGCAACTTTGCCTGTGCCACCTGGGCATCTCATCTGCACATACTATACAGAGGAATCACTGATATCTGCTTAAGTTTCCTCAGCATGGTGCTTTAATTTTATTATCAGATACAGTCCCTATTGTGATCACCAAGCATTTCCCATAATTTCATGTTCCAGTTATTCATGTTCCAGATTGAAGCTTAGTACCTGATGCCATTGCAGTTTTAGGTGCTAGACCTTCAAACCTGCCCCCATGCCCCTTTCTACAGGGTGCAAAATCAGCTGTCTGCAATCTAAGGGACCTAGTGGCAGCAGGATCCAGACCATCACTTGAAGAGGGAACAGGGAACACTGGCAAGAACATTCCTGATTTCCAACTGCATCAGGAATAGCTGCGCTCTTGCACAGAAAGCAACACTCTCTCCCCTCATAGGATTCCCTTCAAGCTCCATAAAACACCTAGTTGAGCCCTTGTCAGCAGGAAGGGGAACTCCTATTTCAATAGGACAGCCCATTGAGGTAGCGAATTAAAGGACCAGACAGACCCCCTGAGTTCCCAGCCCCTTGGCCATTTAGGAACCCATTTCAAATGTTTATCCCTCAGTTGAATTCAACTCTTCTTTCTTGAAAGCACAAAGTCACCTCACGCAGCATTTGTAGTGAGGCTGTTCCTACCATCATCACTTAAGTCACATATTGTATTTACAGCAAAATGCTATGAGAGAAATATTCAGGTTTTTGTGTTTTCCCTTCTCCTTCCATATGGAGAAAATAAACTTCATAAGCCCTGCTCTTCCTGCCATAAAAAATTATAAATGGTTTCTAATATGAATAAAACATTATAATGGCCTCAGCTTATCGATTAGATATGAGAAGATTACAGCCAATCAACAATATAAATCAACATTATCCATCTTTAGCTGGCAGTGATGCTACAACAGATTAATTGCAGCAAGCTAAGCTTGGAGTTTTAAGCACGCCTGTTTATAGCCTGTTTCTTCAAGAAACACAGTACTGAAGGATTAACTACCCAGTTCCCATCTGCTTGTCTCAAAGGAATGGGTATATATTATATTCCTGTATTAGCACTAGGCATCTGGAGTCTTCCCTTTTAAAAAGGGAACAGGAAGTACAAAACACTTATCTGTGTCTTCTAGGGGAAAAACCTTTCAGAAACAAGTCATTAAAACACCCCACAGCACTGAAGGTTATATTAAGTTTAACCAGGGTTCCCAACTAAGTGACCACACATCTCAGGAGCTTGGTTCAGAAACTAACATAAAAGAGCTAAAAAAAGCACACAAATTAAAATAGTTATACACACACTTACATAAATGGCCCTAAACATGAGGAGGCTCAGGCTGGGTGTATTCAACAGGAGGGTTTAACCTAACAAAATTGAGAATTTTTACAAACATTCACATTTGACATGAAAACAAAGAATGTGTTAGAAGAATTCTCACAAAATCCTGAGTTTCCTCCTTGTCCTTCTACCAAGCATCTTGCTTCATCACTTTAATCCACACAACATCAGCTGACAAGATGCTGAAGCAGCATTTGCAGGTCTCCAGTTGCCCACATTCCGGTTTCCCACAAGGGACATTCCCATTCCCTGGCAAGGAGGCTCTCGGGAGGACCAGGAACACTGCCCATCTCAGCTGGACATGCCCAAACTAGAATCATTCCAGCAGAACTGTCCCTTTCCTAGAAGGGAACATTAACAGGGCTGATGCAACCTTTACTGCATGTTCTCCTGCAAGGTTCCACCAGCCTCTACTGCAACTCCTGCTGGCCAGTTCCTTCAGGCAGCTCCATTCAGCACTCAAGGCTCAGTTTATGAATAACAATTTATGCTAAGAAGTCCACTCCTCCAGCTAATGCCTCCACATGCATTTTGTGAGCATGAAAGCTTCGTGGCAAGGGGCACCTCTACCAACCAGAGCTTAATAAAACAAGGACTTCCAAATCACACAGCAAGCTTTCCTGGCTGGAGCACAGCTGTGTGCAATAGTTCTGCACCACAGAGCATCCCCAGGGCACAGATCACACTGGCTGCTAGTGACCAGGCCCAAGCTGGCCATGCAACTTTCCCCATGATTCTTCTTGAGTTTTCCCCCAATAATGCAAACATAACTCCAGAAACACTAATTGAAACACTAAAATAAAACTTATATGAAAGGCTCAATGCACTCTGCTTAAGTTTTCTTTTATTCAATAAAATTGCAAAATTTAGTTATTTAAAGATATATATATAGTATAGACACCAATTATTTCATCTTCCTCTGCCTACCACCATGTAGCAAAGACTCCCAAAGCAATGATGTATGAAATTTTTTCATCCTAGTGGTTCCAATACATATCCTTAACACTGAAGCCCCAATTCCATCTTGGTCATTTCTTTAGCAATTTTATCAGAGAATTTGATCTTCAAATCAGGCATTGCAGCAAAGGGAGGGAAGTGCAGGATAAGTCACATCAGTTCTAGCTTCCAGGCTCTGCAAACTAATTATTGCTGTGGTTAATGAATGACCACATTGCTCAGCTGTGGCACAAACCTACCTGCCCTTATGTTAATGCTGCTGCATTTATCAGTGTCACATGTTCTCTGCACCACTGAATTCACACGTGTCAGTCCTGCAGACCTGGCCAATCTGTTACTCCTGTGTTGAAAGCCAAGAGAGTCCAGTAAAGGCAAAACCAACCTAGAAACTTGCTGTGTCTGTCCACACCATTTGTGCTCCCATAACCTTTAAGCAGTGTCCATCGGGAAAAGAGGAGCTAAAACATGAGCAGAATCCTACTTGCATAAGGGAGTACACATTTGGAATAACAAACACTACATGTTATTTATCTCAAAAGGAACACAATCTATCCAACTGCACAGCCATCCATCATTTCCAGCCACAGAGCTTTCAGGCTCTAACACCCCCTGAGCACAAGCCAATTTGCAGCATTAAAACAAGAACTGGGATTTCACCTTGTTGACATTAATCTGGGAGGACTCAAATATTGGACTCTTTCCTGCTCTAAATATAGAGACTTTCAAATCAGAGCAATAAGTAGTTTGTTCTCCAGAGAAAACCCACTCCAGCATTAAAGAGGCACTGTAACTTTTCTACGTAATTAGGAAAAGCACATTGGAACTTTTTGCTGTAAATAAGACCTTGGTATTTCTATCATCAGGCAGTGTTAGAATATTCCCATCTGAATAAAGCTTCAGGTTCCCAGCACACCATAGGAAGGTAAACACATCAGTAATGCATTAATGTATTAGAAGGAAACTATTTCATGAATTCTGGCAGTTTTGCTTCTTGTACATGTAAAACTCAATTCATTTCAGGCAGTACTATAAATTAGTTTACAAGTACTAGCACATTTAAAATACAGTAAAATAACTTTATGAAAGAAGTCTTTCAAGACCTCCTCTCTCCCTACAATCATATAGAAATGCAGATTTAGCAAAACACCAATGCAGCAGAATATTTTAAATATGAAACATTCTGCAACTTGGATTTAGAAACTTTGATTTGGAAATTAGAGGGCCATGTCCACAGACTGCAGGAATTTAGACTGGCTCAGGAAGCTGCAGAATATACAGAATAGGACTGCTAAAACTACACAGGAATGCACACAGTCTTTCTGGCAAGAGTACACACCATGTTAAGGTGAATGTACTTAAAATGTACAAAATTAACTTCCCACAAAAGCCACTGAGAAGCTAAACTGAAGTTCTCTACCAGAAAGCAGAGCAAGGAGCAGAAACTTAAGACTCCTGGCTCACAGTTCTCTATTTCACACCACTTGATTTTGCTCCTACCCTGAAGGAAACTCCTCCTGCAAGCGAGCAGCTTTGCAGAATAAGGAAACATCCAGGTTTTATTTAAAGTTTTCGCATATCCACTTTTAATTACCATCTCCTGCATTAGTTAATACTAGCCCAAAAGATTACAGCATCAAGAGCTTTTGAACACTCTGCAGAGCAACTCAGCTGGGAACTACTCAACCCAATTCATTAATTTCATATTGAGAGCAGCACGCTCTCTCAAAACGCAAGCAGAAGTAAAAATGAAACCTGCATGCAACCAGTGAATTGCCTTCAACACAGAAGGTCACACTGAAAATAAATGGATGATATCAGATGGGGGTGGGACTGGAGTTTCTGCTCAATTCAACCAATTTAGCTCAATGTGCTAAATAATGTTAAAATGAAGATGGGACACACAAAAGGAACACCCCAGTGCTGCTTGCCCAATTTGCTGGGCAGCCCTTCAAGGCAAACTCCCTCCCAGTAAATGAAACTTCTTGCAGACCAGGCTTTGTGTGTCAAACAGCTGCTGCTTTCCCAATACACACGTTATTTAGGGGAAACAGAAACTGGCATTCTTAATGGCATTTTTTAATTATCATTTCGACTTATTAGCAAAAAGCAGGAAAGGTACAAGTAGGACAGCAAGTTTTGTGCAGTAAAGCTTAGTAGAGCCCAGCCTTTAACATTACAACAAGCATGGAGCAAGGACAGCCAAGACCAGTTACTCAAATGTTTTCCCCAAGAAACCTACAGTCCTTATTTCACTGTCACATGCAGTAACACCTACACCATTTACCTTTCCTTTAAGCTTTTTTCCTGGTCAGCACAGCCACTTATGCCAGCTAAATCAGGGTTATAACTTGCATCCTTAATAACAGTGCTAAATCAGGATTATGACTTGCATCTAAATAAAAGACACTCCATAATCCAATATCCAGACTGGCCTTCCCCGCCACTAGGCAGGACACAGCAGCAGCATTTCCCAAAGGGGTAACTCAGTCTAAAGAGCTGGCCACTTCCACTCACTATTTTAATTCTCTTGTTCCACTGAATTGACTTTCTTTTGAAAACTGCATTCTGTCCCTCATTCCCCCACCATAACATGCTTTGACTTGTGCCTTCCTTGCAAATCCAATCCTCTCAACCAGTGCTCTGGAATTTGGTGATGTGTCTATCAGAAGTCAGCACTGCTTTGTCTCTCCTTCTCACCCCTTTACTGTTTCCAACACATCTGCATTTCTCAATTTTAAAGTTTCTCAGTTTTACAGCAGGACTGATGTAATAATGTGCTTGTGGTTAGAAAAAAAAGTTTTGTTTTTAACAGCATTTAACAGCCCTGTTGTTGACAGTCACAACAGTTTTCTTCATTTCAAGAAAATACACTTCCACTAGCAGTAACTCCAAGGATTTCACTAGATCAAAACATTTCCAGTCAGGATACTTGCAGGATTCAGACACTTAAGAGTAGCTTATAGACTGCAGAAGCAGCAATTGTTAAAAAGGCCGGGGACAGCACCAGTCCTGCAGCAAAGCGGGACAGGAATGTTTTGAAATCAGAGCTTGCAATCAGCACTGAAGTATTCTTAGCCAAACATGTATAACATCCTCCCAGAAAGTCTTCTCCAAGGCTCTGGCAATAGCCCAACTATCTTGGACAGTTCATCCCCAGCATCCTGGCACCCAACTGCAACTCTCAGCTGAAGTTTGTCTCTGCTGTCCCCTTCTTTGAGCTTCCTCCATCCATAATCCCACCAAACGCATCCTCCTTCGCTCTTCCCTGCCCTCATCACCTCTGTTGTTCTTCAGACAAGCATGTTTTGTTTTCCCCATGCTCTCCTTCACATGTGGGCTATTTGTGCCCCACAAACACACAGTCCTCATTCTCTAGGCTCCTGTAACTCTGCAGAACCCATAAACAAGGCTTGACAATGATTAAACAGTGTGAGTGCCAAGAGGAATGCCCTTCATGCTGAGCCATGTGCAGCTCATTTCCTTGCAACCATCTGCCTGTAACTGCGTGTGACAAGATAAGCAAGTGCAGGTACCTGAGGCAAGGATCACCTTTACCCTGTAGCTGTATGA
Organism: Tinamus guttatus; assembly: GCF_059628265.1. Taxonomy (NCBI): domain Eukaryota; kingdom Metazoa; phylum Chordata; class Aves; order Tinamiformes; family Tinamidae; genus Tinamus; species Tinamus guttatus. The sequence continues at coordinate 1,512,795 of NW_028289621.1, forward strand.
TACGTAACGCAAAGAGACATTTCTGCAATGGGAGCTCCAAGTATAATGGTGATATAAATACCCAAGCCATGAACTCACCAGGAAGAGCGGCTTTTTTCACTCCAGTATTCCTTTCATCCATTAAAGGGCACTCTTGGAACTGACTCCCAACATCTTTTCCTGCTCTGCTGCTTTTCTTCCTCTTGCTGAAGAAGGGGACAAATCCTCACTTAGCACCACCCTGCAATCAAGAAGGCAGCGGATTCGCTTCAAGAACACAGTAATTACTAGACCTACTGCACACATCAACTTCCAGAAAACCATGGACTTAGTTCAGCCAGACACAGAGAAACTCTTCTGAGCGCTTGGACATCTCAGAGGTAAGTCCCACAAATCTCTAAGAACATTTTTTTAATGAGCATTTCACAGGGATACTTATAAGTTCTTAGCAAATATCAGTGCATGTCTGCTGCAACATAGGAAACAGAAAAATTACAAGTCTTCTCATTTCTGCATGCATATTATGTCCTTTTGTTCTGGACACAAAATCACCAGCACTTGGCTTAAAAGCAAAGCTTAAGGATCATTTTTATGCCTTGTTAAAAGTTAACTGCGATCTTATCATGGGTACATTGCCAGCAGTGGCACTTTCAGCTGCATAAACCAGTTAACTGCTTTGCATTTGATTGAAATAAGCAAACCAGAGGGGAAAAAAAAAAGTAGAGAAGGTAACCACTACCATTAAGAAGATACAGGAGCAAAGCAGTGACTTTAGCAGTTTGGAAATCTGAGAATTCATCTGATCCACACATGGATCCAAGCTTATTTACTGTAAATCACCAATTAGCAACAAAAACTAAAAAAAAAAAACACTTGGCAAGTGACTATCAGATAGCTAGTCAAGGAACTACAGGCCAGTGATACTTCAGGAAAAGTGAAACAAATAAGTCATAGATAGCAGTTAATTTCTACCTACCCTTTTACGTGGGTAATTCCAGTGGATTAATCTCAGATACATGCACATGATGTTCTAAGTACCATTGTCTCAAATTTACTATTTTCAAGCCTGAGAAATACCTAAATTCACGCTCCTTTTTACTAGCTCAAAGCACAGCAATATAGAAGCATAATTGTTTTACTACTATTTCTTATTATCAATTAAAGCTATAAAAACCTCAGCTAGAACAAGCCTGCAGATAAGCTGAATGCCAATAGGTTTAGATGAATCTTAGCCATGCCTACATGGAAAACCTTTTCCCAGGCAGCTAAAATGCATCTCCAACAGAGATAGCCCACATGTATACAGCTTTCAAATATTAGAATATAAACCATTTAATATGTTAACATATTCCCACAGTATGTTCTCTGTGCTTATTGAGATTGGTATTAGCTGTTTTAAAAGCTCAAACCTGCTCAGTGGCTTCAAGGAGAATGAAAAGCAGCTCTGATTTTGATAGCGTTTGCCCATGTGGGCTCCAAGATGCAGCTCCAACTTGCCAGGAGCAGCCACTTGCAGCAGCTCCCCCAGGAAAGGCCACAGTGCTGCTGGAGAAGCTGCTTTACCAACCTGCACTTCACTTTCCACCCCAGCTGGCCACCCCAATGGTTGCACCTTCGTGGGTCTCATGCTCATCCTGTGCTCTCACTTCCAGCACCACTGTGAGTTCAAGTTTTCCTCTTTTCAGCTAACTAATAACAAGAATATGAGCAGTTCTCTTAGTTTAACTCCTTAGCCAGCACAGCAGAAGCCAGGGAATAGCAAGAGCCCCAGATGATACCTTCTATCTGCAGCTCTTGAGACCAGCTCAGCCACAGGGCTAAATCTCACCCCATTTCCAGCCACTCCAGCTAAGCTAATGCACCTTTCTGTATTCAAGAGAAACATAAGAGTCTCCCTCCCCAACCCACAGCATCTAAAACCAAAAAAGCTCTCCTTACTTCTACACAAACACCTTCTGCAGTTTAAGAGACATTTTTTGCCCTCCTTCCCACCTAAAGCACAAAGAAGTCCAGCTTTAAATGCAGAACAAGCAAGGCAACAAGCCCCAGAGACACTAATTGCAAAGTAGGCCTAAGAACACACAAAGGAAAAAACAAATACAGACTATGAGCCAGAACCCCCCCAAACCCTCTGAACTAGTTAAAGGCTTAGAAACAAATAGTTATAGAAGTTATCAAAACAGAGCATGATAGGAATTCACTATGGTGTCTGTAAAAGCCAAGCAGGAAAGCACAAAAGAGAAATAAAGCTCCTTGCTACTACTGAAGTCTTAAAGAAGAATTCAAAGATACCTTTAACTAAGCAAACATATTAGCATGCAATAAAGCCTTAAATAGGTGAAAGAAACAGAGTCAGACAAGAGTGAGCACAGGTAGGAAAGAAAAACTTGAAGAAAGCAACAAGACTTTCAAAAGCTTTTCTTTAGCAACACAAAAAATAAAAAATTAACTTCTGATAAGTCTGCCCAGGAGCCTCTTTACCCACTGCTACCTCTAAAGCACCCAAAGAAACTCAGCCACCACCTCCCCTAGCACATAGGCCATCCCTTCCCACAGGGGCCCTTTTATATAAACCTCCTCAGCACAGGGAGCGGGAGGCTGGTCATATAAATTTGGCAATGGCAAACAGCTGCTGCTTATATACAGTAAGGACTGGGAAACAAGAGGCTGTTTCTGTCTGGTAAGTGTGTCTTATTATGGGGTTTTGCTTTTTTAATAGCAATTTTAGCAGACTGCATTAATTACTGAGTATAGGTTTAAAAAAAAAAAAGGTATTAATAGGAAAGGTGGTTTTATAGAGGTGTCTAATGTAACTGAGTAGCCTCTCCTAAGAGCACAAGCACTCTAATGGTTCTGTGAATGTTCCTAATAATGAGGGCTGGTGTGTGTTAGGGAGAAAATGGGGAGTTTCTATAGGTGGTTAGGAATGTTAATGACTACAGCATGGGATGGACATCAAGGCTCTCAAAAGCATCACCTGCCCTTAAACAACCTACCTAAGAAAAAGGAAAGGGCAGTAAACCTGAAATAGAAATTTCTATCTGCTTTCCTTAAAATTCTTGTAAAAAAAATGACACTAACCCATCCCAATACAGGGCCAAGAGTGGTATACCTGGAATAGCAGCTGACCAGAAGCATTATTTGTGTTGGTGCATGTTAAATACAATTTTTTTAACATCATAAAATAGGTGCCCTGGTGCTGGCAGTGATTCCTAAAGAGTGTTTTTATTATAGGTTCATGCCTAAATTTTACTTGCCAAGCAGTTTTTTTTAAGCTTAGCTTTTGACATGAGCACTGCTCCCAAATTTTATTCCATCTAGAATGCTGTTAGTTCCTCAATGTTATAACAAAGTTTGTGGCTTAACAGTAAAATTTGAGCTGTAACTAACTCATGGAAGGCTTCCGAAACACTAATGGGCAAAGAAAAGTTGCTTTAGCAACAAATAGACTGTTTTCTGTAGGGTGCCTTATCATAGTGAACTTACAGCCTACCCCTTTGGAAAGGAAAAAGTGTAATTCTACAAGAATTTTAGTGAGCTGAAATGAGAGATGTGTCACAAGCATTTCCCTGTGAGGGTGTATAGTATGTTCTAAAACTTAGAAATCAACAGCATTTTTTTGGTAAATATAAAAGGTAAATATAAAAGTTAATGTCATAAAATTAAGGTAAGGACAGATAGGTCTCCAGGCTTATGGAGAAATACTCTTGTCTCCTTAGAAGACCCCAGTACTGGTCAGGAGATAGAGCAGATGACTATTATTGCTCTGAATATATGTATGCTTTAATATAGAGCAAGTAAAGCTGTCCAGACTATCAGTATTGCCATATTCAGAAAGCTCTGCCTATATGATAAACCCCTAGTCCCCTGCCTTACCATACATAATTGATCCTATTAGAACTGTTCCAATTTACTTAAATAATCAAATTTCTTTGTAGATAAGCTTACATTATTTTTGCCTAATAATTACAAGTATATCTTCCATCATTTTAGATGTAATAATTAATATTTGGAGTCTAGTTAAGTCTGCAAGTATAAGGCAATTAAAAATGACAAATGATAAACATCTGGAAATTCTTAAGTTTATTTTTAAAAAAAAAAAAAAAACTTTATCTGAAGGAAAATGATTATTTCAGCCTTCTAGTGCATCAGTGAACTACAGCAAATAAATCTTAGTGAGCAGATGTCTGTACCAGAAATACCAGAGAATCTTATAGCTGCTTTTTTTTGTAAACTAAAGCAAGACTTGCCTGTTAGAATCCCCTTTTGCAGGCAGCCACAGTCTGTATTAATCAAACTTTAGACATGTGATGATGCTATCCTCTAAAAGAAGCTTTTTTCACTATATGCATCCTGAATAATGCTTACTGAATGCATTCTCTTCTGCTAAGCTACTTTAACAGCCTGTTCTACAGACATTAATAAATGTATATCCACAAACCCTTGAGGCAGTACTAGATTCCCACAAAAACACTGGGGATAAATGATGCACTAACACAGTGCCCAAACTGAAATTTCCTGTTCCTGCACAGTGTGAGCTCCTGACACCGTTTACCATTTAATCCTCAAAGCTCCTATCATTCATCTTAATTGCAACCATGAATGATTAGCACTTCTGCAAATCAGCCCTGTACTGATCTCAAGTACACAAAAATGCAAACTGTGGGGACCACCTGTGAAAAGCTTGGGCCAAGTGACTTGCCTAATGTCACACAAATTCAGTGCTAGGAACTGAAACAAATACGGTTCTCGGGGAGGTTTTCTTTATCCTTCACCACGTAGCTTTCCAGAAGCTATTTTTTTAAGTAGCTTTTAGAATAAAACATAGATGTCTGTCTGTTCACTACAAACCTTTTCATTTATAATGGGCTTGTAGCCTCTAAGAAAAGTAGTTCTATCACTGAGAACAGTGCCATGGTGCACATGCCCCCTAAGCAGGCATTTTACTTGAGACTAATTCCTTCTAATGACTGTTTTTTAACGTGCCCGTGCGCAAAGAATAGCAATTTCCATATCAGTGATGTCTATACGGTTTATCAGCAGGTAGGAGTTTTTAGATTCATGTTGGAGATGTCTTCCCCTTGGCTTATTACTTTATGCAAGTCTGTTACTGGATGGGGTGGAAACACATGTTTTGCCACTCATTTTCAGTGTAAGGTGACAGCAGCAGCGCAGTGAGGAATTGGCCTTCTGGGGTCCACTGCAAGCTGCAGGAATGTGAGATAATGATTACAGAAACCTGTGTTCTGTTCTCCTTTTCATCTCAGCTCCAGGCCCCTGGGAGTTTAAATGAAGGGATAATAATGCCTAAAATGTACAAACTTCAACTTATTTCTTGTAGATTGGAATGAGTATAGTGAAAATCTGAGGTGTATAATGGAAGTAGTAGCTTACCCTTTTTTGTGAAAAGCCTGGTCTATGACCTGGTCCTGTTGATGAGCTAGAGCTGTGACATAAATTCATGAGGACACTTCAATATGTGGAAAAAGACTTCTCTGGTCTCTGTGTTAGCAAACCTGGGAAGATAAATATAAACTTGAGTGGACTGCCATGAGCCACCCTGCCCACTGGATCGTTCCCTGAGTGCCCGTGCTTAGGACGCTGGTGGCGTTTGGCGCCTGGAGATGTGACTTTGCTCGCAGGCGGCAGCAGGACCGGGCCCTGCTCGCTGTGGGGTGGCACCTCAGGTGCGTGTCCTCACCCGCGCCTTGCTGGCAGGACACAGGCACTGCGTTCAATGTTCTGCCTTCTCCCTGGCTAACGGTGACGCTTGGGACTTGGCGGCGGGATGGCTGCTGATCCAGGCTGGCTTTAACAGTGTGTTTTGTGTCGAGCTCCGAGCTGGGGATGAGCTCCAGAGGGGCCGGGATGCCCCCAGCGGGCTCCGCGTCCCCGAGGGGTGGCTGATGGGGGGCCCTTAAAGCCAGAGGCAGAATTCGGCCCACGGCCCGGCTGCGGCCGAGGCGCAGGGCCTCGCTCAGCCCGGGTAACGAGGCGGCTCCTGCCCTCCCCAGGCCGCCCTTTGTCCCTAAGGCTTCAACGGGGAGGAAGCCCAAGGCCGCTCCGCGCTGTGGCCCCTCCGGGCCCCCGTAGCGGCGGCGGCAGCGCGGGCCGAGCGCGCCCGCTGGCGGCGCCAAGCGGGCCCGGCCGCCAGGACTCAAAATGGCCCCTCGGTGGCTTCATAGGCGGCTGCTCCCTCACGCAAGATGGCGACCCCTCCCCGAGGAGTGACCATAGAGCTGGGCGGCCAGAGCGGCCGGGCGGCCATGGCGGCGGCGCGGGGCCCTCGTGCGGCGGCGGCGGCCATGGCGGCGGGGGAGCCGCGCGGGGTCTCTGATCCCCGCTGGAGCACGGGCTCCTCGCGGGCCGGCGGGGCTGGGAGCTGCCGCTCCCGGGAGCGCGGGTGGCCATGGCCCGGAGCCGGGATTCCCTCCGAAGCCATCGCAAACGGCGGATCTGGCTGTTGGCTGCTCAAGGAATTGGGGGTCGTCTTGGCCCCCTCCTGGCTGAGCATGTGGCTGTGGTGGCTGTCAGGGTGTTGGGGTTTTCCCCTTGCTCCTCAAGCGCGACAGTGGTTGTTGTCACCCCAATCCCGGTGATTCCCTGGCGGTTAGAATGGAAAGGGACGAGCGTTCCTGGCATCCTGGCCCTCTACAGGCAAGGAGCAGGGGAGAAAGTGGGAATTGCCCTGTCTGGCTGGGGAGAAACAGGGAATTGCCATGCCTGGCTGCAGGCAGGAGCTGGAAGAGGAGGGAATCTCCCTGTCCCGTTGCCAAAGGCATCAGGCTGCTCCGGAGCCTCCTTCCACCTGCTACTGCTGCAAAGTTGGGACGCTGTCACGCGCTTTTCCCGTCTGACGTGATCCCCAGCCAAGATGCTGCTTTTACCACGGAGCCTCTTTGCTTCTCTGTTTAAATGTGCCCCAGCGCCCGGCATCGGCTGCGTGTCCTCAGCTCCCTGCATGGGGACAGGGACGCCCTTTGGCAGGGGGATGCCCCGAGCACCCTCTTGCCTCCAGGCCCGGCCGTGCAGGACGCCCCCTCCACCCTCCTTCCCTGCTCCCGGATCCTCAACCCTCCCTGCAAACCGCTCTGTGCGGCAGCCCGTGCCGGCCCCTCCGTCCCCGCCGGGATCCGAGCGGCGGCTGCGGGACGCGCCCTGACCCCCGGCGCGGGCCGCCCGCCCCTGCCGGCCTGTGCAGACCTGCAGGCGGCACCGGGCGCGCGGCCGGGCCGCAAACACACCCAGCGCCAGCGCGGGGTGTGAGCGGCAGCGGAGCCAGGACGCCCGGCACCCAGCTCGGCCCGGCGCTCACCTGGACGTCTGCCGGGAGCAGGTACGTTCCCACCGCTGCCGGGCCTCGGGAATGCCGTCCCGTGCCGGCTTGGGAAGAGCGGAGGGAGCTGCGGGAGAGAGGGGCAAAAGGGGCGCTTCCCCCCCCCGGGTTGCTCTGCTGGCAGCTACGGGAGGAGAGGGGCTGCCTGTTCTGCTCGCAGCGAAGGGGACGGTGAGGCCGGGGTGGCCGGGGTGCGGAGGCTGCAGTGGGGTGTCCCTGCTGGTCCCATTCCTGCAGGGTCACCCGGTGCCCGTGCGAGCCTGGGCGCAGGGACGGTGCTTGGTGCCTGCTGAGCTCACCTGGGGACCTTGCACAGCAGGCAAGCGGGTCCCCCCGTGACCAGTGCTGGCCCCAGCCACCTGGTCGTCCCGCGCCAGCTCCCCTGGGCCACCAAGATCCCTGCTGGGCTGCGAGCTGCAAACGGCTGTGGCAGCGGGTGAAGAGCCCTCCAGGCACCCCGTGCTGCTCGAGCTGGCATCCAGGCGGTGCCATGGGGCGGTTCAGCAGGAGCTGCCTCCGGAGGGCTCCCTGTTTGTCACCTGGGAGCCACAGCGGAAGCTGGGCAAGGTCTGCAGCACAGCCAGCCCCCGAGCAGGGGCTTGGAGGGCAATCGCTGCTGTTGCTGCTGCAGGGAGCTCGGGGCAGGGTGGCAGCTCCCTCTGCACTGCCCCAAATGCCGCAGCAGCCTGTGGGGAGCTGTGCACGGCCGGGCTCTGCTCTGGGCAGCAGCGTGGGGGCCTGGGCTCCTGCCAGCACCGGGTTCCACCATGAGGTCCAGCCGGTGCCTGTATTCCCTCCCGGTGCCCGTGTTCCCTCCCGCTGTGCTTTGCACCCACATGGGAGCAGAGCGGTCGGGCTCCTCCCTGCAGCCCTGGGCACCAGTGCTCGCCCTGTGGGAGCGGCTGGATGGAGACGGGAACAAGTCCCAGGAGATGCTGGCCAAGGTGGAGGGACATGGCACCCTCTGCTCCCGCTGGCACCATGGGTACGAGCTGGTACCTGGGCACCAGCGAGGGCTGGTCCCGGGGATTGCTGCCCTGGCATTCAGGCCACCTTGCCGGGGTGGCTAGGGACAGAGCGCAGCCCCTGGCCGGCTCTGTGGACGGTGCAGGGGATGGCGGAGGTGGCACCGTGCTGTGCCAAGTGTCCCCTGCCAGCGCCGTCCCCAAGGCCACAGTGCGTAACTCCCAAGAGCTGCCTGGGGACCCAGGGTGTCTGTGTCACCACGTGCTGCCGGCTGGGGCAGGACGTGGCCCCACTGGTCAGGGCCGGGGGGGATGTGGCCTCCGGGGTGTCGTGTCCAGCTCCGGAGCTGGGTGTTTGTAGTGAGCTGGGAGCTGGTGCTCCGGCAGGAGCAGTGACCTGTTCGGGGTGGCAGGAGAGGGCCGGGGGCATCCAGCCCTTTGGAGAGGTCGGCACAAGGAGGGGAGCCGCTCTGCAGCGGGGGGCAGCAATGGACGTGGGGCTCCTGGGGTGGCAGAGGGAGGGGTGGCCTGGCATTCCCGGCACTGGGAATCTCGCTGCCATGTGCAGGGCTCAGCTTGGGCTCTCAGGACACTGGCTGTCGCTGTAGCAACTGCCCGCCAGCCGGATCTTGTCCTGGGACCCCTCCCAGGGTCAGATGGGGCATTTCCCTCCTGGAGCTGCTGCATGGACACGCGGAGCCCGGCGGCAGCTCCCGGGGCCCCTCGCTGGCAGAGCCTCTGGAGCGCTGCCAGGCCGGCCGGAGCCGGCGGCCTCCTGGGCTTGGGAGGGAGGCCGGGCGGTTGCCAGGGCTGGGGACGCACCGCAGGCTGCCCCGGGCCACCCGGTCCCGCTCCTCACCCGCGGGGAGGGCGCAGAGGGGCCCTGGGCTCTGCACCTCGATGGGGAAGGGACCTCGGGGCTGCTGCAGTTCGAGGCTCCCTGTCCCTGCAGGGCCATGGGGACACATATGCTGACCTGCTTGGTGCATCCCGGTTCCCTGTCCCTGTAGGGCCAAGGGAACATGTGTGCTGACCCCCTTGGTGCATCCTGGTTCCCTGTCCCTGTAGGGCCGTGGGGACACGCGTGCTGACCCGCTTGGTGCATCCCGGTTCCCTGTCCCTGCAGGGCCATGGGGACACATATGCTGACCTGCTTGGTGCATCCCGGTTCCCTGTAGGGCCGTGGGGACATGCGTGCTGACCCGCTTGGTGCATCCCGGTTCCCTGTCCCTGTAGGACCGTGGGGACACGCGTGCTGACCCCCTTGGTGCATCCCTGTCCCTGTAGGGCCCTGGGGACACGTGTGCTGACCTGCTTGGTGCATCCCGGTTCCCTGTCCCTGTAGGGCCAAGGGAACATGTGTGCTGACCCCCTTGGTGCATCCCGGTTCCCTGTAGGGCCGTGGGGATACGCGTGCTGACCCGCTTGGTGCATCCCGGTTCCCTGTAGGGCCGTGGGGACACATGCGCTGACCTGCTTGGTGCATCCCGGTTCCCTGTAGGGCCGTGGGGACACGCGTGCTGACCCGCTTGGTGCATCCCGGTTCCCTGTAGGGCTGTGGGGACACGCGTGCTGACCCGCTTGGTGCATCCTGGTTCCCTGTAGGGCTGTGGGGACACATGTGCTGACCCGCTTGGTGCATCCTGGTTCCCTGTAGGGCTGTGGGGACACGCGTGCTGACCCGCTTGGTGCATCCCCGCAGGACACGTGAGCCCCTGGCCCGTCCCGGCGCTGCGCCATGGCCGAGCTGCCCGGCTGCTGCCGGCCCTGTGCCACCTGCCTGCTGTGCCTCTACAGCTGCCGCTGGATCAGCGCTAGGAAGGAGAAGAGGAAGGGCCTGAGAACCACCAAGGTGATGCCAGGAGGGGCTGGGGGAGGGCCCTGCTGCGGGGATGTCCCTGGCAGGGGACACACGTGCCCGGAGCGGATCCCTGCGGCTCCCCGTGGGCTGAGCGTGGCGGGCAGGTCCCGGACCCAGCGGCCCTGGCGGGGCACATGGGAGTCACTGATCCCAGTGGGATGTGGCCCCTACCAGAGCAGGTGCTGGCAGGGGTGTCCCCAGCAATTTGTAACCTCGCAGGGGTGAGGCCCTGGGATTCTCTGAGGTCTCCCACTCCCATGGGAGCGGCTGTGCTGCCGCTTGTCCCATCTTGCCTGGAATGCGCAAGCTCGGGCAGGCTGCCAGGTGCCCTGCTCCGCACCTGCAGCACCCTTTGCTGCCCTGCGTGCCGGGGGCTCGAGACCCTGGAGCTGGACCTGGCCCCAGCTGGGCAGGCAGGAGCCGTCTGCAGCCTCCCGGCCGTCAGCCCAGCCCTGAGTCACAGCACGGCTCGGCCCTGACCCTCCGGTCCGGCTGGTCCGCCCTTAGCCCACAGATGGCCCGGATAACTTGGATGTGGAAGTGGCTTCCTGCCCCCTCCCAGGACCACCGTGTGGGCAGGGAGGCAGTTCCAGCCACAGGTCTGTCCGCAGCCTGGCACGGCGGTGTTTTGCAGGAGGTGCTGGTCCCTCTTCCTGCATGGTGGGTCCAGCCAAGAGAGCTCTCCTGGAGCATCAGCAGAGCTCAGCACTTCCCTGCCAGCGCCTGCCACAGGCTGGGTGCCCCCAGGGTCCCGTCACGCAGCAGGGATGGTGGCCAGCAGGTATGTGCTTAGTTGACACCCCTCTGACTTTCAGTGCGACTGCAGCTGGTTCCTCTTCCTCTTCTGCGTCTTCCTCTTCACGCTGGTGTGGCTCTACTTCGCCATCGTCATCCTCAATGATTTCCACAACTTCAATGAGTGAGTAGCACCCCGGGTCCAGCCCTGCTCCCCCGCATCTCCTCTGCCCTGCTGACCATCCCCTTGGCTTTCTGCAGGTTCATCTTCAAGCAGAGGAAGCTGTGGCTCGACTGGTCCCTGCTCCTGCTCGTAGCCACGGCAGTGCTGATCACCTACTCGGCCGTGCTGCTGGTGAGCACAGGCTGGATGGGCACTGTCCTACACAGAGACAGTGTTCAACCTGCTGGAGCTCTGCCAGCTGGGCCAGAGGGTGGCCTGGGATCTCTCCTGTGGCAGGACGGGATGCAGACCCTCAGGCTGAGGTGTGGGGTGAAGCCCAGCTCTGACGTCCCGTTCTTCCTGCAGGTCCTTGCTTTGTGCTTGCAGCTCTGCGGGCAGCCCTTGAAGCTGCACTGGGTGCACAAGGTGAGAGGCTGGGAGTGCAGGGAGGTGCTGCCTGCCCTGCTTGTAGGTTTTAGGTCTCGGGGTTGCAGGGAGTACAGGAGGGAGGATTTGGGGGATGAGGCTCTGCCTGCCCCGCCAAGGAGAGCTGCAGTCAGTGCCCAGCTGGCCTGTATGCTGCCCCTGCGTCCCCCTAACTGCCTTGTGCCCCACAGAGCCTGCTGATTGTCACAGCGCTGGTGGTGGCTGCAGCCTTCACAGGCCTGGGAATAAAGTGGGCGGAGGAGTGGAGAAGCGCCCGCATCTCCTTGCAGGTGAGTCACCTCCATAGCAGAGCCTCCCGCGCCGCAGCCAGCGCCTGGCCTCTGGGGACAAGATGTGGGCTGGTGAGTGGGACCCTGGCGCAGCCGTGTGCTGTTGGGAGCTCACTCCTCACTGCAGCTGGGACCGGCCTCTGCCTGGCTGGGCAAGGTGCCCCTCTGACCCTGCTGCAGCTGGGGTGACAAACAGTGACTGGAGTGGAGTGGGGAGCCTCTTATCCCCTCCTGGGATCCAGTCCTTTTTGCCTGGTTCTGTGGCCTTTCTGCTGGCTCCTTAGCCGTGAGGCACCTGGATACTGGGGACGGGGTTGAGCTGACGCTGCCTTTGCCTCCCCAGGCCACGGGTCCCTTCCTGCACATCGGCATCGTGGGGGGAATGACGCTGCTGGCCTGGCCGCTGGCCAGCTTCACCTACCGCAGCCGCAGCGCAGGTACCTGCCACGTCCCCACCTCCCCTGCGCTGGGCACCCGGGCTCGTGCCACCCTGCCAGCACCGCGGTGTGCAGAGGGAACAGGGCCTGGGGCTCACAGCCTGGCAGCCGTGTCATCACACCTGCTCTTACTTGGTATTTCTCATGCCCAGCCCTTACTGTAGCTTCAGCCCTGGCTGCTTTGCAGCTGAAGGAGGTGTACAAATGGCAGACTGAGTCCTGCTGAAGCCCTGGGGTGGGTGCAAGGATACGGTGGGCCAAGAAGGAATCTGTGGTGCTTTTGATGCTGGGGATGCCCCCTGGTTAATGCCAAGGGAAGCAGCCCTGGCTTATTCTTAAGGGCTTGCATAATGCTTTCCCTGTGTGTCACCCCATCTCGTTTCTCCGTGTCTGCCCCCAGCTCTCAAAGTGTTCCTGCTGCTCATGTACAGCACGGTGATGGTTGCCCTGTACCTGTCTCCCCTCGTGATTACCTCCCCCTGCATCATGGAGGAGAACCAGCTGCCCCCCAAGCCAGCCCTGGTGGGCCACCGCGGGGCCCCCATGGTGAGTTGAGCAGCACCTGGTGCCTCGTGCTGCCATGGAGCAGCCTGGAGCAGCCAGGGCATCCGTCAGACCCTGCTGGTGCAGGCTGGAGGGCGCGTGGCCGAGGAGGGGGTGCAGCAGCCCTCAGGGTGGAGGGTCTTGCCAAGCTCTGCCCAACTCAGAGCGTGCAGTTCTCTGCAGAAAGCCTGGCTGCACCATGGGGGCTGGAAAACACGGGCTGCACAGCGGGGCTGTGTGCGGCAGCCCTGCCAACCCTCCCGGATCCCGCACGGCACCAGGGTCAGCCTAGTCTGGGGTGTTGTTGGTGTTGGGTGCTGTGTGCGGCTTGGCAGCATTAGCGCCTGCCTCCTGCCCCTTCCAGCCTGTGCCCTCTGTGCTGACACTGCTCTTTTTACAGCTGGCACCTGAGAACACCCTCATGTCCCTGCACAAGGCGGTGGGCTGCGATGTGCAGGTCTTCGAGACGGATGTCATGGTGAGGTAAGGGGGCAGCAGGGACCGGGGGGAAGCGGTGCCTGTATCCAAGGACATCACTACTCATGGGGTGCACCGGAACAAATCTGACAAACTAAGAGCCTGCATTTGGAGATAGCCCTGCTCACAGGGCTTTTCTATTCCCCCCTTTCCCCATAGGGCCTGGCTTCAGTCTGGTGCCCCAGTGACCTGTGGTAGGAGCTGGGTTTCTCCCCTCTCCACTGATGTGTTACATTCCAGTGCATCAGAAGAGAGGCATTGGGAGGGGAAAGACACTGCTGGGAGAGCAGACCCCGGGCTCTAACTCATTTCTTGCAATCTCACAACTGTTGCAGTGTGTGAGGAACTGCTTGGTTCATGGCTTAGCCCCCTCAGTGCTTTGTGCTTTGCAGACACTCAAATCCTTGCACAAAGGCCCAACAGGAGGCCAGGGGGGAGCGGCCTCCTCAAGATATTAGGACCTGGGGCAGGTTTAGGGAACAAGCAGCCTGCAACACGAGTGATCTGCTCCTCTGCTAGTGCCGATGGGGTCCCGTTCCTCATGCATGACGAGAAGCTCACCCGGACCACCAACGTGCAGGACGTGTTCCCCGAGAGGGCCTCACTCAACAGCACTGCCTTCAACTGGACAGACCTGCAGCAGCTGGATGCTGGCAGCTGGTTCCTGGAGGTCAGGATGCCCCTGGGGTGTCTGGTCAGGGATGGGTGCACTTGTGGGTGAAGTGGGATCCCTGGGGGATGTTCCCTCTGCAGCGCTGGTCCTGGCAAATACCTGGACAAGGTACAGAAACCCTTGCAGAGCTGCATGTGGGTATGGTTACACCCCAAAGCTGGCTGCTGGAGCTGGGATTTGTCCTGGCTCCTCGGCTGAGTTGCAGAAGAGGCAGGTTTGAGGGTGGCTCATGTGCTCGGCCAGGGTTTGCTCCGAGCAGCACAGCCTGCCTGGGCTTGGAGGAGGCTGGAGCAACTCAGCTCATAGAGGTGACTAATGAACTGCTGAGCTGCTCTGAATGCCCACGGGTGCTTGAACAGGGCTGGTAGAGCAGGGGAGATGTGCACTGGTATGCAGGGGAAGGAGCGCCGTGCTGCTTCGTGCTGGAAGGACAGAATAGGAGGTTGGGGACAAGGGTTAGGCACCAGTTTGGGAGCTGGAGGCTTGCAGGCTCTGCCTGTGCTGGCTAACTCTGCCTCACCCTCGCAGCGGAGGCCGTTTTCCACTGTGCAGAGTCTCTCTGCTGGCGACCGCAAGCAGGCGAGTAAGCAGAAGATCCCGTCCCTGGAAGAGGTGCTGGAGGCAGCCAAGCACAGCAACATGTCCATCATGTTTGACCTCCGGCCTGAGAACCACACCGATTACCAGAGCTTTGTCAATGCCACGCTGGACGCGATCCTGCAGTCGGGCATCCCACTGCAACAGGTAACCTGGCCACTGCCCCACCACTGCCGGGCCCTGTCCCAGTGGAGTCCTGCCTGCCAACCCTTCTAAGCATCCTTGGTACCCCAAATTCTGCACTTCTCATATGCTTCCTCATGGGCCTCCCTGGCACACAAGAGATTTTGCAACAGCTAGTTGCTGATCTCAGGCTTTGTAGCTTTGCAGCATCTCCTGTAAGGAGATGGTGGAGATATCTAGCTTAAAAAAAATAAAAATAAAAAAAAATTAAAAAAAAAACTCTATTAAGGGTTAATGCCTGAAGCTTCAAACCCTCCCAGTACTCTGGTTCCCCAGTGCTTGCCACCCCAATGTGTAAACAGTGACTCAATAGGGAGGGTTGCTAGTGAGAGCAGGAAACAAAGCTGGGGTTTCCACGTCTCTGCAGCAGCCGCCCTCCCTCCACCATCCCACACCTGGCCCTGCAGCTCCCTGCCTTTGGCTACGGCCTCCTGCCCTTCCTTGCGCTTCAGCCAAGCTCTGCAGCCAGGAGACTTGCTGCCCCGGGGGGATGAGTTAGCACCCAAAGCACTTTCCCTCTTGGCTCTTTGGAATTCCAGGCAGGAGGGGGTTATTGCCAAGGCTCGTGCCCTAGTGCTGATTCAAGGCGTGTTCTCACTGCAGGACTGGAGCCAAATGGATGCTTTTATAGATCCATGTAAGGACCCTGAAGGGATGTAACAGTCCTCCTGCAGCTTTCTTAGGCTGGGACTGTTTTTGCCCCAGAGTGGCATCTGTTGTGCTTATCTGTTGGCTGGGACAAGTCCTTAGACTGTCCTGGCTGAGATGGTTATGGAAGAGCTGAGCAGACACACGGAGAGGGGGCAGGAAGCAGCTGTCTGAGCAGACTGTGTGTTCCTAGCCTGTAAAGAAACATCTGAGCAACACAAACTTCTCTGAATAGTGTCTTCTCTGGCTCCTGCCTAGATCCTCTGGCTGCCAGATGGGTTCAGGGAGCAGGTCAAGCAGCAAGTCCCAGGCGTCCAGCAGGTTTATGGCCGGAAGAGACTCCAGGATGAGAAGGAGCCACTGCTGCATGTTAACCTGCCCTACCAGGACATGAGCTCCGAGGAGATCAGGTGAGAGCACTGCGTCTAGATCCTGTGAGCACGATCTCAGCTCTGTCCCAGTGTCCAGCAGAGGTGAGCAGCCAAGGCTGAGCACTGGAACAGGGGATACACCCCAGCCTAGTGGACAAGCATGCCTCATCAAGCAGGGCTGGTGTGAGGGATGGAGCTGGCTGCAGTCCTCAGCGCTGCCAGCAAATCTGCCCCGGATCTGGCTCTCCAACCGCTCCACGTGGCTGCAGGGGCTGGCTGGCGTCCCAGGCGGCCAGGCCGCTGCGAGCTGAGCGTGCTGGCACCCCGCTGTCTGCCGCGCTCACCGCCGCCGTCCCTCCGCAGGCAGTACCGCCAGGACAACATCTCCGTCAACCTGTACGTGGTCAATCAGCCCTGGCTCTTCTCGGTGCTGTGGTGTGCTGGGGTGAGCTCCGTCACCACCAACGCCTGCCAGGTGCTGAAGGAGATGAAACACCCCATCTGGCTGCTTGTAAGTGACCCCTGCATCCTTCACAGGCCCTGCTCTGTCACAGTCCTGTGCCCCAGGCTGCTGTGGTCTCCTCCTGCAGTGGCACCTCAGCAGCTGTCTGGAGGGAGGGTGGGTTTAACCCAGCGCTGTGCTGGGAGGGATGAGCCTGGGAAGGGGTGGCCCTGCACAGGACAGGCTGGCAGAGCAGTGCGGGCCGTGCCACCAGAGCTGGCTGGTGCTCATCGCCGCCTTGTTGCCCTGCAGCCCAGCAGCACCTACCTGATGATCTGGATCGTTGCGGACTGCGTCTCCTTCCTTATGATCCTGTGGGCCTTCCTCCTGGTGAAGTAAGTCTGGCCCTTTCGCCTCTCCTGGGGAGGCTGCAGTGTGGCCTGGTGCTTGGGGGGCACCCAGCCCAGCAGTACCAGCTGCTGCTGCCTGTTTCTGGATTCGCATCCTGGGAGTCCTCTCCTGTCTGGCTGTTAAGGGAGACAGAAGTGTATGGAGAGAGCTTTTATCACAAGGCTGCAGCCAGAAATCTGGCCTGGCCCCTCCTCGAGCTGCTGGATGCCTTAGGCTCCACTCACCAGCTTGCTCTGCACTGCAGGACTGGATGTGTTGGGGCGAGGGGGTGTGCTGGGCTGCGACCTGCTCCTTCACCAGTGCCACTAGGTACCGAGAGCAGCGCCCTGGGGGATGAGAGGGTCTGCAGGAGGCCGTGGGAGGGTGCAGTGTGACCCCCTATTCCAGACTGACATGGATCTTATTCTGTCTCCTAGGAAATGCTCCAAGAGAAGACGGGCAGCAGGTGAGGGTGCATGGATGTGAGCTGCCCCCTGCCTGCAGAGCCGGCCCTGGGGCACGGAGCAGCTCTCCAGCAGAACAGGACGGAGCTATTCGGGATGGCTGGGGATGTGGGAAGGGAATCCCAGCCCTGGGAACTCCTGTCCAGCCCCTCCTGTGGGACAGCGCTGGGGAATCCCACATACCCCTAGCCTCCTTGGACCTGCTTTTCAGGCTGCTCTGATGGCCGCTGCGGGAGAGCGGCTGCCTGCACTGACTGTTATCGTTCTCTCTGCTCCCCCCAGAGTCCGAGACGGACGTGCTGCTCACCAAGATCAACAGCCTGATGCAAGAGTGACCCTCCGGCCTGCACCCGCCCTGGGGAGGAGCAGCTGGAGCCGAGCCCAGCTCGAGGGGAAGCTCCTCAGACCAGCTCCAAGGCTCCTTCCCTTTGCAGACTCTCCCCAGTTTCCCCTTCCCTGCAGCTCTCTAGGTTCCTAGTGCACTGCAGAGCTAGCCAGGAGCTGCATTTTCTTGCTCCCTTAAGCGTGGATGGGGCAGGGCCTATGCAGGGATTTCCTGGGGAAGCTCAGGGCAGCTTTTCAGCAGAGCTGGGGCCAAGACCTGAGGCAGGGCTGCTGCTTGGGGGGGATCCTGAGCGCCGTTGTGGGCAGGGGCAGGGCAGTCAGTGCTGCTCAGTAGCAGTGGGGCAGCGGGGTGCAGGGTCTAGGGTGCCCTGGACCCCAGGAAACCTTGTTTTAGGTGCTGCCTGGGGGCCGTAGAAGGGAGCTGTGAGGGAGGGGGCTTTTTAGAAAACAGAGACAGGGCTGGAGAGGGGGCCCTAGGTGCTGCTGGGCCCAGGGGTGCTGCCCTCGTGCTTGTAGGATGAGGACCCCGCAGTGCCCCGGGAGCAGGGGCTGCAGCAGAGCGCGTCCCAGGCACCTCCTGGGCCCCGAGCGGCGTCACTCGCGCTCGGTCCCCTGTCGCGCGGGTCCGTGTCACTTGTCCTCGCTATTTATGTCAATAAAAGAAGGAGCCGCAGCGCCCGGAGCCGCAGCGGGAGCCGCCGCGGGCGGCGGGGCCGGGCGGGGCCGGCGGCGGGGGGCGGCCGCGGGGCGGAGCGGCGCGGAGCGGAGCGGAGCGGGGCGGCCGCGCGGAGCGATGATCCGCAGGGAAGGTAAGAGGCGCCCGCGGCTCCGCGCAACAAGTGGGGCGGCCGCCGTCCCCCCCCCTGCCCGCCTTCCCCGGCGCCCGCCGGGGAGCCCCGTCCGGGAGACCCCACTGGCCGCCCCGGGCACCGGGTGACTTCGCGCCCTGCCCGGGCCACCGGCCGCGTCGCTGCCGGAGCGCGGCGGCCCCGCGCGCGGAGTTTGCAGCGCCCTTGGGTGCTGTGGGGAGGGTGGCCGCGGGTGTGCGGGTGGCTCCTGTCACTGGGACACAGCCCTTCCCGGTGCCCTGGGTGTCCCACGCTCCTTCCCACTGGACAAGAGGGGTGCTGCAGGAAGGGGGCTCCTGTCCCCCTGCTCATGTTGGGAGTACGGCAGTTTCCCGGGTTTGGTGGTGCAGGGCCACCTTCCCCTGCTCACACCCGGTGTCACCCGGTGCCAGGTGGCGCAGGGTCAGCACCCAGCGCACTCCACCCTGCGCTGGGACGTTGTTGATCTCCGTGCACGCGTTGGCGATCTCCGTGTGTGCGTTGTTATCCCTGGGCACCTGGGCCTGGCAGCTCCGTGTCTCCTCCCGCTGCGTTAGCGGCTGCTGCTAAGGTCAGGGCTGACCCGGCGAAGATGACTCAACGCGGCTCGTGGGATGCCAGCGGCGGCTGGAGCCACTGTCTGCTCTTGTGCGAAAGGAAACCCTCTGCACCAGCCTGAGGATGCCCAGAATTCCCATGGAGCGGGTGCTCCGGGAGGTCCCCGCCTTTCCCGAGCTGCCGTGGAGCCCGGTGCCGAGCCGAGCCTGGCTCGGAGCATCCCTGTGTGCTGGGGCCGGTGGCACCTCCCCAGGCGCCTTTCCCTGCCCTGATCAGCGCAGGCCACTGCCACCCGCGGGACCCTTCCCCTTTTGGCCACAGAGGAGCAAGTGCCACCGCGGGGCTGAGCACTGGGACAGCAGGTGACACTCGCCCCGGCCCCAGCGCACACAGGCCCCCTTGTTCGGTGACCTGGATTCCCCGCCGTGAGCCTGGGACGAGCAAGGCCGTCCTTTTTGCATGAGTTCCCGGGGTAGGAGATGAGTCCCCGGCGCGGCCGGGACGCCTCCCCCGCCGCCTCGCACAGACGCCCTTTGTCTGCTGGCAACAAAGGGAAATATTCAGAGATGGGGCCGGGACGGGCCCAAGGTCCTTGGGAGCTCCCCTCCCGCCAGCGCCGGGTCACATCTGGCACTGGTCAAAGTCCACGGGGCTTTGCTCCTGTTTGAGAAATGGGCTGTATCTGGGGCTGCAATCGGCTTTTCCCATCTGCGGAGCTGCCCTGGCAGCTCCAGCCGTTTGCCCGGAGAAGGGTGGAGATCTCCTGGAGTTGCCAGGCCAGCAGTGGTCCCACAGCTACAGCCCTCCCGGCAACATCCCGAGCTTGATCCGAAGCACCGCTTCATCCCAGCTCTGCAGCCCGGCCAGCCTCCCTCCATCCTTCTTCCCGAAGACCTCACATCTCCCATGTTTTCCATAGCTGGAGGTACCCCCCGAGCAGCTCCTGCTGACCCAAGTCCTGCTCACTGCATGGAGCAATTCCCACGCTCCAGCCTATGGAAACGTGGGGTTTGCAAGTTGTGTGGGTTATTTGCAACACTTCGCATTAGGCGCACAGGGCAGGTGTCACCCGCTGCTGTCCCCTTCACTGCAGACCCTCGTGCAAGGGTAACCCTGTGCAATAGGTCCAGCTCCTATAGGGTTTCTGTGCCGGGGAGATGGCCGTTGTGCTCACGCTGCCGGGGGCTGTGGAGGGGGAGAGCTAAGTTAGCATGGGCCTGGCCTCGAGCAAAACCTCCTTCAAGCCCCTGTCCTGCTTTGCAGCAGGGCTGTTCTGCAGCCCATGGTGTGGCTGGCTGGGCTCACCGACGTCCCTGGGGTGCCTGGTAGTTCCCTGGAAGGGAAGACCAGTGTTAAGCTCTTCCAAGCAGGTGCTTTTGTCCCCATTTCTCTTAAAAATCTGGAGCTGGAAGGGAACTTGAGGTCAGCCCAAGGCTGCAGCTCCAAGGCAATGCCCCTAAGCCTGCCCTGGTGACGGGCATCTGGATTTTGGTGTTAACGTCTTGTTCCTCCTGTCTCATCCCCCAGACACCGAGCGGGCAGTGGAAATCCTGACCAGATACCAAAGCACCCTGAGGTCTCCGGAGGAGCAGGAGCTGAAAGCCTCCATCGGGAAGCTCTCGCACATCTTCCAAAGCGAGCTCTTCCAGGCGCTGCTGGGTGAGTCCCTTCCTTTGCTCCCTGCGCCGCCTCAACCTGCCGCTTTCCCCTTTGCTGGGAGCCCATGGAGCCGCCGGCCCCTCTCGCCTGGAGCCGCGAGCGCTCGGGATCGACCCAAGCAGCAGCTTCTCGCCCAGGGCACGGGCTGGCACTGGCCTTGTCTCGGGCTGGGGACCAGCCGAGGCCGTTCCGAGCCCGGTGTAGCCGTCGGTGCGGGAGCGGACAGCGCAGCCGGGGTCTCCCTGGATGGCAGAGCTCCGTGTGAAACACGTGGATGCCTTGCAGCAGGATGTCTTCTGAAAGGGCACCTCCTTTGTGAAGGATTAAAAACAAGCAAACACACAAGCAAAATCTGATGTTTTGGACTCGGAAGTCACTTGGCTCCGTTCCCTGCTGGAACCGGCCAGATCCCGGTCGTGCAGTTTCTCCTAGGGCACGTGTTTGGAAGATAATCCCAGGGAAGGGTTTCAGGATATCCAGCGTGCTGCGATTGCTCGCTGCTCCTCTCCTTAAGTGCTGCTTCCTGGAGCCCCAGGGGGACGGCGAGCGGAGCTCCAGGTCCCTCTTCCCAGATCTAGGAGAGGAAACCGCCGTTTCCTTCCCTCCCCGTGTGCACCCGCGAGGATGCACAACCCGAGGTCTGGGCCTGCACCCGCCTTGGTCCTTAGCACCCATAGAGGTTTTCAGCCCCAGCTCGTCTTGCCGCGAGCAGAGACACCGACCGGCTCCGCAGAGCACGATGCAGCACTCAGGGCCGCGCACTTTGCTGCGGTTGTGGCCCCTTAACCCCCAGGAACTAGCCCAGTGCCCGGCTGCGTTTGCTGCCTGTTCCCTGGGAGCCTCCAAAGGCAGCCGAAGCGCAGGGACGAGCGCGCGGGGACGAGAGCAGCGAGCCGGCCGCCAGCACGGCCGGGGCACCGTTACCAGCGCCCTTTCTTAACTGGTTTAACAGGATATTAATCCCCGCTGCTTTCTCCCCGCGTGTTTACTTAACAAGGAATTTGCATTAATTGCTTCCTCCCCCGCCGCGAGGAGCCTGTGCAAATTCCTCCGTCCCAGCGCGGGGACGCGGGACGCGCCGGCTGTGCCCGCCCGCGTCCGACGCGCGCCGGCTGCTCACGGCTCCGATGGGGACCTTGGCCGTGTGCAGGGAAAACTGGATTTGCTGCCTCCCGCCTGGTCTGATTTGTAGGGAAAGCCTGGGATTTGTAGGGAAACAGCCTGGGAAAGAGATGCTAGGCCAATTTGAATCTCTTTTACCCCGTATAACTCTTGAACTGCTCTTCCTTGTGGTGATTTTACACCATGATCAGGTAGAAATTAGGCTATGTGATATGATGTGCAGCATCAGCTTTTGCTGCCACGACATTCCAGCTGCAAAATTCCAAGGAAACTAAGAAAAAGAGGATATATTTAAATTAAGAGATGCATTTAAATAAACTTAAATTACACATGTGCCTGTGGCCATGTCACTGCAGTGCCCTTTGCTGCCCCTGGCCAGTGCTGCGTGTGGCAACCAGGGCGGAATTGTGCTCCTAAAATCCCGTTTGTGTTTTCCCGGAGTTTGGCGCATTCCGAGCAGAGCCGCGCGTAAGGAGCTCCCGGCATCCTGTTACGCAACGGCTCCTTTTTGTAAGCGGAGGGAGAGATGTTTTCTGCACCGAAACAAAGTCCCGCTTGTCCGGCTGCGTGACGACGGGTTGGGTCTCCGCCGGCTCCCGGCGGCCGCGACGCCGCTCCGGGCTCCTCGTGGCCCTTCCGAGCCGGATCTCGCAGCGCAGGCGGACGAGCGCTCGCTTTGCACCGGCTGCAATTTGATTTCTGCCTGTTTTTCTCATTTGGACACAACTTGGGCTCTTCAGGGGAAATCCGCTTGCTCGCAGCCGCCCCTGTCACCAGCAGCCACTTCCCTCCCTCTGCTCTTTGACATCCCCTGCATGGGCACCATGTGCTTGCGCACGTGTCTTTAAATACGCCATGGTCATGTGTGTCTTAATAAACCCCCAACCTCTGCTGCACCCCTAGACTGCCTCTCCGGCTGCCCACGTGTGCGTGGGCATCGCACCAGCCCCTGCCATTCCCGCAGCCGGGATGGGACGGGATGGGATGGGATGGGACAGAATGGGTCGGGACGGGATGGGATGGGGCGGCTGCCGGGCACCTCCCTGACGCTCTTTTGCAGATATCCACCAGTTCTACGAGCTGACGCTGCGCTCAGCCCCGGCGCAGCCGCCCGGCCCGGACACCGACCCCGACCCCAGCAGGCAGCAGCCCAGCTCCCCGGCCGAGCCCCCCGAGGTGAGTCCTGCTCGCCTTCCGACACGGCGCCCCGGCCCTTTTCCCTTTCCAGGATTTCCCCCCGCAACAGCCCTCCAATTCCCCTGGTTCCCCATCTTTGCATCCCCTTTAATTTAGGGAGCAGCCAAAGGAGCGTTGCCCCCGCGGGGGCTGCAGCTCCTGCAAGGTCCCCATCGATAAAGGCACTTAGCAAACGTGGGGACCAGCGGGGACGCTGCACGGGGCCGGCGGTGGCCGTGGCCACCATCCTGTGCTAGCCACCGCCGCGTCTCCTTGCAGGGCGCCGAGCAGCCGGCCGGGCCGCGGCTGGTGCGGGTGACGGCGCGGAGGACGGAGGCGCCGGCCAGCGTGTGCAACCTGCTGCTGGGCGCCCGCGCGGCGCTGCCCCAGGTGAGGCTCCCCGGCGGTGGCAGCGGTGGCAGCGCGGTCCCCTCCGCTTGGCACTGATCCGCGCATCCCGCCCGGCTGCATCCCCGTGTCGGGCCGCGCCGGGATACGGCGGCTCCCGCGCTCCGCTTGGCTCCGCCGACTCGTTCGCCGCCGTGTCGGGGGCGTCCACGCGGGCTCGGAATGATGTTTATGCTGTGGTCCTCCCTCCAAAAGAGGGGAAAGATCAAAGTTTCCCTGCTGCCGCGCTCTCCTTTTTAAACATTTCCCTTCTTGTTCTGCACTGCAATAAAATGGGCAACGTCTCCTCCATCCCTCTTTTTTCCTTGCTGCTTAATTTCTCCCTTTCTGTTTGCTTCTCTCTGTCTTCTTCCAAACTCTTTCCAAGTCTTTACGGATGATGGAAGGGCAGGATGGGGATTTTAGGGATGCAGTGGAAATATGCAAGCAGCTCATCTCAGCTTGGCCTGGCTGTGGGAGTAAGCAGGGCCGATGTGCTGGGAGAAGCAGAACCAGGCTCCTTATGCCCTTGACGAAAAAATTGCAACAAATTTCCAGTTGGTGGTGGTGAGTTCACAGGGGATGGGCAGGTATCATCCCCACCTGGATGTGCCTGGATTTCCTTTGCGGCAGCTCCCGGTCCACATCCAGGTTTCCCGTAGACGAGCTGAGCAGATCAGCATCTTCGCTCCCTCTGCATGAGGCAGGTCTACCCCAAAACCCTCCTCGTCGCTCTTCCTCCCCACTTGGCTCTTTCCAGCCTCCTTTGGTAGCCACCACGGAGGCTGGTGCCCACCAGGGCACCCATCGCATCCATTGCCGTAACCGGGTTTCCTGTTGTCCTGGCTTTGTCCTGCGGCTCCCGCGATGGCTGTGTCGGAGCTCGAGCCGCTCCGACCCGCGGGAGCCGGGCGGGTGCGTGGGACACCCGTGGGGAGCAGCCGCTCGCGCCTCCCGGAGCGGGAACGCGGTCACACAGACGGATCTCTGGCTGCTGCCCCGGGACACACAGCAACGCCTGCGATAACCCCACCGGGCTGGAGCCGAAAGTGTCCCTGCCCTTCCTGTGCCATGAGGAGACCATGGGCCAGCGCTCTCTGCTT
Source organism: Tinamus guttatus (assembly GCF_059628265.1). NCBI lineage: Eukaryota > Metazoa > Chordata > Aves > Tinamiformes > Tinamidae > Tinamus > Tinamus guttatus. Next base: position 1,536,952 of record NW_028289621.1, read on the forward strand.
CTCCTCCTCCTCCTCGAGTGCTTTTCCTGTTTCCCAAGTGTTTTTTCCTGATTCCCGATTTGCCCCCAGCCAAAGCAGAGCTGCCCCATCCCCAGGACGCTGCGGCTCGCGGGGTGTCAGCCCTGGCTGCGTCACTCAGCGATGTCACCTCCGAGGACATTTGGCGGCCAAGTCACCTCAGCTGTCCCAGTGGCTCCTGCCATTCCCGTTTATGTGGCCAACTGCAGACTCTGTTCCCAGCTCAACCTGCAGCGAAGGATGGAAAATTTGGTGGAGCCCCTGGGCTGTTAGTCCACATGGCCACCCACGCGTCCAGCATCTGTGGACTTTGTGTCCAAAACCAGTGGCAGAAAGAAGATGCTCGGTGGACTCCAAGGCTCCTTTGGCACTGCTCAGGAAAGCTGGCCCCTCGTCAGGCTGGTGACAAATCTCCTGGATTCAGCCAAACACATGGACTTTCATTCCCGTTTCTTAAAGGCGCGATCCCGGCTGGATGCGGAGCCGGGCAGGCTCCACTCTGAAAGGCAGGAGCCGGGGAAGTCACTGCATCCTAATAGCACCGGGCTGGAGCGCGACCAGGTTCCCGGTGCAGAGGCAGCTGCAGGGTTGGGAGAGCCAGAGCAGCCACAATGTGAAGATTTTGGCGCTTTGGGATCTGAAGGATCAGTCCGGAGCTGTGCTGAGAGCTGCATCACCCCGGGTGCTTGCCCATGGGCTGGGGCATCTCCTGCAGCGAGTGGGACAGGGAATGTGTGCGGCTCCGGGAAATGTCCCTCCCTTTTTATGGGAGCACCCGCTGCTCCTCTTGCTGGGGCTGAACCGGGGCCATTAGGGGTCCCTTTGCCCTCCTTTGTCCCCTTCCCCCTGCGGCCCAGCAGGGCAGAATCCCCTCCATCCCTGTGTCTGTGCAAACGCTCCTGTGCCGCTCCGTGTAGCCTCTCGCCAGTTGCTGTAGGTGTCTTCCTGATTCAGGGAGGATGCAGCTCCCAGGTGGCATTTTCAAGTCTTCCAAATGACTCGCGAGCCCAGGCTTGGTTTTGTTGCTGCCTCCTTATGGGCATGTCTTGAGACATCCCTCCCACTCGTTGTCTGGAGAGCACCCGTAGCTGTCCGCAGCACCTCGCAAGAGCTGCGTGGCGTTCCCAAGGGATTGCTCCGTGGTGTTCCCAAGGGATTGCTCCGAGCACTGAGACTAAAGGGAAGGACTTCTGCGGCCGGTGGCCGCGGTGGCGCGGTGGGCTGGTCCTGTAGCCTGCAGCAGCGCACGGGGCGGACACAGGCTGATCCAGGGGCACCGTTTCACCGCCGCAGCTGGGGCCAACTCAGCGGGCAGCTTCGCGAGCGCGGTGCCGTTCTGCTGTTGTGCTGACAGCTCCTCTCTCCCTTTGCGCGTGGCTGTTTCCCGTGCGTGTAGCGGTGGCGGTCCCAAGCTGAATCCCGTATGGAATTCTTGCAGGGGCATCTGTGCAAGCTTTGGTGTTCTGTTCCTCCAAGGGCTCAGCTACGTTGCACCGGGGCAGCTGTGTGACTGCTGTGGCTTGTGACAGCACAGCGCTCGGCTCCCTTCGGAATGAAACTGAATCCGACCAGGAGCTCCAGCTGCTGCTCCTTAGGGCTGGACCATCATGGTCCAGCTTGGACCTTGGAGCCCGGTTTGCGGCCCGGCAGCACAGCTTCCCACTCACGGCTCGTGCGGGCAGAACCGGCCGCCCGTCGCTGCGGGGACCCGCTGGGATGGAGCCGGGAACGGCGGCCAGGCCAGGCCCCGGGAAGGGGCTGCGGCGCCGCGGGTTTCCGCGCGCGGCGCCTTTAAGGGCGGCGAGGGAGCGGCCTCGCCATTGGCTGCGCGCCGGGGGGGCGCGGCGGGGGCGGGCGCCGCCATTCACAAAAATCCGAGCCGCGCCGTCTCCCTTAAAGGGGCCGCCTCAGGGGTTGGGATGGACGCTGGGGGCGGCCTCCGTCGCCGGGGGTCCCCCGGGCTCTGCTGTGCCCGGCTGTGTCCCCAGGGTCATCCCTCCTGACCATCGCTGGGACTTGGTCACGCATTGTCCTTTGGAGGGTCTTGGCCGCCTTGACTCCTGCTGTTCCCACGGCCACTCATGAGTGGGAGCTGGAGGCTGCCGGAGGCAGCGTGTTATCCTACAGCCCTTGGGCATGGATTAGAGCCTAGCAGGTCAGCATGGGATACCCTCCCTCAGAGCAGAGCATCCCTGACCCACTGGTCGCTGCAAGACCCGTGTGTAGCATCGAAGGGCAGCTTAGCCTGAGCGCTAAGTGATTCTGGGGTCCAGAGAGCTCCCCTTCTGCTCGCCCTGGATGTCTGGAATTGCCCCACAGGCCAAGGCTGCATTGCCCAGGGCAGCCCAGGGCACAGGGGCTCCCGTGGGGCCGGCAAGGAGGGCTGGGGCCTGGCGCTGCCCCCACGGCTCGCGCGGTCCCACGGTGCGTGGGCTCATGTGTGTGCCCGGGGCCAGCTCGGGACTAGGGGGAGATGTGAGGAGACTGGGAGTCGCTTCAGGCACTCTAAGCACAACCATCTGGAGAGCGGGGAACAGCACCAAAAAAAGATATCAACAGATTCTCTTAAAAACACAGGGCTTGAAAATAGCTCGCCTGCTTGCCTCTGAGTCGGGAAGTGGCACCCTGGCCACATTTGCAAACTTTCCCTCTGCTCCACTGGGCTTTCTTCTACAAATGGGCACCGAGGCGCCTGCGAGGAACAGACACCCCCAGCCCTCAAGCCCTCAAGCTGTGGCCGTGCTGCAATGCAGCAGCTGAGTTGTGTCAATGCTTAACCTGGGGTAAGGACCTTCCCTCTGCGCTTTATGAGCTGCTGGCTGGACCCTTCCTGCTTAAACCCCGTGGTTTTGCTCAGACACGTGTGACCCAGCACTGCCCCGCTGGCATGTGCTGCAGTTCCCCAAAAAACACAACCCGGAGCGTCCATCCTCGCAGTCCTGGGGGTTTCACATGGCTTCGGGCACCGGCAAGACCCGTCCAGGGAAAGGCACGTGTGGAAGGAGTGGGGTGACAGCGCTTGGGTCACTCTTCGCCACCTCTGGTCTCTGTCCTGTCCTCCAGCAGCATCTCAAGCTCTCCATCCTCAAACGTTCCTGCCCTGTTCCTAGGGAAGCTGCAACTGCAGGAGAGAGCCGGCGAGACAGCCGGGCTCCTTTGCTTCCCACTGGCCTTGGGAGGCTGCTAAGGACCACGGCCGCACCTCCGGCCTCTTCCTCACGCTTGCCTTCCTCTTCCCGCAGGACTTGGTGGGAGAGACGGCGATGCCGGCACCGCCAGATAAACCCTAGCTCCACGCTGCCCTCGGGCCGTGGGAATAGCTCCTTCTCCTGGGATTTCTTGACGCTTCGCTGAAATTAGCACCTGTAAAATGAGCAGCTGCCAAAGCTGAATTTAAACAGGACGGGCTGGCTGCTGGTAGGACGAGGATGGCAGCGGCGGATGCTTGGTGGCCTTGAAGTGCTCCTGTCTGAAAGCAGCTCGATGCCCAGCTAACCGGGAAGAAGCCCAAGTCTGCTGGAGGCAGCCAGACCTCCATCTGCCCCTCCGGTCCCGGGATGTACCAGCCTGGCCGCTTGCAGCACCGCTCCGCATGGCCGGAGGTGCCGATACCTGCGGGAGAAGCTCTGCCGTGCAGGATGCAGGATGCAGGATGCAGATGCATCATCCCGTCAACGCAGCCGCTCTCCTCCACACTGCGTCCCGAGGCACTCGTGGTGTCAGGGAGCATCACAAACCAGCAGCAACCGGGCTGTTTTCATCCTGACTGGGGCCACCTGCAGCTGACCATAAACACGAAGGAATTAAACGACTCTTGGGGCAGGGCCAGTGCTATAGAGCCAAAACGGGAGATGCAGGTTTTCCAGAAGGGAACTGCAAGCTGGTAGGAAGCTCAGGTGAAATCCGTAAGTGCTGCAGCACTTGAGGACAGGGGCTCTGTTTGCAGGTGCTGGTTAGACACCAACAAGTGCTAGCGGTGGGAGAAGGAGCCGGCGGTTGCAATGGTGGAGCCCTGCCGAGGCCAGGCACTGGCAGGGGTGAGGGCTGCGGTGCTGCACGCGCGGGAGGATGTGCTCCCATCTGCAGTGGGGAAAAAAGATCAAAATGCTTCACCTAAGTGTCCATTCAGCTCCTTATTAAAGCGCTTTTCCCGAACAGGTCTCACCCTTTGCTTTTGCCCAGCCAGGGCTACAAGGGTGGCACGTGCCAAGCGGCCCCTGGACTCACAGCGGGCAGCCAGGCTCTGCTCCGTGCAGTCCCTGCAGCTGGAAAGTGCCATTTTCTAGGGCCAAAACTGCTTTGGGAGGCAGTTTTGCAGCTCGGCCTGAGCAGTCATTAATTATCTGTGTGTTACAGACGTGGGCACCGCTGCTTTTGGGGATGATGAAGTGACTTGGGACTCGCAGCTGGCATGGGGTGGGAGGCGGTGGGCAGCTGAGATGGACTTTGTGTCCCTTGCCTCTCATGGCAGGGACACTGGCCTCCCACCTCTTCGGCAAACCTTGCGCCCTGCTTCGGTGGGGCAGCCGCCCCGGCAGCTCCATGAGTGTCCCCATCTGACTCCTGTCCCTGTGTCCGTCCTCACTGTGACAAGATGCCGCGGATGACATCCCCCACAGGGCCAAAGTGCTTTTGGAGGTGCCTTAAGAAGCCATAAACACATGGACAGGATGCCAGCTGCTTAAAGCTGGAAATATAAACTCCTCCATTAACCTCAATGCTACGAGCTCATCCCTCCCATACGGGACACCCGGTGTTGGGGCTTTGGTCGCGCTGCCCTCGCAGCCGTCCCCGAACGGGACTGTGCCACCTTAGCCTGCGCCTCGAGCAAGGCCACGCGTTTCAGGCCTGCAACTGCCCTGATTTTAAATACTCCATGTCCAGCCCACTGTTGTTCTGCAGATTTATGTGTCTTTTCCCAAGGAATTCTTCCCCCGCCCTAGTGTTTGCTACCTTCAAGCACTAGACGTCCAGGTTAGGCTTCTCCTGACCTGTCACATATGTTTTCTTGCCCGGGCCCCTCATCCCGCCTTGCACGGGCTCGGGTGACTTTCTGCCGTGGCCCCGTTTCCCCAGGGAGGTCTCTGCAGCCCCGGACAGCGGCAGATGGAGGGCCCGGGGGATGCCCCGCAGGCTGCTGCAGCCCCGGTGCCGGGGTGGCCGCGGAGCTGCCGCCGATGCCCTGTGGCCGATACCTCGCAAACTCATTCCGCATCCCGCGGCGGCTCCGCATCCCGCCGAGCTGCCAGGGAAACGGCCACGGGAACGGGCCCCGGGGGCGGCCGCGGGGGCGCGCGCAGGATCCGCGCTCCCGCCGGCGGGGGGCTGCGCAGCGGCGGCGGCGGCGCCCCGGGGCGCGCAGGGTTGCGCGCAGCCGGGGCCGCGCGCGGAGGGCGGCGCGCGGGGCGGTGCGCGGAGGCTGCGCGGGCGCGGATTGGCTTCGCGGAGCGGGGGGAGGCTGAGGCGGGGGATGCTCCGCGCGCCGCCGCGCAGGTGCCGCGCCGGGCAGCGGAGCGGAGCCGGTGGCGGCGGCGCGGGGCGCGGGGCCATGCGGAGGTAACGGCGACGCCGCCGCCCGCGGGGCCGGGCCGGGCGTGCGCGGGGCGGGGGCGGCTCCCGCCCCCCGCGCATCCCTCGCTCCCTCCCTCCCTTCCCTCGGCGCCCGCCTCCCGCCTCGCTGCCGGCTCCATGGTGTGAGGGCCGCGATGCACAAGCACCACCACTGCTGCAAGTGCCCCGAGTGCTACGAGGTGACGCGCATGGCGGCCCTGCGCCGCATGGAGCCCCCGGCGTACGGCGAGTGGCAGCAGCACGAGCAGTTCGGCTACGGCGGCTACGGCTCGCAGACGCTGCCGGCGCCGGGGGGGGCCGCGCCCGCCGCCCGCGGCAAGGCCAAGCTGGGGCCCCCGGCCCGCGACGCCGCCGCGAAGCCGCCGCCGCCGCCGCCGCCGGGGAAGAGCGCGCCCAAGGTGAACGGCAGCGGGCCGGGCTGGTGGCCCGAGTGCACGTGTTCGAGCCGCGACTGGTACGAGCAGGTACGGGCCAGCACCGGGGCGGGGGGAACCGCCGGGTCCCGCGCCGCGGGTGGGCGCGCGGCCGCGCCGGGGGAAGCGCCGTCGAGGCGGCCGCTGCCGCCGCCCGGTTCCGCAGCGCCCCCCCCCCCCCCCGCCCCGGGCCGCCGCTGTCGCCGCCGGGGACCCGCTCCCCTCCGCCGTTACGTAACGCCGGGGTGGGCGCGGGGCTGCGCATCCCGCCGCGCTGCCGCCCGCGCGCGCTCCCTCCATCCGCGCTCTCCCGCGGGAGCGATGCGCGCGCCGGGGCTCCGCGCGGAGGGACCGGCCTCGCCGGGAGCCCACGAGTCAGCTCAGAAAATGGTTGGAGCTGCTTGCAAAGCATTAAAATGGAGGCTAGCCCCTGCCTGGGATGCAATTTGCCCAGCTCGAGGGAGAGGCGTTTCAATTTGCTGCTTCTGCCTCCTCCGTTCATTATCTTCGAGCCTCGCATGATTTCTTATTGATCCTGCTAATTATTATTTCAAGATGCCGTGCGCAGGCAGATGCATGGGAATCAGCTGGAATTCTCCCCTCCTTTCCCCTCGCAAAACACAACCCTCCTCTTCCCTTCCCTGTATTTTTCTTCATTACTGTCTAAATCTGGGGCTCTTGTTGAATTAATCAGATTCCAAGCTGAAACGCTCAGATGATGTTTACAGAAATCACCCAAAAAAACCCAGGTACCTTCCTGTCAACCTGCTCCTGGCTCCTGCCTGTTTCTCTGCTGCTCCTTGCATCCAAATTGCTCTTGTCTCTCGCCTGCTGCCTCCTAGCAAGCGGTTTTCGTCTTTCCTATCTCCTTCCTTCGCTCCAGCCAGTGCATTGGGCTCTGAGTGCTGCATGGGAGCAGAGCCATTGGAGCGGGTCTGTCCCCTCTTGTCCCCTGCTGCTCATATGAAAGGGCGAGCGCGGGGCTCCTGGTAAGAGGCTTGTGAGCGGGATGGAGCGGGGGAAACGCCAACCGTGGTGCTGCCCTGGCAGCCTGGACAGCGGAGCCCTTGCAGCAGCGAAGGGAAATGTCCCTGTCTTTGTGGTGCTGCCTCGTGTTGCTCACGCCCATCTCTGCGCATCCATGGCCTCGCCGGAGGTGGCAAAAATCACCCCCGGCGCAGGCAGCTCCGGCGAGGCCGCCGGCCGCGCGCGGGGCTACGTGAGCGCAGCGGGCTCTGCATGGCGAGCGTGACGTGTGCGCTGCCCGTGCCGGAGCACACGGGCTCCCCGGCGCGCAGCAAACGTGTGCGGCGAGGAGAGCGTCGCAGCAAATGCCTCGGCAGAGCTGCCCTCCTGCTCCCCAGGTGCCAGAGCCTTCAGGCATCCATGTTCTTCACGGTCCCCGTGTGGGCAGAGGGACAAAAGGTGGCGGAACGGGAATGGCCACACGCGGCTGGCAGCTCGCCCCGGCGCTGTGGTGCTGGATGCTGCAGGTGCAAAGCTCGTCTTTCCTGCGGGAGAGGCAGAGGTAGCGCCGGCTCCTCGGCAGCGCTAGGAGGGCGATGAGGCTGCCATGATGCTTGGCTGCCCCTTTAAATGACAAACGTGTCCCTGGAAGAGCTCCCGACAATAGCGGCGCAACCGAATGCGCAGGCAGAGCGGGGAGGAGGAAGAGCAGCCAGGAGGCTTCCCGGAAACCCACGGAGCTGTTCCCCTCTCTGCGAGCTCCGTCTCCCCTCGGCGCCTTTTTCCGCCCTGTTTTGCAGCGAGCAGATGGGAACGTGCCCGGTGCCGGCTGCGCGGGCGCGATGGCGGAGCCCCATGCGCCCGGCCCTGGTGCCCTGCCTGCCCAGCGCCACCCGTCCCCATGGTGCATCCTCCCCTCCTGCATCCTGGCTCTTCTGTCCTCATCCCTCTTCCCTCCTCGAGGACACAAACCATTTTGCTCAGGCAGTGCCAGTAACTGAGACCCCTGAGCTTGGCCGTAGAGAAATGGGGAATTTCTGAGCGCAGGGGTTCTTGGTGCTTTTTGCGTTGCTTTCCCTCTCCCTTGCGCTTTCTCCCTTCCTAGATCACCCAATGCTTCTCTCTGATATCCCTATTTCTTAGCTCATTTCCCATGCGTTCGCTCTCCTCGCTATTCCCTGTGCCCCCGGTGCTCTCCGCGGTGCCCATGGCTGTGCCGGTGGGGCCGGGAGCCCTCCCGTGCCGCGCCGGGGTGCGGAGAGGCCTCCCCGCTCCGGGGGCGGAATGGCAGCGCCTTGCAGGGAAGCATCCCTGATCCGCAGCGGCGAGCGGAGCGGCTGCTGGAAACGCCTCCTCTCGCCTGCGCGGAGACGCCCACGGCTTCCCGGGAGAGCAGCCCGGCCGTTCCACGCAGGGCCGTTCCGGCTGCTCCCCGTGCAGGCCGAGCCGGGGGCAGCGGGTGCTTTGCCCTCCCGCGTCCCTGCGCTGGGGACGGGCACGGCCACGCGGTGACCGCGCCGGGGCTTGGGCGCTGTCCGGGTCGGATCGCGGTTAGGAAATGCCCCCGACCTGGGGCTTGGCCTGAAATGCCCTCGTGGAGCAGCGGCTGCAGCGCCGCTGTCCTCAGCCCCTTCCTCCCCGCGGGACATGGGCTGGGTTAGGGCAGCCTCAGGGTTAACCGGGACAGCTCCGTCGCTGCAAGTGCCCCAGGACCCTTAGGGGCACCCTTAGGGTGACGCTTTCCACGCACAGGAGCTGCTTGGTTTAGTCCCTGCCATGCCCTAGGGAATTACCCGGAGCAGGTGGGCATGGGCCGCATTCCCTGGGGAAACGCCAGCCTTTCCCAGAGCCTGCGGCTGGGCGCAGCAAGGTCGGGATTTGCAGCTCCTCCCGCTTGGGACATCCAGATGGGAAGAGCCTGGGGGGCTGCCCCCAGCCCCCGGAGCCTTTGGAGGATCCAAGGGGACGAGCGCACGGACAGGGGTCCCAAGGCGGGAGGCGAGCGCCAAGGCGGGCCGGGGGTCAGCGCCGGGGAAGGGGCTGCACCCCGGCTGTTCGGGGGGCCGCGCGCGGGCGGCGGGCGCGCGGGGTGCCGGGGACACGGAGGCAGTGGAGGTGGCGAGGTTGGCAGGGTGATGTTGCTATGGCTACTCGCGTGCTATTCATAGAAGAAATTAGCTAAATCTTTGCACTCCGAGGTGGAGGAGGAGAAAGGAGGAAGGCGGCCGCGCTGTTTGGAGGGAAGGAGGGGAGCCAAAACAGGGGGGCGCTCGGTTTTCCGCCGCTGCTCCGCACCTGCGACGCGCGTGGAGCCCTCGGCAAAGCGCCACGAGCAGAGCCCTGCGGGACTTTCCTTTCATTAAGGACATCCCGTTTGCGGGAGGTGTTTTGGGCCATCTCAATGTAGGTGCAGCCACTGCAAAACTCGCCACTTCGCTGCACGCGGTGCCTTTCAGTTCCTGCCACCTTCCTGCCTTGGCGTGGGATGCGCTGCCTTTCCCATGGGCTCCCCTCCATCTCTGGCATCGTCTCCAGTGGGTCCTCCCATCAGCCGGAGTCCCGGGAGGTTCTTCCCGCTTCTCCTTCTCGCGAGGGTTTCGCTGCCTTCCCACGGACCCGCTTGTCACCTCCGCGCTCGTGAGGTGTAAATCCACACGTCTGCTCCCAATGTGTCTCCTTGCATCTGAATTCACCCCTCGCCTCCCTTTTCGGGCACTTCCTGGTGATCCTGCCCTCGTGGGAGAGGAGCTGCAGGGCTCGGCTGGGCTCTGCCCCAGCTGGGTGCTCGGAGCCAAGGTGCCCAGCCCGTGGCATCGCTCCCCTTGGAGGTGACATCCTCGGGGATGGAGCCAGTTTCCTACCTGGCCCCGCAGGATAAACCTACGACCATTGGGAATTGCTGCTGGAAATGCAGCGCCTGCAGCCGCCCGGGTAGGAGACCCTCGCTCGGCTCTGGCCCTTGGCACAACATGGTCAGAGCAGAGGCACTTCCCTCCTCCCTTCCCTGCGGATGCTCCTTTAGACAGAGGAAGTCATTAAGACTCATCAAGCCTTAATGAGCTGCAGCCGCTCGGGGCTGGGTTGCAGCGTGTTCTTCCTCACGCTCCCGATGGTCGGTCGCTCCTCGTGGCTGGCATCCCGGCTAAGAGTGGATTGCTCCATGGATCAGGAAATTGGAGAGAGAAACCCTTAATGCAGCGCTGAGCAAGTTCAAAGCGCCAGTGCTCGAGCCGGGGTCAGTGTTGGGTCCACAGAGATGTGCGTGGTTGTGGTTATTGCTGGTGGACGTGGCCCTTCAGGGCACCCTGGCCCAGACCCCTGCGCTCCTTGTCCCCCTCGTAGCCACTGCAATTTATTCTGGGGCTCTGCTGGTGGATCTCGATTTGCTTTTGCAAAATGTTTCTTAATGACTTGCAGCTAGACGTGCCCTGGAAATTGGAGAGGAGAAGGAAAGAGGGTGTTTGAATCCCAAAGACCAAAGAAACCTTTATTTTAGTGCTGTCCCTATTCACTCTTTCTTTCTCTGTATGTATGTATTTGTCTAAGGGTGGGGGAAGAAAACATGCGAGTCTTTCAGATGATAATAACTCCTCGTGGAAAAAAGGGAATTGAGTCGATTTTGTTTGGCGCTGGCGGGTCAAAAGGAAGCTACTGGAGCCCAGCACCTCTGCAAATTGGGTCACTTATTTTAGTGGCCGGAGCCTGGGACAGGATGTCTAACTTTCAAGTATGAACACACTGGCCTTAATGGCTTCGAAATGGAAACGCAGAGTCCACAGAGCTTCTGTCGGGGAAGCTTTCTTCCTTCCCACTGAGTGAAGGCTTTTTCCACTCCCTATTTAAGCTTATTCTTTTTTTTAAAAAAAGCACCAAAACAAAGCTCCAACCCTCGGAAGCTGCTTGTGCTCTCAGGAGGCTTTGGGCGCTCGAGCAGCTTGGCCAGCGATCCCTGCGCCCGCAGCCCTCTAATTGCCATGAGTTCCAATCCCCCGAGCGGAGCGTGGGGAGGAGGGAGGGATGTGCCCAGAATGGGGAGGTGCCCGGATGGATGGATGGATGGATGGATGGACAGGGATGCCCCATGCAATGCAGGGATGGTGCTGGGGGAACAGGGCACTGCACTTGCAATATATTCCCTCTCCCCCGGCCCACAGGCCCAGCTGGGAGCCAGGCTCCCTTCCAGGAGGGATGTGTCCCATATTGTTCCTTAGTGCCGGCAAAGTGGCCGGAGGCACGTGGGTCCCGGGGGAGGCAATGAGCCCGGCATGGTCCTGGGGGTGCAGAGGGAGCATTTCCAAGAGGAAGATGCTCTGGGTGCTGCTTCAGCGCTTAGAGATGTGGAGGGACCTCCAAGTGGCGTTCGCGTCCCCCGAGAGCCGCAGGGAAGCAGCCAGCGGGATTTCTGCCCTGCCTCAAATTCGGCAGCGGCACCGGCCCCGCTGGGATCCCCGGTGCCATCAAACCCGCTCGGGAAGCGGACGTTTTTGGCAGCTCCGTGTCGGGGCGGCGCAGCCGGTATCCGCGCGGTGGGAAAGCCGCTGTCTGCGGAAGGGCAGGGACACCCGGCACCGCGGAGCCGTGGAGCGGGAGCGCTGCTGCGCGAGGCCCCGCGCGCCCCGGGGACACCGGGTCAGGCAGCGATGCCACCCTGCTCCGCTCGGCAGCGGGACACGGCGGGAAGGTCCCCATGCGCCGACCCCGCTGCTCCGCCGGAGCCGCCGCGCGCTACCTGGGTCCTGCCCCGCAGCAGCTGCTTTGAAAGCTGTAAAAACACCATTTTATCCATGATTTTACACCTTTTCCAAGCAGCTAAACAGGCGGCCTGGCCTGCCCCGATGCCTTCTGCTGAGCATCTCCCTGCTTGGCCGCTACGAGCTTTTATAAGGATGTAAAGGCTGAATTGCTCTTATCTCCAGAGCCATTTCCTTTTGAGCATTGCTGGTTATACCCGAGCTGGCACCACACAAAGGATGGTCAAAGACAGATGAGCTTCTCCCTCTAACCCAGCCTGGGAGCTTGCACAGATAGAGCAGGAGACCTGGAAGAGGTACGCGGGGTCCAACCTCTGCGGGCTGGCTGCTGTCCTGGAGGATCATAGAGGGATCCACGCAGCTTCGGGAGTTCTGTTCCAGAGGGAATATCCTGAAATTCCAGCTCAGGGTTTCCCCTCTTGGTTCCGGGGCTGGCAACCGCCCTTCGTGGCAACGCTGCGGTCAGGGCTCGCTCCCTCTGAAACAAGCCAACCGACCTCTCCGTTTTCATTTAATTGCAGTTTTTCTTTTGGTTGGAAATTTTGAAAAACCTTCGCGTTTTACCATCCTGCCTTTGTCGTGGCAGATGATAAGAGCAGAAATAAAAGGCGAGGGACCATAGGCTGCGAATAGATGGAGCGTGGCGGCTTGCAGGTGACTTGCGTTGTGACCCCGAGCTGCCAAGACCAGTCACTCATTCAAAACAGCCCAAACGGTAGCTGTCTCTCTCAGATGACTGCTCAAAGGTGATATCTGGCTGCATCCCAAGGTGTTTCCGAAGGGGCACGCGTCCCTGTCTCTCCCGCCCCACGCGCAGACCTGCAGCATCCTCCTGGCTTCAGCCTCGTGCCAGCTGCCGTGAGCCTGGCTCCGCGCTCTCCCTCTGCAGGAGCCTTGGGCCTGACCTTCAAACCTCTCCACCTTCAGCCTCCTGCTCCTTTCCGCATCCCTGGCTGCCCAGAGCTTCCCAACAGCTGTTCCCTGCCTCTCCGCCTTCACCCCTTCTTCCCTGGAGCCCACGTCGGGCTCTCTGCATATGTGGAAGGACTCTGCCCTTGCCCAGGGCCCTCCTTGAGCCATATCTTCCCTGTAACCTTCAGCAGGGAGCATGAGGATTTGGGCAGCCCCGTGCACCTCTGCCTGATGTAGGGTGTCCTGGGCACCTCTGTCGCCGCTGCTCTTGGGTGCAGGTTCTGCCACACGAGCACCCCAGCGACAGGGACCTCTTCTTCTTCCAGCCCCCAGCACAGAGCTGGGTAAATAACCACAGTGTGATGAAGCAGTTTAGATGGAAGAGATCTGACAGCCCCCATTGAATGTGACGTGAATGCCCAGCTCTGCTTCCTGCATGCAACAACCCCATGCTCCCGAGGGCAGGAATTACTTACTGTTCCCTATAGGGTTGAGGGCATGCTTAGTTCACCAGCACGTTCCTACTGTCTGCCAAAAAATAATAGTAATGTTCCTGCTCCTCCTCTGGCTGGCAGATGGCTTGGTGTACGTGGTGCCTCGTGGAGGAAGGCAGCAGCTTTGCATTTTCAGGGCCTCAGTTCATCTCCGAATCTTAGCTTGGTCTTGTCTGGCTCCGTGGAAGTAGAGGCAAGGTGCAAACATTGAGATCTTTGCAAGTGGAGGGCAGAGATAATGTCCAAACACCTTTCGTGTAGTAACTGGAATAGCTGGCCACGGGAGGGATTTCCTGCTCTGAATTCCTCCTGCCAACGTGCGACTTTGTTTTAAGCAGCCACTCGCATTCAGCATCTCCTGGGTCCCATCTGGAGCCTGAGTGGGAAATTGTGCTCCTAGCAGTATTTTGAGATGTAAAAATCACTAGTGTGGAATGACTGTGAAGGATGCTCAGTGCACAGTGAGCAGGCTAGACAAAATCTGTCCTTAGGGCTCGCCAGTGCGCGAGCGAGGCGGCGCGATGTGTGATTTGTGGGCTCTTAGTAATTCAGCAAAGCGGCTGCAATGGGGCTCGCAGGAGGACGCGGGCTGGAGCTGCGAGAGCCGCTCTGCCATAATCGTACGTAGCCCTTCTCCCTGGGAGGGATCCAAAGCATCATTTGTGGGGTTGAATTCATGTCATAAATCACGGGGCACGTGACAGGCTGCGCTCGCTTGGACTGCCTCTCCTGCATCCTTCCTGGAAACCCTTCTGATCAGAGCTGGCCTCTGGCATGCCATGGTTCAAACATCCACCATTTGTTAATTGCTGGCAGTAGAAGTGCTGCTTTCTTGCCTTGAAATGTGGAATCCCTTCCTAGAATCGCACTGGGGACTAATAAAAGCCAGTGCCAGGTTTAATATATGCTATCTCACAAATTATCTGGATTAAATACAAGGACTATGTACTGCCAGAGGAGGGATATTCCCAGCTTAAGTCTGCTTCTGGGCCATGGAGATCCCAAGACACCGGACCTGGAGGCTGTGATTCTCTTCCCTGTGTGGGAGGAGTTTGGCAGGAGCACTTGGAAGTGGTCATATTTGCCTGAGCTACAGAATTAATTGCCATAAAAACCATGGCTTTGTAACCAATAGTTACAGCTGCAGGAAAGATCAGGAAGCATCCGAATAAATCAAATTAAATATCTCCAGGTCCGTCCTTATGAGAGCAGGACCTTTCAGAGTAAGACAAAAACCACAGCCTTGTTGACCGCCTTCCACCGAAGATGCTACGAGAGTGAGAAGTCAGCTGAAACGGGGAGGTGGAGCCTGCGGTCTGTGGTGTTTGAGGAGATTCTCCTCTCCAGGGCTCAGGGGAGGGCTACAAACCCGGAGAAGTGAGGGGACAATTTGTTACTGCAAAAGCAGAGCAGTCTAGGAGGCCACCCAGCCACGCAGGGCAACGCTGGCCTTGTTGGACACACGGTGGTTCCTGTTGATGGCTACACATGCCCGTGCCTTTGCTTTGCTCCTGGCTCTGGATGTGATGGTTTCACTGCTCCGAGGCAGCAGATTCACCTCCCCCTGGGGAGCTTCCGCCTCTCAGTGTTCCCTACCCTTCCCCGGTTGCTCTTCTCCGTGCGTTCCTTGGCATCGCGCCGTGAATCCTGCGAAATTGCGGCCGTGTGTCCTGGTGAGAAATCACCTCGTACAAGGCTGGAGTGTCTCAGCTTCTGCCCCTGCTCCCTAACACTCTTGTGTGGAGGAAAAGTGCTCGGGATCCGCGTTCCTGGATTTCCCGGTCCTGGCGGTGCCTTCAGGAGGTTGCGGTGCTGGACAGCTCCAGTGCAGCGTGGCCTTCTCATCTTCCTCCTCCTCCTCCTCTTGGTCCTGCAGCTATAAAACCCTCTTGGCCCTTCAGAAACCCTCTCTTCCCCCGAAAGAGCCTCCCCCTCTCTCTAGGGCCTCCTGCCTGCCCTGTGTTTCTGCTGCTCCCACCCCAAGGCCATCAGCCGCCCCAAGGCCGGGGGTTGCCGTCTTGCTCCGACGGCCGCGGAGGCAGCTCGGCCTCCTTGGCCATCTCGCAGCGTCGGTGCTGACTCGATCAGACACGGGGCTGGAAACAAAGCGGAGCTGCAGGGGGACGGGAGAAGCTGCTGGTCTAAGCGGGGAGCAGCTCCCGGCGCTGAAGGGAGGCTGTAAAACACGCGCCAGGCAGCGCGGATGGGGGATGTGGGAGAAGGGCCTGGAGAGAGATTTATTACGGGGAGCCCTGGGGGAGACGGGGCGGCTCTGAGCAGGCGCGTGCGCGGCGGCCCCGCTCGGATGGCGACGGGCAAGGGGCAGCGGGCGCTGCTCCCCCAGGGCGATGGCTTCGTGCCCACGAGGGGCAGCAGCTGCTGCTCGGAGCGGCAGTGCCAGCTCCTGCCCTCGGCGCTGGGCCGCTGTGGTCTATCCCTCCCGCAGGACCTCCTTCCCCTGCGCTGCGATGGGCTCAGCCCGCATAAGGCGGATTTAAAGGACGTTACAGTGAAGGTGGCCTGAGGCTGGGAGAGCTTCCAGCCTCCCCAGGCTCCCTCCCAGCAGCTGGGGCCACAGGAGGCCAGAGGAGCCCTGTCCGTGCCGTGACAGCGTGCGTGTCCCTGTCCCTGGCCGCAGGGGCCCTTCCTGCCTTGCGCTCCTTGCCCTGCTCCCTGCGCCTGGCCCGGCCGCGCTGCGGAGGGCCGGCTCCGTGGCTCAGCTCCGTGACGTTCCGCTTTTGTCTCCTCACAGGCCAACCCTGCTCCCATAATCGTGAACACAGACTCGCTGGAACAAGGGCTCTCTGTAAGTCTCCTGGTTTTGTTTCCCTACTTTTGAGCTAACGCTTTGCTTCCCCTCCTCGGGGCTGAAGGAAGAGCTCAGGTGGCAGGGGAGCCCGGTCCTTGTCCCCACAGCATCCCCTGCCTGCAAGGGACCACTCGTGTCATGCCGAGTAGAGCCAGGAGCAGGGGGCAAGCGCTGTTGAGGCGGCCGTGCAGGAAGGGCGCAAGGCAGGAGACCCTGGTGCAGTGGGTGCCGAGGCCATTGCGGCGGTGCTTGGTGGCTCCGAGTGGTCACAGGTGCTGGGAGTTTGGCACTTTCGTGGCTTAGCGTAAAGCTAATCCTGCCAGGGCTGTGGCACAGAGGACTTGCGAGCTGCTGCATCCCTCGGCAGAGCGTTTGCAAATCAATTCCTGCAGGCAGCAGGAGGGAGCAGGGCAGGAAGCCGCCGGGCGGCTGCGTGGATTTCTGCAGCGCTGGCTCCGGACTCCGCACGTGCTCCTGCTTGTCCCCCGAAGGGAGCTCGGGTGACAGGTTGTCACCGTTGGGTGGTTTCCACCTGGTCACCTTGTGATGCAGCAGATCACAGGCACCTTCCACATTAATGACGGGGCAGCAGCGCTCGGTCACGGGGGTGACCCGCCGTGGGCCTGCCGGTCGCTTTCGTTGCACCTTGCTGCCGCCGGCTCTCGATGCGCTGCCTTGCAGGCTGCTTTCTGGACCAATTCCCGTCTGTTTGGTGCTCTCCTCCCCTGGGTGGATGTCGCTGGTCCCTCTCCCTGCTTGGCTCTTCCTCTCCGTGCCGTGTCCTCCTGCACGGAGCAAGCGCAGCGCAACCACCTTCATCCCTGCCCTTTCCAGGGCAGCGGGAGACGAGTGTCTGCCCAGGCTGTACCCACTCCGAGCCGGGCACAGCCCTGAAATCTCCTCCAGGGAACCCGGCTCCCGCTTTCCCAGGAAAACCAGTGCTCGAACCCCTCAGATTCGGCACGTTCTGCAGGGCAGAAAAGCAGCGGCAAGAGGGGCTTTATCCAGAAGGGAGCGCCAAAATGGCAACCCTGGAAGCACTTATTTCTTTTTAAAAAAACAAAAGCTGAAGCCTCTCGGTACAGTGTGTATTTGGAAGACTTAGTGTCACTTCTCCTAATCTTTAATTACTTAACTATTCAGTGTTTTACTTAATGATAAACAGATGGATGTAGCCTAGTTCCTTCCTGTTCTAGCTCCATTGAATTTGTTGGACTAGCTGCTGGGCTGAATTTGGCCCCGTCTGTTTACCAAGAAGCCTGCTCCACATCTCCAGCTCTCTGTCCACCCACCACTGTCCCCAACAGCACATGGCACTAGTGGAGTGGGACCCGCTCACCTGCATCCCGGCCCTGTGCCCGGCACCTCATGATATTCCAGCTGCATGGAAAGGATCCCTTGAAGAATAATCCTTGTGTTAGAGGTTTGCATGAGCCCATGTGTAAATGAGGATGCACTTTCTGTGCATCCCTGCTCCCCAGTGTCCTAATCCAAGGATCTGCTGCTCCCTTCCTAGGGAAGGGAGCCCATGGTCCCCTCGCAGAGTGGGATGTGTCCAGGCAGCTACAGTGTCCTTCCCGTGTCCCCACGGGACGTCTTGCTAAACCAGATGTGATGCACAACCCCTGCTAGGACTCTGTCCCCGAGCAGAAGTGTCCTCGCAGGCTGCAGAGGCCCTTGCGCAGGGTTCACCTGGGCTGATGCACCCAGTTACGCTCGTTTATTTTGCACGGCAGGTCCATGGAGGAGCGTGGTCCCCACTGCAGACCGTGGGCTCTGCGTTTGTGAGCCGACTCTCCAAGCCTGAGACTGTCACTTGCTGCCAAGGTGCCCGGAGGCTGCTGCCAAGCGAGCATGGAAGGTCCCTCCGGAGCCCTGTGCTCTTCTCTAGGAGCCGAGGGCTTTGGAGCCTGGTTCCCTGGAGCTCCCGCTCACTGCCCCGCTGCCTCCTCCTTCCCAGCTCCTCCGAAAGCCGGGTCGGAAGCTGGAAAGGCAGGAGGGTGCAATCCGAGCGTCCCCGCCGCGCGTCCCTGCGCGCGCGGCCGGCGTCACGGCGCCGGGGGAGCGGCGGGCAGCTCGGCGCGTGGGCCGCGCGGTGACGGCGACGGCTGTCAGCCGTGATTCACCCTCCTCCTCGGCGCCGCGCGCTCCAAACCGGCGCCCTTTGGCAAAGCCGCTCTGCAAGGAGGGGGGTTCACACACGGCGCCCCTTGACTCCGCGCGCAGCCCCGGGTGCAAAGCGCACGGCGGGCGCTGCTCCTGCTGCCCCTCTCTGCACACCCCTGAGCTGCATGGGCTTTTAAGAGACCCACTTGAAGCTTCTAAATTTGACTCTAAATTTGATTATTTTTTTTTTCCCCGGCCTCCCTAGCCCCGCGCGGCGCGGTCCACGTGCGGCGGCGCGGGGCTGGCCGGCGAGCCTGCAGACAGCTTGCAGCAGCTCTGGAAGGTGCGCGCGCTTCTGTTTATCGCATGAGTGTTAACTCTGCAGCCTTCTGTCGATGATTTAAATGTCACCGTTGCTAACTATTTCCCTGCTGCTGCAAGCACGAAAGAGAGGAGGAGGCCGGAGAGGGGCACCTCTTCCTGCGGCCCCAGGTGGGCTTGCTGTGTGGGCAGGGCTTGGAAAAAACACCGTTTCCTCCCTTTTTTTCCCCCTTCCAACCAGCTGTTGATGAGGCTCGGGAAGAGCTAATTAGCCTCGGTGCAGCCTGCAAATGCAACGCGGGGGAGAGGGGAGGAGGAGGGATGCTCGTGGGTGCCCGGGGGATGCTGGACCCCGCAATGTGTCCCCCTCCCGGAGCCCCGGGGACAGTGGCCGTCCTGGGGCGCAGCGCGGAGCGGCCCTGGCGTCGGACAGCGCCTGCGCTCGGCGCGGGGCGTTCGCTTTGCCGGCCCGTTTCCTTGGTGACGTGGTATATATTAAGTTCTCCATTTGGCTTCCTTATGCAATTAGCCGTCGTCTGTTGCCTGAGTTTTGGAAACGCAATGAAAGCTCCAACGTGGCGTGGGGCTGCTCCGGCGACGCGCGGCCGCTGCGTGCGAAGGGCTGCGGTGCCAAGGGCCGCTCGCATCGACAGTCACCGTCACCGAGAGCGGGGATGTCCCCGCGCTTCCCCGTGTTGCTCCTGTCGGAGATCTCCGTGGGGTTGGCGCCGGGGCCGGCTCCGTGTCCGTGGCAGCGCCGGGAGCTGCTGCTCTTTCGCTGGCTCCTTCCGCAGCTCACAGATTGCCCAAGTTTTCGGCACATCCCCATCCCGTAGGGATGGATGTGCTGTTCCTCTGCGCCCGTGGGTGTGCATATGGCTGCCTGTGTGGCAATAGCGTTTAATGCCAAAGCACAGGGGACAGCGTGTGTAGTAACGGAGGCTGCCAGCATTCCGCGTTGCTGGAAAGCTGTGGAGCAGCAAAGCCGGGAAGCGAGCGGGAGGCTCCCTGCTCCAAGGGCAGGGTGATCCCGGAGCCTGCAGCGAGAGGCCTTGCGAGGTGCCGACTCCCCTCTTCGATCCCGGGATTAGCCGGTGTGGTGGGATATGAGGAGGGAAGGGCCTGTGTCCTGTGGACATCACAGGGATTTCCCGCACCGGAGAGGACACATTTCCAGAGGTCTTGAGCAGGGGCTAACCCCACCATTCCCATGTGGAATCCAGGCATAAGGATTCTGTGCCCCCATATATTCATGGATAGAAGGAGAGATGGAGGGGAGGGCCCTCCCAGGGCTTGTTGGATGTCCTGATGTCTTGATGCCCTCCTAGTGGGGTGGCTTTGCCCAACTCTAGGCCACGTGTGGCTTTTCAAAGCTCTAGAAACCACGGCCACGCTGCCCAGGCCACCTCAGAGGTGTCCGGGTGGTGGGACCCGGTGGCCAGCAGTGCTCAGGGGGCACGAGAAGGACTGGGCACCAACCTGATTTATTCTGCAGCCTCTCTGACAGGTCATTGCCCTCCCTCCCATGGTTGGCGTTTGGCACACGTGCCAGGGGCGACGTATCCCCGGCTGAGATCCTGGGCTGCTGTTCCTCCCGTCGCCCGATTATTCCCACTTATCCATAGGGCTCTGCGGCTGCTTCACCGAGTTTCGTTCCATCGTGTCAGACGCCGTCTTTGGTGTAAATGATGTCCCTGGTGCCAATGACATTTGCTGTGCCCTTAGCCTGGCGGTCGGCGTTCCGGGTTGCGGGAGGCTCGTGCCGCAGCAGAGCTCCTGGTGCTCAGAGGAGCCATTCCCAGGAATCCCGCACAACGGGACGCGTGTCCCCGTGGAGCCGGGGTCTGCACCGCCTGCTGCTGCTGCGTCGTGCCGGCCGCGAGCCATCGATTAGCGACCGACGGGACGAGCCCTGTTGCAGAGCCCGGGGAAGGTTTGGAGGGAGCAGGACCCTGAGGACCCGGCTGCTTTTGGTCCCTTATCCCGGGATACTCTTGTCATCCGTGAGAATATTGCTGGCCTCACCAATCTTGCAAATTTTAGGCCTCAGCAGCAGCTTAGGTCCCACAATGTGAGGGTAAAAAGTGTTTCTGTTTGTTTTGAAGCTGCCACCTTTATTTTTCTGTGCGTTTTTGGCCATGGGGAAGCAGAACTTTTTGACCTGTGCATTTGTTGTTCTGGAGTCACATCCCTGCTGTTGCCATCTCCTTTCCGGTTCAGCATCCCTGTTTCCTTAGTCCTTTCCCAGCAAAGGGGTTGAAGTCCCTTATCCACACAGCTCCAAGAGCCCCGCTCGGACACAGTGAGCAGGGATTTAAATGCAGTGCCCTGCGGAATTGAGGCAGCCTGCTCTTTTTTATATATAAGGGCATCTCCATATGCTCTCTTGTTACTCTGTCCCCCTCTTTAGGCTCCTAACACCTTGTTCCCTTCATGACCAGCTAATTGAGTAGAATAAATTATTCTAAATTGCACTTCCAGCAAATCCTTGTTACTAAGAGCTTTAAAAGATACAGTCGCTAAGGGTATATATTATATTACTATGTAGAGACTTTCAGTGAACTGAGCTGCTTTCCTTCCTTCCTGCAGCAGTGAATCCTGGTGCAAAGATCAGGGTCTCAATTTGGGGATGTCCAAAGGGAAGGTGAACGCTCCTCCTGGGATGAGGCAACCGCGCGGGGCAGTAACGCGCTCTCTCCTCTTCCCCAGGTGAACGGCAGCGATGGGATGTTTAAATACGAGGAGATTGTGCTGGAAAGGGTAAGTGCTCGGCCACGCTCCCACTTGTGCGGCTCGTGCCAGGGCAACGGGAGCGCAGGATGGATGGGGCTTTCCCGGGAAGCGGCGTGTGGCCAATCCGTGCGGGAGGAGAGGAGGGATGCGGAGGGGCCGGCGGAGCGGGGGGCCGCGCTGTTGCAGGTGCCGTCATCACCCTCCTCCTCGTGGCTCCCGGGTGGGTGGCGGGTGAGCCGGGGCCGTCCCCGCAACGTGCCCGGTGCCGCCGTCCCGACGGCGCGGCCACGAGCGCGGCTGGGACGGGGAGCACCGGGAGCCTCTCCATGTACCCCGGCGAGTCCTCCCGGGCGTAGGAGAGAGCAGGAAGAGCAGCCCGGGATGGAGAGGATGCGACCGCATCGTGCGGGCACGCGGGGAGGTGACGAGCGTGGGCAGCGGGGCGCCCAGCCGCCCCTCTCCCGCAGCGGAGCCGGTGGGGCAGCCGCTGGCCACGTGTGGAGCTGGCAGCGACATCCCGGGTGCCGGGATGGGATGAACATGCCGAGGCTCCCACGTCCCGCCGGGGAGGCGGCGTGGGCCCGCCAGGAGGAGGAGGAGGAGGAGGATGAGGAGGAGGAGGATGAGCTGGCTCTGCCGCTCAGCGTCCCGGGTCCTCCTCCTGGGGAGCCGCCTGCGAGGGGAGGTTTCTGCCTCCAAGAACCTCCCTCTTTGGTCCCCGCCTGCCTCAGTCGCCCGGCGGAGCCGTCGTGGCCACCGCGGCTCCCGCCCGCGCGCGACCGCGCTCCCCTCTCCCGACAGGGCAACTCCGGCCTGGGCTTCAGCATCGCCGGAGGGATCGACAACCCCCACGTGCCCGATGACCCGGGCATCTTCATCACCAAGATCATCCCCGGCGGAGCGGCGGCCATGGACGGGCGTCTGGGGTGAGCGGGGCGCGGGGCGCGCGCGCGGGGCGGGCGCCGCGGGGCCGGGCGCTCAGGACCGCGCGGTGCCCCCGCAGGGTGAACGACTGCGTGCTGCGCGTCAACGAGGTGGACGTCTCCGAGGTGGTGCACAGCAAGGCCGTGGAGGCGCTCAAGGAAGCGGGGCCCGTGGTGCGGCTCGTGGTGCGCCGGCGGCAGCCCCCGCCCGAGACCGTCATGGAGGTCAACCTCATGAAGGGCCCCAAAGGTGAAGCCCGCGCCGGGGTCGGGGCGTCCATTGCTGTGGGTGCCGTGGGGTGCGGGTGGGATAGGTTGTGCGGCGCAGAATGGGCATGGTCCCCATTCCGTGCGGCATGGGATGTTGTGGGGGAGAGTGGGTGGGTGCTGTGGGGCACACAGTATCCAATGTCATGGGGTCAGCGTGCTGTGGAGCACTGGGTGTGGGGCAGCCCCATGGCGTGGGGTGCTGGGAATTACAAGGTTTGGAGTGCCGTGGGGCGCAGGGTGAGGGATGCCATGGGGCACAAGGCACGGGATGCTGTAGAGCACAAGGTTTGGGATGCTATGGGGTACAGGGTGAGGGATGCCATGGAGCACAAGGCACAGGATGCCATGGGGCATAAGGCACAGGATGCCATGGGGCACAAGGCATGGGGATGCCATGGGGCATGAGGCTTGGTGGGCTGTGGGGCACAAGACACAGGATGCTGTAGAGCACAAGGATGGGGTGCCATGGGGCACAGGTTGAGGGATGCTGTGGGGCACAAGGGATGGGGTGCCATGGGGCAGAAGACACGGGATGCCATGGGGCACAAGGCATAGGATGCCATAGGGCACAGGGTGAGGGATGCCATGGGGCACAAGGCATGGTATGCTGTGGGGCACAAGGCATGGTATGCTGTGGGGCACAAGGCATGGGATGCCGTAGGGCACAGGGTGAGGGATGCCATGGAGCACAAGACATGGGATGCTGTGGGGCACAAGGCACGGGATGCTGTAGAGCACAAGGTTTGGGGTGCCATGGGGCACAGGGTGAGGGATGCTGTGGGGTACAAGATGAGGGATGCCATGGGGCACAAGACATGGGATGCTGCAGGGCACAGGGCCTAGGGCTCTGTCCAGCCGCCTCTCGCCCCTCTCCTCCCCTCCACGCACCCTCAGGCCTGGGCTTCAGCATCGCCGGGGGGATCGGGAACCAGCACATCCCCGGGGACAACAGCATCTACATCACCAAGATCATCGAGGGCGGCGCGGCGCAGAAGGACGGGCGCCTGCAGATCGGCGACCGGCTGCTCGCGGTGAGCGGGGGGACCCGGGGGGACCGCGTGGGCGCGCGGCCGCCCCGGCGCTCACGCGGCCCCGTCCCCGGCGCAGGTGAACAACACGAACCTGCAGGACGTGCGGCACGAGGAAGCGGTGGCCGCCCTGAAAAACACGTCCGACATGGTCTACCTGAAGGTGGCCAAGCCCGGCAACATCCACCTCAACGACATGTACGCGCCCCCCGACTACGCCAGCAGTACGTACGGCAGCGGCCCCGCGGGGGACAGCGGCGGTGACCGGGGGCCAGGCGGAGGGGAGGGACGTGCGGTGACACGAGTGCTGATCCCCGTCTCCTCCTCCTCCTCGCAGCGTTTTCAGCCTTGCCCGACAACCACATAAGCCATAACTCCAGCCTGGGCTACCTGGGCAGCGTGGAGAGCAAGCCCCCCTACCCCGTCGCGCCGCAGGTGACTCCGTCCAGGTACTCGCCCATCCCTCGACACATGCTCGGGGACGAGGACTTCACCAGGTGAGTAGCGGCCGTGGGCAGCGATGCTCTCGCCCCATTCCCTCTTCTCCCTTTCCCGCTCCTCTCTGAACGTTCCTGCCGTCGGATACGCCTGCGCTTGGTCCCTTCCCTTCTTTTAGCCGTTCACAGTACAAATACAAGTTGTTCTGCTCTTTTGGTGAAATCTGGCGCCAGCAGCACCGTGGGCTCCTGTGCCAAGCGGAGTTTTAAACATAAGGAACAAAAGGCAGATGCTGCTCTTTGTTTTGTCAAGAGAAACAACTAGATGTAAAACTTTCTGCTCCTCCTAAGGATGCAGGGGAGACCCCATCCTTCCCGCTCCACTCGCTGGCTTTCCTCATGCTGAGCACTTTTCCCCAGTTCTGAGCCCGCTCTGGGGTCCATATCCTCTGGTTTAGGACTCAGGCTGTGCCCTTGGGCCTGAGAGCCAAGTCAGGATTAGGATTTGCTCTGCGGTTACGGCTGAGGTTGCGGGCCGGTTTTAGGCTTGCGGTTGCAGTGAAAGATGTCCCAGTTTGGGCTGGGATTGTCCGTTTCTCTCCCAGATGGGAGAGGAGGAGCCTCTAAGGTGTCCCCCAGCATCGGTGCTGCCCGGGGCTGTGTCCCAGAAGCCACATTCCCTCGCATGGGGAGGCTCTGTCCGTGTGCGGGGGTGGCACCGTGGTGACAGCAGCGGGCGAGCTGTCCTCTATGGAGAACATCGGAGATCACATCCAGGGTATTGATTTCTAGCTGCGCTCCGCAACCTCCGCGGCACTTGCCGCGTGTCCCGCCGTGGTGGCGGTGGCCGAGGTGCCACCTCCGTGTCTGTTCCCTGTATTAATTCCCCTTTGTGGCACTCGCCTCTGCCTGCGTGTCCCGCCGTGGTGGCGGTGGCCGAGGTGCCACCTCCGTGTCTGTTCCCTGTATTAATTCCCCTTTGTGGCACTCGCCTCTGCCTGCGTATCCTGCTGTGGTGGCGGTGGCCGAGGTGCCACCTCTGTGTCTGTTCCCTATATTAATTCCCCTCTGCATGTAGCAGTCGTGGTGCTGGCAGGGCACTGAGGGCAGCTAATGCCATCCTGCAGGATTTAGGCTTTTTCCTGATCCCCACTGCTGTGAAAATGCCCCATCTGCCCCTCTGCCAGAGCCCCAGCCCCCCGAGCCCGTCCTGGTGGTATTTGAGGTGCCGGGAGCAGCCTCGGAGCCGAGCTGGATGCTCCCCGTGCAGCACGTGCCGGCAGCCGCTAGAGGATGGTGCTGCCTTGCAGAGCGGCCGCGGCGCTCAGAGCCGCCCGCGCCGGCCCCAGCCCCTGCTCTCCGGGTGGCATTTCCAGCTGGTCGCGGGGCTCTCCCGGTGGCATTTCCAGCTGGTCGCTGGCGCTGCCGTGCCGGGAGCGCGGGGAGAGCGGTCGAGTGCAGCACTTGGGTCGGCATCGCTGCCGGGGT
This sequence comes from Tinamus guttatus, assembly GCF_059628265.1. Taxonomy (NCBI): domain Eukaryota; kingdom Metazoa; phylum Chordata; class Aves; order Tinamiformes; family Tinamidae; genus Tinamus; species Tinamus guttatus. Next base: position 1,562,192 of record NW_028289621.1, read on the forward strand.
CCCCCCGGATTGTGCATCAGCTGGAGGATCCGCAAGGATCATATCCTGCCTCCCTGCATGGGAACTGGTGAGCGGAGTCTGGATCACGACTGAGACCTGGGAAGAGGGACTTACCCACCCGGGGCTTTGTCTCCTCTCCCGCTTGGTTCTTGTGGTGTCTCCCTACCTTCACTGAGCTCTCTGGTGCCCATCGGTGCTGGTGGCTGGTTCCTAGGCTGCCTGGAGCGAGGTGGAGCTCCTGTGCTTTGCTTGGGAGGCAGCAAAAAGCAGGTTCATCACCATGCCTGGGGGTAGGCAAGGCTGGCAGACCCAGAAATCTGACCTATTTCTTCCCCTATAAGCACTGTAGCCCCAGGCTGGGGCTTAGAGCAGACGGACTAGGAGCTGCAGTGCTCCCCATGCCCTCCGACCGGCCTCGGACACCTCCGTTGCCCCACGGCCTCTCCCAGGATTGCTGCTGAACTGGGATTTGGTGAGACCAGGAGATTTTCCCTGCTGACAGCCTCGTGGCACAGGGCTCAGGGTGGCTCCTGGCTCTGCAGACCAGTTCGGTCCCTCTGTGGCCACTTGGCCTGGGAGATCCCACTCCCAGGCAAAAGCAAAACCAGTTTTTACCTCCAAAGCTGGTGAGCAGGGACAGGACACAAGTGCTGCACAGGGGCAGTATCTGCCCAGGGCTCCTTCTATTTAAACCTGCTCTGTGCCTCAGTTTCCTGCCCTGCGGAAGCGTTTTGGTGATAGCAGCAGGTCTAGGGCACCTCACCTGCGTGCTCATGGGTCTCTCTAGGACTTGGTATTGAGCCTCATTTGGACCAAATGGCCCCACTTTTGGGGTCTGGCATTAGGAAACATGCCCCGTGCTGCTGGAAAGACCACAAAAGGTCCTAGTAGAGCCCAGCAGAGAAGTGTAGGCAGCTTAGACCAAAGTTATGACTCTTCTGTACCTCTGGATTTGCAGGAAAGGTGCTTGAGCAACGCGCGGTGGGTCTGCAGAGCTCCAGGCATGGAGAGCTGGGCTCTGGGAGCATCTGGGAATATCGCACTGTGGATTTCCCTGGCTTCTGCCCTGCCTGCAAAGGCAGGAAGGGGTTAAGTCCGTAAGGTCTAGTGGAATTAAGTGAGTGTTGAAGCCTTTGTCCTTTCTGAGCTTCCATAAAAAACCCCGGCGCGTGGGTCTGGGAAGCGGCGCGTCCCGCAGCAGCCGCGGGAGCGAGCGGGCAGATAAAGAGCGCGCGGAGCCGGGCGCGTTCAGAACATTCCTGCCCGGCGCGTGCGCCCCGCGGGGTGCGGGCAGGGCCGCGCGTGCCCACGGCCATGTTCACCGTCAACGTCTCCTCGTCCATGTCGTACCGGGGGCGGCCGGCCGTGTCCCCCCCGAGAGGACAGCGAGGCCACCGGAGTGGATGTGGCCGCAGGTACCACGCCGGGATGCTGCTCTGCCGGAGCCGCGGCATCCGCGGGGCAGCGAGAGGAGCAGCTCGGGGAGCCGGGGGGATCTCGGGCAGGCAGGGCAACAGGGGCAGCGCTGGGGCTGGCTGGAAAGCTCCGGTGTCCGGGTTTTTAGATCCTCCCCCTGCAAACTCCGTGCATTTCTGGGCAGCTCAAGGGCAGAGGTGCCCTGTACTCGCAGGGGACAAGTTGTTGCTTCCCCAGCTGCTACTGGGTCCTGCCAGCGTGGACCTGGGGCGAGGAGGCACCGTGCAGGGTGGAAAAAGATGGATTTGGGGGGGAGTTGGAGCACGGGTGGGAAAAAGCCAGCAGTGAACTTGTTGCTCTGATACAGCCTTTCCCAAGGGCGTGTGTCCGACTGTCCCCCTGAAGAGCCAGCAGGACAGAGCGGCTCCCAGGCTCCAAGTGGCACGAGCCGGGTCCAGAGCCGCAGGCTGGCTCCCTGCAAGGGGCCCACGCGCCCCGGCCGGGCCGACGGGCTCTTGCGGAGGGCTCGGGAGGAAACCGGGGCAGCTGCTGCGGCCATGTCCGCAGCAGGGCTGTCCCCACGTTCCGGCAGCTAAATCCTGTAGTGTGGCCTGTGTCAGGCTCTGCCTTCATTCCTCGTGTGTCCCAGCAAGCTCCAGCTTCTCCCTGGCTGACTTTAGCTGGATGGGCTTGCAGAGCGCCCTGGCAAACTCTCCACTCGCGGTACCTGCTAGACCCTCAGTGCTTGGCCCCATTGCAGCCGATGTGAACGCGGCGAGCAGATGCCGACCATCGCTGCTGGCCCGAGCGTTTTTGCACACTGAGCAACAGGCACCTTTTTTATCTTGTTTTCATGCAGCGCTAGAGCCGGGGAGCTGCCCGCTGTGGCTCCCACGGGACTTGTTTGCTCGCAGCGCGGAGCAGAGCCTGGATGTTTGCGATGCCAGGCGGTCCCTGCGCCTTGGCCTGCCTATTGTTTGAGCCGGAGCCGGGTTAAGTCAGCATGAAAAAATGCAGAACTCGCCGCGTGCCGCTGGCACGGCCGGCGTGTGGCCTCCGCGGCGGGGTCGGGGGCAGCACGTGAGCCCCTGCTATCCCCGTGGGGCCGGCGATGCCTCCGCACGGCTGCATCCCAGCAGGGGCCCTCGGAAGCTCCCGCAAAACCGGTACAGGGGGACGGAGCGGTGCCACGTCCCTGCTGGGCCACCGAGAACCTCCGTGGCCTCCGGCTCGGCCTCAGCGCCCGCCGCCCTCCTGTCCCCTCCACAGGGAGCCGCGGAAGATTGTGCTGCACAAGGGCTCCACCGGGCTGGGCTTCAACATCGTGGGCGGCGAGGACGGCGAGGGCATCTTCGTCTCCTTCATCCTGGCCGGCGGCCCGGCCGACCTGAGCGGCGAGCTGCGCCGCGGCGACCGCATCCTCTCGGTGAGCGCGCGGCGGCGGCGGCGGCGGTGGCGACGGCGGTGGGGACGAGCCGGGCGGCGCGGGGACCCGGTGTGACGGGCCGCCCTGTGCCGCAGGTGAACGGCGTGAACCTGCGCAACGCGAGCCACGAGCAGGCGGCGGCCGCGCTCAAGCGCGCGGGCCAGGCGGTCACCATCGTGGCGCAGTACCGGCCCGAAGGTAGGCGGGGTGCACGCAAATGAGATGGGCGCGGTTATGCAAACGAGGGGGCGGGCCTTTGCATGCGAATGAGGAGGGAGGGTGGGGCTGTGCATGATGGAGGGGGTGGGGATCCATGTGCAGATGAGGAGGGAGGGTGGGGCTCGCATACAGAGAGGGAGAGGGGTGTGGCTCCATATGCAAATAAGCACATGTGGGGCGGAGCGTCGCATGCAGATAACGAAAGGGGGTGTCTTCACGTGCAGAGGAGGGAGGGGCGTGGCTCCGTATGCAGATGAGCGTTTGTGGGGCGGGGCGTCGCATGCAGATAAGGCAAAGGCGTTTCCCCGCGCGCGGATGAGGGGGGAGGGGCGTGGCTCCGCATGCAGATGAGCGGCGGTGGGCGTGTCCCCGCGCGCCGATGCCGGGGGCGGCGCCCGGCGCGCGCGCGCGCGGGGGCGGGCCCCGGCGGCAGGCGCGGGCGCTGATTGGCCGGCGGCGGGCGCGGGGGGCGTGGCGGCGGCCTCCCGCCCGCGGTGCCTGCGCGGCTTTGTGTGTGTGTGTGTGCGCGGGCGCGCGCGCGCTGCGGGCCCGCCGCCTCCCGCCGCGCCGCAGGTGAGCGCGGGGCCGCCCGTCGCCGTGTCGCGGTGTCGCCGACATGGCGGGACGGGTGCGGGGGAGGAAGGGCCCGCGCCTCGCGAGCGCCCGGCGGCCGGGCCGCGCCCTCGGGCCTCGCCGGGGGCCCCGCCGCGGGGACGGGGAGGGATCGCCCGCGGCGAGGGGCCCTGCGCGGGGTTCTGGGCCCTCCCCGTGGGCTCTCGCTGTGGGGGCCGGGGGCCCTGGCGCTGCCCCCGTGGACCGGGCTGCGCTGCTGTGGGGCCTCGCCTGTGCCCTTGGGGGGCCTCGCCGGGGCCCCACGGGTCCTGGCTGTGCCCTTGGGGGGCCTCGCTGAGAGACCCCCCATGGGTCTGCACAGGGCACTGCCAGGGAGCCCCAATCCCGCCTGGCGAGCGTGTGACCGCTCCTTCTTTCCGGGATCATCCGGATCCAGCGGGGAGCTCCCCCCTGTCCGGGCTGCCGCGGTGCTTGCCGGACCCCTTCACAGGCCTGGGGGGCACACCGGGACCGTCCCCAGCCTTGGCGGGCAGGGGACGGGGGCTGTAGTCCCCCTGCTCCATGAGAGCATCCAGCTCCCTAGTGCTCCTCGCTGCAGATGGAGCCCCGGGATTCATCCCGCGTGGAGGAGCGCGGGCTCCGGTGGTCCCGGACACGCAGCCGTCCCGTTTTGCCTTCCCGTGACGCGCCGGCTCCTCGCTCCGGGACGGAGGGTCCCTGGCGCGGGGCAGGGGGTGTTCCTGATGCACAGAGCGGTTCTGCCCTTGCAAGTTGTTAGCGCGAGACCCGGCACCTTCCAGGTGCGCTCACAGGTACCTCCTCGGCTGCATTACCATAACAACAGCGCTTAATTAGCACCGTCGTCTTCCCTGCGCTTCCTAAAGGTGTTGGCTGCCAGTTGGCGCTGCCTGCGTCAGGCTCTGGCAGAGCTTTTCACCCCAGCACCTTATCCTACAGGTCCTGCTCGGCGCCTTATCCGATGTGTCCCGCTCCGCGGCCTCCGTGCGCCGGGGAATTTGCCTGCTCCTGCCCTTCATTATCCAGCGAGATGTTCCTTAGGGACACAAGGTCCGAGTATTGACCCCTGGGAGGCCTGAGAGCTGCTGCGGTACCGCATGTGCAGCCGGAGGACCCAGGATCTCCAAGGGCCGAGACTCCTCTTGGCCATGCAGAGACCTGCTGTGATGTTAGACTGCTCCCCTTGCTTATTTTCATCTCTTTATGTCTTAACGACCCTCTATTCTAGCATCCCGAGGGATGCTCCCTCGTTTTCCAACAACGTGCATCCAGCGTCTTCCTTCAAATAGTGAAGCTGTAGGGTTAGGGTCTGTGGTGCGTGGGACAACCCAAGCCATCCGTGCAGCGTGTGGCCACCCCTCGTGTCTCTGCCCTTCCTTGGACCTTTCCCTTCCTTCTACCGCTCCCATACGTGACATTTGGTGGGAAGCGCCCTGCAGTCACTGCTCCTTGTCACTTCTCCGCGGGGACGCAGAGGCTGTTTGGGAGCAGGGCCCTTAGTGCGTCTTAGGGCTTTGCTGGGGCTGTGGGGCTCTTTTGCCTTATATTTTTTCCAGGAAGTACTTAGTGTTCTAGTTTTTCTGGCTCCATTTGCCACTTGACATTTGGCAAAGGAGCCGCTGAAGAGTGGACTGGGAGGTTTCTCAACGTCAGAGAGGGCAGATTGTTTTTAAAGCCCTTTAGACTCCGGCTGAGATGTCGATGTTTTGTTGCTCCCGGCTTTCCTGCGTCCCACGGTGCATCCCGCTGCCGCAGCCCGTGTGTGCACTAACATCCAGCACAAGGGCCGGAGCTCTTGGGGAGGCAGGGGATCCCTCTGGATCCGGGAATGCCCGGAGAAGGAGAGGTGAGTTAGTGGAAGTGTTTTGTGCGAGACTTTCCTGCAGCAAATCCAGCGGAATCCCGAGAGCAGGAGGCACCCGTTCCAACCGAACCTGGATACGGGGACCCCTCGGGCAGGGCTGCATCCGTGGCAGGCACGGAGCGCCTTTGTGCAGGATACCGGATAAGTGCCCGTGTGCTCCCTACTTGTTCCCAGCTTGAGCATCTGAACTCGGAAGCGTTGACGGGGCGGTGAAACCAGCTGCGCTCCTGGTTAGGTTCCCTTCCCGGGATCCTGGGAGGTGCATGGGCTCCTCCCGGTTGAGGAGTGGGAAAAACCAGGGACAAAACCACGGCGGGATGGAAGGAGAAGTCGCAGCTCTCCCTTCTCTCCAAGTACCTGGTGCAAAAGCTCCTGCCTTGCAAGGGAGCCACTTCCGAGCTGCAAGGCTGTAAAGTCCCTCTCCTTGAACTACTTCTCCCTAGGAACTTTGTCTGCTGTTATCACAAACGTTGGGTGAGCGTAATTCCCTCCCCGTGGAGCAAAGCCCGGCTTTTTCGCTGCTCTAAAGCACAAAAACGCGAGCGGCGGCTTCTGCTTTCGGAACCGGCTCCCGAGAGGAAGCCGTGGAGGCCGCGCAGGGGCCGCAAAGCTTTGTGCTCGCAGGCACACGGGGCCGGGAGGCGCCTGTACTTTAACCCCGCGGTTCAAAGCCCTGGGGAATCGGGGCAATAAAACGCTTTGTTCGGGAGGAGAGCGGGAATCGCCTGCGGGTTTCGCACGTGAGCGCGGAGGGAATGGAGGTGTCTCCTGCGTGGAGCCGGCGTCCGCAGGGACCCTGGGAGCTGCTTTGAGCAGGCCTGGGAAAACGGGGCACGTGCGTGGAGCTCTTGGGTGCTCGGGAATCGCTTCCCTCTCCAGCGGCGCTTTCCGATGGGGCTTCCGCGTGTCCAGGGAGCAGTTGCAGACGCCCTTCGTGCCTGCGGAGGGGCCTGGGGGAACGAAGAGCAGATGCCGGGGCCCGGGCGAGCTCCGTGCGTCGCCCTCGGGAAGCCTTTGGGAAGCAGATGTGCGCGAGCAGGGAGCCGGGGACCGGGATGTCCCTGCTGCCCAAGGGAGCAGGGCATCCCAGCCCGGATTCCATGGAGCTCGGCGGGCCACAGTGCTCAGCAGCCCTTGGGGCCGCTCCGTGGCCGTCCGGCTGCGTTGCCGTGCGCTGCCTCCATTTGCCGGGCTCGTTCGCCATAGAAACAAGGGATCTGCCGGGAAGCGAGCCCGGCAGCCAGCGTCAGGATCCCGTGTGGAATTGCAGGCAGTGCCTTTAAGCAGCGGGCTGTGTTATCCCGCCCTGGGAGGCAGGGAGAGGAGCGGACAATGGCCCCATGGATCCCTAATCCCCCGGCTTTGGAACCTGTGCAGTCCAAATCCCCCGGGCTTTTTCCTGAAGGAATGCGGGCCTGGAGGCTCCGCTAAGGCAGGGATGGGGAGGGGGAAAGGCCGGGCCCCGGAGCAGCCACTCGGTGCTCCCAAGCTCCAGCGTGAATCCCGGAGCACCTGCATGAGCTTCCTCGTGGAGGAGGATCCGTGGCGAGAGGGGGATGTGCAGCCTTATCGCCTTGCAGGGCGGCCGGAACGCACCGCCCCGCGCCGGGTTTCGCGTTGCAGCTCCCAGGGCCGAGCAGCCGCTGCTGAAACAAGAGGCAAGTTGCCCCGTTTCCTTATCCCCGCTCCCAGTAACCGCAGCCGGAGCGGGACGCGTTTCCCGCGGGAGCAGCGGGCAGTGCTGACCGTGTCCTTGCAGGACGCGGAGGGAAGGAGGACGCGGGGCCGGCGAGCGGAGGCAGCCGCGCTGCTCCCTCGGGGTTATCTGCGGCCTCCGGATACGAGGGGCCGGGAGGCAGCGCCCCACGCTCGCTCCCAGGCCGTGCCCGGATAACGGCGGCTCCGGGGAAGCTCCATAGCCGGCCCTTCCTCCGTCCCGGGCCGCTCCCGCGCTCCGGTTCCCTGCGTCCCGCCTCCGTGGCGCCGGGCCGCCCTGCCGCGGCCTCCGTGTCCTTAGCGGAGCCTCTGCTCGTTGTGCGGCGTCGCGGGGCCGGCCGGGGCCGTGGGAGGAGCCGGGTGCGCGCGGTGACACCGCGACGGGAGCCCCGGTGTGAAGGCGCCTGGCGCTGCCGCCGTTCCCTGCGCCCTCTCCGTGCCGCCGTGCTGAGCCCGCGCTCCGAGCTCCGGGAGAGCCTTCCGAGGACCGGAGCGGCCCGATGGTGCTGGGGATGAAGCCAGGGCAACCCGCTGGCCTCCCTGTCCCCGCGCCCGGCTCGCGCGGCGCTTCCAGCGGGCGAGTTCTCATTCCAGGTAACTTCTCCCCATCCCTCCGAGCCCCGGGGGGTCTCCCATTGAAACGGGCATCGCAGCGAAAGCGGATACGGGGTGCGGATACGAAGGGAACCCCGTCCGCACCCTCCGCGCGAGCGTCTCGTGCCCGGCAACGTCGCGTGTACGCCGAGCGGGGCCGAGGCGAGCGGCTCCTCGTGGGGCCACCGAGGCCATCGTGCCCCCTGCGCGCTCGTCACCACCGCCAAGGAGGGGATCGTGCCCCCCGCGCGCTCCCACTCGTTGTCACCGCGGGATTTGGGGTTTCTGCCCGGCACGCCGAGCGTCAGAGGCCCCTGCGAGGCTCCTTTGGGCAGCTCTGGGGTTATCGGGGCGTTGGGGGCTGTTTGTGCCTCTGCTTTTCTTTCTTTTAATCTTGTTTTGAGTGAAAACGCTGCTCTGGCTCCCGGGCACAGGAAGGAGACCCCGAGGCTGGTCGGGCAGCCCCGGGGATCGCCCGGGATCTCGGGGGGTTGTTTTAGAGGGCAGTAAAGCAGCCGGGAGCTGCAGCAGGGCCCTCTGCTCCCCAGCAAGACCGTGTGGCCCCGCAGGGAGCTCTTCCCTCCCGGCAGCGCCCGGTCCCTTCCCGGTGCCGGCAGCCATGGAGGCAGCTCCCGGCCGGGCACGGGCCGGGGCGGGATCAGCGCTCGCATCCCGGCCGCGCTCCCGGCCTCCGGGCTGCCTGGCACCCGGCGCCGGCGCCTGTGCCAAGGCAGCGCTTGGCCGCCCGCTCCGGATCCGCCGCGGGAGGGAAGCGCGCTCCCGCTTCGGCAGGAACACTCGTGCCGGCAGGGCTTTCGCAACGCTTGGGAATGGCAAAATATTCCTGAGGCCGGGAAGGCCCTGGCAGCCCACGGAGCGCCCGCTCAGCCGGAGCGGGGCTTCCCGCGCGGATCCGTGTGCGTATCCCGGTGCGGCAGGGGCCGCGGCGCGAACGTGTCCCGACCCGCGCCGGATCAGCCGGAGCGGCGCCTCCGCCCTGGCCTCGCGCGCCGACCTTTACACCCAGGCGAAGGTCGCGCCGTGGGGCCGCGCCGGCGAGGGCTGCGTTCCCCCTCTGCCCCTTCCCGTGTGCGTCCGGGAGCGATTCCAACGCGCCGTGTGCCCCAGCGAGCCGGGACAGCGCGAGGGACCGAGGTGACACTGGCTCCACGCTGACCTTGTCCCTCTCCCGGCCGTCCCTTCTCCCCGCGGCGCGCTCAGGGTGAGGGTCTCCGGTGCCGGCGGGGGATGCACGAGTAGGGGACGGTCCCTCTGCTCCGCGCGCGCCGGCGCTGACGCTGCCCCTCTCCGCAGAGTACAGCCGCTTCGAGTCCAAGATCCACGACCTGCGGGAGCAGATGATGAACAGCAGCATGAGCTCCGGCTCCGGCTCGCTCCGCACCAGCGAGAAGAGATCCCTCTACGTCCGGTAAGGCTCTCGCGCCCCGCGGTGCAGGAATGCGCTGCCCGCGTCCCCCGTGTCCCTGCGCCAGGCCACCCGGCGTGGACACGTGGCGGATGGGATGGGGCATCGTCCTGCAGCTTCCCCCATGGGACTGTGGGCATGGGAGGTAGGAGAGCTCCACGCTCACCTCCGTCTCCTGATTTTGGGAGTGATCTGGTGACCGCATTGCCAATTTTGCACTGAGGAGGAGGATGATGAGACCCTTCCTCCCAAGGGGGTAATTCTGCGTGTCTCGCTGTTCCGAGCTTGCAGTGCGGTTCGACGCCAGCGCTGGCCGGGAAGCCACGTGCAAGGGCTGTGCTGGCCGCGGAGCAGCAGGCGCTTCCCGGGAGCTGTCCTGGTGGCTGCACGTGTGCCTGGCCGGGGGGACACGGAAGCGGGATGTGTCCGTGCCGCCCTCGCCACGAGCACCTTGTCCCTGCGGTCGGGATCCCGTGTCACAGCAGACACCGGATCCTCTGTGCAGAACCGGGCCGCGCCGCGGCCGTGCAGCCACTTCCCAGTGCAGGGAACGATTGGATCTGCTGGGAGACACTCGGCACTGGCGGGAGGAATTGCTGGGAGTCGCAGTGCCCGTGCCCTGGGCAGCGCCGTGCGCCCGTGCCGCGAACACGGACCTCGGAGCAGCTCCCCCGAGCGGAGCTCGCAGCCGTCCTCGGCTCTCCCTGTGCAGTAGCAGCCCCACACGGTGCCGTTCCTGCCCCACACGGTGCCGTTCCTGCCCCACACGTCCCGCTCGGCAGGGAGGGAGCCCCGGCGTCTCGGGACGAGCGCGCAGGGCGCTCTCCGTAACCGCTTCCCACTAACTGGCTGCTCTCCATCTCCTCCGCTGCTGTTCCCGTGGCGGGATCTGGCTGCAGGGGAGATGAGCTCTTAGGAAGATTATTGCTTTGATCCCTACATGTGCTGCTGGCGCGGGGCCAGGCTCGGAGCAGCCGGGGGTTAAGCAGCAGCCCCGGGCCCGCGCGATGCTCCGGCACCGCTCTCCCGGCCTGCCGCGGCGCCTCCGCTCCCGATAAGAATCGGCGTAGCGATGGCGCACGACTAATTTTAACTTGTTAATTAAAATAATCCCATAAATCCTTGCCCTGCACAGCCGCGTTGGCAGCAGCAAGGGACGCTATGCACGGAGAGCCCTGGACCGAGGGTGACGAGCTCCAGTGCCACCTCGCTCGGGTCCTTGTCAACGCGGTGACATCGTTCCGGCTGCGACCGGGCTGACGCGAGCGTGCAAGCGCCCCGTTCCCTGCTCGCTAGCCCTGCATGGATTGGGATTGCATTCCTGCAAACCCCAGGGCTCCTCCGCTGTCCGGCCACCTCCAGGCTGCTCTCGGTGCCGATGGGATACACGGATGGGATACACGGATGGGATACACGGATGGGATACACGGGTGGGCGCGGGGCGGCCCCGCTGGCCGCCCTTCCCCGGCGCGGCCGGGCCGGCTCCGAGGCGGAAGCGCCGCTTGCAGCGCTGCTGGGCGGGGTAGTTTCGGGCACGGTTTGCCTGAAACCGGCTGCGCCGCCGCTGCGGATTGGGCAGCAATTACCGGAGTCGCTGGCGAGGCGCTTGCGTCAGCGCCGCGAGGCTGCCGCGTCCCCGCGCGCGGAGCAGCCCGGCGGCCCCGGCGCGCCGCCGATGGGCACGCATGGGGCCCTGGCTGCTGGCGCGGCGCTCGCCTGCCCCGCGGCCGGGCCATCTGCTCCACGGTCCGTTTGCAGCAAGGGGCATGTGCCGCAACCGGCCGGGCACGGAGCGGAGCGCGGACGCCGTGGGCCCGTCACCCACCCGCCAGCACCGTGACCGTTGCCGGAGCATTTAGCTCCTTGGTGCTGGACCATCGCGCAGACCAAGCGAGTGCAAGACTAAGGTCCCTTTCCAGGCGTGCGGAGGAGCTGGCCCTGCTCCCAGTTGCTCCGGCCCCATCCCTGAGCCAGCAGCATGAGCTGGACAGACTCCACCTTGGAGGCCGCGCTTGGGAAGGCCGCGTGCTGCCCCACGTTGACTTGGGGTTTATTTTGGAACCTGCCCGACCGGTTCCCTGGGGCTCTCGCCCCGGCTGCTCCCGCAGGGCTGTGCCGGGTGCGCGCGGCGCCCTTATCTCTTGGCACGGAGCGGGCGCCGCGAGGGCTGTTCCCCGCTCTAGCCGAAGGGCCCACACGGGGTTTCTGCTCTCCTGCAGCTGCACCCGCTCCACGAGGGACCCGCGGCTCAGCCGGGCCGTGCAAGGGGCTCCGCAGCCCTGCGGGAATCGCGCTTCCCCTCCGGTGCCCGGCTCGCTCGGAGCCGCGGGATCGCTCGCGCGCCCTCCGCGGAGCAGAGGGATCTTGTTGCATGCAGCGGGGAAGCAGTTTGAGAGGGATCCAGGGAGCAGCTCTGCAAGAGGCTGCGGCACCACGCACCCGGTGCCTTTACTATTATTTGAGCCGCAGTTAAAGGGACTCGGCTTAAACTCGGTGCCACTTGCGCTGTGTCACTTGAGGACCCCGAGAGCCGCTCGTGCTGGAGCGGGTGGCGAGCGGGACAGGGGGGCTGCTGCTTGTGATTCCTTCCTCTCTTCCAAGGCAGCCCCTTCTGTCTCAACGCAGGTGATTCCTGCTCTGCGTGCTCGGTTTCTCCTGCTCTCCGGGCGGGAATCTCTCGGCAACGCGGCAGAAAAGAAAGGGAATGAGATTGTGACAGCTCGATCGGGAGCGGGAGCACTGAGCTGCTTGTCCCTTGCAAGGCTGGTGCTGGAGCCCGATTCCAACCTGGTGCAGATGAGGCAAGCAGTGGAGAATTGGGGATTTTTGAGAAATTTCCTGAGATTGGAATGGAGAATTGGGGATTTCTGAGAAGTCTCCTGGTATCACGGGAAGCAGCTTCCCACGGAATGGCCACCCGTGCAGCCTTGGGTCTAAAGCTTCGTGTCGCATCGGAGGAATATTACTGTTTAAAAACACCAGCAGAAGATCAGCAGTGCCTGCTCTGCGGCTCGGCGTCTCTCGGGACACACAGTTGTATTTCTGTTGTCCTGGCGGCCGGCGGGGAGGGAAACGCTCCTGCAGCCGTGCCGAGAGCGGGACAGGACCCGGGAGGGCTCCTTGGAGCCGGGATGCTCTTTGGAGGTGCCCCCGCACGTGCTCTGTGTGTTCGTGACATGCAGAGCTCTGCGGGAGCTTGGAGCGCGTGAGTGTCACCCTGCTTTGTCACCGCGGGGTTTTGCGGCCCGCGGTACCGCACGGCTACGTGTGTGGGTCGGGGACGGGTGTTTCTGCATCGGGCGCCTCTGGGTTTGTGCTGGGCGCTCCAGCCTGCGCAAGGGCTGTCAGCTGAGCACAGCAGGCGGTTTTCCAAGGATGTTTTTAATCCTTGGGGATCCCAGGGTGACAGCGCTGGCATGTTGCCCTCACCTGCTTTGCCCGCTGCTCACGCAGGCAGGGAAGGCTTCACTCCTCTCTCTGCTCCTTTGCAGAGCCCTGTTCGACTATGACAGGACCCGGGACAGTTGCTTGCCCAGCCAGGGGCTCAGCTTCTCCTATGGGGACATCCTCCACGTCATCAACGCCTCCGACGACGAGTGGTGGCAGGCGAGGCTGGTGACGCCGCACGGCGAGAGCGAGCAGATCGGGGTCATCCCCAGCAAGAAGAGGTGAGCGCCCGTGGGCAGGAGCCACCACGCGGTGCCCCGGCCCTGCTCGTGGTGGCCCGGGGGCCCTCGGTGCTGCCCGAGGTGGTGCCAATGGCAGGAGTGTCCCTGTGGTTTCAGTGCGCAGAGCCCATCTGTGCCGCTGCCGCGGTGCGAAGGGCACTGGGGTTGCGCGCGGGTCTCCTCGGGCCGCAGCAGAACCGAACCTGACTCCGGGTCGGGACGGGAACCCTCAGCCGCATGATGGGCATGCGGTGCCCATGGGGAGGGAGAAGCGGCACCAGCCAATTCCAGGCTCCGCTTGAGAGCAAAGTCACGGCAGCGGCACGAGCACGAGGCCGTTCTTGCAGCCCGGGGCGGTCTGTCCCGCGCAGGGAGCTCTCTGCCCACCTCCCGCAGGTCTCCAGCCTCTGCGGGCCCCGGGTCCAGCCCCGTCCTGGCGGGTCGGGCAGGCGCTGTCCCTCGGAGGTGGCTGTCCCCATGTCCCCTGCCTGCAGCTTGCGCAGCTCCTCGAGCACAGCACCCATCCCCTCCGCTGCAGCAGCCGGCGCTGACGTGTCCTTTGGCAGAGCCCAGCTCGGGGACACGGGAGCAGGGTTTGAGCAGAGCCCTGTTCCCGTTCCCGCCGCCCGGCTTCTCCAAAGCACACGCTCATCCTTGCTGTGCATCCTTGCTCCCGGAGCCGAGGGGGAGCCCCTCACACGCATGTGTGCCCCATCTCCATTCATCCTCCATCCCTCCCAGGAAGGCTGAGGTTCCCTCTCCCGCTCCTGCAGACCTGGAGGGTGGTTTTCAGTCTCCCGGGGTCCTGGTCCGAGCCAGGACAGGCTGCCACTTCGGTCCATCCCAGGAGAGGAGCCCTCCTTCGCAGCGGGGACCGTCCCCAAGGATGCTCCCACCTGCCTGGGCGGCTGAGCTGCCCCATGGGCCTGGCAGGAGGAGCACCATGTGCACAGGACTAGCAGATCTTTCTCCCTTTTAACTTCCAATCAGGGTGGAAAAGAAGGAGAGAGCGCGGTTGAAAACAGTGAAGTTCCACGCCAGGACTGGCATGATAGAGTCCAACAGGGTAAGTGCTCGAGGTGGGACGCAGCAGCTCGTCCTGAGCCTGTAGCTAGCGGGGCAGGATGAATCCAAGCGGACAGTGCAGCATTCCCAGCTCAGGTGGCAGCTGGAGCGGTTCCCAACCAAAGAGCAGCACAACTGGACTTCTCCCTGCGTGTGCCTTGAGCATGCAGGGCTCGGAGCAGGAGGGGATGCGAAGGACACGCGGGTCCCCAGCCGTGTCCCCGTGCAGGGGCGCAGGGAGCAGAGCACGTGGCCCCGCGGCCCATGCGCAGCAGCGGGGATTGGAGCTGACTGCAGGCGACCCACGCGGACGAGCGTGACCTCCCTGGGAGCTGGAGCTGAGAGATGAGGAAGGGACACACGGCCTTGCTCCTGCCAAACCGCTCATTTGTCTAGTCAGCTTCCCAACATCCCTAAAAACACATTTTCCTTTACACTTAATTTTTCTCCTGCATTACAGTTTTCATGTAATCTTCATGATTTCATTTAAAAGGTAACTGCCCTGACACAGCTCCTCATTTTCTCTTCATTTTTAATTTTTCTTGCATGCGTTAAACACCATTGTTTTTTCTGTCCTCCCTTCCATCTCCATGTTCTTCACAGTCGATCAAAACGAAACGTAAAAAGAGTTTCCGCCTCTCTCGAAAGTTTCCATTTTACAAGAGCAAAGAGAACCTGGCCCAGGAGAGCAGCGGACAGGAACGTAAGTAGCAGCTGGCCAGAGAGGGCAACGTGCAACCCCCCGCCTCCGAGCGGGAGCGCTCAGCACGTTTACTCGCAGCCAAGGGTTTCCTAGGAATAACCAGGCACAGAGGTGACCCTAGGAGCAGCTTCTCTCCCTTGGGAGCCGTGGGGAGGAGGCAGCTTCCCTGCCCTGCTCAACGCCGGACCTTGTCCTGCCTCCCCCTCGGTGGCTGGTTCAGCTCCGGGCTTCTCGCTCCCGGCTTTGGCTAGGGAGGGAATGGAGCTAGAAATGCAAGCGGCCCCTCCTGCAGCGCGTGGGGCCGGTGCCACCGAGGTGAGGGGACCTCGTCGCTTGTTCTCGTCCCTTTGCACCCACCGAGCTCCCAGCGGGGGACGTGGCAGGCCCTGATGGCCACCATGGTCCGGCTGCCTCCGGCCACAGCGTTGCCCTCCTCTGCGTGCGCGGGTTCTCCCGCTCTCTCTGTCTCTCATGTTTGGTGTTTTCATCCTTTCACAAGTTTGCACTCGCCTCAACCTCCGCTCTGCCTCCCGCTGCTCTCCCTGCTGCGCTGCGGGCTCTGCTCCCTCCGTTCCCCGCTCCGAGCAAGGGGCAGGCCGAGTTGCTCCAAGATGCTCCCGTGGTTGCAAGGGCCGGAGGGGCTGGGGGCTCCCGGCTGCGCCCGCTGCCTCCCATGGAAGGAAGAGTCTCCGAGCTGCATCTCCCTGGCCAGCTTGGCCATTCCCATGGGTGACACGTCGCGGGCACGAGGGAACCCTGCCCTGCCGTGCATGGGCTCTGCCCGTGCGCAGGGATGGAGACCTGGCTCTGCTTGCCGGCTCCGGACCCTCGGGAGCGCCCAGCGCTCCCGGCCAGCGGCTCCCTCGGGCTCCCAGCGCAGGTTCATCCCGCTCCATGCGGGATGTTCCCTTCTCCCATCCCTCCTGCCAGGGCTTACGCAGGCTCTTCCCACGTGTTAAAGGAGGGTGGGAGAGAAGGAGGGCACGCAGGGACAGCTCCAGGCTTAAGAATTGCCCTCTCCTTCCCTGGGCGATGCAGCTTGTCGCTCCACATCCTTGAATCAGCCGGAGGCTGGAGCAGCCTCTTCCCTCGGGGAAAGCCAGGAGCTAGGAAGCAGCTGAGGAGGAGCCAGGCCAGGGCCGCGTTCGCCGTGGGGGCGACGCGCGTCTGCGCGGGGCTGATTCCCCCGTGCGCGCCGGGCACAGCTGCTCCCCTCCAGCCTCCTCTTCCCGACACCCCTTTGCACCCGCTGCTCCAGCCGGTGCCCGGGGCAGAGCCGAGGCCCCGCGGTAACGCGGAGAGGCAGGAGGGCAAAGCCGGGAACCGCCCGGCACGGACACGGCGCCGTCGCGGAGCGCTGCAGGCAGCTCCGTGCGCGGCCGCCGCTCCCCGCACTGCCGCCTGCTCCCTCCCGCGTCCTCACGGCCCGGGCGAGCGCGGGGGCAGCCCGAGCAGCCCCCGGGGGGAAGAGGAACCTCCCTGCCCCGCGCAGGGATCAGCGTTGGGGCGAGCGCAGGAGAGAGCAGAGCTGCTGCAGCCACGACCCGGCCACGCTCGACGCGCTTCGTGCAGGCGCCCCGGGTCCCTCCGGATGCTCCGGGGGCGCAGGGGGTGCTCAGCTCGGTTCGTCAGTGCAGGGTGGGATGCGGCTGTCGGATGGCTCCGTCCTCTTGGAAAACGTTTCCTAACCTCACTTGCAGTTGCAGCTCGGGGCCGTTGTGCACTCTGGTCACTAATGCTCACCTGGCTCTGTCTTCTTCCTCCCCTCTCTCTCTGCCTCCCCCTCTCCCGCGCTCTCTTTTCTCCCCCTCTCCTCCTCCTTCTCGCTGTCTGTGAAATCAGGACTTCCCTGGGTTAAGTGACGATTATTATGGAGCAAAGAACCTGAGTAAGTCGCATCTCGGCGCGCATCGCTCCCTGGGCATGGCTGCTGCCCCCGGCCGGGTGCTGGGGCCCAGGACCCCGGCCCGCTCCGGTGGCGGCTCCGGGACGTGTGCGGGATGGGACACGGTGGCTCTGCCGTGCCCTGAGCGCACGCGACTGCCCGCGGGAGCCGGCGCGAGCGGGGCCTCCTCCCGCTCGGAGGCTGGAGCTGTTGGAGCGTTGGCACCGCCGGGGTGGCCACGAGCAAGAGCCGGGTCCCCGGAGGCCTCCCCGGTGCTCCAGAGGCAGCTGGAAGCGCTTCCATGTGCTCCAGGGCTGGGGCCAGGCAGTGCCCAGCGCTGGCATCGGCCTGAACGAGCAAAATCCCCGGCTCTGTCCCATCCTTGTGCCTGGAGGTGCCACCCCGAGCAGACGCAGCGGCCGTGGCCTTGCGTTGTCCCCTGTCCCCGTGTGCCTGCTGTGCCTGCTCCCTCCCCGGCACCCTTCCCTCCGCTTCGGGACCCCAAGGCCCTGGCGGCTCTGTCCCACGGACACTGGCCTTGAGACCCCTCGTGGCACGTGCAGCGTCTCGTGGATGCAGAACGGCCCAGCAGGAGCTTCCCGGTGCAGAGCCCCGGTGCTTCCCGCGGCGCTGGCCCCGTCGCACCCTCCTCGCCCTGCTCCGCGGTCCCCAGCGCGGGCGCTGCTTCCCTGGCCCGTGGCCAGGGCCAGCTCTGAACGGCCTCTCTCCGCTTGCCTTGCAGAGGGCGTCACGTCCAACACCAGCGACAGCGAGAGCAGCTCCAGTAAGTGCCGCCCGCGCGTCCCCCGCACCTCCGTGTCCTCCCGGTGCCGTTGGGGTTCGAGGCTGGCGCTTCCTCAGGCCACCTGTGATGGAGCAGGGCTGGGGGTTGCAGCGGGGTCCGGCTCGTGGCGCGGCGCCCACGGGCTCTGTGCGAGGCCGGCGCGGGCCGCAGGCTGCAGCGCGCTCACCCGCCGCTCCCCGGCTCTGTTTCAGAAGGACAAGAGGACGCGATTCTGTCGTACGAGCCGGTGACGCGGCAGGAAAGTAAGTGCTGGCACCGAGCTGCCCCCTCGCCCGGCGCTGCCCGCGGGCACCGCTCCGCGCTCCCTGCTCCGTGCTCCCTGCTCCGCTCCACGCTCCCTGTCCCGCTCCGCGCTCCCTGCCCCGCTCCGCGCTCCCTGTCCCGCTCCCTGCTCCGCGCTCCCTGCTCCACTCCGGCGGGTGCCACTCCACACTCCCTGTCCCGCTCCGCGCTCCCTGTCCCGCTCCGTGCTCCCTGCCCCGCTCCCTGCTCCGCGCTCCCTGCTCCGTGCTCCCTGCTCCGCTCCACGCTCCCTGTCCCGCTCCGCGCTCCCTGCCCCGCTCCCTGCCGTCCTCCCGGCTCCGCCGGACCCGGCAGCCGTGCCCGTGGCCGAGGCTTTGCCCAGCCCGTGGCAGAGGGTCCTGCTGCTTAAATGGGGAAGGCGTTTTCAGAGCTCCCGTGTGATCCTGCAGCGTCTGGCTCCAAGTGAGAAGCTGGTGCTTCTTCGCTCTCTCCTAGCGCTGATTTTTGTCCGACCCTTGTTAAACCCCTGCTCCCCATCGCCCCTTTCCCAGGCTAAGCAGCCTCCTGGGCCGAAGCCCAAGCAGCTCCGTGCCGGCCCGTTACCCTGTCCTGGAAGGCACCAGGAGGAGCTGGCGCTGGTGCTGGGCAGCCCTGGGCTGCCACATCCCGCGGGGCCACGTCCTGGGCACAGAGCTGGGCTCGGTGGCCTCCGAGCCTGGTGACCAGCCTGACCAGGGAGCAGGGCAGCCCCTCGCGCCCGCGGGGCGGCTGCACCCCTGGGTGCCCCAGCGGGAGCTGCGGGATGGGCTGAGCGTCCCCTGGGCACCGGGCCGGGCTCAGGCTGGGTCCTGCTTCGCAGTTCACTACGCGAGGCCGGTGATCATCCTGGGGCCGACGAAGGACCGCGTCAACGACGACCTCATCTCCGAGTTCCCGCACAAGTTCGGCTCCTGCGTGCCGCGTAAGGCCGCCGGCGGGGACAGCGAGCGGGGGGACGAGTAATGGGGACAGCGAGCAGCGGGGACAGAGAGCAGGGGGACAGCGAGCGGTGGGAGCGAGCAATGGGGACAGCGAGCTGAGGGACAGCAAGTGGCGGGGACAGCAAGTGGCAGGGACAGCAAGCGGCGGGGACAACGAGCGACGGGGGACAGCAAGTGATGGGGACGGTGAGCGACGGGGACGGCAAGTGGTGGGGACAGCAATGGGGACAGCAAGCGGCGGGGACAGTGAGCAGTGGGGACAACGAGCGGTGGGGACAGCGAGCAGGGGGGACAGCGAGTGGCGGGGACAGCAAGCAGGAGGGACAGCGAGCGGTGGGGACAGCAAGTGATGGGGACAGCGAGCGGCGGGGACAGCAAGTGGTGGGGACGGCGAGCAATGGGGACAGCGAGCGGCGGGGACAGCCGGGCATGGCAGGCCCATGGCTCCGCGCTGTGACGCTGCCTCTCTCCCGCAGACACCACCCGGCCGCGGCGCGACAACGAGGTGGACGGGCAGGACTACCACTTCGTCGTGTCCCGGGAGCAGATGGAGAAGGATATCCAGGACAATAAGTTCATAGAGGCCGGGCAGTTCAACGACAACCTTTACGGGACCAGCATCCAGTCGGTGCGGGCGGTTGCGGAGAGGGTGAGTGCCCGGCCGCGCTGGCGCTGCGTTTGCCTGCGCGGTTAGCGAAGGGCTGGGACCGCGTTGAGCGGGTCCCGCCGAGCCGCGCGGCCGCTTCCCGCCGCCGTGTCGCTCCGCCTGCCTCTCCTGCCCCCTCTGCCCAAACCCCTGGCACCGGCCTCGCGTTTGGGCGGTCACGGGGCAAAGGTGCCCGGTGGTGGTTGGAGTGGCAGCGGTGCTGTCCGTGCAGATGTGCCCGTAAAGGATGTTTGGGACAAGGAGCCGCTCCGTGCGCTGCGGCTCCCTGCCCTACGCGGCCGGGACGCGAGGCCGTCGGGAGGCAGCTCGTGCCCAGGGCCCGTTTCACCTCCCCTCTTGCTGACGAGTCCGTAGGAGGAATCTGCGCTTCGCACGGAGCAGCCTGGGCGGGTAGCGCTGATCCCGCTCCTCTCCTTTGCAGGGCAAGCACTGCATCCTGGATGTATCTGGCAATGCTATCAAGAGGTTGCAACAAGCACAACTTTATCCCATTGCCATTTTCATCAAACCAAAATCTATCGAAGCTCTCATGTAAGTGCAACGTGTGTTCTCAGCCGCTCCGGGGCAGTTAGCTCTGGACGTCTGGGGGCTCCTGTTTCTGCTGGCTCTTAGGAAGCTCCTTAGCAAGCAGCAGAGACGCTGCTGAACGTGTCCTTGTTAGGAGCAGCTCTGTTACTGCCCCTGGTCACCTTCTGTATCCACAGCAGGCCTGATGCCACCGTGCGTCCTGTCCCCATGTCCAGCTTGGGCTTCAAGCCCTTCATTTGCCCTGGAGAGGGCAGGAGATGTTGGCGTGTTTACAGATGCAGCTGGCTCCCCTGCTCCCTGGATGCAGCCAGGAGAGCTGCCCAAGGTCCACGGTGTAGGGCCACAGTGGGGACAGCCCTGGGGACCGCAGAGGGGACAGGGCTCCTGTGTGCCCAGGGGAGACCGTCTGCTTGTCCTGCTATTCCCAGCCCCAGGAACACAGAGCAGAGGGGCTGGGAGAGCAGAGCTTGCAGCTCCCCAGAGCAGCAACGGAGACTGTTATCCATAGGGAATGTCTGGGGATAGAGGGAGGCTCTGAAGATGCCGGATTCTGCTGGCACCAAAGAGACAGGGAAAACCACTTCTTAACCCCTGCAGAATTGCTTATTTTTGGTATTGTAAAAACCCAAGGGAATCTAGGCAAGGAGGGTGGTAACACACTCTGGAAAAGCAGACAGATTTCCACAGTGGTCGTGCAAAGGCAGAGGGTTTTGGTCCATGTCTGTGTTAAGGTGAAATGAAAAGAAAGTGGCAATAAAAGGAACTTCAGCTGAGCTACCAGGGCAGCAAAAGAGCCCGTGGGGTTGGGAATTGCAGGCACCCTTGGTCTGTCAGGGCTATTTTTGCTTTTGCTTTTGTTCCTGGCTAAGAAAAAGAGCTGAATTTCTACTTTTTGTGCATGGCAGGGAGATGAACCGGAGGCAGACGTACGAACAGGCGAACAAGGTCTTCGACAAAGCCATGAAACTCGAGCAAGAGTTCGGAGAGTATTTTACAGGTGGGGCAGCCTGGTGGCTTTTTCCCTTTGTTTCAAAGGCAGCAGCTGTGACCTCTTTAGCAGCCCTGCCCTGCTGCTGGGTCATGGGAAAATGTCCAGCTTCACCAAAGCGAAAAGAAAGGGCCCTCTGCCAACGTGGCCCTGCAAAGGGGATCAGTGGATAAGAGTAAACCTGCCCTAGAGAAGGAGGCGAGTTGTCAGGCAGCGTTTTCTGAGTTGGTGAAAGCCTATCACCATCTTTTATTAAAAAGAAAAAAAAAGGCAGAAGCAGAGCATATATCCATGGTGCTCCACAGCTCCAGGAAATAAGTCCCTTTGTCCTGGGGAATGGGAGCATATTCAAAAAAAGCTCACTTGAAAGCAGAAAGATAAGAAGTGACCTAAATGATGAAGACTTGTCCCGGGTTATTACAAAACATCTCCCAAAAAAAGACTGGAAATTTGGCTGACTTCCTAAGCAGCCTTTGCTGAAGAGTCAGTCTGGGGCTGCCTGGCAATTTGTGCCTGCAGAAACGAGCAGCTCATGGCACAGGCATCCTTGTGTACTGAGGAATTCGTGTTTGCAACATGATTAATGCTGGAAAATCACGAGCGGGCAGAGGGGCAGAGCTGCTCCTCTTCCATCCAGTGCGTGGTAACTGTTTCCTCTAAAGCAAGGAGCAATTATCCCGGCCCAAACCGCTGCATCCCGGAAAAGCAGCGAGGCTGTTGCTGGGATGGGGACAGCGTTGGTGCCCTGCAGAGCCGCGCTGGTGTGACACAAAGCTGCTTAGCAGCCCGGCCGGCACCTCGTCCCCGCGAGTGGCTCTGCCAGGGTGGGATCAGCCTGAGCTCCCGCTAATCCTCTTGGACACGCTGGTTGAATCCCTGTGTCACCGCGTGCCGGTTGGAGCCGCGGTGACGGAGCTCCCGGCTCAGCGTGTCGCTTGTTCTCTCCTCTTGCAGCCATCGTACAAGGAGACTCTCTCGAAGAAATCTACAGCAAAATCAAACAGATCATCGAGGACCAGTCCGGGCACTACATCTGGGTCCCGTCCCTCGAGAAACTCTGAAGATGTCCCGCATCTGCTTCCCCATGAGCAGAAGATCTCCGAAGTCCCACCCCACCCAAGCCCTCTGCCCCAAGGGGGGGATGTGAAAACTATTCCTGCCCCCTTTTTTAGATCGTCGCAAAATTGAGTTTTCTAGTCCTGTTTCTTTTGTTGGGATGAACTGATCTCATTCATCACGTGACTGTTCCCACCATTCCTGCATGGACCTTCCCATTGCTCCATTAGAGACAGATGAGAACCCATTCAAGAGTCGTTTTTTATTATTATTATTATTATTATTATTAACTAAACCAAGAATCAAGATGGGAGGAGGCGGCTAAGGACTAATGTAAGACACAAGTGACGCAGTGGACTCTGAGAACACGAGCTAGTCCCAGAGCTCCAGGGGCAATTTTCCAAGCGTGACTGTCTAGCAGCTCTGAACAGCGCGACAGAAAGGCAGCAGAAAGCATTTTATTTATCTGTATATGTAATTTATATATAATATAGAGAGAGATATTATATATATATTATATATATATATGTGTGGGCTAGGAAACCTGAGGGACCTCTTCAACGGTACTGTGTTATTGCAAGGATCCGCGCGCGGCTCCGCGCCGGCGGCGCGTGGGGAGGCGGCGCGGGCCGGACGCGGTGCAGACGGTACCGGCTCCGCGGCGGACGGTACCGCAGACTCCGGCTCCGCGGCAGAGCCCCCGTGGGCCCCAGGAACCCGGCCCGGAGCCGCCGCCGAGCGACGCGGGGAGACTGAGCAGGAGGCTGCAGAGCAAGAGAATGGATGATGCTACATATTAAATTGCACATTGTTTTACACACCACCCTCTGTGTTTGCATGAGAGGTTTCCTTTTGGTTCTATTTTTTTAAGCTGATGTTAAACCAAAACCATATTGTGTTGCTGTGTTGGCTTTTTTTTTAATTATTTTTTTTCTCTCTCTCTCCATTATTCCATTTTTTTTCTCCTCTTGTTAATAATGAACTGAACGGGTATAAAATCCAGTTTTTTTAACTTATTTTTTAAGCTGGCTCAATTGTAAATAGAATCTAGATCTGTGGTGTTTAGATAGGACGTAGCAGCTCCCGGCTCTCCTTGGCTCCGCAGGGCCCGTGGGGCTGGTGTCACGCTCCGCTCCGGTGCATGGCGTGAGCCTCCGATGGGGAAGGACCCGCTGCAGGGCATGGGGTGTCTTCGCAGCCCCATTTCTGGAAGGGGGCTTTGCACCGTCTCGCCCGCTTGCTTCCGAAAGGCCCGTGGGGGCTGTCCCCCCTGCTCCGGGGTGGAGGAGGCTGCGCTGAGCGCAGAGCGCCGCAGGAAACGCGCTGCCATCCATGGGCCGTGTCCTGACGGAGCCAGCGCTGCCCACGGAGCTGCGTCCGGCACCCGGGAACACGCCTGGGCTCCCGCAGAGCTGCCGTCCAGAGCCCCAAACCCGCTGCCCGCCGGCGCCCTCGGCCCTTCCCCTCTCCCACCAAGGCGCTCGGGCGGCAGCTGCTCGCGGTGTCGCCGGAGGCATCGGCTCCATCGTGTCCTGCCACGGACACGGGTTTTTAATAAAGCGCCTTGCAAAGAGCCCTGGGGTCGAGACCTTCCTGCGGAGACCGGCCCTGGGGACTGGCCCCGACTTGCTCACAAATGTCCTGCCACAGTGAGTGTCTGCGTTAAAAATAAATCTACAGATATATGTGTTGTCTGGGGCGGGCCGCAAAGCAAAGGGGAAGGCTCGGAGGAAGCGGCTGCTCCTGCAGCCGAGACGGGGCCGCGACTGCCGCCGGCCAGAGCCTAATCTGCCCTAAACCACTTGTAGGGAATTAGCCCCTAAGCAGCTTGTGCCACAGAGAAACACGTCGCTGCCGCAGCCCCTCGCTGGTTAATTAACCGTCTGCTCCGCACGGGGAGGGTGAAGGCGTTCGAGGGCTTCGGCCGCAAGGCCCCTCGTCCCCGCTTCCTCGGCCCTTCAGCACCAAAGGCTCCATGGCCTGGAATATTTGTGTATTTCCCTTGTCTCCAACAGGAGGGCCCAGGCTGCTCGTGTTTGCTCCCTTCAGCCTCATTAAACCAGGCCTCCATTAACCAGAGCATGTGGCATGAGTAGCCTGGAGATGCTGCCACCAGCCAAGGCTCGTTGGGGTCGCGGCTTCCTTGCTGTCCCCTCCCTGTTCTTACTGCCCTGGCCCTTCTCCACCAAAGCTGCTGCCCAAGACTCTAAAGGAGCTTCGGGCCTCTTCCAATTACCTTGATTCCTGCTTAGGGCACCTGGATCCTGCAGGCCGGAATGGAGAGCACGGGCAGGGGAATGAGCACTTTTCCCCAGGTTTCTGCTGGGCCCCTAGCCCAGCCTGGCACAGAAAGCAGCTCTTCCCTCTTTCCATGAGGGAATGGGGATTCTCCTCGTCTTGAGTACAGCTCAGTAATTAATTCTGTGTGAGGGCTGGAGCGTGGAGTCCTGGCTGCCAGGACAAGAGGGATGTGGAGCTTCTAGAGCGGGTCCAGCGCAGAGCAACGGAGATGATGAAGGGCCTGGAGCGTCTGTTGTATGAGGACAGACTAAGTGAGCTGGGCCTGGTTGGTCTGGAGAAGAGAAGGCTGAGGGGGGATCTGATCATTATGTGCAAATACCTGAGGGGAGAATGTAGGGAGGGTGGGGACAAACTCTTCTCCATGGTGGCCAGTGATGGGACAAGGGCTAATGGGTACAAATTGAAACACAGGCAGTTCCACCTCCATGTGAGGAAGAACTTCTTTGCTGTGAGGGTGCCAGAGCCCTGGCACAGGCTGCCCAGAGAGGCTGTGGAGGCTCCTTCTCTGGAGATCTTCAACCTGCCTGGATGCCACCCTGTGCCCTTGCTCTGGGTGTCCCTGCTGGAGCAGGGATTGGACTAGGTGATCTCTAGAGGTCCCTGCCAACCTCAACACTCTGTGATCCTGCATCCCTAGCAGAGCCCTGCTGTTAAATCGGCTTCTACCCCACTGCCCTCCTGGCCGGGCTGCAGGGCCCAGAGCTGCATTTAGTGCAGTGCAAGAAACACCAAGGCCAGGAGCAACCAGCCTGGATGCAGGGAGCTGGCAGCAAAGCATCCTGTTGGGAATGCTCACTGGAAAGCCCAGCTTTGGCCTCGGAATGGTTTGGGAGCGTTCATGAGCACCACGCTCCTCTCATAAGAGAGAAGCGGCGACGCGTTAGTGAGGAAAGACAGAGATTTAGCAGGGTTTGAGGGCAAGGGGCAGCCGGTTACCTACTGCAAGGAGGAGAGGGGCTGATGGAGCGGCCCAGGAGCCCCTCGTGTTGAGCAGGGGTCAGCCGGGACCCTCCTGCTCTCCAGACCTCCTCGGAGGGCTCTGGGGCCCAATCTTCAGCCCAGACTTGGTCACCCGGTCACGGCTACAGGCGGCCGCCCTGTGACTGTAGCCAGGCCGTTATCCTTCCCAGGGCCCCCCTTGCCTCCGTGCCGGGAATATTGTATTGATCCGAGATGCTCTTACAGGGCCATGGCAAGGAAGAGCTTCAGCATAGAGGATTGCTATTAATTATGTAGTAACTTATGCTATTATTAATGTACTAACTTACATGGTTGGGGCAGTTGAACACTGGTTATTTGTTTCACCCCACCCCAGACCCTTTTGTTTAATATGATCATAAGTGATAGATATAAGAGCATTAGAAATGGTAAAATGAAGTGGGAGATTAAAAAATCCCGTTGCTGTTGGTGACCATACAAGAAGAGTTTTCCACCACGGATGTTCTCCCTGCTTTCTCCCTCTTTCTGGAACACTGTGTTTCTTCTGGATCATGATGAACCATGGTCAGGGCTTTCTGTGCTTCTTTTCAGATGCCCTTCAGCAGGTGACACAGGTCACTGCATTGTAGCAAATCTTCATTTGCATGTACTGCTAGCTATAAATGCATATTTAGCTATACAGAAATATACAGCACTGATAATATATATTATATAAATATTATTGTATATATAATATAATATAAAAATTGCAAAGGGTTCTCATACAAACACACTAGGGCAGTTGCAGGAGCTTCATCAGGATGTATTTCAAAATGACAAAGATTTTGTTCCATGCCAAAAAACATCTGCTTCCACTCCCATGAGGAGGTATCAGTATCTGGCAGACTCTCTTCACTCTCAGCTGACACCACATGGGATTTAGGGTGATTTTTTTCAAATTTTAGTTAACACATCCACCTTTTGATTCCACATTGTGGCTGCTTGACTAGCCTCAGCATGAGTTTTTCCCCCTTTGTATTTGGAAAAGAGATTTCCTGGTTCTGCCTGGTAAGAATTGCCCATCTTGGTTTCTCCAGACCAGGGATGTTTGTTTCTCTGGCCTCTGCATGCGCTGTGCTCTGGTGCTGTAAAACAACTGCTCCGATTTCTGCTCTCTGCGCCGCGTTCCCCTTCTTCCAGCCCTTGCCTGCGGCTGGTACCATGGAATGCAACGGCCTTACATTGCCACCTACCGTCTCCCCGTCCGTGCAGGGTGCCCGTGGGTGCCCTCGGAGAAGGGTGGCCCATTCCGCTGCAAACAATAAACATCTTTTTGCTCCCTCTCCTTCGGAACAGGCTGCATTAAGTCGGGGGGGTTCAGTGAAACCCCTTTGGGTTGTCCTAGGGCCGTGAGGGTGTCCTGGTCCTAGCAACTGATGCAATTATTTTTAATTTTTGAATTCTTCGGTGAAAGCTCTGCCTCCTTATGGTCTTATTTCCACTGCCAGGGTTTGCCTTTCTCTAAGAGCAAATATAATGGGCAGGAAAAGATATAAAATAATGCTGGGTTTACAGTATTTGGTAGAGCAGCTCTCAGCAGGGCTGCGTTAGCGTTCGGGTGCCGATAATCGACTGCCACCTCCTGTCTGCTTCCAACCAGGGCAGCAGGTGAGTGAGCTGGGGAGCCGGGGCTGGAGATGATTTGTCCTTTCCCCAAATCAGTTATGACTTAAGTGTGTCACAACAGAAAGCAGGTATTAGGGTACCTTAGTAATTTTGGAATGAGGGAGTGCAGGGGCTGTGCAGAGTATAGGCACTGTAGCCCTTTTCTGCCAGAGCCCAGGAGCAAATGCTATTCAGGAGGCTCCAGGCTTGTCCATTCAAAACACTAACATTGAAAATATTTTCCTGACGATCTTCAGTTGCAAAGCGAGCGGTCGACATGCACGTTTTGCCCGGGAGCCATGAACTGACCTTGGCAGTTTGTCACACACCACTTGCTCCATTCACACCAGAAATTTTAACTCTTTGCTGCCCGGATTGCCCCCCCAGCTTCTCAGCATCTTGTTGTGTTAGTAGAGTTGGAAGCATAAATTTCAATACCAAAACCTTTACCAACTGTCCTTGAGGACTGTCTGGAGTTACATGGGCCTTCATCCCCGATGCAGCCCTGATAAGCTGCCACTTGCAGGACAGGCTGATCCAATGGCCTTCCGGACATTAGGCATTTTTGGCTTCATGCCCTACAATTCCTCCTTACAGGGGAGGAAAGGGATGTCTTCCTCTCTGGGAATTGGCACTGCAGGAGTCAAAATACCCTCCCTCCCTTCACGGTTCCCTCCTTTCTGGAATGTTTAAACCAGACTCACGTTCATGCCTGCGGGCTGACCTTGAGTTGTGGCTCTGCAATGCTTAGGACTGATGCTTTCCTCCATAATTCATTTCTCTGCTGTTGAGATTCTGGTTGCAGGTTTTTAAGGTGTATTTCCCTGTGATTTAGTTTCAGGTCTCACCTTATGATCTCCCCAGGGCTTCGGGTTTCTTTTCCAGCTGGTGCAAGGTCCCAGCCCACATCACAGCCGTCGTTAACACCGTGCTTTAATTCTGCCCATGGAGGGAGCTGCCTGCGAGAGTTACTACTTCCCTTTCAGTTTATCTCCTTTTCTTTTAACCTCAACCCACTTTGCAACGAGAGAGGGTTTAAGCAGAGCATGCTGTGAGAGGAGCATGCTGTCACACCAGCCTCAGCCACAGCACCCAGTATCTTGTTACCGTAAGCACCACGTTTACCAACTTCTGACAGCCTCTGTCGTTGCCATCTTCAATGCAATTTGCTCCTGGAGGAGTTTCATTCTTGCACTATTACCCAGAAGCTGATGCTCACCTGGGTAGTACTAAAAGATGCCTCATAGAGCACGTTCCTACTTACGCTGCTGTAAAAGCCGCAGTGACTTTTGCATCTGCGTGTCTCTGCCCGGAGGGAATGAGCGGGGATCCAGCTGCGGAGCAGCCAGGAGGATGCAGGGGTGAGAAGGGCTGGTTTCCACTTCCAGCAGCAGGACTCAAAGTGGTGCCTGGCACACGGCGAAGCAGGAATCACTAACATGCGGTTTACTTGCCTGTCAAAAGCAGGCAGCCCTGTAGCTTTGATGAAAATAAGCAGTGCGGCTGAATTTTTAAATTATTTATTGACAGGAAGGGCCTAGGCCTCCCACTGAGCACATCACAAGTAGAAGCTCTCCTCCCGGAGCACATCAGTCTTCCAGAAAGAAGGAGAACTAATGCAATTTCTTCCTGTCTGTGGCCACTGTTCTGGACATAACTCATGGTGAATTATAGCTGGTGTGTATGTCTAGTGGTCAATAAGCAGCAGTGCCTACTCAAAAGCTTTTGCCTTTTTTTTTTTTTTTTCTGTTAGCTGGAGAGCACCTGCCTTTTTTTAATTATTATTAACTAAATTGTGATCCTGGCAAACACCTCTGAATTCTTGCACATATTGAAATGGGCTGGACACTAAACAGTAACCTGATAAATACTCACGTAGCAAGGCAGCCAATGCACTGAGGAGGTGCATGGTCCTGAAAGACTTTTATTGTTCACACTGCCACTGCTATTAAGGTGAGACATTTAAACTAACCATTTAAACAACAGCAGGCTCATCTCATGAGAAAGCTATGTATTTATTTGCAACTGCTACAGAATGAAAATGATCCCCTAGAGGAAAATACTTACATTTCTTCAATAAATACTTCCTGAAAAGAGCAAAACTTTAAAACTGGCAGCAAGAGGGAGATTCTGGTTTCTTTTCCAATGCTCCTATGACCCCTGCAGAGCTTTCATCCCACGGAACATTTCCAAGAGGGACTGCTGTCCTCCTTTTGTGCAGCTGTGGTTGTCCTTACTCTTCACGTGGAAAAAGCCCTTTCGCTCTGTCCAACTTATCCAGCACCTCACTATAAAGACCAATCATCTGGAGAATATAAGCACCAAAAGAAAAATAATATATATATATATATATATATATATATAGACAAATCAGTGCGACCTATCAAAGACGGATTTATTTGTACTGATATAAAGCAGAGCTTATAGCTGATTTTTATATCAGTACCTAAAGCTATTCTTATTCTCAAGTGATGTATTTAAAATGGTATAGAAGTTGCAGCCAGCTCTTGATTGTAGTGGTTTCTTCATATCCATATTCAGATCCATATCCTCAAAAACCCTCACGTCCTCCCTTCCACTACTAACTATTCCTAACAAATCCATTCCCACCTCCTCTCACCCATCTGCTTCCACTTACATGGCCCTCATAGCTTTTCTTCAGAGATCCTAAGTGGCTGAGGAAACGCATTCCCAGTCCACACCACTGCTCAGCTTCTTTGTAGTTGCCAGTGCTATACTGAAATATCCCTGTATTCCAGGCTCTTGTCATCAACCAAAGGATCTCCATCTCTGGGTAAGCCTCCTAGAGTAACAAACAAAGCTACAGCTAACCAGAAAATAGAGTTTTCACTTTAAATCTGACTAATCAAGAGTGCATAAAAGTTTAATATTACAGCAGAAAAGATTTTTTTTCTCCTAAGCGGAGGGCAGAATTCCTTCCACCATTATCAAGCAGTTTGCTTCCAACATGGGTAAATAATGTGGCACTTACCTATGAGTAGGCCATGGAATGCAATTTTCTGTGCCCAAGAATGATGCTACGTAGGAAGCATGCTTTCCTACGGTGTACCTATAGGCAAGGCTGCAGTAGCTGCTGCACTGCTTTCCCCTTTATCCAGACAGCAGGAATATCCCCAAACCTGCCTGGTCCCTGCAGCTCAGAAGCAGTTCTCAGTGTTTTCATATTTTCTCTGTAGCTGCAGCAATAGTTTGCGAGGATGAAAGCTGCCCTTACTGATAACCATGGAGAGAAGCTGGAGCACTCCCTAAGCTGTGAATTGGTGGGGAATTGATTCAACTGGGGAAATGAAGGATGAGCAGTGAATTTAAGTGAATCCTTAACTGAAGCCTGGAAGGACATATTCATATTCAGTGTGCAAAGGTAGAAAGCAAAAGGAAAGATAGTTAGTTATTCCAGATCAAGATGTTTCTAAAACAGGCACTGAAAATCTAGCCTTCAATGTCTCAAAAATAAAATTAAATAAATAAAATCCAGAGAAATATGCAAATCAGTGATAAATTTCCAAGTCATTTATTCTGTGTTCTTCTCACTGTGTTTGCTACTGAAGTAGTTTTCAGTGAAAACTTATATATATTTAGTTGCATATATTTACATATATGTTGTGCATACATACATACATATATATAACAGTATATAATGTCAGTCTGACAATTGTTGCCGTTCTAATCAATATGTTTTTAAATGTGCTCAGGATTATGTTTTTTTTTCTGTTCAACTTACTGTGCTGCTGACCATGCTCAGGGCATCTTCAAAGTAGCCCCACACCTCTTGCAATACACAGGCCTCCAGGTCTGTTACTCCGGGCGGCAGAGAGAGGTTAATCAAACTGTGTAAACACTTGCTGGGAATCAGAACAGAGCAAAAGAGGAATATTTCATAGCACATGCACAGAGCAAACAGTCACATTTCAGTATCACCAGCACACCAGCTTGGGCCACCATGATTGCCAGCCTGGCACTTCCACTACAATGATTCCTACGCTCACATTCTTTTTTTGCCAAAACATACATTTTTCTAGTATCAGATCTCATTTGCACAAATGATACAAAATGCGAGATAAAAGTAACAATTAATTATTTTCGTTGCTGAGCACTATAGTAACCCCAAAAGATAGATTTACAATATACTGTAGAGGTGCTATACCTAACAGCAAGTTAAATAAGGACACTTATCCTAATTTCACTGGGGGATAACTAAGTAGTCAGTATCCTGCCCGTTGAGCTTCCTCAGAAAATCATTAGCAAACACATGGATCAGCAAAACAGTTCTCTCTTTCTCAGTGTAGAGAGGAAAGGCAGTATTAATGGTAACCTCTGCTCAGCAATTACTGTATGTAACTCAGGAAGAAGAAAAAAGAATCCTCTATGGGATAACAAGTTATCCCACAGAGAAGGAGATACCAGGTTATTTTCAGATTCCATAAGCACTACACTTCATTTTATTTTAAATACCTAGTTCACTACTGCAGAGTAACACCTGGAACAAACACCATCATCATAAGAAACAGCAAGAGCCCCTTTCTGGATCCATTTTTCTTCTTCAGTAGATTTACTGGAAATACCACTGTTTGGGAGAATACACTTAGTGAACAGATTTCTGTTACTGTACTCTTAAGTACATTTTAGTCAGTTGTACTTCAGAGGTACATTGGTTGGCCAGTAGGACGTGGAATGTAGCCCATAAAATAAAAGCCTTTTTTTTTTTTTTCTTCTCCAAACTGCAGGTCTTATTACCTGTCAGTAACACAGGCTCGTGCAAAGGTATGTGATGACACTAACCTAAATCTCACAGTGTCAACAGCAGGCTGCTTTCTGTGAAGGCTCAGTGCACTCTTGAGAGCCTTCTTACAAAGTAAGGGATACCGAGCTGGAGACTCCATGGCTAACGCTTGAAAACAGAAGGAAATAAAGAAGAAAAAAACAACTTAAGCCAGAGCTTTGCTCACTAAACTGCCATACGTTGCCCAGATCCTGTGCAACAACTAAAAAGAGATCTGCTTAATGTCTGTGCTGGTCACAAACAAGTGCTTCTCTGCAGCTTGCTTACTACACCTAGCATCAACAGAAAACATCTATGTTTAATAATTAACAAGCACTCCCTCTGCTGTCTTCTGTTGCAGTAACCCAAGGATAATAGGTTCTGCAGTAATTAATAGTTCCTCCCGCCTCCCCCCTTCTTTTTTGGAGGTGGGTGAATCCCCTCAAACATGAAAATCTGGGTTGAAAAATTAGGCAGGAGATCTTCCAAGTCTGGGCCTGTACTCTCTCAAGACAAGGGATATAAAAAGGCGCTTAATCCTACAGAATCCCTTCAAGGATTTGCATAGCAGCTCTAAATTTTGCACATCTTCCTTGGCATTTAGACTCTATTCTCAAGAAAGCGTGACTAGAACTGCGTGCTGAAAGCATGATAAAGAGCCGAGAAGTGCTAGAGGAGTGCTAGTTTGGAGTTTACAACAGTTCATGTGAACAATCCTTTCCAACTAACAACTTAGACAAATGTGTCAGGTTCTATAAATGGAAGGACACCATAAATTCACCCTCCATGTAATAAGATGATATTTCAAAATACACATCTCTGAATATTGCTGATATCCTAAGCATTTTTGCTTCAGGACTAGGTATATATGGTTACACTGATTTTATGCAAGATGCACAGTAATCCTAGTCACCATAAAGAATAACATAAGCTATTTTTCACAGCTTAAAGAACTATAAAAACACAAATGCAATCCTTACATGCAATGATTTCCAGTGTCTTGATCTCTATTTGTGGCTGTTCCCATACTGACTCCATAAGGTTGTTGAGTTCAGGATCATTCAGTTTGGCTCTTGCTTCAAATTCATAAAGAAGCAACAACGTGTCTGTTGGATCTTTAGCAAAATCTCCTATGGGAGAGACAGAATGGCACGTATAAAATTAGTCATTTATTTTAAGCTCCATGGTATTCAGGAAGGTATAAATTCTGCTTCCAACAAGCAGGAAAGTCATTAGGGTACTCAGACTTAACAGTACAGCAAGTAGAGCTCAGGAACTGGCTTGCACAGTCACCTCAGCTGTCCAAAGCACAACCCAGCCAACCTCTGCGCTCCCAAATCCAGACTGTTTATAAATGGCTAAATTAATGTAACCTTCCCAAGCAAGATACAGGCGCTAAAAAAGCCATTTTCATGGACAAGTAGAAGAGAGAACAGAAGGCTACAGGCTCAAACCATCAACTTGTCAAAGAACTTATCAATTGCTTCAAATTCTGCTATAATACTTGACGCCTTTCTTGTAGAAGAGCCTTCAGAAAATCCTTAAACAGCTTCTTCCAGAGCAATAGGCTTGTCCACACACTAGCCAAGATGTAGTGAAGGATGAAGGAATGAGCTGGCTGCCTTTCCACAAATCTCTGGAGTAGCAAAAAATGTCCCTAACCTTAGACAACCAACCCCCTAGGATTTTCAGGATAGAAATAAAATGGGAAGAGTGACCTTCGGTGCAAAAGGGCAAACAGAATTTCAAATCCAGGCTGTGTAACAAACCTTTTGTTCTGAAACAATAAAACAGGAAAGAAAATGAATATAAAATAAATTTCTCGACTAAAGTTAAATACTAACGCAACTTAGAACAGAAGCTCCACAGTGTCCCAAACCAGTAACTGAAAAGAAGTCAGATCACAGGCCAGACAGAAATGCCTAATGAATGTTTCTACTTTTATAGTGCTGAAAGGCGAAGCAGGTACCATCTTGCCCTAAGAGTCACTCAGTTTCTTAGTTGTTGGCTGAACACACTCCAGTTTTCAGGGATAAGTCTGATTTAAATTGACATGCAACAGGTAAGTAACAGAGGATGGGTTTTGGCACTCCCCAAATACATTACTAGGGCTTCTGGTATTTTTAAATGCCTTATCCATGAAGAGGCTAGTATAATTATTAAAATTGCATCTTGTCTTACTACAGGACAAGAGCAGAGTCAAGGAAAATATTTACATCATCATCTTTAATCTGAGTGATCCAATTGGAAATCTGCTACCCATCTACTCTAGAGCAAAAAGCCTGGAATTTGAGAGAAAAAAGTCAACCAACTTCCCTTGGAAAAACTGTTCCACACTTCGCATTATCTAGACAATAAAAAGCCAGCAATGATATATAAAAAGTCCAGATGGCTTTGCCAGTTCTTAAATCATATTGCCACACATCTGCTTCAACACTCATCAGCTGGGACAGCAATTCCATATGCCCTATATACAGTTACAGTGGCAAAGTCTGAGAGTTAAATGCTCTGAAGAGACATATTTTCTTGCTTACCTGATAATTTTAGAACTTTCCAGATCTCCTTGCATGC
Source organism: Tinamus guttatus (assembly GCF_059628265.1). Taxonomy (NCBI): domain Eukaryota; kingdom Metazoa; phylum Chordata; class Aves; order Tinamiformes; family Tinamidae; genus Tinamus; species Tinamus guttatus. The sequence goes on from NW_028289621.1 coordinate 1,596,267, forward strand.
CTTTAGATGTTGAAGGGCCTCAGTCAAAAGTTCCATCTATTTTATAAAATATTCAAGATGTTATTTTTAGGTCATCATTTTAAAAGTGAAAGAAATCTGTATCTCAAATGACAGCAGCAAAGAGGTCTCTATACCTAGCTATATAATAAATGATGAACCAGTCTAATTAGTGCATCATCTAGACCAGTTATTACTGTGTGTTTTTTATTTTTCCAAAACCTCCAGATCTCAGACAAACCCTGTTCCAGAAAATGTTTAATTCCTGTAGGATATTGCTTATTTTTAGCTCTCAAACATAAAATAGTATAACTGAGACCAACAGACATCCAATTCTCACAAATTACTGTGCATTGCTCTCTAGAAAAGCAATGAAACCATAACCTCCATATCCTCCTTCCCACAGCAAGTTCCAGAAAAAAGAGTGTGTACACATAAAAACGAGTTGAGTTTTATCCTCACCATATCAGTAACTATTTTCAGTAACTTTACAGTCCCACACATGCAGCAGTCATCTGTCTATTCAACCTATGTTTAGAACAGATTCCTTACATACTATGAAGTATGTGAACTCATTTAAGAAACTTAAAGGCTAAAACTCCTTTAAGAAAGGATAATAACCTGAGCCCTTGCTGATACAGATCTGTTCAGAACCTATTTACAGAAACCCATCATTTTCAATTGTCTAAAGAGCATTTAGATTATTGATTCTAATTGATTATGAAAGGTTCCCATACTAGGTATATTGATTCTAGTTAATTATGAAAAGTTCCCATACTTTCAACAATCTGTTCTGAACGAAACAACCAAGATCTTAGAATGAAAAGAAGAAAATGTTGAACTGAATGCTTATTTCATGGGTTTGTAAAGAATCAGTCAAAAGAACAACTTCTTACCTGCTCGGAAGGTGTTGTGTCCTGCTGTCTCCCCATTTCCAGATCAATTGCAGCTGCCATTAACAGGCACGTCTTCTGAGCAATCAGGACAGCTTTGTCAGAAGGACAAAACTGGGACAACTGAACCCAAAAATAGAAGTAATGAGAATTGTGCCTTTACAAAACAACATTGCTCCTAAACGGATGGTTGCTGAGTTTCACGTATGGCATTTTTAGTAATCAGTCCTGAAGAGCACATGCTCATATTGAAATACTGCTTGTATAATTAAACAAAAAGTTTGTTCAATTCCAAAGGTTGCAGCAGTGTTTTGAGTCCATTCTGCAGAGAACATCTGCAAAGAACACAGTGCTGGTAGGTTCTGTATGGAGACTGGGACTTGAGCGTATCTTGGTGTAACACGTTCACACTGATGATACAGCTCCCAAACTTCATAGTTTTCTTTAGAAAGTTATTTTTTAACTCTAATTTTAAATGACAGTTTAAAGCAACAAAATATGACAATAATGCTTAGATTTTTGTATAACAGGCCGATTTTCTTCTGACAAGTCTCCATGTATGTGATACATGGATGCAACTTCTCAAGGAATTAGATGGATGGCAGTATTCCTCAATCAAAGACACTATTAGTGAGGGTAAATACCTTGAAAGACAGTACAAAGAAATCCCTCATCTTTTCAGGACAATTCTGGAACTGTACAGCCAAGTTCCAAGCTAATAAAGGAAAAAATTAGAACAATAATCTAGAATTAAAACCTTCAATATGTTATGGGCTATATCCATTAAAACTCTAGTAAGAGGTGGTTTACACATTCTATGATTCAATTTCTTTAACAAAGTATTATCACCAAATCATTTAACAATGGCAAGAAATACCATTACTTGTGATCTGTTAACTAAACATACATGACTCATGCTTTCAAATCCTTTGTTTTAATGATTTTATCAAAATCAAGTATCCATTCTAGCACATACCCTCTCCACAAGAGCATGAAAGAAAAGTAGCACTTTCTTATACTGGTAAACTCTTATCAGAATCTGGATAAAAATGTTGAATAATATTACCAAACCAACCCCCCCCAAAAATTTCATGTAACCTCAGCAGGGTTATATAAAGGAGAAAATACACTGTAAAAATACACTGCTTAGCAGTAGATGAATCAGATGTAGCCCTCTAAAGACAACTATGTGATTTTTATGTATGAGAACCTGACCTAACTGTTTAGATTTTGCAGTGACTTTGTGGATTCCAACTTGCACATAATTTCTTCCCAGAGACATGTTTTCATGGTCTCCCTTAATCATTTATTCTGTGAGCCAGAATGTGGCTTTGGAAAGCAGCAGTCACCACAGATCAGCCCCGTTCACACTGCTGCTCGTTACTGTTGATCTCTGTCACTTCCCAATCTGTTATCCTCTGCTCATATATTTTTTTCCATAGACAAGGAATGCACTGATGATACCCTTACCAAAAGGTACCACGAAGGCTGCTGAATGAGAACCAGAGACACATTATGGATCTTGGCTGTGAATGCTACACAGCAGCTGCATTCATACCTGTGATAACACTTTTAGTTTATATTCATATGCACATGTGGCCTGCTTATTTAAGGGAGTAATCAAGACTGCCTGTCTGGGTGGCTGAGTTAAGCTCATCCTGCACCACGACCAGGCCAGGCACTAATCATATTGCTGCACTGATATTGAGCTCTCATTTTGTCCACAATGAGAAGTGCCTACTCAGTATTTGGCACTAAGGTACTTTAGTACTTTTAGCAGTATTCCTTTCAGACACAGAAGAAAATCCTTTTTTATTTACTTGATCTTAATTTGCAATTCTGTAGTACAGAGCAGAGTCTTGGTCAAAATTTTATCACGGACTTAGACAAGTCCCGTGGTGAATATGCACTAGCCAACACAATAGTCATACAGACCTTGTATGAATATTTGTCTTGGTAACTGATAACTGCCTTAAAGCATGAGACAAACAAGATAGTTTTGTACGACAGAGAAATACAGTAGAATTCTAAAACTAGTCAAGGCAGGGACTGCCAAAGGTGTCAAGTTTTAGAAACCTGCTGTATCTTTAACACACTTTTTTCTTCCTTAACATCTGGCTGGATGGAGATGGAGGTGATTTAGTTCAGATTTGACAGTGAAACCTACCAACTTTTCTAAACCAGTGAGCTTCAAGGATCCTTCTGTCTCCTGTCAAATTCTCATCTGTGAAAGGCTCGGCAAGTCTCTTGTGAGCTGCAGAAGTTGTGTTGTTCAATAAATAAATAGCCTTCTCTGAGCAGAATAAAAGCATTTCCAAACACAGGAACTACATCTACAAAGCAGGTTCCCAAAACTTCCATATAATCCCCGAGGTTCTTCTCGCAACTTAAATCTAATATGCTTGACCAGAGAGGTTTGTAAAAACATCAAAATGTGCCTCAAGCAGCAATTACTGTAAGATATATAGGGCTGCCAACAAGTTTGCTCTTTCAAAAAAAAAAATATTGACACTGAAGGATACTGCAGAGGAGTTTTACTTTAATAGCACAAAAAGACATATTTCAAATATAACTAATTGGGGGCCTTTCTTCGAAGAATCAGTATTTCATTCAGTTCAGTTCTTCACCATTTTCTCCCAGTCACTGCCAGAATGGCTAGCAAAAAGTTCTAAGATTTCATGAAACTTTGTTGTCTAACAAAGAAAGACAGAAGTGAAAAGATTTCATGTGGTTTAACATTTCAGTTGGAAAAAAGTCCTCTGGAAAACTCCTGCAGCTTTTCCAGTGCAAACAAGGAGATTCTTTTTTTAAAGGAGAGTATAACTAAAGTAGCCACCAATTCCTACAAGCCTCTCCTGTCTGTCAGCAATTTGCTATTATTCCTTGCAAATTTCTAAGCTGTCCCGAACAAGAAACAAACAAACAAACAGCTTTAATTTAATCTAAAAAAAATCCTCCCTTTTAGCCAGATAGAACAATAAAAAACACAGCACTTTGCATTTAATTAAGGCCAGCGTTAAGTTCACACTGCTAATTCAGAGTACAAAACCAAACTACTTCCTTTTGTGGTAGCCCTGCTGCTCAAGATACTAACTTTGTTCTGGCCAATGCAGTCAGAGTATGAGACTGTCACTTGAGGCCACCCAGACGGTGGCCTGCACACAAGTATCTGTTGTTTGCATGTGTGGCCTTACAAAAGACTCCTCTTTCCTAAAGCAAAACTGCCCAGAAGAAAAACCCTTTTGTCTGACAGAAGCTGTCAAGTACAAGTTCTACTAGAAATGATTCTTCCAACATGAGCCTGCAAGTCTGCAAAAACAAAAACCTGCTTTTGCATTGAGGTCCAACTCTGCAACACTGATCTCCAGGTCTAACTTGGCTCCTAACTTTTACTGATTTTAGTCAGAAGTTGAGAGCCTAAACTGAAGAGAGTCTAAACATTTAGACAAACACATACCCAAGGTCAAGTAAGTCAGCATGGAGTCGATATCCTTATCTCTGAAATGGAAGGAAAATAAAACTTTAAAAGTTTCATTTATTTTCTCATGACAAAATACATTACTTATGATGGAATACACCAACCTGGTAATTATGGATACAGTTATTCTTTCCCTGACAGACTTTTAGTCATTAGAATCTTCTGGCATTTTAAGTCCTAAAGGAGAGGTGAAGACTTGCAGTAATTTTTTACTGATCTACAGTGGTGAAAAAAAATCACTGTAGAGGTGTAGCAGGAGACTTTCCCAGTCACTGGGGCTGCAAGGTAAACCAACTGTACCCTGTTTTTTTGTCAGTCAAAATAGTTCTCCTCCTCCCAAGTCAGCACCCTATTTTAAGTGGCTAGTCTTCAGTAAGGAAGAGCTCACACAGTTCTCACCCAGAACCTCTGAAAGGTATCTCCTCCTACTGTCAATAGTAGTTATTTAGTTCACATTCCCCATAAAAAATATCTGGCAGTCTCATGCATTAATGAAAGAGGAAGAAAAAAAAAAAAAAAAAAAAAAAAAGAATGTAAAGAAAAGGTTATACAAGAGGAAGAGATGGTCCTATGTGATGCCATATGTCAAAGCAAAAGGTGGGTGGATCTTTAACCAGCATAAAAATTAATCTCATGATTACCCTGTAAGAAAGGAAGTCCTGTATATATATATATGCAGCATATCTACCATAAGAAAAGTTTTGTAAATGGACTCACCTTCTCTCTTTATTTTCTGCCATGACTTTTGACAACATAAGACGCACCAAACACCTAAATATGAGAGAAATGAACAATGACAAGTCTAAAAAATATATAATTCACAGGACTCAGAAGTGTCGCATAGAGAATAAGATTATTCTATTTCCCACCCTTCTGCCTTATTCAGTTTACCTCATTTTGCCTACCAATTAAATAATAAGTAAATAAATGTACTTTGAGAAAAAAATTTAAGGAAATGTTGCAAGAAATATATTTGTTTCACAGTATTTGTTTTTATAGAAGTGATAGAACAGTTTAACAAAATACTGCTTGATCAGAGGATAAAAAGGAAATGGTATTTTTACCAGGTACACTGTTGCCATCTCATTTAAGTCATCTGTCATGTTCACATCACAATATAATCATAAAATGCAGAGCTACAAATACCACCTTCTTGGGGGAAAGCTAAAATATCTGCTAGATGCTACAATTAAATAGATGCTACAGTTCAGGACTGAGGTAAACCTGCAGCACCAAAAAAACCCATGAACTAATCTTTGAACTACTCTGTTCTGTCTTCCGCCTGACTATAAATTCTTAAAAAGAAAAAAAAATCCTCTTTCCTTGCAAGTATCTCAAATTCTTACTTTAATGCTGCAAATATTTGCTGGCAATCTTGTGAACGTTCAGATAAATACTCCAGAGCTTTGATAGCCACAACCTGCTGTTCATTCTGAAACCAAATAAAAACATGCTTTGTATAAACCATGCTACACCAGTTAGCACTCTCACAAAAACAAAACAAAAAAGAAAAAAGAAGGGGAAAAAAAGCATTTTGAGCACTTTGGGAAGGTCTGTGCAGCCTATTGGTCTATTTACCAGGAAAGACCAAAGGACTCTGCACAGAACATAACCTCAGAGCCAAGAAAAAAAGAATGCAGAGAGGTCATATGATGAACAAAGAGCCGATGGCAAGAAATGGATCATTGCATTTTGGCAAAGGTTTCATGCTTCAAAATGCTGTACAATGCCCTAAAAGGCAACCCAAAGTCTTCTATTTATGCCAATGTAATCCGCCAGTTCAGGCGTCACTCAGTCACCACCCGCAGGCAAACAGGAGGGACAATTGATTTTTCAGTCTCTTATTCCTGCACATTTTGCAGACAGGTTCCCCTAGCACCTCAGAAAGCAAAACTCAGAGGCTGGAAAAAAAATGTATCGTTTTGCTGAGGAGAACTTGATGGAAATGTACCACATAATTTCCAGCTGCCAATATTTACAACTTAGAAACCTTTATTTTCCTGAATAAATCAATCTATTTTCATGGGAAACCACTTTCTCCTTTGTTTTACACACCAATTGGACTACTCACAGTAAGACTTTGGTCCCTGAAGCTTGAAATACTTAGAAATGCATGAAATACCTAGATACCTAGAAATACCTAGAATACCTAGAAATACCACAAATAGGAGAGCTGTCTTTCTTATTAAAGAAAAAAAAGATAACGTCACCTCTAAAGCAATTTGGGCAGCCAAACTCAGGAGGTCAGTGCCTGTGTTTCCATCCACTAAGAGCCTGTCTTCATGCTGAGACTCCTTTTCTGTCAGCTTCCCCATTGCAATCACTGCTTCCACAGCTGCCACAGATATAGGGAAAAAATAGTGAAAATTTTGGTAGAAGTAGTTGAAGAGGGAAGTTCTACACTTTTAACAAGGCTTTTTGGATGACTTATGAAAGGCTACAATCCTTTTTATTTTAATATGAAAAAAATAAGATTAAAAAAAATCCTGACCACGCCAGCTCTTTTCCACAATTAAGCATTTCTTTACTAGAGAGGTGCCAAAAAGGCTTTCCAAGCTACTGATCTAAGGAAATGAGGATGTCAAACAAATGCAACTATCTCACATCCTTAATTTTGTTCTGCTAAATATCTGTTTGTCACCGAAGACAGAGGACTTTCTCTAATACATGGTCTGGGCACGGTTCCAAGCTCCCACATCTTGGCTCATGCTAAGTGTACTGCTGCTTTTATGTTCACACTGTGCTGTGGTTCCCACTCTACATTATGTGAACAAATTACGCTGTCATTAAAAAGATGTATAGAGAATAATTAACTGCCACAGAATTCAACGGAAAATGTTCTATTTATAAGCCCAGCATGTTACTCTGCATTCTAAATAAGTACAGAGTATATTCACCAATTTTCATTATTTGAGCTGAGATTCTCATTAAAATATGAAATGGCAGAATTCATTGGAAAGAGTCTACAGAGATGTTTCATTCTGCAATTTGCCTTCATGTTCTTTCTGGTAACCTTTCTCACTAACTGATGCCTTTTGTTAACTTCAGGCTCTGCTTGACCAGAGAGATTGAGAGCAGCAATAATGGTTCAGTTCAGGCCCATCTAGCTCAGTACCCTGTTTCAACAGTAAATGCTTAGAAAAGAGCATTAGAAATAGTAACTATAAAATCATTCTTGCCCTGAAATGCTACTTCAGCTTCTGCCAATGAGATTAGAGACTTCCTAGGCTCCATCCAGAAAACATCCAGCTGTGGCAATGAACTCCACAATTACATTCTGTTTGCAAAACGTATCCTCCTTTGGCTGTTTTAAACCTATAGCCTGACAGTTTTGGTAGTTGTCCTTTCAATATTGTGTTTCTCTGTGTTATGAAAGAGAGTAACTAAACACTCTTGAATCTCCTTCTCCATGGCAGTCACGATCTCATAGACCCTTCTCCCCATTATGTCTCTGCCAAGATGAACAGGCCAAATCTGCTTTGCGCTTCTGCTCCTTGTTCAAGGCTAATCTTTATTGAAATAGAATTAAAAATTGTATGTAGCTGAACTGTGAATTTTACAATGGCCTGGAAATGTCCCTCTCCTGCTTTCTACTTATTTCCTTTTAATTCTAGTATTCTACTTGCTATTTAGGATCCTCAGCCACAAATAATTGAAGCCTGGGAAAGCACTCAGCAGGACATCATATGCTTGCCCTATTTTTACAGCCTTCCCTAGATCCACACACAACTACTGCCAAAACAAGGATATTGGGCTTTGGTTTGACCTAGTTCATCTGCTCTCACTCCTATGCTCCTAGCTGCTCTTGGGAACTGAGCTAACATTTTCAGAGAACTAGTCACAGGAAGTATGAGATTTTTCTTTGGGATTATTCTCTAACCATGTGTTCCGGTCTGCACCACAGAAATTAGTTTCGTTTGACAAGATTGGGCCTTGATAAATTCATGTCTCCTATTCACCCACTTGCTGTATTATTACTGCTTACAAATCTTTTCATGATTCCAGAATTTTCCCAGGAAAGGAAAGAAAGCTGGCTGGCCTCTAATTCCAGATGTCCTACTTTTCACTCTTAAAAAAAGCATTTTATTTGCCCTTTACAACTTTACTATCAATGCAGGAGTCATGTAGACATCATATACAGCTTGTAAAGAAGTTGCCTGTTTTGTTTTAATAAGAATACAAACATATATGTAAGGTTAACAATGTCGGTATCAGTTGAAAAAATATATGGGCCTAATTCTAGCAATTGCAGAGGAAAGAAGTTATAGAATAAACAGAGCAGTCTTGAAAGTTGATTACACTATTTAGAATACCTGACACGAGAAAAAAATGGACACGCGGGGAGAGTGATATTAAATCTCAACTGAAAAGTAGAAGAGGGGACATCTACAAAATTCTGGAAGAATGAGCACAGAAACAAGGAGGCAATGGGAGCTCAGGACTGGTAAGATTTTAAGGAGAGAAAAGGCAACCAGTAGAGTAAGAAGTGAGAAAGGTACCAGGTAAACTGAAATACAGCTCAGACTGTTCTAACAAAAAGAAATGGTCAGAAGCGAAGCACAAAACTGGGAGATACCATGAGCAGCAGGCCAAAAGAGATACTGTTTCTAAAAGCTAAAAGAAGCAACCAATTACTCATGTTGAGACAGATTATGCTTATCATTACTTCTACCTTTGCCAGTATTATTTTCCAGCACTGCAATCTTATAGACACTAAATTGAGTAAAAATGCTGTTTGGATCACACCTCTCTGCTTCTTTCACTGCCTCTTTAGCCTATAACAGAGAATATAACAATTCAATCCAATGATATCTTGATATCTAGAAATCAGTAATAGATGTTGCCAGATGAGAGACAACTATACAACATTTTAATGACTGTCATTGATATTTATGTAATTTCTTAATAGGTTTGGTTTGGCAGCATCCTCCCTGGAAGGAAAACGAGAGTGACCAGCACAGGACCCGAAGGTTGACAATGACACAACTGCTTCCTCAAACTCAGAGTCAGAACATGAGAGACACCCTGAAGATTTTGAGAAATTTAACTCCCTTCTGTTACTTGGAAGTGTGCAGTACAAGAGCCCCAAACCAGAGACCTTTTAGGGAAAGCAACTGCCTTTCTTCACTGCAGAGGTAAGGGCAAATAAACTGTTGTGGGATGTTCTAGCAGTAAAACTCTTTTCCTGCTAGGGCTCATCTTTCTTAGAAGAGAAAAGAGGTTCTAATCTGAGAAGAAATCTAATATACAGGCATGATCACAAGACTTGTGAATGGTTCCTCTCACTGGAATAACAGATGGTACAAGAGAACCCAGTAGCATCTAAGATAAACAACACCTCCCTGTCCATCATGTAAGGTAGGCAAAAACAGTTCCCTCTTCTCAGGGCAGAAGAGGTACAGCAACAAGGAGGTAAACCAAGCCCAAATGGTGTAGATATAACAAGAACAAAGGAAATAAATACATATATATACACACACACCTTATCAAGCTGTTTCAAATGAAGATAGCAAGAAGCCATGTTCCTCTGCAGTTTAGCCAGGTTCTGATCTATCTGCCCAGGTGTGTAGAAGCTCGCAGAGTAGTTGTACCACTGAAGAGCTTCAGAATAGTTTTTTGCCTATTAAAAAAAAAATCCTTAATGAAGGAATGAAGATTTTAATAGATTTGGGAGTAAAATTTCAATACTAACACAACAAGATGCTGAGAAGCTGGGTGGGCAATCCAGGCAGCAAAGAGTTACAATTTCTGGTGGGAATTAAGCATGTGTCGCGTAGCAAACTGCCAAAGTCAATTGATGGCTCCCGGGCAAAAAGCGCATGCCGACAGTTCGCTTTGCAATTAAAGTTCATCGGGAAAATATTTTCAGTTTCGACGTTTTAAACGGACAAGCCTGGAGCCTGTTGAATGACAGTGTGTGGTCTTTCAGCTCAAAAATCTATGCCAGCCCCATTAGAAAAGGGAGTATCCCTGCACTCTCCAATTCAAAAATTACTAACCTACTGCAACATCCACTTTCTGCTGTGGTACAAAATGAAGTTTTTAAAGTCATAATGTATTTGGAGAAACAACAAATTCTCTCTCCAGAGCCCACTCCCCATTTAACTCACTTGTCTGTCCAGTTTGGAAACAAGATGGGAGGCGGCATTTAACAATTCACAGCAGTGCCTCTAAAGACTAAAATGTTCAATGTAAACAGTTCAATGTAAAGCATATTTTAATATTTTTACATCCTTCCCTAGACAAAACCACAATGATGAACTGCATAGGCCCCTTGGCTGATCCATTCTGGTCATGACAGTGCGTCCACATACAACCCCTGAGATGAGACTACATGAAGCTTATGGCTGTAATGGAAAAGAGCATCCAGATGGATGAAAATAAAAGTAGCTCCCACTGGAACAGGAATCTTAACTCACCTTTTAACCAAAAACAAACATACCAAAACACTCAGGAAAAGCAATTCTATATTTTCACTAATATGGATAAAAACAACACTACTTGGTCTCAAACCTCATATTTTTTGGCAGCTCTATCCCACAAAATGATATGCAGCTGGTTCAAGTTTTCAGGCAACAGCTGTTTCCCAGTATAATGACCTGAAAAGATACTGCAAATCAGCATTTTACAAGAACTTTAAGCAGCACAGGGGGAAGTACCTAAGAACTATCTGAGAAAGACTGGTCCACAGCTAAGAAACACTGATACTGCAATAGCTTCAGCCAGGATCCAGTGTTTCACATCCTGTTTCTGAAAAGAAAAAGCAGTGAGCAAAAGAATAAGTATTTTCATACTTGAATGATGACAGTATGCCTCTTAAACCTATATTTAGATGCTGCATAAAATACTGTCTGATTTCCAGCAGTCAGAAAATATTTCAGTGCAGAAGCCACTAAAAAGGGATCTGTAATTCAGCTGCTCAAACAAGGTTAAGCAACCTGTTTTAATACAAACTAAAGAATGCTGTCCTGAATAGACCAAGTATTAACATTACACAGATTTTATAGCGAATGTTTCTATTCCCACACATATTGGTCACACAGAGGCTACATTGTGTGTATAGCCTGGCCTAAGAAGGAATAATTGTTCTAGCAATTGAATTCACCCTGAGCTCAACCACGATTGTCATGATTGCCACAGGAGTTCAGAGTCACCATACAATAGAAACAGTAAGAAAAGAGAGACACAAATAAAATGAGACTAAATAAAGAAAAATGGAATTAAAGACTTAAAAGAACTAAATCCAGCTTTTGGCAAAATATGGGTACAGACCTATAATAATTTCTTCAACCTTTTGCTTGGCAAGCAGCTCCCTCTTGTTCTGCAACAGGAAGTCAACGTGGACTAAGGTGATTCTTCCAAGGTCGGGGGAAGATTCAAATCGTTCAGCAACAGATTTTAGAAAATCAAAACCAACTGATTCCCTGTTCAACAGATGCATTTTTAAGAGGCTGTACAGAAAGAGCTGATAATTTTCAATTCTAAAGACTAATGTATTCACACCATCCAGCATGCTTCTCATTAGTGCTATTGACACATAGTCACATTAAAACAAAGTCAAGATACAGATTTGCTGCAGATCATCTACTCAGAAGTAACTTCCTATGAGCTCATGCTGGTTCCACAACATTCACAAGAGAGTTTAACCCTCAAAATGAAAGAATAAGAATTTACAGAAAGGTAAGAGTGTATACATAGGCAATTATGGTGGAGTACCTGACTAGGTGAAATTTCATTTCTTTCTTTATAGCAGCTTGTTCTTCCTTATATCGCTTTTCATAAGAAAGATTCTAGGAGACTACTCTTTCATTCTGAGGGTTAGTCAGTCGATATGAAAGATCATTTCTGACCCACAATATATATTAAAATTGCTCAAGGACAATCCTGATCATTCCAAAGCAAGACTGCATTTCTGACCCACAATATATATTAAAATTGCTCAAGGACAATCCTGATCATTCCAAAGCAAGACTGTGGTACTGCGGACCTCCACTCAGCCTTATATGACACCCTGTTCTGCAGCTGTCAATCTGTGTCACCTTGGTATGGAAAGGACAGGCTGGTTCTCAAAACTGTTGAACTATCTCTGTCAGTTTTTATTTAATACAAGGCTTCACCATGTAACAAGACTTCTTCGTCATCTTTTTCTTGCTAGGCTTAGTGGCCAAAGTATTTCTCAGCCTTTCTCTCTCCCAGCAAACATACAAAAATTTATTAGTATTATATAACAACAAAAAAGTATAGTATTACAAGGAATGCATCGAGTTCTACAACCCAATGTACAATCTGTTCTTTAAAGGCAAAGACTTGTCAGGCTCCCAACTGCACCAATAGGCCTTAATTACCCTGACAAGCCCCATCTGTGACCCACACCCACATCTTCTTGGTGTTCAGGAGCTCTGTTTAAGCCCTGAGCTCATGCTCCCATCCTTCCCTGAGCAATCTCATCAGTGCAGCTGGCCCCTGCACTGTCTCCTGGAGAGACACGTAGGCCCTACATTGCAGACAGCTTGTCTCCAGTTCTGTCTCTTGACTGAACTCCCTGGATGGACCCTGGATCTGGTTCATCACTCAGCCGTGGTGAACGCTGCTAGTGGCACCCTGCTCTGCCTGCTGTGCCCTGATGCTGGGGGACTGGCTCCTTCCTGGTGAGCTGCTACAAGCACCCCTGGCTCATCTTCCCTCCTGGAGCAGCCCTGTGCTTGCTGCTTCCTGACAAGGTTATTAAATCCTCTGCACACTACCAGTTGTTCTTTATGATTTGTATTATTTACTAATTCTCCCTTTTTGTTATGTCAAATGGGTTGCTATTATTTACAAGTGTTCAGATACACTGGATAATGCTATTTCTTTCACATAGGTTACTTGAGTATTATCTTGCATATATTTAAAACATATGTGCACACACATATGTATTTATATATATATATATATATATATATGCTGAAAAGCCCAAATACTGTGTTTGTTCTACCTAGCAACGCTTTCATACCTTCCATGTTCCAGCAGCAATTTGGCAGTATTCAAGCAGGAGTCTAAAGACACCTCACGGTGCAGGAATTCTGCAAGAGCTAGACAGAACACAGCACAGTTGAAACTATTCAGTTGTCTTAAAAGCTTAGCTGCTTACTTTATGGTATTACAGCCTCTTAAAAATATGTAATAATTCTAAAACTAAAGAAGAATAAGACTTCTTCATTGTATTTTGACTTTCCTTTCTTCCCTTCACAGTAAATTTAGTACTACAGCTCTGGAATTGCAGTCCTCTGTCTCTTTAAAGCAGGAACAGAATAGGCATTAATAGCACAAACTTTTGCCTCAAGCTGCTCTCTAACAATAGGTCTCATCCCGATTTAAATGAAACCACTTAAATGACTGAGAAGAGTGCTCGGGCTGTTGGGTTTGCATCACACTGCAACTGGAGTTACATAAACCTACCCCCTGTAGCATCAGTAGCCCTAGATAATGAAAAATGTTTGTTGAATTGCCTGGTGCTCATAGGTAGGTATCAGTTTTGGATCACTTAGCTTAAGTTTAAAGATTTTTAAATTGCTTCATGGTTTAATCGCAAGATTTAAATAATGGTAACTTTGGTAAGTACTACATAGAGATACAATTTTAACAGTTGACAAAGGGAGCATTTCTATGGCACCTGTGTATTCCTAAGCAATTTTAACTGCACAAAAGAAGATTTTAGTCAAACCCCTAAAACTTAGCAGAAACCTTTATTCAAAAGAAAGAGAAATTACAGTGCATAGACACCAGTCTCATTTCTGCCAGTCATCTGTGAAAAGGTAGACATCCTGCTTAGGTAACTAACTGGGCAAAAAAAAAAAAAAAAAAAAGGTTTGTTGCTTTACAAATACTTGTTATCCTGTTTAAAATATGACTGGTGTCTTATTTCTACCAAAATATAATCAGAGCGTGTTTTGATGGGCAAGACTATGACAGAACAATTCAGGCTGCAAAAAAGAAGCTGACTATTGCAATGCTAAACTTTGAGTAACTGTCCACTTGAAAGCTGGCTGAGATTCCCCAGCCGCCGTCTGAAGTGGAATTTCCATTCCTGCCCCTCTGGCAGCACTCAAACCATCCGCTTCTGTGCAAAAAATTCCTTACCTTGTTGTATATTTATGTCTCAGAGCAACCGTCATTTATCTTATGCTTTCCAACTAAAAAGATCATAAAGTCTCTCTATAAGATTTCGCTATTTAGGGAAATTAGGTCTGTCTGAAGCACTACTCTATCTAGTCTAAAATCCCCCTGAAAACTTTCTTCTTCTGTCACGTCAACATCAATTCGCTTCAAAGGATAAACTTAAGGAACATGGGAAGAAGTCTATATGCCCTATACGAACCAAAGAAATTGTGGTAACACAGGTTAATACTAACACATTAATATCCACTTGGCCTCTCCTGCCCACAACCTGCACTATCACACATGCATGACAGCCTTTTAGAGGCCTTCCTACCATGCAGACTGTGTAAGAGACAATTCACTTCCAAATTCTTTAAGTTGTCTTAGGCCCTAGGTCTAAAATCAATCACTGTCTTCACTCAAAAAGCTTTCAGGGTCTTCCCCCTTCCCAGCAAACATATTTGATCTCTCATAAAGAAAAAATGAAATAAACTTGTGTTTAATTCAAATTGACATCAACTTCTGCATAACTCCTAACTTAACCCTGACTACAGTGGCCTATACTCCAAAACCAGGATTGTAACAGCTAATGGAAAATCCTCTAAAACAGTTAGAGGTTAGAGGTTTTTTTTTTTTTTTTTAATCCATAACTCAGGCTGTCTTCTTGGATATGGAATAGTATGACCTTACTATGAAACCTATGCAGAACTATGTGATACCTGCTTTGACGTCTTCGTCTGATGCTCTACTTTTAAGAAGAACTTTAACTTTCAAAAAAAACCCTGCTGGATGCAAACGCTCCTGCACAATGAAAAACAATAAATTACTTAGCTGTTTGTTGAATACAGATCCTGTGAGAGTCCAGCGCATTCGTAACATAGAAAAACATCACAAAATTGTATATGCTCCCTTTCTTAATGACTCCCATTTTAACAATTGAAGAAATAGATAAGAAAAAATTAAGTTACTCTAACTAACCTGAAGGGACAGAAGTATAAAACTTCTCCCAGTCCTCATATTGGGAAAGGAATGTGTGTGTGTGCAACATTTTATCAAATATTTTATTATATTGAACACTGTGGTAGTAACTGGCTATATTATATCTATATATCTTCATGCTAGTTGGCACAGCACATTTTTCAAGTCTCAGAGAAATAGAATCAATCACACTAATGAAGTGCTATAGCTAAATTAGTTATTTGAAATAAGGCTGATGTCGTGT
Source organism: Tinamus guttatus (assembly GCF_059628265.1). Lineage (NCBI taxonomy): Eukaryota > Metazoa > Chordata > Aves > Tinamiformes > Tinamidae > Tinamus > Tinamus guttatus. Next base: position 1,611,994 of record NW_028289621.1, read on the forward strand.
GGCTACACAGCTTCCAAAACTCAAGCTATCTGGTACTTGCTCAAACATATAGACAAATAACGAGATAGAGACTCAAAACATAGTGTGGACGTATCCGTTGTAGCCCAGAAGCAAAGGAAAAGTTTGGCACATAAAATGAGGTGCTTTAAACCTTAGATGAACCTCACTGAAGTTTATTCTGTTTGTACAATTTCCACTATCAAATAGAAGCACAGAGAAGCAACACATCTACATGTGCACACTCAGCAAGACTTCTCTACAAAGAAAGCTGCCAACCCCAAAACATTGTTATGAGTTTGAAAGCTAAAGCAAGGGAAATACACCTCAGTCCCTAGCTTATCTGATCTCAAGGATACTCTACCTGTGATTAATATGTTCCATATGATTATGTTAATAAAAGTTTGAGTTTTAATTACTGCACACCTTAACTACTGTAGCACACTATTACCTCATTTGCCAAGTTTATAGCTTTCAGTGCCTTGTCAAGGTACAGATTGCAGTCCCACTCCAAATAGGCAGTCGCTAATAATCGCAGCACTTTAGCCTGGAAAGAGGGGAGAAAAAAAAAACCCAAATACCTATTAAACTTCATCTGAACAGGAAGAAAAAAAAACACCCATTAAGGTTACCAAAAAAGTCTTAAAACTAAGACTACTAAACTACTAAACTACTAAAAATAAAATCTCTCTGAGTCAAAGAAATGCCTTCAAAGCCTTGTTTATGCCTGGTACCAGACTTCTGAAGTGACTGCTCTACTCCAAAGCCTCAGCAGGAATGCTGGGTCCATTCTTAACACTGCAATCCAAACAACCCCAGTTAAAGGAGAGAAAAGAGTAACAAGGAAAATCAGAGATCTGGATTCTAATCTGTAACTGGTTTATATAAGGGGAAGCAAATAAAATCCACTCTATATCCACTGTGGGTAGCACTAGCAGTAATGGGCTTATGAACAAGACGGACAGATCCATCAGAAATGACACAGCTGTAACAGCTGATGCCTTGAAAGAAGAGGGAGAAGGAAAAGATACGTGACCTCTAAGGGTCTGTTTCGGTCTTACTTCTTCTATAGTATAATCTCTGTGAAATACTATATTCAGAAGTGATTAAGGGCACTCAGTAGTGATTCAGTTTTAAGCCTGACGCCCACAGCAAGCACGCTTGCCACTTTGCCAGACTTCACAGCAGACAGTGCTAAAGAAAAGGCCAGAGAAACACTTGTCAGGTTTCACCCAGTAGAGGCAAACGATGCAGTGGGTCTCATCAAACAAAAATCTCCCATTATTCTGTTTCTTACCTGCATTTCTTTCCCAGTAGAATATTTTGCATCCATCTTCCCAATTTCATAACTCTGGCTACCAATGATAAGGGAAAGTTATAATTAATTTGGTTGACAGATAAATTCAGCCAGTTTTCTGATATGTGCAACATTCCTATCCCACTTCACAGCCATTAGAAGCCACCTAAATCACACCACCTAATTTCAGTTCTCATTTTCAATGGGGAACACAGGCTTATGCTTTCTCTCTAAATCTTCACATCAAAAACTGTACTTAATCACTTCAGCCTCTTTAGCATCTTCTATCCAACCATTTCAGTAGTCTTTATCATTTTTAACTAACTAGGCTTTCTCACTTGCCATACAATAATCATACACAAATTTATATATGACTTGCTCCCTATATTACTGCAAGCCAGTAGCAGTCATAAACAACCTGGGAGTCATGATTATGCTTTTTTTTTTCCTCCTAAAAGTTATATTACAGCATAGAAAATCACCTAAGAGAAAACAACAATTCAAAAACAGCAGCTTGGATTTCAAATTTTGCAAAAAAAGAAAATCTATTAAAACAAAAAAAGGAAAGAGAATAAAGAGAATGACTGGCTGTTTACTTCCTAATCTGATACATCCTCAGTACAGAGAAATCTTAACCCACTAGATGGAGCTAAATCTCTTCGTCCAGAAAAAAATATTTGCACTTTGCAAAGGTGAATTTCCTCCTCAAATGTTGTCATGAGTATGTCAGGACTCAGGATTTAATTTTCCATAAGAACAGAATAAAAAGAACAATTTTCAAAGTTATAATTAAGTATTTCTACAAATCCTCTTTGATAATGTGTGTTACCATGAATATTCTGAATGAGATGTGAAATCATTTGATTTCTCGGTTAATCTAAGTATTTAAAACAAAATGTACAAGAAATAAAAACAAACTTTGAGCCAAGTTATGTCCTTGGCATGAGGATATTCTTCCTGATAGCGTATTTTTTTTATTCCTAAATACCATGTCACTCATTTGGATCCTATCCAACTCATCTATGATTATTTATTTTTCAATTTCAGATTTGAAATGCCCCCAAAATCTGCAAATAATTGGTACATTGTCACTTTGCCAAAATAGACAGATTTTACTCATTTCATTTTTTTCTCTTAAGCAAATCCCTTCAGTGCTTTAATTACTTTTGCTGCAATTTTCTGATTTAGTCAATCCACCTAGAAAAGATTTTTTAATAAGTCTATAAAGGTCACTGGGAAGAAAATAAACACATTTGCCAGGTTGTGCAACTGCTGGAACCACTGCTGCAACCCAGGAAAATGGGCAAGAGCACTGGAGCAGAGAGAACTCCTGCCTAACAAAGCTGCCTTCAGCAGCTCAAGGACCTGCTCTCAGTGACTCACCTCTTTCTGGAAAAATTCAAATAACATCTAAAACAAATTTATTTAAAACTGGCCAGAAGGTTACCTCTACTCTTTTCTGAAGCTCTCAAATCCCTTCACTCTTGTATTATAAATGGCGTAATTGCTGGGAACAGGCCCTTCCTAGAAGAAATCTCTTTGGAAGAAGTAGTAAGGTGAAAAAAAGGAAGTGGTAAGGAGGAAGCATGGATATGATTTCCACATGAAAATAAATCTTTCAGTCTAGTGACCTGAGAACCTATATGAAGATCAGTCCTAAATGTCAAGCAGCAGACTAAAGAATGTGCTGTAAACTAAACAATATCACAAAAGGTAAGTACTTGCCTGGCCAACTTAGTTCAGGTAAATTCAGCATTCTCATACCTACATTTTTCAATAAACCTCTATCTTCCCTTGTTTCCCTCTTCCTTCACATGTACCCACATCTCAAAAGCCAGATTTTGTTTGACTTTGCACACTACCTGAGCCAAAACGAGCTCTGTTCATATTTCTTCCATTCATAGGTTTCCACGCCAAAGTTGTAACAGAGGATTGATAGGTAACAGGTCTGCAATAAAGAGAGTCCTTCCATAAAGATGTTGCAAAAAACTTCTTTAGATCTATGTCATTCCTGTCTCGGGTTTTTTAAAATGCTTTTTACTTTACTGTTATCAACCCCATCTGACCTTATATGAGGGTAATTGGAACATAAGCAAAATGGAATCACATTGTTCTGCAAGAAAGTGATGCAACATTAACCAACCACTGCAGGACACACATGTAACAATGGAATTCTATACACACGATATGGACTAAATCCTCAAGAAATCAGACTGAAAGCACCAGAACTGTAAAATATAAATAATAAAAAATGAAGAACAAAAAAGTCTAAAATTTGGGTATTAAAATATAATTTTTAAAAGAAAAATCACCCAAAAAATCTGACTCTCATGGGCTCTCATAAATGCTCTAAAACTAATTTTGCTTTTACATTGTTGATGAAGAGGATTCTGCCTCTTCCACATCAGGCTTTTTCCCAGCATGTCTCTGCTGGATTAAAAAGGGATCGTCTGTATTACAAGTTCAGGAGAGCAAGGGTTCTTGTTTAGTCAGAGCGCTTCTGGCTTTTGCTTTACCAGTCAGCCCCACTACAGTGTCTGTTCATAACAAGTTGTCTTCCCACTGACGATTTTCAACTGTCATAAGTTGTCCAAAAAGGAGACTGAAAAGCTACTCTAAATGCTAATTGGCTGCTAATATTTTATATCCATTTACATCCATAAAAGCTACTTCTCTCAGCAAACTAAGGTTAGAATTTCAAACCCCCGAGCAAAAATGAGACAGGTAGAACAATGTTTTGCCTCAACAATTTTATTTCAGGCCTCACTGTAGTCCAAAGACAAAAGTACAATCTTACTATGCATGAAAAATAAAATAATCCATTCAGAGAGGAAACCCTTATTTTTCCCAAGTTTAATTGCGAACTTGGGGAGTTTAAGAATTTAGTGCATTGAGAGGGCTGCATGTAAAATATGTAAGGTGTTTAACATAACACTGCAGGTATACTGGGGCATAGCTCATTCATAATCATTCAAAAAAAAAAAGAAATATGTCAAATAAAATGCTGGGATTTTTTTCTATTTTGAGTGATAAACTATGAGCAAAAAAAAAAAAATGGACTCTGAACAAAAAAATACTGTTTCATGCAAAATTTTTACTACAAAGACAGAAAAAAAAGACACAGAAGAAATATACAAAGAATTCTCAAATATTTTTCAAAATTTTCCATTACACATGTGTCTTCTTAACATAAAGAGAGGAAAATATATTCAAACTTTGGAAAGACACAGAAAGGATGATTTCACTAACCTCTTTTGGCAATCTCATCAACATATCTTTGCAGCGCTGCACACACATCACTGCTTTTTGAAAATCTCCTTGAGCGACCGCCTAGGAAAGTGGAACATGTCAATAAACTGTTAGTGAACAATCTATCTTAAAAATTCATCAGCATGCTGATTCTCCACAAAAATAATTTAGGCCCTTCAAGGAAAACATGTCATGGAACACACTATTTCCAAATCTTGTGATTTTATACCAAATTCTCTCACTATTAAAAGCTTTTATATGTGAACACCAGCATGTGTAAGTTCATGGGGGAGAAGGTATCCATGCCTAGAAAGACCTTCATCTCATGGCACGCAACATTTGGTGATGCTGTTCGTGACTTTGCAGAATCAAGAAAGTTGTTTTAAATTACAGAAGACTTTGCATGTGTAGCTTATAATACCTACTCGTAGATATTAACCTCAACTACCTACAGTCATGATGAATCCTGCATTCATGTCCTTGTCAGTCAGTCAGTCTGTCCGCAAAAACCAGCTCAGTGTGATGAGCATTCTCAAATGACCATTCGTGTTGTGTATATGTTACCCTACTGCACACATACAGGGACCCATGCTCTAAATCTATCTTATCTATCGCTCCTTCTTCAGTCAAGCAGACCACCTTTGGAACTGACACGTTTATGATTCAGAAAGGCAGCTGTTTGTTTCATAAACACTCGTGCGAGTTAAATCACAGGGCAACAAATCTGAACTAGAGGATAGGAACAACACGGCAGAAATGACTGCGATAAATTAGGCAAATTAAAAATTATTAAATTATTGCAACACAGAAGGCAAACATCAGATCTGAGATCTTACATCTAAGAGCTCTAAGGAAATATATCCTTCAGCAAGTCTTCAACGCCAAGCATTTATAGGTCTAATAATTGGGTCAGAGTTCCCCCCTACGCTCCTAGTGACTTATAAAGAAAGTTGAGAAAAATAGTTACTGATTCAGCCTGATAAGAGAGCACTTTGAAGAGGTCCTTCTCCACATCAGTTTTGTGCACATGAATATCTGCTTCATCATTACTCCTCTTAAGCAACTTTGCATACAGTTTTTCTATACTCTGGAAAACAAAGACCAAGTATCACTTGTGGTACTTATAAATAGGTATGTTTTTAAGAAACTAAAACCAGAAAATAACTTACCCCCATGGCAATCTCTAGAAACTCATCTGCAAGTTCAGCTTTTCCTATATCTATCCATCCTTTCCCAGTTTTCATAGACATCTGAAGGAGAAAACGATATGTGCTTTGTGAAAAGTTAGTAGCTTTCAAAAAAGGGCAGCGTCAGATTTCATGTTGAGGCACAAATCTAATGTAGGAAAGGGGTATTTCAGCTCCCCAGCTTGTGCCACGTGCCCTTCACATTTGAATGAAGGCCTGTACATTCAGATGCAGCATGTAGGACTTAGAATTTCCTTCAAAATACGACTATGTGATACTGAAATAAACGAATATGATGCTCTTGTAATATTTTATTACATCATGTTACAATGCATTATTGGCAAATTCGTAATTGCGGTAGCTCAGCAAAGTATCCCTTTGATAGCATGGGCCCACCTTCAGTATGGATATCCCTCTGAATTATATTCAGACCTATCTTCTAAACAATTTTAACAGGCTTTGAAGATTTCCCTTGATGATCCTCTGTACTTCCCTTGCTCACCTGCCATTATTTCTCTTACCAAAATTTGTCTTCGAATAGTTCCCTCCGGAGGATCATTGCCTTCACACAGGCACACCAGCCTACATGCAACAAATCTCACTGCAGGAGAACAGTGCAGACATTTGTAAGCTCCCATTACTCTGTAACTTGTTTGATTTTTTTTTTTTTTTAAGAATGTCAAGCCTTACCTATCTGAAAGACTGTTTGCTGTTTAGAAATCACAAAAGATAAAAAATTCAAAAGCTTCAGGGGTTGAAGCAGTTAGTGGTTTTAGCCAAGCTAGTTACACTCTTTTTTAAGCATCGAGAGGAAAAAAAATCTCTTCAAAATGCCTAATAAACTCCCGAGAGAAAGTTTAAGTGGAAGACAGTATTCAAAAACTTAATTGCATTGCAGGTGCTGACAGTAACATGTCTTGAGAGCCTCAAAATAGCCCTTGGCAAAATAGGGAAATCAAGATTAATAAACTTCACATTTTCAAAGTAAAAGGCAGAAATATTTTCAGGCCTTCATTACACATAAGTGATAGAAAAGACACCATTTAATATATTTTAAATGGCCTCTCCCTGGCCCTTCAGCTGTGATATAAGATCTGAGAACATTATACTATACAACAATTATTAGTTATTTTGTGTAGAATTATCCTTTTCCCTTTGCCTGACATCATTTTTCCCTGCAAATTACATATAATTTCAACAACAATCCCTCAAGACAAAAATGTAGGCCAGATATTATAATCCTGCAGATCTACATAAAAAAAACGGATGAGAAAAATGATGAAAAGCTTATTCCCGCTTTCCCCCAAGCTCTCTCCTGCTTCTTGGCAAAGCCATTAGCTGTGTGCTGGGCTAAAAGCAAAGCAGGAAAAAAGAATTTGAAGTTTTCCGTGTGCAATTATTGAGGAGATTGTTTCTTTAAAGTAACTGTCTCACTTTATATCAATTAAGTGACTTACAGTTTAAAATATACATCAATATCATTTCTATAAAATTTCAGATTAAAACCAACACTGGAAGGCAAATTAGTTTCCATTGGTCACGTTTTTATTGATGCTTTGGCACAGAAAGGGGGATATGCATTTCTACAATGATTCTGTGTCACGAGATCATTATTACACCAGGATGATCCTTCCTGAGCTGTTTATGTATATATCTTATCTAAAAAAAATGCAAACAAATCTATAGTATTATATATGTATCTGTCAACAGAGTTTTTCCCTTTCAAATTTCAGCACAAAAAAAAACCTTTAGGAAGACACAGACACATACATACATTTAGCTCTTTGCTCATCACTGATGACTGAACCTGAGTGCTTGGTGACTGCCCAGTTCCACAGGTTTATTGCGCTCTCCTCCACCTGAAGGGGAGAATTCCATTAGATTTAATTTCACCTTCATTTGGATCACACTGAAATGAATGAGTGGAATAAGAACCATCTTTAATGTATTTCATTTTAATGGCCTGTGCACATGTTTGTGTAGCTTCCTTGTGTAACAGTGGATTCAAAGGGGCAAGATTTCCATGAAACTATTACATGAACTGACTGTCTCCACAAAGAGATCCAGGACAGTAACCTAAAAACAAGCTTGCTGAATAGGCCACAGGGGTTTTCTTGCTCTAAAACTCAACAAATCAGACATTTCAGAAAACGTAGAAGTGACTGGCAGGAATTTCGTAAGCATATGGCAGAAGATATACTTCTTAGTCGTACAAAAGACTATCTCACACCTAAATATTTGAGACCATTTCTAAGAGGAACTAGGATAAGAGGATTGTAAATGAGAGGCAGATACGAACTGGAACAAAAAAGAACTATTAATCATAAGACAGATAGCAGCACCCGCGTACACGTCGCATCATCCATCAGTGCCTCCAGCTCTAATGTGAAACTGTGCACAAGTAATTCTGTAAGGGATGTGATGGACTTCAGAAACAACCCGAGTCCTTTGTTTGGTATCATTAAAATACATTCCTAAAAAAAAAAAATCCGCTTATTCAACATGTTACTCAAATGTCCTAACATAGGATTCCACCAAATCCTTCTGCAAACTTATCAAAGCATGTTATAACTTACTCTATAGGTGTATGGAATGAAGTTTTCTCACAAACAAACATACAAAAATAGTACATCGCTGTGCAAAACATGGCTGATTCCGTGCCAGCTTTAAGAACACAGTATTTACAATTGAAGCAGATGTTGAAAATTAAAAGGGATGGGAAAAGAGCTCTGAGAATTTTAGCTGGTTGGCAAACATTTACAGTACCTCCTTCACATATAAAAAAAATGAGTATGTTAAGCATGTATATAGAAAGGTTATAAAGATAATGGAGTCTTATGTGAAAGCAGTAAGCTCCTCGAACAATCCCAAATCAATACTTTTCATCACTTCAAACCATAAAATTGAATTCAAATGTTTCTCTAAAAAAAGACCGTGTTTAACAAGGAACTTTGGGCCTTGCACAAGAATCACACAGTAAAATTTTACAACCCCTTTTAAAGAGAGCAAATTACAAAATGATTTCTCCTTTCTGTAAAAATAATCTAGTCCAACAGGAAGAACTGAAGGATACTGGTTTTATGCAAATGTATTTCCTTACAGACAACATGGAAAATATTTTCCGCTGTGACACTGGCCAGCCCACCTCGCTCCTCGTCACAGATTTAAGATGCCAAAAACACCATCCGCCTTGCAGGATAATCACTGCAGAATTTCCCTGCAACACCCAATTTTCAAGGAAAAGGTTGGGGAAAATCTCTGTTATTCTTGTCTTTATTCCAGATTTATTCATCTCTCATCATTATTATTTTGGACGAAGCTCTAGTCAACGTAGAGGTTTCTCCCAAAGCACAAGTTTAGTAACTTATGAATAAGTACTCCTGCACAAAGACTATATTGAGGGAGAAAAACCCTATCAATAAAAGCATTATAAAAGGAATCGAATCACTGTTCAAATGCGTGAAAATAAACTCATCCCAAATATTCAGTACTGGGTTCCCTAGGCGGGTTTTTTCCTGCTCTGGTACCTGCCAGCAGCACCAAAGCCGCCCACCGGATGGGTCGGACTCAGTTTTGCCCCTCGATGATGTTTTTACACCCCCACCGTGATGTTTTTACGCCCCCGCGGAAGCGAGGGCGGGTTTTTATACGATGACGCTGAGGCGCCGTGAGGACACGGAGCCGGGGGCGGCCGCTTCCCGCACCCTCCCCGCCGGGGACATCCCCGGCCGCGCTCCCTCGTGACGCCAGCGATTGAACCGGGGACTTTCCGCCCCGCTGGGCGCCCTAGCGGCGGGACGAGGCGGCGCTACCTCAGCCGCGCTGCCCTCCGCGGCCGCCGCCGTCGCGCTGCCCGCCGCCCGGTAGAGCTCCTCGGTGAGGGCGGCGATGCGCGACGGCACCTCCTCGCTCAGCAGCTCGCGGACCAGCCCTGTAATACAAGGCGGAGAGGCGGGCGTGAGGCGGCGGCAACGGCCGACAGCACCGGGACGGGTGCCCGAGGGCGGGCGCTACCTGCTACCGCGCCCGCCATCGCCACCGCCTAAAGGGGCGCCGGCGCCATGGCGCATGCGCGCTTTTCACGCCTTCCCGCCGCCCGCGCAGCCGCCGCTGCGCATGCGCGCTGCTCCCTCCCGCCCGCGAAGCCGCCGCTGCGCATGCGCGCGGCCCCGCGCCGCCACGGCCGCCGCTGTCGCCGCCGTTGCCGCCGCGCGGGGCGCAGCGCCCTAATGATTGGCTGCCCGCCGCGGACGCCCCGCCTCCCCGCCGCGAGTGGCAGGCGGCTCGGCCAATGAGGCGGCGCGCGGCCTGCCTGCGCGCCGTGTCCGGTAGGCGCCGTGCCGGTTCTGGAAGGATCCCCGGAGCAGGGCCCTGCCGGGCGGCGGCGGCGACATGTCGGGGCTGCTACACACCACGCTGAGCGGCCTCAACAGCGACTCCTACTGCGAGATCAGCCAGTACCGCGACCAGCACTTCCGGGTGCGACACGGCAGCGCGCGCGCGCGCGGGGGCGGCGGCGCCTGAGGCGATGCGGGGGGGAGGGCGGCGGGGCCTGAGTAACGGAACTGGGGGAGGCGCCGGGATGGGGTCACGGTGCCCCCCGAGGGGCAGGGGCGGCTCCGGCCACCGCTCACCCCGCTTCGGGCCGCGCTCTGCCCCCAGGGCAGCAGGCAGCTGCAGGAGAAGTCGCTGAAAATCTCCTCCACTCTCTACGTGGGCAACTTGTCCTTCTACACCACCGAGGAGCAGATCCAGGAGCTCTTCTCCAAGTGCGGTGACGTCAAGAGGATCGTCATGGGGCTGGACAAGATCAAGAAAACTCCCTGCGGCTTCTGCTTCGTCGAGTATCCTTCCCGGTTCCCACTTGCTGCCGGGGGCTCTGGCAGTGGCTCCTCTCATGAAACGGAGCAAAACTTTTATTCTCCCTGTCAGGCACATTTCTTCCATCTTCTCTGTTTTGTTTTCCCCTTCCATCCTCTTTCCAAGACAGGTCTTAGTGCAGCATTGAGAGTGAAAAGTACTGTCACTTCCAGGTGTTTTTGGAGGTGGCAGAGAGCACCTTTAATTCATCAGTTTCTTTAACACAGTAGTTTCTCTGGAAGAAATCACAAGCATTGACCTCTTGTGTGGCCAGAGTAAGAGCACACGTTGGTTTCCTCGCCTTAACTTCACACCTGAACAAACTAGCAGAATAATCCGTGGCGCTGTTCCCAAGCACGGGGTACACGCTTGTACAAGTTGTACTGGGAGCTGCCTTTGCAAAGCTCTCCCGTGAGGCCTGCTGATCTTGTTCAAATTCAGTCCAGTTTCATATAATCTAAGAAGATATATTACAGATTTCTTGCCTGTAGCAAAGCTTTTGCACATTTGTTTCATCTGCTTCTGAAATAAGTGATCCAATGCTACTTCTTGTCTGTGCAGGTACTAATATTAGAGTGCAGCATTTTAGGAAGAATTTGGAGCTGCTTTCAACTTGTATTTATATAAATGCAGTTTTTGATTCCATAGAAAAGAGCGGTGTTTAGGCTGTGAGGCAGGATCCCTCTGTGAAATAGAATAGTTCTCCCTTTTTTTTTCCTTTTTCCTGCAGTAAAATAGCAAGTTCAGCTTTCCTTACACTGTGCCTCAGATACTACACGAGAGCAGATGCTGAACACGCCATGCGATTTATCAACGGCACTCGGCTAGATGACCGCATCATCCGGACGGACTGGGACGCAGGATTTAAGGAAGGGCGACAGTATGGGAGAGGAAAGACCGGAGGACAGGTAAAGACATCACTAGTTCAGAGCTTGAATCTGGTTTCCTTAAAAGCAGCTGCTGCTTTGCCAGTTTTGCCTTATTCAAGGTAAACTACAGGCTATAAAGACCCAGTAAGGAATTTTAGCTGCTCCCAGGTTGTTTTGGTAACTGAGCTACGCTGATGTTCAGAGCTAAGAGTAGAGCTGAAGCCATTTTCTGGCTGGCACTCCAGTCTTTCAGGCTGTGCAGGCAGAATGAGCCCCATTCTGCTGCTAGTGCTATTAAAATGATGCAGGGTTTGAAGGAGGTGGGTGGGAGGAGGCGGCAGTGTAGCTCCTTTGCCAACCCCAAAATCCAGCAGCATGTCCCAGGGAGAAGGTAAGATGCCCTTGCAGATTCCTGGAGGGTGAGGGGGATAAATGTGTCTCTTGATCCAGAAAGCTGACTGCAAAATCGGATTGGAATATTTTGGGATTTTCATTATTTTTCACTTAAAAAGGCCTTAGCCGTCTATTACAGTCTCATTGGTCATTCTCTCTACCACCAGCAGTTTTTTTGGTGGTTCCTTTAAAGAGTTGTCAAAACAAGGCAAAGTGCTTGTAGCCCAAATTCCAGTTCCCCACCAATGGATCAAGGAAGGGATGCTGATTCTGAAATCTCTCTGGAAATGGTACAGAGAGCGAACGTGTGTCACTGCTGGGTCCTAACGTGTGTCACTGCTGTGCCCCAGGTGCGAGATGAATACCGGACAGACTACGACATGGGAAGAGGCGGCTTTGGCAAGATCATTCAGATGCAGAAGGCAAATCATCAGCCTGCAATCTATTAATTGCCTCGTGGGTCCTAGCTCGTAGGAGCTAGCCCTGCACTTGCATTTTGGATTGGGGTAGGGAGTGAGATACAAGTTCCAGCAAAAGGTGACTCTCCTTAGACTGTGGATATACATGTGTTCATTCCCCCTTCCTTCTGGGCTAGAGAGGATGTTCTGTGCTGATACAGGGCAACAAGGGAAAAAACGGACAGCTCTGCAGGGTTCCTGGTGAGAAGAGATGCAGAGATGCAGCCTGTCACACCGACCGTGCGCCGCGACACGCGCTGCGCGTCGCAGCCGAGCGCGCGGCCTCCTGCAGGCCTCGTGGCTGCAGCCGTGGTCGCTCGCAAGCGGAACAGCTGGGAAGCTGCCCCGCATCGGAGCCCTCCGGGTGCCTGGGCACCTTGCAGAGATGCACCGGGGTTTCAGATCTCCGCTTTACAGTCTCCATCTGTTTAAAAAGCAGTATTGCTGTTAGATGAGAGAAGTGTAACACGGTCTTACTGTCCACTCGGAGGTGCTTGTCTGCACGTCTAGCCCGTGGCTTGGTCAGGCCTGCAGAGCCTTTTTGTTTGTGATGACCCCAGTGCTGCCTGGCTTTCAGATCCTCACTGTTCGGCGTGATTTTGTTAAATTTTATTTCAATTTTTTAAATAAACAGTGAGTCCTGTACTTGCTGCAGTTCATGCATCAAAGCCTTAGCTGTGTGGCAGGAGCAGGGGAGCGTGCCCGCTTGGACGCAGTCCTGTGCCATGTGCTGTAGGTGACCCTGCGTGTGCAGGGAGCTTGAACTAGATGACCTCTAGAGTTCCCTTCCAACCTTAAGCATTCTATGATTCCATCATTCTATACCCTGGTGGCATTTTAAAGTTGTGAACAGAGAAACACCAAAGGGAGCACAAATCTTGCTGTCTTTCCCTTGGCCTCCCTCTTGGTACTGGCTTTCACTTCTCCCATTATGTTTTGCTACGGGAGTTGGCTGAAATGAGAGGGAAGTTCTATATGAAAAGTATATAGCTGCTTGAAATAAGGCAAGTCCTTAAGTTTCACACCAGGAGGTTTTAGGAAATCTTTCTCTATCCTCTGTGTAGTTCCAGAATCCAAGAAAGCAATGCAAAGGGCCAGGGTGCACTTAAGAAGGAACCAGAAACTCTCTTGTGCTCTGCTTGTGAAGAGCCACCTTCTGCTTTTGTGAGGGGTGGAAAGGGCTTGGCCAACACTCCAGCTTGTGCCTGAGGTCTAAACAAGGGACCAGAGAGGAACTGGACCTTTCTGATCTGCCCCACGCACCTCTTGGGTCAGGCAATTCTGTTTCCCAAGTTAAACTCTGATTGCAAATAGGGTTTACATTATGCAAATAACAGCTGGCCCAATAACCTATAGTCACAATTTCTCTTGAGCTGTTTTATCCAAGATGATGCAGTCTGCTCTATGCACACCCATATGTAGACCAGGCATACGCTGAAAATTACAGCCACCCTGGGGTTACCCTGGCATCCTTTGTGCTGACAACTGGGATAAGGAGTGAGGTTCTGCACTTAATTTTTTTAAATGTCTCCTACCTGCTTGTTTGTGCAAGTCAGGTTGCTGCGTGTGTCCAGCTGTCACAGGTTTTGAGGGAACTGCCTGTTAAGCCTTCAGCAGATGTGAGCAATGACACGACACGACAAGGCTGTGATACAGCCTGTGCCTTGGATGCAGCGAGAAGGAGCAGGATGTTGACTTGGGAGGGAGAAACAGAAGCTGTCGTCTGTCCAGCATCTGCGAGAGCTGCTTGGTGAATGACATGAATTACAGATGAAGAATTTCCTGGGCAAACACAGCAAGGAAAAGGCAAAACATGAGGAAGATGAGGAGGGATATCTGCTATTAGACTGTTAGATTCGAGACCCTTGAGTAGGGTTGTATAAGGCAGAGCTTCAGCTCGCTCCTGGGAGAACCTGGCATGGCCTGCTGGGCATCTCTATCCTACGTGCAAACCAGAGAGTGTGGAAGCCTGTGCAGTCTGAACAGGCACCTGGACTGTTTTATTACTGGGGAAGGCATCAGTCTTGTTGTCTCTGCAAAAGAGATTCAGATTGCAGTTTTACACGGAGGTCTCCCTGTCCCTCTCTCTTCAGGTTGGGGAAAGAGCCTTCAAGTCCCACAGCAGGTCTGGTGAGCTCTGCACCACTCCCTTCCACACGTGACCTTTGCAAAGAGATTGATTTGTGTTACTTTTTATTCAAATATGTACATAAAAGGATCCAGCTCAAATACTACAACTGCTGGAGTCCCTCCCCTGCAGGATAACAATCCCAAACAGACCGAAACTGGTGAGAAAGTTTCCAAGCTAGCGAGGGTTAGCAGTGGGGGAATTTGCTGGGACGTGGTGCAGACCCCCATGTGCTGCCCAGCTCTGCTGACCAGTCCCTGTCACAGCCCAAGAAATGAATCCTCTTCCCAACCACCTTCTCCACTGGAGCCACCCCTAGCTCCATGTGTGACGCTCCAGTCCATGCCGACCCCGCTGGGATCCCGATCCAGCCCTCGGGCACCTCTGCACTGCACCCAGGGCATCGCCACCGCTCTGCTCCGCTCACAGCCCTCTGCACTGCAGGTGGGAACCACCTGGATCTTCGTGCCCCCCTTCACGTGGTCCTGGCTGTGGTGAATGCAGCGGGAAGGCCGCGCCGCTCGGACACCATCTCAGCGGGAGCAGGATGGTCCATCAGGAGGCGGTTCCCATGGATGGGGAACTGCCCATCGGTGCCGTAAATCTCTGCCTCCACCACCTCCTCCAGGCCACCCTCCCCGCGCACTGTCCTGTAACAGACTCCCCTGGGGGACCAAGGTGGCCTCCCCTTGGGCACAAGCTCCATCACGGCACGTAGCCAACGCCAGGACGGGCCGCGCCACAGCACGGAGCGGGAACGAGAGCGGGAGCGGGGTCAGCGGCTGCAGAGCCGCCAAGGAAGGGCAGCAAGAGCGCGGCGACCCCGCGGCAGCGAGTCCTCCTGCCGGGCCCGCGCAGGCCGAGCCTGGGACGTTAATCCTGCCCGATTAGCCCCATGATGGGGCCTGCGCTTAAGCCGCTGCCCCGGGAAGCGGCGGGATCAGGACCTGCCCGGAGCCGAGCGCCGCGGGAGAGGGCAGCCCAGCACGGCCCACGCTTGGTGCTGCAGCGAGCAGCAGCATCTCGAGCCTGGGAGCGTCCTCGGGCACGCCGGGAGCCCCGGGGCGGATTCCCCGCATAGCAGGGCCCACGCCACCGTGCTGCAGCTGGGATGGCACCGCGCAGCCTCCTACCCATCACCGCGTGGAAGGAGAAGGAGCAGCAGGAGGAGCAGGGAGAGCAGCGAAGCACAAGGCACCCGGGCCACATGCCCAACTCGCCTGGCACCCGCACAGCGGGGAGCAGCAGCAGCCACTCGGGTGCCCGTTTACCCTCTGGACCCCTTGCCCACGCTGGGGTCCCTGATGCCCAGAGCCGAGGCCACTTTGCCCAGAGCCCGCGTGGTCCCCACGTCTCCCTGCAGGACGGGGCCGCGGGCCCGGCACGGCAGCGGTTAAACCCGTGGGAGCGGCAGCTCCCTTGCGCCTACAACGCGCTTGGGCTCTGGCGCCTCATTATTCACCCCGCTCTGATGTGCTGAGTTGTGCAAAAGAAAAAAAGAAGTTAATAGAGGCCCATGAAAGGCAGCGAGGCCGCCCCGGGGCTGGCGCGGGAGCGTCCGTGCCGTGCGCGGGCGGCAGCGCCCGTGCGTGCACGCCGGGACGTGGGTGCATGCGAGCGCGCCCGAGGGCACGGGCATGCACAGGCGGGTGCAGCCGCGGGCGCGCGTGGGGGCCGCTGAAGGGTGGCCGTGGTGGCACACGGCGCCGCGGGACCAGCAAGGCGGTGGGGACAGGCTGGTCCCCGGGGGCGAGCGGAGCGGCTGGCCGCGCTGCTGACCGTGCCGTGACCTGCGGCGGCTGCCAGGAAACCCGGAGAGATGCCAAAGGCAGCCAAGATCCATCTGCCCCAAATTAGTTTATTCTGCAAAATCAGCTGTCAGGGCTGATTTAGACCAGAGCAGAACATGGGAAACCATCTCCTGGCGCGGATGCGCCCCGGCTCCTGGCCCCGCTTCCTCTGTCGAAGCTCCCGGGAGGTATCACCAAGGCGGGGGGCACTGGGGGCCACGGCCAGGCACCCCGGGCAGCAGCAGCAGCAGCAGCTCCCCAGGGCCGGCAGGGCCCTGTCCCAGCGCGCCCGCTCCGGCTGCGCCGCTCCCTGCGCCGGCTCCGTGGCCGCGGGCTCCCGGGAGCGGAGGCAGGGAAACAAGCCGTGGCAGGAGCCCCAGAGCCAAGCGTTCCAAAACCCCACAAGTTTAGTTTAATAGGTATAAAAGTCAACATTAAAACACCAATTATGCAGAGGCGGACGAGCTTGGACACCGATGCAGCGACACGGCCAAGGCTTGCGTGGATGCCGGAGCCGGGTGCTGGCGCCGGGCACGGGGCAGCGCAGGGCGCACGGGGGTGCAGGACCGGGACGCAGAGTGCCTGGCCGGACCCCAGCTCTTTGGGGACACACGGAGGTGACCACGGCCGCACGGACACACAGAATAAATAGAGCTGCATTATCGCATGGGGCGTCCTGCGGGCGGGCGAAGCAGCGGGTCGGACAGCAGGTCGTGCGGCGGCGGGACGAGCCGGGGTCGCTGTCCCCCCGCGGCGGGGCCGGCGGAGGGCAGCCCCGGGGCACCCGGCCCCTTGGGGACCCGCTGCCCCGCGAGGGGAAGGGGCAGCACCCGCGCGGGCTCCGCCGTGAGGACTCCTGTCTCCGGGACTCGCTCCCTGCGCGCGTCACGGAGCAGAAATAGGGGCAGGGGGGCACAGGGCCAGCTCAGACCGCAGCAGCGCCGGGGCTCGGGTCCAAGGTGGGGCAGCGCGGGGGCTTTTCTCCCGCGTCACGGGGCTCCCTGGCGCTCTTCCCCTCCACGCTGTTCCGAATCCCGTAGCCGAAGTAAATCGTGAAACCTGCAAGACAGTTCGCGCCATGCGGCGGATGGCAGCGTCCCAAAGCCAGCCCCGTGGGGCGCGGAGCCCGACGGAGAGCTGGAGGCGCGCGGAGGCCGGCGCGCGCGGGGCACCTACCCACGGCCATCCAGACCGCAAAGCGCACCCAGGTGCCGGCGCTCAGCTGCACCATGAGCAGCACGTTAACGAAGATGCTGAAGAGCGGCAGGAGCGGGAGGAAAGGGACCTGCGAGGGACAAGAGGCGCCGCGTCAGCTGTGTGCTCCCGGCCCCGGATGGCTCCTGCGGGACACTCGGGATGAGCATCCACAGGACGGACCCGCTGGCACCCGAGGGCCGCACTCACTTTGAAGTTCAGCCGCGTGTTGCTCTGCGGCTGCCTCCAAATGATGACGGTGGGGATGAAGAGCGCGACGAGCAGCAGCGCGAGGGCCACGATCCAGCCGGCGCTGGCGGCCTTCAGCGCGCCCACCTTGAGCGTCACCACCACGCAGACGACGGTGACCAGCGCAGCTGCAGGAGAGGCGGCGCTCAGGACACTCACCCACCTCGCGCTCCCGCTGTCCTCGCGCCCCGGTCACCCGCCGCATCCCGCGCGCCCACAGTCCCTCCCGGCTCCGCATGGACGTGCCGAGACGCCCCGCGGCCGCTCTCCAGGAACGGGGCAGCCATCCGGAGCGTGCAGCGGGGTGGCGCGAGGATGCTCTGCCCCGGCGCGCTCACCGATGGCCGAGACGCACGCGTAGACGATGCGGCCCGAGAGCGCCGTGGGGGTGTCCGAGGGCGGCTTGAAGAGCATCCCCAGGGACAGCTTCTCCTCGCGCTTGCTTCCCATGGCGAGGGCAGCCGGGTTCATAACCGCCCTCTCCTCCTCGTTCCCGTTCAGCTCCAGCATCTCCACAGCCTTGGGCGAGCTCAGCTGCCCGGGCTGGTACCTGAGCAGACCCACGCGGAGGCTCTGAGCTCGGCGCCCGCTGCCCGCCGCAGATTCCCCGGCCCGCGGCGCCGCCGCCACTCACCGCAGGATGAGCACGCACACGGCCACGAGCGAGTAGGCGAGCAGCGTGCCGATGGACATGAGGTCCACCAGGTCCTTCAGGTTGAGCAGGAAGGCCATCACCGCTGCAAGGAGCGCACGCGGCCTCAGCACGGCTCCCCCAGCCGCTCGCGGGGCCGGCAGCCCGGTGGCCAACGGGAGCCTTACCGGCGAGGACGCCCGAGGCGATGGTGGCCGAAAGGGGCGTCTTGGTGCGGCCGTTGATGCTGGCGAGGAACTTGAAGAGCAGCCCGTCCTCCGCCATGGCGTAGATGACGCGGGGCATGGGGAACATGGAGCCCAGCAGGCTGCGGCGGGGAGCGGGGGGCTCGGCGGGCGCCCTGGCGGCAGGGCCGGCCCCGCCGCGCGGCCCCGTCCCTCCCTACCTGGTGGAGAGCGCGCAGAGCGAGCCCACGGCCACGGCGTAGCGCGCCGGCTCCCAGCCCACCTCCTTGAAGGCCTCGGGCAGCGGGCTGTCCTTGTTGAGGAGGAAATAGGGCACCATGAGGGTGAGCGCGGCCGAGACGCCGAAGTAGGCCACGAAGCAGATGAGGAGGGACACGATGATGCCGATGGGGATGGAGCGCTGCGGGTTCCTGGCCTCCTCCCCTGCAAAGAGATCGCGGTGCCGTCGGTGCTCGCAGCCCCACGGGACTCCCGCGTTCCCGGTCGGCAGCTCCCGGCGCGCTCGGCACCGCGCGGGAGGGAGCCCAGCCCTGCGCAGACACGGCCTTGGGCCGAGCACTCTGCACCAGCAACCTGCCGAGCAGATTCCTGAGGGAGCGGGAGGAAATTAAGAGGCTCCGGCGCTGCAGAAAGGCAGCTCTGCATGAACGCGGCTCCTTAGGAAAACATCGCCCGCGGCTGCGAAATAACCGAGCGGCGGATTCCAGGATTCCCAAGCGGAGCGGCTGCGAGAGGCGGGCTGAGCGCCGCTCGGCTCTCTCGCCCTTACCCGTCGTGGCGATGCAGTCGAAGCCCACGAAGGCGTAGAAGCAGGTGGCAGCGCCCGTCAGGATCCCTTCCAGGCCAAAGGGGACAAAACCGCCCGATCCGAAGGCCCCTTTTCTGCAAGGGAGAGACGACGGTCACCACCACCACGGGGCATCCCAAGGGGCCGGCCCGGCCGCGCTCCTCACCTGGTGTCCTCCGCCGCGCCGCGGTGCGAGCTGTTTGCGTAGTCTTCCTCCGTGAGCTGCCAGTTCTTGACGTCGCCCTTCACGAAGCCGGCGATGATGACGAAGCCCAGCACCATGAGGTTGACCGCCGTGAAGATCTTGTTCACCAGGGCCGACTCGCTGACGCCGAACGCCAGCAGCGCTGGGGGGACGGGGCCGTGAGCAGGGCAGCGCCGGGCCCCATCCCCGCAAGCCCATTCGCACGCGCTCACCCGTGAGCAGCCCGATGAGGATGACGGCGAAGAAGTCAGGGCGCTCGGCCAGCACCCCTGGCACGTGCAGCGTGGTCTTGTTCATGAAGAAGGTGGAGATGTGGTTGCCGATGATGTTGTCGAAGGACGAGCTCCACGAACGGGCCACGCTGGCCGTGCCTGGCATGGCTGCACGTCAGCCCCGGCGAGACACCGGCCCGCGCGGCCGCCCCCGGCACCGACCCGACGCTCCCAAGGGTCACCAATGAGCAACACCCAAGCACAACCCTGGGCATGTGCCTCTGCCACCACCGCGATGCTCGCTGGGATGACATGGGCACACGCCACCAGCACCCTGCCCCGCTGTGCCTGGGCCACCCCAGCAGCTCCACCGGTGCTGCATACCTATCACGTAGGAGAGGATGAGGTTCCAGCCGGTGGTGAAGGCCCAGATCTCGCCCACGGTGACGTAGCTGTACAGGTAGGCAGAGCCCGTCTTGGGGACACGCGCCCCGAACTCGGCGTAGCAGAGCCCGGCCAGCACGGAGGACAGCGCGGCCACCAGGAAGCAGAGGACAATGGAGGGACCAGCCATGTCCTTGGCCACCTCCCCGGCCAGCACGTAGACGCCGGCGCCCAGCGTGCTGCCCACCCCCAGCGCGATGAGGTCCAGCGTGGAGAGGCAGCGAGCGAAACGCGTCTCCTCGGAGCTCAGATCCACCATCCGCCGGCGGATCAGCTTCCTCCCAATGCTGCTCATTTTGCCCCCAAACATCTTGTCCTCGTGCAGGTGGTGCCCAGCTGCTCAAAAGCCCTAGAAGAGAAGGGACCGCAAGAGCATGAAATTTGGCACCCAGTGCAGACCTCGGGCAGCAGCACCCAGGGACTGGGACACGAGCGGTGACAGCAGTGCCAGTGTGGAGGAGCTGCTCACAGTGGCACCGTTAGCACCAAGCCAAGGACATCTGGCAGGGCAGAGCCTGGATGGCTCCAGCCCACCCGGGGGCTGCAGAGTCCCCAGCCCTCCCAGGTCTCACTGCAGCCGCCACGTCAGTCCCAGGCACCAGAAGCACGAGGAGGGGATGGACACGATGG
Organism: Tinamus guttatus; assembly: GCF_059628265.1. NCBI lineage: Eukaryota > Metazoa > Chordata > Aves > Tinamiformes > Tinamidae > Tinamus > Tinamus guttatus. The sequence continues at coordinate 1,632,780 of NW_028289621.1, forward strand.
CATCACGGAAAGGGGCCGGTTGCACAAGCAGGCCGTGTGGTCCAGCCCCTCGGGCACGTCCCGGCGTTCACCCGCTGCCTCCGAGCACCTCCCCGCTCCCTGGCGAGCCCCGCGGCCAAACGCGAGCACCGGCGCATCCCGCATCCCGGCACGGCGGCTGGAGCGGGCAGCGCGTCCCGCAGCCACGGCGAGGATCCGGCAGCCGGCTGAGTCACCAGGACACGGCGAGTCCTCGGCTCCCGGCATCGGAGCTGCATCGCCAGGGAGCCGCTCGGCATCAGCCGGCCCCGGCACGCTCTTCCCGATGGCTAATTCCCCATTCTGCCTGGGAAAGGCGACGTGTCTCAGGCAGGTGCCTGTAGCAGCACTGACAACCTGTCGCGTTGTGCACGTCAGCGTGAAAACACCCGCAGCAGCTCACACCCGGAGCAGAGGGATACAGGAGGTGCTTTGGTAGCCACCGGCTCGGCTGCTTTCCCGTAGCCGGCGATGCGCCTCGTATCCAAGGACTCCATCTCCATCTGAACGGGCCCACTCTCCCCTTCGGCAGCAAAAGCGCCACGAGCTCCCCAGCTCAGGCCAGATTTTTGCCAGGTTTTAGGGAAACAACAAGTGGCCCCCGGTGTCCCCGCCGGGCCAAGCCCCGCGCACCGCGCTGGTCCCCGCGCGGGGTCCGTGAGCCACAGGAGGGGACGCCCGGCGGGCCGGAGCCCGGGGCTCCTTCGCACCCGCTGTCCCCGCGCGATGTCGCGGCGGCCCCGCGCGCGCCGAGCGCGAGGCGGAAGCTCCAAGCGCCGCGTCCCGCCAGGGCTTCCCGCCCGCGGCGGCCCCGCGCGGGCGCGGCCGGGGCCGAAGCGCCGTCCCGGGGGCACCGGCCCCGCGGCCGCCTCCGACGGCTGCGCGGGAGCCGCCGGGGAGCAGCGCGGAGCCCCGGGCGGCCACGTGCGGCTGATGCAAGCGCCGAACCGGTTGCGCCACCCGGCAGCGGCGCCCGCCGCCACTTACCGGCGGTTCGGCGCGGCTCGGCGCGGCTCGGCTCGGCGCGGTCGCTCCGGTGCCGCGTGTCTCGGTGGCGCGCGCTGCGCTGCGCTGCGCTGCGCTCGTGCGGCTGCGAGGGGCAGGAGGGATGCGCAGCTCCCCGCAGCTCGGCCCGCGCCGCCCCGCCCCGCCCCCGGTTCCGATCCCGGTTCCGGGCTGGCCACGCAGAGCAGCTCCGGGCTCGCCCATCTCTACCGGGGCTGCCCCCTTCCCGCCAGCACCGCTATTGCTGCTGCCCACAGCCCGCCCTCTTTTAAGTCAAAAAATGCGTTTTCACATATAATTTTATTCCAAGCCATGCCTGGCCCCGCTTCAAGGCAGCCCAGGGCACGGAGCCCGGCAGCCGGGGCAGCGCTGAAAGGCGCTCGGCAGCATCCGAGTCCAACGGGAAGGGGAATGAGGGCAGAGGCACCTCCTGCAGCCCCAGGAAGGGACGAGGAGGGAGAGGTTGTCCCTGCGGAGGCAGCTCTGTGTGGGGAGGACGTAACCCACCCTGGGGGCTTGGAGCGATGGGGGACACGGGGGTGGCCCGCATGGGCACAGCAACACGGGCCCATCTCCTTGGCGCTCGGCACGCAGCGAGCGCCGGGCAGCATCGTGCTGCTCGCGAGAGAAACTCAGCGAGCAACAGGCAGCTCCCGGGGCTGGAGATGCCGGCAGCGAGGAAGCGCCTGGCGCTGCAACAGCCTCCGCTTGCAGCGGGCCCGGAGCCAGGAGCGTGTCCCGGCCTCCTCCCGAGCGGAGCGCGGGCTGGCAGGGAGGGACAGGCTTCCCGCGCGGAGCCGGAGCGCTCGGGGTGGCGGGAAGCGCCGGGCCACGTCCCGCAGGGCCTGGCTGTGACGCAGACGCGAGCGCGGCCGCCGCCAGCCCGCCAGGAAGGAAACGAAGCGCAAGGAAGCGGGCGAGAAACCCCCTCGCCTGCCCCCTGCGTGTGGGGCCTGCCCCATAGCGTCCCCCCCGGCACCGGCCCTGCGGAGCAGCGGGAATCCAAAGGATTCCCGCTGCTCCGCAGGGCCGGTGCCGGGGATATGGGGGCTCGTGGCCGGGCACACACTGCCCCCTCCCGTCCCTTTCCCATTCCACATCCCGCACGGCCACCCCCGGCGAGCCCCTTCCCCACAGAACCAGGCCGAGGCACAGGGTGGCTTCACAGTGGTTTAATGCGAACGGAACCGGGACGTTACACTGGACAGGGTGCAGACAGCTTGGTGGAGTACAGCCCCGCAGCGGGATACACGGACCAGGCGCCCGCGGCGGCATCCGAGCCGGCCCCGCGGGCAGCTCCCTCCTGGTTTCAGCGACTTCTCCTTCTCTCTCGGACCCACCTCTCGCCCGCAAGTGCCAGTTCCTCTCCGGAGGAGCCACGGACGCGGCCGAGGGGACGCGCTCGGCAGGAGCCGGGGGAGCCGCCGGGGACCTGCGCCCAGCACGGGCTCAGCTGCCCCCAAGCGCTCACAGAGGGCCCAGCAGCCGCCCACGAGCCAACAGACCCCACAGCAGAGGCCGGGCCACACTCAGAAAGCTGGCAAGGTCCCCAAAAGGGCAGTCGTGCTAGAACCCGGGGTCCCTCTCAAGCTCCTAGAGGTTCCTGGACTAGCCTGGTGTCTCCTGTTGACACAACCGCCTGGCCGGTGACAGCGCGGGGGACAGGAAGGATCATCAGCCCTCATCCCGTTTCGTAAGCAAGCGCCTAATCCCGCGCTGACCCGGCACTGCCTGCCGGCCCCGTAAGGAGGGCGGCCTCACCCCGCGCCCGGGCGCCGCCGTCGCCCCTGCTGCTCTTCCTCAGCCAGACCAGCCTCTTCCTCCTCTGCACGCAGGAGCAGGGGGGCACCGTGGCTCATTGCACGGGCAAGGCTGCCGCGGCAGCGTTTTTGAACGCCAGGCAGGGCACCGCGGCGCTCGCTGCTCAGCCCGTGCCAGCAGGGCCACCCGGGAGGGACAGGGGGACAGCACCGCGCGGGCCCGCGGCGCGCCAGGCCGGGAGCAGGGCCGGGCCAGGCCGCGGAGAACGGGGCTTTCATGCAGGGCGGACGGGGTGGACGCGGGAGCCCAGGCACCTACTCGCTGTTCTGGAGCGGCCTCACCGAAACTCTAACGCTCGGCGCAACCTCGGAGCAACGTGACGAGTGACAGAGCGGCCCGCAGAGCCGCGGGGGGCTGCGTGGGCAGGGGAGCCGAGGTCACCTTTCCGCACAGGGACGCGGCAGCTCACACACCGTAACGCCACGAGCGAGTTCCTGCTCCGAACCTACGCGCCTGCCGCCAGGCGCAGGACAACGCACTCGCTTGCAAACATCTTCATACCTTTGGGCCAAGAGCACAGCCCAGCAGAACAGACTGCTGCCAGTTACAGAAGAGGAAAATACTGAACAAACTGGGAGGTTCGAGAGGAAAAGCTGGTTCAGAAGAGACAGATTTAGTGTAAAAATAAATGTCATTTTTGCAGGAGGGAGGGTGGAATGAAGGAAGACAGTGCCAGGTGCTCCTACTGGCGCACTTTTCCTGGGACATAATTCCTATCGATAGTCTCCTCTTGCAGGAACATGTGTAAGCAGCGCTCGTTCTGTGCCAGGGGGTGTCCAGCAATTCTGGAAGAGAATCAGAAGTGGAGATCAGCAGAATCAGCAGGAAACTCTCCCCAAATCCACTTGCTGGAGCAAGCAAGACAGAGAGCGGCTCCAGTTTACGATCACACCTGGGGACACCTGACCAGCCTGAGGGGAACAAGCCCAGGGGCTTGAGCTTTTCAACATCAAATTGAAGCCTTGAAACAGCCACAGGTCAGGCCAAGGTCACTGCATCAGTGTGTAACAAACTGGGGAAGGAGTCACTCGAGCGATCCCTCCGCTAGCGAGCTGGGCATCCCGACACACCGCTGAGTCTCTGCGGCGCATCTCCCCGGCTAAGGTGCACCTCACCCGCAGCACAGAGGGCTGAGAGCACCTCCCTGGAGGCAGGACTTGCTTCAGAAACGTCACTCTGTCACCGAGCTGCCCTTCAGCAGGGCGCTTCACGCCCTGGATCAAGGTTCCTTCCTGCTCAACAGGGCAGGCACGCGGCGTGGCCGGGGCACCGAACTTACTTGTTAATAAACTGTTCTAGTCCCTGTCTCCGCTCTTCGATGAAGGACTCCTCAAAGATGCCTTCGTCTCCTCGGAAGGGAAGCTGTCGTTTCAAAGCTTTTCCAGGCAGCGGTGGCACTACAATCTGAAAGCACAGAACTGCCATGAGCAGAACTGCCCCCTGCAAGAGAGGGCCCTGCCCTGTGCAGGACTGACCTCTAGCACCAGCATTTGGCAGAGATAAAGCCCCAGCAGCAGCCCAAACAGCTTCTACTTGGGCAAGGCACAGGATCACAGAAGGGTTGAGGTTGGCAGGGACCTCTAGAGATCACCTAGTCCAGCCCCCTGCTCCAGCAGGGACACCCAGAGCAGGGGCACAGGGTGGCATCCAGGCGAGTTGAAGATCTCCAGAGATGGAGCCTCCACAGCCTCTCTGGGCAGCCTGTGCCAGGGCTCTGGCACCCTCACACCAAAGAAGTTCTTCCTCACATGGAGGTGGAACTGCCTGTGTTTCAATTTGTACCCATTATCCCCATCCTGTCACTGGCCACCACCAAGAAGAGTTTAGCCCCGTCCTCTTTACATTCTCCTCTCAGGTCTTTGCACATAATGATCAGATCCCCTCAGCCTTCTCTTCTCCGGACCAACCAGGCCCAGCTCGCTTAGTCTGTCCTCATACAACAGACGCTCCAGTCCCTTCATCATCTCCGTTGCTCTGCGCTGGACCCTCTCTAGGAGCTCCACGTCCCTCTTGTCCTGGGCCCAATGCCCCAGGTGCAGCCTCACCAGAGCTGAGGAGAGGGGCAGCACCAAACAACAGGACTTCTGCTCCGACCCTTCCCGTGTGTCCCCGCTGCAGGAGCGGCTTCGAGCGGGGCCTCACCTTACTGTCTCGCTCCAGCTCATTCTTCAGCCATTCGAAGTCACTGTATCTTCTCCTCACACACGACTCCTTCAGTTTGAAGATGGGGAGGTTTGTCTGTAACGAAGAGAAGCAGTTAATTTGCAGGTTGGCTGGGGAGCCAGATAGCATTTCAAGACGTCGCTGGAACCTGAAGCTGCGCTTGGAAAGCCAAGGCCCGGAGGAGGACGCGTCACGGGAACACCCAGCTCCGTTATCCGCAACACAAGCAGCGAAGCCCTTCAAAACCAGGCAGGGCCTTGCCAGGCTGCTTGGAGCCGGCCGTTCCCTCCCCCTCAGGCTGCTATTTCAGGAACACTCCCCTCCCGGGGCACGCGCTGGAACCAGGGCTCCTGCTACAGAAAAGCCTCATTTCCCCCCCCAACATTTCACAGCATTTTGGACTGGTGCTCAAGGAGGCTTCGGAGCAGCTTGCAGGGCTAAGGAACCTCCCACCTGGCACTGCCGTTTCCATGGAAGAACTAAGGGAGGAAATCTTGTCCCAGCAACCATCCAAGGCCAAACCTTGTGCTAAAATCTTCCCGAAAGAACACACTGACACCCAAGTGGAAAAGCGCTTTTTCCATAACCAGCCTGGGCCATGATAGCAGCTCGCAGCAGTTCACCCCCCTTTCCCCTCATGCTGGCATCTGAAGCCTGGGAGCTACGGAGCCTCCCCACTACAGACACCCCTCAGGTCCCCCGAAACTCCCCAGGAACGGAGGCCGCCGAGCCCGCTGACAGGGCAGCGCCCGCTGTGCGCAGCTGCTGCTCCACGCACGCAGCTCCGTCCTCACGAGGGCTGCAAAACCAAACCACTTGCTTTGGGAGCACCTGCGCAAGAGCTCGTGTCTGGGAGGCTATGGGGCTCTCGGCTTTCTGCCCGGCACCGTTTGGCAGCTCGAAGGAAACCGAACATCAAGAGAGAAAAAAGGCAACCCGCTAATGCTCCTGAATGGCCACGGAGAGCTAGCGGTGGAAGCACGCAGCGGAACGGGAGGCAAGGCCGGTACCACAACACGGCGCGTCAGCGGCTCGTCTCAGCGCTGCAGGAGGCACCGGCTCGGCCCCGAGCGCCGCAGGGCCTCGAGGAAGGGGCCGAGCGCGGCCGGGCAGGGGGCCCCCGGGCCCCGCTCGCCCTCCCGGCCCGCGGCCGCCGCCGGGGGAAGCAGCCCGGCCGCGGAGCTGCCCCCAGCGCCCTGACCTTGAGCCCGGCCCCGCGGCCTGGCCCTGCCCTGCGGCCCCGGCCCGCGGGACCCCCGACCCGCAGGGTCCCCCTCGCCGCCTCCCGCCGTCCCCTCAGGCCGCGGGCGGGCGCGCGGAGGCGGCGGCGGCGCCGCGGGCCGCACCCGCATGCGGAGCTCGTAGCTGGTGTATCTGGCGCGGCCCATGCCCACGGTCTGCGGGTTGAAGATGTCGATCTCCAGGAAGTTGCTGGGCGGCCCGTACGCGTCCGTCAGGTCCTGCGGCTTCGCGTTGAGGCGCCGGGTGTCGGCGACCGCCGCCTCCGACATGGTGCCGCCGCCGCCGCCGCCCCGCCCGGCCGCTGCCGCAGCCGCCGCCGCCGCCCCGACCGCGCGCGGCGCCGCCTCCGCCCGCAGGCCGCCTGCAAAACTCTGCTGCGTATTCAGGGTCCCGGGCCGCCGCCGCTGCCGCCCCGCCTGCGCATGGCGCAGCCTTCGCTCTATGGCCGCCTGCAAAACGGAGCCATCTATTCAGGGTCCCGGGTGCCGCCGCTGCCGCCCCGCCTGCGCATGACGCCGCCTGCAGGCCACCTGGAAAACAAGGCTGCGTATTCAGGTTCCCGGGCCCCCGCCCTGCAAAACGGTGGTGCTTATACAGAGCGCGGGGCCGCGCCGCCGCCCCGGAACCTGCGCCGGGAGTGGCTCTCGCTGCAGTCCCGCCGCCTGCGCTGCTCAATCGGGATCCCCTCGGCCCGTGGGGTCGGGCAGAGCCCGAGGCCGAGCGGCCGCGCGGGGAACGGTGCTCGGAGGCGGAGCACGGCTCTAGGGAGGCTACAAGGCTTCCGTTATACAGTGTCCTGGGCTGGGCCAATCCCCGTAACTGTATGGAGCGGTGAGGCCGTAGCCCCGGAACCTGCATGCGAACCCCGGCGCGCCGCCCGGGCGGCCGTGGCAAGGGAGCCAAGAGGAAGCGGGCAGGGCCCCAGCTGCAGAGGAAGGAGCCCCAAGCCCAGAGCTCGGCCACGGCGACAGCGGCGGGGCCGGGCGGTTCCCGGGGGCGGTGGCAGAGGCAGCGCGGAGGGAGGGGGCGCGGCGTGGGCGGGGCCCCCGTTATGTAAGCGCGGCGCGCGCGGGGGCTGCCGGGAGCCGTAGTCCTCCGGGCGCGCCGCCGGCCGCACTCGCCTTTGGGCGCCTCGCCCCGCCTTCTCCGTCCCCCCCCCGTCCCCTCGGGAGCGCGGGCACCGCCGGGAGTTGTAGTGCGGAGGGCGCGCCGCGCCACGCGTCACCGCGGCGCCGGGACTACAGCTCCCGGCAGGCGCCGCGCGCGCAGGCGCAGAGCGCGGCGCCGCTCGCTGGTAAACAGAGCGGCGCGGCGGCGGCGCGGGCCCGGGTCTCACAAAGGGGCCGCGGGCCGGGCCGGGCCCATGCGCGGAGGCGGCGGCGGCGCCCGGCGGCGCTGAGGGCGGGCGCCCATGGCGGAGGCGGGCGGCGCCGCTGCCGCCGCGGGGCTGGACATCGACCCCGACTTCGAGCCGCAGAGCCGGCCGCGCTCGTGCACTTGGCCGCTGCCGCGGCCCGAGCTGCCCGCGGCCGAGGCGGGCGGCGCGGCGGGCGGCGCGGAGGAGGGCGCGGGCGGCGCGGCGGCGGGGCCGGGCCGGGCCGAGGGGGCGCGCGCGGCGGCGGCGCGGAAGGGCGGCTCCCGGCGCAACGCCTGGGGCAACCAGTCGTACGCCGAGCTCATCAGCCAGGCCATCGAGAGCGCCCCGGAGAAGCGGCTCACGCTGGCGCAGATCTACGAGTGGATGGTCCGCTCCGTGCCCTACTTCAAGGACAAGGGCGACAGCAACAGCTCCGCCGGCTGGAAGGTGCGCGGGGGCCCGGCGGGAGGCGGCCCTGGACGGGGGGGTCCCGCAGGCTGTACCCGGTGCGCCCCGTGCCGGCCCTGCCTCGGCCCGGGTCCTGGCACGGGATAGTGGCCGGCCCCGGGTGGCCTCGCTGCAAACGGCGGCTCCTGGTTGGCGCCGTGTCCCGCCAGCCGTCCAGGAAAGGGCAGGGGCTCCGGGCGCTCGGCGGCTTCGTGTGACGGCACATGGGCGCACGGGCTTTTAAATGCAGCGCTGCGGCTCTGCAGCAGCCGTGCTAAAGCACCGGAGAAATCAGCATTTCATGGCTGGCGCTCCTGGCGTCCCGCACCTCCCTGCAGAAGGGCTGCTGTGTCCCCAAGCAGCTCCTGTGCGGAGTGGCTGAGGGTCCCTGCCGGGGCCGGGAGCAGGGAAATCCCTCATTCCCATCGCATCCCTGGGAACGTGCGGATCTGAATCCCAATATTCTCCCCTCCCGTTGCTCCGGCAATAGGCACGTGCTCCGCGCTGCTGCGGGAGCTCCCTTCCATTTCCGTCCTCTGCAGGTGGCCGCCTGGCGTCCCCGCTCCGCGTAGCCGAGCGAGCTGGAGCGCCGAGAAAGGGAGACGCGAGAACTGGCTTGTGAAATAGTCCCTTGTGCTGTCCTAATATATCACGGTGGATGCCAGAGAGCCTGGAATCTCAAGCGTGTGACCTGTTGCTGCGGACTGGAATTACCCGGGCGCTTCGCCGCCCGTGTTTGCAGTCTCCGCGCGCGGCGCGGTGGCAGCTTGAGCCCATATGGTTTGGGATTTCCGTGGTTCCAGCTGGGCATTCCGAGGCCTGCTTGAGCACGCAGCAAGTCAGCTCCCGGAGCTGGGGTTTCAGAGCGAGTGGGTAGTTTTCCCTGTTAGATTCCCTCGTTTGGCTCTGTGTTCTGGGGAGGCCCACGCAGCGGTTGCCTGAACGGTGGTGTCTGCTCGGGGGAAGGTAGGAGTGTGTGAGCGCTGTCCCCGTTGAGGCTGGCGTTGGTTCACGTACAACACTTCGCCTTTCCCGTTCGGCCAGCTCGCTGCAGGTTCCTAGAGAGAGCAAGTTGTTTGACTAAAATCGGCTCTGCGTTTTTTATTCTTCTTCTTTATGCAGGTTGAATTCCCTTTAACAAGGGCTGAGACAGAGCTCGTACATATTTGCCTTTCCTTTAGCAGAAGGGATGGTGTCGCTGGCAGGCGGTTTTTCCTTCCTTAGGCTAAGGCAAGCTGTGCTGGCCCTGCTGCTGCTGCATGGAATTGTATTATTCTGTCAAACAGCTCGGTGCATTGGTGTGTTTCCCCTTCAGGAGTGTCTCTATCTGCTTTGGCAGCCCGGAGTTTGCAGCAGGAATGCTCCTGTGTCCTCTTTTCCTGACTTTTTGGTTGTTGCGAACGTGAAATGATAAAGTCTGCTGCATCTCGGGCTGGTGGAGCTGGCACGTGGAGTTAAGCAGAGCCTGGGACTCTGTGTTGCAAGGCCTAGCTCTGAGTGTAGGTAACAGACCAAAAAATGGCATCTTAAATGGGTGCCAGGCTGTCCTTTGGGAAGCTCGAGGAGTTTAGTGAAGTATCCTATGGGCTGGATGCTGAAATAGATAAACTTGATTAAGCACGAGATGATTTTTTTTTTGTTATAGTCCTTAATATGAAATTGTCTCTTGGGTTTTACTCTAGGATTTCAGCGTGTGTTTTAACTTGTAGAGAGGCAGAGAGAAGAATCCTCTGTGCATAAGCATGAGAGGAGAGGGCCTTGCTCTGGCACTGCTATTTTGCTGTATTTTGACTTTCTGGTGGTGAAGTTCAGCTGTGGTCAGGCAGCCTGCGAATGGGCTGAGTCAGGCTGGCTTTGGCAAGGGAAAAGAACAAAATTCCAGGCAGGGAAGATGGGAGAAGGCAGCTGTGCCTGGAATCGGCTGACCGTGTGGGTAGAGCTTCGAACTGTTGGCTTTATCCAGCAAGCAGAAAACTAGGGTGGAAATACAACTTAAGCTATTTAAAGACATGGGGAAATTCCTTATAAACTGGTTTTATTTTAAATGTTCAAGTCTGCTTCTGTGTATGGGGGTCTACTGCTAGCTCTGCAGTTGTGTGTCCGGGAGAAGCAAAAGGAGCTCCCTGTGCTCCGTTTTCCTGCTTCCCTGCAGTCCTGGCACAGCTTGTGTGGCCTCCTCTCCTTGGAGGCCTTTCCTTTTATTTGCTTGCACTAAAAGTGATCTTTGGGATTAATGTTTTTTAAGAGATTTGCACCAAGATGCATGAGATTGATAGGTTAGAAACGTATGGTTTGAAAGGTGTTGGGTGAGTCGAGTCGGTTCATTCTGTGACTGAGTGAACTTAATAGCTGCATTTTTCTAAAGACATCAAAGATGATCTGCAGCTCCTACAACTCTGTATCACTGTTGAAGGACTGTGCTGGTCTGCCCTCTTAGGGTAGCTCTAATAGAAATTTAAATTGACAACTAAAAGGAGGGCACCCTTGAAACACTATTTTGTCCACTTTTGTTAATGTAAAATGCATAAACTCCTTGTTACTTCAAGCTTACAGCCGTTCGCTCCAATATACAATTGAGGGAAATAGAACTGTTAAACTGTAAGGGCGTAACCTGTGTGAATTCCGGAAAATCTGTGTTTTCGAGGAAGGTGGTGTTTGCTGTTCTTGACCGGGCTCAAGTGCCCCGTGAGGTGACAGTTGTGCTGGGTGTTGACCCTACCTTTTCTCTGCTACGTTTCAGCTGCTGTTAAGGATTAACTGGGCAGAAAGGCAGGAGTGTCCCAGCCCAGCAGGAGTTCGGCCCTGGACTTCTTGGTAATCCTCTCCTTGGCACCCTGCAAGCTGCTCTGTGGATAAGAGGATATTTTTTCCTGGCTTTTGGGTTGTTTGGGGGAGGAAGGTGTTAGGGTTTCGGAATAAAGCCGTGCTCTATTCGGTTCCGAAGCGGTTTGTGTGCCCTGCTTGCCGGCGCCCGGTCCCAGGAACGGGAGCAGCTTCCATGGGATCCTGAGCACGGCGGGGCTAGTCCTTCTCCATGGCATGTGCCTCATGCTCTCCCCAAACTGCTTGCTTCACCTTTATAGGAATTTAAAGACTTGTAAATTGGCCTTTCCGCCTACCAGAGAAGTTTCACCTTAGCAAAAATCCCACCTTTTCCTTTATGCTGCGCAGCAGGCAAAGCAGGAGGACAGGCCCAGGCGGTTTAGCTGCCATCCCTGCATTCAGGTACTTCACGTGACTTTAACTCAAGTACGTGGTGCTCGCTGGGCACCCGTGGGTGCTCTGCTTGGGTGAATGGAGCTGTCACCTCCGTGGTGGCCCCTGTTTCGCTGGGCAGCAGCACGTCCTCGAGCTGCCTGAGCGTTGCCCGTAGCTGATGCGGGATCAGGAGACCTGAGCCGCGTGGCGATGCCCCACACGTAGCCTGCGGTTCTGGGTAAGATTAGAGCAACTTCCCTGGCTTCCCAGCATAGTGCTGGCTCTGGGCAGCTCCTGGAAGTGACGGTGTTGGATCTTCTGGCAGAGCACACACGGAGCTGCATCATGTTGAACTGGCTGCTCCTGCAAGGCCATCCCAGAAGACCCAGCCAGACTAATCCATGCTCTAGACCCTGCTCACTGTGCTGGGGCTGGTAGGATCGGCTGGGCTGTCCTTACGCCTTGCAAACGTGTTCCAGCTCAGTGGATCTACAATTAAATGAAGACTTCCCTTGGAAAAGGTGAAAAGTTGATCATTTGTTTCCTTGTTGGCTACTGTGCAATCAGCTGCTGCGTGTTTTGTAGGTGCATCTACAAAAAGCAGTGGTCAGTTTCTAGAATAACCACATGAGCTGTTTGCTCATTTCCACTGGGCTCTGCAGATCTCAGAAGATCTTTGGCTAAGACTTACCAAAATTGCAGCCTCTCAGCACGGGCAGGTAAAGACCCACAGCAGTAGCAGGAGCTCCTTGTACTTCACCCAGAAACCTTCTGCAGAAATGAATGTCTTTAATTGTAAAGGCTTTTCATGGGCTCCCTTTGCGCTTTGGGTAATCAGCGTTTCAAGATGCTGCTTTGAGAAGATCCTCGAGGTGTTTTTCTCTTTTTTTTTTTTTTTTCCCCTGAGTTGTAGCCAACTTTAGGCCCTGAATCCATAAAGCAAGAGGAAATGAAAAGCTGAAGTAACACTATCCTGCTTTAAACTTTCTTAAACTAAAAATGTGGAGTAGGAGTGTATCAACCATAACATGTTCTCAGCCTTTGCTATTTTGTGTGACAGAGCCCTCGTCAACCCCTCCATGCGTATTGCCCCGAATAAGCATGGAAGAGAGCAAGTGTATATATATATTTAAATGTAGGTGTTTGCAGTGCTCCCTTTTATTGCAAACCTACCTGCCCTGTGCAATGCAAGACAAACTGCTTCAAGATTTCACTGCTGCTCTTCGCTGTGCCCTGGCAGCTTGTTTTGAGATGGGTTTTCCAGGCAGTTCTCAGCGAGGGCCCTTGCCCGCGCGGCGCTCGTGTGACTTGTTCCAGCAGGTTTGCTCTGCTCCCCAAGCCGGGGTAGTTTTGGTGTATGCGCTTGCATGTTTTAGCAAACTGGCAAGTGGCTGCAGTCTTTCTATTTAAAGAACTAGGATATTTTTTTTCCCCTCTGAACTCTCCTTGGATCCAGAGATTACGAAAGGAAAATGTTCTTGATAAGCTGCAGCTTTCTGTGTCCCGAGCGCAGCGCCTGCCTCCACGGCCCTTGTTTACCCTGCGCAACTTTGCAGAATCTCTGCAGCGAAGATGTTTTTCCTGGAAAAAAAAAAAATCTTGGAGCCTTTGGATCGAGTGCCGAGACAGGCACTGACAAATGCGCGAGGCGGGGCGGCCTCCTCGCCGCCTCCCAGGAATGCCAGGGCAAATTGTAACTGAGCACAATTAGAGGCCTCGCGCTGGACGCCGGCCCTCGCCGGGACGGGAGCGTGTCCTGTGCGCGCCTCCGAGCAGCGGGAACGTGTTGGAGGGAGCAGCCACGGTTGTGCCGTGGAATTTTCTAGTGTTTTCTGTCGTTAATTCGAGGGAGGTGTTTTGCCAGGGATCCTGGTGCTTCCATGGGTTTTTGTAGGAGCCTGAAATTTTGCCCGTGAGAATCCAGACGGATGCGGGCATGCGTGCAGTTTCCAGGGATAGCAGCTCTCCCTTGGTTCACCGCTCCACGCGAGGCACAAAAAGACCCTTCTCCCCATTCCCTCTGATCCCGTCAGTGCTTGGAGCAAGGCCTGCCGCCGCGGGCAGAGGTTCGGCCCATTTCTCCCGTCCATCCCATCAAGGTATCGGCTGCAGCCCGGGATCTGCCGAGAGGAAAACGGCGGCTTTGCGGCGGGCGAGCCGAGGCCTGCGCGCGCGGCCGGCCTGGACGTGGAGCACCCGTTTGCTGCAGGGATTCCCGTATCCTCCTGAGGGCCCGGAGGGGCCGAGCTGCCTGCTCGGTTGTGCTGCCAGCTCCCGGGGCTCGTTCTTCATCCTGAGATCTTCCCGTGCCCACGTTGTGGGGACCTGCTTGCTGACACCGGGTGCCTCTCACAGCGGGAAGGAGCGATCCTCTCCAGTAAACAGGGCTAGGGGATCTTCAGCAAAGAAGCTGCAAGGCCGTGGTGGCTACTTGGGAATTAGAGGTGGTTTGTGTGTGTGTTGGGCACGTGCTCAGGCCCTGCCATGTGTCCTGTTCTCTGCATGGGGAGCAGGGGTCAAGTGAGTGGCTGAGGGAAGGTTTCCAGCCAAGCTTCAGCTCTGTGTAATATCTGCTATGAATTCCATAAGTTCTGCCCAAATGTGGTTTTCGGGAATCGTCTTTGATCCGTGGCGGATGAGGCCCAGGCGGGTGTTTCTTCATCACAGCACTTGGCACGCCGCGTCCCCACAACAAGCTCAGAGGAACGATTGGGCCTCCAGAACATCAGAAAAGTCTGAAGAGGATATGGCTGGAAACTGAAGCACCAAAAGTTCCACAGGAACTTAAGGAAAAATTTCTTAACAGTGAGGGTGCCAGAGCACTGGAACAGGCTGCCCAGAGAGGTTGTGGAGTCTCCTTCTCTGGAGATCTTCAAACCCGCTTGGACGCAGCCCTGTGCCACGTGCTCTAGGTGACCCTGCGTGTGCAGGGGTTGGACTAGATGATCTCTAGAGGTCCCTTCCAACCCTAAGCATTCTATGATTCTATTCTATTCTATGATTCTAAGAGGCAGCAGTCCTGTCCGCTCACCGAAGGGGCTCCTGAGGGTTGGAACGGAGCCTCCTGCCTTCCAGCCACGCTTCCCTGTGGCTGGATGTTGCCGGCTAAAATTTGGAGCGTGGCCGAGGCCCGGCAGTGCGGGTAGATCCCAGCCGGAGCCGAGCTGGGCCTGCGAAAAGCTGCGCCTAGATTTGCAGCTCCAGTTGCCTAACGTTGGGAAGGGAAATACGTCAGGGTTGCCAGGACGACTCGGCTCTGTCACTTCCCCTGCAGTCAGCTGTGACTCGCGCCCGCGCCGTTATTTTAGTGTAGTTATTTTTTTCATTTACTTGGAGATTCGGGTGTCCCCTGTACGTGAGGTGTGTTAGACCATTGCAGCAGATGCATTTCTTGTTGGAGAGCTGTGTGCTAGTGTGGGAAAGCTGGGAGTAGAGGAGTCTTCCTGCTGTGACCGGGCAGCACCCGTGGGTCCCATCCTGGTGTCGAGAGCCGCTCCGTGGAGTCCCTTGTGCTCCCCCAAGTTTCCTGCTTTTTGCTCATTCCTCCACCAATGCCAGACGTTCCCTTCCCTCCTTCCCTCTTGGCGGTTGACCCCCCTGGGAGCAAGTTTGATATGTTAAAGCAGGCAGGAAAAAGGAATTTTCAAGGAGGGGATAGGGCCCCTTTTGGGTTGGTTTGGCTCTCTGAACCAGGTTATAGTTGGCCAAATGCTTGTGTTAGTGGGAGGCAGGCTTAGGAGATGAGGAAGGAAGGAGAGAGACAGCAATTACCTGTTTCTACAGGTATTAGCCATTATGTCACTTTAACAGAAACAAGTAAAAGCACTTTGAGACTCTGCACGGAGTGAAAGTTCTGGGCTTCCCATGTCTGTGTTGCTGTGAATGCCAGCTTGATTTCAAGATGTCTTGTTTCAAGCTTCTTTTCAGCTGGAAGACTAGAAAATAGGTTACTAAAACTTCCATTTATGATGCCAGAAGTGATGGTCCCTTTTCTTCAAGCTTTGGTGCCCCTGAAAGGCCTGCACTCCAGCAGTGTCATCACAACAGGGGACTTAAAACCTGGCCGTAGCCATAAGTGATACCTAGCAGCAAATGGAATCTGAAATTCAGAACCTATTGGATTAAAGTGCAGGCTCAGTAAAGGGAACTGAGAATACGGTGGTTGTACAACTCCTAGCCTGTACTGTGGGTGTCAGAGCCCTTCCTAGTGGCACTTGGTGACAAAAGTTCAGATCCTTTTCAGAAGAATAAATGTGGAACATGGGACAACCTAGTGTTTGTTCTTCTGCTGCTGCAGCAGCCTCTATTTGGCTTCAGCATTCACCTACAGAAGAGAGAAATCTTTGGAAATCAAAGCAGCAGCTTTTTCAGGAGATGAGCAGCAGTCTGAATAATTTTTCTTAATTTGAAGGAGGAAAGGAAAACTAGGGGGCAGGCAGACATGCTGTGTAGCTATTGCTATAAAGAACTCAAGCCATGGGACTGCACAGGGATAATGGATACAGAGAAGGCCTTGGGGGGCTCTGGCAAGAGCCCGGAATCCTTGGATACTCATCCCAAGCAGCCACGCGCTCTTCTGCAAATCCTCATCGGCCACAGATCCAAGAAGAGCCAAGGCAGAACCGCTCTCGCGTGTCCGGCCTTTTCCATGACGGCTCTCCCCTCTCCCTCTGTTGTTTATCTGCGTCTGCTTCATTTTAGGACAGCGCTTTTGGCGAGACGGACAAAATTAGCCCAGTAAGGACTTGTCAAAGAGGAAAAGGGTGGGGAAAAGGAAAGCACCAGGCAGGAAAGAACTCTGTGGAGAGGTGGTGGAAAAGAGTGATAAAAGCACAGCTCACGTGGCTCCAAATTCAGATGGCATGCACAAAATCTGCTGTAGCCTGTTCAGTTTGTATGAATCACAGGTACTCTTGGATCCCTGTGCTACCAGTGCAGCACCTTTAACTCTGCAGCTTGGCCATCTGCACAAATCAGATGCAAATGTTAAACAAACCACGGTGCAGATCTCAGTGGGGACTTGTGATTCCTGGTTGCTGGTTATGAAGTACCAGGGGGTTCTCAGCAAAGCTGCAGGCTGCAAATTTGGTTTGGTAGTGGTGTGCAGATATGTTAGCTTGCAGTTTGTAACAAAGTGAAAGAGAAAAAGGAGGAGAGTGGAAAGGGCCAGGAATATGTGCCCTGCCGAGTGGAAAGGTGGGAGAGGCCGAGGGGCATGAACAGTGTGGGAGTGCAGAATCTGCTTGAACATCCTACCCCCGGAGATGCACACGGAGAAAAACATCCCCTCCTTGCAGAATGGGGCTGGCAGCTTCCAGGCTTGCCAGGACTCCTGCTCCATAAAGTAGCACTCTTGTTTTCTCTTCTGGGAATAAAGATGGTAGTGGGAGGGTGCTAGTTGTATTGATATCTTCACCCTTACTACTTACTGCAGAGAGCCATTGCACTCCTTGCTGGTGCTGTCCATGTCCGAGCTGAACTAGCAGGTTTTGCATGGGTAGAACTTTGTGACAGTTTTCTTCTCTAGGTAGTGTCTTAATACCTTTATATCAGTGTGGGAAGTATCATGTTAAGTCCTCATATTTTGTATTTTTTTTTTCAGAACTCTATTAGACATAACCTGTCCCTGCACAGCAAGTTCATTAAAGTTCATAATGAAGCCACAGGCAAAAGTTCCTGGTGGATGCTCAATCCTGAAGGTGGCAAAAGTGGAAAAGCTCCAAGAAGAAGAGCTGCCTCCATGGACAACAGCAGCAAACTTGCAAAAGTCAGAGGTAAAGCATCCAAAAAGAAGGCTTCTCTACAGTCCACTTCAGAGGCCACTGCTGACAGTCCTGGTTCCCAATTCCCTAAGTGGCCTGGGAGCCCGTCCTCAAGAAGTAACGAGGACTCTGATGTGTGGAACACTTTCCGGCCCCGAACCAGTTCCAATGCAAGCACCATCAGTGCCAGGCTGTCTCCTATCCTGACCGAGCAGGATGACCTGCATGACGAAGAGCTGCTCCCTTCCCTGGTGTATTCCAGTGCATCCAGCAACGTCCCGCCAACGGTGACCGAGGAGCTCGAGCTCATTGATGGCTTAAATCTGATGTCTCCCAGCTCGTCTGTGCTCTCCAGCCAGCAGTCTGCCTCGAGTGGTCCAATCCAGAGAGATTCCAGCTTTCCCTTGCGGAGCCCGAGCGCAGCTGGTCAGACGGCCACTTTTGGCAATTCCCTGTTCAACCCTGTCGACATCTCGCTGCAGAGCTCCGTCGGCCACTTCTCCGGCCCCCAGACCTTGGAGGCTCTTCTGACCCCCAGCTCTCCTCCTCCGAGGGACGTGAT
Organism: Tinamus guttatus; assembly: GCF_059628265.1. NCBI lineage: Eukaryota > Metazoa > Chordata > Aves > Tinamiformes > Tinamidae > Tinamus > Tinamus guttatus. The sequence continues at coordinate 1,650,355 of NW_028289621.1, forward strand.
GATGACTCAGGTGGACCCGGTTCTCCCGCAGACCGGCAGCAGGATGAGCAACCGAACCCTCCTGCTGCTAGGTGGGCAAGCTGGCCAGAGCAAGATGAGCCCGGGGAACCCCCGAGGAAAGCCTGCGGAGCAACAGGCAGAGCCAGTGGGCGCCAGTGTTTTGCCATCAACACTTCCCATAGCAGCATCTCCTCAGAACACTGCCAGCCTGGCCAGTTTGAAGGCTCCAGTTTCTGCAGCAGCTGCCCAGGCAGTCCAGCTGGGCACTCCCCCGCCGCTCTTTTCTTCTGCTAGCCCTGTTTCCGTGGGATTCAACCAGGACAGGCTGCCCACTGACCTGGACATTGACATGTACATGGAGAACCTTGAATGTGATATGGATTACATAATCAACAGTGACCTCATGGATGGAGAAGGACTGGACTTTAATTTTGAACCCATTCTACCTACTCCCAGCTATCCCAGCACCTCACAGGCCTCCAACCATACCTGGGTACCAAGTTAACTTCAGGAGCACAAAAAGGTAGGTGTAGCTGAGGAAAATTCTGCCCTGTAGCAGGAGCTGTCCTGTCTGGGAAGCTTTCTAGGTCCAACCATGTTAGTGGAATAAAGGTACCTCTTTGGAGTGCAGGTACTTTCCGAGTAAAATGCTTCTGAGTGCATTGTAACATCTCAGAAGGAGAAAATGCTGTGCCAAGCTGTGTGGATTTAATTTACTGGGTAGTGACGCTGGTGGGTTGGAGCAGCAATCTGAAGGAAGCTCCTTTTGTATTTCATTGCTAAAGATAACTGCTCTGCAGGGCAGCAGTGTCTTCCTGTGATGCTTACATGGATTTCACATGAGGGCACCTGCTGATTCCATAAGGAAAGAAATCCTATACAGAAGAGTTTAACCGAGCAAGCCTTAGTGGGTTTCTCTCCAGATTACAGTTAGGCCTGTACAATTTTCTAATACATGCAGTTAACAAAATATGCCTGTTGCATGTCTGCCTGCTCTGTGCTGCATGCAGCAGGGCACAGTCTCCCTGGTGCTGGATCTTCTGCCCTTCCCAGGCATCCAGGAGAGCAGCTGTGAAGTCTGGGAAGCCTCTTGGTCACCTTGGCTATTGAATTGCTTATGCAGCCATTGGAATAGCAAAGGGAAAGGAAACGGGAGAACGAGGTGCCGATGGAGATGGAAGGAGGAAGGCTGTTAGTGCCATCATCTGCTTTAGCTAGCAGCAAAGCTCCCTCTTTACTCATCTTTTGTATCTCCACAAAGCTTTCTAGAATTGGCTTGGTAGATAATGTATAGGAGAGCCAGAGGTAAAAATGCCTTCTCTAGGGGTTTGGCACGCTCGTAAACAGGTAAATAAACATCCAGCTGTACCTCTTTATGCACTGAAGCAGGCAAAGAATTGGAGAAACGGAATCGGCCCCGTGTTTTATGCTTGGAGCTCAGTTAGCTAACAGCAAATGGGCGATTTCTTTCATGGACAACGGCACCGATGGGGTATTGGTTGGAGAGTGGAAGCCCTACCAAGAGGATCTCCTGTTTAGGAGGCATTTATGATATTTGTTAGTGTTGCAAATTCAACCAATAATAGCATCCAGCTGAGCAGAAATGAGGGCAAACTGCAGATACTGCCTCAGGTGCAGGGAGCTCTCGAGCTTCAAAATGATGGAGGCTGAGGAAATGCTGATAAATATTCATGTACTTAACCTCCATACTCTTCCCAAGGCACCTGAGCAGCTGGAAGGTGGTCCGGATTTGAGTAGGAGCTGGGTTAGGTGACCTCTGGGAAGTTCCTTCCAACTTAAAATTTCTTGGGATATCTATTGCTGTTGGACATGCCGGATACTGAATATTAGTTGAATATTTCTGTTCTGCCTCAGTGCAGCCATCCCAGAGGGGAGCCCAGGTCTAGGCCCAGTGAAACGCTGTCCCTTGAGCTGTGGCACTCTGAGCACATTGCTCCTGCAGTGCTGCCATGCACTGATGCCCTGTCCTAGATTGCTTTTTTTAACACAATTTGTCTCTGACTTAATCCATCCAAATTTGCACACAGTGTTTGGAATTTCATGCTTTAGAAGCATTCTTCTGTCTGCATCAAAAGATGCCTTCTGTTTGTAGAAAGAGAGGGAGGATCTGTCAGACTCTTTCCCTGTTTTCTCATGGAGCATCCAACATTCTGGTGCCTTTCTTACCTGTGAGCTCGTTGGGTTACTGAGTAGCTGTCTTGAGCTGTGAGTCTTCACTTCAGGTTGGATATGGAAATTTAGTTTTGGTTTCAGAGACCAATTCTATTGACATCAGTGTTGTTCATCTGCATCTACACTGAGGTTAGTGCTAGGGGCTGTGGCTTTGCAGCGCCGTTTCCATGGGGTGTTCTGAGCATTTGTGAATCTACATCCTACCCTGGCCCAGGCATCACACGTGGGAATGCCTTCGTTCTGCAGGTCAGGTGTTTTTCATGGTCTTGTTTCCAAAACATTTGGATGTTCTATAATGTCCTGTGGTTCCAGCTGCACTGGTGCCCTGTGTTGTATACATAAGACCTCTGCCTATAGAATTCCAGGTGTGTGTGTGTATATATATTTATATTAAGGAGATAAAATGGAGAAGCTGAAGGAATGCTCATCAGAGTATCTAGTGCTGGTAAAAACATGGCTATAATTCAAATGCTTGGGAGAGAAGATGAAATTATTAACAGGAAATGTGTGTGCTAGAGATGTGCTCACTAATAGAGGAGTGAGAGCTGGAAAAAGTTCTGAAACACGATCGTTTATCAGCAGAAAGTGCAACTCCTACAGTTCTTTGAACAGTTTTAAGCAGTATCGCTCTCGAAGTGACGATGACTCTGTTCAACACAGGAGATTTTTTTGTTTTTAAGCCTTGTTTTCTGTCCTTGGATTATCTTTGCTTTTGGTGTTTGACGAAGCTTTTGAGGTTTATCTGTGTCCTGGAATCCCTGAGGTGGGTGGGAGGGAGTGTTTCTCCCAAAACAGAGCCGCTCTCGTGCAACCTGCTGCTAGGACAGAGGTGGTCGGGATTCTCGGAAAGGGGGAGCAAGTGGTAAGTGGGGAGAAATGGAAAATATTCCCATCAGGAAAACTGGGAAAAAGGCAGAATCCAATTTAGAAGCTATGGAGAATGCAATGAACTTCAGGCATAAGCATCTGGGAAGAGGTCAAGGTGGTGTCATCTCCTCTCTGAAGCTGTTGCTGTGATGAGTTTAATATTAGACTCCGTGTCTGGAAAATCATCGTTCAGGAAGGATGAGACTGTCCCTACTGCTGCAGCCTGGCAGGCTCTTTCCTGCTCTATCCTCCTTATGAAACTAAGCCCACACAGACAAAAGCTCCTGTAAATTTTCATTAACTTAAAGCCACCTTTTGAGTAGTCCCCTGCTAGCTTAGTGTGTATCCTCCTGAGCTGAATTTGGGGTATTGCACTTAAGAGTTAATAAACGGTGGTGCTCAGGCTCTGGCTTGAATAGCTGCAGTGAATTTGGAGCTGGGGAAGTCTTTCCCTTAGTAGGCAAGAGAAGGTCTTTTAAAATAAAAACTGCAGAGCTTGAGGGCCTGTCCGGTGCTGGTTAAAGCCCTGGATGCTCAGGTAGCAGAGCAATGTTCAGGGCCCCGGCGAACAAGGTGGTGGGAAGAGCAGCATAGTCGCAGGCGCTGCCTGTGGTTGTGTGTGTTGTCCAAACCTGGGGCAATAAGCGTGTCCTTTATGTCCCCTAAGTGTCAGGAGGGAAGCGTGGGTGGCCGTGGGCTTCCTCCGAGAGCTCGGGGCCTCCAGCTTGGCCGTTTGGTCGCGCGTCGCGCAGCTGCGCTGGAAGCCAGGGAGAGGAACACCAGGGAACGCACGGCCTCCCCGTGTGTACGCGGCCTCGCCATGGCGCGGGTTGCGCCTCCGAGCAGCACCGAGGCCGTCTGTTCCACGGGCCTCCAACAGAACAGCGTTCTTGGGATGTTCCCTCAGACCCACCAAGGCTCCCGAGCCTGCAGGGCGCTCTGTCCTTCCCTGGCCAGCTCTGGACCCGCTGTCATCTTTGCTCTTGTTGCTTTTGGTCCCAGCACCGTTTCGTCCTTCCAGGAAACAAAGAACCCCTCAACCATTCACAGCTTCCCAGAGTAGCCTGTGTCAGAGTGTTAAGTTGTTTAGCTAAGGGCTAATTCCCCATCATCTGGCTGCTTTTCGCCTTTTTTTTCACATTCATTTGTCCTATTGCTGGATGCAACCAAGTTGGTGCCCTATATTTATCTCACTATTCTGTTTCCAAAGCAGATCATAGGCGCCCAGCAGAGGTTTTATGTCAGCATCTTAAATCTGCTTAGACCTATTCCAGGGCTTACTTGAAGGAGCTGCAGCTGCTGCTTTGCCCCTGTAAGCTGCCTGTAACCAGGGTGAGGCAGAAAGCCTGAGAAGGGATTTCTCCTGAGCTTTGGGGCAGGATATCTGGAAGTATTTACTTATGTGTAGGTAGATAGGGATTTCTTTAAGTGGTTGATCATGTAAACCGTTCTTCTAGCGTGTGGTCTCTAAAAACCCCATAGTTTTTTTTCCTACCTGTTCGTGTTTGCGGCTGCTTGAGGGGAAGAGCAAAGTTGCTCTTCCCTGCAGTGCTGCTGGCGCTGGCCAAGTCCTCCTTTAAACCCGCTTATCTTGCAGCGCTTCAGTGGTGCCATCAGCTTATAGGAGGAGTACTTACTTCTGACCTTTGCTTTTGTTGTGTCTTCCTGTTTAAATTGCTCTCCGAAGTTCAGAGCTGAGCAGTTGCATCCTCCACTTGACTTCCATCCATCGAGGTCTGTTGGGATCTATGTTTGTTCCCCACTGGAAGAAGACATCCTTTGAGGAGCACGGGGCTGATTGATAGTAATTAATCCCTTATCTGGCCATCCAGGATTTCCCGTGAAGCTGAGATCTAACCGTCCACTCTTTGTCTTTTTCCTAGTGTCCTTCAGGTTTTGAACATCGGGTTCTGACTTCGCTTCCCACCCCGGCAGAGAAAAGAACGGAGCATGTTGGATACAGCTTCCCTGCACACCACTCCTCGGGCAGAAGGGGCTGCCTACCTGGGAAGAAGGGGGCAACCTGCACCTGGCTGCGACAGGAAGAGTTGAAAAGTAATAACCTGTTACGTGCCACATCTCTTCCTACAAACCTGACCTTGCCTTGGACGCTCTGGGGAGACCCGTGTCCAAAGAGGAGGCCTGGTAAAAACCCTCGGCCAGAGTTTTCTGTGCCAGGCAATAGCGTTTCCCCATGCGGAGAGTTGCTTGTTGGAGGAATCTCCCTGGCTGTCCTGTCCCTGCTGTGGCAGGGAGTCTCCCAGTGCCTCGGATGGGCAGGGAGCCGACCCGCGCCCCGCTCCGCTTGCCCTCTGGGATGAAGTAGTTGGATGTTTGCGTTAAGCCACCAGATGTGCGCTTGGAATCCCACAGATGTGCAGAGGACTTGGAAACCTCGCGGAAGGCGGCTGTGCTGTACCGGGGGGCTGGCGTCAGAGGCTCCGGGGTGCCCTGCTCCCTGGCACCCGTCGTCACCGTGCAGGGAAGGGCGGTGCGGACGTCCCTCCTGTTCGTCCGAGCAGGCCGGGACGATGCCCAGCTGTGCCAACAGAGCCCCTCTGGATCAGAAGCGCCTCTAGAGAAGTCCCCGTGCTGTCCCCAGCACCTTCCTGCCACGCCAGGCTGCTGGCACGGGTGCTAACAGCCGTTGGGGGACATCAAAACATCATCTTGGGTTTGTTTCCGAGCTGTCCTGCTGCAGCAGAGACGTGGAAAGCCTGGGTGTGGCCTTAACAGAGCCCTGGTTGCTTTTCAGAAGGGCATTTTCTATAGATGAAATATTTTTTTACTAATCTGGGAACTTTCTACAGTAAATATGAAGCCAATGTTAAGTGTGTCCCCATTAGGCATCTCTCCCTCTGAGAAAGGTACAAGCGACAGGCTTTTTTTCAGAGCTGTATTAGGAACAAATACATTTGATGTTTGATAATGTATATGATTGAGGGGAAAGAATTGGCAGGTCCCCGCAGTTTAAAACCACCTTGGGGAAGGGTTGTACATTATTGTAATCTATATGTAAAAGTAGCTGCAAATTGCATAGAAGCTTTTCTAAACCTTTTTAAATATATATTATATATTTTAATTGAAAATGAGATTATTGGATAAAAACACATTTGCTGCATCTGTCCCCTTAATACCGGATAACACTACAGTATGGGAGGGGACAGACCCAGGGCATTTCGGGCCAGGGAGATGAAGGTGTCATTGGAAAAGTGGGAAGGGCAGCGCAGTGTGCGTGGAGAAAAGCTGCTCTGCCCGGAATAGGCGGAAGGTGCCGGCGTGTGTGGCCGGGCATCCAGCCCCGCTCCGCTGGCTGCTCCGTGGAGCCAAGAGCACGAGGTTAGGGAATGCTAATCATTAACCGCGCGCTCATTCCCAGCTAATCCTCTAAGTAGCTGGACTGCAGCTGATGCATCGGGCATGGATTCCCTGGTCTAAGAAGGTGGCAGGCCTGGATGGTGCTGGATCCGCTGACGCTCCGGACGCTGTTGGGTGTGTTTGGGAGCGGGCTGGTTGGTTTCTGCAGCTCCTCGTTTTCCTGCTGAAGTTTCTGTTGCTGCTCGTGAGCCAGAGCCTTGCAGACGCACCCCGAGACGTGCCTGGCGTTCTGCCCCGTCCCTGCGTCCTCGCGTGAGGGAAGGTCCAAGTCAAGAGCTGGTTGGGGGCATTAGCTGGCATGTCCCTGTCATCATCTTGGTGCTTGCAGTGGTCAGATCTGAGAGATGTGGTGCCCATAGGGTGTTCTAGTGCCTTGGCCTGGCAGAAAGTCTCTGGGCTGTGGCAGGGGATCCCGCAGCGTGGCGGGTGGCACCACCCGGGCTGCTCAGAGCGTTTCCATGGTTTTCACCTCATCTTGGTGGAGATTGGGACAAAAATGGTTGATGTGGTTGCCTGAAGCAAGAGCTCCCAACGTGTTTCTGCTGTGTTCTGCCTTTTCAGCCTTTGAATAGCTCGGTTCCTTCAGCTTTGGAGGCTCTCTTCGTTGTAGACCTTGTGGTGATAGCTTCAGATTCACCCCCAAGCTGCGTGTCTGGCCACCTCTCACTGTAAGGAGATGAGGGGAAACGAAAAGTCAGGTCCTCTGCTGGGTGCAGATCATGTGGATTTGAGCCATAAACACCCCTTCTTTGTGCAATTAGTTCGTTAGAAAAATTGATACCCTTTCCACAAACACCCAGTCCAAAAATACAGCGTGTATTGAACGTAAGAATCGGCTCTTCTGGGCTGCACAGTTCATTGTAGCTGGTACCCAACAGTATGACTTGACAGGGGGCTGTCCATTTATTGAGGAACGGAGTAGGTAGCTGTGCTTTTTCCTGTTCCCAGGGCCAGATTTCCAGAGAATCCGCTGTTCTGGGGGCATCACAGGTGACGAGCACCTCTGGGTGGAGTCCTGTGTGCGCTAGTGCCGAGGACGGAGCTCGGGAGGCGCGCGGTGCTCTTGGAATGCACCAGAAACCGTGGATGTAGCGCGGCACCCGAGCCGCCCGCTCGGTGTGGAGCGGGATAGCTGGGATCATGGTCATGGAGCGCAGGGAAGCAGAGAGCTTTTCTAGCCCCGTCTCAAAGAATTTTCATAAACCCTGAGTTTTTCTAGCCTGGGAGGCTGCCTCAGAGACTTCCGAGTTCCTGGACTGCTGCTTGCTGAAGGGATACGCCTCGGATAGGGGTTATCGTCCTGTTTATTTGCCCTCCTCGCGTGTTTGCTGCCGTGCAGGACCGTGTCTGTGCGGATCTCTGCTCGGAGTCGGCCTGGCAGGTCCTGTCCTCACGAGCTGCCTCGGCCCTTAACAAGGGATTTCCAGAGCAGCCGGGCGGGAAGGGCCAGTGGGACCAGGAGCGATCCCGGATCAGGGCCTGGGGGCAGCGGGACGAGCTCGAGCTTGTGTGGCCAAGCAGGGGACGGGCTCGTTGCTTTTGGTTGCGTTTGGGCTCCGCTGAGTGCTTGGGCCTTCCTTACCCCTCCAGCCTATTTTACTGCATTCCCGTCTTCCTGCAGGAGCTTGCAATATTCGGAGTTTCTCGGAGCTCTTGGTTTTCCTAGCTGGTTTGTCCAAAAACACAACATCCCTTACCCTGTGCTGCTTTAAAAACAGTCAAATCACTCCGGTGAGCGAGAGGAATGAAAGCAGTGGGAGCATTCCAGAACCTGGGTGTATTCACAAACGAGGCTCATACTAGAAGCAGGTAGCACTAATCAGCTTTTCCAAAGGAAATGCCTAGAAAGCTTTTATATAGATCATGATTGGTTCGTTTTCTTACTTAGTTGCTTATTTATAGCCACACTCAAATGCTCCAGGGCTAGCATTGCTCCAGGAAAACCTGTGCCTGGTGCCGTGGGTAGGAGTGCCTTGGGAATGGTGTCCTGGATTGTCACCAGAATAATGTGCAAGTTGGGACCCGTTATCCCAAAAACGTTATGGGACACGAGCATGAACAGGGGTAGTTTGGAGTTTGCCTCGGCTGTGTGTCTAATGAAAAAACTTGTTCTTAAAGTAATGATGGGTGAAAAGCAAGTAAGAGGCGATGCCTGTAGCCTGGGAGATGTCTCCATGTGGAGCAGGTGGCAGCGCGTGGTCACCGCAGGCACCGACCCTTGGGGAAGGACATCCCCTCCGTGGCCTTTTCCTCTCCCCCTGCATCCGCATATGTGGGCAATGGAAAATGATCCGTGGTGGCATCAAAACAGCGTCGAATAGGGCGTAAAACAGGGAGAAGAGGCATCAGGAGCTGGATGTGGGCAATGGAAAATGATCCGTGGTGGCATCAAAACAGCGTCGAATAGGGCGTAAAACAGGGAGAAGAGGCATCAGGAGCTGGAGATGGCGGAGCTGGCGGCTTTGTGTTTCTGGTTCTGCTGCTAAGGCCCTTCTGGTGTGGGGTGAGAGGGGCTGTTGGCAGCTGGTGCTGCGGTGGGTACCAACCCCTGGTGCTCCCAAGGCGCCTTGAAGGCTTTGGATGTTCGAAGAAGGTTCCTCCTGCTGGAAGAGCCTTCCCAAGGCAGCGGGGATGGTTCTGTGGGGAAAAACGTTGCCGGGACAGTGGAGGCTTCACCTGGTGCGGCTGCAGGGAGGTTTTCTGCACTGCTAGCACAGATGTCTGCTGCGTACAGGGCAGGCACCACTAGCCCATGTAGCTTCCACCCTCTTCCCACTGCCCCCTTCCACCCGTTTCTCACAAGAAATGGTGGGTTTTTTTTTTTTTTTGGTCTTTTTTACATAATAAATCTCTGCTTTTGTTTGCTCTCTGTAGCAGTGTAACTTCTGAACCATTACAGGCTCTTTGTTACCATCTGTGCTAGCAAGACTGTAGAATGTGCTAGACTAGGGGGGAATGTTTGACGAATAAAAACCTGTAATCCTCGGCGCTGTGTCTCGTGCGGTTTGTTCCGTTTCACCGGCGACGTCCGGCTCTTTCTTTGCCCTCAGCTTCTTCCCTTTGCCTTCCTGGGCTGCTGGGGCAGCCCCTCACTGAAATGTCCCTTTTCTGGCCAGGGAGGGAAGGGGGACAGTGTGATAAGAGGCTCTTGGGTGCTCCGAGCGTAGAGCCTGTGGCTACAGCTTGCAGTTAGGGTGTAGGGACCCATGGGGTGGCCAAGCTATAAAACTGGCACTGTTAAATTGTGGCTGTTGAAGGACTGGTCCGGACTCCCCCTAAACTGCTCCTTTTTTGCCCTTCTAGTGCAAGCAGGTGGATTCCCTGTGCACAGCTGCATTCAAACAGCCTTGGGTGGTTCTCCGGGTTAGCTCTTGGTATGTGAAGATGCAGGTCCTGGTCTATCCAGGCATCCTGTCCACGCGCAGCTGCTGGCGCTCGCTCACAAGGCGAAGCAGCCTAGAGAAGGTGCAGGGCATCTGCTTGTACCTCAGCAGGTCAGTGGAATCAAAAATGGGGCTGCTTTTAAAAATGATGAGGAGAAATCCTTCCTTACTACATGTCTTACAGCATGTTGCGGCCAGGAACTTCCATTCAAAGGCTTGTATATTTTATATTCAATAATGTCTGTAAGGAATGCCACTGAAAAATAATGTTGTTAAAAGACTTGAGTGCAAATAACTCTGGAAGGGATCTTAAGCCTCCCGCTTCAAGATTTAAGCCAATCTCCAACTATTGAGGATTAGGGGGGGACCTCAGGGGACCTGTCTACCCCACATCTGTTCCTGGGAGGCTACTTGGCACTGCCTGGACGTGCAGAAGGGCAGTTGCTGCTGGAGGAAAATAATAGATTGGTGAATTTTGCACTTGTTGAACAGATCGGAGCAGACATGTTCAAACCTTGGTGCAGTTTAATGGAGACAGTGGCTGCTGAGGTTCAGATGTTGCTTCGAGTTGTGGCCTCTGAGGCTTGAGCATCGTTAAGGTGCAGAGCACAGGCAGGCTCCGAGCAGGGCCCTGCGTTGGGGCCAGGGCTGCCGTTGGCTCCTGTGCCACCATCTGCCCGAGTCGCTTTGTGTCCCGCTGTGCCCTGTCACCAGGTCACTTCAGTGCATGGTTGGGGGTAACCAGCCCTTTCTTTCAGCTTGGGTGACCTCTTAGCTCTCCTGAGTTGTCTCCATAAACATTTTGGCCTGGAGAAGAGCTGGCTGCAGAGCAGCAGTGTCTGAAGCCAGTGCAAAAACTGCTCCGCAGCCTTTCTGCATTGCTCTGGGCCAGCGTTGGGCTTTCCCTAAGATGCTTAGTGTTGATTAACATTTTTCAGTGCCACCGGTGCTGGGGCCACGTGTGAAATGGTGGCAACACAGAGGAGTAGCTGGGGAGCCAGGTTGCAGGTCCATGAACGGGGGTGGCCCCTGCCTGCTCCAGGAGCTGCTCCGGGGGGGTCCTGGCGGGACAGGCTCCCTGGCGCCGCGGCTCTGCGAGCGGAGCAAACCCCGCAGCCCGGAACGCGCCGTTCCCCCCGGCCGGCGCCGCTGCCAGCCCCTCGCGGGGAGCGCGGCGCCGCTTCGGGCGCAGCCCCGTGTCCTGGTGCCGCTGGCCGCAGGGGAGGTCCTGGTGGCCCGGCTCCCGCAGGGGAGGCTGCTGGAAAGCCTGGAGGTTACCGCAGCGCCCTGGCTTCCAGCGCCGCCTTTCCCTGGGGCTGCTGCTGTAAAAGGCAGTGTCGGAGCAGGTTGTTTCCCTGCTGCTCCCTACCCAAAGCTCGGAGCAGCCCCGGGGGAGGCTCAGCCCATGTCCTGGGGGTAGGTGACGTTACAGCAGTGCCCGGGCCCGGCCACGGTGCTGCTTGCGGCGTTTGCCAGCCCCTGGGTTGCATCCGCTGTGAAGAACACGCTCCTTTCCCCAGCAGCAGAGAGGCCAGTGCCTTCCTCCAGCACCCTCCTCCTCCTCAGCAGAGTCCCGCAGCCCCTCGGGAACCTCCCTGCTTTTCCGGCCAGTAGCAGCCGGAGCGCCCCGAGCGCTGTGGCTGAGGAGAGGAGCAGGGGAGCCCTGCAAGCCCGTGCCCCACCGCCCCGGCAGCGAGCAAGCACGCCTCCATGTCAAACATAATATATTTATAGCAAAAATAGGCTTTTTTTTTCTTTTTCTGTAGCTTCCATACACAAGGTTTTCTCTGTCCCCGTACATTTACGCAGTAAACAGGCTGACTGAAGCAGCGCGCGCCAGGCCGGGACAGCGGCCCTCGCTCCGGGGCGCGCGCGGTGGCCTCAGCCCTTCCTCGTCCTTCTCCCGGCACCGGGACAGAGCAGCGGGGCAAGGGGGGAGCACGGGGGTCCCGGGCCCGCGCGGGGAGGCGGGAGAGCCGCGGTGGCGCCAGGCCCTCGCTGTCCTTACAGCAGGGCCCGCGTCCCCCGCGTCCCGGCCTCCTCTGCCAGCGCGGGGCCCTGCCTTGCTGGAGCTTCACAGTTCGGAGCTGCCGCGGGGGTTTTGGCACGTGGGGACACGAACGGGCTCCGCGGCCCTGCGGCCGTCGCCACGGCCCGGCCCTGCGGCCTCCCGCCGCCCCGCGGTGCTGGCGGCGCCGTGAGGCGGCGGCGCGGCCTCGCCTCACGGTTTGGTCATTGCACGTCAAGGGGGCCGCTCGGCGCTCCCCACCAGGAGGAAGAAAACAACAAGGAAAGGAAAGAAACCGAAAAGGGAAACGAGACAGTCAAGTAAACGGAACGGAGTGACCCCCGGGCGCCGTGGCGGCCCCGCCGCGGCCCGGCTCCCCGCCGCCTACGCCACCATGTACTGGGTGATGGCCTGCAGCGCGTAGAGCAGCTCCGCCTGCATCCTGGCCTCCAGGATGAGGAGGTTCACGTGCACCTGTGGGAGAGCGCTCCGAGGTCGGCGCCGCCGCCGTCACCGGCTGCCCCCGGCCCAGCTCCGTGCCCACCTACCTTTTCACTGTGCTTGAACTGCTTCCAGAACCTGTCAAACATCTCCGGCTTTGTCTTCTCTGGGTAGCAGGTGACGGTTTTAATGTAAACTTTGAGCATCCGCTCCAGGAGATGATTCACTTCGGCGTAGTCGTAGTCGTCATACCTGCGGGGAGCACCGGGACGCTCAGCGCCCACCCGGCCCCCGCGCTCGCCTTGCTCGTGGTCCGCGGAGGGGACAGCGGCCACCAGGCCCCAGGTCCTGCCTCTGCGGAGCCCGGCACGGCCGGCAGCTTCGGCTACCTGATGCCGAACATGCAGTGGATGTAGTTCCAGATGCCCCGCTTGAAGACCGAGGGCTCGCAGCCCTGCCGCTTGGCCATGGTGCTGCTCTGCAGGCCGCCCACCCTGCGGAACTTCTCGTCCAGGAGGTGCCCGATGTCGGAGTAGAGCCGGTTCACCAGCGAGAAGCCGTGGTCCTCCCACGAGTAGTCCTGTGGAGCACCGCGAGGCTGTCACGGCTGCAAGGAGCAGCCCGGCGCCCGCGGCGAGGAGGAGCCGCCAGCGGGGACCGCGGCAGAGCTCAGCTCTGCGCTGGGGCAGCTCCGACGCAGAGCACCGAGTCCCCAGTCTGGCCGCTTTGGGATAACTCGGGCCTCTGCCCTGCCCCACGCCTGGCCTGGAGGGTGGAGGCGATGCAGACAAGTCCTCAAGGCCAGGTTGATGCTCCCCTATCCCTGCTGCACGTTGGACAGATCCCCTTTCCGAGCGTGTTCCCGCGCGACCGGCCGCTTCCCACCAGAAGAGCGGAGACGGCAGCCTGCGGGGTTATGTCCCCAGCAGAGCAGGAAGCTCACCTGGACTCGGAATACCTGCGCCTGGTCCTCGTCGCGCCGGGCGAAGTCCTGGTACCCGAAGTCGGGGTCCTGCAGGTAGCAGGCGAGGTTGGTGGCGCGGGTGGCTTCCCCGTCGAGGTCTGCGAGCGAGGAGAGGATGCGCTGGGGTGGAGCTGGAAGCGTCCACTGCAGATGTCCCGCCGGCACCCGCAGGGTCTCCTCGGAACAGCTGGGTGTTTTGGGGAACCCTCCCACCCCGGCAGCCCCTCACCTTCCTCTCGCTCCTGCTGCTGCGGCCTCGTCTCCTCCCTGCCCTCGGTCTCGACGTGGATCCGCTGCATCCGCTCCCGAAGAGAATCCAGCTCCATGCAGGAGTCCAGGGACTGTTCGGAAACGCGCGTGAGCGCCGCGGCGGGGCCGGCGGCCGGGGCTCCCCCTCGTCGCGGCGGGCGCGCGCCGGGGCTCACCCGCTTGCGGCCGATGCGCAGCAGCTCCTGGGCGCAGCCGTTGCCGCCGGCCGCCTCGCAGAAGCACTGGCTGCCGGGCGAGAGGGGCTTCAGCGAGCCCCGGCCGCCTGGCCCCTCTTCCTGCTCGCAGCCGCAGCCGAAGACGAAGCTGGCGAGCGCGTGGCAGTGCGCGAGCAGCACCACGGCGTGCACCAGCTCCGCCAGCGACCAGCTCCACTCGCTGATCTTCAGCAGCTTCTGGGGGAGCGAGAGAGGCCGGCGATGCAGCAGCGGCCCAGGCGTCCACCCCGCCGCTGAGCCCTGCCCGGCCCCGCTACCTCGATGTGCTCCTTGGTGACCAGCCAGGGCCGGTGGGCCAGGATCTTGTTGATCTCGCTGAGGTTGCGGAGCTTGGGCGGGATGAAGTCGAGGCCGCGCAGCCACTGCGGATCGCCGCCCGCCCGCAGGAACTGCAGCACGTGCAGGTTCACCAGGTAGCGGCAGCGGTGCCGGGCGGCCGCCTGCGAGAGCAGCCCGGCCCTTTGAGCTCCCTCCGCAGGGAAGGGCACGCGGAGCCAGCGCGCGCAGCCCCCATGGAGCCCGTGACGATGGCTCCACGGAGCGCGCGGGGCTCCCGCGCGGCGCCGGCGCTCACCATGATGGCGATGTAGTGGCGGCAGGCGAAGGGCAGCGGCCCGTCCATGTGCAGCAGGTAGTGCTGGGTCTTGAGGAAGCTGTCGAGGTACTGCGGGTGGTAGCCCATCTGCTGCGTGACGGCCTCGAGCCGCCCCCGGCTCGCCAGCGCCTTCACGAAGAGGAACTGGGGCCGCTCGGCCTCGCCGCCCGACATCTTCACCACCTGCGGGCAGGACGCCGCGGCTCAGCGCCCTCGGGCCTCGCTCCTGCTTGGACGGCACCAGGGGGAGGTGACGTCCAGGCCACCACAGCCTGGCTGGGGTGAAGGACCCCTCAAGACCAGCGGGTTTTTGCCCTCCCGGTGCTGCCCGGCGCCTCCAGTGCTGCTCCCGGCGCCGGGACGCAGCAACGGCCAAGGGCCAGAATGGGGGGTGACAGCGGCGCAGGGGGTGGCAGGGACAGCTCTGCATATCAGCCGCAGGGCCGGGACACCATGGCGGCACCGTGGCCCTGGCACCGAGCTGCGGGGACCCCGGAGGGTTTTGGGCCTCCATGTCCCCCTGCCCTCACCCTGCTGCCAGAGAGCCCGCGGGGGCCTCCATCGCCGCAGCGGCGTCGCACGGAGCCCCGGGCGAGCCGGGAAAGAGTCTGAGGGCCCGGGGGTCACCGGGAGCAGGAGGAGCCCCAGGCCCCAGTGAAGCCCCAGCCTGGCCCGAGGGGCCGGTGCTGAGCCCGAGCGCCCCGTGTCCCCCCGCAGCCCCCCGGCCCGGCCGAGGCCGCGGCGCCGGCAGCGGGAGCTGCTCGGGCACCCCGGTCCGCAGCGCTGGCCGCGGTGCCGGTGCCCGTGGCCGGTAACCGGGGCCCCATTGTGCGGGCGGCGGCGGCGGCAGCGCCCCCGGTGCGCGGCGCGGGCAGTGCAGGCGGAGAGAGAAAAACAAGTTTGATTGGCAGTGATGGAGGCTCGGCGCCTCCCGCATCCCGCACAAAGGGGACGGCGCCGCCGCACCGGGCACCGGCACCGGGCACGGGGCACGGGCACCGCAGCGCGGCCGCGCCCGCCCCGCGCGGCGCGCCAGGGCGGCGGGAAGGGCCCGTCCCGGCGCTGCCGCGGGGGAGCCGCGCCGGGCCCGGCGGGCAGGGCGGGGGCTCGGCCGGGCCCGGTGCCCCGGCGGGAGCCGCCGGTGGCGGCGGGGCGGCTCCTACCTGCCCCTGCAGCCGCTGGCACCGGCTTCCTCGGGGGTGCTCCATGCTCTGGGGACACAGGATCATGGTGAGCCCGCGCCGCTGCCCGCCGTGCCCGGTGGCCGCCGCCGCCGCTCGGCCCGGCTCGGCTTGGCCCGGCTCGGCCCGGCTCGGCTCGGCCCGTCCCGGCCGCCGGCACCGCCGCGCCGGGCACCGCGGCAGCCCGAGCACCGGGGAGGGGGCGTGCCCGCCGCGCCGCCTCCGCCAATCACCGCCTCGGGGGCGGGGCCGCGGGCAGGGCGACGGCCAACCCGCCGCCAGGGGCGGGGACGGGGGGCGGGTCCCGGCCGCACCACGTGGGCAGGGGTGGAAAGTTACCCGTCGGTCAAGCGCGGAAGCCCCGCCCACCACGGATAGGGGCGGGGCTAGAGCAAATAGCTCCGCCCACATGGGCGTGGTCAGTGCGGATGCCCCGCCCCTCGTGGGACGCGGGACACGGGAGACGCTGCGTGGAGGGGACGGCGTCCCCGGGCTTTATTGGCGCTCAGCGGTGCCTGTCCCTGCGGCCGGGCTCCTGCTTGGCGCGGGCGGACGGAGCCGCCTTGCGCTGCGCCGGCCCCGCGTCGTCCTCCGCAGCCCCCGGCGGGCACGCGCGCCCCGACGCCTTCCCCTGCGCCCGCAGGAGGCGGCTCGGGGGGTCCCGGCGAGGCCATGGGGATGTGGGGCATGGCGGGACAGGGGGGTGGCAGGGGACGAGGAGCAGCAGGGCAGGGGGAAATGGGGCTCAGGGATGGCAGGATAGCACAGGGAATGGGGCACAGGGTAACGGGACATGGGGATGGAGGGACATGGGATACAGGGAATGGGGCACAGGGCAACGGGACATGGGGATGGCGGGACATGGGGCACAGGGCAACGGGACATGGGGATGGAGGGACAGGGGCACAGGGAATGGGGCACAGGGCAACGGGACATGGGGATGGAGGGACATGGGGCACAGGGCAACAGGACATGGGGATAGCGGGACATGGGGCACAGGGAATGGGGCACAGGGCAACAGGACATGGGGATGGCGGGACATGGGATTGTGGGGCTTGGGGACATGAGGACTGGGACATTGGGCATAGGGCCAGCAAGTACAAGGATGGCAGGACATGGGGACAATGGGCACGGGGACAGCACAGGGATGGCAGGCATGGGGTCATGGGGCACAGGGTGATGGGTCATGGGGTTGGCAAGACATAGTGCCATGGAACAGGGCACAGTGAGCACAGGGATGGTGGGGCATGGGGACGTGGGGCATGGGGACACTCAATACAGGGACAGCAAGCACAGGGATGGCAGGACATGGGGACACGGGGCTCCAAGACTGCCCAGCAAGCCATGGCCTCGGGGCAGGTGGCCAAGCTGGGGGACCAGCGTGGGCCCCAGGGCTGGGGACACCCGGTGCGTGGGGTCCGTCACCCGCGGGCGCCCCTCACCGTGGCGGGCGCCTGTCCCGCGGGCGCGGGCGCCGTGTCGGCGCTGGGCGTCCGCCTGCCCTCCTGCGCGCGCGGCGTGCGCAGGCGGCGGTGCTGGTGCTCGCAGTGCTGCCGCAGGGCCTCTGTGAGGTGGGCACGGCCGGCTCGCGCCCGGGGCGTCCCCACCGCCCTCCCCGGCGCCGCCGCCGCCGGCTCCTGCCCGACCTGTGAGCTCCGCGCTGGGCTCCTTGAGCAGCGGCACGAGGGCCTGGTACGCGTGCTCCTGCGGCGTCCCTGCCGCGGCACCGGCACGTCATCCCGCGCGCCGCCGTCGCCGCGGGGACCCCGCCGGCCCCGAGGGGAGCAGCGGGGGGAGACCTGCCCGCCGGGGCACCCACCGGGCGCTCCGAACTCCACGCGACACACGTAGTAGGGCCCGGGCCCCGGGAAGAACTTGCTGGCCCGTTCGCTCTGCACCTTGGCCTGGAAGAGCAGCTTGGGGGTGCCCAGCGCGTCGCACAGGTCGATGACGACTGCAAGAGGCAGCGCGGGCATGCGGGGGGCCGGCCGCCCGCGCGCCCGCCCGCCAGGCCCCGGCGGGGCTCGCTCACCGCCCGCCGGCACTGCCGCCTTCCTCCGCACGTAGGGCAGCAGCAGCATCACGGGGCAGTCGGCGTTGGCCAGAAAGCGCTGGTTGTCTGCGGGGAGCGGGCGGCCGTGCTACGGGCAGCGCGTCCCCCCGCCGCGCGCGCCCCGCCACTCACCGCCGTGCCGCACGCAGATGAACATGGTGCCGGCGCACGCGGGCCGAGGCCAAGCGCAGCTTTATTGCGGCCGCCCGTTACAGCGGCGGGAGCGGCGCCCGGGGCTCCCCGTGCGGGCTCCGCGCCGGCAGGGCTCGCGGTGCAGCCCGTGCCCGGGGCGGTGCTGGCAGCGGGGCGCAGTGCGCGCTGCACAATGCGCCCGGGCTCCGCGCAGTGCTCCGTGCTCCGTGCAGTGCTCCGTGCTCCGGGGCGGCGCAAGCGGCGCCCATTGGCGCTAGGCGGCACCCGGGGCGCCTGCAGGACGCGGGGCGGGCGCGCGGGGCAGCAGCAGGGCTGGCGGCGCGGGGGGCACGGGCGTCACAGCCCCACGTAGCTGTTGTGGTAGGGGCTGCGCTCCGGGGCGCCGGCGGGCGCCGGCGGGGGCTGCTCGCTGCCCTCCCGGGGCGGCTCCGGGCTCTCCTTGGCGGGCAGCTCGCTCACGTGGCAGATGGTCTCGCTGTAGTTGGGCTTGAAGCTCTCCGCGACGTCCTTGGGGACGCCGGCCCATTCCTCCGGGAAACAGCGGGATGAGGGGGGACGGGGTGCGGATCCGCCCGGTGCCCCCCATGCGCGCCCCCAAAGCAGCCCCGCTGGGTTCCTTACCTGGAAGTTGCCTTTGTGCGTGATGAAGAGCTCGTCGAAGTTCTTGCTGGGATTGGGGATCCTGGGCATGAGGATGACCCAGACCCTGCGCAGGCAGCGTGTGTTGAGGGGAAGGGCCGCCCAGCAGCGCTGCCCCGCTCCGTCCCACGTCCCCGTCCCCACCTGGGCACTCACCTTTCCATGCGGACCAGCAAGACGATGAGCGCCAGCAGGAACAGGGAGAAGATGACGGGCATGCAGAAGGTCTGGATCCAGAACCAGTGCTCCCCCAGGCCGCCTGCAACGGGCTCGGGTGACGCGGGCCCCGCCGGAGGGGCAGGGAAGGAGCCGTCTGCGCCGGTGTCCCCGCGCCGGAGCGGCCGCACTGCGGATGCCTAAAGGCGCCAGGCGCCGCTGCCCGGGGCACTGGGCTCCGTGGGACGCAGCTCCCCGTGGGGCACCTGCCCGTGGGCACCTACCCTTGCTGCTGCGGCCCCACTCCACGGGCACGCTCCACTCGCTCCAGAGGCGGGTGCTGCCGCAGTAGCTGTTGACCTTGCTGCGCACGTAGAAGGTGTAGCTCTTCTCGTAGTCCACGCTGGGCAGGGAGAAGATCTCCCTCTTCACCCCCAGCTCCTGCAGAGAGAGCGGGGCCGGGCGTGAGGACGGGCGCCGCGGGGCCGCGCGGGCGCAGCCCTCCCGGGCGGCTCTCACCGTCCAGCTCGTGTCCTTGTTGCTCTTGTACTTGACGGCGTGCTCCAGGCACTGCGCCTTGGGGTACGGCGAGCTCCAGCTCAGCTCCAGCTCGTTGCTGCTCAGGTTGCGCACGGTCAGGTTGACGGGCGCCTCGGGCTTCACTGCGGGACGCCGGCGGCGCCGGGTGAGCGGCGGCGCTCGGGGCGCCCCGCGGCGCCAGCCCCGCGCGCCCCCCGTACCCAGGTCCTGCAGCTCCATGCGCTCGCTGGGGATCTCGCGGCTCTCACCGCCCACGCTGGCGTTGACGCGCACGCGGAACGGCTGGAACTGC
This sequence comes from Tinamus guttatus, assembly GCF_059628265.1. Classification (NCBI taxonomy): domain Eukaryota; kingdom Metazoa; phylum Chordata; class Aves; order Tinamiformes; family Tinamidae; genus Tinamus; species Tinamus guttatus. Next base: position 1,669,683 of record NW_028289621.1, read on the forward strand.
ACGAGCTCGCTGCCGGCGAGGCGGCAGCCCACGCGCACGCCGCGCTCCCGCAGGTACTGCTGGCACTCCACCACGGGCGAGCGGTTCTCGTACCTGCGGCACGGCGGGTCACGGCGGCGCCGCGCGGCCCCGTGCGCGGCCCCGCCGCGCGGCCCGCCGACACCTACCAGTAGTAGAGGGAGTAGTTGGCGGTGAGCGTCTCCGCGGTGCCCCACGTGCAGGTCATGTACTCCTCGTTGAAGAGGACGCACTCCACCCCTGCAAGGGACACGGAGCTGCTGCAGCCGGAGCCGCCGACACGTGGGGCAGCTCCTTGCGCTCCCTGGCATCCCTCTTCCTCCCCAGATGCATCCCAAGGTGCTTCCATGCTACCGATGGACTTTCTGCATGCGCAAGGTAACGCTTGCCAAGGTAACCAACAGGCTGCCCAGAGAGGTTGTGGAATCTCCTTCTCTGGAGATACTCACAGCCCGGCTGGCCGCAGTCCTGTGCCACGTGCTCTGGGTGACCCTGTGTGTGCAGGGGTTGCACTAGATGATATCTAAAGGTCTCTTCCAACCCTAACAGTTCTATGATTCCGTGATCCTAACCCCAGCGCGGCTGAGCTTTGTGCCGTGCAGCTTCCCGGCCACGCAGGGCCCCGAGCAGCCCCGTTCAGGTAGCCCCAATGGGTGTTGCCGGTGCCGATGACTCCGACCCCAAGGTTTCCTCCAGAGCGCTGCAGCCGAAGCCTCCCGTCCAGCGGCTCTTCTTGCTTCGGGATCATCCCGCCGGGTTTCCTCTCCCTTCCAGGAGCCCCCGGGCAGCGCGGTGCCGCCGCCGCCTGGTTTCGGAGGGCCCCGGCGGCGCAGGGGGCTCGCTGGGCCCCGTCGTGTGGGCAGGAAGCAGCCTGCGGTGCCAGCGCTGCCCCCTCCTTCCTGCGGCGCCGGCTCCGATCCCGGCGGGCGGATGCGCCTCACGTCCGGCCCAGGACCCCGGAAAATGGCTCTTTTTTCCCATTAAAATCACCCAACTGGACACCAAGACTATTCCGAGGAAGGAAAGACTATTCCGAGCTAGGAAAAACAGCCCCAGGGGAAGCAGGTCCCCCTCCACCTGCGAGGGAATGGGCTTGGAGGCGGGAGCCGGAGGTCTGCCCGTCCTGTGAGCTTCCCGCTCTCCCGCACATTCCGGGTACCTGCGCGACGGGAAGCGGCACCACTGCGGTGCTCTTGGGTGAGCTCTACTTTCCATAAACACGGTTTTCCAGAGGAAATGCCCCTTTACCGCTTTCTACCCGAAGAAACCCAAAGAAACCGAAGAAGTGAGTGTTGAGCGAGAGCCGTTTCGGTGGTTTGGTGCAAACAAGAGGGCCCCTTCCCAGCTGCCGGGGCCGCCGGCAAATGGCAGCGGGGCCGGAGTTGTTTGGAAATGAAGGGTTTCGCTGACGGAAAGTCAAGAGGCCGCAAACTTTCCACCGGAAAATAGCTAAAGCTACGAATGCGGATGGAGGTTAAACGTGGTCAGGAGCCAGGTGGAACCAAGGCTTTTTTTCCCATCTAAAATGGTGGTTTTCCCCGTGGCAGCGCCGGGGCTGCGAGGGGCCGCGGTGTGGAGCCCCGGTGCTCGCGGGCAGCGAGGACGCACGTGGCGAGGCCGGGCAGGGGGTGTCCCAAGGACGGGAACCCCCTTGGGGACAGATGGTGACGCTGGCGAGGGAGAAGCGTCTGCCCGGGCTCCGAGTGGCGCTCCGTGGGGCCGGGCGCACGTCCTGCCCTCGCTCCTGCCCTTAGCCCCATAGGGAAGCGCAGAGGCCCTCCCGGCCCCATCCCGGCGGCCGTGCCCCCTTACCTGGGGGGCTGCCGGCGGCGGCGAGGCAGGCGAGGCCGAAGAGGAGGAGGAGGAGGGTGGGCGCGAGGGAGGCGGCGGCGGGCGGCATGGTGGCCCACCGCGTTCTGCGCCCGCTTCCGCACCCGCTGCCGCTTCCTGCCCCACGGCGCCGCCCCAGGGCCCACCCCACGGCTCCCTCCACGCGCCCGGCCCGCCCCACGGGCGGCCCTGTGACCCGGTCCCCTGCAGCAGGACCCTGCTTCTCGCCCCATAGCAAGTCCCGTAGCTCACCCCATAGCTCGCCCCATTGCTGTCCCTCAAGCATTGTCCCCGCTGTCACCCAATAAAGCGACTGCGTAGACAGGGACAAGGTTTTTTGCTTCATCCCGTGCAGAGACGGGTGCTGGGGGCTGCTCTGCCCTGCTCAGTGGGGCAGCTATGGGGGGCTTCCATGGGGGGCAGCTACAGGGTGGTGGTCATGGGGGAATGGTTATGGGGGTGCTCATGGGGGGCAGTGCTGGGGTAGTTACCACGGGGGTTCATTAGGAGGGTGGTCACACAGAGAGAGGGGCCATGGGGGCACTTATAGGGCAGCCATGGGGAGCGGGGGGGGGGACGGACGGAGTCACGTGACATCCTCCCCACCAAGGCGCAGGCGCACTTGGCTCCGCCAGGGGGCACCCGCCGCTGCGCGCCCCTCGGGCCGTCCCGGCCATCTTCGACACTTTCCGCCTCCGCCTAGACAGGCTCGGACCCTGCCGGCGGCGCTCGGCAATCTCCGCCTTCTCTCGGCAATCTCCGCCTCCCCTCGGCAACCTCCGTGTCCCCTCGTCCGGCTCTCGGGAGTCTCCGGCGGCCCTCGGCAGGCTCCGTGACAGCGTCGCGCCGCTCGGGCGTCTCCGGCGGCGCTCGGGCGGCCCCGGCGGCGCAGGGCGCAGGCGCGGGCGGCCCCGGCGCTCCTTGTTGTGGCCCGGCCGCCCCTGCCCGCTGGCCGGCCCGGGATGGCGGCGTTCGGCGTCCTCAGCTACGAGCACCGCCCGCTCAAGCGCCCGCGCCTCGGCCCGCCCGACGTCTACCCGCAGGACCCCAAGCAGAAGGAGGTGCGGCCCGGCTCGGGGGGACACCGCGGCTACCGCGGCCTGGTGTGGGGACCCCCCGGTTGGGCTCCTCTGGGGGGCGGCCCTGGGCCCTGCTGCCCGGCTGTGGGGCCTGGCGAGTGGGCTCCCCGCTTGGGCGCCCCGGCCGGGGGGAGACCCGGTGTCCCCGGTCCCTTGAAGACCCCCCCGGTTCCCTGGTGGCGGAGGTGGGGAGGGATCCCCAAACACCTCTGGCCATACCTGGGAAGCGATGAGGGGAGCCGCTGGCTGAGCTGACTGGAGCAGAGGGGGATACGGGGACCCCGGGCCTGGGTTTGGGGCCTGGGGGAGCCCCCTCGGGTTGAGCTCCCCTGGTTAAGCTCCTCTGGGGGACCTGGGGACCCCCTGAACCTGCAGATTCCTTAGCCTCTGTTTGGTTTTGGGGCCTGGGGAAGGGCCCTGCTGGTTGAGCTCCCCTGGGGGGTGTTTTAGGGCCCCTCCAGCCCCTCTGCCAGGTTTGGGGCCTGGTTAAGGGCCCCCCTCACCCTGCCGGGTTGCGGTGGGTGCACAGCCCTCCCGCCTTGTCAGCACATCCCCCTGCCCAGGCCCTTGTCCTGGGCACATCCTGGGCACCGAGGCCTCCGAGCGGGCCCTGCCGGCGCCTCGGGCAGCCTCCCCGCCCCGGGGAGCGCTCGGGGCAGGGGCTGCCTCCCTGGGCGCCGCTGATCCTCTTTCTCCTGCAGGACGAGCTGACTGCTCTAAATGTCAAGCAAGGTTTCAATAACCAGCCGGCCGTCTCCGGGGATGAACACGGCAGCGCCAAAAATGTCAATTTTAATCCCGCCAAGGTGAGGGTCCCTCGGAGCAGCGTGGGCGCCGGTGCAGGGGTCTGGCATGGCTCTGGCCCTCGTGCCTTCCATGTGCTCATAGCTAGGAGCTCTTTCTCTTTAAGATGGATAATTTAGGATGGAACCTTTGTCCCTAGAGAATTGGAGTTCTGCATTTATTTGCATTCTTCTGGAATGCTGAGGGAGCAGGTTCTTGTTTTGATAGGTGCACTGTTATGTCAAGTCTACCATCTTTGTTAAACTTTACCTAGGAATCCTTATATTCTCAATTAAAACGGAAGACTAGAGTATCAGCAGCTGGAAACTTCTCCCAGATTGATTGGGTTATGTTATTGAAGAGAGGATTTCTTGAAACATTTGGCAGCTTAAACATAGGAGTTATATAACAGACCTTAACTTTGTCTTTCCTAAAGATTTCTCACTTCCTGCTCTTCCTTGCGAGAGGAGAAGTAATGGAGTGGAATGGAAAGAAATCAGTAAGCACAGTAATTCGCTTTTCTTTGGCTGACATTCGTGCCAGTGGCCTTCTAGCTGGTTTGACTTGACTTTGTATAAAGACTTTTGTCCTTCTAAACTTGGGTTCCTGCTCATTTATTGAAAATGTGCAGTCACCCTGTATGAAGTCATCCTGAAGAGCTCCTCTTTATGGATATAAAAGAGGGAATTATTGACAGATAGAAAGGAGAAGGAGGATTTTAAGCATGCAGAATAGGCCTTTGAGCTATAAAATGTAATCCATCATTTTATTTTTCTATCTTCCCCCCTTCAGATCAGCTCAAACTTTAGCAGTATTATTGCAGAAAAGCTGCGCTGCAATACGTTGCCGGACACGGGCAGACGGAAACCCCAGGTGAATCAGAAGGACAACTTTTGGCTGGTAACAGCACGTTCTCAGAGTGCCATAAACAACTGGTTCACAGATCTGGCCGGAACGAAGCCCCTCACTCACCTCGCCAAAAAGGTATGTTACAGGGGAGGCTGCCTGGCAGCACAAGGCTGTTATCTCTGCTTAATCCTGGAATGTTCATTTAGTAGAAGGCTTTGCTCTTGGGAGAAGATTCTTCCTCACAAGTCACTTGAAACATTCAGCTTGAACAAATTCAGGACTGAATTTTGCAGTAGTTGCAGTCCCCCTACCCAAAGAACTTGTTTCTGCTCAGTTATTTGGAGGTTGTCTTTTGGTTCTTATAATATGACTGACTTATTTTGAGGCTCTGATGCGTTTCAGAGGAGCTGGTTGCTGTTGCCCTCGGTTGCTCTGTTGTTTAGATTAAAACCATTCCCACTGGGGGGAGATTACAAGTTTTCAAAAGCTGTAGCGTGAATTACTGGTAATAAGCAGCCAAACAACTTCCCAGGCTGTTGCAGTGGTGCATGTTTCTCTTTTTAAACTGAGAAGTTGTTTGTGTGATAGCCACTTTGAGACCAAACTATGGAATGTTTCTGTGCTCTGGGAGCTAGGGCTAGGTCTTGCTGTGGGAGCATTTTGAATTATTTGGGGAATGGGAGAGGAAAGAAGGGTCTTATTCTGCCACTTGGTGGGGGAGCTAACTTTCTGTCAAGGTGGGCCTGGGAATAGGGAATTTGGGAAAGCTGTGTTATGGAGAGGCAGAGTTCCCTGCGGTGGAAGAGCTGCAGAGCATGGAGTTTAGCAGCTGGGGTTTGCCTGGCCCTTGCAATTCTGAGGCAGTCCTGGGAAAATGGTCAGACTTGTCCAGAATCTCCTTCTGTGAACTCTTAGTGCTTGCACCCTTGCCTGTTGGCTCTCTGTTTTTTAAGATTTTGTGAAAACCTGGGCCTTTGAGGGCCTTTTCCAATTTACCACAACAGTCTCCATCCGTCTTCATTGACTTGGACACGAACATTGCAGTCAGTAGCCATGGGTTCAGGTAGCCAAACAGTCTGGTTTTGTGTCTTTGAGACATCAGAGAATAATTGGGGAAGAATGTAAGAAACATAGCAAGAGAGTGAATCAACAGCTGTTAGTTTAGGGACTTTATTTTCCGTGACTTGATTTTTTTTTTTTTTTGAACCTAATCCTTTTGTGAATCCATCCATATTTTTGCTCTATCTAGTATTCTGTGGAACCAGCCCCATATTTGTACTAGTTCATGTGACGTGTTGTTGTTTTCTGTTTTATAAATCTGCAATCTGATAATTTCACAGTTTTCCCCTGATATTGTATCTTGAAATTTGAAGCTTGGGTTAATTAACTTATTCCTACTGTAAATATTAAATTTCCTTTTCCTGGCTCTCTTCTGTTGACCACTTGTAATTTTATGACTCTGTAAACAAAACAAAATGATTACAAAACTTGACGTGTCTCTTCAGTTTGAAGAGGTAGAAGATACTCATTGCTTCTGATCCGGTCCACAGTCTGTACCTTTCTTCACTGCCCACATCCTCTCTGGATAACCAGAGCTGCCTGCAGGATTTAGGATGTGGATTTACAGTGATGTAACTTTTCTTCTGTTTCTTTCAATTTATTTCTTAATGCCTCTGGTTCCATTGACCAGCAGCTCTGGTACTGTTGCTTTCTGACCAGAAATGAATTTCTGCAGTAGGTTTCTTGCAACACAGAGCAACGTGGTAGTTTTTCCTTCCCTGCACAGTTCACAGAGCCTATAGGATGTGCGGTTGTCTTGGAATCATTCTTGTCTAAGTCCTGGTTTGTGGTTTCCCCCTCCTCATCGCTACAGGTGCCCATCTTTAGCAAGAAGGAAGAAGTCTTTGGTTATTTGGCAAAATACACTGTCCCGGTGATGAGAGCGGCCTGGCTCATCAAAATGACTTGTGCCTATTACGCTGCCATCACAGAAACCAAGGTGAAAAAGCGGCACGTCATCGATCCCTTCATTGGTAAGCACCTTCTGTGGCACCCTAGTCTTGCTTGCCCTTGGAGTTCCTATCTTGAGCTGCTTTGGGGTCGTGAGAGGTAGCTTGGAAATCCATGGGAACTTGTTTCCTGATAAATAAATGCTGGAGTTTGGATTTGTAACTGTCTGAAGCAACAGGACCCACTTGTGGGAGTGCTGTGTGCTTCCTCAGAGCCTACCTCTTTTCTTGTTCTCCTGTTAGTCCTGCTGTTCTCCTTGCGCTCCATAAGCTGTTTTTCTTCTGGCATTTCCAGATTTCTAGTTTTTATTAATTATCACTTAGCTGAATATAGCTTCTTCCTGAGTGAGCAAGTATGTTTCCCAGATAACTTCAATATATTGCTGCCTGTTTGTGTTTCTGGTCATTTTAGGCCTTACTGAGTCCTGTCTGTAATGTCCTTTGCATTCTGGTCTGCTCCAGATTAATGCAGTCTAGGACCCCTGTCTGCTTTCTGGTTTGTACAGCTGTCACCACAGTGTCTGACCACACATTCCTGTAAAAAACAGTATTAACAGCTGAGGTGTAAATATTACATAGGCTTCTTTATTGTGGGATGTTGACCCGTTTGTTAGATATATTTATTCCATTTAATCTCCCCTGTCTTTGGATGTTTGTCCTGCTGTTGATCCTTTGAAAACTGTTTGTTTCAGGATGTTGAGTATTTTATTTTGGCTTTTGTCATCTTCATTGTCCCAGAGGAGTGTAGTTGTGTTGTCATTTTTGTGTATTGGGTTTGTCTCTTACACTGTTACATGTAGTAAAAATAATTATTTGGAAGATTAGCTGATCATGGTAGTACCCTGGTGTGTGAAGCAGATTAGGGAACAAATTCAGACTTGTTTCCAGTGTTTCTGATGTCCTGCAGATTACCGAGGATGCTAAATGAGGCTGGCCTAGTGCTGCTCCCTGCTGGAAAACCTTTTCTCTCCACTTACTGATTCCCAACAACAGCTGTGAAGGAATCTTTCATCCTACCTTCTTGTTTAAAGACAACATGACTTTATTTCCTCCCCAGACACAGAAGTTTTTCCCTGTTTCAGTGCACACTCTTTCCTCCTCACTACCTGTGGTCCCCAGGCAAAGCCTGGGCTCTTTGTTTCCATCCTTCTTGAACAATAGGAAGTTTCTGGGTTTCTGTGTGTCACTAGCCAGCTCTTGCCTTGCTTCTCCCTGCTGCTGTGCTCATTTCTAACCTATTTTCTTTCCTCCAGAGTGGACTCAGATCATCACCAAGTACCTATCAGAGCAGCTGCAGAAAATTGCCGAGTTCTATAGGCAGCTGCCAGGTCAAGGCTGCGGTTCCCCGGCTGGGCCCATGCCCCAAGAGGTGGAACAGGCTTTGAAGCAGTGGGACTACAACGAGAAACTTGCTATGTTCATGTTCCAGGTGAGGGTCTTGGGAGCCTTCGTGTGTGTGTGTGTATGGCAGGGACCACTAGGGAAAAGTTACCTAAAGGAATTCATTTGTGCAGAAAATGCGGCTTTTACAAATAGATTCCAGGACTGGATGTGGTTTTGAGCTCGATGGTGGGACACGGTACAGAATTGTGCACACTTGTAGAGTATTTCTGCTTTTGGAAAGGGAGTATCTGCTGCTGATCTGCCCTCCCTCACTGCGTGTTGCTTTTGCTTTTGTCCACTTGCTCTGCTGTTGTCTGTGTGCAGGATGGCATGCTGGACCGCCACGAGTTCTTGACTTGGGTCCTTGAGTGCTTTGAGAAGATACGATCAGGAGAAGATGAATTTTTGAAAATGCTGCTGCCCCTGCTGCTGCGGGTGAGAACAACTTGTCCATCTAGCTTCAGGAGAGCCCTGACTTGGTCTGTTGTCCGTCCCCTCTCTGCTGCCTAAGGGATGATGAGCTGTTTTGCTCTGAAAACACCAGGGAGTGACCTTCTATTTGACTGTCGTTTGGCAGCTAATGCAAGGAAGTCATCTTTGTCCCAATCTTTTCTGTTTTTTGTTTGTTTTGTTTTTTCCTTTCTTACCATGTTTTTCTGCTCTAATCCTGGTGATCCCTGCCCTAACCGTGACAGTCAGATTCTTGGGATTCATTGCCCACTCCTGCAGGGAAATGCCTTTTCTTTCCTTCTGTCACAACATATTCTAGCCAGGGCTTCCAAGCCCAGGGAAAGCTGGGTGTGAGTACATGGAAGTGCATGAAGTCACCGCTGTAGCGGAGCATTCGGAGAGTTTCTGTGGTGCTTGGTAGCCAAGGAATGATGATTTTGCCAAGGAGCTCTCTGTAAAAGGCAGGTGTCTCTGCAGGGTAGTGCCACAGAACATAAGCCATGGGAGGGTCAGGGGTGTCTCCCGTGTTATATTCCCGAAAAACCAGGACGTTTTTCCCTCTTTTCCCTGCAGTACTCCGGAGAGTTCGTACAGTCTGCGTACTTGTCCAGACGCCTGGCCTACTTCTGCACCCGCAGACTCGCCATGCAGCTGGATGGTGCTGGCGGGCATCCCCCCCACATCCTGTCCACCCAGCCCGGGAATGCTCTTCCTTCAACTCCCACCCCTCAGCCAGCTGCTGGGAATCCTCCTCCCAGCCCCTTCAGTGACTTATTGCAGTGCCCTCAGCACCGGCCCGTGGTGTATGGGCTCAGCTGCATCCTCCAGGTAGGCTTGAATACCAGTTGCCAACAGCAGAGTTGCCAGGGATGGGTTTTATTTTCTGCCACCATAGAAGAATCATTAAATGCTGAGTCAAGAGCTTACTGAGAGGGGAAATCTCCAAACATGACTGTCAAATACTAGTTCTTAGCTGAGGTACTTCGGAGTTTTAGTACCAAATTCCAGTGCCGTGGTGGTGCCTGTGATTGACTTGCATGAGAAAAAAAAAAAAAGAGAAAGAAGAAAAGAGATGTTTAAGGACGAATACTGTTGTGTCCCTGTGGCACTCAGTCCATCAAGTATTTTGTGTCAAAGGGAGATAGACGAGTTCTGTTTTAATGGGTTTGCTCATGGTTGTGCATCTTTCTCCTTAAAGAGGAGAGTGACCAGGTCGGGTGCATCCGTTTCCAGGAAACAGTTGGCTAGAGGTAGGAATCTGTCTGCAAGAGTCTAGAGATCAAGGGGTTAAGAGCGGTGTTAAATAGAACCCCTTTATGTTTTTATTAAGTCTTCAGTTTTTAAAGATTTTTCTAGTTTCTGTGTGAAGAAATGTGGCTTTTTAAATGTAAATAAAACCTTTGTCTGGGGAGCTTACTTTGTAAAAAGATGCAGGCAAGTACACCTCAAAGACTCGTCTGACTTGGGGTCTGAAAACATCCTGATTAAAAAGTGTGGTTAATAATGGTCTGGTCTTTTTAGTATATATCAGAACAGAACTGTTGATAGAAGATCTGTGGATCTTCTGACTTGCAAATAAGACTCAAGACAAACAAGATGTAATGGTTGGAAGATGGAGCTGGGTAAAGTCAGGCTGGAAGTACAGCCATTACAGCCATTTCTAGGAGCCTGCATAATTAACTTTTACTCAAGTGTCAGAGATGTTATGAGCTCTTTGATTTGAAGTGCTTATAGCAACCTTGGTTTTCTGTCTCCGTGTCTGTCTCCTTGTGAGCGAGAAGCTTGTAGGGCTGTTTCCTAGGAATCGTTCAGCAGAGTTATTTGTCTGTGTTGATGTGGGTGTCTGTACAAGATCATAGGAAAATGAAAGCACACCTGTAATAGTATTGTTGTTATAATCACCATAATCATTATATATAATCATTATAATTAAAGAATGTAATGAATTTGAGGCTGTTGACTCATACTTCTCTTGCGCTTTGCTCCTGGTGAGTGTTATAAATCACTGGTGAAAACACTGCACCTGGGCCAGGAGGAGTGGATAGTGCTGTGACAATGCGAGTCGTAGAAAATATGGTCACCCTAGAAGTGGCAGGGAACCCTGCAGCAACATATTGCTGCTTTTGAGAAACCTAGAACTCTGCCCCTGGCTTCTCGATTGTATCCAGGCCAAGCAAATTAATACAGCAAAAATACAAGTTTATTCCTTTCTGTCCTAATGTGGTCTTTAGCCCGAAAACTCATTCAGAACATCAATTTGTACAAATATTTACTTTTGTGGGGGAGTTTATCTCTGGACAGGAGCATAGAGGAATGGTTATTTCTGTAAGAAGTAACCGAACTTTGAGTGTTTTTAGCTGGATTTGTTCAATGATCCTGGTTTTCTGTCTGCTGCAGAGTATAATTCTGTGTTGCCCAAGCGCCCTGGTGTGGCACTATTCACTGACTGACAGCAGGATAAAGACTGGCTCTCCGCTGGACCACCTGCCCATAGCCCCGTCCAACTTGCCTATGCCAGGGGGCAACTCAGCCTTCACACAGCAGGTGAGCAGCCTTCAGAAAAAGTGGCCCAGGATATTAGCTGTGTCTTAGTTCATTCAGGATTTTCTATTTGTGCTGTGTGGTGAGCAGAGCCAGAGATGCCATCTCCCTCCTGGGGAGTTACCTGCTCCCTTCCTGCTCTAAACAAGACAGTGATGTCCTTGGAAGATGGACAAAATCTAACGTGGAGTAGGACTGCTGTCATGCTCTTTCTTTTCTGTTTCTCACACAGCACTTCTAAGGCATCTTACTGTATGTTAATGCAAGTCTTTTGCTTGTTAGGTTCGGGCAAAGCTCCGTGAAATTGAGCAGCAGATAAAGGAACGTGGCCAGGCTGTGGAGGTTCGCTGGTCATTTGACAAGTGTCAGGAAACCACAGCAGGTAACTTGCTCTAGGCTCAAATTTCTCTCCCCGTTCTGTGTATTCCCTAGGGAAAAGCAAAGAGAATGGCCAGATGGGAAGCTTTTTCAATTTGCTGGTATTAAGTTTATTGGCAGCCATGTAAAGAACCAAATAGCACTTCTTTTGTTTGTTTGTTTTTTCCAGTGCCGATCTTGCATGGGTCAACTATTCAACATAGTAGGAATATCTATTACTGAAAGCTGAGAATGTGTACCACAAAACAGTCCTGTGTGCTTGCCATACTCCAATACTTTCCCCTAATATCTGTTATTGGCCCCTGTGCAAGTCAGGATACTAAGCTAGATGGGCTCTTGCTTGACCAGAACAGGTTTCTCTGACCTCTTTTAGGCTGTCTCCTGAGCAACGAGCTCACCAAAGCTTTTACCTTTCTCTGTGTTCTCTTTTAGGTTTCACTATTGGCCGTGTCTTGCACACTTTAGAAGTTCTGGACAGTCACAGCTTTGAAAGATCTGACTTCAGCAATTCTTTGGATTCCTTATATAACAGGATATTTGGGCTGGGTCCAACCAAAGACAGTCATGAGGTGCCTTGGATATTGCTGCTGGGTCCTGGTCTTGGATAGTGGCTACTTTCTGGTTTATATTCCATGGTTCCTGTTCTGTATCTGCAGAGGGCTGCCTGGCTAGTGGCTTCTGGCCAGCATACGTGATCACCACTGAAAAAGATTTTGTGCAGCCTTAAGTTAGGGAGACTGTCTTAAGAGATGTACTGGGGAGACGTCCTCACTGAAGTTAGAATGAAGATCTGTGCACTAGTCTAAGCTTCTGCTAACAAATGTGTTTAGGCTTGAGGTAATGCACACAGCTGGCTGAGGAGCCTCCCTACAGAAGGCACGAGTCCAGATAGCAGATTGATGGTAAAGGCATGTTGTGTGTCTGAGAACAGCAAATGCTGCCCTTGCCAGATTTGGGGCTGGCAGCTGCTTCCTGGCACCCTGTGAGCTCACAGTTCAAGCTCTTAGCTTGACACAGTTACGATGTGCAAGACCTCAGTGCAATAGTTACTGCGTTGGTTCCTGGAAATGAGCTGCAAGACTGATAGTTTCCATATTTGGTGTAATACTGTCAAGAAACTGTGTTCCAGCTTGTGCTGAGAGTAGTAACCCATAGATGTGTTGCTGAAAGTGATGAACTTTGTGAAGAAATACCAGCTTGGAGACTGGTTAGGGGCTCACACCATGTTCCAAAGTGGAGCCTCTTTGGAAAGGGGCAAAGCAGGAGAGTTCTACTTCGGTATCAATCCCTCACAATAGTAAGGGGGAGACATGTAGCAGGCTTCAGTAGGCTCCTCGTGGTATCTAATCTGAGGACTTGGGACCACTCACCTCTTTTATTAGGGTCAGTCTCACCCTTGTTCTTACATATCAACAGATCTCCCCGGATGACGATGCGGTGGTGGCCTTGCTGTGTGAATGGGCTGTCAGCTACAAGCGCTCTGGACGCCACAGGGCTATGGTTGTGGCCAAACTGCTGGAAAAGCGTCAAGCAGAAATAGAGGCTGAGGTAAGTCCTTATGCCAGGGGGAAGCCTGGAGAGCAGTGGTTACACTCCTTCCAGTTTGTTACAACAGCAGCATGCAAAGGCTCATCTGTACAATACTTCTTAACCATGGTTTTTGCTTTGTCTAACCCAGAGGAGGTCATAAATGAGCTTGTGACATGATGCTGTTTTGTGTGTATCTCTTGTCTGCTTCTAGAGGCAGGTGGCTGCAGTGCAGAAGTACTAGCATTTGGGGACACTGCAGTAGTTCATGAAAATCTCTGGGTGATGATGGCTGTCCTGTAAGTGCAAGATAAGAAGACAGTCTCGAGAACCTGAACTTTTTTTTTTTCCATTTTTGCAGAGGTGTGGAGACTCCGAAGTCGTGGATGAGAAGGGCTCCATCTCCTCAGGCTCTCTCTCAGCGGCCAGTGCTCCTGTCTTTCAGGATGTCCTTATGCAGTTCCTCGACACTCAAGCTCCTATGCTAAGTATGTAATAAGACCCTATGGTCTCCCAGTTTCCCTCCTAGCTTTGCCTACCTGCAAAATTTTGGACTTGCATGCTGTTGTTTTGTAGTGTAGCTGTTATTTGTACCCAGATTCTCTTTCTGGCTTCCTTGCAATACAGACCAAACCTTGGAGAGTGAGGGGAAAGTAGCTTCAAGGGCCAGGTGACAGGAAGGGAATGCAGAAATGTCGCTGTTCAAAGAGTGTTGGCCAAGAATAAATAAATATAACTTAGTTGAGAATTAGTTCCGGCTGAAAACTAGAAGGTGTTTTCTAACTAGTAAGTGGCAAAGCTCTGAAATAGCCTCTCAGTAGACATACTGTAAACAAATTAAGGGAGAGAGGTTACAGTTAAGAATAATGCTGAGAGTCTGTGTTTGTACATCCAGGAATAGCCTTTCTAGTCTAAAGTCCTGTTCCGCTAGCCCCTGAGACTACCTAGCAAACTGCTTGCTTATTTACTTACTGCCTGATTAAACTGAGCTTTCTGGCCTCTGCCCCTACTGTAGTCTGAGAATTACATGTTAGATGTTTTTATCATACTGAGATCTGTAGAAGCACCTTCTCTGGTCATAGTTTAGGTGTCTGGTGAGGCTTAGTGTTACAGAGAGGCTTTAATAATACTGTCTGTGCTGTTTTGGCAGCTGATCCTGCAAAGGAAAACGAGAAGGTGGAGTTCTTCAACCTGGTGCTGCTCTTCTGTGAATTAATCCGGCACGATGTCTTCTCTCACAACATCTACATGTGCACACTCATCTCCCGGGGCGACCTTGCCATGGACTCCCATGGTCCTCGCCCGCCCTCTCCCTTCGATGACCCTGCTGAGGAGCATGACAGGAAGGAGATGGAGGGGAACAGTGGCATCAAGCTAGAGGTGAGAGCACAAGCACCACGGCCTCCCTCTGCACCTCCCTGAGTGGTGCTTTCCCCTTCTTACCAGCTTTGCAGCCTTTTCACTCTTACCAGCCAGATGATGTACTAGTGACTGTTAGTTTTTCTTCCTCCAGACTATTTCCTAGCGTTTTGGTCTCCAAAGTAGGAGGTTATGTTTTAAGTAGTGGGAAATGGTCTGTGGAATGTAAAGATGGTTCCAGTTGGGTCTCCCTTGCCAGGTGTGATGGGTGTTGGCATAAAGGGATGTGCTGTCTCTCTGCAGCGTAGAAGTGGAGCACTCTAGTAAAGGAGGTCTGTCCTGTTCCTTGGTGTGTCGCTGAGACGTAAAGCTGCCCTGTTTATTCCCAGGACACAGGTCTCTCGGAGTCCATGGACATCGACCACAACTCCAGCGTGCTTTTTGATGACATGGAGAAAACGGACTTTTCGGTATGTCCCTGCTGTTTCTCCTACCTGGTACTCGATAAGTAGGTCAGTATGTGCAGGGGCTGCGTGTGCATCACTTCTGTGTGAGCCCTTCTCTCTGCACAGACCCAAGGTGCTGGAAGTGGCTGCATTTGGAGGGAGCTGATGCAACTAAAATGTCTCTGTAAGCTGTTTCTGCACGTTGGGGACCATCAGAGTAGAGCTGTCGTAGTCATTCCTGGGATCTCGTACCTGGTGGCCACTGCAGCCCAGTCCGTGGGCGGACTCAGCTGCTTGGGAGTGGGGAGGAAATGGATGGCCACAGAGTGACAATGGCCAAATACTGATGGCAGTAAGATTCTTGATGACATGGGGAAAGGCACGTGTCTCCTGCCATCATACTGCATAGCCTCTTGTAATTCCTTGCTTTTACTGTTCTTAAGTGTATTCTCGAGCGTTGTTCATGGTTGCAGAATGCTTGAAAGCATTTGCAAACCATGCAAAAATAATTGTGATGGTTCAAAATCCCTGAGTGCTAAATTTCTTCTAGCCATTTCTGTACTTTCAAGGTATGCATTAGGTTACTGTGATATTCAAAGCTATGTTGCTTTCACAGGATCATAACTCATTTTGTGAAAGTCCCCCAAATCCTAATGGTTATTTATTTCCTATTGTTTTTAACTCATTGTGGAAGGCGAACCAGAAGCTGAAATGTAATTGATGTCTCTAGTACGTTGGCTTGCCCAGTGCCCTAAGAGATGGATATTTCTCAAATCCTCACTCTTCTGTTCCCCTGAGCAGATGTAGCTTCCCTCAGCTGCCTTCAGTGCATGCGTGACCATGTTCCATAACTGCCTGGTCTTGTTCTTACATTTCCCTAGATGTTTTCTCCTCCGATGCATTGTGAATCTAAAGCCAGCCCTTCCCCTGAGAAACCAGACCCTGAAAAGGAAGCAAAGCCTTTGCTGAAGGAGAAGTGTGCGGAGGGAATGTTGGCTTCCCTGTACGACCAGCCTCGGCACATCCAGTACGCCACGCACTTCCCTATTCCTCAGGTACGAGACCTGCTCCTAACCCCCTAGCTCCTGTCACGAGGTGCTGCTGTGGGCATGAGCTGCACTGAACAGAGCTGAACCTCGTGCCCTTTTGGCCCAGTACTGGTGGGTAAGAGCATAGTCCTGCTTTCCTGCCCTGCTGCAGGAGAGTAATCTGCTCGAGATGTCTCATTGACTACTCCCAGAGTGGATGTGAAATGAAATTAAGCCATCCAACCTGATAGTTGCTAATGTGGCTGTGTCTCTTGCTTCCTCAGGAGGAATCATGCAGTCACGAATGCAACCAACGGTTGGTAGTTCTGTTTGGGGTTGGAAAACAGCGGGATGATGCTCGGCATACGATCAAGAAAATAACCAAAGACATTCTGAAAGTTTTAAATAGGAAGAGCACTGCAGAGACAGGTTAGTAAAGCTTGAGCCTCTCCTGTCTGACAAAAAAAGCACCCTTCCAGTGGGCCGAATCCTTTGTCTTACAGTGAAAGGATTTTATATAATATACGGTGCCTGGTAAGCCCTCTTAGTCACTGATAGTCTGAAAAGACTTTCTGTTCCCAACCTTCCTGTGCAGCAAGTAAGACTTGGGCTCCTGCTAAAAATATCTGGTTAATTGAACTCGCCTTCTTCAGAAGGAGATTAAGGCATATCAAGTTCAGAGTGAGACCCTGTCTAAACCGTGTTGTTTTCAGACTTTATTTTCTTAGTTCTTGCAGTGAGACCATTGTACAGGAACAAGAGAACTTGCTGTACGTTAGGCAAAGACTTTGATTAAATGTAGCATGTTGTTATGCTTGGGGCACACACTAAGGGTGTAGGGTGGAAGACTTGGGTAGCTGTGCCAAAAACATGGAAAATCTCCAATTTCCATCAGCAAAGATTTGCTTCTCCCCCCGCTCCTCCCACCCTTGGTCAGTCTGATTCCTGAAAAGCAGCCTGAAACATGATAGAAGGATAATTCCTTAAAACAGGAGATGCTCTGGCAAAGAAATTCTGAGGCTGAATGCATCTTGACTGGAACATCTAGCTTAATCAGGAAGGCCATGAAAATCTAAAAAAAAATGTAGTTCCCCTCTAGGAAATAGCTTTACTTGCAGTAAACTAGATGTTAATGTGACATTTCCAAGTTAGAAAATTCTTCCTGGGTGGCTGATTGCTGTGAATTCAGGATGGTGCTTATTTAAGGACTGTATTTGGGCTCTATGACTATGTTGCGTGTCAGGAGATGGTCTTGCTGAAGGCTTGGCAGTTGCTAATGGCTAATTTCTAGTCATTTCCTGCTGAGCAAGGCAGTCTAGTATTATTTTCTGATCTTCCCAACTTTGGCAGGTGGTGAGGAAGGCCAGAAGAGGAAGAAGAGCAAGCCAGAAGCATTCCCAACAGCTGAAGATATCTTTGCTAAATTCCAGAACCTTTCCCACTTTGATCAGCACCAAGTCACATCTCAGGTAGGAGGCTCTCCAGAATGCCCTTCTCCTTGGGCCCTGACTATGTCTTTTTGCAGCTTCCTGGAGGGAAAGGGCCTGATCTTCTGCAGGGGTAGTTATTATCATGGATCTTTTTGCACTTGTAGGTATCTCGTAATGTCTTGGAACAAATCACCAGCTTTGCCTTGGGCATGTCATACCACCTGCCTCTGGTGCAGCACGTGCAGTTCATCTTTGATTTGATGGAGTATTCCCTCAATATCAGTGGTCTCATCGACTTTGCCATCCAGGTAAGCATGTAGTGCCCAAGCACTTCCTGGAATGGGTTCAGCAGTGCTGCCTGATGAGGGATCACTGGTGGCCCTCTGACCTGTGTCATGAAAGCAGTCAGAATAGGTGGTCACATTAGGTGGATGCTGTTAGGAATAGGTAGTTTGTGGCAGATAGCCCTATGCATCCTGTTCTGAGGATTATCTTTTGCAGAGGCTCAAGGTTGCCCTTAGAGGACTAGCTTTGCTGCTTTGTCCCTGGCTGCGGCAGGGTCTTGTTTTGAGTGAGCAGGGGGTCGTCTGTCTCTGGTGACTCCTCCATGTCCCTGTCCTGGAAGGATGCTTGGCAGGTGGCAGTGCAGGCTGCGCTCTGGATCCTGCTAACACTCTGTTGCCCTTTCTGGCTGGCTGTGCTAGGTGTCTGTCGGAGCCTTGCTATGGATGCTGATGGGATTGAGCCTTAAAAGGGAGCCCAGCGTGATTTTTGTGGAAGGACAGAAGTACCAACCAAACTGCCTGCTCCCATATGGCCCCAGTCACAATCTGTCTATTCTAGCCAAGCGCTGGCAGGTGTCTTGTGCTGCCTATGTGAGACTCTGTGCCTAAATATTGAGTGTTACCTGTTCTGGGGTACATATAGGCAAAAAGCACCTGCCAGTCCCTGCTCTGGCAGGTCCCGTAGGCTGTGGGTATGGTCCTATAGGCTGTGGGTACGGTGTGCCTGCTCCATTTCTGACCTTACCTTACCCCTGTGGCTGTTGAAGGGTTTTTCTGTCATTGGGTGCAGTTGCTGAATGAGCTGAGCGTGGTGGAGGCAGAACTGCTGTTGAAATCCTCCGACCTTGTTGGCAGCTACACCACCAGCCTGTGCCTGTGCATCGTGGCCGTGCTGCGGCACTACCACTCCTGCCTTATCCTGAACCAGGACCAGATGGCTCAGGTCTTCGAAGGGTAAGGGACTTTTCCCCTCATCGTGCAGAAAGAAACCCAGTATCCGTTTGGGAATGTAAAGGGCAGGGATATTTCCCAAAAGGCAGGAATTTTGTGCCTGAAGATTCAACTCACAGAATTGGAGGGAAATGGGGTGTGTGACCCAGTGGGCACTACTGCTGTGCGCTCGGGAAGTGTGGGTGATACGTATGTAACGAGGCTACATTCCTTGGAATTTTCTTTTCATGCTGCTGCAGCGTTTTTTGTCTCTCTACAGGCTGTGTGGGGTGGTGAAACACGGCATGAACCGTTCAGATGGCTCCTCAGCAGAGCGCTGTATCCTGGCCTATCTCTACGACCTGTATACCTCCTGCAGTCACCTCAAAAGTAAATTTGGGGAGCTCTTTAGGTGAGTCTGAGGCAGACAGGATGCAGTGGGTGCTGACCAGTGAGATGCCCTGGCTTAAGTTGGGCTTGTGATCTTGTTGGAGATTGTCCCTGAAATCCTCTCAGTGGGGAACTGAAATCTTGGGGCTAGTCCCTGTTTCGCAGGCAGTAATGACCTGCTGTTGTACCATATTAGCTGTTAGATCTTCAAGTAGTCTTTGATAAATTGCCTTCAGTCCTTTGCACCTCAACAAGTTTGTTCTTGTCCCACTCCTAGCAGATAAAATAGAGAGGTCTGATCCTGCCAAACTGCTGCATTTCAGTCTGCGGCCTTGGCTGAGTGGCTTGTTGTAAAGGCTATTCTCAGCTCTTGCTCAGTTCTAAAAATCCTTGAACTACTTCTGAACCTTCTCTGCTTGGTTCTGGGTTTGCTCTCATGCCCCTGCCTTGTTTGGAAAGGAATGGAGAACAGAACAGAGGGCATCGTTATGCAGCCATAGAATTCGGGTGCAATTCTATGTTGTGGTTTGAGGTTCCTTGTCTCTAAAAGCATTGCAGAGCTGGGAGGTCTAAAGGAGGCTGAGTGGACGCGTAACCAGAGGTCTGGAGTGGCTAATTTGAGGTCTATGCCTCACAGAGTGGATCTCCCCCTGTGAAGAAGAGACCTGCAGGGATTTGACAGAACTTTATAAATCCCAATTGCTATGGAAAATGGACTGAGTGTCAGTGTGCCTTACAAAACAATCATGAAGAGGCGTGAATAGAAAATATACAATAGGTTCAAAATAAAAGGAAATCCTACTCTGAGTTAAGCTGTGGAATTCATTTCACAGCATGAACTCGGTCTACTGGATACAAAAAGTAGGTGGACAAACTTATGGGAAGAAGATCCACTGAGGAGAGCGTCACCTCATGCTCTGAAAGCGTCCGAGGCAGTTTGCTAGGATGGGAAGAATGCTGGGACAGTGTTGTCACATGTCACACCTAAACTGTTTTTGGGGCATTCACTGTTTTAACACCAAAAACTGAGCCAGGGGTGTCCTAGGTTAGCTGAGCCCCCTGGCAACTTCCAGGTGCTTCCACAGCAAAGATCCAGCCTCGCTGTCCCGGGACAAGCTTTGTAGTGCAAGCTAATCTTAAGTCTCCGCATACTCTTGACCAGGGCTGGGCTTATCTTGGCAGGTTTGCTTTACTCACACACATCAGTGACAGGGTGTCTGTTGTGCTCCTAATGCCTCTTTCCCCTCCTGTTCAGTGACTTCTGCTCCAAGGTGAAGAACACAATCTACTGCAACGTGGAGCCGTCCGATTCCAACATGCTGTGGGAACCCGAGTTCATGATCGACACTATTGAGAATCCGTCTGCCCTTAACTTTACGTACACCAACCTGGGCAAGAGCCTCAATGAAAACCCAGCCAACCGCTACAGCTTTGTGTGTAACGCACTCATGCACGTGTGCGTGGGACACCACGACCCAGACAGGTGAGGGGGAAAAACCTGCAGAGTTTTATGGGGACAAAATCCTTAGGGAGGCTAGGAAAGCTGGTAGCCCATGCTTGGCAAGCCAGTAGCTCATGCTTGGCCTTCTTGGAAGAAGAGCCGAAGCTGGATCCCTTGCAGAACTGTTGACCCTGTGTGTGTGTGTCTAAAAAAATTGATCACTTTTGTTATTGATTTGATTCTTTTCACACAGGGTGAATGACATTGCTATCCTGTGTGCTGAGCTGACTGGCTACTGCAAGTCTCTGAGCGCCGAGTGGCTGGGTGTGCTCAAAGCCCTGTGCTGCTCCTCCAATAACGGGACCTGTGGCTTCAATGATCTCCTCTGCAATGTTGATGCAAGTGCAAACCCTCCAGAGGGGAAGAGACGAACTAGGAGTGGAGGGATCCCTTGGGAGGAAACGGAGATGAACAAGGGCCAAGACTTTGAGTTCTTGGGGGGGATTCTTTGAGTATTAGGGCTACCTTTTGGTGTTGTCCCTGGGCTGACTATGGATGTTGACCTGAGGTTATGACTCCCCTGTCCCTCAGCCCCTAGTTAAGTTGGTGGTGGGAATGAGGCAGAGGCTGTTGTGGTCACTGGCTAATCTCTTCTCTTCCAGGTCAGTGATTTATCTTTCCATGATTCCTTGGCCACCTTTGTTGCCATTCTCATTGCCCGGCAGTGCTTGCTGCTGGAGGACTTGATTCGCTGTGCTGCCATCCCCTCGCTCCTCAATGCTGGTAAGTGCCTTCCTGCAGAGAGCTGGTCTTATTCTCCATGCTCCCAAAGACCTCCACAAGTATTTTGTGAACCCCATAGTTGCAAAACATTCCTCCAGTATTTCTTGTACAGTATTGTACTTTTGAGTTGAGCCCTTTGCTCTGGAGTGTTTCTAGCCTTTTGATTTCCATGTCCCACTCCCTGGAGTTCATGTAGAAGCTGAAATAAGGACAGGGGAGTGTGACCAACCCCACTGTCTCACAGTGTACTCAGCTCTGAACTCCAGACATAGTTTGGGTTAACATTTTGGCTGGATCAGCCAGGTGACCAATTTGCCTTACGATGTCGGGTCACTCTGCCATTATTCTGCCACCTGCCTTCCTCGCTTTGCTCTGGGATTGCAGCATTCCTTCTCTGAGAGGGTGAAGTTGGGAAGGTGGAGTGAGCAGCCTGCAATGCATGTCTTGGGGAATAATACTGATTTATTTGCTGCCTTGCATGTTAATTGTTGCATGTGCTCCTTATGTGTGAATACAATAAGCCTGCTGCAACCTCTCCACTGGCTGCTGCAGGGCAGCGCAGTGTAAATGGCTTTTGGATTGCGAGTCAGCTGTCCCAGCACTTGAGAAATCTCAAGTTGACTGTCCTCTTTACACAGCCTGCAGCGAACAGGACTCGGAACCAGGAGCACGTCTGACCTGCCGGATTTTACTCCATCTATTTAAGACTCCCCAGCTGAACCCGTGCCAGCAAGATGGCAGTAAGTGAATGGAAATAGCGCCTTTCTTTATTGTGAGAGCACTGATCCTCCTGCACCCTAAGAAAAGAGATGCTGGACCCTGTGATTAGAGATCATGCCCTGCCTACTGTGAATAGAGCAAACCTAGTCTGATATGCTGCTTTCTGCAGAGGACAAAGAACAATATCCTTCCATTTATTTCGCTCCATGGCAGGCAGGCATCTCGGAGAGGAGGCTCTGGAGGCTGGGAACTCATGAGTAGAGGTGGCCTTGCTGTCACTAAGCCACTGGAGTGATGATCACATCTTTTTCTGGTCTATAGCTTTGTACAGCCTCTTAGCTTGGTGCCAGGAGCTGCTATTTCACAGCACTCCCTTTTTGCCTGATGATGGAACCAGTCCAGGAAGCTCTGTTCTTGGCTCCTCATCGGTGTCCTGACTGTTCAGATCTCCGAACCCAGCCTGTTCACTGCATTAGGGACCTGCTGGAGCTTGGAGTTGATGGTGCAGGCACCGTTCCCCATTTGGATGTCATGGTTCAGTGGTCCCAGCATGACAGGGACTGTGCTGTGCTATACTTAATTAAATTGACCCCATATTATGGATGGGAAAAGGACTAGCCTCAGGATTTTCCAAGTCTGATCCAGCTAAACTGACTGAAATATAATTCAGGCGGCTCTGGAGTCTCTTTTTACACTTGCTGGGTGTTGCCCTTCCCTGTTGTCCTCTGTGCAGACAAACCCACGGTGGGAATCCGTTCCTCCTGCGACCGTCACTTACTTGCAGCTTCCCAGAACCGCATTGTGGATGGAGCAGTGTTTGCAGTGCTGAAGGCTGTGTTTGTGCTGGGTATGTACCTATGTTAACCCAAACTTTAAGAAAAAAATCTTTTTGTTCGTGTGTTTGTTTTTTTGTTTCCTTTTAGTGGGGTGACAGACATTGTTTTACATAGGGATAGACATGTACTGGCTTTACAGGGCAGAGATGATGTGTTTTAGTGGATATGTGACTGGTTTGTCTGCAGCCCTCTGGCCGAGCTATAAATATGCTTCATCTCTCTCATTTTCGGAGAGGTTGCTGATCACAGGGAGAGTTTGCAGTGAGAGGTCAGGCTGTGTTTTGGGTCAGGTTTTGGGCTTCACATTGGTGGTGATTAAGTGACACTTGCTACTTCCTTGTAGGAGATGCAGAACTGAAAGGCTCTGGCTTTTCCCACCCTGGAGGCGTCGATGATCTCATGGATGATGAGCTGGGCACCAGGAAGGCTGGTGGTCGGGTAGTAACTGTAGAAACAGCTAGCTTGGATGCTTATGCCAAGTTTGTACTAAGGAGTATCTGTCAACAGGTGAGTCTCTCCCAACCCTGGGTTTGTCCTTGTCCCTTGTGCAGACAGCTATATTCCATACAATTTTCTTCAGTTTGGTCTTGGCAGGTATTTTATTGAAATATTAGTAAAGAACCAGCTGTGTTTCCACCATGTGATGGCGCTAAGGATCGCTCATCACTAGCAAAAAAGGTTGAAGAGCTGTCAAGAATTGAGCCTGAAATAACGTATGCAGGGACTGCGCATCCCCTCTGCTCTGGGAATGGTGCAGGGCACCAAGTGGGTTGCTGAGATGTTTGCTGAAGGCAGAGAAGATAAGCAGGAGCAAGACGGCTCGCTGAGGTGATAAATGGTGACTCTCAGAGTGTAGCTTAAGTATTGCTTACAGCTAGGCTGTTAATGTATCCCTAGGCTTTGCAGTGCCCTGTTTAGTTAATTAAAGGAACAACAACAAAAGTCTCTTGCTCAGCCCTAATCTGACAGCACCAGTAACTCCGTTTCTTTGTGGAAAACTGACATTTGAAGAACTGAAACCTAGCTAATAATGTACTTAGTTGCAGACTGGAGTGGCTCTTGCCATTACTGTGTGAAGCTGAGTGAGTGGTGAAGGGTGTCCTCAGCCTTGGTTACAAATTTATTCTGTCAGCAGGGAAGATGCAGTGTCACAAGCTGAAACCTGCATTCCACTCAGTGCTGTGTCGGCCTCGTGCTTTGTGATGTTGGTTTTTAATTGGCTCATTATACGGCAGCGTTACCAGCCTCCAGAAGAGCTGGAGCTGCTACTTAGGAGTATAAATTCAACCTACTTTGTGCTGAAAGCTGCCTGCAGCACTGACAGAAGTAGATCTCCCCTTGCTGGTCCCAGTCGACGTAGGAAGGAGGCACAGCAGGCAGAATGTGGGTGTTGGTGTGTGCGCACGTACGTGTGCAGGAGGAAACAGCGGAGCGGCAGATAGCCCGGCTCATACCAACTGTTGGCAGCACTGGATGTGTAGGAACAAGTGCTTGAGCAGATGCCAGCGCGTGCCACCAAATTGTGTCAGGGCTCTTGCAGCTGTAGGAGGTGTGCAAAACTGTGTCTGCCACCAGCATCTCTAGCCCGAGTGATAGATGTTGCAGAACTCATGCTATTGGTTCTGAAGGGGCTGTAGATTGTCTTAAACCACGTGTGGTCATTTCTCAAACTTGGAAAAATGTCATCTCACATTCAGGTGTGTGTTTCTTGTTAGACTTCATCTTGAGAGGAGGATAAAGGAGTGGATTACAGAACTAGGTTGAAGATTTCTTAGGTGGAAAGGATTATGACTTAAATGCTGTTTTCCCCTTTAGAGTGTCTAAATTACTAAACATAACCATGATTGATTTCATGGATCTGTAACAAGTCAGAGCTGTAAGCGAGAACCAAGAGGGAGACTGTAGTCAGAGCTGTTAATCTGAATCCGGTAGTTGGTGTAAGTGGAGTCGTCTGTAATGCTCAGAGGAGAGAAGAAAGAAAAAAAAAAAAAAAAGAAGTGTTTGTAATATTCTCCCGAGAAGAGGCACATGAAGGGTTCCATTTCAGTGATACAGAGCCTGAGGAGATGGCTCTGTGCTCAAAAGGAAGCTTTGAAGAGACAGGCTGATAGTCTTTCAAGTGCAAAGATGGTAGTTGACCTCCTATTTGTGAGATTATCTAAATATAAAGTGGATCATAGGCAAAGTCTTACTGAATTCCTGTGGAAAGCTGGGCAAGTGGCAAAAACAACCTTCCCAAGGTAAGGATATTAAGTCCACAAGCAAGGAGAGTTTTGAAAGAGAATAGTGTAATGACACCTGATGCTTCTGAATCAAGACACTAAAACTCATGAAGACAAGTAATTGTCAGACATTGTTCCTGTAAGGTTCTTATGATTTTCATGTGCTCCCTTCATCTCCCTGAGACTGAAGACAGAAAGGCCAGTGAGTCTGTGCTGACCCTGCCTCCGTGCTTGTCCTGCAGGAGTGGGTAGGTGAGCGGTGTTTGAAGTCCCTGTGTGAAGACAGCAACGACTTGCAGGATCCTGTCCTGAGCAGCACCCAGGCTCAGAGGTTGATGCAGCTGATCTGCTACCCACACCGACTGCTGGACAACGAGGAGGGAGAAAATCCTCAGCGGCAGAGGATTAAACGAATCCTACAGGTGCAGGGTCCTGACAGAGTCCAAGAGAGTGCTAGTAATTGCTTGGTGTGGTGTTAAAATGTGTTTGTCCCAAACACAGACCTCTCTGAGGGATCTGACGCGTGTTACCAAGGGAGCTGAGGGTAGGTCGAGGTCGTGGTTTGAACTGAGGCGAGGACTCATGTGAATTATGTTTATGTTGCAGAATCTGGACCAGTGGACCATGAGGCAGTCCTCGCTGGAGCTGCAGCTCATGATTAAGCAGACGGCAAATAATGTGAGTTACTGCTCAGAGACACCACAGCGGGGTCTGTGTTTGTTGGTGTTGAAGGGGCTGCCTGTGAGGTGGTGGGGAAGGGGCCTAGCAGAAGTGAGAACGTGGAGAAAGCAAACAAAGAGGATGGATGGATGAGTCTGGTGATAACCAAGGATAAAGAGGATCTGGCGAGTCTGAGACTCCAAGAGCAGCAGTTGTGGGACAAATCGTTGGCTGGATTTGCACTGTGTGTTTATATGTGAGGGCCCTGGCAGGGGGTGCTCTCAGAGAAAGGTTTAGCTCTCCTCTCTTCCTTTGCCCTATCTCCAGGAAATGAACTCCTTGTTAGAAAATATAGCCAAGGCCACCATTGAGGTATTTCAGCAGTCAGCAGAGACCAGCTCTGCTAGCTCTGCTGGCAATGGAATCAACAGTATTGGCAGCTCAGCAAGTGCTACGCCTGCCAGCAACAAATCCAAACCCATCCTCAGGTAGGTGAGCCCAGCATGAGCTTGTGCTGTAGACATGTCTGAATCGTGGGTTGGGTGGCAAACTGCTTTTTCCTACTGTGTTGTCACAGCTCCCTGGAGAGGTCGGGAGTGTGGTTGGTAGCCCCTCTGATTGCCAAGCTTCCAACGTCAGTGCAAGGACATGTGCTGAAAGCTGCTGGGGAGGAGCTGGAGAAAGGACAGCACCTGGGCTCGTCATCCCGCAAAGAGCGGGACCGCCAGAAGCAGAAAAGGTGAGTCCTGGGCAGGGGGCAGCGCAGGCTGCACTGACCCTGCCGCTGGCAGCACGGCTCCCTCACTGTTCTCTCTGCAGCATGTCCCTCCTGAGCCAGCAGCCCTTTCTGTCACTGGTGCTAACGTGCCTGAAAGGACAGGATGAGCAGCGGGAGGGCCTCCTCACCTCTCTGTACAGCCAAGTCCAGCAGGTAGGTGTCTGCTTCTCCCCTCGCCTCAGCAAGCTGGCTGTTGGACGTGTCCTCAGTATGCTGTCTGCCTGAGTGTGTGCTCAGTAAGGTGAAGGCCTTACCCAGTCAGGGGAGGGTGTTCCACATGGTCTTCTCCTCAGTTACCAGATAGTGGCAACACAAACTGCTCTCTATAAACTTCATAGTCCAGCTCCTGAGATCTGTTCTGTCTCCTAAATCTTTTAGATTGTTACCAATTGGCGGGAAGATCAGTACCAAGATGACTGCAAAGCCAAGCAACTGATGCACGAGGCCCTGAAACTTCGACTGAATTTGGTGAGCAGCCAAAAGGGGGTATTAACCACGTGGGGTAAGAAGTCCTCTACCCTTTTTCTGGGCAAGTGCACGCTGAGGGAGCTATATATGTCTTGCGGAGGGACATCCCAGCTGCTTCTAGGTCTTGAGGACTGCGTAGGTAGAGTGTGGGGAGAAACTCATTGCTTTATTCAGCCAGGGTGGGATCCACAGAGAAGGTTTCTGTTTGAGACCTGCTGTGCAGGCTGGTCACAGCACTGTCTTCCCGTTTCATTACTTCTGGAATCTGCAGCACTACTGCTTATGTTTGAGGTTTGTTCTGCTGATGACAGTTTCTTTTAGCCCTCTGTAGGAGTTGCTGTAGCAGAGGACTTGCTCCCAGTTAGGCTCCTGTCTCACTTTCTAATCTTAGCATTTCTTCTTGCTGTACCTGTGACTCTAAATTCTTCTTCCCTGCCAGGTGGGAGGAATGTTTGACACAGTTCAACGGAGTACACAGCAGACAACTGAGTGGGCCGTACTTCTCCTGGACATCATCAGCAGTGGCACTGTGGACATGCAGTCAAACAAGTAACTTTCTGGCCTGATTTTGATCAGTGCATTCCCAAGGGAAGCAGCCCCTTCCCGGTGTGAACTAGCTGTGGGGAGGCAGCCCCTTTCTGATGTGAGCTAGTTGTCTCACTGGACACTGTCAGAAATACCATGGTGGCTGAAAGAGACTTTGGAGTGAAAGAAACACAAACCTGTGTTTCCAGATGCAAACAGACAAGAAGGGAAGAGCTTGAGCCCAACTCCCTTGAGTTGGTACCTTCAGGGGCAACGTTTTAGAGGAGCTGAATGGGTGGACAGGAGGCCAGTCTTAATTTGTGATATTGCAGTTGACATAAACATGAGCATCCTGGATTTTTTAATGAAAAGATTAAATCTGGGAGGTCAGACTGAGAAGTGCTCCCTCCATGTGGAAGCAGCATGGAAGCAGCCTAGCATGCCATGAAGTGTCTTGTCCACAGGGACTTGACATTTGTGTGCACAGGCAGCGCTCTCAACAGTCTAATGTTTCGTTACTGCGATGGCAGAAGCTTTGTATCTGCTTCTCCTGTGACTTTAGCCTTTTTGTTCTGACCAACAGCGAGCTCTTCACCACGGTGTTGGACATGCTGAGTGTTCTCATCAACGGCACCTTGGCTGCCGATATGTCCAGCATTTCTCAGGGCAGCATGGAGGAGAACAAACGGGCGTACATGAATCTGGTCAAAAAACTCAGGGTGAGAGATGCTGGGCCCTTCATGGGGAGCTGAGAGTGCTGTGTCACAGTGGCCCAACCATGCAGATTTATCTGGGTCTCACATAAGGTACCACTTAGGCCGTGATAGTTGCCGCTATGGCTTTGTGGGCATTGGGGGTGAAGGGTGCAAAGGTGATAGGGGATAATGAGGGGGCAGAAGCTGACCCCAGCAGAGGCACAGATGGGTTCTGGGTGCTTTTTTGTGAGCAATGCTTGAAGTCTGCTCTGCTCCTGCTGTGCAGAAGGAGCTGGGTGACCGGCAGTCTGACAGCCTAGAGAAGGTGCGACAGCTCCTTCCCCTTCCCAAGCAAACGCGAGATGTCATCACCTGTGAACCTCAGGGATCTCTCATTGACACCAAAGGCAATAAAATAGCTGGCTTTGACTCCATCTTCAAGAAGGAGGTATGTGAAGTTCTGTTTTCTGTATTACAGCTATAGGCGGATGTCGCTTGTCATCTGAAACTCGGAGCCTTCCCTGCTTGGGAGGCCTCTGCGTGCTGCACGCCTTGTTGTATGCTGAGCTTGATGTGCCTGGCTGCACACCACCAAGCTGGCACCTAACCGTGGCCAAAAAGGGCAAAATTAGGTGTTAATGCTTGCTAATGCAGAGTGATGCATGTTGTTCTGGCCTGAGAAATTATTTAAATATGGGGTTTGTGCTTGTGCCCATCGAGAGCATAAGGAGAAGCCCATAATCGCTACTGCATGATTTACTGTGCAATGCCAACCTGTAACGGGGCATGGGCAGAGAAAATATTTCGTTGCTGGGAAGAGGAGCAGTTATTGATGAAAGCCTTTAGAAATGACTGCTTTGCTCTGTGGAAGAGCAAGGACCAGTAGCAAGTGCTCAAGCTGCTGTTTGGGACACACTAGGAGAGGTCTAGTGGAGAAATAACAGAGGCTTTTTTTGATTTAAAGGGTTTGCAAGTCTCTACAAAGCAGAAGATTTCTCCTTGGGATCTCTTTGAGGGCTTGAAGCACTCAGCCCCCCTCTCCTGGGGATGGTTTGGGACGGTCCGCGTGGATCGCAGGGTGTCCAGGTTTGAAGAGCAGCAAAGGCTTCTTCTGTACCACACACACCTGAAACCCAAGCCCCGTAGCTACTACCTAGAGCCATTGCCACTGCCACCTGAAGAGGAAGAGCCTCCTACGCCTGTGACTCTAGAGCCTGAGAAGAAGGCTGTGGAACCAACCAAGGCTGACAAAACAAGCTCCAATCCTGCCACCTCTACTGAGGAACGCAAGAAGAAACAGAGCAAAGCCAAGAAACGCAACCAGTCTGCCAGCAAAAGCGAGGTAATCGGCTGCCCAACAGCTACGGGCCTTCCTTGTCCAGGCTACTGCTCACAGAAACTCCCTTGCATCTTCTGGAGGACCTGTGAGCAGAGAGCAGTGTAGTGATGGAGATGGATTTTTTTTTTTCTTTCTTTCTTCTGGGAGTCTTTCTCCCTCTACCCTGGGGTAGGACAAATGCTTCCTTAAACACTGAAGGGAGGCAAAGAGACTGCCCAGCTCAGGAGCCTGGGCTTCGTCCTTTGGACTTTGTTTGATTCACTTACACGCTTGATCTAGCTGTAAATTCCCAGTGCACAATGACTTTTCTTATTCCTTTTTTTTTTTTTTGTCCTGGCAGGATTTTGTGCTGGGCCCTAGCCGGGGAGTTTCCTATGGAGTTGGCATGCCCACAGATCTCCTGCATCACCAGCCAGGAAGCACTGTGTCTAGACTGGCATATGGGCAATCACCAATGGGGCTTTATGCCCAAAATCAGCCTCTTCCAGCAGGTAGGTGGGAAGGAGGAGATGAGTCTGTTGCACCTCTTCGGGACTCTCTCGTGAGAGCCCTTTCTGCAAGATAGTCCTACACACATCTGCTGCCTCTACCTGATGTGTGTGCAGATGTGGTGGGCAACCGCTCAGCAACAGCATGTAACTAGTCAATGTGCTCCTGCAGGAGGCCCTCGCCTGGATACGTCCTACAGGCCGGTGCGTGTGCCGCTGGGGAAGCTTGTTCAGAGTCGTCCTCCCTATACTGCTGGGGTGCTGTCTTCAGGGATGGGCAGCATGATGGGCCTTGACCCCTCCTACAAGCCAGCTGTGTACAGACAGCAGCCCCCGGTGTCCCAGGGGCAGATCCTGAGGCAGCAGCTTCAGGCGAAGCTGGTAAGTCTGCGCTGTGCTGCTCTTCTTGCCTGGCATAGCAGGACAGAGCCATACACGAGGGCTGTCCCTTCTGGCCAGAACTCCCCAACACTGTCTGTGTTTCTGCCCTGGAAAGCTGCTGTCCTCAAGTCTGTCCCTCTGGGGTAGTGGCTCCTTTGTTGGGCACATGTCACTGATGGAATTGAAGATGGCCACAGATGTCCCAGGTACCTCAGTGACAGCTGGGCAGTGAGAGGGGACACATCCTGCTTGAGGGATGCTGGGGATTTTAGTGGCCTGATTGATCAAGGCTGAGGGAAGCAGAAGGCAGCCTGATGGGCTTACGGTGAAGCTGCCTGTCTGGTTTGGTGATTCTGGAAAAAAAAAAACATGTTTTTTCTTGCCTTCCAGCAGGGTCAGGGCATGATGGGGCAGCAGACAGTGCGCCAGATGGCTCCAACCCCGTCCTATGGAGCACTGCAGCCTTCCCAGGTAAGTGGTAGTGACCCCAAGTAGGACTGGGGCCTGGTTCCCACATGGGACAGGGCTCCTAAGTCCTGATATTGCTCAGCTCTTTTCACTCATTCACTAGCCAGCGCGAACCTGAATCCCAGAGGTGACAGCACTGTAGCAGAGCTGCTTTCTCTCCTTTGCTTCAGTTTCTTTTCTATGCCCCATTGGTGACAATGCTTTTTTGCTGTTCTTTTATTTCATTTCAGGGTTACACGCCTTACGTCTCCCACATAGGCCTGCAGCAGCACCCATCCCAGTCGGGCTCCATGGTACCTCCTACCTATTCTGGGCAGCCCTATCAGAATTCCCACCCCAGCTCTAACCCAGCCCTGGTGGACCCCGTTAGACAGATGCAGCAGAGACCAAGTGGCTACGTGCACCAGCAGGCCCCGGGCTACGGGCACACTTTGGGCAACACACAGAGGTACCTGCCACCCTAAGGGATGCTAAGGAACAGTTTGCATTTCATCAGGGCCTTCCCCTCTCCCAGTTTAGATGGTCGTAATAGCAATCTGTGAAAAGCCTGTTGTTTTCCTTGCCGTGTAGTTCAGCATCTGAGTCCTATGCATCCTCAAGGGAACATCTTTTTCCAGCTTTCAGTCCTGGGAAGAAACAGAGAGACAGGAGGAAATTCGGAGAGATGCCAGCTGCAGGCAGGAGACAGTGTTACCAGCCAGAAAAGATGAAATTGGGAAGTATGAGGCAAATGACCTGGGAAAGTCTGTTTTTAATTTGAATCTGGCCAGCTGATCACTCGCTAGGGGATAGAGCTGGAGCTCCTGCTGCTCCCGGGCAGGATACATCCAACAGGGAAACTGCAAAACAGTGAGCTGAGTATAGTTACTTGGAGCTTCCTAAACTGGGTTGGATGAAGCTCTGAAGGGCCCTTGTGTCCCTCTCCTGCTCTGCAGAGAGGCAGCACGGGCTACAGGGGGCTGTTGGGGCTGTGGCATTGATGGCAGGAGCTGGGTTTGGGTTAAAGAAGAAAGCAGCCCATGAATCTTTCACTCCATGGTTATTAACGTGCTTGTCTCCTGCAGGTTTCCTCACCAGTCGATCCAGCAGACTCCCATGATGAGTGGGATGAACCATTTGGGTGCACAAGGAGTCCCCTCAGGAATCCGACCCAGCCAGATCCTGCCTGACCAGCAGCAGCAGCAGTACCTGAGGCAGCAGCAACAACAGCAGCAGCAGATGCTGAGGGTGAGTGGCTGGTGACATGGAGAAGGCCACGGGAGCCAGAGGGGGCTTGCTGAGCACTCCTTACCTCCGTCCAAGCGATGCTCTGCGCTGCCTCTCTGCCAGGAGGGATGGCAGCTCTCCTGGGGGCTGTCTGTAATAATTTGCTAGGCAGTTGTCCCTTCCTTCGAGTCGTCCACCCTCCTAATGTAGGGACTTGCTGTGCTGCCATTTGCCGGTCACCCAGCAGGAACTGAAGAGAAGTTAGGAACAGCAAGAGCCTATTTAGTGCCCTGTGGCCTGCATTACACTTCCTCCAGCTCCAGCCGAGCCAGTGAGATTGTGCAAAAGCCTCCCTGCCTCAGAAGTCTGTTTTTCAGCAGCCAGAAATAGAGTGAAAATCCCCCTGTGCACCCCAGGGCAGATAGAGTTGTCCTTACAAAGTAATTTCTAGGAGCTTGTCACAAGACCAAAGTGTCTGCCATCGTTCCCAGTGGTGAGAGATCTGGTGTGAATCATGCCTGTCCTCCACATATCACAGGGGCTGGTGGAAAGCTGGGCAGCGTGAGTGCTCAGACCTAACTCTCTAGGTACAGAGGAGTTCACAGAGACTCTTCTCTGTTGACATGTATCCCATGGATTTGCATACTGGTGTAATGAATACCCATATCATAAGGTAATATGGGTATGAGGGTATTTTTTGTAATTATATTTTATTTTTATAATTATAGGAATGGATTGAATGGAAAGAAAAATACTGAACAGGAATTTTGGGGGTTACTCGGTGAATTGTATCCCTTATCACAAAGCCTGGCAAACTGGGAAATTATGGGCAGATTAAGTGGTGCAGAGCAAGCACAGCCTGTGTTTCAATGCTGGGCGCTTCAAGGTACCTGTGTGGGGAGGTGGTGCCTGCAGAGAGCCCCTGTCAGCAGAATTTGTGCATTGCTGCCTTGCCCTGGACACGAGGCTGCCTGTAGCGTGGTCAGCAGTTCTTACTGCTTTGGTTGAGTAGCACTTCCTGACTATTCACTGGGTCTTTTGTAGCATTCTCCATCACTCATGTTTAGGAAAAGAACATTCCTCAGGCAAGTTGCTTGCACTTGTCCTAGCTCAGTAACTTCATTTACCTTCTAGTTTTAGCTGACGTTTGGTTACTCAATAAATAAAGCACGTGGGTGGGTGGAGGTGACAATCTCCTCTGTTACAGGTGACTTGCTGTGGTATCAGGAAGCCCTGGTGTAAAACACTCCTGGTGCTCAAGTTGACTGTCATGATGCAGTGGCTTGTGGAAAGGAAGAATGGGGTTTTGGTTAGCATTGCGTGGGTCGATAATGAGCTGACCACCAACCCATAATGATTTAAAGCTGTTTCTTGTACTATAGCCAGTGGAACTGAATGGCTTAATCATTTGAAGACAAATGTGGAGACCTGGATTTCCCCTTTTCTCCTCTCCTCTGACCTGAAGCCCAGCTGTTCCAACCTTTCCTGACTGGTCGTCAGTATTTAGAAGGTAGAACATGAGGTCAGAAGGGATCTGTCTCCAGGCTTATTCAGTCACACTTCTGCTACCAGCAGCAGTGCCCAAAATGGTTGAAAATAGAAGTTAGGCTGTTTTAGAAACTGATACCTTTGATGGACAGAATCCTTGATCCAAGGATTTGGGATGAGTTCTTTTATCCAACTGCTATTGTCATCTGCATCCTGTTGTTTACTGGCTCTGCTCTCTCCCTGATGTTTGCCCAGCACCTTCCTTGGGAGCATTTGTATCCTCTGAAGGTTTTTAACCTCCTCTTGTAAGAAATTGTCCATTTTCCTGATGATCTTTGTCTTCTAGGTCTGTTCAAGGTTTGAAGCTTACCCTTTGAGCTGGTGATCAGGGTTGTACCTGGTATCACCATGCTTTGTGTGAGGAACGGAAAACTACTAATGTTCTGCTAGAAATTCTTCTCTTTATCTAGCGAGTTCAAAACAAGCTTTGCAGGAAGGACAAATGTTTGAAAGTCTAAATCAAACTGATTCTAGAAATGAAAATGCTTGGGATTTGTGGGTTCTGTCTTTGCAAGTTCAGCACCGTGAATAGACTTCCTGCCACAAACACTCCAGGCAGCCTCCAGGTCGGATATTTGCACCCACTTCAGCGCTCGTCCTCACTGCAGTGCAGCCCCAGCTGGCTCGAGGGGCAGAAATGAGCAGCAAGGATGGCTGAAGAGTTGCTGAATGTGTCAGAGGAAAGGGTGAGATAGCTGGGCCTCGGGTGAGAGGTTAGGAAAGAGGAGACAGAGGAGGTACAAGTCACCACATTTGTCTTTAATTTATAAAAAGCAAAGAATCTGTTCATTTCTCTTGGCTGTAAGACAAGAAATGGCCTTCACTCATAGCATATGAGATTCCAGGTAGGGATGAGGGAACCTGAAGCAGTAGGAGTAGCTGAACTGGAGCAGGGTGCTCGGGGAGGTTGTGGGGGCTGTGTTGGTATCTCTAGAAGACTGTAGGGAACCAGCTGGACAAACATTCCATGACGCAGGTGCTGCTGGAGGGAGGAGATGGATTAGGCAGCCTCTCGAGGTGGCTCCTGGCTCTTCCCGATGTTTGCTCCTGGCCATTCCCTGGCTGAGCAGCAGCCTGTGGCTCTTTGCTACCTGTTGAGCCCTCGCCTTATAGACAAACAGCACTTGTGTCTCGGGCTGGGGCAGGGCCCGTCTGAAATGCGGGTGACTGAGGAACCCACAAAGGATGGCAGTACAAGGGGACACATCAACACGTGCTGCGTCGCTGTGTGCGTGGTCCGTGTGTGTCCCTGACGGTCTCGCTTTGTCTTCACAGCAGCAGCAGCAACAGCAGCAGCAACAACAACAGCAGCAGCAGCAACAGCAGCAGCAGCCGCAACCGCAGGCGCAGCAGCAAGCGCAGGTGTCGGCGGTGCCGCAGCCGCAGGCGCAGGGGCAGCCCCCGGGGCTGGGGATGCAGGCGCTTCCCCCGCAGCAGCCCATCGTGAGTGTCCCCTCGGGGCGGAGGGACGCGGCACGGGGCTCCTCCTGCGTCCTCCTCTCCCGCTCACCGCGTGTCTCTCCTTGCAGTTCCAGCGCCAGGGCCTGCAGCAGACGCAGCAGCAGCAGCAGACGGCTGCCCTGGTCCGGCAGCTGCAGCAGCAGCTTTCCAGTAAGCCTGGGGGTTCCTGAGCCTGTCCTAGTCTCCTCCCCTGCCATTCCCCATTGCCCTGGTGCGGAGAGGCAGGGAAGGCCCAGCCAGGCTGTCTGAGACCGTAAGTGATGCCAGCAGGGAGAGGGCATCGGGATGGAGCTCCTATCCCAAGGACACACCAGTGGCACTGCCAGCACACGAGCAGCATCCCAGGCCCACTGTCCCTCTTGGACAGCTTTCCCAGTGTATCCAGTCTGCAGCTTTGCCACCTTCAGAGGCGATTCCTCTGCTGCTGCAGCCTCTGAAGTGCTCGGGGAGGCCTAATCCCGGGGTCCCCCCAAGCGGGCTACGCAGGGATGCTGTGTTGAGGGCAAGATTCCTTGGAGGCAGAGGTGGTGCCCCGGGAAGCGTTGTGGAGTGTCCGCAGTGCTCTCTAGGTGGCCAGGAACACTATGAAAGCGCCCTGCAGACAGCCAGACTGCGTGGCCTTTTGCAGGGCATTAAGTGTCAGGCTGTGCCAGCCGTGCCAGTGTGTGAGGTGGGAGCTCGGAGCTTGGTGGCTGGGAACTGACCCTTTCTTTGCTGGGCCATCATTTTTATGGCAGACAGGGATTTGGAGGCTGATAATTCAATGTCAAGTGAAAATGCAGCTGTCAGGTTTGCTCTATCTGCTTGTTAGTTCAGTTTCTTTAAACTGAGTGTTTTTCAGGACGGGCTTGTGCCTGGGATGTGCTGGAGACAATCGGAGGTGGAGGTTTTTCTTTGTCATATGTATAGCACTCGTACCTGATAAATGTCTATAATAAATAATGGCCAAACAATAGTGCTTACACTTGTTCCCTGACAGCAGATTCCTAGTGCTTGAGATAAAAAATAGGAATTTTAATGCTGCTTAAGCATTTCCAAGTAGTCTGAGTCACAGGCCACAAGCCTGCACAAGGATCCTAGCCAGGATGTTCAATATAGGAAGACCTCGTGTAAGAATCTGCACGTAGCAGAATATTTTTGTATCTTTTCTGTGCAGCAAACGGAGAGGAGTTTTATAGGGAACGGGTGCGTGGGCCCCGTGCAGCCATGTGTCAACGTGCAGCTTCCGCGCTGCCTCGCTGGGTTTGCACCAGCTCCCCCAGGAGCCATCTGGAGTTCTTATTCCTGGTGTCTGGGGTGGGGAAAAAGCGGGATAGAAACCAGGAACTCCCTGTCGGAGCGGGACAAGAATCCCTGAGGCCCTGGGTGTGCTGAATGTACCGTTGTGCTGCAGGGCTGGGGAAGAGTGAGGACTCACCGGACTGCAGGGGGTTGCTCTTGATCTATTCTGCAGTGTGAGATGTTTTGATGGGGTTTCAGGAGAAAACCTGTGTCCCTCTTGCAGCTTGCAAGTTCGCAAGGCTCAAATATAACTGCAGTGTTCCCAGCCCTTTTGGTTTTTCCCATGCCCTTCGGTCCTCTGGGCATGTTTTTTTTTTTATGCAGACTATTGCTCTAAGCGATGTCCTGCATCCAGCAGAAACCCCTGCTGCTCCTGTGCTCTATGGAAATTCTTCAGTGAAAGGGTAGAGACTGACCCGTTGCTAAAATATCAACTCAAATCCATCCAAAACTCCAGAAATCAATGAACTGTGGACCTCTGATTGGGCTGAGCTACAGAGGAGTCCTGGTAGTAAAGAGCCATCACGTGGAGAACACTGTGTGGGTACAGGAAGGGTGTTGAGCTTGAAGGCAATAACACTCACGCCAGATAAGTCTTGATTTGTACCTAGATACTGACAAGGAGCCAGACTAGTTTTTGTTGCACTGTTCTGACCTCTGGAGCTCTTAAACCTTCATCTGTTCTCTTATTTGGGTGTTTTCTTCAAGATCAGTGCTTGGCGTTAGCTGATGGAGCCGCTCAGGTGGCCGCAGGTGTTGTGCATGCACACGAGGCTGTTTTCCTTTCAAAACACAGGAATAACTTGCATCTAGCCTCATGCTGCAGCTGGCTGCTCTCCTCCAGGTCTTCATTATGGTAACGGATAGCGCAGGTCTCCTCTGCAGACCCGCTGAGATCAGGATATCAGCTCTTTGCCAGTGTGTGTGGAACCTTGTCTGTGCTGCTGCCTAAAACCTCAGGCAAAGGAGCCTAGCAGGGGTGCCACGAGAGAGACAGTTGTCCCCTCCTATCCTTTACCACCCGCGTCAGGACCCTGTGCCTATCATGTGGGAAGGGGAACGCTCTTGCAGGAACAAACCTGGTGCCTCTAAACTCTGTTTTCATCTCAACAGATACACAGACTCAGCAGAACAACAACCCTTTTGGCCGCTACTGATCCGTGGCCCTCGAGCCTGATCCAAGAGGGAGACATCCGTGTGGACCAGATCCAGCCCGGGCAGCCTGGCACCCAGGCAGGGGCTGCTCCCAAGTTCCGTTTCCAGGCTGGGGCCTCGAGTGCTGCCGCTGCCCATCTCGTAGGGAGATGCCAGGAGGATGGTTTTATTGTACAGAGAAGTGTTTTTACTATCCGATTTCTACAAATGTTTATGGAGATCCCTTGTGGCCGATAGTCTCTCTTCCCATTTTTGTTTCAGTTTTTACTCAGTTTTTAGTATTTTTGTTAAAATAATGATTAAGACATTGTAAAATTTTGTACTTTATTTATACCAGAAGAACCCTGTACTGCAGACATTCTCGGATGAATACAGAGAGCTTACTTTGCAAAAGGAGTGTGTATTCCGAGCCTGCCTTCCTCCTCGGAGCCGTTCCCAGCTCCCGCAGCACCTCCATGCGTCGTCTCTGTTTCTTTCTCGCTGGAGCCGAGATCGCTTCTGCCCTTTTTGAAAGGATGGTGCTCGGGATAAGCATTTGGGAAAGGGAGCTTTTCCTGCCCGCTTTCATAAGCCGGTGTTCCCAGGCTGCCTGCGGTCTGTGTGAAGGTCGTGGGCTTTGTACATTGATTAAGAGCTTCATTAGGGGTTTGTAGCACGAGCTGCAAGGGCAGAGGGCTAAAAGCAAAGCAAGAGGCGGGTTGTAGGGTAAAGCAGAGCAGTGAGTCCAGCTTCCCTAATGCACTGCCTAAACTGGTGCCTCTGCAGTCCAGGAGGAGCCCGGCGCTCAGCGCCCTGCTCCTCGCAGCAGGGTTTTGCTGATGAGCCCCAAGGCTCTGGGCTGGCCGCGGTGCTGTGCGTGGAGGTGATGTCTGGTTTCTAAACTCTTGACCTGCCTCGTGCTGCCTGCTGGCACCATGTCGCGGTGGCAGGCGCCGCCGCGCTCCTGCTGTCTGTTGAGCCTGGAAGCGGCTCTGCCTGGCACCTGGCTCGGGTTCCCTCGCAGCGCCCTCCCTGTAGCCTGTTACAGCTGGGCTCCCTCGAGTAGCTTTTCCGGAGCATCCTTCTCCTCTTGTCCCACTGGGGAGAGCAAGAGGTTTGCAGGGCTCAGGGGAGAGCCATGTTCCAGCTCAGCCTAAGGGTTAGGAAACTGTTTGGGTTGTTACTGTTACATGGTAGCGGGGGTTCTTCCTCCTCCTGCCCTGGGAGCAACCCCAGCCCAAGCTGGCAGCTTGTCCCCCCCTCTCTTGTCTCAGGGCAGTGTCACCTCTGTGCTGGTGCCCAACACCCCCTTGCAGGTAACTAATGATGGTGAATCCCGCCGTGGCCCCTGTGCTTCCTCTCTGCCCCGTGCTCCGGCTCCTGCCCCTCTGCCCTGCCCGGGCCCTGCTTGGCCCCAGCCTGCAGGTGCCGAGCTGCACCGGAGCTCCAAGGTGTCACCGGGGCTGCTGGAGACGGACCAGCCCCTTAATGAGAGCAGAC
The DNA here is from genome assembly GCF_059628265.1 of Tinamus guttatus. NCBI lineage: Eukaryota > Metazoa > Chordata > Aves > Tinamiformes > Tinamidae > Tinamus > Tinamus guttatus. Next base: position 1,708,331 of record NW_028289621.1, read on the forward strand.
GGGCGCGTGCAGCGCTGCTCCCTCCCTGCGTCGCTGCCTGTCCCCTTCCATCAGGCTCCCGCCGGCAGCGGCGGTGCCAGCTCCCTGTCCCCTCAGAGGGGCCACCAGGGCTCGGGGCAGCACCAGGCTCCCCGCATGCGGCGGCTGCCGCAGCCCCCTCCCAAGCAGCCCCGCGCCGCGGCCGAGCCTGCGCCGCGCGGGCGGCATCGCGGCTGGTGCAGCCGCAGGGCGGCCGGGAGGAGGGCGGCTGCCCGCGCGCGGCGGCGCTGGGCCGGGCGCAGCAGCTGCTGCGAGTGCCGGGGCTGCAGGCCGAGCACGCGGAGCCGCCGTGCCCCTGGGCACCCAGCCGAGGACCCAGTGCAAGAGGCTGCCCCCTCAGCTCCTGCTGCTTCCCTCCTGCAAAATACCCTCCGGATGGGCACCCGGGATGCCAGCCCTGCTGCCTGGATGCTGCTGCCGGGTGCAGAGGGCTCCCAAGGGGCAGGGGCTCTGAGCCCTGCAGCAGCTCTAAGCAGCCTGGCAGCTCCCAGCCCTTCTGCCGGTTGCGGGACCCTTCGTTGCAGGCTGCTCCTTGCTGAGCATCCGCAGCCCTCTGCATGCGCCGGGTGCCACGTTGACCCTCACCATGAGGGCGAGCAAAGAGCCAGGGCTGGGTCCCATCAGGAGCGGAGCAGCGAGGCGGCCAGGAGCATGAGCAGGTGCCGCCGGGCTGAGTGGGGAACGCCGGGGCGCTGTGTCCCGGTGCAGAGCGCCTGGAGCTGTGGGGATCGGGGGGTCACCCCCAGCATCTGGGGCTGCGGGTGCTGCTGGGTGCCACAGTATCACGGAGTGGTCCTGGAGCTGTGGGATGTCCCTGTGGAGTGGTACCAGGGCCCATGGGGCAGCTCAATGCAGCACTGGCACAGCATGGTACCGGGGCTAGGTGGCAACCATGCTGCAGGCCCAGGCTAGTGTGGTACCTCATGATATTGGTACCAGGCTGGTGCAGTAACGGGGCTGGTATCCTGCAGTACCCACGGTGTGGTATCAGCACAGCGTGCAAGCAGGCCCTGTGGTACCAGGACCATGCAGTGCCCGGGGAAGGCGCTAGTGAGCCTGAGTGGTACCCACGATGCAGCCCTGGGGCAGTGCGGTACCAGGGCTGTGTGGTACCGGGGCAGTGCGGTACCGGGGCGGGGTGGTGCCAGGGTGATGTGGTAGTGGGGCAGTGCAGTACCTGGGTTATATGGACCTGAATGATGTGGTACTGGGACAATGTGATACCAGGGCGCTGTGGTACCAGGATGATGCGGTGCTGAGGTGGTGTGGTACTAGACAATGTGGTACCAGCATGATGTGGTACCAGGGCGATGTGGTACTGAAGTTGTGTGTTCCTGGGGTGATGTGGTACCAGGGTAATGTGGTACCAGGGTTGTGTGTTCCTGGGGTGATGTGGTACTGGCATGATACAGTACTGGAGTGATGTTCTCCTGGGACGATGCATTACCAGGGGGCTGTGTTCCCAGGACAATGTGGTGCTGGGGTGAGGTGGTACCAGGCTGATGCACTGCTGGAGCGATGCGGTACCAGGACAATGTGGTATCGGGCCCATGTGGTGCTAGGGCAATGCAGTACTGGGACAATGTGGTACCAGGGTGATGTGGTACTGGGGTGATGTGGTACTGGGGTGATGCGGTAGTGGGGCAATGCGGTGCTGGGGTGATGCGGTACCGGGACAATGCGGTGCTGCGGTAATGTGGTACCAGGGTGATGTGGTACCAGGGTGATGCGGTAGTGGGGCAATGTGGTGCTGGGGTGATGTGGTACCGGGACGACGTAGTACCAGGGTGATGTGGTACTGGGGTGATGCGGTACCAGGGTGATGTGGTACTGGAACAACGTGGTACCGGGGTGATGTGGTGCCAGGGCAATGCGGTGCTGGGGTGATGTGGTACTGGGACGACGTGGTACCGGGGCCATGTGGTGCCGGGGCAATGCAGTACTGGGACAATGCACTGCTGGGGTGATGTGGTACCAGGGTGATGTGGTACCAGGGCAATGCGGTGCTGGGGTGATGCGGTACCGGGACAACGCGGTGCCGGGCGCCGCTCCCCCGGGACACTGCGGTGCCGCCGCCGCGCTCCCCGCTCCCCGGCACCGAAGGGGTGTCGCCGCGGCCCCTCCCCGCCCGCCCCCGCCGTGCACGCGCCGCGCGCGCCCGGTGCGGGGTCGGGCCGGAGCGAGCGGAGCGGAGCGGAGCGCGGGGCGCCCAGCAGCCGCCGCCGCCGCCTCCCCGCTAACCCGCAGCGGCCCCGGCATGGCCCAGCCGCCCCGCCGCCGCGCACGGTGAGCGCCCCCGGCCCGGAGCGGCCCCCGGGAGGGCCCGGCGGCGGCGGGGGGGTGGAGGGGGTCGGTCTGCGGCGCGGCGGGGCCGGGCGGGGGGCGCGGGCGGCGGCCCCGGCGGGGCGGGGGTTAACGGGGCCGGATGAGGCGCCGCGGGAGCCGCGCGTTGCCCGTTGCCATGGCGACGCGCTGAAAGGGGGATTGTGCGCGCGCCTCAGCTGCGCGGGCCCGGCCCGGCCCGGTTCGGTTCGGTTCGGTTCGGACCGGACTTGCGGCGCCGGCTGCTGCATGGGCAGGGTGTCCCCGGGAGCCCCCCCGGTGCAGCCGAGCACCGAGTTAGCACCGGGCACCATGGGCAGAATCGGATGGGGCCACTGAGAGCGACTGTGGATGCTCCTGGGTGGGGAGCGGGGCTTCCCTGGAGGGCTGCGGGAGCCACGGTGGCTCCTCGGTTGGCTCCTTAATTTGCTCCTTGGTTGGCCCCTCGCTTTGCTCCTCGTTTGGCTCCTCGAGGAGCACGGTTGGGTCACGGCAGGACGTGTCGCACCGGCTGCGGGGCTGGCGGGGTTGCCCGTGCGGCGGCCGTGGCCTCCTCTGGTTTCCACCAAGGCGGCCGCTCGCAGCCACGGGAGGGCCCTGCCCCGGTGCCGGGCTCGCATTGCCCACGGTGTCGCGCACAAGGCGGGCTCGGAGGAGAGCGGTGCAGGGACGCGGCTCCTCTGAGGACACGGCGGGGACGGTCGGTGGCAGCATGAGCAGCCCGGTGTGACATGCGTGTGCCCAGGGAAGGGCAGGCAGCGGGAGCCGCGACGCCGAGAGCTCTGGAGACGCCGCCAGACCTGGGGCGCCCCGAGCAGGAGGGCTCTGCGCGCGGTGCCCGTGTGGGCTGGGACGGCGACGGGGCCCTGCTCGTCCGCATGTGGGGTGTGCGGGGTGCCGGGACCGGCCCCATCTCTGCCGTGAGAAGAGCAGCAGCCGCGGTGCCGGGTTCTGCTGCAGGCCACGGCACGGCCGGCGGACACGGCCGTGGATGCATGGATCGCGCTCCCGAGGTCAGCTCGGAGCGAGGCGGCGCTGCCGGCAGCGGCACCAGGATGTGCTGGGCGGTGGCCGAGCCCTGCAAGGCCGGGATCAACCTGGAAAGGCGGAGAAGGGGCGAGGAAGAGCGCGGAGGCCTTGGGCCCCTCTCCGCCTGCGCTCTGCCAGGCGGCGGCACCGCGCGGCGGCTCCGCTCGCAGCGCTTCCCATGACATCCCCGCACCTCCCCGAGGGAGGCGGCTCCGCCGCGGAGTCCCTGCGGTGCTGGGATTTTTCCCTCCGCCTGTTCCTGCCTCTCGGTGGATGATGCCCGAGGGCTGGCCCGGGGCTGAGGGGCGCCGCAGCTGCCGCGCTGGGGCCTGTTGCTGCGCCAGCGGGGACGGCACGCGGCTTCCCGGAGCTCTCGCGGTGCCTGCGCTTCCCCGTCCTCTGGAAACCGGGATGCGGGAGGCTCGGCCAGCACAGGCGCTTCTGCCAGCTGGGTGAGGAGCACGTAGGTCCCCAGCGGGGAGCTGCAGGGCTGCCAAAGCAAAGGTTACTCTTGGCCTTGGGGAACGTGAGCCGTCTTCGTCCCCGTTCGGGGCCAGAGCATCCCCGCGAGCCCTCCCCGGGCAGCGCCGCGGGGCTCGTGCCACCCTCATCGCTATGAGGCCCCCCCTCCCGCTCCGGGTACCGCATGCAGCAAGCGGCGGCGCCGGCGTCCGCGAGACGGTTAAGCGCTGACATTTAGAGGTCACACTTCTAGCATTGTGCATGTGCTCGCTCCATTTGCATTTGCAGCTCGCCCGGATCGGCGCTTCGCCGCTCGCATGTGCGGTTGCCATGGTTACCCGCGCAGGCGCGACGTCGGGCCGCGTCGGACACCTGCAGCCGGGCGGGCGCCCCTCGGGACGCGGGGCCTCGTGCACGCGCTGCGGCGCCCATTCGTGCCGCCCGCCCTGCGCGGCCTCCCGCGCGCGGTCGCGCTGGGCCTCGTGCACGGGCAGTGTCGGAGGGGAAGGCTGGGCCCGTGCCCAGGGTGCTGCCCTCTGGGGTTGTTTCTCCTCGCAGATGCAGGGGATGCGCCCGGCGCGGCGCTTCGGAGCCTGCCGAAGCGCCAGGAGGCAGGGGGGGAATTGGCAGGGCGCTCGGCCGAGGCTCCAGCTCTGCCGAGGCTCCAGCTGTGGAGGCTGCGTCTCTCCAGCTCCCTCCGGGGTCCCCTCCGCGTGCTCAGAGTGCAGACAGGGATCCGTTCCAGGTTCCTTCAGACTCCGGGATTGCACCGAGCCTGTTTGTGAAAGAGGGGCTATTGGAGCGCAAGGAGGTGGTGACATCCTCTGACACGTCCCTGTCCCGGGACTGTCATGAGCAGCTTGGCCTTATCGATATTCCTGTGTTAGGAAGGACGGATTCCAGGACACGTGTTTGAGGTCAGCAATTCCAGCAGCTCCATCTAAACCATTCCCAAGCAGCGTCTGCTCCGCCGCTTCCTCAGCCTCTTGTGCAGGCCCTTTGCTGCAGTCCGTCCTTAGCCTTCCTGCCACGAGCTGCCTCTGTGCAGCAGGTGGGAGCCCTCGGAGCCGTCAAGGAGCAACCCTGGCCTCGGGCAGACTCGTGTGGTGGTTCTGCTGCGTCCTGTGACGGCGGGAATCCGCGTGGAGGTGTGAAAGGAGGGTGGGAATCCGTGCGGACAGGGAGTACGGAGCGCGGCGCTCGGCTCTCAAGGAGCCGCGGATGAACTTGTGGAATGTCACAGCGGAGCGGGAGCCCGTCTGCCGTCCCGGGAGCCGAGAGCGTGGGAGCGGGACGGCTTGGCTCGATCCTGCGGGGGTTCAGAGCCTCCGGTTGGTTCAGTTACCTGCTCCCTGTTGGCTCCCGCGATTCCTTTGCTGCCGTTCTCGCTTACGGGCTGTTGACAGAGCGTTTTGGAAGGTTCTTCCTCCCCAGGCCCTGGCGCCGGTGCCCGCGTCCTCAGCCCAGCGGCAGGAGGCGGCAGCCCCGGCCGTGCCGCCGCGCGGGGGGCCGGAGCGGGCTCGGCGCGGCTCTTTGTGTGCCGCTGTCCTCAGCGGGATCCTGCAACGCGTGTGAGGGGAATGAATAAACGGGCCTGCGAGCGCCAGCGCTGGCAAATTGAACCCGAGTCATTTAGACCCCGGAGGAAGTCTGGCTGAGGGGAGCTGGGATGAAGCGAGAGCTGTGGGAAGAGGCAGCTGCCCCGTCCTGCCTGGGGCGTCTCTTGAGGAGCTTAAAAGGGTACGTGCCGCTTGCTGGGGCATTTACCTGGGCTCAGGAAGGACGAGGTGTTGCAGCGCACGGTGAAACCTCCGCTCCTGTTTGGGGAACCCTGCCCTTGCTGCAGGCTCCTCGTGCCGCGTTGTGCAGGGGAGCCAGCACGGGCCCGAGCAGACCCGAGACGTGTTGGGCAGGGCTGCCCGGGCCGGGGCTGCTTTGGCCAGGAGCTCTTTTTGCTGGAGGAGAAGCCTCCTTCCTGATGCTGCAAAGCGCCGAGCGATGCGGGAGCAGCTGCCGCCTCCGAACCGCGTCTCCGTGCGCGCGCATCCCGCGAGGCGCCCGAGCTCTGCCCGTGGACAGGTGTTCTGGGCCAAGTTTGGCAAAGTTTGGGCAAGCTTGTGAGGGGAACGCGCTGCAGGGCTCGTGTCGGGCGCCAGCCCGGGCTGGGCCTTGCCAGCCGGGGCTCTCCGGAATGAGGGTGCTCCAGTGGGAGGCCGCTCGGGGAGGCTCTGGAGATGGGGCCTGTGCGAACGCCCTCGGCATCGTGCCCGTTCGTGTGCAGACACGAATGCCTACAAGCTGCAGAGATCCTGAACGGCCTCTGTACAGTAAAAAATGGCTAGATAAGGTCAGGTTCTTCAGACTGGAAAAGAAACAACAGAAGGAGGATGTGATAGGTTACCCAAAGCACGGGCAGCCAGCGGAGAACGGCTGGAGGTGAAGTGTTCACTGCTTCTCTGATGCAGCGCAAGGTCACGTCAAGTGGAGCCGGCAGGATGCGGGCGCAAAACAAAGGAGAGGTAGCGCCTCTCCGGCACGCTGCTAACCCGGGGAGGGCCCTGGCACGGGACCTGCGGACGGTGACGCTTTGCATCGGATCCGGGAGAAGTGGGACAGGCTCAAGAAGGACAAGAGGTTCCCTGGGGACCAATAAATATGGGGGATCCACCTCCGACTTGGACAGCTGCTGAGCTGTGGATTACTGTAGGCTGGAGGGTACTTGGGAGCGCCCCTGCGAGCTCGCCCTGCTTTTGGAGCCTTCCGGGCACCACTTAGGGCCTGTGCCAGGAGGGTTTTCTGGGCTAGCGCGCTCCTGGCGCGAGCCAGAGCCGTCGTTCCCATCGAGCTGCGCCTGTCGGAGAGGCTGGAGCCAGCGCTGGGCTTTGGAGGAGGGTTGATCCTGGATGGATCCTGCTGCCGCCCGAGGAGGCGGGATGCTCTGCTGGTGCCACCCTGCGAAGGGCAGAGCCTGCGCTAGGCGCCCAAGCCCTCCGCTTTGGCCTTCATCCGTGGTTGCCTCCTTCCCATCTCGCCCAGGACTCTCTGCTCAAGACCTGGGCTCCAAGAGAGCCTTCATTTGACACCTGCGGATTCGTTTGTCCTGGGAATGTCCTCCTTGCCGTGTCCACCTTGCAGTTCTGCTTCCCCTGGTTCCCTGCAGCAGAGCGAGATTCTTGTCCTGGCAGTGCCCTGATTCCCCAGGAGTTTCCATTCGGGTGAGGAAAGGCTCGTGTCCCGCTATCCGGCATGCTCAGCTTGACCTCAGTCCATGTGGGAGCAGGAATATTGTCCTCCAGGCTCGGAGAACCCAAGAAGGGGCCGGGTGAGCTGTGCCAACGGCTTCCAGGAGGAGCCGGGCAGCAAGAGTGACGTGGTGGAGCATTTAATCAGCACCGAGAGGCCCAACATTGCCAATCCTATCGATTTGGAAAGAAATCTTCCGTGCTCTGGGGCACATCAGGGCAGGGCGCAGTCCCCGAGGGTGACTCACCTGCAGATAGCACCGGTGCCGGGCTGGGTGCGGGTGGACGTGGGCAGAGTGACCCGTCCGAGGGTGAGTTTGCAGCCACCCCCAGGACGGGATGTGTCCCCAGCCTTTGCCCTGCACAGCAGCTGTGACTGTCCCCAGAGCAGGGAGCGATGGCACCTTCCTCTTCCTGCCCCCAAAGCGCGCAGGGTGAGGACAGAGGCGGGTTTGTCCCCTGGGCCATGCTGTGCTGTCCCCACCGGGGCCAGCCGCCCTGTCACTCCTCTGTAGCTTGTTAGAGCCACATCTAGGGAGACTCTTGGGCTGGCCATAGCCATGATCCCAGCTTGGAGAATCTTCCCTGCTCGTTGCACGGGGTGGCAGGACCGGGCACAGCTGGAAGCCTCACTGCTCAGACCCGCCGTGGGAGCGGGAGGTTGTCCATGCCACGGGCCGTGGAGCCGCGGATGGGACTGTCCGCGTCTGCCACGCGGGTCCCTGTTGTTTCTAGGCTCTTAGTGAGGATCTGAGGCCGTGAGAGCGGCTCCACTTGGACACCCGTGACCTTGAGGGGAGCCAAGTAGTTCCCTGCCCTTGTAGCGAGGGGCGGCCAAGGGAGCACCGCGCCAAAGCGGGCAACTGCCGGGAGCCTGGGGAGCTCCGGGACGCTGCGGGGAGCCCGGGAGCGCTCCCGGCACCGCGGGATGCCTGTCCCGGCGCTGCCCGTCCGTCCCGCTTTGTGTCCGTCCCCTGCATCTGCAGGGCTGGGACGCTCGCAGGCTGCATGATCTGCTCTGGTTCACCTTGTTTCCTAACAAGCCTTTACAGGAACACACGTTAAAGAGTGTTTTTTCCAGAGTTTTTAGACTTTTCCGCTTTTTTACTTGTAGATAGAAAACACGGAAGGAAAAAGCCGCAAGTGGTAATACAAAATACATTTTGGAGTAAATGTAAACAGACTGCTGGTGTGCCCTGGCCTGGGGTCCTCAGCGTGTCTTAATTGCATGAGCAAGAGCCGGGATTTGCATCCCTGGAGAGCTGCCCTGGCGCGGGCTGCCCCTCGGGCTGCTCTTTTCCACGGCCGCCTGCCCGGCTACGCGGCCCTCGGGCGGCTGCTGGGGTCGTGCGCGACCGGTGACGCTTGCCCGGGGCTGGTGTCACCGCTCGTCCTCGTCTGCTGGCACCTCGTCCAGCGGAGGCCGCTCCGTGCCCGGGCTGCGCTGTCCGGCTGTCCCCAGGTCCCTCTAAGGTCACGTCTGTCCGGGGCGCCGGGATCCGCGCCGAGCGCGATCCCTTGGCGCGATACCAGCTGTCTGCAGGAACTGGCTGAATCCTTTGCATTGCTCACTGGAGCATGCGGCACAGCCGGGCGTTTTCAGAGTTCCTGGGAAAGCCGTTCCAGTCTCCGGGAAAACCAATAGCTCAGGGATACGCTTTTATTTCCTTCAGCTGCAGGCAGGCCCTTGCGGATGCCTTGCTGTGCCGGTGGCGCGGGCGGGTGGCTCTTCTGCCAAGGGCTGCGCTTGCTCCCAGGGCTCTCCCTGCCGCTGCTTCCAGAGACCGGGAACGCGGCGGGCGCCGTGCGGCTCCTCCCGCGGGGACGGTGGCCGCCGGGGAGGCCAGATGTGGCGGGGGCGGGCGGCTCGCGGGGCACCTGGGAGCGCGCGAGTGCGAAATTCAATTTGCGGCTCAGCCCCGCGCCCGCTCCCGCGCCTGACGTCACCCCGTGGCGGCGGCGGCGGCGGCGCCCGGGGCTCGGCCCGCTGCAGGGGACGATGCGAGTGCAGCGAGTGCAGCTGCGCAGGGGGGAAGGACGGGGCTTGTGAGCGGAGGGGTTTGTGCTGCTTCCCGGCGTTTTCCCACCCCCATCTTCCCGTCTTCCCGCTGGTTCCAGCGAGCTGGGCTGGCTGCGGGAAGAGGGGGCGGCGCGAGGTTGGCTCCGCTTGGCCCCCTTGTCCCCTGCTTTGGGCCGTAGCTCTCCGGGCTTCGCAGCTTGTGGGGAGAAGGAGGTTTCGGAGAGGGTTTTCGTGGTGATCCTGGTGCTGCGGATGGCAGCGTGGCCGTGGGGCTGCTCCTGCGCTGCCGGCGTCCTGCAACCTCCTCTCTGTGCAGGGAGGCTGTATGATTACATAGCACTTTAGCTTCCAAGGAAAAGCTGCCTTAAGAAGCTCCTGCTTCTCCCCAACTATTTTTCCCATCTTCATTCTTTGCCCTGTTCTTGTTTAGCTTTAATGCAGATCATTTCCACGATCTGTGCTAAACTGAGAGCAGTGGGCAGTCGCGTCAGGCAGCAATAGGTGGTTGGGAGAGGTGTTGGGAGAGGAAACAACGCTCGGATCAGCTCTGCTGCTGGAACCAGGTGTTCCCACCGCCACGTCCTGCCTTCCAACCTGTGATCATGCACTTTGGGCTTCCTGCTTCGAGGCAGTAAAACGCAGCCCCGACGGCTTCTTTTGGGTGCTGCTGTTGCTGTTCAACGCGCTCCTGGGTTGTGCTGCCCCCCTCCCCAGCCCCGTGTGCAGGGAGCCTTCGTGTTTCACGCTGCCGTCGGTTCCATGCGTCTCCGGAGCCTCCTGCAGGGACTGCACGGGACGGTGGGAGACGAGCACCCACCATCGTTATTAGCGCGGGACGGTGGGAGACCAGCACTGACCATCGTTATTAGCACAGGATGGTGGGAGACGAGCACCCACCATCGTTATTAGCGCGGGACGGTGGGAGACCAGCACTGACCATCGTTATTAGCACAGGATGGTGGGAGATGAGCACCCACCATCGCTATTAGCACGAGATGATGGGACAGGGCTAGGGATGCGGGTGGTGGGTTCTGCACCGCGGGGGCAGGTGCCCAGCGGACACGCCGGGTGCCCGGGGTACCCGGGCTGCACTATGGGCTCTCTGCTTTCCTGCTGGCCTTTAATTGCCAGCGTGAGAGAAGCAGGTGCCGTTGTATGGAGCTGGCTTCCTCGCGACACCGAAATCCCCTTTTTCCCTTTAACGTGCAAGCCGCTTTTGCTAACTCAGGAAATTCGGGCGTGTTCAGGCTTTGCTTTTCTAAAGCCCCTTGCTCTGAAAGCCGCTCGGTGGCCGTGTAAATGGCTCCAAAACGTGGTCCAGTCGTGACGATCCACATGAACTTGCAAAGCGGGGCCAGCGCTCGCCAGCAGTGCCGCGGAGGGGGTTCGGAGAGGGCGTCCGGCCCGTTGCTTGGGCAGCTTCGAGCGGCTCTGCGGGGCGCTGAGGGCTGCTCCCTTCTTGCCAAAGCCGTCGGGAAGTTCTGGGGCTCTGCGGAGCCCTTCCGCGCTGGCAGGCGCCTGGGTACCGAAAGCAGGAGCTGGAATAATTCCGCGCTTGCAAAGCGCTGTTTGCTGATGGTGCAGGGTTTGCTCGGTGGATATCCTTGTGCTGCAGGTTAGGAGGGAGAAAACCTACTCCCCACGCTTCCTTCAAGAGCCCACGTGGAGCTGTCAGCTAACACGGTCAACCAGACGTCGAGGGATCCAGCATCTCCCTTAGAAGGACTTCAGGTCTTCCCAGCCTCCGACGTGAGTCTGCGCGAGGAAGCCCTTCTCCAACCACGAGTCCGTCCGGGTCCTGCAGGAGCCTCGCGGGGCCCCGGTGCCCATCGTGGGGTGTCTGGGCTGCGCGGTGCTGAAGGACAGCTCCAGCTCCACGGAGGGCCGAGGAGGAGCCGCCTGTGCCCGCTCTGCCCGGCACCGCTTCCCGGTCCCGCTCCCGCCGCTGGGCCGGGAGGAGCCGCGCGGCGCCCGTCGGCTCCCATCGGCTCCCGCTTCCCCGTGGCCTCCAGCAAGGCCCTGAGGTGCCCTCAGCTCTTCTGGAGGCCGGTGCCCGGCCCGATCAGCGAGGAATGGCGTGGAGAGACGTGGAGGCGGAAAGGATCCGTGTGCCAATGGGGAACCTTCCCCCGGGGACCGTCAGGAAGCCCCATGGAGCATCGGCCCATGGGGAGATGCTGCCAGCCTGGACCAGGAGATGGTCCGGAGACGACGCAGCAGCGCCACATGGAGCGACTGCCAAGGGCTCCGTGGGTGGCTCCCTGTCACCGGGAGCGTCTGGAGTCCCCTCGGAGTTTCTGTGACCTGGCAGACGGGGCCAGGGCCTCTTCCCTGGCTGCCAGGTGTTCTGGCACGTGTGCCAAGAGCAGGGCACCGCCGCGGCTGGTTACACAGTGATTCGGAGCAGGGATCTGCGCGGGCAGCAAGGTGCGGGAGGCCGGTGCTGCCGCCGCTTCGGCCTGAGGTCAGGGCCGCTGCGACGTGAGATAATCCAGATTATTTCTATCCAGAACGTGGCACTCTCCGGCCTGCTTCCCGGCAGCTGGCCGCCACGTGTGGCATCCCGGCGACCCCAGGAGGCTGCTGCCGCTGTCCCGGCGGAGCTTCCCGCTCGCGCTCCCGGGAAGCCGCATCCCGCTCCGAAACAGCCTGCGCCTCCAAGCACGGTCGTGCCGAGGTGCTGTACGGAGGCAGGTCCCTGTCTGCGCCGGGGATTTCAGCTGCTGAGCCCAGCGTTGTCCCCGCTGCAGCACCCGCTGGCTGCTCCTCGGCAGCACCGCCAGCAATGCTGAAAAACTCCTGCATTTCTGGAGGTTTAATCGTAGAATCACAGAACGCTGAAGGTTGGAAGGGACCTCTAGAGATCATCTAGTCCAACCCCCCTGCACACGCAGGGTCACCTAGAGCACGTGGCACAGGACTGCGTCCAAGCGGGTTTGAAGATCTTGAGGAATCCAAGCGATACCTCTAGCATGGTCCTCTCCTCGCATGTCCTCTCCTCGGGGACTCGGCGCGTGCAGCAGTGTCTGCCAGACCTCTGGAGCTGGGGTTATGTGCGTGTTGGTGGCACTATGGGTTGAAGCTGTGAGAGAGAAGTCACAGGGACACGTCTTGCACGTGGGGCAGAAGATGTCGAGGTCTGTGAGTGCTTTTCCAGCTCAAGGAGTTTGTGTCCTTCCCCTGGAATGGGGTTGTGGTGGTCCAGGGGTGATGACAGATGTAGGAACCTGGGCTGGAGGGGACCCGAGGGGTCTCCCCAGGGCAGGTTTTTGCTCAGCCTGCACCGAAAGGCCCCAGTGAAAGAGATCGGCCTTTCCTGGATAATTCACTCCTGTCTTTTGCTGGCAATGGTGTAGATTTTCCTGGTGTTTACCCGCATCTCCTCTGTACACATGGCTGTGCATCCCACGTAGCGTGAGTGTCAACATCAGCCTGCTCTGGTCTCCTCTGCTCTCCTTTCCGCGCCGCAGGACTCACCCTCTGCCGCGTGTCCCAGGACCCGGGGCTCTCTCCAAGGCTCCCGGGGCTTTCCAGGCTTTCCCGTGTTCTTGCCGGCCTCCTCCGGGGCCTCTCAGTTGCCCCAAATCTTTGGGGGAATGAAGCAGTAACGAAGAGAGCAAAGTAATTGCTTCATGTGTCTTGATAATCTGCGAGGAGAGCACGGTAATTCCTTGGTGTGTCTTTAGGAGCTGTCCTCCTGTGTGCTCCATGTATTTGCCTTTTTTTTGTGACAAGGGCTCACGCTCAGTCCCTTTCGGGACCTTTTGGCAGCAGTGTCGCTGCCTTATTCCTCCCTAATCAGTGTTTATGCAGTTGCTTTTATTTTTATTTTTCGCTACCGGTGACTTGCAGCCCTGGCCAGCATCTTTCAGCCCCGTTTTCAGTGTGTCGGGAGCACGGCAAGTTCGGATCGTGCCCTCCAAAGTGCTGGCTGTCACGTGCAGATTTTTAAAATGTCTTCTGTCATTTAGGTCATTTCTGAAAGCACCGAGTGGCAGCAGCAGTGACGCAGACCTCCCCGAGCCCCCCGTAACCGAGAGCCCCTCATAACCATTACTGCCCAAGGGTCCAGATTCCTGGGAATTGCTTCCAGATTCCTGCTGGGAAAGATCTGCCTCCTGCAGGGGAAGCCTAGGGCTGGGAAGACCCGCTGGGCACTGTTCCTAGCACCTCCCCAGCGCCTTGGCTCTGCAGGATTAGCCTCAAGGCGCAGGGATGAAGGCGGAATCCGGAATCCGTTGGGCGAGCGGCTGTTTGGAGAGCGACACCTCCTCTGCGCGGGAGCCGGCGCCGCTCCGATTCTCCCGGCGGGCGCGGAGACGTCCCCGCGCGCATCTGCAATTCCGCCCTCCGCGGCTCCCGCCTGCTCGGGTTTCCATGGAGAGTGTCTCGCCGTTCGGGAGGGCGCAGGCCGGCGGGGCCGTGGCGATAGCGACAGAGCTCCTCGGTTGGGAACACGGGCAATAAAATCCCGGAGAGCGGCCGGCCGCCCGAGCCGGGATGCGCGCGGATACCTCGGCGCGCTCCTCGCGGCATCCGTGTCCGCTCGGAAGCCTCTCCCGGCTTCCCGGCCGCGTGGCCGGCTCCGTTTCCTCGCGGCGCCTCCTTGCCAGCGCGGAGGCCGCGGGGACGCAGCAGCCATCTTCACCGGGGGCCGAGCTTGGCGTCGCTCCCGCCGGCTAAAAACAGGGAGGGAGCCCGTGGGCGGCCGAAGCCGGGGGGAAATTGCGCTCCCGCCGCCCGTGGGATGCGAGGGAATCACTTCCCGGGATGCGGCGGCCTCTGGCACCTCTTCCGTGGCTTTCTCCGAAGCCCTCGGGAAGAGCAGGGGAGCGTGCGGAGGCAGCGATGCGAGGCGCGCGCCGCGGCCCTCCGCGAAGAGCCCGAGCGCTGCTTCTCGTGGCACTCTGTCAATATTAAATTAAGGCTAAATTCCCATACTAAATGTTATGTTAACATGAAGTCACAGCAGAAAGCACAGAGCAGCACAACGAGGGTAGGATGCGTTACGGGGCTCTGGTAATCATCCCAAATGAGGCATTGGAAACCCGGGAGTTCCACGTCTAGGCTCTGCGCTGGGTTTGCTCTAGCTTGGGAGCATCTTGCTGAGCTGATCCAAGGGCCTTCACCCCATGCTGCAGGGATAGGGACAGGTGGAGGGACAGGCTTTGAGAAACAACGGAATCAAATCCGGTGTCACAAGCGGGAAGACGCTGTGGTTTGGGTTTCGCTGTTGTCACGGTGTGGCTCTCCGAGGTGACGCTAGGGTTGTCGTGTGCCCTCACTGGGCACATTTGGCTGGCCCGAGTGTCACTCACCCCTCTGTGTCCTAGGCTTTGTGACACTTGTAATTCGAGAAAATCTTGTGTCTTGTAGCATATTTTCCCTTGGGTCAGAGATGTGTACTTGGAACTTCAATTCTGCCTCAACATACGCTTTTTTGTCTTTGAATTCCCTTTTTTTTTTTCGAAAACTATTAAAAGGCCACAGGTGAGGATTAAGCCAAACCCCAGAGGAATATTATAATAACACAGTTCTGCAGCGAGAATCCGATTTGGGCTCTATTTTGCAAGGAAGATTCGTTCTTGTGCGAGGCCGTGGTGCTTGCACAGGCTTTGCAGCTGCCCGCGGGGGCGAAGCGGGTGGCGAATTGGGCCCTGATTTTGCGGCGCTCGGTGCGCGCAGCCCAGCTGGCAGAACCGCTCCCGATCCCACAGCCGGAGGAGCTTTGGGAGCTGCAGAGCCCGCGGAATGTGTGGCCACGGCCCTGCCGAGCACCCTGGATCGGGAAGGCGGCCGGTAAATCGGATGGCGGGAGGGGGAACAAAATGTTGGCTGGAACGGCTCTGCTGGGAGCCGCAGCCTCCATCAAACCCGTCCGCAGCTTCCAGCCGTGCAGATCGGCTGTGGCAGGCGTAATTTGACATTATCCCTCCACACGCAAAGGGAGACTCGAATGGGGCGCTTTGGAGAGCGCAGCGGGGTGCCCAGGGCAGCGTCGCGCGTCGCGGTGGCCCCGTCCGCTTGCGGCTCCCCGGGCTGCTGCTGCTGCCGGGCTCGGGCTGTGGCTGATGGAGGAGAGGATGGATCCGGGAGGATTACGGGGCCGTGCGGAGAGCGGTGCAGCCCGAGGTGGCAGCAGGGGCGCCAAGCGGCTCGGCGGCAGCGGCGCTCGGCGTATCGGAGTGTCCTGGCCGCATTTCTGCCCCTCGGTTCGCTCCGTTAGCTCTCGCATTCATCCTCCAGGTTTTGGCACCCTTTCTGAGGGGACGCAGCAGCTTCGGTCTCCCATCGCGCGTGTTGTCATCGTCGCTCCTCCCTGCAGCCCCGTCTGGCCAGGGCCGCTCTCCTCTTTCCCGTGCCGAGCGGGAGACGGCAGAGGAGTTGGGATGTCGGGAAGGGGCCGAGCGCCCGCGTGGCACCGCTCCGAGCGGGAGGATGAGGGTGCCCGTCTGCCCGGCTCGGGGCAGCTCAGCCCTCCGCTCCATCCCAGCCGGATCCCGCCTGGGGCAGCTTCGTGTCTCCCCGTCGCTGCGGGGACCCTCCTCGTCCCGAATTCCCGGCGTCCCTGCGCGGCCGCATCCCCCGCAGTTACTGGATGCAGTAACGTGATTTTCCTGGGCTGAGCATCTCTTATTCTGCCTGTCAGACCCTGCTTTCTGAGCCTGCTGTGTTCCCCGGGCATATCGGGAGGGCAGGCACAGCACGGGCCCATTTCCTTAATGACCGGCAGCGAATTGCCTGCACATGTGCAGTGCAGATTTGAGACGCCCTTCGTGTATTTTTTTTTTTTCTCCTCTCTGCGGATTTTCCTCGTTGGACGAGGTGTTCTCCATTCGGTGGAGTCCCTGCCCAGCTGAGCCTTGAATAGAGCCGCTGCCTTCCCTCCGCACACGGCCCTTATTTTGTGCTCCAATAATTCCAAGGCAGCTCCGCTCCCCTCCCGGCTCTGGAGGGATTTGCCAGGTGGGCACGTAAGGATGCTCGGGGCCGAGACGGAGGCGGCTCTCCCAGGCTGAGGACGCGCGGCCGGGACGGGAGCGGCGGCCTCCGCGCCGCCCTGGAGCTGCCTGCCGAGGTGAGGAGCCGCCATCCGCTTCCCCGCGCCGCTCCGGCGCTCCCGGCGAGCGCGGCCTCCGCCGCCTCCCCTCGCCCACGTCCCCGTCCCCGGGGAGGCCGCGGCGCCGGCGAGGGGGAAGGAGGGAGGGGGCCGCTTACATAAGGGCCGAATGCGGCAGGCGGCGCGGGGAGGGCGCCGGGAGGGCTCCTGGCGCGGGAGCTCCGCGCGCTCGCGCCGGCCGCGGGGCTCCCTGCGGCTCCTGCCCCTCTGCGTCCCCGGCAGAAGCCGCCTGCAGAGCACAGGGATGCAGAGGGGGCGAATGTGGGACCCGTCTACGGTTGTGCGCGGTGGCCAAAGTGACTGAGCAAGGGCAGGAGGGGTGGCAGGTGCCGCCGGGACCCAGCGCGCGCTGTGCGGTGACGGAGCCGCCTCGCGCTCAGCCCCGAGCAAAGTGGGTGGCCCTGACCGAGGTGGCAGACAGGTCACCCCGCGGGTCACTGCAGTCGCTGCGATGCCTCCCCGTAGAGCAGGGTGGCCACCCGGCCCCGCAGAGCGCCCGGCGGGGACGAGGCGCACGTGGGCACCCGGGCGGCTCTGCCCAGCGCTGTGGGCGCCGGTGGCCGCTGTCCATGCGCTGCCCGCGCTCGGCTCCGTCGCCTCGCCCGTTGTCTCCGCGTGTCGCGGTCCCCGCTCTCACCTTGGGGCGGTGAAGTCAAGGTGCTCCTCAAGGTCACGGCAACACGGCGCGCGCAGCCGGGGTCCCGCCTGGGCCCGGGCCTCCTTGCCGGGCTCTTGCTCTGGGAGCAGCCGCTTCCCGGCGGCTCCAGGGTGAGGGGCCTCCTCCTCCTGGCCCCGCCACGGCGCAGCCCGTCCCCCGGCACGTGCGTGTGTCGGTCAGCGAGGGAGGACCTGCCAAGGGCAGAGCCCGGGCACCGCTCTGGCGCTGGGGCCCCGCTTGCTGCGGCGCTCTGAGCTGCTCCCTCGGGCTGGGCGGTCGCTGTCGCCTCCGGAGCTGCCGTAGCGGAACGGGGCCAAGGGTGACGGGGCCGGGAGGGCCGAGCCGCGTCCTGCTGAGGGCGGATGTGTCTCCATGTGCCGCACGAAGCTCCTTTGAGCCGAGCTCCGCTTCCCCGAGCGTCTGCTCTTAACTGCCTCCCTCTCTCCGCAGTGCCAGCACCCCCGCGGGCGCCGTGCCCCGCGCAGGCGGGCAGCAGCGGGCAGCGCGTGGGCTCTGAAGAGCCGTCCTGCTTCCCCGCGGATCAGCGCTCCCGGGCCACCCGGCTGCAGGGCCAACAGGGCTGCACGTTGCTGCCTCCCGGTCGTTTCTCCCCGCGGATCCGGCTCTTCCTGGCGGACGCATCGGAGGCACGCGGTGATGGCGATGCCCTGAGCCTTCGCCCCAGGAGCTTCAGGCCTGGATGTTGGTGCTGCTCCTCCCAGACGATGTGGCTGATACCCTGGAGAAGGCCGCTCCTGCCCCCTGTTCTGCAAGTGCCTGAGCTGCCGGCCGGCTGGGACCTGCGTCTCGCCCTGTGGGTGCTGAGCTTCACCTCGGCCATTGCGCGCATGGAGGGCCAGGTCTACTCTCCGACTGTCAACACTCACTATGGGAAGCTGCGGGGCGTGCGCGTGCCGCTGCCCAGCGAGATCCTGGGGCCTGTGGACCAGTACTTGGGGGTGCCTTACGCCGCCCCCCCGGTTGGGGAGAAGAGGTTCATGCCCCCGGAGCCACCGCCGTCCTGGTCGGGCATCAGGAACGCTACGCACTTCTCGCCCGTCTGCCCCCAGAACATTCACAACGCCGTCCCCGAGATCATGCTGCCCATCTGGTTTACCTCCAACTTGGATATAGTGGCCACGTACATCCAGGACCCCAACGAGGACTGTCTGTACCTCAACATCTACATCCCCACGGAGGATGGTGAGTCCCCACCGGGGTGCCCGCAGGAACGTGCACTCTGGGAGGGCAGGGGAGGCCGCGGCGCTGCTCCCCGGCAGCGCTTGGTCTCGCCCGGGCGTTGTGTTTGACGCATGTGGTCGTGGCCCCTGCAGCATGCTCCCCTGTTTGTGGCAAGCTTCCTCCGGCCACTCGGCTCGCCCGCTGCCCTCAGCTGCCATCTGTGTGTCGCGTTGCCCCTCCACGCCTCCCCACCCCTCCACCTCCATGGCATTGTCACGGGCTCCTCTCTTGTGTTGCTCAATCTCAATCGGACTCTCTGACCGCAGATCCGCAGAGCGACGAGCTGGTTTGTGCTCCCCGGGGCGCCGAGTGCCAGGTTCTGTCTTGAGTTGGTTCGAGTTTTCTGTCCTTCCTGCCCTCCCTCCCTGCCCTCAGGTCCATGCGCTAGTGGTGGGTGCGGGATGCGCCTGGGAGGAACACTCTCCGCCGCTGCCCTCGGGCTGCCGTGGCCGGGCGCTCCGGTGTCTTTTCCAAGCCCTGGGCCGCCCGCGAGGTGCCCAACGGCGGCCCCTGGCCTCTCACGAGGCCGGGGGCCGCCGCTGGGCACCTCGCGGGCGGCGAGCGGCGCGGAGCCCGCGGCACGGCCCCGTCGTGGTGAGGCTGGGCCCGGCGCCTCCTGTCTATAACTTTTCCTTTCCAGCGGATTCCAACTGTAAGTAGAGAGGCAGCGGAGGCGGCACCTCCCGCCTCACCACGGCGGCAGCACCGGGGGCCGAGCGAGAGCCCGCGATGGAAGCGCCGCGGCGCGGGGCCGGCTTGCGGCCGCGCGGCTTTTCCGAGGCCCGCGCCGGCTCCGTGGCCCCCTTCCTTTCCTCCTGCTTTCCATCGCCGCGCGGCTGGCCCGGAGTTTTCCTCCCACAGCAGAGCTCCCTCCCCGCGTGCCGCGGCCCCCGGGGGTGGCGGGAGGGCGGCAGCGTGGTTGTGATTGCATGCCCACTCCGGCCGCTGGAGCCTCCTGTTATTTTGTAGTCTTTTATTCATTTTACAGTAAAACGGATTTCCAAGGAATGCACCCGAAAGCCCAACAAGAAAATATGTAGGAAAGGAGGTATGTAGCAAGCCGACCGGCAGAGAGGCACAGAGAGGAAAGAGAGAGAGAGGGAGAGGGAGCGCGAGGGGGCCCGCGCCTGCTCCCCCAGCGCCTCTCTCGTGCCGCGACTCGGCCCCGCTGCCTTCCCGCCCGCCGCTCCCAGGAACCCCGCGATGCTCCGCGAGGGTCCCCAAGGGCCGTGTTCCCGGCAGAGCGGGACGCTCGTGTCGCTCCGGGCCTTTCAGAACAGCCGCTTCCAGGCGCCGGCGCCCGCGCTCCTGCCTTCGTCCTGTCCCCGCCAGCTCCTAGCCGTGACACGGCCTTTGGTGCGGGTCACACCTCAGTGCCCCCCCGGCCCGTAGGGCTGTGGGTCTCTCGCCTGCTCCGTCCGGGAAAGGGGCCTCCCTCCCGCCCCGCTCGAGGACACGGCGGCCCCCGCGGGGTTGCACACGCGTGCGGATGTGGCATCTGCAGCCCCTCCTGGGCCGGCCTCTCCCCGTGCCCTTGGCATCTCTTCCCCAGGATTGCATCCCTGCCATTTAGCATCCCGGCGTCCTCCGTTTTGCCAGGAGTGGCCCTGGCCCTGCTGCCAATGCCCCCTTCTTCGCCCGGCTGCCCGTGCCAGGGCAGCGCTGGGGCCACCCGAACACGTCCCCTCGAGCAACATCCCCGCCAGGCTGCAGCCTCCGTGAGGCCGGCAGGGCATCCCAGCCCGAGCGCGGCTCCGCTCCGTGCTGCCTCGGCCTCCCGCGCGGCGCGGGGCTCGTCCCGCCGCGCTGCAGCCCTGCCCTCCGCGCGGCTCCCCCGCGCAGCGCCTGCTCCAAGCAGCGCCGGCGGCACGTGGCAGCCGGAGCCCTCGCGCCTGCCCTGGCCCTTCCTCCGCCCCCTGCGCAGCCCACCGGGACGCAGGGAGATCCCCGGCCCGGCTGCTTTCCGCATCCCAAAGCAACGGCCGCCGCGGGGCAGAGAGGCTCTCCTGAAAGGCTCCGTGCAGGACGGGGACATCCCAGGACCCCGGTGCCCACCGGGTCCCCGTCGCTGGGCTGCTGTCGTCCGTGCTGCTGCCCCAGGGGCCGTGTCACCTGCACTGCTTCCCCCTGCACCCCGGCGTTTTGTGGGCCTGGCACAACCGGGCTCCGAGGTT
This sequence comes from Tinamus guttatus, assembly GCF_059628265.1. Classification (NCBI taxonomy): domain Eukaryota; kingdom Metazoa; phylum Chordata; class Aves; order Tinamiformes; family Tinamidae; genus Tinamus; species Tinamus guttatus. Next base: position 1,728,639 of record NW_028289621.1, read on the forward strand.
TGGGGAGCTCTTTCCTTCCAGCGATGTTGGTTTTCTGGTTTTCTGTATTTTTTTTTTCCTTTCCCCCTGCGTTCTGTTGTTTGGTTCCTTTGCTTTGCTTTTCCTGTCGCTGTCCTGGCTATTCACACGCCATCTCTCCGAGTGCCAAGGCTGCCCCTGAAAGGGCCGGCGCATTAGGGAGTCTCCGCACGCCGCCTCCGGAGCCGGCGGTGCCAGCGCCGCGGAGCCACTTCAAAGCGCTTCCTCTGCCGGGGCTGCGCAGCCCCCGCGGCACGGCCGGGCACCGGGATGAGGGCCCGGGATTCAGGAGCCCCGAGGGGGATGCCGTAAGCCACGAGGAAACCGCGGGCGCTCCGCAGTCCCGACCGGGTGGCCTCGTCCGCGTGTCCCCGCGCGCCGCGGGGGGACCTGCCCTCTGCTCCGCGCTGGGCTCTGCTCGCCCGGATACTCGGTGGCCGCATCCGAAACACGCGGAGCGGGGAGCACCCGGCCGCGGGCCCTGCCCCTCGGCTCCGGCTGCTCTTCGGTACCCGGTGACTTGGATTAATTGGATAACTCGTATGGAGGCGCTGAGGCTTCCCCGCCCCTCGGCTCGGCGCCGTTCCAGGGTGAGGATGACCTCCCTGCAGCGCGGGGCTGCTCCGTGTTTATCCGTTGACTTATTTGGGAATATTCTTGATTATTATTTCTCAGACCGTTTCAGACAGAGGCGTATAGAGCTTCCGTCTCCGGCTGGTTCTCAGGCAGCTGTGCAGTATTTTTGGTGGTTGGAAATGCCTCAGCTCACTGTAGTTTTTATGATTAGTCCGCCATAAACTCAGCTTATTTCACGGCAGCCAAAGCGCTGAGGATTTATCAGGCGGATTCCGTGTTTCCTGCATGGCTGCAGACAGCTCCCTTCTCCTGGAATAAGCCAGGGCAATTGTGCTTGGAGAATAATTAACCATGCACCGTGCAGGAGGACCTGACGGCGACTGGGCTCAGCTGATGCTCAAGTTTTAGCGAAAATGAAGCTGCTCGGCAGGAAGGCATGTGCTTGTACGTGCTGCAGTATCTGCAAAGCTCCGCTCTGCCCTTCAAACACCTCCAGCCTGTGCTGTGCCCCGCTGTGTCCTGGGGTGCTTCTCCCCTGTCCTTGGCCGCCGCCGCCTCGCTCTGGGCCTGCGGAGCGGGATGTTGTTTCTTGGAGGGCAGAGCGTGACCCTCCGAATGCATCAAACCCCCTTTATCACCGGAGATGCTTTCTGCTCTGGGTGCAGTCTGGGCATGGCCGCGCGGACACGTCTCCTCCTGCAAGGGTGGCTTGAGTTCCATTGCCTGCTCTGCAGGAGGAGAATGCGGCTCCTGACCCGGTGATCCCCAAGGAAGCAGCTTGTGTCCCAGCGCCTGCAGGACTTGGGTGGTTCTTCCCTGCTGGAAGTTTTCCTACCACCCTTCCCGGGATATCCCGGGGCCTCTCGCCACTCACCGAACACTTGCGGTGAATGCCGACCTGAGGGCTCCAGGCACCTCGTAGCCTTTGCTTTGCGGCAGCTCCTTTTCTCAGGGTCTCTCCCCAGACATCTGCAGCCTCTGCGGCTGCCGCGGCGGTGCGAACCCCTGCGCCGTGCTGCTGCCCGGGGCGGGATGTGCTGAGGTGAGGGTGGGTGTCCGAACCTGCTGGTTTTGAGGGTGACAGGGCAGCGAGCTGCAGAGCGGCCCCGCAGCGGCCTCGGCTGCAGAGCCCTTCGGGGCAGCATCCAGCGCTGCCGGCAGCCCCGGCGCTGCCTCCGTCGGAGGCTGGAGCGGAGCCCGCGTGCCCGGCAGCCGAGGGGGCCTCTGGCAGCGGTGTGGAGTCCTCCTCGGAGGCACTGCCTGCACGGGAGCCCTCGAGGAAACTGCAGAGCCCGTGGGGCACTGGTGCAGCCACCCTGCTGCTGGAGGTCACCCTTGAGCAGCTCCGCGTGCATCCCTGTGTCCGCTCCTTTCCCAGGAGGGAAAAAGCGAGGGAGCTGCAGCTTCTCCCTGCCCTCCCGCTTGTCCCCCCTTTCCTATGGCTCGCAGGGGTTTCCCTGGCTGAGGGATTTTTCGCAGTGTCTCCGACTGTCCCTTGTGACAGGGGAATGGCCGCGGGCTCCGCTGGGCCAGGCTGCGCTCAGGTGGGAGCCCCGGGCAGGGCCACGCTGCGGCTCTGCCTCACGGAGGAGATGTGGGGCTCGGAAATCTCAGCTCAGAGTCCGCTCTTTTATCCACATGGTGCTAAGCCCAAAGGGTTCCAAGGAAATCGGATCCTCGCCCTTCTTTATCTCTGTTTACACTGGCGTTGGCACTGCTGGAATGGTTTACTTATGATAGCGTCAATCCGGTGTGGGTGCTTCTGTTTCAAGGAAAGTGATTTTGTTTGTGTGGGTTTTTTTTTTTTTTACTCAGCTTGAGCTTAATCCTGCTTCTCAGAGATTTGAGATAAGAGCATATGCATCCTTCATCCTGGGCTGGGGCACTTCACAGTCAGCTTTACATTGGACACTTAATGGGCATTCACACCAGGTTCGTGGAGTCAGTTTTCGGCAGATGAGGAGAATCAAAGCTCTAAGTCCTTTATTTTTGCTCCCTGTGAATGACCAAACTTGGACCCGAATAGTTGTCCCCCCGTCCTGGCCATGAGGGTCGGTGCTGTTGGGGTCTCCGCGCTGTCACCGGTGCAGAGGGAGGTCCTGGTGCGGGTGTCCTTGGAGACTGGTGCATGGGCACGGGAAGAGAGTGGAGCAAAACGCAAGGAACATGTTGGGGAGCGGATCTGCAGGTTCCTTCCGAGCCGGGGGCCAGAATGGGCAGAGGGGAGCCCGGGAGGGGAGCCCTGCTCTAACCAGGGCCGCGCCGCGCGCTGCCGGTCCCGCGGGGCTGCGGAAGAGGCGCCCGCGGGGGCCTTTGCGGGAGGTCTCGCCATCAAAGCTCAAGAGGTTGCACAGAGCGGGGGTGAAGCCTCGTCTGAAGCGCGGCGCGAGGCAGCCGGCGTGCGCGAGTGCGTGGAGGCCGCGCAACGGCACAGGAGGACCAGGGCAAGCAGAGGAACCGGCTGATGGCTGCGGCTGCGCCAGGGAAGCGCCCTCCGGGGCTGCCCCGTGCCTGGAGACCCGTCCAAGGTGAGCGAGGACAGGGCCCGGGGCGAAGGGACACGGACCGTCCTCGGGTGAGCGTGGGCTAGGAGGCCCCTGGGGCCACCTTGCTACGAGCGCTGAGAGGCAAAAAGCCCAGACTGGCTTCCGAGTGGAGCTTCTGCGTGTGAAGCAGGACGTGGAGTATCCCGGGACTCTCCCGTGTCTTTCCCAGGAGTCACAGCTTCGAATGCCTCAGGAGGCGAATACACAGGAGGAGCAGAGAGGCGCTGTGAGCAGCGCGGGTGCTGTGCTGCCTTCTCCGAGCTGAACCCTGCGGAGCGCTCTCCGTGCTCGTGCACCTCCTGCGAGTTGTTCCAGGGGTTTTGCTCCAGTTCTTCCTGTTGCCTGCACGTGGTTGCTTGAAGACCCGAACCCTGTCCCTGGTCACCTTCTCATCAGCTCCTGCTTGTGGTCCAGCCTCGGTCCAGTCCCGCTGCGCTTGGACCCATTTGTCCTCCAAAAGGAGCCGGGCTGCAACGCGGCTGCTCCTGGGCTTTGCCAGCACCGGGATCTCCGGGGTGGGAAGGCAGCCGCGTGCTGGCTGCGTGGGCCGAGGACTGCGGGATGCGCTGGGGACAAGCCCTGCATGAGGGACACTGTGCAGCCTGTGCAGCGCTTAGTCATGGATGGGCTTGCAGGGCTGCAGCAGCCCTGGTGAAGATGGAGGTCGGCTGTGGCCCTGCCTGCGGAAAGGCTGGGCAGATGCCTTTGAGCTTGGAGACATGGAGACACGGAGACAGGGAGGTGCAGAGACACAGAAACATGGAGACGTGGAGATAAGGAGACATGGAGATGCAGAGATAAGGAGACATGGAGACATGAAGCCATAGAAACACGGAAATGCCGAGACACAGACACGGAAACACGGAGACACGGAGACATGGAGACATGGAGATAAGGAGACACGGAGACATGGAGATAAGGAGATGTGGAGACATGGAGCTGTGGAAACATGGAGACGGAGACATGGAGATAAGGAGACATGTAGATATAGAGACACAGAGACACGGAAACACAGAGACACAGAGACATGGAGACGTGGAGACACGGAGACATGGAGATAAGGAGACATGTAGATATGGAGACACAGAGACATGAAGCCATGGAAACACGGAAATGCGGAGACACAGACACGGAAACACGGAGACACAGAGACATGGAGATAAGGAGACACGGAGACATGGAGATAAGGAGATGTGGAGACGTGGAGCTGTGGAAACATGGAGACGGAGACATGGAGATAAGGAGACATGTAGATATAGAGACACAGAGACACGGAAACACGGAGACACAGAGACATGGAGACGTGGAGACACGGAGACATGGAGACGTGGAGCCATGGAGCCATGGAAACATGGAGACAGAGACATGGAGATAAGGAGACATGTAGATATGGAGACACAGAGACATGAAGCCATGGAAACACGGAGACACGGAGACATGGAGATAAGAAGACATGTAGATATGGAGACATGGAGATAAGGAGACATGGAGACACGGAGATGCGGGTGGGTTGGGGAGCAGCTTGGATGGCTGAGCCCGGCCCACGTGGGCATCAGGGTGAAAGTGTGGAATTATTTGGGTGGAAAATGGGAGAATGAGGTAGTGGGGACCGGGGTTGGGTGCTTAGGGAGAGCCTGGGCTGTGAAGAGGAAAGTGAAGGTAGAGCGGGGTGGGTCAGGATCTTGGAAGATCGCGGAATGTCAGGATGACTCTAAAGACTGGAGCAGCTCTACCCAACCTCTTTCCTGACCAGCTGGTCTAGCCTGCTGTTAAACAGCTCCGTGGGACATCTCTTCCCAGCTTTCCTGCCCTTTCTGCCAGCAAGGTTCCCATTTTGTCTAGTGTCCGTCTGCCTCGCGCAGCTCTGTGGCTGCTCCTCTTCTGCACGGCAGGGAAGGGCTTTCTGTCCCACTTCACCGTTTCACAGGGGCCTTTTGCACATGGCAAGATGCTATTGTGGATCCTGGCTCCTTCACACTCCTCCTCCCTGCTGGATTTTTCTCACTTGTGGGGCTCAGTCCTCAGTGCTCCCAAGGCCCCCTTGCTGGCCGTGCTGAGGCCAAGGGTCCCCCGATGAGCCGGGGGGTGTTTGTGGTGCCGTCGTGTCCCGTGTCACAGCCTGCCGAGGAGCTGCTCAGCGGGACGGCTGTGCCCATGGGACGGAGCTGCCCCACAACCAGTGTCCCCCTCCTGCTCCCATCTCCGTGTCCCCGTCCCTCGGTGCAGGCCCGGTGTGGCGCAGGGCCGAGCTGGCCCGTGCCGCGGTGCCGCCGCTTTGCCCGGTGCCGGGGAAATGGCACTGCGGGAAGGGGCTTCCTCGGCGCGAGCTCCTCGTCACCTTCCCGTCCTGGGTGCCTGGGTCCCGGCTGCGATTGCTCTTCCAAGAGAGTCAGCGCAGGGCCGGGGCAGCCCCATCGCGAGAGGCGCTGGCGTTCCCGGCGTTCCCAACGTTCCCGGGCACACGCAGGCCCGCGGCGCCTTCGCTCCGGCCCGGGACGTCATCCCCGCCCGCGGGGAGGCAGCGCGGCGGCCTCTCCCGTCCCGTCCCGTCCCGTCCTTGGCGCGGTGCCGAGGGCAGCGGGTCGGCCCCGGGGCCGTGTCCGCGCGCTCCGTGCGGCCCTGGCCACCGCGCGAAGAGCGGGAAGGGGTGCAGGCGCTGGGAGAGGTGCAGTGTGAGTAGCCAGCAGCGCTGTGGGGCGCCGGCCCGGCCCCACCGTCTCTGCTGTCATGCTATTTTTGAATTCTCTTTTGTTTTTTGTTTTTTTTTTCCCCCTTTTTTTGTTTTTTTGTTTTTTTCCCTTTTTTTTTGTTCTGTCTCCTCGTGTTTGGTCCCTAGGAGCCAGCGCTAAGAAACAGGGCGAGGACTTAGCGGATAATGACGGGGATGAAGACGAAGGTATTTGTGTGCTCGAGGCTGCCACTGCATGACCCGCACAGCCACTGCGCTGCCCGCCACCCGCTGCCATTGCCAGGGACCCCGTGTGTGTGCGCGCCGCGCCGGGCCGGGGGGCTGTGCAGGGCCGCCCGGGCCCTTCCCCTCCTTTTGGGGGAAGCTTGGGGGGTTTCGGGGTCGTCCAGGCGAGGTTGGCTGGCTGCCGGGCTCGAGGGAAGCATGGCGGCTTGGGAGCAGGACGCCGGGGCCCATTTCACCCCGAGCCCCATCACATTCCACCTCCAGCCTCATCCCTCGCGCCGGGCCGTCCGCAGCCAGCGACCTTCCCGCCCGCCTTGCTCCGGGTCTCCCCGGCTGCTCCGTGGCCGTTCCCGGGCCGGCGCGCGCTCCGTGTCACCGCCGCGGTGGGTCCTGCGCCCGCTCCGGCTTGCGGCACCTTCGGAAGGGAGGCAGGAGGTGACGGCTGCAGCGCGGCAGGGGACAGGGACACCTCCGGTTTGGGGTGTCCTGGGACAGCGCCGGCGCGGCCGGGCACACGGCTCCCGCGGCCGGGGGGAGCCGAGCGCTCTCGGTGGTGGCATCCAACTCGCCCAGGGCCCCGTGCTCCAGGGTCCCTTTTACCAGGGCATAAACCGGAGTCATTCCGAGCCCGGGCGGTCCCTGCCCTGCACAGTGTGCTGCACATCCCAGGAACTGGCGGTTCCCCTGTGTCCCTGTGGCCGCCGGGGCGGCTCGGAGGGTCCCGCTGCGTTCGGGTGCCCGCGTGCGGCGGGGAGGCCGTGCCCGTGCGCCACGGCAGTGCCACTGCCTCCCCAGCCCCGCGCGCTGGCCGCATCCTGCCCCGAGGCCCAAGTCCTGGAGGAGCTCTCTCCATTCCCTCGGTTTCCTGGAGGGAAATCCCGGCCCGAGAGGAGCGGCGGATGCCCATGAGCGCATCAAGCCCTGTCCTGTCCTGGCAGGAGACAGGTGGCGGGACGGCATCACCTCGCCGGGCAGGGGAGCAGGGGCAGCAGGACAAGGGTTTGCGCCGCGATGCGCGGGGAGACGCTGAGCGCGGAGGCCCTGCAGGCAGCGACCGGGGTCGTGGGGTGGCCCGTGCGCCTGGGGACAGCGGGGCTCCCCTCTCCGTCCTGCCCGGGCTCCGTGGGGTGCGCGCGGGCGGCAGGAGGAGCAGGGCCGTGCCCTGGTCGGCGCTGCTCCCGCGGGCTCCCCGTCCTCGCGCCCGCGTCACCGCGCCGCGCACACGCGCACGCACTGTCTGCCTCTCATCGCCATGTCTGTGTGTGGGCACCCGGGCGCCGGGGCGGGCAGCCAGGCAGCCGGCAGCTTCCTGCCTCCCCCGGGAAGCGCCAGGAGCCGGGAGGGGGGATCCGAGGGCCGAGCACCCGTGAGCCTCCCCCACCGCCTCCCAGGTCCTGCACACCCCTCCCCGCCCTGCCCCTCCGCAATGCCAGTTTCCAGGACGCTCGGAGCGGGGACGTGGCTCCAGCCGGGATGCCGAGGGCCGGTTCCCAGAGCCGGGGCAGCTCCCTGTGATGGGAACAGCGCAGACCCGCGGCGGCTCCGGCCGGGGCACCGGGAGGGCTGGGGTTTGGCTGCCCCTCGGCGCTCCTGGCAGCTGGCATTGCCCTTGTCTGTGGTCTGCCTGTCGGGCAGGGCGCCGCGGCCGCCGGCGGCTCCCGTGTTTAACCTCCTCTCCTTGCAGACATCCGGGACAGCGGCGCCAAGCCCGTCATGGTCTATATCCACGGCGGCTCCTACATGGAGGGCACGGGCAACATGATCGACGGCAGCGTCCTGGCCAGCTACGGCAACGTCATCGTCATCACCCTCAACTACCGCGTGGGAGTGCTCGGTATGGCACGGCGCGGCGCGGGGGGCTGCGGGACAGGCCACCGTGGTCCACGCTGCTCCGACTGGGTCCCATCCAGCCGGGAAAGGGGCAGAGCGGGGCCGGGCGGCAGGGCAGGGGGTGCCACGTGGCGGCCTCGCAGCCGGAGCTCGCCAGGCCGTCCAGCTCCTGGCACGGGCCACGCTGGCTCGTTTGCACAGCCCGGCTCGGCCGAAAGCAAATATTGGTCTGTGGTTAAATGAATAATAAATGTATTAACCAGCATCTCCTCCCGAGAGGGCTCGGCAGGGCGAGCTGCCAGCGGGCACTGCTGGCCGCGCCGGGGGGGCTCTGCGCTGCCCGGGCCGCTCGATGGGCTCTCCCCGGGGACGCCGGCGCTTCCCGCAGCGCTGTCTGCGGCCGGACGCCTTGGCCGGGCGCCGGAGCGGCCTCGTGGCCGCGATGCAAGGGCAGGATTCCCCGGGGCGCTGGCTCTGCGGCCGTGGCGCCGGCCGGGCCTCGCTGGAGGCGCCCGTGCACGTGTCCGGCCCCGCTTCCCGGAGCCGCCATCCCTCGTGCGGCCGCGGCTCGCGTTGCCGAGTCCCCCGGCCCGCTGCTCCTGCCGTGCGTGGAACTGGGTGTCCCCTTGCAGCCCACGTGCTCCCCGCGCCCAGCGAGGCCCTGCGTGCAAACCGAGGCTCACGCGGCGCTGCCCTCATCTCCGTCTTCCCAGCCTGGCACAGAGCTGGGCTCCCAGCCCCTGCTGGGGGCAGCGCATCCCTCTGCAAGCCTGCAAACCCCCTGCCGTAGAGTCATAGAATGCTGAAGGTTGGAAGGGACCTCTAGGGATCATCTAGTCCAACCCCTGCACACGCAGGGTCACCTAGAGCACGTGGCACAGGACTGTGTCCAAGCGGGTTTTGAAGATCTCCACAGAAGGAGACTCCACAACCTCTCTCATGGCCTGTTCCATGCTGGGCAGGGCGCTGTGAGGCTCACAGCTTTGCCAAGGTTGGCATGGGCTGGTAGGAAATAGGCTTCCCAGGAAAGACAAGCAGAAGTTTCTTTAAGCAGCCTCGAGGTGAGACCTTTAAGACTGATAGGTGCAGGCCGAGGGGCACATGCTGCCCTCCCAAACAAGCCGTAAACGGTGCCATCGTCCTCCCCGCTGCAGCGCCCAGGTCCACGGCAGCCCTGTGGCCGCGCCGCCGCTCAGGATTTTCCTTCCCTCCCCTGACTCTGGCTTCCTGCTTTGAGTCAAGGCAAATGCAGCGCCGGTCGCTTATCTCGGGCGTTGTTGCCAAGCCCGGGAGCGGCTCGCAGTGACTCCTCTACGCTCCAAGGTTTTGCTCCTGGCTGCTCTCGGCCCGGCCCCTCTCCTTGCGTTTATAGAGCCTCAGCCGGGCAGGAAGGGCGCTCGGTGCGGGCCCCGCGATCCCTGCCGCGCGCTCGGCTTTCCCTGGAGCGCCCTGAGGCGCCTTGAGCTGTTCCCAGTCCAAGTGCTGGTCCTGGTGGGATGCCACCTGGACAAACAGCCCCCCAGAGTGGAAAAGCCCCCTGGAGCAAGGAATGAGGTGTCCCCGCTAAGCCACAGAGCTCACGGGACTCTTGCAGCGGGGGGTTCATGGTGGGGAAAGGCCGTGTCCCGCACGGGGGTTTGGGGAGGGCGGTGGGAGCTGGAGCAGCGCGCGGCCCCGCTCCTGACCCGGCTGCGTTCCCACAGGCTTCCTGAGCACGGGCGACCAGGCGGCCAAGGGCAACTACGGGCTGCTCGACCAGATCCAGGCGCTGCGCTGGGTCAGCGAGAACATCGCCTTCTTCGGCGGCGACCCGCTGCGCATCACCGTCTTCGGCTCCGGCATCGGCGCCTCCTGCGTCAGCCTCCTCACCCTCTCGCACCACTCGGAAGGTAGGTGCAGAGCCAGGCTGCTCCGGGCGCCGGGAGGGAGGGAATGAGGCTCCCGCCGGAGGAGAGAGGCCTGGGAGAGCTGGGAGCATCTCGGCTAGCAAAGTGCAGCGAGGGCGAAGCGGTATCTGTAAATAGAGCAGCGTGTTTACTCTAGATAGAGAAAGGAATTATTTATGCTAAAAGGTTGTGTTGGCATAAGCGCAAATGCACATAAACCACCTGTGAATAAATTTACATGGAAAATGGGAAAGAAAGAAAAAAAAAGAAAGAAGATGGTTAACCATCACAGGTCTGGATAAACTTCCTGAGGAAATAGCGGGGGCAAAGCCTGCGCTGAGCCACCAGGGTGATGGCAAGCCTTGGTCCCTGGGCGGGTGATGAATTTTCCCCGGTTGCCTTTTGTAGCACCATGTCCCCACGCGTGGTGTGGGCAGCGGGAGGGTGCAGGGCTTGAGGGAGCTGTGGGCACAAAGGTGGGTCTGTGTCCGAGCAGGCCGGGCGGGCGCGAGCGCGGTGACGCTCGGTGGCATCGGCAGCGCCGCGGTGCTGCCCACGCGGCCGCAGGGACAGCGGCAACCGTCAGCGGGGCCGGCGCGCGGCGGAGGCGCCTCGGAGGAGGCTGACGCAGCCGGGCTGCCTGCGAAGGCGCTCGCCCTTCCTGCGACCGGAGCGGCGCTGAGCGGGGCGCCGCGTCCGCGGCACGCGCGGCGTTCGCAGCATCTGCGCCTCTGCGCCGCGCGCTGCTCCTGCTGCTGAGCACGTGCTAATAGCGGAGAGCAAAGCTGCCGCTCTCCGCGAGTCCCAAACCGGGCGTGATGATGCTGGAAAACCCGCAGCTCCGCGGAAATTCAGCAGCAATCCCAAAACGGCTGTCTCCGCTTCGCCTCCTCCCCGTTGCGGGTGCCTTGGCGCGTAGCGGTCCCTGCAGGCAGCCTCCTGACCCGTGGGGCTGCCCCATGGCTGGGGTCGGGCACAGCTCTTTGGCGCAGCACGGTGGCATCTCCACGTGGCCTCTGCTCACGGTGGGGAACTCGCCGCCCTGCTCCATGCGGCAGCCCTGGCCGCGCTGCCCTCCATCTGCAGGTGACAGCCGTTCCGCGGGGACAGCGCGTGCCCAGGGCGCTGCCGGTGCCTGCGCTCAGCCTTGCGGGTCGCTGGGGTGCACAGCTGGCACAGCTGCCTGCCAGCCTCTCCCCGGCCAAGCCGGGAGGCCACGGAGGCCCAAACGGGCCGGCCGGGCTCGCCGGGCACCGGGGCAGCTCCGCTCACAGGGCGTGGGGGTGGCTGCAGCGCACGAGGCTTTGCAGGGCTCATGGTCGTGTTGCTCGTGTGACAGCGTCACCTCTGCGAGGACCATTAATCCTCTGTTGGGATGCCACAAGCAGCCCCGATATAGCGGTGGCTGGAAACGGGGGCAAAGCTGAAGCCATGGGGACAGTTGTGTTCCGTCCAAGTCCTGCGTCCCCCTTGTGTCTCCCTAGCTGGAAGCTCCGGGGGATGTTGCCCCATCGTCTTGGCGTGACTTGTACGAGCATTAGCAGGCCTTGGGCTGCCAAAAGCTCAAGCCCATGGAAATGTGGAGCCCCGCGAGCGCGTTGCTGCCCTCTGCATTACCAGGCCAGCAGCAGCGGAGCTGCCCTGTCACCCTGGGCAGCTCCGCGATCCCAGGGTGGAATCGCTCCGCTCCCCAGAGCCAGGCCCGGCACTGGGATGCCACATCCCGCCCTGACGCTGCTCCGCCGGGTGCTTCTCTCCATCCCGGCGCCAGGAAGGTCTCGGGAAGGGACTCTCTCCTCGGCATCTCCTTTCCAGGCCCGGGCTGTTCCGGCGGGCACAGCCGGAGCCGCAGACTGTTTTTCCCAGCCAGATGGTGACGCCGCTCCGGCAGTGGCCGCGGGCTCGGCCTGCCCAGATGGCGGCCGCCAGCCGCTCACCTCCACGGCGGCCCGTGCGACCTGTGCGCGCCCCGCGCGCGCGGCAGCGCCAGCTGCTCCCTACCTGGAGCGCCGCGGCAGCCGCTCTGACCCTCAGCTCGCCGTGGGGCCTCGTGCCAGGCTGCCCAGAGCTGCTGCCTTTCTGGGGACACCAGATTTTCCGCCCCGCAGCGTGCCGTGCTCCATGCCACCCCATGCAGGCACCCGGAGGCTGCTCTTGGGGACCCCTATCCCATATCCCAGGCATCTGGGGCGCTCCGGTCCCTCACGGGAGCGCGGGGTGCAAGTGCAGTGCAAGGGATGAAGCCCCCAGATGCTCCTGGATCAACCAGCGCCCGCTCCGCAGCGCCCGTGTCCACGGGAGCCGGCAGCGCCCAGGGCCCCGCGGCGACGCGCAGCCCCCGTGCCAGGCGGGTGCGATTCCATCCCGTCAAAATAGAACTCGTAGCGATCAAGAGCTATTAATGAAAGTGCTAATTTGTGCCTGCTTTGCCAGGCGCTGCGGGAGGCGGGCGCCGAGGCCGCGGAGCAGGGAGCCCCGCGCTCCTGCCAGCCCCGCGCTCGCACGCGGGGCGCTTCCCTGCAGCTGGATGATGCTCCGGCTCTTTTGCCTCCAGCCTGGCATGGAAAACCCACCCCGGGCATAGGGAGCAACGCCAGGTGGGTGATCCTGCCATGTCAGCCGTGAAGGATCCCCGTTCCCAGAGCAGGGCCAAGGCCGGGTGCATGGCGGGCAGGAGATACTGGGAAGATGCTGCGCCCGGCGCTCACTGACGGGGCAGCGGGTGCCCTGCTCTGTGTGGGGCTGCACCCGGCGCCCGGGGAGGCTCCGCAGCCTCAGCCGTGTGCGGGGTGGCGGGGGAGCGGCGCTGCTGCAGCCTGCGGCGCGGCCGCCCCGGCGTCACCGTGGCACCGCGCGGGCTGCGCCGGCCGCCTGCGGCAGCGCAGGCTGCGTGCAGGGGCCGGAGCGGGGATGCTCCCGGCTCCCTCGTGATGCTCCCGGCTCCCGCGCGATGCTCCCGACTCCTGCTCAACGCTCCCGGCTCCCACATGATGCTCCTAGCTCCCGCATGATGCTCCCGGTTCCTGTGCGATGCTCCCAGCTCCCGTGCGATGCTCCCGGCCCCCTTGTGATGCTCCCTGCTCCTGCGCTATGCTCCCAGCTCCCTCGTGATGCTCCCGACTCCCTCACGATGCTCCCAGCTCCCGCGCAATGCTCCTGGCCCCCTTGTGATGCTCCCCGCTCCTGTGTGAGACTCCTGGCTCCCTCACGATGCTCCCAGCTCCCTCACGATGCTCCCCGCTCCTGTGTGATACCCCCGGCTCCCTTGTGATGCTCCCTGCTCCCGCGCGATGCTCCCGGCCCCCTCGTGATGCTCCCGGCTCCCGCGCGACGCGGCTGCCCATGCTCCCCGCGCGCAGTGGTGGCCAGGGAAGGGCCCAGTCGGTGGCCGCTCGGGACAGGCTCCCTGCTGTCACCCAGCCAGGGCTGCTGCTCGCACCAGGTCTGTCTTTGGGCCCAAGCATCTGGGAGCACCGAGGCTCAGGGAAAGGCTCCGTCCCGCTGCCTGGCGCGTGGAGGCTGGCGCTGAGCAAGGCCAGGCCCGGACGCTGCTTTCCAGGGCGCCGGGAGGTGACAAGCAGAGCTTGTGACTTCTTTGTCCCCGAGCGCATGGGACGGGACGTCAGGTCCTTGGCAGAGCGCGGGCTGTGCGTGCAGACGGGGCCGCGCGCGGGGCGGCTCCGGGCCGGGCGCTCTCGCCGCAGGCTCGTGCATGTCCCCCGTCACCGCGGGCAGCATCGCGCAGGGCCCCGGCCCACGGGAGCAGGGCGCAGGACGGGGCAGGCCAGGGAGCAGAGACCCCGGGGTGCACTCGGAGCCCGGCCCGCCTTTCACCGCCCCGGAGGCTCCGTTTCCTCGGAGCCCTTTGTATTCCCAGCACAAGCGCCATTGACGGGGGCTGGAGCCCAGCCACGCATTCCTCCGCCTGGGCCAGGGCCTTTGTGGCCCCGCTTTCCAGGGCGAAAGTCCACTCCCTCTGTGTTCCCGGTGGCAGAAAGGCCCTCTTTGTGCATCTGGCAGCGCGCTCCTGCCGGGCCCGGATTGGCACCGAGCAGCCCCAGCTGGGCAGGAAGCGGCGCGGAGGGGGCCGAGGGGGACCCTGGCAAAGCGGCGGGGTGGGACACGCAGGGTTAAGTGGCCCCGCAGGAGGCTTTAACCCTCCCGCTGCTGCCAGGACGCGGTGGGGACGGACCGCGCGTCCCTGCCCTGCTGGCACCCGGCCACCAGCCCGGAGGGAGCAGAGCTGCCCTCACGACGGGCCTTGCGCGACCGGGAGGCCTCGGAGCGCCCGGCCTCCCGGCGCCGCATCCCGGCCGCGAGCTCCCCGTGCGCTCCGCCTGTCCCCGCAGGTCTGTTCCAGAGAGCCATCATCCAGAGCGGCTCGGCGCTGTCCAGCTGGGCCGTCAACTACCAGCCCGTCAAGTACACCAGCATGCTGGCCGACAAGGTGGGCTGCAACGTGCTGGACACGGTGGACATGGTGGACTGCCTGCGCCAGAAGAGTGCCAAGGAGCTGGTGGAGCAGGACATCCAGCCGGCCCGCTACCACGTGGCCTTTGGGCCCGTCATTGACGGCGACGTGATCCCGGACGACCCCGAGATCCTCATGGAGCAGGGCGAGTTCCTCAACTACGACATCATGCTGGGCGTCAACCAGGGCGAGGGCCTCAAGTTCGTGGAGGGCGTGGTGGACCCCGAGGACGGCGTCTCGGGCAGCGACTTCGACTACTCGGTCTCCAACTTTGTAGACAACCTGTACGGCTACCCCGAGGGCAAGGACACCTTGCGGGAGACCATCAAGTTCATGTACACGGACTGGGCCGACCGGGACAACCCCGAGACGCGCCGCAAGACCCTGGTGGCCCTTTTCACCGACCACCAGTGGGTGGAGCCGTCGGTGGTGACGGCCGACCTGCACGCCCGCTACGGCTCCCCCACCTACTTCTACGCCTTCTACCACCACTGCCAGAGCCTGATGAAGCCTGCGTGGTCCGACGCGGCCCACGGGGACGAGGTGCCTTACGTGTTCGGGATCCCCATGATCGGCCCCACAGACCTCTTTCCCTGCAACTTCTCCAAGAACGACGTCATGCTCAGCGCCGTGGTGATGACCTACTGGACCAACTTTGCCAAGACGGGGTGAGCAGGGCTGGGGCGGGCATGGGGGTTGGTGCTGCGCTTGGCGAGCTGCACCTGTTCCCCTCAGGAAGGGGCTTTGCCGAGGGCATGGGAGGAGCGTTGGTGGGACACCGAATCCCCCTGCTCAGGGGTCCATGAGCTTTGCTCTTGGATGGGATGGGGCTTCAGCAAGAAGCCGCTGACTTGAGAGTGTGGCCATATGAGGCCACCCGTTGCACCCGTGAGCAGCTGCTGTTCTGGCTCTTGGGTGGCCCCGTGGCATCTCCCCACCGGGGCAGCCTTTGTCTCTCGGCTTTCTATAGTTCTGTTCTGCTGCTGTTTCGCAGGGACCCCAACAAGCCCGTCCCCCAGGACACCAAGTTCATCCACACCAAGGCCAACCGCTTTGAGGAAGTGGCCTGGTCCAAGTACAACCCCCGCGACCAGCTGTACCTGCACATCGGGCTGAAGCCGCGCGTGCGTGACCACTACCGGGCCACCAAGGTGGCTTTCTGGAAGCACCTGGTGCCCCACCTGTACAACCTGCACGACATGTTCCACTACACCTCCACCACCACCAAAGTGCCGCCGCCGGACACCACGCAGAACTCCCACATCACTCGCCGGCCCAACGGCAAGATCTGGACCACCAAGCGCCCCGCCATCTCGCCCGCCTACAACAGCGAGAACGGCAAGGAGAAGTGGAGCCCGGAGCAGGAGGCGGGCACGCTGCTGGAGAACCCGCGCGACTACTCCACCGAGCTGAGCGTCACCATCGCCGTGGGCGCCTCCCTGCTCTTCCTCAACGTGCTGGCCTTCGCCGCGCTCTACTACCGCAAGGACAAGCGGCGGCAGGACACGCACCGGCAGCCCAGCCCGCAGCGCAGCGCCACCAACGACATCGCCCACACGCCCGACGAGGAGATGCCCTCCTTGCAGGTGAGCCAGGCGCACCACGAGTGCGAGGCCGTGCCGCCGCACGACGCGCTGCGCCTCGCCGCCCTGCCCGACTACACGCTCACGCTGCGCCGCTCGCCCGACGACATCCCGCTCATGACGCCCAACACCATCACCATGATCCCCAACTCCCTGGTGGGGCTGCAGACCCTGCACCCCTACAACACCTTCGCCGCCGGCTTCAACAGCACGGGGCTCCCGCACTCACACTCCACCACCAGGGTATAGCTGCCCGCGCGCGCGCGCACGCTCGCACTCACCCGCACGCACACACTCGCACGCACGCAGCCGGACCGGGAGCCCCCGGACGCACGGAGCGCCGCGCGCCCGCCGCGCTGCCGCCGACCGGCTCCTCCCGGCGTTGGTTCCTACCTTTGGAGACGCGCGTGGACTCTCCGGGCGGCCCCAAGGACCCCGGCGGGCAGCGGGAGGGCGGACGCAGCCCCGCCGCCCGCCCCAGGACCGCGGCTCCGGACACAGCGCGGCGCCGCGGGGACACTCAGCACCCTGAGCAGCCCTGCACCGCGGAAAAGGCTCCTTCACTGTGTCGAGCAGCTCCGGGCCACGGCGCTACGGCAGGAGGTGCCCAGGGCCGGGTCCGGGACAGGGAGCACTGAGACCCCGGTGCCGCCAGCCGGCCCCGCCGGGGGCCTCGGCACCTCTGCGCCTCTTTGCGCTGCAGAGAATCTCTTTTGTGTCAGTCGTTTCTCTTTGCAGAGACGTTTTTTAAGCAGATCTTTTAGTTCTTTACACACTAACGGAGTCGCCGCGTTTTGTCCTTTGTAAAGATTTTAAACCAAGTGTTCTTGATATAAAATAAACAGCCAGTTAGACCCCCCCAGCCCACCCCAGCGTGTGTGCGCGGCCCCGCACGGCCCCGCGCCGCCGGGCCCCGCTCTTTTGTATTTTTGATATTCTCCCTCCTCCGGCGCCCGCATAGCTGGGCCCAGGAGCTGCCCTGCTTGGAGCGCCCGTCCCGCCGGAGCAGCCGCCGAGCCGCGACCGAGGCCGCCCATGCCGGCATCCCGGCATCCCGCCCGGAGACCCTGGAGCGGGGCGCGCGGAGGGGCCGCATCCCGCGCTCGGCCCGCAGGTGCCCGTGTCCATCCGGGCGCTCCGAGCGGCCGCCCCAGAGCCCTGCGCGCCGGGCGCGGACGCGCGGGAGGAGCCGGGCGCCGGCAGCGGGGCGCGGGTGAGCCGCGCCGATCGGAGAATGTATTTATACCCTGTCACCCGCGCAGAGTAACCAATTCCAAATAAAGCAGAAGTGATTATTTTTAATAGCGGTGTTTCGCCCCCCACCCCCTGCTCTTCTTAGCGCGCGTGGGGCCAGGGCTGCTCCGTGTCCCCAGGGGGGTCCCTGCTGCCCCAGCCCCACCTCGGGCCCCTGGTCCTCCCCCGGCAGAGCCTCGTCTGCCCCCCCTGGTGCCCAGCTCCCCTCCCCCCAGAAAAGCCCTGATTTCATTCCTTTTTAATGTAATTTCAGCCGGAGTTGCCATGGCGACCAGGCACGGGGTTGGGGGAGGAATCGCCTCCAGCCGCAGGAGCCGGAGGAGCCGAGGCCGGAGCCCGGGGGGGGCCGCACGGGGCCCGGGGCAGCCCGAGGGCCGCACGGAGCCGGCCGGGGGCCGGGGGTGCCCTCGCCGCGGTCCTGCCGGCTCCGCTCCCCGCTCCGTGCGCGGGGCCGCCGGGATGCTGCTGTTTTAGCGACCCGAGCGGAGATGAAGATCCAGCCGCCGGTCGCCATGGCGATGCCGGGGCTTTGCCGCGGTGCGGGTCCGGCATCCAGCACCCGCGGCGAGGGCCGGGCAGGTGCTGCTGGGGACCTTGATGCCGTCCCGGAGCTCCTGGGTCATGATCGGAGCAGCTCTGCAGCCCCAGAAAAGCTTTGGGATCCAGGGAATCCAGGAAAGGGCACTTGGCGGCGGGATGGGGTGGGACACCTCAGCTCTGGGGGCACAGACGGGGATGGTGGCTAAGAGGGAGGGAGGGAAGAGAAGTGCAAAGGTCCCCCCCGGCACGGCCGGGACCAAGGGGATAAGGAGTAACCCTTGTCCAGCACCACCAGCAGCAGGACCGGAGCCCGGGAGGCTCCAGGTGCCGGTGTCCGTGCGGTCCCGGTGCCCACAGCCCAGGGGAGCTGGGCACGGGGTCTTGGAGCCCCCTCGGAGCTCCGTTTCCTCGACCCCTTCAACGCTCCCGATCTGGCAGCGCTGCAGGGTCCGCGCTGGCTCCAGCAGCTCCCCCGCTCCGGCCACACGGCGACTCGCCCGGCCCGCCCGGGTCCAGCACAGCCCGGCGCCGTCACCGCCGCTCCGCATCGCCCGACGTGTCCAAAGTCATTAACGCAACGGCCGCGTCCAGCCCGGCTAATCTTGGGTGCGGCCCTTGGTGGGGTGCTGGGCGCTCGGGGCCCGGCGCTGTTTGTGTCCGTCTGGGCGCCAGGCTCTATTGGGGTCCATTTGGGGCTCTGCTTACGTCCGTTTGGTTGCGAGCTCCGTTCGGCTCCATGGGGGTCTGTTTGGGTCCATTTGGGTCTGTTTGGGTACACTTTGTCCTCGAGCGCTGCCGCTTGCACAACCCGTGGCCTCCTGCGAGCGGGTGGCGCTGGCCGGAGCAGGGCACAAAGGTCGGGGGCCCCTGACGCGGCTGGAGGGCCACTTGCCCCGCGGTGTCCTCGCCCAGCGCGCCCGGCCCGTCTGTCCCTCCACGAGTCGCCGCAGCCGGCGGGACCCCGGTCCGAGGCCCCCTTTTTTTGCTATTTTTTAGCTCGTTTCCAGGTGAGTCTCGCGGCGGGGGCCGCGGCGCTGTGGGACGGGCCCCGACGGGGGGGTCCCGGTGCCGGCCCCGCAGCGCCACCTGCTGCCGCCACCGCCGCGCGCCGCCCCCGGGACCCCCAGCGCCCCCGCATGTCCCCCACCCAGCCGGGCACCCCTAGAGGTGTCCGGAGCCCCCGGCCCGGTGCCCCGGTGCCCCGAACCGGGCTCTGCCCCCGGCCGCGGGGAGCGGCGGCTGCGCCCCGGGCGCTGACTCAGCGCGGTCCTTATCGCAGCGCGCGGGCCCCCCGCCCCGTCGCGGCCCCCCTCCCCCAACGGCGGCGCTCCCGGCCCGACTCCGGCGGGGAGGGGCGGGGGGGGACCGCGGGGGGGGGGAATAAAAGAGGGGGACTCGTGGGGGGGGGCAGGGACGGGGAGGTCCCATCGAGGTTGGGGTGCGGAGATGGGAGGGTCTCGTTGGGGGCAGGGACGGGAGGTCCCGTCGGGGGGGGGCAGGGACGGGAGGGTCTCGGTGGGGGAAGGGACGGGAGGGTCTCGTTGGGGGAAGGGACGGGAGGTCTCGTCGGGGGGCAGGGACGGGAGGTTGTAGTTGGGGGCCGGGACGGGAGGTCTCGAGGCCCCCCCGCTCCCGCGGGGCCGGGGGGCGGTTGCCGGTGCCCGGGGGCGCCGCGGGCTGCGCCCTCCCCGTGGGCGCCGCGCGCGGGGGGGCGGCGGGGGCGCTCCCGTCCCGCTCCCGTCCCGCTCCCGTCCCGCCCGCCGTGTTTGCTCGCCGGGAAGCGGCCGCGGGGGGCGGGCGGCGCGGCCCGTATAAAGTCCAGGGCTCCGCGCGCTGGCGCGCAGGGCGCCGGGGCCGAGGCAGGTGAGCGCGCGGGCCGCGACACCCCAGGGGGGCCGCGGGTCGGGGCCGCCCCCGCTCCGCGTCGCAAGCCCCGGGGGTTGCGGCTCCCGGGGAGGCGGCAGCGGGGCCCTCCCCGGTCCCTCGGGCCCCGTGCGGCCGGCGGGGACGGCCCGGGGGACGCGGCTGCCTTCGGCGCCCTTTACCCCGGCGCTGCCTCTGCTCCGTGTTTCGCCGTCGCCGCGTGGCGCGGCCCGACGGCAGCGCGGCCCGAGCGGGGGGGAACGTGTTGGGGCCCCGGGCTGCAAACCCGCCCGGGGCGCCGCGTGGCTCCCCGGCCCACGAGGGGACCGTCCTGCCGCGGTGGCCCCCAGGCTGTGGTAGAAACACGGGCTTGCAGCGTGGAGGGGCCTGCAGCGGAGCCCGGGTGCAGGACAGCGGGTGGCCGGGGCCGTGCTGGTGGCCGTGGCCATGCGGCAGGGCAGGGGGCGGCTGTGGCTGTGACGGTGGCCATGCAGCAGGGCAGGAGGTGGCCATAGCCATGTGGCAGGGCAGGGGGTGGCCATGTGGCAGGGGGCGGCTGTGACTGTGACGGTGGCCATGCGGCAGGGCAGGAGGTGGCCATGGCCATGTGGCAGGGCAGGGGGTGGCCGTGGCCATGGCCATGCGGCAGGGGGTGGCTGTGACCATGACGGTGGCTATGCAGCAGGGCAGGGGGTGGCCGTGGCCACGCGGCCGGGCAGGGGCTGGCGCCGGAGCGGTGCGCGGGGCCAGGTGGGAGCGGGTGCGGGGCCGGGCGGCGGGAGGGCAGCACACAGGCACTTTGTTTGGCCGGGGTGGGCGGAAGTCGGGGCGTTGGATCTGAATGCTAAAGCGTGTTGTTCAGGGGCCCAGAAAGGCCCCTTTGTATGCAAATGCCTATAAAGCGGCATATGACCGCAGTGCAGGGCAGCGGCGGAGCGGCGCGAGGGCAGGCGCGGCGGCCGCTGCGGCCGGAGCCATGAGGGCTTAGAGGGGCCGTGCGGGCAGCTCCGCACCCGTCCCGCCACAGGTAGGGGCCGGCCGGCGGCACCGAGCGGCGCTGGGCGCGCGGAGAGGGACGTGGTAGCGGCGGGGACGGGCCGCGCGGGCTGCTCCACGCTGGGCGCAGGTCGGGGCTGCAGCGGGCGCCGCAGCCGCTTCCCCGCAGCAGCCGCGGGCTCCTCTTGGGCTGGGGCGCCTTGTGGTCGGCCCCGTTGCATGTGGTGGGAGGTAAAAGGCCACACGTGAGCGGACTCATTGCCGTCCGTCCGCCCGCCGGGCGCTGCTGCCCCAGCTCGGTGGCCTCCCCATGCCGGCAGCGGCCTCTAACGCTGCCTCTCGCTCCCGCAGACGTGAGGAACGATGAACTGGGCCGGCCTCTACACGGTCCTGAGCGGGGTGAACCGCCACTCCACCGCCATTGGCCGCATCTGGCTCTCTGTCATCTTCATCTTCCGGATCATGGTGCTGGTGGTGGCGGCCGAGAGCGTGTGGGGGGACGAGAAGGCGGCCTTCACCTGCAACACGCAGCAGCCCGGCTGCAACAGCGTCTGCTACGACCAATTCTTCCCCATCTCGCACATCCGGCTGTGGGCCCTGCAGCTCATCCTGGTCACCACGCCGGCCCTGCTCGTGGCCATGCACGTGGCCTACATGCAGCACCAGGAGAAGAAGCTGCTGGTGCTGACGGGCCACGGCGACGCCAAGCACCTGGAGGAGGTGAAGAAGCACAAGATGCGCATCGCGGGCTCGCTGTGGTGGACGTACGTCTGCAGCGTGGTGTTCAGGCTGCTCTTCGAGGCCGTCTTCATGTACATCTTCTACATGATCTACCCGGGCTACCAGATGCTGCGGCTGGTCAAGTGCGAGGTCTACCCGTGCCCCAACATAGTCGACTGCTTCGTGTCGCGGCCCACCGAGAAGACCATCTTCACCGTCTTCATGCTGGTCACCTCCGGCATCTGCATCGTGCTCAACGTGGCCGAGCTGGTCTACCTGGTGGTGCGGGCCTGCGCCCGCCGCAGCCACCCGGACTCCAACCCGCCGTCGGGCAAGGGCTCCTTCTACGGCCACAAGCTCTCCTCCGAGTACAAGCAGAACGAGATCAACCAGCTGCTCACGGAGCAGGACGGCTCCCTCAAGGACATGCTGCGCCGCAACCCCGGCCTGCAGGAGAAGGGCGACCGCTGCTCGGCCTGCTAGGGCCGCCGCCGCCGCCGCCATTAGCGCTGCCGTCCCCAGCACCGCCTCCCTCCTCGTCGGGGAGCCGCGGTGGCATTGAGCAGCGGGCGGCCAAGGGCTCGCGCCGGCCCCGGCGCCCTCCCCTGCAGCCCCGAGTATATTTAGAAAGAAGCGCCCAGACTGAAAATAGAGGGGGGGGAAAGGGGTTTTTTCCACCAGTGGCCGCGGCGGCTGCCACTCAGGAGCGAGCGAATGGAGGCGGCGCGTTGCCCACCGGCACCCGGACGCACGGAGGGGCCGGAGCCGGGCGGCGCGGGGCGCCATGGGCGACTGGAGCGTGCTGGGGCGGCTGCTGGAGGGCGCGCAGGAGCACTCGACGGCGGCGGGGCAGGTCTGGCTCTCCGTCCTCTTCGTGTTCCGCATCCTGGTGCTGGGGGCGGCGGCGGAGCGCGCGTGGGGCGACGAGGCGGCCGGCTTCGCCTGCGACACGCAGCAGCCCGGCTGCCAGAGCGCCTGCTACGACGGCGCCTTCCCCATCTCGCACCTGCGCTTCTGGGCGCTGCAGATCATCTTCGTCTCCACGCCCAGCCTGCTGCACCTGGGCCACGTCCTGCACCTGCTGCGGCGCCAGGACAAGGCCCGGCGGCGCGCGGCGGCCGCGGCGGCCCCGCGGCGGCGGCGGTGGCCACCGGGGCGCGAGGCGCGGGGCCGGGCCCGGCTGCGGGGCGCCGTGCTGAGGACCTACGTGTGCAGCGTGGTGGCCAAGGCGCTGCTCGAGGTGGGCTTCATGGCGGGCCAGTGCGCCCTGTACGGCTTCGCGCTGGAGCCCCTCTACGCCTGCCGCCGCTGGCCCTGCCCCAACGCCGTCAACTGCTACGTGGCGCGGCCCACCGAGAAGACCATCTTCATCCTCTTCATGCTGGCCGCGGCCGGCGTGTCCCTGCTGCTCAACCTCGCCGAGATCTACCACCTGGCCACCACCAAGTGCCGCCCCGGGGCCCGGGCCCGCGCCGAGCGGCGCCCGGCGGTGCTGGCGGTGTGAGCGCGGACAGGGACACACGGGGGCCCCAGCGTGAGCATGGCCGGGCTGGGGTAATAAACGCGCAGGGCACCTCGTTGGCCTCCTGCTTGGCGTGCGGCGTCTGCGCTCTGGTCCCCAAGGCTCCTTAGGTATCGGGGTGGCCACCAACAGCGGGGACAGGGCCAGCAGTGCATGGGGAGGGGTGCCGGGGACTAGGAAGCTTCATGCTGCAGCGGGCAGTGCAGGAGGGGCAGGGTGAGCAGCATCGTGTGGGCTCTGCAGGCAAGTGCATGTGGCCAGGGTGCACGGGGACGGTGTGGGAGCATGGGGACAGGCACGTGAGGTCAGGGGGACAGGGTGCACAGGGATGGACACAAGGTCAGAGTGCACAGGAATGACGTTTATGAAGCTAGAGTGTAGAGGGACAGCATGCATGAGGACACACAGGGACAGGGTGCACAGGGAAGAGGCGCACGGGGACACAGGGACAGGGAGCACAGGGAAGGACACATGGGGACAGGGACAGTTGCACAGGGATGGACATATGGGTCAGGGTGCGCACGAATAGGGTGCATAGGGACGAGGTGCACAGGGATAAGGTGCAGAGGGATGACACATGGGGACGGTGCACAGGAAGGAGGTGCACGGGGACAGGGAGCACAGGGATGAGGTGCATGAGGACAGGGAGCACAGGGATGGACGCATGGGTCAGGGTGCACAGGGATAGGGTGCACAGGAATGAGGTGCACGGTGACAGAGAAAAGGGATAGGGTGCATAGGGATGAGGTGCACGGGGACAGCGAGCACAGGGATAGCGTGCACAGGGATGAGGTGCATGGGGACAGGGTGCACGGGGACAGGGAGCACAGGGCTGGACACACCCGGGGACAGGCACACACGGTGTGTGCAGAGGGCTGGGGTGTTTGGGGACAGGGTGCACGGGCCTGGGTGCAGCTGGGGACACGGGGAGGGGGTGCTGGGGCCAGGCTGTGCACCAGGGACACGGCGGGGGCTGCCGGCAGGTTTTTCCATCTTTATTTGAAATGAATGGTTTCCAGAGACACAGGGTTAGTCCTACTGCCCTGTTATCACTACAACAAGACTGGTGAGCGGCTCACTCTCCACATGGACACAGAGGACAGGGGGGCCCGGGCCAGGGCCCCCGACAATATATACAGGCTCAACAGACAGTGCCGAGACCCATGTACAGCTCGGGGAAACCCAACAGGACACGCAGAGGGAGAGGACACGGGAGGGGGACAGCAAAGCTGGAGCCCAGCGCGCCCCGTGGGCACAGGGGAGGAGGAAGGCTGGGCAGCCCTGCTCTTCTGCCTCTCCCCCATGCTCCTTCCTGCTTGCAGCGCTGCAAGCAGCTGGCATGGAGGGGCAAGGGGAGATGCGAGGCTCGTTGCCCCCTGGGAGCCGTGGGCACAGAGGGGCAGCGCTGTCCCAGCCCCGTGTCCCTCCGCGGGCTCTGCCGACTGGGAAAACACGGCTGGAACGGGGGCACCCTGCAGCCCTGACTGCAGCCCAGCCCCGTGTCCTCCTCCCGCCGAGGGCAGCGGTACCGTCCTCGGTCCTCACCTTCGTCCATGCCCTGGGCACCGTTCCCACCGCGGTAGGAAGAGCCTGGGGGCTGCTGGCCCCAGCCAAGGCTCTGCCCCACTGTGCAGCTGCGGCCCCGGAATGGGGAGAAGGGGACAGCGCCAGGGCAAGGGACGGGGCTGCGCCCTGTAGAGCAGGGGGACAGGCCCGGACCAGGGCTGCTGCAGGGCCCGGCCCCAAGGGAGGCAGCCTGGGGCTCAGCGCGGGCCACGTACGGAGGAAAGGCCTGTTGGGAGCGGGGCGAGTGGCTGAGGCCGGTGACAAGGAGGGGACAGCGCTGCTGCGCCTCCAGCTGCGGCTCAGCACCGGCCCCCGCGCCGCACGGCCCTGGCCCTGCCGCAGGGGGACGAGGCATCCAGGGCTGAAGCGGGGCCAGCCCGCGGCCCCGCGCTCAGTCCATGTCGTCCTCGAGGCCGCCGAGGCGGCTGTGCTCCTCGTAGATCTCCCGCACGGCCAGGATGCGGTTCAGCATGCTCTCCAGCATGCTCCTGTCCATGGGGATGACCGAGTACCAGAGGGGCGACTCGGCGATGCACGAGCGCTCGGGCTGCAGGTAGAAGATGTCGTTGCGGTTCCGCAGGCTCTCGGGGCTGCAGGGAGAGAGGAAGGCGAGAGGAAGGTGAGCGGGGAGAGCAGCATGGGGCTCGGTGCCCCCGGCCCTGGGGAAGCCCAGCACCCTCCCACCATTCAGGGGGCTCCGATTTGCTTCGGTGTCTGTCTCCAGCAGGGAATGCAGACCTGGAGCTCCTCACTTGGGACCTAATTCCTTAGGCAGCTGAGCAGCAGTTGCAGGCTCGCTGCCCCCTGCCTCGAGAGGTGAGGAGTGGAAGGAGCCAGAGACCTGTTTCCTCAGCCACGGGCTGTAAGCAATGCAGAGCCCAGGCAAAACTTTACACTCAAGGCCTAATTCTGCATGCGTGGAAAGCCGCAGCCACTCCACACTGTCCTGCTGGAATGGAAAGGTAGCCCCTAAAGGAGTTACATCCCATGTCCCAAGAAAGCCTCACCATTTGGAGAGATAAAATTCATAGAACTTGACTGGGCATCGGAGAGGGTTCATCCGGTTCTCCCGCTGCTCCAGGACTGGCGTCTCCTCCTCCCGCTTCCGCTTTCCAGAAGCGCCATCTGCAGAGGGGGACAGAAGGGGATGAGGGCTGGGACGGGGCAGGGGAGGCCGGGGATGGGGACGCGGGTGCTCACGCAGCCCCTACCTCGGCCTTTCCTCTGCTTGGCAGGGGCGTAGTAGCGGATGCTCACCACCTTGGCCACGCCGCGCGCCGTGCTGCACTTGCGGGACTGGCGCACCACGTTGGTGAAGGAGAGCTGCATGTGCTCCTCGGCCGTCTGCAGCCCGAAGAACTTGGTGTTGAAGAACATGAGGGTGTTGAGGAGCACAAAGGGTGAGTAAACGCCCAGCTGCTTGCATTCCCAGAGGTGCTCCTCCTCGACACGTGAGAAAACGGCGTCTGCGACACACAGGGGAACAACCAGGTCACACCCACAGTGACCTTGTGCCAGCTCCAGGCTCTTGCAGGGAATGATTTGCCTGCCTGGGATCCAGCTCCACACAGCCAGGGAATGGGGGCCTGGAGCTCTCCCTTCTCCAGGGCAAACAAGCTCAGCTCAGCAGCACAGTGGGTTGCACAACACTGAGTTCCTGGGCACAGGGCAATACTGTGGAGCCAAGAACAACAGCCCTGGGAGGCTACTTCTCCAGAGCCATCGCAGGGATAGACGCTGGTTCTGCCCAGCCATTAATTATCCCAGAACACGGCCAAACCATGGGCCAGAACCCGATCAACGCTAATAGCTTATCCGTATAGATGGCCACCAAACTCCAGGTCAGCTCTCCACATTCAGGGGGAGATAAAGAAAGAGCAGCAGGCAGGACAGACACGGTCAGCCGCTGCCCAGACATACAGGCTTGAAGCCAAAAGCATCTTCCTGGAACAGGCAGCATAGAGAGGGGAAGGGGGACTAACCACGGACAAGACACCTTGGCAGAGGGAGCCCAGATCACAGTATCCCCAACAGCCTCTGCAGAGCAATAAGGTAATTTGCTTGTAAGGGAGACAGGCAGCAGCACAGCAACCCTGCCCAATGCTGCCTACAGCGTGCAGGCTCACCCAGGGCTGGGAATGCGGGAATGAAGGCACAGGTCACAGGGCCTCCTGGCTTGGTGCCCTCTTTGCCACTGGCCGAGACATTGCTGTGCCAGGACACAAAGCAGCCATGCTCTGATCACAGCCACCTTAACCCAGAGCAGGGTTAAGGGAGCTGCCGAGGTGTAAACCAGAGTGACTCTGCTGCTGGGGTGGGCTGTGGGCTCATAACGTCCCCAAGACACAGCAGGACAGCGAGCTCCATGTCCAGGAAGAGAGCAGAGGCTGGGGAGTGCAATCAGACCGCGGAGACAAGGCTAGGGGCAGAGCCTGTGTGTTTGGCAATTCAAGGTAATCTGGAGACACATACTGTTTGGTAAGATTGTGGGTTGCCAGCCACTCAGGGACTTGTTCAGCTCCTGCACGAAGGTCAGGTAGTAAAGGTCTGTAAATATATTCACCATACGATTGTTCTCGAGCAGGTACTAGAAAGGACAGAACACACAGTCAAGAGAGACATGGCAGCACCCGGGTGCAAACCCTCCCCAGAGGGCCCACAGAGCAGACGGAGCCATCCCTGCACAGCCAGCGCTGCAGGGCACACTCAGAGCCTGGCAAAGCAGCCTTGGAAGCAGTGAGTGACGCTGGGAAAACCTCCCAGCTCTCCTTAAGGATGTGCATGAAAAGTGCAAGGCCGGGGAAGAGCTGCCACCTTATGTGCTAGGGCTGGGAACAGAGAATGAACCAGGCGGGTTCCTATCTTGGGGCGAGGCACTGAGGGTGGGAGGTTAATGAATCTCTTTGGATTCCCAGAAGGCAGAATAAAGGGTATGGGCTCCCCCCGCCATATCCGAGCGCCAGGTTTGGCTATGGAGGAGCTGAGGGCAGCAAGCCCTCCCTCACCTGCTGGATGCCAAGGCAGAGGTAATAGATGCTGTCTGGTTCATAGCGCTCCCCATTGGGTCGAGTTATTTCCTTGACAAACTGGGCCAGGCCGTAGTTGAGCTCCGCCGCGGTGCAGGCCAGGATGTCCTCCTTGATCCTCATGGGCTTGGCTGTGGAGGCGAGCAAGGCAGCCTCAGGCAAGAGGCCGGGAGCACCTCAGCAGCCCAGGGCACGTGTGCCGGGCGGCTGGTGCCGCTCCGCGGCGCGCGGGCCGGACACTCACGCCCGAAGCGCAGCTCCTCGCCCTTGCTGCTCTCCCCCGCGGCGTACTTGGCCTGCACCCAGGACTTCCAGGCGTTCACCCCGTACGAGTAGTTCAGCGCCGTGCAGCTGGGCTGGCTGCTCATGGAGTCCCGCGAGCAGCTCTCGGACAGCACCAGGCGCTTCTGCCCCTGCGGGAAGGGCACTGTGAGGCTGGGCACGTACCTGGGGCAGATGCAAGAGTCCTGGCCGCCCCGGAACCTGCTGACAGCCACCTCCCTCTCAGCAGTCTGTGTCCGTGCCCCCAGGCAGCCTTCTGGTGACAGCCGAGTCAATGAGGCCCATTGGGAGGGCCACAGTAGAAGAATCCATCTCTC
Organism: Tinamus guttatus; assembly: GCF_059628265.1. Taxonomy (NCBI): domain Eukaryota; kingdom Metazoa; phylum Chordata; class Aves; order Tinamiformes; family Tinamidae; genus Tinamus; species Tinamus guttatus. The sequence continues at coordinate 1,756,549 of NW_028289621.1, forward strand.
ACCTGGCCTGTGGCATTCAGGGCCCCTCCAAACATAATTTCCGTTCAAGGAGCAGCCCATTGTCCAGGCACGTGCAGAAGGGAGAGGGCACAACCTCCCCAGCACACTGAAGCCTCCAGCATGCTTCACCTCGGAGCATTTCCCAGGTACCAGCTCCAAGTCCAAACCCACAGAGCTCTGAGCAGGCACCCATGAAGAGCTCACCTTCCGGACAGCACGAGGCAGGTCTTGCTCTGTGGACACATCTTCTGGCCCCACCAGTCCACAGTCAAAGAGGAAATCCACGCTGGGGTTGATGTCTAGGGGGTCTGACAAGAAACACAAGCAAAAGGGCTCAGCTGAGGCATCCCATTCTGTCCCCAGCAGAGATAAGAGGCAGGTTACAAGTTACAGACAAGTTACAGCTCTATCCTGGACCTCTCACTTTGTTCTCTCCTTATCATGCTGTAAGAAACATCTCCACCTGTGTGTAAAGGCACACAGGCCTTCACCGTCTGCCTGGCATGAACTTTTAGCCACAGCTCAACACCACCACCACAAACAGTACTACTTGCCAGAGCTGCTAAACTTTCTCACACTAACCAAATTCCCCCTTCTGACAGTTTGCCAGAATCGGGACAGCCTGGCTCCAGCATCCCAATTTTCTGTCCTTCGCTTGCATCTTGCCTCAGCACTGCTGTGTTTCTGCTCCCTTCCTTATCACTTTCTGCCCTCCACAGGGCATGCACAGGAACTCTGCTGTCTCCCAGATCTGTCTCCCTGATCCCTGTTCTGTCCAGGTCTGTCTGAAGCTTTACTGGATCCCCGAAAATCACCCATAGGCATGACAGCACATCTGCCCTTCCCTTTCTGGTGCCAAAATCAGCTTCCCATTCCCTTTTCTCTGCAGAAATGTATCTACAGCATGTCAGTTGATCTAGACTTGTTCAAAAGACTTGTTCAAAAGCAGTGATCTCTTATCCGCTGTTGTGAGCGATCACCTGCCAGATACTCAGGTTCTGGCCTCCAACCTGGACAGTCAGAGGACATGGGGATGGAGGTCACAGCACGCAGCTCTTAATGCTGCTGGCAAAGGTGGCCCAAAGCTGCAGGAGGACCCCACTGCAGCACAAGCCGCCCCGCACGCCTGGTTCCCCAAGCTCTTACTCTTCGGGAAGTCAGCCTCCAGGTCCTGGCCAGGCTCGTCGAGGACGTTTGCCATCTTGACAGCCATGGCCAACACATCATCTCGTGCCGGCCCGAACAGATCACAGTCCTCCAGGAGCCCCTCTGCACTCTGGTTACTCACCAGGTCTGCAATACAAAAGCAGATCAAGAAACGCACTTTTACAGAAATCTTTCTGGCTGTTTTTCCTGTGACAGCTAGAAAATGAAGTTGGTCTCCCTGGGGCAAGTCCTGTGCTCAGAGCAACCCCACACAGCAGTCCTATGATGGCTACACTGTCCAGCTTTTCCTGCATGGTGAGATATTGGACCTCTGTCCTCTCCCCAGCTACAGGGGAAGTTTGGGGAAGGTAGTTCCCAGCTAAGAAGATGAGTGAGATCAAGATGCCCAGTCTTCTTGCTGGACAGCCCATTTGAAGTAAGAGCCTGAACAGCCATGTGAATAAGCTAATGGTGCTGCACGTTGCCAGAGGTGCACGGGCACTTCTGCAAGGGACGGTGGCAGACACCACTCCCTGCTGCAGCACTTGCTCCCTGGAGCCTCCTCAACAGCAGGCCAGCACTCACTCTTCACTACTGCTTTTCAAAGGCTTTTAGAGGAGCAGCAATAAGGGCAGGGGTGGGAGAACCGCACATAACCCCGCTGTTGGGCCCCACCAAGGCATGGCAGAACCCACCACACAGGTCTGAGGAGGCCTTGTCCAGTTCCTCGGCCTCCGCAATCATCTCAGCCATGGCCAGGATGTCAGCCTCCAGTGGGTTGGAGGGGATCTTCACCTTCAGCTCCTCAATGGTCTCCACGATCTTATCTGTGCTCTCCAGTGTGGTGGGCAAGAACATTGGCACAGGCACCTGTTGACAGCAGCACAGCGGGCAGAGATCAGACGTGCGGTACCCACAAAGGGCTTTGGCACAGCTGACTGCTGTAAAAGCAGAGGCAGAGGATGGACAAAGAAGCAAAGAGAGGCTGCGGCATGGCTGGGTGAAGGCAGTAACAGAACAGGGGCAGGTGGAGTGTGTCGCTTACCGGGACAGGCATGGAGAAAGGCACAGGTACTTTCTGGCAGTACATATGCATAGGCACAGGCACGAAGATCGGGACGGGGATTGGCAACACAATCACCTGGGGCTTCCAGTCAGCCTCTGACAAGAGCAAAAGTATGTCAGTGAGCTTGCTCCCAACAGCTCCTTCACCCCATCCAGCTGTGCACTGCCATGCCCATACAGTTGTCCAGTGCCATGGGCCTTCCAGCCACCAGCTACCAGAGCCTACGGGCAGCCCTGCAGCAGCAAGCTGAACACCCCAGCAACAAGAAAGGCTTGTCTTTGGCCAGAGGTGCAAACCTGCCCCTTCAAGAGGTCCTTGCATATGCTACAGGCTACACACATGCCCAAGAGCAGCTACATGGCGGGACTTGCTTGGCAGACAGCCCTTCAGGCAAGCTGACCATCTCCAGAGAAAGAGGAGCTGTCCCACATGCAAGAAGAGGAGAAAGGTTGCCTGGAAGCAGGATAATGCTGCAGTGCTCTCTGCAGTTCTCCTTTTGCTGCTGACAGGGAAAGAGCTCCCTACATCTAGCCCTGCAGTGTGGACACTGCTATGCCTGGATGCTCCTCGGTCTGATGCCAAGCGAACTCACATCCAGTCTGGAGCACGGACGTGCTGCCTGCCTCTTCAACAGAAGCAGTAAACTGGAGATGAGAGATGCATCTTATCTCCCTACCTGTCTGACATCCTTTGGACTTCATTTCTATTTTGCAGGAAACGCCCCGGTTCTGCATCAGCGGTTTGCACATAGCAGCTTTGTTCTTCCGAGGGGTGGCTGGCATGGGAGGAGGCGGGGGAGGCGGCGCAGCTGGAGGTATCTGGGCTGAGGAGGTCTTTGCAGACAACTGAGGAAGCCCAAAAGCAAGAGGTTGGTGTCAGGAGAGGCGGCACCATTTCCTTCCTTCTGTGGGTGCAGATAGAGCCACCCCCAGGCCTTAGACAGTCTCCAGTGGCCAGACTCTGCTCTGAGACTTGCCCAGGCCTCCCACAGTTGGATTTGGCCAAAGGACAAGCAAGCTGCTCCTGGCAGCCAGCAGCCCCTCGGCAGCCAGCAGAGCCTGGCACTGGTTGCTCACTCCCCATGGGACACAGAGGAGTGCAGAGGGCAGTGACCCCATGCCCAGACACAGGTGAGCACTGTGCAGACTGCCCTGGTGCTCATGTCCAACTCCTGGGAAATGGCTATTCGCCCCCTTGGCAGCCCCTCTCAGCTCCCACTGCCCAGGCCACCACTATCTTTAAAACACCGAGGCTGCAGGAGAACAAAACCTCCTGGGGAAACAGCAAACATCCCCTTTTGGGGACGCTCCTTTCTGCTATCGTGAGAACTCCTACCTCAAACAGGCCTTACCATGTTAGTCTCTGCCTTCTGTGGGGAAGAGGCAGGCGGTTTTGGCTCAGAAGTCTGACCTGCAAGAGAAAAACAATGACTCTTAGTTAGAGAGGTCCTGGGCTAACAGGTCCCACTGCTGGGACTGGAGGTGGCAGCAGCCACAGGCCAGAGGGCAGGGACAGGCTCTCCAGAAACTGTTCCTGGATCACTCCAGGAACAGTTAAGTCATTCCCAAATCTCTATTCCTAACAGCTCAGAAGATACTAGAACTCCAAAATCAAGTCATTCCCGCAGCATTTTGTGCTCCCCTACTGTCCACCCCACCCCTATAACAGCAGGTCAGGAAAAATCCCAGCCCCTCTTAAGAGAGGGGAATCCAGGGCTCTATTCCCAGCTCTGTCTAGTGGCTTGCTGTACCGAGCCATGGCCCCTCCCTGTGCCTCCATGTCCCTGCCACAAAGATCCTGGCAAAGTGCTTGGAGATCCCTAGGAAGAAGGTGACAGAGGAAGTAGCAGTGCTAGGAGATACCCCAGAAAGCACAGACACAGCGTTGCACTGGCACCACAGTCCATTTCCCCTAAGGAAAGGGCAGATCACCAGCAGGTAGAAGACGTGCATAGCAGAGACCCTAGTCCCCATGCAAATGGCATCGTCTGGGCTCAGATGACGATTCCCGCTGGCTCCGTCTGCAGAGATCCTGCACCCAGCTCACACAAGCTGCTGCATGAAAAGAGCACCTTGATCTAAGGGTCCTGTGAGCCCTCATCACCCATGTGGCTGGGAGAAAGAACTGCCTTCTACAGCACGAAGGAGACACCTGCAAAGAAAGCAGCAGGCCTCAGCACCCAAAGGAAGTGGCAGGTCCCTCCACACCTCCTAGTGAGAGGCTCTTCTTCTAGTAAGAGCCAGACTCCTGAAGGAGCAACATAAAGGCACTTGTACTATGCAGGTTTCCTCCCTCCTGAGGAAATGCAGGACAGTCCTTGAGCACAGGCACAGCAGGACTCACTTGATGACTGCTCTGGGGGGAGGATGGGACACACAAGAGCCAGCCCAAGAAAGCCCCCAGCTCTGCAGCAGGGCACTCAGTTACAGCATCTGCAGCTCTGTCAGTGGGTCCAAGATGTTCCCAGGACCAGCTCAGGGTCGACAGGCAGCTGGCCTGGGCAAAAAAGCCATCGACGACTCCAGTGGGGAAAGACAGGCTGTGGGGGTGTGAGCAGAGTCTCTGCTGCGGTGGAATCAAAATAAAAATTCAGTGTCCCGCAAGTCACGGGGACTGCGGGCAAGATCTTCCTTGCAAACCTCCATGCGCTACATATCCAGGCTTCCATCCAAGCTGCACTTTGTTCTTGGCTCTCATGCCAAAGCCAGCCAGGAGCTGTTGAGGCATCATCTGCACCAGCTATGGACTTCTCACCATCTCCCCTCTCCAGCTGCACGGCCCTGGGCAAAGCCAGTTCTTCTTGGCAGTCTTTGGGGACAGTTCTGCAGCAGAAGCTCCTCTTGTTACATAGACACTGTTCCCATTAAAGGATCTGCCACTTTTATCACCAGCAAGCAGTCTCAGGACCACCAGACTTGCAGCAGCCAGTCACTGGAATGAACAATCTTAGGAAAACACTGGCAGCAAAAGAAGAAGTAGGTGGTCAGCAGCTGTGCCCAAGACAGGGCTGAGCGCCAAGCAGCCCCTGTGAGCTAGCAAACCTGCTGCCAGGTCCCCAGGAGACCCTGCACGGGGTCCAAATGCCCTGCACGGTCCGCAGGGACAGCTCTTCTCAAACCTCTCTGTGCAAGCGCACAGCAGGCCCCTGCTCCCGGTCACCGAAAGCCAACCAGAACGTCACAGCTCCTGTGATAAGGATGTCCACAGCCACCCCACAACAGGCAGGGGACAGGTGTGCCAGCGAGGCCACCTGCACCACTAGCAATGGTCACAGGGCTGCTTTTAGAGAGCTCCACAGCTCTGGAGCAGCCAGAAGTTTGTGCTCAGCCAAGCACTCACCACTGCAGCAGGGCATCGCCGCGGCTGCCCTCGAAGTCCTCTGGCTCACACAGCTCAAGCAAAGGCCTCATTGGCAGAGTGACTGGCAATGCCCCACGGGCTAGACAGAAGAGCTCTCAGCTGTCTCCAGAAATGTGGTGGAAGGGGGTGCTCAGGGGATTTTTGTGGTCTGTGGTGGTGGAGGAGGTACTTATGAGGCTTCTGTGGTCCATGGCTCCCAAAAGGCAATGGCCAATGGTGTGAAATAGACGCTTCCTTCAGTGGGTAATGGCTTCTTTGATGTGCTTGTGTCCTCAAAATAGCACTACAGGCTCCGCGGATTTGATATGCCTTGAAAGCAAAGACAAATCCAAGAGCATGGCTAGGGCCATGGAATCACTGGGATAGCTACAGTAACAGACAAGCGTAACACCTTCCTCTACTGGGGCGGCAAGACACCGTGCCCTGTCAAACACGCTCCCTCTGGGCACCCAGTGCCAGCAGAAACCAGCAGTTCTTTATCCAGGTTACTCATGGCATTTGCACAACACGGCGCCTGGATGGGAGGCCAGGGCTCCTGCTGCTTCTAGCAATGAGCAGGAGAAATTATCTTTAAGCAGACCTGACATCCTGTGCTTTCCCCATCTTGTAGTTAGCCCACTGCTGCCAGGAGAGAGGAACGAGAAGGTCTGGAGACTGGAAATAGGTCTCCCATGGAAGGTCCTTTTCTTGGTTTCCTCCCTGGTTCATCCTAGCCAGGTTTTGACTTCATGGAACTGCAGGGAGGGCAGCAAAGCCTGAGCTTGCAGCACCAGTATCTGTCACAGCTTGAGCCACCAAAGCAAATTCCACCGCAAGCTGTGGGCATCTTTTAATGAGATGAGATCATCTAGATCCTGGCCTGTGAAAGACCAAGCAGAATGAGACTAAGAGCATGTCCGAGGGCCAAGCGATGTCTTGTCACTGTGACTATGAGCACCTTCCATCCTGAGGGATCCCAAAGCACTTTGCCATCTTCCATAAACAACTCAGGTTAATGATAGCAAATGAGGCAACGGGCAGTGAAAATCTCCTCTCCAGCTGGAACTCCACAGATGCAGAATTGGGTTATCCGGGACAAGGGGTCAGCAACTCCCCAAAGCTGCCAGGGATCTTTGGAGAAGTGCTAGGACTTCAATCCACCATCACAAAACAGAGTGCCTCCAGCAGTTTAGTGATCCCTCAAGATCATCACAGGTTCAGCTCTGACTGAGAGCCCACCTACAGCATCACCAGCACCACTTCCTGCAGCACCCTGCGTTTTCCTTGAATGTTTCCCATCCAAGCACTGACCTGGCCCAATCCTGCTTAGCTTATGAGATCTGAGAAGGTCACAGCTCGGAGGTGGTGTGGGGCTGCAGGTGGATTATCATGCCAAACCACGCTGTCCCCTAACCCTGTATATCGAGCTCTCCGCTGGCAACATGAGGATGGAGTCGCCCATTAAATCCCTGAGTATCCTCGCTAAGAGTGTGAGCTACAGGCAGCACGCTGGCACCGGCTCCTCCCGTCTGGGCCCTGTGTGTCATAGAACCATAGACGTTAGAGATGGAGAAGCCCCATTAGGTCCCATTCTGTCCTTTCCCCCCCCAGGGGCCAGTGCAGGATTGTTCCCTAGCGTCTCATCCAGTCCCGGGCAGGAAGCTTCCACCCCTCGCTGTTCGCTCTTCCCTGCGTCTCCTGGACTGAGCTATGCAGGTCCCCTCCCTCCCTCCTACTCACTGTTCAGCAGGCTCTCGGGCCCCTTCTGCGTGTCCAGGTTGGGCTGGTTCTGTTGATTGTAAAATCGCAGCAGACACTGCTGGTTGCAGAAGTGTTTGATTTGCCCTCGCCAGTGGATGGTTTCCAGCAGCTTCCCCTGACGCTTGCAGGCATGGCACCGAGCTGCCTAAAGCCCGCATCAGCAGGAGAGAAACAACGAGTAACTAACCAGACCCCCTCCGAGTGCAACACAACGCTCCGGTGAGAGGTGCACCTGGCAAGGTGCTGTGAGCTTCCCCACAGCAGTGCCCTGCCAGTGCCGGCCGGGGACTCCAGCGGTGCGAACTTCTCACAGCAGCACTAGCCGCGGATCCAGCACTGTGAGCTTCCTCAGTGCAGTGCTCTGGCAGGGTCAGCTGGGCACTCCAGCTACGTGAGCTTCCCCGCAGCAGTGTCCCGTCATTGCCAGGCAGGACTCCAGCAGTGCCAGGTTCTCCGCAGCAGTGCCAGCCAGACTCCAGCAGCGCGAACTTCGTCAGTGCAATGCCCACTTATCTGGGTGCCGTAGCCCACCACAGCACTTAGCACAAGCTGTCAGTGCCAATACTGACCTTGAAGTACCAGAGCAAGTATTTGCTTTTGCAGTCTTCACTACAGAAGTCCCAGGTGCTGCCCTCCAGCTGCTCGGTGACCGCCCGCTGGCAGGTCTGAGAACAGTAGGTGCAGGTGATGCAGCACAGGCCCAGGTTCTTGGTGAAATCCTGTTTGTAAAGAAGCACACACCCTGCGGAGAAACAATAGGAGTGAAACCTTCCCAGGATGAACTGGGGGCCTCCCTGACCCAAACATGACCAGAATCCAGGTCTGCGGAGACAACAGAGCACACGCAACACACTGTAGGGAACAATCCAGCACTGGCCCCTGGGGCTGGGATAAGATGGGACCTCATGGGGACTTGCCATCTCTCACCTCCATGCTTCTAGGAAGAGTCTGACTCCAACCTCCTGTGTGCAGGAACCCAGCAGGCAGGGCAAGGCCAGGTCAGGCCAGCCCAGACGCAAGAGCGTAGAAGTGCATGATGACAGGAGGAGCGGAGCTGCCACCTGCTGTCTCCCCAGCCCCCAGAGAGAGAAAAGCTGTGAGAAAGCCCTCCCCAAGGACACAATGAACGGTAAAGATCTTGCCCTAGGGCCTGGCTGGACAGCAAGCCATCCCCACGACAATCCTCCCTTCACTGCATGGTGAGGCTCTTGCCCCAGGGCCTGGCCAGTCTCCCCTCTGTTCCACTCCATGCTCTCTTCTCCTCCCCCAGCAGGGGCTGGCAGGGGGCCTCTGCCTCTCCCATGCCTTCCCCAAGTACCTTCGCTGCAGAAGTTCTTCTCCACCCCAGAGAAACGGATCTTCTCATGCAGCAGCTTCTCCTGCTTGCAGTGCTCACACTGAGACACTACCCCACGCAGCCGCTTGAAGTCCTCGCAGCAGTCCTTGCAGCAGAACTGATACACTTTGTCCTGCCAAAGAGACCGCCACCAGGTCAGCCAAGCTGGCAAGAGGTCCCAGGGCTCCCTGGTGCAGCAGGAACAGGACTGCGGGGCTGAGGAGACAGTTTACAAGTCCCCAGCTCTCCTGGCATTCGACTTAGCAGAAGAGGTGGTTTCCTCCTGCCCTGACTTGGCCCTGCTGACCTCCCGCTGAACATGACAGCACGCTCAGGGCATGGTTTCCAGCCATGTCTCTATAGCTCAAAAGTTCTAACCACGGGCACAGGAGAAGCTCTAGCTCTTAAACTGGGAAAAAGAGAAGCTCTGCAGTCCTCCCCAGGGTTGTTCTCAGCCTCAGCACGCCCCTGGGAGAAAAGGCCTCACCTGCCAGTCTAGGATCTCCGGCTTCCCGCTGAAAAGATTGTGGCAGTAATGACAGTTGAGATGGATCCCACCTTCTGGGCTCGTGCGCTGCAGAATACAAAGGCAGTGAGTGGATGGAAAGTAGGGAGCTCGAGGAGCCGCCGTGGCTCTTCCTGCCTCCTCCACTCCTCACAGCCCTCACTCTGCCCTTGCTCTGCCATCAGTGGCTCGGAGTTGGTCCTGGAGATCGGTGCCAAGCTCTGGGATAACAACGGCTTGGGCGATTCCGCTTTGCTTGCGGGATACTGGGTTCAGGCCTTGTCAGGTAAGCAAGCTTTCAGATCGCCAGCTCTCTGGATTTGAAACCCAGAGATGAGGACTATCTTTCCTTAGACTTTCTCTAAAAGCTCTTGAAGAACATGCACCTGGTTTCTAATTTCAGGGTAATATAACTTCAGAACTCAAGCAGTTGTTCTCATCTCACCTTCCTCTGCTAGTTTAGAGTGCCATTTAGCACTTGGTGTCTTGTCCCCAGTGATAGATTTATTAATAGAGTCATCTTCTTGGTTTTCTTTCTGATAACCTCTCATGAGATGTACTGCAAGTGCGCTGCATTTTTCAAGCCTCAAAGTAATTTGTGTCTTTTTTTTCCCCACACACTTCCAATTTTTTCTTCAACATTAAAAATAAAGTGGATGAATATCCTATCTGTGCAGTATTCTGAGTAGTCCTTTTTTACTCTGGCCCCCAAACTTTAATTCCCTGTTCTGCTGCTAGTACTTCCAATAATTTAACTAATCTTTCCTGCTATAGTTTTAAGATGGGGAGCTCAAGCTGACTGGCTTATGTGCTTTAATCCCAGAGCCTTTTCAAAATCCTTACTTTAGGTGCCTTACACCCCCACATTACTTGAGTAAGGCTGATGGAGGATCTTACACTGACCTGTATTTAAATGCCTGGTATAAAGAGCCCATCTCGTCAAGCAATATCTCAGCATGAGTTAACACTCCACTAGTTTTTGTTTCGTCTGCAAAATTTTTAGCACACTTATGCTGACTTTATTTCCAGATCACTGATGAAGCTGTCGAACTCTTGGGGTTTAATGCTGATCCCCAAGAAACCATCTTGAAATACTCTCTCCAGGGTTTCTCTTTCACAACTGTGCCCTGAGATTTGTCAAAGATGTTTCCTAATCCAGGTTGTGCGTGGCTTTTCTCATATTTTACAGAGATGATTTTACACGGCAGTGATTCAAGTGTCTTAGGAAGATCTACAGCTGTAACAACTCTTCAGCAAAGAATTTTATCAAGGATTTAAAAAGAAAAAATAAAACAAAAAACAGCCTCCCCAAACAAACAAACAAAACCCCTCAAAGTACTGCAACTGTATCCGAGCCTGTTGAATTTAAATTTCTAGACATATTCTAGGAGATTTTTGGTCCTTGGTGATCCCTGGCACAGAGAGCAGCTCTGCTCTTTTCCATCACACTAGCAGGTGCCCACTGTGCTTTGTGAGGCTTGTGCCCATGTAAGGCCATTATACCCTGCAACCACTTATGCAACACAGCTCTGCACAGCACTCCTGCTGGGTACAAGCTGATAGGCAAGGAAGAATGAGAGCCAGACTTATCCCAGCTGAGGAGAGCGCTGGATTTCAGGTGCTGCAGCACAGACCTTCCTATGGACTCTCCCTGAGGAAGCTGCAGCTGCTGCTAAGCGTGAAGAGAGGCAGGAGGTTCTAGTGCCCAGTCCAGCATGACGGATATTTCAGTACCTGGAATTTGGTCCAGCAACTGGGACTGCAGAACTGGTAGACAACCCGGTCTGTCTTGTTGTAATAGCAGGGTTCAGATAAACTCTTTCTGCAGAAGCTGCAGGGTCTAGGGGGACCTGAAGAAACAGAGAGGAAATGGTGAGGACAGCAGCTCAGCACGTGGGACTGGATTCTGAGGATGGTATGTAGGCTACGCGCTCATCCGCAGTCTGTCAAGCTACAACCAGAAGGGAAAGGACAAGAATACCAGAAAACTAAGAGCACCAAGTCCTGCTAGGACAGAAATACATGGATGGAGAGCAAAGTGACTCAAAAAAGTGACTCTGGCTCTACAGAATTTGACAAAACAGCCCGCAATACTTGCACCGGTCAGCAGGGACCATTCCCACTCCTGGGCACCCCAGTGCTCCATGAAGCAGAAAGGACAAGGACAGCAGAGCACAGCACCAAGCCACTTCCTGCATTCCCAGCAGACACCACCCCTCAGCATTAGAAAAGCTACGTGCTGCAAAGATGCTCCAAATATCTTTCCGCTTATCTCCCTGGACACCTCCCCACACACCTTCCTCTGTGAGCAGCACGCCTTCCTTCCAGGCAAAACCACAAGCAAGAGCACAAAAGGAAGAGGGTAGAGTGGAGAGCTCACTGAATCCCTGGACGTGGGTGCTCTTACCAACCAAGCCTGACTGCTTCACTTTGTGGGAGGTAGTGCAGCAAATGGAGCAGAACAGGCCCATCTTGCCACTGCGATCCACGTTGGGCAGCATGTCGAAGTTCTTGCACAGCGTCTTGCACCACATGCATGGATAGACCCGAGTGTTTTTCTGCAAGCAGAGCAGCACAGAGCTGTCAGGAAGCCCATCACACCCATCAGGATCCTATCTCCTGCCTGCCTCACACACCATTACTGCATCCACCGCAGGGTGGCCCTCCTGCTGGGAGGACCTGATACCACCTGATGTGGTATCTACCATTGCCGTGTCCTGTGCCACAGTGAGCAAAGGGGACGTGTGCCACGGAGACCTCCCTGACCCAGGCAGCCGACTTCACACACCTTCTTGTAACTGTTGAGACAGGTGGAGTTGCAGAAACGTTTTTGCTGGCCTTCATGGAAGAGGTACTCCAGGGGCAAGCCCTTGTTGTAGATATAGAGTCCACAGTTGTCGCAGCAGTTGGTTTTCAGCCCCTTGGTGGCCCGGAACTTGGTGAAGCAGGCATCACTGCAGATGCGATGCACCACGCTCCCATTGCTGACCTCGTGCTGGATCTGCAGAGACATCATTGCTGTCACTCCCTCAAACCACCACGGGGCTCCTTCCTAAGCACATGTGCCACTTCCATGCCTTGGGAGGACGGGCTGGTATGTTAAAAAATCTGGGCAAGAGCTCTCCTGGAAGCTGCTGTGTACTCAGCCCAGCCTCCCTCACCCAAAAGCGGCAAAGATGTCAGCAGAGCAGAGCAGCGGGAGGCTGCTGGCTGCAGGGTAGAGAGAAGTTGAAGTTTTATTTTGGGGAATGAGGGTTGGATCATACTGGACAAGAAAGAACCTGGCAGACAGCCCAAGGCGCTTCAGGGGCTGAGGCCTCAGGGCAGAGTACCTGGAAAACACCCTGCATTGGTCCCAGGCAGAGCCAAGCACCTCTCCCTGGACAAGGGAAAGACAGGGACTTTTTTTTACCTCGCCAGGTTTGTGGCAGACACTGCAGCGGCTGCTGTCCGAAGGATCTGCAGACTGCGGGGCCGGTCTCTGCTGCTGGGCCTCGTAGAGAGAGAGGCAGACAGAAGTACAGAACTCATGGAAAGAGCCTGACCCAATCTGGGCAACCACCGAGTCCTTGGTGTTCCAGATCTCCCTAGGAATCAGGAAAGGATGTATTAGTTCAGGCACATGTCAGTCCTGCCGCGAAGGGATGGGCTGCAAGGCTTCAATGAAAGGAGGTGGCAGAAGCTTCTGTCTGATCCAGCAGGCCAGTGTCCAAAGGGGCAGCATGCAGGAGGTTGCTCTGAAGGGAGGCAGGGACAAGGGACTTTAGGAACACGCAGGGAAGGGCAATAATATGAAGCAAGAATAGGAAGGATGGGAATGCAGTGCATGAAGACAGGCATAGGGAAGGACAGGAGTGATGTGGCAGACATCGCATTCCTCAGGAGGAAGCATGAGGATCACATGGATTGTATGGCTTTGGGGGCAGGTGAAAGGGATCGACAAACATGGAGGGAAGGGGAACGAACACACACTTTTTACAGAAGGCGCATATCTTCTTGCCGGGTGGTTTTTTTGAGAACGTAGTGAGACAGGAGCTGGAGCAGAAAAGCTGAGGGAGCCCCTTACGCTGGTAGGCAGTCTGCCCTTTCTGCAGGGGGGTCCGGCAGTTGGCACAAGTCATCTTGGTGACAGTGGAGCGGGCGGCTCGCTGAGCCATCTGAGTGCGTAAGGACATACGGGTTGAGCGACGGGTACGGAAGGGAACAAAATCCTCGTCATTAGGGTCATCCACCATCGCATCTGAGTCTTCATCGGAGACCGGAACTGCAAAGGAACAGGCAGAAGATCACAGGATCACAGAAGGGTTGAGGTTGGAAGGGACCTCTAGAGATCACCTAGTCCAATCCCTGCTCCAGCAGGGACATCCAGAGCAGGGGCACAGGGCGGCATCCAGGCGGGTTGAAGATCTCCAGAGAAGGAACCTCCACGGCCTATCTGGGCAGCCTGTGCCAGGGCTCTGGCAGCCTCACAGCAAAGAAGTTCTTCCTCACATGGAGGTGGAACTGCCTGGGGTTCAATTTGTACCCATTACCCCTTGTCCTGTCACCGGCCACCAACAAGAAGAGTTTGTCCCCATCCTCCCTACATTCTCCCCTCAGGTACTTGTACATGTTGATCAGGTCTCCTCTCAATCTTCTCTTCTCTAGGTTAAACAGGCCCAGCTCACTAAGTCTTTCCTCATAAGATAGATGCTCCAGAAATTCCCCATTAGGGACTGAGACAAAACTTTAGTCATGAGCAACACAGTAGGGCTTTCTGGGGTCATCTTTCTGCATACCTACTACATGCTTTGTACCTTCCTGGGTGGAGTGATAAGGGGATAGTTAAAAGATACTCTGTTGGAATTGGAAATGAGCCAGGAAGTCTTTAAGCAAACTGGACTTAGTCAGTACTAAAATACTTAGGCAGTATTTTTCTCTAGGAAGTGAAGATTGAGCAGAAGCCTGCAACATGAACATTTATAGCAGAAACCCTCTGAGAACCAACAGACCCTAAGGGGAACAAGCTAGTTCACCAGCCACTTCTCCAGCACAGGATGCAGGCAGACATGAAGGAGCAACAGACAAGTACTAGGGAATGGCAGTGTGACACTCAACACCTCACAGGACAGAGAATTTCTGTACTTTGTCAGGAAAGCCCCCAAAATACAACCCTCCTTCAGACAGCCTGCTGGCATAGGGGTAAAGGAACAAAGTTCCTGGCTGAGGAAATGAAAGATGGATTTCATAGGAACACCCCCAGATTCTCACCTGTTTGGTGCTCGATATCTACAAACAGCTGTAAAAATACTACCAACCCTCTCTTCATCCCAAGTGCCCTGAGAAAGCAAGACAAAAACTCTGATATGAAAAGGGTTAAGGGACCTATCCTGCATCACAAGAAAGTCTGCCTGAAAGCTCAAGAATTCCTACGTCCATCCTACTCGCATCACAAACTGCCTGCTCGCACTGGGCCCGGGCCCTGCTTTCCTGCTTGTTACTCACTGCTGTCAGAGGAGTTCACAGTTTCAGGCCTGGCAGTTTCCGATCTTCTGGCTCGTTCACTTCTTTTCTGCTCCTAGAAGACATTTAGAAAACACTTAAGCTAACCATTTGCTGGGACAACCATAGATAAATACCCAAGGTCATGGTGGAGTTCCAACTTTTGGGCTTTGCTTTCCCAGTAGTTAGGCTGAGAGGGGCTAAAATTCCATGGACACCTAACCAGAGCAGAGAGGGGTGAAGCAGGCTTATGAGAATGAGGTTCCAGCCTGGGGTGGCAGGGAGAGACATACTGAAGCCACAGGTAGAGCAAAGTGGCAGTGCAAGGGACCACTGTCCCAGGAGACATGCAAAATGTCCCCGCAAAGGGACAGACACAGCCAGGGTCCCTCACCACGTATGGTGACAGAAACACAACCTCAGTACTCCTGCAGAGCACATACTGAGCTGCATCCTCCTCACCTTCTCAGCTGCCTGATCACTTCCCTTCCCAGGCAGGTCTTCTCCTGTAACAGAAGTGGAAAAGAAAGCTTGACTCCAGTACCTGGATTTTCTCCAGCGGAAACAATGTTGCCCAGATACAGCCACTCTTTGGACCTGTCTGCCTCGGAAGCCTCAATCCCAGCTCACGAGCACAGCTCTGCTGCTGTTCAAACACACAAAAGCTTTGAAACTCATCAACTGTAGTTAGAGAGCCACACACAGAGCCTGGGAGAAGGTTCCCCGAGGGGGAGGCCTAGAGGGTCTCAAGGGTCTGGGGAGATGCTGAGAAGCTGCAATGGTGCCTCCAATTGGATTCGACTGCAAAGCTTGCACCTCTCCAAAGGTCAGCCAGCTTGGGCACATGTCCTTGTCCACCAGGAACATCTTCTGATGGTGATACTCAGTTCCCACAATGACTCCAGTGAAAAGGAGAGTGATCTGATACAGCAGCGGCTTGAGCAGGAAAGCTTCTAGCTGACACAAATATTGAAACACACTGTTAAAGATACAAAAGCCAGAGCAAGAGAGCTTGTGCACACCAATGGAGCAGCTTCCAGAGCAAAAATCCCTATACACCCATCAGCAGTACTGACAATTTCCATGGCAGAGGAGAATGGGAAAATGTGGAGCTGAAAATAGCCCCTAACGTTACAGGGGTGCAACAGGGTGACCTACCAAGCAAGAGGAAACTGGGTTCTGCAGAGAAAACTACCTACCTGCTGGTGGTGAAACTTCTTGGGCCTTCAGCATGCTGCTCTCTTTCAGAGAGTTGTTCCTGCCAGCATCCTCTTCCTCCACACGGTTTTCATCTGTGTGCTCAGCGCGCAAGGCTGACGCTCCAGGATCCGGGCTCCGCTCCGGCCTCGGCTCCGCTGTCAGCCCTTCCCTCTGCCCCGGTGAGCTCTTCCTTGGCATCTTCAACCTGGTCTTCTTGGTCTGTTTAAGACTGAGCTGGGGTGGGGACACGGGCAGGTTTGAGGACTGTGTTGTGGTTTCTTCTGTGGCTGGGGCACTGCTCAGTTCATCTGGGTCAGGAACAGGCTGGGGGGGTGATTCGGGGCCATGGTCATCAGACAGTGCAGGAATAGCAGCAGCACCATCATCCTGTATGTCCCCAGAATCACTTTTTGGTGCATCTTCCCCTTCTTTCCACGTTTCGGGAACAAGGGCTTCTTTAGGGAGGGCAGAGGAGTCCCCTGGCCCATCCTCCACATCCTGGGAAGAATGTGCCTTATACAACCCATCCAGATCCCCCGATTTATCTAGCTCCATCGAATCAGCAGTTTTATCCACATCATCTAAGACACTAGGTTTCTCCAGCATGTCCAAGACAGTAGGTTTATCTAGTTGAAGATCATTTGGCTTGCTTAGTTCAGACAAGCTGTCTGCTTTCACTAGAAGGTCCAAATCTCCATCTGCAGTCATCTGCTTGGGTTGATCCCAGCCAGGAGACTGAAGAACGGAAACTTCTTGGGTAGAAGCTGTTTGGGAGCCCAGGAGATCTTCCCCAAACTCCATGTCAGCAGGGAGATCGCCAATAAGTGGTTTGTCAGGCAAGGACAGTGGGTCCATAGATCCCGAAAATTCACTGGAGTCCATTTAGAAGATGACAGCTGGAAATGAGAAAGAGACTTGCAAGTTAGTGAAAAACAGTCTACAAAGTGCAGCCTACACAGTGAAAAGCAGTCTAAGCGGTGAAGCTTTGGGAGGTCTCTATGTCACACACATCTCTCCACAGCAGGGCCATACACCCTGCTATCATGAGGACACTGGGCACCAGAAATGACCCAAGTACCAACCTGGAACATTTCATAGAGCTGTTCTGTGGTTTGCAGTTCCCTCTTCCCTGCCTTCTCCTTCATCTCACCTGCACGGGCAGGTTTGAACGGCAACACCGGATAATTGGGCTTATCCTGTTCTTCTGAGCAGTTCTCATGTTGCTAACTCCTATTTTTAAAAGCATCTTTTCTCCTAAGCATAGAGAGGGTGAGAGAACTCCCTGTTGGCTCTATAGCTTGTACCTTGAATCAGGCACCATCCCAAATGGACATGGGATGACAAGATGTGGGAATTTTGTCAGAGGACAGAAATAACCCACATAACACTATAACTACAGTCATAGTTAGCCCAAACTATACCCCCAAACCCATGTGGGCTAATACCAAGACACAGAAGAACTGTAGAAACCTTAAGGTAAAACAGTGGCACAAAGATAGGAAAGCCCATGATGTTAAAAGTAGCTTTGAGAGGAAGCAAAGGTAGCAAAATAATCTTAAGTGTGCAATGCAGAGCCAGGAAAAAAAGACCAATGAGGCTTTGCACTGCACAGAGCACTCACACAGAAAGAGGTGACACTGACTGCTAACATCAGAGGGACAAAATCACAGCTCAGCTCCTCATGTCCAAGGGAGGTCAACATTATCAAACGCTGGAAAGGACAAGACCATGAGGTGAGGCAAAAAAGCCCTCATATCTGTATTGGCTAATCATGAGTTAGTTACATCCCTGCAGAGAAAGGGTGAAAATGTGAAGAGAGGAAAGAAGCAGGAGTCGGAGTCCATAAGTGGTCAGGCAGAATAAGACATGTTGGAGCATCAGGTCCGCAAATTAGGTTGTAACTAGGCACTACAGGGGAGACACCAGAGTCGAAAGCTGTAGCACCAACCTACTTCCATGTTAAGAGTCACACTATGGCTAAATTTGGTTGCTTTGAGCCCTAAAGTAGTCTGCTCAGTAGTTCAAGCCATGGGGCTTACTATGGGCATAACCCTCCCCAGCAAGGTGATAGCTCGTATGTGTTTCAGGGCGGCAAAGGGAGTGAAAGAGAACAAAGAGAAAGTGAAAAAAAGGCATCTGAAAGAAGCTGTAAAGGCTAGAAAGCAGGTGCGAATCCCTTCAAGATGATAAACATGTTTTTCTGCTTCTCTGGACATGAAACAATACCTTCTTAAAAGAAATACCTCAGCCAAGTTTCCACGCCTCTATGGAAAGACAGCAGAGCTTACAACAAAAAGCAGCAGAAGGGCCAAGCGACTCGGATGACTAGGGAATGTGTATTTATATGTGTATGTAATAGAGGACGGAGACACTCCTCAAACGCCTCCCTGCACAAGGCTGCAGAGGTTGGATCCACAGAGGTCGATCACACTCCTGCAGTCTTGGCCACTTTCCCCTGGTCTAGTCTTCATTCGGCAGAAAGGGACCCCGGGAACACATTGGTATTCCCTGCTATGGGACATGCAAGCAACAGCCCCGGAAAGCACCGGGATGGGGACCTGCCATTCTGCTCACACATGCTCTACAGCCAGACCCAAAGCATCCAGGCTCAGCGACACGGATCTTGGCACTGCTTCCAAGCTTTGGCCACAAGAGCCTTACGATTCAAGGCAAGACTATGATAAACCTAACAGCAACAACACCGACAAACGCAACATTCTTGAAGAGAACAAGTATTCTGCTGATTGAATCAACTCCAAAATATTGTTACGTCTTTGGGGCAGGTTATGTGGACAAGAAAGATCTAAGAGTCCACAGTAAGACCACTCACTTGCAAGTTCTGGCTGGAAGCACAGTGTGTTCCTGTGAACCTACGTGTTCAAATTCCCCTTTGCTTTCATCAGCTTGGCCAGAAACTCCCAGCAGAACAGCTCATGTGTCCTAGTGAAGAGCTCAAAACATCTTCTAAGGTTGTGCAGAGCTAAGAACTGCCGTAGTTAGTCAGTGAAAGGTCCATCTACTCAAATAGCCCGTTTTCTACTGACACCAAGAACAGATACCTGGAAAGAGAACATAGGAAACATCACTGACAGCAGACGATTCTTCTTCAGCACCTCATCCAACCAAATGGCAACCAGGAGAGAAGGACTTTCTATCTTGGGCCTCCACAGATTCCAATGGCAATAAGCTCTGCAATGTAACATTTTGTTTTAAAAAGCATTTCCTCCTGTTTACTTTACACCTGCTGCATCGGAGCTCCATGACAATGATCCACGGAAAGAGCAGAATGCTGACATTTGACATGTTTTATATCATTCTGAAAAAACAGATGGAGTAGCGCTAAGGTTGGACTCAAACAGGAGACACTGCCATGCCGTTTGGGTGGGAAAGCAAGGAACGTCACTGCGCATCTCTGCGACTGTTCCCTTGACAGGGAAGCCTTTGCAGCAGCTTTCAGCTGCCAGAATGAAGAAGGCAGCCCTGCGGGAGGAAAACCACGCTCCTTTCATTCACCCAGGACTTTCAGAAGCATCTGGGCTTCCTGCTGAACCTTGCAATGAGCAAGTTCGGTTCTTGCCAACCGAACATGCACTTTCCCTCCTGGTCTCTTCTCACTACCTCTAACAGAAGGGTAATCGCTTACTGGTTTCGGCAAACGCTGAAATGATCCACTGCATTTCATCATCTCTCTCTCTCTCTCTTTTTTTTTTTTTTAATTATTAATTCCACGACTATCTAATACACAGATCACTCAGCGGGCTCTGGTCACAGCTCAGTCTAAAATCTGCCTCTTTTCTGGCCACATATCTGGCAGCACGGAAAGTATGTGGGAACACAGCTCAGCCAAGCAGAGAGGAGACAGCGTGGAAGAGTCCTGCACGTCCTCAGAAGATGTGACTGCTCAAGCAGACATCTGGAAACTCATTACTTTGGACTGGGCACCATGCTCTCCAGAATACTCAGTAACTGCTGTTCCTGGAAGACTGAGTTCAAGGACTGCAAAGTCCTTGGCACAAGAGTCAGGCATCTCCGACAGTCCCTGAGCTCCCAAGCAGCGGCCAGCTCTGCCGAGGGCCATTCTGAATGTCCATGACCAGCACGAAGACAGCGTTGGTCACAAATCCAATGAGAGGAGACTATCAGACCTGACTCCTCCTTTGTGCCAGGAGAGGCTGGGCAGGGAGGGCATCTTCTCCCAGAGCAGGTAGCTCAGAGTGTTCATCTCTCACAGCATCTCGAGTACCTCAAGTGACTAGCTGAGACGCTATATGGGTTATTAAGGATATCGCTGATGCTCTTTGTAGGATACAGAAGATCTGTGCAGTTACAAGTGTCCTAACTCAGTTAACCATCAACGGGGGAACCTGGTCTACCTGCAAAAATGAAAAACTACCGCAAATATTTAATTAGATCCGTAAAAATAAAGCAAAACCTGAAATCCTTTTGCTACTCCCTCGCAATGAGGTGGATACTTGGGAAGTCTCTACTGTCCATGGAAGAGCATGGATGCACAGTGACTGCCTTCCTCAAGCAAAGGAAGAGCAACTGTTTGGCTACCTGACTTAAGGCTTTTTTGTCAATGGACATTGATTGACACTTTGAAAGGCTAGAGGATTTACCTCTTTTCTCTTTTGGATGTTACAAAGCATTTGAAATAGGAAAACGTTAGATAATATGTCTTGCAGTGAAAACACTCAGATCATCAGACCAGATAACTCTTACCTAAGAGCTCTATGAGAACTGAACAGAGAGCTCTAAAGAAAGTTCCTATTTTTGTGCCAAAATTTCAAACAAACAGTAATACCTAACTTAGTATTTCCTGACAAAAATAACCATGGTCGATACATGGATCTATCAATAAAGCATTAAGGAAGTTGTATAATGCCCTACCAGCAAGACTTTACGCAACAGATCTTCATTAACAATATTATACCTTGAGTGACAAATATGGCAAGGGCTAACTTCATTGCTGTGATGGATTTGAGCTTACTAAAGCAGGTGGCTGCTTATAGCTTTCCAGGCTGAAGCCCTGCAAACGCTTATTACAGATGGGCTAACTGCTTTTAAAAGCACGTTGATTTGTGAAGAACGGCCAGTAAAGCAGCAGCCGGGGAGCCGAGGGAGCATCCTTGTTCATTCCTGGTTTGCAGAGGCAGCTCCCCGAGCTCCTGCTCGCCAGTATAGAGGGCACAGAGCCAGATCCATCGGGGCCGTCCAACACCGCTCGCGCGCCAGGTCACGGCCGCCTCGGTCCTGGCCGGGGTCTTCACCTGAAGAGGGGCTCTGCAAGAGTTGGGATATTTCGAATAATAAAAAAAACCCACAAATCTGGCAAGAGAATGAAGAATCCCACTGCTCTAAGAATCAGTCGTGGTTTAGAGAACACCTCCCAGTGATGGATCTGTTGAGAAGAGGGGAGACGTGACATGACCTGTCTCAAAAACCTATAAGGGAAGAACATCTGACAGCAAAGGACTTGTCAGCAAACGCCCAGGAGGACTCTAGAGGCTGGAAGTCAGCGTTGCACCAAATCAGAAGTGTCTAATTCCAGATTTAAGCTGCAGGTAATTGAGTACTTAAAACAACTGACCCAGGGATACACAGACCTCTGCAACTCGGCAATTTTCCCCTGCCTGCACTCTGCAGATCAAGCTAGATGAACACAGTCGTCTATTCTGAGCTCTGGATGAAATACTGGATATTATTCAGTAATTCACGGAGTGAAAACTGCAGTATCCATCACTGTGTCCCTTTTGGGCCAGCCTTCACAAGTGGCCAAAATTGTCTGCGCTCGGTGAACTGGCGGACAGGGAGAAGAGCCTTCCCAAAGCATCACCAGAAAGTGGCCTGGAGACACCGGTACCGGTCATGTAACACCCCAACGCCAGAAGAACCAAGACCAAAGGGAATTTTTGCTGCATCAGGAGCACCGGCTTAGGGTACGTGCCTCAAGCGTAGTACTGCAGACACCCAAATTCAAGAAAGCTGAAATTCTCCAAAACAGAGCAGATGGCACTGCATAATAAGAATCCAAATCCATGGTTTTCCCGTCAATTCCTCTAAGGCAGAATTGTCCAAACTGCATTCTGAGCTTGCAGCTCAGAGACTCCGTCTCGGCTTCGAGAAAATCAAGGAGGAAGCACAAAACTCAGGAATCTTCCTGCAGAGTTGTTGGCGTGGCCAGGAAGCTCCCTGCAACGTTTTAAAGGTACTTCGATACATTCCTGGGGTCTCGGCATCGTTTGCTGATAACCCAACACTTCCACAGGAGCAGTGAATTCCAAGACAACCCACGGGAGCACGTTCATCCATCAGGGACGCCGCTGTGGCAGCAGTTTGGAATTGCCAGGATACTCTCACACCTTTTCCCAAGGCCAACGTCTCCCAAGCAGCAAGCGTCAAGGCTCTGCAGTGGAGAACTGGGCAGCAGCAAGTCCAGGTGCATCCGAACACAACTTGTCTTCCTTACACACGTTAAGGCAGAGGTCTTAGCAGTAATATCTGGTGTCTAGAGAGCAATTCAGCTTCAAGAACCAGCTCCACTCAACGATCATGGCAAAGATCAAGCTCTAGTGCTGCTTGTACAGCTTTGTGACTATAGAATGAATAAGCGGCATTTTTTTTATGACTAAACGCTTGCCACACGCCAACATCTGCCAAAACAGTGCAGTGTATCAAGGAAAGCGGGCAAGAAGCTTTGCAAGTGCTGCCTGGAGCCTCACAAACAAGCGCGGAGGTGCACAGCATCCTCTGCAGCATCTCCCGAAATGGCCCCGTGGGCGTTAAGACACTGGTTAGGCAATAGAATTGGACAGTAGACTTGGAAGAGGTCAAAACTCAACTGGGCAAGACCCTGATCTAAAATAAGCTCTGCTGTGGGCACGAAACTGCACTAGAGATCTCCAGTGGTCCCTTCCAACCTAAATCGTCATGTGCTTCTCTGGGAAAAGCTTAATGCACAGGAAAGAGGAGACAGCAGAGCAGAGTCTCAGGGAAGAGAGGCTTTTGAGGGCAAACCGGCTCGTTCTGCACGGGTCCCCTGGGGTGCTTCGGCTCCGGGGAGGATGCTGCCCACGAGCAGCAAAGTGAGGAGCAGAGCCGCGCTCGCAGCCGGCCCAGGGAACCCCAGGGAGCCCCAGGGAGCCTCGGACGCTTCTTTTTCATATGGATGGAGCGGCCGGAGCGAGCGGGGCCAGCAGACACCCCCGGAGCCCGCGAGTGCCAGGGCTGGCACCAGGCGCTGCCCCCTGCTAAGCGGCGCTGCCGGCAGAGGGAGAAGCGGAGGCGCCGAACACGGTACCATTAGAACACGGTACCAGCGAGATCCTTCTGACGCGACCGTCGTTACCCTAAAATAGCTTTTTTTGCAGCCAAAGCTTACTCCGTGCTCCCCTTGCGTGGCTTTCACCATCTCCTGCTGGCAAAACCGTGTCCATGGGGGTGACGCATCCCACCATCAGCGACCAGAAGATCACCTAGGTGATCTCCAGAGGTCCCTTCCAACCTCAGACACTCTGTGATTTTGTTACAAGGAAGCAAGCGGGGGACTTCGCTCCCCTCGGTCCCTCGCTCCGGCTGTCAGGCCTGGATCCGCTGGGACCTGCTGGCACGGGCCTGGCGTTGCTATGGGGCCGCTACGTCGCATCTCCCATGCAAGGGGGGCAACGGGGTCTGTGCAACAGGCACATCAGGGCAAGCTGGCCAGCGTGGGGGTAGCCCCGCAGGACACGGCCATTCCTGCGGGAGAAGGAGGCTGGAATGGGAAGGAAGGGCCGCGCTGCTGGCACTGCCTTTGGCCCTGCGCTGGGCAGGGTTGTGGGGGAGAAGGCAGAGAGGGAAGGGGAAGGTTGTCCCCCACTGTCACTCGATACAGGGCAGCCCCAGCCCTGCCGCTGCCGTCGCCCGGCCCCTTGTCCTGGTGTCACGCACCAGGGCCAGCTCCCGGGGACGACCCTGCCCGGAGGTCCCTGCTCCGGGGCACGGCCGCCTCTGGGGACAGGCCGGGGCGACGCAGGGTCCGTGCGGGTCCCGCGCTTCATCCCCGCTGGCATCGGGGCCGCCGGCCCGGCCGGGGCCACGCAGACGTTTACGGGCCGGGACGTTACCGTCCCCTCCCCGGTGGCAGCGATGCCATGGCGGGGGGGGTGGGGGGTGTCACCGCTGGTCGGGGGGGGCACTCGGGACCTGCCCCCCCACCTGCCCCACGTTCTGCCCCCGCGGGATTCGAGCCCCCCAAACCAGCCCTGGGGAGGCGGCTGCACCCAGGGCCCCCCCCCCCCAGGGTCACCCCGAACCTGCCCCCCCGCCCCATCCGCAAAGCTGGGGGGGGCTCCAGGGCCGGTCCCCCACAAGTGGCACCGGGGGGAGGCTCCCCCCTCACGGAGGGTCCCCGCGCCCCCCCCCGGTAGCGGGGGGGGCTTCACGCCCAGGCCGCCCCCCCCGGCCAACAGGGGGTCCCCGCTGACCCCCCCGCACCGGGGCGGGGGCCGCACCGGGACCTGCCCCCCCCCCGCCCCCCGCCCCAGGGCGCCCCCCCGCGGCCGCCACGGGGGCAGGGGGGGGGGGCGCGCGCCCCGGCCCCGCCCCCTCGGGGGGGGATCAGCCCCCCCCCCCGGGCTGCCGCCGCCCACCGGGGCGCGCGCCCCGCCCCCGCCCCCCATCTTGCGGGGGGGTCCCGCCCCCCCCCGGGATCCGCGCTCCCCGCCCCGCCCCCACGCCAACACCGGCGCCCCACGGGTGGGGGTGGGGGGGGGCGCCCACGCGCCGTGGCGGAGCCCGCGGGGAGGCGCCCGCGCGAGGCGCCGCTCGTACCTGGCTCCCCCGCGCTGCGCCGCCCGCTCTGCCCGGAGCCCCAATTCGGGTCGCGGCGCCTTTAAATGGAGGCGCCGCTCGGAGCCCTCGGCGCGCTGCAGCCCGAGGGCGGGCGGGGGGAGCTCCCTATTGGCTGTGTCAAGCGAGGGACGGTTCCCCATTGGCTGCGGCGGGGCCCGAGCTCGCGAGACTCGCTCGCAGCCGGCGGCCTGGGAAACGCGGGCTGGAATCTCCAGCCCGGGATCGGCGCGGCCAAGCGGGGCGACCCGTAAAAACCCGGAGCGGCGCAACGGAGCGGGGCCGCACGCGCCCACGGCGCGGAGCCCCGCGTGGGCAGCGGGCGCTGGCGGGCGAGAGGGGCGCGCGCAGCCCGGCGGGCAGCGCGGGGCCGGAGATGGGGCGCCCCTGGTCCCCGCCGGTGCCAGCGCGGCCGCCCGCAAAGTGCGGAGCGGATCGCACGGAACGGACTCCTTCCCCTCCCCCCCCAAGCATTAACCCTGTCGCTGCCGCGGGCGGCCCCGTGGGCGCCGCGAGGGGCCCGACCCGGCCGCCACGGCCGCTACCTGCGCGCGGGGGGAACCGCCCGGGCCGGCCCGGTGCGGGCGCCGCCACCGCCGCCGCCTCCCTGGAGCTGGAGCGTCTCCCCGGGGCGGTGAGTGACAGCGCGGCCGGGCGGGGCTTCCGCGGGGGCCCGCGGCGCTGCCCCGCCCCCGGGAGGGGCCGCCCCGGCCCCCTCCCCCGCCCGCGACACCCCCCGACTGCCCCCCCCCCCAACACCCACGCGTGACAGCGGCCACGCCCCCACCTGGGCGCCCCCACCCTCCACGCGTGCACGTTCCCCGCCAGGGGACGGGGCGGGAGCGCGCGGCGACGCGGGTGGGGGGCGCCACACGGTCCCCGCCGCCCCGGCGGCCTCGCGCGGCTCGTGGGGGAAGGGGCCGGCACGGAGGGAGGGGGGCGTCGCGCGGAGCACGCGCTCGGCCCCCGCCGCGGTCCCTTTAAAGGCAGCGGAGCCGCGCGCGCGCACGCGCAGGCGCGGCGCTGCCCCCCCCCCCCGCCGCCGCCTCAGTGCGCCTGCGCGGCGGCTGCCGCGCACGTCGCTCGGCTCCTTTGTCCCTGGCCTCGCCTCTCAACCAAGCATGATGCCCGCCGCGGTGACTGGCAGCGCGCGCCGCCGCGTGTCAGCCAATCGGCTGCGCGCAGAGGGCGGCCGGAGCCGCTCTTCCCGCCCCGTCGCCTCCGGGCGCTGAGTGGCAGCCGGCTCGGCCAGTAGCGACGCGGCGCTGGCGGGCCGCGGGCCAATGGGAGCGCGGGCAGCGGGCGGGAGGTTAGGCTGCGCCAGTTCCGGCCGCGCGCGCGCTCCTCTCCGGCCTGAGCGGGGCGACGAGGCCGCGATCCCCCCTCGGCGCCGCCGTCCGAGCCCAGGTGAGGCCGGGGCGGCCCCGCCGCCCTCCCCGCGCCTCCCCCCGCCCCGCCCCGCCGCGGCCCGGCCCGCTCCGCCGCACGCGGCGCCGCCGAGGCGGAGCCGAGCGCCCGCCCGACCGTGCGTGTGTGTGTGCGCGCGCCCCGCAGGTCGGCGCCATGCAGGGCAACAAGGGCTTCAGCATGGAGAAGCAGAACCACGCGCCGCGCAAGCAGCACCAGCACCAGCAGCACCCGCCGCCCTCCATCCCCGCCAACGGGCAGCAGGCCAACAGCCAGAGTGAGTCCGGCCGAGCGCGGCCCCGCCGCGGGGCTCGTCGCCGCCTTCCCCGGCGGCTCGCGGTCCCCGGCGGGTCATCAGCGCCGGTGCAGAGCGCGGCTGTTCGCGGCGAGATCTGTTTGCTCCGTGTTCCTGAAATTCGGCCTTGGTGCAAAAGTTTCTTCTCCAGCTTCTAAGAGAGAAACTTGGCAAGTTTGGGAGTCCTGGCTTTTTCTTTGCAAGAGTGTTCTTTAAACTACAAACGTGAGGGGGCCTCTTTTCCTCCTCTTTTCCTCCTCTTTTCCTCCTCTTTTCCTCCTCTTTTCCTCCTCTTTTCCTCCTCTTTTCCTCCTCTTTTCCTCCTCTTTTCCTCCTCTTTTCCTCCTCTTTTCCTCCTCTTTTCCTCCTCTTTTCCTCCTCTTTTCCTCCTCTTTTCCCTTCTTTAATCACTAGTGGAACAGATCCCTTGTCTGTAAGGATGCAGCTTTAGTAAAAAGGCTGTCACAGAGGTCTGCAGTTACTGCTTACAGCCAAACTGGTGCACAGCAGGAGCATGAGATTTTTAGCTTTTCTTGTTCATATTTCAGTATCCAAAGCACAGGCTGACACTGGTGCTGGCCTTAACGCTGATTTCTGGTGTTTTTCTGGGTTTGTTCTTGTTCAGCGTGTGTGGGCTGGAGTTTTCTGGGGCTTGGATTCGCCAGCGGTGGCTGCGCGGAGGCAGGATGCGCTAATGAGCGCTGAGGCCTTAACTGATCTAACTTGATAGTTCAGAATTACGGTGCCAGGGCATGGCCATTAACATTTTCATGTGCGGGGGGGAAAGGAGGTGCCCTAATGTATTATGAATTAAGCTATTTTTGTTTTGAAAACTCTAAGCGCATGACTTTAAAAGAAAAAAAAAGTGGTACGTGCATCTTGGGTGCGTTTCCCCTGAGCTAAATACACTTTTTGTTGTTTTTCTTTTGCATGCTTTCCCTATTTTTATTTATTTATTTATTTATCCTTGTTGCAGGTTTGACTAGAACTTCCTGTTCTCCCCACACATGCACATACTGGGCTGGTACAAAAATCCAGGATATGTTTTATTATCATTCTAGGATATTTCCAGTAGACAACCTGTAATGTAGACTCTCAATCAGTCACGATAGGTTGAAGAATAGGGAGATTGACAACTCCATTCCCAGTCAAGTTGGGAATAATGCCCAATATTGTGTCCTCACCGGGATCTGCTTATAGTGACTATGTCTAACTTTCCTGTGGATGTTGGTCTTATAAGGCAAACCAGTCATATTAATGTAACTCTGCCTTCAGTCTCTCCTAGTATATTTGCAGGCCTTGAAATTATTGCCCAAATGCTTCTGATAATGGCCTCAAAACTTCACAAGAAAAACCCTTTGCCTGTGAACTGTTCCTGGGCTAGGTAGATAACTTCATTCCTCTGTGCTCCGTCTGCAATAGATGTTTTTGGTCTTGTGTCCCCGTGAGCTGCCTTTCCTCATCAGTATCATGCTTCTTGGTAGCCTGAATCAGACCACTCACGTTTGTAGTTTATTTGTTACTTGTGGCCATGAGACATCAATTGAAAAGCTTAATTTAAATAGGAGTTGATCTGCAAGATGCTGGGGTCAAATGAGGAATACAAGAGAAAAAACAGGTTCAAAAGGAACAAAGAAAGAAAATGGTGGATTTGCTTTGTGTGGGTGGCTGTCCTGTGTGGGTAGGTTCTGCATGTGTTTTGGGAATGGGGATGTGCTGATAAACTGATGGTAAAGTTGGGATTGTGTGGTGGTTTAGCAGGGCTTCCAAAGTCATGCTGTTGAGGTGAAGGTAATGGGTGGAAAACTTCCTGAGGGAAAGATTAAGGAGCCAATAGAATATACAGAGTCGGGAGATTTGAGGGGGGCTCTACAATCAGCCCTAGTTATGAGTACTAGATGTAGCATCACTTACTGAATACGCATTTTGTAACAAACTGTGTTATTTTTCTGGGGTCTCGCTTATATAGTTGTTTTTGTTGAGTTCTGTATTTTCACCATTCCAGCCCTCTCTTCAGCTTGGAACCCCAGTCTCAAATCCAAATCCCATGCAGTAGGAGTTCCCTATCTGGGCAAAACATCATAGCTTTAGTACACATCTTTTTAGACTTCTTTTCTAGACTCGTCCCACTGCACTAAAAATCTGGTTGCTGGCAAAACTGCTGCCTTCCTATAATTACCCAGGTTGTTTTAGCAGAATTCTGTATTGTAACCACTAGTGCCTTTATTGTGAGCCCGTCATCTTGACCAGAGCTCCAAAAGTTGAGTGAAATCTCTCTCATTATTCCAAGCCATGGTGTTAATGAGCATTGGAGTTTGAGCACGTGTTTTCTTTAAGAAAAATATTGGCCCATTTTGAAGTTGCGTGCTTTAGTTGCTCTAGAGATGGCTGGAGAGGTTTGAAAAGTGAGTGAATGAGTGGCATTGCCTGTATTATCCTGTGTCTCTGCATTCACTGTGATGTAACCTAATGGAATTTATCCCCCCAACTGTAGAGCAGCTGTGTACCTTATTCCCCTCAGATGAAGGCCTGACTATTGACCTGAAGAATTTCCGGAAACCCGGTGAAAAGACCTTCACCCAAAGAAGCCGCCTGTTTGTGGGGAATCTGCCCCCAGATATTACAGAGGAAGAGATGAGAAAGTTATTTGAGAAGTATGGGAAGGCGGGTGAAGTCTTCATCCACAAGGACAAAGGCTTTGGCTTTATCAGGCTGGTGAGTGACTGTTGCTGCTTTTGGGGTATTCTTATGGCAGTGATCCTCACACTGGAGGACTACTACTAATTGGGAGCAGTAGATATTCAGGTATCTTGTCTGCTGTGAATTTTGGGGAATATATGGGATCTGCTTTGCAAGCTGTTTGTGTAGAGCCTTTCAGTAGAAGGCATGTGAATTTGGGTTGCCTATGGCAGAATTTGAGGTTTGTGGTAAAAGTCATTCTGAGATCAGCTGGTAGAAAACAGAAGGAAGACGTGGACACGATACTGTTGCAGATAGGATAGACTTCTGCTTTCAGGAAGGGCGTGAGGATGGGATTTCCGTGAGCGTAGATCATCATGAAGTGCTTCACTGAAGCACAGTGGTCACACTGAAGCATGAACAGGTAGAAACCAACACAGTGAGGTCCCCAACTTCACTGGTTCATGTCCTGCCTTTCCAAGAGCCCCAGAGTGAATGGATGGAGTATGGGGTGCACACCCCAAGTTTGGGGTGCCTCGCTATGGCATAGCTGCTGGGCAGAAACTTAAATATGTGGAAAGGTAGGAAACTGGGAAGAGGTGTGGGAACATCTTTCAGAAGCTCTTACATAATGATCGTTTCCTTTTACAGTTACCAGCTAAAAGCTGAATCTCAAAGGAGGGAAAAAAAAAAAAAGGGCCACTCTGTGGCCCTAATTTAATGATGTTTGATAGATAATGATGGGTTAATTGCATGTGTAGTCAGGACTGACTGTTGGATTGAGTTTATGTCTGGTACCTTTTTCTTTCCCCCAAACTCTGTACATGCCTATTCAGCTAGAGTCTTTGATAATAGAAAACAGCTACGTTTTGTCAGGGCATTTTTACCCTTCTGTGAGAGGATTATTTGTTCCTCTCTGAAGTCCTTGTTCAGGGGAAGCAGGCTATTGACTGCTGTGTCTGTGACTGGCTAAGTCCATCCCGCATTGAGAGTTTTAATGATAACTTTTTCTATCTTCAGGAAACTCGCACTCTGGCAGAGATTGCAAAGGTGGAACTAGACAACATGCCTCTCCGTGGGAAGCAGCTCCGAGTGCGCTTTGCTTGCCACAGCGCGTCTCTGACAGTCAGGAACCTGCCTCAGTTTGTGTCCAACGAGCTCCTGGAGGAAGCCTTCTCTGTGTTTGGCCAGGTGGAAAGGGCTGTGGTTATTGTGGATGACAGAGGACGATCCTCTGGGAAAGGCATTGTGGAGTTCTCAGGGAAGCCGGCTGCTAGGAAAGCCCTGGATAGATGTAGTGATGGGTCTTTCCTGCTAACTACGTAAGTGTGGAGGGGGAGAAGTGCTCTTCTGGCATGTGTGCAGTTTGAGGGGTAGCACTGGCCTCAACATTTCTTAATGCAGAGTGGGGCCTCTGACACATGGGACAGGAGGCAGTAGGTGGTTTTGGCCATGGAGAATTTTGCTGGTTCTTTGTTTGGACAAAAGTTTGTGCTGAAACTCGAGGCTGAAAGCTTTATTCTGGGAGGTCGCTAGTGGGATAAGTGCATAAAACTGTCCAGTAAGCTCCTTGTTAATAAAACCTGCTTACAGCAGTTAAAGCAGCTTTCCAGAAGCAGGAACTATTTCAGAGACCATCCTTATTGTGTGGAAATGAAGCCAGGTGTTAATTGTGTGCTCTGGGTCACTTCAGAGCTGAGTCTTGGAATGGGGTGCGCTCAGCAGAGTGCCCTGCTAAAGTGGAATGATCTATTGCCCTCGGTGGCATGGGATCTGTCTGAGAAGCCATTCCAGTGGGTTGGATTAGTTTGGGTTTTGACTGCAATCAACTGTCTTTGCTGTTCTTGAATATCACAAGGAGCAAAATGGACTATTGGGAAAATACATGAAGGTACTGAAGTAAACGGCTAATTCTAGGGCATGTTCCTCAGAACATGGCTTGTTGCTTTAACAGCTCGAGGGGACACTTTTTAACCTCTGGAAAATAAAATACTGTATATTTTGTACACGTGCCCCTCAATTTTGATAATGGAAAGGGAAATTGAACTATATTGTTAATTTCTAAAGTAACTTGGAATCTTTGTGCCTTCTTACTTCCCACCTTTTCCCTTTGGGCTGCCTATGACAGCAGTATACAAGCGCATTCAGTTTCCAAAAGCAGCTCAGGGTTTTTATCCTTTCTTGTTCTTTCCTGGGGCTCTTTGGGAATGGCCATTATTGTGCTTAGTGCTCTGCAGTAACGCTGCTTCAGGGGAACTTCAGGGCTTTCTTAGATTATTGGGATTATTTAGTCTGAGCGCTTTTTTGCTGATTCAGAAGCATATATCCTGAAAGAACCAGGAAAACAAATTCTTAAAAGTCACCATGCAACCCTAAGCACTGCTGGTACACGACGTTGAGTGGCTCGGAGGGGATACTCACTCTTGTTCTAGCTGTCAGTGCGTTAGTTTCTCATATAAGGCAGCTAAACCAGGTTGCTGATCAATTCTGTTAAAGATTTGCTTCCAATTAAAGTTGTTCTCATTTGGCCTAGTTAATGATGGCAACACCTAGGTAACCTTAAACTCATTGAAATTGGTGCACCTTGGAAAATAAGACCATTTGCAATAGGACACATCATAGTGGAAAAACAACATTGTGGAGTTTCAGCTGAGGAGAGATTTAGCCTCCCACATCCTGCCTTCTTGCTGGAGTCCAGGCACCACTCGCACTTTGAAAAGCCCCACAGGCACCTGCAGAGCCTCCATTCCTGGCAGGAACGGCCTCTTTTCACCCAGCGCTGTAGCGCGCTGCCGTGATCCTCCAGCAAGGAGCACAGCAGGTAGAACTCGCCTTGAGCCTTTGTAAAAAGGCAGGCAAGGGCTGGAGCAGCACGTGGAGGTCGACCATGTAGCCAGGGAGAAATGGGGGAAAAGACAGGTCCTGGGGTCCTATGAAGGTCCTACGAAGGAATGTCCATTTTCAGTTAAGCTGTTGTTTAAAACCAGTGCTTGGAAATATTCTTCTTTCAGTGCAGTTTGCTTTGGAACTTCAACTCCTGTTCTGGGGGGGAGGAAAGGGGGAGGTTCTAAGTGATTTCTGTTTGGTTCAGACCCCTGGTTACTTTGAACCTTTAGAGCAATGCTAAAGCAATATTTTGTAGATCCAGGCAAAACTGTACATGCTTTCCTGCGCAGCAAGCTTATTCCTGAGTTGTCCTGAAGGCACCTCCCTTTTTCTTTCTAGGTTTCCTCGGCCTGTCACTGTGGAGCCCATGGATCAGTACGATGATGAAGAGGGACTACCAGAGAAATTGGTCATCAAAAACCAGCAATATCACAAGTATGTGTTTACTGAGAGAAAGGAGATGAGATCAGCTGTGGCCTAGGACACTGACTGGTGGCCTAGTCTTTAGGAACGTGGCTCATTGGTGTTTCCAAAAGCTCCTTCTTTTCTGTAGTTGTGTCCTGACTCTGGAAAGGGAATAGCACACTCTGCTTTGCCTGTAGTTAGCTGGAGGAAAGTGCTGCTTGTGGAAATTTTTCTGCTTAACTGGCTGGATAAGCCTAGCAGCATTCACATATTTGTCATGAGTGTTTGTATGCTTCCATTGCTGGAATAAAAATTGATATTAAAATCTGAGATAACTGTGCAAGGAGAAGGCACATGAAAGGTTGAGACAATTACTTGCTCTAAATCCCGTGCAGAGTCTATGAAGCAAACAGGCTTGAATTCACAGTGAAAGTAGAAGGAATTATGTGGGTAGCATTAAGAGATTGTAGAGCTATTGAGGTACAAAGCTGTGGTCTTGGAAGGCTTCTCAGTTTAAGTAGGTGTCATGTGATCACAGTAGTGGGAATTAATAAGCCATATGATCCCATGAATTTTTCAAGTAAGGAAAACGGGTGCTGCAGGAGCAGGGAAGCCGCCTTGGGAATAGCGGGATGTTCCAGGTGCAGCAGAGACTGCAGAAATGAGTGAAACAAGCAGGTGTGTTTGGCAGGTCTGTTCCTGGAGCAGATCTGTAGGGGAAATAGGGTGTGCAGCGGGAGCAAAGGCTGTTCCATGCAGAGTATTCCTGAATGTCTCCCAGCCATCAGCTTTTGGTGTCTTAGGAAAGCATAGCCATTGCTTAGTATGGAGGAGGGCAGGGCACCGTTTTCATGTCTAATTAATCCTGCAATAGAAAGGTCTGTGGTAAGAAGAGGGTATGACTAGGATTCTACCTACATTTCTCCTTTCAATAAATTTGCTTTTGTTTTTTCTTGAGGCCATCTTACACTTCCATGAGAAACGAGAGGACAAAGTGGCTTGTTTGTTAGAGAGACAAATACATTTCTATCTGTTGACAGGATCTGCTGTTTATTTACTACACACTGTATTTTTCCTAATTCCTCCTTGCTCCATTGAAGCATTCACTGGCTCCCCCTTGTCTGACAGGGAACGTGAACAACCTCCTCGATTCGCACAGCCTGGCAGCTTTGAGTATGAATATGCCATGCGTTGGAAGGCTCTAATAGAAATGGAGAAGCAGCAGCAAGAACAGGTAGACCGGAACATCAAGGAAGCTCGAGAGAAGCTGGAAATGGAGATGGAAGCAGCTCGCCATGAGCACCAAGTTATGCTCATGCGGCAAGGTACTGGCGAAAGATCCACGTGGTACAAGCACACGTGGTACAAGCACAAGGCCCTGCTAAGTTAAGGGTTGCGTAGCTTAGCAGACAGCCTAGAGCTCGCTGAGTGTGGGCAGTGACACAACTGCTTGATTTGTAACCAGCCATCGCAGAGGCAAATCAACGTAGAGATTTGTACTGATGGCAGTTCCGTTACCACCTTCTTTGCTGGGGTACAGTTTTGCTTCAGAAATTGATGAGAGGTGTTGGAGGAGACAGAAGTTTCATTGTTTTTTACTTTCATCTTTGCAGATTTAATGAGACGCCAGGAAGAACTGAGGAGAATGGAGGAATTGCATAACCAGGAAGTGCAAAAACGTAAACAATTGGAACTCAGGTAAGGGGGCAGGTGCTGAAATTCTCTGAACCTGTGAGATTCTGGAACCGAAGCACTTCTTCAGTGCACATAATTGTTTGGGGTGACAATTTAATTGCTAGCTAAAGAGTTGTTGTTACTTCAGGCTTTTTGGTTTTTGTGTGTATGAGATATAGGGAGAGTGGACAGTTGGTTAAGTTGCAAGAGGTAGTTTCTTGCACTGATGCTGAAGGAAGTTGACTAGTATTTGTTCTTTTATAGTTTGGTGCCTCAGTTTAGCATCTTGGCTTAGGGACATAAAATGATTAAAATGTGTACAGCAGTTCAATGACTTCAGTGCTGCAGGTTGGGATCCCCACTCTAGACGTGTCCTCAGACTGAAGAAGTCTCTTGGCATTCTTGCTTTTCCTTGTCTTAAGGTCATTGTAAGAAACTCCACACTGCTTGAATATATAGAAGGAACTTGACAGCTATCTGTGGCTCCTGTCTGTTATTTTACATGGAGACAGGATGTATTTGAGAGTGGCTGTGCACATGGGTGTGCTCTGGTAGGGTTTTATAGTGAACTCCTTGAAACAGAGAGCAACCCTGTGATGCAGATGATTAACCTGTGTTGTGCTGAATAACTCTGGACTCTTTTGCAGGCAAGAGGAGGAACGCAGGCGTCGTGAGGAGGAAATGAGAAGGCAACAAGAAGAGATGATGAGACGCCAACAGGAGGGCTTTAAAGGGAATTTTCCGGATGCGGTACAAGCATTCTTGCTTTCCCATTACATCTTGACATTTGCATTATCATTTTATTGCATTAGTATTTTGCCCTTCCATATCGCCTTGTGGATGCTTATCG
This sequence comes from Tinamus guttatus, assembly GCF_059628265.1. Classification (NCBI taxonomy): domain Eukaryota; kingdom Metazoa; phylum Chordata; class Aves; order Tinamiformes; family Tinamidae; genus Tinamus; species Tinamus guttatus. The sequence goes on from NW_028289621.1 coordinate 1,791,408, forward strand.
TGGTTGGGACACTCTGCATCCTCAGTGCATTTTGTCCTAAATCTAAACATGGTTTTGTCTGGGAAATTATAAATACCCCTCTTACTGGATTATCAGATTGCTTGTTTCCCGGTGCTGTTCATGTACAACTCTCAGTAGTCATCTTGTTCAGAGGAATATATAGAAACTGATTTTATTCTAAGAGCAGTAATTAAAATGTACTTTTCTGAACTGCTGCTGCAGAGTCCTGTATGGGCATATGCTCGGCTATGTCCCCAGCCTGCCATGTTTCTTCATTTTGCTTAGATAAAATTACCACAACTCGAGGCAGTGCTGCAGGCATGATATTTTGGTTGTACTTAAAAGTCAGCATCAGTCAACATTTTCTTGTAAATGTAAAATGCACTGCATGGTAGCTTGGTTTTTAATAGCAGGAACTCTAGTTCTATACTGATCTGTCTTAAAAATCATTTCCAATCCCAACAGCTTTCTAGCGTGACAGCAGCTGTCATGCCAGGGAAGTGGTATGATAGCATCAGTGCAGTGGGGTGTCAAGGATTTAGGTCTATAAATGTAAAATTGGCCCCTAAACAAAATAGCTAAATATGTACAGAGCCAAAGGACAAAACTGTGCAACTGACCTAAACATGTGAATATTACTTTGCCTCGCAGAGGTGTTGAGTTCTCTGAATAATAATACCTTCGTAAGGGTAAATAGTGGTAAAATAAATAAATTCCAGCTGAAAGTGAGGGAGTAGTGAGGCACCGAAGTGATGTGGGACTCCTGGCTTTGCCTGTGGTGTGTGCCCTGTGCTCAAATGATAAAAACTGCACTTACTAGCTGGAATTTTAATGTAAGCGACCTAGCCCTGTGTGTTCATTATATAAGCTTGCATTCCTTTTGATATGAAAAGCTTCTTAGCTATGCTGAGGAAGTAGCAAAGCTAATTCTTCCTAATGCATTACTGCTGCTCACAGATCTTTCCATCCAGACATTAAATATCTCCTTTATGCTGCTACTGTGGTAAATTCTACGCACGCAGCCTTGCTTTGCTCCTGGATGCTGTGCCATGCTTGTGAAAAGCAGCCTTGAAGAATGAGATTTTTTTAAAGACCTGTGTATTCAGTAGTTAACAGTGAAGGTAGCCCAAGTCTTTTGAAATTTACTCTAGAAATGATTCCTAGCAAGTTTTCAGTAATAAATCCCCCAAACTGATTGAATTTATAGAACTGTTATGAAAAATGCCTTGAATTTATCATTTGAAATGAATTATCTCATTTTTTTCAGAGGGAGCCGCCAGACATGCGAATGGGGCAGATGGGTATGGGAGGTGAGTTTTCTGTGGCCATCTTTCCTTTACGTGTTAATTTTCTTCTCTATTTTATATATATATATATATATATATACACACACACACACGCACACAAACACACACACATATATAATCTATTTTATTGGCTTATTTGATATATATATATAATTATTTTATTGGCTTATTATTTAGAAACTCCACGTAATTTCTCTCAGCTCAGTGACAGGAAACATTCCTATGACAAACACACCAACAATCAGGCTGGAGGCAATACTGTACGTCCGGGGAGGGCTGTTCAGTAGGCACAAAACTTAGCTGAAGTTGCTGTCGGAGCCATGGCGTGATTAAGGTTCCACAGAAGTTTGTACTGATACATAAACTGGTACAACATGTAAGGATAGACCTTGAGCCCAGGAAGCAATCTCAAATACTTTTTTTTTTTTTTCCATATTTTGACTATGTGACCTAGAGTTTTAGGTCACGTGGGCAAGAACCAGTGGAAAAGTAGGTGTTTGGTGGTTAGTGAAGATGGGAGAGCACTGGAATCCGCTCTGCTTTCAGATAAACCTGGAATGCAAGAGCAGTTTGTCTTGCCCTAGTAGTGCCAAACTAACTAATAGATCAGGGTTCTGTCCCTGGGTGTGACAGTGCAGGGAGGCGCTTGGGGCCTTTTGTGGCTCTGGAGCAATGAACGGGCACTCGCTCCCTCCCTGCGTATGCCAGGAATATTCCCCAGATTTCTTTTGCAGGAGCCATTGGCATGAACAATAGAGGAGCCATGGGTGGTACCAACGTCCCCGCCGCCGCGCCTCCCGCAGCGGGTCCTGGAGCTATGATTCCTGATGGAGCTATGGGAATGGTAACGTATCCGCTCTTGGGACACACACTCTTAAACGTAGCATGTGTCATCTCCGCCCTTAGGAGCTGTGCTGCCAAAGTCAAAGGTGTTTACTTGATCTTTAGCTCCTCTCAGATCTTGGCAATCAATCTTACCTTGATATATGGTGCTAATTTCGAGGAGAATGAGCCAAGCCTAATGCTTTGCTTCAAAAATAGCTAGTCTTAGCATTAACATATGGTTGCTAAACAAGCACATTGGGCAGCTCATTTGAGTTAGAGTGTTTGGAGACCTACTTTCTTGCAACCAGAATGCCGAAGTTTTCAGGAATATTTGTGTATCACCAATGAAGGATTCCTTTCTAAGGTAAATAAGTATGGCAATAGTAAATAAGTGGGCTAAAACAAAATCTTCTTGCTTAAAGAAGTAAACAACAAAGAACCCGTGGAGATTTTGCTTGTTTCCTGGTCTCTTTCAATTTTTATATTTAACTGAATTTTAAACAGTGTCTTTGCAGAGAGTCCTTGTGACTTTTCTGGTAAGGCACAGAAAATGTGAATGCTTGTTCAGCAGAAGTCAAGGCTGAAATCCATCCCCAAGGCCTGGGAAGCCGACAGCTCCCCAGCTGCACTCCCCCATCCCAGCCTCCCCACCTTACACAATTTAGCAGCTTCCCAGGTCACCTTCTCACTGACTATATGTCACCATGGAATTAAAAATCCTAAGGAAAATTGCAAATACAAATTGAAATTTTAAGTGTAGCTGGTGGAAAGCTAGAAAATCTTTTACAAAAGATTTTAAGCTTTTTCCTCAGAAAACTCACAGCCAATCTCTCCTACAATGCTAGGACATGAGAAATGAAATTCTTCATAAATTCTAGTATCGATTGTGAACTGAAACATTGCTCTGAAACATATAGTAGCTGTACAACCTTTCTCCCTGTATATTGTAGCCAGCTTACAAAAAAAAAAGAGTTTATTCTCCATGAGTGTAAAACAAACACTGTTCTTAGAAGCCTTTTATCTTAAGGGTCATTGAGCTGTCAGTGGAATAAGTTAAAATATAGAGTTTTTTGCAATAAGTTAAAGACAGGAATTAAAATAACTTAATAATAAAATAAGTCCTTGTACTTAAAAATGTGTCCCTTTCAAAATAACAAAAGGAGCACAAAATAAACATTGATGTTGCCCTAGCCTGCAACTTGTAACTCCCAATTTTGGGTGTTTATTTTGTAAAATCTAACCTTGTAAAGCAAATGGTGTGGGAATGGGACCCGGTAGCAGGTGAGCTCAGGGGTCTCTGGGGATGAAAAGCCACAGCGACTCACATGGATTTAGTGTGGAGCCTCACAACAGGCCGTGGTGCCTGGGCATCTGTCATTCCTATCCATTGTACAGAGGATTGATCCACTCACAGTTTCAGTATTTCAAATCTGCAGTAGAAACTGCAGCAAAGTCAAGCTGATCCGGAGAGTTGTTCTTTGTTTTTTCAGTTTATATCAGCTAGTCCAATAATGATAATAAAAAAGATGCAAATCTTCCCACTTAGACTTTGTGGTCTATCGTGGCTGCTACTTCATGGCTGCTACTTCAGATTTTTGGACGTAAAGAACAGTTTTATTCGTGTTCTGATTTTTATACCGATGGGTAGGGACAGTGGGGTGGCTGAGGAAATGCAGGCTGCACAGAGCAATGGAAGGGAAAGCTGAGGAGTGAATGCGGAGGCTGGGAGTTGAGGTCAACGGCACAAGGCTCGTACGGGGCTTGTGGAGTCGGCGTTGGCGCAGGTTGGACCTGGGCCATTCTCCTTTCCCGTTTGGGAGCCGCGTTTCCAAGCTTCCAGGTTACGAGGGGAAAGGCACTGCCTGCAACCCTTATCTTAGCGACTCTTATCAGTTTGGGCTTGGGGTTATCTTTGTTGGGGTGGGGGTTCACAGCAAGGTTGTTTGGAACCCTGGAAAGCTGATAGGATCCCAAGGGACTTAAACGGCTCTTAACCCTGCGGTTTCTCTTCTCTCTCTGCCCTTTCTGCCCCTCTGCCCAGACTCCCCCGCCGCCCGCCGATCGCTTTGGCCAGGGCGGCGCGATGGAAGGACTCGGAGCGATGGGAGGAAACCCGCCGGCCTTCAACAGAGGAAACCCCGGGGGTGACTTTGGCCCTAACAAGCGTCGCAGATACTAACAGGATTCAACTGCCCCCTGCGCGCACCCCAAAGAGGAAAGGAATCTCAGCAGGCCATACAGGGTTCTTACTCAGGGGGTGGATATTCAACGTAGTTAGTTAGGGCCTGCTTTGGTAAAGCCACTCTAGGACACGGGGAGTGCAGTCTGGTAAAGGTTTTAGAAAATTTCATGTGGTGCATTCCTATAATTTCAATGTGAAAAGGGATTCTGGGAGGCTGCCATGGTTGTTCGGTAACGGTAAGATCTGGCAAGGACCCTAAAGCCTTGACCATTCCAGGTTTCCTGTTCGCAGCCGGAGTCCTGAGACTAAACTAGATACAATTGGGGTATGTCTTGGCATATTTTTTTTATTTTTTTTAGTGTAGTGAACCTTGCTTTAAGCACAGGCAAGTCTCTGGAGAACTAGGGCAGCATCTGGGTACTTCGCAGTTCCCACGACTCTGTAAATTTATATAGCTCCAAATGATCCATCATGTAGTAAATTGGGGAGATTTTTATGTTCTTTTATTTGTTTTCTTTCCTCCTAACCTGTAGTTATTCTTTTTCTCTGGACCATCTGTTTCTTTAAAGTAGTTGACCGTCATGCGCAGCCTGAATGGCTGGAAGGCTCTTGTTTGGATGGATTTTTTGATAACGTGTTGTATCGCTGTTTATTTTTACTGGTAGTAAAGTACAATCTATTGGACAAAGATACTGTATCTCATGCTGAAGATTTAACTGAAACAAATGTTTGTATAATCTTAACCTTGCCTGTCTTTTGTGTAGAAGTACTACAAGATTTTTCATTTAGTGTAAACTGTTTGAACACAAGCTGTAATTGTCCCACTAACAAGTTTGAGTTTGTCTGAGGAATGTTACAGGAATGCATTATTAAAGTGGATTTTAAGCCTTTTTTATCTGGTGTGCTGTCTATTCTGTTTCTGGAAAAAAAATAAAATGGGTACATACAGCGTGAAATAAATTGGGCTTCAGATTGTGGAGCAAAGGTTGTTCCTGCACAGCTCTGTGAAGAGTGTTTAACCCTGGAGTTTTCCAGCGATTCTCCTTGGCACAGAAAGGGTTTTATTTGTGTTTTGGAAGGATGCCTTCAACCCTGGCATTTTGGAGTAAAGCAAGGGAACTCCCGATGGAACCAGGATATGTCTGTAATTCCTGCCTGGACGTGAGCTGATCTGTGCAGTGCAAAGTTGTGTCTCTGTCGTGTCCCCCCACGCAGCCCTTGCCCTGGAGCTCTGTCAGCTCCCAGCTGGGGCAGGACACGGAGCACCCGGGACAGACAGGGGAGAGCAAGAAACGCTTCATCTTGTGCAATATGTGCTGCAATCTGCGGGGATGGGAGTTCTCTGTGACCTGTATCCCCACACTGAGGCTCTTGTGTTGGCGCTGGGATGGGAAGGAGGTCTGGAAGGGTGAGAAAGGGAGGAAGGGGACGTGGGGAGCTGCTGGGCAGGCAACAGGGAGGCTCAGGATTGAGCCTCATCTTACGGTGCCCAACGTAATCACAGTTCAGCCTATAGGTACTTTATTTAAATGGAGAAGGATGAGTTAGTCACTGTGGAGACGTTGGTTTATTCCTGTCATTTGATGGTTTGTAATTAGCGATGGTCCAACATGAAAATGTATCTGGGAAAGACTAAAGCTGCTGCTATTTCTTCACCTTGTTTCTTTACAGCAGCAACATCATAGTCATCCAGCAAGGCTGATACTGTATTTATTGTTTGTCAGAGGGACTATGACTTATCTGAGGTGCAAGGTATGGTGTTTGGTGATGATTTGCATGAGATACCTGCTGTTTTGCAGCATTGAGCTAAGCTGGCGAGAGTGCTGAGTGCCCTACAGAGGGGATGTGTCTGTGGTTGTTGCTTCCTGTATCCCAAACCTGACCGGCAGGCATTCCCCGATGCCGTGGGGATTGGTAACTACGTCGTTCAATTCCAAAACGTGAAATGTCAGGAGAAGAGACTGTTAAGAGGCGCTCAAGCATCTGAATTGTCTCCCCTTCTGCCTGTTTCTAGCCTTTTGGCATGTAGTCGAAGCAGCAGTGACAGCTTTAGGGAAGCTGCAGAGCCCAAATAGCCTCTGCTCTAGCAACTGCCTCAAATCCTTTAAAGCGTAAGGTGAGGATTGGACTGCTCGCTCTCCTTCCGTGGGAGAAAACTGAAGATAATAACAGGCTTCGTGAAGATGATGAGGAAGAGGGTTTCATCCAACAACAAGACAGGTATAAAATGGAAATCAAAGATCCAGTGACAGCAGAGAAAGGGGCTAAAACTGCACTCCCTGCTGCATGCGCTAGAGGTGATGATCCTCACTCCCTTGAGAGGAGGAGACTAAAGACCCATGAAGTTGATTCCAGCAGGAGCATTGCAAAGCGAGCTCTTACTGAGGTTTACAGACGTCTTCAGCAGGAGGGAAGGGCAGCAGGGGCTGCTGGAGCGCGGAAACCCCTCAGGGCAGCGGGGCCATCTCCTCCCATAGCCCGTCCCGATGCTGGAGGCCGCCGGAGCTCCTCGGTGTCGGCACAGGTGCTGGCAGCGCGCGGGGAACGTCGCAGCTCCTGGGTCTGTAGCTTTGAGCAGGAACTCACAATTACAGCCTTGTCGGATACGCTGTCCCAGACGCATTCTGCGCAAGCAGCTTTCTGATGTGCTGCAATGCAGCCAACACGCAGAGAATACTGCCCGACTTCGGAGATTACTGCCTGTTACAGAGTTGCAGAGTGATAAAGTGTTTTGACTATCATTGCTGTCTGCTGTCATATTTGATCAGCCTGGTTATTATGAACTGATACCGCACGAGCACATTTTAGAGCAAGACTGATGATCTGTCTGCTTCTCTGCCGCTTGCTTGTAGATTTAAACGCCAGTCGTTCCTAGGCTCCAGAAGTCACGTAGTGCATGTATGCAGCTTCCTCTTGAGCAACAGCGATTGCGTTTGCCAGAACCAGAGTAACTGCACGGAATCCATCTGGTACCTAGATAATGTTGTGACATCAAAGGCGTAGATAAATTTCCCTTTTTTTTAATTATTTTTATTTTAGTTCCGGCATTCTGTTGCTTACCAGAAGCTGCATCTATCAGAAAGCTACAGCTGGAAGAATATAAGATATTGCTTTTCCATGGGGCTGCCCTCAGGAGCAGGAAAAGATGTTTTGTGTGGCCCTGTGGACCAGGGCGAAGGCGCTGGGTGCAGATGAGCACAACATCGTGGAATGGGGGGATCCTTCCCGGCCCCCCGGGTACCTGCAGGCCCTGGTGCAGGGCGGCCGCGGCAGCGTCTCCGGGCTGCCCTTGGGGCCCGCGCAGAAACCCGAGCTCCGAGTTCTTCCTGGCACCGGGATGGCAACAGCTGCAGCCTTGCTGGGCGGGCGAGGGGAGCTGAAACCCTAGAGCTCCGCGCAGCCCCGCACGGCAAATTCCCCGGCACCGGCTCCGCCTGCTTCGCGTCATCCCCCAGCCCCGGCTCTGCAAGCTGGGGGGCACCTTTCCATCCACCCTTTCCTGTCATCGCTTGCGTTTCTGAGGTGTTTTCCAAGTAGCTTGTGCTTCTACTAGGGTCCTTCCCGGTCCTCTGCCTCCCTGCAATGCGAAAGGCTGCGCTGGGGGAGGACGGTGCTGCAGAGAGGATGGGGATCGGGGCCACGGTGCCTTTCTGCTTCAGCCAGGGGCTGCCAGGTCTCCTAACCGCTCATCTCCACGTTCCTGCCCAAACCGCCCCAGGCCCTGCAGAAACGCGCTGAGAATCCTCAGAGGGAAAGTTAGCAGCTTGGCTTTTCATCTGTCTTTAATCTAGATGCCTGTCCCCTTATTCTTGCTCCTTAATGCTCCAAAACTCCCGTCGCGAGTGCGCGGGGGCACTGCAGCGCGCGGGGCCGGTCGAGGGGCAAAGGCTCCTGCGGATGCGGCCCGGCGGCGCCAGAAACGCGCGCGGAGATAGCGGGGCCGGGCGGCGCGGGGCTCCCATGTCCATCTTTGGGCTGCTCTCCGGTTACCAACCACCTCCTGGGCCGCCGCCAAGGAGGGCGGCCCCGGGCCTGGCCCCGCGCGGAGGCTGCCGGTCGGTCGCTGCGGGCACCGGGGCCATGGAGCCGCTGTGCTACAACGCGGGCTGCGGGCAGCGCTTCGACCCTGCGCGCAACTCGCCGGGTACGGGGTGGGCGCCGCGGCCGGGGGCTGCCGCGGGCGCTGCCCCCGCTGAGCGGCTCCGCGCGCTTCTTCTCTCCCGCGCAGACTCCTGCGTGTTCCACCCGGGCAACCCCATCTTCCACGACGCCCTGAAGGTGAGCGGGGCCCGCTGGCGCCGGGGGGGCCGCCCGCGCCGCGGCGCCTCACGCCTTGTGTCCCGTCCTGCCGCTCAGGGATGGTCGTGCTGCAAGAAACGCACCACGGACTTCTCCGAGTTCCTCGCCATAAAGGTGACGACCGGCGCCGGGGTCCTGCCAGGGTCCCTGCTCGCTGCCAAGCCGCCCTTTCCACCCCTCTGCGGGGCTTTGCGGGGCGGCTGCGCGTGCCCAAAGCGCCAGCCACGCTCTGGGGTCCAACTGTCCCCTCAGGGGGCAGGAGGAGGCCACAGAGGCCAGTGGAGATGGCGGAGGCTCCTGCTGCCCTTCAGCTGCGTAAGCGCATCCAAGCTGGGGCCTTTTCCCCAGCGCTCCGGCTGCTTTGGCTCCTGGGGCTCCCTGCGGATGCAGCCCCTGCCCTGGTGCGGGGTTGGAGACCGCGGAGCCGCCAGGCCGTGGAAACCCGCAGGCTTTGGGAGCAACCTGCGGGCTAGGGAGGGCGAAGCCGGGGCTGTCTGCGCTCCGCAGGGCTGCACAAAGGGCTACCACAGCAAGGAGAAGCCGTTCAGCCGAGAGGAGACCCCCGAGAAGCCGAAGGCCAAGCCGGCCGCGGAGCTCGTCATCCAAGGACCGGCATCGGCGGAGCGGATGCAGCGGGAAAGGCCGAGGTGAGGCTGCGGCCGGGAGCCGCGTCGGTGCCGGAGCCGCGGGGCCTCTGCGGGAAGAGCGCTCGGACGCGGCTGCTGCTCTTTTCCAGCTCGGATGAACCCAGGCAACTCCTGCCCGTTAAAGTATCCCGATCCCTGGAGCAGGCGCTGGAGAAACTGGACCTGTCGGCCAAGGAGGAGGCACGCGAGGGCGGCGGCGCAGGTAGCGAGGGGCCGCGGGGTGGCAGGGAGCTGGCACGGCCGGGCCAGGAGCGCGCGGGGGCCGCGGTGACGCCCGCGCTGTCCCCGCAGGGGAGGCTGCTGCGCAGGTGAGAGCCGGCACCGCCTGCAAGAACGCGGCCTGCAAGGCGGTGAGTCCGGGAGAGCGGGTCCTGCGCGTGTGCCCTCCGCTCCCCGCGGCTGCTCCGGCCCCTCCTGGACGCTTCCCAAGTCCCGCCTTGGTGTCCCGTTTGCTTTCGCTGCGTTAATCGCTTGCAATGAAACAAAATGTGTGTTCAGGAGCGGCATTTTGGGTCAAACGCGCGCAAAACAATTCCAGGCGGCTTTTAACCAAGTGCAGCTCAGCCCGCTCTCCATCCTGCACCAAGTGCAGGGCTGCCTGCCCGCCCTGAGCCCCCGGAGAGGCCGGGGGGCTTGGGGAGGACGAGGGGCAGCCAAGGGCAGCACGGACCTGGCCGAGGGCACGTGGCTGCAGAGGAGGGAAATGGACCCCAGCAGCCCCGTGGGTGGTTCTGCAGCGTTCAAACTGCCCCGCACCCTGTGTCAGCCCTGCGAGGTGCCATCAGTGCCAAGGCACTGCTGGAGAGGGCCGGGGACGCAGCCGAGCCCTCTGCTCCTTGTCCCGCAGATCTACCAGGGGCCGGACAGCAACGCGGAGACTTGCACTTTCCACCCTGGAGCTCCCGTGTTCCACGAGGGGTAAGAAACGCTCCTTTCCAGGGAACAACGCGCGGGGTTTCGCAGTGCTGGGCTCCCAGCCCGGCCACGTCTGCTCTCCCGCAGGATGAAGTACTGGAGCTGCTGCGCGGTGAAAACCACGGACTTCGGAGCCTTCCTGGAGCAGCCGGGCTGCAGCAGCGGGCGGCACTGCTGGGCCGAGAAGGGGGTAAAGGGGCATCCGCACAGTGCGGGAGAGCAGGAGAGCAGGGGGTGCCAGGTTGGGGGTCACGGTCCCTGGTGTCGGTGCTGTGGGATGCCCAGAGCGGTCACCACGGAGCTTGGGAGAGATTTTATCCGCGAGCAGAAAAGCGGATGGGAAGGAGGCTGTGCCCACGGGGTGGCACAAGATGAGGTTTCCTGACCATGCCCAGCTCCTGGGCACAGCGGCATGCCGTGGGGACAACCGCGGCCGTGCTGCAGGGTGGCCTGGCAACATCTTCCCTCGTGCCTCCTCCCCGTCCCCTCCGCCGCGGCGCGGGGCGCCGTGACAGCTCCCTCTCCTCGGCAGGACAAGAAGGCCGTGTCCTGCCGGCAGGACTGGCACCAGACCAGCAGCCACGTGGTGGTGACGGTCTACGCCAGGAACCCGCTGCCAGCGCTCAGCACCGTCAAAGCCAACCGCACCGTGGTGAGGGGCCCGCGGAGCCGGGAGCATCCAGGGGGCTTCGGGACAGCCCTTCTGGCCGCTGCCACCATCGCCGCGTGCGGCGCTCGCAGGTGGCAGCCCACACGCTCCGGGGAGCTGCCCGCTGAGCCGCCGTCCTCCGGTTTTCTTGCAGCTCGAGGTTCACGTCGTCTTCGAGGGCGATAAGGTCTTCCAGGCAGAACTGGACCTCTGGGGGGTAAGAGCCCGTCAATCTGATACCCCCTTGCAGCAATTGGACAAGCTGAGAGGCCACGAAGTGGCAGACAAGTTTGGGGAGCACTTGCAGCCCCCAATACAGACGCCGGGGGATAACATTACTCCTGGTGCAGTCACCAGTCTCAGGCTTTTTTGTTGCTGCTGCAACCTCCGTGTGCTCCTCCCTGGGCACGTGGTGCCAGGCAGACTTTAATTATAATAGCGCATAAAAATGATTAGACCCAGGGGACTGGCTCTGTCCCAGTGCCCAGGCTGTTGCTTTCATGGAGTGAAGGGTGATTTTTTAGTTCCCTCTGTCATTTTTCACCGCTGGCTCCCGATGCCCTGCAGGGTGCAGGGGTCCCTCCTTGTCACACCTTCACTAAAACAGATGCTCATGTAGAGGCACCAGGCTGCCCTAAGTGGCCTTGGCTCGTCCCCATCCTCTGCCCCACGGTCCCGCTGCCCCATGCAGAGGCAGCTCGGCCCTGGCCGCACAGCCCCCAGCGCCCTGTCCTCTCCCCAGGTGATCGACACGGGCAGGAGCTTCGTGACCATGGTGCCCACCAAGGTGGAGATCACGCTGAGCAAGGCCAGCGCCGTGCCCTGGGCCCGGCTGGAGCTCCCGCGGGGCAGCCCGCGCCCCCGCGGGGACCGGGCGCACGACGAGGACGCTGCCGGCGCGCGGGAGCCCCGGGCGCCCCCGGACGACGACTCGGACGACAGCCTGAGCTGGTCGGAGGACGAAGACGAGGAGATGGCGGGGGCAACGCCGAGCAACTGACGCCCAAGCGCGTCGGCGCCGCTTCCCGCAGCCCTCCCGATGCATCCGGCGGGGCGGCCCGGCCTCCCGTGCCAAGGCGGGCGAAAGGGCAGGCAGCAAAACCCCCGAGCAAAGGTGACAGTCCCGGATCCCTCCAGGTGCTCGAGAAACCTCGGCCGGGCGGTTTTGCTGATGCCTGGGGCATTGCCGGGGCGTTGACCAGCTCCTTCAGCAAGACGCCCGCAGAAACGAAGCTGCCCCGGGGTTAAAGAACTGTCGGAAAGGCAGGAAACGGAGTGAACCGCTGTAACGGGGCGGTGGGAGACGGGAATTCCCTTGCGTTTGCGCTGCTGAACGCTCCGCGGAGCCGGGAAGGCGGGCGGGAAGCGCCGCGCGCTGTTTGCTGACCGCACTAAAGCGTCCAGGCCCCGCCGAGCCGCTGCTTGCAAGAACGACGCGCGCGGGGGGGCAGGCGGGCGGCCCGGGGCCCGGTCCGGGTTCGGGCACCGGTCCCGCTTGGCCGCCGACCCCGGGGCGCGCAGTGGAGCCACCCGCCCCGCTCACGGCGGGCGCCCGCGGGACCGGGACTGGGATCGAGACCGGAGCGGGGCCGGGGCCGGGGCCGACCCGCGCGGTGGCGGCGGCGGCGCGGAGCGGAGCGCGCGTGCGCGGGGGCGGCGGCGCGTGCGCGCTGAGGCGGCAGGGGCGGGGGCCGGGGCGCGGCCGGGGCGCGGGTCCGACGGCGCCGCCGCCGCCGCGCAGCAGCGCCCGCCGGTGCGCGAGGTGAGCGGGCCGGACCGGAGCGGCCCCGCTGCATGGGCTGGGGGCGGTTGCGCCGCGGAGGCGGGAAGGGAGGAGGGAGTTGAGGGAAGGAAGGCGGGGGGCGAGGGGGGCGCTGCGCTCTCGTTGCCGCCGCGTCCCGGCTGCTCCGCGGGGCCCGGCGGCCTCTTCCCCTTCCGCCCGCGTCTTCCCCGGCGCCGCCTGCGAGCCCGCTCGCCTTCGCCGGGAGCGCGGGGACGGGGCTCCCGCCGCTGGCCCGCAGCGGCCGCGCCGGGCAGGGCGGCCCCGTGCCGGGAGCCGCTTGTTCCCCGCCGAACTCCCAGCGCGCGGAGCCTCCGCTCCCGCCCTGCGCCGCATCCAGCGACCGTCACCCGGGGCCCCCGCGCCAGCGCCCGCCTCGCGCCCGGGCTGCTCCGGAGAAGGTAACGGGGGGCCCAGCCGGGCGCGGGGCCCTTCGGAGCGCTCCCGGCAAGGGGCTTCCCGGGGCCTCGGGAGAACAATGAGGGCGGCCGCGCGGAGGAAATCGCCGCGGCCGCCGCGTTCGCTCACGTGAGGCGGCTGCGGTTCCCCCGGAGCGTTTTCGCCCTGCCGCCCATGCAGCGCTGTTATCTGCAAAACACGCGTTTGGGGAGGGTTTTTTTTTTTCATTTTTGCTCTTTCCTGTCCCAGCTCCGCGCGTGTGAGCCGCGGCCTCCGCTCTCGCCGGCGCAGGGCTCCCCGCGGGCGGGTTCTGCAGTTTCGTAGCGCTCGCGCCGTCGAAGGGCGCGCGCCGCGCGCGTGCTCGGCCCTTAATCATATCGAAACTGTTTAGAGAGACTTTCGAGAATTGTTATTGATGGAAGGGCCAAGACGGCGCTGGGGGATTTTTTTTTCCTCTCTCAATGAAATTTCGAGGTGGAGGGGGAGATACTGAAGAGACTTAAGTGTTTTTTGTCTTCTTGAAGGCAGAAGAAGCTGGACGTTTCCTGTGTATGCATTACCCTTCAAGTACAACAGTGGCTTTGTTCCAACTTTCCTTAAAAATACTGTTTTAGAGTGGCAACAAATGCCAGGTGACAAAAGATGATACAGTTTAAAACTGCTCCATTTTCCCACCTCAGGTGGAAATTCAGACTTTAACTGGTCTTGTCATTCACCCTGTAATTTGTTTAAGGTTCTTCTTAGAACATGGGGTCAGGTCAGAGATGTTCTGTCTCGCTCTCTTGCCTTTTTTAAATTATTTTTAAATAGGACTCACATTTTATAAACTGCGGGTTGGGGTATCGGGCACTCTGGAAGTTGCCTGCAGCTCCTAGGAAGCGTGATGCGGGTGTGGGAGCGGAACGGTGCAGCCCTGACTTCCAGTCTTATCGCCCTCAAGGCCTCATTCGTGTGCCAGGAAATTCTGAGAATAGCCAGCCCGATGAATCCCTGCTCTCACATGTGGTTGTGGGAGGAAAATCAAATTTTGTATTAATCAGCTTTTGGCTGTGGCAGGATCCATCTCATTTTTGTGTGCTCGGGGTTCAGGTGTCTCCTCCTGTTCAAGCGTTCAGTCCCGTGTGCCTGTGTCTGTACAGATGCACCTTGTGATTTCATATTTATGCAGCCGTTTTGCTGGCTTGTTGTGGTTTGGTGCTTTTCTGGCTGTTGTGTGTTTTCTCTGGCTAAGGAATTAAATGACGGGACAGAAATTGGTGTGAAAACGTTGAAAGGCGTTCGGAAGTTCCAGCAGATCGTTCCTTGCCCAGGGAATAGTGCGAGTGTTATGGATGAGGTCCCCTATTTAACTTCACTGCTCTCTCTTGGCATGCATGTGTAGATACATTCTGAAAGTTTGGCACTTGTTCATTGCTTTGGCACTTGAATAAAAAAAAATGGAGTAAGCTGAGCTATTATGGGATAGTAACACAGTCTTGATTAAACTGCTGAAAGCTCCTTTCTCTTCCCTATAAGCTCTGGTGGCTAAACTGCATGAATCGAGAGCCTTTGAAACCTCTTTGCATGGGCAGAGTCAGAAGGACGGAGTTAGAGCTGTGTTATCCTTCCGATTCTTTGCTGAAAGTTTCCTGTGTCAGGTGGACAGCGTGAATCATCTCTCGTTTTTGTTACTGGAAGATGAGCAATTAAGTTGTTTAGATTTCTTAACTTCTGCTTCTCTTTGCTCCTGATAAAGCAGGATCAAACTTCTGAGCCTGGAGAACTGGGAGGGATAGAGCAAAGGTGATGGCTGAGCAGAGCAGCGCAGGGTTTATGCTCATTGGAGGTGACTTCTGCTGAACTCCTAGTGTTTTTCTGCTCATATGTGGCCAAAATGGGCATATCCAAACTGGAAGGTGAGATGTAGAAGACCTGACAAACTCTTTCCAGATGAGATCTTCAAAGAGCGATATCAAAGCTAAAATTCACCCAGCAGAGAAAAAGCTCCTAGTATTAATGCTGCAAGAAATGCTGCAGAAATATATCCTGCTAAGAATTAGTTTATCTGCCAAGAATTTTCAAAGTGCAGGAAGTATTAAAAGTATAAGGAAAATCTAGAAATCCCCCAGAAGAAATTAGGTTTGTGTTTCCTCCTTGTTTTCCTGTCAGTGTTTTCTCCCTTTCCTAAACAGAGCACTGTACTTCAATGATATTAAAGGAGAAAATCTTGAATTTTTTTTTTCCCTCACAAAAAATACTTTGATGTAACATTAAGTGCGATTTCACTTCCAGCTCGGGAGTGGGGTGGTGGAAGAAGAGTCCAAATAGCAAATTTCTCCAGCAAATGCCCCACAGTGCTGCAGGAGAGCAAACTGCCCGTGTTGGTGATAGCATCAGGTATGTAATTAGGTCAGGAGCAGCTCTCCAGACAATGTCTCGACACGTAGATCGAAATCTCGTGCATTCCAGAGGAAGCTCCAGGTGTGCGGATGCGGAGCACAGGGTCCTCCTCAGGATCCTTGCAGCATCCTCTGAGCAGCGCTAGCCCAAACGGCAGTAGCAGTTTTCTCCTTCAAAGGCTCTGATGGACGAGATAGAAATAACTCACGCCTACGTGTTTTCGCGTGATGCTTGTGATTTTTTTCTTTTCGATTTTTTGGGAATAATTCCCACCTTCATTGCAGTCAAGGTCCATTTTCTCGCCTTGCTGGTGGCCTTTGCTGACTGGCCAAATCCAGAACTCTGCAACCGGCGTTACGGAGTTACCTCTCACTTCTTTGGACTCTGTGTTGGCTCCCATCTCTTGCCGAGTAACCTTTAAACTTGCCTTTGAAGCTTGTGCCCAGCTTTGTGTCTAAATTCCCAGTCTGGTTTTTGATGTGTTAAGGTGTTAATCAGTATTTTACAGTTTTTGATTTCTTATTACCTGTTGTACCTGGAGGTATGCATGAAACTGTCCCGCTTTATTTCTTTACTCTCTCCAAAATTCTTCCTAAAAATTATTTTCAAGCCCAACACTCCAAAAAAAAAAAAGAAAAAACTCAAAATCTGTAATATTCTTTCTGCTTTTGGTCATTTTCATTAATTTTTTTTCATATATTTAAAATCATATAATGGGCAGTGCCAAGCTGAAGGGTCCTTGAGAAATAAAAAATAAATTTTCTGTGCAGAAATTTGCATCTCATCTTTTTGTGCTCTTAGGAGAGGTTTATTGTCATGCAAATTGTTTACAAGAAGAGCTAAATAGAGACTTTGTATATTACAAGCAAAGTGATTTGTGGATTTAATAGCAGAAGGTTAGACAGAGGTAATATTGTGTGCTTGGTTGCGGCTTAAATTAAGAAATCCTTTGTCTTCCACATGTAAATCTTTAACCAAACTACACCTGCTCGTAGCCTACAGACTTGTGGAGTGTAGGAGCTTCTTTCTATCCTTTGTGGTGATTAATGCCTCTAAATTTTGCATTCTAGTACTTAATCATGTGAATCCTGTTTTTTTTCTCCTTAGGCAGCACTTGCCACAAATGATTCCTTTTAGCCAAGAGGCCTGCAGAGGAGCCGACCTCAGAGCCTACAGGCTCTTTATTTGTATGTGTGCAGTTCATGTTTGGTCTGATGTTTTGGCACGTTTGAACAGAATTATTTCCAACTGCAAATGAGATTCTCCTGAAATCCAAGCCCTAGTTGAGGAACTGGTAATACTAATGCTGTAAAAGAGCAGCCAGATTCCAGGCTGCTTTGTTACCGCCCTGCTCCCCATCAACAGCTCTTATGAATTCTTAAGTAAAGCCCCAACAAAATAAGGAATGTTTTAAAAGTGTATTTTTGTTAGAAACTTTTGGAATGGATTGAATCAAATGATTTAATCTCCACGTGATTCAGGGTTTGTGTGGCTTTATAGTGTAGCAATACACAGAACTGCCGGTATTGCATCATGATGCTGGTGTGATGATGCTCCAGAACGTGGATGTGTCTTGTTGTGCAGGTGCAGCACTGGGGTACTTGGTATTTCTGCGAAAGAACCTGGACTGCAATAAATCGAGCCGTGAGCCCTTGGCGAAGGTGTGGTTTGTGCTTTAAAAACAGTTTTATTTTCAAGTCTTTGCAACTTAGTTGTTTTAGAAACTTTGAACTGGACATAAAAGATTTTCTGCATCTCATTCTTCCTATGACTTCTGTTGCTCTACTTGAGTTTATAATGCAAGTCTCCAGCTAGCGTGGCTCTGCTGTCTCCGTGATACCACCTTTTTATGAACTGATCCAAACAGCTGTTTGTTGTATGGTCAACTCATTTGGGGAAAATATGGTGCTTTGTCACTGTTCTTGGTCACTACTAAGGTTTGCAGCCGGACAGGGCGGTGGGGCAGCCCTGTAGCGATCTGCCCTACAAGGGAAACAGAGGTAGGGACTGGAATGTTGCGAGTTACAGTCGTGTCTTCAGTTGTACAATGTTACAACATTAAAATACAGCCGCTCTTCCATCGTCGTTTGGAACAGATAGACCTCCTGGGTCAGAAACACTATGCTGCATTATGTTGTCAGTATTCAACCCTGACTAATAATAAAATGTTAAAAGTGTTTAATTTATAATGCTTTAAGTAACATTTTATTAAAGAAGTTTCAGCTTTGGGTTTTGCAAAATGCAATAAATGTTTTTAAACTTCTAATTAAAGAGATGTTTACCTTTATTTATTTATTTTCTCCTAGCCCTGTTAAATAAAATCTTCGTGCAACTATTCTGGGATATTGCATGCAGTCCTGCTGTCAGTTTCTGCTGGTCAGTGACGTTTTTCATTTTACTTGTTAACTTTACAACTTGCAGTTTCGTACATCTACTTAGACATGTCTGCAGCCTTGAAGTGGCTTGTCTGCTATTTTTAATGCCTGGTGGAATTCACATGTATGATCTGCTAAAACTCAACAGTGCCTGCTAGGTTTCATTTTAGATGACTCACGTTGTTGCAGAAGTTTAATTTCTGCTGTTTCTGCAAAAGAGAAACTATTTCTGCATCTTTCCTGCTTCTCTCCTCCAACTTCCTCCCCTGCAGGGTATTTCAGGATCAAGGTTTCCTGCACTGCTTACTGCAACTGATTGATTTCCAATTATGAATGTGTAGGTACTCTGATACATCCTAAAGCCCTGTACGGTGTAGGGAGCACAGGCAAGATCACTCACTTGAGTTGCCTGTTGCAACTTTGTCCCAAAGCTTAGGGTAGACTATTTGCACGTGGTACAGAAGAGTCGCATGTGCCAGCTGTGGGAAGATAAATGTGCCTAGCTGCAGACTGTGTCAAAAAGGACAGGGCTGAGATTCAAACAGTATAAAATTGTTGGTTTGTTTGGATTGGCTTGATGAGGAAGTTGTTTGAAAGGTATTTTATAACTTTATTAATCAATTACTTCACTAGTGCTCATTTTCATGTGTTCCCTTTGCTATTTCAGTGGTGTCTGAGCTGTGATTTTTCTGGAACGTGCAGTGTAGTCCCTCCCACTGTTTGTTTTTTTGTTTTCTTCTCCCGTTTGAAGCAGGGTTTTTTCTGGCGGTTGCGAGTTGGGGCTTACAGATAGTACCTCAAAGGCATTTAGGTGAGAAGGCAGGTACAAGTTCCTTCTTGTTCGGGCTACCAGTGGAAACTCCAGCATGGAACAAATGAGCTGCTTGCAGTTGTTTCATGCCGCGTTCAAAGTTCCTGCTGTTCATGTGATAAAGGGTTAGAATGAAATGAATTTTAGACTGTATCTATTTGATTATCATTCCTTCTCCTGAGGTATTGGGGAAGGATAGGGAAGCCTTTACACATCACTTATCTCCAGCAATAGTCCCACAACGTGCCTAGGAAAGTTACTTATTGGTCTCTCATAGCATGTGTTTTTCCAATGCTCAGTATAAGCTTTCTTTATTGTAGCTCAAGCCTATTAAGTTCTGCTTGTTCTATCACTGATTAGTGAGAATAATCTGTTCTTGGCTTCTTTAGCAAAATTCTTTATGTTTTCTAATCCGTGATGGCCAATTATACTTCAAAGCTTTTCTTGCAAGTGCTACTTTCTGAACCTTTTATCTGGTGTCCTCTCAGTGCTGCAGCTTCTTGAGGTCGAACTGATGCTGAATTCAGTGATTTATTTTTCTATCAAATAATATTACTGCAGTGCAGCAGTAGATATATCTCAGTTTATTATAGAATTCTACCCTACTTTCTTTGTGCTAAACCATTTCTACAGTAGAATATGTAGTCAGGAAGTGTCAGTTCAGACGGAATATGTGTGTATGTGACCTACAAATGACAGAGTATTTTACTGTTGTATCTGAGGCCACAGTCTCTTCCCACTTGCAGGTACCTTCTAAAGACATGTCCCTTTTGCCTGTGGGAAACTGGCTGATTATGGCTAGACTGAGAATTTGGCTAATTTTACTCATATGATTTGCTCATAATTTACCCATATGCAGCCAGTTGTCACTGAGTTTTCAACTTATTCTGTCTCTATTTCACTATTGCTTTTCTAGTCTGTATGCTCTTTGTAATGGGTTTTGTGGCATCTGGCCATGATAATAAATTGTTAGCAATATTAAAAACTCTCGGTTAGGTTTACTGTTAAAATTGCTAGCATTGAGTGTACTTTTCCTAACTTTTCTTCTTGCTCTGTGCAGGTCTTCCTTTCTGGGTGAAGAATGCAGACGATAAAGTGCGTAGTTGTTGGAGATGGCGCTGTGGGCAAAACCTGTCTTCTCATCAGCTACACCACCAACGCCTTCCCGGAGGAGTACATCCCCACGGTGTTCGACAACTACAGCGCGCAAATGACTGTCGATGGGCGGACAGTTAGCCTGAATCTCTGGGACACAGCGGGCCAGGAGGAATACGACCGCCTGCGCACGCTCTCCTATCCTCAAACCAATGTTTTTGTCATCTGTTTTTCCATTGGCAGCCCCTCTTCCTATGCAAATGTGAGGCACAAATGGCATCCCGAAGTTTCTCACCACTGTCCTAATGTTCCCATCCTTTTAGTGGGCACCAAGAGAGACTTGAGAAATGACCTGGAAACGGTTAAAAAATTGAAAGAGCAAAGCTTGGCTCCCACTACCCCGCAACAGGGGACTTCACTGGCTAAGCAAATCGGAGCAGTCAAGTATTTGGAGTGCTCGGCATTGAATCAGGAGGGTGTTCGGGAGGTGTTTGCCGAAGCTGTGCGTGCAGTTCTGTATCCTGTGACAAAGAAGAACACAAGAAAATGTGTCTTGTTGTAGTTACCTCGGATAATGGGTGTTCGAAGCTGAATATTGACTAGAATCTTGGAGGTCTCTTTGAGTTAAATTGAAGATTTGCATCTTGCACTAACAGCTCTAAGCAGAAATGGTTTATGCAAAAAATATTCTTGCAGGCTTATTGCTTCAGGGAAACTGAAACAGAAGTGTGGGTTTTTTTTTTTCCTCCCCCCTTCCACTGAGAGGTCAAACACCTACTTAATTTCTGAAGTTTTAGTCTCCAGCTCCTCCGGCGATCACTTGGCTTCTGTTCTTATTTAGTGGAGGAAGAAAAAAAGAAGGGACTTCTTTGAAGCCAGTGTCCTTTATTAGACAACCATCAGTTACTGAACTTGCTGAAAAGCACAAATTCTGGTAACTTTGCTTTAAGTGTAGCTGCTGCTTTTCCTATCCCTTCTTTAATGATCAATTTAGTTTTAGAAAACAGAAATCTGGCTGTCCAAATGTTGTTTTGTCAATTTAAAGCTTGAAAACCATTTGTTTACATGCACAAATGCCTGTGATATTACTGAGCTTCACTTGGCAGTGAACTTGTGATTGTTTATATGAAAGTTAACATATGGGGTATTTAATCCAATGAGCAAGACATAGAGAACACCTGCAATAATTTTATTAATAGAAGTGGGAACTGATTTCTCTTAATGTAAAGAATTTAGGATAATGGTGGATCACTCAAATGAGTGTTCTTGTGCCGTTGAACAGAGAGGTAGAAGAGCAGTTTAGCAACAAGCCTTACGTAATCTTCTCTAAAGTGAATGAATGTTTTATTTCACTCTCCAATGAGATTTCACATTTTGAGAATAAAGTTACAGTTATCTGCTTAAGGTAATTGGGATGACGCTTCCCAAAACAAGCCTTTTGGTGTGATTCCTTTTGATGAATTCCAGAGACTTGTAGAAGCCAGGTTGCTCTCGAGGAATTCATGGCTTCACTTCTTAATGCTCTTGGAGTCACCACGTGGGATTTCATGGCAAATTCCTTTGCTGTTTTTCTGGCAGATCATTGACCTAAATTTTGGAAGCTCTATTTACAGGAATCAGGAACCATTGTTTCTTCATGGCAACTCACTGATAGTTCCAGTTAAATTTTTAATGGTTAGCCAGTCACTGATAGATTTACCTGGACATTTTTCCCCATCTACCAGATGATCACCTAATATAAACTGTTTTATCTGATGTGCCATTTATGTACTGTTTAACTTTCTCTAGTGGCTATAGCAAATGGCTGCTGGCTTTTGTTTTCAGAATATGCACTGCTTTTTTTTTTTTTTAATGTGTGATTCTGGGACCAGCTGAGATAGGAGAGCATGAAACCTTCCTGAGACTTAACCTTAGAGCTTGGTGATGTGAAAAGAGAATGCTTCCAAGATACCTTGTGTGAAACCAATGGTGCTGGCCTGGACTTTGTCTAAATTGGCAGTGCTGTCTTTGTCCAGATGCCACCTCAACTGGTAATTCAAAAGTTGCCTTCTTAAGATTCCCACACATACAAAACTGTACTGTGTACAACCTGAGAAAAAGTCTCATTTTTTTATTTTTTTAGCAAGGTAACAGAAAATATATCAACAGGTTATTGGGGATCTTGTGTTAAATTAACCTTGCTTTATCTGATACAGACAGAAATACCAGGTGGATAGAGACACATTCCCATTTGTGCCATCATTCCCCTCTGAAGAGGATGTGCCTTTCTTCAGCTAGTGTAACTGATGCCAACACTAACTACAATTTCTGGATATCTGGTGTATGCTCATACTGGTAGTGCTTAGGTTGCTTCTGCAACCCAGCAATTAAAAACTGCAGTTCATCCAAATATTGGTATATGTAGCTAGTGAAGCAACACTGAATTCCAAACACTGCCTGATTGCAGACGACACCAAAATATCCGTAATGCCTGGTGTTTCTAGAAACTTAGAGGCTTCTGTTTATATTTCCTCACCAAGTGCCATTTTCTGGAGCGTCTTTGCATCTTTTGTGCTTGTAGAGGAAGTGCTACCCCAATTGCGGTTCCTGCCGCGGCGTTCTGCAAGCAGTAAGGGAATAGAATATTTCACTGATGTGACTTCTACTCACCACTCTCTGCCTTTATTTTAATAGGTAGCCTTTAGACTTGTGGCTTGACTTGTATGCTGCAATGATTCTGTGCCTTGTAATTCAAGATTCTTGTTCTGTAGGTAAATTTCAGTAACAGAGTAAATAGTTTATCATTGTTCAAATATATTTATTTAAGTCAGTGCACGTTTTTAATGCAGGTCAGGCCTAACTCAATGGCATAGTTACCCTGGTGCAAGCCCATAACTTTTGCTTAATTCAAATATATTTTTTGGAAAAGTTTGTGATACATTTGAACTGTTCTTAAATAGACTTTATTTCAACAACAGGCACCTCTTTTTTTTTTTTTGGCTACACAAATTTGCAATTTTATACTGAAGCTACTGCTGTTTTTTTTAAAGATTTTTACTCTTTTAGATACTGAAATCTTGTAATTCTGCATCTTTTGTGGATATTCATAACTGGATGACAATAATTGTATGGAGAAGAAGTCCTGTGAGCAAATACTGTTGCACACATCCTATTTCTGTAGGCTCACAGTGCAGCCATCCTGGTGTTAACTGGAAGAGGGTACGGAAAGAGAAACTACCGCTTAATCAGGTTGTTTGAATTGATTGCATTATACTAGAACACTTTACCCCTGTCTAGATAACTTAATTGATTGCACAACAGTACTGGGGAGATTAATACCATTGTGAGGAAAACGAGCAGAAAGTGAACTTTGAACAGAACTATGAAAACTTCTACTGTTTTCAAAGTACCTCATTAATAGACTCATTCAAATGCCTTGTACTTCTGTGTTTTTCTGTCAAGAGGAGCAAAAATCCTGCTGGTTTGACAGTTCATTTACTCAGCATCTGATTTCCATGTGAAAGGATTCCAGGGGTGCACATATCCAGTGAACTTTTCCATTCAATGGGCATTCTCTCAGTTATGATCTTCCTTCTTTTTTTTTTTTTTTTCTCTTTCTGTAATTTTTAGTGTGTTTTAAATAGTCCAGCGTTTCAGTCTATGATCCATTCCCTTCCTTCCACTTCTTTTTTTCTTTTTTCTTTTTTTTTTCCTGTGGACAGGTAACAAATACAGACTTTAAACACTCATAACTTCGCTTATGAAAACAGACAAAATCCACCTATGTGACCGAAATGAGGATTTCCAAAACTGCTCAAGATTATTTCTTAGTAGAAACGTAGTGCGTGTTACCATTCACAAAAGAGACTCTACCAAGAGACCCGTTTTAATCTTTCAGCCTGTGAATAATTTCTCAGATACGCAAGGATTTTTTCTTTTTTTCCTTCTGAAGCCATCCACACCGAGTTGAGCAGTCCAGGAACCCCGTGTCCAAAGGATGTTATGAAGCATGTTTAGATGTATAAACGCTTTGTTCGGTTTACAGCTGTCGCTATTTATACGGAATTTAAACTAGGAAAGCCTCACTGTGCTTTGAGTGCTAATCCTTGCTGTGTAGATGAATCGTGGTGCTGCTTGGGCTAACCTAAAGGAGCAGATGGATCTCGGAGGAGGGTTCCCCGGCCGGCGCCATCGGGATGCCGCGAGCGTCCTTGGCGACAGGAGCCCCAGACTTTTAAGTGTGGTACTGATACATACACTGGCAACTTGATTTTATACTATATAAGAAAAAAATGTATTACAGCTAACAATTTTTAAAAGATTTTTTTTAAATTATGCAAGATTAAATTGTAATAAAATTTTCTTCATCTCTCTGGCTGTCTTATTAACTCCTTCAGTATATTTTAAATTTTTTTCCCTTGATGCAGCTGTTCTAAATGTAGTTCTTTCCTGTGGAAAGCCAGACCCCGTCTCTTAAATGCAATAAACGATTTTTGGTGAACTCGGAAGCCTGGCGCCTTCATTGGTCTCTCCTGGGACTGCTGTGGGGAGCTTGGGTGGCCGTTAGGGTCCATGGGCGGCCGTTGGGAGCGCTGGGCGGCCGTTGGGACCGTTGGGCGGCAGTTGAGACCGCTGGGCGGCGGCCGTTAGGACCGTTGGGCGGCGCTTGGCGCCGTTAGGACCGTTGGGCGGTCGTTGGGACCGTTAGGACCGTTGGGCGGCGCTGCTCAGCCCGAGGCGGCCGCGGCTCCGCGCCGGCAGGGGGCGCGCGCGGCGGGGCCGCGTCCCGGTTTCGCGTCCCGGTTCCGCTTCCGCCTCGCGCTCCGCTCCGGCGCCGCCGCGATGTCGGACTCGGAGAGCGATGAGGAGGCGGAGGGCGGCCGCGCAGAGCCCTTCTCCCTCGCCGGCTTCCTCTTCGGCAACATCAACGAGGCGGGGCAGCTGGAGGGTGACAGTGTCCTGGACAAGGTAGCGCCCGCTGGGCCCGGCCCGGCCGCCGCCTTGGGCTCCGGGACGGCTCTGAGGCGGGGCTGCCGTGGGCGCCGTGGGCTCGGGCTCCGAGACGGCCTCTGAGGAGGGTTTCGGACCCGTGGGCTCCGCGGCGGGAGGTGCCGTGGGTACGGGCTCCAGGACGGCTGGTGCCCCGGGTGCGATGGGGGGGCTGTGGCTGTGGGCTTCGAGATGGGGGTTCCTGGTGGCGTGAGCTCAGGGACGAGGTGGGTCCGGGGGGAGGTCCCGGGGTTGCGGGACGGGCCCTGAGATGGGGGTTCCCGGTGTTGTGGGCTTTGGGACGGGAGCTGAGGCAGGGGTGCGAAATCCAGGACGAGCTGAGACGGAAAGTCCTGGGGGTGCAGGCTCGGGAATGGGGTCTGAGACGGGTGTCTCATGTGTGGGCTCAGGGATGGGGATTCCTGGTGGTGCAGGCTCTGGGATAGGGTTTGTGCTGGGATTTGGTTGTGCAGGCTCCCAGATGGGGCCTGAGATAGGGATCCAATGGCTGCGGGCTCAGGGAAGGGCCAGGCCAGGAGCAGGAAGGCTCCTGGTGCCACAGGCTCCTGCCAGGACTGGGCTGGGGGGATCCCAACTCTCTGCGCCTCAGGACAGGCCCAGGCAGCAAGTGCTGCCTCTGGGCTTAGCCTGGCCGGGGGAGCTGGGGGATTCTCCCAGCTGGGATCTGCCTTTGGTCTCTCCAGGAATCCAAGAAGCATCTAGCTGGGTTGGGTGCCCTGGGACTGGGCAACCTGATCACTGAGATCACAGCCAGCGAGGACGATAGCACAGAGGCTGATGGAGCCCACCTGGATGAGGAAGGTGAGGCCCTGGGTTAGCTGTCATTAGGCGATGGAGAACCTGTGGGATGGGAGCTCTTGTTGGAGAAGAAACACCCAGGTCTTCTAAGGCTGAAAGGAAAAAGGCGATGTTATCTGGTCTTTGTTCATCTGACAAAAGCCTCACCTCCTTTTTTCTTGATGGCGTTAGTTCCACCTTAGCCCCTGCTCCCTTTTACACAAGATCTTTTCTCTCTCTCTCTCTCTCTTTTTTTTTGTTTACTTCTTGTCTCTTTTTCCTTGTAAACAAATTTATTCTGTGTTTTTCTCAGTCTTAAAATCTTATAGCCCTATTCAGTGCCCAGTTTCTTACTATTTCTTTTTATTCCTGAGTTTAGTTTCCTGAGTTTGTTGAACAGTCTCGCTGACTACGTGAAGGGTGTCTCTCTTGTGCTAAACCTGGTTGCTTCTTAGCACTGTTTATAGGAAATTGAAAAGTGTTGGGGCTGTTAGCTAGAGTGAAGGGAAAGAATCTTTTGGTGGGAGAAGTTAATCAGACGCTTTGTTCTTCCGAGAAAAGGAAATGTAAAGGAGTCATATGTGCACTGTGAAGCCAGATATTAGTCACATATATCCAAATGAAGTGTTTTGTGACCAGATTTCTTTTTTCTCTCAGGTTGGGTTAAGAGCACAGAAGATGCTGTTGATTATTCAGATATTAATGAAGTGGCCGAAGATGAGAGTCGAAGGTATAAGCAGGCAATGGGCAACCTGCAACCAGTTCGAAGACCAGGTAAATGGGATAAGTGCTTCTTAAAAGAGGCTGAAGTGACTGGCAGCTGGTGATATGTTTTGGGGGCAATTGCCCTTGACACTGGCTTTGTTAAGAGTGTGTTACTGCTCCCTTTTCACCCATTGCTTCAAGAATATAACCTTCTGGGAAACCTTGCTCACTGGTTAAAAGCTCTGCTAGATAAGTTCCCTCCCTTTTCACCCATTGCTTCAAGAATATAACCTTCTGGGAAACCTTGCTCACTGGTTAAAAGCTCTGCTAGATAAGTTCCTTTTTTAATGGCTGGGTTGCTCTCAAAGTTAAACTACCCTCAGAAGAGAAATCTTTCTTTTGCCATGGGATCCCCTGCAGAGAATACTTGATATCTTGCTGATCTTTCTTTAACCTGTGCTTTTAGAAGCAGGGCTACGCGGGCAGTCGGCTCCTTCTCAGAGAGTAACCTAAGACAGAGTTGAGGTCCAGATCCCCTAATGAGTCACTTCAACCATAATATCTCTCTCCTGTTCTGCCTCTGCATTCTTTTGTCAAAAATTACTGTTCTCCAGAAGGCACTTTAGTTCTCATATCAGTCCCAGGACTCTGTGGCAGAAACAAATCTTCAAACATCTATGACTTTTCCCTTTTGGTAGTTGCTAGTGCAATTGCTCAATCTTGTGCTTATCTCTTGAAGTTGAGTTATACTGTACCTTTCTGTCATCATATTGTTGCTGGTGGGATGGAAAGTTGATTTGGACTTTTCCAACTTTTTATTGATTTCTTTAGTAGCTTTACTCGCTCTGCAAAGCTTGAGTAAAGAGAGGTGATGTCAGTATGTTACTTTTCTTTCTTTTTTTTGAAGGTTTCAGCTCGCTTGCTGTCAGCTTACCCTTCTTCCACATTTCACTCTTTTTAAAATTCCAATTTTCCAATGCTTTTGTGCAAAAAAGCTGAAGTTGTGAGGATTTGGGGTCTACTTAAGAAAAAAAGAATGTTAATCTTACTGAGCCAGTGTGGAGATGTGGTCTACTATGTTGGGGTGTGATCTGTCCCAACACAGAGGATGTTTTAGCTGGGGAAGGGTGTCTGGTTTTCTTTTGTTATCAGCCTAATGTGTATTCTTGTCTGCTGTCTGTTTAGATGAAGATGAGGATGATTACGATGCTGACTGTGAGGATATTGATTCCAAGCTGATGCCGCCACCGCCACCACCTCCAGTACCTGGGAAGAAAGAAGATGAAAAAGATGCAGCTGTCCCTGGTGAGTGAGGCCCTTCTTCCCTCTGACAATGTGAGCTGTCTGAAGGAAGCAAACACAGCTGCACAGCAGTTCGTTCTGCGGCCAGCACCCACGCGTGATCAAAGTTCTGTCTGCAGACTGCGTCCAGAGGTGGGTCTTTTTCCTGATACCCGATGAGATGGAACTGTCTGAAGTGAGTTCTTAGGTAAAATACAGAGTGAAATACTGTATGACTATTAAAATACTGATATTCACAATAAAACTCCTTTTTTTATCTCATCCTCTCAGTTGTGGCTGGGAAATTCACCTGGAACGCTTAGGATAAAATGACAAGTTAAACCAGAATGGTACTCGCGACAATTACGAAGGCTTACGCTTTGCAGAATTTGATATGAACAGTACATATGGCATTATCGGGTTGTACTAGGGGACAGGGAGGAAACCTGGTTGTTTATAAGGTGCTTGTTCTATTGTAGTATCTGAAGATGGAGACGGTATCATTTTGCCCTCCATCATTGCTCCTTCCTCTGCTGCCTCCGACAAGGTGGATTTCAGCAGCAGCTCTGATTCTGAGTCAGAGATGGGACCTCAAGAAGCCAGGCAGGCAGAATCCAAGGAAGGCAAACTCACACTTCCTCTTGCAGGAATCATGCAGCGAGATGCTACCAAACAGTTGCCAAGTGTTACAGAGCTCTTCCCGGAATTTCGACCTGGAAAGGTATTGTAAGAAATATGGGGAGGCAACAGAAACTCTATTATATGGGCTCTCTAAGAATGAATGATAAAGTATTAAGGGTGTGCACACCATAATTGCATAGGTGTTCTGGCTTATCTGGCTCTTTCCTGCTTTAGTTTCTGTGGGTTGCTGTTTCCAGACTGCTTTACCTGTGGTGCTTTTCCAACCATCTGTAGTTTAAAAAGTGCCATATAAATCAATATAAATCAATGAAGTGCAAAATAATAAAATAATGTTTTGTTATTCTTTAGAACCATGGCACAAATCTATTAAGCCGTTTTTTATTTTCTAGTGGAGTAGAAAATGCTTTACCAGATGGTTCAAAAATGGCTTAATTACTTAATCTGCTTTCTGGCTTCTCAGCCAAATACCTGCTCCTTTCATGCTGTTCTGAACTTAGTCTGATAAAACAATCTGCAAGGTGTATGTCCTTTATTTAACTCTCCTTCAAAACCACTGTGATTATGGATCAGAGGTCACGTTAATAACATTTTGGTTGAAAGAATGGTGGGGATTTTTATGTCTAAAGATCATAATCTATCTAATCACTGTCCCCACTGCTGAGAACTTTTCATTATAGGCTTTGCCTTGTGCTTTTTTGTCATTATTTTTAAATGTTTTTGGGGGTAAATTGAAAAAAATGAAAATTTGAAAATTAATCAGTACCCAGTAGCAAATATAGATCATGTATTTCTATAATTTTGAAGTTTTAAAGCTATCAAGAGGAGATAAAACACAGGAGGGAAAGGATAATAAGCTTAAGGTTACCAAGGAATTGGAGTCAACTTTACATGTGTCTTTGCCATAGGCTTTCTGTAATGATTACATAATTAAATGTTGTGTTTTAATGACTTCGCTAACCCCTACCTATTAGAGGTCTGGGTGAGTGTCAACACAAAAGTAGTGGTTTGTCCTTATCTTTCTGTGAAGCACTTGATGCTCTCTCAGCTTTGACAAGTTTGGTGATTCCTGTGTTACTGCGTCTTTATAGCTGTCATTAATATATTCATTTCTGTGGCACTCAGCATGTAATGCAAGGACTGATCTTTGGTTGGCAATGCCTGCTTTCTGTAGTGCAGTCAGTGCAAGCTGTTAATGCTGAGCTGTTCTCCCGGTTTATTCATGAGCTACTAGAGCTAGCAAAGCCTGAATTCCTCTGGATTTGATCACAAGAATTGATTGGTTGATGTCTAAGAAGGCACATTTTTATGCAGTACTATTTATCCTGATGAAACCACTTTATATTTCACTAAACTTTTTATCTATACCCAGAACCTCTGCCCTTGACAAAAACCTCACCGAAACTGGCAAATGAGTTCGGAGGTTGTTTGGGGGGGGAAGATAACATGGATATGAGCAGAGTCATACAAATATTATGTTCTCTGGACATGAAGACAACAAATAAATAGATTGGTTTGCAAATCTTTGGCTATATTCCTGTTTCCTAAATTTGTTAGTTAGTTTGGGAATAATGCGAGGGTATTTGGAAGGTTACTTTACCAGAGCTTAAAAGGCAGTGATCATCATCATAGAAAGTATAGAAAGAAAGGTTTGCCATTTCCATCAGTGGAGGTTTTGATGGGCGGAGAGGGAAACTGGGCTGTGCTGGGAATGAAGGAAATGTAGTATTTCTGGGCTGTGCTGTTTGTTTCTATCTGGTTGCTTAAGAAATGTCTGCTTGTATAACTTTGTCTATTCTCCTAATCATTTTACCAACTTCAGTCTCCGTGTGTCTTGCTGAAGGTTAGGAATTGTTCAGTATGGAAATAGTTATTTCCAGGTACTGTCTCCCCCCATGCCCAAGGTGTAGTTATTTTCAGTTCTAAGTTTCTCTGTGTCTGAAATTAAGAATAAATCTTTTTGAAAAACAACTGATGTCAAACAGATGGATCAGAAACTCTTTTACAACAGTGAGCTTGTGGCCCGCTTTGGGGATTGGGATTGTAGTGCAGGTCAAGTACAGGATTTCAGAATGCTCTCTTTCATTCTTGCTCTTCAGAGACAGACAAGCATTCCTCAGTGCTTTGCCTTTTTGACTCTCTCTTTCTTTTTTCTGTTTTTTGTTTGTATGTTTGATTTCCTATTGTAGGTGCTGCGTTTCCTCCGTCTCTTTGGCCCTGGAAAGAATGTTCCATCGGTCTGGCGTAGCGCCCGAAGGAAACGCAAGAAGAAACATCGGGAACTGGCACAAGAAGTGCAGATACAGGAGGGTGAAGTTGTAGTTGAGAGTGGAATGGAAGGAAAATCTCCCTGGGAATATGAGTTTGCTGCTCCTCCCCCTCCTGAGCAATGCCTTTCAGATGATGAGGTGGGATATCTGAGTCTTAGAGAGGGTCGCCAGCTAGCACTGGGGGTAATACTGGAACGGACGTCTAGTGTAAACGACTTTTCCTCCAAAACAAAACTGGATGGCAGGGTTGGTTTATATTCCAGCTATGCGGAGGCTCCTCTCCAGGCACTAGTCAGTGACTTCAGGTGATTGCTTCTCACTGAGAAGGCTGCGTCCATGGTACAGGATCAATAGGAGAGCTTAACTTTGTATCAAGAAGAAATCTCTGTGTTCTTGGAAGTCTAATTGCAGAACGTTCTTAAGGCAGCTAGTAAGTATGGAAAAGCACCTTTTAGAAATACATTTCTCTTTTGAGAATGAACTGGGAAATTTGAAGGAGGAAACTTGTTTCTACCACTCAGACCTTTGGTGTAACCACTCTCTGCTCTGCTTCAGATTACCATGATGGCTCCTGTGGAATCCAAATTTTCCCAGTCAACGGGTGACATAGACAAAGTAACAGACACAAAGCCTAAGGTGGCAGAATGGCGCTATGGCCCAGCACAACTCTGGTATGACATGCTAGGGATCCCTGAGGATGGCAGTGGATTTGATTATGGTTTCAAGCTGAAAGAGAAGAAGAAAGAGCAGGAAGTTAAAGGACACGGAGATGAGATGGTGAGAGGAACGGTGGGGGAAGGAGTGGAGGTGTGTCCGGTGCTGGGGATTGCTGCACAAAGAGAACTTGGTCATGGCTTCCTTTTTTTAGCTGTAAAGTATTAAGTCACTGCAAGTCTTTGAGCAGCTGTTCTTTCCCCTCCAGGATGCGGAGTTGATGGATGAGAAGGACGATCTGCTAGCTGATGAGCACTTCCTTATGGTGACACAGCTGCAGTGGGAGGATGATGTTATCTGGAATGGAGAAGATGTAAAACACAAAGGGACTAAAACACAGCGGGCAAGTCTGGCAGGCTGGCTGCCATCCAGCATGACTAGAAATGCCACTGCTTACAATGCCCAGCAAGGTAAGCAGTGATCTGACATCTTGGTAGGATCTTGAGTCACTGTGCTTGATGTAGTTGAGCTGACTCATTTCTTCTTAAATACAGAACATAGTTTTTCTCATCAGGAAGCATTTTTGGTTAAATTGCAGCTCCATGCAGAACTCTTAGTCTCTTACATTTTTTCCAGAAACATTTTCTTCTATTGAAGAAAAGATCAATTCTGACTTTGTTCTCTCCATCTGGAGTACAGGATACTTGATCCATCTAACCAGGGTCCATCCATCTACCAGTATCGAGGACTGGTACACTTAGGATATCTGCCCTTTCCTGGCCAATGGAATTTTCTGTATATGTTTTAATTGGAAGAATTTTGTAAAGTTCCTCTGAATTGTTTTTCCTGAAGTAATAATGACCTTCTAGGTAAGGGAGGGGTCACAGTTCTTACAAGCCTCACACAACTTAGGCACAGCTGTATTTGAATTTAAATTATTTGCATAGGTTTTTTTCCCTATTTGTTATATTCTGGTTTGCTTTTACAAGAAAAGACTAATGGAAATGTCTGTTTATATCACTCCCGTCTTTAGCGGGTATTAACTTCAATCCTTTGCTCTTCAACTAGGTGTACAAAACACCCTGTGGAGCTGAGAGGTGGATTGGAATGGCCATGGCTTTTAATTACAATTTTTATTTTAGAATATTTCGTGCTTGACCGCCTCAGGTTTGGGCTTGCTGTGTAAGTCCCATCAAAGGTTACAGTACATGCCAAACATGTTTGGTCTTCTCACATGCAGCAGGTTTTGTGCCTTCCAGAAATACTGACATACATGACACGATGTTGACATATGTAGCATAAGGACATAGGTGCACTGGTCTGTCCTGGCAGGAGGAGGATGGCTGGGGGCAAGCAGCCTCCATAGAGCGATTCATTCAGGTCTACTTGGCCCTCATTTTTTTTCTGTGACAGTCTGACATAGATAGGATGCTGCTGAGTCAGACTAACTGTTCTGTCAGAGACAACTGTCTGCTCAAGACCTCTCTCTTTTATAGGGAACAGATAGAAAGTCAGCTTGCACGTCATTCTGCAGCAAATGCAAAGGAAGCCAAACATAACTTCCAAGAAACTGCAGACCTCAGCACTAAGCTGTGGCTGAATACCTTTTTGTAAATTGTTGCTTGCAGCCATACTGATGAAACGTAACATTCTTTAGGCTTAAGATCTGTGCTATGAGGAGCGGAACCATCCTGGTGTAGCCTGGAAGCCATTCTACATCCATCTCCAAATTTGAATTTTTAGGCAGTGGAACACCTCCTTCCATCTTCTAACCCAACTTTTTTTTCCCTTTTCTCTAGGGTTGAACCGAACTGGGTCTTTGCTCAACCCACCCATTCCACTAGCACAGAAACCCAGTGTTGCAGGAGTCCTAGGTATAGCAAAGGGCAAAGAGAAGCAGGCCCCTGAACAACAAGGTAATGAGGGTGTCAATCGTTGGCCTATGAGTATATGCATGTAACACGTTTCTGAATAGTCTTGGGTTCGGTGCAATAACAAGGTCTTTTTTTCATCAGAAAGTGTAGATAAAAGGAACGTGATTTTGCTCCAAAACCTGTTAGAGCACCTACAATTTCATTTTTAAAGAGATTCTCTGTGTTTCAGTGGAGTAAAATCGCTCTGTTGGTGGAACTGAGACGTGAGGCTGTCTTTCTTTTAGCTTTAAAGTTCTGTTTTCTTTGCCCTTTAAAGGTCCTGTCAGACAGTACAGAAAAAAGGGGAAGGCTGAGTAAATATAGTGTGGGATGAGCTCTGAAATGCCAGGGTAGTGTTTTAAGCTAAAAAAAATCTGTCTTATGATCTTTGCAGTTTCCTTGGATGAAGATAAGCCCTGGTACTCTATTTTTCCAATTGATAATGAGGAATTAGTATATGGCCGTTGGGAAGACAATATCATCTGGGATGATCAGGCAATGGAAACCTTCTTGGACCCCCCTGTCTTGACACTTGATCCAAATGATGAAAATATAATTCTAGGTATGTTTACAGCATCCAGAAAATTGACTCAAATGGGAGAAGATGAATGGAAGTAGAAGCAAGGATTTAGTCACATGACAGTGGAAATAACTGGGCTGGCTCAATGCATATAGTCTTCTGCCCTGACTTTTAAAAACAATTTGCAGTCAACCACTTGGTGGTAGCTGAGACTGTCAGTATTCAGGGGCATTTGGGCATGTACTACTGCATTCTGTGGGTCTTATGAAACTATATACTGAAATTCTGTCTGGTGTTTGTGCTAACTCTCTGTTTTGCAGAGGACAGTTTTGACACTGTGGTAATTGGTGTTACAGAGGAAAAGGTGGGGGAGTGCAGGAGGGTGAGAATCACCCCAAAATGAAACAAAAAAAGATCTCGACACATCACCAGTGGGAAGCAGTGGTGCTGAAAAGGGAATCTCTAGGATCAGTGTCCTAGAGGGTGCTTGCTTCTCCTTTTAGAAATTCCTGATGAAAAGGAAGAGATGACTTTGAACTCTCCATCCAAGGAGAATAAGAAAGAATCTTCTCTGAAGAAAAGTCGAATACTGTTGGGAAAAACAGGTGTCATCAAGGAAGAACCACAGCAGGTCAGCATGAGCTTTAGCACCTTGAGGGCTGGGAATGACCTGGAAAGCATGACTTTTCTGATGTTTCTCTCTCTGTAATATTAGAACATGTCTCAACCAGAAGTGAAGGATCCGTGGAACCTCTCCAATGATGAGTTTTATTACCCTAAGCAGCAGGGACTTCGAGGAACCTTTGGAGGCAACATCATTCAGGTATTGAGGCTACTGCAGGGTATAGGCTTAGAGATAGAATGTCTTGGTAGAAGGTTTCTGAGAGTATGACTTAGGATTTGTAAATAGAAAGTCATGTAACGGTGGGTCAATTAAGTGTTCATGCAAGAAAATTTTAACACAGTTTAATTAAAATGCTTAGAAAGGAGTTTGGACTAACACTTCTTGACTATCCCATCAGAAAGAGGTGCTGAGGTATGTGCTAGTTCTTGCAGCATCATGTCTGCCTTGCTTTTGTTTCATGTCTCTGCACTACTCTTATTGAAGCAGTAATAGGATGGGGTTAGATGGCAACAATACAGCAAAAGTGAGGCTATGCTTCTGCTACTGGTGTGCTTTTAATCTGAATATGATAAAAATAATTTAGATATTGATGAATTTAAGCTACTGCTGGCCTAGGGCTTGGTGAAGAGCTGTTACTTTTTTTTGTTTCACTGTGATACTGAATGTCCTCTTCTAAAACCTCAGCTGCATCCACCCTTTATTGCAGTGTGGCAAATGTATGCAGTTCAAAATGTGCTGCTTTCTCACTGACACCGGTAATGGTTTGCATGTTTCTGAGTAATAAAAATTCTTCTCAGTGGTGCCCTGTGAAAAAGTAAATGAGAAGTAGTGTCTGCACAATGAGAAAGGATTCAATCCAAAGGCTAATGCTTCCTGTCGAAGGGCAGCGTTTGTGATAACACATGAATTTGGATGCACTGCTGTTATTGCTCGCAGACATAAATGCTGCTAGGTTCTATTGGATAAAGCAGGGTTTGCAGGACTGGAGAGCATCTTTGTTTTGAGAGCATCTTTGCTGGAAACACCTTTGTTTTGAGATGCTATGAATCATTTTAAACGCCTGTTTTGTTTTTACCAGCACTCCATCCCAGCAGTAGAACTCCGCCAGCCTTTCTTTCCCACCCATATGGGTCCTATGAAGCTCCGACAGTTCCATCGGCCTCCGCTGAAGAAATACTCTTTTGGAGCCCTGTCCCAGCCAGGACCTCACGCCGTGCAACCTCTGCTGAAACATATAAAAAAGAAAGCCAAGGTACAGTTATTTTTGTCTTTATTTGGTGTCTGCTGAGACTCAATTAGCAAGGTATGTGCTTGACGTGCTGCTTCCCTGATGCCGTCTTTGTGCTGGCGCAGATGAGAGAGCAGGAGCGTCAGGCCTCCGGAGGCGGTGAGATGTTCTTCATGCGCACACCACAGGACCTGACTGGCAAGGATGGAGATCTCATCCTTGCTGAATACAGTGAGGAAAATGCCCCTTTAATGATGCAGGTTGGCATGGCAACAAAGATAAAAAATTACTACAAAAGGGTGAGTAAGTAAGCGCCGCTGCTGCACAGTGATTTTCTTCTCCTGCCTCTCACTGAGTGTTAACTGTATCTTCATTACACATTGCAGAAGCCTGGAAAAGATCCAGGGGCTCCAGACTGTAAATATGGAGAGACTGTTTATTGCCACACTTCTCCGTTCCTGGGTTCTCTTCATCCAGGCCAGTTATTGCAGGTGAGAAAAGCAGGAATAAGAAGACAGGAGAGTTAAATGGCGGATAATAGGTAGAATGCTATATACATATATTGCAAATGATGATTTTTTTTAAAAAAATCTCTCCCCGTTCTGTGGGTTTAAAATTGTAAGAAATGGTAGGAAGTCGTTACACTGTGATGGGTTTAGAAATCTTGTTAAAGAGGATTTCGTTAGTAGAAGGCTAGAGCTGCTCCAGTGTTGAGGAACTCAGTAAATAGGTATTACAGGAGACAAAAAATGTGGCTCACACAAGGTGAGCCAAAGTGTTTTTTTGTTTTTTTTTTCCCTTAGATTTGCACTATTATTGCATAGGTCGCTAGATGCCAGATACTACTTAGGTTTCTCTGAAAGGCATTGAAAGAGACATGTTGAAAGTCTCAACTTTGATTGAGATGGGATAAATAAAGAATGTTTCAAGGCCCACCTGATTACAAAATCCATGATAAATGCAAAAATAAATCAATTCCAATTAATGCTAGTTGCTGTTGCTGCAGCAGTAATTTTGTCCTTGCTGTGCCATAGAGAACAAGTAGGATGAGAATGGAGATCAATAACACAGCTGACAGTGCTCACGGTTCAGGCTGGAAGGGCTCAGGGAAAGAGCGGCACTTGTGGAAGCCTTGAAGCCAGGGCAGGGCCAGCTCAGGGAAAGCTGTGCAGCATGGATTGGAGTAGCTTGGGAGAGGAGCAATGGATAAGGCTTGTGGAAGCCTTAGGGGTGGAGGAAAGCCTTAGAGCAGAGGATGCTCTTACCGGTTCTGCTCAGTCTAGTGCCTCTTGGTGCCAGTTGCAATTTCCTCACCTTTAAAGACTGAACATTTCTGCCATTCAGCTTTTCTGGTTATATTCCTACCACCTCAGTTTCTGAGCAACGTCTTTAGTTCTTGTTTTTATTGTCTAGTCATATTCCGAGGCTATACATGTGTCCTTGTTGGTTTCCATGGTTGTGGCACTTTCTTGCATATCTGTTCATTCTGTCCTTAATTTTAAGTTGCCTCTGTGAAGGTCAGTCCTAAGAGCCCTTCAAATTCTTTATGCATTCGTTTGTGTTTTTTTTTTGTTTGTTTTTGTGCTTCATCTCTGGTTATTCTCTGAATAAAGGAGGAGTATTCTGACTGCACATCTCAATATATTGTGACATAAGTAATGATATACCGTTAATTCCAGTCTTTTTTAAGATCTCCCATGATGTCCCTATGTTATAGAAATTTTGTTCACTACCTGACTTTCAAATTGTTGTTTCTCTTATTAGGCATTTGAAAACAACCTTTTCCGGGCCCCCATCTATTTACATAAGATGCCTGAAACAGATTTCCTAATCATCCGGACACGACAAGGCTATTATGTTCGAGAATTAGTGGATATTTTTGTAGTTGGTCAGGAGTGCCCTCTTTATGAAGTTCCTGGTCCCAACTCGAAGCGAGCTAACACTCACATCAGAGATTTTCTGCAGGTATGTGGTAAAGTTACAGGTTGGGGATCTGAGGGCTCTGTGGGGAAAGGCCATGGCTTAGCCATGGAGTTCATGCAAACAGCCTTGCGTTGAGAAGCCCATTGCCCTGCTGTGGCTGCCTGTATCTCTGAGATAAGAGCACTACAGGACTTGATTGTTAACCATACAGACCTTATTTAACCATTTATTTGTAGCATGTTTCCCCTGTTTACTTGTGTCTAATATGTGTATGATGGAGACATTTATTAGCCGTGATGGAAGCTGATGATATTATATAAAATTGTAGGAAACTAAGCAAATGAAAAGCAACTGTGCACTCATTATACAATATAAAATTACACTTACATGAGTAATACCAAGAGATAATTAAGGGATCTGATCCCAGTCTTATTACATGGCACAGAATTAGAGTTGATTCTTTCATTTCATGGATCTTGGTGCAGTTAAGCTGTGGGGTTGTCAGTGATTCAAGTAAATATCCCAAATTTTAGATGTTGGAAATTATTTCTGATCATTTACTGTTGGTTTAATCAAAAATTTTAACCCAGGAGGTATTGGCAGCCACAGATGGGGACAGTTATTGCAGTAATCCCAAACAATTGAAAGGTAACAATACTATTGGAAACAATTTTAGCTTCTGCCAGCAGTATTGGAGATCTCTTCATGTGGTTGAGAATTTGAAAGCTGTTAGACAAAGTTATTTCAGTTTGCAATCTGTTTGTAAAAACATGCATTTGCTACGTATAGAACTTTGGTTTTGGTACAGATCATTGCTGAAATATTTGACCTAATATATTACTTGGCTGTTTTTGTGTATTGAGGGATAATAAATATTTAAAGCTTTACACTTCATAAATTGAAACTGCTACACAGGTTATGCGTTTCAGGTCTGTTTCAGTTAGTAACTGATTCACAGAAAGGAAAGCAATTATTTGGTTAAGTTTTACATAGGTTGCTGTGGTAGCTGTGTTTTATTGTTCTTTCTTTCTGAATTGAACAAGTTATCTCCCAAGAGAAGTTTGCAAATGGAGATCATAGCCTCTAAAATTTGGTAACAGCAGCTGCAAGCAAGATTCTCCCACTCCATACCCTCCACCCATTCACAGATTACTTGGTTTTCTACTGAGAAAATGTAGTTTATATTTTGCAGTTTGCAAATGTACAGCGTGACTTTTTGAAATCCCTTTCAGCTCTCAATTCTCGAATCAGTGATTTTTCTCACTTTCCTTCCCACCTCTGTTCTCCTCCCTTCCGCCCAAAAAAGGGAGAAAGAAAAGAAAATTTTAACTTAACTTCATCTTGGCCCTTTTTATGTAGCTGCAATGAAGTGCATTCCTTAAGCTGGAAAATCTCTACCATTCTTAAGAGCTCGATTTTCTCTTCCAAATCATTAAGACTTCTAATGGGATAATACACAACTTTTCAAAACAGATTTTTTCCCCACATCTCATTCTTAAAAGTGGGTAAATTGGATTTAAGTAGGAATTGTGGACTTGTCACTATAGGAGCAGCATTGTTTACACTGTCTTTGTGTTATTCCCTTACACATCACAAATGACTCTTGTTTTCCAGGTTTTTATTTATCGCCTCTTCTGGAAGAGCAGAGACCGTCCTCGAAGAATTCGCATGGAGGACATCAAGAAGGCGTTTCCCTCGCACTCAGAGAGCAGCATCCGAAAGCGGCTCAAACTTTGTGCTGATTTCAAACGCACAGGTATTTTAAGTTGTCGTATGGAGGCTGCTAGTTGCTTCTCAGCCGTGCAAGCCAACTGATGCATTGCCACTCCTGGAGCTCCAGGAGGCTCCAAAGGAGGAGGCAACATGTCCTCCTGAACAGGTGAATGATTTTTGAAAAATGCTTTTTTTCAGGGATGGACTCAAATTGGTGGGTTTTAAAGCCAGATTTCAGATTGCCCACAGAGGAAGAGATCAGAGCGATGGTGTCCCCAGAACAGTGCTGTGCTTATTACAGCATGATTGCAGCTGAACAGCGGCTGAAGGTAAACACTGCTGTGGGCACGGAGCGAGTTATGGTGAAGGGTGAGGCTGGAAAGCACTTTCTGCTTAAAGCTATTGCTATACAGTTAGGCAAAGTAGAACCCAGACAGCTGAGCAACTCGCTAAATTTTCTGCTGCATAGGAAGAGAATCAAGGTCTTAGAGGGAGCCCTTATGTCGTTTCCATGTATTATTTAGGTGTTTAGGTAGCCATGCTTGTGGTAGGAAAGGGAAAGTGTAAGCAAGGACTTTATGTTTCTACCTATTAAGCCTAGAAAGAGCTGAGGAAAGCCACCAGTATATTCCACAGCTGATCTCTGAGAGGATTTTTTTTGAGTGCAGTGTTTGATTATGGAGCTTGTCAAAATACCAGACAGTTTGAGACCTGTGATTCTGTGGTTCAGTTACTGGCTCACAGTGAATCTTGCAAATCCTACTGCCTGTACAAGTGTGCTTGCTCAGCAAGACAGATCTGCAGAAGACAGATTATGCAGAAGATGCATAATATGCTTCTATTTTTCGCTCTGGTAACCTTTTCAAGACATGATGCACTCTTTTTTTTTTTTTTATAATGTTTTTCTGCAGGATGCAGGTTATGGGGAGAAATCTTTCTTTGCACCAGAAGAAGAGAATGAAGAAGATTTCCAAATGAAGATTGATGACGAGGTATTGTTTAAAAAAAGAAGTGTGTGCATCCATGTCAGGTGAAAAATTAGGCCTTTTAAAATACAAAGAACAAATTTCAAGTAGTATTCGGCAGATCCAATATATTTTGTGCACTCTTCTACCTGGCCTGGCCCTATCCTCCTTCATGCCATTTTGCCTTTGGCCACTTAACTTTGGTTCTTCATGTGGGTTCTAACGAGGGTGAATTCCATTGCTTGTTCCTTCAGCTGCTCTGCTATGAAGCATTTGAAGATTTTTCAGTATGACTGGGAGAAGCCAAGATAAAAAGCTTGGAATGCTCCTTGGTGGGAGCCAAATTGTGAGGGCAGGTTTCTCTCTCTGCTGGCAGGTGCGCACGGCTCCATGGAACACCACACGAGCCTTCATTGCTGCCATGAAGGGCAAGTGCCTTCTGGAAGTGACTGGAGTAGCAGATCCTACTGGATGTGGCGAAGGATTTTCTTATGTGAAGATTCCAAATAAACCAACTCAGCAAAAGGTATCGTTCCCAAGGTTGGGTTGAACATGGGGCAATAACGGAAAGTCGTGCAGGAGAAATGGAGTAAACGTGGGGTATGAGATGAGGAAAGTACAGATGGTGAGCCTAGGAAATATTAATACATTATGATATTCATAGGCTAAATTTTTCTCTGAGCAGGATGATAAGGAGCCACAACCAGTGAAAAAGACAGTGACTGGGACAGATGCTGATCTGCGCCGACTTTCTCTCAAAAATGCCAAACAGCTTCTGCGTAAATTTGGAGTGCCTGAAGAGGAGGTGAGCATGAGCTTGGAGCTAAATACAGACTCCCCTTCATGGATAGATTCAGCAATTTGTGGAAGAGGCATATTCTTTTCTGCTCTGGTCTTGGAGGAGTGGAAATTCACAGTCAGCTTCCTAAGCTGTGAGTCTCTAAAGCCCTTTCTAGTGCAACATCTTCCTTTCAGATAAAGAAGCTGTCCCGGTGGGAAGTGATTGACGTCGTACGCACGATGTCGACGGAGCAGGCTCGCTCAGGGGAAGGTCCTATGAGCAAATTTGCACGTGGGTCTCGGTTTTCTGTGGCAGAACATCAAGAGAGATACAAAGAGGAGTGCCAGCGCATCTTTGATTTGCAGAATAAGTAAGGCCTTATCCAGTGTTTGCAGTCTTGAACCCCACCCTGTGCCCACCTTAAAAGTCCAGTTCTATGAATGCCTGGGGCTCTCTGATACGTAGTGGTGCAGATGTTGGTGCTTCTCCTTGGGCCAACAAGATATCCTGCTGAGAAGGAAGGCTTTGACTGTTTACAGTACCTAATGGAGTAGCTTGCGTGCCTTGTTATCGTAGATGTTTGCCCTATTTCTTTTGGGTGGTAACTACTAATCCTATGTTCCATTCTTTGGGACTGCCAGAAGAATTCCTGCACTGCTCCTTGTTCTTGCTCAAGAGCCAGAAGTGGGGAGGGAACACAGTACTATTGATGGGGAAGAAAGTGACTTACTGAAGACTGTAGGCTTGGGACGATTAATCTTTTGGATGTGGGGATTGCAGAAAGGAAGGGAATATATCATATTATCATGTCTATGTTAGTCTGTTTTGTTTTATTTTTTTAAGAGCAGTGATTTGCAACATTTTCAGACCTTTGCGTCATTTTTGCCTTCTATTTCTGGGAAGGTGTCAGGCTAATTTTTTTTTTTTTAAGTAACTGACTTTCAAGGTGCCTTCTGTTTCAGAGTTCTGGAATCCACTGAGATTTTGTCAACAGACACAGATAGCAGCTCAGCTGAAGACAGTGACTTTGAAGAGATGGGGAAGAATATTGAGAATATGTTACAGAACAAGAAAACTAGTTCTCAGCTGTCTCGGGAAAGAGAAGAGCAGGAGCGAAAGGAATTGCAGAGGATGCTTTTGGGAGAAGACAGTGGCAATGACAAGGAGAGGGGCAAAAAGGACAGGAGAGACAAAAAAGGGCTATGTAAGTAACTGTTGAAACTAGAACATAACTGGGAAGGAATGTAGAACAAAGCACAGATTCCTCACAGATGTATGTCCTCATATACATCCTGAACAATTATTGACTGGAAGTATGTTTACATTGTCTCCTTTGCCTCCAGCTTTGACTATTCTGAACTATAAAATTACTCTGATATTTCTGTAGATATTCACTGCTGCTTGGTGCTCCAGTTTGTTTTTGGCTTTTTCATTTGTTTATTTTGAGTAATTTTCTCTAGACGTGTTCATAAGTAAAATGGTGTTCTTGCAAGCAAGCAGTTCATGGCACTCTGCATCTGGGCTGTGCACACAGCTGTGTGTGTTAAGCAGATATGCACAGTACACAGGCTGAGAGCACTATCTGTTATACTGGGTGTTGTGGCAGCGTTTTCAGGGGGTAGCTGGGCAGCCGTCAGACTTGGATTTCCTGGACAGTTCTGTATCTAAAGTGCTTTCTAACAGAGATAAACATGTTCCTAATTAGATTTATTATTATTATTTCATTTATCTATTATTTTTATTATTATTTTGTTATTAGTCAGACACTAAGAAGTGTTTGACCTGCAAATGAACTGTGTGAGTGTCTGTGTGAGCGGGCTCACTACCTGTGTGTGTGTGTGTGTGTGTGCAAGCTTGAGCTCTGCTGAACCTGGACCAAAGTTACCATTGCTGTTGGAAACCCTTTTAATGAGGAACCCTTTTAATGAGGAATGAACCTAATGACTGTAATCTTATGAAAAGATATCCAGTGTTATTTAAAACAAAATCCCTCAAACAATGGTATAGTGCTGGTTTGGAAAACTGGGCAACTGTTGCCTTCAGTTTCTGCCAGGTCTCTGAGTTTATAATCAAAATAACTGTAACGTGTGCAGGGCCACATTGCAGTGACTTGCAGATTGCACTTAGGCAACCAGGACCTTGTCTGTCATTGTTGCTTTTGGCCCGGCCATCTGGGAAATTCCGCATTGGAGGCAGTGGTGCAAATGCTTGGGTGCAGATCT
Source organism: Tinamus guttatus (assembly GCF_059628265.1). Taxonomy (NCBI): domain Eukaryota; kingdom Metazoa; phylum Chordata; class Aves; order Tinamiformes; family Tinamidae; genus Tinamus; species Tinamus guttatus. The sequence goes on from NW_028289621.1 coordinate 1,834,276, forward strand.
GCAGTGTTCTTGACAGTTTTCTGAGACAGATGAGTGGGGAACATCGTTTTTTTTGTCTGTATAATAGCCAAATGATGATGCAGATGTAATGTTGCCACTTCATTAGAGACGTTTTATGGTAAAGAATGTTTTCCTCCAGTGAGGAAATGATTTTTATGCAGTTCTGAGGCTCTGCCATAGAGAGGGGTTCTTTATTTCACATAATCCATGGCATTCCCTCCCCTGTCACCTCCTGCTCAACTCCCAGCAGTATTCCTGTTGGGGCGAAGTGCATATTTTCTTGTTTGATCTCAGTCCCGAAAATTTCTCCTCAAAGGACGTTTTCCCTTCTCCTCTGCAACAGTTATTGTCCTACCTTTATTGTCATCTGACTTCATTAGTGCTGACCTGCTGTATTAAATAACATTCATCATGTAACACATACTTAACAAGGTCAGTCATTGAGGAACTTTATTTGTAATCTCTCTTCAGCTGAAGGTTAGGTTTAAAAGAGCTTCACTGTATCTTCTGTAGACAGTTCCTTATCTGTTTACAATTTCTGTGCTACCAAGATGTGGTTAAAGGCTCCTTTATTTGGAAGTTTATATTTGCAGACTTCCTACCAGAGCTCTTTCTGTAAACTCTTCTAGATACAGATATTTCAGTAGACTGCCTTTGTTTCAGAATGTTGGATGATGAAAAGAGAACACAGACAAGCAAGGAAAAGGCTAGTATTACTTGATCTTGCTTTTCAAACAATGACAAACCAACTGCTTCTGCCTCCTAAATGTTTCTGTTTGATCTTTCTTCCTTTTGTCCAGACCAGTCACCTAGTGCAAATATGTAGGTGGATGCTAAGCAAGACAACTAGACACTGAAACTGTTTTTATCTTTTTGCACCCATCCCTGTATTGTCAATAAAAGATCTCGAACAGGGTGAAATCTGTCACCGTGCTGTTTTCCTGCTTTCTCTGCATGTCCTGGATTCCAGAACTTAGTTTTTTTCAGACGTTCTGACAAATGAGCTCTCCGTAGGTTTTACTGAATTTATGACTCGGAAATTTCCGAGCTAAAGCTATTTCCTGTGTACAAACAATTATGTTCCTACAGCACGCAAGAAATTAAAAGCAAATAAAACACTCTCTTGTAGCATCAGCTTCTGGAGCTTCAGCAAATTCTCACAAAGACGATGACACAGCCTCTGTAACCAGCCTTAATTCATCTGCCACCGGTCGCCGCCTCAAAATCTATCGCACGTTTCGAGATGAGGATGGGAAGGAATACGTGAGGTGTGAGACCGTTCGAAAGCCCTCTGTTATTGATGCCTACTGCCGCATACGGACGACCAAGGATGAAGAGTTTATGTAAGATCTCCGTGTTTTTCTTTTATTTGCTCTTAGACCTAGTTCACACTATTGGCAGTAGGAAGAAACGTGGATAGTTTTCTTTGCCCTCTGGGGAGTATTTGCTGAAAAATGCTGTCTGGTGCAACTGAATTGGAAATGCTACCCTTGTGGTTCCTGGTAGAAATGCTTGATAACTCTTTTATAATGAGGAGATATTATTTTGTGTAGTCTTTTGAGCAAACGTTAGTAAAGTTAAGTTTTAAATAACCCAAGGAGAGAAGGCTATCAGAATAGAGAATAGCATCTAAGATAAAATCCAGGCATTTCTCTGTGGGCTACAGAAATTTGAAAGGCCGCAGCAAATCTCTGCTTCCCTTCTTTTGGTTTGGTTTCATAGCCTCAATACACTGCAGTCTCTACCTGGTTTCTACACGTAGCAGATTCTTCTTAGTTACCATCTAAAGCCCCTTGTGTTACCAGTGAGCCAGGACATCAGTAGACTTCCATACAATGGAATCTTCATAGCACTTTATTCAAACTCTCTGAGATCGTCTACAGACAGTGTGCAAAGATAATAAGATGCAAAAGTGATTTTGGAAGAAGTGCTGGATTTTTCTTGTCATTGTTTTTACCATATATGGAAAGTGTTTGGTGAGCAAAATAGGTGCCTACAGGAAGAGAAGAATGAGCGAGACAAAAAAAAGTTATTTGCAGCAGCTTTCTGAGAGAAGTTGTTACACTCTGAGCTTTGAATCTGTAAAATTCAAAATACTGTGGTTATTGACACTAGGCTTCCTATTTCTTGGCATCTAAAATCAGTGACTACTTCATGCAATCTGGTTAAATTGCTCTTGACTTGGTCCTCAGACCAGTGAAATAATATTATGTTGCTTTGTTAGTGAGGCATTTGGAAAGTGTGCGAGTGAGAATTGTAGAAAGCCCCCCTGCAGAAGGTAATTGTTTGAAATAATTGTGTATAGAAACCTGGCATTGTAATTGCGTGGAGAGAGAGATTTAATGGCCGTGCATTCAGAGAGTACTGTACGTTTTGTGAACCAATTAATTATGATTCTGAGAGAAAGAGATACTGTTTGATCAAACAGTTATTTTGTGTAATGTAGCGTGTAAAGGAACTGAATTAAGGTGAGTAAATAAATTTATTTTATAGCCTTAAAATGTAGCAAGTTTATTCTAGAAACCTATTTATTTAAATGGAGTCCTAAAATAATGTGAAAAGTATTTGCAGCAAAAGAACCCAGCTCTCTGGTTCCTCCAGAGTTGTGGGGTAGAGCTTCAAGGCTCAGGAGAAACACACTGAGGGAAGAGCCCCTGGTAAAAGGAACTGCTGTTTTTTTCAGACGGAAGTTTGCTCTGTTCGATGAACAGCACCGCGAGGAAATGCGGAAGGAGCGGCGCAGGATCCAGGAGCAGTTACGAAGGTTAAAACGAAACCAAGAAAAAGAGAAACTTAAGGGCCCTCCAGAGAAGAAGCCCAAGAAAATGAAAGAGCGTCCAGACTTGAAAGTAAGCATATCCACACACAAAGCATGGTAATGGAACTTGCAGATCATAGAAGTTTTCTGCTGTGTGAAAGGTCTGAGTAGGGGACTTCTATGATAGTCTGTGTCTACACTAGTCATCCATGTATGAATTCTGATCTATTATCTCTTTCTTGTATCTTGTAGCTAAAATGTGGAGCTTGCGGGGCAATTGGCCACATGAGGACCAATAAATTCTGCCCTCTTTACTACCAAACCAATGCTCCACCTTCTAATCCCGTTGCCATGACAGAGGAGCAGGAGGAAGAACTGGAAAAAACAGTCATTCACAATGATAATGAAGAACTCATCAAAGTAGAAGGAACAAAAATTGTCCTGGGAAAGCAACTGATCGAGAGGTAAGGGAAGAAATATAGACATAGTAATGAGGTAGTGAGAAAAAATGATTTAGAACTGAGTGCAGGCTATTCATCATATGTGCAGCAATCAGAAATAGAGTGACAAGGGTTTACACAGGCTATTACCACAGTATTTAGATTGTGTGTTTGGAATTACAACAGATGGGATCAGAGCCAATACTAAGGGACAAATGAACTTGTTCCCAAAAGGACTGGAGAGGACTATTGTTTTTGTTTCTTTTTTTTTTAGTGCAGATGAGGTTCGCAGGAAATCACTGGTGCTGAAGTTCCCTAAACAGCAGCTTCCTCCAAAGAAGAAGCGACGAGTAGGGACAACAGTTCACTGTGATTATCTGAATGTGAGTTGAGATGTTACTGAGCTGATTTTTTTGTCTTTGTTTCCATTTGTATCAACTAGCCACTTCCTTTACTACATACACACTAATCAGCATGCAACAGAGGCACCTACTCAGAATATTAATAAACTAAATTGCCTGGGATTTCTGTAGATCACTATTTTCTGTCTTATATCTACCTTGATTTTTCTGCTTCTCGTATCTGCAGCGTCCCCATAAATCCATCCACCGACGTCGAACAGACCCTATGGTGACGCTGTCATCTATCTTGGAGGGCATCATCAATGATATGAGGGATCTTCCAAATGTAAGTTTAGGCTATGAGACCAAAAATCTCTGTCTCAAACAACATGATTGATGTCGATAGTTGATGTAGATAGCAAAATTATGCTAGACTGCCCTCTGATTAAATTGTGTTCTAGCAACCACTTTCAGCACCTTGGATCTGCTTTTTATGGGCAGTCTAGTCATACCAGTATCCCAGTATAATGGTTGTTATTCACAATTTTTTGTTTTATTGCACTGCAAGTAGTGTTTGGTTTTAAAACCGAGTCATGCAGGTTGGCTAGGTTGTGTGCTAGCTTTTGAGTTTTGAGAAGGCTTTTGTGGCTTTTTAGCACAGGAAACATTTTGTATTTGCTTTACTTTTCCCCCGTGTCTTTTGGGTAGTTTTGGGAAATATCTTTTCCTCAAAAGGCTGTGATTTCAGATTGCTGTCTGCTAGCATGAAGTACTCGAGTTCGCATTGCAAAGGCAAATGGCAAAAGAATTGTCCTTAGTGTTGATTTACAATGTTCCTGTTAAGCATGTTTGTTAAATCTTATTGGTAAATGCAATTTACATTGTAGTTTTCCATCTGTAGAAAAACTGCTGACTTCCTGATGTCAGTGCGAGAGTCTACATTTGTCCCACATTAAGGGGATTATTTTTCCATTTACAAGGGCAATATATCTATATATATATATTTAAAAAAAGAATAAGCTTTGTCTGCACATGAGCCTTAATTAACATTAAGGTATGATACACAGTAAAAACAAATTGCTGCGATGACAGCATATTTTATTACTCTTTCTTAGATGATTATCTTATGATAATTATTCATCATCAAAATCAGAATGTCTCATCAGAAAATAAAGTTGAAAAATCCTGTGTGGATAGACTCAATGCCTGGGCTGTGATTTCTCCCCTCTCTCTCTCCCAACAAACCCAGCAAAAATTGCATGAAATTGAAGGGCACAGTTGACTCATCAAAGGTTGCAAAAAAAAAAAAAAAAAAAAAAAAGGAACTTAAAGTTAAGATTTGAGTTGAAATAATAATGTTTGAGTTGAAATGATGATAAAGTTAAATTGCTTGACTTCTGCGTTATATACTTAAAAATTCTACCTAAAAATCCTGTGTAAGATTCTTCTTTTCTGTAATTTTATCAGAACATTTTGTTGACAAAACCAAAAAATACTGGGGGCTGATGCTTATCATATTTTCCTTCGTGACTAGGGAACTGATTGTGTAAAGGCTTTGTATGTTAGTGTCCATTCAAATATGGAGGTTAAATTGAGAGTAACTGTGTTAGTACTCTGTTAATAAATATATATTTTTTCTTTTTTTCCTTTTTCCTCAGACATATCCCTTCCACACACCCGTAAATCCAAAAGTTGTAAAGGATTATTACAAGATTATTACGAGGCCCATGGATTTACAGACCCTGCGCGAAAATGTTCGTAAGCGGCAATACCCATCCCGGGAAGAGTTCCGGGAACATTTGGAGCTGATCGTTAAGAACAGTGCAACTTATAACGGTAAATCATTAGCAAAGAGGGAAATCTCTGTTTCTGTTTAACGTGCTGTGGGAGAGGTGAATCTTTCCCCGCTGCCGCTTTTAATTCTAAAAGCTTCCATCATGACCAGGGTACCTCACTGCACTTGCTGTGTTTTTGCAGGGCCAAAGCACTCCCTGACACAGATATCTCAATCCATGCTGGACCTCTGTGATGAAAAGCTGAAAGAGGCAAGTCTTGTCAATGAGTTGTGGCCAGAGTGGGGAGTGAGGGGTGGTTGGGGTGGTTGAGGAGTGGTTGGGGTGGATAGAGGATGGGAGCAGGCAGAACACAGGGCTTTAAGAAAGAGTAGAAAGAGTAAGGGAACTCTCCCCTTCACTCCCCCCATCTTGGTGGTGTGTTTAAGTTTATACAATTCTAAGAAGTTCACACTGGATTCTCTTTCAAAAAATAAACAATGCTAGTTGCTGCACTAGTTACTTTATCTTGTATGTAGGCTTCTATCTAGGCTATTACCCCCCTTATTTGCAAGTAGCTTTGTAAAAAGATGAATGGGAATCTCTTTAGGATAGGGTAACCTAATATTAATAGTTATTAACATAGCATCAGCTGCTGACGTTCCTGAATTGTATTGCAGAAGGAAGATAAACTGGCTCGACTGGAAAAAGCAATTAACCCCCTCCTGGATGATGATGACCAAGTGGCCTTTTCCTTCATTTTGGATAACATTGTCACTCAAAAGATGATGGCAGTTCCAGATGTACGTAGGTTGAGTACTGCACGTGCACATGTGTTTGTGTAAATCTATATTCTCCCGAGGGAGATGTGCAAAATGTGCTGACTATAGTCCTGTGGCCATATACTGGAGGGAACTGTGTGGATCTTTTAGCTCTTACTAAGTAGAAGAAATGCTGTGATGGGGTACTGAACTGTTGCAGAATCTATTTGTTTTTTTGATGTGTAGAAACAAATTTTAAAGTTTTTTCTTTTTTTTTCCCCAATCCCTTCCCATCATGCTAAACTGCTAAGTCAGTGTATATAGACCCTGTTGTGAAATCAGACTTTGTTTTTTTGTTCTTTGTTACATTAAACAAAGCAGTAAGTGTTCTTAATGGACAAGCAGTTTTGTTTTGAAAGAAACAGTGATGTTGAATAGAAACATCTTCTGCGTGATTGTTTTTATTTATTTATTTATTTTTATAATATGCTTCTATCAGATTTCAACAAGCAAAGCATCTAGTTAAAAATCTAGCTGGTAAAGCATTTACTCTGTGCTCCTTCTGAGGCTAAGTAATGTGATTCAAGAAATACTTCTTCTACCTAATGAATCTTCATCTGTTCTGAAGAATTGCTTTATGAAATTCGTAGCTCGACCTTTAACACATTCTACATGGAATCCTTCTAAACTTGTCTTTATTTCTTTCCTCCAGTCTTGGCCATTCCATCATCCCGTTAATAAGAAGTTTGTTCCTGATTATTACAAGGTGATTGCTAATCCAATGGATCTGGAGAGTATCCGCAAGGTGTGTAGCTTGAATTGTGCAGCTGCTTGCGAAACATTTATGAGAAGCATTTAGGCTTGATTGCTTACTGTTGGCATCTCTTCCAGAATATCTCCAAACACAAGTACCAGAGCAGAGAGACTTTCCTGGATGACGTTAACCTCATCCTTGCCAACAGCATTAAGTACAATGGTAGGTTCTGATGACGAAGCTTTAACCTTCTTCTATCCTTAATTAAATACATCTATGCACCTGTTCTGCAGTATTGGTAAGGCCTGAAAGTGTGAATAGTGAGCTTCATTGTTGCCTTCCTTTCTTACCGAGGAAAAAAAAATGACATTTTTTAAAACATTGATGTTTTAACTGTCATATGGTGCCAAAAATCTTGCTCTGCAGAATGGGACACAGCTGTATTTGGAGAGGATTTTCTGCCTGTTCACTACATGTCTCTCAGTGATTTGTTCCATGTGTTTGTGAATTTCCTTGAGATTGACAGGGAACAGCTTTCATATATCAAAAATTATATTTTTGATGTTGATACGATCTGGTTGCTCTTTTTTAGCTCAGTGTGAATTCTGCTTTATGTCTCTTCTCAGATCAAAATGTACCATTTAGTGGACTGTATTTGGAGGGTTGTATAGCCACACCAGTCTTTAGTCTCAACTTGTCCTGAGTCCAAACTCAACTGAGTTTGTCTTGAGTCAACTTGTCCAAAGGCATAGAGATTTGTTTCTTATTGCAGGGCCAGACAGCCAGTACACAAAAACAGCCCAGGAGATTGTAAACATCTGTTACCAAACCTTAGCAGAGGTATGTGGACACGTCTGTTGTAATTTTTTTTTTCATGTTTACATTTTTTTCTGCAATTTTTAACAAGCTACTTTGTTCTTAGTATGATGAACACTTGACTCAACTTGAGAGAGACATCTCTACTGCTAAGGAAGCAGCACTAGAGGAGGCAGATCTGGAAAGTCTTGATCCTATGACCCCTGGTCCCTACACACCCCAGGCAAGTGACCAAGCACGTTTCTCATTTTCTTTAGTGTCAGTCTGCTGGATGTTTGATCTAAAAGGTGCCTCATTTACTGTTCCTGACTTGTCCTCAGTGTTTAGTATACTGTCTTGTTGTATGGCATCCTAAAATTTGTCGCTAAAGATAATTAGAAGAAACAGTTATCTTGCATTAGAGCAAGATGCATGAAGTCACTTCCCAGACCACTTGCAAAAGCAATCTCAAGGTGAACTATGTGGGTAGTGAGGTTCAAGTGAACATTTGTTGCAAATTCAACTGCTATATAAATGCAGCAGTTAAACCCTCAGAAGGCAAGCTGTGAAAAGGTAAGGAAGATAGAAGGGAAAATACTAGTAGCATAGTGGTGAGAAGAAGCCAAGAGAGCAGTTTGAGGATATTTTTAAGAGGCTTATTGAGCAAGGAAACTGCCCAGTATGGTCAGTGAAATGTGACTTTTCTGCATTCTTTGATGGTATTCTTTTCATTTCAGCCATCATCTATTTTGCCTCCTAGAGGAAATAAACTTTTTGACTCTTCATGCTTGTACTATTTTAGGAAAAAAATGTGTGAGAGTATTTTGTGCATATGAGAGACCAAGTTGGAAGCATAATATATATTGATGGTTGTATGACAGACTGTTGAAAACTGAAAGTGTTCACAGAATTGACAAAAATTTATAAGCCATTCAGGAAGGATGAGTTAAGGGGCTGGAAATATTGAGTATCATGAAAAAAGACTTGCTAGCAATGGGAGATGTCAGGCTGCAAAGGGAAGCTTTGGAGATTTGCTGCTGAAACTGCCTATTGACACATTTAAAACAAGATTAGATGAAATTGAGAACCACTGCAATTCCTCTGAGAAGGAGCGATGAAAATATCTGTCTCTGGTGGTTTCCTTTCCCAAGAGCAGCATTAGCTGTTCTGAATTTTTTCCAAGCTGGTGATCAGGCGAGAGGAAAAGAGGTCAGAAGAGTGAACTGCCTCTTGGTTGCCTGTGCCTTTCTGTGCTTGTTGAAGGAAGTTTTTCCCCTAAACTCATCATCCGGCAGCCCTATCACTGTGCTTCTTGGTTGGAGGTACATTCCCACTCCCTACAACTCCCAAACTGGTCAGAGATCACAGGCTTGCTGATGGTTCCTTGGCTTTAGGTTCTTTTAGTCAAATGCAGTTGTGGAGACTAGAATATTGCTCCCCATATGCATCTTCAGGAGTTGGTCTCTGAGCTATAAAAAGCAAATACAGCAAGTAGAGGCTGTTTATGGTTTACATGTCTGTTTAGATTCTTAGGAAACCTGTTTTTGCCTAACTTGAACAGTACTGCTGCTGCTCTTTAACACTTTCAGGATTGTCATGGTACTTAAACCATGTATATTTACCTGGGTGCACTATACGTGTATACATTATAAGGGTATTTTATCAAAATCTGAATCTGTAGTTCCCTATTAACTCTTTACAGAGATCAAATGGAATCAAACTACAGGCTGCCTTTTAGAGCACATTACCCAACCCCATCCCTTTTCTCTCTTTTGTCATTTTGTGGTGTTCCTGATATAGCGATTTACAGAAATGACTGAAAGTTAATGTTTTACTATTTCGTATTTGGTAAAGTAGTTTTTGTCCGGTTCAGATAGCAGCAGTTCTTCGGCATTTGTGCTTGTAACACTATTTCCATGGTAGAAGCATTAAAAGAGCCATACTGAGTCAAAGCACAGGGCGATAAAATCAAATCCTCTGTCTCTGGCAGGAGTGACTGGATGCAAACAGACACAACTATGGTGAAGCCTCTCTGCTGCTGGCATTTGGCAGCCCAGGCCCTTCAAGGTGGCATTGTACCTGCTCCTGGGCTTATGAGCTGCAGAGAGATGTATTCTCTGCAAATTTCAGATCCTTTTGGAGTCCATTTACAATTTTGGCCTCTACCAGATTGCACTGTGTGAAGTACCGCCCTCCACTTTCAAATTTGCTGTCTGACAAACCTCAATCCTGAAGTTGTGAGCTATTGCTTTCTATCCGTTTGTTCCTAAAATGTAATTCCTTATCATGATTAGACAGTATTTAATAGCAGAGGCACTGAACCAAACAGGTGCATTCAGTCCTGAAGTACCAGTCTTGCCTCTCAAGGAATTGTTCCAGTCTCAGTTCAATGCCTGAGAACATTGTCCCCAGTATCCACATGTGCCTTAGCCACCTGATTTGTATGAGGGTAACACTTCTCTCAGTGTGTCAGGTCACGCTTCAGTCTGTGGAGGTGAGAGCAATCTGTCTGCATGGACACTCACCACACTATCCCAGGGAAGCGAGGAACACGGATTGAGCTGTGTAAACAAGTTCCTGAGAGGAAGCAGTGACTTTGTATGTAGCAGGTGACAAAGAAGAGGAGGATGCTCAAGCAGACAAGGGAATACATTTCAAAAACTAGGTGCTTTCCTTCATTTGGATTGCTCTAGAAAAAAAGAAATGACAAATTTAAAGAGCCCTGGGAGTTTGGAATTGTGAAATCTACTACTCTGACTCCTAAGGATCAAAAACCGCAAGAGAATCTGCCTAAGGCCAGATATTTGTTTGCTTCACTACTTCAGGGAGTAGAAACCTGGTGACTCATTCTTCAGAGTGCTCATGTGCAATCCCTCATTGATTCTGAATAGGGAAATGGTGAAGTCTATTCTAAAGGTTTGGAAAATCATAGCTGGTTTATTATGCTTGTATTCAGTGATCTTTAGAAACTATACAAACCTCCTAGGAGGAGATGGTTGGCATTGTATTTACTCTCGAGCTGTTGAAGAACGTAAGAAAAAGACAAGGTTAAAGGTGTTAAATCATTATAAGTGATTTGGTTACAGTAACCACAAAGCATATTTTTTCTTAGTCTCTATTCCATGTTAAGCAAAAAAAAAAAAAATGGACAAGAAGGCACAGCAGAGGTAACACAGTAACATGGGCAATAAAAATAAAGACTGGAAGAGGAAAGAAGGTGAGGAGAGCCCCAGGATTGGAGCTGGTGCCAGAAAGATTTCATGAGAGCTCTATCCCTAATGAAGAATAGTTGTTAAATTAATTCAGGAGTACTCTGAGTACTCCTGACCTGCAGAGTTTGAATATATGTGGTTCTGTCTAGATTGCTGTTGTTCATGGCTTTGAGAATGGAAGTGTTCTCTGGGCTTGGATCAGAACCTGCATGTCTTCTCTACCTTGGACTCATGATGACTGGGGGCAGAAGAATGGGAGAGAAGGGCAGGAAAAGACTTGTTGGAAACTGCTGACTGCTTTGAAAATGTGTTGTGAAAATAAGCCCCTTTTTAAGATCTAAGGGTCTATTCCAGAAGTAGCTTAGGTAATGAAGGAATTTGGGTGCTTTAAGGCTGGAGATTTCCTTTTCCCAGATGAGTACATCAAGAAAAAGGTGGGTGGAGACTGTGTGCCCTGCATTCTTGGAATAAAGGGAGAAGGGATTTCGCCTCACCCTCCCCTTTCTTCCCCCCCACTCATCATTGTGGTCTGGATGTCAGTCAAAACATTGGCTTCTGTCCATTAGTGCCTTCCTCAATGGTGTTGCTATTTGTGTTCCCCATTCAGATGCGCCAGGGGCGAGGTAGGCTGGGCGAGGAAGACTCTGACGTAGATATTGAAGGGTTTGATGAGGATGATGATGGGAAACCTAAGACTCCAGCCCCAGTGAGTATACTTACTGAAATCCCATCCACAGTCCACTTGTTGACTTGCATCCTTGTGGTAGAAGTCTCCATAGTTTAAGTGCAGTGTGTCTGGCACCCTGAAGGGCAGCAGTATTCACAGTAGTAGTTAGACAATTAAATGCAGTTTTAAAATGTCAGCATTGCAAAACAAATTAATGAATGCATCAAACTGAATTGTGAGATTAAAAAATAGGTATAAGCTGGAAATGGCAGTAGTTTATACCATGTCTGAGCTTAATGATTCTCGTTCTGAATGATACAGGAAGTTGAAGATGCAGATGGTGATCTTGCTGATGAAGAAGAAGGATCAGCCCAGCAGCCCCAGGCCAGTGTCCTCTATGAAGATTTGCTCATGTCAGATGGAGAGGATGATGATGATGGGAGTGACGAAGAAGGAGATAATCCTTTCTCATGTATGTTTCCCTTTTAATATAGCAAGGTTGAATAGGAACTGGTTGTTCACCAGAATAGCTCTCTTGTCCTTCCATCATAAAAACATAACCGGGGATTATTTGGATTAATAATTAAACAATTTATAATTGGTATACATAGAGCAAGTAAAGTAGCATTTGTAAGGAAAAGAGATCATCAGGGCAAGATTAAAAAAAAAAAACATAAATGGAACTAAAGACAAAGCAGAACAGGAGTGCTGTGCCTACGTATGGGCACAGAGGAAAACAGTTAAGATCTGGTTGGTTGTTTCATAAAGTAAAAAATGGTTAGGAGAGACTGGAACTAGGATTTCATGTGTTGAACAGGATTGGGCAGAGATTACCAAAAGCACTAAGTGTCGATAGGAGACCGTGGGATCAGGATTGTTATCAGGAGCTGGCAGAGGGATTTGAAGGCTCTTCATTTTGCTAAAGAAGTGTCCATGCAGAAGAGCATATGGTGGTATTTAGCGATGGCTTCAGAAAACTATTATAAGGGAAAAAATGTTTGGAGTAGACAAAGGAAAGATGCGGTAGAAGCACTTGAATAGTGGAATTTGATTGTTATTAAGAAACATCAGAAATGGGTGCTCACTGGTACCGGCTTCCAGATGCACTTTGTACTGTGTTTTGGAAGCACTACTTCCTATATGTTCCTTATAGTCTATATTGTGTCCTTTTAACAAATGAAGACAGTATGTATGTCACTGCTGGAACCAAACTGTTGATTTATGACCAAGTGTTGGTTTATTGCCCAGCTATCCAATTGAGTGAGAGTGGCAGTGATTCCGACGTGGAGTCCAGTGCAGTGAGACCCAAACAACCTCATGTTCTCCAAGAGAACACGCGAATGGGCATGGACAACGAAGAAAGTATGATGTCCTATGAAGGTGGGGAGACATCTCAAGTCATGGAAGACAGTAATATCAGGTAATTAGAGCTAAGGAGGTTGTTTAAAATACTGTCTTCAGAAATCTCTTAACAGGAAGGATTTTGTTCTGAAGCGCTTATGGTAAAGAATTGGAGAGTGTCTCATAATTTTGTTAAGTTTCTCTGGTAATGGTCTTAGTGTTGCGAGTGTCACTGCAATTTACTTTTGAAGCTATTGTTGATAGGAATTTGGTTATGCTGTTAGACCATCCCTAATGAAGAATAGTTGTTAAATTAAAAATAAAATCAAGAATAAGTTCTTGTAAGTTAAATAGCTTCCTCTGCATAATTTTTTTTGCAGGCAAGGAAAGTGAGTCTTGTTATAAATTGTCTCAGAAATTACTAAATGCCTTTGAAGCTAAAAGATAATATAGTTGATTACCTTCAAGGGTTTTTTTTAAAGTAATAATTTCCTTCCTTGAAAGAAAATTGCTTATTTGAAGTCCAAAAGAATAGTGAAGAATAGGAATGTGCCTATTCTGTATTTTAAAAGGAGTTCCATTTTTAGAAAATGGCAAGTACAGCAATAATAACTTTATTTTCTGCACTGATGTGAGAAAATACTGATCTACTTTTTCTCTGGCCATTATGTAGAGTGTTAGCACTAGATTTTTTTTTTTTTAACTAACAGAATTCACCCCCACAATGTTGCTCTTGGTATTTGCCCAATAAAATATTTTACAGGCAAACATAATACAGATGAGACTTGTCCCCATAAGAGTAGCTATGCTGGGGCAGGCAAATGGTCACTCAGGCCAGATGAGAATGGGCTGTGCTGCGGTGGCAGTTGCTGCATCTCCAGTGGAGGTGACGAGTGGAAGGTCCCTGCAGGAAGGAGAGAGCTCCCCTTGTTCTTTCTGCCCTGGGCATTTCAGAATGGGGTGAGGATGAGGATGGAGAATTGTTTCATTAGGAGAGCTGTTTTTTTAGTAATAGAATTGTCACTGTCAAATTGAAATGCCTGATGGTTCCAAGAATTTCACAAGCAGTTCAACTCGGGGACTGCTTACAGGAGTAAAAATGTTACATATAGAATTTGAATACCAACCACTGATTTGAAATGCCAGTATAACAGGAGTTATGTTCTTTCCTCTAGTTATGGCAGCTATGAAGAACCAGACCCCAAATCCAACACGAGAGATACTAGTTTCAGCAGTATTGGAGGGTATGAGATCTCGGAGGAAGAGGAAGAGGAGGAAGAGCAGCGTTGTGGGCCAAGTGTATTAAGTCAGGTCCATCTCTCTGAGGACGAGGAAGACAGCGAGGATTTCCATTCCATTGCAGGAGACAGCGACCTGGACTCGGATGAATAGACCTCTCGGGAGCCTCCTGTTCCCTGAGCTGCCAGGCAGCCCAGGCTGCTCCTGGCTCATGAATTACCATCGTCCCAGTTTGGTGTAGGAAACAACACGGTGCAGTCTGTGTTAATATGAAACATTTTTTAGTAGTAATTTTTATCAGTTCTTCAGCTTATTATGTGACTGAATAAATGGTGAAAAATAAGCTTTAGAGAAACAAGCCTGGCTGCAGTGTTGGCCTGGTATGGTCTCTACTACTTCTAGACTCCAGCTGAAGAGACCTGGAATGGTTCATTCTTTGGTCTTTAGAGATGTAAAGTAATTTCTGAACTTTAAGAGCCCTATGGATTCCAGCATGTCTACCAGGGAAAAATGGTTGCTCAGAATGAAACAGCTTTTTTTTTTTTTTTTTAATAAAGCATTGTAAAGGATGGACTTTCCCCTTATGAAATGACAGTTACCCAGGAACACAGTATGAGTGGATGTGCTAGTAATTCAACTACCCAGAATGTTTCACTGAATGCCTGCCTTATTTTTTTTTTTTTTTGAAGTTGCAACTGTTCCCAGAAATCAAAATTTCCGAAGTGGAGGAAATTTCCGGCTGCTTGTATTCCAGGAAAAATCCTCAGTAGTTGTGGCTGTGAGATCCTTCATTTTCAGGCAGGAGTGGAGCACAGACCCCGATGAGCTTTTGTACTGTACATGCTGCTTAACCCAACTGTAAATAAAACCCGAACTGGTTTAAAGACAAGACCGAGGACTAGTCCTTGCCCTGCCTGTCTTTTCCTGGGCTGCTGCGTTTCGGTGTGAGGCCAAAGCGAGGGCGACACCTCACCCGCCGCCCGCCTCATGGCGCCCGGCAGCCCCGCGCGCATGCGCGCTCCCCCCGCGTTTGTCGCAATGGCTCCGCGCGGAGGGATACCCGCAGGGACAAAGGTGCCGCGGCCCTCACGCGGCGCCGCCTGCAGGCGGAGCGCGGCGGAGGGAGACGCATGCAGTTCCGGCGCGGATCCCTCCGCCGCGCGAGTCCCGTGCAGCGCCGCGCTCGCGCGCCGCCCGCACTATTTCGCGAGCGGAGGTAGGTCCGGCCGCGGCCATTCGGCTCCGCGCTGCCTCCGCCGCCGCCAGCGCCATTTCGGGAGCCGCCGCCTCAGTGCGCCCGGAGCGTGTGCGGCGTTCGCTCCTGCCCCGCGTGCCTCAGCCCCGCGGCCCCTGCGCTGCGCGCCCAACCGCTGCCTCCGCACGAGCCCCGCCGGCCCCCCGTCCCGATGGCGACCTCCGTGGGCAACGTGGCTGACAGCACAGGTAGCGCGGCCTGACGGGCTCGGGCGCGCCGGGAGGCCGCAGCCCTGCTGGGGGCGGCCGCTGCCCTCGCCCCCCGCGGCGGCGCGGGCCCGAGGCGCCCACAGCGCGGCGCTCCGCGGGGCCGGCGCCCGGCGGAACTTTCCAGAAGCGGCAACGCGGAGCGGCTCTCGCCGCCCTTGGCGGTGTCGGAGCAGGAGGGAGCCGGCCCGTGGCCCGGCGGCCGCGCGGGCAGCGCTGCCGCTGGAGTCAGTGCCGAGCGAGGGGCTCCTCGTGGCTTTGTTTATACGGCAATTAGGGTTTCGCAGAGGAGAATGGAAGCTTGACCTGAAGTACAAATGGGTTGTTCTAGAATTTCTCCTGCTACATTTAATGCGAGGGTTCCTTGTGGAAATGCCCGGCAGGGCAACTTTTCCCGGTGAGGAAGGCAGCTGTTCCGGCTGGGAAGGATGCTCTTCTCAGCGTGCAGATGCAGAGTGTGGGGGTGGGGAGTAAAACCTCCCTCCTTCCCTTCAGGGCCCTCCGTCCTGAGAGGATGGAAGGAAAACACAGCTCTGTCCACGGGAACTTGAGGGCTTTGAGACCCTTCTTTCCCTTCTGGTTACAGGATGGGTGAAGCATGATGCTGAAAAAAGTAGGGGGGAAAAAGGCAAAGCAGGGAAAGAGCAGTGATGCCAGCAGGAGCAATAGCGGTGCAGAGGGAACTGGAAGCACTAAGGAGGTGGAGAAGGGCTGGCCAGAAGCGCTTGCCGTGTCCCTTCATCTGCAGTATTCTCTGGGGGCCTCATGTGATGGAGGTGACAAGGGCGGATGGCCCCTCAGGGAGCCTTTCCCTGCCACCACCACCTTCCGTGCGGAGGCAGCAGCTATTCCTGCCTGCATCCCGTGCAAGTGCAAGGGTGGGTGTGAACGTACATTAAGTGCTTCTGTGCTGCCGCTGGAGATTTTCTTGTCTCGGGTACAGCGGTGATGTTCCTGCGTGGGTTTTCCAAAAGTACCGAGAAAGGTCATTGCTGCAGCACACACAGTGCTTTTCCAAGGTCATAATTTTCAAGGTATAGCACACCCTGGCAGAGCTACACAAGTCCCTGTAAGATAGCAGGTGAATGTTTGCAAGACTTGCTAAGGGATTACTTTGGCTGTGACTCTTTCCCTGGAGTTATTTTCTTTAAAATGGATTCCGCAAGCAACTGTGTGTGGCAGTATAATGGATTCCTTGGGTATTACGGTCTCTCTTCTATACTAGCACTGCTAAACCTCGGGCTCATTTTGAAGTCCACAGTAGTTTTCTGCTTCCCGCTCTCCTGTGTGCATCTCCAGAGGATCAGGATCGCTGCTGAGGTGCCTCTGGGCAGGGAGGTGGCCCTTGTGTTGCTGCAGGTGATGGGTTTGCTTCATCTTCACTTGCAGGGTTTGCTTTACAAAGGGATGGAAGATTCCAAAGATGGGAGAAATCTGAGTGTTTTACTCATTGTTCCGTCCATTAACTGTTCTTTTTCTTTCTTTTTTTTTTTAATGCTCTGTTTTCTTTCTGTTGCCATTGCAACTGTAACTTTGATTTCTTTTTACCTTGGCTTAAATAGGCAAAGCATGTAGCTAAGTTAGGAGGTTCTTTCCAAGTGATGATGAGAATTTAAGTCTAAATTTTAGGGGGTTTTGCTTTCTTGCATTAGTACTTGAATTTAATAACACCGTTGGAGTTTATTTGAAGAAGAGATTGCTGGTTTAGGGCCTTGGAGCCTCTTGATTTTTTGCAGCATCATCAGAACTTGAAAACACAGCAAGTGTCAGATAAGCTAAACCTGCGTGATCCTTAACAGCAGAAGGAAGGCGAGGGACAGTGCATGTGTACACTAGTGTTCTTACTTGTCAGCGACCGCTAATTTTGGGAGATGATGCTGTCATTTTCATGTTAAATAACGCCTGTATCTGATTACTGTCAGAGTTTAACCAGATACAGAAGTCCACTTTTTCCATGGGCTGGAGTTGGAAAACTCTTAATCTTAGGCTCCTCTGGGGGGAAAAAAAAAGGACTTATTCTGTGTGAAGGTACCTGGTCAGTCTTAAGGGTCTTTGAGTTACCTTCAACATACACTGAAGCAGTAAAAGTTTTCAACACCAACAGAGATGATGCTTTAGTCGGGTCCTGCAGTCTTTGCAATCATCTTCAAAACCCAACAGTGCTTAAAAAGCTAATTTTTAAAAAGAATTTAAATGGTTTCCATCAATCTCAAAATCATTAAACATTAGAGGAAAAAAATCTATACCTAATCTCCTCGTGATTAGTCTTCTATTGCGTTAGCAAATCTCCATATATTAAGAAGGATTTATCTGTGCTTTATGGTATAAAAAATGTAAAACTCATTAGGTCATGGTGGGAAGTGTTGTTTAATTAATGGGGTTTAAAGTGATTGTGGACTGAAGAAGGGCAAATAAGAGACATTTGTGGTAGTTGAAACGTGATATTTTTATACTTTTATTATTAAAAGTAATTTTATGCGGGTATAAAGATGGAATCTAAGGACAGATCCTTCTTTTTATGATGACCATTTTCTCTGCAAGCTGCACTTAACACACGCACATCTATATTCCAGTGTAGAACTGTACTTTGTAACACAGTTTACTCTTTCAAAAAAAAAAAAAGGTTATTTATGTAAAATGGCTGATGTTTTACTTAATTTTTTTGTTCTCTATGAATGTGTCATTAACACTAAAAGCGCTTTGTCACTCTGATTCCAGCTAGACACCCAGAATTAGTGAATCCTTTTCTGTGTGCTGTCCTTTCTAAAGACTGCTTCGGTAGGCCAACAACATCAATATTGCAGCGGTTGTTCCAAGGCCAAAATTGTTATCGATGGAAGAATTTTTACTAATTATAGATACGTGTGCTAATAGCACATAATAGCGACTGGAAGAAATGTTGCGTGTTGCACTTTCTTTTCTCTTCTTTTTAAGGGCTTTCACATGATACAAATATCCTGGTACAGCAAATTTTTTGTTGAGTCCTTTTTGTTTGAGTTTTGAAGTCTTTGTCTACTGTCCTTCATTTCTCAATTAATAGTTTTTAGGCTTTGTTTTTAAAACTATGAAGCCTAAAACTTTTATTTGGGGAAGAGAGCAGGTTCCTTGTTTGGTTGCTAGCATTTTTAGTGTTATGAACCAAAGTACACTATTATTTCCAGAATCTGAATATTTTTCAGGTTCATGGAAAATGATTAACTGGTAATAGCTCTCTGTGTTTATATGCTTGTTGTTAACTGATGAGGTCATGCACTATTGTACCCGTAATGTTAGAAATGTCATAACTATATGGTATGAAGATCTAAGAGTTTAAAATGTCACATGCTGTAGTTCATTACATAATTTTGTGCATTTTCATCCTTTAATTTTGTACATCTTTTTGTTTGTTTGTTTTTGTTTTAAACTTTTTTTTTTATTTGTTTGTTTCGTTTCCATTATCTAACTTTTTGTTTTCCCCCCTTAAATGTTTTGGTGATTCTCCAGAACCAACGAAACGTATGCTTTCCTTCCAAGGGTTAGCGGAGTTGGCTCATCGTGAGTATCAGGCAGGAGACTTTGAAGCAGCAGAGAGACACTGCATGCAGCTTTGGAGACAAGAGCCTGATAATACTGGCGTGCTTTTATTGCTATCCTCCATTCACTTCCAGTGTCGCAGACTGGACAGGTAGGAGACCTGTTTTACTTTTAGTTTGTATCTGTCATAATATAGAGCACAACTGACAAAAGTTCTGTTTAAAAAAAAAAATGTGGTTTTATCATTAACAACTTAACTTCTTGACAGCAGTAAGGATTGGTCCAAAAATGTTCTTTCTTTCTGAATTTTGTTAGGGCAAAAGGAGTCCAAATACATATTTCTAGCCTTGCAACACACAGCAGATGTTGTTAGTTGTGTTTTACTTTAATATTACTCACTTTAATATCAGGATATCAGGCCTGCTTGTGTGTACCAAGGGCGTTTGCACTTGTAAACTTGTAAAATAATTGTTCATTCCACCTGTAGTGTGGGTTTTGTGGGGATTTTTTTTACTGGTGAGACATGACGACTGTTTGCTGTGAAGTGGCATGATCAGTTGAATGTTTTGTCCTCTGCAAGTTGTCTCCACATTTCCTTTCTGCCTGTTCCTGAGCTTGCTTTATGTGCCTCAAGCATTTCAAACCTTATTAACTGTTATGTCTGTGAATGTCCTGTGTGTGTCCTGGCGATGGAGGTGATTTGTGATGGGGATTTATGTAGGCTTCTAATTAAAGTAGTAGTAATGAAGATATGGGGAAATGTGGGGAGGAGGCAAACTTTTACATTTACATACTGCTGTATCCTATTTCTTGAAAAGAGTAACTAAGCAAAGACCTTGCTTAGAGGAAACACTTCCGGTGGTGGCAGAAGCTTAACACAAATTCTACAGTCACTTCTTTTTAAACTGTGTTCAGTTCAAGTTTAGCAAGAAGCTTGAAGAACTCTCCTGTTAGCAAACTAGAGTAGTCTGTCTTCGGTAGAACCTACAATGGAAGGGAGATGGGAATTTAAGAGAAGCTAGACAAAATTTAAGACTGTTCTCTGCAACTTCAGATTTGTTGGCTGTATGTTTGTGTTACTCGAACGTGAATGTTAAGTAGGTAGACGGGCAGACAAAGTCTTTTCTTTGTTTTAATTTGTCTGATTTTCTCCAGGTCTGCTCACTTCAGCACTTTGGCTATCAAACAAAATCCGTTGCTGGCTGAAGCCTACTCGAACCTGGGCAATGTGTACAAGGAACGTGGACAGCTGCAAGAAGCCATTGAACATTACAGACATGCACTGCGCCTCAAACCAGACTTCATCGATGGATATATTAATCTGGCTGCTGCACTGGTAGCTGCAGGTGATATGGAAGGAGCAGTACAGGCCTATGTGTCTGCCCTTCAGTACAATCCTGTAAGTAACACTGTTTTGTGGAAGAGCTGCGTGCTTCATTGCTGCCCCAGGACAGACAGACAAGTAACAGGTTTCCATGGATGTGGAAAGATTTAGGACTATTTAACTCCAGCTGTTAGTTAAAGAGAACAACAAGCGGCCCTTCACCCCCAAGATGGCCACCTTAAATTTCATCATTTACTTAATTTTTTTTTTAAGATATATGAAATACCATTGTCACAAATCTCTACAGATACATGCTAAATCTTAATAAATCATCAGGTACTATTTTATGAAATCCAAAATTCTATGATGATTACAGTTTCACTGCTTAGATTTCCACACTGGGCAGACTTATAGAAACATTGATTTATGCTTTACAGACTGCAACTGTATCTATCTAAACATGGCTAAATTGATCTAATTGGTATATTATTGGGAGTTTTTAGTGATAACTTTTGATTTTTGCATTTTAACAAATGTTGAATTAGACTGATAGCTTCTATTTATTTTGAATTACACTCAATGGTATAGTCATACTGAGCATGGTGGAAGTGTCTCAGTTGTTTGCTGTTTGGTGATAAATGTCACTGTTTTGCCAGAAATACTTACAAAGCACCATTGGTTTAACGCAGCTAGGCATTTGCCCTTTGAAAAGGGAGATGCAAAATAAGTTCAACAAATGTTAGGAATATTGTAAGATGGTATATTCTTATATAAGTCTTGCTTAGGTTAGAAACTTTTTTCATTACTGTTGATAGAAATGTTTCCATAGACTATGTTGTCTTCGCATGTACTGCCAGAGACTGCAGTTATAGTCTATGCTCTGGTTACAAATAAAAGTAGAAAAAAAAAAAAAAGGCATGTGGGAAGACTGTTGAAAATGCACAGATGATGAAAAACAGGGAGAAAACCCCTGCTTAGGGAATAGAGGAGGTGTGGTCATTATATACATATTTTTAAAATGGTTTCAGATTATTAACGGTGTAAATTAACAGTACAGGCCTTGTGGGGAGCAGACAGTCATAGTTTAGTTAAAAAGAAAAAAAACAGTCTTAAAATGTGTGTTCTCCTCTGTCAAAAGAATTAAAGTTATCTCAGGGGCAGGGGCTTGAGCTTAATTTTGGATTTATTTTGTATTTCTCTCTAAACAGGCATTGTATGAGTTGGTCGTTTCTTTGTATTTCTTTATGGTTGTACTGTTGTGATGTTAAAATCAATATAAATGTCACCAATAATAGTCAAGAAAAATCATTCATAATTGAAATGGCATTCCACTAACTAGTTCTCTCTAATTAATTTTAAAGCAGCAAACCTAAGAACTTTGTAAGACCTCGGTGTGGACCTTTGGGGTGCCTGTGAGGTCGTGAAGTTTAAGTGCTGATGGTGTGATTTGATTTTTCAGGACTTGTACTGTGTTCGTAGTGACCTGGGGAACCTGCTCAAAGCCCTGGGTCGCTTGGAAGAAGCCAAGGTAGGTGTTCAGTAGAATACATTTAAACGTCAGTGTTTTGAAACCTTGAACTTTGCACCAAGTCTTCAGATCTGCGTTGATCTACAGACAGTCTGAGAAACTGCTGAAAACTGAAGGCACTGAAACACCCCAGAGTAGTAGCAGGGCAAGCTATGGCATGTCCATGTTTAAAAGTTGGTTTAAATCAAGAAATGGAACATTACCAAGTCTTTCTGCTGAACTAGACTATCTGAAACCATTCTGAAGTATTGGGCAGGGGCTCCACCATGCTCTTAACTGGAAATAAGTCCTTCAAATCTGAGGCTTGCCTGCTGGTGCCAAGCAGAGAGCCTGTGATTAGCTCGAGATCCCTGTACGATGCAGGTACTATTGAAAGTGCTGCTCTTCTAAAGTCCTTTGTGGCTTGTAAGTGGAGAAGAAACTTATCCAAATGTTATCTTGTAATATTGGCTTTTAAAGATTTTTATTCTTTAACTTTTCCCTTCCCTCAATAGTGGAAGAAAGGCTATTAAATGATGAATAGCTGCAGTATGCAACCTCCCCCTCCCCCAATAACTTTTCTTCATGTCTTCCCTATTCCCTTCCCCCAAAATAAAGAAATCAGAAGGACAAAGCTGGTTTGTTCGGTAAATGAACTGATCGAAAGAAAACTTGCTGTAGTGGAAAGGTGGCTTCTAGCAGTCTGTGTTTTCTAAACTGAGAATTCGAACACCAAGATGAGTTTAAAGTTCTTGGCAAGTTAAAACTTCAATTGCGCGATGAAATTGTCTTGTTACAAGCCACCTTACGCGTCCGCGCTGCAGGGGTGAGGAGTGTGGAGAAATCAGAAACGCTCTGGACTCCACGTCTGTCACTCCAAGCCCCACGCGCATGCTAAAAAGTGGAGTGTATGAACAGCGTAGCTGTCTGTTTGGCTGCAGTACCATTTGGGGAGGGATTAGATCTTCGTGGGGTAATGGGAAAGCAGGTTCAAATTTTCTTCTTTGTTGATTTCTCTGACAGCTTGGATGTGTGTACCTTCTTAGAACAACGTAATTTGGTCAGATCCAGGTTGAAAATATTTTGGAGCAGTGTTTACAGTTTGAACTGTCTTTGAGACACTTGGTTCTCAGCCCACCAAGCGGACAGCTAACACGAATTGCACTTCACTGCAGCTTTAGTGTGACTGGTATAGGCCAAGACACTGCGCCTGCCTTAGGTTGCTGACTTCTTTGTTTCAGAGCTCTGGAGACACCTAGTTTGAAAGTGTTATTCCGTTTTGTGAGAACTTAATAAACCAGAAAAACATCTTGAGTAAATTGCAATGTGTTTCTTTGGCTATCAGTCCATTTGAAAGATCAAGCCAGCAAATTCCTTACAGTTTGAACTAAAATTTAATTACTTTGTAGATATTTCAGAGCCTTTCTTCCAAAAAAAAAGAAAAAAAAAGTCCCTGCTGTATGCAATTGCCCTGATTAACCCTCTCCCTTCTGCATGTCTCCCTTGTTACAGACAGATTGTCCTCATTCCCATGTGTTAGACATATCCAAAAAAATTGCAATTGCTTTGTTGAACTTTTACTAATGATCTTGTTTTATTTTCTCTCTTGTTTTTGGTTTTTCACCACTGATATTGTATTTAGAAGGTTTCAGGTGGGTGAAACCTCCTATTCCATGCGTAAGGTGCCTCGCTGAAGGGAGCTCGAGGCCTGGATCTAGGGCAGACACACACCTCCTCCTCCTCTTCCAGCAAGGAACGCACCGAAAAGTCACATGATGAGAAATATGGTAACGGGTTTGTAACTGCCACAGCAAAACCATTTGCCTCCATGCCTGAATCTTCTGTCTTGTGGCTTCAGAAACAGCTTAAAATATTTAATTACAAGCAAGTAATGTAAGAATGTTTTATACTAGTAGCCACAAATTCTTTCAAAGAAATAAAAGTAAAAGTAAATTAAGATATTTTTTAAAGAAATAATTGGAGATAGTTAATAGTAAAAGCTTCTAACTCTTCTGGTTGTTCATTTTTTTTTTCCTTTTTTCTTCTTTGTTTGGATTGCAGCGTTCTGCTCTTCTGATGATGCGCTGTGATCCTGCAGTAGCGCAAAGGCTGCGCAGCGGTAACGCGCAATGCGTGCGATGAAGCCCTTGTGAACGGTTGACTAGATGATTAATCTCTGATTGGGTGACTGCCTAAGCTCCAGGCTGTAGCCTTTTGGATAAAATCGGGTTATAATGCATTTAGAGTCCAGACATCAAATTTAATTTCAAGTTTCTGTACGGCCTGTCTGGTAGATTAATGATTCTGGTTGGCCGTTCACTGTATCTAGGGGCAATCGATATAGGCCAGCAGTTCGCAGCGATAGCGTGGCGCCGTGCTGTTAGGATGCGCAGCGATTTCTTGCGCTTGCATTACAGGGACCTAAACCTTCATGCAATCCTGTCATTTGAGGTTTTGAAGCTGTAGATGATACAAAGTACCTGAAGAAGCTGGCAAATGAGATAGGGCACGTCGTCTCTCCTGAGTAGGACAGTTAAAACTCAAGAATGACTGCGTCTCTCTTTCAGTAGTTTTTCTAATTCTTATTTTTTATCCCCCTAGGAATACTACGCCATTTAAAAGATTGTGTCTTACAGAAAGACATTGTTTTTTCCTTCCTTTTTTATTTTTATACCCTTAATTGTGGCAAATAACTGCTGAAGTCCTCAAATAACTTCCAAGGCTGCTTCTGAGGTGACCTGGTGTCTGCAGGAATGTTAATTTGTTACCAGCATAACTGAAAAATGGTGGGCTTGCACCTGGGTTTTGGTTTGCGCTGGCGCAGGATCAACAGCTGTTTGCAGCGCATTAGTTTTCGCGCAAGCTAGCCTATACTGCAGGGTCACTTTTGGCTGGTTAGAGAAGGCATACTAACAATTGTTTTTCTTATTTTTTTTTCTTTTTTACAAATATTCCCCTTCCCTTGTATCTCTCCTCTTTAACTGTTCCAAGGCCTGTTACTTAAAAGCAATTGAGACTCAACCAAACTTTGCAGTGGCTTGGAGTAATCTTGGCTGTGTTTTCAATGCCCAAGGAGAAATCTGGCTTGCAATTCATCACTTTGAAAAGGTAACTATCTAAACCCATCAGCCTTGTTAGTAGATTTGAATTGTCTCCTTGAGTAATAACTTCTGTAGATGGCAGATACATTTTGATGAGCAGAGAATTTATAGTCCTGCTAGTTAACATCTTATGTTAATCCTTTTTTACTTCCTGATGTTTCAGACTGCCTCTATGCCACTAAAGAGATATGTTTAGAATTGCCCTAAGGACTTCACACACATGTCAAAGATAAGAAAATTCGTTAAGTTGTTTTACAGTCCTTTTCCAGAATAGAATTTTTAAAATCTAATTCTGGTGGGAATAGTGTTTGAGTATGTTTGTTGTGGTGTGTGTGTGTGTGTGTGTGTGTGTGTGTGTGTGTAAAAGCAACAAGTCTGTTCTAAAATCTCTTTTATTGCGATCCTGTTCCAGGTATTCTTGCTTTCCTGTGGGTACCTGAGGAGAACAAGTTACAGGGATACATTTAATTCCTCTTCTCCAGATTTTTTTTTCACCATTAGTGTTTCAGACTTCTCTAGATTAGATTAATGTGGTTAATTCTTACTGTCATGTGTTGTCTGATCCTTCTATGCTGTTAACTGGTTAGCATATGAATTCAATTTGTACTGAAAGTGACCTAAAACCAGGTTTAAAATGTGGTGGGCACTTCCTTTCTGGTATCTAAGACTTACAGATGTACATAAAAATATTTAACTTTTTTTCTTTTATGAACACTACCTCTTCCTCCCCTGCCACCATATTCTGGTTAGTGATAGAAAAAGTATTTTGATTTGAAAATAGAAATTCCTATGGGAAAGACTGTGATTCACACCAATATTTGACTTGTCAAATACTTACCTATAGGTTAGTACTGCATTTCTTGTGATTTTTATAAGCTGTCAAAAATTTTGAAGTTTTTGTACATTTTAGTATTTTTGCGAGGAATGTTTGTGTTTTTTTTTCTTTAAGTGGCTGCAATTATATTCCACACACATGACACATCTGCTCTTTTCTTGCACCTCTAGAACTTTTAGAGCTAGAAAACACTCATTTCCAGTAGAAGAAGGCTGCAGGGTCTGTTCCTCTAAAACAGAGCAGCATGGGTGGGTGGTTAGGAATGAATAATCTAACATGGAATACGTGGTGTTCTGCAGTACTGACAACAGTGTTAGTTGGTATCAGTGCTACTATGCATGACTTAGGAGGGAACTAGGTCTTGACTTAGGTAAGCAGATGAGTGAATTTCAAGGTAGAATATCCTGTGTTTTGTACAAATTAAAAAGGGGAAAGAAAAACCTGTCAAAATGGTTTGCTTAACTTAAGTTTTCCTTCCTCACTAGCTTGATTAAAATGTTAGATATTTGCAGATTGAGTTTGTCAGTAAACAAACAGACAAAAACCTCTATTTTGTAGAAGTGTTTATCCGTTAATGCTCAAAGATGTTACTTTAAAAATATTTTCAGGCTGTAACACTTGACCCAAATTTTTTGGATGCTTACATCAATCTGGGGAATGTCCTGAAGGAGGCAAGGATATTTGATAGGTAAGTAAATAAGTAGTGTTACTCCGTCAGCAGCCTGTCAGATGTATCAAGGTATAAACCAAGTTCTTGATATAAAATCTCTTTGAACAGTTTAGTGAAGACCTCTGCTCAAAGGTAAGAAAGCAAATGGCTTTGGAGCACATACAGAACAGGATACTGGGGTTCAAACAAACATCTCGTGGAACATACTGTTTCTGAAGGCATTGAAAACAGACTTGAAGTTAAGGCTGGAAAAAAATAATGGGGATGAGTCTGAGAAAAGCATGCAAGTCCCCCTGTGTAGTCTTTTCTTTTTTTCATTGTATGATTCCAGACCTGATTGATGTATGTATTTTTTTTCTAAAATTTTCCCTCTGTGTAAGACATGCTGAAATGCTGAATTTCAGTTAAGAATCTAATTAAATATTATGGGTTTATTATGGATGGCCATCATGTTACTACGTGTTGCTGCAGTACTGTTGCTGTCTTTCCAAACCAGCTTGTTTTGAGACATCTGATGCATGAATATTAGTTTTGTTTCTGTAGAAGATCCAGGCTGTATTGTGTTCTCTGCAATGTGCCATATTGTGCCTGTTAATTGGATTACCGTTCCTGGCAGCTGGGGTTTGTGGCCCAAAACTCAATAAAGGTTTGCAGGAAATGGGTTAATTATTCTAAGTAACTGTAGTGCATGCCCAGTATAAAATGTTCAGTGATTCTGTGTTAACTGCAGATTAATGGGCTAAACAAGGACATGTTTACTGGTCATTCTGGAATTTACAATACCTTATTGAGTTGTTTTTTTTTTTTCCTTAAAAATATTAGTGTGACTCCCCTCCCCGCCCCCCATGAATCAAATTTAACCACAAGAATCACTTAAGTATAGTGCTATTAGGTGCAGATAATTAAGGATCCATTTTTGAACAAGGTGATACAGGGTGAACAAGAGATAAATGTGTTAGGTTAGCAAAGAGAATAAAGAAATGTAATAGTCTAAAACTGAGCTGTGTTCATATTGTTATAATCTTATTATGGCCTAGTTTAAGGAGAGAAATTGGAACCAAGATGTCATGTTTTTCCTAGCATTGAAGAATGTTTTAAAAAACACACCCCAAAAAATCTTTACCTTTCTCACAGAAGACTTAAGTTAATCATTATACAGTATCAGTTAGGGAGAAAGAAAAAAATCCCATTTTAGAACATTTGGATATGCTGTGAACTGCACACCATCAGCTGTTCTCTGTGGTGGGACCTCAGAATAAGCTGGTACTGATTCCATTTGGGAGAAGGAGGGTTAAGTGGGGCAGGACATAAGAATCATATCATTTTAACTGAGTAGATTTTGTGCATCTTTGTGAATATGTTTCCCTTGAAGGTCTTTTTTTTTTTTTTTTCTTCTTTTATATAGCTCTCTTGATGAACGAGGTAAGTGTACAAGGTAGCTCCGCAGGCGATCGTTAACCTTCTCTTTCTCGTTGCAGAGCTGTAGCAGCTTATTTACGAGCTCTGAGTCTGAGTCCCAATCACGCCGTCGTGCACGGCAACCTTGCCTGCGTGTACTACGAGCAAGGGCTGATAGACCTGGCAATAGACACGTACAGGAGGGCCATTGAACTGCAGCCCCACTTCCCTGATGCCTACTGCAACCTGGCCAATGCCTTGAAGGAGAAAGGCAGTGTAAGGAGTACTTTTTTCCCCTTGGTCTAAATTTTAGTTCAATTAATAGTTATTTTATACACTAATTATTAGCTTTATTAAAATGTCATCTGTGTGCTTTTCTTGTTTATCAGGAAGAATAGGGGACATCTCTACTTTGAACCTATTAAAATGTTTGTAGAATAACTTCTCATAAGGGGTGATTTTACAGCAGATGCTGCCACATTAGGCAGTTCCCTTGTTTATTTTACTCCATTTTTTCTTTAAAGGTGGCCGAAGCTGAAGAGTGTTACAACACAGCTCTTCGACTCTGTCCCACACATGCAGACTCTCTAAATAACCTAGCAAACATCAAGCGGGAGCAGGGGAACATTGAAGAAGCTGTTCGCCTTTATCGGAAGGCTCTTGAGGTATGGCTAAATGCATAGTTAATGCAGCAAAGGCATTTTTCCTTTTCGGCTGTGAGGAGAAGAAACTTTGCTGAAGCATACAAAACATTTTTGCATTTCTTACTCTCCTTTTTATGTCTGTTGGTTCTGAGGGACAAATTCTACTTTTTTTTTCCAGGTGTTCCCAGAGTTTGCTGCTGCACATTCAAATTTAGCAAGTGTTCTTCAACAGCAAGGAAAGTTACAGGAAGCTCTGATGCATTACAAAGAGGCTATTAGGTAAATGGATTTGGTTTCTAATATTCTTAATATTTCATAACAGGAAAGTACCGTAGATCTGTACAGAAAATGTCTTACAATGGCATATTGTAATTCACATAGCTGCTTTGCAAACCAGACAGGAATCTGGGTATGGTTTCTTAATGATGAAGCATCTTTTATTGCTCGTGACACATGTTATCTTGGTTTTCAGAATCAGTCCCACATTTGCAGATGCATACTCCAATATGGGAAATACTTTGAAGGAAATGCAGGATGTGCAAGGAGCTTTACAGTGTTACACCCGTGCCATTCAGATAAATCCAGCTTTTGCCGATGCCCACAGCAACCTGGCCTCAATTCACAAGGTAGCACATGCGAGTGATTCACTCTTACAGTATGATGGGGCATTGTGACTACTTATCCTGGATATATTTTTATCTGCTGACTCATTGCTGTTTCTTACAGGATTCAGGGAATATACCAGAAGCCATTGCCTCTTACCGCACTGCTCTGAAACTGAAACCTGACTTCCCAGATGCCTACTGCAACTTGGCCCACTGCTTACAGGTAAGGAAAAGAGGTCTTTGGTTGTAATTTTTAAAGATTTTTCTTCAACAAATAAGCTCAAATACTTCAACAAATCAAGTAGTTGAGCAAACTTAAGATTGTACGGTCATCACAGTAATTGCTGGTTTTGTTTTCTGTCATTTGTGGAAGAAATGCTGGTCACAACTTGGAATCACATGAAGCTGTTACCCTATTATATTTCAATTACCCTTTTCAATTTTCTCTTTCTAGATTGTCTGTGACTGGACAGACTATGATGAAAGAATGAAGAAGCTGGTTAGCATTGTAGCTGATCAGCTGGAGAAAAACAGGCTGCCTTCTGTCCACCCTCATCATAGTATGCTGTATCCCCTTTCTCACAGTTTCAGGAAGGCCATTGCTGAGAGACATGGAAATCTCTGCTTGGATAAGGTAGAGTTTTACACAGGCTTACTGTGATTGAATTACTCTATGTACTTTTCCCAATTGAATTATAGCTGAGTAACAGATTTTGTTTTTTAATACATTCGGGTTTTTTAGGCTTCTTAGCCATTGACACGCAGACTGCTAGGGCATAGTGCTCGCTCATTTAGTTTTGCAGAGTACACAAGGGGTGTTCTGGAGAAGCCCAGAGTGAGAAAAATACAATTCCTGTAACAGTAACAAAGATCTAGGCAGGCATGTGTCAGTATTTCCCTAGATCTAGTCCTGGCCAGCCTCCAGTGCTTGGAGTCTGACCTTGCCTCTGGAGAATCCTTGTCAGAACATGTGAGCTTTGTTTGCTTGGGTTTGGGATTTCCGAAATCCTTTGCTTGGTGGTGGTGGCAGCAGCAGCATTATAGGGGTAATATATCACAGTAGGAAGTATTTAAATGTGTACTGGGATTCTGCTTTGGAGTATTTGGTGTGCTGTAGCACAGGTTCTTCCAAAAATTTATACGTTTAATTTAAACGTGTCTTGTGGATTCTTACCTGTGTTATTCCCACAAATGTCAGAACACCTCAAGCTGCCAGGAATCTTATTGGAGCTGATGGCAAATTCCTCTGTTTTTTTTTTAAAAAAAGAGAGAAAATACTTTTTTTTCTTCTTCAGACGGAGAATCATGGAACTTGTGTGTGTTGAGATAGACTGAGTCAACTGCCAGTTACAACTGAAAGTTCCCTGAAGTTAGTGGAGGGGTCTGGTTAGCACGAGAGACGAAGTGTAATCTCGGACTTCAGAACTGATAATGTGCAGCTTTCAAGCAGCCTGTGTAGCCTGATAGTCCTCTCGGTGGTAGTGGCAAAAAGCTGATGCCTGCAGAAGTTAGCATAAGAACAGAAAGCAGGCTGTGATGCTGCCTGGGTATACTGATCTGCTGACAAGCAGCTTATAGTGTCAGAATTTCCTGATCATAGTGGTGTGCTCTTACATTTAATAATTGGGGATGGGTAGGTTTTTTACCAAAAAGGTGGTGTTAGCAAAGCAGAAATGACAGCAGCGGTGGTTGTCCACTTTCAGTAGTGGTGGTTATCTTTGTTTGACTAAATGTGGGCATGTGGCAACTAGTAACATGTTGTGTGGAAACTGCATTTGTCTGCAGTGGAATATACATATAGCAAGTTTCAAGTAACTGATGCCATAGTTTATTTGAATGTAGGGTAAGATTAATCCCCCAAGCTCGTGATCATTTTGGCACTCTCTTCAGCACTTATTTTGGTGCACAGGTTTCTGAAGAGTTTCATGTCTTCTTGACAGATTAATGTCCTTCACAAGCCACCATATGAGCATCCGAAGGATTTGAAGGCCAGTGAAGGTCGCCTTCGTATTGGCTACGTGAGCTCTGATTTTGGAAACCATCCAACCTCCCACCTAATGCAGTCAATCCCAGGAATGCATAACTCGGACAAATTTGAGGTAAAAATTTAAATGGCATACTGAAACTTACAAATATGTTATGTTAAGGGAATGAAGTATTAACAAAGCTTCATTCCAGGTTTCAAGCTCCTGTTTTGCAGAACAGGGGAAGCTGCTATATCCATGTGAAAGGTTTGACGTGTTCCCTACATGCAGAGTGTTTTGTGATCAATTCTGTGCTCTTTCCCCTTTTTCTCCCTCCCGTATTTTTTTCTTGTTCATGAAACCTTTATAGTCCTAAATCCTCGTGGCAGAACTGTGTGCTTATGCTCTTGTTAGAAGTGTCACTGTTAAAACAGTTATTTTTAACAAAACTGTTACAGGCCAGGTGTTCTGTGTACACAGTAGGAAGTGGGGAGAGGAATGCTATTTTCCATCTTTCTTGTTCTGAATTTGTAAAGCTTTATAGAATGTAATTTGGATACACGGTTATCCATTCTTTTACTAAAATTGGCCTTTTTGTCCTGCGAGATAGAACCAATGTCAGAGAATTGATTATTTTGTCTATGGGGCTAGCTAAAGATGCATGGGTACCTACCTTGTCAGCCTTTGGTTTCAGAGTGAGTACCTTGCTGGTTTCTTAACTGGAGAGGAAATGCTCGCTTTTGTACAGCTAGTAGCTCTATCTAAAGAATTTACCTGCTCAAGCTGAGTCATAGTTGCATTTGCCATTATGAATTCAGAGTTATCTTGTACAGAATGTTCTTTGAGAAGGTAATGTTTATGCAGATCTTTTTAATAAAATTACTTAACCTTGTGCTGATGGGAACATGATATCTATCTCTGCAGGATGCAGTGTCTTACACCAGTTCCAGAAATAGATAAAACTAGGGCCTGATGTGAATGTCTCATGTTCCCAATGCTACTTTTTTTGGCTTCTTTCTCAACTGATTAAAGTCACATCAATAAATACAATTTTCTGACAGAAGATTTACTAATTTTAAATTTTAAAATCATTAATTTTTACTAATATATACTGTTGTAATTTAAAAATATATTTATTACAAAGGTGAGGTGGTGGTGCAGTGTCACAAATATTTAACTTGTGCTGCTGCTTCTAGGTGTTCTGTTATGCCCTGAGTCCTGATGATGGTACAAACTTCCGTGTAAAAGTGATGGCTGAAGCAAATCATTTTGTTGATTTATCTCAGGTGAGCTTTTTTAATGCACTAACTATTTAGAAAAACAAAATGAAACATATCTTGGCCTGTAATTTGAGACTTTTAGTTGCAGTGATTTATTGAATTGAGCTGAGATTAGTCTTGAATTTGGAGGTTTGAAGGTTATGTACTAGTGTTATGCCTAACTGGGGGCATTGTGTAATCTCTGTGTGATTGTTAAAAAACAGCTTTAATGATGCTGAATAACTGTTTCATGAAGTCCTAAGATAATATTCATATCTAAATGCCACAAATAAGTTACGATAACATAACTGCAGATATATTCAAGCTTGCACGGGGTTGTTTGTTCTGTGTGAAAGAAAAAACTTGCTGATACAATTCAAATACCTGTAGAAATCAAGGAGTTGTTACAATATATCAAGAAAAAAGTCAAAACCATAGAGCACTATGGCATTCGATGTTAACCTTGAGTTGATGACTTTTATATGTCCATAAAACTAGGAATGACAAGACTTAAGTCTCACCTAAATTGCATTATGCCACTGATACGTATTCATTGGTATGTCAGTCACTAAACTTAACTATTGTTGAAAGACCAAACATAAAAATAATTTCTTTTTTTTTCAATTATTATGCAGATACCATGTAATGGAAAAGCAGCAGACCGCATTCACCAGGATGGAATACACATTCTCATTAACATGAATGGATACACAAAAGGAGCCCGCAATGAGTTATTTGCCTTGAGACCGGCACCTATTCAGGTAACTAAGTTAGAGCTCTGTATCTCTAAAATACACTAGTTATCAAGAGTCTCCAGTTTTTCTGCCGCTGGAAAAATCTTTGAAGGCTCATGTAGATCAATAAGGGTAGACTTGTCAGCAGTGAGCCTATATGAGGCAAATAGGATTATACTCAATATTTCCATTTTCTGTTTATTTGGATTTTTTTTCCCTTTTTTAATGTCATGCATAGTTGACTATGCCTCAAAAGGGAGAACTCTAATTCTGAGGTTCATTCATGCTATCTGGTTTCTTGTGAGAACCACAAATGTTTATTTAAAGCCATAGCAGAAGTCACTTTTGAGATGTTGTGTTTTAATTTCTTTAGGCTCAGTGATATTTTCGTTAGAGTTCAGAACTGAGATAATGGATATTTAGACAAGGGATTTTCTGAAGTGTGTGTGGAATGGGGAGTAAGAGAAGCCTGAATTACACATTCTAGGCTACAGAAGTTGTCTTGGCTAGGAGAATGAAACGAGAATACTGCGGCTTCTAGCTGCACAGGTTGGGTGCTTTGGTCAATAGTCTTAGTGTGAGGGATCAATTTTAATATATCCTCGAATGGCTCAGTGTCTCACTAGTGAAAATTTGGGGGTAGTGGTTGCTCTTCATTTAATAAAGCGTAAGGAGGTACTTGAATTTGTGAGTAGAAAATTTAAGATAGTATACATTGGTTTAACTTTATTTTTGGTATTCTTCTTTTTGTTTTATAGGCAATGTGGCTAGGGTACCCTGGAACCAGCGGGGCCTTGTTCATGGATTATATCATCACAGATAAAGAAACTTCCCCAGTTGAGGTGGCTGAGCAGTATTCTGAGAAATTAGCTTACATGCCAAATACCTTCTTTATTGGAGACCATGCCAACATGTTTCCTCACCTGAAGGTAGGTGGGAGGATAGAGATGGCAAGAAAATTAGATGTCACTAGCTGTTGTTTTCCTTAGATCTCTTTATAAAATTATACTTAGTATTTGGTAAGAGATCTAGTAACATTTTAAATGGCGCTTGTTTTTTCTCTCTGTCTCTCTAAACAGAAAAAAGCAGTCATTGATTTCAAGTCTAATGGTCATATTTATGATAACAGAATTGTTCTGAACGGCATCGACTTGAAGGCTTTCCTTGACAGCCTCCCTGATGTCAAAATTGTTAAGGTGAGAACTGCTTCTTTGGGTGTTCTGCCTTGGAGTGAGGATAACCCTGTCACTGCTACATGTTTGGTTGTTTGTTTGTGTTTTTTAGATGAAGTGTCCTGATAGCGGAGACAACGCAGACAGCAACGCTGCCCTCAGTATGCCAGTCATTCCTATGAATACAATTGCAGAAGCTGTTATTGAGATGATAAATCGTGGTCAAATTCAGATAACAATCAATGGATTCAACATCAGTAATGGACTAGCAACCACCCAGGTGAAGCAGTTCAGGACATCTGAGTTCTATAATGTATCTGTATGTTTTAAAATAACAACACTAACTTCTGTCATGTCGTTCAGTTTTTGTACTGAAAGAAACTATTTCCAAAGTAAAGTCTGTGAAGCCACACAATAGGCAGTAGTGGCATAAGCTTAGCTCACTGTATTTTATATAGTTCTGAGAGTGCACGTGTGTGTGTGTGTGTGTGTAGGCAGTACATAGGCTACTGCAGGCTGCAAGTCTCTTGTACAGCTAGACAAGTTAATTTCTTCTACCTTGAATTGATCCTACCAGTGCTTAACACAAAGAGAATTAAACTGCAGAATTAAGTCTTTAAATCGTACTTTTATTGTACCGATACTCAGGACCAGAAACTCTTTTTGCATAGTATTCTATTCTCTCTGTGGTCTCCCGACTTAGTCTTGTGTGGCCTTTTTATTACTATTATATAGGCATATTCCTTTTCTTTGTGAAGGCTATAAAATAAGAATGCTTATTAAGCATTTAAGAATACTTACTAATAACTCCAATTCTTTACAGTCATGATCAGTTATTCACTAGCATCTTCAAACTTAAATCAACTCCATGCCTTTTGTCTCTTATTCAAATCAAAACAAAAGCAGTTTGATCTTTACATGCTTCTTATTCTCCTTCCTTCAGATCTTAATTTCATTTTTGCTCTCAGGAGTTAGCGTGGTGACCTGAAGGAAGGGATGGGTCTGTGCACCACACCACTCTATAGTGTCTTTCCAGTTACTCGGAGTTGCAGGGAGATGTAGCCAGGGTATGAAAATGCCCAGGATATCGTTTCGGTGTGTTTGCATCATCAAAGCATCCACAAAGGTGGATGAATACATATCAGTTAAATTCTTTCAGAGGGTTGGTAGGCCTTCCATATATAATAAACTTAAGGGTATGCTTAAGGTAACTCATGATACCAACTTTTTTTCCCTTAGATTAACAACAAAGCAGCAACTGGAGAAGAAGTTCCACGAACTATCATTGTTACTACTCGTTCCCAGTATGGATTACCAGAAGATGCTGTTGTATACTGTAACTTCAATCAGCTCTATAAGATTGACCCTTCCACTTTGCAGATGTGGGCTAATGTGAGTACCTGTGGATCTGGTCAGACTTCCTTGAAGTCAGCAGAAACTTCCTGCTAATGAAAAAGCTTCATCTTGATTGTTCTGTGGAAAAAGCAGTAACTGGGAGCCATCTGAATTCTGATGATGTTCTTGTTGTGGGATTTGGTATTATTAGGATAGAGAATTTTGGTTAGATTGAGTACAGATTACATTCGTACCTTTAGTTAGTGAAAATTACATTTTAAACAGCTTGAATATGCATGTATTCCATTGTGAAATAAGCTGTCTTCTAGTCTGCACGATTAAGCTATGTAAACAACATCTTAAATTTCAGGACTTCCTCTTTTAAGTGCCTTGGGAAAAGTTGTTCAAAGTTGTTGGCTCTTTGAGTGATGAAATCTGGTGCTAGTTATTGTACTCCCAATTGTGATTTTCCTTTTTCCTGTCCCATACTTTAGAAGATCTAGGTATTGAATGATTATATCTTTCGCTTTATCTTGGTCTGCAGCAGTTGCTCGCAGTTGTTCAGAAAAAGAAATGTTTCTGATAACTCTGCCTGTATTTGCTTCTTGCTCTTGTTGCAGATCCTAAAAAGAGTTCCAAACAGCGTGCTGTGGCTATTGCGATTCCCAGCTGTAGGAGAACCCAATATTCAGCAGTACGCACAAAACTTGGGTCTTTCCCAAAACCGAATCATCTTTTCTCCCGTTGCCCCTAAAGAGGAACATGTGAGGAGAGGCCAGTTGGCTGATGTTTGCCTAGACACTCCGCTTTGCAATGGGCACACAACTGGGATGGATGTACTCTGGGCCGGGACTCCTATGGTCACTATGCCAGGTAACACAGCAGGGAATCTGGACAGAGTGGATGGGTAAAGATTAAATATTCTTTTTTTTTTCAGTTTTATGGAGAAAAACATTAACAAAATAAAAAATCATTCTTATTAATGCAGCAACCTTGAAGAGCTTTCCTTCTCTTGAGTAGGAGAAAGGAATTTAACTTTACACAATCAGTCATTCGTTGCCTGATAAGCTGACTGCTCTTACCTGTCTTATATTTCCAGGTGAGACTCTGGCATCACGAGTAGCTGCCTCCCAACTTACTTGCCTCGGTTGTCTTGAGCTCATTGCAAAAAGCAGGCAGGAATATGAGGATATTGCTGTGAAACTGGGAACTGATCTGGAATAGTAAGTAAACTTATGCTGTGTTACAAGGTAATGTGAGGAATGTAAAGTGCTGTTGTTAGGTGCAGCTGTGGGACTTGTCAATAGCTTTGATCTTGCAGATACTTAGCTATTTAAAATAATTGGATGACTTTCCTCTAGAGGTTGCCTTATAGCTAACTTGGCTTGTGTGTTTATGGTAAATGGTCATCCGTGCTCCCAGTTGCACAGAATAACAACATATTGCCTGTTACCTGTTCTGCAGAAAAACTGTTAAAAGATGAAGTATGCTGCAAGCTTTGCTTTGTTTTTAAATAGAGGATTAAGCTGTGTATCACTTAGTGCTGGTTAAAATCACACTGTAAAAAGTTACTGTAGGACAGATAATAGGCAACAAGTTACCTTGTTCTTCTGCCTAGGCTGTTTGAGTGCCAACATTAATGGTCATCTGCATCAGAAATGATGAAATATGTGACGTCAACAGGAACTTGGTGGAAGGGAGTAGTAGATATTTTGGAAACAGTTGTATTTGCAGTTCTGGATTGGCTGAGATAGCAGCTTTCGGAAAGCAAACAGTATCACAAAGTGTTTAAAACCTCTCCTGACTGCTTTAACTCTTTTTGTAGCCTGAAAAAAATACGTGGCAAAGTCTGGAAGCAGAGAATATCCAGTCCTTTGTTCAACACCAAACAATACACAATGGACCTGGAGCGGCTTTATCTTCAGATGTGGGATCACTATGCTGCTGGCAACAAACCAGACCACATGATTAAGCCAGTAGAGGCCAGTGAATCTGCATGAAGAGCCTGTCTGTGCACCCACCCAGAACTCTCCAGGAACTGAGCCTCTCAAACACTTCTGCAGAGATGATGAGCTAAAAACTGTGCATTTCTACTTAATCTGCCTGGTACTCCGTGGCTGAAGTGATACATGATGGTGATTAGAGCACAGTCAGACAAATTTCTTGCATGATAGGGAAAGACTCTGTAGAGCCTGGGATCCTTCTATTCCACGAGGAATTGGAATGGGATTGAGCCATGCACATGTGCTGTATGTACGTGAGACTTAGCGGTTGGTGGGGGAAGTTTGAACTGCCCAACCAATTATGTTTTCATGGATTGATTCAATCTTCCTATGAATCTCTCTCCTCTGATGTGGATTGGGAATTGGAGCTTTTTTAAACATTTGATTTTTGGGTACTCCCGTTGGTATGTGTGTGGTTCTCCCATGACAAGATTTCCAGCTAGCGAGTGTTGCTCCCTGCATTAACTTCTAAACTGTGCGGACTGAAAGGGCATATTTGCTGGTGTAGTCTTTTTTTATAGGTTTTATAAACCACTTGAGCCTATATCAGCCTTTTAATGTTTGACCGACCTCTGTTTTGGAGCTTTCTGTAATGTGTTGGTTTAGATAAGGATTCTGTTTTTTTGTTTTGGGGTTTTTTTTTTTGTTTTGTTTTTTTATTGTGGTTTTTTGGGGGTTTTTTTGTTGTTTTGTTTTGTTTTTTAGCTTCTCCAATAACTCAGCTAATTGGCTTCATGATGGCA
The DNA here is from genome assembly GCF_059628265.1 of Tinamus guttatus. Lineage (NCBI taxonomy): Eukaryota > Metazoa > Chordata > Aves > Tinamiformes > Tinamidae > Tinamus > Tinamus guttatus. The sequence continues at coordinate 1,872,624 of NW_028289621.1, forward strand.
GCTCCTATTCTGTTGAAAAACCAAATTTGATTTGAAATTAATCTTCCCAACAAGTGTTTGAGGTAAACACAAACTGGTGCCAAATACAGATCTTTCAGGAATGATTGTTAATTATGTATAGTGGCGCAGTCCTAGGTACTGTAGCAAAGACTTTAAACAAAAAAAATAAAGCTTTGGTTTGCCAGTTTGACCAATTTGACCAGCGTTTCGCATTTTATACTGCCCTTGCTGTGCTGCTATCAGAAAAGTATTCTGGGTTGCTGGCTTTTATCTTTATTTTTGCAACTTTAAGTAGTTCTTAAGTTTATTTCAGCAGAAATAATCCCAGGTAAGTATAGATCTCCTACTTAAATATTTCTATGTCCGCTATGTTAGACTAAAACCACCCAAACTTGAGAGCTTCTGTGAAGGGCTTGTACATGCTTGATGACTGAAGTGTTCTGGGGCCTCACAGCAGCTTTTTTTTTTTTTTCTTCAAGTTGTCATCTCTGTTCACGCTCTGTGGTACCTTGAAGGGCATGACCTCTATGTAAATTAATATTTTTGTATTGAACAAGCAAGACTAATACTGCATAACATCCCAAGTCTCTACAGAGGGTCAAGGACTGCAATTTTAAAAGGAGTGTCGATTTTACTAACTGTGCTACAGCTGTTGCTGATGGGTAACAGGTAACAACTTGCCTCCTGCTGGTACTGAACTAGAGACTCCTGTTTCTGTGAACTGCTGCTTTTCAGTGCACCTCTCATCTAGATCTCACTTGATGCTTGAATGTGCCCAACTGACAAATACCTAGTGTCAATGCCTTGGTTTCTGGTAGAGTTTAATCACTGCCTAAAAACACAAGTAAGAAACTTTGGTTGTAATTCTCAACTTGCACATTTATACCCTGTCCTGTTTATAACGGTTGTTCCGATATCGCTGGGGAATTTTTCAGCTTCCTTTTTACGGTCTCGGACTGTGGTCGCAAACTCTGGAATCTGCTATTAAATTGGGAGTCCAGTTTTGCCTGTCGCTTTCTGGCCGTCAATACGGCCGCGGAGCGCGCGTGCGCCGTAAATACCGCCGAGGGGGGGCGCGCGAGGGACGCAGTGCGCAGGCGCGGGGCACCGGCCGGAAGTGGCGCGGCGGCGCGGGCGCTTTGAGGGTGCCATGGAGGCGGGCGCGATGGCGCCGCCGCTCTCCGCCCCGGCGCGGCCGCGGGCCTGGCGCGCCCGGCCGCGGGGCTCCTCCGGCAGCGGCTCCTCCGGCAGCGGCTCCTCGCCCGCCTCTTCCTTCTCCTGCGGCCGCAGGAGCGCGGCGGAGCGGCGCGGCGGCGGGTGAGGCCTCTGCCCAGGCCCCAGGGCTCCGCGCTCGTCTTTACCTCGCTCCGCTCCAAGGGGGAAGTGCGGGCCCGCTGCGGGGTGGGTCGGTACCCGGGGGCTGATGAGGCGCGGGTCAACCAGAACAAACCCCATCCGCCTTCCCCTCCTCTTGCTATAACAACCTTTCATATACTACCGGATAATTATCATTAATTGCAACTATTGGTTATCAATGCAAACATGCGAGATTGCATCCCCAGCTTATGAAAGACTGATAAAGGTTCGTCGGGAAACATGCTAATATCTAAGGTGCAACTAATTTTAAGGTAACTTAAAAGAGGTGTCCTCATGTTCTTAAGCTATTGCATAGTATATTTTTTTTTCAAGGTGCTAATGTTTGGTCAGAAAATGGTGAACATACCAGGTAAAACAGAATACTGTGGCTTGCCTCTATGTTTAGTTGGAAATTGCAGTCCAGGTGGTGTCGCATCAGTTCTGCATTTTAACATGTCTAGAGGGAAGCAGTAGCTTCAATAAAGATGTTCATGACGATCATACTTAAGCACATTACACTTAAACACAGCTTGTTTCTCAGTGTTGCATGTTTCTAGATTCCAGTCTTAATTCAACTCAGTATTCTCCACCTGATTATATATCATATGTGAAATGAGAAACAAAGTTTCTGTCACTTTTGACAGCCAATTTGAACTTAAATCAGCATAATGCCCTAAGTTAGTGTCTTCAAATAGCTCAGTCTTTCAGATTCTGGCAGCAATAAATTCCTTCTTGAAGGTGGACTGTGTATTCACATTATACATTCTACTAGACAAGTTTTAATATTTCTGTTTTTAAAAATTGAGACAGTTTAGGCTGTTTGAGACTATTTTCTAGTATGGCTGGTTCTCACCATGCACAGGTGTTTCACACCAGAGGAGATGAGGATCTGTGTCCTGTTCACGTAATGTTCTTGATGCTATTCTACGTTTTGCTTTCCAGCCTTACTCTGCACTTTTCTTCAAGCAGCGATGATGAATTTGAAATGTGTAAGTAATAGCTTGTGTTTGTACTAGGTTTTGTACTAGTTATAAGCTTTTCTCTTTAAAAATGCATAACTTAACCACTGAAGTATTGTTCTTGGTAAATCTCTTGTTGTTACAGTTTTGGTTAAAATGAAAACTCCCAAATCCGTGGCACGTCCAGTTTCCAAAAAACAGGATGCAAGGTTGGTGCTGCACTAAATGACTTTCTGGTATTCCTATATGTTTTCTGTGTTAGCTCTTAATACTCTGGGTATATTTCAAACAAACAAACAAAAAAACTTAGTGAGTCATAGGCTGAGGAGAATGTAGAAGTGAATACAGACAGAACTGGTCTGTGTTAATTCTATGTGTTCAGGTCACATGTAAAATAGACCACTTGGAAGCATATGTGCTTTATTGCTGTTTCAGAAGGCAGTGTAGCTTGTGAAAAATCAACCTTTCAGCTTTCACCCATTTAAATGCAGGATTTATTAGATTATGCAGTTTTACACAGTTCAAACTTGCTCTTGACCAATTTTGTCAGCATTAGACATTTATAACATAGCAGCAGAAGCAGAGATGATGCTGATGGTCTCAGCGTGGGAAGAGGCATTATGTGTTCACCTTGCTGTAGGAAAAATTGCTATCTAATGGATTAGACTCCTGTTCTGTAATCTTGCTGGAGAAGTATTGGTATAGTTTACAATAGTTGAGAATAAACAATAAAATATTCTTTAAAATACTGTAAGATTCACACAAGTTCATGTTCAAAGCAGTTTGTTGTTGTTTCTGTTGTACAGCAACATGAGTTTTTCTGGTAGAGTTTTCTAAATCTCATCTTCAGGATTCCTTATCTGCATTTACTGGAAAAATTGTTGTCCGCCTCTCAAATATGAATACTGACAAGTTATCCTGTTAGACCTGTGAACTTTCATAGCGTCCTATGACAAGGTGGAGTTGAGTCTTCAATTCAAATTTAAATTAGGAAAATACCTGTCAACAGAAGTAATTGGTAACATCTGTTGTGAGCAGCTCCTAAACATATAATAGATGGTTTGCTTGCTTTAGCAAGTCAAACTTACCCTGCTATTTTCCTGCTCATGCCCACTGGCATTTCATATTATTGCTTGTTTTACAGTTTGAAGGACTTCATCGATGACTCGGATGACTACTTCTTGGACCTTAAAAAGAGAAACAGCGCAACTAAGAGTGGCAAGTAATCATCTAACAACAAATATGGAGCAGGAATTTTACTAGGTGGAAAAACCACAAATTTGGAGGGGAACTTATTTAATCAGGTCATATTGGCCCTTCTTTGCCATCAGTCCTCTGTTACCCTCATTCTTTCTTAGATCTCCATCCTTCTGTAATGTTTCCTGTACAGTTGAGGGCTCAAAGTAGTGACATGCCTTTGTCCACCTTCTCTGTGTATCCTGAGTTTGAATTAGCAAACATGTTTGGCTGCTTCTGACACTAAAAATCAATTTGACGTGTGTTTTGGTTAGGCCAGCTTGTCTGAAACTACTTTTCTTTTCTAGTACAAACTTGCTGCTTATTTCTTTGAATATTAAACATTGTTATACGTGTGTGTGTATATATACATATATATAGTATGTGTATATATTTATAGCTTTTGTTGCCAAGAATTAAGTTTTTGCGAGTGCTAGCTAGCTATTCCCAGTTTTTTGGGTTTTTGGGTTTTGTTCCTTCAGATGCTAGGCCAAAAGGCTGATGTAATGTAAACACTGTTTATTTTTACAGTAACCACAGAGTACTTTAGTTAGTAAATTACATTTACTAAAGTAGTTTAGGTAAGACTGGCACAATAAAGCAAATAGCAGGATGCCTTTCTCTCATTTTCTCCTTTTCCTGATTTTCAAGGAAGATATTTGTTTTAAGAAAAGACACATCTTCTAGGAGAATTTACCAAAACTTTAAGCCGCTTCTTTTGAATTGCAGCACGGAAGGATCTTCAGACCCCAAAGAAGTCATCGAGTTCTGGAAAAGAAAATGTTTGTTCCCAAGAATTGCTGAATTTAGATGCTTTCAGTGATGATGAAGATTCTATCACAGTAGACAGTTTATGGCATGATTGCCAAAAACAGGGAGGGAAAGGCTTGAGGGAGAGATGCATGAGACTCCCTCCTCCACAAAATCAGAAAGAGTTAATTTCCAGGTATAGTCCAGATTTGCTCGTTGGAGAGAAAGAAAGAGCCTGTGGAAAGGAGAGAACAGAAGATAAAACGCCAGCCTTAGCAGTCCGACAAAGTACAGAGCTAGAATCAGATAGCTCCGGCAGTGAATTTGAATCCTTAATAGAACGGATAAGGAAACAAAGTGTGTCCCGGAAACCTCTCTTAAGCACAAGTAAAACTGTGAACCAGCCAAGTACAATAGGTAAGAAATCAAAGCTAGCCTCAGGGTTACCTTTTAGGAGCAACGTTGGTACTACCTGCCGAGTTCTGTTCACGTGTGTGGCATGAAGCACAACCCAGCCTGTCTCTTCTGTTTGATGTTAGCAGAAATTGTTCCTCTGAGCACTCAAAGTGATTCTACCAGCCTTGCCATATCAAGACTTGAGCTTTTCTTTGCCATTTGTTTTCATATTTCTTACAATTGCCAAGCTTTTCTCTAGCTTTATTTTTTTAAATTGTTCTGAAGACAAAGCTAAATTGATAGTTTTCAATGATGTCATTTTTTAACATATGATAGTAGTGAACATGAAGTTGTCATTTTGGTAATGCTGAAATTTTGAAGTGTCTGGGTGCTATTAATTTCGTGTTTATGTGGATTTGTAATTTAAATTCAGTTTACAGTGAGATTTTAAATAAAACACTAGCTTCTCTTCTTTGACAAACTGAAGAGAGCTCCAACTGAAAGACTGCAAAGAGGGAAAAGACTTGCTGGAAAAGGCCTATAGCTGAGTAAGGGCAGGTAAAAACAAATCTCTTTAGAAGGTTAAACATATGTTGCCATCCTCAAGTATTAATTCAAGATGAGGAGACTTACAGAAGAGTGTGGAAGAGACTGGTGACAGCACAGAAAGATGTCCTGGCAAAGAGCAGATCTGTATTTTGGGGGTTTGAGATATTGTAGAAGAGCCAACAGAGAGAATAGCTGCTAAAACTGTAAACTTTGAAGTAGTGAATAATTTCTGTCAGGGCCAGTTTAAACAATCTGGATGTGATCTGTGAAAATAGGCAGCTGAAAGAAAGAAAAACTATGGAAAACATATCCCATATCTTTCTTCTATGCAATTTCCTAAACCTTTCTCTTTAATGAACTTGGACCAAAGGTCTGGGTCAGCATGGCAGTTCTTGTCTGAACTGGAAGAGGCAGGTTCTGTAACCACTGTAGCTTATTTACTTCCCCCTATTCCCCTCACAAGTTGTTTGTCTGTTTTTGTTGGGTTAAAGGTAGAGGTTGCAAAGATTATAGAGTCTGTGTAATACTGTTAGTGAGGCTAGCTCCTGATAAGGGTGTTCAAGTCATTGCAATAACCTGCTTATGTTGTAATGTAGTAGAGTATTTTTTTTTTAAGAACAAACAACATGACTTCAGGTGCATAATTAAAGTTTGAATTTTATTGTTCTCTTTCAAATAATATCTGCACATTACTGCTCTTCATGTCCCAATGGTGCATTTCGAACTGGTGAAATGTCACAGGAAAAAAAAAAAAAGCTGAGAGAAGTCACAAATGCTTTCCCTTCCCTTTTGCCCTAGCCAAATATGTGAAATTTTGGAGGGACACTCCAAATGAGCGGAGATTTTAAATCATCTGGCAAGTGATCATTTTTATCAATTGTGTCCAAGTATGAACAGAGCCATAGGAGGAGTGTGCACACTGAGACAGAATGTGTGACTTGTTTCCTAGCTCGCTGGTTGTTGATGTGTGTGCTCCTGATTCTTGGACAGTGTGTAACATTTTGACTTTTCTGTTGAGCTAGAAAGCCGTAAGCCTTCCTGTGAAGGTGCTCAGCCCTCAAAAGGGGAGGAAGACAAGAAGCCAAAGTCAAACTCCATTTTACTTAAGGAAACACCTTCCAGGATAACATCTTCTGTGAGAAGTTCTGGCAGTGAATCAAGCAGTTGCACGCCGTCAACACAGACAAAGGAAAAGTAAGTGTTTCTCCACCTACACTGTGTTCCAGGAGGGTTACGAGATGGAAGAAGAGATGCTGAGAAGCCTTTTGTCAAGGATGGCATTCAGATTTGCCTTTTACTTGGAAACTTTTGCTACTGATCAATTGTAAATTAAGTAGAATGTGTATTTAAAGCTTTAGACTCAAGTATGACAGGGAAAATATTGAAGTGGAATCTGCTTCTCCTGAACGAATAGTTTTGCTTGTGATTCCCATCTGTGGTCATGTCTCTGAAAATATGTGTTCATCATGGGTGGTGATGTTAGGACAGTTAATATATTGATCAACTTCTGGTGTAATTGTGGAAGCATTCCTGAGAAATTCAGTGGCTACAAAGTGACCTTTGTTATTCTGAACTTAATCTGTTAAACTTATTTTTTATTTTATTTTTGTTTTAATGCTGTCTCTCGCAGGTGTAATTCGTGCTCAGTGCCTGGCTGTTTCTTGCAAGATCTCTCAAACCCAGCATCCCAATATGTGAAATATTTCAAAAAGAATAAAGAGGACCTGACACAGAAGCTCTATCGTCTCTATAACAACACCATCTTTGAGCGGAAGGTTGGCTTTCAAAAAAAAAAAAAAAATCACGTTTCAGCAGTGATAAAATGCTGATTAGAGTGTTGCTCCTTGCCTTTTGATGCAATTGCTCTTTCTTCTCTTCAGTTGGTAGAGTTGGGCTTATGTTTACATTAGGTCAAACTATTTTCTTCAAAGGGGATTTGTTGCCACTGTGATGCTGAGGTTTTCTAGTTTGGAGACAAATTTCCCAGCTGTGAGGGCATCCACTCCTTAAGTGAACAATTCAGGTGGTGTTCAGAAAAGCCTTTGGGTCGGTTTCATTTCTGAAGAGGCGACTGATAATAAATTGTGCTTCAAACTGAAAAGTTCAGCTCTGCATCTGAGAAGATAACACTGAGCTGACCAAGGAGAGGCAGAGGCCACGGTTTCACATGAACTGGAGCTGAAAGGGCTTATTGCTGCTGAAAATGAAAGCTACTGCTCTCCATTGTGCCAGTCCTTTTCCTGTGCTTTCCCTGGCACTTCACTGTTCAACCATTTCCTTGAGCTCATTTAACTACCTTAAACAGTTTATTTAAATTTAAATAATAATTTAAAAACAACTAACTAAAACTTAACAAAAGCTGGTAGGAACAACAACAAAAAAGCTAACCAAGAGAGAGATGATGAAGGCTTATAAAACCAGGAACAGTGCAGAGGATAAACAGGCAGTGATTATTCACCTTTTCACAGATGAGAATGAGGGTATGTGAGGTTAAAATGACAAGCTGCAGGTTCAGAACAATGAAGAGGTGATTACATTTGACAGGTAAATTAAGCTGTAGAATTTATGATCACAGTCTATTGTGTAAGCTAAAATTTCTTTTTTTCTTTCTTTTTTTTTTTTTTTTTTTAATTGAGCTATTTAATCCTAAGGAACCACCTCCAGCGCAGTGAGGTGTTTTCTTTCAAATGACTTTTCAGACAACTAGCAGTGAAGAAATGTACTTGGAAAAGAAAGTTTTGTGGTATGCCTGAGGAAGATATGGGAGATAGGAGAGGGCAGATCACATGCACTGTTTTGTTTCTCAGTTACCAGAGAACATGGAAATAAACTGGAATAAGAAAATGAGAAAAACAGCAGGATATTGTGTAACTGGGCAGACAAAAAGTCCTGAAGTGCAGCGTTATGCTCGGATAGAACTGTCTGAGAAAGTCTGCGACTCTGCAGGTAAGTGAAGGGAAAGATATGTTGATCTCTCTGTGCAAAAGCCCCTGCTCTGCAATTTCCTGCCACCTTGAATAAATAAGTCAACAGTAAATAATGCATAGGTAGAGGGTTATAAGAGTGTGTGCTACTAAGAGGCTTGATGAGTTCACCAAGTGTGAAAACACCAATGCAGTAAATGAAACTAAGGTCAAAGCATGGAGATGTGACTAATGCAGAATGTTATTAAACTGTGGAATCCCAGACTGCGGGATGCTGTGATCCCTGGAAAAGTTATAGGGTTCAAATGCAATAGAAAACCTGTAGAGGATTGCTACATACAAAGATACCATCTCTGGCTCAGAAACTTGAGTCATTTATTTTTAGAAGCTGGGAGAGCAGTTAAAAGAACCACTGCAATATTTGTTCCCTGCTGTCATACAATTCCCTGTTCATCTGCCATTGATTACTGCTAAAGGCAAGGTAGTAAGCCTTCTCTGAAGTTTCATTTTTCTCCCTCCTTTTTGTTATCAGTTTAGGGATAATAATAGCATTTGCAGCTTTTATTAGCTGTGGAATAGAAAATATATGCAGTCTTTGGATTGTCTGTATGGGTTACATTTTGAAAAATGTGAGGTGCTAATTTCTGTCTGTGTGCCCTGCAGGTTAAAAACAGTTTACAGTTTTGGGTTTTTTTTTTTTTCCTTCCCAGATACAGTGTCTTGACATTTTGTAGCAGTTTGATAGTTACACAAAAGCACCATTTGGACAAAATCTTATTTCTCACATTTATGGATATTGCCAGGTTCCTGAAGGGATCACACCTAACATTTCTTGTGAAGCAATGCTTTAAAAAGGGAGTGAAACAGCTTAGCTGTCCTTTGCTTATAGTTATCTTCGTGTTCTTCGTATTGAAGACAGCACTGTCTTTAAAGACTTGGGATAGATCAGTATTACCATAGGAAGCCTCTGTCCTATAGGGATCATACCTGGCAGTGGGATAACATCAGAGCAGTGAGTTAACAATGGGAGATTGTAGCTCCCTACATCCATCTGACTCTGTTTCTTGTTGTTGTTTTTTGTTTTACCTCAAGACCGTCTTCGAGACACCCTAATTCATGAGATTTGCCATGCAGCCACCTGGCTGATCAACGGTGTTCGGGATGGACACGGGCGGTTCTGGAGATTCTATGCCAAGAAGTCAGCCCTGATTCATCCGGAGCTGCCGATGGTGACGCGATGCCATACCTATGAGATCAAGTACAAGTTCACATACGAGTGTGTCTCGTGCAAAAACACGTGAGTAATGCTTTGATGAGTGATCTCACGTAGGGTTTTCTATTAACTTTTCTGACTTGACAGTCTCATGTGCTAGAAATTAAGAGCTTCTTAAACTGTGAAGTGCCTGGGATAGTTGTCTGGACTGTCATTTCCCCTTGCTTGAGCCTGCAGAATCTCACCATGTGATTCCATGTGTTTGTTTCCAAGTAGTTCCAGACTATTCAGAGGCCAGGACAGGAAGAACTGTCCTCCAGTGAGCAAGCAGTGAGATGCCAGAGTACTTGCCTCAGCTTTAAGGGCCCAGGGGAGAAGATGCAGGGCCACTCTCCTCTTTCATGCAGCACTCAAATGACACAAACCCATATTCTCCCTCTACTAATGATCTGTGAAACACTTAAGTAAACTTAGTGCATTTTTTTTGGATCATATTTCTGTGATTTCGCAGTGAACACTGAGCCTATTATAAACTTAACAGCAGAGGACAGTGCCTGCAGTTGTAAGTGTGTGAACCTGCCCTAGCCAGCTCTGGCTCAACCCTGTAGAATGTACTAGGTGCTAGTACAAGTGCTAGGTCTGCTGCTCTATTAATAAGTAGAATCAGGTTGTAATCAGTAAAGTGGTCATAGATTTCAAAAGTAAAATCTGCAAACAAATGTGCACTTAGCACCCCTGAACCATTGTGCTAGGTGACCTGTGATTCAGTCACTGCTGTCAGATTTTGTTCCATAAAATCTAAATGTAAAATAAGGGCATGAATATGGATATCTGAATTTAGGTTTAAGTTCAAGTTGGACAGCTAAATGTTTGATCAGACCTTTAAAATGTGGATTAGGCAGTGGAAAAAGTTTTAGGTGAGAAATGTCTTAATATAGATTTGATCACTCTGTTTCCTATTCTGTTTTCTGTTATATAAAGATCGTTTAGGTGCCTGATTGAATTAGTCTGGCAGAGGAGAAAAGCCGTTCCCACAAATGCTCCGTACTGAAATGCAGAGACACTTATTTTTCCCTGTTTTCCTTGTTTTTCCCTTTCAGGATTGGCCGCCATTCCAAGTCCCTGGACACGGAGCGCTTTGTGTGCGCGCAGTGCGGGGGGCAGCTGGTGCTTGCTCGGAAGGACGGCGCTCCTGCCAGGACACAGCTCACGCCCTTTGCAAAGTACGTGAAAGAAAATTATGGGTCTGCTAAAAAGGAGCAGGGCGGGTTGAGCCACGTAGAAGTTATGAGAAAACTCAGTGTTGACTTTGCTCTGAAAACTAGGCTTCAGGATTCCTTGTGATATCTCAGTGCGCACGTTTTCTTGAGGCTAATTAATTCTTGTATGTATCGATAAAATGTATTTGCCTAACACAGAACGTGCATATATATTTTTTAGAAGATTTCTGACATTTTTAATAGCTTGGCAGACTAAGATCCTGAGGCCTTTTCCAATGGAAGTAACAGTGGACAAGAAGTAATGATGATGGGGAATCAGTGGTATCAGTACTCTCGTTTACAGTTTACTGGCTTGTGTATCCTCCTTATACCTCAGATAAACAGTATGGTGCTATACTGCCTTAGAAGAAGCAGTTCTAGACCCTTTATGGGACAGAGTTGCCATCTTTGCCTGGAATTTTCTGCACACTATTTACACATAGTGCTTCACAGCGTGAGCTCGGTGACTCTGCTGAGCAAAAGTTTTACAGTGGGGGTCATCTGGGTAGTGGATCTGCTCAGTGGGTGTATTTAGATTCTATGTACATGTGATATACGTACAGTGTTTATCTGGGATAGACAGATGTTAAAAAAGAAAAACCCTCAGGTATATGAGCCAAGTCCTCTGTGTCTGGGTGATTTTCAGACAGAAAAAGGGCAGATGTGAGGAAGACTTAACCATGAGTTCAGGTGCTCTCCCAAGGAGAGTTACTTTTAAGGAAAACATTCAAGAAAGCTTAGGAAAAAGGGTGCTTTGGGTTTGTTAGAGAAAGTGTGAATTTTCTCCAAAGCGCTCTGGACCCTAATGAGATCAAAGCTACCTTTATCATGAAGCTTTGAGGGCATTTATTCCTCAGTAATAGAGATTTTATAGAAACTAAACCTTTCCTGTAGCACTTGAATGAATGTGTGTGTCAGTGTTGCAGTGTTTGTCTGCTGTGAACAAATTGCTCAGGCAATTAGCAATTTTGCATCATCAATAAATGTATTTTCCTACCACCTGTGGCATCTTCCTCCTTACTGCTTCACGGTGACTGTGTAAGAGGTCCCTGGATGTTTCAGTTTCTGCTGGCTCCTTGTTCCACGTGCAGCAGGTCACCCTGGCGTTTGCATCGTGCCCCAAACCTGAGGGTTTTTCAGCCCCTGCAGCAGTTGTGCTGCCCTGGGCCCGTCGCACCTTGGCCCTGCTGAGAGGCGGCTGCTCAGGAGATGCAGCTTCCTCTTCCCTGTGCATCTCTGTCCACGCAGCCAGAGGCAGTTCTGGGCCTGCCAGTGCTTGCTGTCCAAGCAGAGAAGTCATCCCCCTGGGCCCTTTCCCGCTGGCCGCCTCGGAGCAGGAGCTGTTTGGATCCTTTTGGCACCTGCAACGTTCTGTTCCGAATCCCTGACTCCTGCTGCCTGTTACGCTGTTAGGAATGACACCTCACACCCTGTTGGCATCAGAGAAGCCTTGGATCCAGGCAGAACTCGCTTCCTGAATCCGGCGGGCCCCCAGCATCTGGAGCTCTATCCTTATCTCGACTGGGCAGAGCGGTTGCAGAGCTCAGGGGAGGCTCTTGTGGAAGGTACCAAGAGCAAATGACTTTGCCCCCAGGCTCTTCAGTGTTCCTTTTCTTGGCAAAATAAGTGTGCACAAATAAAAAGGGGCTGTTGGTAGGAACAGCTCTGGTCTCAATCTTGCTCAGGCAGCTTCATGCTGACCCTTGGTGCCTGCAGAGCGGAGCAGCGGGTCTGGTATCTTCTCTGGCTCTGTTCCCTTGGGCCTGTTTCATGAGCTGACCAGTCTGGCAAGGGAAAGCTGTAACTTTAAAGAGAATGGAAGCATTTTCAAGAAAAAGCCCCATGGGTTTTTAAAGCACATCATGGAAACGAAGCTGGTAATGCTTCCTCAGCCTTTGCAGGCCTATCTAGCAAAAAAAAACCCTGCACTGTCCTTGCAGAAGTCACTGTGACCCCGCTACCAAGGCAAGGTATTTGCAAAAACATGTGCCCTCCTCGTGCTGCTGGAGTGCTTCCCTCCCGGCTCCTGGTGCCCCGCAGGGCTGTGGGGGACAAGAGCTCCACTGTGGGCGCCACCTCGGGCCACGCTCGTCCCCACGCTGCCACCTGCACCAGCGAAACCAGCGCCCTGAGCAGAGCCTGGGTGGGCGCAGCCACTGCAGAACGGCTGCAGAGCTGCACAGGGGCAGCTGCGTGGACGGGACCTCGCCAGCAGGTCAGGCTGGAGCGCCCCAAGGCCTCTCTTGTCACACACTTCTGGTGGCCTCTCGTGTTCAGGGGGTTTCTCTGGTTTTAGCCTCCTCCGCACAGTCCCCCCTGGTTTCTGAGGGCACAAACGGGGAGAGGGGCGGCCGAGCAGCCGACGCGCTGGGGCAGGGCGGGTTGTGCTCAGTGGTACCAAGCCCCTCGACACTTGAACCCATCGGTGTTTTATGTCTTTATTAACAAACGTTGTTGGCTCTTCCCCCCACAAGGTGCCCGGTGGGACGATGTTCCTGCAGCGCCCGGGAGGGAGCGTCGCTCTGGCTGCCCCCTGAGCAGGTGGGTCCCCCTGTGCCGTGAGCCAAGGCAGGACGTGGGACACGCCGAGGGTCTCCGGCCTTGTCCTTGTCCCCTCTGCTGTTCTCTGCGCATCCTCAGGGCTGTGGGGCGCGTGTGTCCCGGTGCCGGTCCCCTCACTGGCGCCGGTGGCAGCCGCAGGACAGGGCTTGGCAGGCAGCCCGCAGCGCCGTCCCCAGAGCCGAGAGGCACCGCTGGGAAGCCGGGGAGCTCAGGATAACTGGGACGGAGGAGGGAGCGGGGTGAGGGTCTGCGTGGGCGAAGGGCGGGTTGTTCCCTTGTTGCCCGTCACCAAGGGCTCCCCTGGGGCATCGTGGCCGGAGCACCGGGGTGCTGCTGCCGTGGGTCACAGAGACGTGGCAACGAGGGAGACCGGGGAGCCCCCGCTCCATCCCTGCCCCTGCCGATGCCAGGGGATCACGGCTGGTCCCAGAGCCACCCCCAGAGCCGGGAGAGGGGCCGGCCGGGCACCCCCGAGCTCGGGGCTGCTCCCAGCCCCGCTGCTGCCCCCGCGGCGCCGCAGACGCACCTGAATCGTCCTCCTCCGACGAGCATGAGGGCGAGCTCTGCTCTGCCGCATGGGCCCCCTGCAGCGGGAGGGAGAAAAACAAACCCCTCTGTGGGGCCGTACTCGGGACAGCGGCATCCCGGGATAAAGGGGAACCAGCACGGGGCTGGGGATGCCGCGGGGCTGGTCCAGAGGCTGCAGCAGGCATCTCCCCCGGGTGCCCACAGTGCGGGCAAAGGGCCGAGGGCGGCAGCCTGGTGCTGCGGGCCGGGGGGACGTGACGTGGGGCAGCTCTGTCCCCGCACACAGCCCCTGGCCTGGCCTGTTGGGAGGGCAGCCCCGACCCCGCGTGCCCGCCTCACCTGGGGCCAGGGGCAGAGGGCCCTGGCGAAGGCTCCCGTGGGCACCGCCAGGCCCAGGAGCTTCTTGGAGGGCCGGCTGGCCCTGCGGGGTGCCCTGCTGAGGAAACTGGGTCTTGCCCAGATCGACTGGACCGAGATGTTCTTGGGCTGCTTCCGTGGCACCCAAACGGTTTTTGAACCGTCGCTGCACAGCTTGATGTCCAGGGGGTCCTCGTAGATCACCGAGTCGTCCGATCTTGCAATGTCTTCAGAACTGTCTTCCTCTTCGTTTTCTTTTTCCTTTTCTTCGTCTTCGTCTTCCTCTTCTTCCTCCTCTATGAGATCCAATCTCACATATCTTCGCCATGTCACAACTCTCTTCACTTTCTTGTACTCCTTCCTGGCACTGTGGACCACCAGGTGCTCCATGAGGTCCTGCTTGCTCTTCACGTTCTTGAGGAGCTCCACTCGTGTGAGCTCGGGTTTCCACAGGTTAGGGAACGAGTTTCTGCAGAAGAGCTGAAACCAGCAAGGGAGATACGTAAAGACAGCTCCATTTCCCTCTGCAAAGACCTCCCAGGAGTCGGCCAGCAGCAGCCATGGGGCCCCAGGGTGCAGGGGACACTTGGAGGGTGACACTGTGGCACAGCTGCTGGCCCTGGGGGAGGGAAGGTTACAGACCAAAAGGACCCATGCAGAGAGATGTGGGCTTGTCCGAACCCTTTCCTCGCACTCACCTGCCTGTGTTTGATGTTAAGTTGTCCTGACAGCGTCAACGTGAAATGTTTTCCCTTTTGCTCTTCTTCTTTGACCTTGCTCTTCTTCCACCAGCAGTGGATTTTCCGGATCTGGGCCAGGCTCTGGCCGGTGCGGCGCAGGGAGCTCATGTTGAGCTCCTCCAGGGGCTCCGTTTTTATGGAGAGCGCTGAGAGATGCTCCGCAGCGATGTCGGGATGGATCCTCAGGGGCCAGCCGCCCAGCTGGGGCACGATGGTCACCTTCTTTTTCTTTTTCTCTTCCTTTTTCTTTTTCCCTCTCCCTGACGGGGCCACCAGCTTCCAGTTCTTCATCAGCAGATGGACCCAGGCGCTCCTGTCCGGCTCCGCTGAAGCCCTGTGGCTGCCGGCAGCCTGCGGCACCGGCCCTTGCGCAGGGGACCTGGTTTCCCCGTCCTTTGCGCTCTGCCCTGGGGCATTGCCGGCCGGTGCCACCGTGTCCCTCGCGGGGACCCCGCCGTGCTGCCCCGCGGGGGTGCCCTGCGCATCTCGGGCAGCGGTGCTGGCTGCAGGATGCAGCTGCTGGGCCATGTCCTGCGGAGCCGCCGCGCCAGGACCCTGCGCTGCCGCCCCCGGATCAGCAGCGATGCCCTGAGCACACGCAGCTCCGTAAGTGCCGGCTTCTCCGGGGGTATCAGAGCCGCACTCTGCACGGGGAGCAACCTCGGCGGCCAGGACGGGCATAACGGTGAGGGGCGCGCGCGGCTCGGGAGGCTGCAGGGCTCCCCTGCAGAGCAGCAGCACCGAGGGGTCTTTGGGAGCAGGAAGCTTCCTGCTCTTGAGCTCGCTGCACGTTTCTCCAAAAGCCTGGGCAAGGTTGCCCTGCAGCCACGGCGCTGCCGGGCAGGTTGGCAGGCGCTCGCCCAGCTTCCTGTAATCCAGCCTGCCCTGGCTCTGTGCACGAGCAATGTGCCCAGCTCGCAGGGGACAGCAGGAGAGGCTGGAAAGCTGCTGCCTGCTTGGAGATGTCTTGGTGCCCTTGCGCCGTGTCCTAGGTTTTTCCTGTCCCGATCCTGAGGACTGAGGCCTGAGCACCGGTACGCCATGCACAGGCGCGCTGCGTCCCTTGGCTTGGCTGCAGGAATCCTGCTCTGGCAGCTGAGGGGACGTCAGAGGGACATGGAATGGCTTTTGCTCTTCCTTGTCCCATCCCTGTCCCAAATCTGGAGCCATTGCAATCCCAAAAACAGACTGGACGTCGCCTCTTGGGGTGGCCTCTTGGAAATTCCCCCCAGGTTTTCCCTGGGACACCGTCCTCAAAGCTTTTGCTGCTGCGTTCTGGTTAGAGAGGCTCAGGTTTGAGTCAAGCAGATGCTGCTGGGTTCTCCCTTGCTGGACGGCTTCTCTTGCAGCCCCAGCTCGTGCCCAGGCCCTGGCAGGAGCCGCAGGGGATGTTCCCAGCGCGGGTAGCTTGGGTGGACCCGCAGCTCCCGCCGTTTCACCTGCAAGCGCATCCCGGGACACGCGTGCCGGTGCCGCTGCCTGGGCTAAGTGCGGCAGAGGGGGGGACCCGGGTGCGTTTACAGCTGGAAACCTGCCCTGCGAGCGCCGTGGGGGACACGGGGCGGTCGGAGGCTCCCGCCTGCCCCCGGCGCCTCCCGCCGTGCCCTGGGTCCTGCTCCTCTCGGCCGCCTGCAAGAGAAGCCGAGCGGAGAGGCGGCGTTGGGGGCCCTGGGGCAGGGCCGGGCGGTACCGGGGGGCTGCGGTCAGCGGGGGCTGCGATGCCACAAGCAGCCCCCATTTGAGGGGCCAGAATGAGTGTCCCCCCCCCGCCATGTCCCCAAGGCCGGGGGAGCCTCGGGTGGCCCCAGTGGGTCCCTCCAGCCCCCCCCCACTCACCCTGTGGTGCTCCCGGGCACTCGTCCCCCCCTCCATGCCCGGGCTGGGCCCTGTCCCCAGGGAGGTGACACTGAGGGAGCCGGGGGGGGGGGGGGGAGGGGGAAGGGAGGGGGTGAGGGGACCTCTGTCCCCACCAGGGACACGGTCGCCATGGGGACACCCATCACAAAGCCCCATGGGCACCATGCGACCCCCTCACAATGCCCAGGGAGGCTGCAGCGCTCCGGGGACGTCACCTGCCCCGCGGAGGAGACTCCAGCGCTCCAAGGGACGCCCTGGAGCTCATTAACCCCCAGGATTCAGCACTCTGGGGCTCTGGACCAGCTTTATTGGTGCTGCCTCAGGTTAGAGCCTCGGCTCCACCGCCTGCACCGGGACCTGGATTCGGGGCCTGGATTCAGGAGAGGGGATCGTGTCCCAGACATCCCAGGGCAGCCCTTGCCAGGACGCCCCGCTTGCTCCCAACGCGTCCCAGCCTGGTGCTAGTGGAGGTTGTGGCTGGAAATGGGGCCAGTGACTCTTGTGGCAAAATCTTCTGCCCACCACGAACCTGAGGTTTCCCCCTTCACTTTTTTTCTCCTCAGAAATGTGCACTGCTCTTTGAACCTTGCTAGGCTCTAGCCTGTGGATTATCCCTTTAAAGAAGAGAATCATGAAACAATTCCTGAGCTCGGAGAGCATTGCCGTGATCTTTGAGCCAGTTCCAGCCCTCCGAGAAACCTTCGTAGCCTCCTGGGTTCAGGCTTGGGCAGGGCAGGAGGCATTTTTGGGTTTAGCCTCAACCCCCTTGATGGAGACGGTGCATTTTTACCGCAGCGCTTCCTCCTGCTCGGCTTTTGTTGGACATCGTACACGGCTACCGCAAACGTCACGGCTCATCTCCGGCAGGAATGGGGCTTTTCTCCATTTTCTCACTCCAAAGGAAAGTTTTGACCCAGGCTGCAATGTTCCCTTCATGGTGAAAATTCCCCTTTCCCGCCTGCTGCCATCCCCCTCCTCCCAGCCCTGCTCCGGCTGCGTCCAAGAGCCGACAGCTCCGTCTGTCCCTCGGGAACAGGCCCTTTCCCACCCTTGGGGACTCCCACGCCACAGGGGCTGTCCCCAGCCCGTGACACTTTGGGATGTGCTGGCCTTTCCAGGAGGGTTGATCCCTCTGGCCCCAACGGCGTCGGCTCCGAGGAAACCTGCAGCCCGGAGCGAAGGAGCCCCGGGCCCTGCGGGGCCCGAGGGCAGGAGCTGCCAACCCAGCCCAGCGGCTCCGGAGTTTGTGACAGCCCTGGAAAGGGCTGAAGAGCCAGGGAGCCTCCCGGGGATCCTAGGAGGAACGGAGCAAAACAAAGAGCAAAACCACGAGCTGGGACCGCCTTCCAGATCCTAGTATTTGGGATTTTTCCTCAAATCAGTGCAGAAACACTGAAAAGAAGTCTTACAGAAACAACTTTTTTTCCTTTCTTTTTTCTCCCTTCTCTTTGGAGCTTATGAGTTTCCAAAGCCCAGGGTGACGGACTGTTGCTCATCAGCTGTTTACAGGAATGGGATTGTTTCTTTCCTGGCTACTTTCATCCTTCCCAACCAGCAGTCAGGCCGCTGTCAGAAACACCACAACAGGCAACAACTTCCACTGCAGCAACAGAGGCAACTTAGCATTTTCACTTGGGCATGGAAGGCTTCAGAAGGAGAATATGCACAGGAACAAGGAGCCAAAACCGAGGTTTAACCAGGCTAGGTTAGGTGCTGCACTCAGAGGGGACAGACTTCACACAACGGGATGCAGACAATAACACACATGGGCTTGGGCTACTCCTAAATCCCACGGCAAGGCCAATTAAAGAATCAGTTCACCAACATGGGAACTTTCTGCAGTTTCATGTCAATGAAGTTTCTGCAGGGAAGTGCAGCAGAAAGGCTCGCGCATCTATCAGTTCTCTTTCTAGCATCTTTCTCTTCCCTCTGGGAAAGCACCACACTTCTCCCTCAGGCCAGCAGAAACAGCCCATTTTGCAGAGACCTGCGGTGCTGGGGACTCAACAGCAACGTGTGAATTAGAAGAAAACAGAGAGGATCCAAAAATGCAGGCACTGACACTCCGTGGGATGCAGCCATTTCACTTCTGCTCTCATCAGCTCAGGCTTTGGAATTCTTTATTTGGCTTGAAGTACACAGCACTGACCCTATGCCAAGGATCCCTCCCACCTCATTCCTGCCTGGTGGAGAACCTGGAATCCAGAACATGACCGGTGAAAGAGTATGGTTGACTGAAGCTACTGAAGGACATGTGGAGCAGCAGAACTTCTGTCCAAACCCAGGGCAGGGGCCACAACGTGTCCCCGGGTGCTTGGCCTCCAGGCTGAGGTCTCCTCCACCACGAGATGCTGCCTGACCCTGGCCTGGAGCTAGGGCTGCGCTGCTTCCCAGGGCACCTGGAGACAGAGCCTCATCCCGCGGGAATGTGCGCCGCTGCACGGAGCACGGCACCCACCAGCCCCAGGTAGGACTTGTGCAGTTTTATTCATGTCTCTTTTCTGCAAGGTCCGTTTCCTTGTTCACTCCAGAGCAGCTAGTTCCTCCAAGAGCTGCTCCTTCTCCTGCTGCAGCTCCTGCACCCGCTGCTTGTTCTGCTCCAGCCTGTCCTCCAGCCACTGCAGCAGCGGCCCGCTGATGGCAGACATCTGGCTGCAGAGGTTCTTGGTGAACACTGCCAAGAGCAAGAACACACCGTGACACTGCAAAAACCCAAACGACTCCGTGTGCTGCAAAAACCCAAGGCCAAGAGCACCACGGAGCACCTAAAAAGGCTCTCCAGGATCCTGGCCAGGGCAACTGGAGATCCTCAGGGAAAAGAGTCAGGATCGGCAGCACGTGAGAGGAAGAAACAAGTTATTTTGCCCTCACCTTTAAGTATGTGGAAAGGGAGGACAAATCTACAAAAAGAAATCTGTACATAGGCCATTATCGATGCTAAATTATTTCCATATGCAGAAGCAAAAGTGGCCACATCAGCTGAACAGGTAAGGAAGGATGACAAGACATTTATCTTACAGCAGAAAGAGGATTGGGATCCAGTCTAACTCACTGGAAAGAGCACAGATGTTACAGGGGCATAAAACACATGAAGTGCAGGAATAATAATGAATGTCTGGTCAATCTACACTCATGGCCTAAGATTCACTAAAACAATCAGCCCTTGCTCATTGCTGTTTAAAGAATAAAAAATGTGGGGGAAAAGAAAAAAAAAAAGTTCTATTGTTATTTTAAGCAATTCAATGAAGAATTTCTCAAGGAACCTAAAGGATACAATGAGACGAATTCCTCTAGAATTAGGTTATTTTACAATCCTTGGTATTTGCATCAAGCTGCTTAGTTACATTTTCATCCCTCCTCTACACTTCATCGAACAAGATATCACGGTCACAGGGAGTTCTTCAGATTACACAGTGTTGGGGATTGGAAACAAACTCTATGATTAATTTTTTTTGTTAAGAAAAAGAAGTATTTCTGTGGTTATTTACAGACAGCCTTTCTGACAAGCAGACACTGCAGCTCACAGGATTGCTGTAGAGCTGTGGCCTGTTGTCCGATATAGACATGGCCAAAGTGACCATTATTTGAGGTCTGGCTCAGGGAGCCCCGTCCAGGACTCGCACGGGGGAGCAGGACCCCAGGGGACACCTTACCTGAGCCGTTATGGATCTTGGTTACGGAGTCCAGGTGGGTGAGGCTGAGGGAATGAACAAAATGCTCGTTGGTGACAAGACAGCAGTGAAGCATTCGTTAGGCAAAGCCAAACTACAGAAACAGCGACCTGAGAACCACTGACACTACAGGTACTGCTCAACCTCCTCCTTTGTAGGAAGCCCTGTCCATTCACAAGGGTAACAAACCAGCCACTTGCTGCACACACACAAAATAAACAGTCTCTCTAGTTCTAGAGGCATGAAAAGCCACCCGGCTGACATCTAATCGCAGTTTTCAAGACTGTTCTCACAGCTCTTCTCTGTTGCAGCAGAAGGGCAGTTACACTTCACTCTTGTGCTACGTGAATAGGGTGCAAGTCACATGGCAGAGAGAGCTTGAACTCCCTGACACGAAGGTATCCAAACAGCTCTCCCCCCAAGGCACACAAGGTGCTATGAATGCTTCTCAATTTTTATACTCATGTTAAGACTACTGTCAGTGTAGACCCTGTTAGCAAAGACAGACTTGGTTACCTGTGAATCCTCCTGTAGGCATCTTGCTCCTCCTGGCACAGGATCTTGGGCAGCTCCACAGCTGATTCCAGGCACACTTTCCCAATGGTTTCATGGGGGACAACATGAATAGGAATTTCAATCCTTTCATATCTAAAAAGATATCAGATGCAATTAACTTCCAAGCAGCAGAGCAAAAAAGCCTTCAATAAGTGTGCAGCAGTCTGTCCAATGTATGGCATGACCACAGGTCTGACTTTGGGGACACGTGACTATGTTGACAGGCAAAAAGAAGCCTTTTATAGTCTCAAAGTTTAATGATACAACCCACACAGTGCCTAGATCGTCAGCAGGGTCAGTGTGACACGGAGCCCGTGTCCAGCACAGGGATGTTGCCCCACTGGAATATACCAGTAGTGAAGATTCTGGAGTTAAAAGCAAGAGCCAAGCCCTTCTGCACAACAGATTATTGCAGATTCAGGCGTGGCCTAAAGAGAGAACTCAAATTCAGACCCAAACTACCACATTTTACACTAGGTCTTAAGTGTCTAAATTACCTAGGTTAAATCAGCTCTACTGCTCAGGTTCTCTTCAAGCAAGTTTCATTAGCAGAAGTAATGACATCTTGTTTAGACATCTCTATACAATATTTGTTCATTACTTTGAACCTGAATCCACTCAACTGAGACAAGCCACAAGCCTGATCATTAAAATGAGAGATGAAATCAAACCCGAAGCTAGACATTTCTACTTACTCTGAGCTCTTCTGGGCTTGAATGGACTGGAAACAGGTGTAGAGAATCCTGCCTGTCTGAGAGCATCAGCAGAACGTCAGATTCCAAGTATTGAGGACAAAAAGTACCATTTAAAACCTAGAATTCCTTCAGGAAACACAATATGCTTTCAAATAGTATTTTAACAAGTTGTAAAGACATGCAACTTCTGCTCTGATTGGTAACATTACTAAGAAGATACCGAGAGACTGTTAGCTATGGAAAACTAAGTCAGGCATCTGATCCAGTCCTGGAACCTGATACCCACATAGTTCTACTATCAAACCTGTCTGGGAGCTCAGGAGAGAATAATTCACTTTTCTATGAATCTGGATCATGCCCCAAGCACCTACATTTTAGCCACACTTCGACCTTGCAGCAAACAGCCCTCACTGCAGGGTGTATCCAAGGACACACACAGAATCTCAGTTTTGCTGAGGTGCTGACTTTCATACCTGAAAGACTTAACCTACTTTTTAAGTTGCCTACCTTTGTGTTTTTGTCCTCAATGAAACAGGAGAAAATAAGCCCTACGAAACCCTGGTCCATCATCTGATACATGGCTTGAGTGCGGACATCTGCAGACAGAGAAAAAAAAAATCACTGATCAACTGAAAGACTGAGCAAAAGCCTTGCTACCTTTTAAAGAAGGGCTCTGAATTTGGTAACAAGCACAGGATTTATCTTTTAATGTACTGTCCCAAAGTTCTTTATTTTAAAGAAAAACAAAAGGCATGCAGCTTTAAAGGAACATGGAAACCTCTTGATCCAAGTTAAAAATGGAACTAAACAGCTAATCTTTAAAATAGGAGAAAATGGAGGGAAGGGGGAAAAAATCTGAGCCTCCTAACATCAGCCTGCAGCCACAGACCAGCCATATGGCCATGTGCATCCAGTGCATGTGATTTACTTGCGTGAGACTTTAAAAGAAATTTCTGCATCAACACAGCTGTCAGACAGCAACAGAGCACAATTACCATTCCCAGGGCTCTTTTGGCATCCCCTGTGCTCCCCTTTACAGCTCTATTTGCCAGGACGAACGGCAGGAATCACACGGCTCCTCTGTGTCCGTGCAGTCAGGTGCAGTGTGAGTGCCTGAAGCTCCTGCGCTGGGCTAACAAACAGGAGCTTGGCTATTTCCCAAAGCCCATGGAGACAATCTCATCCTACTGAGGCTTTGGAAAAACCACCTCTCCTGCCTGTGCAGGAATTCTCCAGGAATTCTGCTGCCCTTCAGGCCTATTGGGCACTTGGGTGGTGGTTCCTGAGAGCTCAGGACAAGCAGAGCCAAGAGGGCCAAGCAGCCCTGTCCTAGTGGCAGGATCAGTGCCACGAGCCAGGGAACAGGGCAGCTCTGACAGCTGGGAAGTGCACGGTCAAATCCAGCAGCTTTGGAGCAAGGCAGGGAGCTGCGAGTTTGCACATGGAGCCTCGTCCGAGATTCTCTTACCCACGTGCGACGGCCAGACCGTGATATGGGGATGAGAGTGATACCAGCCCACGACTCGCATGGGACGCCCCGTCATTTCAGCCAACCTGTGTGTTGGTCAAGGTCCTTCCGAGACTAACAGAGCAGAGGGAAGAAGTTCTTTGTGCAGGCAGAACAGGACAGAGGTTAAAAAAACCTTTCCCAAGACTCAGCGTGGATTAGTAGGATGGCACCCAGCAGGAAACTGGTGGGAGCCTCTGTCCCCGAGGCCGATGGCCCCTGTTTCTGTCAGGGAATTCTTCTGTCGTTGGGCAGAAGCAAAATGGATTTTGTCTGCCCATGGGAGGATGTAAGCACTTACTTACACGTAAGCAACCTGCTCAACACGGCATCCTTAAGCTTATATTGGAAACACAGACTTGCTGGCTTTTTACTTGCTAATAAATTTCTTTGCTATATTTACTAGTTGTTAACTGGAAATGCAAGAGAACTTGCACCTGCGAGCTGAACTGCTACTCTTCTAAAAGCGTAATTTAGAGATTTATAATTAAATAAAAAGTCAATTACAATAAACAGTTATTTCACAACTCCACCACAAACACTGAAACCAACTTTGATTTCAGAGAACGGGAACTGCCAGTCCGGCCTTCCAATGGGAGCCGGCAGCCTTGGACAACCTGGAATAAGCCCAAATCCCACGGGCAGGGAAAGGATATCTCCGCTTCCGTGGAAGCGGCCGAGAGCTGCTCGGGAGAGATCTCCACGCGGTCCTTCCTCTTATCGGAGCGGCGCAGGATGATCACGGAGTGGATGTGGACGATCCTGCTGGTATCGACCTAACGAGAAAGAGAGGAGGAAAAAGAAGGTGAAGGAGAAAACCGTTAGAGCGAGGGGACGGGTTGCGGACGGGCCCGGGGGCGGCGGCGGGCGGCACCTCGCCAATGCAGAGCCCCATGACCTCCTCCTTCTCGGTGCTCAGCGCGTGGTTGAGGCACACGAGGAAGGCGTCGGCCTCCAGGTGCGCCGCCTGCACCGCCATCTTGGCGCCGCCCGCCCTTCTTCCCGCGACGGAGAGGGGCGGGGCTCCGGGCCACAGCGCCCCGCCCCCCTGTGGGGACAGCCAATGGCGCGCGGCGGCGCCGCGCCGCCAGCCAACCGCCTGCTTCCCCGCCCGAGGGGCAGGCCGGCTTCCGGAGAGGCGGGTGGTCCCGCTAGGGGGAAGCGCCGTGTCGCCCACGCGGGTGGCGGCGCGTTGGTTCCGCGGGCGGGAGCCGGTTCCCCGCGCGGCGGGAGGGAGGGCGGGCGGGGGCGGCCCGGGCGGCGGAGCGGGGCGGGCCGGGGCGGGGAGGGGCCCCGCGGCGCCACGGCCATTGGGGCCTGCGAGCCGGCGGGGGGAGCCGGCGGGGCGGGGAGCGGGAGGCCGGGCGGGCGGGGGGACGGCTTTGGCCGGTGCACACGGCGGTGGCTGTCACCTGCGTAGGGGCTGCAGGTAGGTCACGGGGCGGCGGCCGCGGGCCCGGCCCGGCCCGCTCCGGCCCTTCCCGGTGCCGTGCGGCACCGCGGGGGCCGCGGCCGGGCCGGACCGGACCGCGGCCGAGTCGGACCGGACCGGGGCTGCACTGGGCCGCGCCGGGGGGAGGCGGTTGCCATGGAGACGCGCGGCGCCCCCCGCCCGGGCCCGGCCCCGGGGCCCCTCCGGGCTCTGCCCCGCGGAGGCTCCCGCCGCCCTCTGCTCCCTCCCTCCTCCTGCGCTCCCACCCCCCCGGCTCCTCTTTTTTTTTTTTTTTTTTTTTTTCCTGTGTCTTTTCCTGTTTCTCTAGATCCCGGCACAGCCCGAGCCTCCCTCCCGGCCGCGGCTGCCGAGGGAGCATCAGCCGGGCGGGCAGAGCGGAGGCTCGCGGGGGGCGAGCGCCCCGGGCAGAGCAGAGCCCCGAGCGCGGAGGAGACGCTGTAGCGGGCGAGGGCGCGCGCTGCCGTCCCGCTGCTCCCCGCCGCTTTCGGGAACGCCGAGCGCCCCGTTTGCTGCGCGCGGGCAGCAGCCCCCTCGCTCCACCCCAGGCCGAAGCGCCCAGCTTGGAGCCGGCTTTGGCGCAGAAGCCTCGCAGCCGGGTTAGCACAGTGCTGTGCCCCCCTTCAGCACCGCCTTTTTTCGGTACCTAGCTGGCAGCTCAACTCTTCTAACAATCCCAGCTGGTCCCCGTTTAAAATAACCCCTAATAATGCGAGTTTTTGGCCAGCTGCAGCTCTGGGAAGGGCCCAGGTTGCAGCTGGAGCACCTCCCCTCGTCGTTTTGGTGGGGTATATTCATGTAATGTCCATTGCTTTAAAAGCAAATCAATTGTTTTCCTTACAAGGCGCAGTCCTCTTCCCGGCCATCCTCATGCTTCTCACATACCTTATGGCTCAGAAACCCCCCGTGCCCCAGAACAGAGATAAACATCTGAGTTCTGGTGCTGAGATAGACACAAAAACTCCACGTCTCCTTGCTGTCAGTGGGGTCTGAGCTTTGAATCCCCTCAGCAGGACCCTAAACAGCTGCATCTTCTGCAGTTGTATTGATGAGAGCATTGAAACCAGTGTCACAGGATGACACTGCAATCCTGCAAATTTAAGCTGGAGTGGTTTTTGTTGGCTTGGATCTTTTGGTATAGGCTGTGGCACAGACTTAATAGAAGGCGCTCTTTTTACTGTTTGCTTTAAATATAAGTAAGCTGACTTTTCCTTTCAACCATTTCTTCCTCCAGGCTCTTGTTTGTTTTCCTTATAAAGCCAGCAGAAATGGGCATTGCATATGTCTTGCCCTTTTCAAGGCTTTAGTTGCAAATGTCTAAGCGCCTGCTTTTTGAAATCCTCCCTGCTTGTATGTTCTGAGTGCTAAAGACAAACCTGTCTCCCTTCAAACCCAATGGACGGTTTTGCCTGACCTCGAGCTTTTATTCACGGCACTAACTGGATATTTTTGTGGTAGTCTCAGAGACTGCAGGAAAGAGAGGCCAGACTGGGCCTTTGAACTTTGGCAAATGAACCCCGGGCTGGGGAGTTTGGAGAAAGTTTGGGACAAATTAGTTGGACAAAGAGCAAAAACACATGTTAACAACTGCTGCCCATTCTGCACAGTGTCCTCTGCGTGAGACCTTTGCTGTCAGACCACTACCCTGCATTTCTACCATGATCACACGCAATAAATTCAAATATCTGTTTTATGGTTTAATCGTCCAATCTCAGCAAGGCTGAGCAAGGTTAGCACTTGGATAGGAGACCTTTCCGGAAAGTTAGTTGCTGTAGGAAGTAGTGGAATTTGCTCACTGAGTGGTAGTTTTCCAAGTACCAAAGTCAGCATTAGGCTGACAGTGCCTCCTGGTCCTGGGGATGCTGAGCCATGGCAATTCTGGCTTCAAAGAGGGTAGGCAAGCAAGTTCTGGGGCGTTTTTGGTCACGAGGGGGCTTTTGGCATTTTGCCACCAAGTAGGAGAGTATCCTGGCCAAATTCCAAGCTGGGTGATTACATTCTGCTGGCTGCAAGTGAGCAGTGGCTTGTGCTGCATTTCACTGCTGGGCAAAATGGTCGCACGTGGGCTTAAATTTAGGAAGCAACTTGGGATGCATTAGAACAAATGGGACTTAGACAAGTGTCCAAATGTCGCTTTAAGCTTCACAACTCCCTCCTGAAGGCCCTCTGGGCTAGTCCCTGTGTTGTTGCATTCCTTTAATGCCAGTGATCCAAGTGCTGGGAGGGCCGTGGCAGCGTTTCCCAGTCCGGCGCTCTGCAGCGTTGCAGTTCATAGGGGATCACAGGATGTCTTCAGAACAGTTCTTCTTTCGTATAACGCACATACACATTCCCTACATCGAGCAAGGGAACAAACAGAATGGGAGAAAAAGAAGTAATAAAAGAACGTTCAAAATTTGCTGGGTTTATAAATTAAAATACTGTGACTGTGCTGCTCAGGCTGATCCGTTGTTGGTGTTTAGTTTTCAAAAACGGAGTGATCTTTTGATTGGAAAAAAAGTAGAGAAAATCTGATATACGACATAGAAGGCTACATGGAAGTGTGTTTCCTGTTATGTATGTATCCCTGATGTTTAACAGTGTTTTTCTCCCTGACCTTCCCTGCTTTATTTTGTACCCAGATTTTCTTTCTTCTGTCTGAAATCTGCCTTAACTTCACAAGTTTTCAGGAGAAGATCACTGTGTTTCCCTGGGATAGGAGAGCCCCAGCTGCTTCATGGCAGGAAGATGCTATACACGTTACAGCCTAATTCCACTCTACTTTAAACCCAGATAAAGAATGAAGACTGTCAGTCCCGTTTTGATTACCTCTTCTAGGGTTCAGAGAGAATCCTCTCCCCTGACCTTCACTTGCTGATGGCTCAGCTTGGTCTAACCAGTAAACAGCTAAATGTGCTGGTAGGCAAAAATTCTAATAGGAAGAAGTGTCTCAATGTTTAAGATCTCTTGGCCCCTGCTGCTATCAGTGGCTCATGGTAAGCAGCTAAGATCTGAACTCCGCAGAGGAACGAGAGCTGTTCCCAAGAAGCTCGTGCGGGAATGGACGATTCTACCATCCTCTTAGCAGAGGGGAGATGAAGGACCCTCCACGATGACGGCTCTGCAGGCTCCAAGCATGAGCAGCCCGTGCGTGTGGAGTCTTGTGCTTTGTCTCCAGAGTGACCTTCGTTCCTGCTAGGCTCATTTCACCCGTTGTCACAAGTTTTGTTTTTGCGATTTAGACCATCACTAGCCACGGAAGTCTTGCTTAAATCACGTTTTTTTTTCTCCTTCCCTCCTCTGAGTTTTACGCCAAGACTGTTACCAGAACTAGCAGTGGAGTAAGCAAAGCCAATATTCCCAGGGTTTAACCACGCACCTGGAGCACCTCGTGTCCCAAAATGCCTTACAGATGCCATAACCCAGCACGCGCGTCCCAGCGTGCGCCCTGTCATGAGATTCCCTCCGGCACCCCCTTAGCCCCCCAGATCTGACTGTTAGGGACGTTCCAGCAAAAAAAAAGCACCTCATCCCGTCACCGCCGCCCCCAAGGTGCCTTCCGGAGCCGCGAGCTTTCCCGGCGGATGTCCCCGGAGCCGCCGCGCGCGCTGATGCCCGGCGCCTGACGGGAGCGGAGGGCATGGCCGAGGCCGGGCCGGCCGGCGCTCCCCCCGTGCGGCTGTGGGTGCGACGCGTGGGGGTTTACTGCGATGAGCACCGCAAAACGTGGCTCGTGGCTGCGGAAGAGGCAAGTGTCCCCCCGGCGCGGCGCCGAGGCCACGCGGGTGCCCCCGCTGCGCCGCCGCTAACCGCGTGCTCTCTCTGTTGCTCTCCCCCAGGAGGAAGGTATGCTGAGGGCCCGGATCCAAAGAGTTCAGGTGCCCCTGGGTGAGGCGCTGCGACCCAGCCAGCTCCCCCCATCCCGGCTGCCTCATATGTGGCAGCTGTCCCAGGGTGAGCAGTACAGGGATAGTAACTCTCGCGTTTGGGAGATAGAGCACCATCTCATGGTAAGGATGGTGGCGACGTTAGACCATAGTCATTCCTGTTTGTGAAGTCGTTTGAGCTCCCTGAGGGACGGCAAAGGACTGTTATTTTACTGAAGTCCGTTAGCTCAGCCAGGGTAACTGTAGACGTATTGAACTTTTCCTTGTCGCTTACAGCTCGGTGGTGTTGAAGAACTGCTGCTTAAACTCGTGCCTGGTGATTAATCTGGTACGTGTGGCCGTTACCCTGCTTTTGTACTGTGCTCTGTTTATTCCTGGTCGTTCTTTAATGTGACTTTTTGTCTTGCAGGAGCAGTGGCTCTAGGAAGAGGTCCTTGTATGTTTTGTACAATCTATGATTCTCTCTCCACTGAAATGCAGCCACCTCTGAGGTGGAAGCAGTTTAACAACACACAGCACCATCACACGAGAGTTTAGAACAGGCAGTGAAGAAGAGTATCGTGTCCAAGGGAAGCATCAGGGGGAGTTCTAGGTAGGCAGAATCTCATCACCCCAGGCGGACTTTGGCCAGGATGCTGGAGATGAGTCCTTAGCTCTATGGAGAAGGGCTGTGGGACAGGGCAGGTCCCAGACGGAGGCTGGAAGGGCAGCAGCTCCCTCGCGTGGGGCAGGGGCTGAGGAGGGTGTCGGGGCCCAGCACCCCTTTCTGGAGCAGCAGCACTTTCCATCGAGGTCTCCCATCCAACCGCTGGTCCCAGCAGCTTTTGCTCGTCTTTGGCTCTCGTGAGAGGTCACAGGTGTCACAGCTGCAGAAGGTCCTCCTGAGGACCTGCAGTGATTCGAATGGGATGCAGCTCCGCTCCAATCTGTTTCTTTGGGGAGATTTCAAGAGGTTTTTCTAAAACCAAAACAAAGCAGAAAAAAAAGTCCAAACCGTCATAATTTTAACAGGACTTATACAACTGTTCTTTAAATTGCTCCTCCAGGTGCAGTTGTAAGACAGACACCAAACGCTGGTTATATAGAGCTCGCAGGGAAGGCCTTTACACAAATACTTGTTTCAGTATAAGGTTTGAAGATACAGAACTGTATTTATAGAACCATCTATGTTCATTTACCTGTCTGTTCGGAGGAGGGAATTCTGTGTTTCCAAGTGGAAAAGCACACATTTGGACCAGGGAAAAAGGTTAAAAAAAGCAAAAAGGCCTTGGAACTCCCCTGTATCTCCACGTTCCCACCCTCTAGCCAGATGCAGAGCTGTTTCAGAACGGAGGCACCTGCCAAGCTGCTGTCTGTGCACGTTGGCATCGTGTGCGAGCTGCAGTAGGTGGCCCAAGATCCTGTGCTAGACAGGGAAGTTGGGAGCTCCGTAGAAGTCTTGGTTTTAAGGGAATGTCTTGCCCTCCCCCAGAAAGAAAAAAAAAAAAAAAAAAGGAAGGAAAAAAAAGAAAGAAAAAGCCCATTGTTTCTACAGTAACATTTTCCTATCATTTTAGTTCTCTGACCATGCCCCAGAAGGATCCCTGCCAGAAACAAGCCTGTGAAATACAGAAATGCTTGCAAGGTACCAAGCATCATTTTGTCTTTTCATTGTCTTGATCTTTGATGGAGCTTTTTTCTTTTAAATTAACCCTGTTCTTTCACCTCAAGCAAGGCCGTTAGCGGGACCTGCTTGCCAAGCAAACAGTAGCTTAATTTAACAGCTTTTCCTGTGTTTTGGAATAACAAGACACCGTTAGCACAACACAAAAGCGTTCCTAACAGCGATGTGTGGTTTCAAACAGTCTTCTCCATGCTCTGGTCAATGCCTGGGTGTTGGGACTAAGCGGTAGGTAGGTAGCGTTAAACATTATAACATGGATACAGCATGGATAGGGTGGTGTTGAGTGGATTTTTATGGGAAGATGGCAGCTCTAGGGGTGTCTTAGGGGCAGGTCAGACTTGGCTGTGTGTCAGTTTGAGGATTAGGTTTGTGTGAGCTGAGCTGATAGAGTTTGGTGTCTTCTGGAGAACATTATCAGCTCTTTCGTGTTTGCTTAGCTGAGCATTTATAAGGGAGAGGGAGATTATGTGATGCTGGTGTTTGGGAGAGGGCTTGCAGTGGCCTGAGTTGGGAAGAGCTGCCTTGTTACAGAGGAAAAATAATTGCAAAAATTTGTTGCTTCTTGGAAAAGGGATTTTGAGAAGGCAGGTTGGAAGCGCGTTCTCCAGAGGCCGTTTCTGCAGAAATTCGTGTCCGCTTTGCGCTTCCGCGCAGCCCGCGCGTGGGTTGGTGACAACGTGACGTGGGGGGGAGGCTCCGCGGGGGAAGGCGAGAGCCGGTTCTGCTGCCGCCGGCTGCACCCGGGGAAGAGCCTGGGAGGAAAAGCAGGTGGAAGAAACGAGGGAAAAGCCCCAGGCACGTTCTGGGAGCTGTCTGTCTTTCCCAGGATTCTTTTATTTTTTGGCAGCTGTGATCTGCTTGAGGCAAGGGCTCAAACAAATCGCTCTTCATGCCCCCAGAGTCTGAGGAAATAGTGTCTGCTTTGCTCTTGCGCTCGAAATTTGGAGCATTCTCACGGGAAGGTGGCCGTGCAGCTCCCGTTCAGCACCTGGATGAGCTTCCCGCTCGCCTGCCGTGCGGCGACGGGAACCTGGATCGTGCTGCAGAGCTGCAGCCCTGCTCCCCAGTGCAGGTTACAGGGTGCCAGAGCGGTGATTTCAGCTGCTCCCCTCCTTCCTCCCGCAAGCCCCGCAGCGACGCGCACGGCTGGGCTGGCACCACGGCCTCTCCGGGTGCTCTGGTGTCCGTTGTAGCCCTGGCACTAACGTGGCACATGGGATCACGGGGTTCAGCTTAAAAGGACAAGGAGAGCAGGGAGCGAGGGCAGGAACAAGGGCAGCTCCCTTCTTCATGTAGCGACAGAGCGAGGCCGGCTCGGAGCAGCTTTAGACAAGTGACCTAAAGGGGGGTTTTGCCAGGCAGGGAAACGATGCCCGGGGCAGGGCCGGGCTCGCTGTGTCCCCTCGGGCGAGCTCAGCGGCGCCGGCTCGGCCTCACTCTCCTCTTTCTGATTTTCCAGCCAACAACTACGTGGAGTCCAAGTGCGCAGCGGTGCTGCAGGAGATGCGGAGGTGCTGTGCCCGCTACCCCAGGGGCAGGTCCATCTGCTGCTCGGGGTTTGAGAAAGAAGAGAGGGAGAGAGAAAAGCCTAAGGCCGCTTCAGAAGGAATTCCCCCCCCACGGCAGTAACACACGGCAGCTCCGGCAGGTGCCAGGGCACGGACTCACCTGCAGGGCTCCTATTTGCTTTTGGTTTTCGGTCCTTCTGTAGACTTTCAGGAAAGCCAGATCGCTCCTAGAACACACCATCCCGTGCACCAAAAAGTAAAAATGCAGAACCAACAGCTGGCCTGGTTAACGGACTTTATTTGCTCTACCAAAACATTATCTACCTTCTCTTAGCATTGCACCTGTGTCTGTGAAAAGTCAACGTGGTGTTTTTAGAACGCTTACCCTCCTCTAATCCGTCCTCAATGTCAACGTGCAGGGCTGGAACCAGGTTCTTTCTGACTTCTGGAGTGGGAGGTACAGGAAATACGCTTAAAAGAGTGTTGGAATGTGACACATGAAATGATCATCTTGACATAGCAAAGGGAACGCTGCCATCCTGCAGTAGTTCCAGACAACATTCAGCTGTCCACTGGTTCAAGCTCAAGAATGGGAATCAGATCTGGGGTTTGTCCCTAGTTCTGACACAGATCCTGAGTGACTACAAGTCACTTTGCCTAAGTGCCTCTCCTTCCCACTGGATAGAGTTCCGATTACTTTATATTGGGATTGCCTAGACGCTGCTATTTGCATGATAATAAAGATGTTACAGGAACATTATTTCAGGGATTGCTACAGGAATAGGATTTTTAAAAGAGCAATATCCATTTGGAAAATCTGACTGTTGATATAAAAACAGATTTATAAATTTGTTACGTGTAACTGAGCACCTTTAAGCAATATGCTGTGAGCCCAGCATAATTCAATGCTCTGGTACCCAGAGCCCTGGGCTAGATCCAAGAACGGGTTTAGGTGCCCTCACAGAACAAGGTACCGGCACTCGCTTTCCAGAGCGCTCCAGACTCCCCCTTGCAGGCACTCCGTGTCTGGGCCCCAGGCGAGGGGGCTTTTCAGACGCTCCCTGCCGTGCAGCAGAATTTCCTGTGACCTGTAGGCAGAGCTTGGTAGACAGGTTCCTGCATCACCCTTCAGAGCTGCCCAAGTCTCTCCGTCCACTGTAGCAGGAGTCCAGGCACCTCAGTGGGTGCCAAGTCCATTACAGGGCCCAGACACCTCCACAACAGACTTCGAACCCACTAGGCTCCTAACTCTGTCATTAGATCTAGCCGTAAAGGACTTTTGTGCTGTGATCAAGTACGATTTATTAAATACAGCTTCTATAAACAGACCACTGTAGTCTAGGCACAATAGATGAGTGTATTGAAGCCTAGAAGAGCAAAACCATCTGTATTCACTGCTCTGAAATACCATGATACAAATAAATGACTGGAACAAATTGCAGTCTGGGGTTGGTTGCTTGTCGAGAATGCAACGCAGCTGCACAGGGCCAGGCAGCTTGGCCGCCGTCCGGAGCTGCGTGTGACAACAGCGCGTTTAAATAGAAACTGCTTGCTAATTTTATATCCAGGGCTTGGGAGGAGAATTCATTCAGAGCTAGCCTTCCCTTTCTGCACAGGGAAAAACAGAAAACAGGGTTTTTAATATTCTTGAAGATCAGGGGAAACAGCAACAAGGCAATGAGGCGGCTCAGACACCCGACGAGCAGCTCGTGTTTCCTGCAGAGACAGTCGTGAGACGCGATCAAAGCGGCTCCTTGGGCTGCTCTGGCACCCGCGAGGAAGGAGAGGCCTCATCCCCCTGCCCAGCGGGTGCAGGGAGCTCCGAGGGGTGCCAGGATCATGGGAGAGGGACGCGGGCAGCTCATCCCACCCGCAGGATGAGGGATCCTGCCCTGTTCTGGCGGGGTGAGGAGGGGCCGGCTCCCGAGACGCGAAGAAACCGCACACGGGGAAGCAACTAGAGCAAAACTGTTTAATAAAATATCACTTCAACAAGCATTTACATACCATATATAAAAAGACTTTACAAGCCTAGTGTGTTTTAAACCTTCCCATACTGGAATGGGCGCCAGAAGCTGCTGAAACCAGTCCAGGTTTGTGTGTGCGCACGCACGTGTGACAGGGGCCAGGACGTTCGTTTTGGCACCCGCAGCAACACAAGTGCATCCCGTGGAGACTGTTGGTGCTGTGTGAAACCGCCAGCGCAGCCGCACAGCGCTCGGACGGTGCCGGCCACGAGGCCAGCGCTGGAAGAGCAGGAAGATTGGCTGGATTTTGATATCCTTGCCCACTCCCAGCTTGTGTTTGCCCCAAACTCACGATGAATTTGTCTCAACCACTTGTTCCCCCCTGCAGTAGGAAACAAGACATTTTAGCCTGACTAGGGCCACGTCTGGGCATTTTCTCTCCATAGCAGCAATTCCAGACCTGAGGAACAGGACCCAGACACCCTTCCCTAGGCTGGAGCAGAAATAACATGGATTTGAGCCCTAAGGTCTGTTAATTATTTACTTTGAGCTTTGTCTTTCAAAAGGGCCTAAGCTGAAAACTGTGTTAGGTAACACGCCAGGCAGAGATCAAGTAACATTATTTTCCCCTACAAGAACAAGGGAGATCCTGCAATACATATATATTAATTCTCCCACATTACGCTGCATTTCCTGCCACCCCCCTCAAAAAAAAAATCCAACCAAACAAGCAGTCTTTTGACACTCCATTCCCAAGCAGTGATTTACCAAGGACCTATCTGCTGCCTCACAAAATTCCTCCAGCCCTTGATGACCTTTAAGACAACCATAATTAAAAGCATGCGAGCCTGCCTGCTCACACGTGTGGCAGGACAGGAGCAAAGACACCCACTTCTGCTTCACCATCCTCCAGCCCCTTCCTGAAGTCGGATGGGTCAAATTCCAGCAGCAAAACCTGTTCTCAGCAAGAGCAGATCCATGGAACCTGCTGGAGGGCATTGCCACCCTGCTGCAAAACCCCTGGACTACGGAGGAGGCAACGTCAACCCAGCACCAGCAATGCAGAACAGCTCTAAGGGAATTTTTTTTTTTGTATTTTTTTTCCTTTTCTCTTGTAGGTTAGAGTTCTGCTCTGCACACAGCTGTGCTGGGCCCAAACCAACAGCCTCTGCATCTTGACTGCCTTGTTCTCTGCAGGGAAAGGGCTGCAGATACCAGAGTTAAGGAAGCAGGTGGATAGCTCTTTTTGTGGAAAGGGGGAAAAGCCAATAGGCTCGAAGAGAGAAGGAACATCACTGAAGCAGAAAGCTAGAAGTTGCTCCTGCCACAGGAATACTCCTTGATTTTCCTACCTTGGACATTTAGGCCTAAGAACTCTGTTTTCCTCAGCAGGCAGGAAGGGAAGCAGAAGTTTAGCTGCCTTAGCTGCTCCAAGCAGCATCTCTGTAACCAGTCTCAGGTTAGGGAAGGGATAGAAGTGGGAGTTACTGCTGAACACATCCAAAGGAACTTGTCATTTCCAAGGGACACAACAGAAAGGCAGCCCGACCATTCTGACAACAGCAGCCCCCAGGATGCAGATGCTGAAGAGATTAAACAATTGAGTTTGCAGAGACCAGGGAGATGGGATTTGTACTCTGCAGAAGCAGATAAGGCTGCATGCAAAGCAGATCGAGCCAGATTTCGTATCTTTTCCCCCATTCCAACTAAGCTGGCAACAGGGATCCTGGACCAGCACAACATACCTTAAAGCAGGATGCATCTCCTATCTATCATCCTGTCCCACACAGTCACATCCTTACGGGCACCACCAGCTGGACACTGGGACGGCCACGCTAGACCTAGTGCCAGGGTAATGATTTACAGCAAGAGCTGAACCAGGCGCTGCCCGAGCGGCCCCGCGGACAGCACAGGGGCCGGGCAGCCACCGAGCACGAAGCCGACTGTCCCCTGCAGCGCGGGAGCTCCGTGACTTTCAGATAACACAAGGAGAGGGCCTGGAGAGCCACACGCGGGGCTGAGTTTCCATCAGCAGTGCCAGCGCCGCACTTCCAGTAAAGGCTATAAATAACAGCAGAGGAGAAGCCCAAATGGCCACTACGGGTAGTGCAAGGGCACGGGGGCGCAGGAGAACGCCCCAGGCTCACGCAGAGCTGGAACCGGCTCCCTAACCACCAGCCCAGAAGCCCATTCTGGCACAGAGCCCAAACTGCCCCCTGATGCTTCTGCCTCCACCTGAGGCCAGTTGGGCAGATGTGGATTTCACAGAGCACCCAGTGCAGAGGGAAGCTCAGGCTTTACGGGTACCACGGAAGAGAAAGCCAAGCAGCAGTGAACAACCCATAGCTGTTGTACATACATACTGGCAGACAAACAAATGTAACGCTCCTGGGCACCCGTGAAGAAGCTTGTTTAGAGAGTTCTCTGCCCCTATATATCTATCAGGCTGCAACTTACCAAAATCTGGGCATATTGGGTGGGGACAGGAATCAAACTGATATCCTGGGGGTCTTGAGCTTCAGACCAACCCCAGCACCCAAACAGCCCAGAGGAGTAAGCTGGAAATCAGAGCAGCATTGTAAAAAGTACAGGTTGGAACCTGGGAGCAGAAGCGATTGAGCCTGCTGGCAACAGCCACTGATTTCTAAGTGAGAGGGAACACGAAGGAGAGGACACAGAGGCCGGGCAAGAAACGAGGGCCGAGTGCAGTTCCTACGACGCCATTCCAAGCAGAAATCCTCCAGCAAAGCCTCCAGTCAGGATAACATTCTTCTTCAGGAACGTGATCACCTAAGAGGAGAGAGCAGAGCCAACAGGGTTCAGCAACAGCTGGTAACTCAACTGCCCTCCCCACAATAAGGAACCTCTCGGGCTCATCCCTGAGCTGGGAGAGCAGCCACTGCTCAGCAATAGGAAAGGAGCCTCCCTAATGACCTCTCTGCTCCCATTCCCACATATGGATCCTGCACAACGAGCATCCCAGAGCAGCCACAGGCTGTATCCAGGCCTGCATCACACACCCGGGCTCGGCTACAGCCACAGGACATGTCACTGTCACGAGGGCAGGACAAACGAACGTGTGTGCCACACAGGGACACAGCAGAGCCCGGGGCGCACAGACCACGCGGCCTCCAGATGTGCTCAGCTGTGCTCGTCACACTGAAGAGATTCCTCTTGAGCTCCCCACAATGCCAGGGAATTTTCTTCCAGCACCAAGGAATTCGCTACATGGGGAGCTGGCATCGTGCCTAGAAGCCACCTTGGCTCTCTCAAATTCACCTGGGTGGCTTTGCCATCTCTCCCGTTGTTACGCAAGCCCCTAGTGGGGGAAGATCCCTAAAACCCCCAAGTTGATCCTGTTTCATCCAGTTGGGTGCCCGCACACACCCTGGGAGAGCTGTCTCACCTCATCCACTTTGCTTTTCACTTCTGGAGACATTTTGTTACCACTGCCGTGAAATTTCAGCTGCTGCTTGGCTTTGTTCACGTCCCGTTCTACCAGCTTCCAGTCCACCTTGATGTATCCCGTGTGGTTCGCGACCTACGGTTCGGAGGGACAGAAAGAATATTCCTGGAGTGAAATCCTGCCCAACCTACGGCTAAACCCCTTGTCACCCCAAACCCAAGCCAGCCCACAGGCTAGTTCAGTAGGCTGGGAGGAAGGAGATTGAGCACACGAGCTTAAGGGTTGGAAAAAGCACCGTCCCGTTACATTAACCTCCCTGCAACATCTGCCAGCCGCGGTAATCCCCGAGCAGACGGGCACGTCCCTGCCTCTCAGCCTCTCCTAACACAAAGCTGCCATCCCTCCCCCTCGCAACGACCACGTGTGTCGCTGGCCCTCACTCTCCTGCTGCTGTTATTAATAGGCTGTTCCTCCCTAAGCATTTCATTTGGTCAGGGTGATTCAACGGGGAGACTCTCCCCGCTCGGGGCGAGCTCTGGGCCGTCAGCACAACAAGTGGAACCAGAAGGGCAGGGAGAACAAAACACATGAGAGACAACACTGGAAACCAAACAGGATGGCGGCGGGAGCCTATGACCTGCTCTGCGCCCTGCAGGATGCACAGGTTACATTACAGCGTCCAAGATGCTCAAGTCCAGAGCAAGTTTTCTTAGAAATCAGAAGAAAAATAGTCAGAGGAGACAGAAATCTCTGTTTCCTCTTTCCCAGCACATTATAAAGATCCTCCTCTGATCTAGCTCAGCTCCTGTGGAAGGCAGCTTGGAGACGCACATCACAGACCAGACACCAGCCCCTGGACGTTGAGGGCTGTTTCTCCAGGGACTCCCATCTCCCCAGCACAGAACTGAGGCCAGTAGCCAGCTCTGACCCCAGGTCCGCAGCAACAGTGCAGAACTGCTCCTGGACTAGCCTGGCTCCTGCTCCAGCCACTGTGCTCAAGTCCCCTGCAGTGACAGCCCCACACGCCTTTGTCCAGCTTTTGTTAGCAGTCCCTAAGCAAAAAGGGCCTCTTGGCAATCCTGTGCACACTGTTCCTGCTTTGCTGCTGCTACAGAGGGCAAGGAATTTATTCAGAGATCCGAGCAAAGGCCTTGCCCCTTCAGCACATCAGGAGCCCAGAGCCACCATGCCAAAACAGCTTCCAAGTCTTTACAGATTTGACTCATCTCTGGCTAATACAAGTTAGAAGCACCACCAAGGTGATGTAATGTGTTTCTAAAATGTCCTTATGTAACTCCACAAGAGGAACTTGCTTTCATCTGTTTTTAATATGCTTTATACTACCCATGGGAATGGGAATCTATGTCACAGGTAACACATGACATCCCTGGCAGAGTAGGAATCTGATCCCATGTGTCCAAACAACAGGGAAGTTGCTGGGACATGTTGATTATGGTCGACTAGGATCACCTGTTGAGTCGCACAGTTGTTAATTATGATAATCACTAGCTGAGTCTTCCTCCTCAGACACAGAGGAAGGCTCCGGCGCTCGCACGTACCTGAAGCAGGAAAAAGCCGCCTCCCACGGCCGTTGCCGCCAGCTTCCCGACTTTCTGGAAGATGAATCCAGTGCACCTGCAAATAAACCAGGATGCGGTGAGGAGAAGGGGGCCCCAAGTGCATACCCCCCATGCTCCAGCCACAGGACAGTGTGTGACATTAACTGTGCAGGGCTCTGAGACAGCCTGACCAGCGGTAGAAGCCAGAAGAGCTCAGAGCAAAGGAGAATTGTGCCCAGCCAAATGCACAAACGCTCCATAACCTTTTACTTCTCACCACCACAGCTCAGCATTTAACAGATGTGATTCTTTTCCCTTCAAAAGCCCTTTTGGGCCTCCAAGAAGCATCTCCAGAAACATGTGATTTCACTGGAATTAACTTTTTTTTTTCTTTTTTAAACTGGCATCATCTCTAATAGGAGTTCAAGGCAGCACATCAGCCTCTGCTCCCTGGCAGAGCACTGACCGTGGACCACAGGGCAAAGC
This sequence comes from Tinamus guttatus, assembly GCF_059628265.1. NCBI lineage: Eukaryota > Metazoa > Chordata > Aves > Tinamiformes > Tinamidae > Tinamus > Tinamus guttatus. The sequence goes on from NW_028289621.1 coordinate 1,911,643, forward strand.
CTGAGCAACCTCAAACATCTGCTCGCTTTCCAGTTTCATTTATTTGGGGGCTGTAATAAGACAGCAGAGCCCGGGAGCTACTGCTGCCTCCAGCAGCGAGATGCACTTGAACCTGCAGAACATCCCTGTAGCCTCCAGAGCTCCAGGAAGTGTCACCCCATTGCTCCATCTTGCAGTGCAGGGGTGACACATTCTGTCACCTCAGACAGACTTTGCTTCGACCACAGCTTCCTTAACAACATTGCAAAACAACACAGGAACCTTCTCCCTTGCCCGTTCCTGAGTAGATGCACTTGGCCGAAACCAGAGAGATGTGACCAGTGTGTATTTGTACTCGAAGGTTAACAGGGTGTGTTATTTCAAATGGTTGCTCCTGCATGGGGAGAGGGCAAGCACGGCAAGAAGCAGGGATGTGCCAGCAGAGCAGCGTCAACACACTAAGTTTTCGAGTCAATCCGTGTTACTGTGGGAATGAAGTTGCAAGGCGGCCGCAGCCAGCGCTTCCTCCGGTGGCTCGATCCCGAAATCCACCTCTGCGGGATCACTCTGTGCTCAGATCCCAAGAGCACAGCCATGTCCCAGGGATGGAAAAACCTCTTCTCCAAGAGGCCTCAGAACTCCCTCAGACCTCCACGTCACACCAGAAGTTGGGAAGAACGACCCATTTGCCCTCCGAAATCCAAGCCTGCTGCTGCTTTACCCTCCTCCCTCAGGAGACGCCCTCGGTCTCCAGGTCCACATTAAACAACCGCCCTGTTTCTGCCAGGCGCTCCCCAAAACGCCGCGCGGTGCCGCCGGCGGCAGCGCCTCTCACCATCCCGTGACGCCTCCGATCACCAGCTGCGTGGCCACGTTGTACTTCTCAGCGCTCGACCCCGAGCTGGGCGCGAAGACCTTGCGCCACCAGGGCCGGTTCTTGGTGTACTCCGCCAGGTCCAGCAGGCCGCACGCGTCTTCCTTCCTCCCTGCGGGCGCCCAGGGCGGCTCAGCGCGGGGATGCGGGGCCTGGTGTCCTCAAGACCCCCCCTTGCAGGGCCTAGAGACCCCCCAAAACCCCTTGGACGCCCCCAAGGCCTCCTGCCCTCAGCTCTGCAGCACAGGGACCCCCTCCCTCCCTGTCCCCAGGGGCCTCCAGAGCCCCGTGGATGTCCCCAAGGCCTAACCCCCATCCCTAAGCACAGGGGCCACACGGACCCCCTGCCCGCTCAGTCCCCTCCTGTCCCCGGAGCGCTGGGACCCCCCAGAGCTCCCCGGATCCCCCCCCAAGGCCCAGGGACCCCGCAGGGCCCTCAAGACTCCCCTCCCAGCCCCGCTCCCCTCAGGGCCTCGTGTCTCCCGGCAGAGGCAGCTCGAGCCCGGGCTCCGGCCACAGCAGCCGACGGTAACGAGGCCGCGCGGAGCCCGGAACGGGGGGGGTCCCGGTTCGGGCCCCGGTGCCGCCCCCACCTCCGCTCGGCACCGCCATGACGGCCGCTCCGCTCCGCTCCGCCGCGGCCACGTGACTGCCCCGCGCGCAGGCGCAGAGGCGCCGCCCCCGCGGCCACGCCCAGGCGCGTCACGTGGGGCCCGTTCATTGATGAGAAAAGTCCCCGCGGGCGGGAGCGTCACGTGGTCGCGCGGCGCGCGCGCGGGAGCGGGGAGGCGGGAAGGGCCGGGGTCCCGCGTGGGCCCGGAGCAAATACGCGCGGGTCGCACGTGGGCATGGAGCAGCCCTGCACGGGCCGCGCAGCTGGGCATGGGCTGGCCACACACGGGCCATGCACAGAGCAGCCCCCCACGGCCACGCGCGTGGCACGGAGGAGCCACGCACAGGTCGCTCGCGTGGGCGCGGAGCAGCCCTGCCCAGGAGCAGCCTCCCACGAGGGGTGGAATGGGGCTTCAAGGACATCTAAAGACTCCCTCCGAAACACACGTCCCTTGTGCTGCCGGGGGGACACGTGGTGGAGCCGGGACACCCGCCACCGCGTTCCACGCGATGCCGCCGCCTGCCTCGCTGGGGCAGCGCGGACACCCCTCGCGAGGGACAACTTTGAGCCCGAGTTCCTGCGGAGGGCGGCAAAGCCCCGTCCGCCCCGCCGGGGGCCGGGGAGCAGCTGCGCCAGGAAACGCTGAAGCCGCAAGCGGCAAAAAGAAATTAAAAAAATAAAATAAAAGCGAGTGGGCGCTGCGCGGGGAGCGTTTGCTCCCACGTCGGGGAAGCTCCTGCGTTTGCTCGGGGCTCGGGACGGGGCAGCGGCGCCCGTGGTGACCCAGTAATCAGATGTAGCTGTTGCAGAGCGGGACAGATTCTACACCGACTACTGAGCGGCCACGGGCGCCAGGTCGGTGCCGAGCGGCGGGACCCACGAGCACGACATGGAGGCCCTACCTGGCGGGTGTCCCCCGGTGCCACCAAATCCATGTCGGTGCCGCGGTCCGGGCACGCGGCTGCTCCGGCTGCTGCTCTGGGGCGGCTGCGCCGGCACCGCCGCTTTTAGCCCGAGCGGGTCCCCTGCCCCCGGGGGGCCGTCGGTGGCCGGCGCGGGGCCGCCGGGAGGAAGCGTGCGGCGCGGCCCCGTCAGAGCGAGAGCGCGGGGCTTTCCGGGGGGTTTCTCTCGCCCTCCTCGTTTTCTGGGAACCGGAGGCGCCTGGACTTTCCGTGGGGGCGACAGTGCTTCTGCCCTGGGGACTTCACCACCCCGCGCAGCTCTTTCGCAGCCTCTCCACCCCAGGTAAGGGGCTTTCTGCCCGTGCCACCTTTTGGCTCATGCAAGTGGGGACCCTCCCTGGGCCACCCTGCTTAGTGGCGGCCCTGATTCCTGCTGCACATTCGTCTGCTGCAAGGGCAGCATCGAGGAATGCCACCTTGCAAGGATGCGTGGGCACAGAGCAGCTGCTGTGTTGCAATAGCCTCATGTCCCGACTGACTGCACCATAACCTGCCCTGCAGCACCTGCAACTGCTCCATCCCTTTGCATGAGTCCCCAGGCCACAAGGGAAGCTGATAAAACAGCAGGCATCATCCCTGCTCCGCAGGATGCCCGGCCGGGATGCAGGGGAAGATGCTACACAGAGGAACTGGGCATCCCTGCCCCACGTGGGCGCTGCGGGCACCCGTGGGCGACGCTCCCATTCCTGAGGAGCGTCCGTGCGTCACTCTCCTCGCAGACAGACACACAGAAAGTCCCAGGAGGGATGAGCCGCCGCTCACTTCTCTCTGAGTCACTTTTCCCCACGCTGAGCAGAGCCCCACACAGTTCAGGGAAACCGCCGGCAGTTCCGGCCGGCACGTGGCTCCTGTCCCGGCGTCCTGGCACGCTCACCGTGGGTTGCCCTTCCCCGGGCAGAGCCGCACGTCTTATTGTCACAGGCTGTTTTTTCCTTTCCCGCCTGGTGTCATTTCTGGGGGAAAAAAAACAAAACCACCACCTTTTCCAGCCTTTCCGAATGAGGACCATCCCACATCACCAGGACATTCCCTCTGGGCATGTCCGGATTAAACCACTGCTACAAGGGCAGCCGGTGGCCGCCTTGGGGGAGCTGCAGCTGCCTCTCTGCTGCCATGCACCAAAACAGATGGTTTTCCTTTGCGCGGCTCTGCCGGAAACCGCGGGGCGCTCGTCCTCGCCGCGGTGCCGTGGGGCCCGCGCTCGAGGAAAGGGCTTCCTGGCTGGCAGCGTGCCGCGAGAAGGGGGCGGCTTTTCCGATGCCGTCGGAGCGCCCTCGGCAGGAAGGGTGGGCAGCCCCTGGCCGCGGGGGGTTTTGCAGGGCCCGTGGGGGAGCCCCGGGGAGATGGAGCTGCCCATGGACGTGTTTTCCCCCGGACAACCTCAGCAAGCGGGCGGGAGGATGCAGAGCGCGTCGCACGCGCGCGGGGTCACGGCTCCGCTCGCTGCGTGACCGATGGGCCGCTTCCCGCGGCAGGCGCCAGGACGGGGCAGGGCCTTCCTCCTCACCTTCCTGCCCCGGGAGCGCTCGGCGAGGGCAGCGCGCCGTGCGCGAGCCCACGTGCGCGTGGCGGTGGCCGGAGGGGGGTTTCCTAAGCGTTCGGGACACCAAAAACAAAAGGCCCCAAATGTGTGAATTTGCAAACAGGGACAATTTGCCAAAAAAAAAATGAAAGAATGAAAGAAAAAAGGTTGGGGTGCCTCATTGGAGTGGGAGATGACACGGGGAACATGGGACACGGGGCTGCAGCCCCTTCCTTGCAGAGCGGGGAGCCTTCCCTGCCTGGGGCAGCCCCTCACCTGCGCCTCCCGGCTGCACCTGGGCAATCCCGCTTGGGACCAGGCGGGCAGATGTTCCCCCAAACTGGCCTTCCCATGGGATGCAAGGGGACAGAATCATAAGGATGGGATCTGTTCCAGTGGGAACAAGTGCAGGTGGCTCCATAAGGCATGAGACCCTCCCCACTCTCGTCCTTTCCCCCTGTGAAGCCGGAGAGACCGGGCAGAGACCGCACCTAAATTCCCCTTCCTTTGAATCCCTCCCTTTCCTCACCTCGCTGCCGGCGGCGGCAGGCCAGGACACGGAGCCAGCCCCTGTGCTGCGGCCGAGCTCCACGCTGCCTTCGCCCTCCCTTTCCCTTTGTTTTTTCCTCTCCTCCTGTCCTTGTCACCGCTGTCACTGCAGGCGAGAGCAGAGCCCATCCGTCCGTCCCGCTGGGAACCCGCACCGGCGAATCTGCTCCCGCTGCCCGTGGGAAACTTTCCAGGGTGCTGACGGAGCCGCTGGGCGCTGGCTGTAAATCATCTTCTCCTGCCGATTACGACAGCAGGATGCGGGGATAAAGCTGCTTCTCTTCTCGCCGCTCCTTCCTCCCCTCTCTGCATTTTTCCGCTTTGGAAGCATCAGAGGTGCCCAGGTGGCGGGCGCGATGCCGGCCGGAGCCCTGGGCTGCCTCGTGCTCCTCTGTCTGCTCGAGGAGAGCGTCGGCAGCGTCCGCAGATACTACATCGCCGCGACCGAGACCGCTTGGGACTACGTGCACAGCGAGCTGCTCCCCACGCTGCAGGCGCCGGCCGGGTAATGCTCTGCTCTGCCCCTCGCAATTCGGATGGTGTCTGGGGGCGGTGGGTGCCCGGCTGCCAAATGCTGTCTCCAGGGTCAAGAGTTGGTGGTCCAGGTCCCCGCTCTGCGCCCGGGCTGCTTATGGGATGCTGGTGGGAGGTAGCATCTGTGCGGGAGACCCAGATCTCCGTGTCTTCTTCACCCACTTGCGTCTCCTGAGCTGATGTTTTCCCATTAGAGAATGAATCTAGTTTCCAGTGTTTTGGCAAACAGAGTACAAGGTGTCTGCCCATCTTGAGGAGGAGGGTGCCCACCCTCAGGAGCCGTGCAGGAGGGAGCGCATGCCAGGGCATTGCTCGCCATGGGATGCTGCTGTTTGGAAAGGCTCGGATGTGCCATCCTGGGCGAGTTGTGGGGATGGGTCCAGGCGGCAGCGCCGCCCCAGCCCACAGCTCTGGAGCAGCGAGGGGCTGTGCAGAGCACCTGGGATCCAGGGGCTGCGGTGACCTGGGTGCTGGAGCCAGCAGAAAAAATGTGTCCTAAACTGTATTCCCAATGTTGCACTCAAATATAGTAGGACACGGTGGAGCTGAGGTTACCCAGACTGCTAATTTGGCACCTTGGCTTTGTGCTTTGCTACCAGCTCTGATGACCCACATTGCAGCATTCCTGAATCTGTCCAGACACAGGGACCTGGGTCTGCCCACAGCTCCACAGCCGTCGTTGTGCTCTTGCTTTTAACAGCGGTTTTTATGGTCATCCCCTCCCCTTGCTGGTTGCAACCTCGTGGTTCCCTCCATACCTTTTTTATCCTCCCACTGGATCAGGAACGGCCACTCCCAGGAGAACTGCAGTGGGAAACTGCCCTGCGCTCGGTGGCTTTGAGCGGCTGCAGGACAGGGACGGCTTTTAGCAGCCCCTGCAGACTCATCCCATTGCCTCCTGCTTGGGAAGGACGCAGGGAAACACCCGAGCTCGGAGCAGAGGGCGTTTGAGAGGGAGTCGAGCAGTGTGGATGCTCCCTCCTTGCCCTGTAGCAGCCACCGCGGACACGGATGGGTGGCGGAGGGTACCCACAAGGATGCACCTCCTCGGAGGTCCTCCCAAACCCCTCTATGTGCTTCTACCGGCATCCTGATGAATGAACATGCTGCAATGCACCGGAGCCACCTGCGTGTCCCCCGGCTCTCAGTCCCTCCTCTTCCTCGCAGGCCACCCGGGCACTTGCGGCCGCAGCAGGTGCCGGGAACAGCGTGTCCCGGGAGGCCGCAGGCCGGGCCCGGAGCGCCGCAGGGGCTGTTTACCTTGGCGGGCCCCCGGCGCCGCCAGATGAGCAGATAGTCCCGCTAACAATGCGGGCCGGGGCGCCAGGAACTCGCGTCCCGCCGCGCTGTCCGCGGGGACCCGCGGGGTCACGTCGCTGTCCCCAGCCGGGCTCCTCGGGGCTGTCCCCAGGACTCGCTCCCAGTCTGGCAGCATCGCAGCGGATGCAGCAGCTTTAGTGCTAGGGAAATCCCACCCGAACCCCTTCGGGCTTGTTTACTTCCAAATTAGCAGCACTAATGTACTTCCAAAGCGGGGTTTTTTTTGGAGCAAAGATCATAGTTCAGCAGGCGCCGGGAGCTGGGAATGCCCCGGGAAAAGGCACGAGCGCAGCTGGGGCTCTGCAAGCTCTAAGCCCGCTTTGGCCAGCGGGCATCCTGGCTGCACCCTGGGACTTGAGCCCATGTTCTGAGTCAGCCCAGCTCCTTCCTCTTCCACTTGAGGAAGAGTCAAGCGGGGAGCTGCTCCTCGAGCAAAGCCTTAGTCACAGGGCAAGCGAGCCTTGCTGTTTTGGAGAAGAAAATAGCACCTGGCTTTTGCTCCAAACAAAACAAGACTGGGAGCCTGGTTTACTGGAAACGGTCTGTCCCGGGGCCAGCACTGATAAGGCAGGCTGTAAAATCCCCGGAGGAATTAATAGCTTTGTTATCCTGATAAACTGAGGCCCAGATTCCTGCTGGAAAACGAGTTTGTTGAGCTGCTCACAGATAGAAAGCAGCCAGCGGAGATAGGTGGGGTGTGAAAGACATTGGAGCCTCCCTTCTCTTTCCCCTCCAAGAAGTGGTTTCTTAGGGACTGGCTGTAAATCCCAAGCAGGTCAGAAAGGAAATGGAGCCAGGGACGTTGCTGTAATGGCAGAGCAAGGTGCTGGGCAGCCCCGTCTCCCGGCTGGTTGTGACGTGGGCGCCCGTGATGGTGCCCACTTCCTGCGCGGTGCCTCCTGGCATCACCTCTTATCCCAAGATGACTAATGCATGGTGTTAATCACCGCTGCATTAGCGCGAACCAGATGTTCTCCAGCACACCTGGCTGTTGTCAGGAAATGTGGAAAATGCCACACGATGGCCCGAAGTGCCAGGGAGGGGAGGAAGAGGATGCTGGCAGCCATGGGTGGACACGGCCACGCGGTCATCACCCACTTTTCCTTCCCCCTGCAGGGAATCGGGGCCCACGGGCCTGCGGCCCCGCTCGCCCGCCGCACTCCCGCGGTACCGGAAAGCCGTGTTTGTGGAATACTCCGACGCCTCCTTCTTGGAGCCCAAGCGCAAGCCGGCATGGATGGGTAAGGAGCCCCCGCCGCACAGTGAGCCCCGCTCCCGCTCCGCAGTGGCCGGAGGTGTCCGGGGTTGGAAAACTAGCAGCTCCTTGGCTGGGAATAGGAGAGCTGGGAAAACCTGGGAGCGCAGTGGGCATCATCAGGGCTGCAGTGCTCCCCCGTGGGGCAGGTTCACAGGCCCGTGGTGGGTCCCCACGGTCCGACCCCACTGTGTCTGCCCTGCAGGTCTCCTGGGCCCCACCATCCGCGCTGAGGTCTACGACACGGTGGTGATCACTTTCAAGAACCTGGCCTCCCGCCCCTACAACCTCCACGCCGTCGGTGTGTCCTACTGGAAGGTGTCGGAGGGTGAGTAGGGCCATGTGGGTGTCCACAACAAGGATGTGAGGAGGGAAGGGGAGCTCCGTGTCCCCAGGGCAGTGGGGAACATTCTCCAACGTGACAAGGAACAGCATCACGAGCGAGCAGGTTAAAGCTCAGCTTGGATGCTTAGGTCCAGGAGGAGCACTGAGCAGCAGGCATGTGGCCCCAGGAAGCAGGGCTGGTGACATGGAAGTGCGGTGGTCCCTGGGGAGGGGACATGGAGGCTGTGTTGCTGTGGCAAGACACACCACACCAGGGGATGAAGTTTCAGTAAAACTGGGTTGTTCCTTTGCCTTTAGGGGCAGGGTATGAGGATGAGACCAGCCAGCTGGAGAAGGAAGGGGACAGGGTGGATCCGGGCAAGACGCACACGTACATCTGGGAAATCCAACAAAACCAGGGCCCCACGGATGGTGACTCCCCGTGCTTGACACACTCGTACTCCTCCAACACCGACAGCGTAAAGGACACCAACTCTGGTCTCATCGGAGCCCTGCTTGTGTGCCGGCCTGGTGAGTGGCAGGTCAAGCATGATCATGACTGAAAACAGGGAAAATTAAGACCCCTTCTGGAGGCTGGACATGGCAGAGGGATCAGTAAGCTGTGGTCAACAGCAGCACGTTTGGGGAGCATCTCTTTCCCCCAGAGAGTCCCTTCCCTGCCCCTGAGCAAAATGGCCTTTGGATTTCACTGCTGGAGACAGCCTTGATTCTTCTTCCCTTTACAAGATTTTGGTTAATGTCTTCCGTCTTGCATTGGAATCTTCCCATTAGATGAATTGGTATGGACACACGGGTATCTGTCTATCTTTCCTTCAGAACTTCCCCAGGTGGGATCATTCAATGCCAGCTGGGGCATTTTGCCAAAACGAGTTTTTTGAAGGAATCAAAGGACAGTTTGCACTGGCATGCACAACACATTGTCCAGACCACAGTACCTGGGCCACCTCCTCCTAAGTCCTCTCCTTTGGCCAGTGTGGAGAGGAAGCTTTTTAGTACTTCCTGCGGTGCAATGGAGCAAGACATGGACCTGGGGTGCGATCAGTCACACCTACCTGAGCTGTCTCCTCTAGAAGCTTGTCCAGACCCTCTTTGTGGTCACATCTAGGGCATGAGTCACCTCCTCCCAAGGTGGCCGTCTGCCCTGGCCCGGGTGACTCGCCACGAGCAGTTTCCCCTCTGAGTGGAGAAAGTCTAGACAGCTGATGCAGATGCAGATGATGGTGCTGACAAGGGAGCTAGGACCCTGGGCTGCTCCAGGTGACTAACCATGTCCTGGCAGCCTGTGGGGGCAAAGGCAGGACAAAATGACCTTTTGGTGCCTTCTGGGGCAGCTGCCCCTCAGCCGTGGGCGTTTGGAGTGTGCAGGCGCGGTGACAGTCAATGACACTGGGAGAAGGGACAAAAGGAGAAGGCAAAGCCTGGCCTCGATTTACCTGTTCTTGGGGAAGGAGGTTCCCTGGGGAGATGGGCACAGCACGTGCTGACCTTCAAAGTGATCCCCTTGCGTCTTGCAGGGACCCTGGCGAGTGACGGGACTCAGAATGCACTGCAGGAGTTTGTGATGCTCTTCGCGGTGTTTGATGAAGGTAACTACCCCGAGGGCTGTCACCCTGTGTCAACCCCTGGATTCATCCTGGTCCAAGCCCCAAGGCCCCAAGGCCCCAAGGCGTGAGCACGGCTGTTCTGCTCCCAAGCTGCCTCCCAAGTGTCCCCGGTGCAGGGAGCTCACAGCCCATCCCTGCTTCCCTCTCTGGCCTCATCCCCATTGCACAAGTGGGAGCTGGTGGGGGGTAATGCCCCACTGCGTGGGGTGGTTGCGGCCACGTATACCCATGGCCATGCAGATTTCTAGTAAACACCTTGCATCGCTGCCCTCCTGGGATTTTAGTTTTCTTACCCTGGGAGGAAGGTTTTGTAATTCTCTGCAATGTTCCTAAGTGAAAGCTGGTTGCATTCTCCTCTCTCCGCAGGGAAAAGCTGGTACTCGGAGCCCAGCTCCCCAGCAGCCACCCGGCCCCTGGCACATAACAGGACGGAGCTGCACACCATCAACGGCTACATCAACAGCTCCCTGCCTGGTAAGGACCCGTGCACCAGTGAAAGGAGCTGGGAACAGGGATGCAGTGAGGTCTGTAAGCTCAGGGGATCAGGTGGCTTGTGAAAGTATGTGAGAAGGGACATCAGGAAGGCTTTCCAGGTGATGGATGCGTTAGACTGTGCTCACCTCTAGAGGCAATATCATTTATCTGCCTTGCCCACTGAGAATGAAGCTCTCTGAGACAGGATCCGTTTCCTCCTGTCTGTCTTGCCAGGTGTGGTGGATACCACCCTCCTCCAAGGTGTCCAGAAGCTGCAGGGATAGCAAAGAGCTTCCTCCTTTGTGGTCCTATGAGCTAGACTGGAGGTAGAGGGGAGAGGGGAAGATCCAGCACCAACCCCCTGGCTCTGACAGCACACCTCCATGGGGGTTGGAGAGCTGCCACGGAGCAAAAGAAAAGGCCAGTCATGCTCTCATTGACACCTCTGGCAAGGTTTCTGGTATTCTTATGGGAGAAGGTCCAGGGTTGCCTGGGAGTGAAGAATCTCCAGGGGAAACTGGGAAATATTGTCAGGAGACTCATTACCATCAGCAGCCCTGATGGAGCACGCCCTGAACCCTCCCACCTGGGTCTGACCTTTCTCCAATAATAGGAAAAGCAAAACGCCCCTGAATTCCGAGCCTGGTGGATCCATGGAGCTTAAAAGCTGAGCAGACCTCTTGGTCAGCCACTCTGGCTCTGAGATATCCCTCACCAAGGCATCCCACCTCCCTCCAGCAACTCCCATCTGGCTCTGAGACCTGTTTTGAAAGGTGCTGAATGAGGAGCTGACTGATGGCCCCAGGAGCGGGGCCTCCACCCTGTCTCCTCCTGGGGTTTTGAGGTTTATTCCACCCACCTATGGTGCTTGGTGCTGCAAGCAAGTGGACGTCTGTATCTGATTTTGTCCCACTTCAGCTTCCAGGAACTTGTTATTCTCTTTCTCACGAGATTACAGAGCCCTTTGGCACACATTAGCTTCTTCCTGGGAAAATGCTTTCACATCATGGTCAAGTTGTCTCCCACTTGCTAAGTAGACTGAGCTCTTTGAATCTCTCCAAGGAAGGAATTTTCTCCAGCCTTGAAATAAATCTATTGACCTCTCTGTGCCCTTTTTTGGATATTTCTACTGAATAAATACTGGAACCCTGCCCTGGATTCAGTGCTTTAATATCAGGCTTGCCAGTGCTGTGACCAGACAAATATTTCCCTTTCCCAGTTCCCTATTCCCTTATTTATAGAGCCAAGGACCATATTTACCCCTTTTGCCACTACATCTTGCAGTGAGTTCACACCATCCTGCTTCCCTCAGTCCCTGCCCAGGGTCCAGGTCCCTCATTCTGCAAATTTGGCCTTATTCCAGCAGGATGAGGGGGCCCTTGGCTCTCTCTCTTGGTCAAACAGTCCCTGTTTACATGTGACGGTGCCTGTCAGTGGGTCTGCCCAAATTTTAGCAGTCGTTGATTTTGTCTTTGCTCCCAGATGACTGCTAGAGCTGGAAAAGCATGAGGTTAGGTCCTCCCTAGGGAAACCTCTGTCTTAAAGGCAGAGAAGCTGGATACCTGGGATCACCTATGTCTCTTGAGGTGCATGCACAGCACCAGATGCAGATGCAGTGATCCCCTGCCAGGGACCAGGGCAGGTTTCAGGACCTTAGTCCTTGTGCCACTGAGAGCTGTGACATGGGATGGATGCAGGGCTGATTCGGGGTGCTCTCCTCTGCTGGCAGGTCTCACACTGTGCCTGAAGAAGCAGGTCTACTGGCATGTGATTGGGCTGGGCACCGGACCAGAAGTGCACTCCATCTTCCTCGAAGGCCACTCATTCTTGGTGAGGAACCACCGTCTCAGCAGCCTGGAAATCTCCCCTGCCACCTATCTCACAGCCCAGACCATGCCAGGAACAACGGGCTGGTTTCGGATGTTCTGCCAGATACCATCCCATCAGCAAGGTAACTTTATTCTGCAAGAGACTGGGGGGAAAATGTTCAGGAGATGGCCTGGGCCCAGGGCTCTGTGCAGTGATGCCACTCCAAGGCCAGTCTTTTTGGCAGAGTTACCACCACATGGAACCTGGACTGAGGTGGCCCTGTTGAGAACACTTGATGGTACATTTGATGGGGAGCAGGACATATCCCAAGCAGAAAGCCTGGGGGGAGTGCAGATAAGTCATTGCAACCCTTTCTGTCTCGCCCAGCTGGCATGGAGGCCTTTGTGAAGGTGGCAGAGTGCCCAGAGGAGCGCCTGTTGAAGATGGGGGAGCCAGATGACACAGAGGACATGGATTATCCTGAAGAAGATGAGGAATTTTCTTATCATGTGATCCAAGTACGCTCTTTTGCCAAGAAGGATCCTGTGACCTGGACTCATTACATTGCAGCTGAGGAAATGGACTGGGACTATGCCCCAGTGAAGCCAGCGTCTCTAGATAGGTGAGAGTGAGTTCATGCAGCTCCTTGAGGCAACTCTGCCATCCCTCCCCGTTTTTCCCAGAAATCTGCTTTCCTTTCACCTGCCCTGGACAGTTTGGTCCCTTCTCATTAATGCTAAAGCATTAAAGTGATATCTCAGCAGAAGAACCCTAGCCAGCCCTGCGTGGCAAGGATACTTGTCACCAGTCCCGATGTAACTCTGCTAATACAGGCTCTGTGGTTTGGGGCTGGCCTGGGAGCAGGTCATAGGGTTCTTTGCCAGATGGAGATTTCAGCTGGACTGGGCTGTGCTTTGCACAAGTTACAGCTTGCATCCACGCTCAGGGTAAGGGAAGGCAAGGTGGGTAGCCAGAAGAGATGTCCTCTGCAGATTGGGGTGGCCTTGCCAGGCCTTGGGAGGAGTTGGCTTGATCAAGCGAAAACATCTGCTCTGTTGAGCAACCTGTGCACACCTGGGGTGTTCCCTGACACAGGGACAACCTGCCAGGCTCTCAGCTATCACAGTCATCATTTCTCTCCAGGACAGAAGACCGTGAGCCCAAGGCTGCTAGTATACAGCGTAGTTGAGGTTCCTCCCCTAAAGAAGCATTCATGTTTCAAGGGGCTGAGATGTCCTGCTGAGAAGGGAATAGATTTATATTTTGTCTCCATACAGCAGCTGACTGACCCATAGCTTGTCTTCCCTCAGCTTCTGCAAGCCCAGTGAGTGTGACGTAGTGTTATTGACCAGAATCCGTATTGTGATCATGTAGATGGGTGCTCCTGTCTCTGCAGTCCCCAGATAGGTTGTGTCAGCTCTCAGAAGATGGAGGTTCTTGCTCTTGATATGAATGTCATCATGCTGCTTATTGCACCAGTGTCACAGCATCCCACATGTGGCCACTTGTTTTTTCTCTCTATCTTCCCTACAGAAACACCACAAGTCTCTTTCTGGAGGCCAGCCCTCAAAGGATCGGTTCAAAGTATAAGAAAGTCATGTTTGTGGAGTATGAGGATGCAACCTTCAAGCGCAAAATGTCAGCCCAATCAGACAAGGGAATTCTGGGGCCTGTCCTTAAGGGAGAGGTTGGTGACCAGCTTACGGTAAGGGAGACATTATTTTGTGAAAAGACATCCTGGAAGGGGGAGCTTCAGAGCTGGGTGCTGTTCTTCTAACTCATGTTGAATTCATCAGAGATGCACAGAATTTGGTCCATTGCCCTTGATTTGACTTCATTGGAGGCATCTTAAGAAATGTATGCATTCATCCATGCACCAGGCTATTCAGCACCTTCTTCTAAAATACTAGCATGCTTTATCCTCCACTTTTCCCGCATTGTGTGTCGTTGCCATGTGGTATTGGAGACTGTTGCTCGTATCTTCCTGTGTCCCCTTATTGACCACTTGACTTGTTTGCTGCTTGGATAAACGGGATGTTTTCCAGCAGCTTTGCCTTTCTGCTCTCTGCCCAGAGTTCTCTATGTGGCTGTGGGCTTGGAGCTGAAGGTAGTGTCTGTGGTGAGGCCCTGACAGAGCTATTTGGGGAAGTAAATAAGGGGAAACACATGGCAAAGTGGAGAGCTCTTTGATGCTCTTGACTGCTGTGTATGCTCAATGTCTGAGTCCTCTGAGACTTTTTCGGATGAAAGACCTCTTCTGTCTCATACAGAAAGTGAGACTAAATACAGCAGTCTAGCCTTTAATAAATATGCACTCCTCAAATGTGTCTGGAACTGGCACCTCCAGGAAAGACTTGTAGAGAAATACAGAGTCATGTCATCTCTTCTGCCCCTTTCCCCTTGGTCCTGGACACATCCAGGTTCATTCCTCCCTGGTCACTGCCAAGCAGCTGCTTGCAGAGGCATCTGCCCAGCACTTTCCTCCCTGCAAGGGTCCCGAGGGAAGCTTCAATGGTTCATGACACTCAGGAAGTGTTAAATGTTTCTCTTGTCTTCCTCCTTTCAGATCGTGTTCAAGAATCTGGCAAGCCGGCCTTACAACATCTACCCTCATGGCCTCACCCATGTAGGGCCATACCACGCCATGAGGCCCTCTGAAGGTAAGGCCTTGGGGAGGTCTCATGAGTTTGGGAGGTCAGTTGGCCAACAGGAGAGCATCCTTCAGCCTGTGATGAGACTAGTTAACTCGCCCATTGTGACTGCTTAAGACCTGCTATTTCTGGAGATAACACTGGCTCTTGGTTACTGCAATTTTAGTGCTCTGTAGCCCTCTCAAGCCCTCAACATGTGGGCTGTAACCACCCTGGCTGGTCCATCCTCACACTCTTCCTCCCCTGAGCTCCCTCCTGCTCTCTTTAAAGGGGGGTTGTCGTGGTGATTCAGACTCTACCTCTCATGGTACACGGTGGCTTTGGGGTTGCTGAGTTACCACCTCCCCTTCCCAGCACTGCGTTTGTGGCCTGCTCAGAAGCTCCCAGGGACATTCCTTGCACAAGGCCATCCCACATCCCTCTGGCATGCTCCCAAGGATACTGCTTCTGCAGATCCACCCTGGATGTGCAGCAAAAGTCTGCATCAGGTATCCCTCCTGCTCAGGCTCCACCTTGGAACTCAAGTGACTTCAGGAGCATCCAATACAAAGTCCCTTTTGTGCCACCACAACGCGCTTGTGCTTGAGTTTGGGTGATTTTCCTTGTGACTCGTGTGGTTGGGAAAACTCCTGCCTGGACTGCTTTCTAGAGTGGGCTTCACCCCTTGCAGGAGCAGCCCAGGCCTTACCTGTCTGCCCTTTGTCCGGTGTTACCAGCTAGGGATGTGAAGGACATTCCTGTTCTCCCTGGCCAGTCGTTCACCTACAGCTGGAGGGTCACAACTGAGGATGGACCAACACAGGCAGATCCTCGCTGCCTCACACGTTTCTACTACAGCTCCATCAACCCGACTCGCGACATGGCCTCAGGCCTCATCGGGCCCCTCTTGATCTGCTCTAAGAAATCCATGGATCAAAGGGGAAATCAGGTGGGTCCTTCCAGGTGTGGCAGACAGAGCATCTCGTTTCCTCTGAGATGTGGGTGCTCTGGCATCTCAACTGCCAGGCTGAGATAACTGTGGTGGGTGGAATTTTTTGGCTAAACTGAATCTGTCTTTTCCTGCCTTCTTCAGCCCCATCTTAATTCCCAACTCCTTTGCCTTCCCCATCTTTCTTTCCATGGTCCCTTCTCTCCAAATATGGATCTAGCCCCTCTGAGAGAGCAGTAAAGCACTTCTGCTGGGACCTGTGGGCCTCTCTCATTACTCCTTTCCTCTCTGCCTCCTAGATCATGTCAGATGAGACGAGGTTGGTGCTGTTTTCGATTTTTGATGAGAATCGCAGCTGGTACCTGTCGGAGAACATCCAGCGGTTCTGCACGGACCCAGCCCACGTGGACACTCAGGACCCTCAGTTCTACGCCTCCAATGTGATGCACAGTGAGTGCCCGAGCCAGATGGTCCCCACCAAAACCTCCATCTCCGCTCCAGGGCACAGGCATCTCTTCCTTCGGAGGGCGGGTGATGACCCAAAGCCCCACACACTTGCCCAAGCCACCCCTCACGCACAGTGAACCAGCAGGGAACACGCAGCAATGCAGCAATCATGGGAGAGCTGAGTCCTGTTGAAGTGTCTCACCCTGCTCCTCTTTTCCAGCTATTAATGGCTTTGTTTTTGACAACCTCCAACTGAACCTCTGCCTGAATGAAGTTGTGTACTGGTATGTCCTAAGTGTCGGCGCCCAGACAGACTTCCTCTCTGTCTTCTTCACTGGGAACACATTCAAACGCAACATGGTCTTTGAGGATGTGCTTACCCTTTTCCCATTTTCTGGAGAAACGGTCTTCATGAGTTTGGAAAAGCCAGGTTAGTAACAGTGACTGTTCTGCAAATCTACAGGCTGGGGATCATAGGATGGATAAGTGGCATCTTTGGTCATGGTGATGCTGGGCTCTAGCAGCCGATCATCTTTCTGTTAGCAAAGGAACAATGATGAGTGTGATGGTGAAATGGGAAATTGAAAGGCAATGCTTAAAATCCCCACAAGGTTTAAACTGAGGAAATGTCTTAAATTACTTAAATTAACTCATAATTAGGGTGTCTTAAGGACCAGGCAGTGGGAAGCTGATAACCTTGCTGTAGTAACCTGAGCCCCATGGACCTCGTGCCTGTGTGTCCTTGGCTTGGAGACGGAGCGGAGCAGCAGCACTGTCCTCACGTGGGTTCAGCACGGCTTGTGCCTGGATTTCAGATGCCAGTGTGCTGGCCATGTGTCTATTCAAGTCTAAGCCTTCTCTGCCCCACAGTTGCGGGACCAGCTGACATGGTTTCTAGACAGACTAGGTGCTTTTCCGAATCCCAGCCAAACATTTCATCCACTTGCACTCTGGTTTTGCTCTCTGATAAAGGCAAAACAAGCAGCTCTGCTAGCAGGAGATGACAGCTCACTCCAGCGTCAGAGCCTGGTCATTACATCCCTCCTCATCCTCTCTCGTCGCCTGCGGAAGAGGCTCTGGGTGTTGACTGAGGATGTGAGCAAGAGGCTGGATATTCCTTTCATTTTCCCCGAGTAGGAAAGATGTGATGACTGGGTCTGAGAGAGGAGTATATTTGGCAGCCCAGGATATATTTGGATGATAGTGATTACGCTGCTGCTGGGAATGAGCCTGGAGGCACTGCTGGGTCTCAGTGTATTGACTGTCTCTTGCCAAGCTGTTGTGGTGGCCTTGCAGGTGCACATAGCTCTCTGCTGACCCTGCTAGCATTTCTTGTCAGGATCATTTCTAATGTTGCCAGCAACCCTGATGGTTTGTGAGCCTGGATGGAAGATATTTTATGGATTATGAGAACAGGAAATCACTAGCACGAATCAAAGGCTGCTGTAGAGGGCAGGATGCACTAGCAAGGGAATGCCGTGGGAGTGGTAGCTCTCCCGATTTCCCAGCACAACGGGCTCATGATGTCCTCTTGTCCTTCCCCGAGACAGGTGTCTGGATGCTGGGCTGCCTGAACCCGGATTTCAGAGACCGAGGGATGCATGCCAAGTTTACAGTCACTCAGTGCCGGACTGAACAGTATCCTGATGGGGAGGATTACCCAGATTATGAGGAAGAGGACACCGTCATATTACAACCCAGGGGCTTCTCTAAAAGAAAAAGGCAGCACAGGCCATGTGTGAATAAGCAACCAAACATCACTTCTTCAAGCAGTGAGACAGAGAAACCAAGACTGTGCTCAGCAGAACCCATCCATGGAGCCCTGATGAGTGATGGAAGTAATTCTGACCACGCTTCAAATGGCACATCAATATTTTCAGGAACAGCCCCAGGTGATATCTCTATGTCCTCTTTGCCAGAGGCAAACTATGACCCAGTGTCTTATGAATCCTTCCTGGAAGATGAAGACTTATCAAAAGCCAACAGCCAGGTTCAAGGATTTGGGACTGTCCCACCTGGAGAAAGCTCAGCGAGTGTCAGTGCTGTGAGCTCAGAAACAGGTCAGCAATGGCTGCACCAAGCCACACGGACTCCAGAAAATGCTCTAGCGGGAGAGAAAGTGACGAAAAGCTCAGAAATACAGGATCCAGCAAAAGGGATGATGATCCAGACTGCTAGTACATTACAGCTCCTGGAAGCAGAGACTCCACCAACTCTTCAGCTGGGAGAGCAGAAGGTGTCACATGCAGTAGGCTCGTCAGAAATGATATCTGCTGCTGCCAGCAGAGATCTTCTTATAGAGGACAGGAGCTCAATCCATCCAAGTGACCTGGAGCACAACCCAGCATTTCAAGGCATGTCTTCACAGAGTGCTGAAGATGGGTCACTGAAAGGGGCAGATAAAATATCCTTAAATCTATTCAATTCAAGGGAAACAATCAATGGAGAACTGACCTTAAGTACTGATAGTAATTCTTCTCTCACACTGGCTAATCCTTCAGTATCTTCTGACAAAAGAGAAGATAACAGGACTTCTCAAGCTGTAGGCCAGAGTAGCACTGAAGGAAGCAATCATTCTTCAAAGGAGGTAGATGCTAGGCTAGAAAAAAGACCTCCTGAAGTGGTTTCACAAGTCTTTTCTCAAGCTTTTAAAGTGACCAATGGTTCTTTGTCAACTGTGGGACCCAGCAAATCTGTACAAGGTCAAATCTTCCCAGAGGAGAGTAACTCCTTGCCTGCAAAAAGTGCCACTGAAGTAGAAGCCAGTAAATCTGCCAGAAGCTCAAGCCTGCTGCAGGCTGCCTTTGTGCAAAGTAATGACCTCGAGCCTTCTGGTCGTGTCATGACAGAAGAGACAGATGAATTAATTCTGGATGCAGTTTTTCAGGATGCTATAGAGGCCAAGGAGTTGCCAGAGATAGACGATCGTGCCTTCCCCAAGTCAAATGTCGCGTCCAATGAGACAGGCCACTCACAAAATGCTTTCTTACAAAGCCAGGAAAGGTTTAGGCACCGAGCTCCAGTGCTGAGCTTGGGTGACCCTGCTCCAAGGCACCGAGAAGCCAGGTCAGCGGAGAGCAAGGAGGAGATTCCTGCCCCAGGGACACTGCCGTGGCCGGAGGCGACAGAGTTGATGCCTGCTCCAGAGGCCGGATCACCTGGCAGCAGAGAAGGTGACAAAGTGGAGCAGGATCTGTCTGGCCAGACATCTGAGATGCTGCATTCTAAGGGGTGGTTAAACCCAGGTAGGGGCACCCTGAGCAGCAGCGATGGGGCTCAGCCCCACGCGAGCTCCTTCCTCGTGCTGGGAACACCAGCGACCGAGAGGGCGACTGCTGGCAGCAGCTCAGAAATGAAGACTAGAGACCCGGCCTCAAACTGGGACCCAGTCCCTCCTGGGACAGTGCAAGGCAAGGAGAGCCCCACGTTACCTGAGTGGCAGCGGGGCAGGGGTGAGGTCCAGAGGGCTCCTTGGAGGGAGCAGACTCAGAACAGGAGCCTAATAGAGGAGGAGACAAATTCCGTGGAGCAGCAAGGTCAGGAAAGAAGCTGGTTGAGCGCCCGGCCTCGGCTAGATGAGGCCAGTGCTGAGCAGGGCTATGTGCCTGGGAGCACATCTGGGCAAAGCCCAGCAGAAAACCCTGCAAACCTGACCTCCAGCAAGAACCATTCCCTGTCCCCAGCTGACCCCACTCCCAACCGTCCTGCTAATGGGAAACTACACAATCCTCCTACACAAGGCAGTTCGGATGCATGGCAGGTGCTTGGAGGAGACAATGTCCTTGGACAAGCTGGGAAGGGAAAGGGCCAGGGCCTGGAAGGCCCTGAGGAGGATGGGGAGAGCAGCAGCATGGCTGAGAAGAGGAGCCATGCCCCAGACCACCTGGAGAGCCCTGCTCTAAACAGCAGGACTCCTTCCAGCACCTCAAGGCCGAAGACTACCAAGTCAGACTATGACGAGTACGGTGACACCGAGCAGACCATGGAGGACTTTGACATCTACGAGGAAGAGGAGCACGACCCACGTTCCTTCCAGGGAGAGATCAGGCAGTATTTCATTGCAGCAGTCGAGGTGATGTGGGAATATGAGAATCAGAGACCGCAGCACTTCCTGAAAGCCTCGTAAGTGCCCCTGGCCCCTGTGCATTTCCCTAGCACTGGATTGCATGGCTTGATGTGTGAGACGAGGGCTCCTGGCCGGTGGGATCACAGCTCTGGGCCATGCGACTGGTGGAAGGATGCTCCCAGAGCCATCTCTCCACACAGAGGTTTTTCTATCTTGTAACCCTGGACTTCCTTGCAAATGGACCAGAGATCCTCTAGGGTCTGGCCAGCAGTCCCACTTTGCTGGTTGATCAGATCTGCCCCAATCACTCCCAGAAACCGCTCAGCTTTCCAGCCAGTTCAAGGGCTGTCCCTGGGCACCCGTGAGAACGGTCCAGTTGCTCCTGCCTGCACCATGCAGCCCAGGCTTTGCAGGAACCCCCATGTTCAGGTCCATGTTTGGGCCATCATGGATTACTGTCCAAAGTGCTCCTGGAGGAGGAAGCAAGCCTGGAGCTGTGCTGGACAGGGGGGTGCAGGCTTTGTACAGGGGCACGTGGCTTTACCATGGGGTCCCAGCCCAGCCCTGCCATACTGTCCTCCCTCAACTGGAGCATCTCAGCCTGCATCACCTCCCTCATCCCCACAGGGAACCCTCGCATGGCAGGAGGAAGCCTTTCCGGCAGTACCGCAAGGTGGTTTTCCGAGAGTACTTGGACAACTACTTCACCCAGCCGCTGATGCGTGGGGAGCTGGATGAGCACTTGGGCATCCTGGGGCCGTACATCAGAGCAGAAGTTGAAGATGTCATCATGGTGAGTTGAAAATCCTCATTCCCTATAAACCCTGATGTGTCTTCCCTTTCCCTCCCACCTCTGCTAGCCTGTGGGCCCTCTGGTTCCTGGGAATTCATCCCAAGGGCTTGAGGGGTGGGAGCTGCACCAGGTCAGAAGGAGGGTCACCATCCTGAGGGACCTCAGCAGCTGTAGAACAGGCCAACAGGGTGTTTGGCAAAGGCAGCTGCAAAGCCCTGTGTTTGAGACAGACCCATCCTCTGCACCAGCGCAGCCCAGACAGCTCCTGGGCTCTGCCACCTTTTGGGTAAAAAGATTGTGAAATGGGGACTGAGCCAAGCAGGGCTGAGCACAGTTCCTTCAGGGGCCCTGTGTGAGAGCAGAATCTGGCTTCACTTACCACCAACGGTCCTTCAGGATCAACCCTAGGACCATGTGAAGGGCTCCTGATTCGGCTTAGGACTTGTATACCTGGGGAAGTTGCCCGGGTTTCACCAATATTTTGCCCAGGATGGGTTCAGCACCTCAGCTGACCTTGGCTCAGCTCTGGTGAGCTCCCATTGAGCCAAAGCAGAGCCTCTTTCTGCTGCCATGTCTCAGGATCACACTGCACAGACACAGGTTGGGGTTCAGCAGCAGCTGGCCGAGGCATGGGGTCCAGCTGTGGATCTGGGCACCAAAGACACCTCTACCTTCTTCCCACCAACTCTCTGGGACTGGATCCAAGCCCTGCCCTGTGGACCAGGGCTCTCTAAGAGCTGTGCCTAGGCCTGTCCACGTTCCTCCAGCTTCATTTTCACTTTGGCACAGGTTACGTTCAAGAATCTGGCCTCGCGGCCCTTCTCCTTCCACTCCACGCTGCAGGCCTACGAGGAGACGCACGGCGCGGTGCCGGGCCAGGAGGCAGTGCAGCCCGGCGAGCTCCGGCAGTATTCCTGGAAAGTGCTGCCCCAGATGGCCCCCACCACCCAGGAGTTCGACTGCAAGGCCTGGGCTTATTTCTCCAACATGGACCTGGTGGGTGGGAACTTGTGCCATGGGGCACTGCTGGGGAGACTGGACAGTCTGGCTTTGGGGCTTTTCCTATAGCGGTGTGCCCAAAACAGCTCTTGGCCATGTGGATTCTCAGGTGTCTAATATGGTGATGCCTTCCCTTCCCCTGTTTGTGTTTCTTCCCTTTCCCTAGTTCCCAATCTTTGTGAGACTTGTAGCAAATGAACATTCTTGGGTCCTTTTCCCCTCTGTCAAATCTGGTTGAATTTGGCCTTTGGGATCCAATATTAGTAGCTCAGGCACTGTTGGGCAGTTGGATGGATGCGCGGGTGGCATTTCCTCCAAAAGCAGGTGAAAACACTCCCTGTGCAGCCCTTTTTAGCTGGGACAGAGAGGACATCCCCCAGTGAAGCCCAACATGTCCCTGTCAGCTTGCTCAGGCCAGGCTCTGTACACAGGGCAGTTATGGTGGGAGCTGGGACACACAGGAGACCCCCACTGTCCCCACCTCTGAGTCAAATCTCTCTCCCTGGCTTCCCGGCAGGAGAAGGATCTTCACTCTGGCCTCATCGGGCCCCTGATCATCTGCCGCCATGGGGTGCTGAGCTCCCTGTTCAGGCGGCAGCTGGCGGTGCAGGAGTTCTCACTGCTCTTCACCATCTTCGACGAGACCAAGAGCTGGTACTTCCAGGAGAACATGGAGAGGAACTGCCGCCCACCGTGCCGCGTCCAACAGGACAACCTTGACTTCAGGAGAAACCATTCCTTCCACGGTGAGGATCCTTTCCCCTTTCTCTCCCATTCCAGGGTCTATGCTGGGAAAGCGGGTGCTCAGGGTCACCAAGCTGTCCCATGAGCCGCTTGTTCCTGACCGCTGCCTTCCCTCTAGCCATCAACGGCTACGTGAGGGACTCGCTGCCCGGACTGGTCATGGCTCAGCAGCAGCGGGTCCGGTGGCACCTCCTGAACATGGGCAGCACAGAGGACATCCACTCCGTCCATTTCCACGGGCAGCTCTTCAGCGTCAGGACCAACCAGGAGTATCGTATGGGAGTCTACAACCTCTATCCTGGTGAGAACTGGGAACTGGGAACCTCTATCCCATGGGAAGTGGGCAGCCACTGTACACACCATGGCTCCGTGCCCATTAGAGTGTGCCAAGCCTGGGGGTGCAGAGCTAGGATGGGGAAATGGACCTGGAAGAGCCTAGCTCTGCATTTGCACCATGACGTCTTGTTATGGCCGGTAACTGCCCCTTGCTCTGCTCTCCTGTCTCGGCCAGGTGTCTTCGGGACTGTGGAGATGTGGCCCACGCATGCCGGGATCTGGCGGGTGGAATGCAAAGTGGGAGAGCACCAGCAAGCCGGGATGAGCGCCCTGTTCCTCGTGTACAACCTGAGTGAGTGACCCTGTTCGTGCTCGACCTTGCCCAGGGAGTGGGGACAGAGTGGCTAGAGCCCCACAACACCACATATTTTCAAGGGACACCCAGACTCCCCTGCCCTCAGGACTCTCAGTTCTCCCTGGGAAACCTTTTACTCAACACATTTGTCCCTCACTTGAAGTAAACATGGGAGGAAACAGTTTGTGAGACTGACATTTTATCTCACTCAACTCTCAAGAGGAGACAGACTCTCTCTTCTTCCTAAAGGAGCTTGAAATGTCAGCCAGAAAATATTTCCAGAAGTTAAAAAAACTGCTTAAAATTTCAAATCCACAATTTTCCCAGAAATGTTTGCCATATGGCAATGATGCCAAGACATGGGATCTCTGAAAATAATAGTCACTATAAGAGAGAAACAGTCCAGTGCTCAGGAGATCCGAAAAGAAGCATTGAAGGACAGGGGTGTCAGGCAGGCTTCCCTCTAACATGATATTTGTTTAAAAAGAGCTGCCTAGCAACAAACAGGCCCGAAGCAAGAGGTGGGAATGGGAGACACTTGTCAACATAGCTGGGAGATGAGGACATGGGGGTGGGAGATCAGGGTCATGGGGACAGGAGGACATAGCACCAGCCTGGCCAGAGGCTGCTGGCACTGGGCACATGAGCCGGGATGTGCAACAGCCCTAAAATGCAAGGATGGATGGGGAGGCATCCCAAACCCAATGCATGGTGCAAGACCAAAAGGCCTGGGGGACTTCTGGGGGGCCTGAGACAGCTGACCTTTCCTTCTGACAGCTTCCTTATGTAACAAACTCTCCCTGATTTTCCCCATGCCTCTCCCGCTTGGTTGCAGACTGCTGCAGTGCCCTTGGCCTGGCCTCCGGCCACATTGCAGACTCGCAGGTGACGGCGTCGGGGCAGTACGGTGAGCATGGGGCGCTGCGGCAGGACCAAGGCTGAGCTTGGGGCAGGTTCTGCCAACACAGCTCCGGTGATTTCCCTAGTACACGGGGCTCCCCGGGAGGGTCATTCTCCAATCCACACCCATGTCAGGATCCCCACTGGGACCTGGAGATGTCCTGTCTGGTCCATCTTGTCCAGTACATGACTAACCTCCAGGTGAGCAGAGATGCTCAGGCCGTGTTGTTGGCTGTGCCTGCCTTGCCTCTCGCTCCTCCATGGATGAACTTCCCACCACCTTGGGCCAACCAGCACCAAGAATGAGCCGGGGCCAGCAGCACCCTCTTACCTCCCGTGTGCTCTCCTTGCAGGGCAGTGGGCCCCTCACTTGGCCAGGCTGGATAACACCGGCGCCATCAATGCGTGGAGCAGCGACCGCACCAACGCCTCGATCCAGGTAAGAGCTGCTGCCCTGGCAGGAGCCAACGAGATGGGCAGGAAGACCGGACACAGGGCTAGTGCCATGCAAAGCCTCCCCAGCAAAGTCCTACTCGCCCTTTGGGGAATAGCAGTTAATAATAAAGATCCTCATGATTGTCAACCTGGCCGTTGCCAGCCAGCCCGACCACCCTACCCATCCTGAGTGCAGCAAAGGAGCTACCCCAATGGTCCAGGTGCTGCAGAGGAGTGGGAAATGATGCCCCAAAGGACAAGTGAGAACAGCTCAACTCTAAGAAAGAGCTCTCCCCTGTTCTCTCTCAACTATCAGTTGACTTGTGCCCTTGTAAACTACCATTTTAACTAGTTTCATTGCCTGTACTCAGTTACATCATAAGGAAGTAAGTTTTGTGGGTTTACAATGAACTGCCTAGTGAATCATTATTCCCTGTGTTTGGTTCCCAGGTGGATCTTTTACATCCCATGATCATTCATGGCATAAAAACCCAAGGGGCCCGACAAAAATTCTCCAGTCTCTACGTCTCCCAGTTTGTGGTCTTCTACAGCCTTGATGGGCAGAGGTGGAAGAAGTACAAGGGGAACACTTCCAACACCCAGATGGTGAGATGAACAGGCCTTGAGAAAGATGGTATCTTCCCAAAACAGAGTCTCTGGGGGTGACAAGTTCTGGGAAGCTCCATACATGGGATTTAGATTTCCTTGAGCCCTGCGGATGCTGAAGTAGAGTAGAAAGTGTCACTGCTGGGAGGACCAAGTTGTAGCTCAGATCTGCAAGGAGCTTTTTCTCTGTGTCTGTCTGTCTCATTTTACATGAACTGACTGCTTTCTTTCCATGATCACCTGTGGCTATGAGATCCACCACTTAACAATACAATGCATAATTATTTAGAGCTAGAGAATAGATTTTGCAGAAAACAAAACAAAACATAACCTGAATATTCATAAACTGATCATTTCAGCAGGAAAAGTATCTATAAAAGTCTAAGAAGCCTCCAACAACGGTGGTCAAAACATTTCTCGGGTTCGAAAGGCCTCAGATGGATACCATTTTATTTTTAGCTTGGTGATTTAAAAAAAAAAAAAAACGTTAATTTGGGTGGACTCTTAAGTTTCTCCCCTTCCTGTTTCTTAGTGGCTCACACTGATTGGGCCCCACACATTTCACTCAGTTACCACTGAGGTGACTTCCGAGAGCTGTTGCTCTCCTGTAAAGATGGCAGCAAATGTTAAAAGTGTCCAACTAAAGTGTCTTTGTCCCTGCTAGCCCTTGTCCTGTTCAGGTCTCTTTCCACTGATACCACGGTCCCTTCTCTCCCTTTTCCTGCAGTTCTTCTTTGCAAACGTGGATGCTACTGGAGTGAAAGAAAATCGCTTCAGCCCTCCCATCATAGCCCGGTACATTCGCATCAGCCCCACTCACTACAACATCCGGGCCACGCTGCGCATGGAGCTCATGGGCTGCGACCTGAACAGTACGTCCCCCCCCCAGAGGCACTTTGTGATACCAGGAGTCCAAGCCAACACCTGATCCATGTCTTTTGTCACCCCTCAGCACAAGATGGGCTGGAGATAGGGGCAAGGAGGAAGCTGGAGATAGGAATGAGATGTAGGAAATGCTGGAAAATCTCATTATGGGCTTGGAGATATCACCATCCCAGCTTTGCATGGCTGAGAGCTTAGAATGACTCCTCATGCCTGTGGCATCCAGGTTCTCCATATATCCTGGCAGATGCACAACTTCTTCAAATTGCTCTAAGATAAAAACCCCAAGGAGAAAAGAACCTGGGACCAGTGGCAGGCGGAGCTGGGGATGCCCTAGGCAGACCCATGTCAGATACAAGAGCCCTGAACAACACAGGGACCATGAGACCAGCAAGGCACAGGAGATGCTGCTCGCAGGGAAAGTGCATACAGGGCAACTGGCTCATGGGCCACCAGGATGCATCTTCTCGATGGATATGGTCCATGGTCCTCCCTGACAAGCATCGTTCCCTCTCTTCCAGGCTGCTCCATGCCCCTTGGGATGGAGAATGGTGGCATCCCTGACCAGCGCATCTCAGCGTCTTCCTACAGCACCAGTGTCCTCTCCAGCTGGTCGCCCTCCCAGGCCCGCCTGAACCGCCAGGGCAGGACCAATGCCTGGAGGCCCAAGGTAGCCCAGGCAGGGTCCCCATGGGCAGGCTGGGCACCCCCAGCCTCTCCTGGGTCAGCAGTTGTCCAGCAGACAAGGGGGGAACCTGTCTAGAGGACATCTGTGGTGTTGGGCTCTGGGCCATCATTCGCACCCTGGCAGGACTGAGACATGGATAATATGGGCCAGGGCTGTTCCCGGGGGACAAGGTGGTCCTGGGCTATAGCGGGAACATGGGAGGGGAGTTATGGGGTAGCAAGTCAGCGCAGACACAGGACGGGGCAGGGAAGCCCAGCATGGTCTGCAGGGTCAGCTTGGCTCCAAGCATGGAGCATTCCCATCTTCTGGCTCCTGGCAATGTTGCCAAGCGCTGTGTGTCCCCACCAGGCCAACAGCCCCAGCGAGTGGCTGCAGGTGGACTTTGAAGTGACCAAGAAGGTGACAGCCATCATAACCCAGGGCGCCAGGGCCATCTTCACCAACATGTTTGTGAAGGAGTTCGCTGTCTCCAGCAGCCAGGACGGCGTGCGCTGGACCCCGCTCCTGCAGGATGGCAAAGAGAAGGTCAGAGGCAGCCCCAGGTCCCACTGCAGCCCCTGGGCACCCGCCTTTGCAGCAAGCATGGGACAGGTTTTTGCAAGAGCATGGAGCTCTTGCAAAAGGGAACCAAATTCTCTGCTCTTTCCAGATTTTTCAGGCAAACAGAGATCACACAGGCACGATGATGAACACCCTGGAGCCCCCGCTTTTCGCCCGCTACGTGAGGATCCACCCCCGCCAGTGGCACAACCACATCGCCCTGCGGACAGAGTTCCTCGGCTGCGACACACAGCAGGAGTACTGAGGCTGTGGGCACGGGCACCGCCAGCCTGATGTCCTCCACCTGGCCACAAACTACGCTCCTGGGACCGGGCCCACTGCCACGAGCAGCCCCACAAGGACCCCACACCATGTGGCTCTGGTGCCATCACCACCAGTTCCTCCCTGTGCCTGGCTCTGGCCACGCTGCCAGCAAGGAGAGGGTCTGCAGAGCTGTGAGGTGGGCAGCAGGGTGTCACCAGTCTGTCACACACAACCTGCCATGTAATCAGACACGATGCTGAAGAATTAAACTGTAATTTTCCAGTGTCTCTCGCACTCTCTGCTTTCCCCCCTGCACACCTCCAGCTTTGAAGTCTCTGGGGGCTCCAAGTCAGCATTACCAGCAGCTAATAATTAATTAGCCCCAGAGGCTCCGCAGTATTTCCCGGTGCCTGGCAGAGCCCTGGAGGAGCCGTAGCAGCGATAAGGGCCAGGGCGGGCGGCCCTGCCATCCCCCCAGGCACATTTTGCAATCGTGGGGATCTGGGCCTGAGTCAGCACTGGGCTCTGGCCCCACTTCCCTTTCATCTCCGTGCCCTCCTGCTCTTGCCTCATGTCACCGCTCGGCTTTTCCCGGCTGTCTCCAGCCAAGCCCTCCCTGCTCATTCACCTGTGTTGCTCCTGGTGCCTCCTGGGGCTCCAGGGGGATTTTGCCAGCTCTGCATTCAGCCCTTCCATGTTCCCATCCCTGTAAACAGTGAGGGGGACAGCACCTCTTTGATTGCCCCCCACCACACACACACCTTTTCAGCACTTTCTCAAGGCGGGAGGACCCCAAAGGGCCACCGAAGCCCCAGCAGGGCTGGCAGGTGGCCCTTTGTCCAGTGATGGCCACTGGACACTGTGGTGGCAGAGCCCCTCTCTGAAGGACCCTTGGGCTGGCATCAGCAGCCTCCTCTGCCCTCCTGGTCATAGGGACCTCCCAAAGTGACTGCGACCTCAGAAAGCCCCGGAGCTCCCTGCAGGCTCCAGAACCAGGCCGTTCCCAAGGACCCGTGTCAGGGAGAGAGCCCCAGTGTCTCCTCTGGGGTGGCCGCGTCGCTGTCCCTGAGGCTCCACAGTCCTGTCTCCCCTGTACCGTGAGTCCTGGGGGACAGCGGGAGGGTGATGTTAATCAGCTCTCTGGGGGACACTGTCTTGCCAGGGTGTCCCTATGTTCTCCACCCTGCTGGAGAACGGGACTTTCCTGCTCCTGGCCCAGCTGCCAGGCTCGCGGCAGCAGCGCAGGGGACGCGCCGTGTCCTCGGGGACCCTCGGCTGCTCTCGGCAGCGCGCACGGATGCTCTGTCTGCAGCTCCATCCGGAGGAAGTGCAGAGCCCCCGGGAAGGGCACGCAGCAGACGGCAGTAACTGGTGCTTCCAATGACGATGCAGGGCTGAGAAGCCACCGCCTGGCTCCACATTGCTGTACAAGGAGCCTTTGCAGCCGCCCTGGTGACAATTACATTACAGCCCCAAGCAGCAGATGCAATTAGCCTTGGGCTTAATTGCGTTCTGACAATAACCAGGAGCAGCTGAGAGCGGAGGGAGCCGGGGCCTTTCCCCGCCTGGGGCAGGGCGGATGCTGCCATCGGAGCGTCCTGGAGCCAGGGGAAAGGTCTCATCTCCAGCTGGGAGGACGAGGCTCCTCCTGCTCCAGAACAAGCTGCTCTGCTGAGCTGAGGAAAGGCTCAGGAAAGGAAAGCCAAAGACCCAGGCCCAGGATGGGATTGGAGGAAGAGCTCAGCACCAGTGAGCGCTGCGGGATGCTCTCCCGTGCCAGAGCTGGAAACACGGATGCATCCCAGCGAAAGGGCTGTGCTGAGCCCCGGAGAGCGCTTGGAAGAGGCTGCGGGCAGGCGGGTGCACGTGCCAGCACCCGCTGAGCCCCGGCATCCATGACCGCCAGTGTCTCCTGACATTTGTCTTTTGAGAAATGGAGACCAGGCGCTGCTTCCTCCCGGTGTGACACCCCTCGCAGATGCACCACGGCTCCCTCCCCGAGCCAGAGCCAGCTGGGGCAGCAGAAGGGCCAGGTTCTCCAAGCAGCCCACCTCGGTTTCCCTGTATTCCCAGGCGGGAATGAACAGACTCCCTCCTTTTGTCTGCCAGATGTCTTTTTGTGCATGTTTCCTCCCACGATTCATGCTGAGGTTAGCGGCAGGGCTTCCGCTTGCTCTCCAGATTTCTGCTCTCCTGCACCGCTTTTGCAGCACCCAAGCAGCGGGCAGCCAAGGCTTCCTGCTGGAGGAGGTTGGCCTCAGCAGAGGGCATTTCTGAGCCCTGCCAAGGACTCAGACTCCCACCCATCTCCCCGTCTCTCCAGGATGCCCAGCTGGGCATGGCAGGGCTCTCAGGCAGCCTCACCGCTGGGGAAGGGCGATCCGAAGCCTAGTTCATTGCTCCTCACTATGATCCAACTTTCCAGGGATCCCGGTGGACAAGGAGCCAACCGGGGCACCGGAGCCATGGTCCCCAGAGCCGCCCTGCTGCTCCTCCTGACCGCCCTGGCCTCACAGGGCCCCGGTGACCCTGCGGCCACCCCCGAGCTGGGCCGGGGGAGACCGAGGGCCAGGCGGGAAGCAGCCCCCGGGACACCCCTGCATCGCACGGACACAGCGCCCGAGTCCCCCCGCGGCCCGGGGGAGAGAGGAGGCTCCAGCCAGCCCATCCGGCGTGAGTCCCCGGCGGGATCCCACCGCAAGGGCCTGGCACGGCACTGCTGCCGGGTCACCAGCCCCCGTCACCGTGCGCTCCGCAGGCGTCCGCCGCTCCTGGCCGTCCGACTACCTGGATGACATGTGGTGGCACCTCCGCGAGAACTTCCCGAAGGCCGTGCTCTACGTCCTCCCCATCACCCTGCTCGTCCTGCTGCTGCTCTGCTGCATCACGTACGTCCCTCTCTCCTGGGGGACGGGCTCCGGGGCCTCTGCGTTGGCCCTCTGCACCCACCATGTCACCAGCTGCGTGAGACAGGGCAGGGTAGGAGGCTGTCCTGGGTCTGTAAGTCGTAGAGAGAGTAAATGGAGGTGGCGGGGGGGAAATATCAGGGTCCCCAAGCACAGAGTTTATAGGAGGATTTTCCCCAGCACCCTCCTTGCTCCCCGCTTCCGTATCTTCCATTTCCAAGGACTTGTATCCTCCTTCTCCTTGTTTCTCAGAGTGGCTTTAGACTGAGAAGCCCCAGGAACAAGGAGAGGAAGGACAGACATGCGGGAAAGGCCAGCCTCCTCCTCAGGGCCAGTGCCCTGAGGCCTCCTCAGAAGCACTCGGTGCCCAGAGGTGCTGGAGAGACCAAAAGCCAAAGCACTGATCTTTTCCTGTTCCAAAGAAGCAAATATCCCCCCACCCTGAATGAATATTCCCATCCCCAAATAAGATGCATCTGGTGTCAATATGACTCATGCCGAGATCCTAAAGCAGCCCCTCTTTGGCACACAGGGATGCGGGCACTCACCAGCCCACCCATGACCACAAGAAACGCATGGGCACGACACGATGCCCGATGTCCTGTGGGATGGAAAAGCCTGGAACAGGCCACACGGCCAGCGCTTGCAGAGCACAGATGTCCCTCC
Organism: Tinamus guttatus; assembly: GCF_059628265.1. Lineage (NCBI taxonomy): Eukaryota > Metazoa > Chordata > Aves > Tinamiformes > Tinamidae > Tinamus > Tinamus guttatus. Next base: position 1,942,629 of record NW_028289621.1, read on the forward strand.
TGCAGCCGCTCACTCAGCACTCGTGTGGCTCTGGTCAGGCCTCTAAATTAATTAGCACCCTCCATCAGCTGCCGATGTTAACACCCTGTTGTGCAGTGCCCCTCCTGATGGGTGCTGGAGCCCAGAACCCTTGGACACCTCTCCTCTGTGGAGGGACCCCAGCAGGCCCATGCGGGGGGGTCCTTGCAGAGGGGAGTCAGGTTCTGTCATGAGTTTTCCAGCCTCAGCTACCACCCTCGAGCACAGGGAGCTGCTGGGAGCCGCCAGGCAGTGACGGTGGCAGCCCTGGATCAGGCTTCTGGCCACCGAGCCCCGGTGTCCAGCTCTTCCATCCATTTTTTTTTGGGAGAGAAACTGGCTCAAGACAGAAATTGCAGGCCAAAGAGGGATGCAGAGCCCCTGGCAAGGAGGGAAGGGGTTGGATGGGGTGTGAGGAATGGAGCGGGGGAGATTCCCTCCCCTGCTCCCACCGCTTGGCTCTCAAAGCAGCCCGATGCTTGGGGTGACGCCAATGCGGGAGCCAGACGGGTCCTGGGGAGGGGACACCCCCATCTCCTGCAGATGCGACCAAAAGGGCCTGTGTCCCCCCGCCGGTCACCGCGGCCGGGAGCGGAGGATGGGGGCGGCTCCGCCGGCAGAGAACGGGGCACCCCGAGCCGGGGGGAGCCGCGGGGGAACCCGGAAAGACCCGGGCAGCGGGGCCGGGCCGGGGGGGGCCCGTCCGCAGCTCCGCCTGCCGGCGCCGCCTCCCCCGCTGCGCGACGGGCGGAGCGAGCGGCCGCCCGCGGTGCTGCTGCAGCCGGAGCCGGAGCCGGGAGCGGGACCGGCGCCGCCACCGGAACCGGGGCTGGGACCGGGACGGAGGCGGGCGGCGGGGCCGGGCCGCTTTGCTGGAGCCAGCGGGTTCGGCTGCAGCTGCTGGCGGCGCGGTGGCCGCGCGGTGACGGCGACATGACCCTCAAGTCGGGCCGCAGCGACAGCGTGAGCAGCATGAGGACGGCGCTCTCCGACCTCTACCTGGAGCATCTGCTGCAGAGCCGGCCCAAGCCCGAGGTGAGCCCGGGCCGGACCCGGCCGGGCCCGATATGGCCCGGCCCGGGGGGCCTTGCCCTCGGGGAGCCGTCGGGAGTGGGGGTTGAGGTCACAGCTCTGCACACTCGGTTCCCTTCCCCGGTGCGGAGCCCCGGGGGTCCCGGCACCCCCTGCCCCCCAGGCACCCCAGCCTGCCCCATTCCCCAGACCCCCAGCACCCCCAGCACCCCCAGCCCCCAGGTACCCCCAACCCCTCAGGCACTCCCTGCCCATATTGGGCCCTGCGGTGCCCCTCGCCCAACATCCAACACCGAGTGGCCCAGAGCCACCCATTGCACCCCATCCCTCCTGCACCCACCAAGGCCACGAAGGCAGGTCCCCCGTGGCAGCAGGAGCGGGTGCCTGGGTACGTCCCCCATCCGTGACGCCGCTGATCCCCACTCCCTACGTGCCCCCTGGGAGCAGGTCCCTTTCCCGGGGCCGCGGGGCTCCCTGGGGGCAGCGTGGCAGGCGGCGACGGCTGCAGCATCCTGCCGCCGAGACGAGCGCGCGCTTGTTTTTGCTGCAAAGTTGTGCAGCTGGTCTGAGCTGGAACTGCCGTCACATGAGCTGCGCCGGCCCTTGAGCAACCCGCAGGCCCGCGGCGGCTCAGGGGCGGCAGAGCAGGCTCCAGGTCCCAGCACGGGTGTCACCAGCCTGTCTCATGTCCCCGGGGTGGTCCGGGGGCCGGGCACGCACTGTGGCCGGTGGAGGGAGAGCTGCAGCTGTCCCTGCCGCGCCGGTCGGGTCCCCAGTTCCCTGTGCTGAGCAGGGTTTTCTCCCAGGGGAGACATTTGATTCTGAATAGAAGCCCCTGCATGAGCCGTGGTCTGAGCAGGCCTGCTGGCTACTGACCTTCCCGCTTGCCCTGCGCTGAGCTTCCCCCTTGCACCGCGCTGAGCTTTCCTCCTGCCTTGTGCTGAGCTGTCCTTGCTGCTACCGGGTGCCCCTGGGAGTGGGGAGGGAATTTTCCCCCAGCACTGGACCTGGCCTATCCTGCTGAACAGCCAAGTGTCCCAAAGAGGCTCCCTCAGACCTGACCCCACCGGTGCTTCAGGCACTTTTATGGCTCAACCTTACACAGTTCTCTTAAAAGAAAAAAAACAGGTTTCTGGAATTGCTGTGGCTCCGTAGGGCTCCACTCTGGGGAGAGGCTCCTGGCTCCAGCCTGCCGTGCCGCTCGGCTCCAATGGGGCCAATGGGAGGTTCCTCTTCCCCTTTTGCCCAGCAGAGCCACGCTGGGAAGCGCCGTCCCGCGCCCTCCCATGGTGGCTTTGCTCGAAAGGCGCCTGTCCCCTTCTCCTGAGCCCCAACCCGTGACCGGTGTCTTCCTCTTATCTCCCGGCTGCAAATAGAGCCTTGCAGCGAGATGTGGGCTTTATTCCCTGCTCCGCTCCAGCTGATGGTGTGACCTTGGGCAGCTGCCTTATCTGCGGTGACTCAGTCACCCCATTGAACTGCGGGCATCAGGTCTGCCCTGGGGAGAGCCGGGGAGGAAAAGTGTTGGGAGAGCATTGGGAGAGTGTTGGGAGGACATTGGGAGAGTGAGCGGGCAGGAATGCTCCTGACCCTTCGATCCGTTTCCTGCTCTGGAGCAGAGCCCGGAGTCCGCATGTCCCGACGTGACTGCAGGCAAGACTAGTAGTTAGGCATTGAGCAAAACGTGTGGTTTTGGCCCGAAATGAAGTGGATAGGGCTGGTTCCTGCAGTTGCAGGCTGTAATAGTGCTGGGGAAAGGCCCTTTGTGGCACTGGAAGATTGGGGATGGTGCAACGGGGGCACCTCAGGTTTCCTCCTTGGGTTTCGGTGACTTTCCCGTGGAGGCCGCGGTTTTCATGGACACCCCTGGCTGGCTGCATTGATCCCTCTGGGCAGGAAAACGGGACCTCAGCACAACGTAGCTGAGCTCCCTTGCAAACCTGCCGTGTCTCAGCACCAGCCTCCACAGCTGGAGCCAGCGAAGGATGTGCAGAGTCCCAGCCTATTTCACCCTCCCCTCTCCCCCAGCCTGCCCACGTAGCTCTTCCTTATCCTAATTTAATCTGTTTGTTGGGAGCGAAGCAGCACCCCAGGTGGGTGCTGTGGATGCTTTCCGGAGGCCGCCGGGGTTCATCGGGCAGTGGAGCACATCTCCCTGCCGCACTGTACGCCTGATCCGGGGCAATTCCAAGAGGGATCCCGGCATCCCTCAACCCTGCAGCGTGTCGGGGCCTGGCTCAGCATGAGCGGCGCTGCCTGTTCCTTCGCCCACGTGCCCGGCTCATCATCGAGGCCGCTCTTGCTTGGCCGGAGCAGCGAGCGGAGCCAGGCGCTCCCAAACTGCCCCGTGTGCCCTTTGCTCAGGGTGCCGCTTTCTCCGAGTGCTGCTCCGGCTCCTTGTAAATGAGCTGCCCAGTTAATGTTTGACTGCAGCCCAGAGGGGCTGTGGTGGTGCTGACCTCGCTGTGGGGACAGGATGCCGGGGTCTCGGATCAGGATCTCTCCAGCCACCCGGAGCTCCCTGTGGACATGGCAGAGCTGGCGTGTCCGGGAGGAGCGCGGTGCCCTCGAGCTGGCCCTGGGACGCAAGTGGTTGCCACTGCAGAGATGCACAGGCCATGGGTGCCGTGCCACCTCCAGCACCCTGTGCCCACGGCACCAGTGGCACCGCTGCTGTGTCAGCACGCAGGGCCGCATGTTTTGTCCGTTCCTCAGCAAAACGCAAAGGTCGGGGCCGAGCGGGAGCCGCCGGAGCCGGCGGTGCCGCGTGCCGGGTCGCCGAGCTTTGCTGAGCCCAGGGCCACGCGGTGCCTTCCCAGGGCGCGATAAGGGAGCTCTGCTGACTCAAGTCACCTCAGGGGCCCTTTGGCCTCAGGGCAAGGCTGCGGGACTTCCTCCTCCTCCTCCTCCTTCTCCTCCTCCTCCTACTGCTGCTGCTGCTGCTGCTCCTCTCCTGCTTGCTCAGCAGAGCCGGGGTGGCTGCAGGCACCAGCGCGGCACGATGGGTCCCTCCGCTGGGGTGACGAGCGGGTCCGGGGGAGTCCGCGTGTCCCCCCTCCTTCCACCCCGTCCTTGGCCTGGGCATCGCTCCAGGCCGCAGTTCAGCCGCCTCCTCTGGAGCCGCTGGCAGCCGGAGCGCTGCCGTCTTGCTCTGCGGAGGATGGAGTTTGGCTCTTTCGGAAACGGGTCGCTTAGAAATAAATAAACGGCACGTGCTGCCTTGGCCCACGGCCCCGGTGTGCGGCTCCCGGCCCTCGCAGCCGAGTCGGGAGAGGACAAGGGATGCGATGGGAGACTGGGATTGGAGGAGGTGCTGCCAGGCCGCCCGGGCAGGACTGTGGCTGAGGGGAACCTTGGTGGCTGTCCCCACGCGGGCTCCTGGTGGCCTCAGCTGGCGAGGGGCTTTGGGGTCTGATCTCCATCTGCTTTGGCTAATGCTCCTTGAAAGATGCCTGTGGAAGGAATTCCTGGCTTGGTGCTTCCTGGATGTCTCCAGATGTGGACGTGGCTCTGGACCGAGTCACTTCACCCGTTGGCCTAGATAAGGAAAAGCTGAACTTGCAAAGCGATCCCGAGTGGAGCGTGGCCCCCGCGCTGCTCCCGTTCCCGCCGGGCGAGTCCCGAGCTGCTCCGTTCATGCGGTGAAGCCGTCCTGGGCTTCGTGCTCTGCAGCGAGCCACCCTGGGGCCAAGGGCTGCTGTGGCTCCTAAATCCTGCTTGGGACGCGTTGCTGCAGAAAACAACCAGCCGTGAACTCTTTTGACTTCAGGTTCCTCTACTTTTCCAAAGCCTTTGTACCTCCCACAACTTCCCAAGCTGGAAAACTGCTGATGAAGCCCACGTGTCCATGGGTGAAGTTCGTTTTTCCTTTTCTTCCTCTGTCTGCCTGCTCTTCTAGTGCCCTCTGTGCCCCGCTGGAGCTCTAGGGACACCAGCACGGGAGTAGCTCAGCACCACAGCGGGGACCTGGGAGCTCCGTCTGCCCGGCCCGATGGGCCCTTAACTGCCGGTCTCTGTTCTGCCCTCACAGGCCGTGGTCACTCAGTCCCTCAACGCCATGACCGAGGACATTTACACCAACGGTTCGGCCATGCTGGGCAGTCCCTCCCACGCCAACGGCCGCGAGGTGCGGAAGATTCGGCTCGTCCAGTTCGAGAAGGTCACGGAGGAGCCCATGGTGAGGGCTGCCGAGGTCCCCAGGACCCCCTGAACGGGGACGGAAGGGCAGGCACAGCCGTGTTGGCTCAGGGGCCTGGAGATCCCTGGAGAACTTGCACGTGGGAAGAGCGTCCTGGATGCTGCTTCCTCCCCGGGGATCTGGAGGGAGCCTCGTCAGCGGGTGGTGCTCGTGCCAAGAGGACTTTGCCGGGAGCGCGGGCGGTCAGGGATTCTCCTGTCTTCCAGGGAATCACGCTGAAGCTGAACGACAAGCAGAGCTGCACAGTGGCCAGGATCTTCCACGGGGGCATGATCCACCGGCAAGGTAACGGCAAGGGACAGGGTCCCGGGTGCACCCCGGCTTCCTCCCGCACAGAGACAAGGCAGCTCCGCGGCACTGCCGGCTTTTCCCTATCGCATGGTCAGCCCCGTTCCTACATTGGGAATACTGCAGGAACCCAGGACTCCCGGATCTCTCTGCATGGGTGTCGTGTTGATGCTTTGAAGGCTTCTAGGGAGAAATGAGGGGATGAGGGAAGGGACTTCCAAAAATGGGACCGGAGACGTCCTGTTGTCTGCCCCATGCTGGGGTCTCTGTACAAATGGGTTGTGTCCCCAAGACTGGGCGGGAAGCTCTTCCCTCCCTAATGTGCCTAGATGGGCCAGGCTTGCAATGGCTCTGAAAACCCAAGGGAGGTGCCAAAAGAAATAATTAGGTGCCATTTCCTGGTGTGGATATGTGCAAAGGGGGTGTGGAAATGAGGTGCTCTGTACTTACAGTGCGAGGCCCTTTTCCAGCCTTGGGTCTAAGTGGGAAATTTGAGCTTATCCCTGCTAAACCCTGTGGGCTTGGGTTTGGTGCCTGCTCCCGCATTTCACGGGCTTGTTTCTCCCATCACTGACAGGCTCCCTTCACGTGGGCGATGAAATCATAGAAATCAATGGGCAGAGTGTGAGCAACCACTCGGTTGACCAGCTGCAGAAGATGCTGGTAGGTATTTGGTTGTGACGGGGCCGTTCTTGAGGAAGGACCGTTTTCCTCTCGCCGTTGTGCGCGCTGCGGGCGCCCGGCCGCGGTGCCGAGGGTGGCGCTTGCTTTGGGCCTCCCGAGAGCAGCAGCCACGGCTGTTTGCAGAGCGGCGTCACCCGGGTCCCCGCTGCGCCGTGTCCCCACGCGCGTGGCTGCTCGGCAACCATCTCTGCTCACCAAGGCAGAAGGGGCCGCAGGTACCGCCTGGGCCAGCGCCAGAAGGGCTGGAAGGGACCGTGTGGGTGCAGAGACCTCCTGCAGGTCCCGCTCGTGCCGTGTCCCTGCCGCTCGGGTCATGGGGGTGCTGCCTGACCCTGCTAGGGGGCAGTTCCAGGGTCCCCACCTGGGGGGGCTGGTGTCACCCCTGGGGACAGGCACCAGTGCAGGACAGCTAAGCCACATTGCATTTAATGCAGCTCCGGCAGAGCCGTGTCTGCCTGGGCTCCCGGTGCCCGCAGCAGCCTGGCACAGCCGGGAGCACCGGGAGCCCTGCGGACACCGGCTCCCCGGAGCAGGTTGCTGCAGGTGGGGTGGCTGCAGTCCCTCTCCTCCAACACATCTTTCTCTCCCCTTCCTTTCTTTGCTAGAAAGAAACCAAGGGGACGGTCTCAATAAAAGTCATTCCCAACCAGCAAAGCCGCCTTCCTGCTCTCCAGGTAAGTGCAGGGCCCAAGCGTGCTGGCCAGGCCGTGACGTGGGAGCAGAGCCAGGAGCGGGACCAGAGCTGCCTTGTGACGAGGGAGGGACATGGGGTTGCTGCAGAGACTTGTCCTTGCAACTAAGTGCACTGCTTGGCCATGGCTGCGTCCAGCCCACGTGCATGGGGACACCCTGCGGTCCCCCCGCTTTTGGGGACTGTCCTGCTGCCCTCGCAGAGCCCCGAGGCCGCATCCCGGCTCGGCGGTGGCCGCGGCTCCTGCGCCGTCGCGGTGACGTGGCTGCTGCCGTGCATGAGCAGCGCGAGGGGGAGGAAGGAGGCGCCGCGGAGGAGGAAGCGGCTCCTCCAACCCGCTGCCGCGGCGGGTGCCTGCGTTTGCAGCACGGGGACCTGCTGCTGCTCCCTCCTCTGGGCAAAGAAGCTGCCCTGAGCTCGGCTCGGGGCAGTGGGGAGGACTTGCCTGTCTCCCTATGGGGCTGGGACACTGTCCTGCCCAGGCACAGCCCCTCCATGAGGACCGGGGCGGTGGGAGAGCACTTGGAATGCGCCAGCCCACGGTTCCCCTTCCTTCTCTCAGCCATCACTAAGTCCCCAAGTGCTGCCCCTGCCTCCCCCTCGCACCAGGCTGTCCCTCAGCCACCTCCTGCCACCTCGCTTGGGTTTATTAAGCACTGGTTTGCGGCTGCCCTTCCCTGCTGCCCGTCCTTGTCCCAGCTACGATCGGCACCAGGGGCAAAGCTACCTCAGCACCAGGATGGGGATGCTGAAGCTCACCCAGGTCATCCGTCCCAGAGCAGAGAGCAGGGGCTGTGCGGGCTGGGCTGGCAGCGTTGCGACGTGCTGCAATTCGGGATGACCAGCTTGCCATGGAGGTGCTCAAGGGAGGCCCCCATTCCCGTGGCCCTGCTGAGGCTGCCTCTCTTGGCAGGGTCTGGTGGCCTGAGCTGGCCTGTCCTGCTGCTCTGGCCCCATCCTGCCCAGCACTTAGGCCAGAGGTAACTGCGGCTGCATTTCAGCCAAAAAGCTGCTGCTCTGGGTTCCGCAAGCAAGCAGCAGTGCAGAAAACAGCCTGTCCCCCAGCCAGGGTGAGGTGATCCCCGGCCATCCTGCTGCTCGGTTCTTCCTGAACGGCCTTCCTGGAAAACAAGGTCTGCATGTGCGAGCCCTGGGCAGCCCTTGTAAACCTGCGATGCATTTGCAGACAAAACTGCAATGTGTTTATGGCTAAAACCGCAATGCATTTGCAGACAAAACGGCGATGCATTTGCAGACAAAAACCGCAGTGCATTTGCAGCTAAAACCACGATGCATTTGCAGACAATGCAATGCATTTGGCTCCATGAGCGCAGCTGATTGTGGAGAGGCCGAACACGCTGCTGGGGCCTCGGAGAGCCCGTGCCTCTGACCTGGCCCCGTCTCTATTTCTCTTGCAGATGTTCATGAGGGCCCAGTTCGACTACGACCCCAAGAAGGACACCCTGATCCCCTGCAAGGAGGCAGGGCTCAAGTTCCAGACGGGCGACGTCATCCAGATCATCAACAAGGACGACAGCAACTGGTGGCAGGGCCGCGTGGAGGGGTCCTGTACCGAGGCGGCCGGCCTCATCCCCTCTCCGGAGCTGCAGGAATGGTAGGTTCCGGGCCGGGAATCCCGCTCCCGGCGATGCGCAGGGCTCCCCATGGCCGGTTCCTCCTCTCTCGGCAGGCGCGTGGCGAGTGTCACCCAGTCGAGCCAGAGCGAAGCCCAGAGCTGCAGCCCCTTCGGGAAGAAAAAGAAGTGCAAAGATAAATACCTGGCCAAGCACAGCTCAAGTAAGCGTGAGCAGGGTGGTGGCCCTCACCCTGGCGTCTGGGCTGCCCCGAAGGTTTAGCCCGAGCGGCCGCGCTGGCAGTGGGACCCCAGGGCTGGAGCCTTTTTTTCGGGCGAGGGTCCCTTCTCCAGAGGGCTCATCCTGCCCGCTGAGCTCCGGGACAAGTCCTGGCCTTGCGGTGAGCGCCCGTGTTGACGTTCCCGCCCGGGCCAGCGCCGGGTCAGCCAAGACGGTGGCCTCAGGACGTGCTGGCTCCGAGCCCGAGCTCCAGGCTCTGACAAACAAGGCTGTAAATCAGCAAGATAAATCGAGCTCCTCCGCCGCTGTGGGCTGTACAGTGGAATAAGGGGGAGAAAAGCGCCGGCCTTCGGACCAGCAACGCGGCTGCTCCTCCGCAAGCCACTTGCTGAGGCCGGGTCCTGCTCCTGGGTTGCCAGCTGGCTCCGTGCTCCCAGCCCTGGCTTCTCCTTGGGTTTTGCCAGTTGGTACATGTGCACACACGTGCACACGTGCTCCATGTGTCCTCTGACCCCCTTCTCTGTCCTCGGCGCCAGTTTTTGACCAGCTGGATGTGGTGTCCTACGAGGAGGTGGTGAGGCTGCCCGCCTTCAAGAGGAAGACGCTGGTGCTCATAGGTAGGTCCTGCCAGCACCGACCACATGGGTGGCCAGTCAGGAGGGTCCCTGGCTCCTAAATATCTTGGGGTGACTCTCTGCTAGAGCCAAATGGCTCTGCCGCTCGTGGGGGCCGCAGAGGGGCCGTGGACCTCCATCCGTCCCCTTCCCCACAGGGGCCAGCGGCGTGGGACGCAGCCACATTAAGAACGCCCTGCTCAGCAACAACCCCGAGAAGTTCATGTACCCGGCGCCGTGTAAGTACAGGCCAGCGGATGCGGCGGGAGGTGGGAAAGATGCCCCCGTGCGGGTCCTTGTCCCGGTCCCAATCCCAGTTCCCCCTGGGGACCAGCAGCCCCTGAGAGCTCTGGGCTTTTCCCTGCCTCCCCAGACACCACGCGTCCGCAGAAGAAGAACGAGGTGGACGGGAAGGACTACTACTTTGTCTCCACGGAGGAGATGACCCGGGACATCTCGGCCAACGAGTTCCTGGAGTTCGGAAGCTACCAAGGCAACATGTTTGGCACCAAGTTCGAGACCGTGCACAAGATCCACCAGCAGGACAAAGTTGCCATTCTGGACATCGAGCCCCAGGTAGGTGGGGGTCCTTGGTGGAGTGCCAGCAAAGCTCGAAGGCCCTGGCCGAGCTGCTGTCCCCCGCGGGCCCTGCTCGTCCCTGCCCCGCGAAGGGGCCTCACTCCAGCATCACCACCCGCTCTCTCCGCAGACCCTCAAGATCGTGCGCACGGCCGAGCTCTCCCCGTTCATCGTCTTCATTGCCCCCACGGACAAGGCGGAGCAGGTGAGTGTCCCCCTCTGCCAGCCTCAACCTGTCCCTGTGTTTTAAAGCCAGGGAGAGAAGCCCGAGCAGCAGCCCTGGGCTCTCCCTGCTCCAGGGCTGGGCTCAGCATCCTCCTCCGCTGCGCTGGTTTGGGGAACAGAGCACCTTCAGGAGACAGAAATAGGCAGGGGAGGTACCAGCAGCTTGTAGCACCCCGCAGTTCCTGCTCCCACCCAATCCTTGTCCCTGGGACACGGCCAGCCCTGACATGGGGCTCATGGTGAGGGGCTGGCACCCCTAGCCCTGTCCCTGGGAGCCCCGTCTGTTGTCACTGCTGGTGCCACCCTGGGAGGTTGCAAAGAGCCCCATGCCCAAGCGCTGCTTGCAGCCCCAGGGAGGGGAATGGGCTCCTGCTGCAGCAGGAAGGGCTGGTGGACGTGCTATGTTTAGCCGCCCGGCGCGGCTCGGGTATCGGCTTACTCGAGGGGACAACACAGGGCCAAAGAGGGACCAGGGGACCTGCTTATTGCTGCCGTCCCCGCGACAGCCGCCGTCCTGAGCCCTGTCCCCTTCCTTGCAGTCGGAGGCCCTGCAGCAGCTCCGCAAGGACTCGGAGAGCATCCGCAGCCGCTACGCGCACTACTTCGACCTGTCGCTGGTCAACAACGGCGTGGACGAGAGCCTGCGGCTGCTGCAGGACGCCTTCGAGCAGGCGTGCAGCTCCCCGCAGTGGGTGCCCGTGTCCTGGGTGTACTGAGTGCGCCCGCGCTCAGCCGCTTCCCCCCGGCCAACCTGCAGGAACGAGGGGAAGAGCAGCCTCCTCCTCCTCGGCTCCCCCGTCCATAGCGCCCCACACATCTCCCTGCCTCCATTTCATGGACACGGGCTCCTTGGGCTGCCACGCACAGGGGTTGGGGTCTCCTCTCCTTGGGAAGCGCAGCACAGAGCCGGTGCCAGGGCAGCTCCTGCCTCACCAGGCACAGAAAAAGCACAACCCTGCAGCGACCTCCTGTCAACCCGGACTTTGCATCAGTCCCTAGGGAAGCTGTAGCCCAAGGGGCTCCCTGGAAGACATCCTGGCTGTGCGCTCCCAAGCACAAGGGCTTCTCCTCCGAGCCCGGAAAGCAGGGGATGTGACCGGGATGCGACACGGGAGGCTCGGAGTGCACTGTCCCCTGGCAGGGCTCCCCCTGGGCCCAGGAGTTTGGGGCTGTGACTCACCCTGTGCAACTGTAACTTGTAAAAATTCCCTCTATTTAAATTCTCACTGTGCAACTCCAATTGCTACAGGCTGGACAGAAAAATTCAGCAGCAGCTGAGTTAAGTCTCACAGACCGAACCCTGGAGGGACAGTTCATTAAGTAAATTAGAGCCAGTAAGTTACCCCTTGCATGCAGTAGAAACAGTGTCTCTACAATGATCATCCGGGCATGTTTTCCAGAATCTAGGGTGTCTCATACACTGTATGCGACCATAAACCACCCACACAAGGGGACTCCTTGGGATGCAGGAGTGACCCAACAGTGACGCTGCCCAGGCTTCACTGCAGCTCCTGGCAAACCATGGCCATCGTGTTGGAGAGAGGATCTCGCCCACGTGTTCAGCTATGGGAGAGGGGAAAGGGCGCTGGGACGAGTCGTGCAGGTTTTTAAGGATGCCAAAAATAAAATCCGTTCATGTGCAATAGGGACCTTTGTTCGGATCCACAGCAGGGAATCCCTGAGCAGCAATAAACGTGTGCTGAAACGTGGCCGTGGCTCGTGGTTTGCAGCCCAGGGGCAGCTCTGCTCCCACCTCCCCAAGCTGGGGACACTGGGATAAGACAGGTCAGGGGCAAAAAGGGTCTGCCAATCCCCCACACCAAGCTGTGTATCTGGATCCTGGGAGGCAGGTGAGCAAGAACCACCCACCGAAAAACAGAGGCTGTTTTATTTTTCATGTAAAAAGGGAGTAAATAAAAATCCTGCTCAGCTCCTGACTGCCTCCAGCTGCTGGCCCCACTGGCCACATGTTTCAAGGAGCACGAGAAGGGAGAAAAGTCAAGTTTGGGAAAAAGGATTAGGCAAAAGCAGTGCTAAGACAACACTACAGTCTCTGCAAAGATAGAAACTCAGGACAAGGCAACCCAGATCCTTCCCCACCAAAAATCCCAGCTCAACCCTATTGCTGTGATAAAGACCAGCTCCCAGTACCACAGAATCACAGAGGGTTGAGGATGGAAGGGACCTCTAGCGATCACTAGTCCAATCCCTGCTCCAGCAGGGACACCCAGAGCACAGGGCGGCATCCAGGCGGGTTGAAGATCTCCAGAGAAGGAGCCTCCACAGCCTCTCTGGGCAGCCTGTGCCAGGGCTCTGGCAGCCTCACAGCAAAGAAGTTCTTCCTCACATGGAGGTGGAACTGCCTGTGTTTCAATTTGTACCCATTACCCCTTGTCCTGTCACTGGCCACCACCGAGAAGAGTTTGTCCCCATCCTCCCTACATTCTCCCCTCAGGTATTTGTACACGTTGATCAGATTCAGCACAGCTCCAGGGAACTGGGAAAGGTCATTTGGAAACCACAGGAGCTTCGTACCTAGTGCCCCAAAGGCCTCCAGTCCTGAGGCCCATGGAAGAGCCAACGGGTCCACCGTGTCCTGGGCGCCTTGCTCTGCTCCCAGCAGTGTGCCTGCTTCCAGCCTCTGGAGCACATTGGATACCAAAAAGATGGAAGGCAGCTGAGAGCACCGTAGTCTCGTTCTGGTAATTGGGCACAGAAGAGCAGAAAGGCGAGCACAGGGCACCTCACTGTGGCAGCCCACAAAACAAGCAGGGCCCTGCACCATAAAGCAAAAAAGCAGGAAATTCATGTTCTGATCTTTTTATGATAAATTTTTAAAAAAGTACCAAAGAATATCCTTTGGTGGAATATTTGATCTCAGCTAGCTGAGGGTCAAGCCAAGCACATGGTGAGCTTTAAAATCAGAGCCCTTAAAATAACCGATTCAACCACCCCTGTGTCAAAGCCATTCAGATGGGCAACGACTGGGCAAGATCCTGGACATCAACACATTCTGCGACTGTCGGGTAACAGCTCTGAGCTTGGAAGAGAAGGAAGAAAGAGGCAGGACAAGAGAGGGGAAAGCGTTAACTCCTCCCTCTCAAAGTGAAAATGGAGTCACCAAGAGCCAGGAGCTGCAACTTCCCTGCAGAACCACTTCTACTGGCAGCAAGGATCCGGCTTCACGGGGCAGTCAGACAGGCAGCCCTCTCCTCTGGCTACCCTTAAAACAGGATGAGGAGAGGTACCTAAACAGGGCTCACCCCCAGACAAATACATCCTCTCGCTTATATATACAGTTGGAAAGGAGCTTGGAACTTGCTGGCCAGTCCTTTTTTGTCAAGGCCTCAGACTCCTCCCTCCCCACTGACGAGGTCGCCTGTTTTGGACACATCCAGTCGCTTATTCAGAGCTCTCTTCTACTTTTTGTTTCTTTTTCTTCTTCTTCTTGGTGCTGCTCTCACAGGCCTGTTGGAGAGAGCAGGAAGGAGTTAAGAAAAGAATCACTTACTGCTCGTTTCTGAGGGGGCATCTGGCACATGGCCACAATTCCCCCCAGTCAAGCACCACACAACATGTTTACTACAAGCACAAGCAGCGTCACACTAGATCTCGTGCCACCCTCCACCAGGACCTGTTACAGGACACCAGAAGTGTCCCCAGCTACGTACCACTTCCATTGGCTCTTCTCCACTCTCAGCAGCCTCTTTGACCTTCTTGTCTTTCTTCTTCTTTTTCTTTTCCTTTTTGCTCGTCTCGTCTGGCGGGGGGGTGGCAGGGGACGGCGGGGCCGCGCACTCCTCGCTCTCACTGTCCGACTCTCGTTTCCTCTGTTAGGGGAATACATCATCAGACAGGACATCTCCCAAAAGGGGACAAGGGATGGAAGACAGGATGGCTGATACAAGCCCAAATGTGTTGACAGACTCAATCCAACCCCTCAGCCCATTCTGAACAGGAAAGCAAGCTACCAACAGCCAGAGTTCCCTTCCAACATACACTGGATAACATTCCCCTCTCAGCTTGTATCCCACAGTTTCCAATGCTCCCTACACTTCATCCAGAGCCTGAAAGGCTGCAGTGCCCCCCAACACCATGCAGAAGCTCTGCCTGGGAAGGTCAGAGGCAGCATCTCTGTAAAATGACACTTCCAAAACTGCCCAAGGCCTTCAGGAGGCTCCTCTTAAGTAACATTCCTCTGCTGTGGCTCCAAGACTGCCTTGGATGCTTCAGCAGTACAGCTCAAGCCAGAGCTCCTCATGGCTCCTGACTGTGCTACATATGAGTCACAGTACAGTACCAACAGCCAGGAGAAAAACACCTAGAGGCTGAGGCCCTTAAACGGAGCACCCCAATGCTCAGCCCTGCGCACAAGATGGGCTCCAGGGCCCCCCAGCTCCAGCCCTGCCCTCCAGGACTACAACCCAATCAAGCTGCAAAACATTCAGAGCTCGCTACCAACCACCCAAGGCTAAGGTACCTCCCAAAAGTCTTCAGCAGGCCTAAAACAGACCTGATTACACCCAAACACCCCTGGTGATACTCACCTTTGGAACCCTCTCCGGCTCCGAGATAGACCGGGGCGCTGCTGCTTCCTCTTTCTTGACAGTATCCCTGAAATGGAAGGAATGTCACACTGGGCAGGCCTGTTGCTGCCTCACACAGGGCCACATAAAGCCGCTTCCTCCCCTTCCCAACAGCTCCTCAGAGTCCAGCGTCGGGAGCAGATGCTCCGTGTAGGGCAGCCCCGCAGCCTGCGCCGGCGCCCGGCCGGGCCGGACAAGGGCAGGGCCTCCCCTGCTTCCTTTAGCAGACTGACTCCCTCTGCAGCCACGGCACAGGCTGCCGCGGGATAACCGTCTGCTCCTGCCATGCCCCAACGCGAGGGCATCCCGCAGGGCCAGGCAGCCCAGACACCCTGCCAGGACCACCACGGCCTAAGCACAAACAGCAGCACCCAGGACAGCACTTGCCACATGGAGCCTCCCCTCGACACGTCGCTCCGAGCCCATCACCCTCTGCTCACCTGTAATCCACGTACTCCTTCTTCCACGAATCCGGCGTGTTCTCATTGGGCTTCCCGTGCTTGTCCAGCAGACCCTTCTGGATCATCATCTTCTTCTGGCTGGCCTAAAGGCAGAGCACAAAACCTCACGCTGCAGCTCCAAGGTGCAGGAGCCTGGCCTTGCGGTCCAGCCACACGGCACAAGAGCAGATACCCCAGCAAGAGGCCAAGCCAACAAGCGCATCGTTACTCATTAGACACTTCCCCCAGGACCTCCTGACAACTAACAGAAAAAGAACCCCCTGCACAGCAGCCTCCCACCTCCTGCTTCCTCCTCCCTGAGGTTCTCATCAGTAAAGAACCATCACCAGCTGTGTAGAGAGGGGAGAGAAATGAGATACAGATCCCACAAGAGGTGTTCCTGCTGCTCCTGGCCTTTGGGAAGGATTTAGTCTCTTCCCACAGTTCTGCATTTCTGCACCATCACGGTTTCATGAGAATAAAAAGCAGCTCCTTTCCAGCCCCTCCCGAGCCATCAGCTCTGGGTGATAGATGAAGGTCATCTTTGCACAGAGTGCTCGTGCCATCCAGGTGACATCATTTGGCTCTTTATGGAGGGTTCGCACATAAACACGAGAAGCTCAAACCTGATCACTGGCAACAGCCCAGTTCCCTGACATAGCTCAACCCCAGGCTCTCCTCCAGCCCCGAGCTGACACAGCCACAGGCAGTGCCTCTGCTGAGGCTCCAGGGAAGCACCGGGACTTTTGGAGGGGCCCAGCATTGCCCGAGGGTGCCCACGTCCCACAGCCAGGCCCCAACACAGCACCCCGGCCCTGCTCACCTTGGGACCAAGGCCCCATTTGCGGGGATACGTGTCTCTCTCCATGATCACTCTCTTGATCTTCGCCACTACTCCATGGTCGCAAGTAGAAATGACTGCCGTGGTCATCAAGGCGATTGCTGCAGAAGCAGGGAAAGAGCCCACAAACAGCTTAAAACTCAGCCAAGCTGCAATGGCTCAGATTCATAACCCTGCTGCTTTAAGCTTGCTCTTCCTGCATCACCACAACCACCAGGCAGCCTTTTCCCCAGCCTGCCAGGACATGTTACTATTTGTTGCTGGCTCCTCCAGCTCCTGACAACAGGGTGGAACGGCTTAGTTTTATCACAGGGCTTCACCTCCAAGGCCCTGCAGTCCCACAGCACCCGGCTGTGCGGCACCAGATACCCCTGACAACTCCTGTGAAG
This sequence comes from Tinamus guttatus, assembly GCF_059628265.1. NCBI lineage: Eukaryota > Metazoa > Chordata > Aves > Tinamiformes > Tinamidae > Tinamus > Tinamus guttatus. The sequence goes on from NW_028289621.1 coordinate 1,959,028, forward strand.
TCGCTGGAAGTCACTCAAGACTGATCCCCTCCATAGGTGTGATGTACGTGATCAGACAGCATCCCTCGTCTCGGTGGGGATGCAGCCCCCACGGAGGGGGCTCCAGCCCTGCCAGGACACCCCCCTCCTGCAGGCAGCCGGCCACAGGCCACAGCAGCCCCCAGCAGGACACTGGGACACTGCAGGGTCTCTGGAGGCCGCACAGCACCCGGCCCCTAGAACAGGAACCAGGGTGCTGCAGGAGGGCAGCGTCGCTGCACTCAGAGAATGGATAAACTTCATCATCACCTCACGTACAGAGCACACCTGAGCCTCCACTGCTGAGAGAGATGAGTCCCTCGCACCTTGCCAAGGACTGGCTCCAAAGCAGAGACAGCTCCCAGGCCAGGGGAAAACAGGTAATAAGAGTGCAAGGATTTCTGATGACCCTAACAGAAGCAATGGATGTACCCAGCTCATAACTTGGCTCTGATGCATCTGCTGTTTCTCATGCTCCTGCTCAATGCTAGCTGCCTTGCATCCTAGCTTGCTAGGCCAGGCCACCCCACGACTCCCAACAGCAGTGCTATTTCAGCCTCTTGTGCACGGGAACTCATTTGTCACACACTCGCTGGAATACAGTCTCATGGCTGCATTTAGCCAGGTACAAGAACAGGGAACTTCATACCCAGGCATATGGCTTCTCCTTTTGTGGTGATGACAACAATCTCCTGATTAAGCTCGATGCCATCTTCATACCTCAGGACACCAGGCAACATGATCTTGGCTCCGTAGCAAATGGCATTAACCTGAGGAGGTGGAGAACAGCAGGCCTTACAGGCTATTGCTGCACCTTAAGAAGTGCCTCATATCACTTTAGCTTCCCATAGTCATTACCACCCCAACAACAGTCTGCCCACATGTTTTTTAAGATGGACAATGAGAAACAAACTTGAGGGCTCTGGAGAAGCAAGCATAGAAAAGCACCTGCCCCAGCAAACAAGCTTCAAGACAGATCTCTAATAAGCGTCCTCCTAAAGCAAGGAGACCACCAGCTCTGCATTCAGTTCTAGGTTCTTGCATGTTACTGCTGACGTAGCAGCAGGTCACACCGAGTCCTTCATGATGCTCTACAGCATGAGGACCCTGATCCCCTCTGTGCTGTATCAGCTAGGTGCACAGGGTGGCACTTTGCAGTCTCCAGATGTCGACTGGCACCAACTCAGCCACTTACTGCACTGTCTTTCATAACGAGCCGCTTGTGTGAAGTCAGCAGCTTCTCCAGGGGCAGGATAACCCTTCGCAGGTAGCTGTCATCCTTGTTGTTGTCGTATTGCCACTGCGCGTCCAGGACATCGTGCATAGTCACCATGTTGTCCTGAAAAGACAGAGCCCTTTTAAACTTACACAAATACGTAGCACTTCTAGATGAAGGAGATCATGGAGTAGAAGCTTAAACTGATCAGCTCCTCAAAATGTGACATGCTATGAATTGTGGAAGCTACACATCCAGCACCTGGAATTCAAAACAACTGCAAATTATCACATCTGCAGGAAGAGCACAGACGGATGAGAAGCACTGGCACTCAGATACTCCTGCTCTACAGGGAGAGAAATTGCTCCTGGAGCTCAGACTGGCATTGGGATGCAGCTATGCCCAGAATGAAATCCCAGGCAATAGCTCAGGATCACTGAAGACTGGCACCCTCCGAGCACATCCCAAGGGAGAGCTGTGCCTCGCACTGCGCTGCGACACCAAGTGGCAGCAGAGAGCTAAGCAGACAGACAGCTCCCGTCCCTGAACTCGGCCTGTAGGCTGGAAAACACAGGTGACTTAAGGAAAGTTTCAGCCACCACGGCAGTTTCCAGCCATTCACTGTCCCAAAGTTTAATTACCAGAACAGGGGCAACCACCCTGAACTGAACTCAACACTTTGGTTCAAACTGCCCATGGCAAAAGCACCCACATTTTGGGGGCTGTTCACAAAGGTAACTTCACCCAGCTATACTTTCTTCTGCTCCCTGTAAAAGTGACACAGTTCTGAGGAACTCTCACGATTCCACGACAGCCAGTGCCAGTCACCACTTTACCTTCTCTCCCAGGATCCCTGAGCGCACTCTCCGGAGCTCTTGCATCTGTCCTCCAACCCCGAGCAGCAAGCCAAGGTGAACACAGAGTGTTCGAATGTACGTGCCTGCTTCGCAGCTCACCCAGAAAATACCTGAAACACAGGCCAGGCAAACAGCATTTAAACATATATCCAGAAACGGACCTAATCTAGAAGCTCTGAGAGCAGCTTTGTGTCCAGCCTCTCACAGAGCCATCAGCAATGGGTGATAGATGAAGGTCATCTTTGCACAGAGTGCTAATGTCATCTAGCTGACATCATTTGGCTCTTCAGTGAAAGACTTGGCTCTATAGACACCACATAGGTGAGATTTGCTTCTCAGCACACAGAAGCAAGACAAGCAGCTACTGCTTGATAGTGGCAAGAATTTATCTTATTATGTCTGCAAGCAACAGGAAACAACCTGTTTCACAGGGAACTTATCAGCTGATGGTTGGAGAGAGAGAACCCAGTGCTCTGTTACCTAATCTTCTCTCTGGGTCGTACTCCACTAGTTTGCTTTCATAGATGGTTCTGACTCTCAGCTGTCTCTTCACAGCAGCGATGAGGGGTGGTCTTTGAAACAGGGCTCCTGTCAGCGTTTCTATGGCCTGAGGGCAGAAACAGAAGTAACAGGTCACGCCTCTCCTATTAGAGAATGTAATACTAAAGTGTCTCCACGCATTAAAACCACTTCCATGAGTGAGAAGCCACAAGGTTCATCATCATTTGACTAGGTCACATTTTAAAAAGCTGAAAATGAACCAGGGATGTGGTCCAAATGCTGCCCAGCTGCCAGTGAGACATGGCTGGGCTTTTCCATCAGGTGGTAGTATGTGATCAGACAGCATCCCTCATCTCGGTGGGGATGCAGCCCCCACGGAGGGGGCTCCAGCCCTGCCAGGACACCCCCCTCCTGCAGGCAGCCAGCCACAGGCCACAGCAGCCCCCAGCAGGACACTGGGACACTGCAGGGTCTCTGGAGGCCGCACAGCACCCGGCCCCTAGAACAGGAACCAGGGTGCTGCAGGAGGGCAGCGTCGCTGCACTCAGAGAATGGATAAACTTTGTCATCACCTCACGTACAGAGCACACCTGAGCTCCATTCCTACCCTCATGTCCCAGGGGTGCTGGACACTCGGCACTCGGAGCGTCAGCATCGCTAACGGCGTGTGGAGACTTACCCTGGCCAGCTGGGCCTCACTCTCAATGGCATTGTGCAGCCGAACAATTCCCACATACTCTTTGCCTAGAAGAACGACAAGAGCAGTCAGGAGTGGCCGCTGGCATTTAATGTTGACCTCAAGGTGCAGCTGCTGCCAGGCAAATGTCTAGAGAGCCCAACAAATAGCTTTGCAATCACCTTTCCCAGACCGTGCAAGTAACTTCTTAGCCTTATCCTTCCAACGAAACAAAAATCAAAGCTACTGAGGTCCTTCTTCACCAAGTGTTATTTCACTGAATTTGTAAAATGAGGCCACCTAGAGCCACAAGACCAGGTAGCACAAAACCAGTCACTCAGAAGTGTTTTCCTTGGCTTAAACAACAAAAGAACCCGAGAGAGGGAAAAAAATAATGAAAACATTTGCAATAGCATGTGCATGTCGTCACTGGTTTGGAGCAAAATGGATAAACAACCCTTGGGTTTAAGTCACTCAAGACCAAGAGCAGACCTACTGCAGACAGGAATGGGAAACTGCAGCTTGGCTTCCAAAGTCTGCACTGCTCCATCAATTAGACCAGAAGTGGTCGCAGGGTAACCAACGTACCTGCACTCTGCTGGGATTTGACCAGCCGGGTGGCCCTCTCAATGCACACAATGAGGCACCCAGTCACCTTAGGGTCCAGGGTGCCGCTGTGTCCGGTCTTCTCCACGCGAAGGATGCGGCGGATCCACGCAACCACCTCATGGGAAGATGGATTGGAAGGTTTGTCGAGGTTAATAAAGCCTGACCTAAAGTGCAGGATATTAGAAACTTTGCATCAGGACAGAGCAAGCGTGGAAACCTTAATGACTTGTCACTAAGTCAAACAAATCAAAACAAATCAAACTCAGCAAGAAGTGACCAGAACATAAAACATCACACAGCAAAGCAGTCAGATGTTGCTATGAAAGTCACGTGGAGATACTAGCCATGAAAGATTAAAAATGCCCCTGCAGTTATTACACTCACCTAACATAGTCAGAGATCTCTCTCTTGAGGGGATTAGCACCAGAAGGCAGGGGAGTGTAGTGTGCAGTCAACACGTTTAACTTGTCAAAGTTCTAAAAAAAAAAAAAAAAGGCAAAAAATATCATAAGTAAAATGTTTGTGAGCTCAGTGAGTCTCAATTTCATCAGTGCTTTGCCCTAATACAGCTCCCTAGTTATACATTCTCTGGTTTGTGTTTCTGGAAGCGTCCCTTCCAAACCAGGAATGTTCTAGGAATGCAACCACATGGTCTTTTCATAAAGAGAAGAAAAAACTCTCCACAGGGAGAGGTATCAAAGCAGCTAGAATGAAAAGCTCTTAAAAGCAGGATAAACCCAGCGTGCCTCAGCACCCGGGTACAGAGCACCCAGGTATCTGCGTGGGCCAGGCGAGAGCAAAATAAAGACGAGCTCTGTGTGCTTTATGGGTATCATAATCTTGAAGGGTTGCATGGAAATGATGGCACTTGGGAAGTTTCGGTGAGATTTTGGCAGCAGCCTCCGCCTCCAAGGCCAGGGGCGGGTAAAGGTTTACAAAACCTCGGGGGAAGGTTTACAGAAGGGGCTGGCGGAGGCACGTGGCATCCATCCCCGCGGGATGCGGGAGCAACGGTGAGAGGGGCCCGGGAGCGCCGCTACCTTGAGCAGCAGCGGCCACTGGGACGTGTCGAGCTGGGCCACGCGGGACTCGGGCTTGATGAGGAACTCCTCGGTGTGCTGGATGTCCTGCGGGGACACAAAGGGCGTCAGGGGGGTGCAAAGCGGCCGCGCGCCACGTGCGGGGCTCCCGGGCCGCCCGTTCACGCGCCCCGAGGCCCCGGGCGGCACCGGGGCACGTGGAGGGGCGCGCGCGGGGCGCATCGCGCCGGGGCTCGGCCTCACCGCCACGTCGGCGTCGCGGAGCTGCCGCTTCTCCTTCTTGCGCCGCTTCCTCTCGCTGGAGCCTGCGGGAGAGACGCGCTCAGCGCCGGCCACGCGGGGCCGCACACCCCGCCCTCCCCCCACCGCCAAGAACGGCCGGTGCCGCCGCTCCCACCCCGCCGGCCCCAGCCCCATCGCGTCCCGCCGCGGCCCCGGGGCCGCCCCCGCTCCCCCGCGGGCCCCGGAGGCGCCGGGAGGGCCCGGCCGCCCCGCACGCACCGTCCGTGTCCGCCATGGCCGCGCCGCGTGCTGCCCCGCGCGCACGGCGGAAGGGCCGCCCCCTTCCCGACGGGCCCCGCGCGGGCCCGCCTGGCGCAGGGGGCGGGGCAATGGGCGGGGCGAGCCCGCGTGGGCGTGGTCGCGCGGAGGGGCGTGACAAGCCGGAGGCGGGAAAGGAAGCGCGGGAGCTGCGCCGTGAATCGAGCGTTGGTGCCGGCCCGCGGGGCACCAACCTGGCCTCCCAGGGCGGCCGCTCGCTCCAGGATGCACCAGAACCGCGACGGTTTCGTTTGCCAGCGGGGAGGGCTGAGTGAGGGCAGAGAAGGTGGCCAGTGCTGCCTAAAGTCCCGGGCAGCAGAGCGGTGGGGAAGGCGACGACGGCGGCGGTGGCTCCGCGGGGGCTCCTCGCGGCTCCCGCGCCGGCTTCTCCTCCTGCGGGCCCCGTGTTCCCCCGGTCGCTCAGAGCCCCTGCCCCGCGGGGCTGCTCATCTCCTGCAGCACCAGGTGCAGCAGGTGGTTCTGCTCGGCGCTGAGCAGCGGCCAGAGCGCGGCCTGCAGCGCCCGCAGCGCCGCCACGTCCTTCTCCTGGCACGCGAGCACGGCCGACTGCAGCAGCACGAAGAGCTCGGCGGGCAGCAGCGCCGCGGCCGCCGCCTCGCGGGGCGCCCCGCCGGCCGCCGCCGCGGGCCCCGGCGCCGCCTCCCAGCAGTACTGCTCCAGCGTGCGCGCGTGCTCGGGCGGCAGCCACGTCGCGGGTGAGGGTGGGTGGCTCCTTGGCGGGGCCAATGGACGTGCGGCGCTTGTCGATGTGGCTGGCGCGGGAGGGTCAAGGGCGCCGGTTGCCGTCCTGTACCCCTTGTCGCTGGAGGCCGGCCCGGCCGCCGAGCTCAAGCCGCCGCCTGGGCCCGCGAAGCGCGGGGACTCGGCCCGGCGCGGCCCGCGCTGGCCCGGCACGACGGCTCCGCGGCGCGGCCAATAGGAGCGGGCGGCTCGGCGGCGCGGCCAATGGGCGCCGGCTGTCGGGGCACGCGGCGTCGCGGCGCAGCCAATGGGTGCACGGCGCTAGTGGGTGTGTCCCGCGGTTCCGCGCGCGGGGTCGGTGCCGCCAGCAGCGCGCAGAGGCTCCGCCCGGGGGACCCTCTCGGCGCCTCCCCGTCCGCCGCTCCCCGCGCAGCCGCTCCGGGAAGGCCGCAGTGCGGCTGGGCGGGCGACTCGGCGCCTCTGCGGCCCCTCCGCCGCCGCCGCCGTCTCCTGGGCGGGCCCCGCCGCTCTTGCCGCGGCGGTCCCGGGGTCGGCTCTGCGGCCCCGGTCCGGCCTCGCAGCACGTGCAGCTGCTGGGGCGGTCCCCGGCGGTGCGCAGCGCTGCCAGCGGGCCTGGGGGTGCTCCTGCCCGCAGAAGGGCCAGGCGCGAAGGAATAAAACTGAATTTATTTGTTATATATATATAAGCAAATGTGTGTGTGTGTGTGTAAATACCTGTCCCAGTGTGTTTAAATGGGCCCGCTAGCTGGCATGGAAACACGCTGAGGCTTCCACCCCAGCCGCTGCTGTTCCCATACGTGTGGGACTGGTCAGGGTTCCATAACGTCACTGCCCAGCATGATGTGCAGGGTGCACCACCTGACACTGGGACATGATACAGAAATTGGGGAGCTTGGTAGCCCATGATTTCCGCTCTCCCGCCTCTGGGATTTCCAGGTCTGCAACAAACGGTGCTTCCTTACTCATTTCTTGCCTGGGCTTTCCCACAGGGCTCTTTTCCCACGGCAGTGCGGAGCGGTGCGTTGAGCTCACGGCTGTGCGATGCCTCCCGGGGCAGTGCCTGGCCAGGGGACAGCGTAGGGGGCACAGACCCAGCAAGCTGAATCCTGCTCCAGCCGCTCAGCAAGTCAACAGGTCTGAAACCAATCCACATGCGCAGCCCTTGAGCAGCAGAGATGCCACCAGGGCAGGGTCTAGGACCCCTGGGTCCCCTCCTGGCACGGAGGAAGCTCCTGTGCTGGGAGAAGCCCATGGACATCAACCCTAACGTGGCTCTGCCCTGGCTTTCTGTGCCCAGCGCCTGCTTGAGCCCTGTGTTGTCCCCTTGGGGCCTTGTTCCCAAGCTACAGAGCAGGCCTGAGAGTGTGGGGTGCTGCCCATTTCCTCGCTCGCCAGGTCTGCTGCGGTCGGTGGCAGAGAAGGGTTTGCAAAATAATTTCTCCTTTCCACTGCCAGCACCTTCATGTTCCTCCTCTGCCTACCACGGCAATTTGCATCTGTGTGGGTGCACGCCAGGCGCGGTAAATCCGCTCAGGTGAAAACCGGGCGGAACAATCTATTCCATTCTGGTGGCTTTCATGCTCCTGGTGTCTGGGACAAGGTCTCGGGGACACCCACGCGGCTTCTCTCTGTTTTTCCGAATCCAGCGTGTGGCACCTCTTGGCTAAGGGGCTCGGGGCCGATGGCGCCAGGGAGGCAGGGCTGGCTCTGGCCTCTTGGGCCAGCTGCTTTCGAGGAGCTTCAGGGGAGACCTCCTTTCTGCATAGGTCCCATTTCCAGCCGTGCTGCAGCTGCCGTGAGAAGCTGGTTCCTGTTCCCCCTGTGCTGCAGCGGCTGCACCGCGGTGGTCAGCGCTCGCCGGAGCTGCAGGTGTGCGGGGAGCACTGCCAAGCTCGCCCAGGACGTCCCCCTGCCCGATGCACCGGCCTTGCGAGGAAGGGAAAAACCCCGTGAGCTGACGTGGGAGGAGCGGGGAGAGCGGTGAGGACACTTGTCATGGGTGAGATGTGTCGTCACCAGCCAAGGGCTTATAGGGGCTGCGGTGAGAACAGGAACCACTATCGCGGCAGGCGAAGGAGCAGAGGAGGGGAGCTCAGGTAGGTGCCTCCGGGTGGCTTTTCTGGGGTGTTTGTCACATGTGTGGGTGCAGGGGTAGGAAGACAAGCGCATCCACCATGCACATGGTGCTGCACACCCAGCCATGGTGAGGACACGTCCCCAAGGACCTGGCCATGCAGCAACCGTGTCCCAGCCCCTCTGTGCAGGAAAGCAGAAACCCTGTAGTGAGTTTGAGGTGTTTCATTCACTGGGGTTTTACAGTGCCATGGCTTGCGAGCAGGAATCTGGCTCATGGGTTGCTCTAAGCGCTCCAGAGGCTGCCGGTGCCCGCGTTCAGCACCGGGACGTGGGCAGAGGAGGGCATCGCAGCGGAGAGGCTGCCGCAGGTGGGAGGAAGTTGGAGGTTTCCGCAGCTGCAGCCACTCGGCATCGCAGAGAGCAGGAAGGGGGGCGACGAGGGGAAGCAGGGGGGTCGGGCACATGCACCCATCCCTGCGCTTCGCAGGAGTGCGGCTGCAGGACGGAGGAGCACGCGGGGCGCTCGCACACGTATCCCGTGCCAGGGCAACGCGCTCCCACCGTGCACGCGGCAGAGCCGGCTTTGACCCGGGCAGCAGCAAGAGCCTTGTCACGGCAGCCAGAGCTGCAGCGGCTCCTGCGGGTGCCCTGGAGCCCTGGCTGCGGCCGCAGCACCGAGCAGGGCTGCTTGGGGCCGCTCGGCCTGGCACGGGCTCGGGAAGGCGGGATCGGGTGTTGCGCGCAGTCGCATTGACATTGGCCCCAAGATCCCGCCAGGGCGCTGGTCCCTTTGGGAGCACCTTGGCAGGGCTGGTTTGTCCCAGCCTCCCGCACCGTGCGAGCAGCGCACACCTGGACACTGCGGGAGAAGGGATGTGCGCGGAAGAGAAAGCAGAGTGGAAATGAAAGCACAGCCGGGCGGCAGCGAGCCCTGAGCCAGCGCATCCGTCTGTGCAGACGAATGGTTTTGCGCATACTAGCCATGCTGGTGCCCTTTATATCAAACATTGTGACTGTGGCGACTGGGGGCACCCAGGTACCACATAGGTGCATCATAAAAAGAATGACGTTTGTGTGGAAATGCTAGTTCTATAATTTTTCTTCATGTTTTCCTTCACAGACCTTTGGCTCTCGGTGATGGACCCTCTGAGCACTCCCTTACCCGCCAGCGAGGTCACGGAATACAGGCGGAGCAATTCCTGCTACCACATCCAAGATGGGTTCCTGTCTGCGACGCTCCCGGTGATGTACTCCCTTATCTTCATCATCGGGCTGCTCAGCAACAGCCTTGCGCTCTGGGTCTTCTCCTGCGGCGTGCAGCGGACAACCTCCATCACGGTGTACATGAGGAACCTGGCCCTCTCCGACCTGCTGCTCTCCCTTTGCCTGCCCTTCCGCATAGCTTACCATGACAAGAGCGAGCCCCGCGTCTTCTGCAACGTGGTCGGGGCCTTCTTCTACCTCAACATGTACGTCAGCATCACGTTCCTCAGCCTGATCAGCCTGGACCGCTACCTGAAGATCATCTGGCCCCTCAAAAAGTTTAGGATTCACACCGTGTCCTGTAGTTCCAGGGCCTCTGGGCTGGTTTGGTTGGTGCACTCAGCTTTCATGCTGCCTTTCTTTTTTGAGACACAAGGTAAAGGATCTTGTGACCATAAATGCTTCCACTTCAGGAGCAAAAGCCCTGTAGCAGCAGCCTTTAACATGGTCGCAGTAGCCACTTTCTTTATCCTGCTGCTGCTCTTCCTCTACTTCTACAGCAAGATATTTGTCAAGCTCCATAGAGTCTCCTTGGTGAACGCTCAGCAGCTGAACAAGAGGACTAGCATGAAAGCCATCACCAGGACCTTTGTAGTCCTCATCATCTTCATCGTTTGCTTCACCCCGTATCACGTTGTCCGTGTTCCTTACATCCTCGCGCAAGTGGGTGTCATTTCTAGCCTGTCCTTGACGCAGGCTCTCCACCTCGCCAACGAGCTCGTGCTCTGCATCTCAGCCCTCAACAGCTGCCTGGACCCAGTGATCTTCTTTTTCCTGTCCAGCAGCTTCCGGAGGGCCGTGCTCTGCACCGTCCAGGGAAAGCTGACGAGAGCTGTCCTGAGGAACCAGGGAGGGCTGAGCTACAGGGGCTCTGTGACCGAAGCCTAGGCCTTCCAGGGGGGACCAAGGTCTTGAGCGTGGGATGTTCTCATCAACAATTTGACTGCTGGTCTTTACCACACGAGAGAGAGATGGAGGAAGAAACTGAAACCTTTTCAAGCTTCTTCCGCTGGCACCGTCAGGGCTGGAGCTACCCACAGGGGCAAATGAAAAGAACAGCTGAGGCCTCCCCTTTCCATGGCAGCTCTGTGAACACAACTGAGGAGATGATCTTGGGAAGAGGGAAGGCCGGGTGTGCCATAGCAGAAACCCCCTTGGCCTCGGGCCTCCACCAGCACAGGGAAGGGCAGGGACGGAGCCCAGGACACAGAAAGGCTGCTTGGATGGGAGGAAGAGGGGTGAGAGGAGGAAAAGGAGTGGGAATCTGCTGTGAACCTTGTCTGCTTACCACACCACCAGAGAAAGCACAAGGTGGGAAAAGGAGAAGACAAAGTGCAGAAGAATCGGGAAAAAGGGAGAGGGAAGCTGATCTGAGCATCACTGGGAATAGAAGAACGTTTTGCTCCGAGATGTGCACTGCTGGCCTTGGAAGACAGGCGACTGGGGAAACATTAGGCCTCCTGTAACCCCAAACCAGGACAGGACACATTTTTTTCTCATTTTAGTGCTGTCCTTGCACCGCTGCACCAGCCTCACATTTCTGTGTATGCACTGACTGAAATGGAGCCTGCAGGCAAGAAGGAGGTTTTGGGCCCGTATTTTCCACTGCCCAACCTCTTCCCAAAGAAGAGGTTATTCCCCTGCTTGTTTTTTTTTCCCCCATTTCATATATTCACATCTGGTCTATTCACTTATTTTCAGAAGACTGCAGGCTTGGAGAAACCAACTGATTTGCACATCAGGCAAGAGCACATCCTGGGCAGTTAGGATTGGGGAGGATTTTCATACAGACGCTGAACTGTCTGAACTGTCTTAGTAATTACTTAATTCAAATACCTGATAAGTATTCGGGAGAATAAAATGCTTTATTAAAGACTGAATCCTCTGTTCTTGCCAGTCAAGGAAAGCAACAAGGAGTAACCCCGTTAGCTGTGTGACAAAGCGGGAGGATGAGCCTCGCGGTCCCCGGTCACCGCTGCGCATGAGCCCATGCAGAGCGGGGCAGGGGGGTTTCCTCCCGGGGCGGCTGGGGGTGCTGGAGGCCGAGCTCTTCCCGCAAGCAGAGGCGGTGGCAGAGCTGCTGCTCGTCTCCTGGGCGAGAGTCAAAGCAAAACCGCGCGGCTCGGCGGTGTCGCGGCTCGGCGGGCGAGGGACCGCGGACGCCTCGCGCGGTTGGGAAAGGGCGGCCCAGGGAGCCGAGCGGGCCCGGCTGCGCCCGAGGACTGACACGTTGGAGTCGGGGCTGCGGCCGGGAGCCGCGCGGGAAACCGCCGGCGCTTCCGAGAAGCCGGTGCCCAGCGGCGGATCCCCTTTCCGCCAGGGTCGCGGCGAGCAGCCCGCAACGGAGCTGCGGCAGCCACGAGGCCGCCGCGGGGGGAGGCTCTGCTCCGGCGTCCCGCCCGCTCCCAGGGCTGCGGGAGGAGCGTCCAGGGAGCTCCGCGTCCCGCCCGCGGAGCGATCCCGCCCCTTGTCCCGCTCTGCTCCCGCCGGGACCGACGGAGACCGGAGCAGCGGCCGCCGCCGCCCGCAGCGCCGCGTCCCGCACGGGGACCCGCTGCCGGGAGACGCCCCCGCAACACTCGCATGGCCCCGCCCCTTCGTGGGCGTGGCGCAAGAGACCACGCCCCGCGACCCCTACCTACCGTCTTTCCGCGTGCCCCGGCAACCAGCGCCCATTGGTCCTGCCGCGCCGGCCACACCCACAAGCGCCGCACGCCCATTGGCCGCGCCGCGGAGCCGCTCGCTCCCATTGGTCACGCCGCGGAGCCGTCGCGCCGGGTCAGCGCGGGCCGTTCCGGGCCGGGTCGCTCCGCTCCGGATCGGCCGCGGCGATGCTGACGGCGGCGGGAGGCGGCGGCGCGGGCCCGAGCGGCGGGGGCAGCAGCTCCGGATCGGCGGCCGGGCCGGGCCCCGGCGGCGGCAGCGGCAGCAGCAGCGGGGACGGAGACTTCCTGTCGCGGTACCGTCTGGTGTCGGCCAAGCTGCGGCGGCGCTTCCTGCGCAAACCCAACGTGGCGGAGGCGGCGGAGCAGTTCGCGGCGCTGGCGCGGGAGCTGCGCGCCCAGGAGAGCCTGCCCTACGCGGCCTGGTGCCAGCTGGCCGTGGCGCGCTGCGCGCAGAGCCTGTTCCACGGGCCGGCCGAGGCGGCGGCGCTGGCCGAGGCGGCGCGGCTCTTCGTGCGGCAGGAGCGCGACGCGCGGCAGCGCCTGGCGCTGCGCGGCGGCTTCGGCGAGCACGCGGCGGCGGCGCAGAGCTGCGGAGCCTTCGCCGCGCGCCTGCACCTGGAGCGCGGGCAGCCGGCGCCGGCGGCCGCGCTCTGCCTCGAGCTGGCGGCGGCGCTGCGCGACACGGGCCGGGCGGCGGGCGCCGCGGCGCCGCTGGCGCGGGCGGCCGAGCTGCTGGCGGCGGCGCGGCTGCCGCTGCCCGCGCTGCGCTGCCTGGGCGAGCTCGCCTCGTGCCTGCTGCTCGGCGGCGACCGCGCGGGCGCGCTGGCGGCGCTGACGCGGGCGCAGGCGCTGGCGCGGGCGGGCGGCGGCGGCGGCGCCTTCCGCGACGCGCTCGTGCGCTGCGAGGTGTCGCGGGTGCTGCTGCTGCTGCTGCTGCAGCCGCCGCCGGCGCGGCTGCCGCCCGAGCACGCGCGCACGCTGGAGCAGTACTGCTGGGAGGCGGCGCCGGGGCCCGCGGCGGCGGCCGGCGGGGCGCCCCGCGAGGCGGCGGCCGCGGCGCTGCTGCCCGCCGAGCTCTTCGTGCTGCTGCAGTCGGCCGTGCTCGCGTGCCAGGAGAAGGACGTGGCGGCGCTGCGGGCGCTGCAGGCCGCGCTCTGGCCGCTGCTCAGCGCCGAGCAGAACCACCTGCTGCACCTGGTGCTGCAGGAGATGAGCAGCCCCGCGGGACAGGGGCTCTGAGCGACCGGGGGGACACGGGGCCTGCGGGAGGAGAGGCCGGCGCGGGAGCCACCAGGAGCCCCCGCAGAGCCGCCGCCATCACCGCTTTTCCCGGCGTTCCTCTCCCTGGGAAGCCCCGTGGCTCCGGCTGCGTCCTCAGCCCTTGCTCGGCCTCAGCCCTTCCTGCTGCCGAGCAAAGCCGTCACGGTTCTGGTGCATCCTGGATCGAGTGGCAGTCCCAGGAGGCTGGCTAGCACCCAGTGGGTTCCCCCATCAGTCATCTGCATCTTGGTTGAGTTCTCAAGTGTCTGAGGAGTCTCCTGTAGCAGTTACTTTGATGAGCAGCGGAGTGGAGGGGTAAATTCCCTGAAATCCCAGCAGAGGACATTACTCCCAGGACACCATTTATAGTGGTAAAATTGAGGCCAAAAGGGCTGTGCTCTGATTCCAGAAACATCTGAGATGGCAATTAGAGCATGAATGTTTCATTTGAAACACGCTCGGTCAACTTTGGAGATTGCTTTTTGTGTCCTTATAATGGTGCCACTGACTCGTGATATATCGGAACCGCTTTGGAAATGTTTTCACAAGAGCAATATTCGTTTCCTTGTTGCGCCTGGTGTTTTATGTTCCAGTGCTCAAGATGCTGCTGCTTTTGCTTTGGGGAAGGTCTTTTGGGCGGCCCCTGCTGAGCAGCACAAATGTTTTCAAGGCAAAAATGTTGATTTTTCAGAACATCTATGGGCAAAGTCACCTTGAAATGAAAAGGTTCCAAATGGCTCCAAGGTGAATTGTGCTTTTGACAGCATCTTTGGTGATTTTGTCAATAAAAGGCAGAAAAAGTGCTGGCTCATAGACTGGTGATTCGCCTTGCGTTCGTGTGTTTTGCTTTCCCTGGCTGCAGCTTGGCTGAGCTGATGTGTCTGAGAGGCTGGATAGCAAATTCCTGTGCAATAAGAAACGCAGGTGCTAGAGCCTCTGCAGGGACCAGCCCGGGCTCCTTTGGAGATGGGGATGAAATGTCTTGGAGGGAGCCTTTGCTTTCAGTGCTACCGATCCCATGCTGAACTTGGAAGGAGCGGTCCTTAAAATGCAGGTGGGCTGAGCTGCTCTTGTGCGTTCCTCACGTCATTGGCAGCCTCAGCAATGTCCTTGCTTCTTGCTGCTTGTCCAAAACAATTTTAAAAAATAAAATCTCTAGGGAAATCTTGTTTTGTACCTGAGCCAGTATCATTATTGAACAGCAATTTGGCAAGCTGGGTACCTCAGCTTCCAGGTTTAGATTTAAGATACATTGGGCTAAAAGGAAACCTCGTGGCAGCTCTGCTGTAGGTCCTGGACCCATGATGTCCCCCTGAATTGCAGCGTGGTCCTGCAGTGCTTCTCCCTTGGCTTCCAGGTGCCTCCTGGGCAGAGGTGTCAGGAAAGGAACTGGGAGACTATGAGATGGAGGTGCTTTTCCAAGCACTGACTGGAAATTGCTGGATGGGCTGGTGCTTTTGGGCTCCCCCTGAAGCTGAGGGTGCTGTGAAAGAGGATGGGTGTGCAAATGTGTGCAAATGTGTGCAAAAACACACCTGCATCCCCAGCACCTGGGTACCCACTGCAGGGCTAAAGGAGAAACTTCCCTGAAACCCCATTGCCTCGAGTCCATCCTCGTAGCTTGCTATGTCCGTCCACAAGATACTTGCTGCATAAGCCACAAAATATGTATATACTCTATTATTTATTCTCTATTTTATTGTTCTCCATTTTGCTTTATTTCAGTTGATAAATGCTTAATTTGGCATTTGATGTGATTTTATAATCAAATTAGTGATAGACTGTGAACAAAGAAAAAAAAAAGGCACTAAGAACCATTTTGGTCCTGCCTTTGTCAGTTAAAATTATATTAAACTGTTATTAAAATGCTATTATGGGGTAGCTATCCAAAAAAAAAGAATAAATAAATAAAACTCTGTATAGAAACTCTAATGATGGCAGCGGGGGCTCCTCCTTAGGGCTGGAAGGGGCTCGGGTTAACGGGAATCAGCGCGCGGCTCCGGAGCGGCGGCTGCCGCGAGCTCCCCGGCGCGGCGGAGGCGGCGGCGGCCCCGGGGGCGGTTCCCGGGCACGTCTCGCGGTGCGAGAGCTGCGGGACGCGGGGCACGGCCGTTTCCGACACGGAGCGGGACCCGGGACGAGCGGGGCAGCCCCCGGGGCGGGCGCTGCGGGCGAAGCGGAGCGTTTGCGGCCGGGAAAATCCCCGTTTTCCAGCGGCGCGGAGCCGCAAGCGCCCGCGCTCCGCCCCGCGCTTTGCAGCTCCGCTCGCCGCGTGCCGCTGTCCCCGCTGTCCCCGCTGTCGCCGCTGTCGCCGCTGTCGCCGTTGTCGCCGCTCTGGCGCTGCGTCGCGGGCTGGGGCTCGTGCCCCGGTGCCCTCCTCGCCCCGCTGCCCCGCGCTGCGCTCCCCGGCGAGGAGCGGGGACGAGCCGCGGGGCGACGATGAAGGAGAGGAGGAAGGCCTGGGAGGGCTGGGATCCTGCTGGGATCTCCTGGGAAGAGAGGTAGGGCTGGATAGGAACGGGACCCGCGTGCCGTGGGTGGCAGCACAGGACTGGGTTGCACGGGGACGGTGCTGGCAGTGCTGGGCACTGACACCGTGTTGTGCTTTCCAGGCTGGCTGATGCGGCCACTCCGCTGTGGAGGCTTCCGTACACGGAGCAGCTGCAGGTAAGGACAAGATCCCCTGGGATCTTGTGTCCCGGCTGCCCCTCCAAGCTCTGCTGTTGAGTCCTCAGCCTGTTCAGAGCCCTTTTGCTGTTGCTTTAATTCTCCGGTTGTTCTGAGAGGGCTGAGGGACCCTATGGGTGGCCTCTACAATGACAAACAGCATGTTCTTGTGCGGTGGTCCTGTCCAGCACGGGACAGTGGAGAGCGGTGGCTTCAGTGCCTCTGATGGGATCCAGAGACCCCCTTGGACACAGAGCTCTGGGGACACGGGCCCAGTTTTGCCTCAGTTGCTCTGAGTGGCGGCAGTGGGGGACAGGCCGAATTTCTCCAGGATCATGCGAGCCGGGTGACCACCAGCTCCCTGCTGTCCCGTGGTCCCGAGGGAGCATTCCCGGCTTAGGCCTCCTCCACAGGTGAAGTTCCAAAGGCAGCAGAAGACACTGCAGGTGCTGGCATCTCGCCTCGAGGAAGCGGGCACGGACATGTGCAAACCTGGGGGGCTCTGCTGTCCTCTGCGCCCCATCGTCCCTTCAGTGAGTGCCATTCCTTTGTTACGGTTTTACTTATTTATTTATTTTTAATCCAAGGCTTTTATTTATCCTTCCTTTTCCTGGCAGCCCGTCATTAATGGCTACCGAAACAAATCTTCCTTCTCGGTGAACCAAGGCCCAGATGGGAACCCCAAAACCGTGGGCTTGTATGTGGGCACTGGCAGAGGTGCGTGCGGGAGCAAGGGAAGGAGTAAATAAGACACCAGCATCGGAGCGGCAGCTCTGCAGCTCATCCTCGCTGCGGGGATGCAGCTTCCTGCAGCTGCAGGAGATCCGGATTGGAGCTGGGAATGCTGCATCCAAGCCGGCCTGGTGCTCCGAGCCCGCAGCGCTCACCTCCAGTCAGGAAAGCGCTCGCTTTGCCCTGAGAGGGAACATTAAACATCTCCCTGTCTCTCTCCAGCGAGGAATATCGTCTGTGTGAGAGCTGACCACATGGTGAACATACCTGCGAAACACAAACAAGTAGCCCAGGTAATAATAAGGAAAGAAAAATAGAAAAAAAATCTGTGTCTCAGTGGAGGGAGGGTGCAGTGATACTGGGTTGGGGGAAGGCTGCACTCGTGCACATGCAGGGCCTCTGTGTTTGCATGTTGCGAACATTTCCACCTGAGCATTTTTGGAGACTTGAAAGTTAGTGTGAGAACCTCTAAACCATCCGAACCAAGTGGCAACGAAATCCTGCAAGCGGGTTAAAATGCATAAAATGCACAAATTGAGATCATGGAAGGAAAATGCGGCGGTCGTGGCGGGGCGGCCGCCTCCCGGGGTGCCGGGGCTGCCTCCGTGGGGCTCCAAGCACGTCCGCTCGCCGCAGCGCTACGAGCAGTTCCTGCGGCTGTCCCCGCTGGAGCCCTGCATCCTCTTCCACCGCGGCGGGCACTGGCGGGAGCTCGTCGTTCGCACCACCGGCCGCGGTCACACCATGGCCATCGTCACCTTCCACCCCCAGCAGCTGGGCCAGGTGAGTGCGCGGGCAGCAAGGACATGAGCGTGGGGAGGTCCCGCTGCCGGCGGGTCCCGGCACCTTCTGGGGAAGATGAGGGAGGCCAACGATGGAGTTGAGGCTTTTGAGGGGTGCCTGGAGCGAGCTCCCTCGTGCAGGGGTGCTGGCTTCACTTCAGCTGTGTGAACAGCCGCCGATGGGCAGTTTTGTATCCACAGACCTATGGACAAATACAGTATTTATCGACATTGGTCAGTACCAGGGTCCCCAGGTGACACCTGGCGCAGAAGAAATGATGCCAGGACCTATCCTAGGTCCATAAAGAGTCAGAGATGATGCTCAAGCATCATTGTGTCCATGCTACACTCAGCCGCACATGGCATTTGTGGCAGTGCGGGGCTATGAGGAGGCTTCCCGGGCAGCACCGCAGCTCCTGGCTGGGTGCACAGCTGGGGAGAGGCGGCTGAGCAGGTTCCCCAGACTCAATTTTCCCTTGTTTTGCTGTTGACAGGAGGCACTGGCTGCTCAGAAGGCATCGCTGAAGGACTTCTTCACTAGCGGACCCGGAGCAGTCTGCGCTTTGACTTCACTTTATTTCCAGGAGAGGTAAACATGTGGATGCTTCTAAAACTCGTAGGGTGCTGCGGGATGGAGGAGAGACCCCATGGAAGATGGAAAGCAAAGTTTTATCCTTTTTTCTTACCCATCTCTGATCACACTCAAGTTCTGCCAGTTCAGGGAGCGCTTCAAGAGAATGACGAATGCTTGGATGGCTTCTTTGCCAACATGGCTTTGAGATGGCCACATCTTTTCTTTATTGTGAAGCACTCAAAATACTTTAATACCCTCTGGCTTTACCTCATCGGAGTTTTGAGCCTAGAGAACTGGAGAAAAAAATCTAAAGGAGCTTTTCCAAGACACTAAATCAAGCTAGCGGCTGAACTGGGAATCCTAGGATCTTAGGATCCTAGATCCTAGGAGTCATTTTGACCCTGCTGATAAATTTTAGGTTGTGCAAGTCACAGACCCTTTACCATTGAAATATTCCCAGGAATTAAAAGTAGGTGTGCTGACGTGGGGTCTCAGTAATTCCTTGCAAGCCCTGCCTTCTAAGGGCTGCCTGCGTTTGCCCCGCAGCACGATGACCCGCTGTTCCCACGAGCAGTCCCCCTACCAGCTCCTTTTCGGAGAGCAGCACATCTTTGAGGAGCTGCTCGGCCTGAAGTTTCGCATCTCCCCGGATGCCTTTTTCCAAGTGAACACGCGTGGAGCAGAAGTGCTGTACCAGGAGGTCGGGAAGCTGAGCCAGGCTGCTGGAGACACCGTCCTCCTCGATATCTGCTGTGGCACGGGTGAGCAGCCCCCGAACCTTCCCTGCTCTCCACATCCTTGTTTCTCCAGTTCGGAGCTCTGCAATATTCTTGTATCCTTCCTTTCCAGGCACAATTGGTCTCTCTCTGGCTCGCCAAGTGTCCAGGGTTATTGGGATTGAGGTAGTGGAGAAGGCAGTGGAGGACGCCAGGTGGAACGCGGCCTTCAATGGTGAGTTTGGACTTGCCGCTGCAGGAAGTTTCAAAAAAATTTTTGGAAAATACAAAGCAAAAGTCAAGGAGGGCTGCTCAGAACTATGTGCAATGCCCAAAATGGGAGGTACTTCATGCTATAGCTGCCCCCTTTCCTTGCTTGCATGAGGAGTGCCCCTTCCCTCCCTGTTTTACTGTTGCGATGGTCAAAGACTGGAGCTGGGTGAACATGTAGGAAACTCATGGAGTGGGACAGTGTGGAGAATCACCCGGGTGGGACGGTTGGTGCTGATCTGGGTAGCATCTTTCTGAAACAGCTGCAGTTCTCCAATATCCTCAGGTGAGGAGATACTGTGAGGTTTACTTTGCTGGAGTTTGCGGCTTTCTGGCTCTTCCTGCACCGTGTGTTTGCCGTTCTGCCCGCAGGGATTTCCAACTGCGAGTTTCACGCTGGGAAGGCCGAGACGGTGCTACCGCAGCTGCTGTCAGCGTGGCAGGACGAGCGGCCCCTCGTCGCGGTGGTGAACCCGTCCCGGGCTGGGCTCCGTAAGAGAACGTGCTACTTATTCTCGGTCTTAAAAAAGAGAGTTTTGAATGAAAACGTCAAGCACTTCGCTGGGAAGCCCTACATGGGATGGGGCATGCAGATGTGGCCACACAGGTGTTTCGGGAAGGTTTCCATGACTCTGTTTCACTTAACAAATGTTCTCTAATCCTTTGTTCTCCCGGGAAACAGAGGACGTTCTCCCTTGGCTCTGCCCTGCTGGCAGTGGGAGCCACGTCCTTGCCTTCCTAAAACCCCGCACCTGAGACAGGACACGGTGAAACAGGCAGGACCCTCCTTTCTCTTCACTCCTCCGCTCAGCGAAGTTCCGTGCTGCGGGATCTGTGACCGTCCCTTCTGGAGAAGGCGCTGCCGCGGGGTGCCGTGGCGCTGGCCAAGCTCCGTGTCCTTCTGCTTCTGCAGATCACAGGGTCGTGCGAGCCCTCCGAAACTGCAGGGCCATCCGGAGGCTGCTCTACGTCTCCTGCAAGCCGGAGGGCGAAGCCATGAGGAACTTCCTCGAGTGAGCACCCCTCTGCCTTCCTTTCCAGTCGGGACAGACCCCTGCCCCATCGGCTTCTCCGGAGGCCATCAGGGCTGGCTTGGGATGCAGCTTAGGGGGTTGCAACCCTTACACCAGTCTCAGCCGCAGACCGTGATGGATGTTGGCTAAACCTAATGCATCCCCCACGCCGCGCAGCAGGAAAGCTGCTGCTTTGGGTCCCAAACGTGCCCTTTGCGGCTGCGCTGCCCGCAGGTTGTGCTGCCCACCCGATGCCCGGAGGAAGCTGGCGGGAGAGCCCTTCGCCCCCGCGCTGGCCGTTCCCGTCGACATGTTCCCGCACACGGACCACTGCGAGCTGCTGCTGCTGCTGACCCGCTGACGAGCCACCCCGAGCTCTGAAGGCTGGACCTGGCTATCTCCGTAAATTTCTTGCCTTGAAATGTGTACAGAAGTAAATAAATCTTTGTTGTTGTTGTTTTCTCTTACCTTGGGTTGCTGGACTATGCTGTTCTGCATGGAAACAGTTTTCTGTGGGTGAAAAGATTCTCAGCATCACTTCATCGTCCCTTCCCCATCTTTTCTTCGGCTGCTGGTCAAAGCAGCTTGGAAAAGTCTTCACTCTCTCCCTGATTTTGTGGGTTTTCACCACCAGCATGTGAATACGAAGCACTAAAGTTCCTACTGTTTTCTCATACTGCCGTGGCATTAGCTCTCTGCTTGCTTCAAGGTGGTTTCAGATGTTTTCAAAGTTGACAGTGAACTTTCTATGAGGGAACTTTAGGACCTAAAAATCTTCATTTTTCTTGGGAGAAAGTCATTGATTTTGAGGTCAGGAGAATGTTTCCTAAATAAACTTCAGTAGCAGTATTACCTTCTGGGTTAATCATAGTCGTCTAGGCCAAAACAGTATTAAGAATATATGTAGGCAACTGAGTCATTGAATTTGACTCAGAAAGAGGAATTTCCTACTTAACTGAGGTGACTGAAGGGTTAACAAATGACTGCCTCCCCCAAGGGCTACAGGTCCAGGTATTTTTTACAGATTTTTGCTTCCAGTGCCTGGAAAAAACAGCTGCCACCAGTGAGTTCTCAGGTGGGGCAAGCTTAAAATATATGGGCCCAGTGCTCAGCAGCTCTTAGACCAGAATAAGAGATGATATCCTGTTTATTAGCTACTGGAAAAACTCTCTGTGTTTGTAATTCCCCCTTTTGCTCTGCAGCCGGTTGCTCCAGGGCCATCTGCTAAAACGTCCCTGTTTTCCTGCTAGCGAGCAGCCGTGCTCGGTGCTTGGCCGCCGTCCCGCAGCCCTCGAGCCGGCTCCGCTTCGGAGGGATTTATGGAGCGCGCGGGCAGGCAGAGGCCGCTCTGAGCATGACAGGGGTGGGCATTCCCGTCACGCGGCTCCGGCTCCGGTTGCATGGCTGCGGGGCATTAGGACCCGCAGGCTGCGGAGCGGAGGAGGCCGGATCCCTCTCCCGCTGTCATCCCCGGCCGCTGCAGCCTAATTCCTCATCTCCTTCAATGGTGACGGACTCCTTCCCGCCCGGGCGGGCAGCCGCAGCGAGGCCGCGCTAGGAGCGCTTCCCGGCGGATCCATGGCATCTCCCAGGACCATCACCATCGTGGCCCTCTCGGTGGCCCTGGGGCTTTTCTTCGTCTTCATGGGGACCATCAAACTGACCCCGCGGCTCAGCAGAGACGCCTACAACGAGATGGTGAGCGCGGCGCCGCGGCGGGAGACGGGGTCCCGAACGCAGCGGCGGATACGGAGCAGCCGGGAAGCCTGGAAAACCAGGAGGGAGGGGGAAGGGGGGTCTCCCGAGCCTCTCTGCCTCCTCATCCGGCAAACCCGGGGGGAAACACACAGCACGGAGAACACCCCAACAGCCTTTGCTTGGGCTCTATCGGAGCTTATTTACGGAGAAACCGCCCGTGGATAAGGAGAGCGTGGGGGGAGGGATGGAGGAGCCTGCGTAAACATTGGGAAATGAAGGGCTCTGCAAGGCAAAATGTGAGGGAGGGCGTAGCAGGGAGATGGAGCCCATCCTGGGGCTGTTGGGGGAATCCCAAGCCCTGGAAAAGGAAAGGAAAAGGCACTATCTGTCTGATTCAGGAGCCACAGCAGCGTTCTCAAAATTATCCATGCTTTAAAGCAGGGATAATAACAAAGGCTGTCCCTGCCTCACCGGGCTGGTGCAGGGATTAATTTGTGACCGTGAAATGCTTAGAGATTCTTAGCTAGAGGAGGAACATATTATTAAGATATTAAGATATTATTAAGTTGCATTATTGGCATTCCCTGCGACCTGCGATGCAGCCTCTCCTTCCTCTTGCAGAGGGGAAGGAGAAGTCGCTCCGGGCATTTCCCAGCGGGTTTGCAGGTCTCACCCTGCTGCAGAGCGTTATCTGCTGCGAGCACCGGCAGGCTGAGGGTCTGTCCTCTGCCTCTCCTTCCTCACCCCTGTTCCCCGGCTCCCTCCCTGCCCCGTTTTCGTGATGGTTATTGCGATGGCTGAAAGGTGCTCGTGTTATTTTTTGGGCCCCCTTGAGAAACGGTGATGGAAGTTTCCAGCACATTCTGCTCTCTGCCATCTGTGCACCTGCCCAGCTGCTTTTCCTGAGCTCTCAAATAACATCTGAGCTGCAGGGTTTCGCCTGCACCCAGCCGAGAGCGCCCCGAATCACCAGGACACAACCAGGCAGCAAGAGATGCAGGCAAAATGTCCAGAAAATAAAGCTCTTAAGCTCTTGCTGCATAAGTAATAACAATTATAAGGAAAAAGGCATTGCAACTTGAGAAAAATCCTTGCAAAACTCTTGCTATCCATAATGTTTTGCTTCTCTGAGGGTTTCTCTCCTACTTTTTTTCCTGAAAGAATCAAGCTGACAGGTAGGAATTATCCCCATTTTTGCAAAAGAGAAAGCAGAGGTGCTCACAAGCCACATCATACCTAATACCCCGTATTGTAACACGTTCCTGGCTCATCAGGCTTTGATGCTTTTTGCTGTGCTGTGCACCAGGGTGGTCTGCAAGGTAATGGAGACGGCGAGGGAGAACTCGATCTTCCCAATCAATGTCTGGCCTCTTGCCCCAGGCAAACACAGATCCGCTGTTACCTACTTGCAACATCAAATCCGCATTTGTTTTCATTCAGAAAGAAAAACACACATTAGTTTCTCTATTAAAATATTGAGAATATCAGAGTGCACTAGGGCACGGTGGTAGAGAGTTTCATTTTAAGCTGTATTTTGCACAACAGGTTAAAAAGATGTTTTTTTCGAGATGAGGTTTTGCTCCCTGGAGGTTTAAAGTGTGTCCTTAAAATACATACATTTGGAGTAGAAGTGTCATGGGATGTTTGGTTATTTAATAACAAGAATGCTGCACGTTTTGTTTTTGGCAGCATGTGAAGGACGCAGCAAAAATCACCAAGAATTGGGGAAGTTTTGGGTGCCCATAATGCACATTTGCACAGTGACAGCTGAGGCTGATGCAGGCTCTGAGTAGCGCGTGTGAGATCCGCGCTGCCGTCTACCTGAGATGGAGCTTCCATTTCTCTCTCCTGATTAGGCAGCAGGGAACACAACGGCAGGAACATCCGCAGGAACAGCACATCCTAGTGCGAATGGAAATAATAGTTATTTTAAAAAAAAGAAAGAAAAGCAAATATTTGGCTGCAGACAAAAAGTCTCCAGTACTTAGTGTTCAGCTGAACAATTTGAACGTATATAAAGAGAGAGGTTGTTTTCCCCAGTAAGAAAAAGGAGTCTGTCTAAAGAGGTTGTCTTTTAACTATCCTGCTTCTAAATCCAGCGGAAACCAGGCAGGAGGATGGCAAACGACAGCTTGTTTTTATCAGAGAAAAGACAAGACTGGAAGCTGTGTGAGAACAGGAGCAGGTTTGGGGAATCTCAACTTTGATGTCCAGTCCCACTCTTAGATGGTCCTGGAATATTTGAGGCTGCTTTGGGGTGGGGACTTGTGGTTTTGCTCTGGCCCTTTGGCTTTGCAGGGACTAGGTGCACTATTTCATTAGGCTGGCTGCTTTTGGGGAGAGTATTTTTTAATAACGTGGTTCTGCATTGTTAATTTAGCAATGGTAACCTCAGGAAAAGGTTGGCCTGGTCCTAGTTCAGGAGATGGGTGCTACCCTGAAGAGCTGTTTTCTAGCTAAGAGACCATGTAGAAAGCTGGGAGATGCATCCAGCTTGGAGGCAACTCATTTCCCCAAAAAGGGGGAACTGCAGGCTCAGTTGGACAGTGGGAATATCCTTCCAACAAGAGCTTATGGGGTACAGGCTGGAAATGAGGCCAGAGGAGTCTGCGATGACCAAAATTGTATTGCACATCAGTCCATGCCCCTGAAAGCCTTTTTACTTGCTCACATTACGGTGCTCTACACTGTTTAATTCCAGAAACGAGCCTACAAAAGCTACGTGCGGGCCCTTCCCATGCTGAAGAAGATGGGAGTCAGCTCCATCCTCCTCCGCAAGAGCATCGGGGCCCTGGAGGTGGCGTGTGGCATCGTCATGACTCTGGTGCCCGGCCGCCCCAAGGACGTGGCCAACTTTCTGCTGCTCCTCCTCGTGCTGGCGGTGCTCTTCTTCCACCAGCTCGTGGGGGACCCGCTCAAGCGCTACGCCCATGCCCTGGTCTTCGGGATCCTGCTCACTTGCCGCCTGCTCATCGCCCGCCAGCCCGAGGAGCAGCCGCCAGAAAAGAGGGTCCTGTCGGTGAACGGGGACGAGCAGCCGCTCGGCCACGAGGCAGCTCCCGAGAAAGGCAAGATGAAGGTGTCCTAGTGGAGCGCGTTTGAGGAACACGGACCCATGAGGCAGCTCTCTCCTAAAGCACCCAGATCCTTCTTTTCTTCTTTTTTTTAATTTACCTATTTATATATTTTTTGGCTGTCTAAATAAAGTTGCACGTGGGGTCTGAGAGACACGGGGTATGTCTACACTGTAGTTGTGCTTTCGCTGCTCCCTTGTATGGTGGAAAAACACAAGCTGGCTTTAAACTAGCGAGCTTGGAGGCTGTTTGCACCCTGGCCGGAGGAGCACCGGCCTCGATGGGAGCTGCAAAACCATCCCGAGAACATGGAAACAGCCGGGTGCTGCTGGAGGGGAGCAAGTGGTCCCCGTCGGGCAGTTTAAGCCTAGTTTGAGGTTGCATCTTGGTTGCAACTGCGGTGTAGGACATAGCCAGGGTGTCCAGGGCACGCGTCCCTCGCTGGCTTGTGCAACCCTCCTTGCAGAGCTCTCCGATCTGCAAACGTACACATTTTCTTTCACACAGTCAAGGGGGAAAGGCCCTTGATGAGCATAAATAGGAGTATTTGTGTTGGAGGCAGGGATCCTTAGTCTCTGCTGCCTCAGAGGCCCGGTTCTCCAGGGAAAACAGACGATGCCACTATTTGCCTTTCCCTGCATTTCTACTCTTCGCAGAGGTTCTAAGCCTGGGGCATTGCCCTGCCAAGAGTAACTGTTTTTCCCCCTGCTTCACATGAGCCACTGGTACCCCTTCATCCCTCTGAGCAGACAGCAAGGGTCCCTGGTCAGAAGATGGGGAGAACTGCCCAAAAACCAGTTTTTAAACCAATAACAACCCCCCAAATCCCCAAATACGTGCCTGCTGCTGGCAAAAAGCATCATGTTCCCTATTTCCTTACAGGGGGTGGAAAAAAATCCCCCTTTTCACTACTGCAACTTTATAATCTTGTCGGTTATTGCTGATAGATAAGGGGCTGAACCTGCCCGGGTACCGCGTCGAACATCCCACCCGCAGCTCGGGCGAGCTGGGGGAAGTCCTGCTGCAAGAGCCCGAATCCCTGTGTGCTGTATCTGAAATATTACCGAGTGTCATGAGAAGTGTGTTTTAAGTTCTGTTTGTTTTCTCGATGCTTGTCTGTTTTCATTTTTTTCCTTATTTTCTTAATTATTCACGAGAATAAACTTTTTGAAATTTGGAGGAAAATGTTTCCACCGTAGCATTTTTTTTTTTTTTTGAGAGAGAGAGAGAGAGAGGTGTGTCTGAAAATAGTTTACATGGGCTTAAAAATGCATCTAAAATGGACGGAATGGTTTAGGGGAAATCCACTGAGGAGGACAAGGTAATGCAGGGTGGAAACCACATGAACATTGCTGGACCGAGCATTAGCTGCAGACATGTAAGAGAGATGTTTGAGATGTAAAAAGACATAAATGTCTTATTCAGTACAATGTGTCAGTGAATAAAAGAACTGCCCCCCAAATATTGATATATTTCTATTAAATTGATATTCACATGCATCATATTCAGACCTGATCTTCCAGTTTCACTCAACACAAGGTTGCTGCTGAAACAGATGCCCAAATATCCTGCAAAATTCCCCAAACGTTGGTTCTCCCCATCCAGACTGGAGGAACCTCGGGAAGCTGCCGCTGCGAGCCGCTCTCTCGCCTTTACAGACCACCTCAAGGTCACCCCAAACCCATACGCTATTTCCTGCGCTCCCTGAAAGACCAGAATGAAGTTAATAGCCACTTCTTAATTCACAAATGGGATAAAAACACCTCGATAACTAGATGCAGCCACAAAGGAGCACCCGGCTGCTCCAAGGCCCGGGCTCGTGGCAGGAGCTCCGTGTTTATCTATATTGGATTGACCTCCCTCCTTGCCCCCCAGCATTAGGCGGCTATTTTGGGACACTACCCGTCATCTTTGCTGTGTGGAAGCGATAAGGCACTGAGGAACTAATTTAGCCTCTTGGCAACACCACATTATGTTCACTTTCCTTTTATTTCTTTAATTACTTATCAGCTCTTCTCTTTGAGCTCGCTGCATTCCCGCCCCTGCAGCCAAGCCCCTGTCATACTGAGGCAGGCTCCAGCACCTCTCCTCTCACCGAGGGAGGCTGGAAACAACGTTTCCCATTGGAATCTGACCATTTTTAACGTTTTACACCCTAAAAGCGCGGCCCTTTCCCCCTTCACACATCCGTCCCGCCCCCAGCCGCGAGGGGAAGGCGAGTGCCTCAGCGCGCACGCGCGGCTCGGGGGGGGGGAGGGGGAGCGGAGAGCCAGGGCGCATGCGCACGGAGAGCGCCCCATCCTCGGCGCTTTGTCTCGCCGCGCATGCGCACGTAGGGAGGGGGCGCGCCAACGGTGGTGGTGCCGCGCATGCGCACGTAGGGAGGGGGCGCGCCAACGGTGGTGGTGCCGCGCATGCGCGGGGCGTGGCGGGAAGGTTTGAACCGCGGGGCGGTTGGGGCGAGCCCGGCACCAGGTAATGGCGGCGGTGGGGGGCTGTAGCCATGGCAACGGCCCGGGGGGTTCACTCGTGAGGGGGGCAACGTGTCCACCCGGTCTCAGTCGGGGGCGGCCGGGCCTGGGGGCTGCCGTCCGCGCTTCCCCACGGGCAGTGGGCGGGGACCGGCTTGGGAACGGGGTTTTGGTCCCCCCAGGCTGTGCACGGGGGTCCGGGGGTAACAAACCCCCAGGGAAATAGAGAGGAGGGGGGCGGTTCTGCCGAGCGGCCTCAAACCCGCCCCGTTTCCTTGTGCCCCCCAACTCTGCAGGGCCACGCTCACGTGCCCGGCAAACCCGGGAGCTTGCAGCGAATTTCGAGTTCCCTGGGCAAAGGCTCTGTTTTGGGAAGAAACGCTGTGTTTTTGTGGTTGCCTCTCAGCCTGAGCTAGGCAGGCCTGCTGTGTTGATAGCTCTTGTCATTCCCCCGGAAGTTATGATTTTTTTTTTTTAATAAATTCTAGCTGCTGGATTGAAAGATTGTTGGCGGATGCTAACTTGTTTTTTAGGGAGGTTATTCTAAAACAAAAGCTTGAAAAGGTTGGGAATACAGCACTTCCTAAAAGTTTGGAAGCAAAGTCTTGTTTATTTTATTTATTTATTTCTGTAATTGGGCCTGTTTATGTACATGGAAACTGTTATGTGAAGTTCTGTGTAAAGCTGTTCAGGTGAGGCATATGCAAAAAATTATTTCCTTACCCAGACTGGAAGCATGCTTCTGTTTAAAATCCCGTAAAATGGGAAGAGTGTTGTTATTCTCTAAAATCTGCATGCTCCCTTTCAGGATATTGCGACCCGTTGGCTGATTACGCTTATATAAACACTGCAAGTTAATAACCCAAGAAAACAAGTGTTAATTGTGTTTTGCCAACTTTATGGTTGTCTTAATTCTGAATTGAAGCACTGCATAAAACTTTACTAGAACATTTTCAGGTTGAAAGGAGTCTGTGTTAATCTTTACTTGTTATTTTTTTCATCCTTTTAACACATGAGAGAATTGAGATTTGATGTTGTTTGTGCATCTTCTGAGCACATTGTTTGAGCTTCCAGGAGTCAGCCTGATCTAAATTGTTTCTAGTGCAGCTACTCTATTACCTTACAGAGGTTCCCTCTGGGGTCTATCAGGAAAAACAACTTTCCTGCATGATTTGGCTCTCTGTTGTTCTCCAGCTTTCTGAGGTTCATCTCTTTTCTTCCCTCTTTGTGTTGAAGGATTGGAAACCCTATGACAAATGAGTAACCTTCTCCAGTCCCAGCTGGGAGTCTGAAAAGATGCAACGAAAGCAGAGTTCTAAGAATTCAAAGCAGCCTCTGCAAGTTCACCACAGTAATCAAACTGACCTCTCTGCGTGGCGGAAAGGAGGGAAACCTGACCCTGAGAAAAGCCTTCAGAATCCTACATCTCATAACAGTCAGGTGAATGAAAGCAAGCAAGACTCCTTTGAGCAAGCTGTGAGCTACTTTGAGAAAGGTAAGAGAGTGGTTTTAAAAATAGGTATCTCTTACTAGAAAGACCATCACTGATTTCTTAAAACACAAACAAATCTCCCCTCCACTAGTTTCTCCTAGTTTCTGAGACATTAAACGATGTTTAATGTCTCAGAATACCCCCTTTCTGTTGCCATGTGTAGAGGAATGCATATAGGGACCTTCAGAGAAGTTTCAGGTAGTTCAGTTACAGCTCAGAAATTGTTTTATCCTTGGTTTGTCTTTTTCTAGTTCAAAGTCCGGTTTCGCTGAGAAAGAATGAAGTTCTGCAGAAACACTTGGCCACAGTGGAAAGCACTGCCCTGGAAAAAGGATTACCCCCTGAAGCATTTGATGTGTTGCTGAATGTGGCACTCAGCGGCAAATTTGGTAAGATGTTTATATACTGCTAGTGTGTTGCCTGAGAACATGTACCTCTTCCCTCTAATCAGACCTGCTTTCAGGAAATGTGTTTACGGGGACTGTATTGTAGGGGACCTTAATGTAAAATCAGGATTTCTAGCACTCGCATCAAAAATAACCTTAGCTATTGCTAAGTAAGTGATGCCCAGATTAATAATGCGATATGGTTTGTTATAAATATTTATGAAGAAGCCTGCTATTTCCTTTGTTCTGAACAAACTGGCATGGTTGTGTAAATGTAAGTGCCAAAATTAAACAGTAAGTAATGCTGACAGTTCAGTAGTGTCAAGGCAGACTTGATGTTACTTTTTTAGAATTGATGACTACCATTTATACTTCTAAATTAATGACCTATTCAATTAAAAAAGAATTAAACTTTTCTTTCCGTCAACTCAGAGATGCACACAGGATACTTTTCCCCCATTATGTAATTAGCTTATTACTTTTCTGACTTAAAATTATTATCTTATCTCCAAGAACTAAATTGCTGAGATTAAACTCACAATCATATACTCTTTTAACATCTTAAAATAATGGAGAGGGGGTGGTGTTAAGTCATACTACACTAGGTTAGAAATATATATATGTATGTGTATATATATATATTTAGAAAACATACTGTGGTTTTCTCTTATGCTTCTGACTCTTTATTTGAGTCTTGGCTTGAATAACCCCTAGTCACTTTATGTTTATATTCCTCAGGCATTTTATCAGACTAGATTTAGACTCTGCTTTTGGTACTTCATATATTGTGTGGAATTAGAAGCAAAATTACCTTGAACAGCAGGAAATTATTAACGTGGACAGTATAGTGAAATACATTACTGTAAATGTTGTGTCCTGTTTTTACTGAAGAACTGCTCACTTAATAGCACCACAAATTTGTGTTACTTTTGGATGACTTTCTAAGAATCTAAAGAAAGCAAGATTGTCCATTTTCATTCCTCAATCTGGAAAGAAAAAAAATCCCCTGATTTTTGACAGAAAGATGAATCCATAGTGTGGATTCTTATGCATCATTACTGTAAGTATTAAAGCTCTAAATAATGTTGTCCAGCAAGAACTTTGTTTAAATTTGTTTGTTTTTCAGCTGATGCAGTGAATACTCGGTTATTGAAGAGCCTAATTCCAGCTTCAGTAATACCAGAAAGTTCTTTGGTTTCATCTGTATCTTGGCTCTGTGTCAGCAAATGCTCAGGCAGCATCCAGGTAACTTCATAAATGTTTGCAATAGTATTTGTTTCTGCTGGGGGGTGGTTGGACAGATTATTTTTAGGAATCAGAAATGCTATGGTTTTAATGTAAATAGTTCCTATAGAAGTTGCTGTCATGTAGAAAGTCTGATGGAGACACTGTTATTGGAACCGGAGTCGAAGCTGAGAAACAGAAATCTGAGCGTAAAATTGTGCGATTCCTGCTTGTTTTGCGTCTCTGAATTCCTGAGGGATGCAGTCTGCATGAACATTTCCATGGAATACCGCTGTTGTTGGGAGACACAACTGGTCTGTCTTGTTCCTTCCCTCACTTACTGTCTCCTGGCTCTCTCTTCTGCAGCTGCTTTTTATAAGATGGGTGATCTCAATGTTCGACTTCATTGATCACAAGGACCAACTTCATGCCCTCTATGGTTTCTTCTTTTCCTTCCTGCAAGATGAGAAGATGGTAAGAAGGGCTGAAAAATAAATGGAACTGACAAAATAAGCCTAAGTGGTAGTTGATAACATACATATTAAGGTTAGAAATAGACAGTGGTTGCAATGGGTTAGAAATCCTTTTTATAAAGCTAGAACTTATTTTTCCTTTCGCTTAGGATTTCTCGGTTTGCTGGGTAATTTAGATCCAGAAGCAGGGAAGTAGCATAGGATTATCTTAGTCTAAAAACTGCATTCAGATTGTTTAAACATATTTCCAAGAGAAGATTTTCTGTAACAAGAACAGAGTGACAGTATATTCTGCCTGAATTTTCAAGGGTCACTGTGACACTGGATTGCCTTTGATGTCAGACATCAGCAGGAGAAGACTTCTGCTCCTGGGGAGAAACAGACTTGCATACTTAGGGCAAGAAGAAAAAATAAAACCGACATTTTTAAATCAATGTTTATTTAATGATGGGAAATTAAATGCTGTTCTATTTAAATGATTTGATGTAGTTTAAATGGGAACAAGCAGTTAGGGGATTTCTGCTAATGGCAACTGTATAAAAATTCAGATACTGTAAAACTGAAGTGTTTACATTCAGATCAGCTTCAGATCTTAGCAGTTGTTTTAGACAGGAAATTGTTAATATCTTTCTATTTATGTTTTTCTCGTGGTTAAGACTTTTAAAGTTCCTAAAAGTTCTGGGTTATAATTCCTGTAATGTTTCTAGTGGGTGCAGCTTAATTTTGTGTTCTTAGAATTTAATTTCTAATTATTTAATATATAATTTTCAGACATAATGGAGCAATTGGGAAGTGGAGCAGAACTGGTGTGAAATTAATTAAAGACCCTTACAGCCTAAACTGTAGTTACAAGTTCTGATAAATTATTTTGATTCAAGGATGCCTTTGTCCTTTTGCTGTTTATTCCTGAAATATCCATCCCACATTGAAAAAAACATGCCCCAGCCTCTTTGTATAGCATTATTACTATAGGAACAACTCAAATGGAAGGTATTCGTTCTAAATAAAATTGGCGTGTACCATCCTTTTTAATACTGCTTTGCAATGTGTGACCTGGCATCCAGATAACATGGGATCATGTAAAAACATGTTGCTCTTTAGTTAATGAGGATAGCAGTCTTCATCAGCAGGATAGCTAATTGTGCCTTCTCTTTGCAGTGTCCCTATGTCTGTCACCTGCTTTACCTGCTGACCAGGAGAGAAAGTGGTGAGTGTATCCAGTTGTGCGAGATGGAAGGCCATTTTCTTTGCTGTTTTGTTTGCTTGCCCTGGCTTTTTTTTCCCAACAGAGTTAATACAGTGGCTGGGCAATTTGTTGCTTTTAAGGCAAGGAAGCTTGACTGGTAGTTCAGTCTGACCTGTGTAGTAGTTTCTGAGTCAGAAACCTATCTGCCCAGAAATAAGACTGACAGATTCTGCTTGCTTTGCCATGACTTCCTATAATAAAAGTGATTTCTCACTTTTACCTAAATGCCTGATATAGCGTTTTTACTCATAATGCCCTTAACTGTTTTTCCAGTCAAGCCTTTTCGCATTAGGAAACTCCTGGACCTCCAAGCAAAAATGGTGAGTTTATTTCAAATCTTGTAGAGTTTGAACTGTAGTTAAGCTTGCAGTTGTTAATACTAATGCCCTTATAGGATGGAGAAGAGTATTTGGCATCTTAGGATGGTGTTAGGCCCAGAAGAGTAGGTTCTAACCTCTGTAGCATCAGAAGTTCCTCTGCATGTGCATCCTTAATTCTTATATATTCTTTGTGAGCACATGCAATGACATGCACTAAGCTATATGTTTTACAGATAGGTAAGGCAGAATACGTAAACTTAAAAGCAGTTCCTTTCTACATACTTATTTCCTCCTTTTGTTTTCGGTTCCCCTTCCTTTTTCAAGCAGTATCAAACCTGTGGGTGAGAAATACAAGATCATATAGATTCTTCCTCCCTTTTCTGTAGGACAAAAATCACTGTACTTCTAAATATGTTGACAGAAAAATATAAGTAATATTATGTAGCAAGCTTTGAGTAATGCTTTTTTGGAGCATGTAGGCAGCACAGATAGAATGTGTTTCTCATAGTTTTAATTGTTTAATTCCTTTCAGTTGGAGTTATGACAGAAAGTTCTTTTCCTGATCTCCTTCCTATGGTATTTCATTAACAAAGTTTCTGTTCTTTTCATTTCCTTTTCTGTTGTTCATCTGTGGTTTCTTTGTGGCAAGTACCTTTTAGTAATCCCAGGGATTTTTTTTTGCTCTTGAATGCAATATTCAGCTTCTATAATAAAAACATCCCATGCACTTTTACTCTTGTTCTGTTACTTGACAGGGAATGCAGCCTCATCTGCAGGCTCTGCTATCGCTTTACAAGCACTTTTGTCCAGAGCTGGTCTCCATAACCCTTTCTGGGAGGATGAAGGTAAGGAATGAGGTTTACTGTATTTGCAGCAATGACATTATTTGTACTGACCTTTCTATTTAAGCTATAATGTCATTTAGTAGTGAAGGTTCATTCTGTTTCTCTTTTCAGTGAATAAAATCAATTATGACTTAATAAGGCTTAATTATGACTAGATACAGAGGCTTATATGCACGTGTATGCCAACTCATTCAGCCCAAGCAGAATATAGGTAATAGAAACGGAGCGTATAACAAAGAAAACAGCAGTAGATAAGACCTAAAACTAAAACTTGGGTTCATCTTCATTCATCTTCAATTACTTCAGTTAACACAATTTATTAAAAGTTTCTATACCTAAGCCAAAACCAGCCTTGGTCAGGTCTTATTTTAACACATACATGAGTTTATTCACTGAATGGAAAAATAATCTTAAAGAGGGTTATAAATCAAAAGTGCTGGAGATATCTGACTTCTGAAAAATGGGAAATCATTTCAACAGCTACACTTTTATATTTCTTCTAATCATTAGTTAAAAGGTAGTAAAACTGAGGAATGAATATAGTTTTGTTCTGCCAAAGTCTACCCTCCTCTTGGTCTGTTAAGCATGGACAATTGAGTGTATATACAGCTCTGCAGTAATACGTATCAAATAGAAACTGTCCTTTGTCACTTTTTCTTAGTTCAGCCTCTTGCATTGATACTCAATTTTTGCTTTTCAGACCTACTTCAAGAATTCAGAGGGACCGTGGAAGGCAGCAATCAGCGCAATAAGGCGAAGGAACCAGAAAAAATCGCCAGTTTTCCAGCCACTGCTTTTAGGCACAACTCAACATCAGTCCCGGAAGAGAGTAGGTTATGGGAATTTAGGAGGTGCCAAGCATTGCTGAATTCTGTCCAGTAATGCAAGTCAGGCTTTAGTTCAGCACTGGAAAAGCTGGGATAGCTCTGTGGAAATATAAGATTCCTGATATAGTGGTAGTTTAGATGCCTTTTTGATAAAATAGTAAGGGTGTTTATGGGAGCACTGGCCACAGGTATATGCACTGTGTACTTCACTGAATTGGAAACAGAGTTATTGCTATTCATTGATGGGGTTTTATCTTTACAGAAATGGAATACCCAGCTGATTTTACCTGCAAGCAGTGCCAGCACAAGTAATTTAGCAGATGTCAAGAACAGTGATTTATACAATATCAGCAAATCTTTCCCGGTGGAACAGCTGCAGACCTTTTCTCAGCTCCTACAAAATATCCACCATCTAGAGGTGAGTGTCAGGGAAGCTCTTGGGAAGCTTACTGAGTATTGCTGAGTAGTAGTGCAAGTAGTGCATGTGTTACCTAGCTCTGACAGAGCAGCTAGCCCAGGGCTAGAGAGCTGTTGCTCATTAGAGGCCTCCTGTGTCCACTGGCAAAATGACTGGACAGCTGTAATAGCATGAGCTTCACTAGCAAGTTGCAGAAGTAACCACAGAATAACTAGTTGTCTTGATTTCTTTTGCAGCTTCCTTCCCAGATGGGTTCTGTGCTAACACATCCCTTGTTGCTTCACTACATGAATTGCATCAAAGATGAATCTATTTACCTGAGGCTCCACTATTGGATGGGCCAGACTCTTCAGGAAGGTAGGAACTTAACACCACCTTGTACGTAGGGAATTAGAGGATATTTGACTCTTTTCATTTTTCAATAATGATACGTAACCATGCAGATTTACAGGGATATTTATATAGCAGTTAAATGAATCTTGAAGTGATTTGTATTTTGTTTCTGATTGTTCTTATTCTTGCTGTACCTATGCTCAAATACAGTATTCTTTCCTGTTTAGAATGCACTTGGTGTGTGGTTGATAGTAGTCAATATGAGGAAGAATTCAAGGACTTCCTGGAAATAGTCCACAAGGCGGAGTGTTTCTTGCAGGTAAGTGCCTATTCTGCGTAAGCGAGGGGTTTCATGAAGTCATCCCTTAAAATGGGTCTGGGACTTGCCTGTTTTCTGTAGCATCTCTGAGAAGTGACGGTCCCTCAAGTCACCAAAAAAGCAATAAAAATATGTATTCCTGTAGTGAGCCCATATTCTCGAGATGGGTCTACTTACTGCAGGAGTGATATGAGAAAATGTATTTCATCAACTAGTGTCTGGATGAATTGCATGGCAGGAAGGAGATGTAAATCTCTTCCCTCCTTTAGGCTGAATTGTGTCAGTTAATATTGTGAAGTTTAGGCATATCAGATGAACTCCTGAATATTCCTCCTCTTTGTAGGAGGGATTTTCTTCCTGTGAAGAGTTCCTGTATAGAAGCCTTCCTTTCTGGGATGGCTTCTGCTGCCGATCACAAGTCCTCAGACTCATGACTTGGATCCCACTCAGCAGCTTCTCTGGTGCGTGATACAGATCCTTTGGGTGAGGCTGAACAGTGTCTGGTCTTGGGGGGTTTCTTTTCATATTTCTCTCATTTATTTCAGAAATGAAGTCGTATCTCTATGGTCCCCTGGCACAGCTCTTTTTCACATCTTCCCTTTATTTTAAGGTAATTCAAGTGACCCCACAGGCTATTAACTTCTAGGTAGTATAGATGTCTCCACCTGTATATGGTATAACAGTCCAAGGGATTCTATAATGGACTTCTCTGGGGGAAATTTGTGTCTATAAAAAGGTTAAATATATACTTGAGATGTAACTTGTTTGGGAATATGAGTGCCTTTAAGGTATTTTCTTTTTTGACTGGGATTAAACCAGGGCATTGGAAATAAAAATAACACTCACAGTATGTGAGACATTAGTTGCTTTGTTTTACTGTAATTTTAACCTAGCATTTGAAACTCCAGGAAAAATTTCCTGTTCTCCAGGAAAATTTAAGTAACCCACACATATTCAGTTCATATGGGCATCACAATTAGCTCACTTCTTTGTGGCCTGGAGAAACTATTTGTAGTTTCCTTGTAGGCTGCAGTTCTGAGGACATGTTTCTGCTTATTATTCCCTCATGTAAGTTGTCATCAGCCTGTTTTCTTTTTGCCCCTTGCAGTGCAGTGTTCTTGAGAGCCTGAAAGAGCTGTTGCAGAACTGGTTAAATTGGCATATGATTGAGCTGGGTTCAGAGTCTGATTCTCAAAATCATTCTTTGTAAGTTTACCTGAAATAAATGCAAAACCATGTTTTGTGTGTTGTTCACAAATGTACTTTTATATATACATACATACATTATGTATGTATGCATGCATGGGTACATAATTTACCTATAGTAACTAATATAAAGACAGGCTAAAAGGCCAGTAATGCTGCAATGTTTCTGCTTTATTGTAAGATATCTTGTCAATCTTATTGCTTGCTTTTTCTATAAAAGTATTCTTCAACTGATCCTGAAAATTGAAATGTCAGAAGTTAGAATCCTGTTAACATTGGCAGCTGGGCCACATTTAAAACAATTTGGATAACAAAGTGTCACTGGAAATATTTGAGGGGAAAACAACTGTTGCTGAATGGTGTTGGGAGTGACGGGGTGGAAGGATGTCCTTCAGCTTCCTTTTCCACTTCTGTTTTGTACTGTTTGTGAAGAGGTGCATGTGCTAATGTTGTATGTCACACTACTGCCCCAGGAATACCACTCTGTCTGGGCTGGTGAACGTGGTGGCTGAGCTGATCCACTTTGTTGGACGGATCTCTGCCATCGCACTGCAGTTGGAAAGCAACGTTACTTTCTTGCTGTATTTCATTCTGGATTTCTATGAGACGGTATGTATCCCATTTATTTTGGCATTCAAAATTCCTTTTCCCTGGAGGCTGTTTCTATTTTTAAGCTAGAGCATGAAACTCTTCTTGAGTTTATAGAATTTCTGTTCTGATTAAATGTCAGAACTTTGCAAATACCTGGTAGATCTTCAGATGATCTCTGTTGCATCAATAGGCTGATCTCAGGATTGCTACCAGAGAGTGGCTCTGTTTACTTCGGAGGTGTGTTGAAGAAGAGAAAGTAAAACTTGGCATAATGTGAACAGATCCAGACTTTTTAGTAGTAATTTACACAAAGAATAACATTCGTTTCAAATTAAAACCACATACCATAATTTGCTACTTAAAAGTTCCTTTTAAAAATGAGTTGTTTATCTCCCAGTTTACTCTGTAGACAAACCAAGCAGCTTCATATAGGCTTAAGCCTGCTGTGGCTTTCCATATTCCTCTATGGATGTGTGCTCACTGCCCCAAGAATTCCATCCATGGATGAATTTGCAGGTTTAACAAAGCAATGCAAGTTTATCGAGTGCTGGCATCTGCTTGTTGAATTTGCATAAATTATAAAATGCTCCTATTTCTTGTAACTGAACCTTAAATTCTAAGCCTGAGTCTAATCAAAAAACTCTGTTTTGTGGCCTTTTTTTGTGTCCTTTCTTAGAGCAAAATTTTACTGTGTGGTCATGCAATTCTGGCAA
Organism: Tinamus guttatus; assembly: GCF_059628265.1. NCBI lineage: Eukaryota > Metazoa > Chordata > Aves > Tinamiformes > Tinamidae > Tinamus > Tinamus guttatus. Next base: position 1,996,863 of record NW_028289621.1, read on the forward strand.
GGTCAAATAGATTACTTTAATTTCCTGCAGGGAAGAGTCATATTATCCGTTGCTTGACTGTTGGTACCAACAAACTAAGGCTAGGAGACAGGTCTGGTCGACTACAATCCAAGCCTCCTATATAAAAACAATATAAAATATCAAGGGGGAAAAAAGTGGCCGCTGGTTGTTTCGTTTTTTTTACAAGGATTTGGATAGATTTAACCCAGCAAATAACCTTATGTCTAAACATAAGGTGTATTTAGATGGTTAAAGCAAACACTTAGACATATACTGCTGAATTTGTCTCCTGTTGAGAAAGGAACAAATGGAATTGCTTCACCCTGCTGTGCTTCCAAGGTGAGGTTGATGGAGCTGACAGAGAAGTGGGTTTCGTGCTCTCTTTTGTTCGCTGTGTGTTTTGGGAGTTTGTTAATGGCAGTAACAACTGATGAGGTTTACTTCCTTCCTGCAGGTGTGTGACATTTATCTTCGGTACAACCTGCCTTTGCTGATAATGCCTCCTGCTGGAGTCTTCTACCCAGCACTGCTCAGCATGGACTCTGTCAGCTTGAATCAGCTCTGCTACATCATGTACAGGTACTACAGTTGTGCGAGCTGCAGGGACTCCTCTTTTGTTCTTTTGGAAATAACATCACTTTGGTGTAAAATCAAAATCTTAGATCTGCTTTTTCCCACTATGCAAGGCAAAGGTGAAACGTTCAGGCTGTGCCCAGCTCTCATGATGGTCTTTTACAGCTGCAGTTTCTACCTTTTTTCTTTTTTTTTTTTCAATCTGCTATCTCAAGTAGGAGGATTCTGACCTATTGCTTCGTATTATTTCTGTATCTTTGACAAGCGAGGGAAGAAGTTCCCACGTTTTAAGAAAACTTCAATTGACCAGCAACAAAGAGCTGGAATAGTTAGTAGCTACCCATAAAACTTCTCATTTCTTGCTCTGATCACTAGACTTAGGCTTTTGCTCTGAAATCTGTAACGTGCTAAATACAAAGTGCCTTCTGCCATCCCTAAACCTTGTGGGGAATTTGGGGCTGTTTGTGCTGCCTGCAGGTCTGAAGATGGCACTGTTCAGCTCTCTGCAGGATCCATGAACAGGGCTGCTGCTGTTGGCCTTGTTAGTTCCAGTGGTTGCATCTAGGAAGAGTAGCCAATTGCTGACAGCTGGCGTAGGGCTCTCCATGTGCCTTTTTCTCTAAGGAGACTGCAGGGTAATTAACATGACAGGATGGTCTCTGGGAAATAAGAAGAGCTAGTGCTTATTATATAGAACAACTGTCAAGTTGCATTACTTCCAGCGGCTTCCCTTTCTCTACTTGGTGAATGGAGGTCTCCCCATTTAAAGATACACTCCGTGTTTTTGCTGCTTTCAGGGCTCCATGTCACTCCCTGCCCTTATAAAGGTGACTTATCTAGCCCTTATAAAGGTGGCTTTAGCAAGTCACATATTGCTAATCCAAGAGGTGGCTGTGATCAGGTGTCTTCCTGCTCCCCCAGGAGAGGCTTGGTCTATGCCAAGAGATAAAGCACCTCCTGCTTTTTTTTCTTCTGGATGGTCTCTTTGGAGGAAAAACAATTTTTACTTCTCTGTAAGCATTTCTCCAACTCTTTTTTTTCAACCCTAATCTATATTAAAATTTACAGGCTTCTAATATTCTCTTTTCGGTTTTCTCAGGTACCGAACCAACTTGGTAGCTGCAAAAGAAAATGAGATGATTAAAAAGGTATTGTGGGCAAATCTGGCTAGCACAAATGTGCTAGAATGGACCTCAATAAGGAGTTGGGGTGAATAGAAAGGAGGTGTTCTAACAGCCACCTTTTTAAGAACTAGAGAGAATACTCAACTGCTTTGAGGATGCAGTTTTCTGATTTATTTTCTCATTCCTCAGAAAGTACTGCAATTCCAGTTCAGCAGCCAGACCTACCAAGAATACAACCAGTATCTAATAGCCATGGTGGGGTGTCTGTGGACATCCAATGCCTTCCAGAAGGACATTCATCCTGAAGGTCTTCGTCTGGATGAAGAAGTGCTAAAGAAAACCAGAGTGAAGGACTTCAAAAACAGCTTTAACATTGTCTACCATCCAGCCCTGATGGGTTATGCTCTCCTCTTCCTGCAGCAGGTAATGATGGAGGCCAATGCTCGGCCCTTTGGCAGCACCAGATGTTCTAACTTGGCAGTTTCTCTAGAGTCCCTGTACAGTGACTGAGTAATTGGCACTTTTGGAGTCAACAGAGCTTTCAACAGCTGGTATGGCATTCTGTGGGAATGTCAGATCAGGGGCACAGTCTGAATAGTTTTTGTTTGCGTGGTGTGAAAGTACCAATGTTGCAGTTCTAGGGTGTAAATTTGTGCTTCTGATCACTCTGAGGATAGAACTAAAATAGATTAATAATGAAAAAATAGATAATTAAGTGCACTCTTCCCAATGTGCATCCTGCCCTACAAAATACGAAGTGCACCGTAAACTTTACAATGTAAACTCCTGAAAATAGAGAACTATAGGGTTATGCTGTGTGCAGATGTCCACAGTAGAGCTTTCAGCACTGCTTCCTGATTCTTGCAGTAGCTTTTGAGAAAGGTGCCTTCAATATCTTTTTTACTGAGCCAATTTCAAGTATAAAGACAAGTGGGATAATGTGGTGCTGCTTTGTATTGCCTGGTGTATTTGAGTTCTGCGACTCAGCTCCTGGAATTCCAAGTGCCGCTGTGCAGTCAATGCAGCTCCTAAATAGCGAAGGAAGCAGCTTGCAGCAACTATTACTGTGCTGAGAGGTGCATGTTGCTCTCAGAAATCAGGCAGTCTCAGAAATAGACTGTTAAAGGGGTGTACAAACCATCTTCTTTGTTGTGAGGAATGATGGCAAACTTAAGGTATGTGCAGGTGTGGGCTTCCTGTAATGAAGTCAGGAAACCTGAGGTCAAAAAGTTGAAGCAGTGTAATCCTGGTTAGGGGTATGTCACAAATTTGAGTTGTCTTCTATGCTCAGGACTGTGAATCCAGGTAATCTGTCTGCTACTGCTAATCTAAACCCAAGGTTTGTCATAGCACGATGATGTTTTATTTTTGTTAAATATATCCTTAAATTGTAGAGTTAAGTTCTTTTGCCCTTTCTGCTATTGCAGCAGGGTTAGCCTTTCATGTCTTTTTTTTTTTTTTTTTCTAATTCACTTTTCTTCCTGAGACTTTCTAATTCCTCCTGTAGCTTCAGTAAGCAGAAAACTATTGGTAGAGAATTGTTGCCTTCTTCCTACTCTAGGAGCAAGAAAGATTTCACTTCGTAGTGATGACAGAGAGGTGTTAACATAGGAAAAAATAGTAACTGCAGTCCTGTCTTCTCTTAAAAACTTGATTGCTGAGCACCAGAGGGCACTGCTCTGCAGCACACTGAGAGCAGAAGCAATAAGCTGAATGTCGGCAGGTTTTTTCCTCAGTGTCACTGTTGGGAATTGTCTACCTAATGTTTTGAAGCAGTGGCTTGTACACCATAGAGACAGTGGTTAGAGATATCTATAAATGTTCTGTGTTGCTATCCAGAAATGTTGCAGCAGAGGGACAAGAGGGTCTCCGTGCTGTCTTGCTCTGGTGGAATGCTTTAAGTATAATGCTGGAGGTCTGTTCTCATGCATGATTAAAAATCCCTGAATTTCCTGGCATATCTGGAATTCATGATACAAGGGGAACCAGGCAATTATGGACATGTTTTTTTCTAACTTGACATTGTTTTTTTTCCCTTCTCTTTAAGGCCTGGCCAGATGATAACACCTTCAACTTTAGTTTAATTAAGGTAAGGTGGTTCTGTGTGTGTGTGTGCATGATATAGAAACAGGCTATTATCAGCAACTGCTTATCAGAAGAGGATGAGGTGATATATTCATTGACTTCAGAAATGCTCTGTAGAAATTTTGAGACACAAATTCTGGCTGCAGAGGTAGATTTCGTCTCCCAACATGGCCAAACAAAAGTACATCAACACTGGAAAATCTAAGCTATGTATCTATCCATCTACCATAAGTGATCCGAGATTTTTATGTATTCCCTTCAAGAGTCAGTCCAGGACAAAGAGACTCTTTTTTTTTTCCTGTGCAGATTCTGCCAGAAGTTGTGGGGTTTTGTTTATTTTTTTTGTGCAACTAAAGCAGAATTTCAATTATTAATAGTAAGCACAGCTTAATGTTACTTTGTTTTAGCTTTAAGCTGGAGCCCTTCACTGAGTAATCAGGTATAGGGCTTCCTGTATCTAGAGGGTACCTCAAACCTGCTCTGGAGGAATTGCTGTTGGAAGGATGGATGGAAGGAGGACTTCCATATCCATGTTCCGTTGGTCCTCAACTTCTTCCCTGGTGACTCAGTAGCCTTTGCACTCTTAGGATTAGGATTTTTGTGCATTTTCAGTATTGGAAAAATCATGGTATTTTTTCATGCTGGAAATACTCATAAGTTCAAGCTAAGAACATGCAATATATGAATAAGGAGTTTGAGTATCAGGGAAAAGGATGTGACCTCTGTATCCTGGTAGATATTAGTGGAGTGGGATGGATATTGGATTGTGATAGGTGATATTTGCAGACACTTTCTGATGAGCTCAAGTAAGGGACAAAGCCATGTCCTGCACGTCTAACTATTTTCTCTGTTTTTATAGGGAAGGAAGTGGAACTGGTATCTGGAATATCTCTATGCACAAGGCTTAAAAGGCCTGAAACTCTTTATTGAAAGCAGCATAAGCCGCGTTTCTTTGGTCTCTCAAAGTAAAGAAGGCAATATGTAAGTGTAACCCTGGGACTCACTGGAGCCTTTGGACCGCCTGAAACCAGAAAGCAGAATATAATGGACTGTATCTCTAATCCTTTCTTTCATGAAGGAAAGAAACAGAGCAATTAGACTCGTTTGTATTTTGATACTGACTTTTATTTTAGAAAAGTGAAGACGCAGAAGGAATGATCGGGCTCGCTTGGTTCACTAACCCTGAACCCCTCTGTCCCTGCTAAACGTTTTTGATCTGAAGCTGCTGAATTCATGTGCTTTGTAACATCCATGTTTTTAATCATTTTTCTTATAAGGAACAGCTATTTTGACTGAGGAACAAGTATTTTCCATCTTTAAAGTGCAATGAGCAGTGCTGCTTCATTTAGAAGCAATGTCTGCTATCAGACCTGCTTTGCTTCTCTCAACAGTAGGTAACAAGGAACAATTTAATCATCCTTTCAGGGATACTTTGTATGTACTGGATGGGAGGACTACCAGCTTCCTGAACCCCCTCTTGCATGATGCATATTCTGGGTCTGAGTCTCTGTATGAGGCTGGCCAGACTGCCCTTCTAAAATGTTTGTTTCTGTATGAAACTTCCAAAATATACTTTTTGCTAACGTTGCTTGGAATGTTCCTGTAATGCATCAGGAAGAGTTGGTGCTCAAATGATGGTTTATTGATGCTTTGAGTGCCAGTGTAGCCAGCAGGTCACCATTTTCTTTGATAAGCTCAAATATAACTTCCCTTTTAAATTTTTTTAAGCTCTGTACATATTGTGTATTATATGTGTACATATGTATAATTTATATTGTGTAAAATGCTTCCTATTTGCCATTTTGAAGACATTCTACTACAAAATATATTTCCTCATGTGATTTCATTTTAGCACATGGTAGAAGTCAGGAGAAGATGAGCTCAGGACTCCAGAATTGGGATGAACTTTATTTCACTGCTGTAAAATTAGGTCATTACCACTCAGAAGATGGGCAGAGAATGCTGAAGTTTGCATTGTGAATTTGTACTTTGATCAAATAAAATGAATTACTTCAGTTCCAGACAGTTACTTCAGAGCCACTAGAGATGTGAAAGATCTCGATGACTTCTTCATCTTAAAATCACACTGGCTCCAGCTTTTATAGACTGTCAAACTTTTCAACTCAAGATCTGATAAATATATGCAGACATATATATGTATATTTGTGTGTGTATATATATAAATTTAAATATATATATTTTATATCTGTAGGATGGGTGAGTCCCTAGCATCCCCAGTTATCTCTTTTAAAGGCTAGTGGAGTTCTTTTGGACTAGCTTAGAGCATTGAGGTGCAGCTTGTCTGTGTGCCCTGGTGATTCTCCTCTTTCCCATCCTTCCCACCCCTCCCTTTTTTCTTTAATTGTTTTTTTCTATTAATGTTTCATTTAAGTGGAAGAATGAGGTGTTTTGTTAGGGAGAAGAGTGCTGCTGTTTCTTTCCTTAGCTCTTTTTTTTACCATCTAACCATCATGGCAAACTTTGTAGACCATTTTCTCTTACCAGCACGTGCTCAAAGACTCGGCTGACTACAGCATCTGCTCCAAGGACTGGAATGGGGACTGTGAAGCCCCATCTGCTTTCTGGTAGGTGACAAGAGGTGTTAATGACAGAGCAGCAGTTGTTTGGCTGTGCATTATTCTGCAACTTTTCTAGTGGTCTGATGAGCTGCCTCCAGCCTGCGAGGCCTTTTGCTTTAGGAAGATCTCAGAGTCGGTGTTAGGGTTAGACCCTTGTCTGGGGTGAACGGCCACAGCTCTGCTGCTCTCTGAAGGAGCTGCCTTGAGTGGCACCGCTGGAACTTTGGTCCGCAGCTCCCAGAACCAAAGCTGGTGCCTCCTCCCCTGCAGACACCCTGACCTGGACATGATGCATCTCTAACTGCAGACGCCTCAGTCTGGAGTTAAGCTGAATTCTTTTTCTGAAGCCATACTTGCTTTGTATTTCTGCTACTCAAGATTTTTATTTTGTGGGAGAGAATCATTTGTGCATCTTCATTCATCAGGCAGTGTTGTCCTTTCAGAGAGAGCCTGCGCTGAAAGAGTTAACAATTTCAACCTGTTTTCAGCTGGAATGAAGAAACTAGTTCCTCTGTGTCCCTGCTTTCTATTCTCTTGTTGGCCTACTTCCCTCTGCTTGCATTTTGCATTCCTAATGCCATGAATAAATCAGGACCCAAGGATTTAGAAGGTGGTACAGCTGTAGCCACTCAGAAAATTGAACCTCAGAGACTTGTATTGCAGCTCTAGCAACTGCCAATACGGGTGCTGTGCTCTGCTAACAGCATTTAACTTGCACCAAAGTAAAATTCACTTCAGTAGCTGTTAGCAGTGAGGTTTAGACTCTTGTGCCTCTGTCTCCTCCCTCACCCGCTTTGTCGTTGAGTTAAAGCCCTGGGGTGGGCAGTCACCTCCTGGCCACGGTGACGAAATGTTTTTATCACACCTCTTTGTACACAGGAGACACAAATGGGGAAGGCTGAGAACTCTGACCTGGCTAAGAGTTCATTTTCTCTGCGCATCTCCAGCCGGGAAGCTCTGCTCTGGCTGCCGTGGGAGATGCTCTGCTAATGTGTTATTGATAATATGCAGCAGCTCCCAGGAGCGGGCAAAGGAGAGTCCTCAGCTCTCACCAGAGGAGACAGCTAGTCCAGGGGACAAGTAATGGGCTTGCTCTGGAGGATGCAGGTCTCAAAAGAGCGAGGTCTTGAGATATTTTCTTCTAGGAAAGATGATTTCTGTTGCAGCAATGTCTGCCCCTCGTTAGAGCTCTGCTTCTCAGAAAAAATGCCGTAGTTCTGATCTGATCCTGACTTGATTTTGCTGAATTTTGCTTTTGACTTTTAAAACTGACTTTTTAAAAGGATGCTAAAGGCATGTGGTGCTGACATGGTGTTAGGTGCAGGATTCTTGAGGTGCTCGGTTCCTAGGCCTGTGCCAGTAATTTCAAGCATTCACCATAGACAAGGCAGGTACTGAAGTGCACAGGCACCTCGGTGTCTCGAGCAAGGTGCTTATTGCATGACCCTTCATTCCTCTGCTTTGCAGCTTCCTGTCTTGTTCACCTAGCAAGCCTCCGTAGCAGAGGGCAAGATTTTTCTTAAATGCTTTAATTCCTTTAGTGTCTAAATTCCATTTTCAGACTGAGAAGAGTCTTATAAAAGTTTATAGTTTAAGTAGTCTCAAAAAAAAAAAAAGTTTCAAGTACTTGACACAGGCTCTAAACATGCTTTTAGCCTTGGCAGCATTTAGAAATCTGGAGCTCGGATGTGTGATCCCACTCTTGCAGCTTTAACAAGCAATGTACACCTGCCAGACACTGGTACCTGTCAGAAGTGTGTCACAAAATGGCCTGTTCTGGCCCAGGTTTGGTGACATGAGCTGTCCTGAGCCTGGGGCACTATGTTCGGGTTGCAAAATCTTCCTCTCCGCCTAAATCATTTGGGCTCTTCCCTTAATACAGTGAATACACAGGGTTAGATTTCTTGGCTAAATAAATAAATATATATATATATGTTTTATATGCAGGCTGTATCCTTGGGCCGTGCGACCTGCCTTCCTCGGATGTCCCCTGCCCGCGGGTCTCCAGCGCGATCCCGCCAGGAAGAGCGTCTCTGTGCAGCTTTTCCCAACCCTCTCCTTAGACTCCGGCAGCCCGAGCCCTTCCCGTCGCGTTCGCTGTCCACGGATCACTGAGCAGGTTCCTTTCTCTCCGGGCACCTCTGCTCCGTGTCCAAGTGAATCTTCGGCAGCTCCTCTGCCGTCGCCTCCCTGCTCCTTTGTGTGCAAGGCTCAGCCAAGGGAGGGGGTGGAAAGGCATGGCATAAACACACTGCCAGCCTTTAAAGCACAAAAAGCTCTGTGAAAGTCATCTTCCCTCCCCTTTTCTCCTGCATATCTTTCCTTTTTACCATTTTTTCCTTTCTATTGTTTTTTTTTTTTAATAATCTTTGCCCTTGCCCAAATTCTGTAACGCTCTTCACATCCACCCCTGTTTGTTGGCGTGCCTCGCTCTGGAAAGGTTTCCTCTTTCCCACGGTCTTCCTCATTTCTCAGTCAGGGATATCTGTTTTCATCTTTATGCAGCAGCAAATGAATAGGTTGATTCGTTGTATTTCTGAATCCTTGTGAACTGCTTATATCAGTTTCCCAGCTATTCTTCCTCCTCACCCCAGGTAGGGCGTTTTTAGGGAGTCTCCTGCTGTTTTCCAAAGCACTTTGATCCTAACTGTAGACAGGGTGGAACCCGTGCTTGGAAGAGCCTTGTGCTTTTGGAGCCTGCAGAGGAGATGCCCTTGACAACAGTTACTGAAGCAAATGAAGGAACAGTATGGGGTGATGACTGGGGTTCTCTGCAAGATGATCCTCTAATTCCAGCTTTTTCTTGTGGGAAAAGGGTTCCTTGTGCTCCACTCGTGAGCGCCTTTTCTTCCCTGCTGTCCTGGAAAGGCCAGGCAGGGTTGTCCCTTTGGAGTGACCTGTTCCTTCCAGCTCCATGCGTGCAGGTAGGCACAGCATAACCAAAGCAATCAGCGATCCCACATGGAAAACTTGTTTTGACGTGGACGGCTGTGCTGGAATCCAGAGTCCCGTCTATCACCTCAGTCAGGAGGAGCCCCCGATGCTGGAGCCGCGTCTCCAGGAAGCAGAACGTTGTATCCTGGGGAGAAACAGGATTCCTTCAGGCTGTCAGGCATTTCCCTTGCTCACAAGCCTCTCACCCAAGTGTCCTCCAGCAGCTGGAAGCAAGGACACTGCAAGTGCACGGCTCTAGGGAAGGATTATTCTTTGTCTGTTCCTGTATTCTGTTTTCAGCGCTTAAACATTTATTCTCAGGCAATATTTAGCTCTGTCTGCTTTAGCAGAAGCCCTGTGCATTCAATCTGAGATTTGGAGGCTGCTAGGATAGCAATGGCTTGTTCCTGTATATAGGAACTTTATGATCTCCCGCAGCTTCTCCAGCCCTAGCTTGGGAATTAAACCCATCCGGCTCCACCAGCTGCTCCTCCGCTCGCGATGTCGTGTGAGCTCTTCATCAAAGGTCACTCCACAACACGGTACAGCCCTTCGTGTACAAGTCCAGGATCGATTTCTAAACTGCTGCCCTCCTCTCTGTGCTGTACGGCCTCGCTGCAGCCTCCCCACTCTGCATTCCTGTGTTCGGAGCAGTGCAAAAATCCCTGTGTGAGGGATTTTTGAGGATGTACTTGGCACTAGTAAATCATAATCTTCTTTCTGTCACAGTCTTTTCCCAAGAATACAGTATCTTCTTTTAAAACACTTTAACTGGAAAAAAAAATGCATTCCCAAATGTCTTTTTCCCTTTCTTCTGTTCCAAATCTGCTCATTTTTAGGCAGGCAAACTGCTCCAGCATGACTGCCTTGTGCGGATGCTGGGCCTCTCTAGACCAGGCTGTCGAACAGTTGGTTCCGAGGTTGGTTCCTTGGCTTTAACTCAGGGGTATGTTGTTGTGGTAATTTAGCATATTTTGTGAATAGTCTCAGGTTATTTGAACAAAGAAAAATGATAATTATATATTGAAGTAGTAGTAGTAATAATATCACCTCTCTTGCCCAGTGCTTTCAGCAGCAGGTCCCACGAGCCTGGTATTGCATTAAAGCAAGTGGGAGCTAAGAAAGAAGACGTAAGTTGTGAAGAGAGTCTTAGCATCTCAGTAGCTACAAAACAACAAAAAAGAGAGAGTTCAGCTTCCCATCGTTCCTATTTCTGCTTTTCCATGGAGATATCCACTTTGAAGATATTATTTTTAAAGGGAAGGTTTGTTTTGAAAGAGGTTTGAACAGTAATTGGGGGAAGAAGGGAGGATTCTGCACTGAAATTAATAAGGGAAAGAATCTGGTGCAGCTTCCAAAGGGTGGCCACATTTCCACTTGTTCAGTATAAATAAAATGATGGTCCTCATCTTTCAGGAGACATGAGATTTCAAAAGAAAGAAGTTGCAGCGTGTGAGGAGAGAGGGAGATTGTGTTTCAGAAAGCAATTCTCCAGGGCAAAGACTATTTTAGCACACGGGAGATACAGGAAGCGAAACAGTCAAAGGTAATAATAGCCTTTAACTGCATCGACAGCTAAAGGTGGTGTGTTCCAGATGGGAAAGCTAGAGATAATGTTTTTATTGGCTAGTAATACAAGATATTTAGCATTATGGATATTCCATCTTAAGAGCCATTCGGCCAAAATTAATATTGGCTTTGAACAAAGGGGAGTAATAAAGACTCTGAGGTCAGGCCATAGAGATAAGTTATGGGTTTTTTTTTTTTTTCATTTTCATACTAAAGTTGTGTTAATATGTCTCCATATAGTGCAGTTTTCACCAATCATTTTCAGAGCATATGCGTTTGTGATTTGTAGCTTTCCATGTTTTGTATGCGTTGCTGATTTTAATTTCACAAGTGTAAACTGGAGTCCGTTTGGTGATTCAAATTGCCTTAAACTCCATCGTTTTCAATGCAGTTGCACGGATGCAAATCAGACTCTGCCTTCTGCTGCACTCAGGTCATATAAAACCTGGCTCAACTTTGCCTATGGTGTATTTGCACACTGTGCTCAGCATTGTGCATGCTGCAACGTCTCCTTTGAGCACATGGAGACTCTTGGTTCTGCTAGCAAGCACGTCTTTGCTGCTTAGCAAAACCCACACAATCCAAAATGGATGGCGGGTGAAGACGTGCGCGTGGCTTTTTGGAGCTCCTTGTGAGATTAAGTTATCTTCAGAAGTCAAAGCACATAAAACTTAGCATCTCTTCTCCTAACTTTCTACGTGCTGCACCCAACTGCGGTGTTTACATGGCAGGGTGCGTTTGTGACAAATCTGACTTCATCCCCCTGATGTCCTTTGAGTTCTGAATTGCTGGGCTCTTTGTCCTACTTAGAGTCTTGAAACACGAGGTACCGGGGGGACAAGGATGATGCCCCCAGCCACGAAAGCAACTCGTTCGCGAGAGATTCTCTTTTGTCTCAAAATTTAAACTAAACTGACATGAGATTTTTTTTTCCTCCTTCTTTTTCTGTCCCTAAACTATCAATAATTTAGGGTGCATGTACTGCAAAGTACCTTATTTTTTGTGGTCTGTGCAGTCTATTAATGTCTCTGTGCTGTGGTCTGTCTCATGTGCAAGTGTAACTAGGCTTGATACGTCCTCCCCTTATCCGTGTTGTCATGTTTCTTATAGAAACCGTTGCTGACAGATGTACAGAGCACTTTGATGTGGTTGTCTCTGCTGAACGGTGTGTGTGGAATCGCTTGGATAACTCCGCTACTACAGGGCCTGCTTTATCTTTTTGACTTTTTCCTCCACTCTCCTTAGTTAACGCAGGGCTTGGTTCTGTTCTTTCTATCCCTACCTTGTTGTCTTTTGTCTAAATGTGGCTTTTGAGCCCAAGCAGTTTGTTGCATCAATACAACCGTTGCTGAAACAGAAGCTATTGAAGCAGCTTTTGGAAGCAGAAGGTGCGGAGCATGCACGTCTTGGTTGGTACTCAAGTCTCATTTCAAAACACATTATTTGTGAGGGTTCTTCATGCCTTGCCTCCCTCTGTGCCGATGGACTCTGCTCCTGACTCTTTCCACACTTACCTGGAAAGACAGGAAAGGTTCCTTGGGGATGGCAATTCCCATGCTGGAGTTTCTAGCTGGCACCACTCCGCTGAGTTGGTTTCTTGAGAACTGCTGAATATCGATATATTTTGACTGCCCTCTCGACATTTAAACTGCTGACCTCCAAAGGCTGACATCCTTATTTTGTGAACCCTATGAAGGCAGCGGGGCTAGGGTGCCCCAAAAGCCATTCTGAAGAGGAACATAATGTTTCCCAAGTTTTAATTTTCCCAGGGAAAGGCAGGGACAAACTAGTGGCTAAAGCACGGGACTGGGATTCAGCTCTATCTCCTCTTCCTGACTTGTCTTGACCAAGTTACTTTTTGTTTTCTTTCATGTAGTGTGGGAACGATATCAGTGGTGTCTGAAGCGGTTTGAAATCCTTGGATGGCAGGAGCTAAAGTACTGCAAACTGCTTGTTATGGATGAACTGGAATCCGAACTCTAGGTCTGCTTGTGTCCTCAGCCAAGTCAGCAGCTCAAATCCTTCTGATTCTGGTGAGCTGACACAAAATACCCTGACATTTAAAAAAAAAAAGAGAGATCTTGGATCAGGATTTCTCCCCAGCTTGGACAGTTGGTTCTTTTACTTACGTTTCTTTTTTTTAAGTGAACAGGAAGCATATCTCAAATGAGATTATCCCATTCTTTCTCCTTAACCAAAAACAAACCCATTTTAAAATGTGAAGTTACTAAATCTCGTGCCAGACATCCAAATTGCCATGGAGAAACGAGGGGAAAGTGCCTGGCATTTTCCAGGCTGCACATGGCCGAACGGAGCACAAAATGAGAGCAGGCAGCGCCGAGCGCGTGGAAGGGCCCGGCGGGCAGTGCCCGGCGCTCCGCGGGTCGCAGCGCGGCGCCTCCGCGCGTGTCCCTGTCTGTCCCCCCTCCCTTCCTCTCTCCCAGGCTCCCATCCCTCTCTCCATGTGTATTTTGTCTCCTCCTCCTCGGATGCGTGTGTCTGCATCTCCGCTCCTCTCCTTCCCCTCCTTCGCCTTGATCCTGAGCCGAGGGACCTCCGGACGGGAAAGGTCCGGGCGCTTTGCGGGATTGTCCTTCTTCCCTCCCGCCTTTGCCGACTCAAGGGTATCTCTGCGGCCGGAGCGAGGCTGTTCCTGCTGGCGATGTGATCGCGTAGCAACACAGGAGGAGGAGGAGGAGGAGGCGGCGGGAGCCCCAGCATGCGGCCCCGGCACTGCCACCTCCCTGCTGAATCACAGGGACAGCCCCGACGTCGCCCGCAGCCCGGAGCCTCCGGCCCGGCGCGCTCCCAAGGTAGGCCCTGCCGGGAGCCGCTTCCCGCCCGGCGCCGGGGGAGAAGGGCCGGGGCGGTTGGACGTCGGGAAGGCGCTCGGTGCCTGCGCCCGTGTCCCTTCGCGGCCGTGTATCCGGGTAAGGAAACTTGCAGGGCAGGGGGAAAAAAGGTGTGGGGGGGACACAGCAGGAGGGAGGAAGCGATTCCCCGGGGGAGAGGCCAAGAAGCGGCCGGCGATGCGAATTCCCGAGGCTGGCGCCGGCAGGCAGCATCCCGGCTGCCGCTGGCTCCGCTGCTGCGCACGCTGGAGGGTTGTTCATCCCGGCAGAGGCTGTGGCTGGGCTGAAGGGCTGCTTAAAGCAGGGGGCCGGGTGGCCTTCCCCTCTCCTGGAGGGATCAGAGCACGGGCGAGGCAGAGCCCAAGGTATCTGCTGAGCAGCAAGCTGGGATCCGGCAGCAGTCCCTTCCCATTCACTTCCTTGCCCGGTCCAGCCTTGTTCCCTTTGCGTTTCCGCCCTCCCTCTCCCCAGCTTCTTCCCAGTCCTGCTCATTCCCCCTCCTCTCCCAAGACCTTATGTTGCCCTGACCCTCCATCGAGCAGGGCATCCCGGAACCGCTGCACGAGCATCCATGGGAGCTGGATCCTTGCTCCGAGGCTGGACGCTCTGCATCCCTCTCCTTCCCCACAGGTCAGGCTGGGGAGCAGCAGATGAAGATTTAACACTGCTGGGCGCACCAGGTTATCGCCAGCCCGCGCTCCCGTCCCTTCCTTTACGCCTGCCCCTCTGCACAGTGTGGCAGGCAGGGAGTTTTGGGGTGAAATCAGCAGCGTTTTGTTAACGGGGCCCTTGCGGAGGCCGCTCACGCGCCGTGGCCGGGGTGCGAAGCATTTGCGCTCGCGCTTCCAAACCTGGCTGCGGGCGAGCTCGTGGCTGGCAACCACGTTCTGGTCATCACTGGAAAAATCCCAGCTTGGTAAGTCTGTGTTTTATTGTGTAGGTCCTGCACACCTTCCCTCCTGCCACACCGATCTCCCTGGAGCCACGAGAAATGTTGTTTTATTAGTGTTTTTAATGGGTTTTAATGCTCAGTGGAGGTGCTCAGCCTGAATCTCCCATGCAAAGTCCCTGCTGTAGGTGCCTTTTTCATGACGAATCTGCACAAACGTGCTCCAGGCCTGGGTCTGGTTCCATGTGGCTACCTGCCCCGACAGAGATTCCCTATGGGAATTGCCGGGCAGGACTCTGCTGAGTGCAAGCATGGAATGGGACTCTGGAAAGGGAATGTTGAATAGCCAGGGAATTGCAAACTCTTGTTCTGCAGTGCTGGGCCTGGGCGCACACGTGCCTTGAGCATTGGTGTAGGAGGGCAGTGGGGTGATGCTCTATAGGGCTGTGCCCAAGTTTCCTTTATTAATTAAAGAAATTAAGCTGAGGACGGTCTCTCTGCAAGTTAATACCTGGGACAAGTAAATCACACTCACTAAAAATGGCCAGGACTGCAGCCATGAATGGAGTGGTTCAGATTGACTTTGTTGCTTAAAACTAAACAAAATGGGTTAGTGAAGGGATTAGGTAAAAGGATTCAGGCAAAAGCCCTGAGTTCTTGAGATGAATGGTGAATTTCTGGCTATAATACTATTTTGACAAATACATTTGAGACTTCCACTTTAGGTGAGGAGCTGATGATAAAAGCACGAAAGTGGAATTGTAAATCTCATGTAGCAGGACATACCGAGCAGACAGAATTCACTCTTCAAACGGCCTCATTTTCACAGGATCAAACTGAGTTCTTAAGACTTGAACCGAAATAGCTCCATCCCTTTTCCTTTCCTGTTTTTCCTAGCCTAAGAATAAGGTAGACTTTACACATCCTGGCAAACGAAAGGAAAGGAGATGGGACTTCATGCAGCACGCGATCCCTTTGGAAAACGTGATGTATCCCCAGGCCAAAGAACCTGCTGCTGGGAGTTTAAAAAAAAGCCCTGCTCTGGTGAGGGGCAAATTAATCAGCACGTGTTAATTCAACGCTGGGAATGGGAAACAAAGCACCAAGGAAGCCCAAAGTTAACACAGCGCTGCCCTGGTTTGTGCTGGGTGGTTGGCGTGCTCTCCCCATCACTAATTATTTATATAGTGTGGCAAATGCATGATGCATTTTTCACAAAGCAGCAAGGCTCGATTCCCATCCCTGACAGCAGGGACGTGCTCCCGCTGTTAGAGGAGAAAAGCGAAGATGAGATCCAGGATTTTTAGTGGGATAATAGGCTGTTTGCGAGGCTGCAGAACATGAACAGGTCTCTGAAGAGTCCAATTTTTAGGGCTGTTGCTTCCTCCTTCCCCTCATTAGGCAGGTTATGGCTCCCCTGCAGTGCCGGGATGAGGAGGGCAGGATGCTCCCACCTTCCCCTGCTCTGTTCGGCTGCAACTTCTCCCGGGCTGACAGAGCGGCTGCGTTTGCAGCCGGATCCTCGAGGTGCTGGGAGAATTATTTGTATTCCTCACCTAATAGAAGGAGAAGAAATGGGAAGAATTCCTATGCAAAGTGACTTTTGGAGAGAGCGGCTTAAAACCCAGTTGTGGAGCTGGAGGAGCCTGTGAAAGAATTCTAGATTTCAGTCCTCCTAAATCAATTGCCATAAGTTATTTTTAAGCAGCGAGAGGAACACTCAGTTCTGCATGGCCATGCTGTGGGCAGGCACCCACACTCATCTGGTCAGCTGGGGACATCAACTTCCCTATTTCCTGGTGTGAGAATGCAACTGGTGGAATATTTCAGCCTGAGTTTTGCAGAAGGCATTGTGTTTTTGTGTGTATATATTCTTTTGCCTGGGAAAATTGAGAATGAGTAAGTGGAAGGGACTCTTCTTTATTAGTCCCCTGTCCCCTTTCATTGTACGAAAGAGCAAGTGAGATTTGGGGGACTGGAGGTGGTTTTGGGAATGTTCGTGGTTTTTAAAGAGGTGGGGACTAAGAACCCACGATGCAGGAGGGAGAAGTGGGTTATTTGTAGGCTTGGTTCCCGTGAGACAAAACCTCTTCCTTCTTTCCCCAAACCTTGACCTAGTGGGGTCTTGGGAAGTAGGTCTGCTGGCCCAAGCTTAAATTATTTATTTATAAGCGCAGAAGGCAATTTATTCTGGAACAGGATGTGCTATCACCCTATGGAGGGAGTCCGGATGTCTCGGCCAGCTTGGGAATGCTCCCGTTGTTAGTGTGTACTTGGGAGCCCAGCTTTGAAGTATCCATGAGCCTCCCACCTTTCCCCTTGGAGGACCCGGAGCATGCTGAGCTAAAATGCTAGTGCTCCTTTTGTTCAGTAAGTTCAACAACAACAAAGTCGTTAACATTTCCAGCAGCAGGGAATGTGTTTGTGTTTCCATTCCCCCCGTGGGATAAAGGCTGAGCTGCCTTGCCTCTAATGTTGCCATATTTTTTTTCCTTATGGGCCAAGAACTGAAGTGGAAAGTTTCGGTCTAGAAGGAACATTTTGGAGGAAATCAGCAGTTTGCAGCATTAAGCCTTGTGGCTGTAAGGCCTTCTTGGAGGTATTTGCTGTTGTTATAGGGGGCAGAGAGCTGCAAAAGCCAAATCTGGCATCAGATCCTGGTTTCCATGAAAGGTACCTGATGCTGCGAGTGAACTATAGAGATACGGGTCAGCCTGCAACATGAATCCCCTTGAAGTTTAGGAGACTTTGGGACTGGGCTTGTATCACGGCTATGTTTAACCATGACAGTGAAATGCTCCTGGATGGTAGTACCTAGAAAAGCGAAGGAAGATTTAGTCTTGTGCAGCACGTGGGTTTGTGCTAAACTGTTCTTTCTCCTGCACGGGATGGAGAAGATGCTGCAGAAGATGGGACACAGTGTGTGCACCCGAGTGCTGCCTCCTGGCAGGGTGGCCAAAACACAGAACTGTGTATCCTCAGGTGCACCAAGAGCAGAAGCGGATTTGGGGTGCTTGTATGGTGGGTGTCACTGCCTAGAGCCTCCACTGACAGTTTGATGGTTTTTTTAATTACACCTCTCTGTATTGGCTGCTGTCTCCCTTCCATCCCTCAAAGTTAACAAGCTTTAGAGGTCTGTAATCATTCAGTGAGGGTTTTTAGCCAGGCCATTTTAATTGCCAGTGTTCAAATTCATTTCGCTGACCTTGTCCCCAGCAGCAGCCGCCGGGTGTGCGGCACCACCGGGACGCAGCGTGCGCAGGGGTGAGGACAGGCGAGGGGTCCTGACCGAGCGTGGGCAGCAAGCGACAGGCAGCTCGTCCAGAAGCATCCACAGAGCATCTGCCCTGCACGTGGCCGTGGCACCACACAGAAGCTGGAAAATAAAAGTGCGAGGGGCAGAGCTGATTTGTGAGCTGCAGCAAAGGAGCAGAGATCAAGAAAGTTTCTCCTTCCTTGCTCCTGCAATAGCAGAGACCTTGGCAAGCAGTCACATGTAGTTGATTTGCTCACAGTTGTGCCTCGTCGATGGCTTGTCTCTCCCACCAAGCATCTTTCTTTGTATTTAGTTGCTTCCAAGTTGTTTTGCGTTCTTGGTAGCTTGACTTTGCTGTTTCAGAGCGGCAAAGAGCAGCTCAGCTCATGCCACCAAACCTGCAAGGAAGGTTCCTGCAGGAGCAAGGTGTTGCACAGGAGATGCTTGAGGTAGGGGCAAAAGCCTTGGCCTGCACTGGGCTTTCCAAGCCTTGTCCTGGACCTGCTGCCTCATACGGGTGTTTGTGCCATGGCTTTGTATCCTCCCAAACTTTGTCATCATTCAAGGAACTCAGGAGCCCAGCACCCAGATGCCCAAAGGCTCCATAAGAGTGGAAGGGACATGGACACCCACCATATCCTACATGCAGGTACCTATAGGACTCGGTAGTCCCTTCTTTTTCAGGGCCCCAACTACGCTGCTCTTGGAGGCTTGTCCTGAGCAAAACCGAGGGCTTTGGCGTGGTGGCTACTGTGAGATGTTGCAGAATCTCATGAGCCAAATGCCTTGAATTTTTAGCCGTGCATTAGAACTGTGGGATTCCTGGCAGCATGTTTGAGACAAAAGAGCGCTCTGTGCTCTGAGAGTTTTATCCCTTCTAGATTGAACGTGTTGGACAAGCTCTTCCAGGTTAGTTAGATATTCAGCAGCAGCTCAGGCCTCGTAATTGGGTAAGTGTTGGGGGAATAAGGCATATGTAGGGCTTGGTAGCGTCTTATGCCAAAGGCGGAAATCATCCATGACTCCCTTGGAGATACACGAATTTGTCCCATTAACGTTGTGGGGCTCTGAAGCCCCTGGAATTCGTAATCGTTAATGTATCCTGATAAGCCTGGAGTGCTGGGGACAGGACAGGGGCTGCCGGGGCGCGCAGACTGTAATTCCCATTTGTGCAAATGGGCAGGAAGGCTGGAGGACGGGACCTTGGGATTATCGGCACATTTGGAGAGCTCAGCACAGGCTGTTCTGTTGGAAGGAGGAGAGAATTACGGCTCTAGAAACTGCTAAGGGATTAAAAAAAAAAAAAAAAACATAACAGGATAAGACAGCATCACTCTGCCTGTGATCGGCGGCTTTGCTGTGAGTCTGGGGGATGCAGCCAGGTGACGGTCCCTTCCGAAAGCAGCCGCCGAGTCCTCAGTGCTGCTCTTAGCCCTTCTTGGTGCTCAGCACCTGGCACCCTGGTCTCTGGGCTCTGTTTTCTATTTTCCATAAAGCTGAGCTGGTGCTGGCACCGGGATAGCTCACTGCTTTAGCTCCCTTACGGTGTAAACCAAGAGGCAGCACGGGCTAGAGGTTGTTTCAGGGCTGTAGAGCACACAAGGGACCCCTGTTTACTGGCTTTATGGCTCATACGGTTTTAAAAACTGAATAAAAAGCGTAAATTTAAAGACTCATATGAGTAAGAACTCGTAACAAGGTAGCAGATCATGGGAGATGCATGTATGGGTGACTGGAGCTCTAGAAAATGTTCCTTGTGAAGCAAAAAGGGAAAAATAACGTGTCCAAAGTTGTTTAAATATAAATGGTCATGACAGTGCCCTGAGGGCAGTGAGATCTTTCGCCTTGTAAACTCTGTTGGGCATCTCCTGTAGTTGAAAAATCCCAGTCCTTTTCAGGACACAACATTATCTGTGGAACTCGCTAACACGGGGTGTTGTTAAAGCAAATTATATAGCGAGGTGCAAAAAGGTGTTGGGTGTTTATATGAAGAAAAAAATGTGATTTTAGCACTAAAATTGAAATATATATATATATATATATATATTGTACCTCCTGGTGTCCAGGCCTGGGCAGGAAGCAGTGCCAGGCGGTCACCTCCACCTCCACGAGGAGCGGAGCTGACGCGGGGCTCTCGTGTTGTGTTTCAGGTGCTCGTGCCCGGAGCCGTGGCCATCCCCATGATCGTCGGCGCTGATGCAGCCCCTGGTCATGCAGGAATGGCCCTATGTCCCCGCGCGGTGTCCTGAGTGGCGGCTCGCAGGCCAGGCGCAGCCCGGCGGCGCTGCCCGCCCTCTGTGTCAGGTAAGAGACTGGGGCTCCGCGTCTTCCTCCCAGCAGCTTCCAGACATCGGGATGCGGAGCGAGCGGGACGTCCCCTGCTCCTGCTGGCAGGGAAGGGCTGGCTCTGGACCCCTTCACCTTGAATTTAGTAAGAACTTTGCAGCTGTAACCCCTGAGGAGAGGTAAAAAGAGCAGGAGGGGCAGCTGGCAGAGCTGGATTTTAAGCCTCCTTCTGCGTCTTGGTTGCAGGGCAGAGCTCGGAGCTTTGCCTCCAGCACACACCATGGGCTAAGATCCCAGAGGGCAGAGGACTCTGACCTTTCCCGGTGTAGTTTCCTCAGGGAATGCAGCACTGTGCTCATGCCATAGGGCTCTCCTTGCCTTCCCCCAGGGACGGAGCCAGCAGCGAGGCTCAAGACTCCTGGGTGATCAGTGGGTGCTGGATGGACAGGCTGGGCAATTCCCCTCCAAGGGAGCAGCCGCCTCTGCTGCCCCCCTTGTCCTGAAAGGCTGCGGATATCCCGCATTTAACTGCATCCCGGCCTTGCTGAAACCCCTTCCTCCGATCGGCCAACAAGCCGAGATGAGAGACGTGAGATGGGACGAGGCCGGCGGGAGGGAAAGACCCAAGCCAGATGTGCAGGCAGGGAACGGGGGGAGAGATACAGGGAGCTTTTCATTCCTTCGCTGTAGGTGGAGGAGAGCACGGGAACAATGCCGGGTGCCGGGAACGCTGTGGGGGACGCGAGGAGCCCGCCCGGAGCCTGCTGGCAAAAACAAGCTGTTTGCACCCAGGCGGGCAGGACCAGTGGCCTGGAGTGCCCAGGATGGCACCAGGGGGTCCAGGACATCCGTGTGGGGCACGAGTGTCTTTGGGGACAGGTTTTGAGGACCTGGCTGGCTCCTTTGCTGGTAGCCAAAACTTGCAGGGACCAACCCCTTCCCTGGCAAACACCCACTGCCCCATGTGCAGGGGGCTAAGGGGGCTCTGCTGCCATCCCGGTCCCCCAGCCCAGAGCAGCGTCACCTTGGCCGTGCCCTCCCAGAGCCGGAGGTTCCCCGGGGCTGGAGCTGATCCTTTGCTGTGGGCAGCTGCTCCCATGGGGTTTTCCCGGCTCGGGAACCTTGCGGTAGCGACATCCCTGTGTCGCAGGCGGCACCCCTGGGGTTAAGGCAGGTCGGAGGCCGCTGGAATTCCTCCGGACAAAGCTGGGATTCAGCGGGCGGCACAGCCGCCCCCCTCCAGATTCCTGGGGGGTCAGTGCAGCCGCGGCCCCGCTCTGCCCCGCACACGGCGCTCTCCCTGCTCCCGGCGGCGATGCCGGCTCCGGCGGCGGAGCGGGGCGGCCCTGCGGCGCGACCGGCGCTCGGCGCAGGTAGGGGCACCTCGGGAGCCCCCCTGGGCGCTGCGGGTTGAAACACAAAGCTCTGGGCTGGGGGGACACGGGTGCCGCTGCTGTGGCTCTCGGGAAGGGATGCTCAAGGGATGCTCGTGGGGAACCTGGTTTTCCCGGTTTGCTGCATTTCCACTTTGCTGCCACTTGCAGGGGTTTATACCAGGGCAGCAGCTGCTCAGCATCTGGCCAGCGCTTGGCCGCCGTCACTTGGGCTCATCTGCAGGTTGTGGCCATCGAGTCGCAGGCTTTGCGGGCTTCTAACCTCTTCTGGAGCAAGGCTGAGAACCGCGTTTTCCATGGAGCCGTGCCGTGGTTGTGCCCAGACGGAGCCGGTGTCCTCGGAGCGGGCTGGGGTGTTCCCCAGCAGTGCTCTGGGGTAACCTACTTCGCTGTCAGGAGGATGTGCGCGGGCAGGGTATTGATTTTCTACATGCAAGCAGCAGATTTAGCTCGAGTGATTTATTATTCATGGTCCTAAGATTCCTGTGAACTCCGTGGGTGACAGTTTGCTTTTTTTTCCCCTTTTTTTATGATGCTTCTAGAGTGGCAGGATGGGGAGGCAGGGAACAGCTTGGCGTTAGATGCTTTTAGATCAAGAAACTTAATACCAGCCCCAGTGATCATTTGTTTCTCCCCGAGAGCCAGCACAGAGGGTGCTGTTTTCTCTCCTGGTCAATCTCCTTTTCAACATTTTGCTCCTGCCTTGGCTCCAGGAAACTCTGGGAGCCCTTTGGCAGGCTGAGCAACGGAGACGGGCGCATTCCCTTGGGAAGAGCTGTCGCTTTCCCCAGAGGAGGATGCTGTCTGGCAAAGGGGGAGCCTGTTGGATGCACTGCTTAGAAAGCTCTAATGCGGTTAATTATGGTTGATTAATCACCTGGGGCTGATTATCACAAATGAGCTCTAATATCAGAGTGGAACTGGAGTGAAATGCTGCCATTTCCCCAATATAGCACAGTGAAAACAGCTCATTTGTGTTTTGGGCAACAAATGATTTTTGGAGAGAGGAGATGCCCCCTCGCTCACTGAGATGCTTCCAGTGCTGCCAGCACGTGTTGGTGTCACCAGGAGTGCGAGGATGTCCTCGCTGTCCCTGCGAGGAGCGCGGTACAGCACTCCGGGCAGGATTCCTTCCCCATGGGAATTCCTGGTGGGCACATGGACCACGTCTGGTTGGGCTCTGAAGGGATTGCAGTGCACAGCCCGCTTCCCTGGTGCAGCTGCCTTGGGGTTTTGCTGCTGGCTGCTCCAGTGCTTCTCAGAGCATCATTCCCAGCCATCCTTCCTGCTCAGAGCATCCTTCCCACCACTGCTCGTGCTGGAGGGAAGCAGCGACCCCAAGACTTGCTCTGCAGGTGGCAAATGGCCTCGCTGTCCCATAGAGAAGCTGGTGGCACCTTAGAGTTTTGCAAGTGGCATAAACGAGGTTGGCAGGTCCCCTTGGGCACCAGGGACAACAGACCCTGCTGTGCCACCCCTTCCCAAAGCGCTTGAGCCCCTTGAGTGGCATGGAAAGAAATGGTCATCGGTCCTGCAGCAGTGATGACACCCAGCACCCGCTCCGATTTAATAAATAGCAGTGATAAAGCTCAGCCAGGTCACCGTGGAATAGCTGGGGAGGGCAGGGATCCTGCGGAGCAGATGTGCTGTAAGCCTCTTCTCCCTGGAAACGCCGCTTTGCTCTTTCCTGGCACGAAATCCTCTCCCTGGATGAGGCCGTGTGTTTCACCAGCGCAGCTAACAGTCCCTCTGGAGCAGGATGGTCCCCTCGAGAGCTGGAAAAGAGAAGCAGAGTCGAGGTGGAGGGGTTGGACGGAGGCCGGCGCTGGGTCTTGGCCCTGCTCGTCGCGCGCGGTGCGTCAGCTGGGTCTGTTTCTGCCTAGGTTAGAGCCTCCCGGGATGGTGCAGGACCTTCGTGCATAACCCCCCGGGCTCCCAGCAGTGCTACCGGGCCCCAGGCCCCCCCGGAGATGAATCTTTGTTGGAATGAGATCAAAAAGAAATCCCACAGCCTTCGGTAAGAGCCCCTGCTGCAGATACCTGTCAGGAGGCCTTGGAGCCGCTTCCCTCTGCCCCAGTGCACAGTGACCTTGCCTTGGGTTCCCCTCTTGGCAGAAATCAGAGCCTCCAACTCTCTCCCTCCACCTGAAGAACATCCTTTTCGATTTTCACTCATTCCTTCCTTCTCTCTCCCTCTCCTCCCTCATTCCACCCTCTGCCTCTCTCCATCCTTCCCCACCGCATCTCTGCGCTTAGTCTCGTGTTCCCACCACCTCCTCTGCGCTCGTCCCTTTGCTGGGAACAGTCTCCATCTGAACAGCCCTTCCCCAGGCCTCCGAGGTGGCAGCTCCACAGCCAGCGTGATGGAGAGCTTAATTGGGGCGTGCTAATTGTCTTTGCCTTAACATGAGGCTCCTGGGAGCCGGCCAAGCCCCACGCTCACCAGAGCGCAGACCACGGTGCGTGGCGAACCCGGAGCGGCTCCATCCTCCGCTCCCAGCTTCAGGGTTGAGGGTAGCTCTGGATTTTCTTTTCCCCTCTCTGTCTCCAGGGCTCGGCTGGAGGCTTTTTCTGACCACAGCGGGAAGCTGCAGGTCCCTCTCCAGGAGATCATCGACTGGCTTGGGCAGAAGGATGAGGAGCTCTCGGCGCAGCTCCCGCTCCGGGGAGACGTCCTCCTGGTGCAGCAGGAGAAGGAGACGCATGCGGTGGGTCCCCCCGGGCTCTCGTGTCTCCGGTTGCTGAACAGCCGCTGGAGCAGCTGCTTGGGAGGCCCGTGGATGCAGAGCAGTCCCTGCTGCGCGGCGCTCCCTCCTCGCGTCCCTGTTCGGAGCTGGCTGCTCAGCCGTCCCCTCCAGCAGGACCCAGGCTTCGCACGCACTGCAGGAGCTCATTCTTTCCCTCAAATGCAAAAATATTTCTGTTAACTTCCCTCTGTGTTTCCAGTGAGGCTTGGGTGCTTTTTTTTTCTGGTAGCATTTCCTTAGGATGTTGCTTACCAGTGTGTGCTGGTAGCTGAATTGGGCACCGGGGTGAGTAATCACTGCAGCCCTTGGCTAAGGGGGTAATTCTCTGGCTCAGTCTGCTGTCTCATTCCTGTGCTCTGCTTTTCCTCTCCAGGCTTTCATGGAAGAAGTGAAGTCTCGGGGGCCGTACATTTACTCCGTCCTGGAGTCAGCACAAGCTTTCCTGTCCCAGCATCCGTTTGAGGAACTGGAAGAACCAACTGCAGAAAGCAAAGGTCTGTGGAGCTCCCCTTCCTTGTCCTCCCACAGCAAAGCACAGTTCCCAGATGGGGAGGACAGAGTCCAGGTGGCTGATGTTGGCACCCGGTGGCTTTTCCGAGGTGCCAGGTGGCCTCTCCTCACTCTCCTGTTGGTCAGGGAGCCTGACACAGAGCGAACTTTGGGTCTTCAGGAATTTTCTGACCAACCCTCCTCTTTGGGGTCTCCTCTCTGCCTGGTGCATCCTGGTGTGGACTTCGTTAGTGGTTCTATACCTGACCCACAAGGATGTGTCTGGGGGAAGATCTGAGGGCTCTGCCCTGTTTCTGATCTGTCGGATCAGTGCAGCCCTGTGCTTTTGTCCCAGGTGAAGGCAGAAGCTGCTTGGGCAGCCCATGATGGGTACATCCTGTGAGAGGCTATCAGAGGTGTGCTCTGCAGCGTGCTTGCAAAGGGGAGCAGAGCTTCTGCTGGCAAATACAGAGATCTGTGGGCAGGCTGGAGCCTGAGAGAAGCTGGTGCAGACACAGATACTTTTCTTGCTTGGTTTTGCTCCTTCTTTCCCATTTTCCCTAGATTCTTTCTCTCCCTTTTCCCTGCCATCCCTTCATATGTCTTCCTGCTTCCTTCTGGGCTGGGCTGTCACTTTTGCTCTCCATTCCCCTGCTGCTTTGCCTTGGCAGATGTGTCTCCCCGGCACCGCATCCAGAACATCAGCCGCTTCGTGTGGAAGCAGGCGAACGTGGCCAGCGAGCTGTGGGAGAAGCTCACGGCCCGCTGCGTGGACCAGCACCGTCACATCGAGCGCACCCTCGAGCAGCTCCTGGAGATTAAGGGGGCCATGGAGGAGCTCAGCGTAACACTGGACCAGGCCGAAAGTGTGCGTGAAACCTGGGAGCCCATTGGGGACCTCTTCATTGACTCCCTGCCGGAGCACATCCAGTCGACCAAGGTACATCGGACTCTGGGAATGCTCTGGCTTTGGTCCCGCGGGTGCTGGGATGCAGATTTCCATTGGGGCAATGCTTTTCCTCCTGACTGCTCGGTCTGACCTGGCCTTGCTACTCCCAAGGGCCGATCATACTTCGGTTGGCTCCCCAGCTTGTGAGGGTGGATTTGACTTGCAGTGACTCGAGGAATTGCCTCGTTCGAGCACATTGTACCTTTACACCAGCACAGTGGCTCAGTGTGGGTGGGATATTCCTCTCCACAGTTGAATTCTTGGGAGAATTGAGTCATCTCCATCCTGGCTACTGCTTTTACCCATTTCTTTCCACTAAGCTTGGCCTGCAGGAGGGTTAGGCAGCGGGTCTTGCATCGGGGCAGCCCCGAGCCCACCCTAGCTCATAGCAGAGGGATCAGACCCCCAAGTCTGACCATTTGCTGCTTTTCCTTTCATTCCTGCCTCCTTCCCCGGGCATGGGGGCTCCAGCTGTTCAAAGAGGAGCTCTCCCCCATGAAGGACGGGGTGAAAGTGGTCAATGACCTTGCACACCAGCTCGCCATCTCGGACGTCCACCTGTCCATGGAGAACTCCCGCACCCTGGAGCACATCAACACGCGATGGAAACAGCTGCAGGTGGGCAAGGGCCAAGGCCAAGCAGCACAAATGCCCCACGGATGGGGGAACTCCAGCCTTTGGAGTGAGGTGCAGAGGGCTGAGTTGCCTGGGGTATGCAGGTACCGAGGCAGGCAAGGAAGGAAGACGACCTGGGTGATTGGGCATGTCTGAGTGTAACCACATCCCCTCCTGAAATGGGCTTTGATCTGAAATGACTGACAGGTTCCCATTAAATTCCGTTATCCCTTTTTCCAGGCCTCCATAAATGAACGCCTGAAGCAGCTCCAAGATGCCCACCGGGACTTTGGACCGGGCTCCCAGCACTTCCTCTCCTGTACGTGAGCAGGTTGTCCCAGCTTCCCTGCTGACGGGTGTCTCTGCAGGACAGTTTGTCACGGGCTGGGACACAAGAGGCCGCAGAGCCCTGTTGCTGGAGCTGTGCCTGGCTGTAGCCCAGCAGCTCCCAAAGCCGTAGATATGGCTAGAAAAGGGCCTGGGCAAGTCTTGTGTCGCGTGTGCCTTGCCTATGGTGCCAGGTATGGAGTAGGTGGCATCTCCCAAAGGTAGTGCTGCCCTGCCAGCCTTCTAGGGTTGGCCGGGGACATAAACATCCCTTTGCAAGTGCAGAGAGGTGACAATTGCAGCGGCAGCTCCCCGGTGATCATGGGACCGTGCCAGTCTCGGAGGTTGTGTGGGTAAGACAACAGATGGCAGTTCCCCACATGCACGTTAGTCATTCAGGTGTCATGAATGTGCATGTTCAGGAGGTTTGTGTTCCCTGGGGCAGAGGGATGCCATTCCTATGGAGCCCACGCAGCAGATTCGGGCTCTGGAGATTGGGGTCCAGCCTCAGAAATGCCAATCCCCATGGGGTTTCTGGAGGTTGGTGGGGTTTGTTGGCCCTGGTTTCTTTGCAAATCAAGTGCTGCCATCTAAAAGGAAGGGCAGAGTTTTCAAATGGTGGGTTTGATAAGCTGCCTGTGACGAGCAAAAATAACTGAGGGTAATAATAGGGCTTCCGTCCTCTAGATAATGAAGATAAGCTTGCGGACAGCCAGTGCAGTTACAGGCTGGCTCCTCATCTGCCGGGGATCCTTCAGCTGTTGCACAGAATTTGAGTTAAGGGCCTCAACATGAAGGTGTTTGTCTAACATCTGCATCTCTTTCCTTGTAGCCTCTGTTCAAGTCCCTTGGGAACGAGCCATTTCCCCCAATAAAGTGCCATACTACATCAAGTGAGTGCTCCCCAAGAGGCAGCTTAGCCATTGCCTGGGTTTTGCTCTGGCAGAAGCAGAAGTTGTGGGTTGATTTGATGGGTGGAGGGACCAGCAGACTGGTTTGAGCACTGACTTCCATGGAGGTGCAAGCCCATCAGGAGCAGATTTTCGCTGCCCGCTATGATGGCCAACATGAGGGGTGCACCAGGGCTCCTCAAGGCAGGGAGGGCTGGAAGCAAGCAGGGGACAGAGCCCCATGGAACAAGGGACAGTCCTTTGTCTCTCCCCGTGGCAGCTACTTAATCCCCAGCCCGGTTCTTGATTCATTTCTATTCTCTCTCCAGCCACCAGGCCCAGACAACTTGCTGGGACCACCCGAAGATGACAGAGCTCTACCAAACACTAGGTAAGGAAGCTGCCACCAAATCGCTTGTGCAGCATCTGCCTTTTCTCTGTGTGAGGTGCTGTGCAAGGTCCCCTGAGCCCAGGATCTCCATGCTCATGCTTCCAAATGCATCCCAGTGCAATGGGGTGTAATGTCCTGCCAGACACTGCCCCTCTTCCTCCTGCTCCAGCCTGGGCTTGTGCTGCTGGGGGACAGTGTCTGGAAGTGGCAAGTACTGTTTCCTGCCCTGGAGATAAAGATACTGAGCTGTGGTTTCATTTTTCTTTTCCTGTGTTTTGGCAGCGGATCTCAACAACATCAAGTTCTCAGCGTATCGGACAGCCATGAAGCTGCGGCGGGTGCAGAAAGCCTTGCGACGTGAGTGGGAGAGGCATTTCCCTGGTGCTGGGCCTCCTTTGAGAGGGGTGTTAAACTAATACAGCCTTTCAGCAGCACAGCAAGGGCAGGAGGCTGCCGGGGAGCAGGTGGCTAAGGAGAGAAGCTCCAGGAAGATGTGACTGGAACTGGAAAGCTAAGCACATTCACTGGCATTCTGTGTCAGAGCTTCCCTTTGCAGGAAAAGAGTGGAAATGTCTCAAGAGCAGGTGTTAGCAGAAGGGATTGAGAATAAAAAGATGAAATGCAGAGTAACCATTTTTTTTGATCAGACAGGAGCTTGCCCAGGAGCTCTAAGAGAAGCACTAGATGCAACCAGGAGCTGAAAGCAGCTTTGCTTGCAGAGGGCTGGTGTGGTGAGAAGCCAGGAAGGTGGAGAGAAAGCAAGAGGGAGGGTCAGTGCTCAGCAAGGTTGGGTCTTGTCACCAGGCTGTCACACACTGGAGGTTCGGCTCTGAGGGGAGGTGTGAGCCTGTTGCATGGAGAAGAGGTGATGGGCGCCCTGTGGAGCCAGGGTGTGAGGCCACGGGCAGCAGGGTGTGAGGGTGAGTGGGAATGATGCCCGCCAGTGGGTGAATTTGGGGTCCCTGTTTGCACAGGGGCTGGGCCCAGGCATCTATGTCTCTGCACAGCCCTAGACGTGCTGGCAGGAGCCTTTTGTGGACAGCATTTCTGTGGATCCGATTGTGGCCACGGCGACAGGGAAGGACAGT
The DNA here is from genome assembly GCF_059628265.1 of Tinamus guttatus. Classification (NCBI taxonomy): domain Eukaryota; kingdom Metazoa; phylum Chordata; class Aves; order Tinamiformes; family Tinamidae; genus Tinamus; species Tinamus guttatus. The sequence goes on from NW_028289621.1 coordinate 2,025,900, forward strand.
AGCACAGAAAGGTGTCTTGGAGTCAAATCCACGTGGTGACGTGGGTATTTTCAGTGGAGTCTACAAGCGGGGGACCAGTTCTGGGAGCAGTGCCGGTCCTCCCCGCACCCTGGGTGTTCGCTTCTCTCCTGCAGCGGGGCTGGGGCTGCCCTGGGTCAGGTCAGGGCTGCATCTCCCTCTCCTCAGTTCTCACCTCTTCGCCTCATGTTTTTCCCTCCTCATCCCCCATCCCTCTCAGTGGACATGGTGACCCTGACCACCGCCCTGGAAGTCTTCAACGAGCACGACCTGCAGCCCAGCGACCGGGCGATGGACGTGGTCGAAGTCATCCACTGCCTCACTGCCCTCTACGAGAGGCTCGAGGAGGAGCGGGGCATCCTGGTCAACGTGCCGCTCTGCGTGGACATGAGCCTCAACTGGCTGCTCAACGTCTTCGACAGGTAGCTGAACTCAGAGCCCATCTACGGAGCTGCCCTGCTTGGAGGGTGTCCTCGGTGATGCAATGCCAGCTCATGGCATCGCAGAGAGGCCCTTCCTGGCAGGGCTGGCTGGCACGGGCTTGCCTTGCTCATCTCCCAGCACCAAAACCCACTCGCAAACCCCCGCCGTGTCTCGCCTTGCAGTGGTCGCAGTGGGAAGATGAGGGCCCTCTCCTTCAAGACCGGCATTGCATGTCTGTGCGGGACGGAGGTCAAGGAGAAGTTTCAGTGTGAGTCCCCTGCTCTCCTTCCCTTAGGCCCAATGCTCCCTGAAATAATTTAACAAGAGCAGGAGTGAGGTTTTCTGGCTGGAACCTTCTCTGCCCAGAAGGAGCGGAGAAGCAGCTTTCCTGCGGTGACTAATCTGCTTGCATTGCCTCCCCTCCCTCCCTTCCCAAGCCTACGCCGCCTAATTTAGAAGGTGTTTTTTGCACATTGACTGGTGCTGCAGTGATCTCGCTTGCATGGCACTACAGGGAACATTGCAGGGAACAGACACCAGTTATGCTGTGCTCCTCATAAGGAAAAACCTGGGCACACATAGCTGGGCGGCAGTTTTCAGACAAATTAAAGGAAGCACCTTTCTTCCTTGTGTTTAACCATGGGATTCACTGCTGCGGAATACTGTGGAGGCCCAAAATGCTGAGGGGTGTAATAAAGGGCTCGGGCTGATTTGCAGAGGACAGGCCAGCTGAGGCTATGGAAGAAGTGATGTAAATGTAACGTGTTTCAAGTACTCCAAACTTCTAGATGGTTGGGAGCTGGAAAGGCGCTGGCAAAGGTCATTTAATGCCAGTTCCCGATGGAGCTGGACCTCTGTCCGAGCCGTGCCGAGCTCTCCCACATCCCCGTCCTCACGTGGGGTCTCCGTGTCCATCTGGCTGGCAGATCTCTTCAGCCAAGTGGCCAACCCTGGGGGCCTGTGTGACCAGCGGCACCTCGGCGTCCTGCTCCACGAGGCCATACAGGTGCCGCGGCAGCTGGGGGAGGTGGCGGCGTTCGGGGGCAGCAACGTGGAGCCCAGCATCCGCAGCTGCTTCCGCTTCGTGAGTACCGCGGCCGGCGCTCGCGGCGGCGCGCGGCCCGTCGGGCCGGGCTCCGAGCGGCGCTCTCGCCTCCCCAGAGCAACGGCAAGGCCGCCATCGAGGCGTCCCAGTTCCTGGAATGGGCCAACCTGGAGCCCCAGTCCATGGTGTGGCTGGCCGTGCTGCACCGCGTGACCGTGGCGGAGCAGGTGAAGCACCAGACCAAGTGCTCCGTGTGCCGGCAGTGCCCCATCAAGGGCTTCAGGTAGGGGAGGGGACGTGGAGCTGGTGCCGGGGTGACTCTGCTGTGCCCATGGAGGCCGTGGGGGTGCAGAAACGGCTCCTCGTCACAGCCTGGAAGGGAACGGGGTTTGCACCGTGCGGCTGGAGAAGCCTTGAGCTCTGCAGCAGCATTGCAGGCAGGGCAGAGCCGCTCTCCTGGTGGTGCAGGGAGAAGGGAAGGAGCCTCGTGCTCTTCTGGAATCATCAGTAATCATCTCTGTGGGTTCAGTGGGACACGATATCCCCCATGTCACCCCCATCCCCAGCACTGAGCTCTCCTGGGCTCTGCAGTGACATCTTTGCTGACTCCCGTCGCCTACCAACAGCCTCTCCATCTCCCCAGGTATCGGAGCCTGAAGCAGTTCAACGTGGATATCTGCCAGACCTGCTTCCTCACGGGACGAGCCAGCAAGGGCAACAAGCTGCACTACCCCATCATGGAGTACTACACCCCGGTGAGGAACCGGGCCGGCCCAGAATGGCCTTGGTTCTAGGCAGGGCCCATCGGATACCTCCAGCCTCGCAGAGCTCAGGCTGGTGCATCCATGGAAGTGGCTCCCTTGTGCTTTCCACTCCTCTCTGCATGCAGGGAATCACTTTAGGGCTCGTGGTGAGCGGGATGCCCTGATCCCTCAAGCACTCAGCCCGTGCCATCTGCTCCCCTTGCCTGTTTGAGTCTGCTTGGGGGAACTGCCTCTTCCTCTGCTCAGCTTGCAGCCAGCTCAAGGAATCTCTTTTTGGGGGATACTGGCTCGTGGTCCCTTGCTTTTTGTCAACCATGTGTATGTGTTTCCCTGCAGACCACATCCAGTGAGAACATGAGGGACTTTGCCACGACGCTGAAGAACAAGTTTCGATCCAAGCAGTACTTCAGCAAGCACCCGCAGAGGGGCTACCTGCCCGTCCAGTCCGTGCTGGAGGCCGACTTCTCAGAGACGTGAGTGCTGGCTGGGCCCCGTGCCTGACGTGGGCTCCACAGGAGGGGACAGTGTCTCGGATGCAAACAGGGCTCCCATGGGGAAGGCTCGAGAGGGTACCTTGCCCTGGGAGCTAATGCAGCATCCTCGTCTTGGAGGATGTTTCCGTCTCCTTCTCCAGCCTGTCCCTGGCTCTTCTCAGCCCAGGTGGGACCCAGGCAGCCTCTCCAGCCCCTAGCTTTAAGCGAGGACTGCAAAGCCTTGCTCACCTGTGTGCGTCTCTTCCAGACCAGCCTCGTCCCCGATGCTGCCACACGCTGACACCCACTCCCGGATCGAGCACTTTGCAAGCAGGTATCACTGCCGGGCTGGGGACACGGCTCCAAGCGTGCTGGGAGGCTACACAGGGACCCCCTGCTGCTGCGTGCAGCCCCTGCCAAGCTTCCCCTAGCACTGCTGGACCCAGCAGCTTGGGAAAAGGGCAGTATCCACCTACAGAGATGGAGAAACCACTGCATGGCAGTCTTCGTTCCTCACACTTGCTTGGGATCAGCAGTATTTTTATTTTCTGAAAGGACAAAACTCTGTAAGGATCTGTAAAGATGGACAGAGTAATGCGGGCAGCAGGGAGAGGTCTCCCAGGATGGCCCTCGCAGGGACTGCCCCGGCCAGCGTGTGTTGGGCAGACACTTAGGGTGTCTCTGAACGTGTCTTAACCTGTTTTTATTTCCTCCAGGCTTGCGGAGATGGAAAGCCAGAACTGTTCCTTCTTTAATGACAGCCTGTCCCCTGATGACAGCCTGTGAGTCCTGCCTCCTTCCCTGCTCTGCGGTGCCTCTGTGGCTCCCTCCTCCCTGCCCAGGGCACAGCCATACTCCCCTATCCTTCACTTTGGGGGTGATGCTCATGGGCACCCCCAGCACGCCAGGGGTGCTGAGTGGCTTCTGAGCTCTATATGGGGCAGCCAGAATGAATAGCTATAAAAATCCACCTGCCCCTGGGCTGCCCTTCCCCAAGAGCTGTGAGCGATGCTCCTAACGCGTTGCTCTGCCCGCTGTGCCAGGGATGAGGAGCAGTTCCTGCTACGTCACTCCAGCCCCATCACGGACAGGGAGCCCGCGAGCGGCCAGCACGTCCCGGGCAGCCTCAGCACGGAGGACAAGGGTGAACTGGAGCGGATCCTGGCCCACTTAGAGGATGAAAACAGGTAGGAACATGGGCAACTCTCAAAGTGGGGTCTTGGGTCTAAGGAGAAGGAGATGGAGAAACCTGGGCTTAGCCAAAAGGGCAGAGCTCCAAGGCACAGATGGGAAGAGCTGAGCGGTATATCTAGGCTGAACCCTAATAAACCTGTGTGAGAGCATGAGGCTCAGTGAGGGCATGTTCTTCAAGGAAGGGAGTAGACTCTAATTGCCCAAAATGTTTCTGTCCCCTTCCCAGAATGTGTTCCCCTCTTAAACCCAAAGCTGGCTGAACTGAACCCAAGGTGTTTCCATCTCCTGGATGCCCAGGCTCCCTCACACACAGTGGTAGTGCTACTGTGGACTATGTGGAGTGAGGCAGCAGTAGGTTCCTGCTCTCCTTGTCCTTCTTTCCAGTCCATTAGTGGGTAATTTGCATGTGTTTCACATACCCAAATGGGGTACAGATGCAGACCACCCTACAGTGCAGGACAGAGTCTAGGAGGGTGTAGGTTCCCCCACACTTTGAGGTAAATCTCTGAGCCACTGGCCATTCCCAGGACATGGGAGGTTCCAGGGTGGTGGCACTGACCTGAGCATTGGTCTTGCAGGATTCTCCAGGGAGAGCTGAGGCGTTTGAAATGGCAGCACGATGAGGCCGTGGAGTGCCCGAGCTTGGCCGCGGGCTCCCCTGAATCAGCACAAGATCTGCATAACGACGAGCTCCTGGCGGAAGCGCGAATCCTCCGGCAGCACAAGAGCCGCCTGGAGACCCGCATGCAGATCCTGGAGGACCACAACAAGCAGCTGGAGTCCCAGCTGCACCGGCTGCGGGAGCTGCTGCTGCAGGTACCGCAGAGCACGGATGGGACAGAGCACGTCCCTGGCGTGGGCTTTACCATGGGATGGCCCGGGACAAGAAGACGGTGTCAACCCTCTTCTCTTTGCAGCCTCCAGCAGAGTCGGAAGGCAACGGTTCGGCACCTTCCTCCTTGGCTTCGTCCCCGCAGCAGTCGGAGGGCAGCCAGGTGAAGGAGCAGGAGCACAACACCCCCGACACGGAGGCTGCAGGTGAGACCTGGAGCTCTCCGCCTCGCTCCCTTAGTCCGGCTGCTCCAGGGGGACCCCAGCAGCTCCGCGTGCCCGGAGAGCTGCTACCTCCAGCTCTGCCCTCTCTCCCTGCTGCAGACGAGGTGGAGGCCAAGGCCCAGGACGTCAGCGTGTGCCTGGAGGATATCATGGAGAAGCTGCGCAGCGCCTTCCCCAACTCCCGAGGTACTCGAGTGAAGTCCCCCTCGCTGGCCTCCTACTGCTCCCTCCGGTGAGGTTGTCCCCTCTGCAGATCCCAGCCCCGATCCCTGCTGCCCTGTGATGGCGCCCACGGCCCCGAGCTCCGGTGTCCGGGCCGGGTGCGGAGAGGACGAGGGCTTCTCCCGCTGTGAGAAGCCAAGAGCTACCCAGACTGGACTGTCATCCTGCCTGGATCCTGTTCCTGCAGGAAGGTGAAGGCAGCAGATCCCTGGCCAAGATATGCAGGACTGGTGCAAGCCCTCCTCGCTGCTCCTGGATGGCTCTTCCCAGCAGGAATATGCCTGGGGGATGCTCGTGTGAACAGCCCCATGCTTCCTGCATGGGGTTTGCTTTCCGCACCCGCAGGGCAGAGCTCTCTGCTTGCCTCTCCCTGACCCGTGCATGCACGAGGGAGACCTTGCACTACCACGGTGCCAAAGCTTCCCTGCCCGTGCATCCATCCTTGCCCACTTTCCGCATCCCTTAACGTGCCTTTTCTAACCCGACGGCCCCACGTATCCCTCTCCCGACCTCTCCGTTTCTCTTCCAGGTATGACCTCCCTTATCTAACACCTTCCGCCAGCCAGAGCCTTTCTCTAACCAGCTGCCTGGCTGCTCCCCGTCCTCCCTCCTAATGCCATGCCATGCTCCTGGGGCCGGCCCCGCGCCACCCCTGCCAGCGCCAGGAGGTCTCAGGGCAACGTCGGCCGCGTGGGAGCGGGACTGTGGGCTCCTCTGCGCTCTGCCATAGGGAGCATCCAGGCTTGGACTCCCCTGGGCTGCCCAAAACGGTTGGCAAGAAAGTAAACGGCTGTGGAAGCCCCCGTCCTGCTCCGCTCTTGTGGGGGACACAGATCTAGGCACCCTCCTCTGCTCGGGTTCTGCCTGGTGCCGCCCAGGTTCGTGGGCACCATAACACTCCTGCAGCCCCCCAACAGCTCCACGGGCTTTAAACTCTTTTTAACACCATCCAACTACCGGCTTTATGGACCCCAGGGCTCAGGGCTGTTCAGGCCGTGCAGCGGGGAGCGTTTCCGAGGGATACGGGGTTGGGAGGAGTCCCCCTCTGAGCTTCAGCCCAGCTAGTAGCCTTATCTGGAGAGGAGCTTTATAACGGAGCCTTACCATTTAATTTGCATATATTTCTATATTATATATATATACATATATATATATATATTCTGTACTTAAATATTCTCATGGACTCACTGCATTAAATTCTAACACCGTGTGAAGCGGCACTTGCACTTGGCTGTTTCAGTCCAGCCCAACGCGCGCTCCTGCGAGCGCCGTCCCCGCTCGGAGCAGGGATGCCGGAGGGGGTCTTGGTCCCGCTGGGTTTTGCGGGGAGCAGGGCACAGAGAGCCTGTCCTCCCTGCTCCATCCCCCCTGGAGCCCCTCTTATCCCGGCTTTATGTGCCCCGCTCCTCCGATGTTGAGCTGGATGCAGGAGCGGAGCAGAGGGGACGGGTCCGGGCCTTGGTGGCTCCCGGACCCCCAGGCTGCCGAGTAGGGCTGCGTTATGTCGAGAAAGCTGCAGAGTCAGGTGCTATAGGGTCGAGAGGGCCAAGATGCCAGTCCCCGTGGGGCTGGTGGGGACAGAGGTGCTGGGCTCTGGTGTGGGAACCAGGCCGGCTCCGCGGGGTCCGTGGGCGCTCGGGAAGGAGCATTGGGGCAGGGGCGAGCGGGCTGGTGTGCGGGGACCCAGGGGCTGCGGCGCCGCTCTCCTCGCTGCTTCTCTCCATGTCTGCTCTGGAAAGAGAATAAATTTGTATTTCTACCGAGAGCTGCCTTGGGCTCTTCTTTGTGCGTGGTCCTCCCTGGCTCCAGCCTTGCTGCTAGCTCCCTGCCCTGGGGAGGCCCCGGCCTCCCCTTCCTCTTCCCGCAAGGGACTCCGCACCCTTCCCCGGCTCCCTTGGTGTTGTTATCCATACTGCAGCTCCCGCAGCTCCGGGCTGCGGCAGGACTCGGGGCCCAGCGCTCGCCCGGGGGGCAAAACTGGGGCCATGGGCAGCCCCCACTGCCCTGAGGGGCCCCAGCCCATGTGCGGCCTCCAGGGACAGGCTGGAGCTCCAGGCGCGTGCAGGGACAGAGCCAACATGTGCTGCCACCAAAGAGCTTTTATTTCCCAACCAGAGAAGCTCCGCGCGGCTGCGGGGCACTGGGGCTGGGGTCCTGCCCCTGCTCATGGCCCTGTGCTGGCCCTGAGGCCCCAGCGCTGCCCGTGAGGGCCTCTTCTTCCTTGGCCCCTTCCCCAGCTGCTTCAGGACAAGGATCTTCCACCCGCCCAGCCTGGAGCGTCTCCTCGGGCCGCAGGGACATCCTGGTGGCACCAGCCAGCGGTTCTGGAGGGGTTTCCCCTTCGCCACCTCCTCCTGTGACGCTCCCTGCATCCAGCCCCCCAGGGCCAGGCTCTGCCCCTGGCTCCAGGGAACCCTTGGGGCAGTCTCCGTCTGCGCGGGGGGAGCCGGGCCCAGGGGCTTGGCCATGTGCTGCCCCCACGGTGCCTTGCTCGGCTCTGGGGGCTCCCTGCGCTGGTGCCGCTCCGAACCCGGCCTCTGCCAATGCTCGTCCCAGCCCAGGCCCCTCGGGCACCACCCTGAGCCCGGCCTCCCCTGCTGCTTCTCTGAGCCCGGCCTCCTGCAGAACCTTTCTGAAACCAGCCCCCGCTGGAGGTCCCTTGAGCCTTTCCTCCTCCAGCCCCCTCCTGAGCCCAGCCTGCTCCGGAGCCTCTCCAAGCCCGGCCTCCGCTGGAGTTCCCTTGAGCCCTTCCTCCTCCTGAGCATCTCTGAGTGCAGCCTCCTGTGCCTCTCCCAACCCAGCCTCCTCCTGAGCCTCTCCAAGCCCGGCCTCCACTGGAGTTCCCTTGAGCCCTTCCTCCTCCTGAGCACCTCCAAGCCCAGCCTCCTCCTGAGCCTCTCCCTTCCCAGCCTCCTCCTGAGCCTCTCCAAGCTTGGTGTCTTCTAGAGCTCCCCTGAGCCCTTCCTCTGGAGCCCTTCTGAGCCCAGCTTCCTCATGAGCCTCTCCAGGCCTGGTCTCCTCCTGAGCCTCTTCAGGCACAGCTTCCTCCTGAGCCTCTCCAGGCCCAGCCTCTGCTGGAGTTCCCCTGAGCCCTTCCTCCTTCAGAGCCTCTCCAAGCCTGGCTGCCTGCGGAGCCCCTCCGAACTTGGCCTCCTCCGGTGCCTCTCTGATCTCAGCAGCCTCCACCGCTCCTCCGAGCCCGGCTGCCTCCTGCCCTCCTCGATCCCCGTCCCCCTTTCCCAGGCCCGTGGCCGCACTGTCCTCCTGCCCCATCCCCACCCCGCTGTCACCTCCATTAACACCTGCCCCTATCCCCATCCCATTCCTCCCTGCTGCCTCTCCTCGCTCCACGTCGCCTCCCAGTGCTGCTCCTGGCTGCCCGGGGCTCCCCAGCTCTGCTCCATGGGCCCTGGCCGGCTGCTCTGATGCCACAGCCCCCGCGGGCGCCGTCTCCGTGGTCCCGGGCGCCTGGAAGAGCCCCCGGTAGCGCTTGCGCTCCTCCACGTGCTTCTTGCGCATCCTCTCGCCCAGCAGCTTCAGCTCCTTCTTCACGGCGGCCGCCATGGCGGGGTCCAGGTGGGCCGCGCGAGCGAAGTCCTCGCGCGCCTCCCGCTCGTTCCACACGGCCGCGTGCGCCTTTGCCCGCTTGAAATAGGCCTTGGCGTTGCCTGCGGCGGGAGCGCAGCACGCGCTGGTGTCCCGGAGCGGGGCCAGGAGCCACCCCGGGGACATAGAGAATGGGCACCATCATGGGCAGGGACACAGGTGCTGTTGTGGGATGGGGACACCAACACCACCCTTGGCAGGGGCCCTGGGACACTGGCACCATTGTGGGTTGTGGACACTGGTACTGTCATGAGCAGAAGGATGGGGACATCAGCATGGTGAGGGCAAGGGGATTGGAGATGTGGCACCTTCACATGCAAGGGAGGGGAGCCAGAGGTGCCACCATGGGCGGTGGGAATAGGGACAGCAGGACCAACATGGGGAAGGGGCCACCAGCACCATCATGGGCAGGGCAATGGGGCCACCAACCCCATCATGGGGAAGGGGCCACCAGCACCATCATGGGGAAGGAGCCACTAGCTTCACCATGAGCAGCGGGAACCAGAGCACCCGTGGGCCGTGGTGGGAGCAGCGTGGTGGGCACGGTACCGTGGTGCTTCTGCAGCAGCTCCGTGGTGTGCTCCAGCACCTCGTAGTACTCGCCCAGCTCCAGCTGGCACTGGCAGTAGTTGAGCACCAGCGGCGTGACCAGGCTCTCCAGCTTCAGCCAGGCCTCCTCCCACGGCTTCTCCTGCCCCAACAAGAAGGTGAGGAGGACGCAGACGGGCAGGACCCCAATTTGCCGAGGAGATGTGGAGTGGGGCAGAGTCTGGCCCCCTGGGGAAGGCAGGGGACACTCATGGCATCCCCAGGTTGGTCGGTGGGCACCGCTCACCTTGGCCTGCAGGTTCCTCAGGCAGATGACGGCCTCCTGGTACTTCTCGGCCGCTTGGCGGAACTCCTTGCGGAGGACCAAGCGGTTGCCCTCGCTGTGCAGCACAGGCACCGCCGCCAGCTTCTCCTCCTTGCTCATGGCCCACGTGTCCCGCTTGTAGGCCCAGGGCTCCTCCACCTGCGCCGGGGCCACGGGGCTCAGCCGGGCGCTCCGGCCACCCGAGCCCGCGCCGCCCCGCTCGCCTTACCCGGAACAGCTCCATGATGAAGATGAGGGGCTGCGGCGTGCGCTGCAGCTCGTCCAGGTCGGCGTAGCCCGTGCTGTGGTAGTCGAACATGTTGCCCATGCCGCAGCGGTGCTTCTGCCCCTCGAGGGGGTCGCGGCCCTCCACGATGCGCCGCATGCCCTTGGACACCAGCGCGTACATGCCCGTGTGCTGCGGGGAGGAGGCTCCGCTCGTCCCCACGCCGGCCGCGGCTCGGCCACCGCCACGGCCGCCCGCCGGCCCCGCACTCACGATGGCGTCGCACCAGAACTCGGCCACCTCCCCGGGCCGCATGGAGCTGAGCAGCGTCTCCCAGATCTCCAGCTTGAACATCTTGCCCACGATGATCTCCATGGGCATGCCGGCCTCCCGGCTGTCGTCGATCACCGTCCGCTCAAAGTCGTCCTTCAGCGTCTGGAAGTGGAAGGTGATCTGCCCCGGAGAGAGCGACGGGCGCTGCCACACGTGTCCCCCCATCACATCGGCTTGCGAGCAGGGTACGGCCGCTGGGAACCCAACCCTGGGGTCAGGGGCAGGGATGGAGGGGTCCAACCTCCCCCCTTCCCCTCCAGCCTTTGAGGCAAGGACCCGTTTACCTTGCTGCCATCCTGGAACTTGGGCAGCTCCCCTCGGCCTCCGTGTAGGATCTTCTTCTTGACGCCCTCCACGTTCAGCAGGTAGGTTTCCTCCATGGCCAGCTACGGACACCCCCGGGTATGGGGCACACGCGCTGGCCCTGTCCCCGCTGAGCCTCTGCCTCAGGGCATCTCCTTTCCTTGACTCTATGTCCCCCGGTGCCACCTCCTGGAGCTGCCTCCGCCCTGTGCTCGCTGGGGAGGGGCCTGGAGGCAACTTGCAGCAGCCTCTTCTCCTCCTTATCCCCCTTGGCACCCTGGAGCACCCCCTTGCTGAAGCCCAAGACCCTCCGTTGCTGCCAGCTGCCGCCTGGAACCGCTTCTCTAATCCTCTTCCCACCCTGCCAGGTTAATCTGGGATTTGCCTGCCTCGGCGATGAGGAATTAAAGAAACTCCCTAATCAGGAGGAGTTGGTTTCTTCATCAGCTTGAGCGCGGGTGGGTCCCCTTCACACGCAGTTGCCCTTTGATGCCATCGCGGGAGCAGCCTCTCCCTGGCAGGAGCCCAGCAGGGCTGGTGCAAAGAGGAACTTGGGGCCTGGCGGGTCAGGCACAAGCTGAGCAGGGGCATCGCTCACCTGCCCCCAGGGAACACGAAGGAACAGGATGGGGCAGTAAACGGTCCTTTATTGAGCCCACTTTGCAGACACAAACCCACCCCGAGCGCAGGAACAACCTCCCACCAGGCGAGAGCCCAAGTCTGAGGTCGATGAGATGCAGAAAGCTGCATCCCAGGGGCCCAGCAGCCCCAGCACCCCACAGCCTCGGGAAAATGGTCCTCAATGTTTACAGTAAGTCCCCATCATTCTGCTGCTCTCATAGGACCAGTCTCGTTGTCTCCTCCAGCCCCAGCAGCTGGATGCAGGAGCAGCCACGTGAGCAGCTCTGGTCCCAGAGCTGTTGGCAGTGCCCTGGCGCGCGCCTGGCAGCAGAGGGGTAGGACCAGAGCAGAGGCAGGCGACGAAGGGCACTTCCAGTGTGGCACCAGCTCTGCTCCGAGGCACAAAGACCTGCTGCTCCGCCAGGACTGCTCCTCACTTCTCCATGAGAGATTCCAGCTGCTCCTGCAGAGAGGTCATCTGGGAAGAGGGAGAGGTGTCAGAGCAAGGCACTGCCCGTCCATGCTCGCATGGACTTTCCCCCTCTGCAGAGCCTGCCCTGCCCCACAGCGCAGCGAGCAGGGCTGCTGCAGCAGGGGCTGCTCTGGAGAACCCGGCTGGCACCAAACTGCTGCTGCCCGACGTGCTCTTGGCGTGGGGTTTTAGCTCAGGAGCAATGCCAGCACCCCTGGGTGTACAGCTGGGTGTGCTCACACACACAGCTCCGGGTGAGGTGGAACCCAGCCTGGCTTGCAGCACTGGAGCTCAAAAGCAGGCGACGTGGTACAAAATTTAGGAAACTCCATGAGGCCAAACGTAGAGCTGTGACTTTCAGCGGAACCTCCTTCCCCAGGACTTCCCGCTCCATCAGGGAGTTTTCTCACCTGCTGCTTCTCTCGCTCCTCCTGCTGCTTGAACTCGTCCAGCACGGCCTGCAGGCGGGTCTGCAGAAGCAAACACAGCAGAGCCTGAGCGGCGCCAGGCCCAAACTGTGCTCCCTGCCAGCCACCCCACGTCCCGCAGGGCTCCCGGCTCGCCTGGCTCCGTGGGGAAAGCTGCAGCGTGTGGCCACACTGCAGGGATTTTTACCTCACCCACAAATGTCTCTGACATTCCCAGGGCAACAGCTGAGGCAGTTGGCCGGGTCCGAGGCTAAGCTGCTTCTGAGCAGAACACAAGCCTAGAAGAAGAGGCCCCAGGAGGGCTCTCACCTTGAGGGCCAGGTTCTCCACCTTCATGATGAGATCCTCCTGGCGCTTCCGCCTGTCCTGGGTCTCCTGGAGTTTGCTCTTGAGGTTGTCGATCTGTTTCTGGATGCCCATGACTAGAAGAGGGAGCGAGCTCAGCCCCGCAGCGGCGGCAGAGCCGGGCACACGATCCCGCTCTGCCCGGGGCTCACCGATCTGGTTGGACCCCTCGTTCTCCTGCTGCTGCCCATCCGACTCATTCAGCTTGTCCTGCAGCTGCCTCTCCAAGTCCTCCTCCGTGTCCATGATGTTCAGGTCCTCATCATCATGATGATCCCTCTCATCCTCATCTTCGCTGCTGCTGCTGATGTCGTTAAATATCTCCCGCAGTTCGTCGTGCTCTAGATGGTGCCAAGGGAGAAGAAAAACCCACAGCTGGCAACAGCCCAGCACCCCTCACCTACTGCTACAGCAAACGGGGACCTGTTCCAGCCACTACAGGCTTGGGGCACACCTGACCTCGACCGTCATCCATCCTCATCTCACCTGTGTTTGCCCCATGCTTATCCCAGGGGGAATGGGGCCAATGGATTCATTTATGGCTAGGAACAAATCAATAACCTTCCCACTGTACCTGAGGAGCCATGGCCCTGTTTGTGCCCGGACATCCCTGGGGAGGAGATGTCCAGGCTCGTGAGGGAGCCGTGGTTATCCACTTCTTTAGTTTCATCTTCAGCAATGACTTCCCAGCCTGGCAGCAGCAACAGGAGGAGTCAAGGGAAAGAGACAATCGTGGGAGATGGAGTACAAGGGAAAGCTACAGTCTGCAGGTCACTGTCCCCCCAGGTTTTGCTATGGACACCCATACAGAGACACCCTGGTGTTGGCTCTCTAAGGTCTGTCCTCTGCTGTTACTTAAGTCCAGATCAGCACACGTACAGTCCCCAAGGAAGGTCACCGTGGGGAAACAGGCTTTGAACAAGCCCAAGTTCTGCTCTCCGTGCCACTTGTGAGCGCCTCTCCCAATCTCTCACACCCACACGCAAAGCCAAACTCGTCTCTCCTTCGCACAGCTCCAGATCACACCTACTGCCCCCTCCTTGAGCATTTTTTTCCTCCTAAAAGGATACGGACACTGACGGCTTCAGCGTCGGTGCTCAGGAGACGCTTCACCTCTTTTTCCACGTCAGGAGACTCAATGTACTGGACCAAAGAGGAGAAAGGCAACAGAGACACTGTTAAATACCTTGTGCAGGTTCCTGAACGCTGCTCGGCTCCCAGCCTCCGCTGCTGGACAAAGCCTTATTTTGAGCCTCTCTTTTTGCTTGGCCTTCACTCATGCTCCACCCAAGAAGTTATTTTTGCATCTCTAGAAACAGCTTCATCTTTTTTTCTGTAGAGAGCTCCACAGTGGGCTGCATATTGTCACCTTCCTTCCACTCTGGCAGCCGTCAACACTGCTTATGAAATCAGACATTCTGTGTACACTGAAAACGCTCAAGGTGCAACTCACTGATGGAGAGTCGTCAACTCAAGTCCTTCCCTTCTCCATCTAAAGAAGGTTTCATTCTTCACATTTAAATTAGCCAGGGATCTTAATGAGTGACAGCACCTCTTTTTTGTGGGCTATTTCTGCAGTGATTTTTTTCCCAAGTGTCATGCATTGTGTTCTCAGAAAGAAACTGCAAAGCAAGAAGACTGAAGTCTTCCAGGCCTCATGGCACTGCATCTTCCCAACACCTTCCCTGGCTTGTGTATTTGCCCAGAGACAGTCTCCGAGCTCCATCTGTTCCCACTCCCCCAGCTGAAATGACAGTTATTCTATTTGTAGGGTTACTTGCTGGGAAAGTGATGGGGATTTCAGCTGGAAAAGCAGCAGTGAGTGAAGACTCATTTGCAGGTGACTCCTCCTTTCTTCTGTATGGGCATGAAGGGACATAGGGTGGCAAGGCCACCACAGGAGAGGAGTCTACCCATCCTCCGCCAGGGAATTTCCTCACCTCAGGGGCATCTTGGAAAACAGGGAGGAAGCAACCAAGGAATTGTTCAAAGGTACTAGTCTCCCTTCTCCCCCATTTCTGGCAAGGAAACATGTAAAGCAGTGTTAAGAAATTCCACGTTTTTCCAGACCGATGGACGGCTGGAGCTCTAATGCCTCCACTTTTCCGCTCTTTTGTTACTGCAAATGCACCTCTATCAGCACGAGAGAACAACAACTCACCTTCTTCTTAGCTGTTTTCCGGAATCGTCTCTTCCTCACATTTTTCAGGGGAAGAGTAACTGCAACAGAGGAAACAGATTGTGCGTGTCAGGAAGCTGGTGTGAGGGGAGAGTTGGGTCTGGCAGGCCCGAGGAGCACCCTGCCCAGCCGCGGGGTGCTGGCGTGGGCCGAGCCTCTACTCACTGCCGTGGTTCCAGATGAACTTCTTCTCTCTGTCCTTGTCCTTCTTCTTGTTTGCCTTGGGGTCGGTGCTCACGGTTTGCTCTTCCAGAGGCGGGTAGAGGTCACCATCCACGGTGCAGACAAGCATCTGGAAGCCCCCCATAAACACAAAACTTGCTACGGCCACGCAAGGGCCAAAGGATGCGAAAGCTTCTCAGGAAAATGAACAGTGACTTTCCATGCAGTTAGGATTGACACGCATGAGGGGATGAGAAAAACAATGTTTTCCAGCCAGCTTGGCTCGTGGCTAAGCACAGCTGCTGCTAAGCTGTTACAAGGACAGTAGAATTTCATGCTTCGGAAAAGGGAGACTCCCAAATACCAGGCAGGAATTTTAAACAGGCAATATTGTGAGAATACAGAAACAAGCCTTGTTATGAAATTAGCACTGTCAAAGCATCCTGGGATTTTCCTGGAGAAGGGTCATTCCTGACAAACGGCAGCTATGAAGGACAGCTCGTACCTGGCAAATATCCGCTGTCTTATAGAAGGTTTTCTTATCGATGGTTTTCAAGCTCTCAATGATGCAGGGCAGATCCACCAGCTTGGCTGCCAGCGGAACCCGATCCACACGGACAATCCCATGGCGCCCATCCGCTGTGGGAAGCCAAAGGAGAAGTCAGTGCTGTAGAGGGCTCGCTAGCAGCCAAACAGAGCCTTATATTCCCAGGAAAAAAAGAAACACAGGAGAATAATTTACAGGGAGGAATTAGGAAAATGCGAGGTCTGTGCAGTTTCACTTGTGGGCAATCAAAGGTTTAAAATACTTCTAGGAATGTGGTCCCTAGTCAGAACAGGGGGGCAGACTGGTGGGTTTTGCACCTACAGATGGAACTAGAGCCGTCTCATGCCTGGGAATGAGCGAGGAGAACCCTCTCCTGGGGCCCCTCACTCACTGGATCACGGAATAGCTGGGATTGGAAAGCAGCCCTGGAGATGGCCTGGCCCAAGCCCCCTGCTCAAGCAGGTCGAGCAGAGCAGGCAGCCCAGAATGCTGCCCATTTGGGCTCTGAATAACTTCCAGGGTTTTTACGGCTGATGTTTCACCTGATCTAACATTTTCGCCTCAGAATCACGAGCCTTTTCAATGGGGAGCGGGAAGTGGAGATAAAAACACCCATTTCTGAGGCTGCAGAAATCGGCAGGACGGGGCCAACAGGGGTTTGCTGAGGCTGGGTGGCCTCATGGGGAGGAGATGGGCGGCTCAGCATGGCCGGGAGGCTCCATCGCACTTTGGGGAGCGTGTAGGGTCAACAGGCCCTTCCACAGCAGAGGCGGCTGCACAAACCAGAGCCGCTTTTCCTCGGGCACATTCCTGCCGCCGAGGCTGCGCGGCCTCCTCGCGGGCAGCTGCGTCCAGCAAAGCCGGTGCCGGCACGGCCTGAGGAGCCGCGGAACAGCCGCGACCGGAGAGGCCTCCGGTTCCAGCCCCGTGCCCGGGGGCTCACCGTGCAGCTCGATGGTGAGCCGGTCCTTGAGGTTGACGCTGCCGGACTGCACGGCCCTGCGCACGCTGGACGCGTATTCCTGCGGACGGGACGAGACATCAGCGCAAAAACAACCGCCAACCCCTGCAAACGGCGCCGGAGCCGCCGCCGCCGCCGCGCGGTGACCCCGCTCCCCCCGTCCCGTAACTCCCCCCTGGCGCTTCCCGCTGCCTCCCGGAGCCTCAAAGCCGGCGCTGGAGCCGCCGGTTGCCTGGAGCAGCCGGGCCGCGGCCTGCCCCGGGGCCTCCCGCCGCGCCGCGCGGGCCTCACCGGCGGCAGCCGCAGCACGAACTGGCTCTCGAGCTCGTGCGGGGCGTCGTCCTTGCTCTTGCTCATCCCGCCGCCTCACGGAGCGCCCGGGCAAACGGCGGCGGCAGCAGCGGCGGCGGCTCCCCCCTCGCAGCGGGCGGAACCGACAGCGGCTGCCGCGGGCCCCGCGCCGCCCGGGAGGGTTTCGGCGGCGCACCGGAAGCGGCGGCGGGGCGGGCCGCCGCCATGGGCGCCGCGGGCGGGCGCCGGGGCTTCCCGGCGGGGCTGGCGCTGGCGCTGGCCTCGAGCGCCTTCATCGGCGCCAGCTTCGTGCTCAAGAAGAAGGGGCTGCTGCGCCTGGCGCGCCGCGGCCGCGTCCGCGCAGGTAGCGCCCGCCAGCCCCGCGGTTTTGCTCCCCCCCCAAAAAAAAGTCGCTCTTCTCTATAAGCTCAGCCCGCGTTTCTTGTCGCTGTCGCCTCTGCAGGGCAGGGAGGCCACGCGTACCTGCGGGAGTGGCTCTGGTGGGCCGGGCTGCTGTGCAGTAAGTGCTCGCGGGGGGGAGAGCCGTTGTCGCCGGCTGTCGGGGCCGTCGGCGACTTTGGCCACTCGGGTTTGCGCCCCGGGAGCCCTCGGAGGGCTGCCAGCCTGGTCTTAATTCCAAGATACTCTTAAAGGCTCCTGTGTTGCCAAGAGGCTCGAGGAGGGCCTGAATGGGCTGCCCTGGCCGCAGCGCTCAGGTGACACCCACCTTGTTACAGCCCTTACTGACATTCCTCAAACAGGCTGTTAACGACCGTTTGTATCTGCTTTTACCCCTTGTGGGAGCTGTATAAGAGGAGGGCACGATTTAGAAATACATATCAGGCCAAAACTTCCCTCAGCCTTGAGGACAACATGGATTTTTTTCCTGTTGCCGCCGCTCAGTGGGGTAGATGTGGAGCCAAGAGCCTTCTCTTTCCAAGAGAAGCGACACCCGAGTTTTGTTTGTTCTCATTAGCACAGCCCTGGGGTGCACAAAACACCCCAGAGAAACGGAGTGCGCTCGGATGGAGACCAGGCTGCTTTTCTGACCACCCTCGGGCTCGCCCGGGGCCGGTGGCTCCTGCCCTGACGCTCTCCGGGTCCTGACAGAGCCTCTCTTGCAGTGGGAGTCGGGGAAGCAGCGAATTTTGCTGCCTACGTGTTTGCACCTGCGACGCTGGTGACGCCACTGGGCGCGCTGAGCGTTCTGGTGAGGTAAGAAACGTCCGAGCCCCGTCTGCTGCCCCTGCAAGGTGAAGGAGCTCCTCTCCTCTCTCCCACCCCTTCCTTCCCTCTTCCCTAACTGGATTTTAGGTCTTTTTGCTTTATGCCTTGCAGTGCGGTGTTGTCTTCCATCTTCCTGAGCGAGCAGCTGAACGTCCACGGGAAGATGGGCTGCGTGCTGAGTATTCTGGGCTCCACGGTGATGGTTATCCACGCCCCGCAGGAGGAGGAGGTTTCCAGCCTGGAGTCCATGGCAGAGAAGCTGAAAGATCCAGGTACTCAAATGAAGTTGGGTCCAAGCGTCACACTTGGAGATGACAGTGGCAGGTAGGAATCTGCACCACGGTGGAGGGGACACGTCCCCTTCTCCAGGGTTGCAGGGAGGCCTCTGTGGGATCTCACAGTGTGATGGATTGCTGGTGGTCAAATGTAGCATTCACAGTTATTTGACATGTTTTTTGTACTGTGCATCCCCGAGGAACAGGCATCAAGAACATCCCAGCTACCCATCAACAGGCAGGACTGGCCTGAGGCAGTGCTGGGGTAGGAAAGGGACTTGTCAGGACGTGCAGGTGGCTGAGGGAGGTCACAGGAGGAACGTCAGGTCAGAGAGGGTGAAGATGAATGAGGTGCAGGGAGTTAAGCCCAAGATCAGGTCAGCCCTGATATTTTTATCAGAGGATGAATCAGAGGGCAAGGATATGAATTGGGCAACAGCATTAACAGCAGAGTAACCAACAGGAGATTAGGAAAGAACAGGGAGAAGAGAAAAGCAGAGTGATGGGTAAGTGCTGCTGTTCCCTCAGAGTGCTCTGGCAGGGTCTCCCTCCTGTGAGGTCCCCCTTCCCCCTTATTCCTACCTCAACCTGCCAGTTCTGCTGGTCCTTACGAAGCCCCTGGCCCAGCTGCTGCTTCCACGCGTGTCCCGCGCAGACTGACTCGTGGCGTGGAGCTGCGCTCGGCTCCGTAAAGCGCCGCCATCTCTGCAGCTTTGGGCAGCCTGGAGACTGTCTCCAGAGCCCAGGCCCTAAGGATGGAGAATTAAGAGACAGACGGATGGGACAATGGCCACTTCTGCCTGTCCCTGCTCGCTGCTCAGTCACATCAGTTGCTGTTCACTGCTCTGATACAGCTCTTGATTCCCCTTTCTGCAAGGGTTCATCGTGTTTGCCGTGTGCGTGCTGGTGAGCTCCCTCCTCCTCATCTTTGTGGCTGGCCCCCGTTACGGACGGAGTAACGTCCTGGTTTACGTTTTGGTGTGCTCTGCCATCGGCTCGCTCTCCGTGTCCTGCGTCAAAGGCTTGGGGATTGCCCTGAAAGAACTGTTTGCTGGGAAGCCAGTCCTGAAAGAGCCGCTGGGCTGGGTGCTCCTGCTCTGCCTCGTCGTCTGCATCAGCGTCCAGATCAACTACCTGAACAAAGCCTTGGACATCTTCAACACGTCGGTGGTGACTCCCGTTTACTACGTGCTGTTCACCACTGCGGTCATGACGTGTTCTGCCATCCTCTTCAAGGAGTGGCAGCACATGGTGCTGGACAACGTGGTGGGCACCATCAGCGGCTTCCTCACCGTCGTGTGCGGCATCTTCCTCCTGCACGCCTTCCGCGACGTGTCCTTCGCGCCCGACCTCCTGCCGCTCTTCCTGCAGCCACGCAGGGCACACGCGTGGAGGAGCGCGGACAGGCACCGCTCCTGCCAGCACCGGCCTCTCCTGCCCTCGGAGGACAAAGGCGACGAGGAGGACGAGGAGGAGGAAGGGGAAGATGTGTGAGGAAGCCCCTGAGCTCTCTGCCTGCTCTCTGCGTAGCTCTTCTGGGCGAGCTTCACCCCTGCTGCTGGTGCCTGCGGTGCCCGTGGCAGTTAGTTCCCTGCCACCCAGCCCGGGCACGCGATCCGTGACCTCCCGCCACCCGAGAGGCTTCCTGCGGCGAGGCAGGAGCGTGGCGGGGTGGCCGGTTCCTCCTCGCTGCTCCTGCACGTCAGGAATCAGCCTGCCCTTGTGGGGACACGGGCTCTGCACAGGGCTGCAGCACTAACACAGTGCTAACCCTTACTGAATGTAAAGACCGAGCGTTTAGGGAGGCACCAAAGCATTTTTTTTCTTTGAATAGTTAGATTAACATTTACAAAATCTAACATGGTGCTAAGATTAGGTGGAGAGAAGATGGGTTCCTTGGTCTTAATACCCAGGGTATTGATTCAAAAAAATCCTCTGTAAAGGACTCTTCTGCTCACTTTGCTAGAGTTTATTTACAGATTCACAGCCAAGAACAGAACACAGCCAAAACTGGAAAACCCCCTTGGTGCTGCCACATGCTGCTGTGGCTCTTCTGGAGGCAGCAACCTCTTCATGCAACTTGTCTCCTGTGCAGGTAGATGAGGCACCTGCTTATGATACTCTATTAAAACGGATTTGATCAGTTACCAAGTGACACGTTTGTACTGAGCTGGGCTGGTACGGAGAGGCACGAAGGATTATTGGGGAGACAGAACAGAGAAACTCCAGGTAGGAGCAGGGTGGGGAATCGTTTGCTGTGGGAGTAGGAGTGACCCAAGAGCTGGTTACGGAGCTGTTTCCGGAAGGTGACTAGACAGCGGGATCCTCACTTACAGGAATTGCTCTATGTGGTTTTAAGATGAAGCAGACCTCCCTTTAAACACAGCCTGACCTTACCCCTAGGAAAGCAGCCAGGAACAGGACAGCTGGGCCAGTCACCTCCCTGCCTCCTGCTCCCAGGTAGACGTGTCCGTAGGAACGGGCTGGCCAGGCTGCTCCTGCTCGGGGCCTGGGGGATGGCACGTGCATCCGGCAAGGACTGCCCTGTCTAAAGGTATTTACCAGCTTCACCGTTTACAAACCCATCTAGCAGTTTCCCACGCAGAGCTCGGAGTTGCTCCCCACTAGTTACCTGGGTTGCTGTGACATGGGCACCCCTGGAAGCTCTGCTCCATTTCCAGAGGGGACACGCACAGCAGAGTGGTGCTTTCCCAGGGGCCTGCAAAGTTTTGGCGCTCCAGTCGCATTCCGAGGGGCAAAGTCCCAGAGGACGGACATTGCCCTCCCTCTAGGGAGCTCCACAGGTAAAGGTAGAGCCAGCTATAAGGTAGCTGGTTCATTTGTTTTCCCTGCATTTAAGAGTCTTTCTGCACAAAGTGTTCCCTTGGAGAAAAGCATGTACCTCACTGGAGAAGAAAAGGCCACAAAGATTTTGTTCATGAGACCAAATTCAGAGAGCAAGAAATCAGAATTTGCAGCAGTCCTTTTAGCCACACCACAAAGAGTCCCTCTCCTCCTGATGCTGCAATATCAGGACTGCCAGGAAGGAGGGGGAACGCCAAGAAAGCAACGTCAGACTCGGCCAAACCTACCTGAACAAAGGAGAATCTCATGTTAAAAATTGACCCAAATGATATTTATTACATGACCAGGAGAAAGCCGTTAATGGAGCAGATCAGTATGAACAGAGCTGCGCCGCGGGTCGAAGATTCGCCCCTTGGCCGCAGGAATGACTTTACCGTACGGAAGCCCTACGGTGTTTCCCCATCACGGCGCTGCTGCGGGGACGATGGCGGCCGTGCCCAGCGAGCCCCTCTCGCCGCGGCCGCGTGCGCCCTGCAGTCCCGCTGCTCTCCCTCGAGCCGGGCCGGTTGCGAGCAGCGACCGCGCGTGCGGTCCCATTTTAAGGCAGCGTTTGTGGGTTTGTTTTGCCCGCGTTTTGGATTCACGCGGGCGTCGGGAGCAACCCCTCGGGGCGAGCGAATCCAGCCCCGTGCGTGCTCACCCCCGGTGAAGTCCCCCGTGCAGCCCCGGCGCGGACGTCCTTCCTGGCGGATGGGGATGGGGGCGGCACAAGAGGAGCGAAGGGGCTCTCGCCGGGCGGCCAAACGTCCGCGGCAGCGGCCTCTGCTCCGGGAGCCGCGGCGGGAGCCCGCTCAGTCGGACAGGCTCTCCGAGAAGGCCGACTTGGACTTCTGCGTCTGCTCGAGGCGGTTCAGGATGAACTGGCTGGTGTCGATGAAGCGCTCCACGCAGTTCACGAAGCAGGTCTCGGCGCGGCTGTCCAGCTTCGGGCCGGGCTTGTCCATGCACTTCTCCTGCACCGGGCAGCGCCGCCGTCGGCACCGGCAACACCGGGAACCGCCCCCCCCCCCCCCGGTACCTCCCGCTCCCGGGGTTCCCGCCGGGCACCCCCTCCCTGCGCTGTCCCAAGGTGGGGGGCTCCGTGTCGGGCCGGTTTAACCCCCCGCTCCGCCGCGCGCCGGGCCAGGGTGACCCCGCTCCCGCCCGTCACCGGGCCCGCGCGGCCGCCGCGGTGCCGCCGTACCCAGCAGAGCTCCGTCATCTGGTGCACGAGCTGCTGGAAGCGCTGCTTCTGCGTCTCCACCTCGATGAAGCGCTGCAGCTGCGGGTCGGCGGCGCCCAGACCGCCGCCCCCCGCCGCCTCCATCCCCGCCGCCGCCGCCGCGACCTTCACGTGCCGCGCCGGCCCCGCGCCGCGCATGCGCCGCGCGGCCCCGCGCCAGCCCCCCGCGCATGCGCCGCGCGCGCAGCGCGCATGCCCGCGCCGCAGGCCACGCCCCCAGCGGGGCGGGGGGGGCGGGGCCGGTGCTACGGCGGCCCCGGCGGGGGGGGCAGGAGCCACCGCGCGGAGCGGGAGGCCCCGGGACGGGGACCCCTGCGGGGAGCGGGATGTCCCGGGGATGGGGATGTCATGGGGATGGGGCCCCCGCGAGGAGCAGGGTGTCCCGGGGATGGGGATGAGGCTCCCCGCGAGGAGCGGAAGGTCCCGGGGATGGGGATGAGGCTCCCCGCGAGGAGCTGGAGGTCCCGGGGAGCGGGAGATCCCGAGGAGCGGGACGAGGCTCCCCGCGAGGAGCGGAAGGTCCCGGGGATGGGGATGAGGCGGTGTCCAGTGCTCTGGGCTGTCCCGGGGACGAGGCTCTGTCACAAAACTGGGGCCATCCTGGTGAAGGGTGACAATGCGCCGTCCCTGTGACCGGAGTCCTCCTCGTGACTGGTGACAAGGCTCCATCCTGGTCACTGTGGCCATCCTGGTGATGGGGGCCGTCCCAGTGATGGGTGACGAGGCCAGTGACTGGGGCTGTCCTGGTGACGGTTGACAAGGCTCCATCCTAGTGACAAGGTCTGTCCCAGTGATGAGGCTCTGTGACTGGGGCTGTCCCAGTGATGGGTGACGAGGCTGTCCTGGTAACTGGGGCTGTCCCGGTGACAGGTGACAAGGCTCTGTCCTGGTGACCGAGGCCATCCCAGTGATGGGTGACAAGGCTCCATCCCAGCGACCAGGACCCTCCCAGTGACAAGGCTCTGTCCTGGTGACCGAGGCCATCCCAGTGATGGGTGACAAGGCTCCATCCCAGTGACCAGGACTCTCCCAGTGACGAGGCTCTGTCCTGGTGACTGGGGCTGTCCTGGTGATGGGTGACAAGGCTCCATCTCGGGGACCAGGGCAGTCCTGGTGACGGGTGACAAGGCTCCATCCCGATGACCAGGGCAGTCCCGGTGACAGGTGACAAGGCTCCATCCCGGTGACCAGGACCATCCTGGTGACGGGTGATGAGGCTCCATCCCAGTGACCAAGGCAGTTCTGGTGTGGAGGCTCCATCCCGGTGACCAGGGCAGTCCCAGTGACGGGTGACAAGGCTCCATCCCAGTGACCAGGGCAGTCCCAGTGTGGAGGCTCCATCCCTGTGACCAGGGCAGTCCCGGTGTGGAGGCTCCATCCCGGGGATGTCCCACGGGCTGCCGCGCGGCGCCGGGCAGGGGAGGCGCTGCCGGCCGGCAGGTCCAGCCCGCGGCGCCGGCGCTCACGGCTCCTCATCCATGACGTCCAGGATGCCGGCCAGCAGCGCGGAGAACGGCGGCCGCTCCTCGGCTTTCTGCGGGGCGGGAGGCAGGGCCATGCCGGGCTGTCACTCTCCTCCGGAGCCTCTGGGAGCCTCTCGGAGCCCCGGGGTGGCCCCGGGGGACTTACCTCGTGCCAGCAGCTGTACATGATGGCGTAGACGCGCTCCGAGGCCTGCTGCGGCCGGTACAGGCGCAGCCCTTGGATGACGTGCTCCGTCGTCTCGCTGTTGTTAAACCTCTCGTAAGGCATCTTCCCCAGGGAATAGACCTCCCACATCAGGACGCCTGCGAAGGGGGAGAGCCGGGCGCGAGTCACAGCACGAGAATATCGGGTCACAGCACGGGAATATCGGGTCACAGCACAGGAATATTGGGTCACAGCATGGGAATATCGGGTCACAGCACAGGAATATTGGGTCACAGCATGGGAATATCAGGTCATAGCATGGGAATATCGGGTCACAGCATGGGAATATCCCTGCCCGGAGCCGGTTCATGGGGGCGCTTGGCTGTTTCGGGGCCACCCCCTCGCCCGGACGCCCAGGTCACTCCGTGCTCTCACCGAACGCCCAGACGTCCGACTTGCTGCTGAACTTGCTGTACAGGAGGACTTCGGGGGGCGACCACCGAACTGGGAACTTGGAGCCCATGGAGCTCGTGTACTCGTCATCCAGAACGTACCTGCGGCACAGGGATGGCTCGGGGCGCCTGTCCTGGCGTTCCCATTTCACCCTCCGTGCACCCAAGCCCAGAAGGAAGCAACCGCCTTCAGAGGCGTCCGTTTGCATTCCAGATGTGGATCAACGGGCACAACCCGCTCCTTGCAAGGCTGGGTGTTGGGAAAGGGGCTAGGGAGGCAAAGGAGCAAGAGGCAAAAGGAGCACGTGGCAAAAAGTTGCAGTCAGGAGACCGGAGATGGGGGAAGGAAGAAGCAAAAGGCGAGAGGAGATGGGGAGAGAGGAGGGAAGTGAGACGGGAGGGTGGGAAGTGGCAGGCAGAAGGCTGAGGCAAAAGGGAAGGAGCAAAGATGGGGGAAGGCAGAGAAAGAAACGGAGCTGGTGGATGCTGGGGGAAGAAGACTGAAGTCCAGAAGAGACCAAAGGAGGAGATGGGGGATTAGGATGGGAGAAGCGACACAGACGCGGACCTGGAGAGGCCGAAGTCGGAGACTTTCACAATTCCCTGGTCGTTCACCAAGCAGTTGCGAGCAGCCTGCGGGAGGAGAGATGGAGGCGGTCACTGCTCCTGCCTGTCCCCCGATACCCACCAGTGCTGCTGGGTTTGAAGCCCTGCGCTCGCTCACAGCTAAAAACTGCGCCCGCCGCAGGGCACGGGCTCGACAGGAGCCACAAGGGCACCCGGGCCGTGCCGCGCTGCTGGGCGAGCTGGACCCCGTCTAGAAAGCGCCGTGGTTGTCCCAGAGCTGGAGGTGTCTCCTCCAGCCACGTCCCTACCAGGTCTCGGTGCAGGAACTGCTTGGATTCCAGGTACTCCATGGCTTCGCACACATCCTTGCACATCTCCAGCAGCTCGGCGGGCTGGAAGCGCTGCCGGGACTCCCGCAGGAAGCTGAGCAGGCAGCCGTTGGCCATGTACTCGGTGATGATGAAGATGGGGCGCTGCTTGGTGCACACCCCGTAGAGCTGAACCAGCTTCTCGTGAGACAGGTTCCTGCGTGGGGAGCGAGAAGGGGAATCGTGAGCACCCAGCAGCCGAGCAGCAGGAGGAGCAGCTCCGGCTAAGGATGGGGAGAATTGGGTGCTCCTGACCCGGCAGCCAGTGGAAAAACTCGCTGGGGAACTCAGCACCACGGATGCAGCAGGGACACGCTTTGCAGAGCATGAGGTTGTCCCCAGCTGTCCCCACCGCCCCTCTGAGGAGGCGCCTCTCCAGCACGGACGTGCGGCTGGTCCCCGCTTACATCATGACTTTGGCTTCATCGATGAACTCGTCCTCGGACATGGAGCCCTCCCGGATCATCTTGATGGCGACGTCGTACTGGCCTCGCCACTTCCCGTACTTCACCACTCCGAACTGCCCCGTGCCCAGCTCCTTCAGGAACGTCAGATCCTTCGGGTCGATCTCCCACGAGCCTAGGGCAGAGGGCGAGCGTGACGTGGGTCCCGTGGGAGCATCCGACGAGCCGCTTCCATGCGACCTCCCTTTCCTGGCTCCTGAGCATGTGCTGCTCCAAAGAGCATCCCAAATCCATGAAGTCTAGGGCTCTTAGGGATGGGGAGCATGGGACCCTGCAGGGCCCCATGTCACCAGAGGCCCAGGAGGGTTGGGAAGGGGTTGCTGGCAGTCCCAACATGTTGGTGCAGCAGGGCCAGGGCCAAGGGCTCCCTGGCACCGCTGTGGTGACACAGGGTGGCCAAGGGCTCCCTGGCACTGCTGCGGTGACACAGGTGTAGCCGAGGGCTCCCTGGCACCGCTGTGGTGACACGGGGTGGCCGAGGGCTCCCTGGCACTGCTGCAGTGACACAGGTGTAGCCGAGGGCTCCCTGGCAGTGCTGCGGTGACACGGGGTGGCCGAGGACTCTCCGGCACCACGGGGGTGGCTGAGGGCTCTCTGTCACTGCTGTGGTGACACGGGGTGGCCGAGGGCTCCCTGTCACTGCTGCGGTGACACGGGGTGGCCGAGGACAGCTCACCGTAGCCGAGGCCGGCCGTGGAGGGAGCGCTTCTCCGGCGCTGGGACACAGGGTACTTCAGTCGGGAAATGAGGCCTGCGACACAAAAACAGGCATCGCTGCTACCCCGCGCCCAGGAGGATGCTCCTGCAGTCACGATCCTGCCACCTCCCTCCGCCCCCCAGCGCTCCTGTCCCCTCTCTGCCTGTCCCAGATTCTCCTTGCAAAGGCACATTCCGCTTCCAGCTTTCCCTGAGCTGCTTCCAACTCCGTTGGAGAGGTCATTCCCCATTTCATCGCAGCGCCTGCAGCCCGTCCGCTGGGCGGGCCGGCTTGCTGCGCGTTTTGCTTCCCAGAAAGGGCAGTGATAAAGCGGAATCGCTCCCCGCATCCCGGCTCCGAGCCGGGAGCGGGGGCAGCGCGAGGCGGGCGCTCACCGGCCGAGTTGTGCTGGTGGTAGGTGATGAGCTCGGGGATGCTGTCGAAGAGGTGCTTCTCGGCCAGGTAGTACTGCTCGTGCGGCGTGCGGCACACGACGTAGTGGCGCACGGCGCCCTGGGCGTCCCTGCGGGGACGGCGCGGGGTGAGCGGCGCGGGCAGAGGGCCCCGCGCGCCCCGCGGCGCCCCGCGGCGCCCCTGCTTACGCGGAGCCGGACTTGGCGTAGACGGACACCGTGTATTTGCCCGTCTTGCTGGTCGAGTCCCGCACGATGAAGCCCCCTTCCTTGCCCTGGAACGGAACGCGGGGCATTCGGGAGGAGACACGGATGGAGTCGGCAGCGCTTGGTGACAGCGTGTGCCAAGGACCCTCCTCCTGCCCCGGACGTCCCTCCCTGGGGGTGGCACCGTTTCCCGGAGCCACCGGGTGCCGCAGACCGCAGGGTTTGTCCCCTCTCGCCCACAGGCGCTGTGAGATAACGAGGCTCAAACCTCATGGGGCTCCCAGGGAGCCAAGTCCATTCTGCTCTTGGTCCACCTCATCCCTCCTCCCCGTCCACCGCAGAGGAAGGAGCACCCTTGTGCCACCCTGCACCCCGACACCTGCTGCACTTAAAAATGGGATTTCAGGGAGAGATGCGGATTTATCGCCCCGGAGAGCAGCGCCCACCTCCTGCTTCAGCAGCTGCTCCGCCTGGCTCCGGGTGATGTTCTTGGAGTACCACCTGTGGCGGGGACACGGCCATCAGGAAAGGTCCCTGTCACCGCCACCGTCCCCAGCCGGGGACAGGAGCTCCCCACGACTCACTCAAAGGTCTCCAGGGAATTGCTGGTTTCGGTGACGTAGTTGCTGGGGATGTAGCCTTCCCTCCTGCGGGGAAAAGCGCTCGGTCACGCACGGATGGAAAAGCGGTGCCCGCACCAGCAAGCTGAGCGCAAACGGGCCAAAAACCCCTTCGGGGTCCTTGCGTGGTGTCCCTTGGCAACACCCCGGCCCGCTTCGGCCTCCCTCATCCTCCTCGCGCGCCGCATGATGACGGGTGCAGGGCTCTCACCCGCTCTTGTCACGGGCTTTCCACCACGTCGGGTGGCTCTCGTCCACGACGAGGTACTCGTGGCCCTTGTGCAGCCGCAGGTCCTGCGCCGTCATGGGCTCGTAGTCGTAGAGGGCCACCACCTTCTTCACGTCGCCCGCGGCCGCCTGCGCGGGCAGGGCCTTCGTCGCGGCGAGGGAGAGGGGGACACGGTGACACATGGCCCCGAGCGAGGGCCTCGTGCAGCCCCTCTGCTCCCCATGCACCCGGGCACTGGTCCCCATCACCCTGGGGGCTTATTGCCGTGTTTTATTGCCACGTTTCCTCCTCGGAGATGGGTCCTCGCTACAGATAAACGTTGTCCCCTGCCCTTGGGACTGCTCTAGTGACTCCAGCCCATATCAGGGCCTCTTCAGTGTCTATAAGTACCTCAAGGGAGGCAGTGAGGAGGATGGTGCTGGTCTCTTTTCAGTGGTGGCCACTGACAGAACTAGAGGTAATGGCCACAAACTGAAGCACCAAAAGTTCCACAGGAACTTAAGGAAAAATTTCTTCCCAGTGAGGGTGCCAGAGCACTGGAACAGGCTGCCCAGAGAGGTTGTGGAGTCTCCTTCTCTGGAGATCTTCAAACCCGCTTGGACGCAGCCCTGTGCCACGTGCTCTAGGTGACCCTGCGTGTGCAGGGGGTTGGACTAGATGAGCTCTTGAGGTCCCTTCCAACCTTCAGCATTCTGGGATTCTATGATTCTGTCTTGCGTCCAGCTCCCCCCGGGGAACCCCAGGGACACGAGACCCCGCGCTCAGAGCCAGCTCTCCCATCCGCTGCTTCCAGCTCCTTCCCCTTGCAAATCCCGGCCGCTTCCCGGGCACGCTGGCACCTTCGCTCCAGCCACGGGTCCTACCTGCTCCTCCTCGGGCGTGGGGGGCAGCGGCTTCTTCGTCTTGCGATGCGACCGCCCGACCTTTAAGCCTTCAGCGGCGGAAAAAAAGCAGATGAAGGGGGCGGCGGTGGCGGCGGGCGCGCGCGCGCGCGGCGGCGCAGGCCCTTACTGCCGTTCCTGCTCTCCAGCAGCTTGCAGCCCAGCGCGTTCTTGGCGCTCTGCGAGCAGCACAGGTACTGCCCGTCCAGCCAGAAGCAGGGGTGGAACTTCTGCACCAGGTCGCTGTTGTAGCGGATCACTGCGGCGGCGGCGACGCCGTGAGCGGGGCGATTCCCGCCGGGAAGCGCCGCCGGGGCCGCGCGCGGGGAGCCGGCACCCCCGGCTGGGCGCTCCGGCGGCGCCGGCGCCCGCTTCCCCCTTATCGGCGCGCGCGTTCCTTCCGGCGGCTAATCTGGCCCCGGCAGCCGCCCGGCGCCACTCACCGCTCTTGAGCTGGTGGATCCAGCGCTTGCGCAGCTCCTCGGTGGGCGAGAAGACGTAGAGGGGCCCCTCGTCGTACACCACCTGCGGGCCGCGCGCCTCAGCCCCCGCGCCCGCCCGCCCGTGACGGGCACGGTATAAATAAGCCCCCTCCCTCGAGACTTTCCGCTTCCTTCTGCGAGTTTCGGCGCGCCGGGGGCCTGCGCGGCGGCACCGCGGCGGCACCGCGGTGGCATCCCGCGGGACTCACCTGGAAGGGGTACGGGAAGCGCTCGATGATGAACATCTGCTCCGCATTGCCGTGATCCTCCCCTTTCCTCTGCGGGAGAGACGCGGACATGGGCCCCGCTGGGGACACCCCGCGCGAGCCGGCTCCCTGGCACGGGGACGCGGGGAGCCCCCTCACCGGGATCTGCCGCTCGGGCGGAGGGTTGTTCTCGGGCACCACGGTCTCCACGCACGTGATCTTCTCAACGTCCACCGAGCCCTTCTTGCTGCCGCGGCGCTGCGGGAAGACGGCCACCGTCGGGGCCCCGGCCGGCGGCAGGGCCGGCCGGACCCCCGTGCGTGTCCCGCGCTGCTCACCCCGCGCTCGAAGTCGTACTCGTAGTAGGAGAGTTTGCTCTCGGTGAGCAGGAACAGGCGCTTCTTGAAGTTGAGGGGCGACGTCTTCTTCTTCTGCTGCGAGCGCTTCAGGAAGATGCTCTCCAGGATGACGCCGGCCATGGCGGCTCCCCCGGCGCCGTCCTCACCGCCCGCCTGCGACACCCACGCGGCGCCCGCTCAGCCCTGCGGCGGCACCGGGGGGCTCCGGGTGTCCCGCTGCGGGTAATGACCGCAGTGACAAAATTCCAGGGCGATCCCAGCCTTTCCCAACGCCTCCGTCCACCCCCGGTGCGTGCGTTCACCTGGAGTCGCAGCGGCTGCGCCGTGGCCAGCAGCGAGGGGCACGCGGGGCAGGTCCGCGCCGCGTCCGCTGCCACCCGGCCACCGGCGAGGGAAGGGCGGTGAGGCCGACCCGGCAGCACGCGGCCACGACGGCCCCAAAACGGCCACTCTGTCCCCAAAACGGCTGCCCTGTCCCCAGCACGGCCCGTCTCATAGCCCTCCCCAAGATGTCCCTTCCTGCCCCTCTCCTCGCGCTGTCCCCAGGGGCCCCGCAGGACTCACCTCCGCTGTCAGACATCGCCGCTCGCTGTGACGGCGGCGGTGACAAGCGGGTGGGTGGAAGTGTCCGTCCCCGTCCCCCCCCCCTCCACCCCGGCCAATGTGACTTCCTGCCACTGTCACACCTCGGCCAGGCGAGCTGGGACACGGCCACTGCCACAGCACAGCGAGCTCCCCCCGCGCGGGGCCACCCCGGGGTCCCACACGGCTCCGGGCACCCGCGGAGGAGCCGCCAGGGCACCGAGGCCGGTGGCACATGGCATGGGGAGAAGGGACATCCCGCGCCTTGCGGGTCGCCAGGAAGCTCCGAGCGACCCCGGGGCTGCTCGACTGCCCTGCACGGTCCCCAGGGCCAAAGCTCGGCCACCGGGTGCCCTGTCCCCAGCGGTGACCGTCCTGCCCAGGGTCCTTGGTGCAGCCCCGGCACGCACAGAGCACCCCGACCCGCTGCTCCGGTGCAGCCCCAGTGTCCCCAACATCCACCCCCCACCCTGACCCCCTGCTCCGGTGCAGCCCCACTGTCCCCAACATCCACTTCCCACCCTGACCCCCGCTCCAGTGCAGCCCCAGGCCCCCATCCCCACCGCCCGCAGTGCCCCTAGGGCCGCGCATGTCTGGATGCAGAGCTGAGGCCGCCCAACTCGTCACACCGCTGGCTCAGCGCTGTGAGGCCACCAGGGAGGCCGGGCCAGCCAAGGGGCTGCACTGGCCACACCGGGAGCTGCACTGGCCACAGCGGGGGCCCCATCGGCCCCACCGGGGGCCACACAGACATCCCGGGCCCCGCTGCCGCCCACAGCCCCACGTCCCCCTTCCCTCCCTCCCCACCTCGCCCAGGGCCCGGCAGGTCCCGTCCCCGCGGGGACGCCGCCCCGTCGGGGTGTCCTCGCGCGCCGCCGCCGCCACGCGGTGCCACGCGGTCCCCCCCGCGCCGCGCCCCGCTCACCGGTGCCGGGCGCCCCCCGCGCCGCGCAGCCCGCGCCGCCCGCGCCCCAGGAAGGACGGCCCGGCCCAGCCCACCCTTTCGGTTCCCCTTTTTCTGCTTCTGACTCAAAGCAGCGGCCGCGTTTCCTCCCGGAGGCTCCCGGGCCACCTCCACAGTGCCCCCCGCTGTCCCGGCCCGGCCCGCGGCCACCCGGGCGGACGGAGCTGGGCACGGGGTGGGCGCGGGGCGCAGAGCTGCGACCCCGGCCCTGCACAGCCCGCACACCCGCGAGCTGGTACACCCGGACCCAGCACACCCGGACCCAGCACACCCGGACTCAGCACACCCGCGAGCTGGCACACCCGCACCCAGCACACCCGCATCCAGCCCTGCACAGCCTGCACACCCGCGAGCCGGCACACCCGGACACAGCACACGCGTGAGCCGGCACACTCACACCCAGCACACCCGCACCCAGTCCTGCACAGCCCACACACCCGCAAGTCGGCACACCCATACCCAGCACACCTGCACCCAGCACACCCACAGCTTGCACACTCGTGAGCTGGCACACCCGGACCCAGCACACCTGGACCCAGCACACCCGCACCCAGCACACCTGCACCCAGTACACCCACAGCATGCACACCCGCGAGCCGGTACACCCGGACCCAGCACACCCGCACCCAGCACACCCACAGCATGCACACTCGCGAGCTGGCTCACCCGCACCCAGCACACCTGCATCCAGCCCTGCACAGCCCACACACCCTCATCCCTGCACACCCGCATCCCTGTACACCCACATGTGTCCCCGCACACCCACATCCCGGCACATCTGCACATGTCCCTGCACACCCACACACATCCTTCACATCTGCATCTCTGCACACCCGCATCCCTGTACACCTGCATGTGTCCCTGCACACTTACAGCCCAGCACACCCACACCCAGCACACCCACACACCCTCGAGCTGGCACACCCGCACCCAGCACACCTGCACCCAGCACACCCGCATCCAGCCCTGCCCAGCCCGCACACCTGCGAACCGGCACACCCGCACCCAGCACACCCACACCCAGCACACCTGCACCCAGCACACCTGCAGCCTGCACACCCGTGAACCGGCACACCTGGATCCAGCCCACTTGCATCCCTGCACACCCACATCCCTGCACACCCACATGTGTCCCTGCACACCCACATCCCTGCACACCCACATGTGTCCCTGCACACCCACATCCGTGCACCTCCGCACATGTCTCTGCACATCCTCATTCCTGCACACCTGCATCCTCACACACCCTCATCCCTGCACACCCGCATCCCTGTACACCCGCACGAGTCCCTGCACACCCACATCCCGGCACATCTGCACATGTCCCTGCACACCCACACACATCCTTCACATCTGCATCTCTGCACACCCGCAGCCCTGTACACCTGCATGTGTCCCTGCACAATTACAGCCCTGCACACCCACACCCAGCACACCCACACACCCACGAGCTGGCACACCCGCACCCAGCACACCTGCACCCAGCACACCCGCATCCAGCCCTGCCCAGCCCGCACACCTGCGAACCGGCACACCCGCACCCAGCACACCCGCACCCAGCACACCTGCAGCCTGCACAGCCGCGAACCGGCACACCCGCGAACCGGCACACCCGCACCCAACACACACACAACCTGCACGCTTGCATCCAGCACACCCGCGAACCGGCACACCTGGATCCAGCCCACTTGCATCCCTGCACACTCGCATCCAGCACACCCACATCCCTGCACACCCACATGTGTCCCTGCACACTCACATCCCTGCACCTCCGCACATGTCTCTGCACATCCTCATTCCTGCACACCCGCATCCTCACACACCCTCATCCCTGCACACCCGCATCCCTGCACACCCGCACGAGTCCCTGCACACCCACATCCCGGCACATCTGCACATGTCCCTGCACACCCACACACATCCTTCACATCTGCATCTCTGCACACCCGCAGCCCTGTACACCTGCATGTGTCCCTGCACAATTGCAGCCCTGCACACCCGCATCCCGACACACTCACTCACACCCCACGCCCCAGGCCCATTCCCTCCATACCCCTGTCCATAGCCCCCCGGACCACTCTACCCCCTATCCCCCCACCCAGCTCCCCACCCCTATGCCCCCTACAAGCCCCCAGCTCCCTATAAAGCCCCTATCCCCTCCCCAGGTCCTATACCTCCATATCCCCGCCTAACCCCCCAGCCCCTATATACCCGTCCCCAGGTCTCCACATCCTATATTCCCATACTTCCCACCAAGCCCTCAGCCCCTATACCCCCAAACTTCCCCAGGTCCGCACCCCCATACCTCCACAAGCCCCCATCCCCTATACCTCCAAACCTCCCCCCCCATAGGCCTATACCCCGCTCCAGGTCTGCACCCCTATATCCCTATACCCTCTACAAGCCCCCATCCCCTATACCTCCAAACCTCCCCCCCATACCCCTATACCCCCCCTAGGTCTGCACCCCTCTACCCCTATACCCTCCACAAGCCCCCATCCCCTATACCTCCAAATCTCCCCCCCATACCCCTATACCCCCCCTAGGTCTGCACCCCTATACCCTCCACAAGCCCCCATCCCCTATAGCCCCCATACGCCCCCCACCGGTCCCCAGCCCTGCGCTGCGCCCCCGCCCGCCGCTAGGGGCCGCCGGAGGGCGGCGCTGCGCCACGCAGACAGTTCCCCCCTCCTCTCTATGGTTCCGCCTCTCCCATTCGCTTCCGCTTCCGGCTCGCTCCTTCTCTGGCCGCCGCCGCCAAGATGGTGAGTGGGGCCGTGCGGCTTCGTCTCCATCCGTCTCCATCCGCCCCGGCTGCGGCGCCCTGCGCCCTCCCGCGGGCCCGTCCGCCACAGGGGGCCGCGGCGCCGCTAGATGGGCCGCGGATGGCGGCGGGAGGGAGCCCCGATGGGCCGGGGCGGGCGGGGAATGGCAGCGCGGGCCGCCCCGGCGCTGAGCGGTGCCGCCGTTGCAGGTGAACGTGCCGAAGACGCGGCGGACGTACTGCAAGAAGTGCGGCAAGCACCAGCCGCACAAGGTGACGCAGTACAAGAAGGGCAAGGACTCGCTCTACGCGCAGGGTAGGCGCGGGGGCAGCGGGCGGGAG
This sequence comes from Tinamus guttatus, assembly GCF_059628265.1. Taxonomy (NCBI): domain Eukaryota; kingdom Metazoa; phylum Chordata; class Aves; order Tinamiformes; family Tinamidae; genus Tinamus; species Tinamus guttatus. Next base: position 2,060,237 of record NW_028289621.1, read on the forward strand.
CGGGTCGGGGCAGCCGCCGCTGCCGGGGGCGGGTGGCGCTCGGCGCGGGCACCCAGAGCCGCTTCCCCCCGCAGGGAAGAGGCGCTACGACAGGAAGCAGAGCGGCTACGGCGGGCAGACCAAGCCCATCTTCCGCAAGAAGGTGAGTGGAGCCCCTGCACCCCGGGGCTACCCCGCGTTGGTGCCCGTTCCTGGGGGTTCGTGGGTGCTGCAGGGCGGCTCAGGGGCAGGCGGGATTGGGAAAAAGCACTTTATGAGCAAGCGGTGTCGTCCTTGCTGCTTGTCATAGGGGAGCAACACTCTGAAGGGGGGAAAAGCCCAATATTTAATTATAATTTTGAGGCATTAGTTGTTTATCCTTGACACTTATGGAGCCACCGAGGCTTTTGATGTAGTGAGGCCATGACAGGGCTGCAGAGGAAGCCAAGAGAGCGCAGTTTGGAGGGAGGTTTATCTACCGGTGCTCTGGGCTGCTGCTCTGTCTGCCCATCCCAGCGCGTTGGTCTCCCTGATCCTCCTCCGCTCCCCCCACCAGGCTAAGACCACCAAGAAGATCGTGCTGCGGCTGGAGTGCGTGGAGCCCAACTGCAGGTCCAAGCGCATGCTGGCCATCAAGAGGTGCAAGCACTTCGAGCTGGGAGGGGACAAGAAGAGGAAGGTAGGTCTGCGTGCCGAAGCCCTTCGCAGAGGGGGTGTTTGGATGGTGACAAGAGCAGCTGCGTGTGGGGCAGAGGTGCTGCCACCCACACAGGCAGCTGTTGAGCACCCCAAAATTGTGGGTGAAAGAGGCTGTGTGGAGCTAGGGGCATCAGTCTGGCAGTTGTTGCGATGGCTGTAGCGAAGTGTGGTTGACACAACAAGACTCCGATGGTTCGGGAGAGGTGAGGTTCAGTGGTGAATTTACTCACTCCGCCTTCCTCCCTACAGGGCCAGGTGATCCAGTTCTAGGCTCCATCCTGCTCGCTGCTATGGACTCCATATTAAAGTATTTGGTAAAGTAATTTTTTTGTGTGCATCTCCTCTTGTGGGGGCTGGGACTTGCAAGTGTGTCAACTGGACAGGGAGAGTTTTTGTAAAGCTACTTAATAGATGAATAATTTGTGCTCTTGACTGCTTTTGGGGGAGGTTTAGAGAAATCCCACCACTGCGACCAAGCTCCCTGCTGCGTTTCCAGGAGGTCTCGTACAGTAAACGTGGGCTGTGAGGCTCTGTGACAGCTCTCTGGTGCAGTAGTTTCTCCGGGCAAGGTTCCGTGTCGCAGTTCTCGGGTGAGTTGGGGATGTTGGTGGCTGCAGGCTGTCCTCAAAGGAGGCCCCTCTAAACCTGCACAGCATCGTCGCAAACAAGTGGTCTTGTTTCTAAAACCAGACTTTGTTTTAAATACCAAGCTGTACTCCTATAGCACGGTGAAGAAAGCTTAGCCCTTTCCCGGGCATTTTAATTCAAGTATTTAAATCAAAGTGAGGACAAACCAACATACCCTGATTGTGTCGTAGCCAGAAGAGAAGCCCTTTGCACCTGCTGTTTGCGTAAGTGATTAAATAGCCATTTCCTAGGCCAGAAGGACCCGTGTAACTTTAGCCAGAGATTCCTGCCAGCCCTGGAAGGCACAGAGACATTCTTGGAAGGGAGTTCGCTAAGGGAGGTGCCCTCCATGACTGCAGGAAGGGTAGGGAGAGGAATTATTGCCCAAAAGCAAGCGACAACTCATTCCTGAGGGCAGGAATCCTGTGAGGAGGAGAAATCCTTGAAGCTTGGTTTTCCGGCATGGTGCTTTGGCCGCGTTCATGCTCAGTAGAGAGCTGGCAAGAAGGTAGTTGTGCTGTGACCTGGTCCTGTCCCTGAGTTGTCACAAGGCAGAAGGGGGTGACCACACTGAGAGGGGCCGGGTTTCTCCAAGAGGGAAACTTGTCTTTTTTTGCCGGGAGCAGAACTGTCACCCAGCCTGGGGAAGCCAGAGCAGGGCAGTGGGGTGTTTCCTGAAGTGTCCCTGCAAGGCTCGGGAAGAGCTGCAGGGGGCTGCCCTTTGCCCCTCCCTGCTTCTTAGTGGCACTGATTATTAACTAAGGGAACTGGTTATTAACTTAGGAAAGGGGGGTAGGAGTGATGCTAGAGGAAAGGTAAAGGGCAGAGAAGCAACAACCCTTTCTCTGTTATCCCTTCTGAGGAGAGATGGGTCTTTGGCGTGCAAGGCACCCGCTTTGGGGTGTGCACAGAAGCGCTGGGAAGGACAAAGCCACTGCGCTCGGGGACGCTTGTCCTGGGACAGGCGCTGTAGAGACGCCATCCAGGGCGATGGGCTTCGTGCCCCCTATAAGGCCACCACTTTGAGCAGCACGGTGCCCATGGGGTTCACCTCCACACTCAGGGAGGACACCCAGTTGTGAAGTCCCCAGTCCCTGCTGGCCGGCAGCACCTGCTGGACGGAGCACGTGGGGTTGCAGGCCAGCCCGTCGCCCAGGAAGGCGAGGGGGAACGTGAAGTTCCGGGGGCCCCCGATTTCCTGGCGGTTCAGCACGGCCACTGCGTGCGCTCTGCCCGACAGCGGCCGCTCCCACAGCTCAAAGTTGTTGTCCTGCCAAGAAGAAGAAGAAGAAGAAAAACTCAGGGTTTGCGATGGGCGAGATAGAATCAATGCTCTTTATGCCCCTCTGCTTAAGCAGCCTCTGGGAACAAATGGGCTCACTGTGCTTCCAAATCCTGGGGTCTCTGAGTACCCCGTTTGTCCCCAGTGTCCCCTCCCTGAGGAGGTGCCGCCTCCGTGGCCCACACAGCGCCCGTAGTGCCATGCCCCGCCATACCTTGGTGATGCGGTACCCCTGCTTGCCCAGCGGGTCCTGGTTGATGGCAATGACCTCCTTGTTCTGGAGAAGGCCCTTGGCCTCGGCGCTGATGTCCCGCAGGTCGTTGGACATGAAGAGGGGAGCTGCCATGATGGCCCACATGGCCATCTGCGTCACCGCCTGCTCCCAGCTCAGCCCAAAGTTTCCAATCACCAGCTGTAGGGACACGAGGAGAACACGGGTGACACCGCTTGCCCCGGAGGAACTGAGCCACCCACGTGAGCACCGGGAATGGACGGGATGAGGGTGGCACCCCAGTTCCTCTGGGACCTCCTTAGAGAGGCCGTGCTCTGTCACCGAGACCAGCTGGTGGGGAGGGGTGGGGCAGATGACTAAAGGGACAATTTAGGACGAGCCCATGGTGGCAGCGGAGAAGGATTCTAATCTGATGGTAGATGGGAAGGTGGCTCCCGGTGCCAGGCATGTTTGGGGCTGGCGCTGCCACCACAGGCTGCGTTTACCCAGGGGGCTTCCTCGGTGCCACGGGAACCGCATCCCAGTGCCGAGTGCTTAGGGGATGCTACAGCTCTGTGTTCACTTTACAAAGTCCTTGGTCCCAGGACCCCATCGGAGCCTTTGTCCTCCGTGTCCCTCCCCTGAGGCTCCTTCTCCCCATCCCAGCTGGATGAAGCTGAGTGCTGCAGTACTTGCCATGTCAGGGTCGTTCCAGCCCCCTGGCCCTGCTATCTTCACAATGCTGTCCTGGTGGATTGCTGTCCAGTCCAAGATGCTCTTGATGCTGCTCCAAGAATCGGAGACATCAAAAAAGTTCCTCCAGTGGTTGCAGTACTGCTTGATCTCTGTGTAATTGGGCTGTGTAATTGGGCCAAAACAATTAGTGTCCTTAGCCAGAGAGCCTGGCTGTGCTAGAACACTACATGCAAAGTTAGGCCAGATGAGGGATATTTTGGGGAGAACAGGGGCAGTCCATTCTGCCAGCAGCTCTCTGGATGATCTGGTGCATCTTGCTTCCCTAAAACGAATTTTGCACCGAATGACTCTGGTCTTGTCACGTTCCAGACAATGGAGCAATCTCTCCCTTGGGAGAACAGCTGTGAGCACCTACCTGCCAGAAAATCCTCCTGGACCCTATTTAACTGAATGTCTAATGGGATGAGTGGGCTGAAGCTGAGACATCCTAGTAATTACTGTCATTTCTTGGGTGGACACCCTGCCCTGATTAATGTCTGTGGGAGGGGGTGGCTGGGTCTCACGTGACGGCACGGCGACGCCAGCCGTGAGTGGGGAGCAACATGTCAATCGTGGCCCCTTCTGACAGGCGTTTGTCAGTAAATAATAGGGAGAACTCCTCTATACAGCCTGTTCCGTGTGTTTAAAAGGCTGTATTTGAGCCCCTGGGTCTGCAGCACTCTGCACAACGGAGCGCCCTGCAGGAATGACCCCGAGTTACCAGCGAGCTGGTGTGTGTTGTTGCTCAGGTCCTGGGAGAGCAGAGCAGATGGATGCTGCTGTGCTCTCCAGCAGCTCCAGCTGGGCTGGAGGCTCCTGCTAAATCCCTGGGGAGCTCCTTCCTTTCCAGCACAGCACTAGCTCAGCCTCGAGGCTGCCTCAGGACTCCCGAGGAAAAGTGCGGATTCCCTTCACCTTGCACTCACCTCCGTGGGCAGATGGGAGAGCAGCAAAACAATTCCAAAGAGGCTATTTTGCAATTTTAGTGCTTTGCTTTGAAGCGTTCTTCCCGCTTGGAGCATTGCTAGTGCCAGGATGAGCCCTGCAGAGCCTTCCTTACCTGCTGCACGGGCCTCAGGTAGAAGGGCCACTCACAGGAGTACACGATTCTTCTTCCAGTCCTGTTCAGGGCCAGGGACATGTTTCGGTAACCTAAAGGAACAGGACAGGTGGAGGTCACACAGCCTGCCTGGGCAGAGAGAGGGGAACTGATCCAATATCGCAGGTTTGGGTTTGAGTTCTGCTTTTGCAAAATTGAAGCCGAAAAAGCAAAGAGAAGACAGGGGAGCCCGTGATCTGCAGCCAGCTCCTGCCTATCATCAAAGCGAGCTCCTCTGCGGCCTCGCTGCAGGTCACGGGCAGCGCTGCTGCTCTGAGACTGCTGATCTCCCCGCACACGCCGCTGCGGGTTGAGGCTGCAGATCGGCTGTCTGGTGTTTTTTCCCCTCTAGATACCTGTCAAATACAAGTTGGTATTTATTAAGCTGCTGGGTATGGCTTTGGTGGTTAACGTTGCAGACATATGTCCTTATGCGTGAGACATTTGTGCCATATGGACTGGGCAGGAATGCAAAAGCGATGGCTTTATCCTGTCCTTGTCCCCAGAGAGCCCTGTTAAGTCCCTTTTAATCAGCACAGAGAGAATGAAGACTCTGCTCTCTCTCCTCAAACTGCTTTGATACAACTGGACTTTATCTAGCTCACAGCTACGCTCAACCAAGAGCCTCCAGCTCAGCTGTCGCTTCGGGTGCTGTCTGAGCTGTGCTCCTGGCCACAGCAGCCAGCGTATGCCAGGCCAGCCGACTTGGATGGCGCTGCCACTTGGGCAGGTTCCCTCTGCCAGAGGCAGGACTGTGTGTGCAGGTTCCCTGCTGCCAAGCCCTGCGGTGTGGCCTGTGCCAGCAGGGAAGCCCAGTGAAGAGGAAACCTTATCCCGGGTGCAAGATTCCTCCCACAACTCTGCTCACATCGCACTGGGGTTTGCTGGCGCTTACAGGGAGGATCTGTAGCTGTAGCCCCTCAGAACAGCAAGTTACTGAGCTTTCAGCTCCTGATTTGCCAGCCTGCATATAGATAAGTTTCAAATTGGCATTTGCACTGGCATGCTTTAAAGTGAAAATCCCAGTAGGTTTTTCATGCCAGAATTCTCTTGACTTCTGTCTGTTATGAGCCCTGATAACTGCCCTTTTTGTGGCTGATTCAAGCTGCTTTGGCTGAAAGCTGATCCGCTGTGACACTGCTTTACCAAAGGGATTAAGGGTTAACTGTGTGAAGTGCTTTGAGCTCTCCAGTAAAGGCACTCTCGAAGGGCAAAGCCTTTGCTGTTCTAAGAGCTGATGCAGCAGTGCGCACGGAGATCCCCCGGAGTATGCGGCCGTGTTCCTTTGCTCAGCGTGCTGCAGCCTCTGGGGGGAGAAGGCTGCTTTTTGAAGCCGAACGTGCAAGGGGAAAGCTCCGGGAGGCAGGCGGGGGAAAGCTGAGTGCGTAGATAGAAGTCACTTGGGCTAGGAATAGTTGCTACCTTGGAGAGAACTGCCTTGGGTTCGCGAACACAACCTTGTAACTGCTTTTATAAGCAAATATCTGAATGGCATAGTCAGGGAAAAGCAGCTTTCTGGAACCTGCCCCTCGCTGGAGTTCCTGCTGACTGCGGAATGTTCCCAGCTTGCGACACGGCACGCTCTGCAGTCAGGACATACCTTCTGCCAGCAGCTCCGGCGTGCCAGAGTTGCAGCCGTCAAACTTGAGCAGGTCCACGCCCCAGGACGCGAAGGTCTGGGCATCCAGCTCGTAGTGGTTGTAGCTGCCGGGGAAGCCGGCACACGTCCTGTTCCCGACATCGCTGTAGATTCCCAGCTTCAGCCCCTTGGAATGGACCTGAGCTTGCGGGTAGAAAGAGAAGTGGGCAGTGAGCAGCCATGGGGCAGGAAGACGACGATTGGGACAATTTGGGAAGCAGGGTGTAACACGTAGCAGCCTCCCACACAGCGTTCCCTCTCCTCCCCTGCTCCCTGGGGTGAGAGCGCGCGGCTGCTCAGCCATCCCCACGCGCTGCCATCACCCTGACAAAATTCACAGCTCAAAGCCATGTGAAAACCAGGACCAAACTTTCCTTCCACAAGGGTGGTCATGTTACCCCTTGTGCGCCAATTTAGAAAATCCTTATGGACCAAGGTCAGACAGGAGATTCCCGGTCCCGCGTGCAGCCCGAGCTCGGTGGGAGCCGTGTGCGGGAGCCGGGGTCGCGGAGCGGCACTCACGTAGTCCGCGAGCTTGCGGATGCCGCCGGGGAAGCGCTCGGGGTCGGGCTGGAGCCGGCCGCAGGCGTCCCGCGTCGGCGCCATCCAGCAGTCGTCGATGCAGACGTACTCGTAGCCCACATCCCGCCAGCCGTCCGCAGCCATCGCGTCAGCCATCTCCATGAACAGCCGCTCGCTGGGCACCATGCGGGGAGCGAAACAAGGGGCCATGGACGATGCCGTAACGGGGGACACGTGCCTGGCCGCCTGCTGGTACCGGTGCCGGACCCCGAGGGTAACAACACCGTCCCCTTCTCCATATGGGTCTCCACGATAACACCCCCCTCACCCAATGGTGCTGGTCTCAGGTACCCCCAGCTAGTCTCCGTGGTAACACCACCCCTTCCCCTGGTACCAGTTTCCATGGTAACCCCCCGGTCTCTATGGTAACAGTCCCCACCAGTGTCGAGTCAGTCTCTGGAAATACCGCAACCCCTACCCAGCCCCGCTGGGCTGTTCCCGGGTTACCCCTGTCGGGTCTCCGTGGTAACACTCCCCGTGTTGCCAGTTTCTATGGTAGCACTCCCCCCCAGATCTCCATGGTAACACCCACCCCCTGTTGCCAGTCTCCACGGTAACACTCCCCCCACCGTAACCGGTTTCCATGGTAACACTCCCCGCCGGTGCTGGTCCGGGGTCTCCCCGGGCGGTCTCCATGGCAACACCCCCCTCCCCGTTGCCAGTCCCCGGTAACACGCACTCCCCCAGCGGTCCCGGTCTCCATGGTAACACCTCCCCCCCGCCGCCGGTCTCCATGGTAACACCCCCGCCGGTGCGGGTCTCCACGGCGCCCGGCGGTACCTGACGCAGCGGCGCGGCTCGGCGGCGCAGTCGGTGGCGCACAGGAAGCGCTCCCAGTGCAGCCAGCCCATGGGCGGCGTGCGCGCCGCGCCGTTGTCCAGCGCCGCCGCCATGGCGGCCGCCATGGCCGCCAGCGCCCAGTGCCCCAGCGCCCGCATCGCCGACATGGCCGCCGGCACAGGCGCGCGACGGGCAGACGGACCCACCAATGGCGGCGCGGCCTCCGCCGCTCTCGGCCAATGGGCGCCGCGGGACGGGCGGCGGCCCGCCCCCTCCGTGCCCCTCCGGCCGCAGCGGAGCTCCCGGCTCGGGCCGCGCGGGGGCTGCGGGCGGGCCCGGCCTCCGCCTGCGCTCCGAGCCCGGCTGCAGGAGCGGGAGGTTCCGGCTGGCCTGAGCCTGTGCCAGGGCTCCCAGTCCGGACCGGGGCAGACCAGGGTCCAGCCTGTGATCAGGGTCCAGCCTGTGACCAGGGTTCGGCCTTCTCCCAGTGTTCCCAGTCCAGACCGGGAGAGGCGGAGGTTGTAGCTCAGAACAAGCATCACCTCCCCACACACACCCTCCACCCAGCGCTCCCATCCAAACTGGAACAGAGAGAGGCCAGAACCAAGTGTCTCCCCGTGCAAACTGGGGCAGGCTGGAGCCAAGTGTCACTCGGTGCTCCCAGTCTGGAGTGGGAGAGGCGGAGGCTGTGACCAGGGTCCAGGTGTCTCTGAGGGCTGCCAGTCCAGAGCGTGAGAGGAGGAGGCTGTAGCTTAGGCCAAGCATCACCCCTTCAACTGCTCCCATCCAAACTGGAGCAGGGACAGGCTGAAGCCAAATGTCTCCCAGTGCAAACTGGGGGCCGGGTGCCACTCTGGCATGGGACCCAAAGCCAGAGGAGGCCTGACGTGAGCGCCGGCCGCGCGGCCGAGGCTCCGTGACGGTGACAGGAGGCCCAGGCGGGCGGCACGGAGCAGGGTTGGTGCGCGGAGGCGCCGGCCCCGGGCGGCACGGCCTCGCTGGCGTCACCGCGCGCAGCTGCCACCGCCGTGGCTGGGGACCCTCGGGGGCTGTGTCCCCACCGAGGGGTCCGTGCAAGGGAGCGCGGGGAGTATCCGCGGGGACCCTCCCTCCTTCCTGCGCTGCTGCCGGCTCTGAGCGGTGCTGGCAGCTCCCGCGCTGGGACGAGGGGCTCCACGGCCCGGCTGCTAATGAAACGTGACAGTCGCCGCCAATTATGTCAGAAAAATCACTGCGGAGGTAGCGAGCGGGAGCAGCGCAGAGCAGCGCGCAGGGGCTCCAGTGCCCGCTCCCTGCATCCCACGAGCATCCCGTGAGCGTCCCACGAGCATCCCGTGAGCATCCCCCGAGGGTCCTATGAGCATCCCATGAGTATCCTACCTGAAACCCCAAGCAGAGCCCATCCTGCAGACACCACCCGGCCCCTGAAAATCCCAGAAAGACTTTATTCGCCTCAGAAGACGGACGCTCTTTAAAAACCCAGCGTGCGGCGGCGGACAGAGCTCCCAGCACCTGCGGGGACCATGCAGGAGCCCCTCTGGCCGGCCGGGACCCAGATGGGGACGCTCCAGACGCTGGTGCCACGAGGGCACCTCTGGGGCTGCTCCTCCTCCGTGCTCCCGCTGGGCGCTCCGCGGGGCTGGCAAAGCGGCCGGACCGGGGTTGGCTGCGGGATAGCGGCGGGGTCGACACGGATCTCGCAGGAGCTACGGAAACGGCGCCCGCTCCTGTTCCCTGCTGAGCGCCAGGGACATCCGAGCACTTGCCGAGTTTGTGCCGACGGTGGAAGATGCTCTCCTTGGGGCGCGGGGGGCAAGCGGGACAACAGGGCTCCAAAACGCCCCGCAGGGGAGGCCAGGGGGTCCCTTCTGAGGGCCGTGGGCTCCTCAGGGCGCCGGGCGCACGTCCTGGGAGCGCAGCACCTTGTAGACCAGCCAGTAGAGCACGTTGAAGACGAGGAAGGCGAAGGGGAAGACGGCGCGGGAGACGGTGTCGATGCGGCGCGCGCGGTCCGCATAGCGCCGCCGCAGCGCGTCCCCGCCGCCCGCCGCCGGCCCGTAGATGCCGGTGGCCTCGCCGGCCGTCCCCTCCTTGGGCCCTCCTTGCAGGCAGTGGCCCAGCCCGTAGCCTCGGAAGTAGAAGCGGCTCTCGCGGACCAGCTCTTCCTCCTGATGGGGACGGTGGGGACAGCGGGGACAGGGCCGTGAGCCGGGGTGGTCGCGCAGGGCTCGCGCATGTCTGTGCCCACGGGTGCATGCACAGTCTGCCTATAGGGGCGGGCACATATAGGTGTGGAAGCGCCAAGGGTGAGCTTAGGTGTGCGCAGGGGGTGAGCAGGGTCGGGTGATGCTGCGGCTTGGGGTGCAAGGAGCATTGGGGTGCAGGATGCATGGGTGTGCAGGGTGCATGGGGGTGCAGGATGCTTAGGGGTGCAAGGAGCATTGGGGTGCAGGGTGCATGGGGGTGCAAGGAGCATTGGGGTGCAGGACGCGTTGGCTGTGCAGTCCATGGGGGTGTAGGATGCTTGGGGGGGGTGCAAGGAGCATTGGGGTGCAAGGTGCATTGGCTGTGGGGTCCATGGGGGTGCAGGGTGCATGGGGTGCAGGATGTGTTGGCTGCAGGGTCCATGGGGGTGCAGGATGCATGAGGGGGTACAAGGAGCATTGGGGTGCAAGGTGCATTGGCTGTGGGGTCCATGGGGGTGCAGGGTGCATGGGGGTGCAAGGACCATTGGGATACAGGATGCGTTGGCTGTGAGGTGCGTGGAGGTGCAGGGAGCTTTGGGGTGCATGGGCAGTGAGGGGTGCAGGAAGCACTGGGGTGCAGAGCACATGTGTGAGAGTGCAGAGCTCAGCATGCTCAGGGCCCTTACAGGCACGGGGTGCAGGACACACTTTTGGCAGGAGGACAACCTGAGGGATACAGCGGCACAAAGAGCCTTACAGCAGAGCGAGACACCCGGGAGGAAGCAGAGGATGAGGAGCGGGGTGCGTGAGCCCGGGCGTGCATCGTGACAGCAGTGGCGGGTGTCACTCACCATGCGCTGCCGCCGCTGCCGCCGCCGCCGCAGCCGCACGAGCTCCTTGTGCTGCCGCGAGACGAAGTTGACGGCGGCGTATTCCAGCAGCGCGGCGAAGACGAAGAGCAGGCACACGGCCATCCAGATGTCGATGGCCTTCACGTAGGAGACCTGCGGGGGGGACACCAGAGCTCGGCAGGGTTCCCGGAGGAGGGGGAGGCCGGGTTGGCAGCGCAGCCGTGGCCACCCGGGGCGCTGGCTCCGCGCGGTGGCCGCAGCTGCCGCCGCTCTGGCGCGGTGGCTTCCCCAGCGCGCGGGTCCCAGCGCTGTGCACGGCGCGGGCGGGTGCACACGTACGTGGGTGCACGCGCCGGGCGCTCACCTTGGGCAGCGAGGCGCGCGAGCCGGCGCTCTGCGTGGTCATGGTGAGCACGGTGGTGATGCCCAGCCCCACGCGCGCCGGCGCCGCCTCCATGTTGATCCAGAAGGAGACCCAGGAGAGGATGACGATGAGCAGGCTCGGGATGTACATCTGGATCAGGTAGTAGCCCATCTGCCGCTCCAGGTGGAACCTCACTTCGATGCAGGTGAACTGGCCTGCGGGGATGGAGCGGGTGCTGGGGGAGCTCTGGCCGGGCCGGGAGGCACCCGGTGTCCCCGTGTCCCCACAAGGGCTCACCTGTGTTGTAGTGCTTGGTGCAGTAGCCCAGGTCCTTCTCCTCGCGCAGGATGAACTGCGGCAGCGTCAAACCCTCGGCCACCTGCACGGCCTCCTGCTCCTCCAGCCACTCGAAGATGAGGTCGTTCATGGTGTAGCCAACTGCATGCGAGGGAGGGGGCAACGCTGGGAAAGGGGGGCCCCTTTCACCCCCCAACCCCAAATCTGGCTCCATTCCACTCCCCCCTGCAGTGGGGACAGCTCCAGAGCCACCCAGGCACTCACAGCTCTCCAGCTGCATGGTGCACGTCTGGATATCCATGGGGAAGTTCTTGAGGTCCATGGGGCAGGAAAGGATCAGCGTCAGCCTGGATGGAGCAACGGGAGAGCAGGGAGTTGTGGAGGGACACAGGGAGGACAGAGCCCATCCCGTCCCCCCGCAGGTCCCCGGTGGCCCCACCTGATGCTGTAGAGCACGTTGCCGTTCTTGAAGATGCGCAGCAGCTTGTTGTCAGTGGTGACCTCGTGGAAGTTGGCGCCTTTCTCGTTGGCGAAGAACAGGTCGGGCTTCCAGATGGAGTCGAGCATGGAGGGGTCGAGGTCGAGGGAGTCGTCGGGGTACTCGCGGTAAGCCAGGCGCGGGTCGTTCCACTGCTGCCGCAGGAAGACGTTCACGCGATAGTCCTGCGGGAGAGGAGCCCACGCGTCGCACGGGGCACCGCGCGCGCCCGCCGCCCGCCCGCGCGCCCGCCGCCCTCACCATGGTGGTCTCGGTGACGGAGCCGAAGCTGTTGATGAAGATGTTGCAGGTCACGTTGACGGGAGGCCCTGCGGAGCGGGCGGGCGGCGTGAAAGCCGAGCGGGTGCCCGCGGGGACCCCGGCACGGCCGCCCACGGGAGCCCCGCGTGCCCCCGGCTCTCACCTTTGAAATTGGGCCGGATGCGGGCGTCGTAGCCCGACGTGCGTCCCATGAGCTTGTCGAGGAAGTCAGAGGGCGACATGGGCTGGGGTGCGCGTGGCGCGGCTGGCACCGTCCCCTCCCGCCCCGCTGCCAGCCTGCGGGAGAGGGGACAGCTCAGCGGCCACCGCGATGCCACCGGGGCATCTTCCAGCTGACCCCAGAGGGGACGTTTGGGCAAACGCCCTGTGTCTTTGGCCATGGAGCAGGAAGGAGTGCGAGGCCGGGTCCCTGGGATGCTGCTGCCCTGGGATGCTGCTGCTCTCTGCTCCAACCAGGAGCCCAGGGAAGGAGCTGGGGGAGTGAGGAGTTAAGGAGGACTCTGCCTGCCGCACGTCCCCGCTGCAGGGAGGAGGAGGAGGAGGAGGAGGAGGAGGATGCTCCCGGGGGGCGCGGGGGAGGACGGCTCCAGGGCCGGCTCCTTGCAGCCGAAGGTGCCTGCGGCTCGGCCAGGCAGCCCCGGATGCAGCCGCTGGCTCTGGCTCTGCTCAGCGCTCGGGCTCGTCCTCGCCGGCTCCCCACAGCACAAAGGGGTCTGGGCACCTCTGGGCATCTCTGTGCAGGGCAGGAGGCAGCCCCGGCTCATCGCCCCGGCCGGGGCAGCTGGGGACGGGGGCCCCAGGACCCCCAGGCAGTGGCAGAGCTGGGCTCTGCATGGCCGGAGATGATGGGGAGGGTGAGGGGAGACTGGGGGCTGCAGCCCCCCAGGAGAAGGGGGGTGGGTTGTGTGTGGAAGGGAAGGTTGGGAGTCTGTTTGGGGCGATGGGGCTCAAGTCCTGGGAGGCTGGGAAGGGAGGTTGGAGGGGGGTCCAGGTCTCCAAGGGGAGGATCTGGCTCAGGATGCCAGAAGGGTCAAGATCTGGGGTGAGATGGGAGCCTGGAGCGGGATCCGAGTCCTGAGTGAGGATCTGAGTCCCAGCGGGGTCCGTGTCTCGGAGGGAGGATGCAGCTCAGGATGCGGGAGTGGCGGGGGGGGCGGATGGATCAAAGGGGACATCAGGGGATCTGGATCCCTGGATAAGGGTCTGGGTCGGGGTACTGGAGGGTGTCTGGGACTGGGCTGGATCAGGATGCTGGAGCAGGTCCGAGTCCCTGCGGATGGTCAGGATACCGGAGCAGGGTCTGGCTTCCTGGGGGAAGGTCTGGCTCGGGATGCTGAAGAGGATCTGACTGGGGGGGAGCAGATCGAGGTGAGGTGGGGGTGTTCGGGGGGTGCGAGTGGAGGTGCCCCAGGGGGGTCAGCGTCCAGCAGGAGGATTTGTGTCCTGGAGAGGGTCCAGATCCCCCGGGCAGGGTCCGGTTCGGGGGATGCCAAAGCAGGACCAGAGTCCCGAGGATGGGTCCGGGTCCGGGTCCCTGGTGGTCTCTCCCGTTCCCGGCCGCTCCGCGCGCAGCGCTCACCTGGGCGGGCCGCGCCGGGGCAGCAGGCAGCCGAGGAGGAGGAGGAGGAGGAAGGCGAGGGCGGCGGGCCGGAGCGCGCCCATCCCGCCGCCCCGGGCGCACGGGCATGTCCCGGCCGGCGGCGGCGGCGCCCCCGCTCCCGCAGCACCGGCGCGGCTGCCGGGGCCGGTGCCGGAGCCCCCAGCCCGGCCCCTCTCCTCATAGTCCGGGCGAGCGGAGCCCGCCGCGGGGTGGGCGCCGGCTGCGGCCACCGGGAGCCGGGAGGAGCCTGCGCCCGCCGCGGCGGCGGGAGGCGGGCACGGCGCGGGGAGCCGCCCGCAGAGCCGCCCCCCCTCCCCGACGAGGCTGCCTCAGTTTCCCCCCCGCACCTACCCGGGGAACCGCTCCCCGACGGGGCTGCGGGCCCGAGGCCCCGGCCGGGCTGCCCGCTCCCCCGGGACGCCTCGATGCCGGGGCCGGGGCTGCGGGGAAGGTCGGCTCCGCGGCGGGACTGGGGGGAGAGGGAGGCTCCGGAGGGAAAGGGTGCTCGGCGGTCCAGAGATGCTCTGGGATCGAGGGATGTTCCACGTTTGAGGGGTGCTCTGGGGGGCAGAGATGCTTTGGAACCCAGGGGTATTCGGGGGTCCGGTGATGGTTCGAGGAGAAGGGATGCTCCGGAGTCCAGAGGTGCTCTGGGATCCAGGGATGTGTTTGGGTCCAGGATTGGTCCGAGCAGGAGGGATGCTCGGGGGTCCAGGGAGACACCAGAGCTGAGGGGTGCAGGGAGGCAGACGGATGGGCTGGAAGCCCCCGAAGGTGCTGCCAGGCTGAGCAGGGGGAGCAGCCGGGCTCCTGGCTCCCTCTGCCTGCCCGAGGGCTGCAGGGCTGGGGGTCCTGCCCAGGGGGCCCTGCCTCAGCTCAAGGGATTGTCCTGGGGTGCTGGCCATGGGGTGCGCGGCTGGGCTGGGTCACTCGGGTGCCTGCATGACCCGAGGGCTCCGCACACGAGACACCCCGACCCCTCTGAGCTTCACGCATGAAGATACAAAAATCAGCAGGAAAAAAAAGGGAAGAGCGGAATGAGCAGCTCGGAGCGGAGACCTCCTGCTCCTCGCTCGCATCTTGGCTACGCACACGGGCGAGCGCGGGGGCCGCGCGGGCTCAGGTGCGGGCAGGCCGGGTCGTGCGGAGCCGGGCGCTGCGGGCGCCTCGGCATTGGCTTCTCCTTCGCAAGGGAAAAAAAAAAAAAAAAAAAAAAAAAAAAGGAAAAGCCGGATTTGGAGCGCTGGCTGCGGAGGCTGCTGCACCGGGAAACGTGACGGCTGCGGCCCCGCGCCGCGGGCGCCTCGGCCTGCGCGGGGGGGCCCCCGCGCCGCTGCTCCGCTTCCCGGCACCGGCAGCTCCGCGAAGTCTCCTCCGATTACCGTTGCCATTAGTGTCCGCGGGGCCCCCCGGCACCCGGCCCCGACACGTTGCAGCTTAAGCAGAGGTGACGCGAGGCGAGCGGCGCCCCCGGGGAAACCGAGGCACGGCCCGAGCGGGGCACGGCCGAGCCGTGCGGGAACCCCGAGCGCCCTGCGCGGGGGTCGGGGCAGCCTCCTCCGCGCCGTGCCCGGCCTTGGTGCGGTGCTTTCATTCCTGCCCGCCGCAAGGCGCCGGAGCGCGGCTGAGCCCCGGGGACGGGCGGGAGGTTTGGGGACGGGGCGAAGCGGGCGGGAGGTGGCCGCGGCCCTGCGGGTGCCTTGCACATAGAAGGGCTCCCGCTCGCCCGTCCGGGGGCGGTTTGGCCCAGCTGGACGCTGCGTTGAAGCCCCCTGCGCCGGCCACAGCCTTTGGCTCTCACATGGGAGATGCTGCTTATCCAAATAACCGGGAGAGCAGCGGGCGCTTTCCAGCCTCCTGGCCTTGCAACCCACCTGCCCCAGTTCGCCTCTCCGTCCTGCTTCCCACCCACCCAAACCGCTTCTCCCTGGAAGCGGGGAAAAACCCGGGAGCCGCGGCCCCGTTTCGGGGTTCCCCCCGCGCCAGACGGGCTCGGGCACCGGCGCAGGCTCCATCGCTGTTTTTTGCGCCGTGATCCGCGCGCGAGGCTGACAGGGACCGCCAGCCGCGCGTCCCCCGCGGCGCTGGCCCCGTCACGGCGCAGCGAGCGGAGCGGGGGCCGCTCCAGCCCCCGAGCTGCTGCCTCCGAGCGCGGGCACCGGGGCTGCCCGGCCGGCAGCGGCACCGCGGGACGGGGGCGCCCGGCTCGGGGCATCTCCCCCTGCAGCAAGTTCCCCCCTCGGGGGAAGCAGCCGCCGGTGCTTTTTTTCTCGCAGCCTGACCGAAAATAGACGCGGGCCCCGGGGACGGGTGATCCCTGCCAGGCTGCGCTGAGCTGAACGCTGGCGGCTTCGCAGGAGAGGTCAGGTCCCCCCTGCTTCTCCTTCCCCTCCCTTCTCCTTCTTCCCGTTGCCCTTCTCCTTTCCCTTCCCTTTCTCCTTCCCTTCTTCCCTCTCCCCTTCTCCTTCTCCTTCTCCTTCTCCTTCTCCTTCTCCTTCTCCTTCTCCTCTCCACTCCTCCCTCTCCCCCAAATCCGTGTCCTCATGGAGATGGAGGAATCAGGCTGAGCCATCATTGAGGACACAGAGAAACCCCCTTCTGCACCAGGGACACCTCTCAGCCACAGCGACATTCGGTGGCCAGGGCTGCAGGACCTGCCCCAGCATTGTGGCCCTGGGCTTCAGCCAGTGCTGCTCGCCCAGCTCGAGAGCCCTCATCCCAGCTGGGGCTGCTCCCTGGGAAGCAGCAGCAGGGAAGTGCGACGCACCCGGATAACAACAGCCGGCCCGGCACCGTGTGCCCGTGGGGCAGTGGCCCCCAAGCTCATGTGCCCACGTGCAGACCCTCGCAGCCCACACGCAACCCTTGTAGACCACGTGCAACCCTTGCCACCCACACACAGCCCTTGCAGATAAAATGCAACCCTTGTAGACCACGTGCAGACCATCGTAAACCAAACGCAGCCCACGTGCAACCCTTGCAGCCCACGTGCAACCCTTGCAGAGCACATGCAGAGCCTTGTCGATCGTGTGCAGCCCACATGCAGCCCTTGTAGGTCATGTGCAGCTCCTGCAGCCCACATACAACCCTTGCAGCCCCATGCAGCCCACATGCTCCATGCAGGGTGATGGCTGCAGCCCTTTGGCCCCAGGGAGGGGACAGCCAGTGAGCAGTGGCCCAAAAGTCAAAGGGCAGAGCAGTGTTTTCCCATGGTCATGGGAATGGGAAGGTGCTGGCTCATGCAGGAGAGCGGGTGCCGTCTTGCCCCGCTCTACGGAGCAGAAGCAAGGAGAAAGTCAGGGCACGTGAAAGGCAAATGTGCTGCAAAACAGCCCGGCACAGGGGACAAACTAAAGCACTTCTTGGCCTCCAAACCGTCCTCCCCGCCCCGCTCGGTACCGCCAGCTCCGCTTGGGCGCATCCAGCCCTTCCTCTGCCCTCCCTTGACATCTGCCTGTCCTTCCATCCCTCTGTCCGTCCTTCAGCTCTCCTCCTGGGCCTTCGTCATGCTCTGCCAACTTTCTTTCTTCTCCCTCTTTTTTTTTTTTTTTTTTTTTTTTTTTTTTTAATTCAATTTTTATTAGCAGCTTTTGCAGCCTTGCAGCAATCGGGACACACAAATAGCACCGGCAGTGACGAGGGGAGCCGGGCGCTCCCGCGTGTCCTTGGTGCCTGTGGGCTGCCTCCTTGGGGTATTTTTACCACCGGGACAGGGGCAGTGAGGACTGCCAAAACCAGCCAAACTGGAGCCTGATGCTGCAAAGCGGCCACCTAAAAATAGAGGCGAGCGGCGCTGCGTGACGGCGCTGCCCGACACGCTGCGAAGGAGCCACCGCAGAGCCCTGGGGGCAATGGGGAAAATGCCCCGTTTTTGCAGGGATTGCAACATGGCTGGGCCCTGGAGTCGCTCCTTTGCAATGCAAAATGAGAATGCACTGCGGGGTGGGAAAAATAGAGGGAAGCAGCAGGACTTTCTGAAGGGTGTGTGAGGCCGCAGCCCCTGCTGCACTTTAGTGGGATGGTTTTTAAAAGCTTTTCCAGGTCTGGGAGGCTCCGAGAGCAGCAGGAGGTGGTAAAGTGGGTCTGGGTTTTCCATCCTGCTGCAGCGATGCCTTTGTGGCCAGTGGCATGGAGCAGCGCTACAGCCGGGCATCCCTATGGCAGAGCATCCCTACAGACAAGCATCCCTGCGGCTGAGCATCCCTGCGGCTGAGCATTCCTGAGGCTGAGCATCCCTACAGCTGTGCATCCCTATGGCCGAGCACCCTTACGGCTGTGTATCCCTGTGGCCAAGCACCCCTGCAGCTGAACATCCCTACAGCCGAGCATTCCCGTGGCCCAGCATCCCTGCAGCTGTGTATCCCTGGGCCCACACATCCCTATGGCTGAGCATCCCTGCGCCTGAGCATCCCCAAAGCTGAGCATCCCTGTAGCCAAGCATGCCCACGGCCACGCATCCCTACAGCCAAGCATCCCTGTGGCCAAGGATCCCTACAGCCAAGCATCCCTGTGACTGAGCATCCCTGCAGCCAAGCATTCCCATGGCCGTGCATCCCTGTTACTGAGCATCCCTGCAGCCGAGCATCCCTGTGCCCGCACATCCCGAGCTGCCAGCGTTTATTGTTCCATGGGGACCCTCGGGGCCGGGACCCCCGCGAGGCCCCCGAGGGCTGCAGGAGGCATCCGAGGCCGCGGCGGTTCCGGAGTCGCTCTCCTTTCCCCCCCGCATGGGCCGGTGCCGGTGCCAGGGCCGGCGGGGGGTGCCAGCCGCGGGGCTGCCGGCGCCTGGCACCGCGCGGGGCATTGA
Source organism: Tinamus guttatus (assembly GCF_059628265.1). NCBI lineage: Eukaryota > Metazoa > Chordata > Aves > Tinamiformes > Tinamidae > Tinamus > Tinamus guttatus. The sequence goes on from NW_028289621.1 coordinate 2,078,735, forward strand.
GGCCTCACAGCGGCGCTTTGTCCCCGCGCTGCCACCGTGGCCTGGGGCTCTCTGCAGGCTTCCCCGGACCTGCGCTGGCACCGGGGGTCCTGAGGGGTTGGGGCATCCATGGGAGCTGGGAGCAGCTGGGAGCATCCAAAGGAGCTGGGAGCACCCTGGGGAATTGGGGCTTCCAAGGGAGCCCGGGAGCTTCCAGAGGAGCTGGGGCACCCACGGGAGCAGCTGGGGGAGCTTAAAAGAGCCGGGAGCAGCCAAGGGATGTGAGAGCCCCCAGAAAAGCCAGGGGCACCCATTGGTGATGGGGGCATCTGTGGGAGCTGGGAGCGTCCAAAGAACCTGGAGCATCCCGGGGAGCTCAGGGCATCCTGGAGAGCTGGGAGCACCCACAGGAGCTGGGAGCACCCAAGGGATGTGGGAGCACCCAGAGAACAGGGGGCACTCCCTGGTTCTGGCGGGGGTCAGGGACACCCACAAGCAATGGGAACGTCCCTGGGAGCTGGGGACGGCCGTGGGGATCTGGGGCACCTAAGGGAGCTGGGGCACCCATGGGATCTGGGCACATCCCAAGGAGCTGGATGCACCCGGCGGGTCTGGGAGCACCCAGGGTAGCCGGGACCCCCATGGGGGCACCCATGGGTGTGGGAAGAGCGGTCACCCAGGACCCCCACCCTGGGGGGAGCATTTACACCCCAATGGGCCAAACGCATCGGGGGCTGCAGACACGGATGGGGGCAGCACCCACATCCACCCCCCCCCGCTGCGTTCCCATGGGAGAAGGATCCAGCAGCCAAGGGGTGCGCGGGGGGGCCGGGACGGGGGAGGAGGCCGGGGGGGGGGCCGCTCCCTTTAAGGGGGGCGGTTGTCACCCGGGCGGCCCTTTTCTGCGGCGGGCGCCGGGCAGCGGCGCAGAGGGGAGCGCGAGGCGCCCACGTCGCAGCCGCACGCCGCCGCCGCGCACCGCGCTCGCCATGGGTGAGTACGGGCTGAGACCGCGCGCAGCTCGTGACGCTGGCGGGGCAGCCGGGCCTCGGGTGTCCCCCGATGGGCCATGGGGATGGGGGGGGGGGTCTTGCTGGTGGCACTGGGGGGGCTTCATGCAGGGACCCCAGCCCTGGCCATGCTGCAGCTCCGGGGGGTCGGTGCCAGCTGCGGGGAGCTTCATCCCCCCCCCCGTCCCCGCTGGGCACAGCGCCGCCTTTGTCCCCTGTTTGCGCTGCCTGGGGCGCACAATGCGCTATTGTCCCCAGGCCCCCGTGGAGTGGGGGGGGACATCGCCAGCCGGCACCCCCAGGCCGCAGCAGGGCTGAAGGGGGGGGGTGCAGGAGCCACTGCCCCACACGCAGCCCCGGGCCCTGCACGAGCCCCCTGCCCTCCCCAGACACGAGCGCAGGGTGCCCCACTGGTGTGACGAGCGCGCGGGTCCTCTGCCCCCCCAGGCTTGCTGGAGTGCTGCGCCCGCTGCCTCATCGGGGCGCCCTTCGCCTCGCTCGTGGCCACCGGCCTCTGCTTCTTCGGCGTCGCCCTCTTCTGCGGCTGTGGCCACGAGGCCCTCACGGGCACTGAGCAGCTCATTGAGACCTACTTCTCCAAGAACTACCAGGACTATGAGTATCTCATCGACGTGTGAGTACCCCGCTCTCACACGGCGCCCGGGCAGCACCCATGCACCCACACGGAACCATGGCACCCACGCAGCACCCTTGCATTGCCCTGGTTCTAGTGCATTGCCCCTCTGCCCCTCCATGCAGCAACCTTGCACCCGTGCATTGCCCTTGCACCCTGTGCATCGTCTTTGCACCCAGGCATCAACGTTGCAGCCATGCATTGCCCTTGCACCCTGTGCATCGTCCTTGCAACACACATAACCCGTGCACCTCATGCATTGCCCTTGCACCCATGCATTGCCCTTGCACCCATGAATTGCCCTTGCACCCTGTGCATTGTATTTGCACCCACACATCACCCTTGTACCCACACATTGCCCTGGCACCCATGCATTGCCCTTGCACCCCCATGTATCACCTTGCACCCATGTATCACCCTTGCACCCTCACGTTGCCTGTGCATCACCCTTGCGCCCTCCTGTCCCCCCCGGCAGCATCCACGCCTTTCAGTACTTCATCTACGGCACGGCCTCCTTCTTCTTCCTCTATGGAGCCCTGCTGCTGGCCGAAGGCTTCTACACCACGGGCGCCGTGCGGCAAATCTTGGGCGACTACAAGACCACGCTGTGCGGCAGGGGGCTCAGCGCAACGGTAACCGGGGGCCCGAAGGGGAGGGGGGCGCGAGGCCCCCCGCGCGCTCACTCGCTGCAGCGAGTGTGCCAGTGTTTGGGAAAGTGGCTGGGACATCCTGACAAGGTGATCTTAACCGGGGTTCGGCACCCCTGCGCGCGCCCCCCGGAGCGCCGCGGCCGCCCGCCCAGCGCCACGGCCCAAAGGGACGCGCACCCCCCCGGTCCCCCCCGCCGAAAGGAAACCCCAAATGAGGCGTTTTTTACTGCAAATTCACCCCCAGTCTGGCTCCGTGCTGCTGCCCCTGTTTTGCATTAGCAGCTCTGTCCCCCCAAACGCCCTCCCGGTGTCCCCGGGAGCGGCGTCCCCGGGGCTGCGCGTCCCTCGGGGCCCGGCAGGGAGGGAGGGCAGACGATCCGCGTTTCCACGATCCCTCCCCGGCTCCATCCCCATCCCCGCAGCCCTCCCGCCCCGCTCCGCGTGCCGCGACGCTCCGGGCGTCCCCGCGTCCCCGTCCCCGCGCCGGTGTCCCCGCCGCGGTGCTGACGCCGGGCGCCGGGCGCCGCCGTTGCAGTTCGTGGGCATCACGTACGTGCTGACGGTGCTGTGGCTGCTGGTGTTCGCCTGCTCCGCCGTGCCCGTCTACATCTACTTCAGCACCTGGACCACCTGCCAGTCCATCGCCAATCCCAGCAAGACCTCGGCCACCATCGGCTCGCTCTGCGCCGACGCGCGGATGTACGGTGAGCGCCCCGGGCCCTGCTCCGCAGCGGGGAGGGGATGAGAGGGGAATTCCCACCGGGAAACCTCCCTTCCCCTCGATGTGCATCGCACCCGGATGCATCCCCGGCTCACGGGTGCCCCGCGTCTCGCCAGGCGTCCTGCCCTGGAACGCCTTCCCCGGCAAGGTGTGCGGCACCAACCTGCTCTCCGTGTGCAAGACCAGCGAGGTGAGTGTCCCCCAGTCCCCCCGGGTCCCCTCGGTGCCCGCGGCGGCGCCGGGCGCTCAGCGCGCGCTCTCCTTGCAGTTCCAGATGACTTTCCACCTCTTCATCGCTGCCTTCGTGGGCGCCGCCGCCACGCTGGTCTCGCTGGTGAGGGGGCGCGAGGATGGGCTGGGAGGGTCATTTTGGGGCAGAACAGTCGTTTTGGGCCAGCAGGGGGTGGTGGAGGCTGGGACACATCTGGGGAGGCTTCAGGAGGCACCTCCCAGCGTGGGTCCCATGGGCCCCTCCTTGGCGAGGTGCCCGGTGCCGTCCCCCCTGCTCACTCTGTGCCCGACCCCAGCTCACCTTCATCATCGCCACCACCTACAACTTCGCCGTCCTCAAGCTCATGGGCCGAGGCACCAAGTTCTAGCGAGCGGCCAGCGCCCGTCACCGTCTCCTCCGTCCTCTGCTAACCCCGAGGCTTTAACACTGCCGCCGGCCAGCGGGTCCCCCCCTAACGCTGCCTTCGCCGCCGCCCGCCCTCCTCTTCCTCCTCCCCGCGCGCTCTCCTCCCGCCGCTGCTCCGGGGGCTCCCGAGTGGCCGGAGAAGGGCCGGGAGCCGCCGCGGCAGCGGGATGAGCCAGGAGGATGCGCGTGGGGCCGGAGGCTCCGCAGGAGGGAACAGGAAGGCGGCCTCGAGCCGGTGCCGCTGCCGGACACTCTCCGGGAGCTCCTGCCGCACCAGGAGGGAAAGAAGGATTTTCCCCCTTCCTCATGCCGAGAAAGGTGGATTCCGGCCGCTGCAGCCAAAGCAAAGGGGTGTCAGGGCAAGGATCTTCCCGTGGCGAAGAGAGCACTGACCCCCATGTCCATGGATCCCGGGAGGGCGCAGCCTGGGGCTCTCCGGGACCCTCAGGGCTTTCACCTCCTGGCATTGCCTGCCTTGGAATTCCCGGAGCAGCGTCGCGCTCCGTCCCGCTTCCATTTGCCTCTTTGCAGTGTATTGTTTTATGGGGGAAATTCGTGTTTGGGCAAGCGGCCGGCTCCGACGCACAGAGATTGGAGCAGGACGGGGCCGGGAGCCGCGTGGACTCTCGTCCGCTCCCACGGGGCTGCCTGGGGGGTTATTTCCTTTTTTTTGGTTCTTTTCTGGTGTCAATTTAACAGCAAATAACCTCCCCCCTGCGCCCTGCGCGCACACACGCACACGAGAGTTAATCGACTGAAAGTGTTTCCCGCCTCTCTCCTCCAGACCTCGTTAACAAGCAATAAAGAGAAAAACAAACAAAAACAAGGAGCGCGTTTTTAGAGCCTTTACCTTACCGGGTGTATTTTATAAGAGTTAAGGAAAATAAATTAAAATTAAGACCACTGTGAAGCAGACGCGCGTCCATCCTTCTGTGCGCCCGGCCCCTCGTGCTGCCTCTCGCCCACTCCAGGTGCCGGGGGACCCCCCGTGGGATCCCCCCAACCCTTGTCCATGTCCCCACAGGGGTCTGCACCCCCCACCCCAGTGCCCAAATGTTCCTCCCTGCTGGGGACCCCTTAAAAAAAAAAAAAAAAAAAAAAAAAAATCCCCATTTTTGCCCAAGGACGGGTGGGTTCGAGGCAGCCCATTGCACTGTGGCTGCTGACAGGGCCCCTGCAATGACCCTGCACGAGGCCGCGCGGGGCCGGGAGCCCCGGGGCGATGCCGAGAGCATCCCGGGCGGCCCCGACGCTCCCGTTCGGGTGCCCGGTGCCACCGGGAGCGGACGGAGCCTCCCGCTTGGGGCATTGGCACTGGGGGGTGCCGGGGATGCTCCCAGTCCGGATCCCGCTCTGGATCCCGCCTCCCCCAGGCGCATCCCGGCCCCGTTCCGGCTCCCGCTGCAGCTCCCAGGTGGGTCCCAGCCTCGCGGCCCCCGGGGCAGCTCCCGCGCGGCCCGACCCCGCGCGTGGCCCCGCGCGCTCCGGCCACCCTCAATGGGCCGCTTTGTCCCCCCCGTGTCGCCAGATGCCATCGGCCGCCTCTGGCCGCGCTGAAAGGGGCCCTGTGTGTCCCAGCGGTGAACAAAACGCCGTCTCTTCTGGCGGCAGCGGCGGGGAGGGCTGGGGACGGCCGCGCGAGGCAGCGCGGAGGCGGCCGGCGCTGCCGCGGCCTTGGGGACACCCGCAGTGTCCCCTGCGCCCGTATCCCGGCGAGGGATGCAGGATGCTGCGGGGCTGGTCCTGCCTCCCTTGGAGGCTGCGGGGGACCCCCGCTGGCCACCCCTCAGCCTGCATCCCCGGCCCGTGTCCCAGCAAGGCCCGTGGGCTACCAAGCCCTCTGCGTTGGGCTAGCGAGCAGGGACACCCCGTTCAAATCAAGGAGGGAGAGGAAGAGGAGGAGGGAGATCGCACTCCATGGGGAGGACACGGGTGTGAGGGGTGACCACGGGATGGTCCCCAGGTCTCCGCAGCCCTGGTCTCCAGGGATGATGGCACCAAGGTGGCCTCCAAGGACGAAGGCCACCAAGGCTGATGCTCTTCCTGGCCTCCCCTGCGGCGGGGAGGGAGCGGGAGCCGCATTTCCCGTCCTCCGTCTCCTCCCCGTGGCCGCTGCCCGCAGCACCGTGCGGGGCGGCTGCCGCTCGGAGCGGCGGCGCGGGGGGAAACGGGTCTGGGGCAGGAGGGGCAGCAGGACAAACCCAGCCGGTCCCATCGGCACCAACGTGCTGACCCCCAAGTCCCACCTCTTCCCATAGATGCTCCGGGAGCTTCTGAGCGACACAACCCTAGCTGCCAGACGTCGGAAAAATAAAACCCACGTCCCTCCAGCGCCTCGTCCCAGATGTTTGCCCACTTTCTGCCCCCTGCTTTCCCACGTCCGTCTCAAATCCAGGGTGTTTGTGGTTACGATGGCCCCAGATCGGGTCCTCGCTGGCCCCGGCACCGCTCCATCCTGCACTGCCCCCCGGCCTGGAGCGTCTCCCTGCGGGTGACTCCGGCCTCCTGTTTCCACCTGCATTTTGGGACGGCCAAAATCAGAGGCCGGAGGCCCTCGCTCACCCCGCAGCAGCGCGTTTAACGAGCAGCATTCCCAAACTTTTCCAAGGATGCAGAGCCCATGGCGCCCCCCTCGGGTAGCGTGAGCCCACGGGCAAGCTGAGGACGAGCAGCAGGTTCAGCCAAGGCCACGAGCCGGCTGGGACTGTGCAAATGCGGGGAAAGCCACCCAAAATAGGTGACCATCTGCAAGGGACAAGTGTCGACACGGCCACAGCCAGGGGAGGGAACAGAACAGTGCCCATATGCCCGGGTCTGTCTCAGCAGCCCACGGAAATCAGCTCCGATTACGACCCCCTGGGGATGGAGGAAGCGATTCCAAGATCACAGGAGGGAATTTGGTGGTGTGAGCGGTTTGGTGCTGCGAGCCCGGGCTAAAAATTAAACTGCAGTGACAGAGGGAAGCAATGTGAAATATTTGTTATGAAAGTGTTTTCTGATAAACGCCTGGAGAGACAAATCTGCTCCCTGCATTCGGCTTGTAAACGAGCTGTGTTTTCTCAGCTCCTGTTGGAGCTGAAATCCGGAACGACCAACCGCTTCGTTTGAAACAAAATGCTTGGATTCCCTGGCTGCTTTCCGCTGCCAGCTGGTAAAACCAACAGGGCTCCACAGCCCTCCGGAAAGCAGGAGCTGGCTCGAACTTTGAGTGAAAACCCAAAAGCCACTTCTTGAACTCACTTGAATACATCCACGTTTTATTTGCTTAAATAAAGGTAGAATCTCAGTTTTACAATTCCAGTTCTGTAACAGCAGCAACGACTCCAGCAGCACGAGTGGACACGAGGAGGGAAGGCTGTTGGCGCTGAAGTCTCCAGGTTCCGGGCTCCTTGGGAAATTGTGCGTGTAGCAGTTTAAAATAAATTAAACAATTTTAATGCAATACAAAACACTATGCTCTTTTTAATACAGCTTAAAAATACACAGGCCTAATAAAATAGGTTTTTAAAATGACATCAACTAGCCAACGGTGGTTGGAAAGAACAGGTACGTGGTACCACCCCCGGGCACGTGTCTGCTCTTCAACTCGACACGCACCGAGGTCCTGCACGGGGCACCCGTGTCCCCCGGCACCGCCGCTCCTCCAGTTTCTGCCCTCTCTCCTCCGGGGTCTCTCCCAAGGCTGGAGGGCGGCGCAGGGAACGTGCGGCCTCGGGGCTGTCACCCGGAACCACCGCTCACAGTGCTCCGGATCTCGAAGGAAACATCAGAACTGAAGAAAATAATCTACTGAGGCCTGCAGAGGTCAGGGATTATTAAATAAACAATATTAAATAAACAGAATTACAACTTGCAAAACTCTGTTGCACCTATGGAGGCAGAGTCTACTCTCACACCACAAGGGACCCAGTTTTCCAGAGGCTCCCTGCCCTGCTATGGAACATTAGATGCCTCCAACATCTACTTTGCAGGAAAGGGCAGGATCACTCTGAGCTGTCCCAGGAACTGCTACGCGGTGGCAGTGAAGGCAGAGGTGGCCCTGCCCTAAAGCACAGCGCAAAGGAAGCTGCTGTTGGAGCTGCAGGATGCACCGTGCAGCAGTTTGTCACCGGGGCAGCACAGGTTCCTCTGCGCTCACGGAAAAGGGCGTCAGAGCCTTGGGCAAACTCACGCACGGGAAGTTGCGGGACATGAGGTTACAATGGGAAAACGGCAGCCCGCGAGCACCGAGCTCTGCTGCACGTGGACAGCTTGGGATGAAACCCACAGGGGCAGGAGCCGGGACGAGCAAAGCCCAGGCTCCTTTCTCCAAGGTTTCCTGCCCCTCACGTATCATGGCCAGAGGTGGAATGAGCGCAGAGCTCCTCACAACAGACAGGAAAAAGCAGACGTTAACGAAGGCCAATTAACCGTGTGGATAATGAGTGTCAGAGCAGCTGGAGAGGAGGCTGCGCTCCAGGAGAGCCAGGCGGCCGCTGCGGGCAGTGACCGGGAACAGCCTCGAGCGCCACATGCAGAGGAACAGCCCAAGGCCACCACAGGCACCGGCCCGTCCGTCGGTCACCGAAGGGGTCACAGGCCCCACGTGCAGAGCGAGGGCTCCAGCAGCTCCCCCGGCCACCCGGGACACATCCCACCACCTCCTGGGCTGGAGCTCATTGCGCAGCACTGAAATCACTAGTGACAGAAGCCACCAGCCCGTCAGGGCTCATGCTCTCAATCTACTGAGCTCCTGAGTGGCTCTAAACCCTCTGACGTGACCAGGAGGGTGTCCACACAGGTGCTTTCCTTCCAGGGAGAAGCAACGTGTGATGCTGAGCCTCCGGAGCAGCTAAAACACACGGACATGAAACAGGAAGCAGCCGGGCTCTCCACCAAGTAACACACACAACAAGACCAAGTTAGAAGTGGGGAAAAACAGACCAGAAATAGGCAGCCACAAAGAGCTGCTGCTGCAGCGCTCAGACATGGGTCCTTCTCCTTCATACACCATTTCAAACCACAGTACTAACAACTCGTGACACAGTTGGGTCTCAGGACGGGCTGCTCTTACCCAGAGCAGGATACACGCACCCCAGGCACTCCAGCGTTCGCATTCTCACAGTCGCATGGGCTGAGGTCTTGCAGCAGGGTTTGTTCAGCGTGCTGAGCACACTCTCCTTTGGCAGGAAGGTCATGAGTTTAGTGGGGCTACTGTTTTCACTTTGGGATTAGAATACGGCCAGGGGAGTCTCGAGCCCTCTCTGTTCTGCACGCAGGTCTTGGTAAAGATGAGATTCGCTCTCTTCAGCACAACCCAGGCCTGCTCAAAATGGGTGGAGATGGAAGCAAGACGTGTTCTTTGACAGCTCCCTCTGGCAGCTATATCCCTGTGCCTGAAAACTCCAGCTGGAATTTGGCTGGAAAAGCTGTAGCTCCTCCGGGAGCTACCCAGGACTGTCCTCGGGGCCCTCCTCAGAGTGCCCAGAGCTGCTCGCGCTTTTCCCGCTCCAGCCGCTGGTTCGAGGGAATTTCTCCAAGCAGCAGCTGCTCTTAACAACAGGAGGACCCGGATTTGGAGCTGGAGTGCAGGTCAACAGTATGGCCCAGCATACAGTGCTCCAGCTGCTCCTCTACTGCCAGCACTTGCCTCACGGCTTCCTCGAAGGCCACGGCCACATTGGTGTCATCCTTGGCGCTGGTCTCCAGGTACGGATAGTTCCCGTTTTCCAGGCACCAGATCTGCGCCTCCTCTGTGCTCACCTGCCTTTCGAGTTTGTCTATCTTGTTGCCAAGAACCACAAACGGGAAGTGCTCGGGGTCCTTCACATCGGCGTAATAGACAAACTCCTGCTGCCAAGTGCTGAGGTTCTCGAAGCTCTGCCGGTCGTCCACGCTGAAGGTCAGCAGGCAGCAGTCTGCCCCCCGGTAAAAGGGGGTCCGCAGGCTCTTGAATCTCTCCTGCCCTGCAGTGTCCCAAATCTGGAGCGTCACGAAGCGCCCGTCCACCTCCAGGTCCCGGTTCAAGAACTCCACCCCGATGGTGTGGAAAGCCTGCGAGTCGAACTTGTTGGTGACGTAGCGGTTCATGAGGGAGCTCTTCCCGACTCCACCATCCCCAAGGAGAATGACCTTTAGGAGCAGGGACTTCCCACTCATTGCAGCAGGTCGGAGCGGCACGGAGGCAACCTACAGCGTTTGAAAACGGGACAAAACAGCTGTCTGGATCATGGATTCCACAGAGAGTCACTCAGCTCCGGCTTCAGTGCTGACAGACTGATGTCTCCCCATGTACTTATTACAGCTCATGGAAAGAAACACTGAGTCCCTGAAACCCCCTCAATTTTTCAGTTCCCCTTCAGAGATGAAGCCTCACAACACCGAGATGTACAGCAAGCTGGAACAAAGAGCACACGTTTTGTGCTCCTCGCAGTTACAGCGCTATTCCCTGGAGTTTCCGGAAATAACTGGAAGTTTACTCTGGATTTCAAGACAAGTCTTACCAGGATCTTTCTACTATTATGCTGTCTTTACATTATTTTGGGAAATGGAGGGCAAAACTCCAACCTTGGGATTTTGCTGGGGATGAACAGGAAAGACTCTGATCAGAATAAGGGCATTTATCAAAAAGTTTTGCAAATAGGAGGAAATCTCTTACTAGAGCAACCAGTAGAGTTAGGAGCTAGAGAAGCTTTCGGGCACACAAGACTAAATGGAAGCAGCAGGTCTCCAACCTAAGTGCAAGTTGAGAAGTTTAGTTAAATGTCATATAAATGATTAATATCTAAGAGAAATTTTGGTGCTCCTGAAAGCTTATCTAGTTTTCACAAGCATACAAGCATTAGTTAAAAATTTTACCTTGCCTATGCCCTCAGAAACAGCAAAATATCCCTGGGGATCTCCACCACCAGGCCTTCTCTGTCATCATACAGACACTAGCTATTTAATTTGTTCTGTCTGACTTGCTATACTGCAGGGATAGAGAAGATGTACAGGCCTAATACCAACCTAAGCCATCCAGCAAACCATTTAAATCGCCCCGAAACGCTGACTCACCTTTCAAGTGGAGCTGTGCTCGTTTCCTGTGCGATCCCTACACTTCTGAAGGGTTTCCCAGGCACAGAGACAGCTTCTCTGCTCCTCTTTCTGGCCGTGCTTTTTGCAGTCCAGTCTGCTAGGAAACAGATGCAGGCTCAGATGCATGAACCCCAGGTTCCTTAGTCAGCAGTCACAAACAAAGGGCTCCCAGGGGTGCTGTGCAGGTCAGGGTAGATGCCTTGCAAGGAAGGAGAGATCTGTTTTGCTGTTGTCTCTCAGCACCTGCTCTAGAAAAACAGCCCTTCTGTCTCCAGAGCTGTCCAGGGAACACCCTCTTCCGGCATGTCAGTCTCTAAAAAACAAACACCAGTCAGTGAGGTTGCCAGAGCCGGCTGCACGCACCGCCTTTGAATGTGTAATATTAAGCAGCAGGGAAGCTGAGTGCAGCTACTGATGACAGGAGTAAATCAGCCAAGAACAAAGTGCTGAGGACACGGTTCCTCTTGCCTTGAGTAAGACAAAACACTTCTCATTTCTTACCAGTACAGAGACAGTGGATGCTGAACCTGAATAAGAAGGGAACAAACTGAAGGCACAGGCCACAAAACCTGTTTCTCACCTCAGCCCTGAGGAAGTCGGTTCTGCGGGAAGTGGTCTGCTTGGAGCTGCTCGGCCTGCCTACCCGCACGCTCCGGAATCGGAGCGGAGGACCGAGCTTGTCCCCAGAGCTGCTCACCAGAAGAACGAGGCAGCTGGCACGAGCCTGCTCGGGAAGACCAAGGGATTTTGCTGCTCACACCTGCCAGCAGCATTCCTAGCAGGGGTGCGGACACGTGGCGCTGCCAACACCCCGACCTCCGAGAAAAACACGAGCCCTTTTGCCTCTGCTGGGATCCGAACCTTTCCCGTTCAGGGAAAAAAAAACACTTTTGGCATTAGCCCAGTGGGTCCTGTTCTTCTTGGTTTCTTTTCTCTGTTCAGAGCTCTTTCAGATAGCACTTGCCACAAAGCTAAAATCAGTAACTTCTGTTTAGCTCTGTGGGCAGCAAAGAAACTAACTAAAGGCTTGCTGATTTCACTTCTCCTGCACAAAAATACCCCAAGCCAGAGCCACATCGTGCAACTGAACTGCCTTGATGGGTCTGGGGACATTTTAGAAGCATCTGTGTAACCAAGTAGCTCTAAGGCAAAGAACAAAATGACAAATGTCAAAAGAGACAAACAGGAACTGCAGCATCTCTCCCTCTGGGCTGATGATATTGGAAAACTCGCCCCTCCATAGGCAAGCTCTTCCAAATCCATTGCTCTCCCTCTCCCAAACCCTTGCTGAAGGGAATATAAGCTGGTCCTTGCCCTGTCCCCCCCCGCCCATGCCAAAGTCCCTTGGGAAATAAGTCATCAGCCCGACAAGAGTTTCCATCTAGAAAAGGTTTACGGCAGATGAGAAATGACTAACAGTCACGGATGTTTTCCAAATGTCTGATAGGTTATTGTAGACTACTCCACAGCCTGGCGGGTCAGCAGAGCGCCGAGAGCCGTGACACAGCCGCGACACCGACGGGCACGGGGCCAGGCACCACACCTTCTGCAGCCTGTGCTGTTTTCAGGCTGTTTATAAGGACAACCTCAGCTGCCAGCAGGGCACAGGAGAGGCAAGCGAGAGCATCCTTCGCGCAGGACGCCGGCACCTGTTTGGAGATAAAAACAGAAGGAGGATGAGTGCGGGTGCCAAGGAGCAGCACGGAGGGCCCTGGCTCTCCCCGGTTCCAGGTTTCGGCTCCTTGTTTGCAACAGCTTCCCCAGGAGCCTGCCCGGGCTGCCAGGCGCTCAGCCAACCCCACAGCAGGACCAGCTCCCCCCATGTAGCCCCATGCCGTGGAAGCAGAGGAGAGCAGGGAGGATGGGGCCCCTGGGATGTTTCCAGGAGGAGAAGGAAGGAGGAATGAGGTGGAGGAGCACCGAGATGCCCTGCAAGAGAGGGTGCTGGGGGCAGGGCAAGGAGACACCCCCCCCCCAGGCTGCCTGAGGGGAATGGGGATGGAGGGGCAGCCCTTGGTGCCATAGGGATGCCCAGGGAAGATGGGAATGGGAGGTGGGCAGGGAATCCTCAAGGCTTCGGGGGGAGGCTGGGATGGGGGCAGCCCACAGCCCTCAGGGAGGGATGGGGGACACCCCACAGCCCTATCCAAGGAAATGGGGATGGGGCAGGGGGAGGTGTCACCGTCATCCCCTCAGGACTGCCAGGGGCGATGGGGGGCAGCCCACAGCCCCTCCAGGCTTCAGGGAGGGATGGGGGGCACCCACAGAACAGTCCAGGGGGATGAGGGAAGCCCTAAAACGCCTCGGCGCTGCCCGGGGCGGGGGGGGGGCGGAATACGGAGGGCCCCCCTCCAGATGCCGCGAGGAGCTTGGAGCAGGGCAGGTTCCCGATCACGGCCGGGGCTCGGAGCGCGGCGCGGAGGGGGGTGCACCGGGAAACGGCGGCGATGGCGGCGGCGGCGGCGGCGCCTCCCGCCCTTACCTGCCCGCGGCGCCGCCGCTCGCGCCCGCCTCAACCGCCGGCGGCAGCGCCGCCCCGCGCATGCGCCGCGCGCGCGCGCCCCCCCGCGGGGCGGGGCCAGCGCCAGCCCCGCCCCTGCGGCGCGCCCCGCCCCGCCGCGCCCCCGCCCGTCACCCCCGTGGCGCCCCCTGTCGCCTCATGGGCCCTATTGTCACCTCACGGGCCTTATTGTCACCCCATCGCCCTCCGTATCACCCCATGCCCCCCTCCCCCGTGCCCAGCTGTTACACTCCTTTCGCCTCCCTGTCACACAAATGTCCTTTCTGCCTCCACGCTGTCCCAGGAGAGGTGCCCCTATTGCTCTTCTTGACCTCGTGGTGGCCCTTCTCATGGTGGCCTTCCTCATAGTTACCCTCCTTATCCCTTGTGGTGGCCCTCCTCACCCTTGTGGTGCCTCTTCTTGTGCTGGCCTGCCTCATGGTGGCTCTCCTCGCCCTCATGGTGGCTCTCACCCTTGTTGACCTTCATCCTCATGGTACCCTTCCCCGTGCTGGCCCTCCTTGCCCTTGTGGTGGCCCTCCTCATGATGGCCTCCTCATGGCGGCCCTCCTTAGCCCTTCTGGTGGGCCTTCCTGTGGTGGCCCCGCCTCATGGTGGCCCTGCTTGCCCTCATGGTGGCCCTCACCCTTGTTGGCCTTCATCCTCATGATGTCCTTCCTCATGGTGGCCCTCCTTGTCCTTGTGGTGGCCCCCTCCATGCAAGGAGCCCAAATGAGGGATTTTTGCCGCTTTTCCAGGCAGGACGACGGAAAGCTGCCCCAGCAGGGGGCAAGTTGCTGAGGGCACCTCTTTCCATTACCGTGCTCAAATCCGTGTTATTTTTAAGGTAAAATGAACAGCGTTTGGGCAAGGGCAAAAAGCCCTGGGCACGCTGCCCCCGCACCACCCTCCTGGTCCTGCCTGGACCCGTTATCAGCCGGCGACTGAGCAACACCCGGACAACACCCGAGCAACACCCTTGTCAAACACCTGAGCAACAGCCAAGCCGCCCCGGCCGCGGGCGCCGGGGTGGAGCAGCGGGAAGCGCAGGCCGCATCCCGGCGCCTCCGGCAGCCCCTGCTCCTTCCCCTAATCACCTCGGGGCTCAGCGGGTGCAAACAGGGATTTTCCCTCCGGGAAAGCCGCCCGGAGAGGCCTTGGGAGCCCTTTGCCCCGCACGCTTTTCCCTGGAGCAGGCAAGCGCCGGGCCGCAGCTGCCGGAGGAGGGAATCGGGGCTGCGAGCAAAGCAACAAAACCGCTTTTCATGCCCTAATCCCTGGTTACCAAGTCCTGGGGCAGCCGCAGGCTGGGGACAATGTCCCCTGTGTCAGGCAGCTGCTCCCAAAAATACCCGGTCCCCCTTGGACGGCAGCTGCTCCCGGCCCGCCGCAAGTGCCGGGTCTGCCGGCATGGGCACCTGCTGCTCACACCTCAGCTTGGGAATTCGTTGCAGGATTTCCAGCGGGTTTCCCTATCCCCAGGGAATCTCCGGAATGTGGTGAGGGGCTCTGGAGGCTCCGGCTGTGAGCTGGCATGGGGAGCCTAGAGCAAGGAACCCTCTGGGAGATGCAGTGAGGGAGCCACGGGAGGGAACTCGACACGGGCGAATTCCTGACATCGCCCACACTAAGCCCTTGCAGACGCCGCACGAGCGAGCTCCGGTTTATCCGGCCTCCCAGGCATTGCTTTGGGAGCAGCCTTTGCTCCCGCACCTCGGGCGAAGGCGCTGGGGCTGCCGGAGCCCATGTACCCTGGGGCCTCTGCGCCGGCGTTTCCCACTGCCGCTTTTCCCCAAGGATCCTCCAAGATCCCAAGAGCCACCGTGTTCGCCCCGCTGGGAAGGCTGGCGGCAGCGTCTTTCCTTATCTCCCTGGCTCAGGTGATAAACCCGCTGTGCCGGGTGTGTTTGCCTGCACAGCGCCTGGAGAAGACGAGAATTCCTCCCTTGCCTCCCTGAATTTTTCCAGCGTCGACGTGGCAGGAATGGCTGGGACGGGTGCGGAAATCTCCATGCGGTGCTGACACCCATGGGTGCAGGGTTCTCTGGGACACTGGGTCCAGGCAGCACCATCAGCACCTCCCCATGGTGTTCCTGCAGCCCAGCTCTCCCGCAAGAGAGATTCCAAATGATCAAGGTGATAAACAGAGCCCTGCAGGTCCGGAAAAGCCAACGGCTGAGGGTAGCTCCAGGCAAAGAGATGGCTCTGCCCGGAGCACCAGCAGGGGCTGGTCAGCAGCCAAACTCCGGGCTCATCCAGCCCTGGGCCACACACGGTGCGTTAGGGACAGATACTGCTCCGCTGGAGCAGTAGGGAGCAGGAGGGACATCAAGGACAACTGGACACCCAAGCACAGGGCAGGGTGGCCTCTCCTGCAGGCTGCACCCCATGCCATGCTGGGCATCCCCAGGGCCACATCCTTCCTCCCAAGATCTAAATCCTGACCAGCCCATTCCCACTCTGAGCACAGGAACCCCCGAGCTCCCCAGTGCCACCCCCAGCCCAGCTGGAGCTGGGTGCCACCAAGCAGGGAATCATCACAGCACCAGGGGACCTTCCCACCCCACCGGGCGAGCCAGGCTGCCAGCCCACACCTCCCCCAGAAAGAAACCACAAGCCTTAGTGATGTCATTAGATTTTTTTTATTATTTTATAATAAACTTCTCATTTTTCCCCCGAGGAAGACAAAACTTGTGAGTGGGGCTACAGGACACCATGAGTGAAGAGTGATCAAGACAGACCCAGGCCACAGGCCGGATCAGAAAGGATCCCCACTCCCCCATGCCAGGGGGGGTCCATCCCCAGGAGCTTCACAGCCCTTGCTTGGATCCCCACCGCACTTGAGTGAAATCAGTGCTGAAAACGGGGGCCTCCGGGCAGCAAGGACGGGGCCAGCTCTTGTCAGACCATCGATGGATCCGGAGGGGACCACGTTTTGCCGCCCTTTGCCTGCCAAAGCGGCCAGCACGGTGGGACAGTGGGTTAGATGCAGCTGTTTTCGATACACATACATGATGTAAATTTAAAAAAAAACAGATGATTTAATTCAAAGCCCAAAAAAAAAAAGAAAAAGTGGTGGCTCTTCCTGCCAGGCCATCTCACTCTAGGAAGACTTCACACACTGCTTCTCCTGCTCGATAGCTGAAAGAGAAGAGACAGCTCCATTAGTCTTTGGGTTTTATTTTCCAAAGAAACACCCAAGGGAGAAGGCTGCAGAGCAACGTCAGGCTTCAGCACCCGGCTCAATTTGGCCCCAAGCTTGTAGATAACCCGGGAGCGGGCAATGGGGACAGAGATGTGGGTGACAGCGGGATGGACACCCACTCTGCTCTCCTCACAGCGGCCAAGCCCCAGCACAGGTTTGGGGCAGGAGGTACCCCAGGTAGTGCCCCAGAGGGTAGCAGAGCCCTCCTGAGCATCTATGCTCTATGTGGACACCAGTGCTGCCTCTCCAGGCTAAAACCGTCCCCAAACGCCCCTCCGCACTGGATTCCTCGCTCTGCACATGGCTGCCTCCCATGGGAAGGGGATGCTCCGGGGGTCTTGCCAGCTCCCGGGCGCTCCATGCCCTGCTCTCCTGCGTGCTGGGGGCTGCACTATGGACACGCTGGCTCTGCGGTCCCCGAGCCGGGAGGCCGCCGCGGGCCGGGGCAGGCTGCACTCACTCTCCTTGGAGGGCAGCGTGTTCTTCTCCTCCGTGTTGGTTTTCTTCAGCTTCTTCTTGTCGAATTTCTCCACCTCCGAGAGGTCTGGCTTGTCGCACATCTTGCCTGGGGGAAACGGGGGACGGGGGATGAGGGGGACCGCGGCGGCGGCGCAGACAAAGGCGCCCCCCCCCCGCAACCCCCCGGCCGCGGACAATAGCGCAGGGCGGGGCGCGCCGCCGCCCCGGGCGCCGCTACCGGCGCGGCGGGCACCCCCGGGACCCCCAGTGCATGCATGCAGGGCGTGTGGGGGGATGCATGCTGCATGAATGCATGCACCACCCTCCCCTCCGTGCAGCCGCCTTGCACCAACACCGCACCCGCCGCGCGCACCGCGGACCCGCCACCTCCCAGCGCCGCACCCGAGGGGCTCCCCACACCGCATGCAAGCGGGACAGCCCCCGCCCGGCACCGAGCAGCCCGCGAGCCGGTCCGACCCCGTCGGGCTACGGAGGGGGAAGCCCGGGGCTGCACCTTGGTGTCGCCGCGCCCTGCTCCGCTCTCGCTGCTCGCCCAGGTGAGTCTGGCGCGCGCCGCGTGGGGCGGCGTCTTTTATACCCCGGCCGCCGCCCAGCCCGCGAGCTCCCATTGGCTGCGCGCGGTGCCTGCTGGGAGTTGTAGTTCTAACGCCCCCTCAATGCGCCCGCGCGAGTCCTTCGGGGAACTACCGCTCCCGACATGCCCCGCGGCAGCAGCGAGGGGGGCGCGGGTGTGAGTGTGTGTGCGCGCGCCCTGGAGCGGGTGTGCACAGCCGTGTGCGTGTGTGCTGTAGGCGCGGGTGTGCACAACCGCGTGTGTGTTGTAGGCGCGGGTGTGCACACCCCTACAGGCACAGCCTGCACAGCCGCCCCTCCCTGTGCACGCACAGCCTGCCTGCGCACACACATACACACAGCGGCACACCCCCTGTGCACACAGGCACACGCACAGCCCATGCCTCTATATCCAGCCTGCGCAAGGATACCCCCAGCCTGCACACCTCTCCTACCCACGCCCCCTTGCACACCCGCTCCCTGCACACCCCTTGCACACTCACAGGCCAGGCTGCGTGAGCGTGATCCCTATCTGCTCCGGCACTGCCAAACACAGCGGTAGCTCGTGCCACCTGCAAGGTCGGAGGCAGCCGGGAGCACAAACATCCCCGCGGCTCCCGGCGTTCCCACGCGGGCTGGCACCGGAGCTGGCGGGAGAGGGGCTGAGCTGCAGGCCCGAACCATGGCCAGGGCAGCGATGGCACCAAGCCCCTTTGCGAGGATGCCAAGCACTAGAGGGGCTGCTGAAGCTAGAACCAGAGCATTGGTGCTGCACACTCCCTGTCTGCATTAATCATCCCCCTTCAGCTGCACACTGGCCACATGTAGGCAGCTGGCTGCAATTTTCCTGCAAAGGGGTTAAGCAGTAATTGGAGAATAAAGACACTTGACTTTAACCAATGAACTTCTGCAGAAAGCAACAGTGCAGCCCTTTGAATGGGGCCAGGGGTGCATGGAAGCTTCACCTCCTAGAAACACTCTCCCACCCTCTGCATCAGTCACTGCTAAAGCAGCCGTGGTGCTACCATACAGGCATCGAGTGCTCCCCCTTTGCCCTACTGACTGACCAAGACTGCTCCACAGCCCTGCCAAGACCCACATCAACCCTTCTCCCTACCCCTCCAGCTGTTTTCCAGCTGTTTGAGACAAAAGATGCACAGTTGAGGCATTTATGGTGCAGTTCTGAAAACCGCATGGTCCCAAGAAGAGGTCTCAACTAAGCCCATGACTCTCTTTTCCCAAAACAAGGACTGAACTATGCCAGAATCAACTGCAAGACAAAAGACCTAAGAGTCCACCTCATCCCCTTGGCCTCATTTATATTTGCAGTCTAAAGACCTCACTGCAATGAAAAAGCAACACCAGCAGTGCAAAAAGACACTGGTTTAGTTAAAACAAGCACTTCTCAACCTGCTGCTTCCAATCACTAGTCTTGTACAAGACTCTTGACAGCACTTCATTCAAATTTGCTAAACTATTACTGTTTTCCTCTACCCAGACATTATTTGAATAGATCAGCTCAGTCACGTAACTGAACCGTACAAGAAGAATTGCACTACCAGCCCTAACAGAATTAGGTCCAGGAAATCAGATAGAGACAAAAGCCCCTAGGAAAAGAGCTTGGTCCTGAGCATTTTCTTCCATTCAAAGGGGGCAGAGCAAAGTGAAACCACCAAGTGAAACCAACTGCTTTAAGATTAGACCCTCCCAAGGCTCCCTCCCAACTAGACCACTCTGACCTACCTTACAAGGGGCCCAGCTCAGAGGACGCCCATCGCCTTGGTAGAGTTTTGGAAGCATTTATAAACAGAGGCCGCGGTTTTTAAATAAAAGTTTAATTCCTTCATCAAGGTCTTAAGTTTAACACAAAGGCTGCTGAAAATCCTCACAGCGCTGCTGATGTCCTGGCTCTCGGGGCATGGGCAGCGCAGCAGGGGCTCCCACGGAGGAGGCAGGAATCGGACTCTCAGGGGAGCTCAGTGCAGGATGCGAAGCAAGGAAGCACAGACACACGCGCACACACACACGTTCCAGACAAACACCGAGTCTTATACAAAAGAAAAAACCCTACACTGTAAAATACAAGTGTTAAAGTTGCCACAGGACAGGAGTTTTAGGAAGGGAGAGGGGAGAAGTCTCCATTGAAAGGCACAACTGAAGAAGCACTTCCCTAGCTCTCACCCGAGGTTTTTCAGTTCCAGTTACTCCGCAGCCCCACGCTTCTCCAAGCTGTGCTGACTACCCTCGCAAGCAGTTTCGAGTTCCTTCTCTACCCTCTTTCCCTTCCCTTGTATCAAAAACAAATCAAAGAGGAGTGCTTATAAAAACCAGACTGCATAAAACAGCTTGGTCTATAACCCCTGTAAGAGTTCATGAGAGACTTAACAGTTTACCTTAAGATTGTCTGGTACAGGTATCATGCGTTCAAGTTTTGGATGATATTTATTTCATATCCAGGAGCCTCAGCCAGCTCTAGTTTTGGTATTTCTCTTCCAGGCACTTTGCTGCCTGTCAGGTTGGAGTTAGATCTACGCTTTCCCAGTACTATGTGCCACAAGCCTGCTCAACCCATTGCCACAAGCTCTTATTTGCTGCACCAGATTCACTGCAGAGGCTTCCTCAGGCTGTGCAGTCCTGCAGCCTCTCATCCTCCAGCAGTTTTCAAGTTGTTATTGGAATGAGCAACACGTTCAAGGCAGGGCAGGACAAGCAATGAGGCTGTGTCTGTAGCTTACAGGACAACAGGATTGCAGACAGCCTTCAGAAGCAGACAGAGGTGCTGCACATTGGGTCACCCCACACCAACCTAGTGAGCAGGCACTTGCTAGATGCAACAACTGTGCTATGAAGGCCAGAGGCTTCGTTTACTAATGTACTGGTTAAAGAAAAGGATCAGGGTACTTTTGCACAGCAAATCAAGGTGCAGCTACAGTACATGACAGCAGACCTCTAGTCTCTAGCAAGGCTAACAGTAACTGCAAAGATGAGGCGTTTGTTTTAGCTTATGCTGGGAACTAGAGGCCTCTATGTACAAGCCAGGAAGAAGAGTGCTTGTCCAGGATGCACCTTTCATCACTAAGGAAACACAGCAAAGCGGTACTGAACATGCTACACGCTCTCACCTTAATATTGCTGTGTAGCATGTTGAAGGGCATAGCACTTCTTCAAAGAATCAGATTAACTCAAGTTTGCGAGCTACGCTGCCCTCCTTTCATGGGAAGAGGCTGTAGCAGAGCCACTTCCCATCCTGAGGGGTCCCCTAGGGCTAAGCTTGGCCGAGGTGCAGGGCTCCCCGTCCCTCTCGGAGGGCTTCTGCCAGGCCTGCAGTGGTAAGACAGTCAGCAGTCTCTCGGGCTCTTGCTGTAGATCCAGACCAGCGTGTCCTAGGGCGCTCTACTTCCCAAGCAATTCGGGGTGCACATGCCAGGTCACCTAACCCTGCCCACAAACCCCTTCCCTCCCTCTACCCCCCTCCAAAAATAGTCGTGGCAATTGGCCATGGGTCAGTCCTGCTCTCCACAGATCTGCACGGTTGAGTCAAGGCTACTGACGAGCCCCAGGGCACGGGGCTGCTGGTGGGGTTGGAGTGTTACAGAGATGAGCCTCCCGCCAACCTCCCCGTGCTGGGATCGGAGTCAGTGAGCCTGACTTACGCAGGAGCAGCTGTGGAGAACTGCACTGGAACAAGCAGAGTCTTCTACTGAACTTTATAACAAGCTGAACAACTTTTGGTTTTAAAAAAAAAGCCATACAAGCAGCAGCTGGCATCTGTTGTTATAAAGGGACATGACTGAATAGGTAGGAGACAGATTCCCCATTATGAGTCCTCCTGATGGCCTCTGCGAGGATCATTGAGATGTCAATCACCTGGAGGGGGGAAAAAAAGATATATCAGCATGACCAAGACAAAGCATCAACCCTGGAAAAACAGCTGGCAAGCGGCAGAAGGACTTCCAGGAGCAAACGCTGCACCCTAAATTTGTAAGATGCTAAATGCAGAAAAGAGTTCTGGGTCAGAAAGATCATTCCACACCCTTCTGCAGATACTTAGTTCTGTGCATAGCACTGCAAGAAATATTTCCCTGCTGATCTTTGTAAGGATCACAATCTGCTCTCATCCTGCTTTCCTGACACTCCCTAACGACTGTACATTCTTCATTAAAACTACTTTGTTTGCTCTGTCTGGGTTATGCAGAAGTCAAGAAGTCTGTGTCAAGATCAGGTTGCTTCCCTTAATTCACAGGACTTCACTCACTGCTACCAGCATTGAGATTAAGTTATTGTGCTAGTTTTCAGTTTTTGTGCTGGCTCCACCTGGTGGTATAATCCAGTTGACCAAAAGAAAACATAAAGTCCCAATAAAACTCTAGCTTTGAATCCCAGCAGCTGAAGCATTTATATTTAATGTAGTCTCAGGAAAAAAAAAAGCCCTGCGTGTTCACTCCTTGTGAATTAAGTGAAACTGATGTTTAACCTTTCTTCCTTCTGTGTAGTTTACCTCCTCAGAAAGAAAAACCTTAAGGAAGGCAAAAAACACAACACTGGACTCTTATGACAAATCCTTTAGCTCTGCATTTCCCAACACAGAACATGAGATGTTAGTGTAAGAGTGAGGTATAACTGAGAGCCTAAAAAACTTTCACTGCACTCCCTGGCTACAACTATTTATGTCCTAGTTACCATTTTACCTTTTTGCCTGTGTTAAGGGCAGGGTGGAGTGTGCAGATGGTACAAGCAGACATTTACATGTGCTGAGTTACAGGAGCATCATCCAGAAGCTGCAAAATGCAATCCCGTAACCTTTTGTAATCAGCTCATTTTTACCTCCAAAAGCAGCTGAAAACCCACCCTGGCTTCAACGAGCTGAGCTTCCTCTTCTGCAGGCCCTGTTACCCTTAACAGTACCTGAAGCTTCTCAACAAGCTACTAGGCCTGCACTCCCAGGCAAAGCTACTATTTCCACATCTGTTAACAAGAACTAGGCAGAACTTCAAGATTTCTCAAGTTCTGCAGGCATTTTTTTCTTCTGGGAAAATTAGCCTCAGCACAGGGAACAAAATGCCTGCCCAATTTCCCTAAATGGAAAGCCACCATAAAGAATGAGGGTCAAAAGGCCAGTTTTTAGCTTTGATTTAGAGAGCAGAGCTTTTTTTAAAGTGCTGGCAAGTATCCAAACACTGCATTACGGAGCTGTGTCACCTGCTTAGTCAAGCCAGCAAGACACACATGTGAAAAGGAACTATGCTCCCCTTCCAGGTCATTTTCATGGTATTATGATCAGACATTAAACCTTTGCTTTTCCCAAACCAGGGCTGCTTTATTTCACAAAAGGTCTTCAGAAGGGACATGTGGATAAAGAAATCCAGTTAAAGGGTTAGGGACAGCTTGGGAGAAAGAACAAGTCATCCCAGTGTTTCAAGGAGTTATATCCTTTCAAATAATATTTCTTGGCATCTGCTGTTACAAGATCCAGTAGCATCTCCCATCTTCCAAGAGGAAAAGGAATGGCAAGAGCCAGATTTCTAGAACAGAAAGTAGAAATCCTTCCAGATAGCTTTTTTGGCCTTTGGGTTTTGCAGGAAGACGATCTACTGTGGCCATAGCACACCCAGGTGATAGTTCCACACTGGCTTGAGAAGTTCCTACCCATTTCTGCTTCAGTGCTACACATCAGCATGTCACCCTCCAAAGGGGACTGACAGGGCTGCTTGCTTACAGCACAGCCCCATTAGATCAGTGATTTGATTTAGCTTATGACAAGCCCTGCAAAAAAAAAAAAAAAAAAAAAAAAGACTAAATGCACTGTTTGAGATGATCTTGGTTAAGAGCTCCATTTTATCAGTAAAACTGTTATCCCCTGCAACAGGAATAAGGGAACTTCTTGTCAGCCCTGCTGCTGAATCCAGTATCAGTGACATTATGTCCAGTAATTCCATAGTAAGCACTGGACAGCGTTATAGATTCTCAGCAACAGGGAGACAGATAAGCCCTGGGAGTTGAGAGTAGGGAAAAGAGATGCTCACCTGGATTTTAGGGCAATGTTTCATCTTGTCCTCCTGGGGTATTGTGTTTGTGACAACAACTGCTTCAAAGCAGGCATTGTTGATTCGGGAAATTGCTGGCCCAGAAAAGATCCCATGAGTTAAGATAGCATAAACTTTGGTGGCTCCAGCTGACACTAGCCTGGGAGGGAGGAGAAGCGAGACAGGCAAGAAACTCTTAGTAAGTATTTAAGTGACATGGGCATGGGGTAAGGGATAGACAGGAAAAGAGAAGATATCACATGTTTAGGGTACAGACTACCTTTGATGATCTCTGATTTCAGAGAAGGAAACAGTATCATAAAATCCAAGCTACACACTCCAAGAGCACTGTTCTCACTCCTTGGGCATTTGGACTAGATCATACAAATCCACTTCCAGTGCTTTTGCCAACTTAAGGCAACAGGTATTTGATGCACAAAGACATATATGCTGCCTTCTCTAGGGTAGAAGGCTGCCTTGAAAAGCTTATTTCTCAAAGAAACTCAGATCCACGACCTTATGTTTTGTTGGACCAGACCACATTTAACACTACCTGGGCTAAGTCAGTGACAGACCAGTAGAAAGCATCTGAAGGACAGTTGAGTCTCACTATTACCTATCACTAAATGAACAATCAAGCATCACTAAGGCCACCCATCAAATACATAATATCCAATACACATACTTTCAACAAACTCTTCAAAGGAGAAAAAACGTGTTCTAGTTATTTCTACCAGAAAGAAGTCTAACTAGGCCTGTTTTGTGAGGTGTGAAATAGAAAAATCAAGAAACTGTAGGTTACTTTGAAAATTCACATGCAAATAATCAATTTAGTACATAATGTTTGGTCTAATTCAGGAAAGGGTCAATGTACTCACTTGTCTGCTGCATGACAGATGGTACCACACGTGTCTGCCATATCATCTACCAGAATGGCCACTCTGTCCTTGACGTCACCCACCAGCACCATGCGGTCCACCTCGTTGGCCTTCTTGCGCTCCTTGTGAATGAGGGCAAAGTCTACGTTCAACCGATCTGCAATGGAGGTCACTCTGAAGAGAGAACAGTTTCCAAACCACACTTAACTCCAGAGCGACTTCAGCTGAAGAACAACCTCTTCCAAAACCATAAGCACAGACTGGAGCAAGAGAAGCTGTCACCGCTCCTGTTAACCGCTCCCAAGCAATTCACAGAAGACTTTGCCACCTTTGTGTAATTTCCTTTCAAGCAATTAACATGAAATCTCCGATCCACTCTCTTGATGACAGCTCCTAGATTAGAAAGTCTTTCATCCTGACTGGTGCAAATTAATTTGCATTTAAAGCTCAAAACAAACCTTACCTAGCAAGCTCAGCAAACCTCAAGCGACCAGAATGCTTGGGAAGTTGTCAACTTTGTAAAGAGACACAGAAAATGTTTAAACTACACCGTGCCATGGAGGAGTTAGTCTGGCAGTACGAATGGTACAGCCACCCTGGACTTCCCCGATTCTTCGTTGTTAAAAACAGACTACCAAGAGGAACAAAATCAAATGAAAAGGAGCAATGAACTGTATATTTCTAAATCCAAAACAACGATACAGTTCTTCCCCACCATGCAGCTGCTTACTGGAAATGCCATTTCACTATTACCCCATGGAACATTCTAGGACTTTCCCTTTTTTCTGCCATTCAGCTATGAGTGGAACCAATACAGTTCTACAGTTCTGCAGCACAGGTCACCTGTGGTTCTGCACAGGCACATTGTCTGGATCACATAAGGCAATGTGCTGGCTCTGACTTCAAGCGTATTTCCTCATCTCATCACTACTTTTAGATTTTGAACTCCTATGTGAAAGACGAGTGGTTTCCAGGAGAAAGTGCCAGCTGGAAATTTGTTCATTATAGCCATAATAAGCTGCAGACTAAGAAAAGAACTGCAAGAAGATGCAGCACGCACCAACATTTTTATGCGAGGCTCTTGCACTACAAAATACATCTGTTTCTCTTAGCTTATCATTTGTAGCCATTACAGAGCCCTCAAGAGCAAGCCTAGATCTGCCTTGTGAGCACCCGGAAGCTCTTTGAATTGTTCACAAGCTGATGTGTTTATCTGCAGAAAGACAGGAGCGTATTTGCTGTGTCAGACAAGATAGAAAGGTGCTTACATATGTTGCTGCTAAGAAAGGAACTATCTAACTTCCTTGCTCACAGAGAAGAGTAAGTAGCAGTGGGCTTAAGTCACAGCACAACATTTCAAGTAGGAGTAGTAAAGCAAAAAGAAAGCCTTGCTAGCCCGTTTAATATAACAAAGAGCTTGGATAAAAATGATCATGAACCAGCAAGGCTAACCTTGTTTTTGCAAAGGTTACAAACCATGATACCCTTCCTCATCAACCCAATAATTCTGCTTCTCCCAAAATAGCTTTAGTGCAAAGGATGTGGAGACTGCTCCATTCTACCTACGCAGTTGTGAATCCAGGAGCCATTTAAGCTCCAGAAATATTCTATACATTCCCTAGAAAGAATATCTGACAATTCTCATCTATCTGCCATTAGCTGTTTTGCAGAAGGCAGGCTGGCAGAGCAGGAATACGCATCTTGATAGCGGCATCACAACTGCATTTACACTGTGTTAACAACCGGAGCAGATGAGGACCCATCTCTGCCTGTTGCCTCACAACTTACCTCTTAGCTCCACCAGCATCAGGTGAAACAATGGTACAGTTCTTCCACTCAGGAATATTCTCCTTGATCCACTTCAGGACAGCAGGCTCAGCATACAAGTTATCAACAGGGATATCAAAAAAGCCCTGCAAGGAGACAGACATTAGGAGATCAACATAGCTGAAGGTCACATTCCAAGAAACTGAAAGAAACCTTCCAGACAGACATGAAGCCACTGCCTTCCTAAACCATTCTCAGTTTTCCTTGTTTATTTCCCCTCCTTAGAACAGCAGTAATCTTTGGGGTACACAGAATTGCAATATAAAAAAATCTGAGCATTGTAACCTAAGTAACACGTTTTA
Source organism: Tinamus guttatus (assembly GCF_059628265.1). Taxonomy (NCBI): domain Eukaryota; kingdom Metazoa; phylum Chordata; class Aves; order Tinamiformes; family Tinamidae; genus Tinamus; species Tinamus guttatus. Next base: position 2,105,189 of record NW_028289621.1, read on the forward strand.
TATCTGACACTTTCAACATGAAACTAGCTCTGTCCTAACAGGTGCAGAAAATATCTATTGCGCTTGGTTCCTGAGCAGCTAACTGCTTGTTTACAGAGTCAGTCTGATCCCTAATGCTCATTACCTACACTGTTTGCACCTACAGGAAGCTGGAAACCTATGAAAAAAGCTTCAGCAATATTTGCTTTTAAACTAATGCAGCAGCTGGTTCCAGCTTTACTCTGACACAGCAGGCTCCTGCAGGTAAACCTCAAAGGTCACTAAAAGCCAGAATTTAACCCTGGACAGGGAGTAAGGAACAGGAGGGGTGGTACACAGGAGTTGTTGGAAAAACCCAGTCATGCCTTACATTCAGGGTGTAGGGGCAACACTGATCTCCCCTAGCATTATTCCTTCTGGGCTCATGTAACCCAGCATGTACAAGCAGCTGGCTGAAACCAGCCAGATGCTGGAGAAGATCTGCACAAAACCAATTATTCAACTGAAATTTCACCCGTGTTGCTGCTAAAAAGCTAGATCCTATGGCACACACAACTTCAAAAGCATTTTAAGGAAGACGAGTACCCCTTGGGCTCTTCTCTATTTCATGAGCTTCCTGCAAGTCTTCCCTGCTGTGCCTCCAGAGATTTTCCATCTGAGACAGTACTTCTGGACAAATTATACTGGAACAAATTATACTGAAGGAGGAATGGCTGCATTTTCAACTTGTAAAATGACAGCGAGTCCATCTACTTCACTCAGACATAGATATGCAACTACCCTAGATAAATTTTTATAGTAATACAACAGATATCCCCACCTCTGCCACCCCTCCTGGTTGCACTGAGTTGTTTTCCTGGTCTGAGAGCTCACTCAAGGTGCAGCTAGACAAGATTAGCAGTTTAACAGCTTGCTGCCCCTATCATTTAGGGATGAAACCACTATCCATCCCCCAATCCTTTGCTGATGACCCTATAAGTCCCTTCTAGTCCTGCGCTCCCAAGTCCTGACTGCTGCAGGTCCTTGGCAAACCTGTCAGGCAGTGAACGGGCTCAGAGGTGAGCAGGTAAATAAATACTCACTTTCCTGATTTTGGCTCCTACCTGAATCTGAGAGGCATGCAGGTCCATGGTGATGATGTGATCTGCACCTGCCACAGACAGCATGTTTGCCACCAGCTTGGCAGAGATTGGGGCTCGACTCTAGAACAAAAGAAAAAAAAGAAAAAAGAGTATTCGAGACAAGTTCAACTCCCTCATCAAGATGCCAGCCTTCTGCTTCCAGGCAATGATTCACAGGGAGTTACTAAAAGGGGTACTCATTAACATTGCATCTTTTCATCAATGCTGATTAGTTTGGTCCATTTTCAAGAACAACTGGATTTTTATGAAAAGATGATTTTATAGTCCAATGCCCCTAGGTTTAAAAAGTTAACATAAGTCCTATCATCTCTTCTTCTACATATTCAACATCATCTAAATGCCAGCCAGCAGCCAGCACTTTTGGGACACGCATTCCTCTCCCCAGAAGCCTTCTCAAAGCCTCACCTTGTCCTTCTTGTCCTGGCGAGCGTAGGGGAAGCAGGGGATGACGGCTGTGACCCTGCTGGCTGAGGCGATCTTACAGGCGTTGATCATGATGAGGAGCTCCATGAGATTGTCGTTGATCTCGCCACAGCCGCTCTGCACGATGTAGACATCCTCCCCACGCACGCTCTCACCTATCTCCACACTGGGAAGATATGGGGGAAATTAATTTGAATTTGGATACAACTCTTTAAAACCTGACCATTACAGAGAGCAAGCGGGGCCACGGCTCGGGGGACTGCAGCCCTGAGGGGCTGTGGGTGACAACGGAGCCGCAGGTGCTGAGCAGAGCCTATTTGCTCATAACTATTTTATGGTGCTCCTTGAGCTCACTTAATGGTCTGGTCAGTCAGGCTAAAAGCACTCAGCCTGCACTTCCATCTCAGCACAACCCGAGCGCGTCCACACCCCACGAGAGCCCTTGTTTGCCTCAAACCAGAGATTTATGCCCATCTAAGTTAAAAGTACAAGAGGAACGTGGAGCTTCTAGAGAGGGTCCAGCATAGGGTGACAATGATGATGAAGGGACTGGAGCATCTATCGTATGAGGACAGACTAAGTGAGCTGGGCCTGGTTGGTCTGGAGAAGAGAAGGCTGAGAGGATCTGATCAACATGTACAAATAGCTGAGGGGAGAATGCAGGGAGGATGGGGACAAACTCTTCTCAGTGCTGGCCAGTGATGGGACAAGGGCTAATGGGTACAAATTGAACCCCAGGCAGTTCCACCTCCATGTGAGGAAGAACTTCTTTGCTGTGAGGCTGCCAGAGCCCTGGCACAGGCTGCCCAGAGAGGCTGTGGAGGCTCCTTCTGTGGAGATCTTCAACCTGCCTGGATGCCACCCTGTGCTCTGGGTGTCCCTGCTGGAGCAGGAGGTTGGACTAGGTGATCTCTAGAGGTCCCTTCCATAAAGGAAGCAGGCACGATGGCCAGTCAGCAGAGAAAGCTGAGCCAAACTTCTAACAGAAGCTACATGCAGCAGATTATTAGATTTAGAACCATAACAGCTATTCAGTGGCTTGGACAGAGAGGCCCTCGAGCATTTCACTTTGGAAAGGCTTTGGGGGTTAATTTCCTCCTGGATGTAATGCACACTAATCCCTGCTGATGAAGAGGCTGAATACAAGCCAAAGGTCCTGTTTGCCAGCGGCAAACGGCCAGAAAGCTTCGGAGCTTGTGCCGAGGCACCTGCACCCAAAGCAGCGCTGCGGAGCGAGCGGCGGGCGCCGCGCCGGGTTCCACACAGACGGGCGCTGCAAAAGGCCTCTTGTGGGAACAAATTAACTGCTCCTGCTTCCAACGCTTCGAGCTCGAGGAGCATGCCAGATTTCGAAATAACCAGAAGCCAGAGCACGATGTTCCCCCACAGATTCTTTCCTCTTGCCCTGGAGATGTCCATCCATCCCACTGACTGCTGCCAGGTCACTGAGTCATCTCCGAGCAAGGGGACACATCACCCGAATGGCCCCATTTTTACAGAGTCCTAGGGTGGATTTTTGATATTAAGAGTTCATTCTCTCATCCCACTTCCCTTCAACATGTTTGTGATGACCTCTACACATTTACAGTCTTTCTGCTCAAGCTGCACCAGCAAGCTGCTGATTCAGTCTTTTGGCTATCTTATACCCGGACTTAACAGCACAAACCAATCCCTTGAGCAGAACTGCAACCAACATAAGGACTTTTCACCATGAAAGAGTCAGGCTTAACATATGTCAGCGTGCAGTGGTCACCAACTGGACCTACTAACAGCCAGGGCACTCTCTGGTATTTGCTACACAAGATATGTGCCAGCTTTAAGCACTGACTTTGATCAATCTTGCTTTTTCAGGCAGGTATTGGCTGTCAGCTTATCGGGGTACACAGGAGGCAACAGATCTTAAAGAGCTGCACTATCTGGTGACATTAAGACCCTGACAAACCAATTCAACAGGTAAAAGTAATTGACAAATAGCAATGAGAACAGTGCAATGGCAGCAACTAAGTCGTGAACAGTCTTTTGACTGGTTTCCTTCACATGTTTTTGAAGTAACTCTAGGGTTTTCAATTTCAATGTATTCCCATGCAATGGAAGCATCTGGGGTGTTCTAGCTCCTGTTTCTAGCCTAGATTTTAATGAAAATAAATCTGTTTCCAGAAGAGCACCATCATTTGAGGTCACACATGGCTGCTTGGCCGTGCCCTGGGCGATCTTCCCTGCACCACGTTAGGAAGCGCTTGAAAACCCAGTGCAATGGGAAGGCGGCGGCCACGCTCCGGGCACGCGGGAGGCCTCAGGCCACGGAGCTCGGCGTGGAAGGGAAGGCAGGGACGTGGCGAGGGCCACGGAGCCCCCACGGGGGCTGCACCCCAGCCTCGCACCCAAGCGATGCGCGCCGGGCCCGGCTGGGGCTTCTGCTCACGCAGCCGTGGCAGCCGCTTCCCTCCGGGATCCCGTTGAACCAGTGTGGATTTTTCCCCCTCAAACGCAGCATAAACACGGAGAGCCCGTGGGCCGCCGCCGGAGGGGGCCATATGGCACGGGCGGCGCCGCGGGGCCGCGCCGCTAGAGGGAGGGGAGCGGCAGGAGGGCCCCGCACATGGCGGCCGCTCCCCGGGGGCTCCCCCGGCGCAACCGCCGCCGCCGCCTCCCGGGGCTCCTCGCGCCGCGGCGGGGAGGGAGGCCCCGCTCCCGCGGCGAGCTCTTCCCCCCCCCCGCACTACAACTCCCAGCAGCCCCCGCGCGGTGCTGGCGTGGCGAGCAGCGAGGCCGCGCCGCGCTGCCCGCTGGGAGTTGTAGTGCGCGGCTCCGCCCCCCCCCCCCCCCGCCCCCGCGCTGCCTCACCACGTCTCCTGGTTGCTGAACTTCTTGGTCACCACCTTGCCCAGCTCCAGGCCGAGGCGGTCGGCGATCTTCTGCGACAGGTCCTGGTGCGAGCTGCCGCTGAAGATCTTGATGTTAGGCATGACGGCGAGGGCGGCAGCGGAGGCTTTGTCCTCCTCCTCCCGCCTCACACCGCGGCCGCCTTGAGAGTCGGGATCCAGCCGCCTCCGCAGGAAGGTGACACTCGGGCGCCTGGGGCGAGGGCAGAGCGCAGGACACGCCGGCTCACGCCTACACCGCCATCTTACCCCTTCCCGCCAGCCGCGCGGCCCTTTTATAGACTCCCCGCCCCCACGGCCATCCCCGGCCGCGCTCCCCATTGGCTCCGAGGGGCCTAGGGGGCGTGGCTCAGACAGACTAGCCAATGGCGTGAAGGGTCCTCCCGTTGCCCCGCCCTCAACAGCCCCTGGTGGGAGGGGACAGGGACGTGACACCCGCCGCTCAGGGGGCGCCGCTTACCCGCTGCAGGGGGCGGGACGAGACGCAGCATCAGCGTGGCGATTGGCCATCGCCTGGACGGCGGGTCGCTATTGGCTAGAGCGGCCGCAGCCGGAGCTGCCCCACGTGGCCGCGGGGGGGAGGTGGGGGTGCTTGAGCGCCCCCCCACCCCACGGCGGCCATGATGGCTGCCCTGCTCGCGGGGCTCGAGGCGGCGAGCGGGGCCCTGCGCAGAAAATGGCCCCTGATGCCCGGGGGAACCCCCGGGAGCTTCCCCCCGTGTGCTGGTGTCACCTCACCGGGCTGCTGTACCCCTGTGTAATGCTGTACCCACATCACCTCGCTTGCGTAGTGCTGTGCCATTTGTCATGCTGTAGCCCTGTGTAGCACTGTGCCCGCGTCACCTCGCCAGACCATCTGTTACGCTGTACCCTTGTGTAACACTGTGTCCCCGTCACCTCGCCAGGGCGTTATGTTACGCTGTACCCCCGTATAACACCGCCCGCATCACCTTGCCAAGCTGTTCTGTAATGCTGTACCCCTGTGTAACGCTGCCTGTGTCACCTCGCAAGACCTTTCTGTTACACTGTACCAGCGTCACCTCCAGGCTGTTGTACCCCTGTGTAATGCTGTACTGGTGTCACCTTGCCATGTCAATGTAACACAGTAGTGGCATCACCTTGCTGGGTGGTTGTGCCCGTATAACACTCTACCACCAACACCTCGCCAGGCCGCAGTGCCCCACTCTAATGCTGTACCAGTGTCACCTCACTGGGCTATTGTACCCCTGTGCAACACTGTACCAGCAACACCTTGCCGTGCCAATGTGTTTATTTTCCTTGTGCAAATACCTGTTGGCCGCATCTGGCGGTTAGAACAGTTACAGTCGTGGTGCATCTTCTGCACTGCAAATACTTTTTTTCTTTTTTCCTTTTTTTTTTTTTTCCCTGTCTTTTGGATCAATGTCAAAAATCTACCTTGGGCATTATTTTAACAGGCTGTTTAATGTGATTTCTAAAGGTTTTGTTTGTGTGTATAATCAGATATTTTTGCACCTAATTCGGTAATTTCCTGTGAGCTTTCGGTCCGTATGTGATTAAATTCTGTATATTAATTTAGCCTTTGCTAAAATAAACATTGCGGTTAAAGGCTTTTAATTATACAAAGTAAACAAAGCCACAAAGAGCTTCCTCACAAGGTGCATGCGATCCTGTAATTTGTACAAGTTTTTTTTAGCTGTTAGATAGCAAAATTTAGCAACTTATTGGGCATTGACGAGTCTTTACTTTGAGGTTGTGGGATTTTAGCAGCAGAAATGGTCCGTCGGATTCATTCGGGATTCGCACATTCTCCTTCTCTTTTATTGCAAATATTTGGGCCCCAAAGGCTGCTGTTCCTGTCCCAAAGGGCTAATAAACTGCTTACAGATACAGGGTTACCCTTTGGGGAGGTTTCATTAAACTCGGGATCCTTGCGGATTAGAAGAGATTCAAATTCCCATACTTGGAATTGAGACGGAAATGGAATATAGTATCATATAGTGGTAATTCCCGACACTTGGGTATTAGCACAGTGCCTTGTAAAATGCTCTGACATACAGTGAATCCAAAGACTGGGAAAACACGGATGTATCCCTATATTTCTGTTTCCTTTCTACATATGGCTCATTTCAATAATACAGGGAAAACGCCTCTTGCTGGGTGGCTTCCCGAAGGGAAGGGATTTGTGGGCAACGTTTTTCAAGCGATAGTTTGTGTTAATTTGCAAATTGCAAATGTGGATGTCTTGGATCTTTGACTGTTTGCTCTCTTTATGTTTTTCACCGATTAAAGCTATATACACTAAAAATAACCTCATGGCTTTTCCTGCCTCCAAAACACAGGCTTGCAGCAGCTTGCTGAGAGCAGTCGGAAGAATTTGGGGAGAAATGTCTCATTGCAGGTCCCGGAAAGGTTGGTTTCTGTCTCTGAACCATTTGCAGCCTCAGTGCTTGTCACCGTCTTCGCAGGGTCACGCTTCGGGTGTAGGGACAAAAGTCCGTGGACCCGGATGATTTATTGCTGTCGTTAGAGAGCCTCTTACGGTGGGATAAGCACAGGTTTTATTGAGGAAAAAGCCTTTAATCAACTTGCAACATGGGCTCGGTTAAACATGTCCCTAAAGCTTCCCCATCGCCTTCCCCAGCAATTTGGTCACTATTGACAACCCGTATTTCCATTTACCGTGTCACTGGGGACAAGGAGAATCACCTTTGGCCGGGGAGATGTTTATCTGGGCTCCTCCAACCATCCATCTGTCATGCGGGTTGTCTGTCCAAGGATGCTCAGGAGAGCGAATGCGGGTTAACTAAAGGGTTAATATTAAGCTGGATCCAAACATCATTTCTCCTGCGTGGATGGTGACAAGGAAAGGGCCTTGCTCACTTTGGCTTGTGGGCCAAGCAGGATAAATCACATCCCGCAATAAAGAAATTCAGTTTCATTAGCCCGAGGGCAAGCACAGGTTAATTTTGGTCAGAATTAGCCCATAGTTAGCGCTGCTCTCACACATTTGGGGAATTAAGAAATAAATTAATGTCCACCCAAGGACATTCACGTCCTGAAAGCACATGAACGGCAAAGCTCCCTTTTTATTTACGGGGTTCATTTAATCAGAACCGCCTTTGTGTTTCCTGGCCTCAGCAGGTATTTTCCAGGAAGGTTTAGGTAGCACATTAACTCTATCAAATTGCAGAGTAATGTCAAGACTGGCGCTTTTTTGGTCTCCGGGCACATTCCTCCGTACAGTTGCCACTCCATTACCGCCAGTTGCTTAATCAAGGACCTGTTTTAATGCAGAGAGTGTGTTGCGGAGAGGGTTTTTTCCTTTCTCCTTGCCTTGTGCAGCATTTTTTCCTTTCTCCTTGCCTTGTGCTTAGCTGTTGGTGAGCGGCGCTGGGTGTGAGTAGCACAACTGCCGCTTTTGCCCTTTAGCCGCACGAATTCACCGCGCGAACGCGTTGCCGTTGCGGCTCGCTCGGGGCCTGGCTCCGCTCGGGCTTGTGACATTTCTGGATCTCACCCCCTTGCCAGGGCTTGCTCGACAGTTTTGGAAGCTGCAGAATTCCCCGTGGCCGCAGGGGAAACGCTTGCCCGGAGCCCGGGAGCGTTTCTGGCGGCCGCCTGTTTTCCTGCCAGCCCCTCTGCCGCTCTCGTTTTGCATGGGGATTATTTTTAGATAAATCCCGCTCGCTGCTCCTATCAAAGCCGCTAGGATCGAATAAGGAATGTCTTGCTTCCAGGTCTGTACTGAGACCTGCTGTTTCCTTTGCAGAGAAAAATTGCTTGATTTTAGGTCTCCCATTTGTTTCAGATGAGTTGAATTTAGGAGCGAAGCTCATCCATGCCTTTCTGCAGAGCCCAGTCCATGCACATGTTGCTCAGGCCCTCCGGCAGGAGGGAATGTTGTTCGCTAGTGGCTTTTCCTTAATCACACCAGATTCCCGAGCATTTCCAAGGTGCTTTTGGGAAGTGGGGTCTTGCAGAGCCTTTCGGCACTCTGCACAGTGTTAATCTTTGCCCCCTCCATCTTTAGCACGTGCAGGTGCTTGGCGCGTGGAGCAGAAAGGTGCTGCTGGGGTTTCCACCACTTTTAACAGTTTTTTTTCCCTTTTTAATGAGGTTATAAAGCGAGATAGTCCAGCTGCAGGACAAAACCCCCTCTCTGTTCACACTTGCTCTGGCTGATGGCAACGGCTCCGCTCGGCTGCTCCGCCGCGTGTCCGGCTTCACGGGGATGAGCCTTTGGAACGAGGCGCCCTTCGGAAATCACTTCCCCATCACGCGCCCCGTCTGCTTTTGGGCAGGCTGAATGCGGGGAGGAAATCTAACTAAGCCGGCGTGCCCGTCTATCCTGGCCGCCTTTGCATCCGAAAGCCCCGGGCGCCGCTGCCAGCTCCGCCGCCGCTGCCCGCGCCGGGGATTTGCCGGGATGTTTCACTCGGGCGCCCTTTGTGTGCTAAAACTGAGACATTACTCATTTATATTTGATGTCACCTCGCCGGGGCTCGCTGCAAGCATCAGTGGCTCCCAGCTATTCGGCTGGCCCCGGCCGGGTGGCAGGACACCGGCCACCGCTGCAGGGATTAGGGCCGCCTGGCTGACACGCTGTAAAAACATGGTGCCCGGTTGTTCCCTCCGGCTGAGAACAACCGGCGATGCTCCGGAGCGACAGGAGCAGCTTTATCCAAGCAGGAATACAGCGTCGGGTTTGCTCATTTTCACCTCCTGGATTAATTTGGGTCTGACGATTTCTGCATGTGCATCAGAGGGAGCGAAAGTGGCCCAATTTTTGCCCCTTTTTAATCCATGGCCAGGGACAGAGCTCTAGTTGGGACTCCCCAGGAATGCACATTAATTTGGAGAAGATTAAGGGAAGGCAGGAGGCCACCTGAGGGCCATTGCAAGGGCATTTTGGTGCTGGGGCACCACATACTTTGCTGTAACCTTCTGGAGACAACTGAAGCAGGGTGAATGCCAGCTAAGAGCAATGCTGCTCCCGGGTAGATAAACCAAGGGGCAGTGAGAAGGGACCTGGATCTGGGGAAAAAAACAGTTTATTCATAATTATCTACACTGTGCAACTGTGACGAACCTTTTTTTTTTTTTTTTAAATCTGACATTCAGAAATTTTAAACTAGGGAATTTTGCTTGGCCTGTTTCCTTCTGCAGACCTTACAAGTGCCTAGCCCGGAGAGGCAACGCCTAAAAGATGAGTGCAATAAAAATAAAGCAGGGAATACGTTTTGATAGGTGCTAATGCAGCTGCTCCTTTCAAACAGGGGCATCCGCCTGGCTTGGGAGCTATACAAATAATAACTGTATTGCCACGGACTAATTCCTTCTGCCAGACTGCTGCTTGCCCACTAGATGGTACTAAGAGAACTCACAAAAAATAAAAATATCTGCTGAAATTGCTCATAAAACTGCTTGCTGTCAATAGTGTTTGCAGGATCTGTATGTCAGGAAGAGAAACGCTCGGCTTTGCTGTTTTTCTGATCCACACCCAGCTTTATAAATAGGTGTTTGGTCGCCTCGGATGTCAGGCATCGTTACTTATCTCGGCTCGGGAAATGGTGTGATGCAGATTAAAATAACCAGCCCGGAGGCCCAGCGAAAGCGCCGGTCTCGGCTGCGGCTGCCTCCGCTTCCGACGCAATCCGACCCCGTGGAGAAAACAACCCCGTTCCGCAGATTTTGGTGTTGCATCAATGTTCCTGGAGGCTTCGAGGTGTGATGAGGACACACACGGGTGCTCTTCCTTCTGATAAACAGGGAATTCATCGTGCCAGGCAAAACATGTCCCCGGAGGAAAGGGGATATTGGAAACATCACCTGTAGCTAGGAATGGATTTGTGTTGTTCCTACGTGTCCCTGCTGGTGTATGGGCTTCCCGGGGAAGCGGGAGTCCTGCTGTCTCTGGCCGTGCTTCTCCCTCTGCAAAGTTGTTAAAAAAAACACACACAAAGTGCTAGTTTGGATATTAAGATTGATATATTTAATCTTTCTTGTTTGTAAAACAAGACATAAATTTGTGTATATATATATATATATAATTTATATATCTTTTTATTTATATATACTATATACAGACAATAAAAAAATTTTCCTCTGTACTAGACTGAGAGATTTTTGGAGGAATGATGTAGGCGTAATGGGGAGCTCAAGGAAACTCGTAGTTTCTGATTAGATAATTCCTGGGAGCAGAACACAGCTCCCTGTCAGCATTCGCCGTCATCACGGGCTTCTCCCACCATGGACTGCAATCCGGCCTGGCTATTCCGCTGGATATTTGCTACATGGTTCTTGAAAGCAGGAGGCAAGAGGGTGCTCTGTGCACGGAGCGGATCCGCTCTGCCCCCCGCGCGGGGCGGCCGCGGGCCAGGGCACGTTATTGCACTCGGAAGAGGATGCGCACGTTAAAAGCACGTTGTGCATTTCCATAACTCTTACGGAAGAACGAGAGAGATTCCGAATGTGCGTTTTCTATTAAAAAAAAAAAAAGAAAATACGGGAGATGGCAGGTGACCCATGGAGATCCCTCATGAGCTCCATGCGCCTGCCGGCCACGGGGCCGAGCAGGGCAGCCCTTCTCTTTCCCAATATCCGGCCCCGCGGGTGGATGCTGTGATGTCCCATATGGACACAGGGACGTTGGGAGCCACGGGGTGTCCCCGGGGGCGCGGGCTGCATGTGTGACCTTGCGTTTGCTCCTCGCTCCATTCTGCAGGGTGGGGAAGTGCCCTGAAGCACCAGTTAAGGCGGTCTGAATCATGAGGTCTAGAAACTACACTGGGGAGGAGGAGAAGGAGGAGGAGAGGAACCTCAGGGTATGAAGAAAAACAATGAGGAATCAGTCTACCATTCATCTGGAAGTAAAAAAACAAACAAAAAATAATCCAAATAAACATCCATCACACAGGACTGAATAACACTTCTCATGGCAGTCACTGCAGCAGAGGCAGCTCCCGGCTCCCTCGGGACGTGGCGGGTGGCCCCGGGCAGCGCGGAGCCGCCTTCCCCTCTAGCAGTGCAAAGGGAGAGGGAAGAGGGAAGGGCTTGGGGATCTGCCTCCGGAGAGCACCTCGGAGGGGCCCTCCGGCCGCTGCGTTTGTGGGTCGGCCCCGGGGAGGCTGAAGAGCTGTTTACGTGGCAAGACGCTGGTTGGGCTCCGAACTAGACCCAAGTGAAGCTGGGAGGTCTCAGCTCAGTCCCTACGCACCGGCCCGGCACACCGCGACCGCGGGAGACAGTGTCTGGTCTTTGCACGAGGGAGGCCCCGCACGAACCCAAGGCCGCGTGGAGACAGGGTGGCTGTGTCTCCCTGGGAAAGTCACCGAGAAGCTGGCGTGGGAGAGCAAGCGGAGTGGCTGGATTGACCCCTCGGAAGCTCCACCAACATTGCCATTCACTCGGTAGAGATGAAAGAAGGTCTTGGCCATTGGAACCCCCCAGTAGATGAAGGCTTTCCAGAAGGTCTTGACCATTGGAATGGCCAAGAGCTGGGCTTTCCAGACACTCGTCCTCATCAGACCTCCGTGCTATGAGGACCACGGGCACAGGGCTTGGCACACACGGGCTCGTTGGCTTTCTTGGCCGGCTTACTTATTGATGAGCGTCTTCAGGGAGCGCGTGAGCGTGCTCATGACCGTGGCGACCGTGGCCGACTGGTGCGCGAACTGCTCGGCCGCCTGCTGATGGCTCAGCGTGCGGGCCGTGGACTCCTCCGCGGCCCGCAGGAGGAACGTGTAGTTCCTCACCACCTCCTCCACCTTGGCCAGCAGCTCTTGGCGCTGGGACTCGGAGCGCACGATGTACACCAGCCTCACGAACGTCTCGATGAGGCTGCTTAGCACCTGGAAGCTGCTCGTGATGGCGCAGAGCATGTGAGTGGGGCTCTTGTCGACAGCGGCCACGCGGCGGCAGGACGCCCGGAACTCCTTGAACTTGAGCGCCAGCTCCTGCTTGTATTCAGCCAGCTGGGAGATGTAGGGCTTGCAGTCCCTCACCTCAGGGCTCACCACACACTGCCTCAGGATCATCAGGAGCTCGTTGGTGTCCAGCTGCACCTGCAAGAACCCATTGGGCAAGCTATAGGCATGGCCGCGAAGGGTGTTGATTTTTGCCAGGCTCCCTTCAAAAGTGGAGGACCTTAGATCTATTTCCTGGGTTTGACTACCATTGGGACTGCTGCAGGCCGTTGCGTCTAGAACCTGAAGGGTCCTGCTCATGACCGGGACCATCTGGTTGTCCAGCTTCATTCCCGGGAGTATCTGCATGGGGATGGAATAGGACAGCTCATCCTTCTCGCTCCCGTCATCCGCAACATCGCATTTCCTGTAGTAGAAGCAGTACCGGATGGAGCAGCACTTCTCATCCTCCATATCTTCATCTCGCAGCCCAGCAGGACTCGGATACATCTCCTCCTGCACAGAGAACACCGCGGAGCCTTTCTGGTTCTTTTTCTCCTGTGCTATTTGGACATAAGATGGATCAGTCACTCCAGAGGCTTCCTGGATTTTGCTTTTCAGAACAGAGCCGTGGATGCTGGGTTCAGACTCCTTCTGGAGGCCTTTCTGCTTCACGGTGTAGATGTTCTGGTAGATCTCTGAGGAGAGAGATGTCCTGTCAGTCTTATCTATTTCACTGACGCTGTAGCGACGCAGGAGCTTCTTGTAGTGGGGAGCACCCATGCATTCCCCCCGGGAAGCGCACGTGCTCAAGCACGACACGCCGTTCTCGGGATCTGACCGGTAATCTCTGGACTCCAAACTTGTCGATCGTATCCGCTTGCCTGTGGACGGGCTGCTCATGCTTGTCAACCTAATTGCCTCTACCTGCTTTTGGTCGTCCGGAGCTTTCTCCCTCCCTCGCCTCTCCAGTTCTGGCATCACCAGCTGGTTAGAGGGTGGCCTCACCCCCCTGCACATCCGCTTGCAGTCACAGCTGCGCCGTTGCTCCCGGGACATGCCGGGGACCTTCTGCACCGGGCTGCTCCTCAGCTGGCAGCTGCAGCGCCCGGGAGCAGGAGGCTGCAGATACTCCTGGGGTGGCAGGTCGCCCTTGCCCTTGGGCTTGAGCAGCTCTTCGAGGAACTCCAGCTCGTACTGCTTCACCTTCTGCAGCTGGGCCTGCCGCTCGTCCGTCTCCTTCTTCAACCGCGTCGGAAACGTTGCAGAGAAGAGGTTCCTCAACCTGAAGGGACCTTTGGGAGCTTTGGGTTTAGCTGGGACATCAGCAGCTTGCTGGGTCATCTCCAGGACTTTTTCTGCTTTTTTGGAAGGCACAGTGCTGATCTGCAGGCCCTCGGGCCTGGGCACCAGCTGGATCGGTCCTTTGGGATCCTCACTGGTGCTCCTGAAAGTGCTGCCAAGGGATGGAGAGTGCAGACAGCCACTCTCAGCTTTGAAACTTTTGACTGAGTTTTCCTGCTGCATTTTCTCCCCTGGGTTTGGAGGAGCCACGTGTCTTGGAAAGACAAGGCTTGTGGCTTCCCCCTCTGCCTTCTGAGCCTGCTCTCCACTTGGAGCTTTTCCTAGGGGATCCCTGCTCACTTTTGGCTGGTAGCTTTTAGAGGGAAAAGTCTTACTGGGCATCATTTCCTCCCCTACTGAGGCAAGGTGAGATGTTTCAGCCCTACTGCCAGGAGCTTCCTTAGGACTTGCAGAGGCTTCGCTGTGCTGCTGCTGCTGACAGTTGCACAACGTGTCTTCAGCTTGCTGCCCTCCTTTAGGTTTCACAGACCTGCCGCCGGAGGACGCGAAGCCGCTGGTCCCGTCGATGTTCTTGTCTTCTTTTGGAGCTGCCGCCGCTTGGGAAGCGGAGCCTTTCGCATTTGCCACTTGCTGCAGAGCGGCTGCAATGAAGGCTGGGCTTATCCCACTTTTCTGGTCCAAGAGGAGCCTGGGGCTTGGCCGGGCCTCTTTGGGCATCGTCTCTCGTGAATCCTGGGCCTGCTCCCCGCTCGAGGCTGCTGCGGGGTGCAGAGATACCTCAAAGGCGGCTCTCGTGTGGCCGGTCCCTTTGCACTCAGAGGGTGGCCCTGAAACCGCCCTGCTCTGCTCACTGAGCTGAGGGGACAGCGCTGGCTGCAGGGCCACGGGGCAGCTCCGCTCCACCGGCTGCTGCTCCTGTTTGCTCTTGCAATTGCTAAGAGTGGGGCTTTGGTGGGAGCAATCTGGCTTCAGCGAAGGGTTCGGCTCCTGGTGGCCGAGGGCGTAGGGGGAGGCGAGCATGGCTTGGGCAGCGCAGCTCTGGATGCGGAAAGGCAAGTCCTTCCTCGCCAGGAGGTTCTCCTTGCTGATGTGCTGAGCTAGGAAGTAGGCTGCGTTCTGGTGCTGCTTCATAGCGGAGACCATCTCGGAGACATCCGTCAGTTCCGACGAGTTGGTTTCGTGGCCCGAATCCAAAGATGACTCAGGAGTGATGGCAGCCAGGACGATAAGACCTGCGGAGGGACACAGAGAGACACCCGCACCGATGCTACGTGTGTGTCGGGGACCCAGGGACGCCAGGGACGCCGGACACGGCAGCAGAGGAACCGCGGTGGCCTCCTGCCACTAAGGCTTATCCCATTCGAGAGCCGTCGTTCGTTAGCATGGAGCCAGCTTGTAGCTTAATTCAGCAAGAGCTCCTGGACCAGAAAAGGGTCCTGGGAAGGGCTCCAGGGGTAGGAATAGCTACAGGGAGCAAAAAGGAAAAGGGGTCACACGCTGCAAAACTGCGGGGTGGACCCGAGAGGAGCAAGGGCCAAACACACCAAGTGAGCAGGGTCAGACAGGGGACTGCAGAGAGGGGACAACCAAAAGGCTCCTCCAGGAGGAGGACGAGGAGGGTTCCCATCTGCGGGTCTCAGGAATCCGAGCAACAGTTTGGCTGCTCCTGTTGCCACAATTTACTTTCATTAGGAACTGCCCCACAGTCACTTATGGGGAGGGTTGAGAAGAGAGAAGACAGGGAGGAGGATGAAGGGAAGGATATTCCACAGGGCAAGAGGAAGGCGCAGGGCCTGTCATACCTGCCGTCTGCTGCGGCGGGGGATGCGGACAGTCCTCCGAAGCCGCCAGCGCCTCCAGCGCCTGCAGCGTGGACACGAGGGCATCGTCCAGCTCCTGCGCGTGGTCGCGCACCGTGCGCGGCGGCACGGCGTCGATCAGCGTCACGGGGATCTCGTCGTAGAGGAGGCCGCAGAGGTGCCGGCCCCGCTCCTGGCCCTGCGCGGCCGCCCGGCGCTTCGGATCGTCCTCGTCCGAGCTGGTGTCCCGGAAGCCGGGCGGGGGGGCGGCGATGGCCGGCAGCAGGGCCGTCGTCTCGTCCTCCTCTTCGTCGCTGCCGGGAGGGGGCAGGGACATCAAGTCCACCATGTTGTCGTGGGCGCTGCCGCCCTTGCGCGCGGCCAGGCGGCTCTTGATCTTGGCCTTGCAGGAGTCGCAGTAGAAGGGCACGGAGTCTCCCCGCGCGTGCGAGTCGATGGTGTGCGCCCGGGCCCGCCGCGCGCGCTGCTCGCGGGCCGGCCCGTCCGCCTCGCGCTCGCTCGCGCCGCCCTCATGGCCTTGGCCCGAGCTCTTGGGAGTGGGGTCGGATTTGGTCCGGGGACGGGTTTCCTCCAAAAAAATCAGGTTCTCGTTGATGTCCGTCCTGCTCTCCCGCTCCTTCCTCTGCTCTCGCATGTGCAGGTAGCAGAAGCCGACGAGCTCCGCGTCGGCGGCGCCGGCAGCGCGAGCCCTGGCCTCCGCGGGGCCGCGCTCGTCCGTCCCTGCGAAGCTGCTCTCGTCCGTGCCCGCGTGTCCCGCGGCGGCGGGACGGTGCACGGGGACGGGATCTAGAGCAAAAGCACAAGGGCAGCGTTAGGAGCAGCACTGCGGAGAAGGGAAGCGGGGGACGGGAAAGGCGGGAGCGTCATCCGCTCCCTGTCCTGCTCCGACCTCCTTGCGGGATGTGTCCCGTGTCCCCAGAATGATGCACACTACAGAGCTCAGGTCATATAGATTTTATAACGTTTAATATGATGACATTTATCATGAAATATAGCTCCCTAAGCTTTTCTTTTTCTTTTTTTGCTATCCGGCTAAGAATTAGATCAATGACACCTTGGCCCTGCAGAGCCATTGATCACTGTCCTCTTACAAACAACAATTGCCTTGGCCCTCCTTCCTCCCCCTTCTCTTGCCTAGACTAACCGCACCAAATCCCTTTAACCTTTCCTGGCCCTGGGTTTCCTGAACGTCTGCTCTTTCTTGCTGCTCTGTGCTGTGCTCCCTGCAGCTCGGCTACCTGTGAAAATGTCTCATTTCTGAATAGATGTCTCATTTCTGAATAAACGCCTCATTTCTGAACTGCGTAATAGCAGCATAAGGAAAGCGTGAGCCCCCTGCAGAGCACTCAGTGCCTGGCGCGGGGCCGAGCATCAGGGACCCGGGAACAGCCAGCGCCAGGTACGGGAAATGCCGGGAAGCGGCCGCAGTGCAATCAGGAATCCCATTGATGCTGCCCGGACTCACGGCCGGGGCCTGGTCTCTGCACGGCAAACAGAGCGGCTGTGCCGGGGGGACGCAGGCTGCAGCTTACGCAGTATAAATTAAATCAAATAAATCCTAATTAAATTCATTAGCTCAACAAATTGGACCGTTTGTCTCCCTAAGCGCGTGTTTGCGTCGCGTCGTGTTTGCGGAGCCGCAGCCAGGTTCGCCCGACGGCTGAAAACTGCGGTCTGCATCCCGGCTGCTAGATGCTCCGGGGGAGAAATTCCCGGCCAGGAACGGGGACTTTCCATGATTTCTGCTGGGGGCAGGAAGGTGCAACGTGTGTGCGGCTGGAGCTGGGATCTGGCGTTTTGCTCCCCAGGGGGATGCATCCCGCTGACGGCATCAATGCGGAGCACGCGGCTCGCGGAGCCCTGCGGTTTGGCAGGAGCCTTTAACGGAGCTCGGGGAAGAGGGATGCGCTCCTTGCCTAGGCACAAAGCACCGGTTAGGCTCATTTTACATTTAAGATTTTGGCAGGGCTGTCTGCAATCTGCAAAGCTGAAGCCTGGGCTCACTTGATTCATCCCAAAGGATGAAGGAAAGGATTCATCCCTATCATTCCTGCAGGGATGCGCTAATGCTCTGCAGCCCCTGCCCGCCACGACCTGCTGGGCTCCTGACAGCGTGGCCTGCACCGAAGCTGCGGGAGGACTTTGTTTTCCCAATACAAATGATTTTCCCTGCTCCCAAATGATGCCGGAGCAGCCAGGCTCGGTGCAGGGAAAATGCTCCATTGCTCCGGCAGAGACGGGTTTATCTCCCGAGGATGCAGCGGCATCCGGAGAGGGACGGGGGCTCCCACAGCAAGTGCCTGGCACCGTGGTGGCATCACGGTCCTCCCTGTGCTCACGCCTCCCATGCAGTGACTGCCAAGAAAAGGGCACTGTCACCACCCTGCTGCCCTGCGGTTGCAAAACGGCCTCGGCACACGCGCCTGCACGGAGAACAGCGGCAGCTCGCGGGGGACTCCTGCTCGGAATCGCTCTTGGCAATAATCAATCACTTTGGGGGTGATGAGGGCCTGAAACCAGCCTTCAAGGCACAGAGGGGAAGCCAGGAGCTGCCTGCTGTGGTGCCTGGGGCAGCCGTCTGGTCCCTGCATCCCACTGGGCACCTGAAATTCCAGCCGAGACACCGAAATTCCCTCTGGAAGCAGGGGATAGGGCACATTTCCAGCCCCAGCATTGCTGAAGGCAGTAGGAGAGCCCTTGCTGAGCACCCCCCAGACTCGGCCACCCTCTCCCGGCGGCCTCCGGAGCCCGTGGGCTCCCACGGAGCGCCAGATCCCAGCCAGCACTTATCCAAAGCGACGGCTTCTCTCCCTCATCCCGGCATCCCGGCCCGGAGGAGGCCTCTCCGAGGGGAACTGCCCGAGTGCCCCGTGTCCTCCTGGAGAGCCCGGGCGCGCGGAAAGCAGAGCCTTAAACATACCTGCCTTGATCAGGTGCGGCGGGGGCGGCTGGCCGGGCGGCCTCGAGAACATCAGCCTCTTGGAGTCCACCAGGAGCCGGCAGTAGCCCGCGATGAGACAGGCGAAGTTGGTGGCCTCAGGCCACTCCATGAGCAACACGAGCGGCTGCAAGGCAAGAGAGACGGCGCGTGCGAGGGCTCCGCTGGCACCGACGGGGACAGGCCCGGACAGATGGATGTCCTCGCTCCCCCGCCGGTTGCTGGGCATGGCAAGAGCCCCGGGATGCTCGGGAAGCTGCAGGAGCCCCCGATCCCCATCGTGCCCCTAAACCCCTTCCTTACGCGCAGACATCTGCTTGTAGGGACCGGCAGGAGGGGTAAGAAACCCCCCGCGGGCCCTGCCAGCCGCCACTCAGAGCCCGGCGAGTCTCACTTAAAACCAACCCACTGGAAAACCAGCTTGGTGCCCGGAGCAGATGGTGCCTTCTCTTCTAGGGGAGCATTTGTTCTGCTAAAACCGGTTCTAAAGCGAGGACGGGAGCAGCCAGGAGCCGGGTGGTGGGTCTGGCCCTGTGTTGCGACGCAGCGACGGACACGGAGATTCCCTCCCACGGAGCCGGCACGGACAGGGATGGCACTCGCAGGACCAGGGTCCCTGGGCTGGCACGGCGAGGTCCGGCTTTTGCAACGCACCAAGTCCAGGTGCAAAGCCCAGAGCGGTGCCGCAAGCCCCGCTAGCCCAGGTGTAACAACATTCATCAGTCCTCAGCTGCCGTGCTAGGGTGGGAGGAGAAGCAACGCGGCAAAGCGGCGAGGCTCGGCCCAGGGGCTCCTTTAAGGAGGGTTAAGCATCACGGCAAATAAAACGGAGCTGACACCGACCCACGGGAGGAGGGAGAGGCTCCTGCGCGCTGCGGTGACGGGGTGACACCGTGGCCGCAGCTCGGCCGTGTGTTCCCGCTCTGCCAGCTGAAGAGTCCTTAAAACAAGCGCCTCCCTCCCAGGGGGAACCTTCCTGGGGCTTTCGAGCCATCTGTTGCAGAATGAGACATTTTGCACTTTTTTTTTTTTCCTCCCTCTGTTATGCCGCAAAGAGAGCCTGAGTGCTGACAACAAGGAGCGAAGCCAAGCCCAAGGTGAGAGAGGAAGCGGCTGGCGATTATCCACTCCGGGATAATTAAATTAAGAGGCTGAGACCCGCTGAGAACCCTTTCCACAAAGGCGAACGGAGGAGGCGTTTCCGCCGGCTCCGCAGCGGTGCCAGACGCTCACGGTGGCCCTTGCGGCCACCCGCGCTGGTGGCACCGGATCAGGGATGCAGCATCCCCCTGCTCCCGGCTTAGCTTGCATATGGATCTCAGCTCCCAGCCATTTGGGACTGTAGATTCCCACTTGTGAGAACTGACCTGTAGCTGAGTGAACCCCCAGGGAGACCCAGTGACCCAGAGTGGCGTTTTTTTGCCTCTAAAAAAAGCACAAAATTGCTCATGCGGCGCCTGCAGCTCTGCGCAGCGCGGGCTCTGCAAGGGGCACCTCTTAACTCCACTCAGTTTTGAGCTGGACGGAGGGGTTGCAGGTAGGATTAATCCCATATGCCAGCAAGGGAGTTTGCATGGAATTGTCCAGCCTCCAAATACTGTTATTATGGATTAAATTGCTGCCACCTTGATCCGGTTACTCCATCTTTCTGCCCTTGCTCGGCGCCTCAGGGTGGGATTAATCTCGTGTCGCTACAGATTTTATATGGTAAATTCACAGCAGCTTTGCACGAAGCTGCTAAGGAATGCTACTAATAGTGCAATAATAATAACACTGCTTGGGGCAGCACTGGAGGAAAGGGAATTTCCTCCCTCCATCCCTTCGGATGGCTCCTGCGAGGGATGGGGCAGGAAAGTGTCCATGCTCCTTATCAGCCCTGTCCCCCAGGGCTCACACAAGGCTCCCGTGTCCCTGCGTTGCCTAAAAGCCACTTTAACACAGAGGCCAACTTGCCAGGAGAATCCGACATCCCGGAAAGCACCAAGATTCCCAGAGGAGACTCAGGTAAGGGCCGATCTCCGCAGACCTGCAACGCGCAGACACAAGGAGAAGAAAAACTCTTTCTACAGCTAAATACATAACAGCAGGCTGCAATTATTCATGTTTTGATCTTTCGCTCATACTGGTTTTCTGGAATTTCAAGCCTTAATGAGAAACGGTGACTTTTTCTTTTACTTAAGAGTTTCCTGCCTGCCAACCACTCTAATTGGAAAGGGAAACAAGATAAATTTATACTAGAGATAAGAGATGTAAGAGACAAGTTGTACATTAGCCTGTTACGGATGCAGCACTGCTCCTATTACACTCTACACTTAAATCAAAACCTTTTGCAAGGATTTGCTCTGGGTCAGATACAGGTGAAGGTTGCGGGAAATGATGTTGGCGCCAAGTTTTCTCGCAGGCACTATCCTGGAGGAGCCCCCCAGTCCTCCCATGCAGACGGAGTCAGGATTTACCCCCGTGCACGCGCTATCGCTGCAGCCACGGGCGCTCCCTTTCCATTCCCGCAGCCCGCAGGCTCCCACGCCGCGGCGATCCCGAGCAATCCGGAGCGATCCGGAGCGCCGCCAGGCACAACAGCAGCCAGGGCCGCTCCGGATCGATCTGTTCTTTGCTTTCCTTCAGGAGAGGCTAAACTACTGGTTGCTGCGGGCGCTGCCGGGAGCCCATTGCTCCAGCACCTCTGAGCGAGCGGATGCGAGGATGCGGGAATGTGGGGATGCAAGAATGGAGGGATATGGGGATGTGGAGGTAGGAGGATGTGGGGATGAGGGGAAGTGGGGATGCGGGGATGCGTGAAGCGGGGATGTGGGGATGTGGAGGTATGAGGATGGGGGGAAGTGGGGATGCAGGGATGCGGAGGTATGAGGATATGGGGATGCGAGAAGCTGGGATGCAGAGATGCGGGAATAAAGGGATGCGAAGATGTGGGGATGCGGGAAGACGAGGATGTGGGAAGCGGGGATGCGGGAATGCACGGCACGGTGCAGAGCACCGCACGCTCAGGCGCTTCCATCCTGAAGGAGCCACGAGAAGGGATCGGAACCCGCCAGCGCCCGCAGCCCCCAGCCCGCTCCCCCATGCCAGACCCGCTCCCGGCCGGCGCGCACGGAGCACGCGGGCTCCGCCGGCGGCCCCGGTACCTGCAGGCATCGCCCGGCTGCGTCCCGGCCGGCCCATCGCGGCGGCGCGCGCGGGGCGCTCGCGAATTCAAAATGGCCCTTTCTGCACCGAGCCGCAGCCGCCGCGCAGCAGCTGCCGTTGCCACAGAAACCCGGCGGCGGCGGCGGCGCACGCAGCCGCGCTCGCCCCGCGGGGCCGCTCGCATCCCGCCCGGCCCACGGCTCCCGCGCGGCCGGGAGGGACCCGTGAGCCTGGTGGGAGGAAGTGGGAGAGCCCACCCGGAGAGGAGGCAGCCGGAGAAGCCGGAGGGAACGCGCTGCGCCGGCGGCTGCGAGGCCCTGGCTGCAACGGCGCCGGCGACAAGGGGCTGCGGGACCCCCGGAGAGGACGGGGATGCGGAGGGAGCCCCAAAAGGATGAGTGTGGAGGGAGCAAGGCTTCTTGTTGGGCCCCATATGCCCGCGTGCTCAAGCCAAATCCGCCGAATCCCGTCCCGTCCATAGCAGTGGAGGGACAGCAGGGGCAGGCTCAGGCCCGTGGCCACCCCGCGCCTACCTTGGCCTCCAGGATGCTGGTCTCCACACGGGCCACCCCCTGGTTCTCGCGGAAGAGCTGGATCTTGCTCACCTTGCTGAACTCCGAGAGCACCGTGGTGAGGTTGGTCTTGAGGTCGATGACGTGGCTGATGCCGTGGCGGGGGCCCACGAGCAGCGTGGTGGCCGGCTGCTTCTCGTCCTGCGCGCGCGGGGACACGAGGCAGAGCCGTGAGCCGGGGGGGACGTGTGCTTGGAGCCTCCCCGAGCCCGCTCCGGGTGCCCAGGCTATGGAGAAGCCAAGCGCTCGGCCAGGAGGATTGCAAGGAGACACCGCAAGGGGAGCCGGGGAGCTGCGGAGGCTGCGGTCCTGGCGGGGAGGGACGGTGATGGGAGGTGGCACTTCCAGCATGGAGTTGCCCAGGTGAAGGTGGAGTGAGGAGGATGGAGATGGAGAGCAGTGGGAGCCTTGGCAGCTCCTCCACGTCCCTCTTTGGTGCCTCTGGTGGGGATGAGGGAGGAGCAGGACATGCTGGTTGCAGTGTCCCCAGGGCCACCGAGCAGTGGCCAGGCTGGACCCCTGCTGAGATGTTAGGGACAGCTGATCTGCTCTGGTATGGACCCAGTGGGGACCCAGAGCGGGATCCGTGCCCAGGATCCCCCTCATCTGAGCAGGATGATGCTGGGCTGAGGGACGTGACACGCAAAGGTGTCACCCCCACGGACACCCCGGGCACCCCTCGCGCACCGCCATTCGCAGCGCGGCCGTACCAGCCCCACGGTGTTGAAGAGCACCCCGGCGAAGGTGGGCAGCTCGTTGAGCATCCGCAGGTAGCGCAGCTTGGCCTGCGCCGCCGACACCTGCGGGGACACGAGGCCGTGGGCGGGCGGCGAGGCCGGCGGGGCCGGGGCCGCGCGCGGGGCCGCGCTCACCTTGGGGCCGCCGGGCGGCTGGCTCTGGTGGGCCTTGAGCTGCTGCGACAGCGCCTTGCGCAGGCTCTTCTCCTTGGCGAGCTGCAGCAGCGAGGGCGGCAGGAAGGGCTCCAGGCCCCACTCCTTCCTGCGGGCGCGAGGGATGGAGACGAGACCCGGGGGCATCCCGCGCATCCCTCCCGCCCGGGCTGCAGCCCCTTGGGGTGGCCAAGCTGGCGGCCGCGGGGCTTGCACGGCTCCATACAGGGAATAAGGAGCAGGTGGCATTGCCACCAGGTCTGCAAAGCCACCATCTGGTCCCAGCACTCGGGAGCAGCCCTGGGGATTGGGAAACCTGGGCAGGGGACACGGAAGCCGGGCGAGGAGCGGGACTCACTCGACGTTCTTCAGGGAGACCTTCTGGCTGGGCCGGGTGGCCGAGACGGTGATGTAGATGTGCAGCGCGGCCAGCCCCAGCAGCAGCTCCGGCTTGGGCTCCGTGCCGAAGCGCTCGCGGATCACGTCGTTGCGGCTCTGCGGGGCGACAGGAGGCCGCTCGGGGCCAGCTCGGCACCCCGCTCCCCTCCGCGCTCCCGGCGGGAAGGAGCACGTCACGGCGCTGCCACCACGGATGCCACCAGCGCCTCCGGAAGGGAGGCCCGCACGGCAGAAGCTGCTGGGGAACCCTGGGAAGAGCGGGAAGGGGGACGGAGTGTCCCCGGCCCTACCTGGATGTACAGGTACTCGAAGGCGGCCGGGTCCCGGCGCAGCAGCTCCACCGGGTCCTTGGGGAAGAAGCTCACGCGGAAGAGGCACCGCATGCCCTGGTAGTGCGTCCTCTGCACAACCTGCATGGGAGCACGTCGCACCGTGAGCACCTGGCCAAGGGGTCCCCTGCGGCTGTCCCCTCTGGGGACCCGCGTCCGGATGGCGCTGGCTGCAGTATTCCACAGGGAAAGGTCCCACTGCAGCTTGCAGCCCCCCGCCTCCCTTTTCGGCCTCAATCCCCCCATCCTTGGCACAAGCCGCTGCCAGGACCCCCCTCCCTGGAGCCTTACGTGGGCCAGGGGCTGCTTGTCCTGGAGAAGCAGGAACCGGTGGCTCTGCTCTGGGCTGGAATACTCCAGCACCAGGGCAAAGTGCTCGATGTGTCTCAGGGAGAGGCGGTCCTGCAGCGTCACCATCACGTCCTGCAAAAGCCAGAGGGGGATTCAAGGGACCCATTTCCAGCATTTCCAGCCAGGCAGGGGCCGACAGAGGCCGTGACGAGGAGCAACTGCTCGGGTGGGACCCACCTTCACCGTGGTTCGGCCGTCGAACGTGAACGACTTGATCTGCCCGTTCTCCAGGAAAACCTTGAGCACGTTGGGGATGAGGAGGAGCGCGTCCTTCTTCAGCATGTCCTGGCAGGCGGGAAAGGGGCACAGAGAGGAGGGGAATGGAGGGAAGGAGGGGGATGTCAGCAGCGGAGCAGCTCTGGCTTCCCGGGATCACACGCCAAGTGTCACATCCCCCCAGACGCAGCAGCTCTGCTGAGCCAGGCGGACACGGAGCCGCCGCACGGAGCCACCTCCCCAGCTCCCGGCAGTGGGAATTGGGTGTCCGGCTCCATCAGCCACTTCCCGATGGACTCCCCGCATCCCCCCTCGGGACCCCAGCTCGGCTCGGGCTCGCACCAGCCTCCCACCTCTGTGCGCGGAGCTGAGCGCAAGCTGGTGTTTTACAGCAAGCAACGCTGGAACCACATAATTACTTAATTGATTTTACTTAAAAATAGAATTTGCTAGAAGCACTTTAAAGCTTTTTTTTCTCCTTTTTTCTTTCATGTGAGTAGCTGCTTAATAAAAGCTCTCTGCAATTAGGGATGATAACGCCAGCGGGCCACAGCACTGCTGCACGAGCGCGTCCCCAAGCTGGTAAGGGTGGCACTTACTGGGTCCGTCTCGCCGACCGTCACCTGCTCGGAAAAGCGGACCTTGGGCGGGTTGGAGCGCAGCTTGGCCTTCTTAGCTGCGCTGATGAAAGCAGATTTGGGCGACTGGAAAGAGAGCGGCCGGGTGAACCGCGGGAAGGGACATCCCAAGGGATGCGGCCACCATGGGGGACGCCGGCACGGCTCTCACCTGGTGCGTGTGCAGGACGGTGAGGACCACGAAGTCCTTGGCGCTCCTACGACGGGAAGGAGAAGCGAGGAAAGGATGCGCTCAGCATGGGGACATCTCACGTGTCCCCAGGTCCTTCCCAAGCAGCAGCCGGCAGCTCTGGAGCTGGCGGTGGCAGCGGGGAGGCGCTGGGCACCGGCCTCGCCAGCAAGGCTGGCTTTGCTCCTCACTAAGGCCCATGCAAGCCCTGCCTCGGCGCTGTCCGAGGCTCAGGATGTCCCCCCACTTGGGGACACGGGTGTCGCGTCCTCACCTGACGAGCTCGATGAAGCGCTCGCGGGGGGCCTCGCTCACGTCCTCGGCGTTGATGGCCACGATCTGGTCTCCGGGCAGGAGCTTCTCCTCGGAGGGGCCGCCTGCCGGGGCGCGGGGGTGAGAGCGGGGCCGGCGGCGCCCGCGCGGCCGCGCGCCCGCCGCGCCGTACCTGCCGTCACCGAGCGCACCACCACGGGCCTCTCGCTGCCGGCCACGAAGCCGAATCCGTAGAGTGGGTGGCGCTGGATCGTCACCTGCCGGAGCGTGTCCGCAGGCAGCTGCCCACATTCCATAGCATCGCCGCGCTCCTCCGGCATCGCATGGCTGGCCCGGCCGCGGGGGGCAGGCGGTGAGGGATGGCCCGGGAGCTTCCCTTTCGCCTGGAGCCACGCAGCCCCCCCAGCCGATCCCGGCTTCCCGTCCCCAGCACCCCAAGTGCACCCACCGCAACGTGCACCCAGCGCGATGTGCACCCACGACGTGCACCCGCTGCAGTGTGAACCCAACCCAATGTGCACCCAACCCAACGTGCACCCACCACGACGTGCATCCACTGCACGGCGTACCCACTGCAGTGTGAACCCAACTCAATGTGCACCCAACCCAATGTGCACCCACCATGACGTGCATCCACTGCAACGTGTCCCCACTGCAATGTGAATCCAACACGATGTGTATCCAACCCAATGTGCACCCACCACGACTTGCACCCGCTGCACGGCATACCCGCTGCAGTGTGAACCCAACTCAACGTGCACCCACCATGACGTGCATCCACTGCAACGTGTCCCCGCTGCAATCTGAATCCAACGCGATGTGTATCCAACCCGATGTGCACCCACCACGACGTGCACCCACTGCAAGGCGTACCCACTGCAGTGTGAACCCAACTCAACATGCACCCAACCCAGTGTGCACCCACCACAACTTGCACCCTCCGCACGGTGAACCCACTGCAGTGTGAATCCAACTCAATGTGCACCCAACCCAATGTGCACCCACCATGACGTGCACCCACCATGATGTGCCCCCTGGTCTGATGTGGGCCCACTGCACTGTGTCCCCACCACGATGTACACCCACCACGATGTGTCTCCTACTCTGATGTGCATGGACGGCAATGTGCGCGCAACCCGGTGTGCACCCACCCCAATGTGCACCCACCACGATGTGCATCCACCCCAATGCACACCCAACTCGGATGCGCATCCATCGCAACGCGCACCTAACCCGATGTGCACCCACCAACGTGCACCCACCACGACGTGCACCCATCGACACGCACCCAACGTGACCTGCTTGCCTCTCCAGCCCGTCTCCTCCCTTTGGAGCAACCACAGCACCTAATCACGCAATTCTGCCCCTTTCCTACGGGAGCATTTGCGCAGCCCCTGCCCGTGCTGCCCGTGTGGCCGAGACGGAGCCCGGCAGCTCGAGGGGAAAGCGCAGAGCAAAGCCCCGAAGGCACCAAGTGCCCCTCGCCTGCGCCCAGGCCGGCTGCCGGCCTCTGGGAAAAGGAACAGGGAAATAAAGCACTGGGCACTGGCAATAAGAATGCTTCCCCGGTTCCATAAGCTGCTCCTCGCCTGGAAAGCCTCGGATGCTGCAGTTAAAATAAAACCTGCCCTTCCCATCCCTCCTGACAGGGTTTGGAACAGCTCAGACCACACTCCCATGTGGCCATAGTTCACTCTGAAACCTACTGATGGCAGCACAAATGACTCTTTTGCTGATTATCTCAGCAGCAAAGATATAAGGGTGCCTCCAAACTGCTGGAATAGCTGAAATGTGAGATCAGGAGGGAAAATGGGAACCCACCACCGGTCTGGCTACAGACTGGGGGCACTCAGGGAGGAGGAGACCCTGGCGTGGTTCAAGGGTCCCCATGCAAGGTTGAATTAAAGAGATGCCAGGATGTGCAGGGCCGGCTCCAGGCCAGAGCAAGGGGCAGTGGGAGCAGGTTATTCCCACAACAGCAGAAGGGCAGAGGTGGCCGCGGTGGCGGGTCCCTCGGTGGCAGCGCGGGCACCCTTGGCGCAGACAGCGCGGCTGGGCCAGGCGCCAAATCTCCTCCCCGGGAGCACCCCGGGAACAAGCGGAGTCTGCACGTCCCGGCCCTGCTGCTGCCGGCGCTGCCCGGCTCTGCCATCTGCTGCCAGCGCCGCACGTGGCACCGCGGGCACGTGCGGGGACCGGGACCGGTTTTGTGGGAAGCACTGGGAAACCTGCCGGTCCGCGGAGCATCCCCAGGGAGCATCCGCTCATGCCGTTGCTTGGACCCCACACTGCATCCCATGCCCCAGCGAGGGCAAAAACACACAGCTAAAAAGCTAAAAAATGCTAAATGCTAAAACACGTCAGAACAACCCAGCGTTGGTGCCTGGAGCCCTCTGTGCAGCCAGGACGCACCGGTTGCTGTTAGGATGCAGAAGGGCTGTGGGGATGCAGCAAACGGAAAGGCAACCCTTGGCTAAAACGAGGCGGCCCCGTAAGAGGATTAATGGGAGATAAGCAGCAATAAAATAAAATTTGGAGCGCTTTCGCCTCCCTTGGCATTTCGGCTGCGCAATGTGTGCTCGCGGCGAAATCTATTCCATGAAAGAGCCGGGCCGCTCTGCGCCGCTCGCCTAACAGCGCTGATGGAAGCGCTCGGCTCCGGCGCTCCCCGGCTCCGCGGATTTCAACCCGCGCGACCTTCACGTCGCATTAACTTGGCTTTGCGGCGGCGGTGTCCGCGAGGGCCCTGCCGCCGTGGCGAGCGTCCCCGGTCCTGCCGCGGCTCCGCTCCGGCGCGAGCTCCCGTGCGCTGTTTGCTCCCTTGCAAAAAGCAGCAGCCACCCTGAGCCCTCGACAGCCTCATGCCCAGCACCGGGAACGGCATCCCGGGCACTCCAGCACCGGGAACGGCATCCCGGGCACTCCAGCCCCGGGACAGCTCGGTCTCCGCACAGCCGGAGCAGCCGGGAGGCCGCAGAGCGCCCCACTCGCACCACCAGTGCTGCTCGCCATTCGCTTTTCCTTTTTCTCGTTTTTTTTTTCCTCCTCTTTTCCCTCTCCCTTGCACCAATTTATCTTTTTGACACGTTCAATGATGCTCCTGCAGACTGAAAACAATAGAGACAGAGTTGCAGCCAAGGCAATTGCTGAGCTGAATCGAAGCTAAAATAACCTGGGCGAAGAGCAGCTGAGGGATGGAAATGCCCCAGCGGGCAGGAGGGAGCAGCGAGGGCCCCCTCCTCTTCCTCCTCCTCCTCTTCCTCCCCATATCCCCCTTCCCGGCTCGCCTGCACAAAACAACGAGTCCCACAGCGGCTCTGCCCCACATTTCCCCTTCTGTAAGTGCAAAGCGGGATGCGCAGATCCCGCCGGCCCCGCTCGCTCCGGCTCGGAGCCGGCAGCCGAGGGAGCGCCTGCCGGCCGGGCACGCCAGCTCCGTGCTCCGCATATCAACACGGCTTTGCTTTCCCGACGAGCATGGGCCCGTTGCCATCCCCGCGATAGCTCACGCGGACACGGGCCCGACGGCCCCCGGGCTCCAAAGCGCTGCCCACTCGCACCCACCGGGGCTCCGGCGACAGCAGGACCCACCGAAGCGTCACCCGCTCCAGCTACAACGCGACACCGCACAGCCGGTCCCCACGCCGGTGCAGGGGGTCCTTCCCCATTTGGACAAGAGCATCTGCATGACTCCCACAGGAGACGGGGACCCGAGGAGGCATCTCCCCCTGTTCCTTGTGGTGCTGGGGCAGAGCAAGAGCTGGGAAAAGCTTCTCCCTTATTATTATGGAGATATTTTTTTCACTTGGCTGTCCAGATTCAAAGCCTTCTGTTAGCCTGTAAAAAAGGTAATCAGAACAACAACGGGAAAGGAACGGACGGCGCTCAGCAGACGTGCCAGTTGGTCCTTAATACCTCCTGGCTGCCAAGCAGCTCGCTGTCACGGGGCGACGGCGCTTATGGATTCTGCTAACAGCGCGAGGACGGAGCCGTGAATCCATCCTGGAAAAGCGCAGGGTTGGCAGGGATTGCTTGTGTGCAGGAAGGATCTGGCCTGGAGGGATACCGGGATGGACGAATCCCCCTGGCAGATGTGGGGAGAAGCCACGAAACACTTGGGGCAGAATGAAGCCCTCTGGCAGCTACAGCAATGCAGACAACGTAGTCAACCTTGGTTAGGGATCCATCCTCACGTCCCTGTACCCGAACGGGCTGCAGGAGCAAACACAGCACTGGGATGGACTGGGATGGCCAAAGCTGTGGCCAGGTATTGGCTTCCTACCAGTCCTACACAGCAGAGGACCAGCAGCCAGAAGGCCATCAAGAAGGATGGAGGCCACCAGGCCACCAACACGATGGGCACTGCAGCAAGATCAGCCCTGGTCACCCCAAAACTCTTCCCGCTCAGGGATGTGCCCGCCTGGCAGAGGTGGCATGTGCCAGACCGTGGCTAAGGGGCTCTCCTGGGCTAGCAGGTGCATTTCCAGGCTAGGGGAAGCTCCCGTGCGCTATAGGGGACCGGGAAGCTGGAGGTGCCTCCGGACAGGCTCCTGCAGGAACAGGCTGAGCGGGTGTTGAACCGCTTCTCTGCAGAGCTCCCCATGCCCGGCCATTGGCAGCTCCCGCTCTGCACGGCCCGGCTCCTCATCCATGCCAACCACCGCAGTCATTCCCACGGGATCAGGAGAGCGGGAGAAGCCCTTGGGGCCAGCCGGGCTGCAAAATGGGCTATGGCAAAGAGAGCAAAGGGCCTGGAGGAGCCCAGTGAGAGCTCCCTGGATACAGCAGTGCAACGAGCAGGTCCAGCCTCAGCAGGCACCGCAGCGCCCCGGGCCATACATGAACTTTCCAGACACCGGGATGGCCCTCCCGGCATCCCTGCGCTTTTTGCCTCCCTGCCCCTAGCAGCACCCATCGCACCCAACAACACCCATGCGAACGCTGCGCTTGCTGCCCCGACGCGTCCGGCCGCATCCGCAAACCCAATCCTGCCCCTCGGGAGCGAGCGGGTTGTGCAGGTCTCAGGTGGCCTTAACAGCACAGCCACTCACTGCCATCCCCATAATGCTCCATGAGTAATAAGGTAACGCTTCAATTTACGGCTTACCATAAAGCACTGCTACAAATTTGGAGGGAGTACTTTTTTTTAACTGTAGCAATGACAAAAAGCATATTTTACTGCAGGAATGGCAGCACAGGTCTATTTATCCCTTGGCCACGCTCCTTTGGTATACTCTCCTTTCTTAACAGCAGCGCAAATTTATTTATATCCTGGATTTATACCCCCAGATTTCTCTACGCTTTGCTTTTTAACCTATGCAATGGGTGTCACCTCCTATGCAAATGGGAGACAAGCACCAAGACAGCCAGCTGGGCTCAGAGGTTTTGGTGCCCGAGGGACCTTGAGGTGGCCCGTGGGGGCCAGATCTGTCATTCCCAGGGCACAATCCCAACCCAGGGAAGCAGCAGCTGAGCAGGCTCTGCCAGCACCGGTGACGCGGCCTCAGCACCATCCTGTCGAGCAGCTCCATCCAGCAGCCCCTTGAAACACTCCCTTGGCTTTGCTCTCTTTTCCTCTTTTATTTTTTTAATATTGGGGAATTTGAAGTTTGACTGATATGAATATGTAACGGCGCTCGCTTTATTAATAGCAGCTGCATTATCAGTTGGCTCCCTGCTATTGGCAGGAGATCTGGGACATCGTGTGGCTCGAAACCCGATGGAAAACGCAGCCTGCAAAGAGCTGGTTTCGCCGCTTCTCGCGGCGAGCCGGCCAGGACGACGGCCGCTGATATACGGCAGCGATACCCGGCACCGGCTCTCGCTGCCCGGCTGCGGGATCCGGCTTTGGAGCCGCTCCAGGACACTTATCCCTGCGCCACGGAGCCGCCTGCAAGGGGATTTACGGGAAGGGTCCCCAGGATGCAGGTGGGAGCCCCCGCGGCTGCAAATCACGAGTAACCACCTCCCTCCACGGTGATTTTTCTCTTTGCTTTCTTTACTCCCCCCTCGCAGCCCTGCAGCCTTAACTGAAAACGAGATGACAAAGGAGATTGGCTTGGGCATCTTCCTGGTGCGCTATTTTATCTGTAAATTATGCCAGCTTCACAAAACCCCAACTGTTCTGTGCCGAGAGCGGCTCGCGCGCACCGGGCGCCTGCAAAACCGCTGACGGGCTCTGAGCGCCGGCCAGGTGCTCTAGCGCGCAGTGCTGCACATGCAGGGTACGTACATAAATACATATAAACTTATACGTGCATGCACACACAGGGGCACGGCAGCCCCCAGAGCTTCCCGTCTAAGCCCATTAGCCAAACCGTGACAAAGCCACCTTGCAAGAAGCCCCAGGCTGGGATCACACAGGTTTCCCAAGCCCCCGGAGCTGGCCCGGAGCGCGCCGGCACGGAGCGCGCCGGCACGTGTACGTATCTATCAGCGCACAACCAGGCTGCCCAGGCAATCGATAAAGCTATTTAAGAGATAAATCTCGCTATCGACTGGCCGCTGAGGCCGGCTGCTGATTAATTTAAAAGAAAGGGAGCAGGAGGGGCAATGCCAAAGAGCTCCAGAGCGCTCCTAATGGTGCCGGGCGTTTGTCCCATGCTGGGACAAGCGGATGGGCACGGGACGGGCCTTCTGCTGCCACAGCTGGTGACAGAGCAGGGACCCATCTCCCAAGGGGACACAGCTCCATCAGCAAACACCCCCACCACCCCCGATCAGAGCCCTGGGGCCCTTCAAACCCATTGGGGACAGCAAAGTCACAGCTGGGGAAGTCCCACACAGACCCAAGTCTGTCCCGGCTGAAGGCAGGTGGCCCTTGGAGGGACACGGGACCAGGAAAAAGCTGGGAGAGCTCAATGGATGGGGCTGCTCCGGTGTCAGCGAGGCAGGATCCACCAGTGCTGGAGGAGATGTGCTGGCCTTGAGGACCCAAACGTCTTTAAAAGAGGAAAAAGGATGTACACATCTGCGACCGCATGGGAGCATCCACGGTGCCACGCACGCATCGACGACAGGCGGCACGTTCCCTTGGGCCAGCTGTGGCCACGCAGGATTTGAAGTTCCTGAACCATCCGAGATGCAGCAGGACCTGCTCCAACCCATCTCCCAGCCTCCACGCTGGGGAAAGGGGCTCCCTGCCCCAGCGATGGCAGCAGATGAGCAGAGCTTGACCAGCGTGGCCAGCGAGGGCTGCACAGGGAGGGCCACCGCGCTCTGCAGGGACACCAAGGAGACAGGCTCAGCTCAACCAAAGGGGATGCCACAACCGGCCTGCACCCAACCACCCAGAAACGTTTGGCCAGGGAGGAGATTTCCAGCCCTGCAGGCAGCAACGATGCAGACCAGACTCCCAGGAGAGGGAAGACACCATGGGTATTAGCTAGGGCTACATCAGTTGGAGAAATAGATGTGCCCTGCAATAATTAGGTGGGCATCTTCCAGCCCTGTCCACCACTTCCCTATATCCGAAGGCTTCAGGATGGATAGTGCCATATATCCTTCCTTATCTTCCAAGCTTTTATCCCTGGTGGCTTTATCCCTGCCCCTGTCCCTGGCTGGAGCAGCCCCAAGTCACTGGTCCAGTGTGTTTGTGTCAGCAGCGCCCGCAGGGGAAGCAGCAGGGAGGGCACGGGCCGGTCCTGCAGACCTGCATCCCATTCCTGCAGGATGGGAGCGCTGGGAACACCGCTGGGTGCCGGAGCTGCCCTGAGGAGGTGCAGTCTGTTCCCAAAGGGATGCTCCAAGCTGGGTGCGTGGCAAAGGCCGGGTGAGCTCGAGGCTGCGCCCCGGGGAGAGCTCGGGGCAGCGGGAGGGCGAGCGAGCCCCACAGCAGCAGGAGCCGCGCGCCGGGCCGGGCAGCGGTGCAGCAGGCTCGGCGGTCACGCGTTGCCATGCCAATCCGGCAGCGCATCCCGCTCCCAGGCCACCCGGAGCGGCTCGGCCCCTGGGGACGGAGCAGCGCTGGGGCAGACGGAAAACACTCCGACATGTCGGGGCTGAGCGGAGCAGCCTGCTCCATCCCGCGACAAGGGCAGGGATGCAGCCCCAGGGGACGCGCTCGCCATGTGCCGCTGCGGCCGACGCTCCTGCTCGGCCCCAAGCCCGCGCCGGCTCCAGCCGGGAGCTGTTGCAGGCGCAGAAAGGAAGCAGCCTCCGTGTCAACGCGCGCGGGGAAAGTTGGGCAGCATCGCTGCAGCGCGGCGCGAGCCCAGCGAGCTCCTGCCCTCCCTGCAGCCGCCCGTCACGCGCCGGCTCCTCCGCCGGCCGGAGCTGCCAGCGCAGCCGCCGGCTCCCGCTCCCTCCGAGCGGGCGGCGCGTTAGGAACGCGAGGAACTGCTTCGGGGCTCGCCGTGGGGGCAGCCGGGGCTCCTCGCTGCACGGCACTGGGATGCTCGTGGCTGCCTCAGGAAAGCCATAGGGATCGTTAAAGACAAGGACTGGCAGATTCAGATGTTGCCCTCAAACAGGGACATTTCCCCTTTCCTTGGCACCTGCTTCCACCCGGGGACACAGGCTGGGTGGCCCTGGGCTCTGGCCATCGTTGCACTTCTCCTCGGGGCGGTTTCATGCCCAGTGAGGCCCTTGCGCGAGGGAGCCCAGCTGCCCCCACCGGGGTGCAAAGCAGCTTTCCCTGCTCAAAGCACCAGCTCCCTCTTGCCCCGTCCCCCAGGAGCTGCCGCAGGCACATCCGAACGGGCACATCCGAACAGGCACATCCGAACAGGCACATTCCCTGCCCTGTGGGCTCCAGGCTGGATCCTGCACCTCTCGTGCCAGCGGAGCTGAGGGAAACACAGGGAACCGAGGCGCGGGAAGGCGCTATGCAGTTCGCGAGTACAAACATCTGCAAATAGCCCCCCAAACCCTGCAGCCTTCGTTCGGGAGCAGCCCCGTTTCCCCTTCAGTCCCGCTGCTGCTGAGACGCAAACCTCATCCCATTCTAATTGCATTAAAATAGGAAAATATGGGAGGGGAAGGTGGGGACAGGGTCAGTCACAAACCAACCCGCCAAACCCAGGTGCTTCCCCCTCTGCTCCTGCAGCTGCAGCGACCCCAGGCAGATCAGGGCAGCAGCTACCGGGGCACCGGGCGCCCCTCGGGGACGGGGATGTCCCCTCCAGCCGGCCAAGGTGACCCGGCGGCGGCAGCCGGGCCCTTCCCGGGATGGAGGGGGTGAGATGGATGGGGATGCTCGTGGCGGAGGGGGGGTCGAGCCGGTTGCGGCAAAGAGGGAGCCCCGCAAGCGGCTCCCCCCGCGCCGGCCGGGGCAGCCCGGGCGCCGCCGCTGCCCGAGGGGGCGGCCCGGAGCGGGGGCTGGGCCGGTGCCGGGACCCCGGTGCATCGCGCCGAGCTCGGCCCGCCGCGCCCCCCCGCCCCCGCCGTGCCGGTATCTCCCCCGCCGCCGCGGGCGCAACAGGACGGCGCCTCCCGCCCCGCTCCGCGCTCACCTCGGCTCGGCCCCGGCTCCCGGCTCCGCGGCTCAGGCGGGCGGCGCGGCGGGCGGCGCGGAGCGGCGGGCGGGCAGCGCCCCGGGGGGGTCCCCGCTGCTGCCGCCCCCCGCCGCCGCCGCCGCCGCCGCCCCCATGGCCGCTGCCGCAGCGCGGGGCTCCGCGCCCGGCCCCGCCTCACGCGCAGCCGGGGGCCGCCGCCGCTGCCCTGCGGCCGAGGCCGGCGGGGCGGCGGCCCCGCGCTCCGCGCTGCCTCCGCCGGGCGCCGCGCGCCGCTCTGCGGGGCCGCGGCCGCGACGGGGCGGGCGGCGGCGCGGGGCGGAGCGCGGGGCGGGCGCGGGCGGCGCCGGAGCCCCCCGGCCCCGCTGCCCCTCGAGGGGTCCCGGCGGCGCGGGGAGCCGCTTCCCGCCGCTCCCGCGTCCTCCCGCGCCGCGCGTGTCCCCCCCGTCCCCGCAGCGTTGTCCCCGGGTTAGCGGGCGTCCCGCCGAGCAGGGCGCCCCGGGATCGAGGTTGGTGCTGCTGGCCGTGGGCGCCGCTTCCCTGCGCCCTTCCTCTCTCTCCAGGCGCTTTAGGACTGCCATTATATCTGGAACGTGCGAGTTTGGCCAGGGCGGCAGCCACGGAGCGTCCCACTCCACGTAAAGGCCCGTTTTGAGGCTGCCACCGCTGTCCTCGACACACGCGACACCATCCCTCCCTTCCGAGTGCCACCCTGCCCTTCTTCATCCCCACACTCAGCATCATGAGACCCACCACGGCCCTCCATGTGCTCACTAATTTTTTTCTCTCCTTTTTGAGGGCTTTTGGTAACTACATGTCATCTGCAACCATCACCACTCGACTCTCCGTCCTGCTTTGCCAGCGCGGTGGCTTCGCCGCTCGCCCGTCCATAGGTAACTCCATGGTAACCTCCCTCCAGTCTGCAAAGATCAACACAGGCTCTTAAGGAATCTACGTTGTCAAGGCTTAAAAGGCTGGGTTTGTTCACTGCTTCTCAGAAGGCCGGGAAACGATGTCCAGGAAGGAGGTTACCATGGATTTGCAGAAATTGAAGAATACTGGACCACATTCCGACAGCAGGAAAACACAGCCAGGTCTGCGAGCGGGGCATGGTTACTTTGAAGATCTCCCCAGCTTTCTCCCATTGGATCATTTTCCCCATCTCCTCTTTCACTGCTCCGTCAGAGCTCCTTGTTTGCTCAGTACAGAAGACAAATTTACTCATCCACAATTTCTTGGCTCCAACCTTTCCAGGAGACGGCTGTTTTATGGTACCAATGTTCATCTAAACAAGAGGTCACACATCCCAAATGGCAGGTCCACATTTCCTATTGCTGTTCCCTCTGATCCTTTTGTAATAAACCACTAGGATCAGGTAGAATTTATCTCTTCGTGCTATTATTTCATCAACATTTTCCCAAAAAGCCTCTTCTGACACTCCAACGTGAGGTCCTTCAGACTCATCCACCATGGAAAAGGGGCCAGTATGTGAAATGTCCCAAGTTCTCCATGACAGATATTGATGTAACAAAATTAATTTTGTTTTTATGTGATACCCTTAGAGCTTTTCGCAGCCAGAGGATCGCAAGCCCACACAACACCAGCTGGCTCTCTTCTCATATTGTCAAGATTTTTTTTTTTTAAATTACTAGTTTTCATGCTTTCAGCATATCCTGGTACAAAATTTGGTCTTTTCCTAGAGACCAAAGTTTACGGTTTTCCCCCTTTTCCTTGCTGAACACAACACCCATCCTCTGAGGGCAGCCTGCTGCCTTCCAGCCATCACCTTTGCGTGGCTTTTTACCTGATACAACCACCAAGAGACCTTCCTAGAAGGATTTCCAGGATGACGATTGACAAGAAACTCCAGCAAAGATAATGCGCTTTTCCAGATTTCAGTATCAGAATTTAATGCATAAAAAGGAAATGTAAAGCCATCACACCCCTTGGTGTGCGACCTGCCCTCCCGCTGCACGGGGACGTTCCTCGCGGTGCACAAACGGCTCGTGCGGGGTGTGGGATTCATCCTCTCGCCGCCTTTCTGCTGGATCGGTAGGAGGGCAGC
Organism: Tinamus guttatus; assembly: GCF_059628265.1. NCBI lineage: Eukaryota > Metazoa > Chordata > Aves > Tinamiformes > Tinamidae > Tinamus > Tinamus guttatus. The sequence continues at coordinate 2,142,062 of NW_028289621.1, forward strand.
TCTAGGATTCCCAAGGCAGGTTGGCTGAGCTGTAGTATGGATTGCAGCTGGACCTGGCCCCTTCCCCATCCATAAGGACACGTATCCATTCGCAATTCCACAGGGAGCTGCCCCACGGTGCCAGTCCCATCCCTGCCCATCCCTGTCCAGGCAACGTCTCACTCGTGCTCAAGGGACAGGGGAGGGTGACAAATCCTCACATGCCGGGGGTTTCTCTCTCCTACAAGCAGCGGGGAGCAGCCCCCTCCTACTCCATCCCTTTGGATGGCTCCAAGCCAGAGCGAGTAGGAGAAATCACGACTACCTGACGGGCTGCTCGGCACTTGTCATGGAACGAGCCCAGCAGTTTTCATGGCAGATCCTTGTCACCCGCCACTTGCTGTGCTGTCACTGCCCTGAGACAGAGGGGGACACCGAGTAGGAAGCGAGCTGGTGGCTCCGCTCTCAGCTCTGTGCTGGATCCCGCGTCCATCCTGCCGGAGGCTGCGGGGAGGCCATTGAGGAATAAACATCCCATTAAGGGTAGGGAACATAAAATGAGATGTCAGAGCCTGCGGGATGGGAAGCAAACAGCTCTGGTGGTCTCGAAAGCTGAGGGGTTGTGTAAGCAACGGGCTGAGCCCGGCGGCACCGCGCGACCCTTCCCAAGGGATTCATCCCGGCACAGGACCGGGCGCTGCGGTTGCCCTGGGGCTCCTCGCGGCATCCCAGAGTCAAGCCAGGGGACACAGAGACCTTTAGGCTGCAGCTCCAAGGACATTTCTCCCCTTACGTCCCCGCTCCACATGGCGCCATGGGCAGGAGCCACCGGCCACCAGGTCCCACTGGGGCACCAGGTGATGGATGGCAGCAATTTGCTCCCAGTTGGAGAGCAAAGAGCAGCCTCATTGGTATCGCGAGCGCACAGCACGATCTACCTCCAAGCAGGAAAGCGCCCTGGCCGTGTCCACGGCATCGGAGCAGCCGGCAGTGCTGCTGCCCCTCTGGCTCTGCAGCCCCGTGCCGAGCCCAGCGCCGCTGCCTGCTGCTATTTTTAGCTGCTGGGAACTCTGATCTTTTTCCTTAATGGAGCACGTGCGTCACCAAGCGCGGCTCCAGCCGCGTGAAAGGATTTGGGCTCCCTGCATGGGGAGCCGCGATGCGCTGGGAGCGGAGCAGCTCCCAAGGCTCTGCAGCATCAGGGAGGAAAAAAAAAGGATGGCAAGGGGCCCCTTTCATTAAACACCTGAATCAGGAGGTGGGAGGTTAATTGTAAGCACCTGGCGTGGGTTCGGCTGCGCTCGCTCCTGCCTTGGTGCAGCCGGGGGTCTCGGAAACCTGCAGCATCGGCGCTGCTGCTGCAGACCCTGCGGGCGGCAGCAGCGCAGAGCCCCTGCGGCAGAGCCCCGCGCGCATCGTTAGCGCTGACGGATGGAGCCTCCGGGCCGGGAGAGCAGAGCGCGGGCACGGCCGAACCGCGGGGAGCGAGCGCCGGCGGCACCGCGGGAAGGGAGGCAGAGCCGGGGGTCCAGCCGGGCGGCCTCCCCTCCGCCCGGGCTGCCCGTGTCCGTGCGGAGCGCGCGGAGCCGCCGGTGCCTTCGCCCGGCTCCGCCTGGCCGGGCGGGATGTGCGCGGGCCTCCGCGGGTTGCCATGGCAACGCGTAGCCCATCCGCGCTCCGTTCCCATCCCTGCTCCCGGCTGCACAGAGCCGCGTCCACAAGCTCCCCGGCCCTATCTGCTCCTCCTGCATCCCGAATCCATTGGCCATCCCGCTGCCATCCCCGGCACGATGCAGCTGGGAATTTGGGGGGCCGTGTGGTGCTGTTGCTGCCGGCACTTGGAATGCAGGGGGTTGGTGCTGGCCACAGGGAAGGCTCAGATGGGGCTGAGATGCCTCTGGGACCTGTAATAGCTCAGCCCAACATCATGGAAGGCAGAAGGCTGCAATTCAAACACCGCCCCAAAATAGGGTTTGGTTCAGAAGTAGAATACGAGGGGGGTTCCCCTTTCCCCAAAATTCCCCATGCCGGCAAAACCACAGCCAGGCTGGGCCACCTGGGGTTGCTATGGGGCCAGTGATGGGAGGGAGAATGGCTGGGTCTGGGCCTGGGTCTGGATCTGGGGAGATTTGGAGCTGGGCAGGGTCCTGGGAAGCCCCGTGCTAGAGCGGGGTCACTGTTTTTAAAAATTTAAAAGCATACAAAGGAATTTGGGATTTCAGGAATGTTCCAGGCCATGCAAGAAATGCTCTGAGCATCATCGATGACTCTGTGTGGCCCTGGCCCTCAAGGCCAAAGGTTCCCAGAGGAGGAAAGAAGGTTTTCTGAAGGTGGGAGCTGCTTTGCACCTGCCCAGGTAGCCATTTCCATAGGAAAGCCTAAAACCTCTGGAACTTCCCATCCAAGGCCGTGGAGCCGGGAAAGCAAAGTGCCTCAAAGCACACCCGAAGCCTGCTGGGCATTTCCTTCCTTGGATCTACGTTGCAATGAATTAAACATGTTTTAATATCCCAAATGAAAGCTCAAGGATCGGCAGCAATAAATCCTCCACGCTCATTTTCCGTATTAAGCCGGTGTGCACCGGGGGCAGGCGCAGTAATTAGAGTCATAGAATCATAGAATCATAGAATGCTTAGGGTTGGAAGGGACCTCTAGAGATCATCTAGTCCAACCCCCCTGCATACGCAGGGACACCTAAAGCACGTGGCACAGGACTGCATCCAAGCGGGTTTTGAAGATCTCCAGAGAAGGAGACTCCACAACCTGTCACGCCATGATTTATCGGGCGGAAGGCACCGGAGGTGTTTGGATATTGGCGCCCTCGCTCTTGGCAGCCTTTCCGGCACCCTGCACGTGCTCCTGTTCCCAGGTGGTGCAGGAGCAATTCCAACCTTGCAGCCGAGGGGATGCGGGATGGGAAGCAGGATCCCAGTGCTTCGTGGTGAGCTTAGCCCTGAGCTGCTGCGTCTTCCTGGAGCAGCTCGCGAGCTCGGCACGGGGCTCCCCATGGAACATCCTGCATCTCGCGCTGATGGGTTTTTCCTTTAGATCCTGGGCCCTGGAATCACAGAGCTGCTCAAAGAAGTGATTTTTTAATGTATTCTTTAAGGTTTAAGTCTCAAGACCTCATAAATGCACAGGGAGGCTTGCGAATATGCACCTGGAACTGGGGGATGAGGAGACAAGTGCTGGTATTTAACAGTAAAAGAATCTTGGCTTTAAAGTGAAGCCGGCGATTTGGGGAAGCCGGGTTGGGGCCACTGCTCCCTCCTGCGCCGTGCGCTCTCTCCGGAGGCACTGGGAAGAGCGGAACCTGGATCACGGTTTCTCCTGGCACCTTGGCGTGTGGGAAACATGGAGCAGGGTTTTGGGGAATAGGAAAGCCCCACTGCCATCCAAAATTGATGTGTTCCTGTGCACGCAGGTAGGGAGGTGGGTTTTGGGGGGAAAAAGTGCCATCATGAGAGCCCAGAACTAGGGTCTCATCCTGCAGCTTGAGCCAGGGCTGTGACAGGCCCCTGTCCCACTCCTGAGACTGATCTGTCCCTCCGTGGCCACCAGCCCTACCGTGAGCCTGACCCTACACACAAGCCATGGGAGAAGCAGGGAGTCGCCCTCATCCCAGCTTTTTCCTATGGGAGTATCCTGCTGCAAGTGGCACATGCTCCTCCAGCGGGGAAAGGGGCTGGATACCCGCTGCCAGTTCTGGATACCTTTCCCAAGACCCATCCTGTCGCAACCACGTGCAGAGCGAAGGCAGCCCGGAATGAGCAGGAGAGCAGTAATTAAAGGTAGCTGCGGCCTCGAGCAGTTACGGCGCTAATAAAGCAACAAATGGAGATTACTGTTCCCCCCGCTGTGACCGGGGAGCCGCCGCGATTCCTCGCGCTGGAGCCGGTGCCGGCGGGCAGGTTTCCTCCCCCCGCCGCAAACCTGAAGCGATTCCAAACCCGAAGCGATTCCCGGGGCTCCCGCTGAGGAGGGAAGCGTTTCTTCCAAAGGCTTCTCAAGGACCTAATCTTCCTCTTACTCAGCCTTATCGGGCTGCAGTGCGGGCTGCGCTATTTAAATGAGGTGAAGGGGAAAGATTCAAGAGGCACCAAGAGGCCTCTTGGAGAGGATGAAAGGAATGAAGGGATGAAAGGGAAAACGTGCGGCGATGGCGAGAGGCGATAGCGCCTGAGCCGCCCTCAGCACAGCCCACCCGGCCGCTCTTCCCTCCCGGGGCTTTTCAACGGGGTTTTGCAACCCCCATTTCCCATTTTAAGGACCGGGAAGGCTCCGCTCCAGCTCCAGCCAGCACAAGTGTCCAGGCAGGAGAGCAGGGCCGGACTGATCCCATTCCCAACGCTGCCGAGCGAAGCCGACACACTGTGAGGAGCAAGGAAGGAGTTTTATCCTGCCCTCTTTCAAATAGTGGCATGAGGTGTTATTTGACACAAGAGAAGCGCCAATGTTTCCAAAGCGAAGGGCAATTAGTCAGAGAATCTGGGAGCCAATCGTGGCAGGAACGTGGCAGAACAGCTTTTAACAAAGGATTAGGTGTATCCAGAACCACACACAATTTATTCCTGATTTCACTCTGCTCCTGTGAAACCCTGGTTTAAAAAATAATAATAATAAATTTCCTTCCCCTCGCAGGATGGGATGTCAGCGTGGAGCCCGCGGGTGGCCCTTGCGGGCGTCCCTGGCACTGCGGTGTGCTGCCATGGCTGTGAAATATTAAATGAGGAGCTGGAGTCAAAAGAACAAAATTACGCATCCGAAGGCCACTTTCCAGCACCCTCAGGCTCTGGCACCAAACGCTGGTGACGTAAATGGCTGTGGATTTATAGCGGAGCTGCCCGAGTGCCGGCGCCGGCGCTGGCAGGGGACGGGAGGTGGCTTCAGCCCCGGTCCCTCGGACGACGCGTGTCACCTCGTGGGAGCCGTGGGCACATCCACGGCCTGGACCACGCGACGTGTGGCTTCATTAAGGACCAAGTCCCTGTGGGTGTTGGGAGTCCCCTGGTTCCCTCCATTGCAAATGGGAATTGGAGGTTTTCGGGCTCTTCCATGCAACATGCGCACGGGTGCCCATGGAGCTTGAGGCAGAGGATGATGCTGGATGAAGGCCTGCTGAATGCCAGCACGTTGCTTGTCCCTAGGTTGGCTTGGGTTTGCCCCGGGTAGCCAGGAAGCCGCAGGGTACCTGAAACTCGCCTAAAACCAGCTCTATCATGTATCTGTCCCCTTTATGTGAGCTGAGCTGGGAGAGCAAGCAGAGATCAGGCTTTGCAGGGCTGCGAGAGAGGAGGGAAGAGGAAGAAAACTGCAGGAAAGCAGCAGAGCAAGGCTGAGAGTTGGCCCCGAGGGCCAGAGCTCTCAGTAAAATAAGTTGTTCCCTTCCATTCTTGGCCATGAATGGCCACAAATCCCTCCAGGTTCCTCACAGGATGCTCAAAGCCCTGGTCCGTGCCTTGCTGCGCCTGCTGGCACCCGTGCGGCTTGGAAAGATCCCGCTTTAGACCTTATCTGTCTGAAAGGCAATAAGGAGGCTCTGCCAGAACAGCAAAGGCATCCTGGAGAACAGGCAGGAAAACAGAGCAGGTCCGGAGGGGAGAGATGCTGAGATACTGTGGGCTATGGAAATCCAATTCCCTGTTAAATTGGAAGACAGCAGCACTTTGAAGATGTTGCCGATAGGGCAGCATCGCTTGGAGATGAGGCTGCGGGCTGGAGCGCAGGAAGGCGCTCGTGTAGATACACATGAGCACATAAAGGAGGTGACTGGGGAGTCCGTGAGAGCAATATTGGAGAATATGGGAACAGAAATCAACTCTGGAAATTCAAACATCCAGTACCACACGGGGGACTGGGTACATCTTTGGCACAGAGTGGCTGAGAGCTCTGGGGTTATGTTAGGGACATGTGAGGATGTCAGAAATGGGCACTAGGAACTTGCAGCTTCTGGGGTGTATTAGGAGCTGTGATTGCTGTTCTGTGTAGCTATCCTGAAAAACTACGAGTACTCCTCCCTCCCTTGGCGGATCCTCTCCATCCATTCAAGGTAGAAGACAGTCCTGGATCACATGGCCATCATGAATGTGACTTTTCTGGCCTCAGACATCATCCAGCTCCGCGCTGCTGTTGCAGCAGAGACCAAGGGGACCTAGAGGTAGGTCCCTAACCTCATCCTGGGGGACAAGACAGGAGGGGACTGTGCTTGTCCATACACAAACCACGCTTGCTGTGTGGTCGCTGCTTCAGGAGTGTCACCACAGGCCCTTCTTGCAACACCTTAATTCACAGTAATCCCATTGCCCTGTTGTCACGATGGGAGCATGGAGCTGTTATCCATCAGCAGCCTGGCACGGAGCCGGGAGTTGTAATTAGATCCTGCTCTGCACAGTCTCTGGGGTGGCTTCAGCTGGGTACCGTATTCTTCATGTCCTTGAGTATCACACAAGGCTCCCGTCACTGCCACCTCTCCCAGGTCTATGGATGGCCACCTTTGAGCTCAACACAAGGCAAAACCCATCCCGGAGAGGCAGAGGAGACCACCTACCTCCTCAGGAGCTCCGGACCTCCAGCACTGACACCTCCATCAGCCAGGCACGGACACCTCCATCTCCACTGGCACCCCAGGACCACTGGCTGGTGCAACAACCACCCCACTACTCAAAGGTGTAGGATACAAAACACAGTGTAGGCCTCAAGTATAAAGCCCAGGTAGCCAAAATCCTGGGATGCTGCTGCAGGATGGAGTGTCATGACTTGAACTGCCCTGCTGGGACAAGGGGCTCCAAATGAGTAGCTCCTGCCAGGACGGGCAGGGGTATTTCCAGGCCTTTGGGAGAGCTCTACGCTGATGCTGCAGATCTACTGAGGAACCAAGAAAGCTCTTACGAAAGCAGAGAAAGGGGATTTGCTTTAAGTGCCCTTGTAAATCACAGGGCCTCGTGAGTGAAGAAACGAGGGCTCTCGAGCAGCTTGAGAATGAGCAGAAACAAAGATTTTGCTGGGATCGCTGTATAGTGGGATATTGCCTCAGTACTTCCCTGGAAAAGAAGGCAGTTATCGAAGCCTCAGGGAGCAGGAAAGCAGCTCCCAGTGCATCATATGCATCCAGCTTGGGAATTTCAAAGGGAAAAGGAGCCCATGTCCTGATATTCCTAACTCTTCTTGTCCTACTTCTCCTGGGAGAAGAGATTTGTTTGCCCAAGTAAGTTCATCGCCAGAGCTCGCCAGCAGTCCCACGTCAACCCAGCCAAGGACTGTGAGCAGCAACTTGCTGAATGCAAGGCTGGTGCTTACATTCCCCCTCCCGGCTCCTGCCCATGCCTTTCTCCTCTTCTTTCTTCACCAACAAAATCTTCATAAGTACTTCTGACATCAGCTCTCCTGCAAAATTATTTCTGCATAAACATTCACGGATTCTCTGCCTGCAAACACTTCTGTGCTTGGAAATTCATTGATGGAAAGGAAGAGGGACCCTGCAGCCTTGACACCTGTCCCTGGACCTGAGTCATTTCCCGGCAGTGCCAGACTCTCCCCAGCCTAATTAGGGCTGTCTGAGCTAGGTAAAAAAACCCTCCTTCCCTGTGCGGCCAGATGCTGCATTGTGCCGCTAGCCCAGAGAGAAAGCAAGCAACTTAGGACATATTCTGACAGAATTCCTAATGGAATAATTAAAGTCAAATAATTCAATTAACATTGCAATTGAGTAATTGCATTTGGAACATTGCTTTAATTGAGCAATATTTGTATTGTCCCAACGATGAGGAGAGGCACAGTAGCCTTTTAACGGGCAAAGGGAGACAGATGGTGCTAATGAAGGGCGGAAGATAAATGTGAGGTCACTAAATTAAGATCTCTTTCTTTTTGGCCAGAGAAGAAAGTCAAGCCGCTGTGGTCTTGTTGCCTTTTAAAAGCCTGACTAAGTTACAGAAATAGAAGAGCCTCTGCAGGAGCCTGCTCTACCATTAATTACTTTTTATTGAAAGCTCGCTGCCCGCTTGGCATTGCATCAACACGAAGCCAGCCGCGGTCCCTGCCCAACTAGTCTGTTATTTTAATCAAACGCTGCTCCAGCACAGCAGCGGCAAGCGGGGAGCTAAGGGCTGGGAAGGGATTTCTGCCTCTCACCCAGGTTCTGCTCAACCGGGGTTGAGCAGCATTGGGCCACAAGTCAGGAGACCAGATCTTGATAAGGTGAAACAGAGAAAGAAGAGGGAAAAAAGCCAAAATATTTTCCTTTGGGAAGCTTGGTTTGCTGGATTAGGGATAGATGCATCTTGAGAGCTGGCAAGACTGAGACTGATGAGGACACTTGGGATGAGAGGAGATGGGAGTCAACCTGTGCCTCCCCACTGGCATCACAGCCCAGGGAAGAGCTTCCAAACAAGTTGTCTCATCATCCTGGTGCAGATGAACAAGCCAAGCCACTAACTCTTCACCAGAAAAAAGGTATCAAAGTGGATGGAAAACCAGTAACTCCTGTTGCCCCGTTAATACGTGGCTTCATGCGCTGGAATTTTTTCTTTCTGTTGATGCTCAAAGGAGTTTTGATGCCTCAGGAAGGAGGATTGAAGCCTTGGTTGATTGATGCTCGCAGCTGCCTTATCTGTGTTTGGAGGCAGTTTAGGAATATGGGTGTTTTCTGGGAGCCCACGTTTTTGAGGGTGCTGGGAAGGGAGAGGTTAACAACGTGTTGATTTTGTAACTGTCCCTTCCAGCCTGCTAAGTCATTGCGAGCATGATGTACGTCACCTCCAGTCACTCTGATCTGGGTCCTTTGCAGCTCTGCTATAATGCTGCATATCTGCCTATCTCTTGCTCTCCCTAAGCAATTTCAGCCTTGTTTCCCCATTCCCAGAGCTCTCAAAGCAATTTAATTTGTTTTGGAAGATTTTTTTCTCCTTTTTTTTTAAAGAAAAGGCATCTGATATGATTGTGCTGTTTGCTGCTCCTCTCTCCTCCCACTCTCAGCAACTTCTAAGCTTTGTGGTTAATTACTATGAGACCTCTATGCTTCTATTAGCATTAGCTGGAATTATGTTTTTACACCTTGCATGTTGCAGCTAGATGGAGGAGAGAAGCCTACTAATACTCTTGCTGCTGGAGAAGCCCTATTAGACACCAGAGAAGCCACATGGATGACAACCATAGTAGGAATATCTTGTTCCTACAGGAGAGCCCTGATGGATGCTCGCCGGGACATCGCTATAAGGTCTCAACTGACAAGAAGAGCAGAGAAACCAGAGCCACGTCCATTCATTTGGGCACCTAAGGTCTCACTGCAGACCTGTGGCAGGATCAGGCACGTAAAGCTGCGTTTAGACTCTCATTCCTTCAAGGCACTCAGCAAGGCAAGGATGAGAGGGGACCAATACATCCTTGTGACTGGAGAGCCACATGATGGTGATGAGTCTGGCCTGACTCACAGCATCGGCAGCGCTGCAACCTGCTACCAAAGGCCTGCTCTGGCCACCGGAGCGTGGAGGCAGAGTTTCATGCCCATATTTATGTAGGATCCTACTTTCCAGCACAGGGGCGCTCCGTGCCCAGCAGAGCTGTCCTTGTGCACACGTGCACAGTGGCATCGACATGTGAATGACCGCAGGAGCTGTCTCTTTGCTCTCTCCCCTTGAAGGCAGGGACTGCATTAGTGATAAAAATGGCAACCCTCTGCAGTGCCCCTCTTTGGGCCGAGGCAGCTTGTCTGCACTAAGGCTGATCGTTCCAATAACCATTAAAAAAAAAAAAACAAAAAGGACAACACACCTGCTCTGCAGATTTGATTGACCCAGACAAATCATATTTGCCAACAAAGCCAGGGAATCTACCACGATTCATCCTGAGAGCCATGCAAAAAGACAGGAGCAGCTAGAAATCCCCACTCACCCATAGTGCCTCCTATGCCAGCCCCACTAAGCCAAGACAAACCTATCTAGATGTGCAGGTGGGATGGACTCTTTGGCTCCAGGAGGTCCCAAGATGATTCTCATCATGAGCTGGTGACGGTACGGTTGATTCCTATGCCTACTATTTGTAAACAACCGAGAGTTTCACTATTTCCGTATGCAGTGTGTTTGACGGAAAAGTATGATTTTTTTTGTTGTCTGTTTTAATGCTGAGTTCTGGCTTGTGTAAATAGGACTGGATTTGCCATCATTCTCTCCATTCAGTAGTCCATAGTTAGTACTCTTGTTTGGAAAGTAGGTAGGAAAATGCGAGAACATTTTCTGAAAAACAAAAGGATGAAAAGATGAGTGAAAAAGATGCTCCTGTCTGGTGCTGAGGGGTCCTTGCTCTACAGGCACACGTAGACAGACAGACAGACACACTCAACAGCATCGTCAGGAGAAGATGCACCTGCAGCCCCACTGCTGGCCACTGCAGGGTGCATTGGATGCTCTTTGGGACGTGCCAGATGCAGCTGCCAACCTCTCCAGCAAAGGTGGGAGCTGAGGACTTCTACATCAGGCAAGCACACTAGGTGATGGAAGAGCTCACTGCCAGTTTCACAAGTCCAGCCTTCAAATTCACCTATTTTTTTGTAAAGAAACCTGAACTCAGGTGATTTTTCATCAGGCTGAATGAAGGATTTTAAGCTACAGGAAGCAATAACAGAAAAGCTCCTTCTGGCAAGGAAGGAAGACCTCAAAGTTTATTTCCTCTTTGATGCAAGCTGAATTTTAAAATTGGGCTGCTGGGTTTGAAGTCATTTTTGCAGCTCCCAATCTGTGATGGCTCTTTGCCATCTGATAACACACCAAGTCCATTTGCACTTGCAAAGGGATCCACATGCCAGAAGCCACAATCACTACCGGCTGTCAGACTGCTCGAGTGCCTGAAGGTGCCTGGATGCTGAGGAAGAAGCTTCCTGCTCTCTGAGAGCCCCTCCAGGCCAGGGGGCTCTTGCCTGGTCCCCTGTTTGGGTGCTGCGACCTGAGGCAAGGGGTGATGGGCAGTGGGTGCCGCTTTTTAACGTTGCTCCTTTTTACCCATTCTATGATGTCAGTAGGTTACCATCCTCTGTACCTACCCATCCCTGGGAGCTGGAACTGCTAGGCTCAGCTGTGCCATAAAACACCCAAGAAACATCCACAGAGGGTTCAGGGTGTTTTTGGAAAGCATTTATAGTAATTGCCCCATAAATATGCAGATATGAGCTCAAAGACAGGACTCGTCTATTCAGCAACCTCCACCAGCAAATTCTCCACTGCTTAAGAGAAAACAGTGTCTGTATCTCTATCCGGGAAGGCTTGGAGGGACGGAGCAGTGCGGATCCCTCTGGCCACGTGGTCGATGCCTTGATTTAACTCTCACTCCAGGCTCTCTGCCTGGAGAGTCAGAAGCGAATTTTGAATCCACGGCCACCTCCAAGCCAGGGAGCTCATTCAAAAAGCCTGGTTGACCGTGACATCTCCTCTTCTGCACCCTGCCCCTGTCATGCTGTGTCCTCCCTCTGGCTGCTCATTGGGAACTGGGAAATTTCTCTTAACACTGTGTACCCGGCTCGCTCCAGCTGCATCCGCGCTCTCGAGCAGGGACAACAGCTGACCCCGCTGCTGGAGAGGCTGTTGTCACATCATGTCAAAGGCTGACACGGCAGCCTTCTTGCTCCTCCAGTTTGACTCACAGCATTTACTTTCCAGAGATCAAAATGCCACCACCAAGATATTTATCCACGGGAAGCGAATGCCATAACCGACCTGCAAGTTAGAACATCCTCAATGGATCTTCTCTGCACTCAAGGCCACCCCAGTGACCTGCATGTCCTTCACAGAGCAAGGTCAGAGCCCACCAGGAAGCCTCCAAACTGAACAGACAGTGGAAGGAGCTGCTGCAGGGGTTGCTTCCCACAGCCCCACCGGCTCTCTGACTTCAGCCCCACTTCAGGGGGGTTCCCAGCACTTTTCTCCAAGCGACACTGTACTTGAGCAGCAGGTTGTAACACCTGAAACACCAGCACGTGAGTCCAACCGAATTTTATCCCCTGCGGTGGGTATCTGCAGAGGGTTAGTCAGCTTCCACTTGACAAACGTTGTATAAAAAACAGAACTGCTGCCCAGATGGTCAGTGCTTTTGGCATATAACCAGCAAATAGATTCTCACTTTTGATTCACACTCCACTTGCTCCCACTCGCACCACGGCACTGGGTGCTGCCCTAGGACACAGCAAGCATCCCTGTGTCAAGAAATGCTTCATATCAGACTCACATGTGAATGGTCCTTAAGCTGACCTAGGATGCTTCCAGAGAGAAAAATGCCAACAGAAAGAAACCCAGCTTGCTAAATGCTGCCCAGGAGCAGCCCCGATCATCCTTCCACCGCACTGCACAACCTTCATTAACTTACAAATGAATTCCTCCCGCGTCTCTTGGCTTTCTTCGCTTGTTATTATTCCAGCCTCCAAGGACATAAACAATTCTCTTGATTTAAGGAACTAGGCTGCTTGACTAAACTAGATGCTGGTTCACTACAGTTTGGGGAGGGGCAACAGCACCGGGGAAGATGTTTTATTCAAGAAAACAAAAAATTACTTCCAAATAGAAGCAAAGGTCTGATTTAAATAAACTCTGAGAGCATGAGCTGGGGAATTCACAGTTAAACGAGCAGCAGTCAGTTTTATGTTACTTCAGCCATCCTCTGCATTCAGGACCCATCTCACAGCCAACAGTCAATCAATTCACCTCCCTGTTACCTGGGTACCGGTCCTTGACAGCCCTGCGGATCTTTTGGGGTGACGGCTCTTTATTTTTGGCTCTTCACCCAAGGGATGTCTCGACCCTAGTTTAAGGGCAGACTCTTGCTGCAGATTAAGAACTACTCTGATTCTCTCAGATATCCGCTATTCCCAGAGAAGGGGCTGTTTTAAAAGGTCCTCTTGGAGAAAACAGCAGAGGTGCGAAGCGTGGGTGCTAAAAGTGGGGGCAATGCTCACAGGCACTTCGCACACGACCTCTGCTTCCCTGGGGACAAGCACGACGAGGACAACACAGCAAGAGTCTTAAGCATTCTCTTAAGCATTCAAGAGGGTTCATGATCTGCAGCCGCATTCCCCACTCTGCCCAGACCGATTCTCCTTTCACTGTTGAGGAAAGTAATTACCACGGGCCACCTTGGACTGACCCCACAGTGAGGCAGGGCTCCTTGCTCAATAGATCTATATAACCTTAGTGCTCCTCTTCTCCTGAAGCCCTCATAGCAATTCCAGGCACAGGTCCCTTCCCTCAGCTTCTTCTGGCCCGGCATTTCTGCTGCTGGGGACATTCTGATAGAGACATTTAATCTGTCTGCTCAGCTTGGGGTGCTCATCCATCTGCTCTGACCTCTCCCTTCAGCGCAGAGGTTTTAAAGAAACTTTGGTAATTTCCTTCTCCTCCCTGTTGTTCTTGTGCACAGCGCACGTCACCCTGCCCTGCTCTTGCCATCTCGCTCCAGCACTGCACGTGCTGCAGCCTCTTGCTGGCTCGCAGTCAGCTCCAGCCCCACGTTGCTCCCTGCAACACCTGCCCTGCTTTCCCTGCACGCGCCCTTTAATGTCACCAGCGTCCTCTGCGCCACAGCAGGCCCAGCACTGCCCAGGGCTCCAGCACAAACCTCGCTCTGGGTCTGCGACACCTTCACTCATGCCAGGCCTCCAAGCTTCTTCCCTGATGTGCCGTCATTCAGACCTGATGGCAACAGGTCAAGGGCAGCTCATAATGTGGGTTGTGGCTCCATTGGTGTGTTCAGGGTTTTCCCATGACCTCCCGTGGCTCTTCTCAGCACCTCCAGTCCCCTCCAGAGCTTTGCTGCAGTTCTGACACTTGCTGCTGACCCAAAAATCAAGCCCGCAGCTGAAGCACAGAGACCCTCCAGCCTTCACCAGCTGCCTGTGCTCCAGAGCAAAACCAGAACCATCTCCCAGCTGGTCAGAGCTCCTCACCCAGCCACCAGCCACATGTCCCTCCAGTCCCCCAAGCACAATGCAGACAGTGCCAAAGACAGCACAAGCCACATGTCTCCTGGCTGCCTTATTATTTCTTGTATACTGACCATGCATCCTCCCATGCCTTTATTTTCCCTAGGAAAACCACCAGGGCAGCCTGTGCTGCCACTGGTAGCTCCCCTGCTCTCTCTGCAGTTATCCCAGCCCTCCTTGGAGCAGCCCTCTGATTCCCAGGCAGCTGGGGCCATCTCAGAGGAGGAGGTAGGGTTGAGCATCCTAGGTGGGGTTAGCACCTAGTTTCCCTTTTGTCCCTTTTGCTAGCCTGGCCCTGTGCCACCCATGGGGTAACCCATCCCAAGCTCAGAGCTCCATGGAGCCCAGGCATTATTATTCTGAAATGAGTGCTTGGAGACGGAAGGAAGTGATGAAAAGGAGACCTTGAGATGAGTAAACACAAGACAGTCAGACTGAGATAAATTTGGTTGGACTGAGTTAAATTTTCAAAAGGAGCATCCAAAGATGCCCTGGGTCGTTCACTGTTTTCCTGGGTTGGATGTGGAGTTCCAAAAGGTCTTAAATTACCTATTAATTAAATTAAACTACACACAAGCACAGAGACAAACAAGGGAGCAGGAAGAGGCTGTTCAAGCCTTGGAGAGAGCTGAACTTCTAAACAATTCCTATTTTTTTCAGGATCGATGTATTCCTTTCTAACCTGCCCTGTTTGTACCAAAGAGCTGCGGGTTTGGCCATGTGTGAAGAACAGGCTCAATATTTCTCCCTGTTCAGATGAGCCCCCTTCCACTTTGTGCCATTGCTCCTCATGCAGCTCAACCTGGACCTGCAGCAGCTGCTGCTTTTCTAGGAGGCTGCTTTGATGCTACTCTGTTAACACGGTGCAGGTTCGGGGCTGCAGCTCTCCCGTGCCCACCTCACGGGTACCGCGACTAGATGCATCGCAAGGAAGAATTTAGCACTTCAGCCCTGCATGAAGCTGGTGGAGATGAACCACAAGCTTTGCCAACAGTTGGCATATCCAGCAAAGGGCAGGTACTGCCACCTGCGAGGCGGCCCTGGTGAGAAATGTTCCAATGGGAGAATGATGGGGGCAAGTGAGAGAAAGCCCTTCAGAGGGAAGAGATTAGAGCTCCCTGAAACGCAAATGGAAAAAATGATTGGGAGGAAAGAAGTAAAATGGGGGCTGGCTGTTCTGCATCACAAGCTAAATGTAAAATCTATTTGGAGGAGAAAACCAAGGGAGAGAAGAGAGGAACAAAAGAGAAATTGTCACCTGTTTGTGATGATTATAGGAATGAAGTAACCCATCCCAAATAGATCCCAGGCAGCTTCCCGGGGGCCAAGACAGACAACAGAGTGACTAACTGCATTTGGCAAGAGCTCTGGAAGGAGATTCCAGAGAAACAGGATGAATCCAAGCTGCAGGTGCTGCAGAGAAGAGGGATAAAGGTCTGACAAACCCAGCAGGTCCCAAAGCAGCCCCTCCAGTGTTGAATGGCACATGGGCAACTGCTGCGTGACAGCGAGTGCGTCTGCAGAGCGCGTTGGAGCCGTTGCCCACCCCGCGTGGTCCTGACTCACTTATGTCCTGCAGTTTGGGCTGCCAAAAGCTCGGAGAAACTGCTCAAAGCTACCGGAATGAGCAAATCTTGGGAGATCTTGGGGACAATTTGCTTCATTGTGGGTTTCCTTGGAGTATTTGCTCCCCTCTGATGGCCAGCCCCAGTCCTGAGGTTTGTAGGGATGCTGGAAAGCTCTCCTTGCCCTGCTCACTGTAGTCCAGTCTCGTGCTCTGAACACTGGAGCCCAAGATTAGATAAGAAAGATAGAAATGATCCCATTTCTGTCTCCTTCCTTGCTGTGTATGCCTTTGGAATGAAAGAGATCTCTTTGTATACAGAAAAGTAGTTTAGATACAGCTTAGTTATTTTAGATAAACTTTATCAGAAGGGAAGCAGATACTGATAAAGCTGTGTTTCATACAATGAGGGAAAGAAACACATGGAAATTTTGGATCCAGGCTTTAAATTCATCAGCATAAAAAGGAAACAATCCTTCTTTTAAAACAAATAAAGAGGTGATGGAACAACGAGACCAGAAACAGGCCTAGAGAAACATGGGAATGAGAGCAGCCCAGAACCTCTACTGCAGGGTTAAAGTTGGGTTAATCTAGATTTAAATTCCAGTTCTGGCTTAGGTTTGATGTAAAACAATTCTTCTAGTTTTTCTGTTTCTCAGTCTGTAGAATGGGGAAAGCAGCTTTGTCTCAGCAGGTCAATACAAAGACAAAACCAAGGAAGATTGAAAGTCTTCCAGACATCATGATAATGGGGACCCACCATGACCTTGTCAGGCAGTGAAAGCTCTTGTGGAATAGGTACATCTTCACACCACCAAAATAAGCAGTTCGCTCAAGATGACCACAGAGCTTCCAATTCTCCAAACTAAAATACCAACCCTTCACTTGTTAAACCAGCTCAAGGCAAGGGAAGAACTTCCTCACCTGGCCAAACTTCATCCAGAACTGGATACAATAAAACACAGCTAGTCCCTATTATTCTGCTTGCTGAAACTTAGTTTACTGCCTGTTCTCATAGCATTTCAAGGAGTAAATCTTGTTTTCAGCAACTATTGATCACAGATTGTCTCTGTAAGCTTTTGCTGCTGATTGGACCTTGCTAAAGTAGCCTCGTTTGGGCAAACAGTCTTAATACTGTGAGCAATTCAGCTGATCCTGTCAAACACAGCATATTTAACTAGTGGGAATGCATAGAAAGCAAAGCACAGGAGCCAGGCATGTCTTCTTGCCTCCAGTGCCACCAGAGGTGGCCCAGATCGGACAACTGGGGTAAACAGACTTGAATTTGTGCAAATAAAAAACAGGCAGCTATAACACCAAACATCCTGCAGAATATCTGTTAGTCATCATGACTAATGTAAAATGAGGGAAACTGAAAAATGGACCACAACACATATAAAATATGAATAAGTTTTTGTAAAAAATACACCTAAACCTAGTGAGAGGACCCTCTGAAAATGGCTAAAGGCTGAGGAGCTTGTCCAGGAGGTGCCTCCCTGGCTCTCCACCTCTCCCAATTGCAGTCTTGCCAGAACTGGGCCAACAGGCTCTCAGAGGCAGCACTGTTGACCCAACAGCTGCTGGAGGAAGAGAAAAATCATTTCCAGGCTGGATTTAGGGAGGATATCAAGGTGGTGTAAACATCAGAACTACACCACGGATAGGCAGGAATAATGCAAGCTGGGAGGAGCAATTTAGGGCAATGTCAGATAGACAGGAGGCAGAAATAAAGTATATTGGTATCTTAACCTGAAGCAGTATTGTAGTGAGAACAGGTGAAAAACCACAAGGGAAGCTGTATGTGTAGTGCAGCACAGTTCAGGTTCAGGGAGAAGGCAGGAACAAGTGAAATGGGATGCGGTTTGCAGCAATGAGTCTGCAACCACTGTTGGAGGACATAATCCTTGGGCAAGGCAACGGAACAACCTGCAGTTTACTGGGATACAGCTGTAAACAGCTTCTATCTCATTTCCACAACTACAGTACCCTCTACTTAACTGCAATACATTTAATCAAGATGTTTCTTGGGGAACCAAATAAAGCTTGATGATGTTTAATGGCTGGAGCTTAATGGCTGGGTTGTTTAACTGGGCTCATAATTTTGATTAATTAAGATGCCTGCAGGTGCTGGAGTGGTACTTAGGCAATGGCTTTGATGTTCAGAGGCAAAGGGGGTTTTGTATCCCCTTCAAAAGGATTTCTGCCAGTGCTAGTGCAGCACAGCAAAACTGCCTTCATGCTCTAGCAAAAAGTTTAACTCTCTTGTAGCCAGCAGTGCCCCAAGCCCTCCTGGAAACTTGGCAGCCTGTGTGACCCCTTGACCAGGTTCCTCTTGGAATGATTGATGGAAAAATTTGTATCGCTCTGTTCTATTCAGTAACCACATTTCTTATAAAACACACTTACCTCTCTTGATTCTTGAATACAGAAGACATGGGTTAAAAACCCATATTTAACCCTCCTGGGTTAAAACATATTTGGAGAGAGAAAAGGACACAGGCACCAGAGAGGTATTTGCTCATTTCCTTTGGAGACCAGACTAGAACACTGGAGAGAGACACAGTGAGCCACACTCAGCCTTGAAAAGAACTTTATTAGTATCAAATGCAGCCACTCACTGAGAGGGATCAATATTGACAGGTGTCAATAGTTACAGATCTCCATCAATATCAATCCCTACCAAAGTCACCAATAACTCTCAATCTTGACCGGCATCTGGAACTTTCCTTTTCCATTTTCTCCATATGCCCCAACAATTATCATCATTGACCATTCTCTGTGTAAAAGAGCTTTGACGAGTATCTATTTCCAGACACAGCGCTAGGGAACAACATTTCTGGATACCCAACTCTATTGACAGGTGTTGTTACCTCTCGGGCTCAAGAAGAACCTATAGCTTTTGCTCTTGGAGCAATTATCCCCTCAGGAGGCATCAACAGTAATCGATATAGATACTTCTGGATATATGCCTATTGGTATCCATACTTTTCGATAGGGATGGGTGTGGATAGTTGCCAAAGCCCTGGAGGGGGGATCCCGGACACCACCCGTATCCATAGGTATGGAAATCAATAGGCATCGATGCCCGGGGAGATGGGGGAGCTGTGGATGGGTGCGGGCGGTCGGAGATGTC
Source organism: Tinamus guttatus (assembly GCF_059628265.1). Taxonomy (NCBI): domain Eukaryota; kingdom Metazoa; phylum Chordata; class Aves; order Tinamiformes; family Tinamidae; genus Tinamus; species Tinamus guttatus. The sequence continues at coordinate 2,160,692 of NW_028289621.1, forward strand.
TACTGAGGGCAAACTCGGTCTGACAGCGACATCTATAGGTGCCTCTCAAGATCGGGGATCGCCGTTCAGCCATAGGGTTGGGGAGCTATAGGTGTCATGCACTTTGTTCTGTGCTTGCCCCAAATCGCAGCAATGGGCTCTGGCGGCCTGGGCTGAGGGTCCCTTTATTCATTTCAGAAGAGGGAGAGGATGTTGATCGGAACTGTAGTACCTTCCCTCTGACTTCTTTAGTAGGGAAGTGTCTTTAGTGCTACAGACACCAAGTTAGACCGGGATTAAAGTTAAGCTTCCCTTTACCTCCTCCTTAAATTTAAACGTAACTTAACTTTAAGTGTAGCCTAACTTTAGGCCTGGATTAAGGTTAGTGAATATTGTCTTCCGTGTATGCATTGGATGGAGTAGATTTCTACCCTGTACAAACAGGTAGGAAATGAGTCAGAATTAGTGGAAACATCATTTCAGGTCAGAGACTGTTGTGCCAGATCCTCTCCCTCCATCACGCTGGTGGAAAATAAATGGTGACATTCATCTGCATTAACACCCTGCTCGGTGGCAGCGTGGCTGGTGGTCCCTGCTCATGAGGAACTGTCTTGAGTTGCTCTTTCTCTGAAAAAGGAGCTGGAAACACATTTTGTTGAGATCTGGTGTTGAAAAAATGAAATGTCAACCTAAGGCCCAGAATAATAATCACTATTGAAGCCATCATAGAATGGCTTTGCCACAGATTAAGAGAGGTAAATGCCAGCATTTAGAAAAGCAGTATTTAAAAAATATTCCTTAAGTGAGATGTGTGTTTTCAAGGAAAAAAATGTTCCCTAGAAAAAACACAGCTATTCTTAAATAATTGATAGGCAGTGTACTAAAATAGTAATGAGCACAGGGACATCCCAGTCTGGCTCTCCGCACGGCTGAGCTGGATCACACAGACCCCCAGACGCACTCGTGGGTCTTACAGAGCTGGCTTTGATCCAAATCTGTCATTCTTTTAGTCTTGGAAGAGGAAAAACTGGGCTGCTCTTTACTCAGTTTGTCTGGATTGAGTCTCACTGAGAAGGGTTGCTTTGCAAACAGGCAGACGCTCTGGACCAGACTGTAGGAGTCCGATAAACTCAACAGTACTTCAGGAGCGAGTGTCTTCCAACACTTAAGAGAGTTTTGCTCCTCACATGTATCTATTAAGCGATAGCAGAACCTTAAACAAGAGCTTTGAGGGTTTTTCTAAGCAGGTGCTTATTGAACTTGATTGAAACACTTCTCTTGAAAAGTTCCAAGAAACAGTTTTAAACTGTGTTTTCTGGGCAGTTTTTGATAGATTGACCCAGAGGACATGATCTCCACGCAGGCAGATCCCAAGCAGGCCCCATTTGAAGGGACAACCCCTGCCCTGTGTGTCCCAGCGCTGGCCGGTGGTTCCCAGCTCTCCTCTGTATCATTTCCCAAGTAATTTTCTCAACAGCACTTCCAAGTCAGAGGATTTTTTGCTTTTTCCTCAAAATTAGGCTTCCTTTTGAATACCAAAAACTTCATTTAAAATGCTGAGTCTGCAGAGAGGAGCAGGCAAGGAGAGAGCTGGTGGCTTCTCTGCTCTGTCAGTAGCTCCAGTGGACCTGTCCCATCATCCCAGAGGATCATGTAGTTTGGAAAACCAAGTGTATATATATATTTATTTGCTCATTTTTTCCTTCTGGTGATCTCACAAATGATGCTAGGCCAGGTTGGCATGGTAAAATAATTTGTCTACATATAAATACTTTCTTCATAATTTCCACTCTGCAATTGCGTGCAAAATCCCTGAGATCCTAGGTCTTATTTCCAGTAACAGCAAGTAAATGGTTCATTGTAATCTGAATTATAAACAGATTTAAAGAATTCTGCCAGAAATTTAATGGTGAATTATTTCTCTATGCCCCATGTCTTTCCTGGTTTTCTTAATTCTGCCAAATATTTAGCTTAGCGACCTCTGCTCTCAGCAACCCATACTCTCCTAGCTACATAATCCCATTTTTGGACCATTATTTAAAATTTCAGCATTTTTTTGCAGCACTGGCCAAAGAAGCAGAACTCATCAGAGAGGAATTAAATAAGTGCATTTGTTAAGCTCTGGCTTGTGGATCAGATTATTATGCACGATTACATGGAATCTGATGAATTCACGGAGCTGCCATCCTGCCCGGCTCCGGAGCTGCAGGGTTTCTGTCTCGCCAGCTAACACCATGCGAGCTACGAATGTCACTTGCTTTTCTTCGTCTCGGGGACACAGGCATGCTAGTAGCTTTGTAATGCTCTTTTCCACTATTTTCTGTTAATCAGGGAGCAAATTCCCCCTGAGGGTGTCTTGCTGTTGAGCTACGGTCCATGGGAAGTGGAGGGAGGTTTGATTTAGATGCACAAGGTTTTGGCATAAATAATTTCCCCGTGCTTGCTGTTCGGAAATATGGTTTTCTGTTTTTAGTTTCCATTAAAAAAAAAAAAGGGAAAAAGGTTAATTTATCTGAAATTTATTCCTGTAAAACGCTGAGTGCTTCCCTGCAAATGTCATTTCTGGCTGACGTCAGCGAGCCGTGAGCTCAGCCGTACCTCGCGCGACCTGTTTCCCATCGGAAAGCAGGAGCAGCGCACGTGACTCGACGCGCCGAGTCCAAGTGACAGATGCAGAAAACAAGACACGGAAAGGAGCCTTGTTCTGCCGTCAGCTGAAGAGAACAAACAAATTTGGCACATACTCCTAAGGAAGAGTTAAATTGCCTCTGTATGCAGCGTTTCGGTGCTTTCTTCTCCCCTTAATGCTCTTTTAAAGGCGCCAGCTCCTACAATAACATGTATTAGAGTCATTAGCTGCAGGTGCCTGCACAGTGCCTTGGAGCGGAGGGACGGTGGTGGCAGCGCCCCTGGCACCCTTGCTCGCTTCTCCCACGCTCAGGCAATATGTTGATTCATCAGGTAATCGATTTGGGCAGCTCGAAGCAACCGGTTTCCAAGATACCACGTCCTCCCGATGCTCCAGAAATCACAGAGCCGGCAGGGTGTGATATTGAAATGCCACCGTCAACGCACAAGGCCAGGCCCCGCGGTGGCGGGTGCGCTCGGGGCGCTCGCGGGGCAGGAGCGCGCGGCGTCACCTCGTGCTGGAGCGGACGCTCCTATCCGCGGGGCTGGGTTTTTCCTCATCTAGCTCGAATCAAGAGCCACATTATTAACACCCAGCTTTGGATCTTTCCTGGAAATCCACAGGGCAGGGACTGAATTCCAGGTGGGCTCCCTGCTCGGCTTCCCGGGTTACACCCCGCTGCATCGCGGCGTTGCTGCCTTGCAGCAGCAGGAACGATAGCGATAAATTCTAGAGAGGAGAACATTAGCATAGCAGCTATATATAATATAAATAAAGATATATGTGTGTGGGTGTATAAATATATATGTATGCACATACATATATACGTGTGTGTATATATATATATACACATATACTATACACGTATACATCTCTACTGATGACTCACTGGTCCCTGTCCCCTGCAGTGTCCCATCAGCAGGGTAAAGAGGAGCCATCGTGTTTGGGTGCCAGCAACACCCCTGACAGGGCCAGGTGGGTGACTCCAGGTGGGGTGGCAGGTCGGGGCATGAGCTACCATGCAGAGTACTGAAAAGTATTGCAGAATCCCTGGAATTTGCAATATTTCTGCTGGGGGCAGGTTGGTGGAGCGTTACAAGCCCCAGGGCTGCACATCCGTGGATCTGCACTGGAAGAGGGAGCGCAGGCGCGTGGACATCACGGCATCTCCCTCCGGTCGCGAGGGCCAAGGGGAAGGACTGACCTGGAGGGATCTCCTCTCCTCCCCACTTTGCATTTCTAGTGCACGGGTTGCCCTTATTTAAATACTGGGGTCTGTCACTAGCCACCAAATGCAGGCAAATGCGGAATTTGCATTACTGAGTGGCAAAACCAGGAGGTAAAATAGCCGTATGAGGAACGGGGATAAAGCCACAGCTCGGCTCCACATGCTCCCGGATTTGTGAGCGTCACAGTTTGGATTTGAGGGAAAAGTTGGTGAATCCAGGATCACCAGATCATTCATTTTACCCATGCCTTGGTCATAGGTAGCAGCAGGAGATCGCAGAGGAATTTCAATGAACGGGACAATGACAGCTTGAAACTATAGGCACCAAAAGCAGATTAAATTGATAAACATGCCAGCCTAAATATCTAATAAAAGAAAGGTAAGTGTGTGGAGAAGGGCCAGTGAGACAGGCAAATGCAGTGAAAGGAAGGATTTAAGTGCCTAAGGAGGCCGGGGGAAGGAAGAGCGAGAGAAGAGAGTGCAGTTTATTGACCGAAGCGGTCGAGAGCTGCAGGGGAAATGAAGTGTTGGCTTTAATGCTCACATCAAACAGAGAAAGGCTGTGAATGCACCAGGTGTCCCAAAGCCACATGCAAGGGGAGAGAAAGAGGGGCAGGGAGCAACCAAAAGAGCCACCTGGTTGTCTCGGCTCCAGGGTTCGTCTTTGGGCCCTCTGGACTTGGGTAAAACGCTGGTCGGAAAGGAGGACGGCAGAGAGAGCGGAGTAAATACGTCAGCAGGGAAACAAAAGATAGAAAGGAGGAGACGGGGGAGATGTGCCAAGGGAAATGTCATCCTTATCAGCGTGTCCGAAAAAGGCAGCAGGCAGGACTGGAGAGCTAAGTGGCAAAGCCGGAATCTGATGCACATCCCATACCAACCCCTCCAGGGGATGGAGTAAGAAAACCTCATTAATGGCACTGCCACGCAGCTGCTGCAAACACGGAGGTGCCGTGAGGATCCGGAGGTGAAATTCACTTTAATCCATCAGCAGTGGCTCGGGAAGGTCACCCAAAGGGAAGGGTGTCATCCGGCACCATGCGCTTCCGAGCAGCGCGTGTGCGGCGGGATGCGGATCCGTGTGCAGCACAGGCAGCGCTGACTGTAGGTGTAGCAGTGGGATGGCATGACGTTGTTTTTTTGCTCAATAAGGAAAAAAAAAAAAAACCCTTTTTCTTTGGTTATATCCTAATCGTAAGCTATATGTTGCGGACTCTTCCTTGAAACATTTTACGACTGTTTTACATGCAAAAAATCAAACCGGTGCAGAAAACAATAATTTGTATTAAAACCAGGAAAATAATTAAAGGCAGAAATTGAAATTCATGCCAAAACTCTCCTGCTCAAAGGAGCTTTAGAGGCTATTTTTACCCTTATCTAATTACAATGTTGGGTTACATGTTACCTTTTATATTCTAAGAATTTTGCAGAGACAAATACTATACTCACAAGCACGTTTCCTAGAAGTATTCCTTGAAGGAAGGAGATCTTGAATGGATACAACTCATACACTGAAATCAATGGAATTTATAAGCTTCTGCATTCAGCTTCTATATTTCCGATGTCTATATTCAAGATCTGACCTGATATGTTAATAGACATTTTCTGGCAACTCCATCAATCTGTTAGTCGTTTTAAAAATAACTGTAAGCTCATAAATATGTATTTCTTATTTGTAGTGAACGGAGATGCTTGTGCCCCCGAGGAGCTCGCGGTGGGGCCGGCTGGGCCCCGGGGAGCTGGTAGCGGATGGTGCTGGAGGAACCAAATGCTGTTTCGGAGCGATCTCTGACTGTGACGCACCGGGAATTCAATAACCCACGTGTGAGACCGGAGCTTGTGAAGTCCCACAGGAGTTTGGCTCCCCTGGGACAACATGGGAAGGTTGGCTCTGCTCTCAGGGTGCCAAGATGCCTGCTGAAGGCTGGGCGCTTTGCAAAAGCTCCGTTTTTACCCCCAGTAAAAACTCAAATCGCGGCTTCCTGACCAAAACCAGGTCTGTTTGGGAAGGATTTTGTCTTGCACTAGGTGCATTGCTCTTAGGCAAGTGAGATAAGCAGAGGTGTCCCAGAGAGGTGCCCAGGACAGTGAGGCCCTCCCTTGCTCCCATCCGCCCTTCACCATGGCCTCGATTTGACATTTTGTGACAGCAAATGACAACGTTTTCTCCTGCCCAGGAAACCAATGCAGCCCGTTTGCTCCACCAAAACCTTGCCTGACTTTGCGACAGGGCATCATCGAGGCGGGAATGCTGTGATCCTGCATGCAGCCAGCGCTGCTCCGTGCCAAAAAATCCATATATCACCATGACAGGGGCCATAGGTTTATCTGTAGCTGTTAATATAAATATAATATAGTCTCCGAGTGGAAATATCTTCCACCTAGTAAGCTAAGTAAATAGTAATAGCTGGATGTGAAATGACTGCATGGAAAATACTTTGTAACTGTCTTTAAAAATGCATTAAGCAACGAGGACTTTGTCATAACAGAAGAAATATGTTACTTCTGTTGTGGCAAGCGCAATAATTGTGCTTAATCACCCATTGTTTAGTAATTCAAAGCGGAGAGGGGTGTTTTGATTTAAATTTCAGAGAGTTCTCATAGTTCATACGGTCTGGAAAAGAATGAGCAGCAAAGAGTTACAGTGCTCAGTGCACATAAAATGCAGCAAAGCCTAAATGTGACGCCCCGGAATCGCTACGTGCGGCCCCTCAGCTGCCACTGAGGTCAGGGACAATTTTAGCTTTCGCTCCAGCCACGCTCAGGTTTCTCCTTTGAGTTGATTTGAACTTCATCCCTTTTCTCACCGGTCTGTGTATTTGTACCTGCTTCACAATTTTAGAGTTACTATTTAAATCTGGATACTTGAATTATTCTAATGATGACTATCCCTTTCAATGGCTTCTGTAATCACAAGATACATTCATTTTCGATTTAAACATGCTTCCTTCCCACACAAACCCAGCATTGTTTCATTCTTTAATTCTTCATATTACAGTTAGCATATTAAAAAAAAAAAGAGTGGTATCTCTATTTTTATAGTAAGAAATTAGTTCCTTCTCTGCTTAAAAAACCTGCCCTGCTGTTTTCTGCTCTCCTTCGCTGTGAGGTTCTCACAAAAACGGTAATAGACTGTGCTGGGTACAGGAAAATAAAAGTACCAAGAGCTTTTCTTGTATTAGATAAAGGCCAATGCTCGGAATTACAACATAAAACAACAACAAGAAAAGACGGGTGTAAGAAGACTCTAGATCCAGTTACTTTCTGCTGTGTTTTTAAAGTCTTGTATTAGATGTAGAGCTCAATTAAAATTGGCTTAAATCCAGTGAAACTCCACTAATTACATAAACTCAGACCAGGCTGGCGTGGAGCCTTCATAGTTTTTCAAGGCATCTTCTGCTAACATTATTCTTTCTGCTAAGAGAAAATTATGTATTGTTTACTCCTAAGTGATCTACCGATACGCTGGTTTGCTGGGTAATATCCCTTCTTTAAAAGTCTGATCTCACTCACTTAGATGCTTCCTTTGCGTTGCTGAGTGCTCCCATTTCCCGCTGAAGCCAACACACCACTTCGACTAAAACCTCCCGCTGCCGCGGGTGGGAAGCTGCCTCTCAGATGGCTTGGCCTGCGTTTTTCCCTCATCATTCGGAAGTCTGTTAGCCTGTCATTTTTTTACTGCTTTCATCTGTTCCGCCCTGGCTCCTGATGGATGTGGGTGACAGCTCGTCAGCGGCAGGAGAAGCAGCTCCTTCGGTGTCACAGGCAACTTGTTGAAAAAAATATGTGTAAGCTCTTGTCCTCGTAGATTTATGGCAAATGAGGAAATATTGCAAAGAGGTGGGAACAGGCACAGTCGTGTCCTTTTGCAATGGAGCTTTCAGTTGCCCTGTGATTTCTGCCGTTTATTAAAGCAGTGGAAGGAACAAGATAATGAAGTGAACTGTGAGGCGTTTTGTGACATTTGCCTGTATGGAAGACATTGTTTAAAAATAAATTACAATTGCAACTGCTGTTTCGGATTTGTCCAGGAAAAGCACAATGTGACTGGGATAAATAGTTTTGACTTTGGTGGCAGCGTTTTGATGTCAGATAGGCTGGACATGACGAGACAGTCATGCAGAGCACTGGGTTAAACTGCAAAGATAGAAGTGATGAGCAGCTCTCAGTTATTAGGCTTAGACTTTCGATATTTAATACATGTATGCAAGGCCAGGGTAGAGCACTGTGAGTTTACAGGCATGCTTCAAAGAAAAACTTGAATCTGTCCTTAGTTTTTAAAAAAATCATAGGTGATTGTGAAGGTTTCTCAACCTGACATCCAGTATATGATAGTTCCAAGCAAGTTCTATTCACTTACCTTTTCATCTGCATATATTACTGTTATTTGTCTAATTGTTTCTATTCTTGTATGTTTGGTATGTAAAAATTCAGTAAAGCTATTGTTCAGGAAAAGAAAAGGAAAGGAGTTGAGATGATTATTCTGTTATCAGTCATGATTAAGACGAAGAGAGATATACTAGCAAGACATTGTGCCTAAAATAGACACTTGCAAACAAGAAATGTCAGTCAAATGAGGTTTAAATTAAATTCCTGATAGCAATTACTTACAGAATGATCATGCTCTTGTTGAAATTGTTATGGATATTGTCACCATTTTCAATGGAAAAAGAATTTGGGCTTCAGATGCCCATTCTGAGAAGCATTTCAGAATGTCCGTGGCTTTTACCATATACCTATATCCTGCTGCATGCAAAGTCACGCTTCTGCAAAACAGGCACTGGGCTGAATTGTGGCTTTAGGAAGGCTTCTCTGCACAGGGTACTATGAAAATGAGTTAAACTGAGAAATCCAGACTTGAAGGAGGTATTGCATGGCCACAAACAAGTGACCTCACCGGGAGGAGAACTGATGAAGTGGAGAAATGCGATGTCTGTTCCAAATAAAGAACTGATGAGTCAAGTAGTGCCCCAGTTGGAACAGCAGCAAAGTCAAGATGGCTTGAAAATAACCTTGACAATAGTGAAAAAGAAATAGCAATCAATGCAAGTTATATTGACCCTTAGAAACAGCAAGGAGAGCGCTGGATGGGGAAGTTATGCCGCTTTCTGTTTCTGCGGGAGTGTTGATCCTCTGAAATTGTGTATTATAGCAATTATCTCAAGGCCTAAACTCATATTACTCAAGTGGCATTCAACGATCTCCCCTGTATTCCCAGGAAGATTACTCATGCAGTCGAGTTCTTTTGTTCCATGATAAGGACAAAACAATTTCTAAATATAATATTTTAAATCGGTATCTTGTTACTGCAAGACACAAACAGCTACTGCTGACTTATTTCTGAAAGATACTAAGTCCCTATTTAATCTTCCAGGCTGAGGCATTTTTCTAAACATAGCTCGGTAATAAGTTAATTATAATCTTCTGAAATGGAAAGAATTTTTACCTGGAATGATTAGGGTGTTAGTTTGAGGCAAGATATGTGGGTTTCAAGCTAAAGTTAGGAAGCAGCATTACAAAAGTAACACCCTCTGCTGCCATAAAAACTTCCCTGAAGATTGAGATCATGAGGATTTTAGATGCAACATCAGATCTTTAAGTATTCATCACTGTTGATATATCTGCACACTGGAATATCACAACGGTTTATTCTCTGCTTTGAGGTAAAATTCACTGTGAATTCAAGTTGATTTTTCCAGCTTGTTTCCAGCTTCAGGGATTAAACAGGTTTGAAGAAAAATAATGAAGCCATTTTTGGAAAACAGGAAATCATGTGAGATTGAGTCAAAAAAATAAAAAAACACATTTTTTTGTGTGTAGATTTGCCATCTCTTGAATCCTGCACATTCTGCTAGCAGCTTATTTCAATAGCTAGTTACTTTTTCAACCTGCATTTGGCACAGCAAACCTTAGGTGCTTAAATGAGAGCTATAGTTGCTTTAGTGTTTTTATTTTGTAGTTTTGGGAAAGAAAACTGAATTCCCAACGAAATTCTTGTTGATGTGTGCTTAAAATAAAGCTTGCTAAAGCTGGACCTTCCGGTTTTTCACTAAGTTATGAAGTCTGCGCTTGAGTACTCCTATGGTCCTCTTCTGTGCTTTTCTGGACACAAATTTCCCACCTGTACTCAGTCCTTAGGATCACTTTTTACCACGTTGTTCACGGGGTTGAAAGCAACTCCCTCCTTCCCAGATCACAGCTTGCTCATCCAACCGTCGGGACAGGCCTGTAATTTATTTGAGTCGCTTGTCATTTCCCAGACGACTTTGACATCTTAGGGCTGCTCTGTTCTCCTCGGTGCCTTCCTTTCTCTTTGTAATTTGTGTGTGCTACCGGTAGTTATTTTATATTTACTTCTGCGTCACTAGTGGAAATGTGCTCAAGGAACCCGGAATTTCCCCATCCTTCATTCACAAATGACTGAATGGCCTAGGAATCTTCAAAATGGAAAACTGAAGGGAGCGAGGTAGAAAGGAGGACGTGGGAACCATGTATAAAATAATGTGCATGTGGACAGGGTGATTAACTACTCTCTCTTACAATACAAATTTAGGGAACCCTGAATGAAACAAAAAGCAGCAGGTGCAAAGAAAGATGTCTTTACAGATAAGAAGACCTGTGGAAGTTGTTGAGATTGCTAAAAGTTAAGAGATTCCAAGAGGCTTGGACAAATTCATGGAAAAATCATCTATCGAGACAATTACATCCAGATACCCTCCTTTTCTCAGGAAACCTGAATTGCTGCAGGCTGAAAGCAGATTCTGCAGACATATTGCTAGGTGCTGCTCTCCCTGCTTTTATCTTCTCTTTGGTCTCTGTTTTCCTGGCCAGGGTTGGAGACAGGAGGTTGGACTTTTAATTTAGCGCTCTGTAGCTTTTCGTTTGACTGTATGCAACTTCTGAGATTCGTCATTTGGCTGCTTCAGGGCTTTGATTTAAAAACAAACAAAGAAATAAACACACACAAAAAAACCCCACTATATAATATTGTAGGAAATCCCAATCCAAAACGCATTTTGAAATGAAGAATAACTCCAAAGTTTTAAGTGAAAACTGCATTTAGGAAAGTATCAAGAACAATAGCAGGAAATTCATTCACTTTCTGTCTATTTGCAGTTTTCACGCTCTACTGTCCATGAATTTGGATCATCATAAATAAATTATTTGTATTTTCCATAAGTCTAAGAGCTCTCTCTGGTCCTCTGGGACAAACATGCCAAAATTTCCTGCTAAGTTTATCCCATGTCCTAGCTGGCTACTGTCATGTAAGAGCTTGAGACAAGAGACCTCTTCAATGGTCAGAGTGAAAGAGTGACTGCTGATCATGTCTTGCATTTATTCTCCAAAAAGATTTTTTAAAACTTACTATAAAAGACGCACGTGGAGAAATATATTCATAAATCTGAAGCACGTAAATCTGTAAGGGTCTCTTCACTCTTGCTTCAGCATAACCATAACTGTATATAAAAATTATCCTTGCTGTTAGCTTGTGTGAGTGACTTCTCTTGCCACCATAGACGGGAGCAAGCTGCATAACGAACAGCTCAACAGAATCAGAACTGCTTATTACATATTTTCTACTACATTTCTGTAAATATAGACATACACACACAAATGTGACTATATTTGCATTTTTTAAGCATTGGTATAGACAGGATGGGATGTGGACATGGAATATCTCATGTTTATTTAATAAACTCCGGGTAAATCGGTTTCTACTCTGGAACAAATCTGCAGTAGGCACAAGCAGACAACATTGCACTTTCTATGAAGTTTCTCAAAAACTTCTCTTCTCTTTCTATGCACTTTCTCAGAAGCTGGCCTGATGATATTCTTATTTTCCCTTTGCTGGAAACGAATGAAGTTGGTGGGATCCTTCTGAAATAGTCTTGCTTGGGAACAAGGTTGATACAGTTTGACAGAAAACTTAGGGAGAAATGCCAAATAATAAACTCTTGGAAAAAATCACTGCTAATAATGACAGGCAAGAAATTTGCAGGGACTTTGTTTACCTCCCAAGCAATCTGTTGTTCATATTTTCAAGCGTATGATATTGATATTTTCAAGTACAAAGCCCGATCCTTGCAGGGAAACGGAATGAGCAAACGGAACACGGCTGTTGTCACTCGGCTCCCGTCCCAAGTGCTGTAAAAGGGACAAGTGCGTGGGGCAGGTCCAGGCTCGCGGGCAGCAGCGGGACCTGCTCCCTGGCACTGCTGCTCCTTCCTGACGGAGCGGCCGAAAGAGCCGTCTCAGCAGCTTTGCTGTGTCACAGAGCTGGCTTTAAGGCGAACAAATATTGAGAAACCGGTTATTTGGAAATGTTTATCTCGTAAAAGTCAACACTGCACCTGATGGAGGAAGTACTGGTTATGTCGTGCTGATGATGCAAAAACAAGCCGAGGCACATAATAGGTAGAGGTTACTGCACAAATTGGGGTGCTAGAATGTAAAAAATATTAATTCGAAAACCGTGCACTAAATGAGAATTCACCTCCACGCAGTCATGGATGGGCTGGATTAGATGCTCTGGAAAAGAGCACAAAACTTCTCCAACTATCTGTCATTTAGATATTGGTTTAAAACCCAAGGCACGAGGTTTACCATCTCTTCCTAAATTTATGACTTGCTATTATATTTTTGGTATTTTACATTTCTATAAAAGGCTCTTTCTTCCTGGGTCTTGCCAAGTTATGAATTTCGGTGACATATTGCTGCCTTTTTATTGAATAGCTTTTGGTTCTTTGGCTGAGAGACCTCCAGAAAAAAAAAAAAAGTTTCAATTTACTTTTACTGAATGAGTCATTATTGTACCTATGTGTATCAAATTTTCTTAACCTTTGACAGGAAATCAGTCCCAAACCCCATTTCTTTGATCATTGTTTCTCTCTGAACTCTCCTCAAGTTTATAGTGCTAGGCCTTGGGGATGGAGAACTTGCAAATCTTTTATGATAGGAAGAGTCTCAGTACCATTAAAAAGAGGTCAGGAGCAGGATGATGGCATCCCAAGGCAAGTTTTCCATGCAAGTTCCTGTTGAGCACCCCACCACTTTCAGAGCACAAGTCACCTCGCAGTTAATTTCCTATCTATTTAAATTAAGATTTGCTTCATGACACTCCTCGGGTGCACGCACACGTTTAACCTCACAGAAAAGCCCTGGCCACTTGGATTTTGTGGATAGTCTTCCCGGTGTGCGGGACAGGGAGCAGCCCTGGAAGCTGCTCCTTACTGTCTGTGTTTGCTTAGGGGACCTGCGGATTCCCTTCCTCTCCTATCACTTAATCACGCTAAAAGCCCTGCATGTGCACGACGCACGATGCCACTACAACAAAAATAATGTTTACCCAGCCTACACATTTTTATATTTAGTACTTAAATTGATTTGCTCTTAATACTAAGTCCTGGTGACTCTGGTCTTTTATACTTTGTAATTTCATGAAGGAAGCACGTTCCTGATGCACATTCCTTCTTTCAGTCCAAACCTCTGTCTCCCATGGCTGAGATACAGACCTGTGAAAACAGGTTTAACATGGAAATACGGACACACAAAGATACGTTCACAAGAGGCTCTTCATTATCATTACAATATATTGATAATGGTTAGCTTTGTGGGACAGGCTGCTCTAATTTAATCAAGGTCTACAGCACCACAGCATCTTATGCCGTGCACTTGTTTATACAATGCTTGGGTTTGGGGTGAAAAGCCATCAGAAAGGCAAAGGCAGTGTGGACTGCGCAGTGCACCAGCTTGTGCCTTGGTCAGGCTAATTTCATCAAAATTATTTGGTCGTTAAGAATGGTTGGAGACTTCCTTTGCTGCTGTTATATATACAGCACAGTGCTTATTAAAAAGCCATTTGGAATATCTAACTAAAACCCTCGGTACCATCGAGGTACCCTTTCTCTCCTTAAAAATTCTTAATTTTCACACCGTTCTCTATCCTTTTCCTGCTTTTAAGATCAGAGAGTGATGGAGAAGATCACTTGTTTCATCCATGGTCTTCCCTATGCCCCTTCTGGTTTGGAAAACGAGCCGAGGAGGAACCTGCCTTTTCCCTTTCTCACTGCCCATCTTTTTTTTTTATCTTAAAACCTCAGAACTCGGGATCACCTCTGAACTTTGAAAACCCCCTTTTCTTTATTTAATACGCTCGCGCCGCTCCTCTAGGCCGGATTTCCTCCGCTCCAGGCTGTGGCCGCTGGCCCTGACAGGCCGGGCGGGTGCGACCGTTATGGAGGGGGCGGGAGGGGGACACACACACACGACGCTGTCGCCGCGGCCCTTCGTGGGGCAGCGCGGGGGCCGCCTCCTCCCGCGCGGACAGGCCGAGGCGCGGGGCCACGCGCGGCTCCCTCAGCGCTTCCCGCCTTCTCGCTCCCCACGCACCGGCCCCGCGTGGGGGCGGGGGGGGAGGCTCCAAGGGGCCTGGCGTCACCGGCCCCGCCCCCTCCCCATGCAGGGGATTCTCCGTCCCGCGCTGACGTCACCGCCGCGCCGGGCGGGCGCCGCCCCCTCGCCGGCCGCCATGTTGGGGGGTGTGTGAGGGGCAGCGCAGCGCGGAGCCGCCGCCGGCCGGTACCAGCGGCCGCCGCTGCCCCCGCTCCCGCTGCTCTCTATGGGCTGCGGCCGCGGAGCCGCCGCGGAGCCCGCCCGCTTCTTCCTCCTCTTCCTCCTCCTCCTCCTTCTCTGAGCGCCTCCGGCCGCCGCGGGGCATGTGCCGCGGGCGGCGGCGGCTCCGCGGCTGAGCGGCGCGGCGCGGGCCATGGTGCCGTTCGCGCCGCTGGAGGACGCGGAGGAGCCGGCGCCGTGCCACAAAATGGAGCTGTACGTGAGCGGCGGCGAGGTGAGTGCGGGGCCGCGCCGGGGGCTCCCTGCGGGCACCTGCCGCCTTCCTCCTTCCTTCCCTCCTCCTCCTCCTCCTCGTCGTGGGGCGCCCCCGCGCCGCGTGGCTCTGCCCGCGCGGGGCTCCGCAACGCCCCCGGCCGCGCCGAGGGGAGCGGAGCGCGGCGGCGCCGCCCCCGGGCCCGGCTCCCCGCTCCCGCCGCGGCGGGGCGAGCGGCCGCACACCGGCCCTGGCCCCGTCCCCCGGCACCGGCGAGCGCCGCTGCGGAGCGGGAGGAAAATAACGCGTGGGAAGTCACGGGCGGCCAACTTGGCCGGGGGGAGCAACGCGCTGGAGCTGCAGGCACCGTCTCTGGATATCCCCCGGGAGACCCTCTCGCTGCCTCCCCTAAAAACTTCCGCTAACTTTGGCTTTTCTCCTCAAAATCCGCTAATCCGGCTGTCCCTAGGAGAGGTTGCAATGTTCCTCGTCGAGTAGCTCCAATAATTGCGGTGCAGGCAGGCAGCCAGCAGAAGGACAGGGGTGCGTGTGTGAGTGGGGCTTGGGTCCTCCAACATTTAGAAAAAAAAACAGGTAACTTGGTGCACATCTCCAAGGGATTGCTCAGCTCCCGTAATAGATATGCGTCCCTGAGCGTCTGCCAGGTGTTATTTTGGGGGAGAGGGGGAGATAAAACTGGTTATGCTCTAATATGGCACGTATCAGCACAATATATTACATTACGCTGAAGTATTACAACTTCTGCACTTTCGAGTCGGGCGTTTAGGATGACGTATATGGCATCATCAGTTATGACAAATACAGGATGGCACCTAGGTGTATTGGAGCCATGAGAGATGTTATCTAAATAAAGCTGCTCAAAACTGGTCAGACTTGCTTTCTACGATGCGTTAGGTTTTCCTTATCATAAGTGAAAGGGTCTTTGGCAAATTTGTCTAAGTACAAAGTGCCTAAAATGGGCCTGGCTTAAAGTTATGGGAAGAACGAAGGAATTTCCATTAGAGGATCGTGGTGAAATTACTTTTTCAGATAATATCCATTTATACATATACAGTAATTTGCAACAGGAATAAACCCAGAGGGAGTTTTTAAATCTCTCTGTTGCTGTGTCTACAAAGTGCCATTTCCAAGCACTGTAATTACTGGACATGCACTTCTGCACCATGGCTGCTACACTTTTAGTCTGACAATCTAATACTTAACCGCAGTCTGCCTACTTTAATGCTAGAAAAATCCTAATGGTGCTAGTGAAGCTACAGGTAAGGGTTAAAAGTCAGCACAGGTATTAGAGGTTAGTGTTAATGTTACAGTTTGCCACAGCAATGCTGTAGTCAAGGTACGAAGCTCTCTGAATGTTTCGGAAGACTTACCTGGCACCATTCATGACTTCTTAAAGAATAATGTGATGTGTTGGTGTTAAAAGTTGTGTTGTCAAAATGTAAACTCTCATTATTTTTGCACTTCCCTCTGTTTTGCAGTAGTTTTTTTGGCTTCTGCCAAGGCTGTTATTACTTTTGGGGGACTGTAACTGTGCCACCCTTATCTACAGTCTTTACCTTAGATGGTGGTTGGAGAGAGAGGACCTCTGTTAGGTCCAAACTGCAAATCTCACCCACATAGTTCCTTTGGTTGACTTCTGTGTTGTTTAAGTCATCTTGAAATACTTCCCCGGGTTAGGGGAAGTAATCCAGGCTTCCCAGTCCAAGTTCTGCCCATCTTGCCAACAGCGAATGACGATGGATGTCTAACTGAAACAGCTCTGTGTTTGTAACATGTGAAGGCAGCTCTTTGTGACATGGAAATTATGTTTTCCTCGAGTTTGCACATGAACGACTTACTTGACAGTCTTTGTGTTTAATTGTTTTGTTTGTGCTCTAATTAAAGTGAGGCATGACATTTGTTACATCCACAGTGCGTTTCGGCT
Source organism: Tinamus guttatus (assembly GCF_059628265.1). Lineage (NCBI taxonomy): Eukaryota > Metazoa > Chordata > Aves > Tinamiformes > Tinamidae > Tinamus > Tinamus guttatus. Next base: position 2,177,298 of record NW_028289621.1, read on the forward strand.
AGCAGTGTTCAAGACTTCATTTATACCAAAAACATCTCCAAGTTGCATATGAAGTTCATATATTACATTAGCAAGTACTTATTACTGTTGTAACAAATTTATATTAAAGGGATCTTGGGGATATGTAGTATTTTTGGCTTGCTTGGAAGTTTCCCTTCACTTGGTTATTGGCATTTAGCAGTGGTTCATTTTTTGTTAAAAATGAGTGTTTGGTTTAGATTCCTCATTTAAAGTTTCTAGAATGAATTGTATCTTATAATACTTAAAGCAACCTTATATTTGCAATCCAATATGTCTAGGTGACCTTGACCTTTGCAGCTACAGAGAGTCAATAATATTGCTGAAATAGTCATCCTGCATCTTGAAGGCTAAATTACTTGCGCTTATTAGTGCTCTTGTCCATTAATTTTATCACTGGAGGTAAATGTTAAGAAATTATTCTCTCTGGGGAATCTGCCTGTTGACTAAATTTAGAATTAGATTATTAAAAATAAGTGCATTTCCAATGAAGTAGCACTTGTGTCAAATTGATGAACTGAAAACAGTTGGCAAGAGAAGAACATGATCTTGAAGACAGGGAACAAATTTTCATGCTTCAAGGCATAAAAACAACACTAACTTTTGGAAGAAGTTTAGGATTTAATTATTTTACATTTGTTCATGTTGAGTTTCTTTGGAGTGCTGGGAATTAAATTCTTGGCTGTACACTGTCTAGTTCTCAGCTGGTTAGGGATTCTTATAGCCCTAAAACCAAAATGTCACTTGTGAAACAAATTTTGTGACTCTTAGAATTCCTTAAATATAGGTAGGAAGAGTCTGTGTCATGCAGTTTAAGCTTCAGATGTTGAGTGAACTTCTTTCCTCCTAAATGTAGGATGCATAAGTATTTTCATGGTAATAAAAATAGATGCAGCAAGGGTGTTGCTTATAAATAACTGTAGTAGATCATTAAAATGTGACTACAATCTACAAAGGAACAGGAAAGCAGATTTTAACACTTTATTGACCAAGCTGAATCAAATGCAAAAATACTTGAACTGAATAGATTACAGGAACTTTGGAATTTTCAGCCTAGGAGTTGAGAGAAAAACTGAAACTTAACTTTTCTTATTCCTTCTGAAGTTTCTAGAGATAAAGGGAAGCAAAGGGACAGGAGTGAGGGGGAAATTACTGAGAACATATGAATAGCCTTTATTTAAAGGTAGTAATATTTTTAATAGTAGTAGTGTTGTATGCCTTTAAAATGGAAATATATTTGATAATTAAAACATATGCTGCTTGCTACTTATGAGGATTGTGAAATGCATACCTGCAATCTCTTACTTATAAAATAAATACATACTTAAATAAATAGTTGCTTCATAGGCTGCAATTGACAGGGAAATAACAGGACCAGGGTAACAGAGTGACTAGAAATTATCCGGTTATAAAACTTGACCATGTTCGAAGCAGCTGCCTTAAAGGTAAGCTCATGAGTAGAACCTTGCTACTGTTGTACATATCAATCGGTTTTTCATGTCCATGCAAATAAATGCAGCTCTTATTTTCGCCAGTGTTTGTAGTCCTTCTTCTTAAGCATGTTTTGCTCCTGGTCCTTCAAAGGCCACTGAGTTTTTGTCATAGTTGCATAAGGTCTTTGTGAGTAATTGCTGGCAGTGACGTGAATGACTCAGCTACCTTTTTTTTTTTCCCTTTTTTTTTTTTTTATCTCTGAACATCCCTCAGTTAGGTGCTGTTGTGTTGCAAAAAAACAAGTAATAGTAGTTGCATGTAACTTGAGAATTAAGTGCCCTCAGCTATTGCAACAACGTGCAGGTTTCATAAAGACTTATGAAAAACAGCTCTCTTAAAAGACGAAAAAAAATAAGCACATTAATACTCTTAAACAGAAAACAATGAGTGTCTTTATGCACTGAAAAGTGCTGCAATGTAATAATAGTTGCGTTTTGGCATGCTGGTTTTGAAGGTGGTTTTAGAAATCTGCTGTGGAGATCTGAATCTCTAAAAGGACTGACAGTGACAGGTCTGTTTGTCATAGCCAACCTGAGTGCCTGCAGGAAAGCTCCAGAGAAACTTCACAGTAACTCTAAGTAGAAGCTTGTTATGATTTATCAGCTCACAGTACGTAGATGTTCCCTGTTCACATGGATGTAATTCTTCATTACGTTAAGAATGAATCTTGAAATACACTGTTTTTATAAATTTTGGATCTTACTCTTTTCCAATATACTTGTAAATGCCATTAAACCCACTCTCTGGAGTGCTGTTTTATACACTTATGTTATGGAACCACAGTTTGCTCCCAGATTGTGAGTAGTGGGGGGGAAAAAAAAGAAATCAAGTCCTTTATTAACTCAGTGATCTCAGTGTTTATGGCTAGCTTTATGTCTTCTTACAGCTTTAACTACTGAGATGTGTGCAGCTCTCCCTTAATCTCTGATGATGGAAGGGATCTAACTGCCCTTTTGAACACAAGTGGAAAACGTCCTTATTGCAAAGGTTTCAGAGCGCTGGAGCAGGTTGCCCAGCGAGGCTGAGGAGTCTCCATCCTTGGAGATGCTCAAACCCTGTCCAGACAGTTTTGTCTGTCTGTCCCAGCACAGGGTGCTGGGAGCCTGTGCTCCATGACCCTGCTTGAGCAGGGGGGCTGAGTTAGGTGATCTCCAGAGGTCCCTTTCAACCCCAGCTTTAGTTGATAGATCGCAGTGTCTTGTCACCCTAAGAACACTGCTTTATCGCTCACCTCGGGTTGTGCTATGTGAGATTGTTCCTTCCTGAAAGCAGCCTGGCCCAGGTAACCCAGCGTTGGACCAACTCGGGCACCTGTGTGCAGTAACAGTAGCTATAGTTCAAAAGAATTATCTGTTGTATGAGATCATGGGTATTTTATAACAAGAACAAATTCCTTTAAGCTTCAGTTATGCTTACAGCAACTTGTAGGCATTGTTTAAAAATAATAAATGCCCTCGCCTGTTTGTGCACAGAAAACAAAACTTTCTCAAGCAAATATGAGGAAATAAGATTGAGTAGGCTGATATACTGCTAACTGAATTAATAATGCAAACTCTCTACAGATACAGCTTGAAACAAGTGAGGAACAACTTGAATTTTTCTAATGATTATTTTTTTCAAAGTAGTTTCTCTAAGTCTTATCAAAATAATTGGAGTTTCTAATAATGAACGACTCTTAAGACCTTTGCTGTTTTTCTTGTGATTGGGCATTTGACCGTTTGCTCATCTCCTTTGACCCACTGAACAATGAGGCATTTACCAAGTAAACAATTGAAACATCCTTAATGTTTTATTTAAAAAAAGGAGCCTCTAATCTTTAGTAATACTGGGATTCCTCTGTTTTGTCATTAGAGGGAAAAACATGCCCAAGGTAATATGGTAGAATCTCAGCCAGTCATGGGATCCATTGCAGCCACAGCAGCAAGTTTAAATTAGAAGGCAGGTTGCACCCTGTAACCTCAGAGGCAGTTGGGCACTGAAGGACTGGGTCTTTTCACCGGCACCTGTGGAAAAGTAAGGGGTTTTGTTCGTATGCTTGCTGGTTTGTCTTTGCCTTTTAGCTTCTATTCTTGCATATTTTATTTAGTATTTTCTGCTAATTTTTACTGATCAACAGTGTGGAATATTACCTTCCCAAATTTTATTTGGAAAATGTTGATACCACTTTTCTAAATGTCTCGGTTTTACTAAACTTTTACTATGAACTGAAAACTCTAAGTATTGGAAGTATTGAACAACTAGGTGGTTTGAGGATGAAAAAATCTTTCAGAATAATGGTACTCACCTTCTTTCACCTGCTTACTGTAAAGAAATGTGTGTGTGTTATCTAATTCTCAAAGATAAATTTAATTTGTGTGTTCGTAGGTATCTAGTGAGATATTACTTAGAGGTTAAAATAGTTTTGTTCTAAATATATATTTGTGCTTAAATGTTTGAATAAATCCCTAAAAGGGGTTCTGATCATCTGCAGAAGCACAATTCTGTATTTGCTTTCAATAAAGGTAGAATTTAAATAAGAATTTTGATGTTGTGTAATATATGAATGGACACTTTCAGTTACTAAAACCTAGCCAATATAAGTAACTATAAAAAATATAATGACTTGACTTTTGAAATTGACATTTTTTAACTGAATAATTAACAAGTTTGTGGTTTCTTTAGAACTACTAGATTTTGGCTTTCAGTTCGATGATTTATTTAGCAAATGGCAATTAGGGTTCACAAATCAATGAGCTAAAGTATAGTCTCACATGACAGAAGATAAAAGTAGATTTACACACTTGAATACAAAATTTATTGGGCCAAAAGTTGGCAGACATCCCAGTTTTGTTATTGTGGAAAGACTGGACAGTAAAAAAAAAAAAAAAAAAAAAAAAAAAAAAGGCATTATTGAAGGGGAAAAGTATATGATAGGAAATTGCTAATTAAGATAACATTTGATTACCTGCCATAAAAAAAATCCAATATTTACTATATGTGAATCACTAGAAAGCTAAAAGTGTGCGTGTATTGTGCGCTGGGAAAGTGGGTAGATCAAATAACGTGCTGGGCTTTGGGTCAAAATCCCATTCAGGCAGCGACACTTTCTGTATCCGACTGCCTGGAGTTAAACTACTGTTTTCAGTGTATTTGCAGTTCTACTGGCTGGTGTATATAGCTTTAAGGTCTTAACTTTAAATAACAAAGATTGGAGTATGTTGACTATATTTGAAAGAGAAAAAAATAAACATTGAGTTCAAATTATTGCTGTGTGTGTCTGGTGAAGTCTATGAGAGAAGAACTGTATGCTGTTTCTGACCATCCAGAGTGGAAAGGCTTTTCCTTACCAGTTCCAGGCAGGTTTTATGAACTAACTTCGGTGGTCTCTGCATTGATTCTCACCTGGATGTCATCTAGGAATATTGTGGAAGAGATCCATGTGGCAGTGAGCTGTTGGAAATGAGGTTGGAGTTTGTTTGGTCTGAGCTTTGGGGTTATAACGACTTGATGCATTCAGTTAGCTGATAAGCATAATTGTACGTTTTTTCCCCTTTCGGGTATCTAATTTGGCAAAGCTTTGTTGAAAAAGCCTCAATGTAGTATATCGGTTTCTGTAGTGTATGTAAAGTTTCAAAACCTTTGTTAATGGGCTAATGACTGGAGGGGCTTGAGAAAGTAGGGAATAAATAAAAACTTAAAGCAGTGAAAGCAATCCAATGCTGTACTGCTTTCTGTTTTTTCAAATTAAGTAATAGTCCAAAAATAAGCGCTAGTATCTTGATAAAACTTGGAGCTGTAGTTTTACTTTTTTAAAATAAGTTTATTAATCTAAGACTTGAGCTCTCCAGATTTATTTGAAATCAAGAGTTCTTTCAGAAGAAGCAGAGCAGGTGGTAGAGGTTTTGCCTGGGTGATGCAATCGCTGTGTCCTAAACCTGTCCCTACTGCCCTACCAGTTTGTCAAGTGTGTGTGTGTGGTGGTGCTTTTACTTATTTTTTTAATAGGGCCTGTGTGGCCTTTCAGGATTCTTTATAGTCCCGTGTTTTACCGGTCTGCATACTGATAATCATCACATTCCATCTTTGAATATGTTAGACTGTGTGTTTTGAGTCAAAGGAAGCAATGTTATTACCTGATTACAGAACTTCTTGCTTGAACTTCTGTGTAATTTTGAGGAAGCTCAAATAACTTTTTTTTTTTTCTTTTCCTGATGGTATTTTTATATAATATTTTCTTGTAGGGTTCTGTGCCACATGAAGGTAGAGCTACTGAGCAGTTGACATATAAATAAATTAGCAGTTATCTCTGGTAAAATCCTTAATTGCCTTCACCCATTTTATCAGATATTTCCAGTTTTAATTAATACTTAGCATGTTGAAACAGAACATGACCTTTTCATTTCTGTATGTTTAAAGTCTCAATTGTTAGACTGCATTGAATTATTATGTAAGGAGAGATTGAATTTACCTTTATAAATTAAGATTTTTTTTAAAAAAAATCTGACTTTGGCTTTATTTTTTTTACTCTTGGTTGAAGTGGGGCTGGGAAAGGCAACTGCTTGTGAGTTGGTAAGTGATATTCTTAACTAAGAAGGTGGCATGTGTTTGCTTCTGTCCAGGTGCAAATAATACTCAAAGGAAATGGGTAACTCATTCCTAAATGCTTTCTTATATACAGAGTACTCTGGGCTGTATGTGTTCTCCTTCCCTTGTACTTCTCCCCGCCTCACCCTAGAATCTTTTCTCCTTAAACTTCAAATTAATTTTCAACAGCAGAATTTAGGTTTTCAGAGACGTCTGCAACATTGACTTTGTAAACGAAGCATTTGTGTTAGTGACTTCCTTTATGAATTGTACCTGTAGCTCCTAGAGGAAGTATTTTAAATTAATTCAAATTAAGTAACACCACGGAACAGCCTTTGCAAAGGGGTGTATCAAGTGAAGTAGTATTTTGTTGTTGTTTGAAACTGAAATTTTAAAAATAGAACAGCAAAACTCCTTTATTTCATTTATGTGCTTTATAATGTATTTCTATCAAATGATGAACTTTTGCACCTGTTTGAAACTGGCCTGAAGGTTGCTGTTTTTCTTTTCTTTTTTTTTTTTTTTCTCTTCTGCATTCCCTTCTCCAGCTGAATGGCCTTAAAATGGCAGATGAGCCTATGGAAGAAGGCGAACCATATTCCTACCATGTAAGTACCCTTGATATGTGCTGACATTAGTGGCTCATTAGTGTGATTGCAGATTAAAGATGAGCAACGGGTTGCGTATCGGTCTTTCACTGTGCCCGAGCCAAAAGGTTGTTGCAGAGTTTGTCGGGTGCTAGGATGGATAAACCAGTCAAGTTGAAACTTAGAAAGGTGGCAAAAAGCCCAAACCAATTGTGGCATTTTTCCCAGTGCTCCCTTGGCTTAACCTGCTGGGAAAAAGGTGCCTCTTTTGCAAGGCAACTTGTTGAGAGCTTTTACCTGAGCCCTGGAAAAGAGCTGCTGCCCAACAGGTATCCAAACTTGCAATTCTTGGAAGCTCAACAAGAAATAAAAATGAAGCTCACTATATATATACACATATATATATACACACTATATTTATATCTCCATTCAGCTCTTCCTGTTCATTCCTTGTTGATGATCCTGACATCTTTTTATACTTCAGTCATGGCAATTTCAAGCACTTTAATGGTAGTTAAGTCAGTGCAGTTACATAAACATCTTTTATAAAGCTAAAAGTTATTATAAAAAACCCTCATTTAATACATATCTCAAGTTATTCTTTATTAGCATGGAAAACACTTTTCTCTTTAGTTCACATTTAGAAATACTCTATCAGTCTCCACAGCAACCAGATGTGATGTCACAAGCTAATGATTCAAGGTGGTTGATAAACAAAAGAGCAGATAACTCTTAAAGATCTCCTCTCATGCAGAGGTGCACAGTGTTAAAGAATGTAAATTAAAATATTCAAGTAAAAAGACCGCTCAATAGAGTATTCACCTTTTTCTACAGATAAGATTATAGTACAACTCGGTGTGTAAGAGGGGAGTTTCTGCTGTCTGTCACCAAGTAACTTGCAATGCTAGTACTTTCACCTGTCTTCCAAGTTTTTTTAAAAAAAAAAAAAAAAAAAAAGATAGGTGTGTCTTGCATATAACATAGGTAGATGAAATTAAACCGGAATGTAGACCATGTATCATTAGTGTGTCAGCTATTTTTTTCCTGAATGAAAGCAAAATAAAGTAGCTTTAAGGTGAAGAGCTAAGGAGAAGACAGTTAGTGCTGACCTGGATTCCCTAAAGACATGGAAGGTAGTGCAATTTGGGCAGAATTTTCAGCTGTCATTGGATTATATTCACTCTGCACAAGAAATTGATGTTTTCTGTAAGGCAGAAGGATTACCTTCCTGTCCCCCATTCAAGCTCAGGTTGCTGTTGTTGGCCTTAACATGTAAGGATTCTTGTTTCAACATCTTGGTTATTTTGCTTACCAGAAGTTTCTTTCATACCCCTTAAATTTAATAGAGCTGCAATATATGGTCTAATTTGTTTTCATCATGGATGTTTGTGCTTTCATAATAGCTGCTGTGCCCCATCTTGCAAGAGTCACAGGCAAAAATCAGCAGAACCCTAAATCTTTCCTGCCTTAGCATAGCACTGTCCTTCATGAGGAAGGACTTTGAACTGGATCGTCCTTCCCTGAGTGCTGTAACTCAGATGAAGGAAATCTTGAGGTTCTTAAGATGACTCACGTATCTTCACATGATGCACGTTCCTTTAGCTACGACAGCGAATGACCATATTTATTACTTGCTGCTGTCAAAAGCAATAATTAATTAAAATGACGAAATTTGGTTAAGCTTTCATTAAGAATAGTTTGAGGAAGGGAAAGATGAGGAAAGCCGTCCCTGGGAAAACTGAAGGCACGTGAAATAAAGGTGGAGCATGAAAGAGTATCTGGGGCTTAGTTTTAAAATCTGAGTTTATTCCTTTCATACAAGAAAACTCATGCCTATTTTTAGTTGTGGGATTTATAGCAAAAGGAAGTGAGCTTTATTCAGCTGGATGAGACTTTGAATTCAGTTTTGAATTTTTAGACATGCAGCTATTTCGAAGCATGGAAAATGGTTTTAGTTTGTACAGCTTTTTGGAGGCCTCACTACCATTTCAGGTATTTTATTTAAAAGAATAAAAAATGTGTAAGAGGATTAATTTGGGACTCTCTTTTTTTTTTTTTTTCTCCTCTTTTAAAATAATCCTAATAGGATGAGGGAAGTGTGAAAGAAATTCCTATTACCCATCATGTGAAAGAAGGATGTGAGAAAGCAGATCCAGCACAGTTTGAATTACTTAAGGTTCTTGGTCAGGGATCATTTGGAAAGGTAAGATACAAACTTTTTTTCATCTTGTGTCCAAAATAGTCTTCCATCTTTTTTAGATGGATGCTTGGGAGCCACCAGTTGTGTAATGAACATGGATAAACACTTCAGGAGATTGTGGCTTCTCTATTTCTCTTTTAATTATTGTATTTGACACAGTATGAATATTTGACTACTTTTCCAGTATATGGAAACAGTGCTGATGTAGGTACAGTGGAATGATTGTGGTAGCTTCATCTTATCCAAAGTGACAGTAAATAATCTGGGAAATACATTTCAGTGTTTTAATTTCTTGTATTCAGAAGATTGCCTGCAGCTAAAGACATTAAGCGAAAAATTACTTGAATAGGTTATAGAAGATAAGTGACTTTTCTGTTGTCATAAGTACATTTTTTGCAATGCTACTTCTTGTTACACTTCAGAAGTGAAATTAACAATGAAATGTCTCGCATATGGTTTTGAAACACTAATTAAAATATTAATCATAACATATAACTAGCTAATTATTTTTTAAAACATCCTAGGTCAATCTTGCAACATCTATAAAATAGTTCCTTCTTTGGAAATATACATAAAGCTGATTGTCTGGTCTGTTCTTCTGGTTTGCTCTTTCTTATGGCAGGAGAAAACCTGTGCAAACCTGTGCACCAGAGCTACGGCACTTCTAAACAGAGCTGAATTTATATAATATTTCCTCTTTTCTATTTTAAAGAGCAAACAAGCAAAACAGATTAATAGCTGTTTCCTTCGCCATGTCTGTTTGCTCTCTCCAGCTCACATTTCCAGGGATGTCCCTTTGGGGTTTTTGCAAACACATTATTTGTTTGCTGTGACCCAGCAGTTCTACAGCCCCTCTCTCCCCGTTTATACCTCACTCCTGTGGAGCAGTGTTAAAGCTCCAGTGCGTTAGCTGAGCTCCTTTGGTAATGTTCTGGGCTTAGTCTGCTCAAGACGGGTTTAGATTAGCCACCACCCACCCTGGCATCGCTGCCACGTGCAGGTTTACAGAGACTTTGACTGAAACTTAAATACATGCTGCTTGATGCTGGGTTTTGGTGGCAGCTTTTTACGTCCTAGCTAGAATTCATAATGTGTGTGTGAATGCCTAGCACTGTTGCAAGCTGCTAGTTGTTATGCATTAAAATATTTGCCAGTGCTTGCTACCTTTTAATTCCTCAGTGCGAATGATTACCAGTATATTAATCAGCATATTTTCTTAATTTGTGGTGCTTGAGTTCTTCCCTTTGTGATAACAGGGGAGCAGGGTTGTAGATAAGTCATTTGGAAAAACTTCAAAAACAAAACGATTGATAACGACAAAGCTTTTTTTTTTTTTTTTTTTCTCCCTAGCCCCATACATTAGTGGCAGTGCATGAAGTTCTAATTTAGAATGCAAAAAGCTTTTGATTTAATAAATATACATATATTTTAATAATATATCCATTATATATATTTATGTGTGTATATTTCTAAGGAGGCATATATAAATCTAGCTCTAATGAAAATTGAATAAAAATAAGATCCAAGACCATTACAAATAATTCCTGTCATTCTCTGTGCTTGTAAATATTTACCACAAAAACCTTTCGTAGTAATTGCTCTCCTAATAACAATTTAGGAAGAGAAATGCATCGAGTTTTGTGAAATGAAGGCTTTCTAATTTAGAATATTAGTCAGCGGCGATGTGCGTGTTCATACCGCGTTAATCTCTAATGCTCCACTTTTTCGTGTCAGATCATGCGCTGTGTGTGTTTGAAAACTCTTCTGGAAAGAAAAGAGTAGGGAAACCTGTTGGGGTTGCTGTTCCAGAGGGGAAAAGGTACCTTGACCTTAGATGCAGAGGTTTCCTTGCTCCTGTCTCGCCACTCCTGCAGAATTCATTAGTGTAACCTGTTGTGTGTCTCAAACTCAGAGGTTTGCTAGTATGAGCACTAACCCCCGGGCAGTTTGGTCAGGTGGTTTCGGTGTTCACATAGAATACTTTCAGCAGGACAGATTGAAATGTGGCATTTATATTCCTAGGTCTTCCTCGTAAGGAAAATAATTGGGCCTGATGCTGGACAACTTTATGCAATGAAAGTTTTGAAAAAAGCTTCTTTAAAAGGTATGAGTATCTTATTAAGTAGCACTTAAAAAAAAGCTTTTCAGTGGCTTGTGAATCTCTTAAACTTTTTAAAAAGTATCTATCTTACATCTCATTTCGCAATGGCTACATAGTTTTTCATTGATGCCAGATTTTTTTTTAGACTAAATTGTAACTTTGTATTTGATTTTTTGTTTGTTTGTTTTAAACTGGCCAGGTAGCTTTAATTATGTGATAAAGTATGCTCTTTCAAAGTTGAAAATTGCATTATTGAATTCTGTTTAGCTTTTTTCTTCATACTAGAGCAAATTAGGTTCATTAACAATTTCCCTTCTATCTTTGTTAGGTTAGGGCACTGTAGTCGTTGCAATGCAGAACTTTTCACTCTTGTTGTGGGAGCCCTATCAAGCAGCAAACCTGTGGTTCCAGCTTCTGGAAGGCCCTTTAATGCAGGCAACTCCACTGTGTAAAAACATGAAACGTTCCTAGATAGTGAGGAAAAAGTGATCTTAAATATGTAAAATAGTATTTTACTTTTTTACTTTTCAGTCTTTTAAAAAGGTTAGTTTAAAATGGTTTGTTAAAAATGAAGACAAACCTGGAGTAGGTGAGGAATAAAATATAATTTTGTTGCCTAAAAACAGATTTTGTGGGAGAAAGGAAATGAGTAGTAGAGAAAATAATTATTTGAATAGTTGAAGCTTTCTGTATTTTTCAACTGCATTTGTATTATACCTAATAACATTTTTTAATAATAGTCTTATTTCTTTTTTCTCAGTTCGAGATAGAGTTCGTACAAAAATGGAGAGAGATATATTAGTAGAAGTAAATCATCCCTTTATCGTCAAACTGCACTATGGTTGGTATTTATTTTTGCTAAACTTTTTCCCTACTTGAAATTGTTGCTAATCTTATTCTTGATATTGGAGTGGTGTGCATTAAACCGTAGATCTGTGAAGTACAGCTAAGTAAGCTAGTTAATCCAAAGAAGAGTAAGAAGAATAATGCTTGAAGAATAAGAAAACGAGACACGGACAGATATTGCTGTCTTTCAAAATATGACACTAGGCCAGGCTGTTTGGGGAAGTGTTCTGCCATGATGGCAATTGATTACAAAATGTGACTTTTTTTTTTTTTTTTTTAAACTAAAGTCTCACTGCTTTTCTGAAATAGCCTCTGCAGAACTTAGCAGAGCCAGTGTTTTGCTGCCTGAGGCCAACCATTTTTTCCTTTTATAATTGCATGTTAAGATTCTTAGACCACTAGTATATTTGAAACTATTTCATATGGATTCCCTCTATATAGATAGCTTGACCCTTATGTTGTCAACTTGGGAATTTTTCCACTAGGATGCAAATACATATATGGTATTTAGCTGTAAATCTCTAGCAATGTTTTGAAAACCTTTAGGCCCCTGTAATTAGATGGAATTCCAATCAGATCTTCCTTCCAATGCACATGTTAAGTTGGTCATATGAAAGTTTAATTAGCCATGTTCTCGGTGTGCTGGTTACACGACAACTTATTCCTGTGTTTGAAGTATTGTAAAAGCATTTGTGGTTAATATGAAAGCAAGTTCTTCATTAAATGATTTCATGCCCCTATGAAAGTGCCTATGTGGATTCTTTAACGAAAGAGAATGTAAATATTTGATAACTTGTTAGAAGTACAATTCCAAACGGTCTGAAAGCTCTGTGGCACCTTTACCTTGGCTTTTTGGGGTCTGCATGTGTGACTTTTTGTTGTTGAGTTGCAGTCCTTATATTGGCAAACTGCCACATCATTTCTCCAGCCAGATTCTCCATTGATGGATAATTTTAGCATTGGTATCTAGTGACTAGCTCTTTGAGGGATGGCCTTTAACTTTTGCTAATAGCTTCCCCTCTTTAAAATTAATGCCATCAGCTTGAAATATATTGGATTTGCAAAAAATTAATGGACTGACTTCCAACTTTGGGCAAAAATATTCATAGATAAGATACACTGTACTTAAAGATTGTGAGCAAAACTACTTAGAGTTTTCTAGATGTTTTTACTTTTCATTGAGTAAAATCACAATATAATAATTCAGAAGTATCAGGGTCTTTTCTGTTGGCAGAGGAGAAATAGCAATATTTAATAATCTCTTATGACTAAGGTTGTTTTCTGTGAAGAAGCAAGTAATCATTCATAAAATTGAGTAATTCATGTACTTTTGTCACATGCAGCTGAATTATTTCAGTTGCAAAATCAAAGTATTCTATTATACTAAAATACTGAAATTATGAGGCATTCAGCATCTATTTCAGAGATCATTTTTGTCATATAAAACTTTTTCCTTTTTTTTAAGCCTTTCAGACTGAAGGGAAGCTATATTTAATATTGGATTTTCTCAGGGGAGGAGATGTATTCACACGATTATCCAAAGAGGTAAGTACCTAAAATTTTATCTCAGCTCAGTGTTAGACAGGATTTTTCGTTGTATGTTATTTTTGCCAATACGAAATTGTTTTCTATAGCCGTTTCCCCTAATTCTAGTCATAGTCAAGTTTTTAATAACTTAGTGGGACTTTTCTTATGTATTCTAGAATAGTGGGCTACAACGTTAAGCAGTGTCATCAATATATATTGATAAGTAGAGTGTTTCCTTTATAATATCTACATAGATCCATTCTTTTATCTAAAAATGTTGTTGCTTGGAAACCTAGCTGAAATACATTAAGATTTAGCAAAAAAGATGTACGCAAAGCTCATGGTCAGTTTAGGTGATCATAAATGCCCGTATTTACAAGATTTCTACTAGACTGTAAAATTTCATGATGTTATTATACAAGTCTTAACGATTAATCTCACCAAGTGAGAATTTTGATTATTTTAAAGACGTTCTTTCCCCTGTACCTACTCTTGGTATATTGCTGGAACGATTTCATTTCTATTTTTGATTTCTGGGGAGGTAGCTTCAGAGCAGAGAATATGATGCAGCCTATTTATTTTTAAGTGTTTGTCATCAAATACTCATATATGAGGATAAGTATTAACAACTTATAAATAAGTGCTTTTTTCTTCTCTGCCAATGTTTCGTAAAGCTCTATTTTTTAATAGTAATTTTTCCAACTACTTCACCGTAAGAGAGCTTTTAAGTGCTGAATCTAGAATGACCATCTTTATATTTCTAATACATAGAAAAGGACACTTTCTAATATGGCAGAATTGAGTGCGTGACCCCTGTTTGAGATGAAAGAGGTTTAACTCCCCATTACCTGTAAGACATGAACTAGGTTTTCAATTATTTTTGTTTGTATATATCTAATGGTTTCGAAACATTATGTGAGCAAGAGGTCAATTTTTCCTTAGATATCGTATATCTGTAGTAGAAATTTTAGTATAACAAGACATAAGTTAGTTTTAAATGAAGCTCTCATTGTAAAATTGCAGATCACCAGTCATCATCTTTTTGTGATTTGCGTTTTGGTTTTGCAAGGCTAACACTACCCAAGGTTTTATCTTCTCGTACATATAGATAAAAGCAATATCAACTTTGCTCTTGTGAAATTAAGGTGAAACTTTCTGTGCTGTTTCTTTTATGTAACAGCTTTGTTGTTCACACAACACTAATTCTTGTTACTATGGAAATTGGGAATATTTCTTGTTACCAGTAAAACAGAGTACCTATTTATGTGCAGTTCAAAGAACTAATCAGTCTGTTTCTAAATTATTAAGTTCAGTTGCTTTAATTTATAGAGAAGCTTTGTTAGCCATTTACTGTGCAGTTGAGGTGCTTCTTCTCCATGGTCCTGGTGTTTTCAACAAATGAGGAACAAATGTGTGTGTTTTAATTTGGAGTTGCAAAGATTATTAGCTTCTCTGGTAATTTGTGTAATTTGTAGAACCTGACAGGAGCCAAAGCAGTTATAATTTGTATGTATAAAGACTAGAAGCAACCTGTTTAGTATATGGGACAGAAGTTTAGCTCTATAAAGTGTCCTAGATGCAAGATCAGTTAGTTTTTTGCTATTTCAGAGTTTTTTTTGTTTTGCAGTGTGTATGGAGGGGGTGTTTTTTTATTTCCTTTTCCTTTCTTTTCTGAAAAGGGCAGAATGTTTTCCCTCCGTTCTTATTGCTGCTTTTTGTATATTTTTAATTTCACTGTTTCATTCTGTGTCCTTTTTCCACTTAATATTGGTAATGCGAATTCAAAGCTGCAGTCAACCTGGAGACTGCCCCAATAAAAGGAATTATATTATCAAATTTTACAATGCAGTGGAAAGCAGTGGTAGCCCACAGTCTATGTAGGCTATAGTGTTAGAAGGAGCACTGCTGGTGAGCAAGACTAAATATAATTAAATTTATTACCTTGAAGCTTTGTTTGTTTTAAGTGTAAAGGTTAATTCTCTTGTATACTTGATGTTTAGCCCATTCTTGCATATTAGGCATTGTTAGGCAAATTCATGAATTTTGTCAGTGCATAAGGTTCACGTTAAAGTTATTTTTTTAAATCTAGGCAGACAGAAGTATTTTCTTTTAGATTACAGTTTTAAAAACTGAAGACAAGATCAGAAGGTAAATCTATACAGTTCTTATTAGGTTATGTTTACAGAGGAAGATGTGAAATTCTACCTCGCAGAACTGGCCCTTGCTTTGGATCATCTTCACAGCTTGGGAATTGTATACAGGGACCTGAAGCCAGAAAAGTAAAGTAAAATGTATTTTACCACTATTACGTGTACTTTGCTTATTGCTTTGTATTCTCCATTTTAAAGATGTAAAATATATAAATATATATACTTTATTTCTTATTTGTAAGACTACATAAAATAGTTAATTTTTTTAGAAAAATAATGTAATAAGCCAATATTATTATACTTAAGACAACGGATGTATTTTTGTTGGAGAAGATATAAAATATAATAGTGAACTTGAATGTTCTATGTAAACATGTCTTTATTGGTGAATGTGAATTTTAATTTTCAGCATTTTGCTTGATGAAGCAGGACATATCAAGTTAACAGGTACGTAACATTTATTAGCATAGCACTTTAATATTTGTACACAAACTTAAATTTACAAGTGAGATGTGTGGTGATGGTTGGAGTATGAATAACATCTATATTTAGCCGTTCAGAAAGTATTTTATTTCTGTCTTCTAATAAATCCATGTCCCTTCTCATTCAACTGGTTTTATGTATCACTGAGTACTTTTATTGAAGAATATCTTAAGAATCAGTGTAGTCCTTTAGCAGATTCTTCTATCTAAGCAGATTCCTTTGAGGTCAGGTTAGTTCAAGTGACATTTTAGTAACTAAAAACAAATCTACTCCTCAGAACAGAAAGTGGCCTGCATCAAGATGAACTATTAAATGCCTTTTAGATGAAGATCAGTTATTTTTGGTGTTAAAAGCTATTTAAAATCTCACAAACCCTTTGGAATATATGGGCACAACAGTCTTATTGTAAACAACTGATTATTAGCCACGTATTTTCTAACATGGAGTGACCTGGTATTCATTAATTATAAATATTGAAGGTTGTTTTTTTTTTAAGTTGTGAGATTTCTTTGAAAACATAACATATTTAAATCCATATTAAAATATTTGATTTCTAGTTAAAATTCCCTTGGACTTCTTTAGCATCTGAATTGCTTTCCCCTCTTCTTACTTCTATCCCTGGTGTCCTGTAAAAACTTTGCTGATGGGGCATTTTGATTGTCCACAAGTGCTTAAAACGAGGAGAAAATGTAGGAAATGTTGATTAAATAATGTAACTTTTAATTCTGTGTGGTATTTTTTTAATTGAATTCCAGTTGAAATAAAATGAAAGATTAGCTTGGGGGATTTTGTTTTGTTTTTCCCCAACTCTGTTGGTCTTGGAAGTCACTTCTCAAACAGCTTTCTGGATCAGTGAGGAATCCTTAAATTCTCACTTTTGAGAAGTGTGAAGAGCAACCGAGAGGTTTAGTCATTAGAAATACTTTTCATAAAAGGGAACCTCGAGCCTCATCTGGAGAGTCAGGTCGACATCAAGGACCTTCCTGTTCAATAGCCTTGTTTAAATAAGGGGGAGAAAACGTATCCTGAAGATAAAACGAGCAGACACGCAAGACTTTTCTGTACTGAACTTGTGATTCAGGTTGCAGAAGCATGTTGCCTTATGTAACAACTTTATTTTTAGCCTGACTTTACTTATGCATCATTCAGTAATATCAGACCATGCAGATTGTGTTCTCTTTGAAACTCGCTTTCACTTGTATCCATTTTTTGTGCATTAATAAAGTGGGCAGCATGTTCTAGCAAACAGAAAATGAGAACTCTTACATGTAGAATCCCAATATAACGTTTTAACTGTTGAATTGCCTACGTTTTGCCTAGCAGTGTTGCTTGCCTGTCCTCAATTTAATCATTTAGAGGGCTTTGATTAATGATTTAAAGTGGCTCGATACGAGCACATCCCATGTGTCTCGATGTCGGCCACCAGACCCCGTCTCGCGTCGGGCTTGCGGTGCGCGCGCGGCGCCCGTCTCCTCCGTTCTTCACCCGCTCTCTCCTTGTGATGCTCTTGTAGACTTTGGACTCAGCAAAGAATCAGTAGACCAAGAGAAGAAGGCCTATTCCTTCTGCGGTACGGTAGAATACATGGCACCCGAGGTGGTAAACAGGCGAGGCCACAACCAGAGTGCAGACTGGTGGTCCTTTGGTGTGCTCATGGTACTGTATGTTCCCTGCTTCCCTGCTTACAGCACTCACACGTACTCCCTGTGCCCCAAGCGGGTGTTAAATAACCTGCTTAGAATAATTCCAGATTTCATTTAAGCTTTTGGCTCTTGGGCAGAGGGAGGGGAGAAGTAGCTAACTGAGTTGCTGCTGAAATCACAGTTAATGCAAACAAAAGTTACCTTTTACCTGTGTAGCCCTGCAAAGAGTACTCGTTAGTAACTTCAGAGGTTTTATGCGTGAATACATGTACTCTTTAAATATTTTGGGCAGTTGCAATGAAGGAATTTCATAAATAAGTGTGAAACTTGTATATATTTCATGTGGTACTTTGAAAAACAAACAAACAAAAAATCGCAGAAGGCTTAGTTCTTGGTGCAGTTTTAATTGCATTTTTGTAAAAGTAAGCCCATGGGACGCATAGTAAAATAAGTCAGTAATGCCAGTACTCAAACCTTTGCCATTCTCATGCCTTTGCCCTTATGCTGACAGTAAGGACAGCCTAATGGTGTAGACCTGAAGTGTGCACATTGACACTACAATTAAAAGTAGAATATTGTTTGGGAATTGCTTTTTTTCTTGCTGCTTTCCTACAGGACGAAGCTAGGTTATAGAGGTTCTGATTCTGTAATGTAAATGGGTTTTCAAATTTTAGCTGTAAAGTCTTCCTACATCAGCATTACGTTACTTTTGTCATTCCGGGTATCTTGTAATTTATCTGTGAAAACAATTTGATTTGAACTTTTAAAATAATGTCTTAGGAGTTCAGCTTGATGTCAAATGTAGCAATATGAAGGAGTACAGTACGTAACACTTTGAGCAATTGGGGGAAAAAATGTTGATTTAGATTAACATTTGTTCTTTTCAGTTTGAAATGCTTACTGGTACGCTACCGTTTCAAGGTAAAGATCGAAATGAAACTATGAATATGATACTGAAGTAAGTATATTTTCTTGTTTTTTGGAAAATGAGAAATGCAATTTTAAACATGTTTTAAGTTTGTTGTAGCTCCTGTTGTGTGAGCACATTAGGACTAGGATGGAAGCCAAAAAAGGCAAAAAAAGTTCCCCCCACAAATCAGATGTGGATCCAAGATCATGGAAATAGTATAGAATATCACTTGCATTTTATGAGAAAGATATATAATTAAGATTAGAAACAGTACAGTGGATTAGCAAAGCGTTATTTACCACTTTACTGTTTCCTGCTGTTTCAGCATACGTTATTTTGTAAGCGACAATCATGTGTTGCTTTGTGTATGTATTTATGAGCACGTACTTGATGTGCTCACATTTTTCATCTCCAGTTACCTCAGTTACAACATAAGCTGTCTAACAAGACAAACTGGATAAACTGGTGATTAGTAAGTGAAGTTGTTTGGCAAACAGCTGTTGGTCTTGATTTATGCTTAGCTAAAAGTTTCATTTAGACCCCAGGCAGAGCCTTAGGCCTTTCAGTATCTGAGAGGAGATAAGAAAAGCTCTCCTCTTAACTACATAAGACAATCTGAATTTACCATGAATGCAAGTTTATTGTGATATTACCTGTGGAAGACGGTCTAACATTCAGTTCTGCATGTAAATACCTGGATTTAGTGTAATTCTCATAAAATAGATTTGATAAAGTGAAGCAGTTTTATGAGGGCTTAAAGAGCTACTTACTTGAGTAGCTCATTCTTCAGGGGGAGCTTCATGGCCTAGGAAATGTAAGAAGGATTTGCGAATTTAGTGAGTTTCCTCTGAACTTGATTCTGGCAAAAATGTTTTAATTATAATGTACCAGTGTTATGAACTCTGAAAATATATGTATTTTTTAATTTAGAAAATTGCTTATGTATAATGTGAAACTGAAAAGCTAAGAAGTTAAAGCATGTATACTGTCCATGACCTTATTAGATTGAGTTGTACAGCTAAGTTAACATAGACCATTTTGAGCAAGATACATTTTTCTAAATACTTCTGTTTTTCCATAGAGCAAAACTTGGAATGCCTCAGTTCCTCAGCCCGGAGGCACAAAGTCTTCTGAGGATGCTGTTTAAAAGGAACCCATCAAATAGACTAGGTTGGTGTGGTGTTTTTTTTTTTTTTTTTTTTATCTTTGGAATAAAAATGCAATGGCTGAATTTGTATAAAGAAAACACTCCCTGGACACTCTCAAGCCCTGGCATTGGTGGTTATTAAGGTTGTTAAGACTCTGCAGGCCATTTGTTGGTAGCTGAGATCCCGACCTCCCTGCTCCGGCTGACAGTTGCCTGAGTTTGCTGTGCTGGGCTGGCCACAGAGCTCTGCAGTCTTGCTTAAGCTTCAGCAGCTGAAATACTTCTCTAAAGGGGTTTCACAAGGCATTCTTTTTGAATTCAGAAATTGGAATTCACTGATATTTCTTTCGCTCAGTTTGAGTGAACTGTATGCACTTAAATTAAGGCTATGACAAGTATTTAAATATATTAAGTGAACTGTTGTGGGGCTTGCTGCTGAGACATGCTGCTTTGACAGTGTCAGAGCAAAACCCTGCTGAGACTCTGGGCGTCCTGCACTTCAGTTTGCCTCCCTGCTGATGTGTACATTGAAGGATTTAGCATCCTTGAAATATTTCAGTGTTTATGATTACCATGAATAACTGTGCCTCTGTAATGGGTTTACAAACAAACAAAAAAACTAAAAGCTAATGTTTAGTGCAATCGTGTTCAGAGTCTGTAGCCAAAAGTGTTTAATATACAATATCTTCTTTGTTCAGGAGCTGGTTCAGATGGAGTTGAAGAAATCAAGAGACATCCTTTTTTTTCTACTGTTGACTGGAATGTAAGTACAGAATGATATGAACGATAATTGTTTTTGTGCTGTAATGTATAAGCATTTATATCTGAATATCTGACTGTTATGTTCCATTTTGTCCTACACTGTTCCTCGTCTTTTGAGCTGTAGTCTGTGATACTGGGAGTATTAAAACAATTATAAATTGCGCACTTGCTTTTTAAATAGTTGCAACACTGTTAGAATTCTTGCATTTAGGAGAGGACACTTGAATTTCATCTGATATGAATGTGCCTTATGCTGCCGTGCAGGGCACGAAAACTGGCTGTGACTGTAATTCTCTTGGACTTCACTGTTGTGAGCCAGAGCGTATTCCTGTCTCATCAGTCATGCTCTGTTCGCAGTTATGTGTTGACTCTGGTGTTCTAAGATGATCAGGAGTCTGGATCTTGCTCATTTTAATTTTTAACGAGTATCCTGGTGCTTTTCCTCTGTGGTTCTCCAAATCTGAGATGTTGCTCAGAAATATTCAGAAAACCAAGATACCCTATGTCAAATCCTCCCTGAAAAGCTTCCTTTCCTATGATGCTCACGAAAAGACCACAAACAGAATGAACAGGATATTTCTTTGCTATCACAGCTCTGTTCAGTGCTAATTATATTTTTCTCAACTGTTCCTTTAAAGTCTTGTTTTTTATACTCCTCTTTATTTCTTGTATTTATTTCTCAGAAGGGTTACTTCTGTGTTTATATAGCATCTACTGTAATGAATTCCTCAGAAGAATTTGTTTTTATTTAATCTTTCTTTATTTACATGATTGAATAATAATTTATTACTACTTAGGGATGAATTCATTTCCCTCCGCTTTGATTTTTAGGATTGAGATGTGCTGCTTGTTTTTCTGCAGGTGGACTAAATTAAAAAAGAACAGTAAAAAAAGGTCAGGATGAGAAAAGTACTAAGAAAATGTCCTCAAACCATTAGGGACAGCTCTCATGACGTTGTTTGACGTGAGACTTGCATTGCTGATCTCTTGGGCAAAACATTTTTCTAAAGTACATTGGGCAAAGGGGGGAGAAGAGGAGCGATTGTTCCTCTTCCCCTTCTCTCTCCCCATCTCAGCTTCTGGAAAACACAAGAGTGGTCTTGAGAACTGGTTGATCAAACCTTCTCACAGAACAGAAAGGCATCAAGATTGTATTTGGGTTTTCCCTTTGGGGCAGACTTTTTGGGATACTCGCAGCTCTCTGAAGTAGCAGTGACCCGGGTCTGAGATGATAATAGAAGGTAAAATGCACCGTGGCTGTTGCACGTTCTCCGCAGTGAGCGGCCGCTGAGCTCATGGGGGCTGTTCCACATGGCTGCCTCTTACAGCACTTGAAAAAATACAGAATGGTAGATCCTGTAGCTCCAGAAGAAGCAAACATGCCATGCTTCATGTTTGACTTGCTTGGTAACATCTCCCTTACTCAACTTTTCAAATAAAAGGTACATTAAAGTCCTTTTTTGCAAATGTGTTTGTGTTTTTTTTTGTGTATTAAAATGTTTCTCTGAAATGTTCTGAGTATAACAATGACCTTTTAGTTACCTTTTAGCTGGGCAAAGTTACACTGCCCGTGCAAATTTAATTCACAGTTTTATATGGCCATGTTTTCTTATTTCAGAAACTATTCAGAAGAGAAATTCAACCCCCATTTAAACCTGCTTCTGGAAAACCAGAAGATACTTTTTGTTTTGATCCAGAATTCACAGCAAAAACACCAAAAGGTAATTGTATGTATTCTGGTTAAGAATTGATGAGGTTCACGGATAAACAAACTAATGTTTTTGTTATTTGTAAATTAAAATGGAAATTTGAATGATTGATGTTTTTAATTTTATTCAAAATATGAAGTATGTAAACTTAACACTCTCTTAGAGGATACTGTGACATATCAAAAAAAAATGTATATATATATATGTATAAAAATATATATTTTTTCCTTTTAACTGTGGCTTACCCAGATGCAAAGGCAAGGAAAGTACCTAGCTCTGCTGTGAAGAGGAAAAGGGTTTAGTCTTGATATTGTCTTAATCTGTCCAGCCTTGCTTTTCCTTTTGATGTTAATACCTAGTAGAGTTTGTTGAAAGGGAACCTCAAGTATTGACTTCCCCTTTGTCTGCACGAGGAAAAAGCCTCTGACACAATTTGCAGCACACCTCCAATACTTTCCAGGAGAGTGTTTTCTAATGAGTGTAGTGGAATATCCTGCCAAACTTCCATTCACAAAAAAGGGCAGAATACTTGCAGCTGAAATGTAAGTTCTTAGTTATGGCCCAAGGTTAGAAATGTGCTAATAGCTTTTTAATGCAGTGCTTTATACATATATATACATATATATATATACACACACATACATACACACACACACACGCACATATATACCTAAATCTATTTGATGCTAAAAGCAAACTAAATTTGATTGCAACAGCAATTATTATTCAGGATTACTGTTCCTCTGAAATTGACTTGCTCTAAATAACTTTCTTGAGCCTATTCATCATCATTATTATTATTATTAAAATTAACCTTAAATTAACATTATAATAGACAATTTTTCATTGAGCTCTTCCTCCACCCACTAGCCATCCTGAATGTGACTCTGCTCTTGAGAAAAGGCAGGGGAGTGTTAATGTAAAGGCAGAGAAGTGTGGGGAAACGTTGCAGTGTAGCCTGTGTTGATGGGGTCTGTAGACCTGGCTCAATTTCCAAGGTGTCACGAGTACTTTGAGAAGTTTAAAAAAAACCTGTTTTTGAAATATCTCTTAGACATTACAGCACTATGAAAATATGCTGGTAACTGAACTTAGAGGGAGACATGCTAAGCAGTAGATGTTAACGCTCATGCGTTCACTTCAGAGTTTATTTTGGGAATGTTATCTTTACTGTTGCGTCCAGCATTTAAAACTAGGTATCTCATTTGGACGTTTACAGTTCACATTCTAATACAGATCACAGAACTATTAAATGTTTGAAACTGTGGAATGTAAACACAGTGTCCTCAGAGGAGTGTGTAAGATTATCTGGGGAAAAACTTGGTTCTAATTTTTCAGTGATGTTAATTGTGTATTTTTGTATGTATTTTTGTGTTTCTTTGGACATACTTGTTGTGAATGTTTTAAAGAAAAAGAATGTTTTAAAGAAAAAATCTTTGCTGGGATACAAGTGTGTGATGTTAATCAAGTGTATTTGCAATTAGATTCTCCAGGAGTCCCACCCAGCGCAAATGCACATCAGCTCTTCAAAGGATTTAGTTTTGTTGCAACTACTACAGTAGAAGATCATAAAATGTCACCGCTCACCAATATATTGCCAATAGTACAGGTAAAATGTATTTTTAAATAAACTGTTTTTTTGAAATGTCCCAAATTGACCAATATTTAGTATTTGCTGTTTTATTAGTAAGACTGTTATAGAAGGTGTGTTATTAAGATAATTTAACAGAATGTTTAAGAAAGTAGTTTTTCTATTTCTCTGTAGGCAAAATTCAAATACAAAGCATGGCCAAGCAGAAGAAACTTCTGCTGCTTAAAATAGTGGTATGGCAAAGAGCATTTTGGTGCTTATTTGACGGCTTGTGTGTGTTTGTTTTTCAAAGCAACTTCATGGAAACAGTGCACAGTTTACTGATGTCTATGAGCTGAAGGAAGATATTGGTGTTGGTTCCTACTCTGTTTGCAAGCGATGTATACATATAGCTACAAATATGGAGTTTGCTGTAAAGGTACTTGGAATATATTTTATTTTGACACTTGTGAAACTTATGCAGCGGATCCATAACTTTTCTGAATTGCTTCCTTTCAGATATTGCAGCTGCTTTCGTGCTGTGAGAAATGAAAAATACAATTTTCTTCTTTCAGTGAAATTGTGTATTGTCCTCTGCAGTTCTCGTGGTGGCAGTTCAATCACTGATGAACTGCGTGTCAATTCTGTGAAGGATTCTGGCTTTGATTATCTAAGTTGGAAGCCTGAGAGTATAAAACAATGAACACACCTGAAGTAAAATAAGAAATGTGTGAGGGTGGAGGTGGCTGCAGGGACACACTGGCACTTCAGACAGTGCAGTGAGTGTCACTGGCCTTTGGAGCACCATAGACTGTACTGATGATACAGACTTAACTGATAGCAAGAATAATGAAAAAATCAAGTAAGGTTATAAGATGTGAAATTTGTAGATTAATTAGTCATGATTAATAAGAAGTGATGAACTCGGGAAAAATTTGATTCACCTCCTGAAGAGAGAATATAATTTTTAAACAAATTTTCTTTGTGACATAGACTTTGCTTAGCCAAGATTTTTCCTGTTGCTGTTCTTTACAGATAATTGATAAAAGTAAGAGGGATCCCTCAGAAGAAATCGAGATTTTGATGCGCTATGGACAGCATCCAAATATTATTACTTTAAAAGATGTACGTACCCCTCTCTTTCTCTACCACCTCGTATTATACAATAGTCAATCTATACATAGATGTGCAGTGATGAGGTTTGCATGTTTCTCTTCCTCAGCAAAATGTATTCAAAGACCACCATACATAGTACTATATTAAATATTTCAAAATATACCATTAATCTTAATATTTTTCTGAATGTTCTTTTAATCTCCTAAGCTTCTCTGCTTTAACCCTCCCCATAGCCACCCCTGCAAAAAAGGGAAGTTAAAAAAAAAAAATCTTTTGAAACCAAATTTTGTTCTTGGTTTAAACTTTGAGGGATGAATGAAAGAAGGAAAATTCTGTGACTGACAACTTTACTAAGGTTTTCTTTGCCTGCCCTGCTCTTCCAGGAGTTCTTTTGTCACTTCTGGGCTTGAAATTCAAATCTTGTTCATTGTGCTCATCCTGAAGTCTTTGTGAGCATCTGGAAAAGTCACAGAATGATATTAC
The DNA here is from genome assembly GCF_059628265.1 of Tinamus guttatus. NCBI lineage: Eukaryota > Metazoa > Chordata > Aves > Tinamiformes > Tinamidae > Tinamus > Tinamus guttatus. The sequence goes on from NW_028289621.1 coordinate 2,202,607, forward strand.
TGAACAAATTTTAATGAACAAGTGAGAAATGATGCTAGTTTTAGAGATTGTCCCATTTCTTTTCCTTTCAAATACAACCGGCTAATGTATTGGTAATCGGATGCTGAACAAGCAGTTGCATATTGTTGTGTGTATGCAAAGTGCCAGCAGCTAAAAATAGTCTGTGCAGGGGAAGAAGCATAGGGAGAAACAGAGCTAGTCTCTTCTTTGAACAAAAGTTCCTAGACTGCAGAAATTGAGTTCTGACTCAATGATTTAGTAATCTATTATCTCTGCATCTCACAGAATGACATGCAAGCTTTTTTTATACTTAATGCTATCAGACTCTTCAATTGTAGAATTAAATATGACAGTGCCTGTTTGTGCTTTATATATTCATGTAAGTGACTAGGTCTGCAATCTAGCCTGTAGTTTTCATGCTTTTCAGGATGTATCATCATAAGAGATCTGAATGAATTTGTATGGGGGTATATGTGTGTGTGTGTATGTACATATAAAATGTGCTTATTAAATTTCTTCAGGTTTATGATGATGGTAGATTCATATACCTTGTCACTGAACTCATGAAAGGAGGGGAGCTGCTTGACCGAATTCTCAGGCAGAAGTTTTTCTCGGAACGAGAGGCTAGTGCTGTATTATTTACCATAACCAAGACTGTGGACTACCTGCACTGCCAAGGAGTGAGTGTTTTCTTTTATGACCTAATTGCATTCACACTTCTTAACAAAAAGCATTGGCTAATTGTATGTGCTTTGGTTGGCTTATTTTTAAGGCAGAAGAAGATTTCAGAGTATTTCGAAACAGGTGAATGATATAAACCCATCCTGTTATTCTGGCGACCCTTTCAACTCTGCTTTTACAGTTCATGAAGCAGCAGATGATTCTCTTCTGCTTGTTTGGACATTGCTTATGATAATTCCAAATGCATTATAAATCAGTAGGTTTTTTTTTTTTAATGAGATTGCTTAAAATAGAATTCCTGTGGTACTTGAAAGAAGAACTGATGTAATTGTGTAGAACTGTTAATAACTATAGTAAATGACAAAATATGCATGAACGTATGTACAGGCAACTCTGACAGATCTTTTTCCTTTATTTAAAGGTGGTGCATCGGGACCTTAAACCTAGTAATATTTTATATACTGATGATTCAAATAATGCTGATTCTATCAGGATTTGTGATTTTGGGTTTGCAAAACAACTTCGAGGAGAAAATGGACTACTACTGACTCCTTGCTACACTGCAAACTTTGTGGCACCAGAGGTATCTCAAGCTGGTGCATTTTCTTTGTTCTGTTTTTGATGTATCAACTAATGCAACTTTGTAACACTGTTTAAAAAAGAGTTTTTAAAAAATCTGCTGAATTTCCTTAAATATTAATACTTTAAAAACATTGACTGGTGCATACATTTGTAATAAACCTACCTTAAGAACTCTACACTTAAAAATAAGATATAAGCCTACTGAAAAACTTAAATGATCGTATTTTGGGAATGCAAAATACTGTTGATAGTTACTGTTATCTATATATTGAGCAACGAATGATCAAACCTCAGAAATTATCCTGATGTTGAGTTATTCTTCCTTGAATTGTTTGTGTAGAAGAGGTAAAGGTAATTTTTTTTATACAGCTAGATAAGAACCTCAACAGCTCTTTGTTTTATAGGTTCTCATGCGACAGGGATATGATGCTGCTTGTGACATATGGAGCTTGGGTGTTCTTCTTTACACAATGTTGGCAGGGTGAGAAATACTTCTTTTTTCATGTGTTTATGTAATATTCCAGCAAGAATCTATGCATTCGTTAAAATAAGATACCTCATCATTGGTTTGGATGCAGAATGACAGAGACCCTGAAGTGGAAAGGGAAGCTATTAAGTGCAGACATAGCTGGACTTACCTAGCATATAGATTCATGGAATCTCTTCTTTGATGCATGACTGTGGAATGCCACAGCCTCCCCACAGTCTAGGGAAAAGAACTTACTCTGAAAACAGGCATTGGTTTTCTTCTTTTTCCTTCTCTCTTTGTCCTCCCCATGCCACTGCCCATGCAGTCCAGCTTCTTGTAGCCCCTTCTGGGGACTTGACGTGTGGCTCTTATAAGAACTGCTGCCCCGTAACCTTTAAACATCGACCAGGTCCTTGGGCATCCACTTGGGCTCAGCTGAACTCTCAGGAATCACTGTGAAGCAAGCAGGGAATTTAAACCTCTATTAGTCTGCCACTAAATTCTGTTCTGTTGAGCAGAAAATTCATAAGACCTTGTGTCTTACAGATAAATACAGGTAATTGCAAACTCTTCCCGATTGTATTGTATATTTCCATGAAAAAATCCCCACCACGGCTGCAGTTTAGCTCTGCAAATGCAGTTTTCTGCCTGATTTGGGTGCAAGCATGCAGACATGGGGCAGTGCCCTGCCTGCACGCTTGAGAGACGTTGCTGGCTGCACAGAGGGTATGACAGGCCAGAAGCATGGGGAGAGGAGCCAGCACGTCCTCAGATCCTTCCTTTTGGGTTCCTGTTGAGTTCGTTAGCTGCAGAAGGAGAATTAAACTAGCTGGGGTAGTTCCCAGACCTTTGCTGATAATTGATTGATTGATTTCAGGAGAACTTTCAAAGTACTACTGAGCTTTATTATTTCTGTCATGCTAATTGGAAATCTAAAGCATCTTACAATGCGACTATTTAATATAAGACTTGGCTATGATTTTTTTTGTAAGAATAGTTACCTTGTGCTTAGTAGTTGCCTATGAGCATAGGAAATAGCAATAGTTTCAGCTTTGCTAAAAGGTGTATTTAAGTCATTAAGATAACTGACTTTTTAATTCTTTTGTGCTCTTGGCAGCAGGTTTTTGTAGAAAATAATCAGAATTTTCAGGAAATCCTGTAAACTATTAAAAGCCTGCAAAACCAACAACCTAATGTCTTCTGCCTCCCAAACTTCATTAATAGAATCTAACAGAGTACTTCCTTGATTTTTTTTTTCCCCAAATGACAGATGCATGTGCATGTCCATTGTGCTCCTGTTCTCTCTAATTAAATGCACATGCATGCGTGTAACCGCAAACACTAAATTACTCCCAGCTTTATTAGGCCATCTTGTTAGGATACTGCTCTAGCTTTGTGTTGCTTTGTATACTCCGGCAGTCTAGCATTACTTTGGTTATAACTCACTTCCATTTATTTGACCTTTTTTTGCTGGAATGCTTTATTCTAACACAGTTACTTAAAACATCTTTTTTAGTTTTCGTTTTCAGTTTATCTGAATAGTCATAATTAAGAAAAAGAAAATAAAGTTTCAAAGAGGAAAACCTGATTTAAGAAATGCTTAATAATATGTAATGTTTTATCTGTCAGCAATGGGATATCTAGATGGAATGATTTATGAGGTTTTTACTTATTTTTTTCTTTTTATAACATGATTCTTTTTCTCTTTCTCTCTCTGCTCTTCTAATAGCTATACTCCATTTGCCAATGGTCCTAATGATACTCCTGAGGAGATTCTGGTACGGATAGGCAGTGGAAAATTCTCTTTAAGTGGAGGCAACTGGGATACTGTTTCAGATGCAGCAAAGGTGTAAATTTATTTATTTTTGTCGTTTTTTGTAGAACTCAAATGAGCATTTACCTGACTTTGTAAAATATCTTAGTCCAGCACAACCATTTACTGTTGTATCTACAGGCTTCACTGCAGTACAAGTACTCGAGTCCAACCTGCTTTTATTTCCCGGTTTTGTTCTGTGCTCTTCCCATACGGCTCTCCTTTTGGGAGAACGCTGAAGTTACCAGCTTCCTGCCCATTTTTCTAAATGGACAAAGTTAGTGTTCATTTCTGTTTGGTTTTAGTGTTTGTACAGCTTCTTGTAGGAATTAAATCAAGTTCATATATAGGGATATGCAACTGAAGATTTTTATGCTGCGTTGTCACAAGACAAGTGCATGGTAGGAATGAGGAGGGCTATTTGCCAATAACTTTCTTCCAGAAAACCTTTCTATTGAATTTTAGTGGTGAGGATTTCTAGCCCAGTGTCAGGCTTGATGGTGTCATTTTTTTTTTAAAGACAGTATCAGATATAAACAAATGGACATATGAAGCACAAACAACAGTAGGTTTCCGTACAATCAAGGCGTGCTCTGTTAAATGGGTTAAATAGTACAGCACATTGTTTGCAGGCCTTAGCTGTGTCAAGGCACAGAATGATCCACTTCATTTGTTGATTTTGTGTGTGTTTGCATTGTGTTAATCCCTGCCACATAGGCTACTTTCATTGCAGACCATAATTATTGCTTTAAAATCTGAGGTCAAATTATTTTAACTGAATAACACTTACAGTTTTCCCTTTTATCCAGGACTTGTTATCCCACATGCTTCACGTAGATCCTCATCAGCGGTACACAGCAGAGCAAGTGCTGAAACATTCATGGATAGCCTGTAGGGATCAGCTGCCGCATTATCAGCTAAACAGGCAAGATGCACCACACTTAGTAAAGGTAAAACAACTCAATTCCTTCTCCCCTACTCCCTCCTCTTGTGTCTTTTCACAACTGGAAATTAAAATCATATTCTCTGCCCTCTCCCCCATTGCTAATTAACATTGCCAAATTACCATCTGATTTCAGTTGGGTATTGTTCTTCACTTTCTGCCTGAAGCTGTAAATATGGATTAATGAAGGAGGAAGATGTTACAAAGAATGCTTATATAGCACGAGGAAGTCTCTGTTAAGGGATGCAACTATTTTAATGTAGTTACTTTGTCTGAAGTTTTTCTTTTCGTAGTTTCATTGATGCCACAGGATTAATAGGCAAATGTTCATTTTCTCATAATGCAGAGGAGAAAACTCTTATAAACTGTGTGGAAATAAATAGGAAGGAGGCCACACTTAGAAAGGGAAATATCTTTTTAGATAAAGAAGTTGCTTTTGTCTTAGCTTTGTTGGATTGGAGTCTTGCTGAGTTGTGAAGTGCAATATTATGGACAGCGGCTCCTCTTCTCCAAGGTCTTCCAGCCTGTTATTGGCAGCCTGGAGTTCCCTGTCACTCCTTAATGCCAGAATAATTCCCTGGTGCTGCCACAAGCTCTTTTCCGTGATCACGAGATTGTGTTGCCTTTTCTGGGCACAGCCATGGACAGAGCAATCCGTGCATTTGCAGCCTCTGTATTCAGTGGTGTGACTTAATAAGATGGAGTTTACTCACAACTCAAATGTCGGCTGTATTTTTTGTTAATTCCTCACTAAATAGATTTTACTTCATTCAGATTTGCAGCCTCTGTATTCAGTGGTGTGACTTAATAAGATGGAGTTTAATCACAACTCAAATGTCGGCTGTATTTTTTGTTAATTCCTCACTAAATAGATTTTACTTCATTCAGATTTGTTTCTATTTTTGTTGGGTTTGGAAACAAGGACCTGTGATAGCTGGTAATAATTCTGTCACGTTCATAAATCAGGAGATGGATATCCAGTTAAGTGCTGATTTTGATAAATTGAGGCTAACATTGTTTAGAAGATACTAATTCTCACCCACATTTAAAGGTTATTGCAGCATCTAAAGTATGTGAAAGAAATATGGAGGGAGTGAAAATATAGGAGGAATAAAAAGGAATATCATACACCCATACTTGGAAACCCAAAGAACTCGGTAGTAAATGCTATTTCAAAATAAACCTTAGAAAATATTTATGACCTCTCAAGTCTTGTGTTTTCTATCAGAGTTCATTTAGAATTGAATATTCTGTTGCTCTTTCACAATTAAAAGTGATTTTTACAGCCTTTGTGTATTTTCTTGTCCCGCAGGGAGCCATGGCTGCCACGTATTCTGCACTGAATCACAAGACATTTCAACCAGTGTTAGAGCCTGTTGCAGCCTCAAGTTTAGCTCAGCGACGGAGCATGAAAAAACTAACATCAACAGACTTATAGACCCATTGGGACACCTTAGCAAACAGAAGCAAGGGAAAAATCCAATAAGTGGCTCTATTTTGCCTGACCTGTGATCAAAAGGCATCTACAGTTTCCTGCTACACTACTTGAATTCTGTAAAAGTCCTTTTTTTAAAAAGAAAAAAAAAATCCACAGGTTCATACTGTGTTGTTTTACAGGCAGTATCTGTTAAATTAATTTCTATCACCAGGTACATCATAATGAATTTCTCTACGCTGTCCTTTGAGATCTGTTGCAAATATTATTTCTTATTTTGTATAGTTCTGCTGGGTTCACAAAAATGGTTTAGGGGACCGTTGCCAGTGACCAAGTTGTACATAAAAAAGTGTCAGTGTTAGGATTTTTTTCTTTACGCTTTTAGACCCTACCATGAAGGCCACGTTTTTTATTTTGTAATCGGGCACTTAATACACTCAACATAAATGATTTAACTTGCTCATTACTGCTAGAAAAAAAGCTGACCAATGTATTGTGCATTAGTGCTAATTTGGGAGGTCTGTGTTTGCATAGTGCCAATAACTGATAACTTTATGTGAAAACACAAGCAAAATGTATGTGTAATTTTTTGCACTTTATCCATTCACTTAATCACTTGTGGCCCACAGGAAATGCTAGTTAACAAGTGGTCTCCTGTAAGATGATGGAGGGTTTCTAGCAGTTATCATGAACGGTACTGTGTTCTGCACTGAGCTGGAGAGAGGAGACGTGAGTAAATTGTCAGAATTGAGGATCTAAATAATACTATTGCCACCAAGACAACACTGTGCAACTATTTTGTTATTTTTATTGCCTGTCTGTTTGTACAGTGGCTTTGTTACTGCTACCTTGGCAGTCATTTCTACTGACTATATCCAATATTAATTTTGGTCGACACGGGAGGCAAACTGACACTTTCTTATAGCAAACTTGGCACATGGATTTTACTCTTTATTTATTTGATTTTTATAAAACATCGCTTCTACCAGAATCTATAGCCGCATGTACAGCTATTACAGAATATAAATGCGAAATCCTATTTGCCTAACTGTAGGGGTAGCTTGGGAAAATAAATAAGACTTGCAGTGTGCCCAGCTAAGGGAATTCTGACCAGAGAGACTTCACAGTTCTGGGCGAGTTACTGAAAATATCCTGTTGCCAGCGCTCACTCACTCTCTGTCTTGGTGTTAGGGTTTAGCTGTTTCTAAATGCTGTGTTAGAGAGAAAGCGAATCTCAGGGCCTGGATCATCTTGGGGTTTTCTGACTCAAAACCAGTGGTACTTGCATCTGCCAGTAGCCTGGGAGCTAGTGCAGTCCGATAATGAGCTTCAATTAAAGCATTTTCACAAGTTTTAGACATTACTGTACAATTGTACTGATATAGTAGGATGATGCACATTTAAAATATTAGGTAAGTATATTAGTGACCAACAGTTAGATTGTGAACAGTTAGAGAATCCAAGTGACCAAAAATCAAATGTAGTTCAGGTTGATTTGCCATCAGTGAATTTCTGTCCCAAATCCCTTCTGTAGCGAATGCTAAGACATTTGTCATGGTTTAACTTTGCGTTTTAAGGCAGAAGAAAATAAACCTTTCAGGAGAGTTCGGGTCTAGCTACCAAGAGCAGTAACAAACTCGAATCTTAAAACATAGAGGATGCTGAGTGGTTTTTGCTTATGCTTGCAGAGGACTTGATGGCATCGGGCGCACTATTAGATAAGCTGCTTTCCTTTATTGTGGTGAGGGAAGATGGAAATCTGGCCAAATAGTTAATTATGGATATATAGAGATTTGAGAGTTAACATAGCAAACATAGGTGTGCTAGTTGTATCACGCAAAACATACCCCATACTAAATCTTGAGTGTTCAGTAGATGTTGGAGGCTTTAGGGGCCTTTTTGTGCCTGATTTTGAGGTTTGAGATGCTTGAAAGTTATGAAGGACAGAGGTGCTACCTAGGAAGCTTATTGCTCAGTAGGAAATCTGCCTCCTGCGTAGTTGGTTCATCCTTCTTGCTGTTACTAAACAGCTTTGTGTGCAAACCTCTTTTCAGCAGGCTATCCATAATTTTGTTTGCAGTTTTATAAACACCAAAAGAATTTGAATTCCCTTCAAGAAAAGCTGAACTGGTGGGAATGGAGCTTTTGGGCAAGGTGTAATGCGGGTTGAAATATTAGGAAAAAATAAAAATAAAAAAACGGGCTGGGACAGAGGTAGCAGAAGAGTTGAAGGCAACTGAAATGTCAGACTTGAATAGGCTTCAGCTTCCCCCAAGGCAGCAGCTGGGCGTTACTGGCTTTATTCATGAATCGTTTAACAGTGTTTACATTGGTATTTTCTTTTAGCTTGCCCAGAAGCACCACGTAGAAGCACCTTAGAAACAGTTTGCACAAAAGCAGTTGTAAGCAGCTGAAGATACTTAATGCTAAATTCTTCTCATCGTGCAAAACAGAGGTGGAAAGAGGGAAACTGCACAAACAGGCTGGATGGTCCGGTGATGAGCACAGAACTCAAAGCATCTTCTGTGATGTTATCCCTGCTGGTTCTTGTATCATTACTAGCCTCTGGTGTAAGTGGTTCTCCTGGAGCAAAAATAAGGTTTTGGTGACTGCAACATTACCAAATTTTGTCTTATCCCAAGGAAGACATATGGTCAAACATCTTTGTTTTCTCTGGAAAGACCGGGGTACCGGGCATGCCACTCTTCATGCGTAATCTGGGAGGAAAGGTACATTTGCTGTATTTCAGCATGTCGATCTTGGAATATTTTGGATATACAGGAATACAGAAGAGTTCTACCATTGTTTGCAGGCTGCTGTTACTATAGTGTTTAATGATCATCTCATTCTTATTTCTTTTGCAATTCCATTCATATTTCTCTTATTTCTCAATTTTTCATAGATGTTATTCAATCAGGTAATTATATTAAAAGTAGCATGATCTGCTTCTGAGTAATCAACTAAGCACTTGAGACAAAATTACGTTTATTTAAGTGTGCTCTTGGCCAGAGCAAAAGGTTAGTGTAATTCATTTCCTTTTTGTTATGGTCTCTGCACAATTAAAGACTCCAAACTAGCTACCATCTTACTATAATAATGATTTTAAATAAGTAAGAATGCTGTTTTTAGACGCTTGCAAAGAAATGGGGAAGGCATCCTCCTTATTTGGAGGAGCTGCCAGAGAACTAATGACTTTGACATCGACTGGAGTTGGAGCCAGCAGCTGACCCTTTTGATCATTTCATTCTGTGGATGCTTATAGTTATGTTCAAATACTCTTTTTTCTTTTTTTTCCCTTTTTCCTGAAAAAAAAAAAAAGGTGAGAACTCTGTTGTATTCCTGTATTGAACTCCAAAGCTCTGTTGTGGCCTCAGCAGCAGCCAGAGGTGCTTCATGAAGAGTGCCCGTACCAGAGAGCATTAGTGGGATGATTTAAGCCAGTCTCTTGTGGTTTTTGCAGCCTGAATGCTGTTGTCAGTGGTTGTGTATTTTATTTTTTTTCCATTAAGCCTGGAAGTAGTAAATTCCTTCTGCCCACACCAAGAGGCCAAGGCGAGGGTGGTCTGAGCTTGCTGCTGTTGTATGGCTTAAACATTCGCTTGAGCTCAGAGAGAGAATCCAAACCCCCCCAGATCAGTTGTGTCAAATTGAGTCTTCCATATTTTAATAATTATCCAAATTTTAAGCTCTCTATACAGAAGAAACTGGTCAAAATATCAAAAAGATTTTCTGCCAAATTTCAACAATTGGAAATGGCTTGCAGCATGCATATAAGGAGGTCATTTACGGTGATGGTTGCTGCTCTTCCCTCTGTCTTCAAAAGTCACATTGAAAAGTTAGGATAAGGGTGGAGTTTAATGAATTTCAGAAAATCATTGTAATTATCCAGATTTGTACCCATGGAATTAGACTAATCAATACGGGGTTTTATGTCATTCTGTAGCACTTGATTTTTTTTTTTCAGTCCTATCTAGAATTAAAAGTTTGCTACTATGTGTGCGAGGGAAAGCAGGATGGAAGGAGCAGGCTTTTCTCCCTCAAAGTTTCCTGACGGCATCCTAAGCCATAGGGGGATGAAGTCCTCACACATGCCGTGGGAGCTTAAAAAAAAAAAAAAAAAAAAAAAAGGAAAAAAAAGTTGCTTCTCAAATTTGTTCAGAAATGTTCTAAGTACTAATCTGTGTTGGTAACACACACATGCTGCTGTTGGTGACAGGCCATCCTTCCGCATTAGCACCTTTTTAGTGAAGTTCATTCTGAATCCTGCTTGTCCCCACTTCAGTGTGGGGTTTTTTTTGTTGTGTGGCGTTCAGCTTTCATTTTTTTTATTTTTTTTCAAATATTGACTCCACCAAATTATTTTCTTAACTTGGATAAACCCGCATCTCTCCTTTGGGACTGTAAGGATGAATGCAAAGCAAGAAATAAGTCGGTGTGCAGCTAGAGCTGAGTTGAATGATAGCATCACTTACCTAACCAAAGTCCCACGCAGATTAATCAATTCCTGGTTTCCTCGAGGTTTTCCTGAATATGAGCAATTTTTCTCATAAAAATTAGTGCGAAAGCTTTAGAGGATTTTTAATTGGTTATGTCGCTTAATAACTGAGGCTTGGGAAATAACTTATTACAAGGGGGTGTGTAATTAACAGTGAGTCCCGGCGTGCCGGGGCAGAGCCGCTCGCGCGGGGTCTCCTTTGCAGGACGAAGCCTTCCCGTTCCGTGCGTCGCATTAGGTCCGTGAGCAGCATTTGCCAAGCAGTTGCGTGGTCCTGATATCCCAAGCACTTTGGCATCCTTGCACTGATACTGAGTAGAGCTCAACCCGTTTGGCACGTGACTGGCTGTAAATCTCACTCGGCGAAAGGGCATTAACCGCGCGCGGCGCGCGACGCGCTCCGAGGTACGTCAGAGCCGAGGCGGTACAAAAGGTCCCCGTTAACAGATATCGTAACTGTCATTTCTTTCTCTAAGCATATTGTGGATTTTGTACCATACTGTATTTATTTCTTTAATTTTAAAAAAATGTTTTCTTTAAAGCTCTGTATATATTGACATTAAAGTTTGCATTGTACTGCGTTCTCCTCTTCTTGTAAGGTCGAGTCGCGGGGTGCACAGGCCGCTACGGGTGCTAGCGCCTTCAATTGCAACAGCCAAAGACAACCTCCAAATGGTCGATATTTTTATTAAACTCGGTGAGTAGTGATAAAGGTAGAGTTTAAATAGCTGGCAGCTCCTTGAGAACCAGAATAAAAGCGTAAAAATCCATAATATTTTATAATTAGCAAAAAACGAACATTTGATTGGGAAACTGCCCTCTGAGCAAGAAGCGGTGGCATCTAAGAGGGCTCAAGTGACGTAGTGCCACGTGGTTTTAAAACACTTAAGGTATTTGCTAACTAGTGTTGCTAATTGTAAAGAAATGGATTGAGATACTTTGTTTTCTGTTCCAAATGATGGAAACTTTATTTTTTTCCTCCACAAGCTGCAGGAAGTCTCCCTGCTCCCTCTAGTGTCCGTGGGTTGTGCTGGTTCCCGCTGCTGGTGCAGGGCCCTGCTAAAGCCCCGGGGCTGCTGCGCGGTGACTGGGGGACCCCAGGTGTCCCCCCTGTGCCGTCACCGTGATCCTCCTCCGCTCGCATCCCCCTGCAGGGACGGGCAGTAAAAGAGGGGCCGAGGGGCTGGAACCGCGTGCGGAGGAGCCCGGAGGAAGCGCTAACCTGCTGGGGCTGAGCAGAAAACCTGGGAATTTGGGAGCGGAGAGGGGATGCGGTGAGGAGGTGGGGGAAGCCGGCGGGCGGGCAGAGCGTCCCGGCTCCTGCTGCTCCGGGCACAGACCGGGGGAATCCGCACCCTGGTCAGACGCTGCCCCTGCAACCCCTGATCGCCTGGTGGCCTGAGCCGAGTTGTGGCTTTCCCAGGAATCACTTGCAAGGCTCCTGGCTCCTTTCCCTCTGCTCATTTTGCTCCTCGTTGTGGGAGCTTTTAGGGCCCAAACGCCTGCTCGCTGGCCGTTTGCACCAGCATCGGTGGCCTTTGGTGATGCTGGTGGGAATGGCCAGCGAGCAGGTCCCGTCCTCATCCTCGTGGCCACCGGTGCCGAGGCTGGGGCTGGTCCCGCGCTTGGCTGTGTCCCTCGCAGGGCTCCCAGGTGCTGCAAACAGCGAGGGCTTTTTGGCAGTTGCCATTGAGGAGAGAGGAGACACTGATGCGGTGCCAGGACGTGCCCGAAGTTCCAGGGTCCCTGCAACAAAGCCGACCCCGGCGTTGACGCCGCACGCGGCTCCATGTCCCTGCGCTGCCGCCGCTCGTCCGTAAGATGGGGATGTTCCCCCGGCTGCTCCGCGCGGAGCAGCCGCTTGAGTCGACTTAAACGGGAACGCGGTCGAAGAGAGATCACTGTTAAAGACTCCAGCGCCCTGCACAACCGGCAGTGCAGCCTCCCGGTTCATTTCCCATCCCGTAAAAATGAATGTGCTGGGAAACAACCAGAGATTTAACTCACGCTCTGGAAACATTCAGCAAAGGCAGGAGATGCCGCCAGGAGGGCGGATTTGGGGGTGTCAGGAGCAGAACTGGAAGTTCCCAGTGAGCTACAGGCCGGGACAATGGGAATTTGGTTCCTAATCACTTATCGCAAGTAAACAGTTGAAATGCTCCAGGGCTAATTAATATTTCAGGATTCTGCACTCTTTATGACTGTGCTTAATTTTCTTGCTTAAACATATTTTGGGCCTTGGGCTGCTGAGGGTTTAATTTTTGAGGTAGCTTAATGAATTGTAAAACATGTTTTAAGCAGAAATGAATAACTAATAAACGCCAAAAGTGATTAATTTTCTGAAAGGCGGAAAGACCTTTGTATTTAATTTAAAAATTGCCTTAAATTGCTTGAAAGCAGGGGAGAAGAAAATCCGAAGTGGAGTGATTGGGATGTTGATGAATTCCCTGCAGCAGCGGCTGCTTTGGGAGATCCGGGACCAGCACAGGGCGTTTCTGGAGTGTTTTAGAGGTTTTGCTAGGGAAGGATCCGGGAACGAGTCCTTTCTAATGAGCACAAGGCAAAAAGTGATGTGAATATATGACCACAGGGCATATATTTTTAAAAGTCAAGTTTACTGTGGCAAGGGTGAATTATGCAAAAATGGGAGTTGAAGAAACCTCGTTTTTTCACATTATTTCCTAAAAGTGTTTTGTAAGCTCTGGATGCCATCACGAGGCGTATGGCAGTGTATTCAGAACCTTCTCCTGGTGAAGACAGGATTCGGGTTCCCCCAGGCGTATTCAAGCTCAGGTTATATTTTAATCCCCTCTAGAGGTCCAGCTCCCACCCAGGCACCTCTCAGTAGGATCAGGTTAAGGACAGAGCAAAAGAAATTCCTCGCTTAAGTCCCAGGTCTTGTTTTGGGCTGGAATCTGCCACCAGGTTATAAAGTCAACAGAGATATTGCCTCCAAAGGTCACTTATTTTAGTTCATGTATTATTTTTTGTCCTTGTAAGTTTTATCTATAGGGAGTGTGTGGGTTTGCGCAGCAGCTGGATGGACTAAGCGGGCTGTGTGTTCGCGGCACGGAGGCTTGGCTGCATTTGAAGCCCTGCTTGTATAAAATGGAGCCTTAGAGCTTTAAGTGCAGGGCTGTGAGTCCCGTTTTACCGCCTTGCCACCTTGTCCTGTCTCTACCTGGAAACGTTTTTCAGATGTAGCAGGAAACTCCCACGTTTGCTGCAGGAGGCTGTGGGGGCAAAGATGACCCAGCCACCCCCTTCTTGAGCCTGTCAGGCCCTGCAGAAAGGCTCATTTTTTTTGGCAGTCTGGCAGTATTTTCGTGCTGTTTGCAAAGTCCCCCCAGTGTTTTCCTCTACCCTTGGTCCCTGCTGCTCAGCAAAGCTGTGGTCTGGAGCTTGCTTTGCATCCCAAAGCAAAGGGGTGGCGGATGGACAGGCAGATGGACCCGCAGCAGCGGTGCCTTTCCCAGCTGATCCCCTTGCCTGCTCTGCTCCAGCACGAGGCCTTTTCCTAAACAGGAGCGTTTCCCCCCCGCAGTGGTTTTATTCAACCCCCTATTGAACCGCAGCCACCCCGGAGTGGGCAGCACATCCCGTTTGTCTGAGTGAGGATCCAGGTAAAGCTGGTTCTTGCTTTTTAAGCAGAACCACAAGTTGTTCTTATTTACTGGGTTCCCTGTGGGCTACTTTAAAGCAGCCCCTCATGTGTGCCCTTCTCCTGCCTCTCTTCAAGCGCTTCAGGCACCGCCGAAGAGCCGGGTCGCACGTGGGGACAGGAAAGCACGTGGGGACAGCGGGTGGGTGGGAGCGCAGCCGCTGGCAGCGGGATTTATTTACCAGTGTTGGATGGCAGCGGTGCTGCGTGATCCCGGCTCCATGTGCTCCTCTCTGGTGTGATGCTCCAGCTGCAAAATGTTTCTCGCTACAAGAATTTTTGGACCCACTTTGCTCCAGGCTGCAAGAAGAGAGGTCAGTGTCAGTGCACGGGGTGGCTGAGGCCGTACAGGACTCGGGCAATTCCCTCCTCCAACCCTCTACCCCATCCGGGTCATGCTGAGCTCCCTGCTCAGGACCTTCTCCAAGGATGGAGCCTCCCGCACCGCTCAAGGCAACCTGCTCCAGCCCTTGGCAGCCTCGTGGTCAAGGAATTTTTCCTTCTCTGAATCACCACAGCGTTTGGGCAGGTGAACCCCTGTGCGTTTGAGCCCTTCCGAGCCTGCTCCCTGCCCTGCAGCGTTTTCCAGCCAAGGGCAGAATCAGGGACCACGCGCCCAGCTCATGTTGACAGTGACCCTGGTGCTCTCTGGTTCAGGACTAGCATGGGGGCAGATGGATGAGGACGAGACTTCACGAATGGAGGAGCCTGCCCAGTGCCACTGGGGTCCTCCCTGTGTCCTCACCCTGCTCCCACCGGGCATGAGCAGAAGGAGCAGGAGCCTTTTCTTAGGCAGTTATCCATAGTAAAAGGGCCATCACGGAATGTGGCGAGGAGCAGGGAAAACTAATGGTGATAATTATCAGGGGAAGGATTGGACCAGCCTGTCCTGGAAATTTCGGAGAGGGGGTAAATCCCGAGAGCTCAAGATGACTCCGTGTCTCCGCACAGGGTTAGTCTCACTACCGAGGGCCAGGACTGTTCAAAGACGTGTTGTTATCCCCAGGCCTAGGGTCACCGCTGGAGCAAAAAAGCAGTTTAAAATCCTCTTGTTGATCACATTTCTTAATAACGGAGTAATATAATATCCTTACCAAGGGTGCAGACCTTAAAGCTTTTCTCTTCTGCGCTGCCGTCCCCGCACTCATGGTGGACGGGGTTTCTCCGGGGGCTTTTCCAGCAGCCTCGGGGGGCTCCTGGGTGCCGGCGCTCGCCAGGGACTGAGCCGGCGGTTCGGAGCTGGCTCCGGGCGCGGGGCTGCGGTTCGGCCTGGGGAAGGGCGCCATGGTGAAGCCCTTCTTCAGCGAGACGATTTTGAGGCAGGAGGCGGTGAGGTCGGCGAGCTCCCGGTCCTCCCGCGCCGCCCGGCCCGGGCCTTGCGCCCGCTTGCTCGCCCAGGTGCTGGACGCAGCCAGGGACGGCTGCTTCCTCAATGGCTGCTTAAAAATCCCTTTGCCGGCGCTTTGCGTGGCTGCCGGCGCCGGGATGGTGGTCGAGCCTTGGGCGAGAGTCCTGGGAGGAGAGCGTGGCGCTGGTGGGGAAAGCTGAGGAGCAAAGAGCTTCGGCTTGAGCTCCGTCTGAGGAGGCCGCGGCTTATGCTTTTTTTCTAACGCCATTTTGGTCTTGGAGACAGCCCGGGAAGCAGGAGGTGCTGGAAGGGGCCTGGTTTTGGCGGGTGTCGTCGATGAGGCGGTGGCGGCGGCCGCTTTGGTGGCCGGAGCGGGCGGCGACATCTTGTTTTGCGCCAAGAGGGAGAAGAGCGCGTGGCGGCCGCGGGCACCGGGCAGCAGCAGCCGCGGGTTGCTCGGCGGCGGCGGCCTCCGCGCCGGGCCCGGCGCCGACGGCGATGACGGCGACCGCGACAGGCCCTGGGGGGCGGCGTGGCCCTGGCGAGGCGGCCGCGCCGGCGGGAAGGCGGCCCTGGCAATGGCGGCGCGGGCGCGCGGCGGCCCGGGGGTGTCCTGGCGCTGGGAGGCGACACAGGGGTGGTTATTCTTGGTTGAAACGCAGTTAATCATAACCGTGTTTGGGGCCGGGATGCTCAAATCAGCTCCCAAGGGGGTTTGCGGCCTCTCCGGGCATCGCCAGCTTTCCCATCAACGGCAGGAGCCGGGAAGCAGCAGCCAGGCGTCCTCAGGGGCTTTTCCAAATTTATCTGTGTTTTACAAAGAGGAATTCTGTGACTTTGGCCCTTCTGGGGCGCAACAAGCCTCGAGATGCTCATGTCAAAAGACAGGCACCTTGCGCAGTCCGTGTTTTTTGGGGGGTTTTATCTTAAGCGAGTGGGATGCAGTGACCCATTTTAGTCCTCACCGTGACTTGGCTGCCTTGCAGATCGGACGGCTTCGATCGCGGCTTGGTGCCCGGCCGGCGCGGCTTGGGGAACTCCAGAGAAGAGCTGATGTGGGGCTGGTGCGGCAAGTTCAAGCTTTCCATGTCTGAAATTCAGAGGGGAGAGAGATGGAGCCTGGTGGAGGAAAAGGAGGTAAAAACTTGCATGCGCTGATCATTCCTGGGTGTATTTGAATGGCGGCATAATTTCTTGCTGCTCTTATAATCAGCAAGAGACAAATCTGCTTCTTTTGAGAAATTTTTCTTTTTATGTGCTAGAGGTGTTGTTGGTAACCTTTTTGCTAAAGCACAAATAATATTGTAAATATGTACAAAAAAGCCCGCAGGCTCCCACAGAGCAGCAGGGATTTCCACACAGCTTGTGCTCTTACCTGCAACGTACTCTTCCTCGTGCAGGGCGAATCTTGCATTTTGGCTGGAAAAAAAAAAAAAAGGGTAAAAAAGGGACGGAGGAAAACCAAATGGCTGCTTTTTTACCTGTGTGCCCTGCAGCAAAAGTGACTGTGAGAAATTAAAGCGGTTAATAGTTTAAGAGGGACCGAATGCAAAAAATTTCGTCTGGCTCCTCGCGTGCGTTTTTCTCATCATTTCAGTATTTTTCTTTAATAGTGGGAGAGCAAGGTGCAAGAGTGAGGAGGTTTGCCTAGTTTAAGTGTGCTTTTAATTTAAATGTTGAATCTGGGGCTTGGGTAATTCTTAAAACTACACAAACCATGTCGGGACGTGGGGATTTATGTGCCCAACTTCCCGCACGTCGAGATGAGAATATCCATCATTAATTTTAGTGACTGAAGCTTGAACTTGATTTAGATGCTTTCCTCCCGAGGGAAGAGACATTTTATAAAATCAGGCTGGTGGTAATTGTCTTGAGCACAGAGTGAACTAACTTAGATTTCACATGAATCAATGGTACACTGTAAATGATTTGCGCTCTAGTACCTGCCTTTAAATGTCCTTACAAACCAGATGGGACCAAAAATGGGGTGATTTTCTCCTTGTGACACTTTATGGGATATTTGGCAGGTGCATTTGCCCACAGAGCCTGTTGCAAGGTTGCCCCGGCACTCGCTGGGGCTCAATGCTATATTTTTTCCCCTATATTTAAGCTAGGATTTACAGAAAAGAGATGAAGTCTTCTCTCTGCTTTCTGGAAATTCCTAAATTCTTTTTACTTTGAAATTATTTTGCTTGAGAGCCTTTTGAATGCTTGAATCGATTTTTGTTTTCTTATTAATGAAACCATTCATCCAAGAAAACTTTGGAGCAGAGAGATCTAATTTACAGACTTACCCTAGTGAAAAGAAACGTGGTGAACAATCAGCCGGACCATCCAAAGGGTTATTACTATCTCAAGGTAAGCTATTTAAGAAAATGTCTGTGGGGAAATATCTGGAAATGCAATAACTTAATCCTAAATATCAAGAAAACAAAGTAAATAACAAGTGTATTGTACAGACCAAGACCACAGACAGAGTTCAGCCTGGACAAGCATTGGAGGCAGAAAGTTTTTGGTTTCTTGTAGCTTGATCCTCAAGAAAGACTGTCCCAACACCCCCTAGTGACTTCTATGGTGATGTTTTATTGGAAAAAAGCTCTTTCAGTAGAGCCTTGACACTGTAGTGTTGACGTCTCTTGTGTTTTAAGGCTAGAGAGATAATCTATCATCAAGATGTTGGATTCAGCAGTATGCCAGTGGTAAGTATTGAATCCCTGGTTGAATTAAGTCTGTCCTTTAAGATTAGGAGAAGTTGCACGTGAAATGGCAAAGTCTGGAGAGTCTGGCATGCCTCTCTCTGCTGGTCTATCGCCTTCACGCTGGGAAGGATGAACCTTTATGTGTGCCGCCTATTTTAGGTATGTCGAGAATGATCTAAAATCCATAATAACCCACCTCCAATTTTGAAGCATTTACAGAGCTTCCTGTTGAGTTTTGTGTCAGGGGAGACGAGATGTCTCCAGGCAGCTGGAGCAGAGGTGTCCTCCAAAGCTTTGGGGACTTTGAGGATGCCCTGGGGACCCACCTCGTCCCGTAGGGCCACATGGTGAGCAAGGAGGGAGCGCAGAAAGGTGAATCCAACCAAAGACCCTCGAGGAATGGAGCTGGCAGGGCTGAAATCTCACTCCATCTTGGAGGCATCAAGAAAACCTGTGCTCTGCCCAGTGCCAGGCCTGTGCACAGCAATTATTCCTGCTGGAAACCCAGTGCAAGGAAACGTGGACCCAACCAGAGGGAATGGCTGTCACTGGTAGCACGAGATCATTGTGCAGCAGCTTGAATGAAAGGCTTTTTTTTTTCCATAAGAAAGATATGACAGGCCATGAAAGACACTTTTTTTCCATGAAGGAAGAAGACGTTATCCTGATTTAAGTGATTTAGACAGACTTTATTTTCTAGGAAAGCCATGAGGCTCTTCATGGGTCATTGTGTCCAAGCCAAGCTGCTCAGTGAGACCTTTCATCTGTGGCAAAGAGACTAGAACAGTGTGAACACAGCGGTGGAAAGTCACTGGCTCCAAGTCAGGGACCATGGAAATGTTTGTCATCTCTTTAAAAAGAAAGAGCTGTACTCGAGATGCTTTCCTAGGCAAAAATCTCTGTATGGAACTACAACAAAAGTAGATTTTAGCAGCAGATCTTCTGGGACATATCAGTCTTACCTCCTCTTTGAAATAGCAGGTGGAAGTGAAGTTGGGATACCTGAGGCTTGGGGTCTGTTCTAAAGATCTGCCATAAGGAAAATATGCATTTTTACTTTTAGTTTTGGTGAGGGAGGCTCTCAGTAATTTTTTTAGAAGCAATGTCAATATCTTTTTATAGGGAAAAATTCATGTGAAAAAGTTTCTGCAGGAGAACTTGGGTTTGATGGACTCACGTGTATGTACGACAGTCTCAGAAAGAAAAGCCCAGGCCCAAACTCAACTCAAATATGTGGCTACCACCACAAAAGCCATTTTGCTGGGGGCTGGGGCTGCACAAGTCACTGCTTGCCCTTGGCCAGGTTCAGCTCAGGGGTTGGGGTAAAATAGAAGCGTTTCAGTTTACTTCTGATATAACGTGTTATTCCAGAAGGGTCAGAAGATGGTGATTGCTTGTGCTGCAGAAATAGTTACTTACAATGAATACTACCCCTTTTGACTTCTTTTTTTCTATTCTTGGCACATATAGAAAAAAAATATATTACCATAGGTTGTTTTAGGTGCTGCCATTAGAGACTAGCATATATATCTGAACATATATTTCATTTCCAGCCCTCAACAACCAATGTCCTGCCCAAAGCCTGACTTTCGTTTTGCTTTTTCTTAAACCCGGGGCCGTGTCCCCGGGCCGGTGCCCCAGGGTGTCCTGCGGGGCCGCGCGGCCCTCGCTCCGGGTACTCACGCTCCTACTGCCGACATCGTCCTCGCGGCCTGTGCGTGTTCCGGCACCTCCCGCGTCGCCCGGCGACCTCACAAAGCGCCGGGTTCTGGGGAAGGAGGGAAAGGGGCTCTCCGGGCTCCTCGGGGAACGGCTGCAGGGTCCCGGTTCCCACCTCTGTGGCAGCCCGGGGGAATGCGGCACGTGGCGTTGGGACATTGTGGCTGTGTAAAATCTTGCATTTTAACATCCTGCATTGCCTCTCACCTTCTTGCCCACATGTCCTAGGAGCAGATGACAATTACACTTTTTGCAGCTTTTAGGGGTGTTTTCACCAGTTTTGAACAACCTGAAGCTGGTGTCATCTGAAACCATCTGAGCTAGGTGAAGCCCTTTGCCCTAGGAGTGGCCATTTGGGAAGGAAGAGCTTAAAACAAGCAAAACGTTTGCCCTGGCAACCTTCTGCTACCTGAATCTTCTTTCAAAGTCTTTGCCGTATGTCTACTGATATATTACTATGTTTTACTTCCTTGCCTTTTCTTTACCAATTCTATTTTCTTTCTCTTTTCCCTTTTTTCCTAAAACAAAATGTAGTCCTTGCATGTTTCATATAAAATGAAAGCGAGCTTGTCTCTAGTCTTTGTGCTCAGGGAAGCCTCTCTGAAGATTTTTGGCGTGGGAAGCTGACTCCAATTACACCTAGAGCCCCCTCAGACTGAGGTATTTCCATCCCCTTCCCATGGCAAGGGGGGCTTCTCGCTTCCTGCCGAGGAGGAGGTCAATGGAAAGGACACGCGGATCCTCACCTGGACGCACCTCTCGTAACCGAGCTCTGTGAGCAGGAAGCCTTTGCATTTTTAGGAATACTGAAATGCTCAACAGACAGCATCGTAGCATGACAAAGCCCTTCACAAAGGTACATAATTTCATTTATTCGGAGTCTTTACCTGGTGTTTCCTCAGGATTCCCTGGCAGCGTTTTGAGGAGCAAGCAGCAGTGAGACAAGGGAGCACAGTAAAATTAATATTCTATTTCTTTCTCTTGCTGCCGTATCCATGAGCCTACAGCACAGGCCAGGTTACATTTCTTCACCAGCAAAGAGTGGGCCTGGAACTGGCACAGGCAGGGCGAGCATCCCACCAACACGCACAAAATGTTTCCTCGTAGGCTCGTCCTTATTGGCCTTTTCCAGAACTTTTGCTTCTCCTATTTCATCAGCTATAAACATCTTCAATTTCAGAAGAGAAAAGTCTATTAGGAATATAATAACATACTGAAACTTGAGTTGTCACGGGCTTAAAATTCAAGTGATTATTTTCCTCCTATCATACAAAGAAAATTACAAAGTATAGCCTGAACTGAGTGTGCATTATGGGACCTACAATGGTATCCAGGAGGTTCTTAGTACACTATTTTCATTTAAAGAAAATGGTGAGTGCTGAGCTATGTGCCTCGAGACAATTTAATGGGTCTCTTTTCACTGCTAGAGATCAGATATTTGACAGTTGCAAAATGTTTACCACAGCGACAAAAGCACAGACTCCAAACATGTCGGAGATGATGATGAGCCTGATGAGACTCATGGATCACAAAATCGGCTGCCTGTGGATAAGGAGGGAATTTCAGCAGCAGCCGCTCGCTCGCGCGCAGGACGGTGCCGTAAAGCCTACGCACGTCTTCAGAGATACCATTTGCCCATTCCTCTTTTTTGGGGGAAGGGAGGGCAACCAAAGAGAATTTCTGGATGATCAAAACACTTAATTTTAGCAAAATATACATGGGCAATGTTCATTGTGTTATAGGAAAACAAAAGTTGTTTCCATATATTTGCAGACTTGAAAGATGTTGCCTATCGCATAGTGCCAAGGTTTTGTTACTGGTGTTATACACCTGAAAAGGCAGCTTGGGTGTTTTAGGTTAAACAAAGGGCCTGCATTTTCATCAGTGCTACTTTTCAGTGATAATTTGAGAGAAATTAATAGGAATGAACTTTCAGAAGATATTACCTTCTTCTTTATCTTCATACAAGCTTGGTCTATAATTTTAAAACCTTGCTTACATGTTGCTTAAAATCCTTCCACTGACTGTCATCAGGTCTAATGCAAATCCTCATCCACTTTAAAGGAAAACAAACAAAAATCCTGTTCCCCTCCATAGTCCTCTCCGTTAACTACGTACCTGTTTATTAACGAAAAGAGGAAAATGTCCTGTTCGTGGTCTGCGTTTGGGATGTTCTGGTTTTGCAAAGAGGAGGTTGGTCTTGATCAGGGACTTCGGTGGCAGCTCACCAAAAGACAAATCTAGGACTGGAAAGTGACAACACTTTCAAAAGAGGAAATAACTGTTTCTTTCCCTATCACATCTTGACCATCATTTTATAAAAGTCTCAATTTGAGAGCATTTAGAAATGTTTTTGCTGAAGAAGTGTTAATATAACAATTCAGTAAAGAGACTAAAAAGCTCTAAAGGATTCCAAAAGTAATCTGTCCAGCAGCAGAGGAAGCTTCTAGGAGTGCTGTTTTTTGTCAGACTTTAGTAAGATATGATTTTTAATGTATTACCTACATGCTTTTTCTGTCATTTTTGGTTGTATTCTTAACTCCTCAGAAGAATCACACTTGGCTGCAGCAGCTGACTTAGCGCATGTTCTGACAACACTGGAGTCCTTTTTTGTGCCTTTCATCGTTTTCCCCATTCTTCCTTCATCCGTGATTTCTTCTTCTGCATCAGCTTCATAAACTTCATCGCTGTATCTGGAGGAAAACGCAGTCTGTAACTTAGCTCTTGTGCTCACATAGGTGTTCCAGAGGAAGCCTGTGGTGGCAATATATGGTCTAGGCTGGGGCTAAGGGCCTTATTACTTGTGATATTGCAGGGCTCTGAGCTGTGTTCCTTTTGCTTACCGAGTGGTCTTGAAATGCTAGAAAAAGGAACTCTGTCCAGGCAGTATGAGCTAGGATATCATAAGTTTGTGCTTATGCATTTGTATCTATAGCCTGAAAGAGAGCAACATTGGTGTATGCAAATACAAACTGCATTTGCTTTCTATTATAGAAAAGTCCTCGAGAGAATAAGCACAGTATGTGAATATTGTTTTTATTGCAGATAAAATGGGGAGGAAAAGAGCAAATTTTAATTTCCTAAGTGAAAACTTTGAACCAATAGCACTATTCACAAATACAGTAATGAGAGATAGTTCTAGTTACTACTTACTCTTCTGCCTCCTCCATCATATATAGGTTGCTCTTTGGTCAGCAGACTTGAATCCTGCAAACAGACTTGAAACCCAGGGCAGTTTAATTGGCACAGGCGACACTATTGCATCATTGAACCCCAACACACGGTTTTTATGACATCGTGTCTCACTTTCCTGTCTTTCACTGGTAGTAGAACAACTTAACTCTAGCTGATGCCTAGGTGTTCTTTGAATACCCAAGGGCCAAAACAGCATCACCTGATCCTTGTGTGGCTTCCCTGATCCCTCAGGGGAGGAGAAAAATTAGGTAGAATGGGGTATTTGGGTTAGGGTGGTAGATGGATTTTATCTCCCTAAATGGGGCAGAGAAAATTGGAGCAAAAATAAATACTTACTTTGACACCATCTTTAACTGACAGAATTCAGTGCTTCATTTTAAGGGGATATTTTGAGCCTCGTTACTGAGCCAAGGATGGTTACACCTCTTTAATGGGGCTCTTCCAGCTTTTCCGCCTCTTCCCTCATGGGCTATAGAAGCTTTTTGTACCTACAGCCTGTGATTTTGCCGGTCAGATTGTTGGGAGATTTTTAAGTTCTTTCAAAAATTAGCATTTCTACTTGGCCAGTTGCTCATTTACTTTCACTGTACAGAAAAAAGAGCAACATTGGTACTTAAAAATAAAGGAGATTTGGAAAATGACTGCATCTGAATAACTAAATTTTATTAACGACACTGATTTAAATAATGCTTTTTCTCTGTAGTTTTTATCCTGCTTGTGTCCTTGCCTATCTGTTCGCCCAAATCTGCAAATCATTCATTTGATCATTTGATCAAAATTCATTAAAATTGATTACCATTGTTTTCACTTCCGTAACGTGCTTTCCAGATAATCTTCATTACTTGAATCCCCAGACAACTCGCATCCTGTGAGCAGTCATGGTGAAGTGCCCTGGGATTTGCATCCAGGAGCCTCCAAGCTCACCGGAAAAGACCGGGTCTCGGAGCAGGGAGAGAGGACGAGGGTAGGAGCAGCACCGGCCTCTTTGCTCCCTTCTCCCTTGTGTGAGATAGAGCTGGGAACTGCTCATCACTGGGGCTCAGCCCCTCGGTTACCCCCGGGGATGTGAGTCCGCACTCCAAACCCTCCAGACCTCGGTGTTTGCTCATGGAAAACCCTCCACCTTCCCAAGACCTGCTGAATCTTCCTTTTGTTAAAGCAAACGCTTTTCTTCCAAGCCCTGACATGATGTGAGCGTCTCCGCAGCCTCTCCGGACGGCTGAGCCGCTTCTCCGGCTGGAGCGCGGGGCCTTCACGAGATCTCCGAGCAAGAAACGGGAGAGCAGGAAGCGGCCGCCGAGCTCCAGTGCGGGGCTGTCACCAGGCCACGGAGCCCAGCCCGGCCGGTGACCGAAGCTCCCCAAGCGGAAGGTATGGACAAACACTGGCATTTTTACATTTACAGCAAATACCACACTTACTCGCATGTATTTAGGGAAGATAGTTAAGCTAAACAGTGGAAGATGTGAATCATAAGGCAATTTGTTTTCCATTGACTCTAAAGTTCGTCACGTTCACCATTTTCCTTTAAAAAGGCATCAAATTTTGCACAGAAAGTACACACAGGCTTGCATGGCAAGATGTTTTCTTTCTCAATTAACTTATAACGAAGATTTTCTGTTTATGGTAAATACTTTTATTTGAAAAATACCTATTTACCTATTAAAATAAATCACTGTACTTTTCCTTAACTTTAGGAAGCTTTTTGGCAATACCTTGTGGGTTTTCATTGCAGTTTGTGTGTTTCAAAGGCTGCAGGGTGCTTTGAGGTTTCAAAGAGATGGGAGTGAAAAGGTTCTCCTCCCTCAAAGCATCGCTGCTGCTTCAGGTTCCTCTCCAGAAAAATCACATATCCCACAGGGAGTGTGTGGAACGTTCTTCTATATGGGGGTGTCTTTCTTCAAACAATTTTGCATTTGCCCAAAGAGCCTTCCTCTTGCAGGCAGCTATTTGCTTCATTCCTTGTTCTTCATTTATGAGGAAAACATAAAAAAAGCTTTCTGCACTTAAAGTCATTCTAGCAACGCTCTAAATTCTATGCTTAAGGATGCATTTAATTAAAGATCGACTATGGCATAAAGCGCAGATTAATTAAACACCAATCAATTCCCACATAAAATGCATACAAGGGGGCTTTGGCTCGTTGCAACGAGGAGAAGAGACCCCATCTTGCATGCTGTGCTGCTGAAGGATGACTGCAGCACCGAGGAGAAAGCCTGCTGGTTAAAAAAGAACAAAAGTACCCATATAAAAGCTTGGTTTATGGAAGCAGAGCCCTGATTTGATGTGTTCCTGCTGTTTAGAGACTTTCCTGTTGACTCCAGGGATTTTGGTCAGTTTGCTTTAGTTACACCTACTCCATCCTAACAAACAAAACTCAAGGTGAGGACAGGAAAACTCTGCAGGGCTGTAGTTTTCCAAACATTTTTGACAAGGTGCCTTGCCAAAGCTCCCTAAGGATTGGTTATGATGAGAGCTGTCGGATGAAGACAGCAAGTCCAAAATTAAAATGAGATGATTCTTCATGAAACAAGTAGTTAAATGCGGAGGCCGCATGTAGGACGCGTGTGTCAGCAGTCTAGGTGCATTTCAGTGAAGACAGGAGTTCTGGAGGATCTGGATGTGGGAAAAGAAATTTGTTGGGTTTGTCCCAATCCTGTGTTTTTCCTTGGGCCCGGGGGACACCCGTGGCTTCATGATGCCGGGCTTGGTGGAAGGTCCCTCTGACCTACCACGTCCATTCCCATGTGCTATGGCCAGCTCGGTTTTACAAGTGGTGACAGCAAATGTTGAGATGGTAATGCTGAAATTCCACAAAAATGTGTGGAGTTTGTGCTCCTTTGCTCATAGCCTTTCATTTGAAACCGATCGGTCTTGGGAAGACTGATTAGTCTTGGGAAGAAAAAGGCCTTAGTCTTGAAGGTTATCTGGGGAAATCATGGGCAGATTTTCTATTCCAGCTGGATCTACTTCTTGAAAACGCTCTTACAAGGTCTATTTAAAATGTTCACTTACCATTCTCCATAGCACTTCAGCAGCGTTATTTACGGGGTGAAAAGCAAAGTTATCCTACTTTGGAGTAGTGAAGTACTTTAAAAGAAATCCTTGATCTTAAAGTTCTTCAGAACTTTTTTTTTTTTTTTAAGGAAATTCTCATGTTTTACCTAGTGAAGTCAGAGCTAAAAATAATAGTTTTATTCTGTAGAAAAATCTTCAAAATACTTTTGAATTATTTTTGGTTTTTAAATAGCTGGCTGGATTAGATATGCAGCCTTACGTTCTTTTATTCCCCTTAATATTCCCTTTTATTCCCCTTAAATCTTCACAAATCAAAGCTTTCCTCCTCAGTGGCAAACCTTTTAGAGCTTTCTGCCTTTGCCTTTGGAAGCAGATTTTGTATTTCCACAGTGCTCTCCCTCCAAGGAACTCAAGCTACTTGGTCAGCACGACAGAGCCTATGAGAAGGATTGATTCAGTTTTGCAGAAGGAAATCTCCTTTCCCCTTTCTTTCTGTCTTTGCCCCGAGACTGAGTCGTGGAGGGGCAGAATGAGGCACCTCTTTCTCCACCAGGTTTTGGAGGAGCACAAGGCACAGAGGTGAATTCCCTTGGGCCTCTCAAGGCTGCGGTCCGTCCTGTTGGCATCATGCTCAGCACGCCCATAGCAGGCACAGGTTACAAAAATGAAGTTGCAAGTTAATCCTTCCTGCTGCCGAAAGGCCTAGGTTAGTTGCTGTCATTACACTAATTTTTATACTGTCTTAGTGACCTTCATATCATATTAACAATTTCATATTATGTTAGCAAATTGCTCAGTGAGAGCTGCTAGTCTGATTGCATTCTGAAGGTCATTAATATGATATGAAAATCTTATTGTATTTTCTGCTTTCATATTTTATTAGTGATATGGAAAGCAATAAAGAGTTGGCCTTTTTTTTTCTGGGAGGTTCCCCGGGGAAGCCAGCTCTACAGCAGTGGTGTCCCACATTGGCTTCTAATCCAATCTCAAGGGGAAGTTCAATTTCTTCATCATTAATTATTTAGCTGTATTTAACCGCTGTAAATTCTTAGATTTTTTTTTTAAATTGTTGAGCTTGATGACCTCTAAAGACATTGGTATTAACCAATGCAACATAAAATACAGCTGCTTAATGCAAATAAAAGCTAGCTCTTCCTCAAGGATTTGTGTGAAGGCATAATAATGGCAAATTTAATTTTTCTGCTCTAACAGTGAAGGCTTATTGTATTTCCACCACCTTTGGTGGTTCAGTATTGCAAAATGAAGGATGAAGGCAATTGCAGCTGTGGAATTCCCTCAAGGCAAACTTTGCTGGGGCTGTAATTCCTGCCGGCTGCTCCGGCTGCAGCAAGGAGGCCTTTCCGGAGGGGAGGCCGGTGGCAGTGGTGACAACTTCCAGTAAGTAACTTCCCATGCAGCCTAATCAGCCACGGGGGATCAGGGCAAGTTAACATAACCCAGGTCTTGTCTTTTGTTCCTAAAATTTTATTTCTCGAGTAATATAATTCAATAAGTTCACGATTTACATGAAGTGATAGGTAAAAGTGCTATCGGTCACCTAACAGAAACACATTTGAAAGCAATAACCTTTACAGGATTTTTGTCTGTTAGTTAAATACAAAGAAGCCTTAATCTTGAAGAAAGTTAAAACAAAGAAGACTTAATAGAAAAGAAAGGTCACTGCTTGCAAAGACAAATGATTTTGAGTTAACAGCACATTATATTAAAATGACTTCGGTCAAAAGGATGACTTTGTTATTACCATCAACAGTTATGTGCTTTATGCTTTAATAGCCTCATGGCCTCTCAACTTGCCCTTAAAATGACATATGACAGATTTATCAAACGTTACCAACAACAACATTGAATTAAAGGTAGCACTCGCCCTCCTACATACGCACTTTCCCCTTCTCAAACGCCCTGATAGAGAAGTTTTTGTATCTCAAGTTTTATCTTTTAAAAAGTTAATAATGACATTTGCCAAAGCCAAAGGAAGCTGTGGCAAATTTCTCCTTACTATCGAAAATACGTTGTATTGCACAAATGTGAATTAGAAGTGGCTAAAGGAAGACGAATTAGTTTTATTTTTATGCCGTGAGCCGGCAAAGCCGCAACGTGGAGCTGCAGCCTCCTCTTCCCCGGCGCTGGAAGCGGAGAGGCAATTCCTCTCTGCTGAAGAGCCGCGGATGTGAGTTTGCAGGAATTATGACAATTGATAAAAGCTGAGCATTGACAAGAGCAGATTTTTGTTCAGCTTATGCTTCCTGTCTGAGCGTTTTCTTCCAAAGCCCATACTGCTGGCATGTGTTGCAGCCAGGGCACCGGCAAGTTTTACGTATTGGGATTAAATCCTTTGATGCGTGGAAGAATGGAGTCAGGCTTATGGAGCCCAAATGTTGTTTTCCGATATGATTTTGTCAGCTAGTGTGCTTTAATATTTGATTTTAGGCTTTTTCCCTGCCACAATGCGAGGCCACTTTGAATTAATTGGTTGCAGTAACATGATGCCTGCAATGCAGATCAAACGCAACGCCTCAGACCCCAGGAATATGCTTCCAAAACAAGTTTATAACTGGCTTATTTGGTAGTAAGTGCTTGCAGGAAGTTTTTTTTTTTTTTTTTTTTTTTTTCTGGAATTTTTCTGCAGCCTGGGGAAAATCCCAGCAGATTTCTCCAGTGCTCTGCAGAGCTCTGGGGCCCGGCACTTCACAAGCAGCAAACAAAATGGATTATAGCTCAGTAGAAACCACTGCCAAGGGACATGGTGAGGAATTACAGCCAGTGACACTGCGCACTGGGCTCAGGACTCCCTGAGCTCTCAAACGGGTCTGGTTATCTAGCTTCACATAAATAAAAACTAACTCAAACTTGCAAGGTTAATGGAATTTTTTAGCTGAGCAAGGAGTAAGTGAATGAAAAGCTCCAAACTTGGTCAAAAGAACCTTCTTCCTCCTTATCTAAAGCTGAGGGTCTGACCTGGCACTTGTGTGCATGGTCCCCGTGTCTGCACCAGCTCCTTCCCGCACCGGGCATGGACAGGGGCACCGCGGCTGCTCCCGGCGCAGAGGATGGCAGCCGTAGGGATCATCCAGCGGAGCATCCCTGGGTGCCCTCGTTAACAGCTCCTGGCTAATTGCACGTGTGCAGGAACACAGGACCTCCCTGTTGGTGTCTTCTCCCATCTGGTGCGGGGCAGGATGCAACAGAATGAACTCTTTGGCCAAGACACCCCCCATCGATGGTACCATCAGGTGGTAAACTCAAGGTTTGAAAACTCAGTTAAAACCTAGGACAAAATAAGCAAAGCTACAGTAGGCCCCAGGAGCGATTTTATTGAAAATAACAAAGTCTTTTGGTCTCTTTTACAGGAGAAAGAGGGACAATTCACGCACGATACTGGCTAATATTGTGTAAGTCAACAGTTCCAAGATACTGAAGGTAAGACCCTGTGGACTAAGCTATATTTCATCATAAACAGAGCCCTTTAGCCAGCAAACTTGTTCTGGGAAAGTGTCCAATTCAGACAATCTCTTGCATTCTGGTGTGTGGGATCGTTCATGCTAGGAGCATCAAAGGGGTCTCAGGAGAGTTTCAAAAGAGGACAGGAGCCTGGGAGGGAGACTTCAAAATACTGGCAAATATACAAATAAAATACACTTCAGTCTTAAATTAGTGTAAAATATTATGAAACTGTGTCTCAGATTATTCCCAATGTGAAATTAAAAAACAAACAGGCAAACAAGGAAAAGAGCCCTGGCTAATGTTCACAAAGAAAAAGTGCTCTAGCTCCTAACCTCTGAATAATACAAATTCTCCCAAAATCACCTGGGCAGGAGGTTTCCAGTTCACAAGATAGTTTTGAATCTGCGGTATGTCTGCTTAAAAAAAAAAAAAGTAGTAAATAAATACAGCAGCATCATTTTGAAACACTGCAAGTTTCTGAGAAAAATGGGCAGAACTCATCCATTTATTGAAAACAAATATGTGCAAAAAATATTTTGTCTAAAAGGGATTTTTTTCCAGACTGAGACTGGACAAACATGTGTTGTGCAGGGCGGATAGCGGCTGATAAACCACATGCCAGAAGTGTCCAGAAACCCCTTTTTAAGGTCTTTTGTGCTCAAATTCCTTCTGGGGAAGATGCCTCTGGAAGAAGGCATCTCCTGCCATCTGTGTCGAGAAGCAAGAAAGAAAGAACCAAGTGAATAAAACCTGAGCACAGAAAGAATTAGAAGATAATAACAATAATAATGATATTAATAACAAAAATTAATTAATAGGCTGCTAATGAATTTTGTAAGCACCATAAAATTGCCATAGCAGCCTAATTGCTTTGCTTGTCTTGCCAACAGCTAGTGAGAACATGTAGTGCAATAATCCCCTTCATTTCAACGTGGGAGGCCACGAGGAACCACGAGGCCACCGCGCTGGCCTGTGCCCAGGACGTGAGTGACACAGCCCAGTTAATTGGTCCCTTCCCTGGCCGACACTCAGGGCACAGGGGGGACCTGCTGCCACCCAGATGTCCACCACACCATAGGAGCCACAAGCAGCTTCATGGCGGCTGCAAGTGCCGTGCTAGGCTCGGGCACAAGAAAGCGTGGGCAACCAGAGCTGCTTTTCTGTGAGGAAGAAGCCATTCTGGAGAAAATGAAGATTTTTTTTTTTTTTTCAGTTAGAAGCAGAGCCACCAAAGGTACCAGAGCCAGGATCATTTCACCTGCAAATCTGTGTTCCTTTGACTGTGATCTTGCCGGATAGAGCTTTGACTCTCCACCTTTGTTTGCTTGACTTTCAATCTGCTTAAAGCATCAGTGAGTTCCAGATGGGAGGCTGTTGGAGGGTAAACAGCATGGACTGTGTTTCCATCAAGGACCCAGAGAGGAACGAAGACGCCTTTACGTAAGGGTTTTGGGAAATGAAGTCTTTGGTGTCATTCTTCTCCTTTCTGCCCCTCGGACCCCTGGCTTTGAAGCCATCAGAGCCAGCTGAAGTGTCCAATGTTGTTTTTAATGATGGAGTTTTGCTGGCTTGCCTGTTGAAAGATGGCATGATGTCATCTGTCCTCTCCATGAGGGACTTTAAAAGAAATTGCCCTCATTCCTCTGATGGGATGTCCTCTCTCCTGCTCAGTGCCATTTAGGAGAGCCTCTACAGACATGTGGGATGACTCCTTGTCTCTTCCCAAGAGAAACTGCCCAGTGTAGGACATGCATAGGCCCATTGCCTGTGGTGTCCTGTGTCACTGCGTGGAAGTGCTCTGGGATGGTGGTCATGCTTGAAATTGCTTCTTCTGGCAGCATGGTGTGGCAAAAACACTTCTGCTGTTGTTTTGCATAATCTGTGCTGTTGACTTTCCTGTCATTACATATTTGTGTTTCTTCCATTCAAAACAAACACGCTCTTTTGGTCCACTTCTGTCATGAGGATAACGATAATCAACTGGATTTGTCCAAACAGGACAATTAAAAAGGGTGGAAAATCAGCCACAAGAACAAACCTGATGCTCTCGCCTGTTCATTAGTATTTAATGAAGAAATACTTAGCGCCCAGCAGGGTAATCTTAATTCATTGCCTCTTTTGAGTACTCATTAAGCATATGTACAGTAACTACTACAAAACTACATACTTTAAGTGACTAATAGCTCCATTGCCATTATGCTTAGATGTTATTCATGCTTTAGTCCTTTTTTACCTTTTTTTTAAAATTCACTGATAGCTCTGAAACAGAGGATCATTTGTAGTGTTACTCTCAAGAAACAGCTGATTTTATGGCTGTTATTTTTCAGAGATCTCTTTTTCTAGCATTCCCTGCTGTTGGAGAGGGAATTTATCTGAGGAAAGTTGTTTTTTTTTTTTTATTTGAAAGATGCTCTGTGGGGGATGTGGTCCTTTACTCGAGGGTGCCGGGATGAAGCGGTTGTGTCACCGTTGCCTGTTGATCTGGACACAGCTCTGTCGCACATCCCAGTGATGCTGTGAGACAGTTTTTCCACGGAAAGGTGTGGGAAGGGGTAACAGAAGCCAAGTCGGAGAAGGAGGAGGCAAAAAGGCAAGGGCAAGCCCAAAGCTCCTTGCTGTAAGATGGCCGCCGCTGCCTGTGGTGAAGGAGGCGCCATAGCGTGGGCAGGGGGTGGCTGAGGAAACGCTGGGCTGGTGGGCGCTCCGAAAGGGAGGCACACGGCTGTCCCTTCCCAAGGACACCCCGGGGAGCCACAGCGGGCTTCTTGAGGCACAAGAGACAGGCAGCTTCGTCACCAAGGACCCCCATGGCCAAGGTGGCTCCAAGTGGCAGTGCGGGGTGGGTGTCTCAGCGGCAGCCATGAGCTGGTACCGGAGGAGCCACGTAGCTCCTTACAGATCCCATAATTTCCTTACAGATTTTCCTCAGCAAATTTCTTCCCGATAACCTCATTTTTTTTTCCCCAATTCCCTAGGAAGATGCTGGCCTCCAGAAATCTAGATGGTATCCTTTGCAGGGCAACTTTAAGTCATTGAAGGCTTGCATAGCCGTGGTAACTCTATCGAAACAAAGTGTCCTTTGGTGCACGGAAAAATAATCTGTGGAGCCCATCTGTGATTTATGTGAGTATTTAGAAATTCTGATCCAAACTTTACTGAGGCGAACGGGTGCCGTTCGATGGGCTCCAGCGGCTCCGGCGCAAGCCACGCGCGCCTGCTGCAGCGCATCCCAGCCTCGTCTCGTGCCGTCCAAATATTGTTTTATGCTGAATTTGCTTTGCTGGTGCGAGTAAAATCTGCTTTCCCGGGACACGTGGCTTCTCCACAGGGTTTTATTGCTTTATAGTGGATTTTATTTTCTTTATAAAAGTGAAAGTGAATGTAGTGCTTCAGCAGATGGAAATCAACCCTCTTCGCTGATGTCTTTCAACCTATGAGCTGCTTTGGAAATACTTAAAATACATACACATATGCTTTCGGATGCCTCAGGACAGTTAAGCTTTAGAAACAAGTCATTATTTGTGTCATTCTAATGACAAATCCCCTCTGTAATGAGATTTGCTCCTTTTAAAACATAATAACTTTTATTAATTCCTTGAAGATTTGATGACTTACAACCTTGACTTTTAAGGGGTGGGGGGAAGTGTTTGTTGAGATTAATAGCACACGTTCACTGTATATCCCAAATCTTTACTATATCTTAGTAACGGCGTATAGGTCAGCTTCACTATTATTAATACTAATGATAATTATATCTTTTGGAAACTGTCAAAAAGTAGCTTTTGTACAAGTCAGAACAGTGTAAACAAACTGCACAGGCAGACACTACCCTTTCCATCAATTGGTAAACAATCTTTGTTAAGCTCATCTTGATAGTCTTATTTTATTGCCACATTTTAATTACTCATCCTGTCTGTTTATATGCCATTGCGTTTTGCTGAAGATACAAGCTTTAAAAATCGTTGGTATTTAGGAAAATCCAAAGCTGGGGTGATGCATGCTCAGGTGCTAATTTATTTACATCAATTAATTTCAGGCCCCTGATGTAAACCAATTAGTATTCAACACTTAATGGAGTCATTATCTGTCAGATTAGCTTTTAGAAATGCTTGTCATTGCTACAGGACCAGGCAGCAGAACTTTGCTAATAAAACTAGCAGAATTAATGGAGTGAACAGCATAGATAATGACTTAATGCGGAACATACAGTATAGAAAAGAGACTGAACAACTGTCTTCAAGAAATGAAGATATCATTGAGCTAGCTGCTTTATTCCAAAGATGAGCTTAGACTGGGCTCTTCAAAAACATCAAAGGTGTCTGGCTAAGCCTTTGCAAAGTTATGTTTCATAATAAATAATTTTCAACCTTTGTGCCCTCACATATGCACAATCTACCTTTCTAGCTTGATGTGGCATGCAAATAAATGCTTCACATTGTACCAGACTACTGTAACTTGACACTGTTATTTGCAAAGGATTAAGAGTTAAGGGGAGTGACAATATCCAAGTTACTGAGCTGCCATGTGAATGTGACTTCCAAATAGTCACACATCCTTCTCTAGGTGGACCCTACGTTGTGAAATGCACTTATCACCCACCTTCAGGGCTGTGGGACACTACAAAATAAATTACATTTGAGAAAGTCATCCAGGAGATTAAAATTCTATAGGCAAGCAATACAGGCGTAGCACTTGCAATATTCTGATGAGATCTGCAAACTGCAATAAATCTCCAAAGGACATTACCACTGCTATTATGTTTTCAGCTTTCCTCATGGATGTAAGGTAGCTACATTTATGGGTTGTTTTGTTCTCCTCAGCTGAGTTTGCTTTCTTTGTGTTTCACTAAGGCAATCTTGATGAATTTTCTATTTGTGATTTTAGCTAGTGTGAATATTTTATCATTGTGATGACAAAATACTCTATGTTTTATGTTTAAAAGTTGTCCTTGCACAGAGGACAGGCGCAAAACTTAATTTCAATTTAAGCTTTCCAGGAAGAATCAAAGAGCAGCTTAAAATCATACATAGTCTATCTGCATAGTAATTCCTGTGATTTATGCATTTCCAAAAATCTTAGCATGTACCCGCATATGATTCCATGATAATGCTGGTGGATGTCCTGCTAAGTGGCTGCTCTTAATATATCACTCGTTCATGTGTCTTGCTTCCAGGGATTGAAAACTTGTTTGGGGACACGATCGCCAGGTTTTTATCCTTGGAAGGGGTTTGGTTTTGTCCCTGCTGCCCTGCAGCCACATGTATGTGCAAAAACCCCAGGCAGGAGAGCCCTCTGGGACCGCCTGCAGCAGCCACTGTGCCCCCAACCTGTGCTCGGATGTGGCAAAAACATGATGAGAAGTTGCCATGGTTGATCATCGAAGCCACAGTGACAACTTTATATTCCCAGGCACCTTTTACACTCGCATGTTTCCTTGTCACAGTATCAAAACGTGAACTTCACCTTAAGAGGAATAAAGATACTACTGTGGCATTTTCTATGCTTAATCAGCACAGCTTACGTTACCTTGCCAACTTTATCCCTGTGATGCTCATCAGCTCCTGCACAGCTCAGGTTCTGGGGCAGCAGATTGCACAGCGTTCCTCCAGCTCCCAGCGTCTACAAGAAGCACTTGACAACAGGGGTAAGCTGCTCTTTCCCTCTCATGGCCATCCAGCAAGCAACCTTGAGCAGAGCTTGCTATACTAATTCAGCTTTGGAAATATCCATTCTAGAAGAATGTTTGTAGATTTTTTTCCCAGTATTTTTTTTTAATCCTCAGATATGTATCTTTTTCCTGCAACTGTTTGTCTACGTGATCCGTGCAGTGGAAGGACTTGGCCCAGAGTGAATGAGATGTTTTGCTAGCCAGTCTCTAGAAGATACCACTGGTAAAAGGAAGGAAATCCTAGGGCTTTGGGCAACAGGCCAGGAGGGTTTTGGGGGTTGCTTTAGATGGGTTTTTTGGGGGGAGACGGGGAAGAGAGGGGAGTGTGGAAGGAGAGAGGGTGCTGACAGCCAGAGCATCTGCTCTGCTTTTGCAAGCAACTACAGGCATGAGAAACAAGTGGATTTCATGGACTTGTGGCTTATCTGAACTCCATTTTAATTTCTGTAAAGAACCTTAAACCCAGATTAACCTCAACAAGACTCACATTTCACTGTGAACATTTTTTACAGCTGTGCAGAGTTTTCTGGTGTTCCAAAGAACAATTAATTCTGGTATGAATAATTTGCTTTTTCAAACAGTTTATCCATGTGGCTATCAAGGCAGTTTATATTTCCATAATTGAAATCATATACGGCTGCTGCAGAATCCTAGAAGGGTTGAGGCTTGGGGTTTTGTTTTGTTTTGAACTCCTATGATTTAGCCTTCCTTGTCAGTCACTGGTGCTACTGGTGACACGAGCAGCTACTGTGCTCTGTACTTCTGCAGCATGAGAGGTGGCAGTTCACATTGTGCTTTATGGTGCTACCTACTGGAGATGCCCCTCTGAAAGGAAAGGAAATTGCTTTTGAATAGCATCACTCTCCCATTCCAGCTGCTGTTGGCTGATGCAGATACGTGTTTATACTTTGCTTTGAAAATGTAAACACTAATTAATCATTAAAGTTAATAGGGTCCAGGTACTGGCAGTCTGGAGATAAAGTTCTGCTTCTGGCTCTGCAGCTGGCCTGGTGTGCAGCCTGGCTGCAGTCCATCTTACCTCACTCAGGAGCTGCATTTCCTGGCAGAAAATAAGGAAAATTATGTATTCCTTTCCAAACAGGAAGAGAAGGGTCACGTAAGGACAAAATATTATATTACTGGGAATAAAACTGAATCTTTATATCGGCCGTGTGAAATGATGGGAGTGCTTTGGTTTTTTTCCTGAAAAGGAAAAGAATCGTTCATACTGCCCCTCATCACTTCCTGCAACCAGACTTGTCTTTCTCATGTAGTTTATTGTGGAAAAAATCTATAGTATGCCATAACACTGGCATAAAAGCTATCTAGCAGTTTTGGCGCATTGGGTATAAATCAGTGCCTAGGTCCCGTGGTGTTTTAACTCACTATATAAAAGACTTTGTTGTCCTGATTTCTAGTGTGTTCCCTTTTTATGTCCTGCTTTGGAGCGAACTGGTCACCCTGGAGGTTCGGCTGTTGTCTGGTCTAGGCAAGGCTGCAGCCGTGGCCGTTTCTGGTCTTTGGCTGCAGGTTTTAGTTTTTTCTCGGGACATTTCAGGGCCCCCATGTGGGAGCAACGCAGGCTCTTTGCATCGGGCAAGAGTAATTTCTCACTAGCGGATGCTCTTCCTCTGCAAACCCATCCGTTTGCCAAGAGAATAAGGGATCCCTGCTTGTTCCCTTCTCCCAGTTCTTCACTAATGAGGATTACTACTATACCTGATAAATTAAATGACACAAAATTAATGAATTTTTCATTTGAACTCATACCTAGCTATGGATGAGTGAAGCTGATTTTACTGAAGAGCTTGGAATTAGGAAGGGTCCTGCAGGGACCTTTTCCTCTTTGCAAAAGTCTTCCATTCACCTTTTCAAGTATTATCTTGCTCCGTAGACAGAGTCCTTTTCCCTGCACATAGCCTGTGGGGTCTGCTTTCCATCCCCAGCATAAATGTGATCATTCATTCTGTTTGTCTAGCGGATAAAAATAAAGGACAACGGGAATGACATTCAGACAGTTCTGCTCCTTAAAGAGAAGGGATCCAGGTTACTTTTGAACAGGACTCCAGAGCAGACCTTTATTAAACATAAATGGTCCCAATTCTTTTACATTCAAACCTTGACAGTTTGCACCAGTTGAAGGCCTAGTTTTTTCTCTCCCTTTTGTTCCATTTAGCGTGAGCTACTAATGGCTTCAGGCTATAAATAAAACTACAATCAAACTACTTGAAAAATAATTTAATCTCGAAGCACCCATACTACTTAGAATCACTTTTCCTTGACCTCACATAAGTGTTGAAGTATTGTGACCACTTTTAATGCACAAATTGATTTCTGTCAGAAGCTTCTGATTCTTGAAACGGATTCAGTAAAACTGGCCCGTATATCTGGTAAAGTGAAGCTGTATTCTGAGTAGCTTTGCATTGCTATTTTCCAGTACTAGGTAAGTTTGTTTTGTTTTGCTTTTTTTCTATGAGCTTTAATGCTCTGAAATATTTCCTTTTAAATGCTGAATTGGATTTTCTTGAAATACTGTTTGGAAAGCAAAAGAGAGGGGTAGTTGGGGCATGGCCCTTGCTGCTTTCCGCAGTGCTCAGTGCAGCCTGTCTCTGAGTGAACAACAGAGGGAGCCAATGGAACAGAGTGCGCTGACGAAGGCAGCCCAGCACTCACATTTTTGTTATTAATGCCTAGAATTTCTTGCTTTGGGAGCTCGGGAATAAAAGCTGAATTCCATATAGGTGTTTATGGCTGTTCTCTCTCACACCATATAAATGTGGCTAGTAAAACGCTTCATTTTTGACAGGCTTAACTTAGAAATAATTTCTAAGCTGAACCTAAATGTAAGCTGTTGTGATGCTCCTAAGTATGTATGAGAGGGGGGAATGGAAATTACTGAAACAAAACATTTCCACCCGGTAATTCTGACAGGAATCTGCAAAACCAGTGGTGTTTGCAAGGCCCAGAGGTGTGTGGACATGGAGAGCGCCAGGCTCGGATACGGACATGGAGCCGCAGGAAGAGCATCTCAGCAGGAGGAAAATGTTTTATGAGTAAGTCAAAAAGGAAAGGGTTTGTCATTCATTAGTGAAATATACATATATATATATATATATATATATATATATATATATATATACACACACATATATTTTTTTCCCCAATGGAACCATGGCTTGCCTAGGTTCTCCTGTTCAAATCCCCACATGACATTCTTGCTATCTCAGTTTCCCTCACTGCTTAATCATTCTTACTCAATTTCTGGCCTAAATTTTTGAGTCATTTTCATGACTGCTTTTAAAGTAACTTTGCACCTATATATGTTGTATGTTTCACCTATTCATGGGCACATTTCAGTAGCAGGTGCAAAAAGCAGATTTTCTGAGAGAAAAGAAAAAAAAAGGGCTTTGGGTAGAATCAGACCTAAATTTAAAATGTATTTTACTTGGTTCTCGCTGTAGAAAACCCTAATAACAAAATGAAAATAGTGCATGTAACTTACCTCTATTTCTCTAGGGTGTGTATCGTATGAGTATCATATGCTTCAGTTTGCGTTAATGTTTTTCTTAAACAAAGACAAGCAATTTGCAGGCATGAGGGGCTCTGCGTTCATGAGTATCTTTCTTTGTCTGATTAAGTGATCTTAAACACCTTACTCGTGGGGCAGGTGGGAGGATGCGCAGTCCCACAGATCAGCCCTTAAGAGCCGCTGCTTCATTAAATCTGCTGCAGAGCTGAAGGGGGTTCCTCTTTTTAGACCCTTTTCATTCCCATGACTTGGGAGAATTTTTTTCCTTCCTGGACAACTGTTTCTGGTGCAGCAGTTTCCCCCAGAACTGAGCCAACTGTGAAGTCCAACTATGATCCATGTAAATCCATATGAATTTATATACAATCCAGTGTAAATTCATGATTAGCACTGAGGGTGCTGAAAAGCTTAAGCTCTCCAGAGAACTTCGTCTTTCTTCTTTTATGCATTTCAAGCAGAAATGTCCTGTTCAGCAGAGTTCTCCACATCATGTACAACTTGGGAATGAGGAGTCTGGCTCGGTGCTGGGTGAAGGTAAGTGCAAGTCTGGGCTTCTGTTGAGATTCATTCTTTCTATAAAGAAACACTGTGAAGATTAACCTTGATCGTCTCATTAATGATATTTATGCACCTAAACTAACATAATCTGTTCATCATTTAATACCTTGCTCTAAAAAGCTGTAAAACCAAAAGTGTGTAAGTGGCATTGCATCACTGGAGCATGCTGCTGCCGAGACATATATGTCTTTTATGAGTGCTGGAGGCACCAGGCCTTTCGTATCACTAGTTGCCAAGCACTTGAGTCGTCCTGCATAGTACAGTCTAACACAGTCTCTAGACAGCAATATAGTGAAATGGCAATCCTGAAATTGTATGCGTTCTTTAATTGTATTTATATATATATATATATATAAAAGCCCCATGAATATTATTTATTATAATTTCCAAATTTAAAAGCTTTTTGCATTAGCCAGGATTTGACCCCAAGTGACATGATTGCATCCTAGCCCCCAGAAGTGCTCAGGAGTTTACATCCAGTCCCACAGTAATCTTGCTTTGGCAGTTAAATGGAAGGCAATGTTTGCAGCAGACCTTTAACAGTAATAAGGCTGATAATGAAATTGCAGGTTTTGGAAATTCCTGCCTACAAATTGAAGAGCTGATGTCCTTCAAGAAAGGAACTGTATTTTTGTACAGAGACTTGTGTTAGGTAACTGATTCAAGTACAGAGAGATTTTCATGATATGGAATGGCTCTGAGCTAACCTCATTCCACTGTTTCCTAAGCTCCACATCAGTCTTAATGCCAAAATGCCTTTTATGCTACTTGCAAAAGCCCAAGTTAGGTCACGGCTTCCTCTGGAGGCCTTGTGCTGGTGAGCCCCAGAGAGCTCATGCAGAAGAACCTTTGCAGAAAGCAAGCCTGAACATTTCATAGGGAATTAGCTACGTGAATATTTACAACCTAATGTTTCTCATTTAAGTTTGTCCTGTAATCCTAGATTCTGGAATCTAGGATTGAGTGTCAATTTCTGGCAATTCAAAACAGCTTTCTTGAACCTAAAATGGGGTAGGTTTAAAAAAAAATGGCTATTTTATTCTCTCACTTCCAAATGGATGGCTGTGCTCTCAGGACCCAGTTTTCTCAGAGGAGAATGTGCCAGAGTGGCAGTAGGATAAATACTTTGAAAAGAAGCTACCTGGGAAGTCAGAGCTCTGATTTATAGCAAAATCAGATGTCCGTAGTGTCAGATCACCATTATTTTCAATCTTACTCTTATTTTTTTCCAGAAGAAAGTAAAGTTTTCAGTTCCACCAGTCGGTGTTATTTGGCAAAGACCAGGCATTTTGTGCGAGTGGGTCTATGGTCTGTTTTACCAGCTGCACATTCAGTCATCTTACTATTGGTAAATGTTGACAAATAGAAACTTCTCTGGTACATGCAGATCCTTCCAGCTCCCTGAAATCTTCCTTTTCCTTTGGAAAAACAAATAGTGGTTAAACTAATATTCCTTCCTTACTGCACACAGATTAAAACCCCAGCCAAATGAAAAGACCAGCTGCTTGTATCTCTTTTTTGACTATTGTCCCTAACGCCACATTCTCCTCATGCCATCCACCACATCCCACCTCAACTCCATATTTCCTCCCTGATCAATTAGTCTGGAGCTCCAGACTTTCATACCCCAGACCCCAGTTGTATCTTATATTTTGAGGAGAGTCCTCTTTTTCTTCGCTGACATCTGTTTCTTGCAACAAAGCGCCTTCCAAACCTTCCCCAGTTATTTTCCACCCTTCAAGGAGATTCTTGCCATTCTGTTGCTTCCCTTTCAAGCTTTTTGCCTCATTTCTTCTGCCCGTGTTAGTGAGCAGTGTTCAGCACTTGTTTGGTGACGGGGCTTCCTGCAGGAACTTGCTTTGGCTCTTGCCTTGTTCTACTCTTTGCAGTATGACACTACCAAGACCTTAAGAGCATTTTGTCCAGGCTTCTAAAGACAGATTCCCCAACACATCACTCCATTTCCCATGTTCTAAGGGTTGGGGCTACTCGTATATTAGAAACCATCAACTATTCCAATTTGCGTGCAGAAATGAACTCAAAATTTGATTAAAAACATGAGTTGTAGTTTATTAATCACAAATCCTCTATTAGAGGGTAATACTTGTTTGCTTATAGTTGCCTCTTCCTTTTTTTTTCCCCAACACGAGAACAAAAATCTGTCAGTAGGCATAAACATATTAACATGGGCCAGGAGTGGTATTTCACTGTTAAAATATCTCTTGTTAAAATCTTCTCCAAGTGCTGCCAGTTTCCCCTGTTTACGATGTGAAGGCTTTTGCCGACTGTTTCTGTGAGTTCTCTTTCTGATTTGCTTTTTTGAAATGAGTATAACTTCTTGGATCAGGCAGATTTCAGTGTACACATTTGCTCTATGGATTTTATTAATCCATTTAGGCTGATTTGCAACTAAAATATTAAGAAAATATAGTTATGAATGTGCTTCCTAATGGAACCAAAACAGATTTCAGAGAGGAAACATTGAATCACAGCCAACATTTTTTACATCATAAATGTGCTGTTTCTTCTTATTTTCTCTATTCATTATTACATTTGCCATCAATTCATTATTGATAATTAATATTAATTTCATACACTTAATTGACAGTATTACCGGGGGAGGCTAGATCAGCTTCCCAGTATTAAATAATTTTTACCAATTTGTACTCCTCAGCTTGCTGCTTTGCTGATTTCCCACTTGCTTCATCCCTTGTGCACGTGCAGGGAGACACGGTGGGAATCGGGCTCTTCGGAATCGATAACGGGGCAGCGGGAGCCAGCAGGAATGTGCAGCCACCAGGAAGAGCTGGGCAGCTGGATCCACCCGATCCCACCTTCACGTGCCGTGTTTCACTACTGGAACACAAGCTGTTTGCACGGACACGTCGCTCGGATACGTCACGTGGGTATTAAACACCATTCACAATCCTTCCTTTTCAGTACTGTGTTCCCCTTATTGCCTCGGTTCAGACCAGCACACGGATTTTCTGTGGGGACATATTGTGGTAATATTTTCATGCTCGAGGAGGATGACAAAATTAATGGCCAGTCTGCACTTCTGCACACCTTGGTGAGGAACTGGGAGAGGCTGAGGGGGGAAAAAAAAGGTACAGCAAAAATATTTTTGTGCTGGAACGGAGATCAAATATTTTCTCGTGCGAATGAAGTAGAAGTTTTACCTATTTCATACAAGCCATTTTGAAGAAAATTCCTCCTTTGGGGTTTTCTTTTTTTTTTTTTTTTTTTTAATTAATTAAATTCATAAAGGCTGTTTTGCTCCAATATGAGCATAATTACTTCTTAAAGCCCATTTAATGCTGATGAATTTCCTACTCTGATGCTGCTGGGACACAAGAACCTGCGTTAAAACCGCAGAAAGCCGTAAATGCCACAAAAAGCAGCGCTGTCTCAGCACGACTTCTCACTGCCCTCGAGCACCAGCTGAGGCGTCACCTCAAGACAGGCGGAGGGACAGGGACGTGACAGCCACGCACACGGTGTCCCCACGAGCGCCCAGCGGCACCTCGCCTCCGCTGGGAATGTCACCCTATTCCAGCACAAGGGGCAAATGCAGTCCCAGGAATAACGCGGAATTCTTGAGGCTGGCTCCAAATGGCTGTGAAGTCTGGGGGGACTTTCTTTTTAAACTGTCTTTTTTGCATAAAGCATTGGTGAAGTAAAGCCCATAAAATTTACAGCAGCAAATCTAAACCACGTGCCACCTCTTATATAGCTGTAATTCTTTCTGTTACATTTTTTCTATGTCTGCATGTGTCTCTCAGTCCCTGCTGGATGCAGTGTATTAGTTAAATATAAATGCATGATTTAAAGTTAAATGCTATTTTAATCCTGCTTTTGTGCTTATAGCGCATTTTTAATCCTTTGCAACATACAGTATTTTGTGTATATAGTTTTTTAATACTCTGTTATAGAACAAAGAAGCGTATTAGTGTTATAACAGATAATAAAGTAAATATCAGGCATCATTATACTCAATGTCTTGTTTTTACTTCTTTCATATACTTGTAATAACTGTCATTTTAAATGACCTGTTATTTTCATTTTCAATTATCAGATCCAAAATATTTTAAAAATGAAAAATAGTGTAATTTCCTTGAGCAATTTGTTGGAGATAATAGTAACTAATAATACCTTTACTGATTTTGCATATTTTATTTCCACAGCTATTTTAAACAAGATTTATTTCAAGGAAGTCTGTTCCTTAAGTTGTCTATGAGAACACAAAGTTTTTTGTTCGGTCTTTTTTTTGCTTCCCGAATGGATACCTTCAACATTTACAACTAAGAGAAAGGGGCATCGCATTTATTTGCTTGCCAGGAGAATTTGTGTGTA
Source organism: Tinamus guttatus (assembly GCF_059628265.1). Classification (NCBI taxonomy): domain Eukaryota; kingdom Metazoa; phylum Chordata; class Aves; order Tinamiformes; family Tinamidae; genus Tinamus; species Tinamus guttatus. Next base: position 2,246,235 of record NW_028289621.1, read on the forward strand.
AATACATTGATTCACTGTGACAATTAGAAGTTTTATAGGCAGGAGGACGAGCCCTTTCAGGCTGTTTGGATTCCCGGCTCCGGGGAGCCTGACCCCTCGGGAGGAGCAGGACCCCGCTGGGCTGCAGTGAAAGGTGTTGTGATGGCCAGTGAAAAGCTGACGGGCTTCGTTCCTGTAACTTATTGTTTTTCAAGGTTTTTGATTTGTCTATGCACTCAACTTTCCTTGCAAGTTCACTGATAATGATGCGCTGTTCCTCAAAGCCTTCAGCAGTATCACCAATGCAAAGGGGGAGGTGAGCAAGAAAGCTGATCAGCGCCGTGTCCAACAAATAAAAAGGTAAATTTTAGAGAAAAGACAGCTCCGTGTTTTCAAACTGAATACAATAGTTGTGACTATTCAAATTCACTCGGGGATAGTTAGCTCATTTTGCTGTTCTGGAAGCAGTGTTTGTAATTGTAAAACTTGTGCTTTTTCCTCATCGCAGCTGAGGGCACGCTTAGCGGAACACGCTGACTTCATGCTGGGGACAAAAACACAGCTTTCCTGGTGTGTGCTCTGCTGCTGAGCACGGAAGAGTTCGAGCCTGATGCAGAGTCTGAGACCAGTTCTGGATGTCCTGATGCTGCAGCAAGAGGAGTGCAGAAAAGCAGTGGTGGTTTAGTGACTTGGGAGCATCATTTTGGGGGAAAACTAGGAGAGAAGCAATCCTACATAGGAAGGGAAGAGTGTAGAAACGTAGAGAAGTTACTCTGCAACCATTTATTATGATTTTTTTGTATCTTTCAAAAAATGTGATGCTGGTAACTCTTGAGGACAGGAATTAATGGAGCACTGGTCATAACTGTTGTGATTTGGTTTGTGGTGACAGCTCTCCAAATAAAACTGCCACTGAGTTCTGCATGACCTGTGAATGTAGCACTAGAGTTATTAACACTGTTTGTTCAGCCCCATGTTTGAGTCCATGTGCATGGAGAGGAGGGCAGGGAGCAGGGTCATACCTTGCTGCTGCTCAGGAGGTGCATTAGCAGAATACTGCTTCCTCTTAGCAAATATCCCGTTTTGAGCCTATCCTAAAGGTATCTTTTTATATGCTGATTGATAAGCTTATTTTCATTTATCCTTTAAAAAAAATCTGCAAAAACATCCTTGCTCTTTAGTCTGCTGCTCTTCCCCCCAGCATCAGTATCCCTCCAGCTTCTCTCTCAGCAGTCATCCTGCTTAAGTGCCACCCATTTTATTCACTCATCATCTATTTTATAGTGCTTTGTTTAATGTTAAATAGCTCGTATTTGATGACATGTTTGTCAAGTGTCCCTTACCTTTCCAGGCACCGGAGAGCAGCAGGACATCTCCAGCTGCCCAGTGCCCTGCTCTGCAGAAGCAGCTCTGTTATTTTTTGGTGTTGTATCAACCATGTGAAACGCCAGGATCATCCAGGTAAAGCTGCTGCTCATCAGCTTCCCTTCTCCATGTTTTAACCCCTGCCTCGTGTTTGTTTGAAATGCAGGTGCATGGTGCTAGGGAACCCTGATTCCTCAGAGCCAATTCATTTTGTAGGAGCTTTATATGCAAAGTGAGGGTAGTTCCCCAAATGCAAGTTGTTTAATGTCATCAGAAGAAATGTGATATATGTAAATAGATTATATGGGTGTCAGAGAAGTTGGTCTTTTGTGTTCAGAGCTGGTCAGAGCATAGTACAGACTTTTGGGGAATTAGTTGTTGTGCAGAGCAGCCACGGGCCCATAAAGTTTGCAGCTTTCGCCAATTTGGGGATTCTGCAGTAACATTAATTTCTATTTTTAAGTAGGCCTTCTAGCCTCTCTTATGTTGAGAGAAAATTTGAAACGTAGGACCAGCTAACAGGAGTGAAAGATTTGTTTCCGTTGAGGCTTCTGGCCATCAAAGCCTGTTAATTTGTGGGGTGCGTCGAACTGCTGCCTGCTGCTATCCCGCTTTTCGGGGGACCTTTAAACCACTGCGTGTGCCAGCTGGCCGTGCTCCAAGCTCCTTCCTGGCTGCGAGCTTGCTGCCTGCCCTTCCGTGGCTCCTTTGATCCTCCGTATGTTTATGTGTGCCTGTCTATTTATGATTCGATATCGCTATCCGCTGCAGTTCAAAGAAACATCTTTCTCCATTACTCTCTCCTGCGTTGCCCTTCACACTGGGGAGAAATTCCTGGTCATTAGCAGCAGCATTCGTCTTCAAACTTCTCTCTAAATTTCTCCCTTGTGGTGCTGGAGGAAAATTGTCGGTGACTAAACAGCTGGGATGTGATGACTGTTGCCTTTCGTGTCAGCCAGCGCTGCCTTGCAGTGTCCCCAGCCTCCCTGTCCGTCCGTCTGGTGGCCAGCACGTCGTGATGGGAAGTTCTGGCATTTTCGTACCCCTTCTGGCAAAGGGATCCCTCTGTGTGGAAGAGACCGAGGCATGCAGCTGCAGGGCTAATAAATAACAACTCTATTTGACCAATTTCCACATAAAACGGCTTAGGAATAGCAGAGCCCCTGGAGCCCCAGCTCCTCTTTGGGTTCCCAAAACTCTGCTTGCACTAGGAATCTTTCCATGTGCTCACACAATTGGATCAATATAGGAAACTAATAGCACAGTCTAAGGCAGGGGTGGAAGGTGGTTTTGAGCCTGGCCAGAAGTCGTGTCAATTCTCAGTGTTCATTCTCTGCTTGCAGGCACTTGGTAATGTACTGTGGCCAGTTTACAGCACGCAGAGAAATTAAGATGCAATATATTTAGAACAGAGGAAAGGAGGGGAAATGCAGAGTGTTTAATTGGCCTATAAAACTCAGGGTTATGTGCAAGAGCAAAATGGATAGCTTGGAGTGTTTTGAGCGGGATCAGAGGAATGTGTGGGAATAGAAGCGGTATCCCCAGCAGCACTGCTCTCTATCAGTAGTCTCTAAATAGCTTTATATATATATTTTTTTTACATTCTAGCTTAAAAACTCTGAGGACTGTAGGAAATTTCCAGCTTCCATTTAAGCTTCCTTATTTCCACTGGAGCATCCGCTGCTGGGCAGTGCTGGAGATCCATCCCCGAGTGGAATGGGCTGCAGGGAGGCTCCAGGACAGCAGTTTCTCTCCGAGTTGTGCAACGCGTTTCAGAATTGTGGCACTATCTGCTCTGTTCCAACTGTTGTCAAAGGAGTGAATTAATATTGTGCTGGGTTTGTATTCTCATTACAAAATTTGCCTTCAGAATGGATTCATGTTTTGCCATTTTCTGTTCTCGTTACAGTGTTTGTTATGAGAATGAGATATCATAATTTTAATGCCCAGTATAGCCTGTGAAAGACTATAAACATTTAATAGACTCATAAACATAGACTTTAACCTTTTCAATATTCTGGATTTTCATTGGCTACTCACTGCACTGCATCCCTACAGGTTAGCAAGGCTGTAAACAGGAAGGATGGGGATGGCTAGTGAATCCAACAGCAGAAATACCCAAAAGGTCAAAGTGGTGCAGTTTACTATCATCTTCCTTGGAATATATGAGGCGTTACAGCTCTGATACCACATTTTTGTAGCTTACATTGGGACAAGAAGAAGATATGGCATGACATAAATCTACTTTTAAGACGATTGTTCTAATGTGGATGGAAACTAGTACCTACTAGTCATTTACTCATTTACTTTTAACTCTCTTATGGCCACACGAGGTTTATACTCTTCTCTCTCCTTTTCTCTGCTTAGCCTGTGCAAAAAGGTATACAGGAAATAAAGCAGCAATGCCAGAATGAATTCTCTGTGTGTGTTTTCCTTTTCTTTAGGAGATTAGGAAAACCCCATCAAGACTTTCCTACTGAAATAGCTGTTCAGTTTGCTTTTACTCTACATGCTTTATTTTGTATAAAACATCAGAAAATATTTTACAGTCAGGATTAAGGATGTTACCAAGTGAGAATGTACACAGTGGATTTGCAGCCTCAGACGTGCTGCTCTTGGAAATCCTCAGAAATGTGTGCACAGCAAATGGACAAAACGTCAGGCAGGAAAAACTTCAGGTTTTTTTAATGTAGACTTGGGACAAAGGTGCTGTAAGAGGCGCTGTGTTTTACTGAATTGAATTTGAATTGCTGCGTACCCTCTTTCTGTGCCAGGAATGACATCTGGAGTGATTCAGTGCTTGGGAAGGAGGGGACACCTGCGCAGAGGGGCGAGAGCCCGCGCGGCCGTGGGGAAACCTCTGCCTCCCGCAGGGCACGGCGAGGACGGGGACACGCGTCCCACGGGGCTTCCTCCTGGCTTGGGGGAGGCTGGAGTTAACTGGACTGGGGAACAAGGAGCTCCATACAGATGCAAGGTGGTAGGGATGGCGGGAAGGGGAACGCTTGGCCGCGTGCCGCTTGTGCAATAAACTCGTCTGGATCAGGAGATTCTGCAATAGCAAAAACAAATATATAGCAAAACAGGCTGCAATTTTCCTTGTTTCATCTGAAACCGGCCCAATTGGTGGTAACTTGGAAAGGTTCCCTGCTAGGCTCACCTGAAAGCTCAAAAATCCCAGGCTCTAATTTTCTTCTATGCCAGTCCTCAAAATACTTGAATTTAGGCTTCATGCTCTGCATCTAATCCTGATGCAACTGTCTTATTATCAATTGCATGTTTTTGCTGATAAAAGCATTTCCAGTCACATAATCGTGTATTCACTCCTCTATATCCTTTTCACAAACAGATTGTCTAAGACTCGACTGTAACTGTGTTACTTTTTCACTTAGAGTCATCAGGACAGCCTAATTTGGGGTGTGACCTGAGCTTCCTTCATGAAGAAGCCTGTTAAAGGTAATGTGGCTTTAAATCATTAGAATCTAAACATGTGTAGGACTATAATCCTCCTGTAGGTTTAGTAACGCCCAGGAAATGTGCAGGACAGTTTGTGTGAACTCAGATGCTAGCACAGAGTTATCATCTCTTAGGCCCAAGGGGTCTAATGCATTCATCCAGTTTGAATGAAGCAAGCAGCAACAACATGTAATGGAATAATGTTTTACCAGCATCTGCTTTTGTGTTAGAAAGAAAAAAAAAAGGGAAATTTTCTGTATCTGTGAGAGTTTTCTGTCAGAATTTTGATTGTACTTTCTTTTTTTCTGCTCCAGTATTGAGCATTGCAACGAAAGCCTCTGTTTTTCCACAGTAATTGCAGAGAATTTCTGTTGTGGAGTCTGATTCCAAGCACCTGCTGGGAGGCTTTCAATCTGGTTTAACTAGATCACAAGTTACTAACTGTAGATATATGTAGTAGAGCCTAATCCCATAATCTAGACAGAGCTACAAAACCTGAACGGGGAGGTCTTGCGCACAGCTCACGTTACCTGCCGTTTGCACCGAGTCCCACACGGGAGGGAATGCCTCGGATTTAGCCATTCACCCTTCTGCAGTTTATAGTAAGACTGTGGGTTGCTTTTCTTTTCTCCAAAGGCTGAAGCTAAATACGAGAAACAAAACTTCATGCCTTGGCCAAAAAAGAAAACAACTTCAGTTCAGAAATGGCATTTCTATGTTGGGTAAATATTATTTGTACTCGAGGCACAGAAGTCAAGGACTGGTATTTTTTTTTAATAGAGCAGTAGGATAATGGAGAAGCTTCTTTGGTGCTTTAAGAATACTGAACGGTGAGAAAAGCTGCTGCCTTCTGCCATTCCCTGCTAGAAATATGTGTATTTTTAAAAATGCTTTTGCAGAACCAGGCTTCTCAGTGCAGTTTTAATGCTGCTCTAAACCATCACTTTCTAACATAAAATTGACCCGCGATAGCAGAAAGCTGCAAAGCCAGAATCGAGAAATCGATACCACTGTAGCAAAAGGCCAGAATAAATGATATTTACCATTAGCTTTTTAACTTGCTGTTGACAGGCTTTTAACAATGGCAGCTCTGCCTGTCTCTGCTTCCTGTCCTTTCCCAAGATTTAATACTGATTTACCATTTTAGTTAAGGACTCGATTCCACGAATATTTAGAGCCAGACGTAGCCTGTAGCACTAACTGTGAATCAGCAAAGTTACCCACGCAGGGTCCCTCGGATGTAAAATTCCATGGTGTGTAACTATCCATATACAAATCCCCTTTCCATGTACAAATCCCCTTGGAAGCGCAGTGTGTTTAAACTACGGCACCGTTCACATCCCCACCGCATAATAGGGTAGTTTAATCCCCCTGTTTACTCTGTTTTCCAAAGTCTTAAAAACAACAAAACCTTTCTAGGATGAAATCTGACATATAGGTTCTCAGGGTGGAAATAGAAGTCTTGCTATTTTTTAATGCGTTAAATCGGAGATTTATTTAGTTTGGCTCTTTCTGTATTTTACAGTGTTAACAAAAATAGATGCTTGTTGCTTTAGTAAGATTTTTGATGTGGAAATTATTTACCATTTAGACTTTGTACACTCTAATTGCTTTTGATCCTTAAAAATATATATAATGAAAACCAGCTGAAAGACTGCGGTTTAAAAATGGGCTCTTGCACATTTAAAGTAAATTTTATCCTGCAATCAGTCATAAAGATCTTAACTACAGCTATCACATATCCTAAATATGTAATTGCTGTGGAGCCTTTCTGGTCTATTGGTCACAGGATACTAGTTTAGAAAAAAAAAGCAAAAGCAAGTCCAAATTTAGGCCCAGATCTCTGCAAGTATTTTCAGGAGTATCAGCCATTCAGTGGGACAGGTCACCTGCCTAAAATATTATATATGCATTTTTCTAGGATGGAGCTTTCGAATATGATTGTGCAAAGATACAAATGAATAACTTAATTTGCATGGATGATCTCAGGAAATTAAATGGAAACTGCTCTCGTGAGCAAAATGATTAATTATGTCTGTGTTTTGGGAGCGGACCCGTAGCCAATTGGCTGCAATGTGCGTCACCCCCTGCCACGCACATTTCCCAGCTCCTGACGGAACAAACTCCGTTCAAAAGTACCTCTGCCTGGATGGGGATCTGCTGTGAAAACTGGTGTTATATGAATTATATAAATGTAGAGCCCACTAGGACCTGATGCTCCAGCCCGCTCTACGTGAAGCTATGGAATTAGTACTTAAAAATAAATGAATAAGAAAAAAATCTTCATTCTGAAGAATTTTTAAAGTCTCTTGGTCAAACGCAGTCCAGGTAAGGATATATTGGACTGTATTCTGAATGGTCTTTAAGGGCCGCTCCGAAGGGAAGCCGGTGTCTCTGCTTTCATGTGAACAGCTTCATATGGTACTGCTCTTCTTTAAAGGGGAGGAGAGCACAGCTTGAGAATCATTTAAATATGAAGGAAGTCTCAGGTTCTCTTCTTTTCAAATAACTTAAAAAGCAAAGGAGATTCAGCCTCAAAAATTGTTAAAGATGTTTAACACTCTCCATTAAAATCACAAAAGCAATGTAATTCATTGTTATCAGAGAAATTCTTTCTTTCAGCCCTTTCTTCTTTAAAGGACTGTGCGAGATATTTAAGTACCAAATTAGTATCTTCCATTAGTGTTAATGGCTGCTAAGTACACACCATAAATTCTGGGTATGTTAATTCTTCGCTGGGAGCGGTGCCTGCGGAGTCGAGGCCTCCTGGCTCCTCAGAGCAAGAAGCTGCTGCAGATCCAGAGTTTTGCAGCCAGTGTTTTCACATACACACGACACGAGGCAGACTGTAAAACCACCTGGATATGCTCACTCCGGATTTACACTATAAAACCGAGAGCTGGCTGGTAAGGTTATGCCTCTGGGCTCCCTTCTGCTCCTTCTAGGTGTCTTTTAAAAATAATTTGGGGTATTCCGGAGTATCCAGGACCTGAGTGCGAAGCTGGAGCTTCTCTTCCTGGCCCAGGATCGGGGTAGCTCTCCTGGTGAGCTGATGCGGAGGCTGCCCACAGCGCTGGGCTCCTCATTCCTGCATGGAAGGGGATGGGAAGGGAGCGCTCAGCACCCTTGGAAATCAGGCCCCTGCATGCGCATAATGCGCGACAGGAGAGCAAAGGCAACAGTGATCTATACTTAACATTAGGTGGCACAAAAGAGTTTCCTTTGCTCACAGGAATACTGAAATGTATAGGGAATAATGAGCAGAGATTTTATTTTCTCAAAATGAAATTTCCCTGCCTTATTTTTTCTGACTTTCAGGCAGTCTTACGAGTACTTTTGCTTATGAATTTGTTTTTCCTTTTTTTGTATCTCTTTCGACTCTTAACACAAATTATTAAAACCCTGTCTATAGCTGTATTTACGTAACAGCTACATGACACTAAAATGAGCTAATTCCAGTGAAACACCTCCTGTCCTTCCTCCAAACCAGTGCTAGTTTTAAGGTCTTTGCCTCTGAGGACCCTGAATTTTAAGAGCAAGCCTGGCTCTGCAGGGTTTGTTTTCATGCACAGTTTTCTTGTGTTGGGGATGTTCAAAACAGCAATCATTTACTCATGGTTTGGTTAAACAGCCGCCTTTGTACACATTTATTTTGCTCCTGCTCTGGAGTTACATGATATTTTTCCCCCCCTATCTTTCCTTCCTACCCTGTTTTAATCCTTTTTGGAAGGGGGCATAGCTTGTTCTCGCAGGCCTGACGCGGGCTGTGCCTTCACCTCGGCGAGCAGGCAGCAGCGGGAGGCTGCACCGCTGGCGTGAGGCAATTCCGAGCAAAAAACCCTCTCCTTAAACCCCAGGATACCATCGGGGGCTGCATCTCCCAGTCTGCCCTTGAGCAAACCCCCCTCGAGCCCCTTCCTTGGGCTCTGGCCTAACACCCCTCCCCGAGCGCTTCGTGTCCCGCCTCAGCGCAGGATGAGGCCCGTCCTCGCCGAGCGCACGGCGCCGCGAGCCGCGGAGCTTTGCCAACGTGAAAGCGGTTCTTCGCACCAAGAAATAAAGCGTGGCCCGTTGTTTTCCTTCCAGACCCCGCTCGCCAGGCAGCGCCGGGCCCTGCGGCAGCGCCATCACCTCAGCGGCGGGCCCGGCGGCAGCGCCATCACCTCAGCGGCGGGCAGCGCCATCACCTCAGCCGCGGGCAGCGCCATCCCCTCAGCCGCGGGCAGCGCTCGGCGGCGCGCGGCTCCGCTCCCGCCTGAGGTAACCTCCCCGCCGCCCCCCGCGCGCAGGGCGGGCGCTGCCGGCCCCGGCTGCGCAGGGCGCGGAAGGGCCGTTCCGCGGGGTTCGCCCTTCTCCTGCCTCCCGCCCGCACCTCAACCGCCTCCGCGGACAAAGGGGCCCCGGGGGGCCGCAGCGCCGCCGCGCGGGGGGCAGCGGCCGGGGGCTGCGCGCGGCGGGCGCGGGGCTTGCGCGGCACCTGCGGGAGGGCGGGACGGGCTCCCCCCCGCATCGCGCACACATATATACATAAAAACAGATACCGAAATGCATATACACACACACACATATATATATAGGTGCATGTGCAGCCCGCACCGCGCCGCTGCGCCCAGCGCGGAGCGCCCCGGGCAGGTGCGCGGCCTCCGCGGGGAGCCCCCTCCGAGCGCACAAACAACGCGACATCTACGTATGTCATTTTATTTTTTTTTGTAAAAATGTTTATTTAAACCTTTTTATTATTATTATTTGTCCTTTTACAACAATAAAATATTGCGTCAATATAAACCCCCTTGACTAAAACTGGTCGACAACCAAACGTTACAGCGACTCGTGTGTTTCGTTGTTTTTTTTTCTCCGACACCTATTTAGTTTTTTTTTTCTGAAACATTTTTTTCTTTTTTTTTTAAACATAATGCGGGATTTATTGAAAATAAATAATTGTTGGCAACTGCAATAGGCAATTTTGGATAAAATAGTTGAAAAAAGCAACCTTTAATGAAAATAGCGTTTATTATACATCAGTTACTAAATGAATAAACTAAATGATCTTTCTTTAAATTAATAACTTCCAAAAAACGTTTAATATACAAAACTGTACAGTTATAAAGTTGGCAGAAATAGGCAGGTCCTCAGTGTTGAGTTTTTTTTTTTAATTATTATTCTTTTTTTCTCTTTTTTTTTAAGCGCTTACTGAAAAATACTGGAAAAATATAAATGTCGAAAGGAAAAAATCTGAGTGCCGGGAGGGGGGTCGGGCCCGGCTGCGCCGGGGCCCGCGGAGCTGCGCGCTCGCGCACACGACACCCCGGTGTGACTGTTGCCGTGGGGGTGTTGTGTGTGTGTGTGTGTTGCTGTGTGTTGTCGTGGGGTGTGCGAGGGCGCAGCCCGTCCCGGTGCGCGGCTGCCCCGCGGGCTGGCGGGGGAGAGGGGGCGGCTGCAGCTCGGCACTTCCCTATGCCAAAAGGTTTATTATTATTATTATTATTATTATTATTATTTCAGCGTTTAATTGAGTAATTTTTGTTTTCTCTCTCCCCGTTCGCTCTCAGGGAAGCGCCGCAGCGAGCCCCGCACCTCCCCGGGACGCGGAACCGGGCTCAGCGGGACCCCAACGCGGGCGCCTCCCGCGCCACCCCCGCGCACCGCCGACCCCTCGGACCCCTCGTCCCTCTCCCCCCTCGAAACAAAACGCAGAGAAACTGATTTCCGAAGCCAAAGCGCGGGATCCTGAAGGTGTTTTACTACAGACCTCTCCGTCTGGCGCTGCCCAGAGCCCGACACATCTTCGGAAAGGAGCAGGACGGGCAAAAGCCGCCGGTTTGGTTGTGATGCTTAATTTCGGTTCTCTATTTATTCAATTATTTTTTTTTTCCTGGGAGTTGTCGGTGTTGGAGGGGAAGAGAAGGAGGGTCAGGATCGTAACCCGACCGTTATTACTATTAATATTATTTTCCCGTGTGAGGAAGTTGTGGAAAAGGCAGAGAAGAAGCAGGGAGCGACGCGCCCGCTGCCCGGGCGGCCCCGGCTCCTCGCTCAGCGCCCTTCCCGGCGAGGGAGGAGGGTTTGCCTGGTCAATTCGGTACAAATTAGGTCACAAATATTGTGTACAGTTTGTAGTAAAACACCTCAGACATTTAAAAACGCTATATAAGTCTTTAAAAATGCAAAACTAGTCTATTGTAAAACAGATTCACCTGAAATACAGCTGATATAACCAAGGCGCTGGAAGGTTATTCATAGGCACACATCTGTCTTTCCTTTTTTTGTTGTTGTTTTTTTTCCCGTGGGTTTCCTTTTTTTTTTTTTTTTCCTTTTTTTTTTTTCTTTTTCTTTCCTTCTTCCTAAGCGGAGACCGAAAACAAACCTCGTCTGCCAGTAAACGATACGTACCGATCAGCGAAAAGGTTTGAGAGAGAAAAAAAAGAAAAAATAAAATATTGCCCAGACGGTGAGCGGGAAGGAAGGAAGCCCCCCCCGGGCTCCAAGGCTCCCGCTCGGCTTCGCGTCCCCCTCCTTCAGCATAAGTTAAAAGCCCGGCCGCAAATCCGCGCGGCCGCAGTCCGGCCCGCTGGTCAGAGGTCGTGGCAGCCCGTGTCCGTTTTGACGCCGTGCGCGTACACGTCGTGCGGCTGCTGCTCGCCCGGCGGAGTCATTCTCTTCTCTTTTTGCCTCCTGTTGCAAAACCAGACCCGCACCACCTCCTTCTCGAGCTGCAGGCTGTCTGCCAGCGAGGAGATCTCCTGGGCGGCCGGCTTGGGGCACTTGAGGAAGTGAGTCTCCAGCACGCCCTTGACGCTCACCTCGATGGACGTCCTCTTCTTCCTCTTCCTGCCCTGCGCCGCGATCTTGTCGATGCTCGTGGGGCTGCCCGTGGAGGAGTCGGCCTCCTCCAGCCACTTGTTCAGCAGCGGCTTCAGCTTGCACATGTTCTTGAAGCTGAGCTGCAGGGCCTCGAAGCGGCAGATGGTGGTCTGCGAGAAGACGTTGCCGTAGAGCGTGCCCAGCGCCAGGCCCACGTCGGCCTGCGTGAAGCCCAGCTTGATGCGCCGCTGCTTGAACTGCTTGGCGAACTGCTCCAGCTCGTCCGAGGTGGGGGTCTCCTCGTCCGAGTGGTCCTGGCAGTGGTGGGCGCCCAGCTCGCCGTGCTCGGCGCCGTCGCGCAGCCCCGGGTGCATGGCGGCGGCGGCGGCGGGCGGCGGCGTGAGGCCGCCGTGCTCCAGCATGCCGCCCACGGCGAAGCCGGCCTGCGAGTAGACGTTGAGGGGCTGCGAGGCGCCGTGCGCCGGGCTGGCGCCCCACGCGCCCGCGTGGTTGGCGTGGGGCGAGTGGTGCGAGACGTGGGGCGAGCGGTGGTGGATGATGGCGCCCAGCTGCAGGTCCTCGCGGCCCGGCTTCACGTCGGGCTGCTCGAGCGGCGCCGAGGCGAGCGGCGAGGGCCACGCGCCGCCCTCGCTCAGGCTCGTCACCCAGTGGTGGCCCAGCGGGTGCCCATTGCCCGGCACGCCCTGCAGGTAGTCGCCCTGCAGCAGCTTCTGGGGGTTGCGGAAGGGGCTCCCCTGCTGCATGCCCGCCGCCTCGGCATGGACCAGCGAGCTGGAGGCCAGGATGCTGTAGGGGTTGGAGGCGGCTGTGGCCATGGCCGCCCCTACGAGTTATAGCGCGGCGGCGGCGCCGCTCCAGCCTTTGACATCCACCGGCCGCCGCCGCCGCCGCCGCCGCGGACGGGCGGCGCCGCCGGCCAATGGCGTCGCGCCGGCGGCGGGGCCGCGCCGCCGCCGGGCCAATGGGCGGCGAGGGGGGCGGGCCGAGGCGGGGTGCGAAAGGCGGGCGGGCCGCGGCCGGAGCAGGAAGTGAATCCCTCCGCCGGCCGCGGGGCCGCGCCGCGCTGCGCCGCCGCTTAACTCCTTCCGCGCCGCCCGTCCGCGGGCGCGCAGGGCGGGGGGGGGGGCACGGGGAAGGGGGCTGGGGGGGGGGGAGGGGGCACCGGCGCTTAAAGGCGCCGCCGGGAGCGGCAGGTAGAGCCGGGAGCGCCGCGCGGCTCCGCTCCGCGCATCGCCGGCCCCGCGCTGCGTGAGGGCCCGTTCGGGGTGATACGAGAGGGAAGAAAAAAGGGGAAAAATAAGAAAAATGAAAAAAAAAAAAAAAAGAGAGAGAACTAACCCCCCCCCGCCAAAGAGCTTTGCAAAGCCGCGCGGGTAAACCCGAGTGCTGCCCCTCGCCTGGCCAAGTTTGAAAGGCAACCAGGTGCGCGGGGGTAATCAAAAAAAATAACATATATATATATATATATATAAGGGAACAAAAAGAGGGGGAAAAATAAAAAACCGCTGTCCGCACCCAGCGGCGCGGGAGGGCCGGGGTGGCCGCGCAGGTCGCGCCGCCCCGCGGGCCCCGCGCGCCCGTGGGGCCGCAGCGGCGGAGCCGGGAACCCCCCGTCCGCGCGCAAATCCCCCCGTTAAAAAAAATGACCTTTCCGCGCATAATTTTGGAGGTAACCGGGCTGCGTAATTGTATTTGCACTCGCAGAAAGCTGCGGCAGAGTCCCCTTATTGGTTTGAAATTCCATTAAATATATTGCAAGAGCTCCTAGGTTAAGCTTGATTTAAATTTGCATACATTTTCATATATTTAGCAGAAATAAAAGAAGGCTTGCAGCTACCAGAAAGTCATTAAGGCATTAGTTTCTCTGGGAAGACAGATCTGAAGAAAAATCGGGGCAAATTGGGGGGAAAAGCCGCGGAGCCAGGTGAGCTTTCCCGCCGATCCTCCCTAGCGCGGGAGCAGCGCTCTCCTCTTTGCACTTAATAAGCGCAATAATTTCTCGCCCCCGCGGGTGCGGGAGCCGCTGCGCGCCCCATGCGCGCAACTTGGGGCGGCCGCGGCGGGGAGCGGTGCGGGGGGCGCAGAGGGGCCCCGCGGGGCGGCCCTGCGCGCTGAGCCGCGCTGCAGCCGCGGCCGCGGCGGGGAGGGCTGCGGGGAGGCGGATGGGGAGTTTGAGGAGTTTTATTAGCGTCTTTTTTTTTTTTCCTTCCTTTCTTTCTTTTTTTTTTTCCCAACCCCCCCCCCGCTCCGCCTTCACAAGCTTCTCAAAATAAATATCAGCGCGGGGAAAAAAAAAGAAAAGAAAAAGAAAAAAATAGAAAAAGGGAACAAAAAGGAAAAGAAAAAAAAAAGGAAAAGAAAATCCACGCTATATAAAAACTCAGCTAAATTATTTAAAATTAATTTGCACTTTAACTTCCGAAACAATTTTTCAAATCCCACTGCCCGTGAAAATAGACGTTCGGCTCCTCCGTTTAATTAAGGCGGAGGCTCTAGCGGGCAGATAAACCCCGCAAGTCCCGGTTTAATATTTGCTGCAAATGGGTCCAAGCTGAGCCCAGCGCCGCTGCGCTCTGCAGAGGAGGCTCCGCTCGCGCCTATAGGAGAGTATGGTTTATTTTAAAGTTTTTTTTTTTATCTGCATATAGTTAAATCTTCTTGCTGTTCTAACTAATCTGCTGGAGAGGGTTTCTTTAGCTCTTTCCTGTCAGTCTAACTTCCCAAGTGTAACAGATGCCGCTCTCAAGCGGTCCTTTCTGCTGCTTTTCTTTATTCAGCCTCGCATATTTCTCCCCATGATCTGGGTTTCCATAGAGAGCGGAATAAAAGGGGGACCATGGCCACAAATCCCCTGCCCCATGCAGAATAAAAGAGCCTTATTCAATAGACGACCCCGTCTGGACATGGGAGAAAAATAAGTACATGCAAAGCTACTGTTGCAAGAATTTGTAACTTATTTTTCATAGACTGAAACCTATTAAAGTAAAAAAGTTTCTGGGTTTGGACCGTGCTCTCCAGCCCTTTGTCTCTAGGTGCCTTCGCACGCGGAAGACCCACGTTTCCCCCAACAAATGGCTGGGTTTCGTGTATATATATATATATATATATTCCTGCTAAACCTCTGGCATGAAAAAGATCACACAATAGCTGGGGGAAGCCTGTCGGCTCGGGGCAGCTAGAAGTCGCTATAGAGAAACCCCCGGCTTTGAAGTGCAGGAGCTGCAATTGTGTCGAGTTCCCGCACTCGGCCGCGGAGGCGGGGGCAGCGGCCGCGCAGCGCAGCGCGCCCGGCCGCGCCGTTACCGCCAGCAGCGCAGACCTGACTTTGTTATATTTTAGAGTTTTTTTTTTCTCTTCCCCCCCCTCATTGTTCATCTGCAGGAGGGGGGAAAAATGGTCTAAAAGGGGGTCGTTTTGATTGTGTTTAATACAGCATGAAGCGCGGAGCGGTAAGCTGCGCCGCGGTGTCATGACCTCTATATTGAAAACTTCACCTTCAACACAAGTTCACTCCAGCGCAGGACGCGTCCGCGGGCGCTCGGTGGGAACAAGTGCAAATTTAAGCGAGGGGAGTCACTGGGGAGGGGGGCGCAGGGGGGCCGGGGGGGCAGCCGAGGCGCAGGAGCTCAGGGCGCGCCGTGCGCGGCCGCGCAGCAACCCGCGCACGGCTGCGGAAGCGGCGCCCGCCTCTCCGCAGATGCTTTGTGCAAACGCAACCTGCGCGGGGGGAAGGTTAGGAGGAACAGAGGAATTTGCAGAGTATTAGCAGAAATTAGCCAATGCCGACACAAGCTCAATTAGTTCTTTTTTTTTTTTTTTTTTTTTTTTTTTTTTTGGTCTCTGTTGGCTGTTCTTGAACGTGAGCAAAGGCTGCGCGGAGAGGCGCAGCGCGCGCGCTGCCGTCTCCGCGCCATGGGCTGACAGATTGCAAATTAAAAGCGTCCTAATGTAAGAATTAACGCGGCCCCCCAAATCTCTAAGAACACGAGCCCTTTAGTAACGAGCCCGGCGCCGAAGGAGCCTTCCTGCCGCCCGGGCTGGCTCTGCGTTGTGGCAGGCAGGGACAATAAAGCAAGTCGCGGGCAGAGAAAAGCACAAGGTAAATAAATAGCGTTTGTATTCTAACTGCGGCGTTTTCCAGACCGTTTTCGTGCGTCTCCTCGCTCCTCCGCTCGAATCTCCTGTTGTTTTTATTATTATTATTATTATTCCTATTATCATTTTTTCCACCTGCGCATTGTTAATATTTAAAAATGTACTTGCTGGGGAAGAGATGCCGTTCGTTCATGCACTGCCACGTCATGCTCAGGTCACTGTTGTTTTGCTCGCTGGGTTAATTTGTAGCAGGTATTGGAGCGAACATTTGGTTAATTTGCAATTGAGAGGAACAACAATAAAAAAGGTGGGGGGGGGAAGGAAGGCAAGAAATATTGGGGTAGTCAGTGTCTCCAAATCGCACATTTTTGCCACGGGGCCGGTCTTGCTGCTAGATAAATCCACGCATTGAAATGTCGGGTTTTGTTGCGCTTAGCCGGGAAGCGGGGCCGGGCCGCGGGGCGCGCAGCGGGCGCGGCCGCTCCGCGCCTCGGGCGGCCCTTTCAGGACGTGCCCGTGTTTTGGGGTCACGCTAGGAACGAGGTAGTCGCTGTGCGGCCCTCCGCCCCCCTCCGCGGGGTCTCCGCGCCAGGCGGGGAGGGGGCGCGCGCCTCGGAACGGGGGAAAATTCCGCGTTTTGGGCGACCTGTCCCCGCGCAGCAGCAGGACGCGGGGCGTTGCGGCTGCACCGCAAACGCGCGAGCAAAGGCCACCCCGTGTCTATGGGAGAAAGAACTAAAACACAGTTCCCGGAGCACAGCTTTGTGCTCCAGCGTATTCCGAGGGAAGCGGATCGGATTTGGAAATGCACGAAACGCTGTTTAACCTCTGGCGCCTAATGGGAGCACTGGAGATAGATATCTCCGCTCCTAGGGTGACAAATGCCCGCACCGTGGTTTGTCAGAGTGCTGAATAATTCCGACGTGTCTTTTTTGCTTTGTTTTAACGACACATTTCCCCAGCTCCGCCACCGAGGCTGCCAAGGATGCAGGCGATGCTCGCGATCCTGCGGCGAGACCCGGGCTGCACCTGGGCGCGCAGCGCGCCCGCGTAGGTGGCCGCCCCGCTCCGCAGGCCCGCGGGGCAGGTGCCGGCGCGGAGGAGCCGCCACCGCTCCCGCTGCCCGCGCGAAAAACGCGCAGAGAAACCGAAATCCCGGGGCCGGGGGAGATGAGGGGCCTGGGGGGTCCCCGCGCTGCCCTCCCGGCGCTTCAGCGGAGCGGGGAACCTGCGCTCTGCAAACTTTAAATGAAATTACCGGCGGTGTCGCTCTATTTTATATACATATATAAATATCTATGTATAGGTGTATATATATGTATGTATATCGTGCTTCCGACATGTGCAGGTGCCCCTCTTGGGGCCGAGGGGGAGGCACGAGGGAGCGGTGCAACCTCAACTCCATTGGCCGTCGCGCTATTCCCTGTTTTCCCCGCACTTGGGAGCGGGCTTGGGAGTCCTGGAGAGAGCGGGAGGCTGCGGGAGCTCCAGCTCCTGGGGGGCGGCCCGCGGGAGCCGGCGCTTTATGGGCGGCGGGAGCGCAGGCTCCGCGGCCGCGCTGCGGAGGTGCCGCCTTCCAGCGCTTCCCTATTCCCCGGAACTGTTGAGGAATTACTAGTAGTGGATAAGTAAATTGCGAGTAAACCTAGTGAATTAGGGCGATTCTCTATCAGTTTAATTTATGTTTTATAGTTAGTTTAGCCTTCTGATTTGATTGCCTTAGTAATGTGAATTGCCTACAGCTGCTGATGATACAGCTTTAATTCTGTTTTAAAGGTCATGTAAACATGTGCCTGTAGCAGAAGGAATGCAAATTCAATTCCCTTTTAATGCTTCCTCACATTCACTTCCCAGCCTTCACCTAGGAAATTAGCAGGATTTAATAGAAAACTGTTTTAATGTTATGATTTCATTAAAACCCTCTCCCGGTGCTCCGTTCTCCCGTTCCCAGGCTCTACCCGGGCAGCGCGTTTGGGCTGTTTCGGGCCCGTTTGGGCTAAGATCAATGCACTTTTATATATTTATTGATTATTTTTTTCCAACGAGGACTCACTGCTTTTGCCCAGGGCTTTGCCCTGTCGCTCGGTTGCGCAGGTGCGCGTTGCCCCGCGCGTGCTCAAATGATTATTAAAATAAAAATAGCGAGCCCTAAGTGCACGTGAGCTTGCCTCACCCTCCCGCGTTCCTGATAATAACAAAGCTGCAAAGGCGCACCGTTTTCCAGAGGGTTTTACTTAAGTTGCTGGGAAGTTTGGTGTGGGAAGTGTGTGAAAGGACAGAGCAAGGAGCAGGGAAGAGCGTCAAAAAAGGCCAAAAAAAAAAAAGGGCAAAAAAAGAGAAAAAGCCTCTGGGGGCACTTTGTAAAGGGCCGATCTGTCACCGCTCGGCGCAAACGGGCGAGGCGCCCCCGGCTGTGGCGGAGCCGCCGCTGCCCCGGGCTGCCGGGCCCGGCCTCAGCTGCGGCCGCTCCGCGCTGCCCGCCCGGGGCCGCCCTGCCACGGCGGCGCCTCCCGCGCCCGGGGCCGCCGGGCGGCAGCGGGAGGCGGTTGGGGCCGTTAGAAGCAGTTGGGGCCGTTGGAGCGGCGGGAATCGTTAGGGGCGGTTAGGATCGTTGGTTGGGGCCGTTGGAAGTGGTGGGGTCGCTGGAAGAGCCTGGGGATGATTGGAAGCGGCTAGAGGCGGTTGGAAGCACCTTAGGGTGGTTAGGACCGTTGGAGCGGCTAGAACCGTTGGGCGGCAGTTGGAAGCGGTGAGGGACGGTTGGAACGTTTGGGAACGGTTAGAACCGTTGGGCGGCAGTTGGAAGCGGTGAGGGACGGTTGGAACGGTTAGAACCGTTGGGCGGCGGTTGGGACCGTTGGGCGGTGGTTGGAAGCGGTGAGGGACGGTTGGAACGTCTGGGAACGGTTCGAACCGTTGGGCGGCGGTTGGGACCGTTGCAGCGGTTCGAACCGTTGGGCGGCGGTTGGGGCAGGCGGCGCCTCCCTGAGGCGCGGGGTCCCCGGGCCGAGGGCTCCGCTGCTCCGCGTCTCCGCGCCCGCCGGGGCTCGGCGCGTGCCCGGGGCGCCCTGCAGCCTCCGGGCCGCCGGGGGGCGGCGGGGACGAGTCGCAGGTAGCGGCGCGCGCGGGGCCGGCGCGCTCGGGGGAGGCTGCGCCGCCCTGGCGAGGCCTGCGGGGAGAGCGCGGGAGCGGCGCTCGGGCCTGGCCGGGAGCCCTTCCCTTCCTCCCCCCTTTCCTCCCCACCATCCCGGCCCCAGGTACCCCCCGTGCTCCTGTAGCGGTTAAACCGGACCCAACACTCCCAGCGAGCTCCCCTTCCCCATGGAAATCCCGTATCCATCCCCAGCAGAGACCCCAGGGCGCTGGGAGGCTCCGTGCGCGCGTGCCTCCCCGCTCCGCCAGAATGAGCGATTTTCGCAAAATCTTAATTCTTGTCGTAACAGCTCATTGGTGATTCCGTTAATGTTGCACACCTCATTAAATAGCCCCAAACATAAGAAGGTTTAAATGACTTTATTGAATTAAAAATAACATAGAAAATCACCTATGGTACTTTTGTCAAATAATTAATGTAAACTATATACATACAGTGAGAGATCCCTTTTAACAAATCTATTCATAAAATGCGCAGGGGTTTACTTAATGGCTGAAATAACTTAGAGCGGCATAACTTGCTTAAAACACTGAGCCACACTCATGCACTTCCTAATATGTTCCTGTATGTTTCGCTGAGTGTTTTTCTTCCTTATCTTTTTTATATCTGAAGTTCTATTCCCCTCCTCTACTCCGTGTATTTGATCATTTTTTCAAGTCCCTTGGCTGAACCAATCTCTTTTCATGCAGAGGATAAAAAGAGAAAAACTTCAAAGTAGGTTCAGGTAATTAACAGCTGAGGGGAATATAATCTAAACCATAGGCCCTGCTTTGCACCCAGGTCTGCTTTCAGAGCCAGCCGGCAAGGGAGTGCCTATTCCCTATAGCATCCAAATCTGCTTCCTCTGAACAGCTTTGCCAGGCCTCCAGTTATCACATCTGCATTTCAAACACCATGTCTCTGGCATTAATTATTAATTAGCCTACAGTCACCCCAGAGGATTTAAGTTCCAGCCTGCACATACTTATTCATTGACCTCTATCTTAGTTTTTGTTGGAAAAAAAAACCCACTAGAATGCTTAATAATTTCCTTTCTCTCCGACCCTCTGTTCTAGTTTCGTGGAGGGGAAATGGTGTGTTTTCGGAGATGGAAAATCACAAGGTTGTCTAGAAATTTGTTTAGAGCAAAATGCTGTGTCAAGAGTTTGAGCAAACCATTTTAAAAGATTTCGAAGGAATTTTGTGTGTTTTTACCTTTGCCGAATGAATTTATGGATTTCCCAGAACTGAGAGATGATGGATACCAATACAGTACAGTTTAGCTCTATGTGGAATATCGCTCACGTGCACGTTCAAAATACAAACCGGATTTAATTACCGGATAGCCACTTACACGATCAAACTAATGCAAACACTTATTTACAAGCTCAGGGGTTGCGCTGCTATTGACACTAGTAAGAAAGAAAGAAAAAAAAATCTCTTGCAAGGCACGTTAGTAGTTGGGCATAAAATACACACCCCGTGCCCGGGAATACCTAATCACATCTATATGATCCCTATTTTGCATCATTCCTGACTTAGCGTGGAAGGTGCTCTTGAGCCATCAGAATAGCTGTTTATCTTAGCACTGCTTTCTTCACCATTGTATGTCTTGATATTCAGCTTCCAGTGTTAAAAATTCAAAGTAATCAGATAGGAAATAGATTATATGATTATCTACTTAGCAATGCTAAGTGAAACTCCAAGTGATTGTTACAGTTTGCGTGAGTTGTGTACTGGATATCATCTTTTGTTAATGCATTTTAATATTACAATATCCTTAAACCCTGAGTGAGTGCTATTTTAATACCTCATGCAATTATCTGTAGATAAACTTCCTTAAATATTGCCATGGTTTCTCATTTTTATATGTGGTACTATCTCAAATAATTATTGAAACATAAAATATTCCTACAGTTTGTTTCCTACAGAAGTGTTTACTATGTAATTA
The DNA here is from genome assembly GCF_059628265.1 of Tinamus guttatus. Lineage (NCBI taxonomy): Eukaryota > Metazoa > Chordata > Aves > Tinamiformes > Tinamidae > Tinamus > Tinamus guttatus. The sequence goes on from NW_028289621.1 coordinate 2,267,036, forward strand.
CAAGGTCAGACTGGTTAACTTATATGCCAGTCTCGAATTGATTTTGAAAGCATTTAATCTATGCCTAAGACTCTTTTGAATTTCTATTTAGTGAACAATATGGAAAAGAGCTCCGATGCACAAACATATGTAGTTAAACTGCTGTGCTGTCTCGGTAAACAAAAATGCATTTTCCAGAATTACAGCTAAAACAGCCCTTTCTTTCAAATCATAAGCCCTGTGCATCTGCTTCTCAAATAATCACCTTAGCAGAATTAGTCCCTGCTTTCGTTTTGACTTCCATGACACATCTCTCTCCTTGGCTTCCCGGAGAATTTCGAGGATTTGGATTGTTATTGGCCTTTTATTTATTTATTTCATGTTTTGTGAGCAGATCTGGAAGGCGCTCAGCCTTAAATGGTAAACATTCTGGCCTCTGCTTCAAATGTTTGGAATAATTCTTATGTACAATTTAGTACCCAAAGTATCTCTGTTTAGGAGAAGGGGCAAGAGCTAAATTTTATTTTCAAAAAATAAGGTTCTTATTTACAAAATTTCAGGATATATCCTGATGCTGAAGAAAGGAGTAGCTTTAGACTACTTTAGTAACATGTCTTTTAATTGCTCCTGCAATGATGCTAATTCTGACACTACTAATAGCAATAATAATAATCAGTGGTAGTAGTCTGGGGGTTATAATCTGTTCTGTATAAATGTCAGAATGTTTCCGAAATTAAAACTTAGCTGTTAATATAGCTCCCCACATTATTAATATTAAGGAGGAATAAGGACTACATTTCTTCCACAAAAAATGAGAGCGAAATACTGTTTTGGAAACCAAATCACAGGGCAGCTCCGTTTGTAGAAATATTTTGAGTGTTTTGTGAAAAGCTGCGGGAGGCTCCTGGGCATCAGGACTGCGGGCGACGGCTCCGGGCTGCATCCGAGCGCGTTGAGGGGCATCCCGGGTGCTTCCAGGTGGGAAGTCGGCGCGTCGAGAGGCCTCCGCTGCTGGGGCTGGACGGGCTGCAGCTCACCCAGGGGCTGCTTTATGTGCCCCGTGTTTACACAAACTCTATATGGCCAGACAAGGAAGCCTTGCTGTAACTGAGAGCTTTTCCACTCGTGTTTAACCTCAACGGCAAAATGTAGCTGGCTGCAGTTCGCAGTTTGGCTTCTTTCCATCAGGCATCTTTTCTCCTAGTCCCAGTAACGTTTTCCACGTCTGTCTGTCTGTCTACCTGTCTGTCTTCCCTGCTGGTATCTCTCCTTGGCTAAGACTACATTCCAGCGAGGTTCAGGAGATACAGTTTCCAAATCCCAAGGTCTGGAATACTCCTCTTACCTTTCCGTAGTTATTGTGCCAGCAGCGCGGGCAGCGTGTGTGCACGGACCGAGCGTTTCCCATTACAAAATATTTGTGCTGTTATTGTTGCGAGATATGCATTTCTATAGGAAGCCTATTGTATGGTTCTCTTTATATACATTTACATTTTTAAATGTTTTACTTTGCTGGTAAGACCTAACCGTTGGCAAATCTGGAAATGTTCAGAGGCCTCTTCTATTATGCTAAGAAAAAGAAACGTATATAACGCGAGCAATAGTTCTGCAGTACTGACTAGCATCCACCAAGGACTGAGCTGTAATTGGGCTTTATATTTTGAATGTTTTACATGAACACGGTTTGAATTCAGATTTGTAGGTGGCATAGCATGTTTTATTTAGAAAACTCACAAGAGTAATCCCGATTTAGAATTGTTGGAGCAGTAATTATGGTAAAACACTGTTGATTTCTTTTGCTGTTGTAGGTGTCTCTTGATAAAGCTCTAGTTGCTGTGTTGAAGGACTCCTGCCCACCTGTGCGTTTGCCTGTGGGTGGAAAAGGCTCTTTACACAAAGAACCAAAGTGGTGAAGCTGGAGATCACTGTAGATACTATTGTGTAAACAGAAATGGTTCTTATCAGATTCAAAATAGTATGTGGGGCCAAGCATTCAGCTGGTGTGGATCAGTATAGCAGCAGTGATAATCAAGAGGCTAGAATGGGTTACAGAAACTCACGGTTTTCTTGATCTGGGCAAAAGATTGCATGAGTGATAGCAGAATTTTGCACAATGCCTGAAATAAGACCAGATAAAAATACAGTTTGCCTTCTTTATAATGTAGTTTGGTAGTGATGCAAGCTGAACTGCATCGTGCAGAAGGTACCCGATACAACCCACGCACCAAGCGATGGCCAGGCAGGAGTCCCCAGTGTCCGTGGGACAGGAGGTGCCGCAGCCCCGCGAGGCCGGGGCGGCAGCGAGGCCGTCCTGACCCCGGCTACCTGCTGGGTTTCTGCACTTGCTTTAGCAACACGCAGGTCCACGGAGAGAGCGCTGCTCCCCTTCGAGTCGGTGTTTCTCCGAATGAGGCCGTATCATAACTGCATTTCCCAGAGCACATCTTTAGCTTTGCTTTCAGCACCCTCACTCACAAAGTCTGTCCTTGGGCCCCTCGCTGACCGTTCCCGTGCGCGTTGGCGCTGCAGCGGGAGCGGGGCCGGCCCTCGCGGGCTGCCGGGCAGCGCTGCTGCGCGGGGCCGTCCCGCTCGCTGCGGAATAACCCGCGTGGGGCTGGCACGTGGCTGCCGCAGCGAGGCCACCTGCACCGGCGCGCGCGCCGGGGCTCCGCCGGGAACGTTGCGCCGGTTGGGAAGGGTTTCAGAGCCCTGTTGCAGCGATCGTACAGAGCCTTTCCTCTGCCCACAAAACTCTCTTTTCTTTTTGGCAGCGACTCTTATGTAAAGTTTTAAAAGACTTTCTAGAGCTTCTTTCCTTCCCCACACCTTTTTTTTTTTTTTAAAATACGTAAAGCACCAGTGCTTCATTTGCCACCTTTGCAGTGGATTCAGGTTTGCCGTGCGATGAGTTAACTGGGTCAGATCAACACTTAAGACAAATTGTCACAGTTTTGGGCAGCTTTCCATCAGCTGGGAATCTGGCCCACTGGTTGCCCATAACACGCTTAGTGCAAAAAATGCTTAATTTTAATGTATAAACCGTCTATTTAGAAGCAGTTTGTACACATAAAACAGTGCAGGTAACCTGAAGACCGTGAATGAGCTTTGGGAATATTTGTTTTATTATCACCACTATAAGATTTTAAATGGAAAACAATGTGTATGTGTGTGCCATGTAGCTGCTACCAGCGAATCACATGTAACACTCAATGGTAATTGCGTTCATAATTATGGAGTTAATTGAATTTCTGTAATAGTAAAAACTGGCATATAAAAAGTCTCTCAAGGTTAATCTAAATGTTTTAGTTATGGAAGTATACACTCATTTGGAATATTGAATATAAAGAAAGAAGTCTCATATGCAGGTGAGTGTGAGCTTAATGAAATAGTCTCCCCAAATGAATCTCCTCCATAAATTCTCTTCCAAAGAAAATGTGTCAGCATGCGAAAAACCAAAATTTCTCACACTGCTCGTATTTTTTGCCCTGTGAAGGAAAAGCAGCGTTTGCTGAGGTATTTGCAAATCGGAGGGATATTTTAGAGGGGGTTTGTGGTGCAGCTCTGTCATCTGCAGCTGTCACTCTTTGCGGATACTAGAAGTGCTCTGGAAATGGGTTGTTCTGTGTGACAAAATGGCAAAATTAAAACTGCTGCTGCTGCAATAGAACAACACTACGCTAGAAAGCAAAATTTTGCATATAGCCTTTCACCTTAAAGGAACAGTATCTTTCTTTTCTTTCCTTTTTTTCTTTTTTTTTTCTGTAATCCATTAGGTGTCTTAGTGCCACTTTAGGCTAACTCCAGTGCTGATTTACAACTCGCTGATTGCGAGGGGAGTCACCGCATGTCGAACAAGGTGGACCGTGGCCCTGTGTGTCTACTAGCTTCATCCCATATATTTTCACCTGATTTATTTTTTAAGAGAAAAGAACAAGGGTAAGGATTCCCAATTTGCTAGATATTAGACCTGTATATCTAACCACGGGTAGTCGGGTAGTCATCCTTTTGAAAATGAGAAGAGATCGATAGCAACATCTCAGTGCTTTCCTCTCTTTTCCTGCTGCATTGTGGACAAAGGAAAAACACGAAGGAGAATATTGCTCTACCTATAAACAGCTCTGCTTTGGCATCATTAAAAATAGATAACTTTTTTTGTTTCTAGAGAGGAAAATCCTTTTTTAAGTATAATTTGTTTAAGAACAGTGACAGTTCAACATTTTTAAAGCATGAAATATATACAGTTTTGAAGAAAAAGACCCTCAAATGTCAGCTAACATAGTTATGACCTGGCCTTGTAACAAATTTTGCTTTAATATCCCTTTTCCAAAAGATCATGTATTGAGTTTCATTAATTTCTCCTGAGATACACAGAAGACCTTCCCTGAAGAGGCTGTTTTTACCTGCCTGAGATATTGGCTTGAGTTTGCATAATATAAAATGCCGATAGTTGGGGCTCAGTGCCCTCATCTTTAGCAATACAGAGCTCCCGTTTGCACGTGGTTTTGGGGTTCACAAGGGGGCCTGCTCGTGTTCAGCCGCTGCACGCTATTTTCAGTACTGCTGGTGTTAGTTTGGCTAATAAAAAACGCGAATTCCCCCCCAATCTGGGGCAAAGCAGGGCCTTTATTTCTGCGCTTTGGCCTTGCTCGCGCGGCGCCTCCCCTCCCCCGGCAGCTCCACTACAAAGCTTGTTGTACAGGGACTCCATTAATCCTACATTTCCTAGATGGTATCTGAGGCACAGTGGGTTTCCACAGAAATTAATTTGTCCTGACAACAGGCCTAAAGATTGGAGTCCAGGGATCACTTGGCAAATTCCCTTTAAACTGAGCACAATAATAAACAGAAAGCTGATAACGACAGTTCTGAAAGACCACACAGAGGAAGGACCCGCAGACGGGCGCTCCGCGAGTATCTGCGAGCACCTCTGATAACCGGCACGCAGGAGCGTCCTGCTTGGAGGAGAACGAGCGGACCGGTTCGTGTGGCCATTACAGCACCCAGCAGAACTCACTCAATGCGGGAACATTCACTTTTTAACTCTTTTCCATGATAGTAATAAAAGTTTGGTACAAATCTGGCCAACTTATTTCATATTATTCTCATTTACTATCTCTATTAGTATCCTTGTGACCGTGTTTTAATGTTTGCTGTATTTTAGCATAGCTCACATTTCCTCAGACCTCTTACATGCCTAAACATTTTAAAAAGTTGAATAGTTGGTAATAATATTTCAAAGAATGAGTCTAAAAAGTTGCAGTCAGTTCTGATTTTTTTTTGTGACTTCGAAATCACTTTAGCTTTTGGTTTCAGTTATCTTCCATGTATTAATTCTATATTACAAATAGAAGAAAAGCATTTTGGAGGACATTATTACTTGTTTGTCTGCGCTTACCTTTGGTGCATGTTTAAATGCTGTTGTCCTTCCAAAGCTAAGGTGTGGAAAATGCTCCTTACAGCTCATGCTGCACCTACACTAGCACAGGGAGTGAGTCAGGAAACGCTCATTGGACATTTAGAGCTTGTCAAGATAAGAGCATTGCAGCCCTTGATTTTTGTCAATATGGAATGTAGAGTTTTAATTATCATTTGTGGTGTGTCAGCAAACCTTTGTCAGTTACATTTCTGAAAAATGGCATCATAATTCTAAGAATTGGTAAAATAAGATACATAGTGCTTAAGTTTTCACCGGTTAAATAGAGGGTATGTAACGATTTGAATAATGAATAAAGAGGAGGACAGTTTGAAACGATTTACAGAAAATGGATTTTGGTTACTGAAAGATACCTTGACAGTAAAGTCGAATTTTGCTTTCGGTGTCCAAAATGTATTATGAAATAACAGCTTCTTGGAACAGAGAGGAGTATGTACCGATGTTAAAAGAAAGCAACTGGTTTGCTTGACAGGTAAGGTTATACACCTAAATAGCACGAGTCATATTTGATTACTTTTAATACCTCAGATGTTTCTTTTAAAATGGAAAATCGGTAATAGACTTCTATAATAGCCTTCTACATGGTATATCCAAACACAACGGCAATCACTAAGCACAATGAGTTCTCCATAAACTTTTCCAAGCGAGGAAGTACGCCGCGCGGTGCCCGGAGGAGCTGGCAGGTGAGCGAGCCGTGTCCCTGTGCGCTCGCGGTGTCCTCACGCGCTCGCTGTGTCCGTGTCCCTGCGCGCTCGTCGTGTCCCCACGCGCTCGTCGTGTCCGTGTCCCTGCGTGCTCGCCGTGTCCCCACGCACTCGCCGTGTCCGTGTCCTCACGCGCTCGCCGTGTCCCCACGCGCTCATCGTGTCCGTGTCCCCACGCGCTCATCGTGTCCGTGTCCTCACGCGCTCGCCGTGTCCGTGTCCCCGCGCGCTCGCCGTGTCCCCGTGCCACGTGCGGCGCTCTCTGTGGCGCGCGGTGAGCGGGGTGGCAGCCTGCCAGCAGCGGGTAGCTAAGGCCTTGGAATGCTGCTGCCCTTGGCAGTTGTGAGCCAGAGAGTTTAGATGAAGAAAAGTTCTGTCTTACACGTTTCGCCAGCACAGCTAACGGGACCAATTCTGTCTCTATTACCATTAACGACAAAACTACCATGGACTTCAGGAGGGGCAGCATCGCACTCGTTATTTAAGAGCTTAACTAAGGGCGAGGTGGGGTCTGTTACCCTCCTGAAGGGTGGTATGTGGTGTATGCACCACATCTCCTCACTGAAAAGCAAAATCTCTTGCTGCCATTATTGGCTTTAAATTAGTTTGTATTCTAGGAATTAATCAATTACAACTGACATACTTTAAAATTTAGTTTAGGATGGGCAGTACAATTTATATTTGTCATACTTAAAGGTAACTCTATTGTTTGAAGAAGATTTGAAAACAACTATTTTAACGTTCTCCAGCTCCTCTTCCCGTGTTTTCATGCAAGACCAAGTGGACTTGCTCTGCCTCTTAGTTCATAGTTCCATAAAAGAACAAACCAAAACACTCTCCTCCACTTTTTATATCAAAAGCATTCTATGCATTTCAATGTGCATGTGATGAGGTATTTTGAATTTGGATCAAATCAGGCGTTTTTCGCCCAGCAAATAGTTCTCTAGTGTGCTTTATACATTTCAGTCGAAGGACTGTGTATTATTTGATGTTCTTATGAGATAAACAATAAACTTTTGAATATATTTTTTTCCATTTGAATACAAGCCTAGGGATGTTTCACCCTGCATCCTAAAGCCTGATTTCCCTTGGGACTCATTATCATGCAGCTCACATGTTCAGTCACCTACACTGTTGAACTTACTATCAAATAACCTTCGAAACGTTACTAGTTATTACGTGTCAGAGGGCAGATTTATGATAAACTAACTTTGAAACAAAATAATGAATTCTCCATGTTGTGTTTCCAGTAGCATTTCTGGTAATTTTGCTGGATTTAAATTTTAAAAGAGTAAGTTGGCTTTTTCTCTTATTCTATCATATAGAACAGCTCCCTCCCTCTGGAAATTTCTCTCTGCTTAAGTGTGGTTTATGATGATTTGAGCAGTGCCTATAAAGAATAAAAATGAGAACATTTCTCTGTGAGCTACCAGCTGCCCACTGGAGTTCATTTGTGATTAAACTTTCATAGCTTTTCTAACTTGTTGAAAGTTAAATTAACTTAACCCTTAGTGTAGTCCACCAGTGTCCAAAATAGAGCTGTGCTGTAGATGTCGGGCAGAAAACTTTTCTCCTTGCCCTTTGTACTGCCACCATTTAGAGGTTTCAGGTGAGGTTCTTGCATAGCAGTGACAAACATCAGTAGTGCCCTCTTCTCGGGAGACACAGACATGTTTTACTCTGGATTCGAATGCTACCAAGGGCGATCCAGAACGGTTTTCCAGAAGGATATCCTGAGTTTCAGCCCCCTACGCCCATATGTAGGGGTCTAAATAATTTACCAGGTTTCTGGAAGGCTGAACGTGATTTCAGTGCGGCTGTCTCCACTTGGTCTCTTTTGAATGGTAGTCAGTGCGATGTGACTTTTAATGAAATTATATCACAGGGATGAAATTTAGGTAGATAAATGTTACATAATCATTCCTGAGGTGATTAGACTAGCAAACATCTGCGGATGAAATTTAAAAATGCACAGTGGCAAAAATTTACGTCTGTGGCTGATTTAGATAAAAATCAGTGAAGCTCTTTTTGGCATCAGTGGAAAATTTTCCATTGTATTTGAGATGAGCACCAGGCACATTAATGTCAATAGGATTTTCTTCTCCTACTAAGCAAAACTGGGCTTTGAGGTACTGCTCAGCTGTGATACTGCATGGAAAGAGTCTGACCTGGGGTGGCCCTGTGGAGCTTGGGGATGGAGCCACCATCTTCAGTGATTATGGTTCTCCAAGGGCATCACGGGCAAAAGTTCCATATCGCTCTGTCTATTAATATTTATGCAGCAATTCAGGAGGTAATGCATTGTTAAAATACAAGTTGGAAATGCACCAAATTTAATCACTTTTAATGCTAGAAATTATGTATTTCTACATCAGATAGAGGGAAAGTGGGCTATCATTACAACATATATATATATATATATAAATATAAAAGAAAAAAAAATTACCAAGTTATTTGCCAGTTCTAACGTGGCTAGAATTAAAAGGGCAATAAATGCTGTTGTATAGATCAAATTTTCAAAAGGAATGTAAGCTGTGTACATAAAATTTAATGTGAGTCATTTAAAAATATTTAAAGTAATCGCATAGTACATAATTATGTCCTCTGATCAGTAGTGTCAGTTCAGTCAGCCACCGTGTTCATGTATAAGGGCTACTTGCATACAGGAAGGCGAGCAGGATTTGCCTTTTACTGCTCTGCAATTCCTCCTGCTTAAATGGAGTAGGAATATTTTTATCACTGATATCACTTCATTTTTGCAGCTGTCTGCTTTTATCAGGATACTAATATAACTCTGTCAAAGACCAATCTCTCCCTCTGCACACTACAAAATCTACAATTACAGTTTAGAGTTAACTTCCTAAGAAAGCAAGCAAGAAAGAATTTTATCCAAATCCAAAATGAACTGTTTACTATTGTTATTTAAGGACCTCCTACAGTCTTCCCTTGGTCAAATAGGATTCCTATTGTTTGCAATAGGATTTTTTTTTCTGAGAGCTACTGGTGAGCTTTCATGCAAGCAAAACAAATCCAGTGAAAGTAAAACATTAATTACAACATATTTTTTAAAAAGGAAAATGTTCAAGAAGTCTGTGGTGCTCAAATAAACCACCTTTTTTTCAGGTCACTTGGTTTTATGATGTCAGTTCTGGCAGGTTTGTTTGCCCGGCTCCGTCACGTTATGTTCTGAACCATAATGTGATGGGAGATGATCAAAGTGAGAATGCTAAAGGCTCGGGACATTTAAAACATGTTGTATCCTGGAAATTGTTCTAAAACTGTAAACAGATTACGTTAAAAATCCATGGTCCTGAAGATGGTTGCTCATCACCCTTTTTTGGAAGGAGCTATTGAAAAGTCTGAATAAACAACCGTGAACCCTTTGTGATGGCAGGCGGCAATTTCTCCAGAATTTGGGCAATCCAAACCTCTCTCAGATGTAATAAAGCCCATCTCTGCTTTTAGGGATATTACTTTAATTTTCATCCTTGCAAGTAGTAAACATATGGGGCAGACTGTCGACTCCTGCTGATGGACACAGTCCCATGGACTTCAGTGTCCATTTATGCCAGCTAAAGAAGCGACTTTAGCTAGGATTTATTTCCTTATTTTTCTTGTCTTTCTGTTTTTTGATCTTTTATCAAAGGAATGCTGTCTATAATGTAAAAATATGAGGTTCAGTACTCACTTTATAGCAATCTCTAGCCCAAATAATTGTACCATATCTATCAAAGGCGATACCTTTATGCAAAATAAGCTTGTGAGAGATTTCAGACTTGACGTTGTCTTTGCTTGACACGGGGCGAGCTGCAGGTATCCAGTCTAGCATTTTCCTGGAATATTAAACATTTTTGCATTTCCATGAAACAATTGCTGTGTGGGATGAGTGAGTAAATAAACTCATTGGCAAGTCAACAAAATGACAGGAGGACATTTTTCCTAATTTTAGATGCATTTTAGTGCTCAGGAAAGTGGGAAATAGTAGTGCTGATTTTTGAGTTTTTAAGGGCTACACACTCTGGTGCTCTCAATCAGAGCTAGGATGTGGTTGGAGCTGGAGGCAGAAATACATAAACAGGGTGACACCTTAGGTACATAATGGAGCTACGCGAGAGTGTAAAAAGGCTTTAGATCTATAAGCAGGATTTGACTGTATCTGGTTTGATTTATGGGCTGAAAAGAAGTGTGTATTTCAAGGAGCCATCAGAGTTTGTGATTTGAACTATGCAAAGCGCAGGCCTCCCTCAGGTGCTGTGTGGCGAAGGACAGGGCAGGCTCCTCATACAGACCCACGTACTTCTTTGTATTGGAGCAAATGGCTCAGAATCATCCGTAGCAAGAGAGCCCTTAGTTTCAAACTCCACCAAATAGTCAGGAATGGCCCGATTTATCACTCGTGCAGCTACGATTTATGATGGAAGTTAGAAGGGAAGAGATGCTGGGGATTCCATGCTGTGCTTGAATGTAAACCATTACAGGTGTATTTTCTAGGTTAATGCTGCTTGGAGAACTGCATCTAGTGACAGGGCCACTCAAACGCCTGAGAAGAGCTGGGACTTCCAGGTACCCGCGTGGTGCAAACAAATGCACGTACGTGCTCAGAATGAGCTGCTGAGGTGAGCGGTGAGACTGGGGTGAGAACCTTGGCTGTACAAAACTGTTGGGAGACACAGACAGGGCCGGTCTCCTGAGAAGCTCGGGAGGGATTTGGCACTTCCCAAGTCGCTGCCGGACAGCTCCTCTTCCTGGGTGGCAGCTGCAGCTGGTGACCTGCGTTTGGTGCCCTCTGGCTCTGCCTTTGCTGCAGCTCTTATCGCTGGGACAAATGCTGCCCTTGTTTACCACAGTGTAAATGGGGAGCAACCCCTCTGCCATTTCTCGAGTGTAAATATTGCGCTCTGTGTAATTCCCGCCTCCTCCGTCAGGCAGATGGAGCCTGGGAGGCAGGGAGGAAGGCTCCTCTTCGGAATATCCACACATCGATCTTTTGGCTGTGGGCCCCAGGTGACTAAGCAGGCCGCACATTCGATCTATGTAGATACGGGAGCTGCTGTTTGTCTTTTCTGTTCCTCTCAGCTCAAAGCAGCTCCCAGCTCTAAAAAGCAGCTTTAATGCAGGAGCCAAGGATGCAGCCCCCAGTTTTTTTACCGCACCTCATTACTGCTGCTCCAGTCATGAGAAAAGGCTGCCTTGCCATGACAAACTGTGCGCTGGCCCCGTGATTTGTGTAAGCTCAAATTTTGCACTAATTCACTTATATATACTAGATGGAAAACACAGCCTCAGGGCTGCTATAAACTATGCTGCCGTAGCCACAAAGGACCATTCTGGCAGCTGGGGAATCACTGGAGCATGCCTGGCACGGGGGCCTCCCGGAGGAGGGAAATGCAGTTTCTGCACTTGGCAGGAAACTGCTGCGCGGGAGAGGATCTAACCCCTTCCGCAGAGCTGAAACAACCCCCGCAAAGAACAACCAGCATCCTTAAACTCAGGTCCTTGCACCTGGGCTGCCCCACGAGCACGGCGTTTGAAACCCTACTAGTATCTACACCATATTCTGGGTGCTGTGCTGGCCCTGGATAAATATTGGCTGCTGGAAAACAACCATCGTTTTGGGCTGCTCGCTGAGCAAAGTTGTGTCCTTTCTCCTCTGCTTTCCTACAGCCTTGATCCTCCCTGGTGCTTTGTTTTGTGCTGTACTGCAAATCTGTAGCTTTAATTTGCTGTATGAGCCACCAGTAGATAATTTAAGGTTGTTCCTTTTAAGAACAGTAAGAGTCAGCTTAGCTGACTCCCCAAATGATTGCTTGTCTTGTTACCGATAGCTGTTGACCTGTTCCTTTAATGTTACGAGACTGTATCTAACTGCTTTCTTAAGCCAACCTACTTCCTTCCTTTTAATGAAAATGTCCCTTTAGCCCTTTTCCCGGGCTGGCTTTTCAACAATAACATTAGAAACACTGTGCTCAGTTCTTTCCTCCGCTAACACCTTGCCCAGAGCTAACTTGCAGCTTCACTCTGTCAGCTGTAAGATATAGATATACTGTTGTCTTAATTACTCATATTTCTCCTGCTGCTCATAATTCTGCTTGTTCCACCAAAGGGCTCTTCAGAGAGCTTTACTGCTTCCCTTTTCCTTTCTTTGGGGGTTTAAAGGTTGTCAGATATATAAACGATCCTTGTTGCAGAGCTTTGGTGGTGACAGTGTCCTTTGTGGAAAAGATTTAGGGGGATGGGAGAACTAAATATGAATGCTTTTAGACTCCATCTCTGTGGAAGAAAGGAATACACACAGAACTACCTTGCATAACAGAGCATCAGAGAGTGTGTATGGCAAATCCCATCTCTAATGAATAGCCAGGCAGCTCTTCCTCCTGCGGCTTAAAATGTAGATGCTGATTTTATGTCGTAGGGTTTTTCTTTACTCTCAGTGTCCACCACTGGCTGTCCATGACTGTCTGGGGTGCTGCTATTGCTCTAAAGCTACTGTTGGAGAGGGACTGGAAGCTTAGCAAAAATAGTGCTGTGCCATAGCAAAGCCCTTGTACTGTGTGGTCTCAGCTCTCTCTTTTATGATTGTGTGCTATTTTTTGTGTTATCTAAATTAATTAATTGATCTTTCTCTTCTGAAAGTATTGCACATAAAATACCATAGAGCAAAGTTATAACATGTCTGTGCTTTATGGTAAAGGTTTAAACAAGTTTTATCATAAAAGTGAGCTCTCTAACTGCAGCACATTTGACCAATCTCCTTTACTCCTGACTACTTGAAGTCCACTCTCAATTTTAACAGACCTCAGCTTGAATAGTAAGATTTTTTCTTCGGCAGGATATAGCTTAGTGTGAAGATGTGCTGGTGTAGGGATCTAGTTGCCTTAGTTCAGCTGGTTGATAGTCAAGTGCGGGTAGGAGTGCTGTGAGTTTGTGTTAACGGAATGAACAACTTGTCAAACCGCTTGGATGAGCCTGTTTCCACCACGAAGCTCATTGGGATGGTTGTGTGGCTGGAGGGGAGACTAAGCTGGGTGTGCTGTCCACCAGCCCGAAGTCCTCCACTGCGTGTTAAACCTGCTGCGTTTGTTGTGGCTGCATTTTTATAATTATCTGGTGAAAATCCTGGACAAGGGTGTGTGTAAAGTAACATTGTAGCATCAGAGCAGTGAGAGAGTGCACACCAAAGAATTACACAAGCTCTTTGGGGCTTAAACTGACCTACTAGAGGTAAGAGGCCTATACACCACAGGCCTATACACCACAGGCCTATACACCTCAGGCTGCAGTAAGTAACGGCTAAACTCATCGAATAGCACAGATGCGACTGGAGTCTATTAGAGGGAGCAAATGGAAACAGAGGAGGGAACATGGTGAGAAGTGTTAGAACTGAGAAGTAACCAAGTTCTGTGTGGTGGAGTGGTGTGTAGAAAAGTCCTTGCATGGGTGCTGGCCTCTGTGAGGGCTAGTGAGGATCAGACCCCTCTGGTAACCATCTCAGCAAGTCAGATTTTGGGCAAGGTCACAGGAGTTAGACCACGTGGGAAATACATCCGAATAATAGCTCATTTCAGACCATAGAATCATTATGGTTGGACGAAGCAAGCTGGGCCTGTTTAGTCTGGAGAAGAGAAGGCTGAGAGGAGATTTGATCAACATGTTCAAGTACCTGAGGGGTGATTGTAGGGAGGATGGGGCCAGGCTCTTCTCTGTGGTGGCCAGTGACAGGACAAGGGCTAATGGGTACAAATTGAAACCCAGGCAGTTCCACCTCCATGTGAGGAAGAACTTCTTTGCTGTGAGGGTGCCAGAGCCCTGGCACAGGCTGCCCAGAGAGGCTGTGGAGGCTCCTTCTCTGGAGATCTTCAACCCGCCTGGATGCCGCCCTGTGCCCCTGCTCTGGGTGTCCCTGCTGGAGCAGGGGTTGGACTAGGTGGGCTCTAGAGGTCCCTTCCAACCTCAACCATCCTGTGATTCTGTGAAAAGACCTTCAAGAACATCGAATCCAGCCATAAGCCCTTCAACACTATGCCTGTTAAACCATGTCCTTAAATGCCATCACGTTCAGGAGGCTCCAAGTCAAGGAATGCCATTTGGATACCACACACTGCAGCTCGAGGCCGGACTGGGGAATGAAGCCTTCACGTAGCTATTGCAGGAAGTTTCAAATGAGAGGAACACATACACTTTGTTTTTTCCTTCTTCTTTTTTGGAAAAGAAGTGATAAAAGTTAGTGAAAATCTCCCTGTCTGGAGATCTTCGAAACCCGCTTGGACGCAGTCCTGTGCCACGTGCTCTAGGTGACCCTGCGTGTGCAGGGGGATTGGACGAGATGATCTCTAAAGGTCCCTTCCAACCTTAACGATTCTGTGATTCTATGAAATATAACAGATTGGAAGAGTAAACCAGGGGAAAATGCTATCCTGTGGTACGGAGCAGGGAGTGCTCCGGTGCCAAGGCTGTGCAGCGCTGGGCGCTCGCACCATTCCTGTCTGCAGGCCATGTCCTGCCTGGGCTGCCCAACGTCCTCCTTTGCCTGCAGAAGACATCATGCTCTGCCAGAGAAGTCCCTGAAAGACCCTGGTGTTGTCAGTGCAGCCTGAAGCTACCGCGAGGGCAAGAACATCGCTGGAGGCTGCAGAGCACAGGTGGGAAGCAGGGATTTAGTTTGGTTTGCTCATGGTTTCCTCAGCTCTGTCTCTGAGAGTGTCTCTGGGACATGGTGGAGGGCTCATAGTGTCATTGAGCAGCTGCTGTGGCCTCCAGGCTGCGTGGCAGCTGCGTGGCACCGGGCAGTCCTGTGCTCACCGAATCTGCTGCCGCGGTGCTGAACAAACTACCGGACCTTGTGCCTCGGTTCTCCAAGTGTAGAGGTGTTCTCCACAAAACCAAGGAGTGTTAAAATAAATAGCTCCCGTGACTGTGTGGTACTTGGATGCCATGGTAATGTAATTAGCTGCATAGTGATCTTACTAAAAATGTCTTTGGTGGAGGAGAGGAAGGGGTGGAGGACTTGTTTAGAGAATGGGTGTTAAAGGGGAACAAGTTTCCAGATCTTAAACTTCACCGCTGCTTGACTCAGGAGGCAGGGCCTGTGACAGCAGTGGCTGGCAACGAGATTTGGAGCACGTTTACGTGGTCATTCATGATACAACACAGCACAACATCTGCAGTGTTGAAAGCTTATGTAACAACTTTCCACCCCCAGCAAAGCTTTCTGAAAAATGTACATGGTGTCTTGGGCTAAAAGTCTTGGCTGATGCGTAACTTGCAGGAAACTTCCAAAAATTGTAGCCGTTACCATTAAATTCTCCTTCTTTCCCTCCTTCCCTTGAAAGTTATATACAGGCTCACGAACTTCTGGGCTATTTAATCCAAAGGAGAGAGGCAGAGGATTCCGCACGGGAAGCTGGAAGCCTTGGTGTAGGAAGGCTGTGCTGATGACTAGTTTATTACTCTGCCAAACCCCCAGACTTCTTTGGCAGCATTGCTCTTTTTGCTTTTTAATATCTGTTAGGTCTTTTTACTCCCTACCCTCGGAATGACCCCTGTAGCTGTGGCTGCCAAATGTTACCCGTATTAAATATGAGTATGTGCATCAGCATCCACAAGGCGCACGCGCTTCCAGGTTGTAAAAGCCCTTATATCGTCGCAGCAGCCTGTAAATTGTCCGGAGCTTTTGAAGTTAACAGGATTGCTCTAGTTAGCTGCAAGTTATTGTAGCATCATTTCATCAGATCTTCTCTTAGCTGCTCCACTGAGGAAGAAATTTGTTGTCTGTCATTTATGTTTAACCTTATTATACATTTATACAACAAATGATAAGCTTTTTTTCTTGTTAAATGAAGACTAATAAAAAGTAAGGCTTCACGGCAATATTCAGAGCATTTCTTTTTAAAAAAGAACAGGCAAGAATCTAACAACACAATGAGGGGCTGGCTTGGACTAGGTGGTGTTTTGGCGGATGTTGTTTTCTATATATTTTTGCAAATGTTGTGCCCTTTTATTCAGATTTTCTTGCATGTTAGGACAGGGCACACTCAGCCATATTTTCCATGCTGATGAATGAACAGAGCTCAAGGAGTTTAGCTGAGATTGGCTCCCCCTGCAAGAAAGATTGCTCTTTGCTGCCTGAATCATAATTTTAAAGCATGGAAACTATTCATCAGGAAAGCAGCATTTTAACTCCCTACATCTTGCAGCCTGGTCTTTGCAGAGTAAAAATTCTCATCCTCTGAAGTTGATGGGAGTTTACTATGGGCTGTAATAAGTCTCTAAGGTCACCTTGATTGTTGTGCATCAGTGTGGTACCCTCACTGTATTCTTGATAAGCCAGCCCATTCCATGATTTAATCCAAATCTGTTTAATCATATATAATCCACATAATTCAAATATACTCACCAAGGATCTAGTTTTATAGCAGTACTGAGGGGAGGGAAGTCTTGTGTTGTCACTAGTCATGCTGACATCAGTGGGGTTTCTTATTGATGTAGGACTTAGTGCTGGCACGTGCAATTGCAGCAAAATTTGGGTTTTAACATATTTGCAATCTGATGTATGTTTAGAAGGCAATTGCTTTGAGGTAAGTAAGCAAATGACCTCTGGTCCATGTGTAATAAAATCCCTGATTAAGAGTTGTACCCAGTGCATTATCTGTAATTATTTATTGTGCATTTAAAAAAAAAAATCAGAAACTCTATGTTTCTTGTTTAGGAATTTCACTTTATGCTACATATATCAAAAAGAGCCTGTGCTCCTTCCAGGGCATTCTTTATTCGTTTAGAAATGTTCAACAGAAAATAGGCATTTTTCAGGCTAAGTAATATGCAGACATTTTTGCAACATTATTGGCTACAATCTTCTTGTCCAAGGTATCAGTATCAGATCACAGTCCATTTGTGTAGCCATTTATTAATATGTTGCACATGCAGCTCTGTGGCCTAATGCTTTGCAGCCTCGAATCTAACAGAAGTGCTCAAATTCACAAGTAACTGTAAACATCTGAGTAATCCCATTGAATTCAATCCATGCATCCGTTGACAATACAAAAATACAAACTAATCCTTAAAAAAAATGAAAAGGACAAAAAGAAAATATCATGCTTTTCAAGCCAATAAAACTATGCTTATGCTCCGTGTTAAATACTGGCCTGCATAATAACTGCATGATCTGAAGGACTGAATTCATACCCTCACCATGGTTTATTAGTTATCCAGGGAAAACAGAACATAAGGTGAGCTATTTTTCAGCTTTCATACTATGTCACTTCTGATACGTTTTTGACTTAATGTTAAGTTTTCTTTCTTTTTTTTTTTTGTTCTTTGTGACCATTTTGTAATTTTCTATGGATTTATTTTGATTGTAAGTAGGCATACACATTAGCTAAAGCCACATAATTTCTTCTGGCCAGCTCTGCCAGTAAATCACTGAGCTATGTAATTGGGTTTGTATAAAATTATGCATCGTGATCTTGGGAATAAGTAAAACAGAAACAAAAAGTTCATTTTTAATAGTATTTTTTCTGCAAAGCTTTTGTTTTGAACCTGTTCTTCTACCCCCTAGCACAAATATTTTGATCATTCTTTCAAAGTTGAGCAGAACAGTGAACTACAGAATCGATCTGACTGAAACTGGAAATAATTTCTGATTTGGCTTGTAGGTGATGTTGAATACTATGCCTGCATTTGTGGTTAGCACGAGCAGTGCATTACGAATGATGATGGTATTCAGCCTCATATGCAATAATTTGATTCAGAGTGATTGGATACAAGATTTTGACCAGTGTCTGAAGAACAGGTGAGAACCCTTGAGAATGAAGCTGAACTAATAAGTGTTCTGGTGGTCAGGGAAAATATTTCTCTGTAACACAATAGATCTTCTATTAGAAACCCAAACTACTAATTACAGTCTGCCCAAAGACTTATTATAAATGAAGTGGAGATACAAACATGTTTATGTTATGGGGAGGTTTATTTGCAGATAAGCAGGAAACCAGTCACACATCTTCCCAAACACAATTTTAGCGGCTTTAATTAGCAGGTTTGCTTTGATTCAATCTAATTCAGTGATTCCTTCTATCTTTGCTGACACATGTGCAAATAAAATCTGCTGACCTGACTTTTGACATCCAGTTTCCTTTTCCATTTCTGTTGTTGTTGTTGTTGATTTCTGCACTGTTTACAGTGAAATGATGGGGTCAACACTTCCTAACAGCGTGGCCAACAGATGTAGCGTGGAGTTGACAACTGTACATTTTAGTCTGCTTTTCTTACCTCCACACTGACTGATTGCTGAGGTGCTGGAAGCCGGGATGTCAAAGGCCATCACAAGGCCCTAATAGCCTTTAGATCCCAATTCTATTAAGGGTCAGAATGGCAAAGATCTGCTTTTTTTTTTGTGTAGTTGCATGTAAAAGTGCAGTGAGTTTTTTGCTGGAGAATGAGACCCTAGGAAAAAAAAACCTTAGATGCCTGTAGGAACTTACTGTAGCTTGTGTGTCAACTTTGGGTTGAAAGGCAAGATTCAAAAGTCGTCAGAATTGATATATTTAAAGTTCGGAGATTTTGTGGTTTTATCTGAGAGTAAAACCAGAATAAAAACATTTAGTCTCAAATAAATATAGCACATTAATGTACTTAAAAAAAAGAACAGGCTGACTTTGTTAGAACTTTTTGTTGGGCTCAGTGTTTGCAAAATATTTTTTCTCTGTCAGAAAAGCAATTGCTGATACACCAGGTGTTGTTCTCTCTTCTCTCTCAAACCCTCCCTCTCTCACAGCTGCATGGTAGGTAATTAAAACAATCACTGCAATGTTTCAAAGCTGTTGTAGCCTTTAGTTGACTTTTAAAATCTGTAGTTGAAGAAGAATAGTAAAATTAATTTGTATCTGGTTCAGGAGAGTGCTCTTTACTTGAGCAATGGACTTTACAACGTTGCTAACAAAAAGAATTAAATTAATGTTATACTTGCCTTTATCTGGGGTTATTCTGTTAACTGTTTTATACTGGAAATTAATTTCAATATCATGCACATGTCTGCAAGTCATGAACGCAACAGTTCTAGCAGACAGTGAGATAGCTATTCTGCTTCATAATCTTAGTAAAAATAATAAGGAGTAAACTTGCCGGGACAATTAAATTATCCAGCCTCCTGATAATGGAAGGAGGAAACTCATATTCCTGGGCTATCAAATATGTAAAATTAAAAAGTGTCGTAACACTTATTTTGAAAAGAACCGAAATTTTGCAGGTTTATCTTTCTAGTGAGAAAAATTACTTCAGCAACTATGAGATACAGAGACTTCTGGCTAGGCATATTTTTATGTTGGAATGCTTTTCTGTTTGTCTTCCATGTCTTTCTTTTATGTGTTTCAGTTTCCTGCTTCAGGAGTAGACTTTATAAAACTTGCAATCCATTCATTATGAAAGGCTTAGTCTATGGGGCAATGGTTTATTCTTAAAATAAACTGCTTTGTAATATGTTATTTTTGCTCCTTCAAAAAATAACCATCTTTACAAACAATGTGTTATGTCAGAGCAAAGGGAATCGTGGAAACTAAACAGTGTTAAATGAAGAGCAAACCAAATGAACAGTATGTATAAAACATAAGCAAGGAAAAATACAGTATATAGCCCAGGTATTAGTAGACAAATATTTACAAAAACATGTTTTATTCTCTTAAAGCTTTGTGAGAGTCCCAGAAGTCAACATAATTATTGATAAAAATGTCTGTGTTTGCAGAAAAATAGAGTGTGCTTCAGATATAGAAAAAATATCCCAAGCGACGCAGTGGTGGTTTTAGGCTTCCTTTCTCCATGTGCTGAGTTTGTAGATGCAAATACACAGGCAGGTAGAAGTGTCCATGAGTACCTCACAAAAATCCCCTTTCTTCCTTTTTGCCTTCCCTCCTTCCCTTTTCTGATTTGTGCCACTTTGGAATTTTATACTCCAAATATTCATTTTAAATATTAGTCATGTAAAGAAGGGTATCTAGGATGGTAAATTTTGTGTGTTCTTCATTGCTTTGTGGAGAGCCCTGCCTGGTATGTATTACACGTATGTGGATAGAACAAGTGCTTAGACAAGTATCTCTTTGAAAACCTGAAACGTGCCAGCTAGCAAAGAGTGTAAAACAAAAATATCAGTAGTGACAAATCTAAGCAATGGCTTTTTTCCTATTAATTTTTGTGCTGTTCCTATTGCTGTGTGTACAAATATTTTCTATTGATTAAAGACAGTATAATCTCTTCCTCTTTCTTTGCCTCCCTGTGAATATTTCTGACTACACGCAGGTATTATACAGAAATTTACGAATGTGGATAAAAATAAAAGACTTAAATACTAATCCGCATCTTTGCTTCAACACAACTCAATTTGACAGTATATTTTTGCCAGGTGGAACAAAGAGCAATAAATTAGTTTTGAACATTTATGATCTTACATTATAAAGACTGCAACAGACTGTGT
This sequence comes from Tinamus guttatus, assembly GCF_059628265.1. NCBI lineage: Eukaryota > Metazoa > Chordata > Aves > Tinamiformes > Tinamidae > Tinamus > Tinamus guttatus. The sequence continues at coordinate 2,287,611 of NW_028289621.1, forward strand.
TCAAAATCAATTGTCAGAGTGATGGGGGATTAATAACTCTGGTACTGTAACCTTTTACATATCTGCAGACTGGGTAAGGGCACATTTCAAGATCTGCTGCCATATTTTATTATAGCAACTTATATTTGAAAGACCTTTTTGATGCTTAAAAAAAAAGAAAGATTAGTTTTTAACTAGAACTGGATGAATAACTTATAATTAATAATTCATTCAATGAATTTTGCCTTTTATTCTGTGAGAAGAATAAAAATTACTTGTCAAAATTTTCATGATACCTATTGCCTATTTGGCTTTCTAATCAAAATCAGAAGTCAGAATTCGAGGTTTGTTACTAATTTGTGATTGGTAAATCATGTGGCATTGGCTTAATTCCCCAATTAATTGAGGAAAAATGCTATAATAAATTACACAAATCTTTGAGGAGTTTGTGTTCAAAAATTCCTTTTTCCATGCATGCAACCTTAAAAAGAGTTTTAGCAAGCATTATTACAAATCCAAATATATGACAACGTTGGAAAGGAAATGCAAACAACTCAGTAATACGGCCAAAATGAAATTCATTACAAGACATAAAGGCATTTCTGTGGACTTCTTTTGCAGTATTTTCCAGCTGTAGTGTTTCCTCATTAGCTCAAGCACCCATTTGGAGAAGACCACTAAATAGTGGGAATGAATATGGGTGCAAGGTAAATGAGAGCTGAGGTAATAGGCTCTAATCATTAACAGCTTTATGGTGTTTCCCCAGCTCCCAGCTGGGGTGTGAGTTGTGTTGTGCCCCAGTGAAGTGTTCGTAATAGTGGTTGTCACCTTCTTGGGTTCTTCAGCTCTCCGCTGCTAAGTTTGAATCACACCAGTGAGAGCTTCACTGGGCTAGGAGCACACTTGGATTCTCCTGCACGCACTTTATTTTGGCTTCTTCCTAAAGAAAGAGCAAAACACGGTGAAGTATTTCCCAACAAAATACACATATGTAATCTCAAGGGCCGTGCATACCATCTAACTGTCATTTCCTTTGATTAACCTTCACCTGACCTCACTCCCTAAGGCAGTTTCCAGTCCTTTTGTTCCTCCGTTTCAGTATTGCGCTCTATCAGGTGAGTACATCTGTCATTAAAGAGCTGCCCATTTCACTAGAGCTCAGCACAGACAACGTGGTGAAAACTACAGGCTCTCACCAAAGAGACACCCTAGTCTGGTGCACAGAGCTTGTTTAAATGGCAAAGATAGCTGATATCTGCGGGAGAGGGGGATATTAAGTGTTTTATGAATACATTATTAATATCTAAGTTCAGAAAAGGAGTGGCATTGAGATAAACAGCACTTTCTTGTTGCAACTTCTTCATGTTGTTGGGAAATGCCAGTTTGCGGAGAGTAGAATTATTAACAAGAAAGCATCAGGATTAATGAATTGTGTCCTTCAGAACGGGAGAGTTCTAAAATTGCCAAACTAGGTTTTTGTAGTGTTTTGAAACCCAACAGGCTGGTATTTAATTTCAAATTTGCATCCGTAAGCACTCAAAAAATGAAAATTAAAAACCAGTCATTTCAGAATGTTCCCTATCTGTATATGTCAGATGCTCTAAACTGAACTTATTTGGATGATCAGTTTGCAGAAGACGTTGAAACAACGTAAGCAAAGCTTAGAGTGAATGCACAGTTTCTGTTTATGTTATTATGCTTTTTGTAATAATATCAACGACTTTGCAGTCTCTCTACATCCCAAACCAAGGTGTTCCAGGGGCTCATAGTTGTTCCTAACAGCTGAAACTGAACCTTGCTTCTAGGCTTTGACCTTTCAATCATATATCATTTTCTGCAAGATTAAAAATGTGTTACGAGAACTCAGCATCATATCAGTTCTCACAGATGATGATCAGCTTGTCCCTTACTCCATTTTTTGATGAACTAAATAGGTCAAACTTGCTTAATATTTCATAATCAAGCATATTTTACAGATCTTATATAATCTTTGTAGATACATTCTGCCTCTTTTCCACTTTGTCATTTTTTATTATACAATTTGAAGTTTGATGAACAAACTTGATTTAAGTATGAAAACATTTCATGATTTCTACTCAACCCCCAAGATAATGAGACTCTTCGAAAAAACTAGATTTAAAATGGCACTAAAATTATATTGTAAGATTTCTGTGCAAACAGCGAGCACAGGATCCATTTCTTCTGCAATGAGTGAGTTGATAATCATGCTGGCTGGTGCTTTTTTCCCATTCTAGTTGAGAAGTTACGTACGTTTTTCTGACTTGGATGGTGCTGGATGTTGTCTTGAATGCGACGTGGAGGTTAGTAGTGGCAGGACAGCCAGCATGACACCATAGGTAAGGCTGCACCAGTAGCTACAACGAGACACAAATGCTTAAAAAAAGTCATCCCGTTATTTCTGTGGGGGTTGTAAAATCCCAGTTTTGGAGTGAATGTGACCCGTCAACATCCCTTTTAAGATTTTGCAAATGATTCTCCAGAGCTAGCGTTTCCTATGAAGTCCTCTCCAAAACCAGTCTGCTCTCTGTGCCAGCCGTGTACTCACCTGCTGTACGGAAGAATTTAAACGGAGGAACAAAAAGAAACTGAAATTGCCTTAGGGATTGAGGTCAGGTGAAGGTTAATCGAAGGAAATGACAGTAAAATGGCATTCATGGCTCTTGGTACATTTTTAATCGTTCCTGTCTTTTTTTTTTTTTTTCCTTTCATGAAAGACACAAACTTTTTACCATTACTTTTAGTTAGGAAAGACTTTTATTTTTGTCTTTTTGCTTTCTAAATATACTCGCTTTTGGATTTCTTCTGCAATTTAGCTCCTGAAATGCATATTGCAGTGCTTTGAATGTGAAATGGAGAATGTGTGTGTGTGTGTGTGGGAAGAAGAATGTTAAGAAAAGCAGGTGATTTTCCCTGAAATATCTCCTATTTTATCTTCTCTTTCTAATGTGATATACTGTGAAGGATTTCTAGAAATCATGAGTGCAGCAAATAAATACTCAATAAAACAAAATACATCATATTTTCTTATACAAGTGTCAGGCTAAATGAGATCCATCAATGGAGCTACTGGAAACAAAACCATCTTCTTTCTGATGCTGCTAACCTGAAAGTAATTACTGTCTTTTCAAGTGAAGATATTCTGTGTGTTTTTAAACAAATTCTTAAAATAGCCTTCTTGGTTACAATGAAATTTGGAAACCCTATCTTAGTTTGTGGGCTGTCAGTTACATTCCCATTTTATATATTTGAAAGGGCCCCACTTAGAAACGCTTGTTTTCAAAGTACTGAGTTGTCATTTTATGCTAGTCACCTTAGATAACTTTGGCATAACTACAAGAGGAACAGGAGCAACTTTATATAACTTCGAACTGCCGGAGGCAGCTTTTGAAAAATGTGAGCAATGCATTTCTTTCAAGTATGTTTATAGCTCCCTTCCTCCCCGTAACGCAGAGAATCCTAAAGGGCACATATTAAACCCAAACAACTGTGGTAAGTTGGCTATAGCAGATATGTGCCCTGGCTCTTTGGATCGTGCGCTCCGAAGGGCTGGATGCTGCTGGGAGTGGAGGTTCCACGAGAGCTGGCACCTTCCGAGAGGAGCGGGGAGCTTAAAGAAAACATATTACTGCAAGCTCATGTTATATTATTACCACAGCAAGTTGCAGTTAGAAGTGGTGTTTTATACATATGCTTTCTCCACATCCCGGGGAAAAAATCTGGAAATGGTTTCTTTGTGTGTCATTGTGCCGTTTATTGCCGTGATTGCTACTGGTAATGTGGCACTTTCCTGCCAGCTCCCACATTGCGAGTGCTGTCACATGGGTGCCATATGTGATGTTTGACGTGGAGCTGGGGAAGGAGGGAAAGCAGCGCTCTGCACTACAAACAGCCCGAGAAAAGCCTGCCAGGAAATTATTGGAAAACACAGAATTGGTCAAAAATGAGGAAAAATGTAGCTGACCTCAGTGGGTGGTGGCCGAATCCAGTTTACTTCCTACCCATGTCCTTTTTGTCCAGCTCTGCAGAAGAAGGAAAGGAGGAAGCAGCTCTATTAACTGGTGCATCGCGCTGTGCAGCAACAAGTGGCTGCTTTTGTGGACAGAGATAGATGAGTAACTTGAGTGTTGCCACATTTACAGGATTTGACTCTGTGATTTTATGGTGCTGTGACAATATTGATGTTATTATGCTCAGCAGCAGCTCGAGCAGTGGACTGTCTCACCTTCTTCTCTCTTAACTTCTGTGTTAACTTCTTGTTGAACTTCTGTTAGTAATAGAAATATAAATAATTATGGCGAGTCCTTGGCAAAACAGAAATATCTGTTTAAGGAAAAGAAGACTAAAATGTGAGTGAGACTATTTTAAATGAAATCTGAATACCTCAGCTGAAGACAGCATTAACTGATGCAAACTGGAAAACAGCTGGACTGGGAGAATATGATTTTTTTTAGAAGCAATGAAATGACCTTAGAATGTTTCTGAAGTAAACACTAAGGAATCATATCCTAATCATATGCGTGTATTTTAAAGCATCCAGTAAATATATCCAAACTGTGATATATTTGCCCACCCAAACTCTGCAAATGCAGGGAATATTACATCGGTTTAAGTATCTTAATTCCAGCTTCTCAGGCTGGCATCCAGAACACAACTTTCTTTGCAGATTTATTTTTAAGAGTTGCTGAATTTGTTTAGTATTGTATTTCATTTTCCAAAAGAACGGAGTTGACTGGAAAAAGCACCAAGTCTAATGATCAGTGAAAGAAACTCTGGCTGAAATGAAATCTCCTGGGCGTGTTTCCTGAGTGCATTGAATTGCAGAGCGTTTTCCTGCCTGCCATGCAGCAGTCAGCTCCAAGAGTGGGAGCTGGGAATGTCCCAAGGCCCCGCTCCTCAAGCCGGACCCACGTAGGGACCATCCTGTGCCCACAGAGCTGTGGCAGGGAGGTCTTTGCAGCCTTTGGAGGATCACTGGGATCCTTTTCCAGGCATGAATCAAGTCCCAAATCGGAGCTGATTGTGAGAACAGAAGCTTTGAGATGCATTAATATTTTCAGTCTTTGCCTGTTTTGCAGAAAGACCTCGGAATTAAAAAAGGAGCATTTACAGTTTCCGCTGTAGGTGGAAGGCAGGGTTTTGTGCTCAGTGTTTGCTGAAACCGTGATAATGGGGGTAACGTAGCTGCAGATCAAAGCTGAAGTTCTGCTTGGTGTCTCTCAGTTTTGCAGGCTGCTTTTTGCATCCTGGACCAGCTTAACCATGCACCTATCCTGAGAGTGGGAGATTCCAAGCAAGGAAGCTCATTTGAGCACTAAAGTTATATGATCAAAAATGATAGATTAATGGCAATATCAGATGCTTTTGTCGTTCATTTTCCTCTCTGTCTTTGGAGCTGGAAAGAAACGTTCTGTGGAAGTCTTCCCAGGTGCAGGGATTGTTCTGGGGAGGAGGGAGAAGGAAGCTCAGGATCTGTGAGTGTGACACTGTCAGTAACATCAGCCCTTGTGCCCTGCTCCCAGCACCACCTAATGGAAAAGCTGCCTTGAATTACTGGGAGGGGAGGATGCGCACAGAAGCAGCAGCTGAACCCCAAAGGCAGGTGCTTCTCACTCCAGGTGCCTCTCGGTGGGTGGATTAATGTGCAACTTCAGCTGCTGCTGCTCGTGCATCAGGGCTGTCTCCCCTGCAAGCCAGGGAGGCCCTTCTGCTGGCTCTGCAAACCGAATCATGGTCAGAGGGAGGCCCACAGCAAGAGTCTACCTGTGCCAGGTTTGTTTATATCCACTTAGGTGGAGAAAATGGGGGAATTGTTAATATGATGTCCTTGTTAAACTGATCAAATTAGAAATGGGTTTGGTCATGATCACCCTGGTGGTCTGACAGCTCCTTTGGTTCATAGGATGCAAAAAATTTACGTGCTTTGGGCATTAGGTGGTTTATGTTGGAATAAATTGGTGGCCCACACTCAGTCCTCCAAGTCTGCTGATAAAAATAACACTCTCTTGTACCTTGTTAGCTGCTTTGTCCAGTCCAAAGCCTTAGAAATCTCTGCTGTATTTGAGGGATCGTTCCAGGTCAGATATGATGGACAAAGTGTAGAGGCTTGTTTACCCGTGGTATAGGTGTCCTCGCTGATAAACAGGGGCCTTGTTTGTGCTGTCAGGTTGGCACTTTCATTTTATACTGCTTCACCAAGTTAGGAGTAAATTTATGCTGTCTAATTTTAGACATCCAATTTAGGTTGCTTCTGGCTGTAGCACAAACTCTACCTGCAGCAAGTCCAGAAGTGTTTCTGCAACTGCAGAAGCAGCTTAGGCAGCCCCTTTTGCCCTTCTGTTATACATCCTCCTCCTCTTCGTCCTCCCCTTGCTTTCTGTTCAGTGTGCAGTTACTTGCATAACTGGTGTTGAACTGGACAGGAGAAGCTGTTTTGGCCAAATGAAAAATGTCCTGCCAAAGAAAAAGCAAGATAAATGAATGTTTTAGCTGAAGTTGTTTCCTGAGCCTGGCTCATCACTATGTGGAACGGTTGAGCCAGGTCGGTGCAGAGCGGTGCTGGATGTGAACAAGCAGCCGCGCTGCGAATGGGAGGGATTTGGGCTGCTCCAAAACCACAGCTGGAAACCACGGTTGGAAAACGCAGCAGGCTGGAGCTGGGACGTCTTGGCAAGACCCTTCCTCTGCCAGGGCTTGCGGGGGGAGACTGGTCTCCAATTGCAGCACCTAAATTAGGATCCTCATGTTCACTCTTCCCTGCGTGGAACCAGGCACTTCGGGAGAGTTCATTTTTGCAAGTGTTCGTGTGATAAATTTGCAGAAAGTTCTTGAGAAAGGAATGAACCAGAGTACGTGACAACGTTTGTTAACTGGGCAAAGTTTCACACTCTGTTCAAGGGTGGCAGCTCTGTCCGAAGCCGCAGGCTGCGTCCCGTACGGAGTAGGAACCTGTAGGATACCCTGGTGCCAGGGGCTTCGTTTCTGCTCCCGTGGTGGCTTCTGTGGGCATTTTTCACCATTGGTGCTCCCATACCTAGGAGCAGAATGAGACCAACTCTCTTGCCAAGTTAAGCAATGGAGATGCCTTGTTTGAAGTTATTTCTTGTAGCACATGAAGTTAATTTAGTGTTTAAGCATGCCTAAATGGGGGCTAATTTCTTTTAAGAGATTTTTAACCTGAAAATGAACTTACACAAGTTACTCCCTTGCACTCTGTGCTGCAGCTGAATGGATATTATCTGAAAGAGGACATTAAAAATAATGGCATTTCTTTATGGGGTTCGTTTAGAAATACGTACACAGCAAGACCTGGCTGGCAGGAGATAACTTTGCACTTAAGGATGTTGCCCTTACCAGAATCATCAGAAATTCAGCAGTAATAGCTGCCTGGGCAGCCCTGAGAGACTTTGAACAATTTTCTCTGGCCCCCTGTGGTTATTAGTTTAGAAAATGTGTCACTATTTTACCTTGGCATCTGTTCGAAGTACTAATTCTGGGGATCAGTGTCTTTCAGATGAAAAAAGTGAAATCCCTTTTTGCCCCTGGTGTCTGAGTAAATTGATATTAAATACTCTAAAGAAAAGACAACTGTTGCCAGCAGAGGCAAGCAACAAGAAAATCTGGGACAGTAGCTAACTTTGTGATACCTTCTACATCCTCAGGGACTTTTAGTGCTCTGAGGATTAATTTTCTATTACATCTGTGTGTGGGGCTTTTTTAAATACACTTCCACTAACAACTTAACACTTTTTCAATTACAGTTTCTTAAAATGCTACAAGTTTTTCTCATTCTGCACATAGAAGCCAATGCTTTTGTCATCTCATCGTCCTTATCTCCTTTTTCTTAAATAAAACATCTTTTCTGCTGCCCTGCTGAGGGCATATTTTTCAACAGAGGGGGATATTGTTCACAGTGTTGTGGATACAGCACAGCAGACCCCCCTGAGCACTGCACTTCTGCAGGGTTTCATTAGTGAATTCATATTTCCAGGAGAGCTGGTTTGGTCTCCTACTAGTGTCTTATTTTCTAAAGATGCCTTTACTAGAAATGTCTCCTTTCATAGTTTTTGTTTGGTTCTGGTTCGCACTGGGTTGGTTTGGTTCATATTTGGAAACTCCAAGATCAATTTTACAAAATAATTGACCTTTTTTACAAAATAATTGGCACTTTTTTTTTTCCTGCTAATTTCTCCACGCACTTTACTGAAACGGGAGGTGGTGCGAGAATTTCCTGCAACAACCTTACACCGTACATAAGAACGAGTCATGCAATGTATGGCAGTACACGAGCCAACGTTTTGTAAATAAGCTGGATTTGGATAGCAGTGGGTTGCAGCCTGTTGTAGGAAAGTGATCAGTAGCTCAAATACTCTATTTTTCTTCATCTAGAAGTGTCTTGAGTTGGAGAAGAAAAATATGATGTGGATGTCTGAAAATCACCTGGCACTAAGGCAATGTGAAGTATTTGCGAGGCTGCCTGTACCTTATGTGAGATGGGTCAGCATTGCCACTCACACGGTGTCACTTCTAGTAGAACAGGGCTCTAGAGGGTTTCTTAGCCTGGGGAATTACAGAACCGTTTTGATTTGGTTGGCACCAAAAGAGCAAGGGATGCACTGATTTTACCACACGGCTCCCGGAGATCCTTGCAGAATTCTTTCATTTGGGATATCTTAAACTAGCTGCCCATTTCAAAATGAAATAATTTGTTCTTTATGATCTTATATATATATAAAAAAAAACTCTGTGCATTTTTAAATCCAAAATAAGATGAATAAGGGGGTTAGGGAAAATGTTTATTAGATGGGACAGATACCTGAGCTGCTCCTGGGAGTTCTTGCTTTTTCCCAGGCTAAGGCACAGGCTCCTGGGGAAGGATCAGGGCAGGCTGAAATGGGGCAGGATAAGGATGGATCAGCTGAAGGGTGGGTATCCACAGGGAAATAAGGGCCAGCCTGCATAGCTGCTTTCCCATACATTTCCTAGCCCTCTTCGTTAAGAGAAACCAGGAAAATCCTATCGGAGGCAATGCTGATATGAAATAGAATCATCGTGTGTCAGGATATAGAACATAAACTAATCTGAGTTAATCTTCTCTGTTTCCTTCTGCGCCTCCGTTTTAGAAAATAAAATTGGAAGAAAATTATGGTCACAAACTGATTTTTTGCCTTGGTTCTGTTTTTCAGTACAGAACTACCTGACAATTAATATTTGTGTATACGTTTTGAAATAGCTGACCTTTGGGGAGTTGACAGAGCTCTAATATTAGTCTTTGTATTCTAGCCTGGCTTTTAAACTCCCTGCCTAGTAGATGTAAGTTCAGTGGATACAGATCTGAAACTTGATTTCCTCAGTATAGCTGCATTAGCATTCAGCTGTGGGTATGTAAGATAATAGTATTAAAAGCAACCTTCCATCCTGTTGTCATGGATGCAGCACAGCCCAATCCTGGTAGCACTGTACCACCAGTCTTTGTACAGTCTCGTTTTTATCTACAAATTTTAATTTAATTATAGCAGAAATTCTTTAACTGTGTATAACATGTGATTTTATTTTCTGTTTTAAACATTAAACTGTAAGAATTGAGCAGCTAATGTTCTTTGTCCAGTGCTCCTTTTTTTTTGCATTCCAAATATCTGTCAGTATTAGTTATGAGACTGTGTGAAATAAGTAGCCATGAAAGATGCCTGCTTTTATGACAGAATGAGTGGTTTCATGAATTTTAAAGGAGCACATTTGTATTTTCTGTTCTTGAACTACATGGGCTACTCGCAAATATATGACAGAAGATAATTGTGTGAGGAATTATGATGCCTTTCAAGATTTTGCAGGATATTACTATTTTCATAATCTTTCATTTATCAGGTTATATAGTTTGATTTATTTATGTGTGTAATTTGGAAATTAAAGTACTCCTGTCAGGGCAGGTATATGTTTTCTTTGCGTAACTGGTACCCCCCTTAGCGAGAATAATGAATGTGCTAATTTTTTTGTCAGCTACTGAAGAAATGCAAGAGAAGTGGAGGATAGTCAGGTATTATTCTTGACCACGTGAGACAATATGGACCTGTGCATATTGCCCTGGCTTTGCAGAGGCGCCTGTTCCAATATAGAGCACTGACTGTGTCACCAGGCCGCGCATGGACTGCAGTTCGTTAGGGCTGAAACGAAGGCGCCGGTAGTACCAACTTCAGCGGGGATTTCGTGTGAGTAAAGACTTCGAGCCTTTAATTGACTAGGAAAATCTTTTTAGTTGTGATTACAGGGACAGATACTCAGCTGGTGAGAACTGATGGGGCTCCACGGAATCAATGTTCGTAGCCGGGCTGAAGGCAGTGGAGCAGCGCTCATTTATAACCTGTACCTGCTCCCTTGTTTTAGAAATACGTTTCAAGTCCGATGCTTGAGCGGTAAAATAACCTTCCATTAGGGCGCAGCTTGAATTGTTTGCAAATTTTCATCAAAATCAGTGGTAAAACCCTTGGCTTAATAAATTAAGTGCCTTATGTGATTTTAATTTTGTTATGATTTTGGGTATAGAATTGCATGATTGTATGTTTTTACTTGAAAGTATATTGTGTGTCTTCCATTCTTTTGCATTTACCATACAGTTGTCTTTTAAAGTCTCAAATGAACTGTCTCCATATCTATTCTTCTCTGTTTAGTCCTTAAGTATCTGTATTTTTTCTGCTGGCAATTTAATGGCACTTTCCATCCAGTGATAGCAGAATATTAGGATGTTACTTTATGGTATATACATTTCTAATATCTTTATGTAGAAAGCATGCTTGTAATGTCTGAATCTTCTTACTGGAAATCCCCTCTCAAAATTCTGTGCACACCCATAATTAAACTACTCTGAAGGTGCAGTCAGGAAAGGCAGGCACCAGCATTATGGAGTGAAAATTAAAGAGGCAAAACATCAGAGTGTCTACTGTATGTGCCTGCTGTTAGACACTCAAGCATGGAGAACAGGATACACCTCTATGGATGGATAGCTTTCCTTATTAAAAAAACACAGTAGGATGCACAGTAGGGGAACACACTAAAACAAGGCTTTGTAGTAATTTCCTTGAAAGAAATTTCCCAAGATAGCAACTGGAAAAGCTTTTAATCTTATGACTAGCTATATAGTGGGTTTTACTGTAGGTGGTATAAAAAAGACCATTAGATTACAGCTGAGCTGGTAGAGTTGGTCCAAAGCTTTTTCCTTTCCAGCTCCATGCTGTCCCTCACCCTCAAGAGCAGGATTATTCTTCCCTCACACCAAAATATGGGTAGAAAGGATCCATAGAACTTCTGGAATATTAAAGAACCTCAGAATATTTTTTTTCTGTAAATTTTTCCCAAGTTTGAAATTGCTTTAGAGAATAGAAACCCTGCTTTACTGTCTGAAATACTTGGTCAAACATGCCGTGTTGGGGACATTACGTTCCTTCCTTTGATCAAAGACTTTCTTCTACATACCTGTGTTTGAAACCAAGGTTAGACTTTCTACTGTCGCTCATATTTTGAGCTGGTGTTTTAATTTGAGTCTATGAACAGAGGCTCTTGCTTGTTGGGAGGGAAATAAAAAATACTCCATAAACTGCTGAAGAAATAGCGCGTGCTGTCCTGTGCCGCGTCAGCCCTGTGCACTGGGGTGTACTAGCATCGTTCTCATTGGACTTTGTCTGCTTTGTGTTACCTATTAACAGAATTGCTAAACCTCAAAGAAAAGGAAAATCTGGACAAATTCCCATGCGGATCGGCTGTGAGGTGGATTGCGGCCTTGCGAGCCGGCCGCGGTCACTCGATAGCCCTTAAACCAACACGACGCCGGCTCCGCGGGCCGCTCTGCGTGTGCAGGACCCTGCTCCGGAATCCTGCTGCTTTTCCCCGGGCAGATTCCCCCGCGTCCTGGTGTCAGGACTGGGAATGGGGAGCCCCAGAGGCCATCGGGACGAGCTGAGAGTTTTGGCCGGGTGGGAAAAGGAGGGAGCGGAGGAGTTTGTCACCCATGGGCGCGAGCGGGAGGGAAGAGGACGCAACATCTTGCACCGTTCTCGTGTCAGCCACTAAAAACTGAGAACAGGGAACAAACATGCCTGATAATGCAGTTCACATTGAAATAATTAAAGAGAATTGTTGCTGGAGGGAAATGTGCCTTTAAAAATTAACCCTGACATCTCACTGACAATTTGGTTTATTAAAACAGTTTCTTTTTTTAGTTATACTAAACTTGATATACATTTTTCAGCACCTTAGAAAACAGAAATGTGGTGTCTTTTGGAAACTTCCTTGTATGAATAGTCTATACTTGGGTGAGCAATCCCATATATTTTCCACTGGACTTCTCATAGGACTGGTATTTAAAGGATTGGGTCGGCAGTAAATGACACTTTCTCCTATGTCCCGGAGCCTCTGCTCGTTGTTACTGTCTGACTTCGTCTCTTGATTGCAAATATTGCAGTCTTCTATCACGCTGGATTCCAGATCAGAAATCTGAACGTTGTTTCTCAAGTGTTCATCCACCAGCTTGCATTTTTATTTTGTTTTGTGAGAAAACAAGTCTGTGGAAATGAAGGTAGTAATTTCCATACGCACTAAAAGTTTTTAAAATTCTCCTTTTTAGATGTAGAATATTTGAAAATAATACAGCTTTCAAATGCTTTCATTTATTTCTATAATTCTAGATATGATGATAGTCACATTTTTATGATTTATGGGAAGTTAAATATAGAACCAGAGAATGATGTTCAGGAGGAAGTTTGTTTTCATTATATCATGGCTAAAATGGTTATTTACCAATTCAGCCACTGTGCAGCTCTTGAACTGAGGTGCATTCCAGTTCAGTTCTCAATCTGATCAGAATTTGTTAATCCAGAGTTAGGAAATTTTGAGTTTCTCTCGGCTTCTGTGATCATTTTCTGACCAATTTTAAATTGCAGTTAAATAATGCCAAAAGAGTGTCCAAGGTGGCAGGATTATATGCCCTATATTCAGGCTGCTTTTCATCTATGTGATGTTCTCATGGCCTGGGATAGTGTGTGTTTGTATGTGCACACGTGTGTGTGTGTGTGTTTAAAAAAGCACCTCTTGTTTTGCATCCCTACAGTCAGGGTGAGGAATTCAAATCCATCATTCCAGCCTTAACTGCTTGGAATCCAGCAATTCGCTAACCTGAAAAAAGGCTGAGGGGCTGCTAATGTGTTTTTCAGTTTGAATTCAGTAACTAACAAAATGGACATAGAGATTTTCCTTGATATGATGAAAAGTTTTTTCCTTTAGAATTTCATCCTGATATTCAATACCATGATGTCTGATCTCAGTGTTAGAACATGGTTTAATATATAGAAGCAGGTAAATATTTTATTTTCCCCCCCAGTTTTCAGCGTGCAGGCTCTTGGGGCAGATTCTTGGCTGCAATAATCTGCTTACACTCTGGATACTCCCCAGTCAGTGCAAAGCTATTTACCCGAGCTGCGAATTTGACCCAATCTTGCATTCCTTCCTCAGTCGAAGGGAAGAGATCCAACCTCAAATTTCCTGTCCTATTGAACCGGTGCATTCAGTGATCTTGGGCCCAATCTTTTCGGATGCTGGATACCCCCGAAGGGCACTTAAACCAGGATGGCAGATGGCTTGTGACACTTCTTAGGACTAAAAAGATAAAAAGAAAAAATGAAATACTTCAAAAAAACATTTTTCAGCAATATTTTCCTTAGCTTGGGATGAAATTTTACCCCTTTTGTAAAAACAGCAACTGAAGCAGTGTCTGTTAGTTGCTGTGATATTTACTATAGGCTTAGCTATACACAACATTTCTGATATGTTCTTTTTGGCTATTAAGGGCTCATTAAAAAAATTAAAGTCTCCACAATTTACAGTATTTTCCATTGAAATAGCATGTTAACACATTTCTTTAATCAGTGTGTAACTGTCAAGGGAAAGAACAATTCATCTAGTATATGCATACATTAGAAAAAATTATCAGATTTAATTTTATTTGTTTTATATTCAGGGCTTTTTTGAAGGAATTCCTGCAGGGAAATGGTTAATCTATTTTTAACTAAAGCTTACTTTTGTAATCTATCCAGTGCTTAGAGTTCTGTCATTGATCTATGATTTATGTGATTTAAACCACCTCTTGGCTGTAACATTGGTTTCTATCCAAGATGCTGAGCTGAATACTAATTACGAGATCAAATTTATGCTGTTGGGCTAAGCAGCTGAAGGAGCTTTCCATGCAGGACTCCCTTATACCATGCCACCGTTGAGCATTAATGAAATATTTGGCAGGGGGAGGGGGAAAATACTGAAAAAGAAGAAAATCCTGCAGGAAAATGGCAGTGGCCTTTGCAAGCTTTATTTTTAGTTCTGGTGAATGAATGTGCAGTGCTATATGCAGATAGTCCTGGTGTATGAGTCTAGGAATATGCACGTGGTTATGTATTTACAGCAGAATCACACTAATTCACAAATGGGAAACCCATTGAGAAAAGCCAAATGGCATGAGTGAGCAAACAAATAAATAAGATTGAGGCTATTTTATCCCAAAATGTATATTAGGCCTTTATTTTGACAAGTATCGTATTGTCAAAATGATTTATGGTATTTCGTAGCATAGCAGTAAAAGCACAGTAGTGGGTTTTTTTTTTTTTTTTTTTTTTACAGTAAGAAAGTCTTGGTAACAATAGCTTTGCTTTACCTCTCCTTATTTCTGAGCAGCGATGTTATAGGCTTAGACCAACGTTATAGGAAAAAAAAAGTATTATTTCTTAGTATTTCCTTCATAGCATTTCCTAGCCCTGGTCTGTTTGCCTGCATTACCTTGGGAGAGGAGGTGGGGATGACAGCAGTGCTCTTTAGTAGAGGTAGTGAAAACATTTTCAACGGCTCTGAATTCAAATTCAGCTTTATTAAAGCTGATGTTTTTATGGGAAATTTGTTGATTATTATCAGTTTTGCAAAAAAAAAGTGTTCAAATTAATCACTTTTTCTCTGCTGGTATGGTGTCGAAATGTTTCATCTTAATGATGTTGAAATGTTTTGATTTGTTTGGGCTTCCATTTTGTATTTATAGTATAGTTACCATGTTTACTATAGGTTTCACTTTCTATATTGTTACATCTGGTTGTTTCAGCGTTCTCAGGCTATAAAAACTTTTGCAGAATCTTCTTAAGATGCCGTTTACCTCCTGCACAAAAGCACTTGTCAAAATATTGGAATATCTCACAGAAATTCCAGAATCTGAAAAGCGAGAAATCCCAGTTCTTGACTATTTCTGCTCCCTTTTTCCCTTGGAAGGGGTGTGTTGTTGAGTCCTCGGGGCTCTGGAGATGCTGTCCTGGCCTCTGGATTCCCTCGTAGGACCCTCCTGGTGTCCCTGAGCTCCCAGCAGCTTGCAGCCCAGCCAGGTTGGTGCTGTCCCTTCTGCTTCACGGCCTCCTTATGGTCTTTACGGAGGTCGAGTATGAAATTGCGTGTTGATTTTTAAGTTGCAGCTGCGTTTTTGGAGCCATCCTCAGTGTTTGCCTTCATGTGGAATCATTAGCTGGAACCTGGTTCTCCTGGATGTGAGCGCCCGGGTGCCTGTGCCCTTGCAGGGGTTACTGGAGCCAGCAGGCCGTCGTGCTCGGTCTGTGGGAGGCCCTTGGAGTGTGGAATTAGTTTCCTTTTATCCTCGTTCTTGCTCACTTTAAAAACAAAACCCAAAACAAATAAAAAAACCAGAAACACAACAAACAAAAAACCTTGAAAAAGTTTTTTGCAAGGGCAATTCTAGATTAATGATCTCTAGTTCCATGTATACTCTCTTCCTCATTTCTCATGTTTTCTAATGTGGAGAAACTCACTCAGATTTATAGACTTTTTTATTTAAAAATTACATTTGCTTTTGCTCGTTGTCACATTTGTTTTTCTGTGTGTTATATATAAGCTGCAATATAAATAATATGCTTTGTGCATATTTAGTTAAAGATTTTTGAATATAGAAATGAGAAGTGGCATGTGTTTTGGGAACAGTTTTATTAAGAAGAGCCACAGTTCCACAATTCCATTTGGGTGTATTGTTCTCTGCAAACAAATATGCCAATGATTAAATCCTTACCTGTCTGATCTATAGATACACTAGGATAGATATCTAAATTCTCTTGGTAGTAAATGCAGTGAATTGCCTTAGTGTCTTATATCTGCAAAATGGAGGCGATTAAAAAAATCAGGGTAAGGCTAGACACACTGAAGAAACTGCACATTGTGGCTGTAATTGTAATAAGGTCATTTTGCAAGCTCACTCGAACGGTTGTATTTGACACACATTCTTTTACTGCTTGTGCAGAGAAATAATTTGCACTAGCAATGGTGTTGTTGATCTTGAATAAGAGGAGGTAAAACAACAAAAGTAAAGACAGGTCTTCAATTAACTGCTGTCATGGTCTGAGGGACTTCAAAGAAATTATTTTACTGAGAGCGTCGTTAAATGGATTGAATGTTTTACTACCGTGAGCACCATCACTGTTTTTTATTACAATTGCCTCCTGAATGGGGTGCAAGTGACTCCATGCGTGGGATACCCATCCATAGGCCATGGCATCCGATGTGCTTGTTCCCCCATTGCTCAGCACCTGCTTTTCCATTCGTTCTTTACTTTTCCATTTCTTCATTGCTGGGCCTTGGTGGTCCCCAGAGCTCCAACCCACTCAAGCTGAGCTCCCTGCGCTTGCGATTGAGACTCGTGTCGCTGCTGATGCCACCTCTGTGCACATCTCCATCACTTCTGCTGTTTGGAACACACGGATGCTTCAAACCCTATTTTTGCTGCCCAAGGAGAATGTTTCTTGCAATAGTCACCAGTGTTAACAAGTTGAAAATGAATCACAGGAGGTGCGATAGCAAGGGATGTTCGTGCTGTAAACATCTCCACAGACGTGGGTAGAAAAGATCATTAAAGCGCTACAAAGGGAAGTGTTTGGCATCCCCTACCACCTCCAGCTTTCCCCAGGAAGAAGCTAACAAGGCAGCAGGAAGAAACAGCTCCAGGAGTCACGAGGACGTGCCAAGGGGTAGCGCATCCCTGAGCCAGGCGGGATTGCGGGCTCGGCAGGACACGGGCCACCTCCAAGGAGTCCCTCCCAGGAGCGTGTGCTTAGGGACAGCAGAGGGGCCTGTGGAATCCAGGAGGGCACGGTCTGGGCACCGGTGCATTTTGGATCCCTGTCACAGAGGGAGGGCTGTGGGTAAAGCTGGGAGAGCAACACTTTGTGTTTGGCCCTTGCCAGAACGCTCTGCAAAGACACGGGTGCCGGGATCGCCTTCATCCCTCCCGTTGGAACGAAAGGTGCAGCAGCCCCCGTGGAAATGCAGCCCCAGAGCTGCTGTTCGGAGCGGGTGCTTCCTCTGCACTGATTTTGTTGTCCCTTTGAAGCGTGGGCTGCTGTGGCTGGTCCTGTGTTTGCCACATGTGCCCATGGGGCTGGTGTGGCTGTGCTGCGGCTGGGTGCAATTAGAGCCCTTCTTCCATACGACAGCATTTGCTCCAGTTCACACTTGGCTTCTTTTTACTCTTTTTCTATAGTGTAAAACACACTGAGGGAGAAAAATCCTATTTATAATCTATTAAATAACATTCTAAAGGAAATTATACAATGATTATATATATATATGCACCCACACCCACATATATACACACACAATATTCATTCTCTCTTTTTTCTGGTAGAAGAAATGCTAAATAAACAATTGCACCTTTGCCAGCAATATGCGGGACTGTGTTCAAAGTGCAAAAAGTAAAAGTACAGTGATTTAACATATATAGACTCATGTGTGTATATTTTACATGCAGTTGTATTGTATGCATGCTATATAAATTATTTTTTGTATAAGCATCTAAACTGTATGTGAACTAAATTATGGGAAGGGAGGACATTTTGGAAAGCTGTTGTGGTTAGCAGTTAATTAGTCATGCCTGTTGTCTTAATGATGTGAGGAAGTTTCTATGTCCCCTCAGGAGAGCCACGTGAGATCCATAATAAAGCCACTTTTCTTTGGCTGAGGAGGATACGGCTGCAGCCCTTTTGGGGGTCCTTCTGGATCAGGTTTGGAGTGCACTGAACACATCCTATGAAAACTCACATGCTATTTGGTGTCCAAAAGTCCTGGGATGATATCAAACATCTCATGGCTCCATCCTTTCCCTAAAACTTTAGCCTGTTTCTTTCAGAAGTCTTGTGTATTTGAGCAAGGTCTCTATGGAGCATCTGTTCATCTGCACAGAACTGTGGTGTTCGTGGCAGTAGTTACTTTTAAACCTGTGTTGAACTGTCACCACACTCTGTTAGAACATGGTAATTTCCTCTACCTGCATTTAGGTATTATTGCATGGGAAGTGCATTGGAGTGAAATTCCTGTGCCTGGGAACATGGTGTTTTCTGCTTCACCACACCCTTAAAGATCCAGCTTGGATAGTCCATGAAAGTGCTGGTTTGATTGTCGCTTCCTATGGTACCCACCTTGATCAGCTCTTCTTTATATTTTTTTTCTTTTAAGTAAGAAGGAGCATAATGTGCCTGAGCTGCTATGAGCTGATGATAGCCATATGCTGGCCACCTTCTCCTCCTCTCTTGTGACAAAAGAAGTTCAGATGTTTGGAATGTTATCTGTGATGAGTAGGGATGCTGACTGATCCCACAGATGTAAAACTGTTTGGCTTCAGAACTTTTAAACTTCAATCTGGACTACTGGACATCCACAAAGAAAGACCTACTGTACAAGCCAGTTGTTTGCCCTTGGGAATGCAGTTGTCAACAAGAAGATGCATTTCCTTGAGTATAAACAGCAAACAAGACCAGTGGAGAAATCGCAAGCTACAAGCAGCAATGGAAAATTCACAGTGCCCTTTTTATGGAAGTACAAGAAAGACTATCACGCATTTGAAGCACTACTTTATGTTCATGGAAAATGGATGTAATTTAGGATGTAATACAAACATAGAGCTCTATAATTTCTGCAAAACAGTGAAAATTAATAAAACCTAGGGCTAGCTATTTGATAAAACTGAGCAGACAAGCGTGTGTAACTATCCGTAGACTGGCTGACATGATGAATGAGGATGGATCCAAACTCATCTGAAGTTCTCTGGAATAATAACAGCAGCAGAAAGGAATTCCTGTAGGGTGTTTAAAACACAGCAGTGTATCGAAGGTTGCCTATTATGCTAAACATGACAAGTATTTATGTTTGAAAGGTCTCCATGTTAGGTTTATGAGCTTTTGTTTAACTTTTCCCAGTTCTTTGATCTTTTACTTAAAAACTTACTTGCCCATATATATATATATATATATAAAGCCATTTACTGAATTGTTTTATTAGAGAGATGATAAATAATCTCTTACCATACAAAAATGAGCTCTGCCTGTTATGGCAGAGGTGTTTTGCTTCTGAAGCAGGTACCTCCCGCCTGGTTGAAGAACAGCAGATGAGGTGGGTGCAGATGTAAGCCAGCCACGTTCTCCTCCATCCACCGTGGCAGGCTGAAGAACGCGATGTTGCTCAGCTCCTTCCTTTGAATGCAAGAAGGAAAAAGAAGCCTGTCGTGTAGCGCCAATTGCATCTGGTGAATTTTACGTCAATGCAATTGCAGATGTAGTTGAGAAAATTAAAAGGTGCTTTTAATTCACAGTTGCAGTACTTTTGACTAAATGTAACAGCTGAATGGAGGTATGGGTTTAACTATACCAAGTTGTCAGGATGCTGGAAAGTTGTGTAATCATAAGGGTGCTGAAGTGGAGAGCTAGAAGTGAAATACTTGTTCTGTTCTATAGAACTTCTCCCAGTTGTCTCTGTATTTCTAGAGTATTGTTAATTTGTACAGCGAGGGAAATGCAGGAGTCTAAAGCATAGTCCATCTGGGATACGTGTTCCTGTGCTTACTGCTTCCATTGGGGTTTCTATCAGCACATACCTGAGATTTCCCCTAAACCAATTTCTAAAAGTATGAGGAATGCAATCTACACTTGTCTCAAGTATGAAAGAGGGGGAACTTTTGCAAAACATACAGATTGGTTTGCAAGAATGTAAGTATTTCAGTTTTCTTAGCCCTCCCTAACGTACTGCGGCAATCTGTTTTTTGAATGCTAGAACATGTCACTACTCTTAAGTCTACAAGAGTTCTTGAGACACAGTTAACTTTTTTAGCGCTGACTGTAGAGGCTTATGATTGTAGATCTGAATGTCCCTTTTTCAACCCCGCTAGCAGTGACCCGCTGCATAATGAGTGTCCTGCGGTATAAAGTGGTTATTCACGCAGGGTTTCGGGCACTGCTATCTGGAGGGTGTGAGACGCTTTCCTGGCAACGCGATGTGAACGTGATGGGGCAGATCTTCAGCCAGCCCCGAGCCTTGGTGGTTGCGGAAGCTCAATGGAGTTCTGTTCTTTCCTGTGGAAAATTCGGAGCCCCGGAGAGATCACAAAGTGCAGTGTTCTCCGCTAAGTGGAATACTTGTCTAGATGGAAATATCTTTCTTTTTCCAACTCTCTTGAATTTAGATTGCTTCGTGCATCCTCTCAGATGTTTCACACTGAGAGATGTAATATTCCACATGAAAACTTTGAGGATATTCTGCATGTTCTTTCTTTTTTATTGGGCTCGTTTTCCTCTGAATAGGAATTCCAAGCCCCGAAAGCTCACCTGGATCTGTTGCTTATATGCTCATGTTTATTTTGTGCAGATTAAACTCCACTGATTTTGGTATGCCCGCTATTACTAAGCAGCCATTTAGGACTTTATTTATTCTTGAAGAGTTTCAAGCTTTTAATTTGGTTATATCAAAATTGTAGGGAAACTCCTTTAGCTAAAGCAGTGTAGCCACATTTGTAGGACAGACCAGAGTGCTGCTTTGCCTGTGCTGCCTGCCAAGACCTTGTGCTTTGCATTTTTCTCCTGTTTTTTGGTGGTAAATTAAACGATGAATTTCTTTCTGCTTGGAAAAAGCACCATGAGCGGGGATTGCAGCGCTGCTGTGCAGCCATGCGCTCTCCAGGTGGTGCAGCTTTCCTCAACCCTGGTGAATGCAGCAGGGTTATTTGGAAAGATGAATTGTCCATGCACAGATTTGTGTTTACTGTTGTGGCGTATTTTCGGGGCCTCAGCTTGAAATATATATATATTAAAAAAACAAAAAAGGCTGGCCCTTGGGTGCTGCAAACAAGTTTTGCATTTACGTTCTTATTTCTTTTGCGTTTTCCTTACCCTTGTTACTTTGAACAAGTCATATGAAAAAGGGAATGGAGGGTTCGGGAGGAAATGTGGGAACAGGAGGTACCCAAAATGCTGTCAAATGCATACAGCAAAAAACTGAAATAGTTTTAACATTTTGTGGCTGCCCCAACCCCACTTACATTCTCTTATGGTAACATCAGCCTTTCTTATTACTTAGAACAGTAGCAGATATAGAAAATAGCAGAAACGCTTGGCTTTATCAGCTTGACTTTCCAGTCAATGCATGTGAACTTTGCCTTTAAGAAGTTCTGGCACTTTTCATGCAAAGTTCTGGCATCTACAGTCTGTCTATAGGTATCTGCTGATGTTAAATTTGCTGCGCTGTGTGCAAGCAGTCATGTGCAGTGTGTGTTATATGGCCATAAGTGATATCCATGAAAGGACTCTCGGGTGGCTGTTTATAGAAAGCCTGTCACTCCATTGGACTCTGGAAAACAGAGAATTTAAAAAATGGTTTCTATTTTCCCAGAGCCCAACAGCACAATTGGTCTCAGCTGGCAGGACGCTGCTCCGCAGTGCTCCGGGATTCCCGGTTTCAGGCTCCCGTATCCCGAAGGCTGTGATGAGAATTACCTCCCGCAGCCGGCGGGACGCGTGTCACCGGGACGGGCTCTGCCGGGTGTCCGTGGCTGTTGGCAGGTGAAAAGTCCTGGCCGTGGTCAGGAGCAGTGGCCCTCGCCTTGCCCTGTCATCGCAGTGAGTGACACAGGACACCTGGAGAGCCCCTTCCTTCCCCACGGCTGATGGACGCGGGAGCAGCCTGACCACGAGCCCCCAGGCACAGCTTGCCAGATAGACAGGTCTTTTCTGGAAAAAAAAGGAAGATTGAGTGATGCTGTTGAAAATAAACTGCAACCATGGAGTCCTCGCTTCCACGAGAGGGGGCTCAGTGTTGCATTTCGTTGTATTTATTGTCTAGAAAAAACTGAGAGGCAAATGCTCTCCAGCTAGGCAGCAGTCCAGTGATCTGAGCTGCCCAGATCTCACCCTCGAGTCCCTGCTCTGGGTCAGATCAAGAAGCTGAAAATTGAGATCTGTTCCTAGTGGTAGACAGTCAAGTATAAAACCCTTTGCTGCTTTGAGAGCCACGTGTGCCATTAGCAGAATACATAGAGCCAAGAACTTTAGCTGTAGACTCGTAATTACCCTTTTCCCAAGCAGGACTCCAGAGCATGTGTTCTACATAGTGATGCACTTAGGTCTTTCAATTTTTCACAAGGAAGTAGCCTTATCTTCAAGCCAAAGTCATCTCTGTCTCCTTAGCTTACCTTGTGCTATGTGTTCCCTCCTGGCAGTGCTATTTTGACCTTCTCCAGCAGAAGGTGTGGTAGCCCTTTAGTGGAGCACCTTGCTCACTGATGAGCATCCCGCACAAGCTCCACACTTTTCTCTTGGCCTAAAAATACGAATTATATTGCTCTATTGTAGCCACGGCTCTTGGTCAGTGAATAGAGCTGCTTGAAACCAGCAGGCCATCATGTATATTCCAGCTTCCTAGATTCCATTAACATTTTGTTAATGAAATAGTGCTTTGTCAAAGAGTCTTGAAAACTTAAAAGGGTATTTAAGCTTCTTCCATGAGTCAATACCATGTAATGTCAACATTACCACGAAGGGATAATTCAGAGATGTCACACAAAGCATGTGTTATGCCATTTGCAGTCTAGCAAAACAGCTCAGCATTTATGTTGTTTAATCCATCTTCAAAAATCTTTTGTTCTGAAAAAGTTTGAGATCAATCTTGTCAGTATTTACTGACACAAAGCTGATGCAAGTCACTGTGCTTCTGTTGACTTCATCGGAGTTGTAATGATTTACCCTAGCTTTGAATTACACCCAAATTAGACAAATGAAGAACTCGAAATCAAACTTTTAAGGAATATAGTGATGAATGATACATATCACGCGAAGGAAATATGGTCAAAAGTGGAGTGCAGTAAATAGTCTGGAATGATCTGGGATAGTACAGAAACAATTTCAACAAACTTTTAGAAAAGCAACTTTGCTCTAAATTCTCACATTTAGGAAACATTAGGAAATAACATTTTTTCCCCTGATTAGAAATAAATATGAAATACAGAAATATCAGCTTAAGAACTGGGATATAAGAATTGAGTAGGTCAGGTAGACTTGGGTATTAGGCTGCTTTCTAAAGATGTATGTGCAGCATACAGTGTCCTGGGGTTAAAGTCATTGTCCTGGGGACTCTAATCAATCACTGTGACATCCCTCTTTCCATTCCTCCTTCCTTCCTGTCTTCCTCTTTTTAGTATTTCTGTGATTTTGCCTAACAAAAGGAAGTAGTTTCATCCTGCTGGACTTATAATGATGCCGTGTGTTCTTACCCGCGTACTTCTTAATTCTTTTCCACAGTAAACCTGTGCTTAATTAATGTAGTTGTATATAAGGGAAGGTTGCCTCAACTTTCATTAATGAAACACAAATAGCTTTACATCTTACTTAACTGAACGTGGAGCACTTCCTTGTGATTATTTCTTAGCTGTGTTTCAGCTTTAGACTTCCCAAATATATCGGGCCACTTCTGAAACATGTAAAATGATGCCAAAAAATAGAAGTATTTTAGTGGCAAAGGTTCGTGTTTCATTCACATCCAGGATTTTGTTTCCAAGCAGGCACCATGGAGAAAGACAACGTTACAGAGCTGCCGGAGGAGCGCAGCAGGAGCAGAGAGGCAGCCCGGCACCCGCAACGTGAGTGAGGAGGAGAAAATAGTCCTAATGCTGTATTAGAGTTGGTGGCCCAAATATACAGAGGTAATTCATAGCAGTTCTCTGAGTAAGGGGTACTTTTTGGCTTCATTGCACACAGCAGGAAGAAAAATAGCATGAGGCTCTTCATTTGTACTTTTATGTTGTTTCACGTAATGGGAAACATGGGGCATAAACCAATTGCTCTTTCTGGGAAGAGCCATGGAAGGCTTCACAGTCTCATTGCTGCAGCTAAGGTCACTGCAAGAACAACCAAAGTGAGAATAAAATATGGAAAAATGCATGCGCTGTGCTGCAAATATCTATTTTTAAAACAATCTGAAAGTGCATTATACAGCATCGTGTGTTCCAGCAAACTTAAAACCCTTAAAAAGGGTCTCAATGTGATTACTTTTTAGTGAAAGCTGCCTCATAGCAAATTAAACTGTACATGACAACAGAATATATGTATTACATGCATTATATTACAAGTGTATTAAGCTTTTTGAAAATATTTGATTGGTATATTTGATCAAGTATTTTAAAGCAATATTACATGTATAGTGCGTAGAAATGAAAATTCGAAGAAAGAAAGAAAAAAAACATGCTATATAAGCAGAGGAATCAGACATAAAGCTTATGATCCATCTTTGCCTGCTTTTATAAACTCAACATGAAGTATCTGTGTTGAACCTGAAATACGACAGTCAGCATTGGAGTACAGTGAAGCATGTGGCAATAAGGCAATATTTAAGTTTTTTTTTTTTTTAAACTACTTCTAATAAAAAAAAGCTACAGGGAGTAATGTAACTGTATATGTGCAGTGCCATTCAGACAAAGACTGTCCCAAAGGCTTTGCAGATTCTAATGATACACCTGCAGTGTAAATAAGTGGAATACGGGAATGGAGTCTACACATCAGGATCTACTATGCTGCCCATTTTAGAATAGTATTAAAAAAAAAAGTGTCCTTAAAGAGATTAGATACTGAAAAACTAGTGCAGATGGGGGACAGTGTGTACAAGGGTTTTGTTTGATGGTTTTGATACCTGCAGCAGTTATGCTTTGAAGGAATGGGGGGTGGTAGGGCTAGCAGTGTGGTGGTGGGGAAACGTGGGTTGAGTCCTCGTGCTCAGGACAACAGGAGTGAACTCCTAAAATGCAAATGTTCTCTAAAGTGAGTAGCAAATATGAGACTCCTTTGCAGCTGTAGGAGTTGAGAAGATTCCGTCTACCTAGTCTACTACTTCTGTCTACTCCCTTTACCTCAAGGGAGGCAGTGAGGGGGATGGTGCTGGTCTCTTTTCAGTGGTGGCCACTGACAGAACTAGAGGTAATGGCCACAAACTGAAGCACCAAAAGTTCCACAGGAACTTAAGGAAAAATTTCTTCCCAGTGAGGGTGCCAGAGCACTGGAACAGGCTGCCCAGAGAGGTTGTGGAGTCTCCTTCTCTGGAGATCTTCAAACCCGCTTGGACGCAGTCCTGTGCCACGTGCTCTAGGTGACCCTGTGTGTGCAGGGGTTGGACTAGATGATCTCTAGAGGTCCCTTCCGACCTTAATCATTCTATGATTCTATATAAAAAAGTTACTAAATCTCATTTCTTTGTCTCAGTTGCTTAAACAACATAAATCTTTGACGCTTCAGCTTATTGGAAACTTTTATGCTGAAGTCAAGATGTTGCTGTAGATGGTGCTAATCTGTGAGTAAGTTTTCCGGAGGCCTTTATGTCACCTACAGTTTTGCTTTTTTTTCTCTTTTTCCCCAAGAAAGCCAGTGCTCTGTGTGTGTCTATGTGTGAGGGAGAGAGAGAAAGAATATTGCCTAGAGGGTTTCGGTTACCACACTGTCTAAATATCCCTTATTTTTAGTTGGAGTCTTTTGAATACGAGAGCCCACTACAGGTAGGTGAAGTGACCTCTTCGTTTTTGAATCTGCTCTTCTTTGGCAGATGCAAAGCTGCAACTTTGAACAGGAACCCCCTCCTGCTCTGTGTAAAGCTCTTTGAATTGCCCCTGATACGCTTCTAAGGCTCCCTGGTTGTGTGTGAGGCGCTTTGAAGATGAATGCCCCAGCATAAGGAAAACATGAAACAAAACTTACTCCCTTATGTCAGAGAGTGCTGCACATTTCTCAAAGATCTTCAGTACAATGGTCGCGCTTTGGTGGGTGAGAGGAAACGGGCTGGTTCCCCAGCTTGCAAAAGCAGAACAAAATTGCATGGGGCCATCCATTGGGTAGTAGATCGGGCAAAAGAAATGTATGTGGGGGTCTCCAAACTACTCAAGTCTGGCAAGGGTTATTTGAAGTTGACTTTAGTGTTTCTTATATAATGAACACAGACCTACATTTTGTTCTTTTCCTTCCTCCAAAGCCTGTTATATTCTCCAGTGTCACGGCACCAAATCCTGCCTCTGTAGGTACTGGCTGGGTAAGTGTGGCTACCGGCTGTGGCTACTTGTCCTTGTGAGACAGGACCAGTTGGCTGAACCCTCCACTGGCCGGTGCCTCTCCGCATAAAGCAGCATGACTAAACTTTGCAAAGTGCTTTGCATCTGTACGATTTCAGAAAGCACCTCCAGAACGAGCCGACAGGCTCTCCGTGCCCTGTTGAAGGGGAACACTTTTCTCTTTCTCCATAGAAGCCCGGCTCCTTAGGGTGTATGGTACCATCAGAAGTTTCTCATACATTTTTGACATTACCTAGAAACTGAAGGGCTGTTGTATGTGAGGTCAGGGGGTAGGAATTTTTGCCTATTCAGTTCCAAATAGTTTCATGACAATTGTCAGAGAAATATCAGTTGTTACCAAAATCTGATGTTCTTCTGGCCTAGGTGAACAATGATGATCAAAAAAATTCCATTGCCATCAGATTAATGTCAATTTTATTGATTAATGGGCTTATAATATGAAAAAATAACTGATACTTCAGGAGGGACTCGGTGAAGAAACAAAAGGGAAGAACAGTGAAGGATAAAAAGATAAAGATACTCATTAATAGTCAGTGATGTCCTAGAAAGCCTTCTCACCTACCGTTGGATGACTACAGTGAAGACATTTGAACTCCCTGTAAAGTAAATAGAGAAATGCAGCACCTTCTGGGTCACAGTTTCTTTCCTTATGTAAGAGATTCCGCTTACTTCCAGTCAGTTAATTGCATCCTAAAAGCGTCTATTTCTCATCATTGACTTTAGAGTAATTTTAGATGACTAGCTCGAATACAGCTGTCTATACCCAAAGTGATTAAAGTTGGTTCAATGAGCTGGCAATCTTTATGTGGATTTTTTTCTTCCTTCACACACCCTTGCATCAAAAGGCATTTCATACGACTGTTATAAAATACAGCCATCGGAGGGGTAGTCTCCTTCTATATTTCAGCATATGAAGGAAGACACGTTCCTTTTAATTGGGAAGGAGATTTCACCTTTCTCTGTTTAGAAATCCTGTCCATTTTGGAAAATTCAGGCATCTATGAGATTTGCTTAGTAGAGGCAGGTCCTGGCATGTGTGTTTCCGATTGTGTTTATGATGCTCTAGTAAAAGCAGAACAAAAGGCTGTTTTATTTATTTATTTTTTCTTTTATTATATTATCTGGTGGCTTTTCAGCATGTACCTAGAGAGGCAGCTACAGTCTATGTGATGGTATAAAGTGAACTCATTAATAGATTTCTCCCTGTAACTGCAAAATATGGGAAAGCTGCAGGCGTTTATTAATAAAAAACCTCCTAGATAAGTGTGTACCAATCCATCAGAAAGAAATTCTTGCCGAAAGAAAAAGGTGAGGGGGAAAAAAGAAAGCAAGTTGTGCACAGTGGTTTATTGTTCATTTGTTTGCTTGCTTGTTGTTCTCTTTCTAAACAGGTAGAATTGTAAGTGATAGAAGCAAGACCTACAAGTGTCTAGTAATTGGTGAATATTTCCCATGGATTTTAAAAGCTGACAAACTTGATGTATATTCTACACTTTTTAAAATTAAAGCTCAGTATGGATTTGAAGCATTAGTGAGAGCAAAGCAAAGGCTGACTTATTTTAGTTTGAAATCTTAAGAGGCTTCATTATGAAACAGTGTATGTATTTATTTCCTCTAATGTTCTCTGATAGCCAAGATGAGCTTCCAGAACATTAGCTGCCTGAAAACATTCACATCTTAAAATGAGGGTTAATTTCTTGACATGATGGATAAGTATCAAATAAAGCAAGTGTTGCTTTTGCTATCTGGAAGCATAGCTCTTCTGCCAAACGATAGGCATGATAGTGTTTTTTCCTAATCAAATCTGCATATCTTGTCCTCTGATAGATAGTCCACTGCAGAATATTGATGGCTGAAATAATTGGCTTTTTATTGGTACGTTGTGTTTTCTCTGGGATGTTTCAACTTTTTTGCAGTAAATCCCTTTCAGTGTTACTTTTGCTATGGCCTGGTGCTTAGAAGAGTTGCTAATTCTGGTAGAGTAGTAAGACTGAATAAAGGTCAGTATTTTGATTTGTTGTGCAAGTCATGTATTGGTATCTGGTATCACTCTATTTATCTTTTCTAGCAGAAATACCTTGGATGTTACTGGCTATATCTAGCAAGTGAGCTCAATCTTTCTCCTCTATCTGTTATTTTCTGTCTGTCCCTAGCTTCAAGGGTTGGTGGCACTCTACAGTGGATAAATGCAAGAAAATCTAATAATGCCTTTCTAATATACCCATCTATCTAGTATAATATTTTATTTTAACTCTTAATGCAACTCTATAGTCATTGCTCCATTGTTATAATTGGATTTGGAAGTATATTTGTGCAATTTAATTAAATCTATAGCATTTCTATAAACTTATTCAGAGTAATTAGTAATCTCATTTTTTATTGGAATCATATTTTATATCCACTAGACTCATTTTTTTCTCTTCCAGTTCTTCATATTTGCTCCAGTTCTTCTTTTTACAGCGGATTTTCTAGCATAAATAATCGTTAAGATCTTTTTCTCCACTGTGAATGTGAACAGTGTAATCCAGCTCTCCTTGAAGTCAATGGTAATCTTTTCATTTACTTCAGTGGAAACTGGATCAAGCTAATAGGTTGCAAATTGCATTCAAGGCAAAGCCACATCTTATCATTGAAATCATTGTGTAACAAAGCACTGTATATTGATGGAAGATATAAAATAGCTGATTGTTTCAGATTTTCTTGCCAGATAGTTTATAGATTCTCTTATCCAACTTTATTACTTTTTTTAGCTCATAAGTTATAGCATTGCACTGTTTTTTCAAAGATTAATTTTAACTTCATCTTTCCATTTAGATTTTTGTAAAAAGTACTAGGACTTCCCTTTTCAGACACTGAGTTAGCTATCCTGATTGGAATTGCTTCACTTTGGGCATTTATTTTAGTATTTTTTTTCGTAATTTATAATTGAAAAGCAAATATATATGTGTGTGTAGGTATACATATGTATTTTACTAGTTTTGTGTCACTTTAGAGCTATATCAACCTGTTAACACAAACGATCATCCACTTATTGCTGAATACCAAAACCTCGAAATGCTTCTATGTAGATACCATAATTCTACAAATAATATCGCCAGGTATTCACAAAGTCATCATGTTTACTATTTCCAATAGATTAATGTTGCAAGTGCAAGATATTAACTATATCTTCTTTCTTTCTTAAAAAGAAGAGGAAGAAAAAAAAGCTATTGCACCTTGCTTGTTAAGGAATTATTTTTCTCTTCTGCGCTGCTACCACTCTGTTGATTAGAGGTTTGTTGCTTTCACAGTGTGTATCTCTCCTTCAGGCAATTAATGATTACAGACAACTCTCTAACCTACAATTTTGGGGGAAGGTTATTGAGAAGGTGATTTGACAACAATTGTAATTGTTTTTTCAGCCTAGAAACGTCCTTGGTCTTTGTTGGCTGGACATCAGGTACTGGGAGTGGAAGTGATGCTGATGAAAGGCCGTTTCCTGTGTTACTTGCAGACAAATTTTGCCAGTTTGTAAGAGTCAGAGAACTTTGTGAAAGGTGCCGAACTACTATTGAATTCTTAATAAAATATAATTGTGAATTGCACATTTCCTACCATGGGCAGAGACTGACCTTTGTAGGCTTGAGAGCGGAGTCCCTTGGGTGTCCATGGGGAGCATCGTGGCCGGCACTGGAGCAGCCCATGACTCCTGAAATCATTTTAGAAGCTTTGGAGCCCTCGTGAGCCAGGGAGTCTTGGGTTTCAGATGGCAAGAGAACACATGCTCGTTGATCCAGACATTTGACTGAAAACAGATAAGTCGAACAATTTGTGTTGCAGATTGCGTGTTATCTTTCAGTGTGGGGAAGCGTTGTTCATGAGTCTTGAATGGAAAAATTTAAATTTAGTTACTTCATTAATAATAATTCGAGGGAAGCACGGTGAGCACCCATGCACCTGAAATAAAAATCCAAAGTACAGCAATTATTTGCATAATGTAAGTGATTTGCCATTACATTAATGGCAGCTGTGTTCCCACATCAAGGGGACACTCCTCATCAGAAGTTGGATGCCAGTGGATGTGTATGAGCAATTTGTACTGAAATTTTGTCAAAAAATAACTCATGTTTTGCCAATTTAAAACCATGGAAACATCACAATGTTCTTTTAGCAATGACTCCATGAATTAATTGCAAATTACTTATTAATGAAACAAATATTCAGCTGTCACTTGAACTAAACTACAGGATATGCTTAAGGATTATTTTTTGAAAAAACACTTTTGTGTGTGTTTGATCTGCATGGTGTTAACAGCAGTGAAAAAAGAGGAAAGTATTTGGTGTTTGGAATGGAAACTTGAAACTGGCAGAAAGAAGAATATGAGGAAAACATCAGCAAATAACTGCAAAATGGGTGAAAAGCCCAAAGAAATAGCAGATTGCTAACAATGAGGCTGGAAATCTACCCACCTTGCCTTCAACCATAGTTGGGCTATGAATAGAGGGTGAAAAACGGCAATACGGGTCAGGAAATGGAGAGGGCTTCACAGTGGTATTAATCTGCATTCCCTGTCAAATGAGCATGAAATGATTGACCTCATACAGGGTGGGTAAATGTTTGCAAATGACCCAGATTCTCAAATAAAGGCAAAACACGTAGTTAAAAAGCAAAAATAGGAAGAATACGCTCAGAATTGGCAGCGTTTGCTCTTGTTGCAGTGGATTCCTCCAATCCCCGGACTTGGTGTGCGATGAGACCACTGCAGTGCTGAACGGCCCCGTCTCAGAGCCCGGCCTTGGGCTTTCCCAAGGATAAATGCCTTCCCGCTTTCCCAGTGGATAAATGGTTGAGCCCTGCCAGCCCGATGGAGCCTCCCTGGGTGGCTGGGGACAGCGGTGGGATTTGTGCACCAGCGCTGAAGCTCCGCGTTTCTTCTATTTGCTCTCCGTTGCAAGGGGCAGATATAAATAGATAACAAAAAGCCTTTACTCTCTTTGCTGCACTACTGATGCTGTTTACAAGCCCAGAAACACGGGCCTGTATATGAATGAGGCGGATATGCCTGCATTTTAAATAAATCTCAGGTGTCCTTGTGCTGTTGCTGCTAAATTATTTACCATTCAGCGAGCGTGTGCCTGCATGAGATGTTTAAAGGAGGGTATTTGAGGTGAAACCCTATCAGTTTTTGCAGAACTGACACAGGAATATTCATTATCATGTAAAATCTAACCAAAATGAAAATGAAGACTTCAATTGATCATGTGCTAGCATAAAAGACTTCTTTGGTGGCAGCCCTATGCGACAGAGATCTGAATATAACATCTAGTAAGTAGAAACTGTTCTCTTTAGGGTAAATTTTGCTTTCTTGGAAATGATCAGAATTGGCAGATTTAATTCTGTGGTGGATTAGATAACTTTCTAAATAGCCATAAGCGATACTAGATTAGCACACATCACAGGTGCTCAGCCTCAGCTGTAGGCTCGGCTCAGAATTCCTCATAAAACCAGAAGTGCAGACTTGATTTCCAGAGCGTGACGTGTGTTTCGCTCAGTATAATCCTAGTTTTTGTGTCCTCTTAGAGGTCGGTAATTTATGACATCACCAGGTGAGTGTAATAAAAGTTTATATCAGAAAAAAACACTCATGATTGGAATTCTTCACCTTTAATTATCGTGTCTCTTTTCTGAGCTATGTGGAAGGTTAAGTGCTGTGAGTGGGGCCCGGCAGCGCTCCGGGCACAGGGGCTGTGCATGGATGCAGGGGGCACTTGTGAAGCTTTTGCCCCATCTCGCTGAGGGATTTCACAGGGCTGGTTCAGAGGGGCCCTTTTTTCAACTGCTGATGCAAACAGAGGCCAGGCTGTGCATTTCTGCAGTTTTTCTCCCACTTCCTCTCAAGATTTTGTACAGGTGGAATGAGCGATGTATCTTGAGGTCTATCCAGGTCTGCCAACAAGCATTGCCTTCACGTTGTGCTGCCCCGAAGGCTCCTGTGTAGCAGGGGTGTCCAAGAAGGTCTTGCATTTACAGAATTGCCCAGTGAAGGTCAGTGGTATTAGACCATAAGGAGAGAAAAAGTCTTCCCTGCCTTTCTCTCTCCCTATCTCTCTCCTTCCCTCTCTCTCATGTGGATTCTGTTGAATTGAAGAGTTCAATTAAACCTTCAACTTGGAGGGGCAGAGGAAGTAATAGAAATGCCTAGACGAAACATTTTGAAATGCCACCTCTTGAGCAGGCTGTTCCCTCAGGAAACAGGAGGGCTGTTTGCTCTGTTCTACTTGCGTTCGGTAAATGAGCGTCAAACCAAAATGAAAGCAAGATTTGATGGAGACCAGCATGTACCAAAAAGGTAGAATAAATCTGTTTCTCTTAATGTTAAAAATGGTGGGTGAATCACAATTAATAATTTATTAAAATATGCGACTGATTGCATCAGCACAAAGAATTTAACAGAAAATATTTAAGTTCCCCAATCCTGTAATACTTGCAGTAGACTTTCTACTCTGGCAAGTGGCATGTAAGTAACATGATGTGATCTAAAGCTAGGCTTGCTTCGTCATAAATGAATCGATAAATCTTGATTTGGAGCTGGGTTGCAATGAAATGTTAATCTTCCTGAATAACATGAACTTTTTTTCACAGAATGCTAAAGATGCTTTATGACATGTTCTTCTCTTTATGCCTCCTGTTTTCATCTTCTGTTGTAAATGTCCTTAGTGAGGAAGAATAAAACATAAACATACTGTAGATATGAATGTGCTGAGCACCTTCAGCTCTCACTGATGCTTGCAAAGAGGATAGACAGAAGTGAAATATCTGTAACTATAACTGAGAGACAAAAAAACAATTTATGTTTAATCAACATTTAAAGGGGGAATTACATGTGTCACAAATCCCCTTTTATACTGCACTTAAAATCCCCTTACCTGCCCTTTAGTTTTCATGGTTTGTCTTATCTTCAGTGTCACTTAATCATATTTCAGCAGGATTTGCTTCCTCATTGCCCATCTGCTCTTCCTTTCTAGTTCTGCATTAATGCCAGAACACCGTCCCAGTAGTTTCCTTCTACCACACTTTGATGTCAGACATCCAGGGATCCAGATTTTTTTTTGTCATTCAGGTTCAAAGAGTAAAGAAAAACTACCTGGTTTGTGGGAGTGACAGGTTTTGTTTTCAAATGTAAATGGCTGTTTACCAGAGCAAGAGCTGCAGGACTCGGTGGTGTTGAAGGCTGTGTGGGCATTGCCATGAGCGGGCAGCATTGATGGGGCCCCGGTGGCAACGCTCCTCTTGGTGCCCAGGGGAGCAGCTTCCTATCACATCTGCGCCAACGGGAGGTTCTTCCTGCAAACAGATTATGAAATTCTTAATCAGTGAGTTAAGAAGGGAAGACAAATGTATTTCTGTTATTTTCAGAGTTAAGGAAACCCATGTATATCGTGTCTTACTAGTTTAGGAGATTAATGATGTGAGTAGTCTCTTTGAAAGAGGAATTTTTGGATGTTCTTTCAGTGTTGACAGGAACTGTCCCAAAGCAGTTATGTTCTGCCTTCAGTGCTTATGAACTTAAAAAACAAAAACAAACAAACAAACAAACAAAAGTTTCTTTTTGATATAACTCCCTTTTAGGTTTTTATGTAACCACATTTGTTCATGGATCACGGAGCTGTGTAGGTCTGCGAGTATAGCTGGGAATATCATCCTCTCTCACGTCACTCACTTTGCTGGGAATTAGGCTCTCATGATAATTCTTACATAAATGTGAATTCTAGAGATAATGAATGTTGGCAGTGGCCAATATTTGAACCTTGATTCTTGGATGATTTTTAATTACACGTAAACTGTTTTTTATAGAACAGCCCTGAAGCTCAGCTGATGCACATTGAGGAGCAGCAGCAGAGCTGTGTCAGCAGAAGTCGTAGTCATTCTTTCTATTCCCAAATAATATTTGTATCAGGTCTTATGAAGCAGAGCACAGAGTTGCTTTGTTACAGAAATCCAGCGTATCCTCTGTACAGTGGTTAGGGTTAGAAGCTCAGATGCCCATTCCTGCTCAGTGCTGTAATGGCAAAATGCAGCAGAGATGAGTTGTTCTGCTAACACAGTGCTTCATGGTTGGGTCACCAACCACCAGACCTTAGCTTTCCCCGCACCAAAAAATGACTCTGGGATTTCTCAACAAGAAAGCCTAAAAAGGGGTGTGATGAGGTCAAATTCTGCAGTTCTCAAATGGAAAACTTTGCTTGACAATTTCAGCATTGAATTGAAAGCCTCCAGGCTGCTGTTGGGTGAACTGGCTTTGACGTAGACCCAGCAAACCAAAAGGAGACTGGTACTACCAGAACACAAGTAAAGAAAGAAGCCTAGGTAACAAGTGGAGACCAGGACTGTGGGATTCCTGGGACAGATTCTTAAAGGACTAGTTTAGAAAGGGAAATGGTTGCTTGGAGAAAGGTTAAAGAGGTGGTGTTGAAGACAGATGTGACAGCAAGAGAGAAGACGTGAGGGAAGACTAGCGAGAAAGCAGGAGCAGGGGGAGATGAAGCCAAAGTTATATCTGAGGCTGACAATGAGCCTGTGCCATGAGAGGAAAGAGATTGCTGGACTTGGATTTGGTTAATGAATATGTGTGATGAAGTTAGAAATGCACAGGTTGAGGGGGAAGATGGCTTTAAGAGAAAGTGCAGGGCAGATGTCTGGAGAAGGTGAGAAGCCACCATATGGCTGCCCCTGAGATCCATGAAGATGAAGGAGCTAGAGAGGAAAAAATGGTTTTAGAAGTGTAAACAGTGTAGTGAGAAATAAAAAATAATGAGAACTGTACAAAGAACATTATTTACTAAAGACCAGCATGTTTTGTGTCTTTTAAATGGCTTCTATCATAAAAAGTAGAAGATGCATTTTAAAAGTAGGTTTTACCTTTTCTTTTGTTAC
The DNA here is from genome assembly GCF_059628265.1 of Tinamus guttatus. Lineage (NCBI taxonomy): Eukaryota > Metazoa > Chordata > Aves > Tinamiformes > Tinamidae > Tinamus > Tinamus guttatus. The sequence goes on from NW_028289621.1 coordinate 2,322,958, forward strand.
TTAGAACAAAAACCATTAGTTTTATTTTAGTACTATCTCATAAGGGGAAAAAATCAATATGATAGAAATATATGATTAACCATTAAAATTTTGTTCCGCATTCAGCACACAAGAAATTAGAAAAGGATGGCAGTTAATACATTATTTTGCACTTGAAAGTACATGATTTTAGGTCTTGATCTTACAATGCTTGGCACATACGCAGAGAGCTAGGAAGTCAGGCAGGCTTCCCAAGGGTCCCCGAGTCTTCCTGCTTGCAATGCATGTTGAGATTATGGCATTAAATAGTAGAACTGCTCCCTTGATCAGATAGTATCTCATTTATTATCTGTGCGTGCTCCCTTACATAGTGGCACCTTGATCATGGATTAGGGATGTAGCATTACCCTTGAAAAGCACAGTAATAATAGCAACAACACTAATAGCTAGTAACAATGATACCATATCATTTAAGGTCAATTTTGTAGATGAGAGATGGTTTATTTTTGGCCCAAAGCAATAGACACAAACATGCAAACAGGGAAAGATTTTTTAACAGAAGAGAAATATTCAGTTGTGAGCTGAAAAAGGAAGTTGAGCTGAATATTGAGAAAAATTCAAAAAGATAAAAATGATTTCAGTTTGGTAGTTCTTCACTGGCTTTGCAGTTTGGCAGCTGTCAACATCTCAAAATATCATCTCACCCAAACTGTTGAAAGAAAGAAACCCTTTGATTTTTCCCTCGAGACTCTGAGGCTGAAAATGGACTCTTTGTAGTCTCAGCCTCATTTCAGACTTTTTTTTTTTTTTTAACATTCTTGCTGGCAGGAACAACTAATTCATAAATAGAGTCTCTGTTAATTAAATAAGTTTTATCATTTTAACTTGCCTTTTAAAATGAAAAACAAAGTAAATCTCTAACATATTTTCCTCTTTATTACAAATCTTAAGAGACTGAGCATCACATTTCTTGCGTCATTAATAATGCAAATGAGGTTTTGTTTGGATCTCACATAAGTTTATAGTTAGAAGTAAATATTTAATGCACAGATCAGGAAATCAAATCATATATAGCATAAATTTTACTTTCTAGTTATTGAAAGTTAATGTAAGAGATTGGAAGCACTCTTGCTTCTGTTTGTTTAACCTTTCTTACTCTTGCTTTTCTTTCACTAGAACTCTTTGTAACTTGTCATTAAACACTGTTATATTCCTACAGTATCTGTTTTTACTATCTTTACAGTAGCCACAGCATTCAGCATTTAATACCGTTTTAAAGTAGAGGTTAAACATATATATCATGCTTAAGCTATAAGGACTGTATTTTTGATCCTGATTATTGGCAGCAAAACCAGGTGATTATTTAGAATAATATCTAAAAATTTGTTGACTTAGCATCAATTTTTCTTAGTTTGCTTAATGAATAAAGTCAGATAGCCAAATAAGATTAAACTTCACTCAAGGTTGTATATTATGCACAGTAATACCTTGTGAGGGTGAGTGCAAAATACTGTGACTCGATTCCTTGTGAGCACAGGGTTAGTCTGCAATTGGTTTACACATTCTGTAATAGGATATTCAGCTCTTTGTTTTTACACGTTAATTGTAGAAATATTGGACCTTTTTCATATGAAAAGTCTGTCGGAATTATATGATTGAAGTTTTGTGGGACAACCATATTGTCAAAACTGAAATATATGGTAATAATGGAACTGTGCAATTTAACTGAGCAATGATATGTCTCTATTCTAAATTAATGTTGAATATAAACTATATCCTACCCCTATAAATGAGAAACCTTTCCTACATTCACATGCACGTCCTCAGACAAATTACAGACATTTCACAGTGACATCTGTGCTTTCTGTCGTGACTCAAATTCTTTTTTCGTGTGTGTGGTGGATAACAAGAAATAACAAGTATTCTGCATTTTGTGCTTGAAATCTGATAGTCAAAAAGACACAACAGAGAGAATTCTCCAGTGATAAAAAATTAAATAGATCCATTTATCAATATGACAGAGATCTGACCTGAAAGTTAAAGTGTTTGAAAGTTAAGTGGGGTTCTTTGAAGGAAGTTGAAGCTGTACTACAGATAGACTGTCATTTCTGTGAGTTATTAAATCAAAATAAAGCACTGGCAAAACAATAAATTGCCCATATCATCCCATCTAATAGCTTCTGGGAGTATTAAATACATTATCCACACTCGAGATGTGTGAAGCTTTCTCCTTTCTTAGACTTTGTTCTTCTGCTTGAAAACACTTACAGCGTGCTTGGTTTTATATAGCCGCCTTGGTACAAAACTGCACACATGAATATTCTGACAGATAACTTATTTGGACGAGGGTCGTGGAGGAAGAGGAGTGACGCATTGCTAAGATCGGCTTTGTTAGTTGAACTTTGCAGGTGGGGTCTTGTGCCTCTAATCACTCCCTTGGGGATTTGGGGGGAAAAAAAAGGAAGAAAAAGCAGTACGTTGTTTACAGCAAGAAGGGAGAGAACACTGCGATGCTCTTTGCTCTCCTCAGGAGTCCGCAGAAATATTTCCGTGCTGCGAGTCTGCGGGATCCGGAGGGGAGCGCGGAGCGGCGGGGAACGGCGCCGGGAAGCAGCTGCTCTTGGGGCCGTTGGCTCTGGCGGAGCCGGGAGCCGCGCGGTGCTCGAGGCCGCGAGGGCTCCGCGCGGGCCCTGCTCCGCCATGGCCGCCTTCCCTGGCGACGGGGCCCGTGCGGAGGCCGAGGCCGCGGGCCCCGCGTGCGGCGGGAGCTGGGACGCGCCTCGGGCTTCGGCGGGTCGCAGGGGCATCCCCCCTGCCCGCAGCTTCCCCTCCGAGCGGGGAATGAGCCTGGTTCTCTTTGGCTTGCGAACGACACACGTTGGAGACTATTTTCCCTCCTGCAGGTTTTTCCACGGAGAGAAGCATGGAAGACATTACTATTTATAGTGCGCAGCGTGTGTGCCCAGCACGACACCCGCTGGCTTTTCAGCAAACATCCTACCAGCCGGGGGGGCCTTTCCATGCAGTGTCTGCATCCGACTCTGGCCTCTCGGCCATCGTCCTGGAGCCCCCTTGGCCCATCCTGCAGCACAGGGGACATGTGGCAGACACACGGGTACCAACCACCTTCCTTGAGGGCCTCCAGGGTTTTCCTCCTCTTTAGATTAATATTCCTCCCCCTCGGCCATAAAGCTGATCAGAAAGCCCAAGGTCAAAGACAGTTACATTTTTTTACAGGCAGTTGTTAGGTGCTAGGTGCTACCTGTAGGTACAGCCCAGTTGAGGCATTTGTGGGTGAACAGGCAGGAAAGCCAAAGGGCTGAGGAGAAATCAGGACAGAGAGAAGTGCCTTGGTTTAGTTGAGCCTTTTAGGAGGTTTGTAGGCAGACAAGGACCGGTGATAGGCCCCAGGTCTCCTTATTGCCTGGTTGCTAGGTCCCACTACGTCTTGTTTATGGATTAAAAAAATCAGAACTTCATCTAAGCTTGATTCTTGATATGAAAAAGATAGCTGACAATGGTAATAAAAATAACAGTAAGCAGTTGGAAAGGCCCAGCTCAAATCGTGCTCTGTCAACAGCTTTGCAATCTGTATAAATATGAGAGGAAAGACAAACAACTCTGATTTCTCTTTAAGGATGTGAGTATCCATTGTCATAGATTTAAATTGGGATGTTTTACTTGTACTGTATGTAAATTCATTCTTGGCAAATAACCCATGTCCACTAATGCATGTGTATTTTGGGTCTGTATAGTTTTGGTCTCTGCTAAATACAATGAAATTTGATAGCACACAGAAATACTTGCATGGAATGTCAAATTTTTTGTATGTGCTTCTCACATATCCATAAAAGAGTTTACACATTTCTAATTACTCATTCAAAAAGAGACTTTGCAGCACTTTTAAAAGAGAGCCAATTTTTTCCCTACTGTGTTCTGTTTTTACAGCTTGTGGAAAGCTTATTTAACGAAAGTTTAAGTAATCAGCGAAAGTCATTTCTGAGAAAAGACTGACAGATATGAAGCCTCTTTTCACACTTCATAGGAGGTGGAGATAGTAGTCATAAAATTTACAACTGAATAGTACTCTGTTTAGCTTAAGTTATAGAATTATTAGTGTTTCAGGCAGTATATTCTAGAGAGGTTAAGTATTTTAAATGACTATATATACTTTTTCAGCTGAACTACAAGTGTGCAATAGTAGGAATAACCTACCCCTCCAAACCTAACAACCTGTGTGCTCCCATGGGGCTGATGCTGCTCTAAAAATATGTGATTGGAGCTGACTTGGCTTCATGGTATATTGAAAAAATCCTAAGGATGTGTGTTCCACTTTGGAGAGGCTTACCTCTGGTTGTGAAAGTCTGAACTCCATGAAAATGGACAGAGAGGCCATGTCGGATGTGAGATGAGTCACCAGGAGGTTGGCTGGGTCGTCATGCCTGTCCCAGCTCCTGCAGAGCGCACAGGTTTATGGAGGTCAATGGTAATTTTACCAAATTTTGCTCAGCAAGAGTAGAGCTCTCAGTGCAACCATGTCCTCAGGGCTGCGGGTGCTGGTGGGGCCAGCCGAGCCATGGAGAGCCCATGGGATCTGCCGAAGGGACGGCCGAGGTGCGCAGTGGCAGCACCAGCCATGAGCGACCCAGCTATCGAGTACCTGAGAATAAGTGTGTCTTTCCTCAGGAAATGTTTTAAAATGCTGAAAAGGGCAAGAACTTGGCTGTACTATAAGGCTGAGCCGTTTGTGAAAAACTTCTATTTTGGTGCATTTAAGCGTGCGTGCCTTTTAGAGCTAGCAATATGCATTTGAGTGCGAATCTTGCTAAATATGATGAGATGTCCAGATGTTGTGGCACCGAATAACACATACAAATACCTATCACAACATATAAATAAGCAAACAAAAGCAATTACTAAAGGCACTTAAATGTTATGTGCTCTGTATCATCTTCTCATCGCTGCTTTTTTTGTAGTGCTTTAGGTATTACTGCTCATCCAGGAACAGCAGAAAGATATTAATAGTTCTTTAAAGTAACATAAATTCTGTGAGCTGGAGTCTAGTCCCAGTGAAATTACTTTGAGTTTTGCCATCGGTTTGAATAGAATGAGGTTAGGACTTTGTATTTTCCAAATCAGGGAGGTATCATTCATCCTCATTGTGGCAGACCTGATATAACATTAACACAATGAAGGGACTCACCATACACCTTACATCAATATGCAGTTCAAATATGTTTAGCGTAACATTTATATTTTTTTATTCACTTTTATGCGAGCCTAATACAGCCAGCCTCATAAAGCTCACTCTTGCACCAGATTAAAGTGGTGTCTCTGTAACGTTTACTGGTTGCTCATAAATCATGGTGGCACTTTGTTACTGTCCACAAGCAGTTTTTTATGCTAAAGGTTTCAATCATTAAGATGTACAGTATTATCTCAGGCATAGTTTTAGTCCTGGAGAAATTATGCTGAGAGGTGCTTTTCTATGTCTATGGCATTTGTAGAAAATAGTGTGCGTACATTTAAAAGCTGATGCATATGATACCATTAGCTGCTGCATTAACAAGCACTTTAACTAAATATACAGAAAACTCTCTTGTGTATTTATGCCATGCAGTAAAATTACTTATCGCACCAGTTTGCAAATACCCAGTGTTTACTTTAGATGTCTATTTTATCTCAATTTAAGGTTTTCTGGGCTTTGAACACTTAGATTTCAGGTACCAATCTCAATTACTCCAGAAGTGCCCTGATTTGTCAAACCCTACAGGTTTTCAGCTCTGGTTGTAATACCAGCAATTCCCAAATCCTGTTCGGTTCCCTCTAAAGTGTATTGTGTACGCATTCAGCGATCTTGCATTCAAATGGTTAATTTGCACTATGTTCTGTTAAAGAAAAGGAAAACTGTCACCCTGTCATTTTAGAGTCTGACACTAAGCTTGTCAAAAGAGACAGCTGTTAAACTGAATTACTGTTGACATGCAGAGAAACGGCCCTTGCCAGATGTAAAGGACATCTGCGGCAATGAAGTGGTACAGGGTGGCTTTTAAAATGTGGTCATACTGGTATTTGAATAGAGCGTCTATGGCATTAAAACGTGGCCTTGACTCAGACAGTTTAAGGCAGCGAACCAGAGCCAATGAGAATCACAAAGAAGTGCTGATCTGTTGCTATATCCATAACTTATGCATGAATATGAAAACAGTGCAGTGTCAAAGCTATTAAGCTCTTATCTTGTATCCAGGAGGATGTGGGTTTAAAACACAGTAGGAAATATTTTGTATTTCCAGGTCCTTGAATGTGCGGATAGGTGAGGTAAATTCATAAGGTGGATTATGCAGGGACTGAATAGAAATAAGTCTTCTTGTCTTCAGCTAACAACTACTCAGACAAGAATTGCAAAGAGCATTAAGCTTATGAAGTGAGTGCGGGATGTGCCTAGCCAACGATTCCGATAAGGCTGCCGGCGCGTGGAGCGGGCGGCGGGAAAGCCGTCCTTTGGAGAGCACAGCAAATAAAAATGGAAATAGCTACATGGAGATGCCTGTAAAATTTTGTCCATATATCTTAACGTGATGTACATAAAAAAAGTCGGGCTACCAAATTCATTTTGTAAAAAAATGTAGATATTATGAATATTTTATGATTTAGTGATTGACCTGACAGTAGGGAATTCTGCACATTATGTAAGTGTGTGAGTCTTTGATTTGCATGTTTTTAGGGTAGAAATAACGCTGTTTTGGAAAAAAAAAAAGTATCAGTTAAGCAATTTTGCTAAATGTATGAAAAATGAAATGTTATGAGATGAAGCATGTATTCATTATGAAATGAAATTGATGTTTGAAGCTAAAAAAAATTGAGGCCAAACATCATTTTGAATATGTTAGCAGATCATATCTTGATGATTTATTTGTATGCTTAGTGGTGGCAGAAACCAAAGAGTTTGCCATCTGTAGGGAAGGAGGCAAATTATGATATTTCTAAATCATTTGGGCTAAATATTCCCTTCTGCAGGAAAACAGCAACAACAATTTGTTCCTCGTGTCAAAAATGCCAGAAGTGGCAGGTGAGAAGTGAGGGCCCTTTCTTGCTTTGTAGGAAGAAAGTGGTGCTTCCAAAGCACCTTGGTTTTGAAGGCGCAAGGGATCCTCTATCCCAAAACCATGAGTTTAGCCAAGGGAAACTGCTTCCCCTAAGGTTTGAGTGGTGGAGAGGGCCGCTCTTGGGCCATGCTGCCCCTCCAGGAGCCAGGGGACTCCTCACCCTGTTTGCCCCGAGGGCCTCCAGACTGTGCAAAGAGCTCGATGGCAGCCAGGAGACAGTGGTGGGACAAGGTGTGCGCTATCTGTGGCCATTGCCAGCACGGAGCACGTGGCCCTTGCGTGTGGCTTGGGTGGTGTTCTCTCCAGTTGGGATGGCCATGACTGCCTTGATCGTGGCAGGAGGCAGCTTTACAACTACGGGTATCTGAGGTCTAACGTAGGCCACGCTGCGACCGCGTTCCTCAGGGCGCTGGGCAGGGCAGCGCGTGACCAGCACGACGCTGCGCAACGAGCAGGCCACCCTGCGGCCTCTGCGAGCCGGTGGCTCCTGTGGTTTGTCCCCATCTCTGCTCACACCTCCTGTGAAGAGCACTCGGTGTGACTGTGCTCCCTGAGGCCGGGCAAGCGGCTGCGCTTTGGCTTCAGAACGCTCAAATGGCGGTTCCTCGAGTGCAGCCTGTGCCTTGTGGCGGCGCAGCTGCTTGACCGCCATTCCAAGGCCAACTAATCAACCCTGGCTAGTTTTGTCCAAAATGTGCCACAAACTGAACATTTCTTACACACTAGGCTTGAGAAGATCTCGGTGGCAACTATAGGAGAGTAAGCGTAAATAATAATGTTAAATTAAGAAAGTTTTGAGTGTGTTTTAGTTCCTGGAGGACCCAAGGAAGGTGGCTGCCTCACAGGAATGCCACCGTCCCACAGCGCCCTTGTGCACGTCCCAGGGCTGGCGGGAAGAGCAGGACCTGGGTGTGAATTTCCCGCCTGGAAGGAGGGAGACGCGGAGCTGGGAGGGAGTTCCCGTGCTGGAATTCTGTGCCGTGGCACTCGGCTCCGGCGCGTGCCGGGCTGGCAGCATCGCTCCGAGCAGCATTTCCAAGGCGACGCTGCGAGGGATTTTAGGGTACTTGCTCTATTCTGCCAATTTTAGGAGAGCATTTTTTTACGAAAATCTTAAATATCTCTTTCTCAGGATGTTATTTTATGCTGTAATAAAAAAGGCTTTGAATATACACTCTGAGGGGACCAGGCTGACCTGCAGCTCAGTGTGGGGGTTTTAACCAGTGCAGACTTGTTTGTTTACACGAGTTTAACTATGTTATAATTATGAACTTTTTTTACAAATAAGAACAAGATGGAATATTCAAACAAACAGGTACAATTGAATTACTACATGACAGATTTTTCTATGATAGGTCATGTAATATCATCATTAATTTATTAGAGATTATCATGAAAAATCTGTATCTCCTAAACTCACTCATAGAGCTTCAAATTTTGATTGATGTCAAAATAAAATAACCAACCTATAAATTATAATGCATGATTTAAATGATGTATAGATGTGTTATTTGTAATTCATTGCAAGGATCAGCAGTGCAAAATATACAGTTTAAAAGAATTTTTAAATATTTTACTAATGCAATATTAAGACATTATGTAGCTCTTTTTGTGAATGTTTTCACCACACGCTAATCTTAGTTGTAGCACTCAAACTAAGAAAAAACCTGTATGACATCAACCATTTGAGCTTATTCATATTATCAGTCCCAAGTCAAAAATTAAAATACATGCATTAATCACAGAAATACACCTATGGTTAAACAAGCAAATTCATGTCCTTGAAGTCATCCCAAAATTTGTATTTGTAGATATGTTCCTACTTACCTGTTTGCTGGTGTTGCAAAGGGATCATGCTTTCTGTTTTTATTTAAATGGAGAAATGAAACTTAATTTGTAACATCTTTCAGGCTAGATTTGACTGGCTAATTGACTTTATGTATTTAGCATCTTCCCCTGCTTCTAACTATTGTGATTTCTGGGAATGTTTTGCTATATAAAGCTTTCTTCTTACTTTTTAAAGCGTTCTTCTTTCTGTATGATGTGAATGAAGAGAATGTGAGAAATGATGTGAAGTGAGAAATACGTATTTGCAAACTGAAGTGGTTGGATATTTTTCCTGATTGGATGTTTTTGATGTATTTCTAGAAAAAAAAATCTGTTTTCAAGGACATCAACATAAAAGTGCATGTCTCTTAGGGATAACATGTGACTATTGCAATTAAATACCCTTAGGGCATCTTATATCCTTATCACATACGGATGAGCATGGCAGGAACTCCTCCCAGTGCCAAAAACCACTAAAGGAACTGAATAAACCTGTGTGCCATATCTACGGGCACGGGCAAAACATGAGGTAATATTTTCTCTGAATTTCTGCAATTCAGTCAGTGCGAGGAGGTTGGGTCTTCATAAAATACGATTCTACTTCCTATGATTCCACCTCCTGGATGCTTCTAGTGATGGTTTTCTGTGGTCCAAGATAAATTTCAAGGTGATTAGTCTTAATGCGAGCTCACGGGTAGTCACCTGGTTTATTTAAAGTAGCAGCTCTCCAAGACCTGCTGCCAACTTACTCGTTGCTAACTGAACTGAACCGAGTTCTTAAACCTGCTGGTATATTTACGTGTCACTGCAGTTGATGAAGAGCCAGGGATGTGCGGAGGAGGAGAGCGGCTCCTTTTTCATCCCTGCTTGCACTGAGTATCTTCCGTGTTTTGATGTCTCTTTCATTAGAATTTAATCTTTTTCTAAGTGCTATGAGAAGCCAGGTAATGTCTTGAGATACGTTCCATGGTTATAAAAGCATTTTAACGTTAATTCCTGGCTACAACCAGCTTTTCCAGACACCAGCCTTTTCTGTTTAACCATAAACCTAGGTTTTCTACCCTTTCTGCTTTGCATTCATACTAGAAATGCCATTCGTTACAGTGAACCAATTGACCATGCTCTGCATCGAAGTTTTCTGTAAATTGAATGGAAAACCCATTTACTGGGTTCTCAGATAATTAGCTATCATGTTGTGGTAACTTCCTTTGTAAGAAAGGATTAGAGTCTTGATTATTTTTGCTTTTTCGATTTGAATTTTTCAGTTTATAAAAGCTTGTAGGCATAAGTAAAGGTGAGGAGAGGGAAGTGCAGGTATTGGTAGTGCTCCCTGGAGTAGCTGGGTTACAGAAATGGGAATCTCCTGGGGCTGCCTTTCAGCCAGATGACCAACACACTTAGCATTTTATTTATCTATCTGCTTAGCCCTTCTTACTGTTTCTCTTGTATAATTTGCTCTGTAAAGCAGCCCTTGCAATAATCAATGAGTCATTGCATTAAAAACGTGCAGAAAAGATTAACAGAATGAGAAGCACGTGAGAAGTATTTTTGACTTTGTATTTCTAGCAGCCTAGGTATTTAGTGCTTGCTTTATGCTGAGTTCTCATAAGTTACAGGAAAGATTTTTACTTTGAACCACAGGGAGTTCAGTTGGCTTAGAGTGTGCAGATATTTCCTAGACATAGCAAATCCAGTGCATTTTTCATCAGTATCCACAGGAAATAATAATCTGTTTATACATCACATTTCTCTGAGCTCTACAAGATTCTTGTTATGAATTCTTTCCAGCTGCTTTTCTCATTCCCACGGAAGAATTGCATGAGAAGGGTTGCTGCTTATCCATCAGTTATTCTAACAATTATTGACTGATAACCACCAGTAATTCCAACTCTGTGACAGTCTTTGATAAGGATTTGGTGTAGTTATTAGGCTCTAAAATATTGCTTCATCCATAAGGGGCTTGAACTTCAGGTTGGGTCGCTGACACAGGCACCTTTTCGGGATCCTTGAATAGAAAGAAGATAATAATATGGAGCACTGAGCTTTTACATTTATAGAAATGCAGTGTAAAATGGGAAGTCAGTTCAAACCTCCTGCTTTCTGTCACATGGGAGTGATTTCATCCTGTTGCCTTTTTGTACCTGTTGTCTTCCAGTGAGATGCAGTTCAGGAGACCAGGAACAGCAGGAAGAAACATCAGACCCCTCAAGGTTTCTCTTATTCTGTCTAATGATTTCGGGAGAAGGTAAGTTAAGTAAAGCCATAAAGGTAAGCAATTAGAACAAGGTAAAAGGAGGTTATTGCCCAGCTCATTTCCTCCACATTCTCTGCACTACTGGTTTTGGACTCCACTGGCTTCCAGTCCCCTCACCCCCTAATCACTGCTCACCTCTCTTCATTTCCTTTTATCTGCAGTAGAGTTATGTTTTCTTTAACATCAGCGTGGAACGGTTAGACTCACCCCATGTAGCAAAGGGGATGAGCTGCTTAGCAGGTGACCAAACTAAAGTCGTTGGGATTTCCCATCCTGGGAAGCTTCAGACCAGGACCTGGAAGCCTCCAACAGCTGCCCCAGGCCTGTGCTTTCCTGCTCATGAAACTCCTGCTCTTGTACACTTAAGTGAGCAACAAAACCCTCTGAAGAGCAGTAATTACTTTGCTTTGAAAGTAATACAGGAAACAAGGGAAAAATAAACTGAAAGGAAATGAATTTTCTATTCATTTTAAGGCAGCAAGAATTTCAGTAGATTTACCACATTAAACAATTAATATGTCCAAAGAACTGTAAAGCGTGACGCTTTAGAGAATGACTTCTTTACACTGCAGGGGGCCAGCAGGAATCTGAGGAAATGCACATGCTGCCTCTTCCTTCGGGTGTCAGCTAATGCCTGGCATTAAAAGTGGTGGAGATGCATTAAGGATCTTTGTAATACTGAGTGTCCACGTAAACATCTGTAATTGCCGTAGAGAGGTTATCCTGTGCTGTAGGGAAGGGAAGACGTGGTGTAAGTGTATGCTGGGACAGATGTTGATCTGAAAGGGATCAAACCTGAGCCATAAATGTGTGTCTTATCCCCCAGCTATGAGCTTTGTGGGGAAAAACAAACTACATGCTGTTAGTGCTGCATTGAATTGTTCTGTGAATCAAATACTGAATATTTTCCTTATCCCTATGTAATTTTACTGAAATGAAGGTATAGAAGGCCTTTGCTGTAATGTTTTTGTCCAGTCTTTTCAGGGGATCAATGTAAGTTACCCAGTTGGCTTTTACTTTTGTTTCTCCTTCATCAGGCTTTGCAAATCAACGAGACTGATGGATTATAGTACCATGGAGATGGGGCCCTAAATTTAGGTGCCTACAAAACACAGAAGAGGTCGAATTGTGGATATTTTTCCCTCAAATTACATCATATTCTTTGAAGATGCCAGAAAAAAATCATGTCAAATTGGCTTTTTATGCAAAGGTACTTTAAAATCAGAGACTTGCTTCCAGCTAAGAAAGCATTTGTTACAGAGCTGAGCATGCTCAATGTTATATTGTATTAGGTAAACTTTGTTAATGGTACATTGCTGATAATTTAAGAGCTCTTGGGATTTTCAGTAGCAGAGGGTCTGCAGCCAGTGATAGCTTCAATGGGAAAGGGCAATACCTAAATTTATGGTAATAGGAAACGACTGTGGGCAGGAGCAGTCCCACAGTTCATACCGAATTGTGGGAGCCCCAAACCACTGTTCAAGGATGTTGAAGAAGTAGAAGTGAACAGATGAGGATATTTTGGGCCATAAATATACGGCTGTACATTGTAATTGTTAGGAGAAGTGATCCCCAGAGATTTCAGAGATGATTGAGAAAGACACAGGCAAAAAGAATGGCCAAGGCTGATGGATAAACTGCTTTTGTGTGATGAGATGAAGAATATCAGATTGCAGAGTAAAACTGATGCTTAAGGTGCAGAGTGGCTGCGTCCAAAGTCCTCCAGCCCTGGATGATTTCAGAAGTGACTGCAAAGTTGAACCTGGGAACAGCCCTAGAAAGAGAACATCAAAGCCACCCCTGAAAGGCAGCAGAGGAATTTGACAACGAACTCTAGAAAGCAAATTTGGTGACACAAGGGGTAGGGGATGCTTGGACACCTGTTGTGGCAGCTGTGACTAAGCATGCAATGACCAGATCAGAGTGAATAATGAGAGAATCTGCTCATTTAAGAGTGTATATACAAACTCAGCAGGGACATGGAACTGTTTTGCTTTGTTTTACTGATAATGTGTTATTGGAGTCATGTCTCTGGCTGTGTCCTAGAGTGGGTTCAAAACAATTACTTATATAACACAGGATATGTTTAAGTCAGGGAGGAATGGGGAGAAATGCATGTATCTCAATTTCTGGTTAAGAAGCAAAATGAAATTATGTTTTTCTGAATAGATTTATTGATTTCCATTTATATAACACGGGGATATCCATCTCAAGGTCTGGATGCCCCTTGCAAAATTTGAACTGCAGGGTAATCAGTGAGTCGGACTGAACCACATAAACATCCTGCCAGCTGCTGCTTCATATCCAAACCTGGACCCTGAAATAAACTCACTGCAAATCAGTCAGTCCCATTTCCAACTCTATGTGCCCATCTCTGAATGGCTCCAACTCAGGAGCATCTCTTGGTTAATCATGATCCCATTGCCCACTCTAGTTGTTCCAGATCCCTGGAAAGCCTTGGATTCTCCAAGCCCCCCTCTTTCAGGGCTTTCCTCCATCTGAATAAATTATTTATATTTAAATTTCTCCCAGAATGGGTTAGATTTTCTTCCCATAATTTCTGCAGGGCTTGTAGAACACAGCAGCACCTGTGTGTAGTTATGGTATGTGGTACACTGCGACGGCAGTCTATAAAGCACCTAGCTGCAATTGCAGCTGGAAAAAGTACCATGGGATCATGTGTATATTGTTTCAGTTCAGTTTGGCTTTAAATCAGTGGCATTTACTTCCTATTTTTATGTGAGAATCCTTAAAAATGCTTTTTAAAATAACAGTCACTTGTTGGTTTCTTACCTTGGAATTGAAAACTGCATCTTCACAGAAAACCATGCACTAAACAGGGTATATATTAATGCATGCTTGTTACAGATAAGTACGGTTTTGTGAGTAGCGCCTAGAAGTTGTAATTAATTTCAGATAAACCCTATTTTTGTCCACATATGCAGATTTCAAATCTGTGCGTTTGTGGATTTTGACACGGTGTGATGATGTATCGGAGCTTTCAGATGTCTGGCTCTTAGAGCTGTGAAATGCTAAAACAAACAAAACCAGCAGTTTCGGTGGTGTCAATCTAACTTCTCAGCAGACAGGTGCCCTGCTGCTAGAAAAGTGTCAGCCCGTGCAATACCTCTTGGCTCTGTCTTGGGAAAAAGCTCGGGATATTCCGAGGTAAACCAAGGTTAAACTGGCATCGTATCTCCAATCCAGGTCTGCTTTGTGGCCGTGCCGCAGCCCGTGGGTGAAGCTGCGTGGGGCAACTTGTGCTGCCTCTGCCTGCCTGGCCCTGCTCCGTGCATGAGTAAGTGATTCCCATCTCCCGGATAATCAATCCGACCGGCTCCTGGAGCACGTCGCCTCGGACAGTGATGGATTAACGGGCAAAGAGTAGGTCCAGGTTGGTGCGCTGCAGTTGCTGGAATGAGCTGAGTTGATTGCTGCAGGTTTTGGAGTGCGTAATTAACAAATTAAATGGTATTGTTAATTACAGGTGTAAATATTTTATTGGTTGCTTATGCAGTAGGAATTGAGAAATCAGGAGGTTTTTGGGCTCCACTGGCATGTCGGTGGGGATGGCCCTGACTGGATGTGGCTGCCACATGTGAGCCTGGCTCCCACTGGGCTTCCCTGTGAGAGAGCAGCACTGGGAATGCCAGGAATGGGATGAGCTCGGAGGCTGCTCCCTTCCCGCGCTGTCCAGCCAGGGCCAGGTCGGGAGCATCGGGAACACCAGGATGTCCACGGGGACAGAGTCTTGTGCCTTGGCAGGGTTGAGCTCCACTTGGGAACATCCTGCCTGCCCTTCAGAAACACAGGATTGTAATAGAAGTCCTGCCGTGGGATTTGCAGACATGCAACCCCCCGAGTCCGTTCTGCACAATCCTGGCTGTGACTAAGGAAGAAGCCGTTGTACCCTAATTGTTTGGGTACGAATTGGATCTTCTTTTGGCTGATGATTTGTTTCTAGTGTCACACATGGTATCATGAGAAGTTGCATCATTGGGGCCTTTTTAATGAATTCCTCTTGCTCGCATATTAGCAGGAATATTTTCACTGCGGCAAACACCATAAACAGTTTCCACACCGGGGTATGTTATAGTGCCACCAGAATTGGTTCTTCTGACGGTTCATTTCTTTTATGCTGAGAATTCAGGACCGATTCAGCTTGGTTTTATGCATCATTAGAGATTTACAATTACTTTGCTATAGTTTCTTTCTGGAAGCCTCTCTCTCCTGGCTAATGCTGCAGGAGCCCTGTTGTGTAGAGGCTGGTATTAGCCATCTCCAAGCAGTAAAGGGTTTGAGAAGGATTTAGAATTATGACTGGCTAAATTCTCCATGCAGTGTCTGTAATGCTGTGATCCTGTGCTCAGCTCGGGCTGCAATATTTTTTTTCTCCAGGGCAAATTAGAAAAAAAAGGCTGTTTCCTCCTCAAGAGGTTTTAATCTTTTGCTTGTCATTTTTTTTTGTTTTGTTGAGCTGCTGCAGTCAGAGATGACAAATCGTGAGAAATTCCGTTTGGATTTTGTGACATTTAAAATACCTTGATATAGCATTAGTATACTACGCAAAGGAGGACTCCCCTTTTCTATCTCATGTTTTAGAAGTGCAAGCATTACTTGGGACGGTTTCTTTGGTTTGTAGATTTTACATGTGTTGCTAAACTCAGTTAATTTCACAAAGTTAGTCTTTGCAAAGACAGAGATCTGTATAGTTTATAATACACATAATTCATGGTTTAGTTAAATGCAGTATTGCACAGAAACAAACATGATATGCAGAGAATAATATGGACCTGATCTAAAGCCCATTAAAATCAATGAAAAGATTTCAAATTGACTTTTATAGCCTTTAGATCAGGCTCTAAATGGGCAAATTACAGTTGTGGAGCCTCCCATTTACATACCTGTGTGGTGCATTTAATATATTTTATGGAATTGAAATTACTTGGTGCTCTTTTTCATGCTTTTTTAGGATAAGAATTTGCCAAGGGCATCAACAGCAGTTTTCCCAGGCTTCAGAACGCGGATTATGTAGTCAATCCACAGATGACTTAAATCTTTGAAGAAACGGCCGTGGTTATCAGAGGAGCTTTGACAACAGCAAGGACAGGAGCGCTATCTGCCAGAGCCCATCGGAGATTCCCCTTCAGCCTAATTAACATAGCGAGGACATCAGTGCGGGCCATCAGTCCCAGAGGAGCCACAAAAACTTTTAAGGGGAATATGCACGAGATCTCACCCCTGTATTAGTTTAAATAGATCAAATCATGAAAATAAAAAAGGCGATTTGTCTTGTATAAGGTTAGAAGAAAGACTATTGCACAGTAGCATTAGGGAAGAGACTCAAAGGTTGCAGAGAATTGTCAAATACATTGTTGTAACCTCGTAATCTTTCTTCTTTTACAGAGTTTCTTGAATCCCACTGAGAATGAACAGAGCTGATCTCTAAGCCTGTGATATCTGCTGCCTCCGTAAGTGTGAAAAAGAGATGCCTCTACCTGCTCTGAGTGTCCTATAATTAAAAACCCTTTTGGAGCAATGCTAAAAATAAGCCATCACAATATCTGATTAAACCTCTTAGGAACCTGTCACTAATCACCTTCTCTGGCCTTGATGGAATGTGTTTATGCATTATAAATATACTTATTATACTCATCCTCCCCAAATCATATTTAGCACTTGTATATAACGTATAAGCATATTCTATAGAATATACACAAATACAGATGCCAGACTCCCACAGAGTTCATCACTGGAAAGGTTTGAAGGATTTGATCCTTAATATTTAATGAGAAAGATGCTATTTCCTTCCTTGGCTTTTATCTTGGGTTTGGCATAGTCATTAAATTTGTTGTTTTCCTTGCAAGGTTATATAATTTATGACCTAATTTTAGACTTTTGAGTAACTGTGCTAAAATACTCAAGGAATATCTTGATTTCTTGGTATGGAGTGAAAAACAACAGGTAGAACATGACCATTTAACTATGAACTATCCATCAGTAAGTAGTTACAACCATTAAAGGAAAACTGCACCACAAAATTCAGATAGGATTATGGGATTATATTGTGGGTATTTTTCCCTGTAAGAATACGATTTTCCAGCATTTCCAAAGCCCGCCTTGTGCACGGGTTGGCAGGAATCCCCGGGTGATACAGTAATCACCCAAGAACCGCTATCGCTTAAAATATTTTCACGTAGCAGCCTCTGACTTTGAGGCTGCTCTGGGACAAATTCATGCAGCGGTAAATGCAGGGCCAGTTGCACGGAGCCAGGGAAGCAGGTGAAGACTGACAGTTAATGCTTTAAAGTGGCTATCAGCCTCCTCATCCTCTGCAGATCCAGTTTCTAATGATTTGAGGGGCAGAAACAGGGGCTGTCCAGGTGCCCCTGGCTTCGGCACTGCCGAGGGGGAAGGTCTCTCAGGCCCTCTGCTCTCAACGTAATTACTCAGAGACAAGAAACTCCCAGTTCGTGCCCTGGCTTTTGGGTTTGTTCAAGGCTTTGGGCTGAAGTGTTTGTGCTGCAGTGCCCACCTGGCTGTGGTGCTGTTTTGCTGTGTGGGGTATTGCCAGGTAACTCCCAGATGAATCCTGCTAAAGCAGCGGGCACGTTTTTGTGGGGCTTCCCGTGCGTCCAGGCTAATTCATCCATGTCGTAAATAGCGCCGTGAGTTTCAGTTATTTTGTCAATTCAAACCATCTTGTTTGGACCATCCCATTTAATATATCATCTATTGCATTAACACGTTTTGAGAGCACTTTATTTTGGTGTTTGGGAGGGAAGTGGTGCGCAGCGGAGAGCTGGGTTAGGTGCTGGTTTGGTGCCCCCGGGGCAGCGTTCAGAGCCTTTGCAGGGGCATCTCCTGCCCACCTTCCTTGCAGGGCTCTCACCCCGGCGCAGCGCTGGGTGCTCTGCAGGCAGAGCAGGGCCTGCTGGCTGGGGGCTCAGCTCTGCCATCGTAACCTCGTGCAGGGTGCGGGATGAGGTCGATGCCTGTGCGGATGAAAGGAAAATAATCCCTATGAAAAGGTGACGTTATTTCTGGAATAAGAAAGATTGGAGCGCGTATCTGTCTGGCTTTAATGGAGCAGTTCCAGGAAAGCAGCAGTGACCAAAGTGTTTTCAGTATCACATAATTCAAGACTAAAATCATAATTCCAATTACAATTTCAGCCATTTCTGGCCTTGGGAAACCTATGTTAATATTTATTATTATATGATTGACCTACGATTTCTTCATCATTTACATTAGCAACTATGATATTCATAGTAACATCCTTTAAATCATATAAGCAGATGTCAACAGTGCATGATGAAGTCACATCCTGCAGATTTTTTATTTACTTAGTCCATTTTTTTCCTGATAAAATAACATTGTGCGATGCATAATCTCACCTCCACAAGGCCTCTAGGGGCATATATAATCACAGAATGCATTTTCTATAATCTTACGAAATGAGTCAATTCTATCTGAGGTACAAACAGTTACATAAAGTCAGTGTTTCACTTCCATCACTGCCTGACATCATCTTCTACAAAGTGCAAGAAAATATTTGCTTAGCTCTTTGACATGAATTGTCGCAAAACCTTTAGAACAAAGAAAAAGTGAGGAATTAATACCTCTTTTCTAGGTACAGATTTAGGTTTTTAAATTTGTTGGATGCCTTCTTACAACACATGAACTTATAGAGGTGCCTCTAATCTCTACTCTTCCTTCCACAGCTGCACAGAAGAGGGTGTTGCTGGACTTGTCTTGTTTAAGACTGGCATTTTTGCAGCGTGGCACCAATGTGGTCTGACAACAGCAGCGTTCTGCGGAGGACAGAAGGTCCTTGACGGACAGGTGAGGTGCCAAAATGAGCTTGAGGCTTGTCATTAACTTGAGCTGTAGCTGATCTAGTTGGATTTGTCTTTGAAGGGATGGTAGAGATTTTTTCGCAGGTTAGGTTGTGCTGGGGACTCGTCAGAGAGTTTCAGTTCTTCATTTGTCTCCCATGTTGGTCCTCGTGCGGTTCCTCCTCATGTTCCTCAGCAGCACAGCCCATATCTTCCAGCATTCCTGCTGGAAATCTGCCTCCTCTGCAGGGTTCAGGGAAGTGGGACCCCTCAGTGCCCTCCGGAGAGGGCGGCTTTTCGCTGTCTTTGTCTTCCATCCATTGCTTTGCTGTTAAGTTAAATTCTGCTGTGTTTATATTATCTTAAATAATTTGTCCAACTTGAAGGGCCCAGGTTTAGGATATATTAGGTAATTTTTGGAACAGGAGAGGACAAATTCCTGAAGTTAGATGGCCTAACAAAACCTGGGAGGCAGACAGACTCTTCTGTATGATCTGGGCACAGAGTCCTGAAAACGCTCGCATTTCTAGACGGAAGGAAAGGTATAAAGGTCAGAGTGCTCCTATATCATCTTTCTGAAGATTGCTGTTGTATAATAATTATTAACAGCTTCTGTAATGATGCACATTACAAACACGGAATCAAATACCTGCAGTGAACCTCCTCAGGCAAAATCCTCATTGACTCGATAATCGTTTTTCCTGAGAAGGGACTGCAGGAAGGCACTCAGAGCATTAAACATATTCCTGACTTAAGAGGCACTTATAATCTACCAGTAAGAGATTGTTAGCAATGTAAAAATGAATCTTAAACAAGAAAAGTATTCTTCCTAGAAGAAATATTCTTTTTGCAAATTAATTTTGCTGACAGAAGAATTTGGACTTTGACTTCTTATGACTCTGGATGTTACTTCTTAATCCTTATTATTATCAAAACGGCAGATGCCACCTACTTGGAATTTTGTAAATAGCTGTTCCCAAAGTGATTTTGTTTCCTATAAAATCTTTGGTGAAAAGCTGCCTTCTAATTCTTTCTCTTCCAAAGCTTTTGCAGCTCAGATTTTTTCCCCTCTCTTGGTATTTTTTTATTTTCCCACTTCGGGTTTTAATGTTTTGTAGAGAGATATTATAGAAGTCTGCCCTAAGGGTAAATCTTGAACTTTTACTCTGATTTGAAAAGCCATTCTTAAAGCTTTAATAAACTGAAAAGAGAGAGAAAAAATAGAACTTTATTCCTAGCTGCCATGCATCCTGGCATCACAGCGTGGAAATGAGTGTCAGCGAGCGAGGTAAGTTAACCGGACTTTGTCAGCATGTCAGCATCTGGAAAAGCTTCTGCCTGAATGTACACCCAAGAGGAAGAGAAGGAGGTGAGAGACTGCGAGTGCCTGACCAGTATCCAGAGCTGGAGTCCTTGCCATCAATCCTGCTTTTTCCCCTGGTCTGGCTGGGTGGCTGGTTCAGGCGGCTGCAAAGCATCAGCCCTTCCCCTATTGCCGCTTCTCTGCATCGAGACTGAGGTGCGAGCGGCTCTGGGGCCAGACCCCAGCCCTACCTGTGCTAGGGAGCTCTGCCGCCCTGCGGAGCCGCAAGGAGGCTGGTTTTCTCCCAGATATCATTTTTGTTTGTTTTGTTTTATTTTTGTAACCACAGCAACAAACACTAACCCGCGAACAGGACAGAAAACTCTCCCGGTAGGTGCATCATTAAGGCGTTGTCAGAGGCTTGAATAAAATCCACATTCATTTGCACAAAAACAAGCAAGATTGCCAAATGTGGAAAAAATGAAATGCTGAAAAATAATAAGACGTAATAATGCCCTGACTTGCTGCACTGTCCTGGAAGGATGACCACAACTGTTTTTACTTCTTTTTATCTGTCTATCTAGGTGTTTATTGGGCAGAAATCAGGAGAACTGCAATGCGTGCCCGTGACCAGCACAGTCACTGTGCCGTGAGACAGCCGGGCCAGCGCGCTGCCCTCCGGAGCCGCAGTGACGTGTGTGATACAGGCAGACAGGTATACATGTAGAACAACGTGGCAGGCAGCCTTGCTCTTATTTCCAGTGGCATTTAAGAAGTTAGAAGGCTAAGAAGCAGATCCTGGGCATCAGCAGGAGACCTTCTGAGTCCTAGAGGCTTTAGATCAGGTCCCAACCGAATGTTCCTTCCAGGGAACTTCCAGCACTGCCCTTCCCTTGCTCCTCTCCTGCAAGGCAGCAGCTCCTGTTTCCGGACACTGCCCGCAGCTCCCGACGCACTTCCCTGGCACTTGCTCTCCAACCCATCTTGGCATGGATTAAGGCACTTGGAGAGCCAAAGAATTTTATATTTCCAATATTTTAAAAAAGATTATGATTTTAAACAGCTTCAGCAAGTTTTTTTCTGGCATTGGCAAGTTCTTTGCATTTGAGGGGGTAGTTTCTGCCACGCTGCTCGCTCTGGGGGCAGGAGGAGCCGGCAGGACCCTGGCTCAGCTCATGCCCTTGGGCTCCTCTCCGTTACCTTGCACAGAACGTGTCAGGTTTTACACCCACGGAGGGGCAAACAGGGAATGGAAATGCAGATTATAGAGAGATCATCTCCCAGGATCACTTTGTTTTCCTCTGCTATAAAATCATCTTCCATCTTCCTGCAGCTCCTATAAAGCCAGAAGAGCTCTCGCTATCTGCTTCCCGGATGCTTTTTTTCTCCTCTGCTTATAACTATAAAAGCAGCTTTTCATGCTGCAAATCGGAGATAAGTTGGAATCACTGCTGAAGAAATAAAACACAAGGCTAATCAAATCGTAGCGCAGGAAGCAGCCTTCAGCCAGTGCATTTTTCGAAAGCTATTTTTAGAATATATTTTTATTTTGTCACTCCATATGGGAAGTTGGACCCATATGGTTTGGAAGAATGGAAGGTTGTGCTTTTATAGAGATCGAGCAAACCATCCCTGTTCAGCCACGTACTTAAACATGTGCTTAAATCCTCCCGTCTGCGCTGGGAGTTCGGCGTGGAAAGTCCTTGCTGCCTGGGGCCTCAGGCCCTGTCTGAGGTTGTAGCAGTATTGCTCCCTCCTGAGATGTAAAACTATTCTATATTCCTTAAGCCAGTCTCCAGTTAACATGGCTCTTCTTAATTATGACATCTCTAATTCATACACTTTCTTCCCTTTTTTTTTTTTTTTCTCCATTTCTTCTCCATCATTTAGATGCCCTTAGATGCCTTTAGATGTCTTTGGTTGAGTACAAGCCAGGATGTAAGGTTAAACGTCACTCTATGCAAATTGTTACTACCCTTGAAATGTCAAGATGAACGTGGTAGTGGGAGATCAGTCTGCCCATAACACCATGGAACCCACTGGCTGTGGGGATGGAACAAAAATTGTTGAGAAAAGGTATCACCAAAGTGATAATTCCAATTTTATATGTTTAGTTTATACCTCCACCTGATTGTAGAGAAATAATGCCCTTTTTACTTCCATTTTAGATGTATCCATAGAATGTAATGGAGAAATAGGTTCCATTTCTTTTATGGAATTTTGTGGGATAGTTAAAATCACCCGTGGAAAATTTCTAGCCCCTGTAAATTGTAGAGGGTTGTTTTATGGATTTTTTCTATTGCAATTCAGGATTTCATCCCTATAAAATCCTACGTAATTTCTCAGAAGGTGAAGTTCAAAGCAACAAATTTAAAATACGTGATGTTTATTAAAATTTCAAAGGCGACATTTACCTGAGCCTGTAATCCTCGTGCTTCCAAATCTATTGCTCACTGTGGTGCTCAGGTATCATTTTTTTACAAGCAAACAGAGATGCCCCATAATAGGAGAATATGTGATAACCTTCAGAAAACGACCGAGTTTTTCAGTCTTACTAAGTCCTTGTAAATTGTAGTGGAATCGATGCCTTCACTCAACCAAGAGAAGACCTCCCAGCCCCTGTGAAGTGCAGTGCAGCACTCGAGCTCCTTACGATAGGTCTGAATTTTACACAAGTAAATAAATGAGGATGGCTAATCTTATTTCCTCATTTCAGTTTGATGCGACCAATTCCATTTTTCACGTGTGTTCGTGATGTCACGGAAACAAATTGACTTAGTGCGTTGCAACTGCTAATGCCGAAGTGGAGCAGCCACCACCTCGGTGTCTCAGGGTAACGGGGTAACGGGCTCCCGGGTCGCTGCTTGAACCTCTTCCCCAGCGGTTCGTGGTTTCCAAACTGGCCTGGCAGTCGCTGGCTTTAACACTGAGGAGCAGCCCTTAGGAAATGTGCCCAAAAGCCTGTGTGGAACAGCCGATTCCAGGCAAAGGAGTGACTTTTAGGAGGGAACTTGCTTATAAATGGTGCTCTCTGGTTATCATTTTCGCTCCCGGTGCTTTAAGTGCTGAATCACTGACTCTGTAATTAAAAATCATCTTTAAAAGGCAAACAGCTCCTTGGCTCTGTCCTGCCGTTCACCCCAGCTGCAGGCACAGAAAGCCCAGCAACATCTTGTGGCAGGCAGAGACAAAACGAGGTTGCACAGCAGTTATAGCATGAAATACTTGCAGAACTGCTCTGCTGTGCCCGAGAGCCTCGCTGCCTTTGTGTGTGTCTACAAGAGCTCTGCAGGGCTTGATAGAAGCCCATGCGCCTGGATGGATGTTTCCAGATCCAGTGTGATCCAGAAGAGGCTCAGAAATGTGGGTGAAGCAGCTTGCACATGTTGAGCGCAGCAAACCCCGAGCCGAGCTCCTTGCTAGCCGAAGGAGAAGGCAGTTTGTGCATTGCTCTTGATTCAAGAGTTCTGCTTGGCCTGCGCACGGGGGCAGAGCAGAGGGGAGCGCCCGGTGGCGCCGGCAGCAGAGGCTCTGTCCCCGCGGCTGGGCACGCAGACGGGCTGCGAGGAAGTGGAGCTGCGAGGAGCCCGTCACCTCCTGAGGGACAGGGCCGCGAGGAGCCCGTCACCACCTGAAGGACAGGGCCATGAGGAGCCCGTCACCTCCTTAGGGACAGGGCCGCGAGGAGCCTGTCACCTCCTTAGGGACAGAGCCGCGAGGAGCCTGTCACTTCCTGAAGGACAGGGCTGCGAGGAGCCCGTCACCGCCTGAGGGACAGAGCCACGAGGAGCCCGTCACCTCCTGAGGGACAGGGCCGCGAGGAGCCCGTCACCACCTGAAGGACAGGGCCGCGAGGAGCCCGTCACCTCCTGAGGGACAGAGCCAGAAGGAGCCCGTCTCCTCCTTACAGACAGGGCCAGAAGGAGCCCGTCACCTCCTGAGGGACAGGGCCAGAAGGAGCCCGTCACCTCCTGGGGGACAGAGCCATGAGGATCCCATCACCTCCTGAGGGACAGAGCCGCAAGGAGCCCATCACCACCTGAAGGACAGGGCCATGAGGAGCCCGTCACCTCCTGAGGGACAGGGCCGCGAGGAGCCCGTCACCTCCTGAGGGACAGGGCTGCAAGGAGCCCATCACCTCCTGAGGCACCAGCCGCTCCTTAGCACTCGGTGACGAGCGGGTGCGGAGACCCCGGCTGGGCTGGAGGAGCCAGGGCTGGAGGCCGCAGCCTTCCTGCTCCGCCGCCCTCCCGCGCGGCCCTTCGCGGAGCTGCTGCTGCGATGGTGACCGGTTGCATCAGCACTCGGAGAGCAGGAGGAGCAGCGCAGCAGGGAAACCCTCCCGCCTTTGCAGGAGCTCAACTGCAATATGAAAACACACGGTGATTTGTTGTCTATCTGTTGCCACTTCATATTTTTGTGTTTCTATTTTTCTGTAGGAAACAAATCTCCATCCTTCTAAGGATCGTGTGCAATAGGAACGGAATTGCACAGCGAGGAGTTCGGCATGGGAAGGGCAGAGGTTTCTGATCCGGTTTTGATACTGCTGCCACCAGCAGAAGAGCTGTCACAGCGAGATTATTGATCAGAGCTGTGAACATGTATGGATCAATTTATTGGAAAGTCAAGAAAACAATTATACTTTTTCATAAATACAACACAGAGACTTTGGTAAGAGGAGAAAATGTTAAAATAGCCAAGCACCCGAAAGAGTTAAAAAAGAGTGATGTTAGAGAAAAAAAGAAGTGTCAACACTTTGAGAGAAGTTTCATGAGGTGGAGATATTTGCATTCAGAATCTGTGTCAGTTTTGAAATCAGATTAATCTGTGTTTGCTTATTTGCTCAAAGCAGCTTTATAGTCAGGAAAAGCCTCATAACTTGTATTCCACTTCTTAAAATATATTCAATTTCATTCTGAAATTCTGAAAGACAATAAAAGATACCTGGGTGTTTTATGTTTGGTGTACTAGCAATAGATAGAAGTTACTAGGTCTTTCCAGAAATTTTTATTTCAGAATATTTGAGTAACACAAGTTTGTACCAAGTGCTAAACAGCTCCTGTACTTTGGGATCCTGGGAGGATTTGGATACTTTTCTCGTAGCCAGAACAACTCTTGGTTGTTTCTGGGAGTGCAGTTCATTTCAGTTTGGATTTTCTACTGCTTCCATTTGCATTGCAACTATATAATGTGTTGAGGCATTGTTTTTAAGATAAGAAATATTTATTTTTTTAAGAGATGAGCGATTTGTAGAAGACATTTATGTAATCTTGTAACGTGATTTATTTTTGTAAATAAATTTGCATAAAATCTCCAGCCCTAGATGTCATAGTTCTATTTTATCTTTAATTCAGATGCTCAAGAAATGTAAATTATTTTTACAGCTAAATAAAAGCTATCCAGAGCTGCCAGGAAAGAATAATGAGATGCACGTCGTGCCATGCAGCCATGATAAATCCAGCAGCACCATGGTTACAGGGAAAGCGCTGGGGAATATCGGTGCGTATAGATCCCTCGGACTAGATGTAGCAAAATAATCTTAACTGGGGACGCTCATGACACTAGGTCAGCGAGAGAAAGTGTTTGCCTAAAAGATAGGCAGGCACCTGGTGCGAGGAGGAGCCGTTGGTATACGGGAAGGTTTTACTACGGAATAGAAACACCCATGGGTTGGCCGTGAATGAAGATCCCGGCGTTCCTGTAACAGGCGGGCGTTGATGGTTCCTGTAACAGCAACCACGGCACAATCACAACGGCGCCGGCGCGGAGCTGCAGTCGCACCGCTTGCTCCGTGTGGTGGGAAGTTCTCCTTGCGCCAAGGAGAAGGGTCACAGCCACCGTGGAGCGGCTGGGGACACCGGCCCTCACCCCTGTCCATGGGGTCGGCTGCCTCCTCCAGCCCGGATCCTGCCCGGGATGAGGGAAGGGCTTCTCCTCAGCAGGGACTAGCAGAGATGTGGAGCTAATTATGCAAATATGGAGTGATGAGCCTCAGCTAACGCTAACGAATGTAAATAAAAGGTGCCTGGAGGGCCCAGGCTGCTCCTGCTGAGCAGGCTCAGGGGAGGAGCTGTCCCTGTGTGTGACCACGTTGCTGCAGGTAGGGGCTGGGCTTTCCTGGCCATGTTCCCCCTGCCCGTACGGGTCTAATCTGTGCTGCTCTCTACAGTCTAAATAAATGAGCTGAGCCTGATGTGCCCAGCACTGCTGTGTGGTTCCTGTTCCCCCTTTGCTGAGTTACAGGGGCTTTGCTTTAATTAAAGGCAATATTCAGATCAAGCAGCTCCAACACTCTGGCTCCCCAGAGCCCAGGAGCTACACACTTTTCCCCAAAAATCTTTCCAGGAGGGGAGTGCAGAGGAAAACTGTTAGTTGTTAATTGGTGTGTTTGCTGTTTGGGAGCGTGACACCGTGCCGGGTGTTGTGAGGATCCCTCCTGTACATGCCCTGTGATGGGGCGTCAGCGCCTGTAGCACCTACAGTTTGTAGGGGCTGTTTCTGCCAGGTTTGTTGCTCCCAAATGCTCTGTTCTGAGGCACTTTTGCTGCCTCCTACTACAGTCACCAGGTGCTCATGGCTGTGCTTGTTAGCCCTGTATAGTAAAAGGGTTCAACCAACAGAGTGTATGAGGGGTAAGATGAAACAAAAAGACTGCAAATGTCAAATCCAAAATCCACCTTCCTGTTATTGCGTTATAGCTGTTCGGGGCTGCGATGCCCCTCTGAGAATGGAAATGGACCTGTTGCTTCCACAGAACCCCTCGTGCGCCTGCCCTGAGTACATCCATGAGTGAGGGGGCACCGGCACCAACGTCCTGGCGTGCCAGGCTCCTCTGTGTCCCCTCTGTAGGGCCAGTGCCCTTTGGGCATTAAAACCTGCTTCTGCTCTTTGCCTCTTCCAGTTTTGTTTAAAAAGGTGAATGTCTTCACTATAAGACTTTGGGGGTTGGACTAGATGATCTCTAGAGGTCCCTTCCAACCCTAAGCTTTCTATGATAAAATAAAATTTTACCTTTTGCAGCACCTCTAAAATAGGGACATAAACGTCGTGCCTGTTAGTATAAGACTTTAAAACGTCCAATAACTTAACGGATGCATGTAATAGTGTTTCGAAACACTTAAAAATAAAAAACAAGCTCAGCAGACCGCTCGTATGACAAGACTCTACCCAGCGTGAATTTTTATGCTTGAGTTATAAACCCTTGAAAAATGGGGACCCTAATGCAAAAGCTGACGCAGCTTTAACTAAAGCAGCTCTAGTAAGTGCTGCTATAATTATTTGCTCATTAATTACAAATTTTGCAAGACACGAGAGTAACACAAATTGGAAAATAGGAATAATTATCAGTAATAATGCCACTGAAGCCGGACACATTGAAAGTATCTTCCTCTTTAAATTTAATAATAGCAAGACAGCTAGCAAACTAATAAGAAATACATAATTGAAAATTAACCTTGCAAATCTGCTGTTAATAAACCATGGTACTCTTCCATTACAATAATTTTACAGAGCCTTTAATTTGCATTTGAATTGTTATCCCAGGTAACACTTTGCATGTTCACAACAATTAGTATGTTTTTGGATTAAAGCAAAAACTCCTAGGTAGGATTTAGTACAGTTGAGGAACCCAGAAATATATTTATATACATATATATATACACACACACACACTGCAGTTCTTAGCAGCTTGGAGCTGGAGTGGTTGGAGACTGGAGCACAATGGTGGTTCTTGTGCCTGTTGTTATGGCTCAATGATGTGTTGTTGTTGTTGTTGAATTAGTGTCTTGTGGTGTTTGGGGCTTTCATCCTTGGCTTGTTTCACATGGGTGTAAAAACACCAGTTCTGCCTCCGTTATTCCGATTCCCCTAGGTGTAAGATGGGGTTATTTAGGGACACTCGAGGACATTCAGCGAGTCTGTACCAGGTTGCTTGTGGTCTCTGAGGTGCTTGGCTGCAGTATGTGCTTTAACCGGTCTGCTTGAGGCACTGTGGATTGCTGGACAGAAATGGGACTTGGGGGCCTCTTAGCCTTGGGGTGGAAACAAGCCATTTCTGTGGAGATGGACACATTAGGTCCAAGTCTGCCAATGGTTCTCCATTCTCAAGGAAAATAGTAGCTTTTACCTGCCTTTTCTGTTGCCAATCAACAAATTAGTCTGTAAAAATCTATAATAAATACTTACATAAATACATAAAAATCAATTTCTCTATTTCAAAACCCAAGTGAAGTCAACTTATAGCTAAATATCTTCCATTTTTGTAGTAAATCTGATGCATGTTGCTGCCTGTCTTTTTCTTTTGTAGGTCACCCAACACTTGCATGTTGGTCAGCAAGAAGTGTGTGGTCATTTGGGTGTTTAGTGCTATGTGTGTTCAGGCAAAACAGGATGGGCTGTAACCGAGATGAACTTCCCTGACACTGAACTTGCACTAATATCACAGTGTTAATGGCAAGCGTGATATATGCAGGGTTTCAAAGCTGTGGATTACCAAGCAGCTTAAAAAAAAAATAATAACCCGGAGGCCTACAGTGTTTGGCACCCGAGAGGAGGAACATCGTACACAAACAACTGGGTTACGAGCGCGCGCCGCAGACAGCGGCGCTGCACAATTCCAAACTCCATCAAGGGCTGCATGTAAAATGTTGGCTTCTTTGTGCACACCCGCAAATCCTAGGGAAAAGGCCGTCGGGGTCAGCAATTCAGCTGTTTGTCTGCTCCCTTTATGTAAGGGGTTAGCAGCAGTGTGCTTTTTGTCCACGGCCAGCAATAGCAGGAACAGCTTGTTTCTCAAAGGGCTGTGGATCCCCTAGCAGTGATAGAGGAAGGGGTCCTGAAATAAACCTTGAATGTGGATAGTCTTCGAGTTGACCTTTTATTTGGCTATATGTGTATGCTTAGCACAGCAGTTGACTCTGTCACTTGCTTCTCTAATGTCGCATGCAGCTCAAATGTCACCAGTGCAGACTTTTTTTCCATATTAATGTGTTGCAAGGGCCTGAGGAAGGATTGCAGCGCGGGCTGGTAGGATGCTCTCATTGCCCAGGCTCTTCCTCAGAGGAGCTCAGGGTGTTGCAAAGGCAAAACATCCATCCCATAGCAGCCTGTGGGTTAAGTCCTGATAGCACCGAACTGTTTCAGTTCACAGGAGGGAAGGAGGGTGTTCTGCTTCCCACCTCCACCCTGAATGCTTTAGAAATTGCTTTTTATTTTGCATTGCTTTTGGATATAATTTGAATTTCAAGTCTCTTCTGCTCTAGAGGAAATCCGTTGAAACCTCTAAAACTCAAGGAATAATTTCCTTTGTGTCAGTGTGGCTGTGTCCAACTTGTGATGTGTGTTCATGGGCGCAGAGCTTCATTTGACTCAGTCTTGCCTATCAGGGATGCGTGTTCCCAAGCTCATCCCGGTCAGGATGTCAATGGTTGTATTTGTGGTGGAGCTGCCTGGCCGGGAGTCGGTTGCTTTTCTTTTTTGTGCCCCAAATCACCCTGCGAGCCCAGGAGTCCGGCCAGGCTCCCGGCCTGCACGAAGGTGCAACCAGGTTCCTTTGGGTGGAAAGGAGCAGCTGCTGCTCTAACCTCGAGAAAGGAGATGGGAAAATGCTCCCTGCCTGAAGAGCAGGAGCCTTTGGGAGAAATAGACCTCGTAATGGTGCTCGAGGCACCCTCTGTTAGTGGCTTCCTATCAGTGCTCTGTTCATCACTACTTTCTCAAGGAAAGACATGAAGGAATAGTTTTGCTTTAAAAAAAAAAAAAGATATTTTTAGAAGACTGCGATGATTTTTCTAACCATTCTGCTGTTATTTATGCTGCACAATTCTTGAGTTATTTATTCCACTGAGGGTTGTGCGAAGTAGGACGGTTCTTAATGCGTGGAGCGGGTGAAATCCAGCCTACAGCTGCCCTGGCTTCTTTGGGGACTGGTCCTGACGGCCCCTCCAGCCTCAGTGGTGACACTTTGGTCATTCCCCAAGTGTGGTGGCTTGTGGGGTGTCCCTCATAGCCTGTTCCCTTCCCCTTGCACATCAATGCAACCCCCCTAACCCTATTCCAATCACTTGTCACTGCACATTATTTTAACCTGCCACTTAACTCATTGATATGCATTTTTAAAACACTAAAAAGCAACTGATAATTCTCACTGTAATCCAAGTAAAAATAAAAAAAAAAGTTAATAGTTTTCATCCATTAAAGCTAATTTATACAAGCTGGGCTCTGTTCAAAACTATAGCAAGGTATAAACGGTGATATCATTGAGCATGAGGTCTGCCAACCTGCATTATGGTCTTGGAATGACAAAGGAATGATTTAGCTATTATGATCTCACTTAATATTTCATACTTAAAATGTAGCCTAACCTGTAATTCAGGGTTATGCGGAGTACATATTGTAGAGTTGTTTCAGAACAGATTTTGACACAAACTTTGCAATTAAAGGAAATGGTTGAGTGACAATGCTGCATATACAGTGAGTTTTAAGGTTGGCGAAAATCCTTGCAGAACGGAAAAATTACTGTGGAATGTCTCTATTTTATTTATTTATATATATATATATGTATGTGTATGTATATGGAAAATCTGGAATGTCTTAAGCTTTCTGATATAAAATCATTTTTGAGGGGAAAACACTTGGATGGAATAAAGACAACTGTAATATTTAGCATCGAGGAATCATAAAACCATAATCACAATGATAAAACAATCCTTATTACTTTAAGTAGTTAAAATAGAACATTAACATTAAAAGTAACATTAGAAGATGTAATATTAAAAGTATTCATCAATATCCATATTCCTATGTCAGGATGAGAAGGTAGTGCAAATCCAGGATTTTAATATCTGTCTTGCTTAAATAAGCAACTTCAGGACCTTTCAGTCCAGAATGACTGTGTTCCTTACTGATAATTTTATAGTATTTCTTTCCATCAGAATTAGTGTAAGTCAATAAAAACAGCCATTTTTTCCCTCTTCTACTGATTAAAAATGCAACATTCTGATTTCTTGCTGTTCAGGCTCCCCAATCCTGCATGCAAGGGGAGGAAACGCAGCGGAAGGGTTTGTGTTACCAGCAAAGCAAGAACAACCGTCGTGGTGTTTGTTTGCAAGGCTTGAGAATTGGAATTGGAATCTGTCCGGGGAGGGGTGGGGGACTTTATCCCACTTCATTTTTGGAGGACCTCTTGCATTATCCATGATTATCACCCAGGGGACAAGATTTTTCCATATAACAAATATTTCTGATTCTATTCCAAAAAATAGACCAGAAGCCATGAGATGCTAAGAATAGGTTTCTCCCTCTAGTGGCAGCGGGAAGGAAGCTACGTAGCCTTCAAAGACAAGGTAGTTTTACTTATTAAACACAAATATGCATATGAGGTAAAAGGCCTGCTGTTTGTTTCCAACTTCAAAGAAAGAGTCATATGGCACAAATCTAGCTTTTTAATGGTTCCCTTAGTCATTGAAATACACGTAAAACCAAGATAGATACTGAATTAAGGAGCGGTTTTTGTTTTTTATTGTTTTATTTTTAATGACCCTTAGGCTCAACCGAGGCAACCTACTTAGCCAGCACAAATGCTAACGAGTTTGGTGTCCTATATCTCTAACAGTAGAATAGCAGCAATGGCAAAACTTGCAAGGTAAGACCAGGTTGGATATTTGTTCTGCTCATGTTCCTGAGCAGCCACGAGAACAGCAGGTTCAGGGTAACTCACAGCGTTTAGCCCTGGCTGGGCTGACACTGGCGCATCTCTTGTCCCTGTGCTTTGCTACCAGTGTCATTCTGGGTGGTTGTCCCCCTCCAGAGAAGCGCAGAGGAAATATTTGTGTGCAAAGCAAATATCATCTGTGCATCCTTGTAAGGGTAGCACTGTATAGAGACACAAAGGAAGGGATGGATGTTTTCGTGACTCATTTGAAATGCATTTGAAGCTACAATGCCAGTTTGATGTGTTTTTTTTTTTAAAAAAATTCCTCTTACCTCATCCCGTGTGACTTCCAAGATGTCCGAATTGCCCTTTTTCCTTATAGGAAAGGGAAAGGGTGTCCTGTGATTTTAGGCAGAAGAACCTAACCACCGTGTAAGAGTGAAACAGTCTAACAAACACAGTGATCTAAATCTATCACCTCTGCCATTTATACTTTTATCTCTCTTGTTGCCCCCCTTAATACCTGACGAGCATAATCTCACTCTACTTGTTTCAATGTGTTAACACAACTGAGGCACTCTGGTAAAATCTTGCTTTACCAGAAGAGATCATGTGGATGAAAGACAAAGATAACATAATATCTTGAAATTGGACAGAATGTGTCCTTTGAGGTTGTGTGGAAAATACAACGTTGAGGTAAATCCACCTTTCCAGGGACCATCTAACCACTCTGAGGTGAGATCAACACGGGGAAGGCTCAAGTGGAGAGAGAAAAAAATAAGCTCCATGGTCTGCATTTATTTCATATGTGGTGCTCCCTGGCATGCTGTAAACATCCACCTGGCTGTGTAAGGTCACATGTGTTAGTCTGAACTTGGAAATCTTCCAACAGAGAAGAGCTTTATAATGACTGAAGAGTGAAATGTAACTTCTGTTTCTTCTAGTTGGGACTTTGTGACTTTCTAGTCAAGGTAATGATTTGAAGAGTTAAAATTTGGAGATAGAAAAACATTAACATTGCTTAACAACTATGAACTAGAGTAGAGCTCATGATCTAGTGAGAGCTGGTTTGCGGTGAAGTGATTCCAGTAGTTGAGGATTGAGAAAAATGTCAAGGATTACATAACTTTCGATATCAACATGAATTGGCAGGGTGGTGCAACTGGAGTTTCTTCCTGTGGAAGTCCATTCATAGGATTTCTTTAGCTCTCTTCAAAGGCTGTTGCTTTGGGTTGTTTCACAACAGAAATTTCTGAAGACCCTCTGACTCGTCCTAAGAAATCAGGATTGTGGCAGATCCATCTCCATCCGCTGGATGGTCACGGCTGCCTGAGCTCCTTGGAAGTCATCATGCCCCTCAGGGGGGTCTGTTTGCCCCGTCACACTTTAGAACAAGCTGTAGCTCCTGAGGAACATCTTGGCTTTCTGGGTTTGTCCTTATAGGCACCTTTGTGGCATGGCCCTGTTAGGTGCTTTTCTGCATGGTACCAGAAAATGGTTCTAAATTTATTTTGCCTCCCTGTAAAGCTTTCCTCAATTCATTCCCTTTGCTTCTCTTATTGCTTTTTATGCTTTCAACTTCATTATGCAATTGTTCCAATCCTGCTCTGTATTTGATGTTTTATAACTCGTGTCTGCCTTTTTTCACTGCTGATTACTTTTAAATTTCTCTGTTCCTTCATACTGGCTTAAAAAAAGTAGAAAAAACAACTTGAGCATTCCCTGTGTAATTACTGCTAGGTGATATGCATAACCCTTGGGCATACTTTAATTTGTCTTTGAACACTTTCCATTTCCTCCGTGTCCTTTTTCTCCCTGGCTTTATCTTGTTGAATTTCATCCTGTGCTTACTGAGACTCCCACTTTGCTCTGCTAAAACCCAACCTACTTGTTTCCTAACTCTAATCTCAGTGAAATCGGTAAAAATTGCAGGCCTGTCTCCCTCACATCTGTATGACCAGGTGCAATTGCTATTGCAGAAATCTTGATAGAGAATTACTCTTTTAAAAAAAAAAGCCATCAATTACACTATATATGATGAAAATCACCTACAGCTAGGATGTACCATAGCACTGTGCACAGTAGGGAAATAACCTTGCACAACATCATCTTGCATCTTCCTCACCTTGCCAAATCTCAGCCTTTCACTTCAACTTTGTCCCAGCTAGACATTTAATCATCTGCCTATTTCTGAGGAACTGAATAATCTGACGCTGCTGTAACTATTTTCCACTTGACTTTGTAGCAACATATGCAGGTCACCTAGGAAGCACTTTAACAGATACTTTAGGATTTCATGAATGTGGAGTTCAGGTGTGCCAGTTCACCTGTGTCTCAGCAAAAGTGATGGGTCTGGTGAGACTCACAGTACAGAAAAGAGGAAGTTTCCTGAGATGGGAATCGGTGAAGAGGTTGTTGAGCAAGCGATGCTCATCAGCACGGGTGCAGAATGAAGCCTTCCCCAATGCAAGAAGAGAATTGCCCTGAGAACACCACAGCCCTGAGGAAACCGTCTTGAGATGGGTCTTCTGCAGAGGGTGCAGCTTGGCCACTGACCTGGCAAATAGCTCTAGTCTGAGAAATATGTTGAGCAGCAAGAACAGCCAGCCTGGTTGCAGGGATGCTTATAAATTTCCAGTAAGATATGATGGGACAGGGTCAGACCAAGCTCGTTCAGGGTGGCACGGACACAGGCTGCTAGGAAATGCAGAGCACCAGCTGCAGCTGGGGCATTGCCGTGGAGTTTCCTGAGAGGGGTGATTTAGACTGACTAAACATGGAGTCTGTTCTTAAGGATGTTCAAGGGAAATTGAAAGAGGTTCCAAATAAACCCTGGATTTCAAACACTTAAAACTATTTTCCTTATCTCCAGAAAAAAATCCAATGGCTGTTTCCATTAAATGTACACTTTTATAATTGCACAATCAATTCAACACAAGCTATTTGTCATGAATTGGGAAACTTTCTGAAGGTATTTGTCCTGTTCTGTATTTTTTCATGCAGTTCTTGTATTTAGATATTCAACACACTGACTTAAGTGATCTTGCTAGTGTCCTGGCTTATTGAATTTTGTTTTCATGTAGCATTCCTGCTCCTCTTTATTGAATGATTACTTTAATTTATCATGATTTCCTGAGTGCATATCTTTTTTTTTTCCCAAAAAGAAAGGCAATATGCTTTCAAGAAACACTTTCAAGCACAATAAGTGATGCATCTTTAGTGTATTTAATGTTTTCATAAAATGCAATCTGAAAACAAAATGTCTTTCAGTTATCCATTTCCCACCTACTGCATTTCTCCCTAGGAAGGCAACAAAGAATGAAGTTTTTTTTTTTTTACATTTTTTTTCCCTTAAACCTGTCCTTTATCTTTTCTTTTCTTTTGAAATTTCAAGCTAAAATTCCATCTCAAGGAGAAACTCTAAATCCAAGTGCATGTTTTCAGTTCAAATTGCTTGGAATGGGGCAAGGTCTAA
This sequence comes from Tinamus guttatus, assembly GCF_059628265.1. Lineage (NCBI taxonomy): Eukaryota > Metazoa > Chordata > Aves > Tinamiformes > Tinamidae > Tinamus > Tinamus guttatus. The sequence continues at coordinate 2,358,390 of NW_028289621.1, forward strand.
TTGTAAATGTTTTTTCTCATAATGAATATTTCTATATTGTAATAGAATTGATTAATCCGTTCCCACTTGGAGTAAAGTGTAAGATCAAATCAACTCACTTCTTGCTTATTTACATGGCTAGCTTTAATTCCTCATTAGTTACACTCAGCACTAAAACTCTTAGTGCAAAGGATACATCTTTTACTTAATGGATAATAACTTAGTGGAATGCATTTTAAATTTATAGGGACTCTCTGCCATTATTACCACCTAACTTCAACATGAAGAACTCTACCAGGAATAGCACTTGCTGGTGATTTTTGACTGGGTACCTTTTAGTCATTAGCCAAAGGGCCACCTTGCCCAAAGTATGCTTGCAGCTGAAGTCAGTATTTGACTTGATTTCTGGTTTCATTAAAAGGTTTTATGTGAGTTAATTCAAGAGGATTTCAAACCAGATCATGGTATCTTCTTAATTAGAAGATACAAAGGGGCAGTTTAAGGCAGTTGGATGCAATGGCTGAGGTGCTTTTGTGTGTCCTTGTGTACAAGACCCTGTAAACAAGAGCATAGCAGCTATAACTGGAATAATGATTGAATAATAAACAAAAACACTCTTAAACAAATGTGAAGAGGCTGGACAGATCGTGATAAGCTTTATTTTGACTTGTGGTGAAGGACTACCAAGAAAGTGTGTGGTTTTTATTTGTTTTTCCTAAGCAATCATTTTCTGGGCAGAAGGGTAGTCAGAGCTGCCTTTCCTCAGCTTCTGAAACACAGAGGCCTTGGGGCCTTTTGCAGAAGCGCTCTTCGTTAGGGACACAATTTGAATACAGCTCTTTTCATTCATATTTCACATGATAAAGGAATCTGACCTCAGTTTGCGCCTCCTCCTTTCTTTGCTTGCCCGATAATGTGATGTTTAGTGAAACGCAGCAGTCCTGCAGAGGCACGAGGGGAGCTGCAATATTGCACGAGCTGAAATCACAGCACGTAATCTCAAAGCTGTTCCAGCATCCTCTATGGGAGGCTTGCTTCCACAGGAAGGGTTTCCTCCAAGAAAACCTCCAGAAAGGAGCTAAAAGGAGTTTTGTTCAGGCTTGCACATGTACTATAGCCTTTTCCTTAAATGTGTGTATGTATTTTAGTAGCATTTGAAGAAAAAAAAGAAACTCAAACTTCCCCAGGCTTTAATTTGGTTTTGCTTTACTTAGCCGATGTCCTACCAGGTTTCAGATCCAACGTGGATCTCAAGGATCTCCTGCTCTGCTAAATCTCAGTGCAGGTCACTGAGATGGCAGGAGGGTTTTGGCTCCCCTTACCAAAGCCTAATGTGTGTTTTCTATCTGCACCGTTAAACTCTGACACTGCTCTAGTTTTTGGCTCTTGCTGTGAAGAGCCTTGTTGTACCCATCCTTCCTTTCTGCTGCAAGCATAAACTTCTATACAAAAACAAATACTTAGAGGTTGTACTTTTTTCACCAGTCTCTTATGCGTGTGCAATAATACAAAGCTCAGTGCCTAGAAGTTTAATTTTGGAAAGAATTAACTAAGAAGGCTTTGATTTCTTTCACATATTGTGCAGATTGCTGGAAAGAAAAATAACAATCCAGATGTGATTGTTTTCCCCAATGTCCACAATTGAAATATTGGTTGATTTTTTTGTGGCAACTTTTCTTCTTGAGCAAAGAACTTGTGAGTGCAATCAATTAAATAAAGGATCTGATTTGCTTTGTAATTGTTTTTCTGTCTGTATGAATGATGTAAGGGCATATTGGAAGAATTTACTTCACTACTCTGTCTTTTCTAAAATAACAGGTTTACTGGTTGATTTATGGGTTGTTTGTTTTGTTTTTGTTGTTCTGTCTGTAGGTGAGAAAAAGGTTAATTTGCTTGAGAAATCATGTCTATGCCAGAGAAGGTCAACCTGTTCCATCATCATGTACTGCCATTGGAGGCTGACCTGAACCTAAACAAGTTGGTTTCATAGAAGAATTAGGCATCCTGTTTTTCTGTATGTTCTTCCAGCATTTGTTTTCTCCTGCTTTTTTCATTTTCTTTTCTCAGAAAAGCCAGAAGGTTGTGACTCAGTGGTTAACTTCTTACGCAGTCACCAGAGGTGAATTATTCCCTGAGAAGTTGTATTTTTGACATATTACTTTAAAAACTTAAAACTTGGGTGCGACTGGGCCAAGTTCATGGTTTCCAGGGCCAGTTTTGGGCTGAGTTCATGGGTTTGCCCATCCTCTGGTTGACCAGGAGCAGCCAATAAAGCCATGAAAATGCAGCTCTTGCTGGTGGCCACCCCAGGGCTCTGCCCATCTCCCTGCATGTCCGAGCCCCTTGGCTTGGCTCAGTGGTCCCTGGGCTGGCAGGCAAAGGGCATCATCCCTGTGTCCAGGGCACACGTCCTTCCAGCGAGCTGGCAGTGCTGGAGCAGGGAGTAAATTTCCAAGGATAACGATCTGGAAAGAAAGGGCACATTACATTTCTTACACTGCAGGCTGTGTGTAAGCATCAAAATGTAGCAGCAAACACGACTCTCAGGGATGCCGTGTTACCCTTCCTCACTGAACTGTTTCTAGGGCTAATAAGATCTGGACCACAAACAATGAAGGACTAAGGCATTGGTGGAATTTAAACCAATAGCAGTAGTATTATTTTATGTCATCAAATCTTAATTAAAGGGAAGAGTTTCTGTGTTGTGTTTTTTTCTAGTAGAACAAGTTTAATATTAATGTAACAGAACTGGATGTCTAGTTCCTTGCTCTATCAGCGATCACTCACTGTAGCTGAACAGTAAACATCAAAGTGTTTGACTCACTTGTAATTTATTTGCTTTTTTCTCCTCCTTTTTTGCTTTCTCTTCATATGTTATTTAAGTTCATGTACATAAGGCTTTTCCAGTATGTCTGATCAGCATGTGTGGGAAAGCAGAATGGTGGAATATTTCAGGGGAATTATTTCAGAGGAATTGTAAGTAGATTCTCTAGGAAAAAAAAAAAAGCTTATTTTTGGTTCTGGAAAACTGTGCTTTTTGATTTAAACAGAGTAACTATGTTTTCAGGGTGCAGCTCTCATGACCTGGTAGTACATGGCCATTTGCAGGCTGTAAATAGTCTGATTTAGGAAGGGGGCAAAAAAGAGCCCAAAGCCTACAATGCTGTTAAACTTTATCACAGTGTTAATTATCACAGTATACATTTATGATTGTAATTCATGTTGATTTGTGGATATGAGCTTAGATTTTAAGTTCCCCTCATCCAGATACACAGCCCAAAGTGCCAGTGGGCTCAAGCTGAGCCCAGATCATCGTGTTTCTGCCCGTCCATCCGAGGGTTCAGGGAACAGGCTTAGGAAAAAGGGTTGGAACATCCAGTTCCTGGAGCTGTAGAGTGGCAGGTGAGCAGGAAAGATGACACAATCTTCCAGTAGTCTTTTGGCTAAGACATTTGCTGGTGGTCTTTGAGGTAAAGTTTCATTACTTTGTGTGTTTTTCTTGCACTCCAGTTTAGATGCATCAGATTTCATGTGAGTTTCTGCCTTTTTCTTCCTTTCTTGTTCAAAAATGTTTCATCTGAGTATTGGCAAATATGATTTGGAGATACTTCATGCTTATGGGCTAAATCTGGTTCTTGGCTTGGTGAAGTCATTCCCTTGGTTCAAACCAGTTAGAGTTCACTTAAATATTCCAGTTGTGAGGAGTCTTTTCCAAACCTGGCCTGATCCGGAGGTGCTGGTCGTGCTCTGCAGGCAGATGGACGGATTGCAGACAACCCCTACAGAGATGTGCAGAGTTTCCATTCACCTGATGGCAGGGAATTCCTCCAAAGGTGACAACTTAGGTGTCAATGTTGTAAAACATCACAGGGCTGTCAAGACAGTTCAGTGACTTATTTGGGTTTGTTTTGCTTTGTTTTCAGTTAAAGTGAAGGAATAGAAGGGCGCAGGTTCTTTGCAAAACTGGATATGCAGGGCCAGAACCTAACAGGGATTAGGAGAGGAGGAAAAAAAACCTTTAATGCTGCAGTGGGTACTGGAAAGAAAACAAATAGTTTTCTTTTTTTATAGGAAAAGTATGTAAATTAATGACTGGAATTTGTCAGTATGGAGACAAATGTCTTAATCTTGAGAGCGCTTGCAAGTAATTTAGGATCTTCACCTTTGTATATACAAAACTCCTGCAGTAAGAAGTACCTTTACAGGACTCTACATAATTTTCTTTTTGATGAAAAACTGTATAAGTGACACACAAAGCACTGCATTTGTTACTCTTTGGTAACTCTTTGGAGCTTTTGCACCCTGTTTCTGATTATCAGAGCCATGAAGTTCCACTTGCTATTTGCCTTTTTAGGGTGAAAAATGTAGGGAGGTGGTTTTTTCCCCCAACATTTCACAGAAACTGTTAAATTACAGACATTTCAAATAGCTGCTGGTTTGGGGGTTGTAGAGGAAAAGATGGGCTATGTATTAATTTAAGGTGCGTGTTGGTGTTTTGTTTTGTTCTTTAATTTTACAGACATCTCTCTGATAATGAGCACACAAAGTCAGCTGGGAACACTGGTATTGTGTTGTTAACTAGCTTTTTCCAGGAAAATTACTAGAAGGTGGATTTTTCTCCTTTAATAAGCTACGACTAAATAAGCCCAAATCTTTGGGGGAGAGGTTCTTTATCTTCCATATAAATTGGAAGACTCAAGCATCTCCCTATAAAAGAGGGTGGAAAACTGGTTGACTTTAGCTATGCCATGAAAGGAAGGCAGAAGCAGCTGGGCATCCTCATGGACCGACCAGGCTGTGCATGTTGCCCTGGAAAAACAGGCCTGTGTAGCCTTTTTTTTTTTTTTTTTCCCTCTTTAATTTTCTTTCTGGTTTTCAAGCCAAAAACTGCTGTGGCTGGGACTTTCTTTGAGTTACTGTATGATCTTTTTTTAGTTTAAGATCCTTTTAGATTGTACTGGGAGTGTTGGAGGGGGTCTGTCAATACTGCAAATGTTTTTCTTGTTCTGGAGAAAAGACTTTATCCAAGTGCTTATCATGTGCTAGAGGCTTGTGCAGGAGAAATAATTGCCAAGGAATAAAACTGCTGGCAGTTCTCATTTAACCCAGTTCCATACTTCAAGTGCCATACAAGCCTAAACAAGATTCAAAATAAAACAGGGATTTGTTTTCCTTGTGTGTGAATTTCTTAGCCTGAGATGTCTTGTCAGGCAGGCAGAAATAATTATTACTGGGAGAAGATGGGAATTCTTTCCTCAAAGATATTCATTCATCAGGAGAACAATTAATGACAACTCACTAATGGCTGCAACATTTTATTTTCTGTTTTCAGTGGCATGTGCAGACCCAGGCTCTGAGTGCCTGGGTACTCCCTCCCTGGCCCCAATTACTTTGGCACAGAACCACTCTATGCTACAGGGACCATCCCTTCCCCAAGCAAGTGGATTCCCAGCCAAGAATAGGTTGGAGCTTTTGGCACTGGAGTAATGCATCTGAGTAGCACTGGGTAGCAGAAATCACTGCTTGTTTCCAGCAAAGGAATGACAGTTGTTTTTTAACTATGTAATTAATTACCACAGATTAGAGGGTGTGTGGGGGGAAAAGAGTATTGGGGTTTCTGCGCTGAGGAGGAGTATGAGGGACTTCAGGAAAATATTTTTTCTGCAAGATAAAATGAAGCATGCAGTAAAACAAAAGGATCTTAAAAATAAACCTTCAAGATAATAGAGAAACTAAGCTATTGCTGTCTAGTTTCCTTGTGAAGGATTTCTACCCTGTGCATACAGGGTTGCTTGTTGTTTTCCCACTATTTAACAATGTTGACTCTTTTTTCCCAAGCCTAGGCCCTTGTTTTGTACCTTTGCGAAGTAAATGTAAAAGAAGTGCCCAAACTCTGCCAGTGTCACTGTTGATTTTTGGAGTGACCTTACACAGCTGTAAATGCACATGTGTTCCGCTGACGTGTTTGCTAAATGTTTAGCTGAAGTAAAGGGCAGAAAAAGCCGTCTGAGGGATTCAACGGTGTCTACAACTGTTCATCCATGCCTATGGGAAAAAAGTAAGTGACTGGTATTTAATACAGGGTGTCAGTGTGTGATCATGGCGAGATCAGCAGCCCTTAGTATGTTTTCCCGGCTTTGTGGCCCAAAGAGCCTGTAGACCTTGGTCCTCTGCGTCCATCCTGCCCCATAGGGCCCCTAGATCCCCATTTTCCAGGGCAGTCACAACCCAATCACCCAAGAATGGTAGATGAAGCAGGATAACTTTGAGGATCGAGTCTATCTTTCTGGCGTCGATAAAGAATTAAAAAAAAAAAAAAAAAAAAAAAAAAAAAAAAAAACCTGTTCTGACTTGGTTATGCTGCTCCTCCCTGGAAAACTCATTTTTGAACCCAATGGCTACAAGTACCTTGTTGCCCACAGTGCGATTCCTCCTGCTGATTTAGTTATTGTTGGCCAGCACAAAAAATACACTTTTTCCAAGTGAGTGCTAGTAAATATGTATTTCTACTTGTCCTCTCCAGCCAAATAGCACTTTGCTGACCACCCTGGTGACAGTCCTACCAAACCTTCCCGCTCACTAGATTGTTGCAAAAGTGGCTAAGAATCGAATTCAGGCTATTAGAAGTAAATTCTGTTTGTTAAACTCAGTATCTAAATATCAAAGAGATATCAATGGAAGCTGAGAGCTTATGTCTTTCACATCGATTGAAAATACTAGTTTTAATGCATTAACTCTGCAGACTTGAAAGGAGAAAAACCCAATGCTAGCCAATAATGAAGTGATTAACTGTAATAATATGCTGCACATTTTGAAGTGAGCAATAGGTGCAGACAAGGCACACATTAATATACTTCTACCCTGCTGTTCGCAAAAGTATATTTTAGATGATTTAATTACATTTAAAAGCAGCAACCCAGAGAGGAAACTAAATGCCCCAGTGTTTGCATTACTCATGTGCTAGGAAACATCTCAAGTTGGCTTGTAACCTAAATTAATTAGTAGCTTGTTTATAATTTATTTGTTTCTGGCTCGCTCCAACTGATCTTGGGAAACCGTGGAGAGACTTGAGACTTGAGGAAGGAATCTTTGCTTACCCAAAAAGCACTGTCATCGCTGCGGCAGCCTGATCCCCCAGAGACAGTTATGAGATTTAGGACTCACGACGTTCCCATTGCTGAATATGTAATTTAAGTCACTGGACTGTGTTTTGGTAGAAGATATTCATCTATTCCATTTCTTGTTGAAGTTGTGCTGAGAAATCAGATGTTAGAATACCAAAAAAGAAAAAAAAAGGAAGCCAGTCTTAGAAAATGAAATAAAATATAAAAGGGCAATTGAATGCCTGCAGTTTGCAATGGGATGGGGGCTCTAGAGGATGAGGGCCACGTGTCCTTCTATACTTCATTGCCTTATTGCATTAAAATATTGACATTAAGAAAAAAGCTCATGTCTGCCTTTGCTATTTAGTGTCTCTTTATAGATGTACAGGATGAGCAGAAGATGCAGGAGAAACACTCTGTCCTACTTGCAGAGAGCTCCTTTCTGTTCTAATATCTCTGCTTTGAGGGAGTTGTGAGGCTGTTGACTCTGGATAAGAACATAAGAACAGCCTTCCAGGTGTGTGGTAGTGGGATGCTACCAGGAAAGGAATGAAAGATGCTAAATTTGATGAGGTCTCGGACTAAAAGAGCAGCCAGTGCAGGGAAACAGCTCGGGAGGCCCCAAGGTTTACGGGTTTCCTTGTCCAGCTACAAGGAAATCAGAGGTTGATTGACTTGCTAGAAAAGTATGATTTTGTATAGCCAGTGAACTTGTATAATTTTATATGTATACACGCATAATATAAAATTTTTAGCATATTTTTCTGGGCTTTTCTAGGAATTTTACTTAGTAGGAAAATTCCACAACTGGGAGCAAACTCGCAGGAGGTTTTGGTAGTTACCTTAGTTAAAAAAAAAAAGTTACTCAGAAATTCGATGGAACGTGGCAAAACAACACATTTTCCCCCAACACACACACAGACCCAAATATACCTCCTAGATAATTCATCAGGTAGAAAAATGTTCAAAAGCGGCAACAGAAAAATAAAGCTTTTTTTTTTCTCCTAACCATTTAAAAATGTTTGAGAAAATTAAAGTTTCTCTTCCCTCTACAAAATATCCACAAGGAACAATAATGCAATTGTGAGAAATTCGGGGAGTTTAAATTTGGAATGGAATTTTGATTTCTTGTGACTTTTAAGTCTCATAGATTTGTGAACATAAGTATGTATAAATGTATGTACATATTTCTGTTTATTTGAATGCCCGTATCTGCACTTCCTGTTCACTAATTAATGTGGCAAAATTTGCAAAGATAATGATGTATAGTGCAGGAAATTACACACTGAATTAAAAGCATGAGCCTGGAATTTACCATGAGATATTAATTGCTGAAGCTATCACAGAATAGAAAATAATCCTAACGTGTAATTTGACCTTTATAATAACTGTTCTTTTATTAGAAGTTATAGTACTTACAGATGAATTGATCCAGATCACCTATGTACAACATCTTACGTTAGAACCGCTGTTAAATTATCTTCATGCTCATTCAAGCTTGCTTTTTAAAAATACATTCGATAATCTTAAAAAAAAAAAAAAAAAAAAAAAAAAAGTATTGGATTATCAAATATATTTACCACTGACTGAAGCTGCTATGTTTATATTAGGCAAATTCTGAGTGTCTTAGCCTACAATAAATGCTTTCAACAGAGTGAAAATGTCGCTCTCAATTTGCCTCTTGCAAGAATTGAAGTGCTAATTCTTCAGCAGTTGCAGCAAAAATACTGCTAGCCTTCCTAATAGGCACAGGGCATAAAATAACCCTGATCTCATTTTCTACACTAGTTTGCTATTTTGAAAGAAATTTTTTCAAAAAAAAAAAAAAATCCTGATTTTTGGGAAGACCTCATCCTTCTCTGTAAGAAGGCTACAGTTCAATTGAAATTGCAAATCAAAATACCATGCAAATCTAAGCCGCTAGAAAACTGCTAAAAATCTCCCGCCTAAACATAGTTTATATTAAGATGAAAAATAAACATTTGAGATCTAAGCTCATACTGAATGAGACAAGGGTATATTTTTCCCTTCAGGGGAAGGTTGGGGCAGGCCAGAAAGGGAGAATAGGAACATCCAAAGATTTTCTGCTTAATTCTGTGTTCTGTATTTCTAAGCTGAATACTTATCTGGTATCTTGCAAAGAAAATGATTCTTCTGATACCTTCTCATCTATTTTCTGTTATTTTCCCAAGATTATAGTAACTTTTTGTTTGTTCATAGTTACATTTCTTTAACATGTAAGATATATTGAGACATAATTCAAAATGACAGGAAAGAAGTAACCAATATATGGTGCACAAATGAGTGCTTGTTAACATGTCACATATTACATCCTTTATTAAAAACAGTCCCTGCTCTGTATTGGCAAACAATGTTCACAGCCATCACCCATAACTTTCATTTATGATGGATTGCGTTAGAATTTACCAATGTAAGTATGAAAATACTAGCATTAGTATATATATATTATTATTTTTTACATTGTCTTAGTAGGGATTTTTGCTAAAACAGGCTTTTTGATCACAGTTCATAGTTTCAAATAGGCTTTCCAAGGCACCTAAGGGTGCCAGGTTTCTGAATGTTAGAGGTATTTAAGCACCACATTTCTGCAGAATCTGTTACTTTGCTGCAAGATATCTGACAAACTGATGTCTAGCTGAGGTGTGTGACTTCTTGGACTCTCCCACATTTTAGTTTAGCTTTGCCTGTGCATTTGAACATTTTTTTTTTTTTCAAATAACACTTTTCTTTATCATATGCAGTTTGTAACCCAACTTGCTGCTCTTTCAAAAAAAAATCTTTCTGAAGCTGTGCATAAAGGCTGAATTTTTGATATATAAGAACTGAAAAAACTATATATTTCTCCCCAGTTTTACCTTCAACACTGGCTTCAGTTTTTCTTTGTGCTGAAACTGGAGAATCTTGCATCTTCCTTTTGGTGTGACTGCAACAGATGTCTCTTGTGAGTCCCGTCCTCAGCAAACTTTTCCAAAAACAGGCAGTGAGTAGGAATATTGGTACTGCAGAATGAGAGAAGCCTAAGAAAAGCCCGGCTTTTTAAAGCCTGTCCATGTATTTTGTGTGCCAGCGTGTTTACAAACAGACGCCAAACATTGTTATAGCTTGAGCTGCTAGTACAAAGCAAGGGACATTCTATTATATACTGGTTATGATTGATGCCCCTAATACATCATAAAAGTTTTTGTAAGAAAATAGTTTTTTTCGGGCCTAATCCCTAGGAATATTCAACACTTGAAATAAACCAAGAGGGTCTAAAAGTATTTAGAACTTACCAAAGCAGGGCTGTTCCTTCCAGCTGAAGGACAACACTCATACAAGAATGCAAAGCACAGGCACAGCATGGAAAACTCGCTACGGGTATCGATTTTGGCAGCGCATGCGAAAGGAGCCCACCCTAGTGCATATTTTGGCAGCTTTCCACCACGTGGTAATATCGCCCCACTGAAAAAATGCCATGTTCTCTTGGTGGGAAAGGTGATGGTATGTTTACCCCACAGTGAAGAAATAAATGGTAGCCATTACAAAGGTGTATAATTCAGCAATTACAGTTATTTGTTTTTCTGACACCTCCTGCAAACAGTTATCGCTTCAGTCAAACATAATTTGATTATCTGTTTTTTTTTTTTCTGGCACCGTATATTAATAGGGCAAATAAAAGGGAAAATAGTGCAGTCCCTTGTAATAAAGAAAACAGCAGCAAACTATTAATGCTCTTTGAAAAGAGTAGTTTTAACAAAGTAAGCAAGAATCATTTTCTTTGGTTGAGTGTTGATTCCCTAGTGTGCTCTCAGTAAGTAATTAGAATGGCCCAGTGAATGTCAGCATCAGCTTGTTTATTCTCATTATTTTATCATTTTAAAAACCCTCTAGGTGATGAGACATGCAGTATAGAACATAATTACCATTATTAGCATACTAATTGGACACAAAAATAGGCCAACTACAAGGTAGCCAACTGAATAATTTCACATTAATCAAACACCATAGTGAATAAGCCTATTGTTAAATTGACAGCTACAATAATTGGCAATATTTTGCCACGAAATATAAGAATTCCTTGTAAAGTCTCTGCGATGTTATATAATTCAGTACTTTCCCACATTTCCATCCTTAACTTCGTACACCTAGTTCAAGTTCAAAAAGCATCATGATAAGATTATTAAACTATTATTGAGTGGACAAAGTATACAAAGAGCTGCTTGTTAACATTCACGAGCAGATTCACATGATAAGAAAACAAAAAGGCTACCAATTTAGCTACTTGTTGCTTCAACATTGAATATGTATAAAGGTTCGTGATAAGATTTTTCTCTTTTTAACAGCATATTAAGTCTTAAGTCAGATCTTAAGCACAGAAAATATTGCAAAGAAATTACAAAAAGAAAACCCCTTCCCCCCCCCAAAAAAAAAATTAAATAAAATAAAAAGAAAAAAGAAGAAGAAAAAAGCAATAGGATCTTCAACTTTCATCCTTTAGGATAATTTCCTGGCTGGCTTGTTTTTCGGGTTTGCATTTGTCTCGGTGCTGTTCCAGTCTCATTTAATAGCAAGCTAAAAGTTGCAAGCTAGAAAGTCACCAACAGAAGTGGGAATTCATAAATGCTCAATTAGTACCAGGCAGGAAGGGAAAACTGGCCCTAGCTGTGTTTCACTTTGAAAACCATGAGGGAAATAGGACAGGAAAAGAGTGAGTGGAAAGGCAAAAAGAAACAAAGAGGGGGAAGGTGTAAGCAGGGAAAAAATGAGGGTTGCAGCAGAGGGAAAGGAGCAGATAAGGAGAATAGAACCAGATGGTGAAACAAGAGGAACAGAACTAGGAGAAGAGGCGAAGAAAGAAAAACAGCGAGGAAGGAGGAAAATAGTCATCAAGGAAAGAGAGTAAGAGAAGGTAAGGTGAGCATGGGGGAAAGCAGAACAGAGTTAGAGGACTATGAAACAATATTCTTCTTTTAAGAGTTCAAGGGCAAGGGGAAACACAAGGACCTCACTGAAAGCAACGTTTCCTTCCCACTCCTGGGGCTTTCCGAGACGTGGAGACTGGGCAGAAAGGCTTCGTGTTTAAGTTTCTGTTTATTTCAGTAAGAAAAATGTTTTAGGAAAGTTTGTGCAAACAAAATGGTGTTTCATAAGGTTACCCAGCCTGTCAGTGGGTGTTCTGTTAAGGCCGCGTGCCGAGACACACGGGCAATTACACTAGTTCCAAGTGCCCAAAATATTCCTGGATGGCTTCTCCAGTCCGAGCGGGCTGAGCAGTGCCAAAATCATGTGGATAAATATGATGGATGATATATAACTTTAAAGAAGTGAAAGGAATGAAGGGAAAGAAAGACAAATAAAATGTTTGCATTAATAACTTCCAAGAAATTCCTACTTTCACAAAACCAGACCTGACATCTATTGTAACTGCTGTAAGTCTTTGTATTGGCAAAATCTGGCCTTTATTGAAGCGTTTGGAGAAGTGAGACTAGAACCTGAAGACAGACTGCATTGAGGATGGGCCAGAAACTACTTGAAAATATCATTTATTTCAGTTAAATAATTGAAATATTTCAATTTCTGTTGCCAAAGGGGCAATTCTGGCAATGGTTTTGTGCAGCCTGCTTTGTTAGGTTGTCAGTCACTGGAGGCAGAAAAAGAGTCAGTGCCTTAAGCCAGAATGATGCTATTGGGTAAATGTGAACACTTCCACAACTGGGTGATTCTAGGAGGGGTGGCTCTTGAGACTCGCTGTTAATTTAATTAAAAGCAGAAGCGGCTTTCTATAGGCGGAAAGTACTAACATTAATGTTGAAATGTGTCTGTCTTAATTAGAATGAAGTTGTAGAAAAAACCACCTCCTTAAAAGCAATACCAACATATTTTTTCCAATTGTTCCTTGCTTATTAATCATAACGGGTAATGCTCTGGTAATGACTAGGGATGCCTCCTAATATATTGCAGATTGTCTGTAATCCCAGGCTATTGATTACCCTCTTTATTTCCCTTTGTAGGTTCTGCTTAGTAGCAAACCCACAGTAAAAATACACAGAACCAGGAAAAATATACAGAACTATAATTCAGAAATCTCTTGATAGAGAGAGGAAATGCAACGGGAGATGTTTGATGGTACCCAGTCAGATAACAAGTGGAATATATGCTCAGACTTTATTTTAAGCATGAGTGTACAAGGTAGAGACTTGATTTATTCACTGAAATTGAGAAATGCATCTCCAAGCACTCACTGCCCGAAGGTTTTTCCCTTTAGCTAATTTTGTACGTATGAATGACCATAATACCCAGATCAGATGGGTTTTGAAAGGTCTATTGGAAAGTGACACTATTTTTTATAGAGGGAAACTTTATCTGTGGGGGAAAAAGAATGACCACGGCCAAGTCTATAGCAGGGTTAAGAACAGCAGCCAAGGCCATTATTTTTGCTAATAGATTAGAATAACTCTGCAATGTGCCAGCCCCATAGTTTGAATATAGCAAATGACGAGAAAACTGAAAATATCCTTGACGTTTCTCTTAACACATTAAGAGCTGTCCAAACTGAGAAAAGATCCTGAACAGTTTTTCTCCTTCTGTCACAGAGTCTGTGCTTTTTTAGTTCATCTTGCAGTGCTCACATAAAATGCCGTGAGCTCACATTTCACTGGCAATTAATGGACAGTACATTTAATATATGTGCTTGTTTATATGCCCACCATTGAGGGCCCTGCAAAATCAAGAACACTGCGGCAAAATCAAGAGCACTGCGGCTAGTAATCTAGCTAGGTCTGGGCAGGGTGTTTGCCAAAAGCACCTTTTACTATCAGGCATCAAAACTGTGAAACTGCCTATTAAAAACAAAACAAAAATTCTGCAAATCTGATGTTTTCTCATCTCTTAAATATATCTACACAAATAATGAAATTTAAAAAACTAAAAGGGTGAAGGACGCTGTATGCATTCAGGCACAGTAAACAGAGGAAAAACACTGGGAAGGATAGTTATCGGTTACATTTAAATAACAAATAGATTTGAGGAAATCCTAGTCTGCTTGGGGAGTGAGAAAAGTAAAATAAATTCATCACATTATCCCCTAGAAATTATTTGTTCAGCTCTGCTCCTTAATGTGTCAGCTAAAGATGATTTCTAGGAGTGAAGATTTGCTTTTCTTGCTCAAAATGACTCAAAAAGAAATGAATATTCCAGCCACCAAGTGAGGTTAATATATGAGTTTCATAGCCATTTACTCACCACTGCTGTTCCCTGCAGAGTAATGGCAATGAGATGCATTCTGGGACTGCCAGAGGTAAAACCAGAGTAGATGTTCTTGAATAATTTAGCAATGTATGAAAGCTTATTTCATCATCATCAACACAGTAATACCTTGCACCAAAAGAGTGCTTTACATTTCTGTTCTCAAAAGCTGTATATGTGTTCTCATACCTATTTTTCAGCTGCGGAAACTTGAGGATGGAGAAACAAAGTGATTTTTTGGAAGGTGGAGAAGGCTGCAACACACCTAGGACTTACCCAGGTTCCCAGGAAGAGGCTGGGTTGGTATAATGGCTGGGTTTAATCTGTATATGAAGACACTACAGGTTAGGCCTCTTTATATTTAAATATCTAAACAAAAGTATTTTCTTCCACCCTTACTTTTTTAGCAAAGTAAAAGTGGAGACTTTGCTGCCTTCTGACAATTTTTCTTACTTCTTCCCTGTCATTCCCTTCTTTTCTGGAATAACTGGAATTTAAATGTGTTACTTGCATGTGAGCATTGGTTATTTTAAAGTGGCAGAGTATATTGACATCTAATTCTTGCAAAGAAAAAAAGGATATTGTTACAGTATAGTGAAATTATTAATATTAGACTAAAAGTATTTTAAAAAACCTCTAATGCCTCTCTTTGAGCTGTTTTAACATGCCTATGTTCGTAACTTTTCTATGTTTAAAGAGTTTAAAATTTCTTTTTTCTTTTTTCCCCTGAATGTAGATTGGTCTTTAATGAGATCAATGAGAATTGCTGGTACTTCTCTGGCCAAAATTGTAAATGTGTTGTTGCATTTCCTATTTACCCTGTAGCACAGGGATTTCAGAGTGTTACTGCTAATGTGTTTTGCATTCTATTAGTCTCCTATAAAATTTATGGTCAGAGAGAAATTGCAGAAACAGTATGAGGAGTCAGAGCTATGTTTCATTCTCTGCAATACCTTTTTTTTTTTTTTTTAAGTATATACTTTCAAAATAGTCAAAGGAAGAAAAAGGGGAATATAGAGTAAAGGGGGAGCAGGGAATGTCTAAGAATTTGAGATCAGTTTCTTAAAAACAGGATGGGTTTCTGAGCTGTGTCAGAGATGGAAAAAACAATTGTGGCTTAAAACAGCTTAACGTAAGTGATTTTAGCAGTGAGAGGCAATGAAAGTACCCTTGGTTAGCTCAGACAAAAGACAGGAGGAAAGAGTGGGCTGTTGGGGGAGAAATTAGCAATGGAAAAGCATACATTGTTAATTATAGTTCTGGAGTAGTCTGAAATGACTAGTGCTATTCTGTCCTAGTCCCTTCTGTTCGCTTCCCTCATTATCACTGTATTTGGTCCTGTTCCAGTTGTGCATTAAGCACCATAACTAACACCCTACAAACTGTAGGTTTTGTTTCTCTAATTTAGCTCCTATGGAGAGCGCTGTACGTACATCAGCGTGTTCCGATTTGGCAGATTTTTCTCTTTGTGCACGCTGATGTGGGCTCGCTTGAAGAAGAAACGTGTCTTTAACTTTGATTGTTAAGTGGTTAAGTTCTGCATTTTCCCTTTCTTTTTTAGGCATTTGTCCGTGACCCACTATCCTCTCAAAGAAGATGTGATCCCCCACTGAGATAAACTTCACCTTAGAGTGGAAAGTTGCCCTGTGGCTGGGAAAGGAGCCGTCGCTGTGCATCCTTCCCGTGCAAACCTTCCAGATGCACCAGGATCCAAAGGTAGGCAAAAGTTGCAGTCATGACCCTGTCCTCACTCAATATTGTACATGAAATCAGTACAGGAAACTGAAATAAAAAAGGCCGGTGGTGGCCCATTTGGATGGGGAAATATTGCTGTTTCCACACTGGTCAGGATTTCCTCCTGGTGACTGCTTCACTCCTGGATATATTGCATAGGTGAGTACAGGGGTGACATTTGGAAGTGCAGAAAAGTGAGAATTTGATACAAATAGTCAGATGGGCTAAAATCCTCAGCGTGTCTGAAGAAAGTTGCAGATGGAGTTCAAAAAGCCTGAAGGAATCCGAAGCTGTATATGTGAAAAATCCTAGGAAGATAGAGGAGTCCAACAGACAAATCCCGGGAATTCCATGTGTCAAAGACTGGTGGGAGAGCTAATGTACAGACGTGTAGGTCAGTTTTGGTTGTGCCCACATGCGATGTTCTTCTGAACTTGCCTTTGGGGTGAGCAGTTCATCACCCTGTGGCTCTGGTATTTTCCACCTCCGTGCCGTTTCTAAATATCATTAGCCTCACTGTTATTGTACTATTCCCAGTGACATTGCCTGCAAAATCGTGCTCGACAGGTGGTAGTGAAGCTAGATAGGCTGTTCAATTAACTCAGGGAAACAATTTCTCTGTCTCCTGCCTCCCACATGAAGCAGAGCCCGGCTGTAAGTAGCCAGGTAGCAAGCACAGTACTGTTAATCCCAAATAAATACCATAGTCCATTTTGCTCTGTGTCTATTAAGCCCTGAAGCTGAAACCTGGGATGGTCCCTCTCTGGAAGAAAGGTAAATACTTAAGGATGCTGAGGGATCAGTCAAATTAATCACATAATGTTCTCTGCCATTTGCCTCCTACATTAATCTACATTGTGTGTTATCTGTCAGCAAAAAGTAATGGTTGGGCATCATTCTGAAAAAGAGGAAAAAAACCCTCAGGAAAAATTACATACTTAACATACTGAAGCCTTTACAGCCCTTCAACAGCGCTCGATGGTGCCAAAGTAACCAGTAGAGCTCATCTGCCGAGTTTCCCCTTTAATAAAAGGGATCCTGCAGCAGAAAAGAGCAAACTGGTACCTCTTGTTCTCCTGGCTTTTAGCAGAGAGTGGTGGCTTGGGCATAACGGCCAGCAAAGTCAGTGACCTGGATATGAAAAAGCTTCTGCACCCTCTTGGTTACTGAGAGCCCTAGAGTGGCACATCTGGCTTATATGTGGACAGAGCCTGTTCATGGGAGCTTCGTGACTTCTTTGCTTGCAGCAGGGCCAACCCGTGGTCTGAGCGATTTCCTTTTCTCGATCCTGCTTTGCCAGATCAGCAGTTGTGCCTCAGAATGTGTCATCTCATGAGTCAAGTGGTGTAATATAGATGCTGACATGGGAGAGAATGCAGATAAAAACATGAACAGCTTGATGTTTTTGTGGATCTGACCTAAATTCTAGTCTTTGTTACTGTGATAAACATATTAAATAACCTCATTTAGGCCAGTGGTTTCCTCTGAGATCATGGTGATATTTAGCCTTCATCCTCTCAATAGTATGACTTTCCATGGACTTCTTCCATGTTATGCATTGACAGTATATTTTATGCTCTTATCTAAGTTCCCTTTGCAAAGAGCAAATTCTCTTTACTACTTTACCCCAGATTTAAGTGCACATTTTCTCTTTATCTCCACATACTTCTTTTTTTTAAAAAAAATCTGTCTTTCCATCCTTAAGTATTGCTGAATTGCCAGATAAAACAGTTATTGTTCATATTACAAAAAAGTGTAATGGATTTATATAAAACTCAGACAGCGCCATTGTTCTTGAAGTCCATTTTATTGTAATGAAGTTCCACTCTTAATATCCCATGATCTTCAATGTCCTTTACAAGTAACTTTTTATAAATTAATCTATAATAATCTAATTCAAGTCAGTTAAAGTGGATAACTATACGCCAATTATGATATTGAGAAGAGTTTTTACATAATGTGGGCTTTTATATAGATGGTTAACACTAATACTGTAGTTTACAACATGCTGTATGAATCACTAATTAAATGCCTAAGTAGCAATAATGGAAGTGGAACTATCAATACAGAGAAGATATCAATGATGTAAGGCATTAATAAAATTTTATGGTGCCATTTAATCTTTTTTTATAGGTACTCCATTATGTCAGTGAAAAGAAAAGGCAGAAAAAACAAGGAACTAAGAAAGTGGAACTTAAAGGGACAAGAAAATGAAAACCGAACTCTGCTTTTCCTTTGTACATTCCCCAGCAGACGGAGCAGATACAAACTTAAAGAAACAGGTAGCTACCTTTGGAAATGAAATGCCTGCCTTTTTTTTTTTTCCCTAAATATAGCTGTTCTTATATTTAAATGGTTTAAATGTTATTTAAATAACTGATATTTTATGGGGAAAAAAATCCAGAGCAGCATAAATAGTATCTTAAAAACAGGAATGTAAGTTTAGTAACAAAACGGACTAGAAAAGGAACAGCTAAACTGTTGTTTTCCTGCTATTGGCTAACTGAGATGACTAGCAGAGTAAATATATAAACATTTATATTGGAAGTAAAAACTATTAACAAAGGTATTTTATTTTTAAGCCAAAACACAAACTTGGCTTTCAGCGCTGTCCAAGGCCCATTGGAAGCAGTTCGGCTGCTCTCCTGACAGGACATCTCCTCTGTGTTCCTTGGACTGCTTCCAGTGTCCCCTGCAGGAAAGCAATCTGCCAATTTGCATATCAAAGCAGAGGAATAAGCCAACCCCAGTAGACCTCGAAAGGGAAGTGAGAGTATATGGGAATTTTTAGTTTGAACAACTCTCCCTCAAAAAAAAAAAAAAAAAAAAGGGAAAAAAAAGACCACCTCCATTTCTTTCATGCAACAGTCATTTCAAATGCTTTTGTAACACATCTGAGCAGAAACCAGTATTTAACCCTTTCCATTCTTTCTGCAGGGCATTACTCTGTTTGGACAAACCAAGGGGAGAAATTTCTATTCCTGAAAAACAAACTTACTATCAGCTCTAAACATCATTTTGAAAATTATCGCACTGAGACCTCCTACACACCTTGACATATATTAGAAACATGCAGTAGTCACGCTAGTGTTTCATGTTTTCTACTGTTGGATGACTCATTTATTTAATGCTTCTAGCCTTGCTCATTTCTCTTAGCCTTGTAGAAAGTATTTGACGTTATCTGCATTGAAGATTTTTGCTGAGAATCAGCACAGAGTTCCACCTTACCTTGGTGTCCATCACTGCCCAAGTGCTGGGCAAACTGGAGCTCAGTGAACCTGCCTGGCAACTTCTAATAATAATGAATCTTTCTCTGTATTATTTTGAAACTATGACTTCAATATGAGTAGATGAAGATGCTAGGAAAATTCTTTGCCAATTTCAGAGAAGATCAGATCCAAGAAATTACGTCTTTATGCATTAGGAAATTCATTATTCCTCTTGCCCATCAAATAGTGTTGTTGGCAACCTTCCTCCTCGCATATGTGGAAGCCTAGGACATCAATAATCCTGGAATTTTATAAGTGAAACCAATCTTCGTGCAGACATCCAGACATCCCTTTTTCCTCCTGTGAATCATGTTATTTTACAGTTATTGTATCTGTCCGTTTTTGAATACCTTTGAAGAACTGCAGGAATTTAACAGCAACTTAACTGTTACACTTCTGGTCTTCAAAACCAATGCTGATTCTATTCAATGTTTTTTTTAATAAATTTGTCATTCAACAAAATTGAAATGCATGAACGAATATACCTCCCTCTCTTTGTTACTACAAACATATCCTAAGCATATTGTTAATAATATGATCAAACCCAACCAATAATTAAAACATATCTGCAAAAGGATGTGGGTTTTCCTTAACAGATGCTAATACAAGCACAATCCTTGGCCTGTATCATCACATTTATCAGGTAAGCAGAATTTATCCATAGTGATTTGGTTTTGTTCTGATTTTACGTAGATTTATCAGCACTTATTTTAGGGCAATCATCATCTCCACCCGGCACTAGCAATCAACCACATAATAGGCTTCTCTGAGATACAGTGATTTTTCAGGAGCTATGAAGTAACAGTAGGTGTTTCTAGTCCTATCCAGAGCTTTAAAACATAGGAAGTTCTTATTCTGGAATTAGATGAAAGAAGTTCTTGCCACTAAGCTTTAAATCTTTTAACTGTTTTCATCCTTTTAGTCAGGAGGAGGTCATACCTTCATTAGGAAAACACATTTTTCCCTGTTTCACCTTTCAGGGCTTAAGCTAGTTTACATAAATTCATAACTCCAATAATTCAGGCAAACTGAGTCTATGACTTAATATTTGTGTATAGTTTATATTATTATTATTTTTTCCTCAATACGGTGTGGGGCTTTGTTCTTTCTTTCTGGATCAAGTCTGAGGGGCTGCAGGCTCTGTAGAAAGTGGGAATTTCTGTATGAATCAGGCTCATGTGCACCAGATTTTTTTTTTTTTACTTTTTTAAAAACAAACAAAAAAACCTTTAAGAGTGTTTGTATATACATAGCTGAGACTGCTGCTTTTTACAACAGGTTCCTCTTCAAACACACCTACACATTCAATATCCCTCTTTGTCTTTATCATGCAGTAAAAGACATAATGGTTCAATTTATTTATGGGCTTAATATTCCTTTTTCTTTTTTAAATACGGCTTTTCCCCATGGGCATTCAGAAATGCAATAGGAAACCCATCACGCCCTGATGCCAGGAGTAGGGCCTTGCTCAGTGCTACTGGGGCCATAAAGCTGCCTCTTAAAGCCCGAGATTCCCCAAATTCACCCCCAGAATGGGAGCCAGGAGCCTTCCGGAGGCGGCAGCGGGAAGGGCTGCAAGGCAGGGACAGGCCTGGCACTGCAGCCCCTTAAGGCCAAGGTGACACAGCGCCATTTTGTGTCGGGGCACGTGAGGCCTCACAAAATGGCCCCCGCCTATGCGTGTGGTGCGTGGTCGCCTCAGGGCCCTGGCATGCACCTTCCTGCCCTCTCTGCTCCTGAAGAGCCTGTCCTGGCCAGGAGCTTCATCCCAGGACAAAAACCTCAGCTCCTCAGAAGTCTTTCAGGTTGGTTTTCAGTGCCTGGTGAGCATAGGGTGCTGCGGCTCCTTCCTGCAACAGGCGAGGACAGCAGCAGCAGGGACTAAAAGTATCTTTTTCCTCCCTCTCTCCTCCTTTTTCCTCTCCTCTTTTTTTTTTTTTTTTTTTTTTTTTAAGTCTCCTTCCAGTCACCCTCTGAAAGCCATTCCCTGCCAGCGAAGGCAACACATCTGGAGTTCCCACACCCACTGGTGGGAGATCTCTTCTGAGGAGGTAATTTCTCCAAAACACAAAAGGAGAATGATATGCATGTGCAGGGAAGTGGTTTAAGCTATTTATGCTAAGGGACATGAATGGAATAAACTTGTTTTGGTGGCTAGCAGATTTGGTTCTGTCCTCAGAGAGATGCTGTAAGAGTTTCTACATCCTCGCCCTGCTTGTTAAGTAACTTTGTGTGTACAAAACACCATGTTTGGATCTGCAGGCCCTTCATAAATGAAACTTGTTGCAAGTTTGGGATTGGGGTTGACAGGGTAAGAAGAACAGCTGTGATGTTCTTCTAAAGCTAAATGTTGCCAGTTTTGCATAATCTGCAAAAATATGTTGTCAGGACTGGAGTTCCAACTGGCTCCCTGCCACCCCCTTCCTCTGCAACGCGTGTTGCAAAAGTGGCTGCATAATCCACAGTGGAAGGTTTATCTTTATGGCACTGAGATGTCAACTGCTAATGTAGAAAAAAGACTTTTTTTAGTTCATTTCCAATTCTTCTTAATGGCCACTGAAAAAGAAACAAAGGGAAATGAAGAAGCCGGATTTGTCTGATAGTGCAGGGTTAGATGTAGCTGCAATGGGAATAGAGGGGCTGCGTGCTTGCCACACGCTACAGCGTTAGCATATGCACACCACGATCTTCTTAATACCCATGGTAAATCCCACTGTCTGTTACAAGCCCTGTTTTGAATGTTAGGCTTGTTTGCCTTCTGTTTTTTAAGCTTATAAACACTCTGGGGCTGAAATTCCCACAGAAGGAAACAAGAGCTACACTAAACCAGAGTAATGGTCTATTTAAATGGAATTATCTTGGGCACCTGAGGCAAACAGACCAACAGAATAAGGCTTTCGGGGTAAACTAGCATCTGAGAAATAGGTCATCAAATAGGGAGCTTCTGGGTCCCAGGCAGCTTTCTCAGGTAATCACTGACAGAGGAATGGAAAGAATCTTCCCTAGTTGCTTTGGAGAGAAGAAGACAACAGAAATTCATGTTTGAGGGTAAGTGCAGCAAGACAGGGGAGATTAGAGAGTCCTGGATCTTTCAGACTAAATTTAGTTTAGGCAACATTGAAAAGCGTAGCTGTGAGAAAACTGACAGCGTGCTGATGACTTGTTATTTTGTTTGGGCTGCAGATTTAAAGACTGCACTATTTAAAGCAGAGCCTAAATGGAGAAACTTGGTCCTTACCAAGTGAGAAAGCTTCTTGCAACAGTCATTGTAGATTGTATTGTATTCTCTCATTCAGTGGTGTAGGTATATCACATTTGGTGGGGACTGAGGGTAAACGTAAGAAGAAGATGACAATAATTTTTAGTTTTGATAGTTGATATGGCTCATCTGCTTGAAGAGTGAAGAACTCTTGCTTTACACTTGATCTCTTGTTTTAGGTAGGCTGCTACTACACTTGTGGAGGTTGAAAGAGGGATTGATGCAAATTTCATATGTTTATAGTGTATGTTTATAAGGTTTTGTGTTTTTTATAAAATGCTCTTGCATTTGTAGAATGTGCATTCTGATGTAGTTTGCAATTAAGCAGGTGATTTGGCATGCTGCTTTGCTCCTGGAGTTGTACCAGAAATCTTCTAGCTTTGATGAAATGAATAAGGAATTAAAAAAATCTCACATGAAACCCCCACCATGGTTTTTTAGACAGTTCACATGAAGATAGTGCTTAATTATACTTCTGATTAGCATAAAAGGAAAGATGATACCACCATCAGCAGTTCTTTATCTCTTAAACCAAAATGCTATTGGCTACAAGAGATATTAGACCTAGACAAAAAGAGAAAAGAAGATGACAAAGTAAGTTTGCTGATCTAGCCAGAGCATAAAGGAGCTAGATTTGACTTTTGTGATGAGATATATGGGCAGTAGAGAACATAAATTTTATGAGAGGACTTTCGGAATGGTTAAGATCAATAAAAAGGTTGGTCTAGAATTTGCTTTACTGTTATTAAGCTCTATTAATAATTAAATAAATTCCAGGCATGAGGTGAGTTTGATGAGCAGTGGGAAAAAGACATGAATTTTCTGTGCGTACGTTAGGCCTGCGGCTTGCAGAAAGGAAGGGGACTGGTGTGACAGGTTGTTACCCAGGACATGGGCAGATCCTGCTGTAATTTCTTACTTTACCTAGGGACTTCTAAGCAAGGTGTTTGGTTCACAGCTGTGCTGGCTGTTTCTGCATGGCCAGCCATGATGTAACTGCTTAGAGATTGTTTGCCCGAGTCAGGAGCAGACTCACTGCAAAATCTCCTCCAAATAATGTGCATTTGTCTGTTCGTAATTCTCATAATCTATTGCATTTGCTGCTAAGATACATACTTCAACTGCTGGGGACATACACGGCCTTTTTTTCACCTGATTTTTGGGATCCTATGGGATGTTTATCCTTCAAACATGTTAAAGGAAAGAGGTAAATATTTCCTGAGCTGTTAAAGAGCAGATCGCAATCAGGAAAAAGCATATATGCCATCCTTCCTTGGCAAGGATATTTCAGTATACCTCTTCATAAATCAGCTATGTGCTGCAAATAGCATTTGTTTGTGTGCTATAGAGTGATAAGAAAGTGATACTCCAGAATTGTGGTTTGGAAGAGCTGGACTTTTATATGTGCAGATAGGGCTTGTAGGGTGATGCTCTAACAGTTTTTGCCTGTCCAATTAGGCATTTTATCTTATTATTTTAGATATTTTCATATTGCTTTCCACATCCTTAGATGATTTGATCTACTGAGAGATTTCTCAATATAGTCATGTCACAATAATTTAGTTATAGGATGTTTTAAAGTGTGAGTGGCTGGACAGAACACAGGGCTGGGGCTGTCCTGGCTGGCCAGCTGCGCATGGGGACACTTCCTTCTAGTGGCTGATGACAGCAATGGTCCAACTGCTCCCAGCAGAGCTCTGCAGCAGGGAAGAGGCCTCAACTATTGGGGCTCAAGGACCTGCCTTCCAAAAACTTTTAAAAACTATATAGGTATTCAGAGGGCAACTTGTGCCAGTGTGCTGCAGGGCGGTAACCACATTTCTGGAAGACAAAGAAATAATTAAGAAAATTAAAGTCGTTAGCAACACTACAGTCTTAAATGCATGACAATGCCATGAAATAGTAAATAAACTGCCTTCATGTAGCTTTTGGCCAAAATTTGAGGCTTGGATACCTGCTATTTCAAATAGTTAGACTGTTTTTCTTCTGGTGAGAAATTTAATTACATGCTTGTGCTGAGCAATTTTTGTTAGAATTAGCAATTTCTGTTCTGTCTGCTCTGCAGACTCTGTATGTTAAGAGGGTGATTCTCATTTACAAATAGCTCCAGCATTTCTTCCCATCTGAAAGATTGAGAAGGATGGATCAAAACAAATAGTGCTTTTCAAACAAGTGCATGCAAAACAATCTCAGCTAGCAAAGTGACACAGAAAATACCTTCCTTGAAAAAAATCTTCTCATCAGTACTCCATGTTAAATGACTACAAACTGATAATGCAACATTTTAAATGCAAAATCCAACAGTATCTCAAACACTTGTAGAATGACCTCTTGCCCTCTAGTATAATGATCTGTAAAAGGATTTTAAAATCATCCTTTGTGATGTCAAACAGCACTTTTTCTCTTAAAATAAATTCTTCTGCCCACCAACTAAATTATCCACAAAATTGTTATTAATTTAAATAATGAAGGATTGAACCATTATAGAGAGAAAAGGCTGCATCCCGTTTTTCTAAAGCCTATTGTTCCTTCCCACAGAGTGCGCTCGCTTAAGTAATTTCAGCTTTTTCATTTATTTAATATAGCTGAGATTGGTATCTGCTTAAGTCGTAACAGGTTACGCCTGCTAACAGGCAAACTCTGCAGAATTTACTACAGTAAAACGCAGGCACGTCTCATGTATCCTTAATTTGTTTTGAGATCCCGTCTTTCATCTATGGAAACCTGCTCTCTCAGCAGGACGAACCTCTCTGAGAAAGTAAATTGGTTCTAATGTGGCCTAAGTCCCAGCACGCTGCACTTGTCATAGTTATGTTCTGCTGTCTCACAAAAATGGGCAAAAGAAAGAGTTAAATCAGCCTTTAGCATCTTGCATAATTATTCCTGGTCAATTGTCTCCGACTGGAAACTCACAATTTGTTACCACTTAGTTGGTTTCAGTGAATGAAGAGGATTCATTGTTTTTTGCCAGCATTCAGATCTTTTGTTCACAGTTTTAAGAAAATCGCAATCTCTTTTCTTGCTCCTATTCCAGGTTTAGCCATGCTTGGTTAAATCAATGCTCAGGTTTCACTGGATTCATGTGTGCTAATCTTGTAGCACGCATTTTTTTCCCTTTTTACTGATTTGTCCCGAGCGTTTTGTTTCCCAGACAAACACTAGCAGAGTGTTTTATTTTTACAATTTTAATACCGTTATGGTGATTCTGCATTCTAAATGGTCCCTGTCTTTATGGAGCCATCATTTACCTAAATCATGTTGCAACTTTCTGAGCTTCACAAGACACTAAATGAAATAAAAAATAAACCAGAGGTTGAGGCTTTTGATAATAAAATCAGTGAGAAATAGCAGTGGCAACACTATATAAACCAATGTCTGCTTGTTTGTTAGTAGTTAGCCAGCTTTTGGAAGTGGTGTCAGTGGCTCGTATCCCAAAAGGATGGCTTTGTGCCTTTGTGCCTACACTGCAAAGAGTCTAGAAAATATGGTAACTGAAAGTTTCTTTAAAAAAAATAAGAAAAGAAAAAGTGAAGGAGTTGTGGTCATTGATTGTGATTAACCAGCTGTGACAGAGGGTAATTCTTTTGTTTAAATGTGGCTTGGAGATGTTAAATCCAAGGTGATTTAACAACTAGTTAAGAACTGTTGAAGCCAACTATATGAAAAAAAAAAAAAGGAGAGAGAGAGGGAATACATTGAAGTTTCCTGTGAGTGAATGTTCTTGCATAGCTTGTTGAAGACTAGGAGACTACCTGGTTATCACATAAAGTCACAGGACCCTTCCTTTCAAATGCAGTTCCATGGTTGTTTTTTAGTCTATAGGGCTCTTTCCATGGTCTTGTGGTTGTTATCCCAGGGAATTTGTCTAGTCATGCAGCCTTTTTTAGTGTATAGAAAGAGAAATTTGTTATTATTTCAGGAAATAATATGCGGGGTGGTAGGGATTTGTTACATGGTATTTGGTAGCTTGGTTAGCTGAGTTCTGCAAAATGTGTGATGTGGATCTTTTAAAGGGCTGCTTGTGGGGTTAGCTCAATGTGGGAAGATTGAGGCCTTCTCACTTTAATTCTCTAAGTTTTGATTCATATTGGGCATTTAAAGGGATCTCAGTTTACCAAAGTAATGGGATCGCCACAAAATATGAAAACACTATCTCAAAACTAGACTTAATTTCTCTGCAAAGATATAGGAATCTTACTGTACGACCCAGTTAGACTGCTTAAAAAAAATAGTAATAAAATCTCAGACTAAGCCAAGTTTGTGTTTGGGATTGTAAGATAGATGTTCACCTGTGTAACATACACATGAAAACAAATCAAAGATGTCTGAGGTTTTTTTTTGCTAATTATGTTTCTAGAAATAGAAAGCAAAGATAATTAACTGAAGTCAGAATTAAATTTTATAAAATACGTGAAAGCATTTGGAGTTGTGGGACTTGCTTGGTTCCAGCTGCCAGAACAGCATTTCACTGGCTGTTCCTCACAGACAATCCCAACCAGCAGAGGGACATTGGCTGGAAAAAAATCTTTTCTCTAGCTGTTCTGCAATATGCACATGTGCTCTGCCAGCTGCTTAAACACTCCTATCAGTGAAGGAACGTAGAAACTTTTGTGTTGTGCAGTCTTGCAGAGTCACCCAGACTGTATTTTTTTGGCATTCTTGCCCATGATGCCCAGGGACTAGACCTGGGAAGAGGTTGTGACTCCTGGTTCTAAATTTTTAGCAGGTTTTTAAAGAGGTAGAAGGAAGTAGCTGTGGCAGACATGTCGAGATGTGCTGCTGTTTGTGCTGCTCTGTGCTGCAGGGTCCCTTCTATCCCAGCACCAGCCAGGGGGCAGCAGGATTTGCTGCTGGGCTTTGCGGTGTGCCCTGCTTGTGCCACTCCATAACCTGGAAACAACAAAGCTGGATGCGCTTTATTATTTTGAGTGCTTGCAGAATGATTTATTAATATGTATGTATGTATTAATATGTATTAATATTTTAAATGTATTCCAACAGCTAGTGTACGTCACGGAAAAGTATTACGGGTGCTATTGGATGAATCAAACAGTGCTGGCAGTGTTTAAAGTAGTACAACACAATGCAATGGTTGCATCAATGGCAAGTGAGAGCATTTGTAATCAAAGATTGAAAGAGATGACAATTTCCATTGAATCATTGTATTCTGCATTTTGAGGCATTTTTAGGAAGCCTGTACAGACCTGAAAGAGCTCATGGGCGCTCTTCTTCTGTCGTGTGCTTTTGTTAGCTCGTGAAGATGAGTGGATGGTGATCATAGATCTGCACTCACATGTGCCAAATCAGCATTATTGGTATTTACTCTGATGACTGTGCTAAAGAAAATGCTTTAGATTGTCATGAAAAGCTCTTAAGTGGAAAGATTTTCCAACAAAGCACACTTGTAGTAATCTTATGAGATGCTGCAATGTGTTAGTATGTTCGGTAACCAAAACTGAATAAGAAGTATGAAAATAGCCATTCTTCATGATGGGGATTGAGTGACTTTGATAATTGTTTACTATGCGTCAGATTATGATTTTTCACTCCTGTACCAGGTTAGATTTTCAAGTGAAAGCAAAAATACCCCAAATCTCGAATCTCAGTGACTAGTTCTGCTAATTAAAACAGCATAATCTTACAGCATAATAAGAAAAAACAGGCACTATGGCAGATGTGGTAGGCTAACTACATTTCTTTAAGAATAATTATTTTTTTCTATTTCTTCTACTCTTTACTGCAGAGAAAAGATATTTAAGGTTGTTTCCCACCTTTAGAGTTGATTTATCAGCAGCAAATGACTATAAGAGACTGCTGTGTAACAAAGTTCAGCTTTATTTGTCTTCTACCTCCAAAGAGAGGGGTAAGTGCTACTGAGAGACTGGAAAGTTCATTCTCTCTAGCAAGGTTACTCTTCTTGATGAGCATTAAAAGATAGCTTTAAGCCATTCACAATTATGACCTTGACTAGGAAAATGTAAGTTAATAAGGCTTCAACAAATTATGGTCTTTTTGGTCGATTTGCCTAGTGAACTGTTAATTGTAAAACTGAAAGACATTATGTTCAGCTTTCTCTATCACATCTTTTGTGTTTTAACAGTGACACTTCATTGAGTGCAATTAACAAAGCCTAGGAGATTTATTAACACACTTCTTCATGGCCAATGATCCATTCCACTTAAGACATAACACTGTAAAATGCACATTATCTCCTTTTGGCACTTACAATAATGCTTCATGAACTAGGAAGGCATATGTTAAAGCAGATAAAATAGCATTATTAGCTGACAAATCTTACAATTTATTAGACAGTTAATTTATCAGCTTAAAAGACACTTAAAACAGCTGTGCATTTAATGTCTTTTTAATGTATCCAGTAAAACTTGCATAATTGCCTGTAGTGCAATTTATTTTTAGCTATGTTGCAAAATGTCTGCATTTACTGTTTACATCTTCTTTAATTTTTCCTGCAAGGCTCATCACATGGAGACACAAGCCCTAACAATGAGGGCAGATAATCAGCTCAAAAAGACGCTGCGTTCAAATGGCTGCCCATGAATGACCTATTCAGAAGAACATGCTGAGCTGGACCAAAGAGTTCTCGCATTTTACCTCCACCCCAAGGGCAAGAGAGAGAAAAAAAACAGGGGTGCCTCGTCCACAGGGTAGTCATGGCCTGCCAAGCACGACGCTTCGGAGCCTGTCGCTGTCTGTCTTCACTGGCATTAGCATTTGGAGCCATTCTGAGCCACATGTCTGGGCTGTAAACTAACAAGGCTCCAAGACTGCGTTAGCAGAGGTGTTTCATTTTATAATTAAGGTAACTGCTCCCTGCAGATCTATTGCATCAGGCCTAAGTACTATCTGTGAAGAAAGTGTTGGAGAGGATACACGTTTAATGACTCTGATGTATAAATTGGCTGTGTTTGTTTATTGCTCTCTAATTTAATGGAACCTTTTGTTAAATCTTCCTGGCTTTTCTTAAGCGTGCTGCTAGTAATGATTTCTGTGGGAACAAAGGGTGTTGCTTATTAAAATAAAAAGTCAAACATTGCGGTTTCCATTAATTAAATGCCAGATTAGCTTAATCTTTTTATAAATATTGCATACCAGGTATTTACTGAGAGAAATCAGAGAAATCATGTGATGATGTGCAGAGCAGAAGTATAAAAAGTACTCTTTGCCTTTTTTGCAGAAATTGGATTCAGCTGTGAACTGAAGCAAGTTAGACCTGTGTCTAC
Organism: Tinamus guttatus; assembly: GCF_059628265.1. Classification (NCBI taxonomy): domain Eukaryota; kingdom Metazoa; phylum Chordata; class Aves; order Tinamiformes; family Tinamidae; genus Tinamus; species Tinamus guttatus. The sequence continues at coordinate 2,388,220 of NW_028289621.1, forward strand.
AGCTAAAATCATAAACCAAAGGAGATGAGCTGTTTATAGGATGTGATGAGCAGAGCAATACAGGTAATAAAGACTCTTCTCATTTTCAAAATGGCATTGATTTCTTTTGATATTATCCTCTCATAGGATCTGGAAGTGAAAATGTGCAACTTTCCTGCAGCAAAAGGCAGGACACTCCTACTCAGAGCAGAAAAAAAAAAAAAAAAAAAAAAAAGGCTTTTGTTGAATTAAAATTCAGATTTCCAGACTCGGAAGTTTGAGAGTAGACTAAGACTTCTGTCTGCAGGTCATAATCCATTCCCATTTATACCTTTTTCCAGTGCCCAGAGAGTGAAAATGTAGAGGATACCACCAGAAATAAATAAATGGAATCAAATACTGTTTGGGGAGGGGTGAAAAGGCAGGAGATATGGTGAGACAGAGAGCCCAAGCCTGAGCACTCTTGACATCTTTCCATTATCTTATTTATTCTTTGTGACTATCTGCATTGAGAATTGCTGCATATAATACAAGTTTAAGGCAAATGTTCAATATGGCAGTTTTATAATCCTACTTGGTCTGCAAGTTACTATCAAAAATGTTTCCCATAAATGACTTTCAGTAGTATTCCAACAAAATGATAAGTTGTTTAATTGAGCAGATGTGAGAACAACGGCTGAATTATTTGAAGTCAAGAATAAGAGACATATGGATACCTATATTCATAACAAGAACATTTTATGTATTACACTTAATTAAACCTAAACACTTAATAGTGCATTATTCATGCAGAGACAGTCATCTAATGAGAGCTGCTTTACAGTTTGATTAGTGCAGCATTGTTGACTATTTTATTGCTGTACTGTAAATTGTTGGAGAGTTGTCTTTGTCCCAATTACAGCTGAAATCTGATGAGGTCGGAACTTCTGGTGAGTCGTAACCTACTTGCCAGCTGCTAATTCTAAACTTGCATAAGCTGAATCTGTTTATGGAGGAGTTTAGAGAATACCACCACGGAAGTAACATACACTTCAAGTTTTCTCCTCTATTCTGCTATCTATTAGAAAGACACCATCGACTCCATTTTCTTTCAATTTGTCATTAATGCTAAAATTTCCATTTTCTTAAAGGTAAAATATTTCATGTAAGAAACTACTAAAATTTGTCTTACTTATTTTAGCTGAAGGAGAATTATTTGGATTTACAATACTATCTTATGAGTGGTACAGTCTAGCCTTTGAAAAAATTCTTAGGCAACATCTGTGTTATTAATGCTTTATTTTAATGGGGTAGCTTATCTATAACCACAAATGCTTTAAAAACTTCCTATATTCCTGTTAGAAAGCTTTCAGATGTGCAAAAAGGATAGATAATAGATAATATCTGCTGTTATTCGATGACTTTTTTACCTATTTTTAAATCATTGTTTTAAAAAATGGAATCTAAATAAGTTTTCCTTTACCTAAAGTTGGTGAGAACCCTGCTGTCGTTCCATCACTTTTATGTGGGAAGGTTCGTTGTGTAGGTTTCTTGCTTAGGCCAGAGGTTGAAAATGGTTGGTCTCACTGTCTCCTAATCCCAAATAAAATTCTGTTAGTTATTACAAAAATATTGTTTGATTTCAATGCAATTATGGCACACCCTATAGATTAGGGGCAATTTGCCTTTGCTATGCTTTTCTATTAGTGGTTACTTTTCTAAAAGTCTCAGAGGGAAAAGCACTTTTTTTTTTTTTTGTTTAACCTGCCCTCATAGAAGATGAACCTGTAGTTAAAACTAGTTTGGGCTCATGTTGTTTTTCCCCCTGAGCATCAGATGCCAGATGTTTGCAGAGAAAAGGAAATGAATGGCCTAAATAATGAATATATTGAAGATGGGGAGTCACAGTCCATCTGCTCATCTGGGCTCTGCTCTTGCTGAGCCAGGTTCAGACCCAAGTCTAGGCTGCTCTCAGGCTAGAGCACAAATACTAAAATGCTGCCAGCGCTAAGATTTCATTTCTAAGAACTGTGTTTTTGTTGTGACCCAGCAGGAAGGAGTAACAACCATCTCGGAGCAGCCTGACAACAGTCTCTTATATAAAAAGATCTGTGGTCAGAGGGCTAGGGAGGAAGAGAGGCCCAGTAATAGCAAATGACCACAAAGACTTAATTTGTTTTCCTGGAAGTTTTATTTATTTATTTTAACTTTTTTTTAATATACAATAACTGGAAATTCCTAAGTAAACAAAGGACTTTTCATAAATTCTATGCTGTTGTTGCTGTAATAAGTAGTGTTTTCCAGTTGATCCTGTTTTCTGCAAACGTGTGTGCGTCGGTGAGGTTAGATTCTTTCCGCCATCCAGTAGAAGATCTTTAGTACTGTAATGTGCAGCCAGAGTAAAATAGTCATAATCGGACTTTGATTACTTAGGGTAAGCCTGGAGTTTCCCTAAAATGACAATACTTGGAACAAGCAGGAGAATCCACTCTGTTTTCCTGTGTGCAAGCCAGGCCTCACAGCAGGGCATTTTTTCCTGAATATCCTTTGCTGTGGAAGGAAGAATCGGATTCCCAAAGGGATTCCCTGGTTTGCCATGGGCCGTGCAGTTCACCGGCCGGCTGCACCTCAGCCTGGCTAGTGTATTAGGTACTATTTCGTCCCCTGGAGCGTATTATATTAAAGTTTAAAAGGTTTTAGTTTAAAATCAAGGCAGAGAGTCTTTAGCAACGGTACTTTTGGAGTGACCATCCTCCTTATCTTCCTTTTGCTGTGAAACACACCAGTCCCTGCAGTTTTGGTGAACGTACAGCCTGTTGAACAGCCTCAGGGTATTATGCTGGACAAAAATCTCTCAGTGTAGGTGTCTCTTGTGCCTCCTCCCTGTGTTCCATCTTAAATGGCTCATTGCTGTGAAAGGTGAGGTATATACTGGGAGTTGGGGCTATTTAACTACAACTTCCCCTAACTTTCTCCGAGGTAAGATTATTTTAGTATGAACTATGCGTAAACTCTTTTTTGAGACTAAACATTTTTCCTGAGTCAGTTATTTGCATTGGATGACTGATGGGGTTGCATTTTGCTTTCTCTTTGAGCACGTGTATATGACATAGACAAAATAGCTTGTTACAATCTATTGTGTCATTAATTTTCCCATCATAAATGAAATATCACGCAAAGCTTGACAACAGTGCAGGGTTTTCTGTATAATATTTTATTGCAGAAAATACCTGCAATTTCCAAAAGGTACAATCTGTACATCTAAATCGCAGAGAGGTTCAGGAGAAAGTGTGTCTCTGTTGGACTGCTCTCTTATTAAGAGTAGGATTTTCAAGTATAGGCAGGCAAATGGTTTTGCAAATATTTTAGCCATTGATCAGTCTAGATGCATTAATTTTTACAGTTAATACTTATTGATATCTATCAGACTGTGGCTCAAATTGGGCCCTGAAATAATTTTCCTCCCCAGAGAGGAGGTGCAGAGAGGTGAAAGAGCAACTCTTAGGATATCAGACACAGCCCAAGAAGGAAATTCTCCCTCCTGCTTCAGAGCTCTACGTGCTTGTGCCCAAGGGCCTTTTCTTCTTTACCGCTGGGACTCCCTAAGCAGAGGCTGTGGCGGGCTTGGTTCTCTGGCACTCAAAATTTTGGACCATCCAATTCTTTGCTATTAAATTTCAAAATATGTATGTGATGACTTAAGGCTTTTTGAATTTCTAGTCAGGCACCTAAGCATAGGGGCATGAAAAGCCCCTCAGAAGTTCAAATTTCATAGATTCTGTGACAAATTTAGAAATGGGTCTTCGTTTGCTAGAAGTATGTGGTATTTTCGAATAAATCCTGATTGATCTCCAAGCGTTTAGAAGCAGCTTCTTCATGGTTGGTGTGTCCCACCTCAGCAAAACTCTGTTTTTAAATATCTATCAAAAATCTATCAAAAAGGCCAAAGGTGCAAAATTAAAGGAGTAGCAGAATCAAAACCACAGGATAAAAATCATTCTTAATTCATTTGAATCCTGTGAGCCAAAGAAGGTTGTTTATAGAGGTTGGGAAAAATAAATACTTTCAGTGTGATGGAGAGAGAAATCTGGAAAATGCACACAGGTATAAATGTAAATTAAGGGTTTTAATGTAGATAATGTTTATTTATAGTTTGAACGCATCAGGGGGCTTGTCTGGGTAAGGAGCTGGGTGCTCCAGAGAGTGGGAAAGAAGTCCAGGAATTCTTCAAAGTTTTGGTGCTTGCAAGGCAGAGGAAGGGAAGAGGGCTGCCTCCTGTGGAGAGAAAATATTTTCATGCACCAGGTCAGTGATCTTCAAATGAAAAAGAAAACTCCCCAAGTAGGATTCAACATATTAGAGCTGAACATCTCCTAAGAAATCGTTTCAGAGAACTGGGCCCGTGATCTCAGCCCGTAACATGCTTATAAGGAGCCACGGACCTGGGGCTGGGAGAGCCTGTCTGGACTGCGCAATGAGCCCTGTGTTACATTGCAGGGCTGGAAATATTAATCTATAGACTTGTAATTGGGTATGTTGCTACAATCCATAGAATACAGACACGTCCTCTGAAAGCAAGGCAATACAATGAGATAAACCATGAGTATATTACAAAAAGTGGGAATTTAAGCTGGATAATTTAAGTTCTCATTTAATGCTCTTGTACCTTTCCGCTGACCCCTGTTTTGTTCAATTGGTACGAGGGTGTCAGCCTGGATTTTCAGTCCATTTAATCATCTGCCTCTACCTTTCCCCCTGTTTGTTTCTATCTCCACACTGAAAAGGCTGCTCCTAACATGTTATTGAGTAAGGCAGCGCTCTGTATGCTGCGGAGCACTTTCCCTTAGTGGTGATAAAATGGTGATAAAAACGAAAACTGACACTTCAAACGCGAGGCTGCTTTTGTGCTTTGGTTCATATTGCTGCTTCTCTTCCAAACACAACTCTTTATTTATTTATTTTCTTCCCCCCTAACAACTGATCATTTTGAAAAAGAACGAATGTGCCCATATGGCATGGGAAGTCTTTCCAATATTTAGCATTATTTTCTGTTTAAATGACGGGACCCATCACCTTATTTGTGCTGCCAGTGCTGTGCAAGCTACTAACCTTTACAGAGGGTGTTTTGCCTGTTAGAGAGGCTTCTACCCCAGTTGTTTATGGGTTGGATGCACTGTCTGCAGCTGCTTTTCGGGGATGCAGAGCAGTGCAAAACCTGCTTTCACTTGCCCATTTCCTGCATTTGCAGCAGCTTTCCATTACAGCACAGCACAACATGACTTGGTTTCAGGTGAATCTCTCCCCGTCCTCCCTCCTGCCCTCTCTCTGATGGCCCAAACCAGGGCAAGATTTGCTAGGTTAATTATTTTCTCCTTTTCATTAATTAAGAGGCTCACAGTGCTCGCATTTTAAAGTCTAGCCATGGGGATGGTTGGGAGAAAAAGACGGGCTCAAGGATGGCTCCCCGGGGAGCTCAGCATTGCTGCCCTGCTGCATTAGCACCGAAACAGGCCCGATACCTTCTGCTGACGTCTCATTAAATTGCCTTGGCCCCATTTTCCTCCCAGAGCTTCTCCAAACCTCATTTTTAACCTCCCTCTTCTTTTTTTCCCTCTTCCCCCACACATTAAGCTGACTGGTTGTCTAACAAGTTATCTCGGGAGGAGGAAAATGTTTCTTGATTCCCATGTTCCCTCCACGGCCGCGGCAGGAGGCTTCAGGAAGCAGAGCGGGTGGGAGAGCCGCAGCGCGCTCGGGCCCTGTAATTTATTTTGCAGCTCTTCCTCTCCTGCCTTCCTGGGTGTGCTCAAAACACTGTGTGTCAAAGAAGCCTCCGCTGTTTTTAACGCTTAGGGGAGGTGCGGGTAGTTCATGCTGCTCTGGTTCCTGCAGCATCTGTTTTTAACCACTGTTCCTTAAGGATGTTGCACACAAATCAGAGCTCTGAGGAGTCCCCAGAATGTGAGAGCTTCAGAAACAGCGGATGAGAGACAGGAGGGAATGTTGCTATTTGTGTTTAGTAAAAAGCCAGTACATCTCTTTGCCTGCTGGGGTTAGAATAAGGAATTAACCCGCTCTGCAGCAGAGGTGTTGGATGAAAAGGGTGGCGAGATACTAGAGCAGGCCCTCTCGGGAGGTTATGGGATCTCCTTTTCGGAGAGTTTTTGTGAGCAGACTTGGCTAAATCCTGCTGGGAACCACGGAGCTGAACTGCACCTCCCTCGGCAAGCGAGGAGGTCGAACTTCGGGGTGTTTGGTAACAAACTTTTGCGGTTCTAATGTCTCCGTAAACACAGGAATGTAAAAATACCGTCTTTTTTCTGTAGAGGGCTGTGAAATAGTGTGTTTGCTATGGTCAGTGTTTTATCACTGCTCTGAGCTATAGAAATTGGTACTATTTGCAAAGTTGTTGCAGGAGAAATGGGTAATTTATAAGGAAAATGTAGGGACCATCCGGACTCCTGTTTTAAAAGTCAGGCACATTGAATGGCATTATGATATACAGATGAGAGATGCCTGGTTTTATTCACAGAGATGAGGTTGATCTGCGTGCGTTTAATTGTCCTAATATCATCACCAAAATCTTCATTAATGTGTAAGATCCCATGGAACTGCTCGAGGTGTTATTTTTTATTTTTATTTTTATGTATCAGGCAGTTAATGGAAAGAAGCCCTTTGCAAGTAAAATAACAGTACTGCTTTAAAGTACTAAATGACTTTTTTAAGTTCCATGTGCTTAAATATTATATATTAAGCACAGTTAGTTGTCCTTTTGGAACACACAGAAATTTCTCAAATGTTTTCCCTCACCCCTTCTCACTACAAAGGACCTTTTTATGGCCAAGCTTATCTTGCTGTATCTAACTGGATATCCCAGTAGCAGGAGGTGAGAAAAGAAATGTTCAAGTTCAGCACTATTTTTTTTTCAGATCCGTTGTGAAGCTGAATTTTGCATTTATGATTTGTTCTTCCCACACACACATATTCCTACTCCCCCTCAATGAGGTAATTGCATGACAACTAGATTAATATCTTTTACATACTTATTAAACTCAATAAGTGGTCCTGCGCAAACAATTGATATTTAATTACCATATTATCATCCTACTAAGTTTTAATTACTATTCATTTAAAATACCTCATATGTTATCATTCATGTTCATTTGGATTTGTTTCCCTGTAAATGTTTCTCTGTAAATTCTAACTTTTAAGGTGAACTAAGCTGCAAATACTGAGGCCTTCTCCAGATAGCAGCGTGTGCAGCAGGTCCGAGGCACTGCAGTTCTCTGCACAACCAGGATCAGCTCCACAGGAGGGCAGAGGCTTTTGTTCCAAAAGTCAGAAAAAAATGGATGACTTATCTCTCAAATCACCTTGCAAGGTAATTTCTCCTTAAAAGATCTTAAGTCAACAGAAATTAATATTTGATAGCTAACAATAAACTGATGGTTAAGGACCAGAATTCGACCCTGGGCAAGGACTATAAAGAAGCCTCAAATCACAATCATACAGTAAACTTGCCTGTTCCACGATCATTGTTTTTCACCTGTGACAAGTATCAATTTTTATAGATCTTATCCATGAGTCACTTAATTACTCCTCAGAGAAAAGGAAAATACATTAACAAATTTTGCAGTGGAAAAAAACAACCACCTGTGATGCTTCAAATCATAACACCTTGTCAATGCGTGCAGCAGGATGGGAAGATTATAGTCTCATGAACAGATATATTTAGATCTCTTTGGTTTTGTAATTCATTGGTCAAAGATATTTTAAATGACAAGATTATTTTCTGTGTAAGATATGGGGAAGTTGTTCGTAACTTTATTGTGGAAGATCATATGAGTTGCAAAGACGTTTGCTCCAAATTTCAGCATCTAGATCAGCCCCTTCTCACTGTCCCTAACATTGCTCAAAATTGTCTCTCTTCTGATGGCTCTTCAAATCCTCTGGGCTTTTTGCAACCTACTCTAACTAATGACATGAAACTGCTAATATCTGTACTCCAGCAGTGGGATTCCTAATTCCTATAGAGCCTCTACTTTTGTGTTCAGTTTTGTGGTTTCTATAGGTAAGACTTGATCCCAACCAGTTCTTTTCATTGTGAAAAATTGAGATTCAGCCTTGTTCTTGTTTAAAATCATAACTTTGTAGTATCTTTCCTTCCCTCACCCCCCAAAATCAGAAAGCAAATGATAAGAAGGAAGGTTAGTAGCAGCTTGAAAAAAAGCTTCGTTCTTGTTGTTGGAGAATTTTCTGAGTTTTGTACATATGTGTTTGTTGGTGTGGGTTCCTTAGTTATCTTGCAGAAAAGGCCATGCAAAGGAATGCCCCCCTTGTACCAGCATACTATGTTATTTACTGCAAACAGGTAATTTTCTTAGGCAATTAATGGTTTTACTCAGTCCTATAATCTTCTGTAAAGCCTTTATACCTTCTCAGCGATATGTGCTCAGTGCTGACTACTGCTAACTATTGACTTTCCTTTGGTTATAGAGCTATTACTTTCCTGATAAAGGTAATGTGGATGATTAAGTCAATCTCCTTGTTCTTACGAAACTTTACTGACTGACTGGTCTTTTAGGGGCTGATCCAGAGGCCCTTGAAAGGAAAGGGAAGGCATCAGTCGTGTTCAGAGCTGTCTCGGATCTCGCTCCTGCGGAGCAGGAGGTGCCGATTCCACCCTCTGCTCTGGAGTTCAGCTGGGCACAGACCCCCCAGGCAGGGCCGTAAAGTAATAGCTGATTTTTGTATCTATGAGCATGTTTATCACAGTAGAGAAATACATCCACAAGAGTGTTGTGTGTTCACAAAACAGCAGAACTGGATTTGTGGGAATCACTGTTTTATTTAATCACACCAGATTTTGTTCATATGGTACTGAGTCAGCCCCATTCCCTTCAGTTCATTTTGTTTACATGAATTTGTTGTCTCTGGATTAGACTCATTTGGGCATTTCTGTAAATTAGTGAAAAAATAGAGTCGTTGAGTATTATGGGCATTTTAGAGGTCTGATTTTCTTAGAAATATTTAGTTGGCGCGCGCTGTCGTCACACCGGTTTAGTTACAGGAGCAGAATTTGTGCAGTTTAACGGTGCTAGGAACCTTTGAACAAAAACATTAAAACCATCGCTGGACTTTTGAGGAAATGAATCATGAGGTAATGAAGATATCTGTAGGACAGAGCCGCTGCCCACTTCAGAGTGCAGCGAAACAGGAGCTTTGTTGCCATTGCACATATTTGGCCTGAATGACAGAAAAGACAAATTTACTGACATGGTCTCCACTTAGACCCCACATATTGTAATTTTTATAACACATATTCACTATAACACTTTAACTAAGAGAGTTTGCTTATTAAACTGATGTTAGATTACGATATTTAATGGCTTATAGGATATAGCTGGTACCCGGGAGGCTAATTTGTTTGCATTAGTTGGACGGGTCAACTGCTTCAAACATGCAGATTATAGAACTACTGGTAGATTGCATTACACAATTTAAATAAATAGTAGCAATTTGTCAATGTCATCTTAGCTTCAACATTTTCCTTTTAAACCCCAGGAAATAGTAGTTCCAATTAAATTGACCTTTTCTTTTCTGAATCTTCATGTTATTAGTAGATAATGCTTAGTCTTTTCGCAAGTAAAAAGAAAAAAAGAAGACGAAAAAAAAAGAAAAAAAAAAAAAAAAAAGGAAAAATACTTCCAAAGCGGTACTTGCGGTAAACTTCCTAGACAAAATTACCTTGTTTATCACCAAATGAATTAAATGTAGTCACTCAGTAAGTTTTACAAGTCAGATGTACATGTATGTGTCAGTAATAGATCAAGACACATGAATTGTTGTATCTCAGTGACTGGGGCTTTGGTTTGAGGGGACTGATCCAAGTTCTTATCACTTTAAGTTGTAGTACTCATTTTGGAGACAAAACAAGCAGAAGTGTTTAATGGCTGAAGCATTCACAAATGAACCACTTGGCCAAGCCAGGCATTCAGGATCCCAAATCCCTTCTGAGAAGGCGCTGCTGGTGCCTAGTCTTGTAGCACTGAATGAAGCAAGACTGGAAAACCTGGACCCAGCAGTCTTAAAAGGAAATGGATGATAAGGTACAGTTTCATGCAGCGAAGAAGAATTTGGCCATGTGCACCATACACATACTAATACCCATTTTTGACATTGTAACCAGCTTTGAAGGCACTGCAGTTTGAGATTTTTAGGGCAAAATTTGGAGAGAAGGAGGTTTTTAAAGCCTTCCAAGTGCCTGAAGCAAATATTGGGAAAATGAAAAGAAAGCAGGAGTCTAATAAATCTGTACCTGGTAATCTTTAGCTGTGAAAAATGTAGCTAGATCTAAATTAGAGTATTTCAGAACTTCAGATTTTGCTGAAAAGGGTTAGATTATTTTTAGTCATTTATGCTAAAAGCATTTTTGACCTGCTTTTTGCTTCTCATCTCTCTGTTTTCTTTAATGAGCCGTTTGTGACTTAAATAAGAACCACCAAGATGTGGAATCATGAAACAAAGTTTTATTTGTTTATTGTTTGTTTGTTTATTTGTAAGAGGATGCCAACAATCTTTGAAATTGTTCAAAACGCCCTGTTCAGACGTCCTCAGGGCCTGGTAGAACAGTAGTAGCAGCCTGATGGGGGGGGGGAAAAAAAAAAGTAAATTTTATCTAAATTATCAATTGTTTTTACTCATCTACTTTTTTTGAAAATACATCTGTTTCTAATCCTTCCCATTTGGGGAATATGCTAGGCATATCTCACTTGCTTATTCTGTTGCTTTGCTTCACGCTGGATCAGTTAACTTCGCATAGTCACAACATTTTGGTTGATGGATTTCCATCTATTTCTCATATCACATAACAGTAGATCCCAGAAACAGAAATGAGGTAATTTCTGCTGCTACCCCTTGTCGCAGCTTCTGTTTATGTGCTACTTTCCTCTCATGATGTCAGGGGCACCCAGCGAGTTCCTTGCACATCAGCAGCTTTCCTAAGGTTATGATATCATCAAATTTATGTACTCAGCTAATAATGAAAATTACTTTTTTGTCTTCTGAACATGCAAAATTACCATATTCGAAGGCAGAATGGCCCAAGCACAGGGCATACTTAAAGTTCCAATTGATTTAGTATTCGGAATATATCATCCAGCAAATACTATTTGAAGAGAGGCCAGAAAGCAATTTTAACAATATCATATGTGAGAAAATGATCCCAAGTTTAGGGGAGAGAGAGAGAATTCTGTAATCTCTGTGATCTGAAACCGAACAGAGGACGTGACCTAACATACTAAATACAAGAGAAAGAGATTCCTATTACTTTGATTTATGACTCTTCAGAAAGCAGATACAGTAAGCATGTATCTAAACTGATCATATTATAACATGGTTAAACTGCAGAGCGGATCCTCATATCAATCCAGCAATCAGAAATCCCACAGCAGACCTGGAGCAGAACGAGGCCTTGCTGGCGAGGGTGCAGGTGGCCCAGGAGCCCAGTTCTGGCACAGGAGCATCGTGTGGTTGAGGACGCAGCACATTTGGCTGCTCCCCACAGGAGGGGACGTTACAGCAGTGTCACGTCCACACTTGGGACATGCCCCAGTGCTACCAAAGGGTCTGAAGAGCTGCTGGGAGGAAGGTAGAAGTAAAGGACAAACATTTCTTGATCTTTTTCAATACTGACAAAAGCAAATCTGGCCAGTTAGAAAAGAAATTTGAAATTCCCCTCATGTAGTGGAAGACAACTACAAGGAAGTACTCTGAGTTATTTGGAGAGTTTTTGCTTGCGTGTTTTTAATGTATTATTTAATG